>NC_059416.1:0-2658408 GCF_905220565.1 Melitaea cinxia
ATTGGAAAAAATATAATCTATAAAACCTAAAGTAAAAGAACAACGGCAATTTTTTTTACCTGAATATTTTAAAAGGCGTCTAAGATTAAGGCATAAACGAAACTTAATTATATTATTTGCCCGTTTTTTTTACGTTGTTAGTTTTACGTGGCAAGGCCACGAAAAAATGTTTATTTTAATAAGCTTTTAATTCGTTTTTTATGTACTTCCGGTTGAATACTTTTGTCTTTACAAAAGATGTTAAAACTATTTCCACAAAATAATGCAGTATTTATTAAAAATATATTTTCATAAAGTATTTAAAATGATAAATAGTAATTCTAATAATTTTTTGTTACAATTAGAACATAATAAAATAACTAAATAATTGTGTTCGTCGTAAATATTAAGCTGTAAGATTAATCAAATACGCTAAAATACGGTAATTAAAATTATAGTAATGGCAGCACTGCAGATGACAATGGCATTGACTGACAACTGACTAATAAAGCTTCGCCTGATTTATTCTGTTGTACGCCATTGTACGCTCAACGCTGTTTGTTACACATCACGTGATTACCCTAGTTTTTCTTAAGTTTTGATCTTTGCTTCACCCTCGGACTTCTTTCTGTGCCCCATACTACGACTTGTGCATTCTCACGAATAATCACTGGTTTATACGAATAACTACGACAAATACTTTTTTTTCTCTAACGGACTCCGATTGTGCCTTCGATTTGAATATTGTGCGCTTTTATCATGGATAGCAGGCGTACGCGCATATTGTGCATGAATTGTAATATCTGCGTAAATACTCTTCGCCGATATCGGATTTTCGATCAAAACACGAGTGTGTACGGTGCTCTGCAACTGGATTTATCCACAAATCGTAAGTCCTAAAAAACGTTATTGCCCGTCTTTATCTCAAAAAAAAAAAAAAGTGGAATTTATTAATCTAACTTGTTATGTATATGTTTGAACAAGGTTTGATTGTTATACATGGTAAGTTATAATATCATGAATCAACACTTAATATTACTTTCAGATTACTGATGACGATTATGTTTGTGAAGAATGTTGGGACCTTTCGATGGTTGCAGTAAACCAGAATCTTCAACAAAATACTGCTAATGAACCACAAGCTGGAACAAGTCAGCGCGGTCATACCAATGTTTGTATTTTATGTGGCTGTTCCCTGGTACGAAGACAAAGTGGCAAAATATTAAAAGATAATCCCACTGAAATCCAACTGCAGATGATTGAAAAAATTAAACGCTATAAGGAACCACAGCAGGTGTGTGCATATTAGTTTTTTTTTTTTTTTTTTTTTGTTTAAAAATACACAAAAAGACATACTTAACACTTATACATAAGCATGCCACAAAAACTCACAAGAGCTTATCCGGACAAGCCACTGCGTCGCATACCATAGTATCATTTAATATCTATACCGTACCATATTATAGCAATTAAATCAAAACTAAGTTTAAATCTTATTTTATCCTATTAGTGTACAATATACAGGATACTTAAGGATCTTTTACTTTTCAAATATTTGTTTATTATTAGGAAATAATATAAATTATTCTTTGTACAATCAATATTATTAAGACCGAGTCAGAGTCGATCAAATCATATATTATTTTATCAATTTAACTGCATTATTTTCATAAATGTTACATCATTATTTGCTAAAATCATTAACATTTCTTATACTACTTCTAGGTAACAACTTCAGACAAAGTATGCCATGTCTGTTGGTTGCGAATCAAAAGAGAGGTCCTACGTATGAATCGTGTTGAAGAATTAAGAGTGGAAGGAGCCATACAACATGGAGACGATAATGCCTCACATAGTAACCTACCTAATGAGCCTACTGTTGCAGAGTATATCTCTATACCTGAAGCAGGTATATCTTTGGAAGACCACCAATCTCATGGAAATCCACATGACCAAGATATTGTCAGGGCATCAGGTACTCAGAATATAGAGTCTCGAACTATGGTATTACCAGATTACAGGAGAGCGGCCAATACTGGTAACCATTGCCTCTTTCCTGACTGCAATAATATTGGTACTTTGCACAGTGTTTCAGACAAATTAAGATCTGTAATATTAAGTAACCATAAATATTATGTTCCAAAACTAGCCCGAATCTGTAGCATTCATTTATTTAGAAATTCATGGGATAGTCTGTACGAATCAGAGAATAGCATTAACGTATTTAATGTTGAGCATGTTCAACACATATTTTCATTTGTAAATGCATTTGTCGGCGCATCCGCATTTCGTCACTAGACAACGAACACCGAGCGCTGGAGTGGCGGCCGTCTTGGACGGGCGACAGACTAGATCGGACCGCCGAAGAGCGCGCACGCTCCCACGTGTTCGGTGGACGTTATAATTTTGATTTAATCATTTTTCTTATACTACCTACCTAATTGTACCTACCTAATAATGTAAAAAGAAAGAAAGTGTGAGTGTAAAATTATATGTACAGTGATTTATTGGATTTGTCGTTTTATTGTATTGTAATTAAAGTATCTCCTGGCCTGATAACCTACGCCCGCGTTCTGTGAATATGGAAGGAACTCCTGTTAGTCGAAAGACTTCACATTTAATCCTACACTAGACTTTGAAAATTTACAAGAAATGGATGACCAGATATTTGAATATTGGGTGGGGCTATCTAAAGAAAACTTTTATTTAATATTAGAGGAAGTACCAAGAATTTCAGAAATGAAAAGCGGGAGGCTAGGTCTTGTGACTTTGCTTCTAAAACTAAGAACAGGAGAGTCTGATGAAAGGATAGCCACTTTAGTGCAAAAGCCACGTCGTAGTTTAGAGGTATTAATGGACAAAGTTCGGGAAGTACTTGTGCATGATTATGTACCAAGACATCTAGGTATTAATCATATTTCTAGGGAACAATTACTAGGCCATAATCTGGTTATACCAAATGGCATATATGGCAATAGTAATAATGTCATAGTGATCTGTGATGGTACCTATATTTACACTAACAAGAGTAGTAATTACATGTTTCAAAAAGATAGTTACTCTCTTCATAAATACAGAAACTTATTAAAGATATTTTTAATTGTAACTTGTGATGGCTATATTGTTGACTGCTTTGGCCCATACAAAGCTACAACCTCAGACGCTGAAATTATGTCTTCATTATTTAGAAATGAGTCATCCGCCCTTAGGTTTTATTTCAGAGAAAATGATATCTTTATTTTAGATAGAGGATTTAGAGACAGTATTGGTTTATTACAAGAATGTGGCTATCGAGCATATATGCCAGATTCTCTTTTGGAAGGTGAGCACCAATTAACCACAGCTCAAGCAAATCGGAGCCGCTGCGTTACCATGTGTCGATGGATAGTAGAGGTGGTAAATGGTTATTTAAAACGAGACTTTAAAATACTCAGACAAGAATATTGTCATCGGTCTCTACCACATATGATGCAGAATGTTCAAATAGCAGCGGCTCTATTAAACAGCTTTGGTACTCGCTTAAAAAATAATGAGTATGCCAATGAAATATTAAATATAATAAATGAAAAAATGGGATTAGAAAACAATCTAGCAAATATGGTAGAAGTAGAAAACATGAACCGAAGATCAGCCAACTTCCGGAGTCTTACAGCTGACCGAAACAATGTTATATCATTTCCCCGTCTTGAATATAGAGATCTCATATTATTCGCCATGGGAACCTACCAAATTCGTCAAGCTCGCTCCTATTATGGGGAGCACATACGTTTTCATGGCGGGTATAGAATTGAAGTCTGTAGCGAAAGAATTGATACCTCTGTATATAACTTAAGGGGAACTGGAGAAACGACTTTAATAAGAGGAAAAATAAAATCGCGACACGTTTCCAGGAAACAATATTATGTTTATATACTAATCGAAAACAATAATTGTAGCAGATCGAGTATAGTGGAATATTGTTGCAATTGTTTAGTTGGTCGGCGTACTGTAGGTTGTTGCGCACACGTAATGACAGTCGTGTGGTACCTAGGATGAGCCAGGCACGAAACAAACATAATATCTGCACCAGCAGACTTTCTCGACGAGATAGTCGTAAGAGACCTATATGATGAAGAATAAAATGTAATCTTAAAATGTTGTTTTATTTTTACTAATAAGTACCTATATATACATGATAACCATAATAATTATTTTAACCAGAGAAAAACTTTGATTAAAATAGTTCGTATTGTAAGTACTTAACTACCTATCTCTGACACACATTTTTACATATTTACAAAGAAGACTAATAAGACTATTAATTTGTAATGTAACCTATGTAAGTCTGCAATTGCTATGGGTACCTACTTGTTCTATTAGATGTGTATCTTTTGTTCAACCATGATAATGAAACTAAAAACGTTATTCATACAGTACCTATATCGTTTACTTTTTATTTTTCAATTTTTATAGTCAATCTACAATAATTAGTGACAGCTACTATTGACAGGTACCTAACCTCAAATTATAAAGTAAAAACGTTAATATCTTTTTTTTGTGGCTTTCTAAAAAAAAATATATTTCTGATTAAGCTTCTGCTATGTTATTCCTATCGCTTTAGCATTTTTTTATTTCAAGACGCCGCAAATGGATATCAGGTAAAACGTTGTATGGAAAGCTGCCATTGTTCTTTATAATATTCAAAAAATCTCATGAAATTAAGACAACATGTTATTATAATAAGAAGCATAGTATGGATCTATTAGTTGTTTATCAATAAGATCCTTGAGATCATTATTTTTAGCAGAACTACGTTGAAAAGTTTATTATAGTCATTATCATTTTTTTTTTTTTTTTTTAGATAATTATTGTGATGTTTTAATTTTGTCACTTAATTGTAAATAGTATGTTTATGAATTGATGAACTTATGATTTGATAATGATAATTACTTATGTATGTGTGTATGTATGTGTGTGTGTGTGTATGTATGTGTGTGTGTGTGTATGTATGTGTGTGTATTTATGTGTGTGTGTATGTATGTTTTAAATAATAATTATAATAATGTATCATAACAGGATAACTTTGCATGTCGTGTTTGATTTAATATGGTTGTACATTTATAAATGTAGCCTATGATAAAATCAATATTGTCAAGTATAATAAATGTAACTACTGCTAGCAAACCATATTAAATAAATAAATAAAAAGCTCTAAATATGCCTTTTGAATGGTTATTTCTCCAATAGCTTGCATCCTTTTCCTCTTATTACGTACATAAACTTTTTTAAATTCATCCTTGTATGACAACTTGTAATAAAAAAAAAGAAAAAGAAAAGGGATCGTCTTTGGTAAATTTCAGTAATTTAAAACTATTCCATACTACATTATTTTTCTGTTCATCTGTATTAAAATTATAGCCCCATTTAAATTATGGGTTAAACTGTGAACTATAAGTGGAGCATCAGTCTTCCTTGATCTTTTGATTGCTGACATGTACTGAACTGGGGAATATATTGGTCCAGTTTTCAAATCTCTAGTTATCTGTTTTTGTATTAAACTGTGGACATTATCAGCTTCATTTTGTGTATGGCCCTTGATCAGATATTTATGAGTTATTGATGACAAATTATTTATATTGGCAACAGCATATAAATATAAACAAGTGAGATATTTATTTTTGTTTTGGCCACAACAGTTATCATAAATAAATGATATATTTACTTTCCTGTCACCAGTTTTTTCACATACCATCTGCAAATAATGGAAAACACAGCTACCTATCTCTGTGGCGCCTCTTTTAGCTTGAATCTCATCGAAAAAAAAAAAAAAAAAAAAAAAAAGAAAAAATAGACATTTCCATAGCTTTTAGAGATATCTGAATTGACTTATTATCCTCTAGAATTTTATTTAATTCAGTCATAGTGAAGTTGCAGCTATTCCATTTAGATTTATAATAGAATACCGAAGTGGCCCCATTCGGACTTTGCATAATGGCTTGCATACACAAATATTGTACTTATCGATTTTCTTACTGTCGTTCTTTTTTTCTTCTCTGCTTAATTCCTTCTCTTCTAAATGGATATTATATGAATCCCTTAATTCCTGCTTTTGTGGTTCAGAAGAGTTGTGAAACTGTATACAAAGATCGCATTGGTCTTTGTTTTGGCTGATAAAAGCCAAGATTAAATTTTGTGTTAAATATTTCATAAAACGTGTGATAGTGTGCTGCTGGGCGAGACCTTTCCTTTTGCAAAACTTCGAAATCTCTAAAGAGCTCTACAACGCTTTTGCCACTGCTGATGTACTCTCTAGAGGTAGATGCGATTAGGTAATGTGACTCAACGCGAGGTATGGAGTTGATAAAGTTGATGATGTCATTTATAAGCTCATCACTTACAGCTTTATGATTATCGTGTTTGCCGCATTGGTCATCCTTTATGAAACCCCCAGTATTTCTGCTTTCCACTTGTATGATTCGAATCATCTTATGTGAAATATCAAGAGTATTAATAAAAAAACTTTTTACATACTCTTACTTCTTCATCGTCTCCTGAAAAATATAATGCATGGTTTGGATTACGCGGGTTCTCGGCATTCGTATACTTGTACTTAGGTTTTATCTTTGTACTATTAGTCAGAATATACATTCTTTGCAATTATCTATCCTTTAGTGCCCAGAATGCATTAAAGATCTCTAATCTCTTAGAATCATCAATTTTTCCACTGTATTTTAATCTACACAAGGTGGTTTTATATTGCGTGCAAAGACCAATTTCTTCGAATGTACAGCTACATAGCTTTAACCTAAGTTTCGTTTAATTTTTTGAGCGTTTTGGTTCAATATCATCATCTACCGTATTAAGATAGTTTATATCAGTCGAATTTTTAGCTGCTGTGCTTGGGGAACGTTGGGGAAGTTTTCGCTCTTGGTTATAAGTAGGATCGTCATCACTAAGGTCTACGTCACTTTTCTCCGAATGAAGTGGAGAAATTTTATAACTACGAACCGCTGTTCGGGGTTCAACTGATGGTAACCTGAAAATCGGTGTCAATGTGGATGGTGAAGAAACATTGGCGGTAGACGTATCTCTCTGTGGGTCAGAGTTTTCATCTAAAAATGGTCGAGCGAAGTTACGATCAACAGAAGAACTTTTACTAGATGAAGTAGTACTTGAGTTAGTGCTAAAACTAGAACTGCAAGAGCTATTAGAGCTGGACGAAGAACTTGAGCCAGAAGAACGACGTCGCGTGATAGATTTCTGCGGAGAGGTCATGATATTTCTATTTCCTGTTAGCTCGTCACTTCCTACAGGTGCCACCGAATGCTATAATGGTATTTTCTCTTGATAACTATTAAAACCAGTTGCTCTTTGATGGGTACAATCAGTTGTATTTACTTCTGGACTAGTGTAATCCACTGGTGTATTCTCTTTTTCTTTGTTACATTTAATCTGAAAGTTTTAAATAGCATAACTTAATAATTATAAACAATACTTAAACTCTAAATTACATAATTAACTGCGAAATTACATTTTCAGTTTCAAAGGGTAGATCATCCTCACTGTAGCATTCAAATCTATGCTGACTTGACTTGGTTGCAGTAGGTTCAATATTCTCCGTGCTCGGGATTCCATTTTTCTAAAAATAACACAATTAAAGAAATTATTTAATATAGTTTAGGCACCTATCTACTTATTAAAAATTGAAAATTTACTTTAATGTATCTTTACAGCATTAAAGCTTAAATACTTATACAACAAACAAGAAATATTACCTATGTAGTAAACGATTTCTGTAATTTACTTGAAATTAATTGCAATGCAATGCATCAAATTGTAAACATCCCACTGCTAGGCAAAGGTCTCTTCTCCATATAGGAGAAAGGCTGGAGCATAATCCGCCACGCTGCTCCACTGCGGCCTGCGGGTTAAATGTTTATGACAACCGGGACCAACGGCTTTTTACGTGCTCTCCGAGGCACGGTGAGGAGACCCACAAGGGCATACACCCAGACCGGAAACAAATACAATTATCTGCCCCGAGCGGGATTCGAACCCGCGACCGCCAGTGTTGAGGCACTACTCACACTACCACACGAACGGTCACAGTAAAGTAAGTAAAACGGTCGTTTTACTTACTTTACTGTGAATTTAAAAGGCCCAATAAAATAATATTTTGTAGCTTTCATGTAAGTAAGGGGCCTATTACAAACTGGGTCATCGCACATAAAACAATTGACGTATTATAACGAACCAGTGCGACATAAATCCCTTAAACATAGTTACTTTTTGGCATTATAGCAATCGAATAAGAATTAGATCCAAAAATTTACTACATTTTATATAATACAACGGCGCAACTAAAAATTTTTCTTTATAATACAAAATAATCAGAGTAAAACTCACCTGTTTTTTGTCATAGAAGGGCGCAAACACGAATTGCACAACATTTAAGCGGTCTGCCTGCCAGACAAGTATGGACACATTACTGATTGCTACCTTATAGAAGTAAGAACGGAAGGTGGTCGGGGAGAGTGTGAGAGAGACACAAATATAGTTACCGTCATATTCTGTGTTTTTCTCTCTCTGTCAGTGCTAACCGGTACAGAATTTCGTTTTATGCCTATATCATTTAAAATAATACTTTACCAAAATTTTGACTTGAATCCTTATATTAGTAAAGCTGCGATATAAATCTTTAAGCCTAGCGCTGTAAAAAGAATTTCTTACTGTACTGGTTAATAAGTTGATCGTGAATAAATTTAATGATGTTAAAAATTATACATAAGAAATTACTAAAAAACCACGCTCTTATAGCTAATCGAACTAAAAAGTAGAAAATAATTCTTAATTACAAAGAGTTTATATTATAGTAGTAGAATATCGAACAATCAATCATATTATTGAATTTCTTCAAAATAAAACCAGCCAAAAAATTGTTAATTATTTATACTAAACTATAAAATATTCGTACTTAAGCATATAATTTTAATGGAACGAAGTTCCTTACGGCAAGTTTGACATTTGGCTGGGCGACCAAACTGACAAAAATGTGAGACTAAAACCGTAAGAAAAATATATAACGGCAGTGACGTAATATCAGACACGCGACTGTATAATATGATGTATGTAAAACCGAACTCATTTAACATTAACGCTATAAATGTTTGGCGTTTTTCGTAAAATAATGAATTAAAATAGCTATCGTTAGGGTGTAGTATCTATTTGTATATTCTTTTTTTTAGAAGTCTCCTAAATGCTAAACAAATATGGCGTTAGTACGGAAGTCGACCACAGAAAATTAGATAGTGTAATGGTAAAGTGACCTAAGTAGTAAGGTGATACAAAGAGCAAATGAATGAACAATACTAATAAGCCATTAATAAGAGTAAGATTCATTTTATATTCGAATTGTAACGTATATTTTTATTCTTTGTTCATTCTCTTAACAATTATTTCGTTTCGTCGAATTATTATTCTTAATTGCTGGGCATTTCGCTACGAGTGTGTTTCGTGTAACGTGGGGCCGCGTAAGCGGCTGTTTGCGAGGTTCACAGTATAGATTAGGCTTAGCCCTATATATTGGTTTTTAGCCTCGATCAGGTTCATGGTGGGATTTTGTTGGGGTTATTGGCGTGCGGACACTTGCGGTGCTGTTGTTGCCGATGATACCACGTGGCCGGATTTTGTGGATTGGCTGCTAGGACCCCAAAATCTACGATAAAGAACTGCTCAACCTCTTCGGATCAGCATCGGGATTCTTCCCTCTGGCTGAGCATAATTTTTACTACCCCGGCTGACCTCGTGATGAAGATGGCGTCGTGAATTTTGGACTACTAAACCCGAAAGACTGGCGGGAGATCGTCCAGGGAGTTTCTGTGGAGCCACGTGTCACACGTATCAAAAACACGGACAAGACCATTTCCCATACCAAGAGACCACCTCGTGCCAGATATGAAAAAAAAATTTGGACGCCACTGTCGCGCGTTAAAAAAAATATATGTAATAAATATATGTAACGTAATTAAATTAAAAGAGCAGAGAATAAGAGAAAATTAATTCTTTCTTAACGCAATGAACTAAAATCACAGAAATGTAAATATGTATTTACAAAAAAAAGTTAGCGATCAGATTAGATTGGAGAACAAAATTAAATTAGACTAATGTAGAAAGTAATTTTGCCAAAAAAAGGTTCTCGAGTGGCGACCGCGTACCTGGCGCCGCAGCGTTGGCAGGCCCCCCACGAGGTGGACCGACGATCTGATCAGGGTCGCGGGAAGCTGCTAGATGCGTGCTGCGCAGAACATATCGTCGTGGAAAGCTTTAGGGTCGGCTTATGCCCAGTAGTGGGTGTCCGTGAGCTGATGATGATGAGAAAGTAATTTAATGCAAGGAAACACAATTTTAAGCTTAATACAAATTTACATGAACAAACAACTTTATTTTCCTTTTATGAAGTAAACGAATGAGTTTAACACAACCCGAAATTATTCTAAATTTACACTATGGACCGAAATACATTTTTATGGTCGGAGAGTACTGTGTCAAGTGCTGTTGTTAAAATGTCTAGTGTGCGGGATTTAATATATATATGATCAATGCAAGATTTACTAATTTTATTACTCGATATTTCTATCCGTGTGTAATCTGAGATCCCACAGACTAGGCCTAGGTTAGACCTCATATTATTATAACTATGTTTAAAAGAACTGTCTGATTGTAAGTCAATATTGACATCGCCTAATAAAAAAAAACAGTTCGTGTTTATAGTGTATATTTTTAACAAGTTTTTCTAGTTTGTTAATAAATAAACATTTACTATTGTTTTTGGACGATAGATTGCACACAGTTTTGCAGAATAATTATTTGGTCTTTGTTGAAGCATCAGGCTCAACTGCGCTTCAAGACGCGATTGCCTTTTTATTTCGTAAGGCGTCAGCCGATCGGAAGTGACGGTGATCAAAAATTATTTAATTAATATACTGCTAGCACTGCTCATAGTAAGATCTCAGTCTTTTATTTTAAATTTCCTTGGATTCCTGAATTTTTAAAACCCCCTGCACGCACATAGTGGTCCTTCGAGCCGGATTATTAAGGCCTGGATTTTATTATGGAAAAATTGGAAATTCACTTTTGAAAACCTGGAATTACCTTAATCAATTAAGCAACGTTTCCAAGAACAAAGAAACTGCAAACCTCTGTGAAGGGAATAAGTGGCCTGGACATTAGAGTTTAAAATTAATACAGTGTAAATTATTTAATTTACATCACCCAACACTTTATTTTAAGGTAATACCTATTTTAGTTATAAGAAATAAAAGGCGAATAAGGTCAGTAACTAATTTTTTAATTTTTATTGTATATTTTCATTAATTAGCTATTTACAATTAATAAGTAGGTTTAAGTATACATTATTTACAATTATAATTAAGCTAGTTACATAAATATTGTATATCATAGTTAACAGTACTTAATTAAGACAGTACAGTAATCTTAGTATTACATTAGTTAATTATTTAATTTTTATACAATATACTTTTCATTTTAAGGCTTAATTTAAACTTTTAATGAGCTTTTTGTAAATAATCAAATTAGTTACTGTAATATTTACCTACCTACATATAACAATAAAATTATATAACATCTTAAGCAGGCTTAAATTTAAAATTTTAAAATTGTATTATATTAATCAGTGTTCATTTTCATAATTTTTAATAATTTAAAAATATTTTGTCATATTGTATATTGATTTATTATTAAAAGTCTCAGGCTGTTTGTGTTATATTCATTTACGGCCGAACCCAATATTCAATCTAAAGATAGAGATAGGTAGTTATCATCGACTGCTAATAACTAACTATCTATCCTTTGTAGTTGTCCCAATAATTCGCATAGGGGACTACTATCTCCAGTTAGCTGTAGATAGACCGGCTACCTGAGCTCTTCCTTACATTTCAGTATACGCAGCGTCACAGACGGCCTCAGTTATGTTACACAGATGTTTTGTAGTATTTGAATTTGTCATACAAATTTTATTCATATTAAAGTAATCTTGTTTTATAAAAATATGGACAAATTAATTTTTACACAGACTTTTTAATTTATAATAAATGATATTATTTTAATATGGAATGCATGGTAAATCTAGTAACGGAACGTTTTAACACGACACGAAAAGACGCTACGACGCCATTACGCTTTATTGAATCGTTGTTTCGCTTGAATTTGTATAATTTTTTTACAAATCAAAATTCAAATTATACAAATCATTGCAAATTATAGGTACAATCATTCACCAAATTGTTTGTTTTATTCTCAAGATGAGTAAAGTAAGTATTATTTCACAAGAAACATATTATTTTTATTCAATTAATTGTTGCAAAAGAGCAATATCACTTGAACTGCTACTTGAACTTGAGTCTGCCATTATTTTTCACTCGAAATTAATTTTATTTTAAACAAAGAAAATACTTTTTCAATTAATAAATCTTAGTTATCCCCCGAAAACTATAGATCGGATATTGTTGTTACTAAAGATAACCAACGTTACTGACAGATAGAACTCTATTATTATTGGGACGCTTACACTGTCATTTTCATACGAACTGTTATCTCTAGTAAACTATCCTCCCTCTCGTCGATAGACAGCTTTGAAGGATAAGATTGCCTATCGTCGACAAGTTTATTGGGTCAGTAAAATGAATGATAGATAGATATTTCTGTCTCTAGTAGCACATAACCAGAGATAGATTGAATATTGGGTTCGGCCGTTAGTGTCCATCTTCATAAATTAAAATAATTTTAAAAATTTGTTACAGTAGTGATTTGTTTTGTTATAAAATTTCAGGTTGACTTCACCTGCCTTTCAAAATGAACGATATTAAAGAACTTAAAAAGAAGCGAGGTAGTTATAAGGGTAGATTTACTTCATTTGGAACCTATTTAGGTCTACTAAAGGATTCTAACTTAAGCCCTTGTCAGGTAATGGAGTTACAGTTGCGTGTTGAAAAATTAGAAAATACATATGACGAATTTAATAACATTCAACAGCAATTGGAATGCTTGTGTGACAATATTGAAGCCGAATTTATTGAGAGGTCTACTATAGAATCGCAATATTATAGTTTAATAGCTCAAGCTAAAATAATGATAAATAACTTTTCAAAATTAGAAACAGTCGATTTAAAATCCAATCAATCAAAATGTAGGCATCAGTTAGTCAAATTACCCACAATATCATTACCAAAATTCTCTGGATCTTATGTAAACTGGCTTGAGTTTCGCGATACCTTTACCAGCCTCATTCATGATAATGACGACATGGACGAAATTAATAAATTTCACTATCTTCGGTCATCTTTGGAAGGGTCAGCTGCTATTGTAATTAAGTCGATTGAGTTCTCCGCCCACAATTACACACTGGCGTGGGAACTTCTTTGCGAGCGCTTTGATAATAAACGATTATTAATAAATAATCACGTTACAGCATTATTTGATATCGAACCGATCACTAAAGAATCTTCCGTAGCATTAAAACGCACTATTGATAATGTAAACAAAAATATTAGGGCACTAAGTTCACTAGGCGAGCCTGTTAATAGTTGGGATACACTTTTAATATACATAATAAGCAAAAAATTAGATTTTAAAACATTTAAAGAGTTAGAACAGTTTAAAGGGTCCTTAGATAAAAATAAATTAATTTCATTTGAACAATTTATGGGTTTCTTGCGCAACCGTGCTGATCTTCTTGAAAGCGTAGAATCATCACGTCCCTCTGTTACTAACGTAAAGCCAAATATTAAAATAAGGGCTATGATGTCAACAGAGAAGTTCAATTCGTCATCTTCACACGGTTGTCCAAATTGCAGCGGCGATCATTACTTAAATTCGTGTCCTCAGTTTTTAGAACTTAGCGTCAGCGATAGAATATCGTTATTGAAAAACTACAAAATATGTTACAATTGCTTTAGGTCCGGTCACTATCCTAATTCTTGCAAAAAATCAGGATGTAAGGTTTGTAAGCGCAAACATCACACGCTTATTCACAACTCTGATTATTGTAAAAATCCTGTTTCAAGTAAAACAGCTGATTGCCCGGCCGACAAGGCCAAGGTCGCGTTGTCCTCCGTCTCAGTTGACAGCAGCGATAGCAATCACGTCGCACTCTCGGCTAATATCGTGACGCACACGCATACACGCACCTCGGGTGACGTCCTTTTGTCGACTGCGTTAATTAAATGTTATGATGCGTATAATAAGGAATACATCGCACGCGCCCTTCTTGATTCCGGTAGCTCATCTTGTTTAATAACCGAGAATTTATTCAAAAAGTTAAATCTACCGTATTTGAAAATACACAAATATGTTCAAGGTATTAATAATAAAAATTCACTGATTAATAAAATGTGTCGAGTTCGTATAGAATCCTTATGTGAAACATATACTAATGATTTATTATGTCATGTTTTGCCTACTATAACGGACAGCATTCCCGCTAGGCATATAACTATAGATAATATACCGTCCAATATACAGTTGGCGGATCCATATTTCAATACACCAGCTGAAATAGATATTATAATTGGAGCTGATGTGTTTTGGAGTTTGTTGGGCTCAGATAAAATCATATTAGGTGATGGGAAACCAACATTATATCAAACTAGATTCGGTTGGCTGGTTTGTGGCCCGGTTAACGGCGGCCATTATGACATGTTGTCATCTCAATTCCCACCACTGTATTGTAATTTTACAAACTCTAAAAATAATAATTCTTTAACTTCTATCGAGTTGGATGATATTCAAAACCAACTTACGCGTTTAGGCAACTTGAAGAAGTATGTCATGAATCATCCACTCTTTCAATTGAGGAGAAGGCCTGCGAAGAGCATTTTATCAAAAATACTACGCGATTGCCATGCGGGCGCTTTTGTGTCAAAAGTCCCCTTAAAGAATCACCTTCTTGTCTAGGTGATTCATATCATCGAGCCAAACGCTGTTTTCTGTCATTAGAGCGCAGAAATTTAAAGCAGCCTTCACTCGACAAAATGTACAAAGACTTTATGTCAGAGTACGCTTCTTTTGGTCATATGTCTGAGAGTCGTATTAGTTTAAATAATTTATCCTTTTTTATACCTCATCATGGAGCTTTACGTGAAAATAGTAGTACCACGTTTAAGGATTTAGAAACCTTGTCGGAGATTAGATCAAATATATCATTAATCGCGAATGATTGTAGCTACAATTTAGACAATAAATTAATAAATTTCGAAAGGTTTTCAAAATTTTCAAGACTACAGAATTGCGTTTGTTACGTATTACGTTTTATTCAAATATGTAAGATACGTTCAGTACTTCCACCCTTTTCTTTCTCCCGAAGAATTAGAACATTCTTTAAATACTATTATCATTCAATCACAAAAGGAATCCTTTCCCGAGTACAACTTATTATTAAATGACAAGTGTTTATCTCCGAAAAATCAATTATTAAAATTAAATGTTTTTCTTGATAATAATAAAATAATGCGTGTAGAAGGGAGACTACATAACTCTGAATTCTCGTTCGAAAAGAAACATCCTATACTATTACAGTCCACTCATCATTTTGTTAAACTTTTATTTAAACATGAACATATTAAGCTTATGCACGCTGGGCCTCAATTATTATTAAATACAATTAGACAAACTTATTGGCCACTGGGAGGGCGTAGTCTGGCCAAAGCCTGCTATCGTCAGTGTGTTCGATGTCGGCGTTTCAAACCACAAGTGATTGTTCCACAAATGGGAAATTTGCCTGTCAGTAGACTCTCGCCAGCTGACTTCGCCTTTCAAAACGTTGGGGACGATTATGCGGGGCCTATTTCTTCGGCTAGTCGTCAGGGTCGTGGATGTAGGTTGGTGAAGGTATATATAGTCATATTTATATGCTTTACTACTAAAGCTATTCATTTGGAATTGGTAAGCGAT
The DNA here is from genome assembly GCF_905220565.1 of Melitaea cinxia. Classification (NCBI taxonomy): domain Eukaryota; kingdom Metazoa; phylum Arthropoda; class Insecta; order Lepidoptera; family Nymphalidae; genus Melitaea; species Melitaea cinxia. Next base: position 15,925 of record NC_059416.1, read on the forward strand.
TTAAAAAGTAGTAATTATTTACAACTTTGCGCAGGTTCATGTCTAGAAGAGGAAAGCCAATAAATATCTACTCTGATAATGGTACGTCATTTGTAGGCGCTTATAACGAGCTTTCTAATTTTTTAAAACGTAGCTGTAACTCTGTAGCAGAAGATGTTGCGCGTGACGGAATCAAATTCCATTTTATACCTGCATACGCTCCGCATTTCGGTGGTCTTTGGGAGGCAGGTGTTAAGTCTACTAAACACCATTTAGTCAGAGTGTTGGGAAATTGTAACCTAACGTACGAGGAGCTTAACTCCTTACTTGTTCAAATTGAGGGTATTTTGAATTCGCGGCCCCTTACCCTTTTGTCTACAGACCCAGAGGACATACTTTCGCTGACTCCTGGTCATTTTTTAATTGGACGGCCTTTTACTTCACACCCAGTGCAGGACATTTGCAATTTTTCAACTCCTCACTTAAATCGTTAGCAGCGTATTGAACAATAAAGACAGCATTTTTGGAGCCAATGGAACAAGGAGTACATCTCTTAGTTGCAACGTCAAGCTCAACACCCTAGTCGTTGTCAAGGAAGACAACTTACCACCGTTAAAGTGGAGAATAGGTCGTGTTGTAGCCCTTCATCCTGGGACGGACAACATTGTCAGAGTTGTCGACATCAAGACTGCTACTGGCATAATACGAAGAGCAGTCTCGAGAATTTGTCGCTTATTGGAGGAATCCTGTTGAAAGGCAAGCTTTCAACGGCCGGGGGCATGTTGAAGCATCAGGCTCAACTGCGCTTCAAGACGCGATTGCCTTTTTATTTCGTAAGGCGTCAGCCGATCGGAAGTGACGGTGATCAAAAATTATTTAATTAATATACTGCTAGCACTGCTCATAGTAAGATCTCAGTCTTTTATTTTAAATTTCCTTGGATTCCTGAATTTTTAAAACCCCCTGCACGCACAGTCTTTTTATAGATGCTAAAACACATTCAAAGCTATTAGTTATTGGCTTAGTGACAATCGCCTTAAGATTTTTATTAATATCTATATTTATAGTATAATAAAATGGTAGGAAAGTCAAAACTGAACATTGATTATTTAAAAAAAAATACTTGGGGTGTGATCTACAATCGATACCGAAGCCAAAAATATGGTTTTTAGAATTTTTGTCTGTTTGTCTCTATGTATGTCCGGGATAAACTCAAAAAGTAATGCATGGATTTATTTCAAATTTGGCACGAATATTATTAAGAAGTCGGGTCAACATATGGGCTACATATTATCACGCTATCACCTACGGGGAACGAGCAGTGAACCTTTATTTCTTCAACGAATTCTGTAACAACGTGTAATCTAATGACAAATATTTTAATGTTGTTGTTATTATGTTAATAACTATGCTATAAGCTAGCTTCACACTATAAATATAGACATTCTGTAGTACATTTAGTACCAGCATTGCACCCGTGCAAAGACGGGGCGGATCGCTAGTATATAATAATTCCACCTCCTTTACGCGGTTTACGCAATGCTGTGAGCATTGTATAACCATCTAAGTTAAACATATTACTTATGGAGTTCGAAATATTTGCTTCAGTTATAACTATAATATCCAACACTATATTACAATGTTTTGCTATTTGTTCTAAGGCTGAAAAATTTTTGATCATCGATCTTATATTGACATGAATACAGGACAAAGTTATATTATTTTTAGTAGATATACAATCCAAAAATTCATTCAAATTTGAGCAATGAAATATTTCAGTACTTTGGGGACTGAGTCGCCCTCGTCCGTAGGTGTATACCCCGTTGCGAAACCCTACACGTGGTCCCCGGGTGGTGCTAATCAGGCGAGATACTGGTGGTAAGCTCTGGCCGACGGCTCGCGACCACCCACTGAACAAAGTCGTACCGTCAAGCGGTTTCGTGTTTCGGTACGTTGATCGGTATTCGGTACGATGAAGTGTAGCCGACTGAGAAGTTGGGTCGAAATAGTTGTTCCGAGCGGATTGACCAGACTGACTTGCACTGGTGCCGCTGCGCTTTGGTGATTGGATCTGGAAGGTAGCGGGGTCCGAGGCACGGTGCACCGCTGGCCGACCGCAGGTATTTGGGGGCCCAATTAATGTGCTAGCCACACATAAAAGGCTGCCCCGCCTACTGTCGAAAAATCCCGGGATGCGCCATCGTGCCGGTTGGCGACCGGATGAGAGGGCCCGGTGGACATCTCCGGGGGGACTTGGGCGTCCCTTGCAGTCTCCAGTTCAATCCCCTTTCCGGCGCAGTGATCCGGTGAGAGTACGGGGGTTAGTTGCGTGGAGCCTCATTTCACTGCCTTCTTCTCGCCTTCCTTCACTCGTTTACATATGACTAAGAGGTACAAAAACAAGGCAGCACAGCGGTTGCACTCCCTCTCACTATCAGTGCACCTCTCCAACATTCGAGGTTTGCACTCCAATCTCGTTGCAGTCCACCACCATATCGAGACTGAGAAACCGGCCCTATTGTTCCTCTCGGAGACGCAGATCAGCAGTCCGTCTGACACGGCATACTTGTGTTACCCGGGATATACCTTGGAGCATTTTTAAACCACGCGTGAGTGTTTGCTTATACATGCGCGACGACATATGCTGCCGGCGTCTTCGTAATCTTGAAGACCCCAACTTCTCCAACTTATGGGTTTTGGTGGATACAGAAGTGGCGAAAATTCTTTACGTCTGTGTTTACCGTTCACACAGCGGAGATATGGAGACAACCAGGCTTATGCAACACCCTAGTGAGGCGGCTGATGCGGCTCAGAAGCGGTATCCTACTGCTCAATTGGTAATGCTGAGGGACTTTAACGCCCACCACCAAGAGTGGCTATTCTCATACCAACACACTGACCACGCTGGTAGAGAGATTCGCAACCTCGCTTCAACGCTCAATCTCACCCAGCTAGTCCGAGAAGCAACTAAGGTACCCGATGTTGACTCGCATATTGCCAACTGTTTGGACCTACTGCTAACAACAGATCCTGACCACTATTCGGTATCGATCTCATCGCCTTTAGGCAGCTCTGACCACTGTCTGGCGAAGTCTGTATCCGTCTATTCACCGCCCTTTCTCTGCCCCAAAGGCACCCGGCGAATATGGCGATACAAGTCAGCAGATTGGGATGAGATGCGTTCTTTCTTTGCATCGTACCCGTGGCGGCAGATTTGCTTCTCCTCAGATGATCCTTCATCATGTGCGAATGCTGTGGCTGATGTGCTGCGTCAGGGAATGGAGTATTACATTCCATTCACTGACGCTTCAGCCTCCGTGACAGCTCGACCCTGATTCAACTCTGACTGTTCTCGTGCTGAAGCAGAAAATAACACTGCTTACTTGGCCTGGGTCGATGCTCGTAACCACAAGACAACAGATGTGGGCCAGAGGCAAGGCCAGAGAAAGAAAGCCTATAATAGAGCCGCCAAGTCCTGCAAGAAGGCTCTGCGGAAGGCTCGATTTGACCACAATGGCAGAATTGGGACTAGGCTTTCGTCGTACCCACCTGGTAGTAAGGTCTTTTGGTCCCTGGCTAAGTCGGTTGAATCGAACTTCTGTCGCCCCTCACTACCTCCACTGCTGAAACCCGATGAATCACTAGCTCACACCACGGAGGAGAAGGCAAACCTATTTGCAAATCTTTTTGCGGAATCCTCATTTTTAGACTCTCAGGCAGCGCCACACCTCCAATTTCTTCGATTCGATGCGAGAGGTCTATGTCTGAAGTCCGAATTCGTCAAAAAGAGGTCATTAAAACTTTGCGTAATCTGGACGTGAATAAAGCTAGTGGTCCTGACGGAATACCTGCCATAGTACTCAAAACTTGCGCACCTGAGTCTCCAATCCTGACACGTCTGTTTCGTCTCCTCTCTAGCGACAGGACAAGTGCCGAAAGCCTGGAAGCAAGCTAACGTGCAGCCTGTGCCCAAAAAGGGCAGTCGAGCTGACCCCGTCAATGACAGACCTATTTCCATAACGTCCATACTCTGTAAGAGTATGGAACGTATACTGAATAACCGGCTCCTGGCACACCTTGAGGAGAACGATCTTCTTAGCGACCGACAGTTCGGTTTTCGCCGCAAGCGGTCCACGGGTGATCTTCTCGCGTATGCCACACACATTTGGAGTGAGCACAACGCGGGGAAGCCTAGCGGTCTCGCTCGATATCTCGAAGGCATTTGACAGGGTCTGGCATGACGGCCTTATTAGCAAACTTCCTTCATACAGCCTACCCGCTTCTCTTTGTGTTTGGATATCTGACTTCCTAGGGGATCGATCAATTCGCATGGTTATAGACGGTTGCGAGTCCGATCGTTTGGTCATCAATGCCGAGGTCCCTCAGGGGACTGTACTCTCGGTAAGGCTATTCTTGCTGCACATCAACGACCTGCTCAAAACCGGGACATTTGGGTATGCAGATGACAGCACCGTTGTCGAGCGTTACATATCCGACGCACGAGCGAGTGGGTCTGAGATCCAGGCGCTGAGGGAAGCCATGATTCAGCGACTGAACTTTTCCCTTAAAGCCGTCTCTGATTGGGGTGACGCAAACCTGGTCAAGTTCAACGCCTCTAACACCCAGGCGTGTCTCTTCTCGGCAAAACCTTGAGTCCTTTCCAACTGACTCCCTCTTTCCGAGCCGAGTGTGCCCGTGCCCATATCCGGCTACCTGGAGCTTCTTGGCTTTACTTTATCATCCATCCTCAATTTTGGCTCATACATAGAGGCAAAAGCTCAAACAGCGGCCAAAAAACTGGGCGTCCTCTCGAAGGTGAGACGGTACCTCACTCCGGAACAGCTTCTGAATTTATATCAAGCACAAGTTCGATCATGCATGGAGTACTGCTCTCATCTTTGGGTTGGCTCAGCCAAATACCAGCTGGAGGTTCTTGAATCAATTGAGAGACGAGCCAGCAGGCTCATCGGTGACGATGCACTGGTCGCCACAAAGCTGCAAAGCTTACATCATGGGCGTAGGGTGGCTGGCCTGTCGGTTTTTTATCGGATACACTTCGGACTTTGCGCAAGAGCTCCATGACCTGATTCCCCCCTCCCCCTTCCATCATCGTACAACCAGACGCTCTGCGTTACGTCACCCTTATATGGTTGACATTCCCCCTATACGCACTAAGCGATTCGCTAGTACATTCTTGATGCGTACGGCCAAAGAATGGAACTCTCTACCAGCGTTTGTGTTCCCCGAAAGCAATGAACTAGGGATCTTTAAGTCACGAGTGAATAGGTTACTTCTAGGTAAGCGTGCTCGATCTTAGACCGCATTTTCACTTATCATCAGGTGAAATAGCGGTCAAACGCCAGCCTATCCATGTATTAAAAAAAGAAACTGTGTGGCTGCGATACTGAAGAATATAGCCACCCCCTCTCTTCCCGTGGGTGTCGTAAGAGGCGACTAAGGGATAACACAATTCCACTACCACCTTGGAGGAAAGGTCAACCGATGGCGGGATAGCCATCCAACTGCTGTCTTTTTAAATGCACAGACCGAGGACGGGCATCAGCGTCTTCGGTGCGATAAAGTCAGCCCTGCAGTCGACAACCCGCCTGCCCAGCGTGGTGACTAGGGGCAAAAAACCCATGAGTTCGCGCCAAAAATTTAGGTCCTTAGTTCCCAGCAGCCCCACTATTTCCGGCTACGGCAGCGAGTGCTAAAAATCACCGGGGTACGGGAGGCTGCCATAAAATATACCTGGCTACGTATAATGGTCGCACGTTACGGTTGGACCATCACCTTACCAAACTTGAGGTAGAACTTAGCCACATTAAGTGAAACATACTGGGGTTGTCCGAAGTCCGAAGAGAGGGTGAAGACACGATGATCCTGGACTCCGGGCACTTGTTCTACTTCCGTGAAGGTGATGGGCTTGCCCAAGGTGGCGTCGGTTTTCTGGTCCACAAGACTCTCACTAGCAACGTTGTGGAAGTCAGTAATGTAGCATACCTTGTACTTAAACTCACTGACAGGTACTGTTTAAAAGTGATACAGGTATATGCGTCGACCTCGGCAAACTCTGACGATGGTTTCGAAGCCTTGTATGAAAACATTGCAAGGGCCATACATGGCACTACTTCAACCTTCTACAGCGTTGTTATGGGAGATTTCAACGCTAAAGTGGGAGTACAAAACCGCGACGAATCGAGCATCCGACCACACGGATTGGGGCACAGGAATCGCAGGGGGCAGATGCTTGTCAAATTTCTTGAATTGGAGGGGCTCTTCTTGATGAACTCATTTTTTGAGAAGAAGCCCCAAAGGAAGTAGACGTGGCAAAGCCCCGATACTGTGACGAGGAACGAGATAGATTTCATCATAGCGGATAAAAGGCATATATTCAAAGATGTCTCAGTGGTTAACAGGTTTAACACCGGCAACGACCACCGACTAGTACGGGGCACTCTGAATATATGTCTCCGAAAGGAGCGGACCCGCTTGATGAAATCTACACTCCGACCTACACTGCCCCAAATACTATGTGCCTCCGAGCAGTTCCAATTGGAACTCCTAAACCGATCTGTAGCGACATTTATTTTGATTTCGATTTTGATAACAAAGTGATTGAGTATATATATATATACAAGATCCCGACAACAACCGTCGGGGCGTTAGCCCGCCAGACGCAACAACCGTCTGGTCGGAGGATCCTCCCTTTTCTTCACACTTCCCAAAGATTCGATTCGCTGGAAACTACTGGCGACGTGGACGAGATAACCGACAACCTGATGAAGACGGTGTGTACACTAGGTTGCAGGCTTTTTCCACCAACAAAACCAACGAAGCAGTCCAAACTTTCTCCCAAAGCCTTGGATCTGATGCGACAGTGGCGCGAGTTGCTGGCTGCTTCGTCAAAATAGAGGGCTCTTTCCAAGAGGATACGAAAACTTATCCGCCGAGACCTCCGCTGCTCAAATACGAGAGGTTACTACTCTGATTGAGCAGAATAGAGGTCCAAAGTTTTCCAAAGACCATTGGGGAGAAGCCTTCTTGCGAAGCTTAAAACAGCAGATGGAACCGCCTGCTCTCGCCTTCAGATCCGAGAAGAGATTGAGAATTTTTATGGACAGCTGTACTCGTGAGCGCACGCAAGGTTGCGACTTGGGACACCGAAGATCCACGGGCACCATTTTTGCGTCATTATTCGGAGTTTATCCCGGACTTCGAAGAGGATAAAATTGGTGCAGCGCTCGGGCAGTTTAAAAACGGGAGGGCCCCGGGGGATGACGGAGTTACCACTGAACTCCTTAAAGCCGCAGGGCGACCTGTCCTGAAAGCCTTGGCAAGATTATTTAACGCCGTCATCCACCGAGGTACCACGCCGGAGGCGTGGTCTAGGAGTGTAGTAGTGCTGTTCTTTAAGAGAGGCGATAAGTCTCTGTTAAAGAATTACAGACCGATCTCACTTCTGAGCCCCGTCTATAAGCTGTTTTCGACGGTTGTTACTAATCATCTCGCCCGAAGATTCGACGAATTCCAACCACCGGAGCAGGCTGGGTTTCGAAATGGCTACAGCACGGTAGAACACATCCATACTGTTCGGCAGATTATTCAAAAGACGGAAGAATATAATCAACCGCTGTGTATGGCATTTGTGGACTAGGAGAAACCTTTCGACTCTGTCGAGACCTAGGCTGTCCTGGACTCTGCGGGGATGTCATATCGACTGGCGATATATCGAGGTACTGAAATCTATTTACAACGCGGCGACGATGACCGTTCATGTCAATGACCAAAGAACAAGACCTATTTCCCTCCGGCGCGGGGTAAGACAGGAGGATGTAATATCACCGAAACTGTTTACCACTGCGCTAGAGGATGTTTTTAAGACCGTGGATTGGGGGGAACGAGGCATCAACGTCAACGGTGAATTCCTCTCTCACCTTCGTTTCGCCAACGATATTGTCATCTTTGCGGAGACGAGGATGAGCTGGAGAGAAAGTTATGTTTAACAACCAAGTTATACCGATACCGGTATCGGTCGATGGTACCCTTCTCGAAGTTGTTCAGGATTATATTTACCTAGACCATACTATCCAACTAGGCCGTAACAACTTCGAGAAGGAGGCCGATAGGAGGACTCGGTTGGGCTGGGCGGCGTTTGGCAGACTCCGTCGAGTCATCCCTTCGAAGATTCCGCAATGCTTGAAGACAAAAGTTTTCGAGCAATGCGTCCTGCCTGTGTTAACATACGGAGCCGAGACGCGGACACTGACGAAGGGTCTGGTCCACAAACTTAAAGTCACTCAACGTGCAATGGAACGGGCTATGCTTGGGGTCTCTCTCAAAGATAGGATTAGAAATGAGACTATCCGCGAGAGAACAAAAGTAACCGTACGTCGGCCCACAGAATTAGCAAGTTGAAGTGGCAGTGGGCTGGTCATCTGTGTCGCAGGACCGATGGCCGTTGGAGTGGGTGCTAGAGTGGAGACCGCGTCTTGGCAAACGCAGTGTGGGACGTCCTCCGGCCCGTTGGACCGACGATCTACGTAACATTACCGGTGTGGACTGGATGAGGATTGCGGAAGACCGGGATGTGTGGCGCGAACTTGGGGAGGCCTATGTCCAGCAGTGGACTGCGATAGGCTGAAGTGTTAGTAGTACTAACAAGAAAGAATTAGAAGAATGATATAGTTTTGTGTCCAGGTGTTTCATTTTTTGTTTTTTTGTGGATAATTACAAGGTTTCTGAAAAAAAAATCATTGTTTTTGTACCAACCATCGACGCCCGCAAACGCCTGCGGGCGGTGACGGGTGAAGCGGAACACGGGAGGCCGGTGGTGCTCGTAGTGTCGTTGGACATCGCAAAAGCCGTCAACAGCCTCTGGCATACAGTGATTCGGAAGGCACTGAAATTTTTCAGAGTGCCCCCGTATCTGGGGAGGCTGCTGGGGGCGTACCACTCCGACCGCAAAGTAGGCCTCGAAAATCGGTCGAGGTCCGTGGAGTGGCGTGCTGGGGCCGATCCTGTGGGACATCGGGTACGATTGGGTCCTGCGAGGCCGTCTCCTCCCCGGGATGGGTGTCATCTGCTAAGCGGATGACACTCTCGTTTACTCCCGGGGATGAGACTACAGGCAGGCAGCGCGGCTGGCTGAGGTCGGACTCGACCTCGTGATCAGCCGCATAAAGAGTTCGGGGCTTCGTGTCAGAATTGACAAGACCGAAGCCCACCTCTTCCGCGGGACCGGACGCAAGGGACCCCCACTGGGCCTACCCTACAGATTGGAGAGGGGAGGGGCATGATGAGCCCCCAAATGAAATATCTGAGGTTCATCCTTGACGGAGGGTGGACCTTCGGCCCACACTTCACTATGGTGAGACCGAAGATTGTGAAGGTGGCGAGTGCACTGGGCAGACTCCTCCCAAACCTCGGAGGACCCAGCGCCGCCTGCAGGCAGCTATATTCCGGAATCTGCCGGAGTATGGCGACGTACGGTGCCCCGGTTTGGGCGGATCGCCTCACTGCGAGGAATAAGGCCGCACTGCGGTCGGCGCAGAGGATCATCGCGGTAAAGGTGATTCGGGGGTATCGTACGGTATCGTGGGCTGCAGCTACTACACTAGCCGGCGACCCCCCGTGGGATCTCGTGGCGGAGGTTCTTGCCGAGACCTACTCATACGTCTTTGGTAGGAGAGCTCTCGGTGACAACCACACGTTGGATGGGATCCTACGGGTACGCCGGATGGGGCAAGAAGCGCTAATGCGGAAGTGGGGGGAGGACCTGACGGAGCAGCTGTATGGCACACGCGTAACGGCTGCCTTGCGCCCGGTCCTTGAGCGGTGGATGCACCGTAAGCGCAAGCCCCTCGCCTTCCGTCTGACGCAAGTTTTCACCGGGCACGGCTGCTTTGGTAAATACTTGTGTCGGACGGCCCAAAGTGAGCCGACGACTGGATGTCACGATTGTGGCGCAGTGGTGGACTCTGCCCAGCACACCCTCGAGTTGTGCCCGAGATGGGCGGCGCTGCGTCGCGGTCTGACTACAGTTCTCGGAGGGAACTTGTCACTGCCGAGCGTTATCACCGCGATGCTCGGCGACGACGAGTCCTGGAAGGCGATGGTCTCCTTCTGCGAGACAGTAATGTCGCAGAAGGAGAACGACGAGCGGATGAGAGAAGGGGCCGCCGATGAGACTTCCGTCCGCATGCGACGAACGGGGGTGCGTAGGAGAGACTACTTAATGCGCTTCCAGTAATGCCCCTGTGCCTGTGTCGGGCCGGGATGGGAACCCGGTCCTGCTAGACACGACGTCGTCGGGATTGTTCAGAGGTGAGCCGGACAGTCCCCATGGAGGAGAAGTCTGGTCTTTTCGCCGAGGCCAGCCTGTCGCTGGAGGGATCCTGTTGCCTGCAGATCCGGGACCCTCTAATCAAAGCGGCTGAAGGCTCCCGCAGGGGTTTTGGTCGGTATTGCACCCCCAAGTGCTGAAGCCGACATACGGTCTTAGAATGCCTACCTGGGCATCCTGGATATCACCCATAAATGGGTTCCCCTGCGATAACAAAAAAACCCTACTCACCACTTATGGTCCCATACGCAAAACCACACGTCACAAAGACCATGCTAATATACGACAACGCTTAGCAAGAAAAAAAGAACAATTATGCGACCAAAATAAATCAGTAACATTATATATGTTACAACTTACGCATAAGCTTGAAGGTTGTCGCAACCCGAATTGGTTTGCCCTCTTGTTTGTCGACCAACCTTCTTCTTACGCATGTTGGCGATGGGGCGACAAGCGAATGTGTGACGGTAGGTCGCTACGATTTTTTGAAGTCTCAATTTAGTATCGAATTTCGACAAAATGTAACAAAGCACGAAGTCTCAGTGCTCGGTAGATAACTTCAACTTCTTTAAAATAGTCAAGTTTTCATCGATCGTATTTAACGCATGTCGCAAATCTTGAGCGTGTGTAGTTTTGAAATTGACATCTAAAACACCGCGTCAGCGTGCAAATGCTATTTCACGCTTGTCCTCTTAGAGAGACTTGAGAGCATCATATCATGCACTTAAATAATGTTCACGTCCGACCGGGAACATTCTAATAACGATAGCGCATCACCGCGCAACACCGACAACAAATAATGAAAATTCTCGATATAACTTAGGTAATATGATTAATTAATGAATCAACGCGTCATAAATCGCATAAACTCAGCCATTCTTTGATAGCACTCGAAAAGACTGGAAGTGAAAACTTCTAAACGCATCTTGCGCTGCGCATTCATGAACGAATCACGCCTCGCGTTATTTGATTCTTGCGACGAACACTTGATATATACGTTGAAATGCAACGACTTGAAAGTACTCTTCATCGAAATTCTCCTGAGTCTCGGTATCCACATCATCGGCTTCCGCGTTTAAAAGATCCAAAATGATGAAGTGTGCTTCTTGAAAACTATCCGCGATGTTTTTTATCTGTTGACAATATGAAAGTAATAACTCGGTCTGTGATGCATCGGTTTCAATCAACCTCCCCACTTCGAGAGCCTTCGTAATACGATTATACGCGATAATTCGTTTTAAGTCGCAAACTAGGCAAATTACTAACAGTATAATTCGTTTCAGTACAATGTATAAGGCACCAACAGCTTAACATGTTCTCTGAGGCACGATGGAGAGACCCACGAGGACATACATCCAAACCAGAAACAAATATTTGTAGTACAAAACGGGCTGGATACATCTCTAGCGCTAATCAATCTCGTCATTCCGTTTCGTGGTGCCGTGGTCGGTCATGTATGGTGGCCACGAACGGGATCGATTAATTTCGGTCAACCTGTGTCACTCCAAACATGAGTACGTTCGAGAAAACATTACTACCCCCGGCGGGTACCGACACCTCAGACGGAGAATCCCGTAGTGCTACGGCACTATGCCCCGTCGAATCTAGGGGGGGGGGGGGGGGGTTACCAACCATGTTTGTGTTCCCGGTATATCCAGCGAGCGGCCCGAGAAGGGCGGAGAAGACGTGGAGACCGAGAAGAGCGGTGTTTTCAGCGACTGCATGCACCAATATACCAGCGTTTGCGTTTGTTCAACGACCGCGGTTTTGACTTTCGTCTTTGGTAATGTTATCATTTATTTATTATTTATGTCAATTTTATAAAAATAAAAAAAAATATTTAATAAATAGATGTTTTAAAAAAATGCATTTATATTTCTCTTCGTTACATAATAATTTGAGAACGACTTTTCATTTATTTTTTTATATACTTAGGTATTTAGTAGAAGGTTCTTAAAGTATGAAAAAATTAAGAAATTGGGTAAATACCTAATTTCAATATTTTAGAAATGTTGTTTTTCATAATAGTTAATAATACAATCTATACTATTATCATATTAAAAGGCTAAGGAGTTTGTTTGTTTGTTTAAGCGCGGTAATTTCAGCAACTTCAGGAACACATCTTATTGTTATAATTCGGATACGAGATTATATTTGGAGTAGAACGCTAATCAGTAAACGATTTATTACTTACCTAAATACAAAGATATATATCTCGGAGAAGAGTTCTCTAACGTATAGGCTTCTTAATAAATAAATATGACCTCACTATCTTCAATACAATAACGTTCGTGTTATAACGTCATGATAATTCGTTTCACAATAGAACTATTTTCGACACAAAACAATAACTTTAATTTTACGACACTCTTATCAAGAACTCAAACGTTACACTTTATGACAATATTAATGTTATAATATGAAACGATAGTAATGTTAATAATCTGACGACTCGAATAAGAATGACGCCAGCGCGATCGTCGCACCGTATTTGATGCGCCCGTCTGTCGTAGCTTGCTGTATCAAACTATAAATGGAAATGGAAAATTCGTCTCATATTACGCCCATAAGGCGCTTTCGAACCATATATGGTCACGCGCTCGCGAGCCTCGCGCTAACATGTTTAAACATGAACCTAACGCAGCGTTAGTACAATAATGACGTAGAAGCAACTCGCAGAAAGCGGTTTTTGACATCGGAGAGCGCTGACATATAAACGAATGTAGAAACTCATTTTTAAAGTCGGTTAATATATATATTAATATTGTATGGTATTGTTAATTGTATTGTATTGTTAATTGTTATACATATTACTTGCAGTGCCCCACGGTTTCACACACATTAATTTGAAGGAAAAAAAAGTTGTTATCCGACAGTAACAACTTTTGTACAACAGTAACAACTTCCTGGGTAAGTAGGCTATCCAACACAAAATTATTATTTTTTAACCGACTTCCAAAAAGGAGGAGATTCTCAATTCGACTGTATTTTTAACCGACTTCCAAAAAAGGAGGAGGTTCTTAATTCGACTGTATTTTTTTTTTATGTATGTTACTTCAGAACTTTTGACTGGGTGAAGCGATTTCGACAAATTTTCTTTTGATCGAAAGGTAGTGTGTCATTTGGTCCCATTTAAATTTATTTGAGATCTAACAACTATTTTTCGAGTTATATCTAATAATGTGTTTTTACTTGACGCTTTTTTCGTCAACCTACGTTATATTATACCGCATAACTTTCTACTGGATGTACCGATTTTGATAATTCTTTTTTGTTGGAAAGGGGATATCCCTAGTTTAGTACCATGATAAGGAAACCAGGATCTGATGATGGAATCCCAGAGAAATCGAGGGAAACTCTCGAAAATTAGCAACAACTTTTTACTGGGAGTACTGATTTTGATAATTTTTAATTTAATCGAAAGCTGATGTTTATCATGTGGTCACATATAAATTTTATTGAGATCTGATAACTACTTTTTGAGTAATCTTTGATAATGCGTTGTTAATTGACTATTTTTTCGTCGATCTACGTTGTATTACTCGTCGATGTAATTGAAATCGGTTTTTTTTTTTCGTTTGCGAACAAACAATTATTTACACAGCTTCTCTTAATTACTTTAGTTAACCATTATTTTTTAGCGGCTTACGAGTTATTTTGTAACGTATTAGTGGGAAGCATAATTTGAAAAATAATATGAGCAATTCGTGAAATTCCTTAAATGCAATGTCAAAATCGGATTCATTCAAAACATTACTAAAAGAAAGGGCTCACACGCAATCGCGGAATTTCCTAACATTATCGGACCCAAAATCTCTTTTAAATTCGAACCAGTATATCGGTGATGGTTTATATTTACAATTAATTTCTAAAGTAACTGTTAAGGATTGAGCTGTGTCGTGATCTGATAGTGACAGCGCATGTATGCCGGCATTTACAGAACTAAAATTGCTGATAATAAGGTCCAAACATCCGCTTTCTCTTGTAGGTTTAATGATATGGTTTTCAAAATTGTGGTTATGTAATAATGCAGACAGTTCACTGGATGCTTTGTTGGCTTTTAGCATATCAATATTCGTGTCAACATATATAATAATTTTTTTCTTATGTTTTCGAGTAACAGCTTCTATTAAATTTTCGATATGATCTAAAAAGTCAGTTACGTTTGATGATGGGGTTCTATATATTACTATAAATAATATATTAAGGTTTAAAAGTTCAACTGTGAACTTTTGTATTGTATAATAATGAAATAGAAGCAACGCGTAGAAATCGGGTTTTGACATCGGAGAGTATCTCGCGCCGACATATAAAAGGAATACAACAATACAGAATTATATCCAACGCACTTTATATTACATAATCAATTAATCGATTAAATACTCATTCAAATTTGAATCGATTTATCGTGAGTATCGAGTACCGAATCGTAAGGTTACTACAATAATTACATCTCGATGACAAATTTCAAAACGGTCCTATAAATACTTAAATTGTGATGTGATCACGGTGGGAAACTATAGTGGTAGGGGTACTCTTAAAGCCACCAGAGGCATGAGTGGCATGAAGATCGCTTAGTGCATAAGACATAAGTGTATAAACATTTTTGAATATCATATCAAAAATTGACCGCTCCAGCGGGGTTCGAACCCGCGTCTCTGACTGACCGTGTCGGCGCTTTAGCCAATTAAGCTATGGAACTATGTACGCGCCAGAGCGAAATAATAAATGTATAATAATAAGTGTATAATCTTTGCATAAGACCGTGGTGCTGTGCAACGAAGACAGTATAGGATTCTGTCTCTTTCTATATCACTTCACGTCATGAATCAAGATACTTCATCCTAGCTTCACGTATTTTGTGACTAGTTATTTTAAAATTTATCCCCAATAGGGAAAGGCAAAGGACTATAATCCATACAGCCTAGTTTGAATTTGTAAGTTTCGTTCTGATATATCAAAAGGCCGTAGCCAAGTCTGAAGTAACTTTATTGTTCTTCTGATTCGATGACTGGTAAAGTAAGGCCGAAGCCAAGTCTGTAATTTCTTTTATGACTAGTGAAGAACAATCTCATTCGGCTCCGTTCCACTAAGCGACCGCAACGCCCGCAAAGCCCTTATTTATCGTTCCACCCAAGAAGCTTATATGTGTTTTACATAAACTTCTTGGTTCCATCTAAGGCACGTTGTCTGTTCGCAACCACATCGCACCCACTTCGCTCACATAGGTGGGTCAGAGTTAAAAAAACCACTGTCAATGTCAAATTGTAAATGTTATCTCTCATTCGATTCTGCAAAAACGCAATGATAAATTTCCGGGAACCCATGTTGAATTAAGTTTTACTCCAATCCATGCGAAATACTAAGTCACAGACTCCACAACTGCTTGTTAACACTATGCCGCCATATTGCAAGTACCCAAATATGCGATTCACTTATAAAATTTGCCCACAACACCCGTGACGTTTTTTACATAAGTGAACTGTGGAACGGCAATTTCAGATTTTCAGAGGTTATGATCGATGGCATAGTGGGCCTTAGGTGGAAAGCACCCACTGGCGAAATGATATGTGTCAAACTGTGACAACTAAAAGCCATTGAGCAAAGAGCTAAACCCGACTTAATTATTACATTACTATGAGTTTTTTGTTTATTATGAATTATCATATTCTTTATTACAACGTTTATTAATACATATATAACTACAAAAATACTAGAATAGTTTAAATTTGTGTGAGACGCAAAGTATAACTTTTAGCTTGCATCATGTGGGAAGACTTTGTTAACGAAGATATTGTTAACGAAGATAATACCAGTCATTACAGTATTCTGAAACAAATGCGAGAAGAAAGTTTTAATGACGCGGTAGCCTCGGCCCTGATGCACGAGTGCAAGCACAGCGCGCCGGGCGCTCGGCTGTCCGCTCGCCTGCGAAACACTCTCGAAAGGTACCTGAACATTCTCACGAAAATACCAGCGTTGCATATTGGCCAAAGTTTATTGCGTATTTTGTTCACAACAATAGAAAAAAAGCCGTAAATTCTTTTGTTACACAGATACATTTATTCATTGTTGTTTTCGTTGAAAAGGCACTCGTTTTTATGCAAGCTGTGATATTGAGATAAGGATGTGTATTCTTCAGTAGCATTTTATTCCCTACTGTGATTAGATCACTAGATATTGAAATCAGCACCTTGCTGATGTTTTGCCTGTTATTAATAAAGAATTATTTACATAATTATTAACTATTTCTTTAAACTTTGAAGTTATTTGTACAATATTTCAGACCCATTTAATTCATCACTAACACAACAAATCTGTCTATATTTTCAATTGATAAAAATAACTTCTGAACTGATCTCTTATTCTACTTTGAGAATTGATATCATATTGTTCTGCTATGTGGTTGCAGCAGTAAAGAATATAGCCACCCCCTCTCTTCCCGTGGGTGTCATAAAAGGGCTTAGGGATAACTCAGTTCCACTACCATCTTGGAACTTAAAAAGCCGACCCATGTCGGACCATCCAACTGCTGGCTTTCAAATACACAGGTCGAAGACGGGCAGCAGCGTCTTTGATGTGATAAAGCCAGTCTTGTGGTCACCAACCCGCCTGCCCAGTGTGGTGACTATGGGCAACACACATGAGTTCATGCCATTTTTTTGGCATGAACTTGTAGAGGCCTACGTCTAGCATTGAACTGCGATAGGCTGAAGTGATGATCTTATTGTTCAGTTTTAGTAGTAATAAATATTTAAACCTACAATAAATTATATCAAACAAGTTTTTTATTCAAGTATGCTTGAGAAGCATTTTTGAATCATCATTTTAGGAACATTCAGTTGTAACAATAGTCAATTCAATCTTATACCTTACAAGATGCTTTATTATTAAAGACTTAAATAATATCAGTTTAGGTTTAATGATTAGCAGTTGTAAAGTTGTTTGTAAGGTCCATTATATGTGTAACTACTGAGACCTAGAAAACAATAGATCTCTTTAAGAATTACAACAACTGGAGTTGTAATTTTATCATTCTTTCTTTTTATATTACTGTACTGTACTGTGTGGCTACGGTACTGAAGAATATAGCCACCCCCTCTCTTCCCGTGGGTGTCATAAGAGGTGACTAAGGGATAACACAGTTCCACTACCACCTTGGAACTTAAAAAAACCGACCGGTGGAGGGATAACCATCCAACTGCTGGCTTTGAAATACACAGGCCGAAGACGGGCAGCAGCGTCTTCGGTGCGACAAAGCCAGTAAGTACTGCGGTCACCAACCCGCCTGCCCAGCGTGGTGACTAAGGGCAAAACACACGAGTTCACGTTATTTTTGGCGTTAACTTGTGGAGGCCTATGTCCAGCAGTGGACTGTATAGGCTGTAATGATATTGTGTTTAAAAGAGTACAAACTTTATTTATACAAAATATTATACATATTTACAATTCACAACTTAAGAACTAAATATTTACAGATAGTTTTGGTATAAATCATGTCCGCGTGGAATTGTGCCAAGAATGCTGGCAGCATTTCCCCGTGGAATCGCTATGCCGATTCTCTGGGCAAAAAATGCACCAGCCCTCTTGTCACCAGTGGAGGCAATAAGGCGAGGTGTTATCTCATTTAAAAAAATTTAAAATGAGTAGTTGGTTGTAGCAAAACAGTGACATTAAAGGATCTATTTAATACAACAAAAAATATAATATTTACAGTAGATCATGTAATGATCAGAACAAACACCAAACAAGCAATTGTGTATGCCAAAATCAGCACATACTGTCTGCTCACAATATTATGCAAGTATAACGACTGACAGGGACATAGAGGTAGCTTTGTCGAGCTTCTTTCAATCTCAAATATGTATTAACTAATTTATAATCATGGGTCTAAACATAATGTTTCATGTTTCTAACTTTAAAAATGACACACTTGCTAGATCAACTTTTAATTCTCATTTTATTCACTTAGAGGGTATAATTATTAGTCCATTTTAGCGGACATCTATTAACTAGAAATTTTTAGTGTTTGTGGCATAAAAAATATATCAATTTTGTAAAACTTAAGAGAGCTCTTAGACCTTAAGAAGACCTGTTGCAAATATCCTTTCATAGTAATCCTCTACTATAAATAAACTACCTCCCTATGAAATGTCATCTTTGTATATAGAACCAGTTGAGGTTTTCGATATTTTGTGACGAATGAATGGTATAATGTTTTTATAATTATTATCTTGGCCAAATATATTAGTTTCAAATTTTTTAACAGAATATAATTCTTAAGTGATCATTAAAGATAATAAGTGTTGAAAATGAAACACACACGTTTACTTTACTCGTATTTAAACTCGTATTTTTAACCCGTATATATAAATTTAAACTCAAAAAAAAAAAAAGAACAATCGGAAATCTCTTAAGTATTATAGTGAAATAATCTTGACTGCGCGATTTAACAGGTGGCACAACGCCATCTATTAGTAAATTAAGGAACTAAATACAATTCTTTATATTAAATCAATAATTAGTCTGACTCGAACGCACAACGCCATCTATTTGTAGATGAAAGAACTAAATACATTACTCATATCAAATAAACATTAATCTTTTATTCAATAAGTGTTTCACAAGAAAGCGATAATATAATCAACAAAAATAAATTCTTATATTTTACTAACATTTTTGTTGTCGGATTAATAAACATTTTTTTTTATGAAACTAAATGTATGCACTCAACAAGCGTTTGTCGCAGAATGCGGCCGGAAGAGCGTCGCGAGGTGGTGAGCCGCACGATGGACGGCTGCGCGCCGCTGTTCGTGGCAAGCCGGCGCGGCAGCGCGGAGGTGGCGGAGTACCTGGTGCACGTGTGCGCCGCCGAGCTGGAGCAGCGCGGCATCTTCGAGGTGACGTGCGGCTGTATGGCGCCTGGCCTTGTGCTCGTTAACTGACATACAGGCCTATGCCCAGCTGTGCTGTGCTACGAGCTGAGTCGTGACTACGGTTAGTCGTAAAGAACTGTGTTCGAGTACGGACGTCTGACCCGACCTAACTCCAGGTGCCGCACGACCGCTCCACGCACGCCGTCACCCCGCTGTGGGCCGCCGCCGTGGCCGGCCGCCTGCCCGTGCTGCGCCTGCTGGCCGACGCGGGCGCGCAGCTGGACGCGCCCAGCGACAGCGGCTCCACGCCGGTGCGCTCCGCCTGCTTCATGACGCACCTGGACGTGGTGGAGTTCCTGGTGGAGCGCGGCGCCGACATCCACCGCCCCAACCACAACGGCGGCACCTGCCTCATCAACTCCGTGCAGTCCGTGCCGCTGTGCGCCTACTTGTTGCAGAACGGTGCGAATCCCGACGCGCGCGATATGCAACTGAAGACGGCGCTGCACTATGCCATCCAGGAGCATCGCCACGAGACGGCACAGTTACTGCTCGAACGCGGCGCCTCCCCGCACTTGTTTTCGCGCGCCGGCGACGACGCGCTGCGCACGGCCTGCCTCAAGGGCTCGACGCAAATCGTGCGGCTGCTGCTGTCGCGAGCGCGGTACCCGCCCGAGCGCGTGGCCGACGCCTACGAGCTGCTGGGCGCCACGCAGCTGGACGAGTTCAACGACGTGGCGGGGGCGCTGAACTCGTGGCGCCGCGCCACGGCCCTGCGCCACGCGCAGCCGCGCTACCTGGAGAAGCGCGGCGCGGCCGGCCACGAGGCCTTCGAGGAGCTGCGGCGCGAGACGCTGGGCGGCGCGCGCGAGTGGCGCAGCCCCGCGGAGCTGGACGCGCTGGCCGCCGACCTGGACCTGCTGCGCGCGCAGGCGCTGCTGGTGGCGGCGCGCGTGCTCGGCGTCGCGCACCGGGACACCGTGTTCCGGCTCATGTACCGGTACGGCGCTGTGTGTGTAACTGCGGCTTACTGAGCTGGACTACAGTAAGAACTATCTCGTTTACAATCTGGAGCAGCTAGGTTGAGAGATATTTTAATATTACTGAAGACCACAGTTAAATAATTCTTTCAAGCAGAGTCACGTTGCTGGGGTGAGTGAGGTGACCGGAGCTCACAGAGGAGGTAGGGTCCGCAATGCTTACGATGCTTCTGGTGTTGCGGACGTTTACAAGTAATAATAATCGCCGTAATCGCGATGGTAATCAAATGAACCGTACTTTTTTTTTTTAAACCACACATCCGACCAATCGACCGAACCTCTCTCTCGTTCCAGGGGCGCATCGTACGCGGAATCCTTTCGCTACCAGCGCTGCATCGACCTGTGGATGTGCGCGCTGCAGATCCGCCTGAGCAAGGACTCGCTGCTGTACTCGGACACGTGCCACACGGTGAGCGCGCTCACGCGCCTCATGCTGGACGTGGCGGGCGCGCGCGGCGAGCGCGCGGGCGGGCTGCCGCGCCACGCCGACGCGCTGCGGCTGCTGGGCGCGCTGCTGGAGCACCTGCCGCGCAGCCGCCGCGCGCTGGCCGTGCGGCCCGTGCACAAGCGCCAGGCCGACGCCTTCGACCGCGCGCTGCGCTGCGTGGCGCCGCTGCTGCTGCTGCTGCTGCGCACGGCGCGCGGCGCGCGCGAGCACGAGCGCGTGGCCGAGCGCGCGCGCCGCCTCGTGCGCGCCGACGTGCGCAGCGCCGCCGCCGGCGACACGCTGCTGCACGCGGCCGTGTCGCGCCTGGCCGCGCAGCGCTCGCCGCTGTTCGCGGAGCCGCTGGCCGTGCCCTACTTCGCCGAGCCCGTGCTGCCCAGCGTGGCCGTGGCGGCGCTGCTGCTGCGCTGCGGCGCGGACGCGCGCGCGCGCAACGAGCTGGGCTGCACGGCGCTGCACGTAGCCGCCGTGCCCGGCAACTTCAGCTCGGAGCTGGTGGAGGCGCTGCTGGCGGGCGGCGCGCACCTCGACCAGCCCAACGGCTTCGGCGACTCGGCGCTGGAGCTGGTGGCGCTGAATCGCGGCTCGCGCGTGCGGCCGCTGCGCCACGTGTCGCTGGCGTGCCTGGCGGCGCGCGCGCTGCTGGCCGCGCGCCCGGCCGCGCCGCCGCCCGCCGCGCTGCCGCGCACGCTGCAAGCCTTCCTGGAGCTGCACCGCCCCTAGCTCGCCCTAGCCCTTCCCGTGATGTACGTATAGCCGTATCTGTTTGACACGTACGTTCGGCCCGCAGGATCATATTCCTTTACTTCTAAGGTTCTTATCGTACGTTCCATGTCTTACTGACGTCGTACTAAAATTATGAGGACGGTTAGACAATTCCTACTCTTTGTCATTGTAATTACCAGATTATGATAAAATTGTCTACCGTGTAGATATATATTGAGAACTATACTATCTAATGGATTATATGACATAGTGAGTTATTATTATTATTCTGAGATGCATCTCGGTTAAACCTTATTGTTAGAATACATTGTTAAAGCTCACTAATTATTACTCATTTACTTATTTATGTAATTCTAGTCAAAATAAAAAGATGTAAGTAGTTGTAGTTGTCTTTATTTACAAATATAGTAGTAGACTTGTATAAAGAGATCATACATCGTGATTTTGTAAATATATAAATCTTATATAAATTTCCTTATAAATAAATAATGTTCTTATTTTTAAAGTTCTTCTTTTGAGTATTACATATGTAGATTAGTTAATTGGACGGCAGTGATGAGCAAATATATTTATCTATAATAATTTACACAGTAATAAAATTAAACATTTAGTAAATGTCGACCCCAGGCAATAATTGTGATACAATTAATTGCACATATTTAAAAAAATTCATAACACATTATACAAGAGGCCTTCTCCTTATTGATTAACATTTTATATAAGCGTATATAGACTGCGAAGTATTTTAAACTCTGAATGAAGCAAATTTATTTTAACGGGACAATTTGAAGGCGATGAACGAAATTTACATTCTATGGTTCGGCGAGATTTGTGTAATTTATAATAACTTCGACGTGACTCGTAGTGTCCGCGTGTACCGCGGTGTAGTTCTCGCTCAGAGCGCGCGCCGCAGCGCCAGCGCGAGTGCGAGCGGGACGGCGACGGCGGCGGGCGCGGGGCGCGGCGCGGGGGAGCGCGCGGCGGTGCGGCGGTGGCGGTCCACCACGAACACGCGCCCGCCCATGTCTGCGGCAGGACGGACACTGAGGCTCGCTCGATGCTTTGCTGTCTCAAACTGAGATATAGGGCTCAGCCGGACATATTTTGCTCAAAATTTTGAGCAGTCGACTTGGAAAGTTCCACGATTTCACAGAAGATCATAGCTAAATCATACTGCTGTCGAGTAGTGTCGCGTTCCTGAGTAAGACGACTAGAGCTCTCGGTGGAGTCGTCTAAGAATTACGGTAGTCGCTTACCGCCAGGCGAGCCGGATGCGCGTAATCGAACAATATATTAGGTATAAAGCGCTGCCTGTCTACCTCAATATACATAATGTGAAGCACGCCCTCGGTTCATAAGTTACAAGTACAACGTAAATTATGGAGGCGAAACAAATCTCACCGGCGTGCGTGAAGGAGTGGTAGTAGACGCGGTCCGGCCACGAGGAGTTGGGCGTGACGGTGAGCACGGCGGGGCGGCCGGCGCAGGCCCAGCGCAGCGAGCGGTTGAAGGCGCGGAAGGAGTCGAAGGCGTCGCGGCGCGGGTCGGCGCCGGGCGCGCGGCGCGCCAGGCACAGCGCGCCCGCCGCCGCGGGCCGCAGGCGCCCGCGCCGCGTCGGCCGCGCGCCCGCCAGCACGCGCACGCGCCGCTGCTGCGCCTCGCCCAGGCGCTCCAGGCCGCCGTGGCGCTCGGCCGTCAGCACCAGCGGGTGGTACAGCTCGGCCGAGTGCGGGTCGTCGCCGCCGCTCACGAGGAACGAGTAGGCCAGGCCGCGCCGCAGCGTGAGGTCGGGCGCCAGCTGCCCGTTGACGTACCACGCCAGCGCCGGCGCGGCGCCCAGGCGCGCCGCCAGCCCGCGCGGGCCGCCGGCCGGCCCGAGCGCGGCGCGGAACACGCGCAGCGCGGGGTCCGACAGCGACGCGCGCTCCCAGCCCGCCGGCCGCGCGCTCGCCCCCCTGCAACGGGTCTGCCGTTAGTGTGGCCTCGTGACACGAGAAGGGAAGCCCTTCGGACAGGCTCGGCGTTTATCAGAGGAAAACGAAGATTTTTATAGTTATAGAAGGGGGAGATACATCTTTGGGTGTGCGTGAAGAACATGGTGTGAAGGTCCTCGCCCGCCATTGCATAGCGAGGATCCTCCGACCAGACGGATGTTGTCTGGTGCCCACCAGATGTAAATGGATTCTTGTATGTATACTCAATAACTTTGATAGCGCGATGTAGGATACGTCAGTTTTTCTCTAGGTACATAGTTTCGTAGTCGCGCGATAGATGTCGCCACACATCAGAACTAACTTTGACATTTACTTATTAATTGTCAGCGTTTGTTTAGTTCAATAGAAATGCATCAAATTATAAAGGCGCTGCATTCCGATATCCTTCTTTCACTGTATCTGTCACCAATCTGCGTAAAGTTCGTCCATAAATTACGTGACACGTGAAGGAGGAAGGTGGTGGCTGGTAGACGACTGTGGGTAGGGAGGGGGCTTGTGATATCAAATTTAGAAACAACATAATTAATTTTTAATATTAAAACAAGATATTTGAGCTACATACCTATTAACGAAAGGTAAGATTTCAAAATATGTGATGTCACACTAAGCAGAGAAGTTCCTAGTTAATTTAACCAGCTGAAGAAATAAAGTGGGATCCAAAACATTTAAAAATTCGTGTGACGTAATGTATTAACGGGTTCGTATTTCTCTCACGTCGGTGGCGCTACTAACGTGGTGAAGGGGACGCAGTCGCTATCGTCCTCCTTCTGTTTGAGTACCAGCTGCAGGTCGCTGGCCGGCCACAGGCGGTGGAAGGCGGGCTCCTGGACGTGGTCGAGGCCCCCTATAGCCCACACGACAAACACTGAGCGGTCGACGGGCCACTCGCGGTCCAGCTCCTCCGCTGCAAGAAACCGTCAAGGATATGGATTAGATGAGAGGAGCTAATGAGCCAACAGAACCTTCCAATGTTAAATGGCTATCGTCGTCCGTGGACATCTGCATCACTCGAGCAGATGGAGTAGGATGCGTTGCTGGTTTTTAGGAAAAGTATTATACTCAACACTTGAAAACCACAAAATTATAGCGCCCAGGGAAAACCTCCAGAGAAGGATGATGATGATAATGTGTACGTAACTATGACAGGTTTAAGATTTTTTATTTACTCACAAGAATTTATAATTCATCATCAATATAAAGCCAAACCACGCTTCACCTCGACCGCTTCAGGTTCGAATAGAAAAGAAAAAAGTTAAACTGGAAAAGTAATGGTTTTAAATTGACTTAAATCAAATAAAATAATATCGCCATTAGTTTGAAGCCGTACTTACCTGGCTGCAGGCCTCGGCGGTAACGCACGATCGTGAGCTCCCCATCTCGGCTAGCGCTCAGCACCTAATATAATTAACATCTTAATTCCATTCAAATACTGTTTAATTTTATTGAAGTCTTCTTCTTTACGTACGCTAGACTTGAGGAGTGAGATGGTGAATGCGAGACGAAAGCGTTATGAAAGTGTGGTCGGACGAGGCGAACGGATGTTGAGAGGGAGATATAAGTTAGATGGAGTTAAACAAGTTTTACTTCAGTCGTGTGATCTAAACATACTTGTTTTAAAAAAAAAAGATTGTTATGCTCAATAAAAAAGTCGAAAATATAGAATTAATTATAACCTGATGCGAGTCCAGGCCGCCCAGGCGGTCGTCGCGACACACGCCGCGCCACTGGCCCAGCGTCTGCACGCACTGCGACCACACACATACGAACACTTTAGTGGGAAATAGCTGACTCTACGAGTGCTGCCCTTACTTGGAATTTAAGTACAATAAAAAATAACGTAATTTAAATGGGCTCGAAAAGGACCTTCGAATCGTCATCTTACGATTCCGAAGATAGATTCTTTAGATAAAAATCGGCAAGTAGCTGCAGTTACTTTAAAAAACTTTTAATATAAAATTTGTAATATCTTGCATGAAATACAGCGTCACTAAGTCCACACATCTTTATCAATCTTTATGTATTCCTGCACCGAAAAATTTACCTTCAGGTTTGGTTTATTATTTAGTGCAGGTCATTTAATTAATTTTTTAATACAGATTTTAAGTCTGTTCTCAGATAATTGCAAAGTCGTTTTTTTTATTTTATTTTATCATACATCGAACACCATAAGTTTCAGTTCACGCAATCGGAAACTTAAATTCTTTCTCGCGATGACTAGTGTCCGTGTAGCGAGCTTACGGGCGCCAGCGCCGTGATGTTGTAGTCGGTGGCCAGGCCGCGCTGCAGGCGCTCGTCGAACCACGCCACCGCCACGTCGGCGCCCAGCATGCGCGAGCCGCTCAAAGAGCCCGAGATGCCGAACGCCATGTACTCGTCGGCGCGCAGCTGCGGGCGAGGTCGTTCACGCACTATTAGGTAGGACACGGCACCTACTCGTCGGATCTCGCTCGAATTTAAACGGAACCACACGACAAATATCGGCTTTCCAACAAAAAAAGATTCATTTAAGCTCCGACACTCAGTAAAAAAGGTGAACACGGGTTAGAACGAGCCATTCGAGAAGGAGTTTCGATAAAAAATAACTCATGCGCCACACCTTATACCACCAACTGTCTCATAAATAATAATGTTAGCGGGACGTAAAATACGGAGAGCGCCATCTATCAAAAAAGTGTCGGAACTAAAAACGTTTAACTTTTACGTTTAACTGAGGTTGGGCACAGCAGCAATTTCCTGGTCAAAATATGGAGCAGCCCGACTGGGGTAGTACCTCGACCTTACAGAAGATCACAGCAAAATAATACTGTTTTCAAGCAGTATTGTGTTCCTGTTGGTGAGTAAGGTGACCAGAACTCCTGGGGGGGGATTGGGGATTGGGTTGGCAACGCGCTTGCGATGCTTCTGGCGTTGCAGACGTCTATAAGCTACGGTAATCGCTCACCATCAGGTGAGCCGTACGCTTGTTTGCCGACCTAGTGACATAAAAAAAAAAATGGGTTCGTCAGAGTGTGGTCACGACAGTCGCGGCGCAAAGCGATACAATGGAATCGAGAGCGCGTGGAGAGACAGGGCTAGTACCAGCGCGGCCAGCTGGATGGTGATCTGGTTGCCGTGGATGTCCCAGGAGGCCTGGAAGTCGCGGTGCAGCTGGCGGCAGCGCGGCAGCGCGCTGGCGGCGGGCAGCGCGCGCGCGGCGGCGGGCGGCACGTTGAGCGCGGCGGGCAGCAGCGCGGCCGCCAGCGCGGTGCGCGCGCGCGCGTCCCACAGCGCCAGCCAGTGCACGTCCAGCGCCGTGCGCCCGCCCGGCAGCGTCAGCCGCACGTCCTCGCCGCCGTACGCGCGCAGCGGCTCCAGGCTGCGGGCGCGGCGCGTTAGTGGCGCGGCTCTCGGGTCGCACGGGACTAGCTTTTTTTTTCTTTTCGATATCGCAGGGTAACCCATTTACGGGTGATATCCAGGATGCCCGGGTAGGCATTCCTAGACCGTATGTCGGCTTAGCACTTGGGGGTGCACTACCGACCAAAACCCCTGCGGGAGCCTTCAGCCGCTTTAATTGGAGGGTCCCGGATCTGCAGGCAACAGGATCCCTCCAGCGAAGACTAGAGAACTACCTCTACCTTACACAAGATCACACCGCATTGCGTTTCTATGGTGAATACTGCCGGTGTTCATAGGCGACGGTGTCCACTTACCATCAGATAAACTGTACGCTTGTGTGCTACCTCTATAGTATAAAAAAAAAAAAACTATTCGCTTGCCCCACTTCCTACCGAAGCATCCTCAAATTAATACCAAATATTTGGGTAAATTAACTAAAAACGTCATGCATGTCTTTTCATATGTTTAAAAATTGCACTGGAAACATATTTTGCTTATGTAAGAGCGCTGGTCGCCCCATATATCGCGAGCGTCAGATTCCGTGAGCGCGATAGAGATTTACAAGAAATTTTTTTACTTATTAATAACCATTATAAACACATTCAACGAGGCAGCAATAGATAACATAACGTCATAGAGGGCACTAGTAGTCTTTAAAAAAATTAATACTTTATCGACCACTAGTAGCACCCCATCATCTTTCTACTGTATTTTCAGTACAAAATATTTAAAATTGTCTAACTATCCGTCCTCATCTGGTATTTTAATGCCTCGGGACGAAGGCTGCGGGCCCACGCCGGTCCAGAAGTACACCTCTTCACCGCTGCCATCGTAGTGGAACTCTGGAATACTGTAACACACACTCATTTATATTTGATATATATTGATGCATTTGAAATTATAAATAATACAACAATGTATATAAGCTTCTATTTTTGTATGTAGTAATGTAAAAACTTGGCTTAGTGTGAGACATTTTATAATAACCAGCAGAAAACAAAAAACCTTATTTTCTGTTGAAATTACAAATGTCTAATAATAAACCATGTAACAGAAGGGTAATATGGTAGTCTCAGCTGTAGGGCCAATGGCGCAATCAAAGTACAAAAAAAAATATACTCAAATTTAGAACCTCCATTTTAGAGGTTAGCTAAAACGTAAAGGAAAATAAAGTAAACGGTATATAAAAGTAAACGCGTTCAGGAACTTGACGATACAACCGTGTGACAGAAATAGGACAAGATTGCTTCAATGATACCATCCAAGTACAAATAAAAATATATAAAGTGGAATTGAGGACCTCCATTTCTAATTTCAGTTAATAAGAAGCATAAAATAATATACTAACACAAAAGTAGAGGCATCCAGGAACTTAATGGGCTGGCTAGACACTTTAACCCCAGGCGAAGCCACAAGTGGGGTGAGTGTTTGTGGCGCAGGGGCCTCGAAGTCCTCAGGTATGTAGACGTCTCCGAAGGCGTTCTGCGAAGCAAGGTCATACACGGCAAACCACGTAATGCGAGACACTCGCTTGCCATCCGGCAGCTTCAGCTGTACCTCCTCATTGTTGTAGCGCTCCAGGATGTTCGTCCTGCAAGTGAACCATTGTTTATATTGCAACTATTGTATGTGATCATGGAATTTTGATGTTCTTAAAGTTTTATAAAAATTTGCGAGGAGGCATTGACACACAATTTTATATTCTTTTCTATCTATGTACTATTTTTATATAATTACGTGGGCAAACAAGCATACGGCTCACCTGTAAGTGATTACCGTAGGTTATAGATGCATCAATAGAAACATTGCAAGTACGTTACCGACCCTACCGTCAACCCTCGCCTGGAGCTCTGAGCTTTCCTGACCTTTTATGAGGAAAGCAGAGCTTTCGCCGTGTAACACCAGAGCTATGTAAAACGTTATTAGACTTATAAAAATTGGTTTTTTTTTTATTTGAAAATTTATATATTATTTCTTGCCTATCCTAACTGACATTTTACTAGCATTATAAAAAATCAAAAATAATGTAAAATACTTATAGCCTCACATAAATATACTATTTTAATTGCAACAAATACAATTTTTTTTTAATGAATCAACTTACTTGCCATGTTGGTCAGCAACAATGAAACCGAGAGGCCCCGGCCTGCCAGAGTCTCCAGCCCAGAAGAAAGTGTCATCTCCGGTGCCGTCGTAATTGAAGTCCACGAGTAATATCGTCCAGTCATCAACAGCATACACATCACCTGACACCTGGAATTATCATGACATCCATTTACTTATACGTCAGCCTTCAATATCTCACAGCCGGACATAGGGCTCTTTCCCCATTTAGGGGAAGGATCAGAGCTTAATCCATCTCGCTGCACCAATGTGGGTTGGTGGATTTACTTACAGAAAAATATTGGGTTAATTTCAATTTATATTAAATTGTTGATTAAATAAGCAAAATAATAAGTTTGAGATTAAGTAATGAGAATTTAAATTTAATGTAAATTTTTAAATTAGCAACTGTTTTGTAAGTTTTCCTAAAAATGTATATATAGAAAATATAATTGTGTTTGCTCGAAAAATACAGACTTCATTAACATCGTCAAGTAATACAACGTAAGTAGACGAAAAAAATTAACAAACGCACTAGTCGTCACTACGATTTTCGAGGGTTTCCCTTGATTTCTCTGGGGTTCCATCATCAGATCCTGGTTTCTTTATCATGGTACCACACTTGGGATATCTCCTTTCCAACAAAAAAAGAATTATCAAAATCGGTGCATAAACGACGAAGTTATCCCCGAACATACATAAAAAAGTATATATATATAGATGGCCGAATTGAGTAACCTCCTTTTTTGAAGTCGGATAAAAGTTAAACATTGGTCTATTTTGAGCCATCTAATAAAACAATTGATTACGAAATAAAAATAAATGGTCTAATTGGGAGACGATAGGAAATGCATATTCTGTCTTATATTAAATTTCCGTTTTCTAGTGACTCACCTTATCACGGTCAAACAAAAGGTCCGAATAGTGAAACCTGACTTCTTACCTGGTGATGATATGAATTCAGTTTTCCTATAAACTTTCCCCTATACGGTCCTACATCATCTTGGCTTGAACAGTCTGGAAATTTAAATTATGGTGAGAGTCCCGAACACTAAATAGTTAGAGAAAGTTACATTTAAATTATATTTACGACAACCATACCTTTTGTTATGAGCATTAATAATAATATACATATTGAATACATCCTAAAATCTATGAAAAGTGAGTATTATAGGTCACTTTAAAATCAAATCATTTATAAAACTTTTCAACTCTCGCGCACGGTAACTTCCGGCTCTCGTACTATTTGACATGTCACAGTCACTCGTCCAGCAGCCAGCACGTTTCACTTCACAGTGACGTGAGCGAGGTCGCGCGCGTGATTGGCCGCTCGTAGTAACGGGGTTGATAACTACCAATTGGAAGTTCCATACTTTCACTTTTGAATTTAAACGTAAACGAGGAGACAAAGGCTTAAGTGTTGCTAACGCTAATTTATTAGATTTTATATGTCAGAAAGTTTTAACAGATTCCTATATAACTTCATTAATATTTGTAAAGGTGCGGAAAAAGTTAAAAATCTCAAATATTTATTTTACAATCTAACTTTTATAAATCATACAAATTTTATGAAATCGTAGATTAGCTACCTAATACTTATATATATTGATGAAGTTAGTTTAGTTAGTCCAGACGTAAAAAAAATTCAAAACTTCTTTTATAAAGAAGAAGAATGAAGTATGGAACTATGCTATATTTATTTCTGGATTTAGAAGTATGTACTGCTTTTGGATTGTTGATGACCATAATATAATTATGTATTTAGTTAAAACTGAATATGAAAGTTACTGTTAGTTTTAAATACAGGGATTTAGTTATTAGACTTCTGTTTGAAGCTATTATTCGATTATTATTAAATTATTTCTTGTGCATACTACCAAACTACTGCAAGTGAAACAGTAAGAGTACAACAGCTAATGTCGGTATATAGCTACGTGAGGTTACCGGAGTCCACATTTCAAAGCGGTCACGGTCCTCGCCGGCCGACTCGTCTGATGTTGCAACGAGTCGCTTAACTGGCGCTGACGGCTTTTAGCCGTCCAATATCAAATTCTCGAATGCACCTGCAAAAGTTGAAATCATACGCATGGACTTTGTGAATAATCTTACATTTATTATTGTCATGAAAACATTAAGTTCTATAACTTAACTGATTTTCATAAGCAATACTAATGAACAGACAACAAAAAGGAAGCGGTTCTCAATTTGACTGTATTTCTTTATGCTATCTCAGAACTCTTTACTGGGCAATTTTGATGATTCTTTTATATATTTTACTATACCTACCTAGTGTAGATTTCTCAATAACTAAATGGAAGTTAGTAGTTCGACAGTTCGTCCACCTGTATAGGGTTGCAGTGATTACTGACGAGTCACATTTGATTCACTTATTGTTAATTTATTTTTGCAGATCTTTTGTTGAAAGGGCAAACCTATTGTCAGGATATTTGGCCTTCCACGCAAATTAATGTCGCATACAAACACTGATGTCACTTTCGTTGGCTGAACTAGATTCCATTGAAATATATTTACAATTTGAACAAAAGTGCATGATGGATACATAATCATTATTTTTATCAATAAGGAAAAATGTATAATATTACGATTTGATCTATAGAGTTTATAATGTTTGTTTTAAATTGGCATTTATGGAATCTTGAGCTTTCGCTTCCTTGACGATATGGTATTAGGTATGAGTAATTTGTAACATCCGTATCAATAGAGCTGTTCTACCTTGCAAATACACAGGCCAAAGACGGGCAGCAGCTTTTTGGTGCGACAAAGCCAGCCCTGCGGTCACCAATCCGCCTGCCCAGCGTGGTGACTATGGGCCATTGCCGTACGGTTGATTTTACCAATGTCACGTTAGATAGAATAAAGTAAAAAATGTGTTTGTACGGGTAGGTGTCACATTGACCCTACCAACTGACCCTAAATAAGGTATCTGGTAGGTACTTGATGAATATTATTGACTAAACTTTACCTAAATAGAGCGGATAATAATCCAAATTGACTTTTTTATTTAGTATTCAAATTCAAATTTATATTCAAATTTGTATTTACAATCTTCATTTACCTCTACCAACCTCTCTCTTCTACCTCTACCTTCTACCAATTTGATTTGGATGTCGAAGGGTAATGTAGTTGAGATCACGTTACAACACAATCAGATAATGATTCAAACGAAAGTCGGATTCGTCTGAGTTTTCAGTTGCTTAATTTCGTTTCGCAAAATACAATGCACTGACATTAGCAGCTTGGACGCTAAAACCATAACCAATACTTATAAATTTCCTCGTAGTTGCAAAAACAAACGCGTTGGGCAAGTGGGCCGAGACGAGAGCGTTGTTGCTGTTGCGTTTTATTTATGAATTTATTCAACTGAAATAATTAGATTAATTGTGGTCAGCGCCTTCTACACTTGTTTGAGCAAAAATTTTATTTGTTTTTTTAGACAACTAGGTCGGCAAATAAGCATACTGCTTACCTGATAGTAAGCGATTACTCTAGCTTATAGACGCCTGCAGAATCAGGAGTATCGCAAGCGCGTTACCAAACTTACCCCCAATCCACCCCAGTAGCTCTGGTCAACTTACCACAGGAATACAACACTGCTTGAAAGAAGTATTATTTAGCTGTGATCTTCTGTAAGGTCGTCGGCTCAGTCGGCTGCTGTAGATTTTAAGAGGCAGAGCAATGCAAGGCTATGACAGAGCAAGGAGCTTTGATGTTGCAAGTCGTGCTGGTGCATTGATTGACCAAAACATTAGCACAAAAACAGTATTGGCTAAGGAGAGGTCCAAGGAAAACTTGTAAATTGAGCACTTACTTTTAATTATTTTAATTATGTTTGGTCCGCCATCGGCGATATGTTTTTGCAATAATTAATTGAGTTTAAACATAAGATTACTAATAGTGCCTTTTAGTATTTACATAATACTTACCTATTTTATATCTTAACATTTGGTGCTTACGTGATGATTAAGTTAGTGGTTAGTAGCCCAGGTACATAAAATAACCGCAGAGAGCGAAGATTTTCGAAGCGTGTGCAAATTAAAGTAACTATATCGAGGGTTTGAGGAAGTTTAGTTCTAAGCAAAATATATAAATAAATAATGCAAAAGATATGATGACTTGAAGATATGTTGCATTTATAATTTATAATATAAAAATGAATCGTAAAATGTGTTAGTAAGCGTATAACTCAACAACGCCTGGACCAATTTTACCAATTCCTTTTTTTAAATGTTCATTGAAGTCCAAGGATGGTTTTTACGGCGAGAAAAATTCAAATGATTTCCGTGAAAACTCTAAAAACAGCCCTTTTGAACTTTATTGCTATTCAATAAAGTTTATGTTAAATAATATATTAGGGCGCATTTTGCGTAAGTAATATAATGATTAAATTGATCTTAATCGTAGACCGCAATTTTATTTAATTTACATACAGTAAAAATTGTATTATCTAGCTATTTCACATTACATATTATATTGTTGCGGGGACATTAACAATGGAAATTTCCCGTTTTTAAACTATCGACTCCAAATTTGGTACGAATCTCCTATATGTGATGTAGAAATGATCGATGAGCGGATTTTAGGATAACTCATGTCCAATAAAAAAAAATAAAAATAATGAAAATTTTAAATGTATGTGACTCCGAAATTACTGAACCAATTTTTATCAAATATTTTAAGCATCTGTAATTAGGTCCAACTTGGGAGATAGGGTAGTTTTTATCTCAATTGGACCCGATAGGTGGCGCTGCTATCAGTATGTAACTCCGAAACTACTGAACCAATTTTTATCAAATTTTGTAAGCATCTGTAATTTTTTCTGACTTGGAAGATATGGTAGTTTTTATCTCAATTGGACCCGGTAGGTGGCGCTGCTATCTATATGTAGCTCTGAAACTACTGAATCAATTTTTATCAAATTTTGTAAGCATCTGTAATTTTGTCTGACTTGGAAGATATGGTAGTTTTTATCTCAATCGCATCTGGTAGGTGGCGCTGCTATCAGTATGTAACTCCGAAACTACTGAACCAATTTTTTATCAAATTTTGTAAGCATCTGTAATTTTGTCTGACTTGGAAGATATACTAGTTTTTATCTCAATTGGATTCGGTAGATGGCGCTGCTATCTATATGTAGCTTTGAAACTACTGAATCAATTTTTATCAAATTTTGTAAGCATCTGTAATTTTGTCTGACTTGGAAGATATACTAGTTTTTATCTCAATCGCATCTGGTAGGTGGCGCTGCTATCTATATGTAGCTTTGAAACTACTGAATCAATTTTTATCAAATTTTGTAAGCATCTGTAATTTTTTCTGACTTGGAAGATATGGTAGTTTTTATCTCAATTGGACTCGGTAGGTGGCGCTGCTATCTATATGTAGCTCTGAAACTACTGAATCAATTTTTATCAAATTTTGTAAGCATCTGTAATTTTTTCTGACTTGGAAGATATGGTAGTTTTTATCTCAATCGCATCTGGTAGGTGGCGCTGCTATCTATATGTAACTCCGAAACTACTGAACCAATTTTTATCAAATTTTGTAAGCATCTGTAATTTTGTCTGACTTGGAAGATATGGTAGTTTTTATCTCAACTGGACCCGGTAGGTGGCGCTGCTATCTGTATGTAGCTCTGAAACTACTGAATCAATTTTTATCAGATTTTGTAAGCATCTGTAAGTTTGTCTGACGTGGAAGATATGGTAGTTTTTATCTCAATTGGACTCTATTGGTAGCGCTGCTATCGGTATGTAAGCTATCAAAGTAGCTGTTTCCCGGGCAGGACAACATCTGCTGGGTCCGCCAGTTTAAAATATAATTGAAATATACTTATATTTCGATATAAGTATTCGGCAAAACGTACGCTCAATGGTGTCAAAAAAAAAACGAAAGATGCTATGAATACCTATTAGCAATATTTCTAAACAGAGCTTTAGAAACACGACAGCTATTATTTGTGTTAGCTTTTATTTGTTATAACATCCTACTATGTCGCAGCGACAGATAATACCTATTTCTTGCATTTACAATTATTATTACACCATGTGAATGTTATTCTTTCTTTCTGGTCTACTAGAGGTTTTATTTTACCAAAAAGTGCATTATACTTATTCTAGTCATTAAAGGTAACCAAGTGATTTGATGCAACACCACGTTGTTAAGTGACAAATTCTACTAGTGATACATTCTACTTAGAATAATGGATTTAATTACTACTTTCTATTAAATCCAACCCGATTTGAGTCGTTTGGCATGAATTTAAGGGTGCAATAGGGTGAGGGGGGATGGGGGAGTCCCCCTCAACCCCCCGTATCACTCGTAATAGAAGGTGCACTATAAAAAAAAAGACATATCTCTTACATCAAAATTAGGCCGTTCATCGGCAGAATTTCGTTCTGTGACGTAGACGTCAACACTATTAAATGATAAAAACCATGAAAATGATAGGTTTGTCTTAATTGAAGTTCTGTTACCAACCTAACTCAGTTTGAAGATCATCAATGTACACTTTCATACTAAAACATTAAGTTTTGTTGTTATAACAATTGTTTTACAGAAGTATCGTGTTTATTACAATCGTTGCGAATAAAATTGACTTTGCAAAGTGTCTAAACTTTCTTAGCGCCGCGCCGGCTTAATTTCCGGCGCAGGCAAATATTTTGTCAGCGACGCTGCGGAACTGGGTCGCCGGCGCGGCTCGCACGAGACTTGCCTATGCAGAGTAGAATACAATACTATAAATGTTATGAAAAGTAGCTGATCATTTTGGTATGTATGAATACGTTACTTTATACTTAACTTTTTGCTGTGTGGTTACCGCCTCCAGTCCAGCAGTGGACTGTATTAAGCTGAAGTGATAATGATAAATAAAAGAATAAACATGAATTAAAAGCAATAGAGTTTACGCCTTGGTGTACCTACGGTATACAATACCATATGTGAGTGCATTCTAGTCGCTTTCTCAGCGCTCAACTCCGAAAACAGTAAATTTACAGAAAAATGAGGAAGCTATTTTATGTAGATAATTTCACGAAAAACTATTTTTATAATGACTTCTATTGACCTCCGAGCAAATAGGTCACGAGATATTTGCGAAGAACTGATTTTCTGATGACTGAGATGATGATGATTTCTGATGTATTGATATCACTCTTATTTTATGATTACTCAGTCACTATCTTTATTATCTGTTATGCAGGGCAGTTACCAAATAAATACTGTTATCAATCAAATTTATGCTTCAAATAATTTTATAAGACTGTATTGATTGTAATTTTATGAGATGATGTAGTGTTCTTACTGTAATTGTTATTTGTTGGAATACCGGAAGAGCATAAAGATGGTGTCACCATCTTTCGAACAGTTAATACTAATTTTTTGATAAGTCAGTCGCCATTTTGTAATGTATTGGCGGGCTTGTTGTCCTATAAATATGATAATTTGTAGGTTAAGAGGCAGTTATTGTTTAATTATTGTGCGGTTAACGCTGAAGCTCGATAAATGACGTATAAGTGATTAGTGTGATGACGTATTCAATGCAGTTAAAAGTGTGTATTGTGAATGAATCACTATATATTTGCAGTGAGAAGTAAGTGTTTCGTTGACTGTTCTCAGTCGTGTTCTACACTATATATCTTTTTATGAATACATAATGTCTAGAGCATATATATTAGTAAAGGAAGGTAATAAAGCGGAGGAAAGACCTACTTAAAGGTAACACTGATACTGAACGTACGCAATATAAAAGATTATCGGCGAAAATCCAATATATTTGTCGCAAGGTCTACAATAGTTACCTTAACAACATATGTTATACCATAGAGAGGCAATCAAAAACAATGCACACAAGCGATCTGTTCCTGAAAGTCAAGACTATTTGCCGGGAATTAAAGTCGAAGACATGGGCTGTAGACGATGCTGCGGGTAATCTTTTAACAGAGATTGACCAAGTGACCGAAAGGTGGCGATCGTATTATGAGTGTGGCCTCTACGCCGACAGTCACAACCAACAGACTGAAAATTGTCTGCTCATAGACCCTAACAACCTTAAACCTAAGATATTGGAGTCCGAAATATGATGCGCTTTACGTAAACTAAAGAACAATAAATCAGCAGGTAGAGACAAAGTTTACGCTGAAGAACTAAAGCAAATTACAAATACTCTAGACCTGTGTAACCAGATATGGAGAACAGGTCAATGGCCAATGACTAGAAAGGATCAATGCTTAATCTTTATCCACAAAAGGGGATCTACTCGTTCGTGCAGCAACTACCGCACAGTGGCACTTACATCTCATGTCAGTAAGATAGTGCTCTACGTCATTAACGAGAGATTAAAGGCAGGCAAGGCTACAGTGGCAAATACCTGAGGAGCAGGCTGGTTTTGTTAAAGGTCGAGGTAGCAGGGAGCAAATAGTCAACATTAGGCAACCAATAGACAAAAGCCGCGAATTTTGCAAGCCATGTGATGTGATGATGATGTGCTTCATTGACTACTCAAAGGCTTTTGACTGAGTGCGCTGGGACTCTCTGGAAAATCTTACTAGAGACGGGAGTTCCTGAGCACCTGCCAGTATTAATAGCTAACTTGTACAAGGATAGTAAGACTGTTGTGAGAGTCAATGACGCGATATCAGGACCTTTCAGACAGCAGAAGGGGGTACGGCAAGGGTGCATTCAATTCCGAATCCTTTTCAATATCTACGGGGAGTTCATCACGAGAAGGGCTCTAGATGATTGGCAGGGCGGCATCTCGATAGGCGGGACGAAGATTAGCAACCTTCGATATGCAGATGATACCACTCTAATCGCGTCATCCAAAGAAGAACTTGACGAACTGTTCAGAAGAGTCTAATGCGAAAGCGAGCAGGTTAGTCTAACAGTCAATAGAGCAAAGACTAAAGTCTTAATAGTAGATAGGGCTGGTACACTAACTAGAACTGGAGAACTAAGTGACCTTGAATTTGTCTCAGAGTTTTTATACCTCGGCTTACTACTAACTAACCAAGGAGGCTGTGAAAAGGAGATCCGACGATGACCCCAAATGGTCAAGTCTCCAATGAGCAAACTGACCCGAATATGGCAGAACCGGAAAGTATCTAATAAAACTAAAAGACGACTCGTTCAGACTCTGGTATCCTCCATTTTTCAGAATCCTGGACAATTTACCCCATGGAGAGGAAGAAGATCAACGCGTTCGAAATGTGGTGCTGGTGAACAATGCTGCGTATACCGTGGACGGCCAGGAGAAACAATGCACATAACAACAAGACTGTCAAGTATTTATTACCAGCGTGTTCTCCGCTATTTTGGTCATATAGCGCGAAGGCAGCCTGACAGCTTAGACAAGCTGATGGTGCTTGGCAAAGTAGAGGGAAACGACCAAGTGGCCGCTGCCCCACACGGTGGTCGGACCAAGTTACCAACCTGACTGGTCTCCAAGTGACAACAGCCCTGAGGAAAGTAGAGGATAGGACGTACTGGAAAAAATTCACAGAAATCGTGACCCAGACCCTGGATCAGAGTGGACACGACCTTCAGCAATGAAGCAAACGACCGTGGAGAGAGATAATAGTAATGCATTATTAAATGTTTTTGAATACGAGTATGAATAGAGCTTTACCGCTGCGCGAGCGCAGCTCCCGGTCCCACGGCGCTCGCTCGCCGCTCGCCGCTCGCCGCTCGCCAGTCTCTCGCGACGCGCCGGCCACAGCGCGCGCTCCACACGCGCAGCTCTGTCGTTATTTGACTTTAGTGAACCGTTTACATTGATCGTGATGCGTTTCGCGGCGTTCGCGCTGTTGCTGTGCATAGGTAAGTCTGATCTACGTTTTCTTATTAGAATATTTTTAAAGGTCTTTTATGTGATGCTACTTTTTAATTTTTTGGTAATTCAATTCTTCTTCGTCTAAAAATATTATTGGAATTTTGTAGTATTGGTCAAGCTGGTTTCGTGTTAAAATAAAGACAAAGGTGTATGGTTATTTAATTTAGTTAATGAATTAAAAAAATAATGATTTTTTTCCCGAAATTTTGTAATCTTAATTTGTTGTTTAAAATTTTCGAAATGATCAATACCCTGTCGTGGAAGCCCAAAATACTAATGAATATAGCTTAAAGTATTTTTCAAGTTGTAACTTCAGTTGATCAGACTACTCCTGTGTCTAGTACACTCGCGCTCCTGTCTTGACTTGTCTACTAGTAAATTGAAAAATACGAAAAAATGTATCTCTTTAATAGTCATTTTCTAACAATAATCAAGGCAAATCATAATTATACTTAATCCGCTTATTAATTTTAAATATAAACGTATAATAATTATGTTTCAAAGAGTGAATATAGGTAGTACCTACTACAAGCGTACTACTACAATTTTGAATAACGGGTTTCATATTTAATTTAAAACAAAAGTGAAGTATATTTAATTTAATAACAATAAATTGTAATTTAACAAATATTATTAATCTCATTGAACACATTTAATTACTTTAATATATGTTAAATAAAATGAAAACCCAAATACCAAAAGTTATTGGTGAATCTCCCTTCTCACTTCAAAAGATTCTCACAAGGCCACAGGGCACTATGAAATCGAAAGTGCTTTGTCTGTTTAAATCTCTTAATTTGACATACCCCTAATTTAATATAATGAATTCAAATAATATTAGAATAAGTAACGGCAAACGAGTGTGTTCTACGGTAATACACTTACGTCGAAGTATACAGTTGTGCTCGTAGCGGTACTGATGAAATCTAGTATATGAACAAACTAAAGCATTGACCTTATAAAACCTTATAAAATTAATCAATCAAAAAAAAAAAAAACTAAAATTTATTTATTCAATAAGGTTTTAATAGAACTTTTGAATCGTCAAATTTACTAAGTATATTTTAAAAGTCAATTATAGCTATCGTGTCGCTACCACCGATTAAGAATAGAAATGCTGCTGGTAAGAATCAGCAAGAAACCCAACTCAAAAAGTTACTCTT
Source organism: Melitaea cinxia (assembly GCF_905220565.1). Classification (NCBI taxonomy): domain Eukaryota; kingdom Metazoa; phylum Arthropoda; class Insecta; order Lepidoptera; family Nymphalidae; genus Melitaea; species Melitaea cinxia. Next base: position 55,821 of record NC_059416.1, read on the forward strand.
TAACAAAAAAAAAAAATCTTAATCTGCGGCTACAAACAAATTACGTCTAAGTAAGAACGACGCGCGGTTGTAAAAGTAGTTCGCAGCGAGCGGCCGCCGAACTATCGCATGCATTAGCCTACATTTATTGGGAGCTTCATGGTAACGCTTGCGACACAATCAGGCTCGATGAATGTTTTAGTTCGGCGCGCGGAGTGAGGTTTATATTCTTAGGGTTTGCATTTTTGATAAGCTACGAATAATTTAAAAGTTTAACGTAACAATACGTAGATATATTTTCTTTGTGAGAAAATGCACAAAAAGAAGCTACGCGGGAAGTATAGTCGACATGGTAAACATCGGTACTTTTTAATTTAAATTGTCTTCGTTTCTATCATTAATCGGATTATAAAATTTATTCGTAAAAAACATTAATAAAAGTAACATATTTTATTACTTAAATCTCAAATAAAGTGAGTGATAATGCAGAGTCATTAGATTAGATCAGTAAAGCTCGTTGGCGACGCTCGGTGTAGCGCCGCGCTACGACCGCTATCACCTGCGTCACGAGCTCCGGCGTCCGGTCGAACTTTTAAACTATTGGGTTAACTTTAAACTGAAGACGACGCTATCGCTCCGGAAACAGTTACTGCAACTTAAGTTGTAAATTCCTGTGTCTGTCACAAATTTAAATGTCCATTTATTAAAGATTCGTTACGAAGGTTATGGGAAAGTTTCTAGAAGCGATTATGTTCACTTCAACAGTGTAACAATTTATAACATAGTTATCCAGTTGATTATTTATTTTAAATAAAAATTTAGAGAGCTTTTAAACTCTATAAAATTACATACATATCAGAAAGAGATTGTATGTAGATGTTCGATGTTGTAAGTAGCATGGGTGTGCTGGATGGCAGAGAAATAGGCACTTCTTCTAATACTTTTAATAAAATTATTGATGCCATGTTAAAAACAATAGGTTATGGTTTATCAATCAATAGCTCAATAAAACATCTTATATTTTATCACAAATGAGTGTGTATATAGTTACAGCAATATTTGAGTACAAATCTGAAACACTTGAGTGACATGTGCACAGGAAAGATATCAACGACCTCGGCTACCGCTGCTCATGTAATCTCGTTACGTAACCGAAAAAGTTGAGCGTCTGCGAATAAGTGTAATTATGTACGTGTTATAAGATTTTTAATGTTTATTCGATGTGAAGACGAGTCGTTGCAATTTCGTGTTTACATTTCTTGATTTAATGCAACATGAAAGAGAGTGGATTAGACCATCAGCAACTTACTATTTGTTATTGGTAAAAATTTTGCTCTATAAGTCTAAATACCGGCGCTAGAACTGCATCGCATAATATTGTATGAAATTTTATATACCTTTAGTTTGAACATTGTTTTTGTTTGGTTATTTTTTACAATAAAGTCGTAGAAAAACGAATGAATATACACATTCAGAAATATTAAATGCTTTCTTTGACACAACAATTTTGACAAAGTTGAATAATGTTTCCTAAAGACGATGCACAACCAAGTAGTTTAATGAGAAAAATATTTTGAAATAAAAAAATGATGATATTTTAAAATAACACATCGTCGGTGCATATTTCAATATTAACGAGGCGGCGCCAAATGTCGGCGCATGTTAATGACGGGCACGAGGCGCCGCGCGACTCGTGCTTTAATTACTGGGACAAATATTGATCACTCGTACATCATCACATAACGCAATTATAATGACCTGTATGCAGCACGAAAATTGACCATATTAGTTCTCAACATTTCGGCACTCTTGAATGTGCGCGAAGATAACATGATAAGTGTCTTGTTTTACTTATAATTCATAGCGTTAGAGACCCTGGAGTTTAAAAACTTACAATATATTTCGTCATGGTTAACATTTTTGTTTACTTTCTAAAGAATTATAACCAAATTATAATATTTCGACAAGGAATATCGTTCGATCAGCCCTTGTCTCTGTTATTTAATTGGTAATATTTCGAAGGAACAGAAATTAATGCATAGTTAAATATTCAAAGCAGTATAATATCTGAAGTGCCGCTATCTACTATATTTTAAGACGCCATTCCTTCCTGTCCGCGCTCCGGCGCCAACATTCCTGCAGCCGCTCAGTTTCGAGCGACGCTCCACATACGATACTGAGACCGTACCTGTCACTAATTCAGGTTATTGAGATGAAACGAATGTGGTCCGACAGCCTGGTTGTAAACTTCAACCGTAGTTAGGGGTCAATGGTTTTTAATCAGACATCGTTAATGCATTGTTAAGTTATTTTTAGTCTTCGAATGATAATTGAAATAAGTTTAATGTTATATGAGGCTTACTTTCTTAATGTACTATTGTTCTTTTTTATTATATCACACAGTGATTCAATAGAAATGACAAATTTCAAAATAGTAACAACGAATTTTTTTTTATTGTGAAGACAATCGGAATCTACATTCCAAATCGGTTTTTGATTCCAATTTAACAATATCGTCAGATGATGGTTCAAACATGCTTTTGAAGTCTACTTATATTCTCTTTTTAACTGACTTCAAAAAAGGACGATGTTATCAATTCGACTCTATTTTTTTATGTGTTACCTTATAACTTGTTACTGGCTGGACCGATTTCGATATTTTTTTTTAATCGAAAGGCGGTGCATGTCTTGTTTTCCCACTTTAGTTTAATCGAGATCTGATAAGTACTTTTTGAGTTATATCTAATAACGCGTATTTACTTGACTATTTTTTCGTCTACCAACGTTGTATTACTTGTCGATGTAATTGAAGTCGGTTATTTTTCGTTTGCGGCCGAACACAATTATTATTTTGACGTTTGGCTCAAGGCTTTTATATGATTATATTTATATGATTTTTATTCAAAATTTTAAACCTATAATATATGTCACATGAAATAAAAGATATACTGGAACATACAACGCGTGTCACGGAGCGCGTCCGCGCCGCGGGCGGTTTGGGAAGATTTCGGGCGGAATTTCTGTGCTCGCAAATATGAGGTTCAAATTTCTAAAGTACTTAAAAGATGCTTTGAGATAAAGATTTAAGATTTAAGTTGAACACATGTTATCATAACAATTAATATATTTCGCGAATTGAATCCACGTGTATGACATTACAATCTATTAAAATTGAAGGATTCATAATAATGAATATGAATTTATTATTAAATAAATATTTAAAAAATTTAAAATAATTATCTACGATTTTATTTTTTGTGTTATCCACACATTAGGAATTCTAAACATTTTTGATATTGATGATATTCAAAAATATTTAAAATAATTGTTTTTGGCAAATGAAAAAAAACCGACTTCAATTATATCGACAAGTTAAGTAGACGAAAAATTAGTCAAGTAAGTACGCATTATTAAAGATTACTCCAAAAGTTGTAATCAGATCTCGATGAAATTTAAATGTGACCACATGATAAACACCGGCTTTCGATTCAGTTAAAAATCATCAAAATCGATACACCCAGTAAAAAGTTATGCGGGATTTTGAGAGTTTCCCTCGATTTCTCTAGAATCCCATCATCAGATCCTGGTTTTCTTATCATGGTACCACACCAGAGATATCTCCTTTCCAACAAAAAAAGAATTATCAAAATTTGTTCATAAACGACGAAGTTATTCAAGAACATACATTAAAAAAATATATAGGAGGAGGTTACTCAGTTCCTTTTGAGTAACCTCCTCCTTTTTTGAAGTCAGTTAAAAAAGACTTCATCCAAACCGGCAGCGAATCATTTTAACTCTCTCTTCTACTACCAATCCTTCACGATTTACTAAAAATACCGAGCTGAGCTCGGTCACCCAGGTACTTATTTTAAAGCTACCAAAACAATAATCGTAACTAACGAATAGAAAAATAAACAATACCTATTGATGAAACATGTTTATAGAACATTTAGCTGTTGCATAAACAATAAGTGAAGTGACCTCTGCCTGCGCTGCAGCGCCGCGGTACTTTCACAGCGGCTTCCCACGGCGCGGAGAAAGGAGAGTCGATAGACGCGCGCGCAAGAACTTTAATTCAAACTGATTGAATCGCTCGCGTCATTGTTCACGTCAGACGCGATACACCTTTTTACTTTGTCACTGACGAATATATCGAAGTAAGAGTGATGACAGTCGTCATGAGGAGGAAAACGTGTGCTCGTGTCGAGTGCGGCACTAGTACGACGTGAATACAAATCAGCGATGAGCGACAGGATTTTCTATTTTAATGTAGCTTAAGGGAAAATTTATTGTTGTTTTTTAATTAAGTATGGTATCTCTAGCGCACAAAAGTTGGTAGCTGTGGTACAAAGTAGTCCTAAATCATTGTTATATCACAAAAATATAACTAATAAATAAACAGGTACTTCTTTAGTACCTCTTAGTAAATATAATCCATTTCCACGCGATCGAAGCCGCGGGAAACAGCTAGTTAAAAACATAGAAACCTATTTCAAATTCAATATTAGACAAACAACTTAATGATATTACAATCGTGTTATGCAAAGTTATATTTTATATAAATAGAAATATGTAATATAACAACGTTATATGCAACTTTGTGAATATTAACTCTTTAAAAAAAATAACACCAGTTCTCGATAAAAATAATCGCTATCTAGTAAGTATACGTGCGCCGCGCCGCTTGTAGAAATCGGCGAAGATCGACACAATCTGTACCAGATGTGTGATAACATGCATCGAGCGCGCGCCACTCGGTCACTTCCAGCGGTCATCGCGATCGACGTCTATCGCCGGCTCGCCTTCGTATACTTTATACAATGGTATGAGAAGCAGGCAATGTACAGGCGGCGCATTCCTCGCAACCAGTGGGTCAGCGGCAACGGTACTCGCAGCGGTGCTCCGGCGGTCCGCGCCGCTCGCTCTTGTTTGACGTCGCGCTCGTTTTATTTGAAAGAATTATTTTGATAAACATAGCACGTGTTGAGCGTGTCGTTCGTCGTGTCCTCTTAATACCCTAAAAGACTATTTTTAACCACACATATCGGAAACTCTAACTGTTTGTATAAGCTTACATATGATCTAATTATTGTTTTCCATCACATTTAATAAATGAAATGTTATTCAAAGTTTCGAACTGAATCGCTAACTTGATGTTTAAGTAAGGTTAAATGTAAAATAATAATACTTAAACGTAAAATAACTAAGGGACCTTAGTTTCAGATACATTTACACAGAAACTTTGGCATATTTCGGCCGTCCTATGTTTAATTTGCGAATATCTTGAGCGGGATCGTCAAACGCGGAGCTCGGGAGACACAAATGAAAAGTCTCGGCAGCACACAGTCGCAGTCCGCAGAGGTATGGGAGGAATCTCTCAAAGAGCCGAGATTCGGGAGTCGGGTCGGTATTCGGACTCTCAAAGATGCGACGAGGCTGCTCGGGCGGAATTGCACGGGATTTAGACTTACAACTACAAACACATACATACCTATACGCGTACATTACAGGCGTTGTGAGTGTGTGTGTAGTTATACTTAACGAAAGTATATGAACCGTATATGGAATAACGTATTATGTAGTTGTCTATTGTATACGAAATTATGCTCATTATTGTCTGTTTTGTTTCATCATTATGCTCTGTTTTGTAAGTCTGACTACTGCTGATACAAAAAAGACAAACGTTAGTATATCGCAATAATTTTACCAATTGTTATCAGTTAGTATAATATTTCATTAATAACTTTTACATGTATCCTTCTAAACTGCAAAAGAAAATTCTTCACAGAAAATTACGTAATTTATAAAATAGTTAACAACAATTACTATAGAAAAACACACAAGTAACTAAACGGTTCAATGAAATTTGATGCCGCCGTTTCAAACGTGATTTATTCTAATTGTGTAACGAATCGAGTTTTCCCAAATAAAAAGCAGTCACAGTACAAACAAACAGACACAACAAAACAGTCATGCATGCATTATAGTAAGCGCGGTTGCACAATCGCGTATTGTCGCAGTTTCGCAACGCGCTGGGAACTGCGTGTTGCGAAACCCCGCACAGATCCACGTGTCTGTAAAACTACAAATTACGTATGATTTTATATTGTCACACGTATTTATTACTGCGATGTTTCAGTAGATAGTGTTTTTGATAGAAATCGGGCCGTCGTTATTAAACAAGGTGACGAGGGAAATGGTAACGCAACTCGTGCACATTACATGTACCTACGAGTATATGCTCATTCGCAATGAAGGAACATTAACTAGCATTAAAAGTTTAACGGTGAAACATTTTTAAAGTTCATTTTGTGAACAATTGAGATGTATCTGTAAACTTATTTATTAATTTTATCACACGTAAACTTAAACAGCAACTATAGTTGGATGTTACGTGGTTTTAATACAAGACCTTTGTATCTATATTTCTATACTAATATTATAAAGAGGTAAAGTTTCTAACTTTGTTTGTTTGTAGGGGGTAATCTTCGCAAATACTGATCTGATAATGAAAATTGTTTCACTAACAGAAAGCTACACTATTCAGGAGTGGTATAGGCTGTACTTTATTGTTATTGAAAAATAATAGTATATGTAAATCAAGTGGGCATGGGTCAGCTATTATATTATAAAGCTGAAGTGTTTGTTTGCTTGAACGCACTAATCTAAAGAACTATTGGTCCGATTTGGAAAATTCTTTTAGTGTTAGATAGCCCATTTATCTAGTAAGGCTATAGGCTATATATCATCACGCTAAGACCAATAGGAGTGTAAATATGAATTCTTTTTTATTTGTCGCAGATGATTGTTTTTAACCAAATTCAAAAAAGAAGGATGTTCTCAATTCGACCGTATTTTTTAACCGACTTCCAAAAAAAGAGGAGGTTCTCAATTCGACTGTATTTTTTTTTAATTATGTATGTTACTTCAGAACTTTTGACTGGATGGAGCGATTTCGACAAATTTTCTTTAAATCGAAAGGTGGTGCGTATCATTTGGTCCCATTTAAATTTATTTGAGATCTAACAATAACTTCTCGAGTTATATCTAATAATGCGTTTTTACTTGACGCTGTTTTCGTCGATGTAAGTTGTATTATACCGCATAATTTTCTACTGGATGTACCGATTTTGATAATTCTTTTTTTGTTGGAAAGGGGTATCCCTAGTTTGTTACCATGATAAGGAAACCAGGATCTGATGATGGGATCTCAGGGAAATCGAGGGAAACTCTCGAAAATCCGCAATAACTTTTTACTGGGTGTACCGATTTTGATAATTTTTAATTTAATTGAAAGTTGATGTTTATCATGTGGTCAAATATAAATTTTATACTACCACTTTTTGAGTAATCTTTGATACGTGTAGTTACTTGACTATTTTTTCGTCGATCTACGTTGTATTACTTGTCGATGTAATTGAAGTCGGTTTTTTTTTCGTTTGCCAGCAAACACAATTATTTTAGCAGTTAGTCTTAGTTTTCATGCAGTAGTCTTGTGGTCCCATTTAAAATTGATCCAGATCTATTTACTACTTTTTGAGTAATCTTTGATGACACGTATTTACTTGACTATATTTTCGTCTACCTACGTTGTATTACTTGTCGATGTAATCGAAGTCGTTTTTTTTTCGTTGTTTTTTTTTTCGTTTGTGAGCAAACGCAATTATATAACAAAATGTTTTCTGCTTTTAGTTGTGTTGTGTAACATTTGTACATGCAGCAGAATAGCTATTATTACAATTATTAGAACACACTTTGATATAATTAATGTGAAAAAACAGTTGAAAACAATGACAACATGGCAGCAAGTATAAATCTTAGCTATTTGTTTTATTGTTCCTTTGTTAACTCCTCGCTGACACGAATCCTTCACAGCTGCAACCAACGTGATCATACTGCATGTATTACAATCGATTATAACGCACTCACTTATTACTTAAGTTATTTATAACCATTATACGATTACTCTGAGGAACACCGACGAGCCTCCTAGAACGATGCATTTTTAAAGTTATTTTTTCATAAATATTATTGTTACGAAATTTCGTAGTTATTTATTTAATTAAATAACTTAGATTACAATCACAAGTTACTTTACTCAAATAGTGTTGCATTCCTGTGGTGATTGAGGCCGTCAGGTGTTCTTGGGATGCGTTATCTTTAGCAGCGATAGAGTTGGCAACGCTACTGTAACCACTCACCACCAGGAGGACAGTACACGTGCTGTGTAAAAAATATATTAACAATGTACTTCTATATAACATTTTTTTTTATATCACTAGGTTGGCAAACAAGCATACGGCTCACCTGATGGTAAGAGATTACCGCAGCCTATAGACGCCTGCAACACCAGAACCATCGCAAGCGCGTTGCCGACTCAATCCCCAATCCCCCCCCCCCCCCCAGGAGCTCTGGTCACCTTACTCACCAACAAGAACACAACGCTGCTTGAAAACAGTATTATTTAGCTGTGATCTTCTGTAAGGTCAAGGTACTTCCCCGGTCGGGCTACTCTATATTTTGAGCAGGAAATTCCTGCTGTGCCCTACCTCAGTTACATTGTATCTCATCTCTAATTATACATCCTACGGGCCTTATAGCCTAACAAAATAAAAGAAATATTAAAACTGTAACTTACACTACAGTAATAAGTACCGTACGTCTAATACGTGTATACGACATCTACAAAGACTCGCAGAGCTCGTAACAAGCTCAGCAAGTCCACTTTGATATTAGGAGCTTAGCGACGACTGCGGGCGGAACACACTAAGCAGGGCTGGAGTAGCCGCAGGACCAACTACCCGTAAAGCAAATGACGCAAATGAAATAACTTCAAATTTGTTTCAGTTCATTTTGATCCTAAAGTATTTTCGTTTAATTAATTTGTGTAAAAGATTTTTTAAACATAATGAAGTTAAATAATTGTTTATTATTGTTGAAAAATAAAGTATCTCTATACTTAGATCATGTCGTACTTAAACTAGCAACTACACATAATAAAAGATATAACAAACATTTCGACGACACCTGCTCAGCGACTTCACGTCCGAACTGAGATCTGTGTTGTCATTACTTTGATTTATAATTAAAATATTTAACCTTAACATATTGTTTGAAACATCAATCATAATAATATTTTGATAAAACGTATCATTGATTTAAGCACAAAATAATACACATGCACTAAAATTCTGACACCTTCGTTCAGAAACTACTCGGGTATTAATAATTATTTGAAATTCAATTTATAAAATCAAAATATAATTCTTAAAATATTATAATAGTTATTCTATTTTTAAACTTTCAATGATAACAATAATTCACACTCGTTCAACAAACGAATCAATTACATTAGTTTACAAGTGCAGCTACAAAGAAACTCGTGAAGAGCTTTATGCGTGTGCAGCGCGTTGAAGTCTTTCTTACAGAAATAAAAACATCAACGCGCTCGCTAAGCGCAGCCAGTACTGATATTCAATACACTCGTTATAATTCCGATTTCTATTTTAAATGGTTGAATATAGTGGTAGCAAAATAATTAGCATTAAGTTTTTGTCGTCAAAATTTAAAAATCAACCACACAATAATTACACAACTCGCTGAGTCACGTCACTCGCTAGAGTACACGTGACATATGCACATATGTGCACAGTCGTACGCACGCACACACACTAGTGATCGTCGTAAGAGCGCAAGTGCAGTAATGAGACAGGAATCCGTAGAAAGTGAGCGCGAGAAAGTACCGCACGATGTCACATTCGAGATTATTTAACATCGTCACAGATCGTCACAGGCGCTGACAATAGATCGGAGCGATTACCGATGATCAGAGAAAAAAAAATCTATAAAACGGTTAGACTTTTCAGATCTTGTTGACAGTCACTATCTTTTATATAAAATTTGTTGATATGCATGCCAATTATATTAAATAAACCCACATTAAAAGTATCCTCTCTCATCGATGTGAAAAAGGTAAAGCTATAAATAAATTGTTTAATATTTTCAAAATATTTATTACGTTATAAACTTAACTCGAGAACAGTAAACAATAATGTTTTCCTAGAAAAAAAAACGTTCGTAAACAGTAAACAAAGATGTTTTCTATTAAACATTTGTTATTTTATGAAAGGTACATTGTTTACGTTAAATGTCACGTTGAGTTTATTATATTCAATTATATTCAATAATCTCTTTCATTTCGCAATGTACATTTAAGGTGATAATAATTGTGTTTGATAGCAAACGAAAAAAAAAACCAAGTTGACTAGCAATACGGGTAGCTAAAAATTTTTTATCAAACTTACTAGTCGCCACTATAATTTTCGAAGGTTTCCCTTGATTTGTCTGGAATGATATCATTAGATCCTAGTTTCCTTATGGTGGCACTATCCTTGAGATATATCCTTTCCAACATAAAAAAAAGGGAATGATCGAAATCGGTTCAAAAACGACGACGTTATCTTCGAGCAAACATAAAAAAATATGTGCGGTTGAATTGAGAAATCTCCTTTTTAAAAGTCTGTTAAAAATATAATCCTTAAATCATTATGGACCCTATAAAACACACAACCCTATAAACACGCAAACACAAAGAAATCAGTTCATTTGGTTAGTGTTTCATTCTTTTTCCACAAACATTACATTTATTAGTAGTTATTGAATGATATTTTTTTATTTTCTAAAAGACTTCAGTCCATTTAGCTTCCTGTGGTAACAAGTAGCATTACTTACTTTTTAAACATATTCGGAACTGCGATTCAATGAAAGGGTACCGCCAATGTTTTCGCCAACTTAACTTCCGTAAACACTTTTAATAGGAAGTATTAATTTATAAATATAGTAAACAAAACTCACATTACGTTTATGAACAACCCTAGCTGACATTTACATTACCTTGCCATAAAACAGAGAGATCCGATAATCTTTAAAGTTATGTAAAGATATTACTTGACTTTGTAACATAATCTTCTCTTAAGAAACTGTTTTCAAAGGTTAATGACGAATTTTAGTTTGAGTAACAAAAGATATTTATTCGTTGGTTTTGGTTATTTCATAACAAGAACGAGACGTCTGTCATAACTCACCGAAGTAAAAAAGGATTTATTTGAAGTTACGACGAGCGTGTCGCAAAACTGACGAGAGGGTACGAACAAAGTTTTTTATGGGTCTTTCCTTCATGTAGATTTAAGTAAAACATTTTTGTTCAAGTTCATATTTATCAGTGAACAGTTGTTACTTTGACTGTTCCGTTGACGCAGTCAGTAAAGCGACCTGCTTCAGATTAATGGGTTTGATTACTGCCCTGAATTTGGTTGTAATATGTATTGGTGTGTTATACACATGTGTATATAGTACTGAGCCATCGCCTTTTTGCCGAGGCCAGCCTGTCGCTGGAGGGATCCTGTTGCTTGCAGATCTGGGACCCTCCAAATAAAGTGGCACCCCCAAGTCCGGAAGCCAACATACGTCTAGGACTGCCTACCCGGGCGTCCTGGATATCACCCTTAAAGGGGTTCCCTTGTGAGACCACAAAAAAAAATTACTGAGCCATCGTATGATACAGTATAGTTTGATCCTCGCTTTTCATAAATGTTTTACCTGCAGATGCTCGTTCGTTACTTTTATTTTATTTTTAAAACCTACCTTACCGAGTATGTTCCAGCCTAAGATCAGAAAGACTATACCGACAAAATTAAGAGAACAGGTGCGTACAGGTGAAGGTACTCGCGCATTACATGTATCGACAGGTGATAATTTGTCTTACATCATAAGCATTCACCTCGTGCTCTGACTTTCCACAGCGATGCTCTCTCCTCACACGAGCGGCTCCGCGGGGAGCGCTTTGTTTCGCACACGTTTGAAAGTGCCAAGGAATAATAAGCAATGTACCGCAGTTTTAGAAATACATTAATTAAGACACTTATCTACAATCCGGTCGGTTCTTGTTCCTGTTGCGGTCGTTTTTGATTAGATAACTTTTCGTTGTCAACATTTAAAATTGTTTGTAAGGTACTATATTCTATTTAGCTTGTGACTCACTGCTGGGCGAATACCTATTATTCTATAAAAGAGCAGGATTGGAGTAAGTTGTCCTCGTTATATTCTATTCATACTATTTTTTTGTTCCTCTTACTGTGTAAAATAATTTAAATTTATGCATTTGCAGTTTCTTTGTAGTAGTACAATATTTAAATATGTGGTCTAGAGTAAAAACCATATCTGATATCGATTCGTGAATTTTAGCAACTCGGCCATCTCTACTCACAACTTTTAAACACGTTAACCCAAATTTAAGGCCATGACACTAAAAAGAATGAACCAACATTTAATATTCTTCAATAAAAAGTTTATTTCATTGTAATTATATTTTTAAACAGTTTTAAGAATCTTCATATTTACATTCAAACATTTTGTATCGAAATATTCGAAATTACAATAATTTGGCAACAGTAAGAGGCAAAGCTCGAACAGTAATTAAAATCCAATTACAACGTTAGTGCGTAAACGTAATTTTGAATATTTAATACTGTTAACTCAGACTTGTGACTGTGCCTCGGAGAGCACGTTAAGCCGATCCCGTTTGTTATCATAAATATCTGATAGCGATCATTACTCATATTAGTGAATATATTCTCCATCCCGTAGTCTCCATTAAGCTTTTCCTACATGTAGAAAGAGGCCTATGCCCAGCTGTGGGATGTAAAAGGCTAAATCTATCAATAAACCAGCAACAGATTGAGACTGGCGCGTGGCTTGCGCTCGCGTGGTCCGAGCCCATTGCGAATGTGAAACGATTACTGCTTCCAATATAAATATTTGAACAACAGAAATATGTAGAGTCACGCATCTGATGATTTTACTAAGTAATTTATTTGATAAAAGTGCATTTAAACTATTTGCAGGTGTTTATTGTATCAATGTAAAACTCTGTAGTATTAGGAGTGGAGGCGTCGAGAAAAAGGCGACGTTCACACTACTACGATATCATTTGATACGATGCTTTTTGATAACTATTGAAATAATATTATACAGTAAAATATTATGTTGATAATATGCAGGGATTACCCGTAGAGTAAGTTACGTCGTTTGGTGAACGGAAACTGAATTGTGATATATTTTATTATTTATTTAAAACTATATCGAATTTCGTTAACGATAAAGTACCGTATTTTTTTTTTTTTGTATATGTATAATATATATTAGCTAGGAGAAGTAGAGATCAAATTACACCTAGAAACTAATTGTTCCTTTTTTGTTATTTGTTACTTGAATATGTTGTGTAAATACGGAAATAAATAAATTAAATTAAATTAAAAATATTTTGCATAAATAAATAAATGATTTTTTGATTAAAAAAAATAAAAAATAAAACGAAACGCATTTAAAAGTAATTGTAATGTTATTATAGGGTGTAAAAATAATAGTGGTTGAGTTTGAATATATTTGAGGAATTATAGAGAATAATGGTAATTGTAGGTCAGCGAGCGAGATAATGTTCAGGATCAGGTGTGAAATGAACGCAAAAGTAGCATTAACATTTTTAACGGAATTTCACAGAAGCGTGCTCGTCTGTTCTGCCATACATTTGGGTTCGTTAGCACGTATTCAGCGATGTACCTTTCGACCTTTGCATTCTCAATGCGTGGATTAAGTAGAAACCGGATGATATTATACCTTCTAACTTAATAACAGAGTCTATATTTGATTGTCCTTTGCAATTCATATACACATAAGTCTGACGCTCTTAGAACAAATGCATAACATGAAAATATATTCACATACACAATAGAAATATGATTATGTACTTTATGTCATAGACGACAGGGACTATATTTGAATTGTGGAGTATTTAATATTGCCAGTTTTTGAAATCGTGGTGATTGAGAATTGCTGATTGGATTTCACAAATTGGTTTTTGATGAACGTATTGTTTCTGTACACTGTGAGCGCGTGTGCGCTGGGAATGGATTTTTTTACTTTTTTCTTTGATGCGATATCTGTACCTACAGACTTCGACGAGTCCACAAGTATAGTATAGTGACAAGTAGGTGATATGACAAAGGGTGTCTTGTTGATTTTGTGTATTGTTAAAGTGTCGTAATGGTGTAAATTTGTTATAACGGCGTGTACTGAACTTAAGCAGTATGTAAAGCTTCTACTGCTGAGCTTTTCTAACAGCTGAATTCGAGACACTGCTTCATTGCGATGTGGCAGAAAATTTTCTGACCATAAGTAACGATCGCTATCAGATGTCTATAATAACAAGTGAGGCCGACAACTCACTCTCGCTCCGCTACGTTAAAAATATTCAAACAGGAGTGTTATGTGAGTGATTATATACTAACTGAGCGCCGCGGCTTCACACGCGTTAATTTGAGGGAAAAATAACCTATAACCTTCCTAAAATATATTTTTTCAATTTCAGTTTCTGTAATAGATTATGTAAATTGGTAAAAGAAAAGATTATAATAGTGATACATTCTAAAAAAGTACATAATATTATATCATTTGTATAATCACCTATATATCTTGTGTTGTTCAAGTAGCTATACTCCTTGCCATTTTCTGGGGGATTGACGCTGCATGCGATACAGGTTCTCCTAGTATGGCAGCAGAGGCATTCTAAATATAATTACTGTGATATTGCTTTGTAACTATATTTAATTAAAAATGTAAACCTTTTTATTTAGAAAAATAAAGTATTATTATAAGTATTATTTTTCAATTAAAACCTGTTGTTCCTGATATAGCGCGTTTAAAGAAACAAACAAACTTTTCAGCTTTAAAATATTGTTATAGATTATAATGTTAAGTGAAAGTATTTAAATTTATGTAACGAGTGACATTCAGAGGCTTTAATGACGATAATGTTCCAGCGTTGGAAACTAAGTAGCAACACATGTACTGGCTGCCGGGGCTTCAAACTAAGTCTCTTAATAATAGTTTTTACTCCGGCGAGCGCGGCGGCCTCGAACTTGCTCGGGGCTTATGAAAGTATCGGGGCACTAAAACGTGAACATACTTCTAACTTCTAAATAAGTTTACGTCTGTGAAAATTTTGTCTTTGTAAATTTGTTAAATACAGTCAAACTTCACGTCAACACTAAGTCTAGTCTACAACAAAACACTGCGTTGTAAATATAAAGGATTGAAATTCAAGGTTTTCAGTGTGAAATCCTGTGTCAGGGATGAAAGCTCACATAGCACACGCAAAGATATCTTGAGTGAGTGTTAAGCTAGCAACCGCTATCAGAAGCCTCACTAACTGCCAACACTGCGCTGATGTATCAATTAAATAACTTAAATCTATACTCATTTTATAAAGTCGAAGAGTTTGTTTGTGTAAGTGCGCTAATCTCAGGAACTACTGGTTCGAATTGAAAATACCGACGAAGGCTATAATATGCTTTTTTTTATTATTTATTATTATTATTATTTATTCTTTGCTAAATAAAGCTTAGTAATACGAGTACATATGGCAACACAGTCTGTTTATATGAGTCCACTTTAGCGAATCCTTGACGAAAATACAAACAATTTGATACATTCGCACATTACAACGACATTCACAAACGCTCTCCTCACACGCAACTGTCGACTCTCCCCCATACGTGTTATTGCCTATAACCGTTTCATCACACGAATTTTGTCAAGAGCCACTTAAGGCCGTGTCACTTTCTTGAGAACACTTTCACGGACAGATCGACGTTATGCGTTAGACGTACAGTTACGTGTCGTGATGAATGGTATCCATCACAGCGAGCGGAGCGGGGCGGCGAGCTTGTATGACAACTCGCTTTTGAGTAATGAATCACCTCCATCTGCTTCGTGACGAAATTTTAGTTTTGAATATCTATACAAATAAATAAAATTAGCGTGTCTGTTTGTAATATTAAAATAATCGCTTTTTACTAAATGCATACACGGTACATATACCAAAATAACATTTTATATGACTTTTGTCTGTCTGTCTGTTTGTTCCGGGCTATCTCTGAAACGGCTCGACTGATTTTGACGGGACTTTACTGGCAGATGGCTGATGTAATAAGGCGTAACTTAGGCTACTTTTATTTTAGATATTTATTTATTTTGTGACTGTGCGAACTGAACAATATTTTTTAATTCCACGCGGACGAAGTCGCAGGTTCAGCTAGTTTTTCAATATATTAGGAGTTGTGCAAATGTCATTTATTTGCCATTCACTTAAATTTTTTTAAAATAAATTTGTCACAAGAAGAACAGAAATGAATGTTAATAGTCAAGTGTCGGTTTGAAGAAAAGCGGTTTATGATTCTATACAATACTACTATTCATACATTAGGGCGTATAGTTCGAAAAATCGATAGTCATTGAAGATCGTCAATCTCAAGGGAACACTTTTAAATTTGCAAGCGCTGCATTGCACAGCGGATACATTTAAAGGTAGACATATTAATTAGAACTATGGGGACTTGACCTAAAGAGTCATACTAACTTTTTCGTTTGGGGTCCGTGCAGGAGATCTATGCTACACAGTGGGTCATCATCTGCGTTTGACGGTTATTATCACTTATATTGAATTCTCTGAATGTTGTTTTGTTGTATGTTAAAATTATAACAATATTTTTAAGATTTAGAAGAACACCAAAAAATCGCTTAGACCGAATATAAAATCATCATATCAAAAATTTCGATCTAGCGAGTACATCGTTCCATAGCTTAATTGGCTAGAGCGCCGACACGATCAGAGGAGATGCAGGTTCGATCCCCGCTGGAACGGTCGATTTTTGATATGATATTAAAAAATGTTAAGAGCAAAAAAGTTTTGCATAGTAATTTTCAGACAAGGCATGACACTACAACTATGGTGTTATCCCTTATCATATGGCATTACTAGTCAGGGTCGGCGGCATACTATTATGAAGGAGTGGAGTGTCTCGCGTAAACAACCGCTCTACGATCGAATCGACAAATGTATTGTTCGCGTCCATACAGCGTGAGGTGAGGCGAGTGTGCCGCTGAGCGAGGCGCGGCTCGTCGCCTCTCAAATGTCCTCTGATCACCTTGCTCCAGATCTTGTCATACTCCGCAGAAATGCGACCCTATTTGAGATCTATTGATAAATGCTAAAAAGACATTTTAACGGTTATATAATTAATTGTCCTAATATGGCTGATTGACTGGCTCATTCGACATTGTCGAGAGTAATCTTTTGTTATAGGCAAACGAAATTTGGCCTGTAGCCTATAAAAAAAAGTAAACAAAATACGTAGTAGACATTTGCACAAATGTTCTCTCATTTTTATCAGTTCTCGCACAAAAATTTTATATTTCAATGAAGCTCTTAAAGAATAAACATTCCATAGCCTAGCTCGAACAAATACTCAAATATTAAGCAAGTAAGTGTCTGAGCTTTATAAGCGTTTATAAGGCTGAGATCTTGAACACATATCATCACATTCTGTCTGTTTGGCGTTACCTTACTTAATTGTGATTTTTTTTTAGTTTCAAAATTTGAATATTATTATTCAATGAAGTAACAAATAAATATTATTTTTATTATATCATTGAGTCTAAGCTCGTTCGTTTTTGCAACTCACAATGTTTTTGATTTACATAAAATTAAAATAATTACAATTCCAAGCTCGCAATAATCAATGATGTGTGAACGATCCTAAAACCAATATAAATATTTAATGAACCAGTTGTGAAAACACGACAAAAAATTAGCGATCACAAATATTATGAACAACAAGACGCAGGCGCCGGGACATGATTAGCCACTTAACTGTATAAACAGATATCAGCGGTCGCACAGGAAACTGGTTCCTGTTCGCGATGTAAGGACAAGCGTGTGTTGAGACGCGGGCGACACAGACCGTAGCAGATAAACGTTTTTCATACTTTTGACAAATTTTAATGCAAGTTTATGTATCATCGTGCCGTCCATAGATTTCATAACCGATACTAAAAAATGGAACAGTCAATAAACATTTGTAGAGGCTTCGTATTATTAGTGATTGATTTGAGTACTAGTAGATTAGTATAGGTGTTTGTATTACATACCATCATGATTAATTGGTTAAAGTGCTTTACAGAAGACGGTATAAAATGTTCTAAAACATAACACTCAAAACTGTAAACATATATTTGTACATGAATATTCTGGGGTATAATAAGTACGATTACGCAAGTAAGCCGCTGGCTACATGCTCTGTCGGTTTTGTGATGTAGCGATGAATTTTATCGTACGCTCCATCTAAGTGTTATGCGAATGCAAAAATAAATAAGTGGTCGAGATCGTTCACCGAGGAAGAGAAAGTCGCAAGGACGACACTCTCTCTCGCGTCAGATCGTGTTTTTGTAGGTCCGTCGCTTATGAGGCTGTGATGACGAGCGAGGGTCAAGGAACGGGACCCACTGACTTAGATAATTAAGGTTTTGTTAACATTTTGTGTGAATGCTTGAGTTTTTGTTAGTGTGAAACAATTGAGACCGCTCTAAGCCACACATAGTGTTATATGTTATATAGTGTAAGTACTTGAAGTATAAGTACTTTTTTAGCAAAACGTTCCCACTCCGGTGACAATAAAATAATCGAACAAGTAAAAACGAATCAAAGTATAAAAGAACAGTCGCCATAATTAAATGAGTAAATTAAGCGCTATAA
This sequence comes from Melitaea cinxia, assembly GCF_905220565.1. Classification (NCBI taxonomy): domain Eukaryota; kingdom Metazoa; phylum Arthropoda; class Insecta; order Lepidoptera; family Nymphalidae; genus Melitaea; species Melitaea cinxia. The sequence goes on from NC_059416.1 coordinate 74,449, forward strand.
GAAGTCGCTCGTCGCCTGAGGTAAAAACTTTCCGATGTTGAAACAAAGTAAGAAGAAACGTAGCAAGTCGCTCGCTGATTCAATTTCGTTTTTTCTACACGACTCGCCCTGAGACCATTTTTATCAGCGTTATTTGATATTTGTTCTTTTCTAACGGAGCCTCCCTCGGGACTCTAATGAACTAGATCGAAATAAGTTTCTGAATAGTTTCTCCGCGGAGGGTTTCGGTTGAGAAACACGAGGAAATGGACGTTATGGGAAAATTGGTATTTGACTTACCCAAAGAATAGTATAATACAGAAGACACAGTATTTAGTATTAGTTCAAGGAAATTATTTGTAACTGACTTAAGAGAGTCTGTTCATTTAATAATGTTCATCAAATAATAAATATAAATATATTTTATCAAATAATAAATAAAAATATATTTCATCAAACAACGCCACACGGTTTTTAACGATAAATACTCGTATTAGTAGTATTTATGCAAACAACAAGAATATTATACATTGAACTTGAACAGTATTTAGTGCACTATTCAACTATTAATATGTCAGTCAGTCAGTCAGTCACTTCAGCCTATCGCTGTCCACTACTGGACATAGGCCTACTCAAGTTCGGCCTACACCGACAATTTTACGTCAATCATCGGTCTACAATAAATACGTAGCGAAATTATACTTAATGTCTTATCTATGGCTAATTTATGTGATTGTACTGTAGCTATAAATAAAATGTTGAAAATATATTTACGAGTATATCATACGATTTTTTAACTTTAGTATTTGACAATATAGCGATGCCAGCTTGATCTAGCACTTTATACTTGAAATTTTAAATTTTACTTCAAATGTTAAATTATTAATCCTAGGGACATATCAATCAATCCTTACAGTACAGATAGGCTTAGCATTTGTATTTTGTAGTTTTAATAGACTTTTTTAATTAAACTTTTAATTTTTAAAAATTTTAATTTTTTAAAATATAATACAAGCGATTACTTTAGCTTATAGACGAATTAAACACCAGAAGCATTGCAAATGGCCAGACCGTGGTCACCTCACTCACCACAGGAACGTAATACTACTTGGGAGCAATGTTATTTAGCTGTGATCTTCTGTAAGGTCGAGGTCATCTCCAGTCGGTTTGCTCCAGATTTTGAGCAGGATACAGCCTGCGGTGCCCTGCCTCAGTGAACTCTTGGTCTGTGACCTACGATTGTGTACGATGTATGTGAGTCATGTATGGTGTATTGTTCCAGGCGCGGGCCAGGCGCGCTACCTGGGCCGCGAGGTGGGCCAGCTGTCGCAGCTGCACCACGGCGTGCGCGGCGCCGTGTTCGCGGTCGACTCGCGCACGATCTACCTGCACGACTTCCACTACGACGGCGAGGGGCCCGGTGAGTACTCTGTTATACTGTATTTATTTCTATTAGCCTTTATGATGGATGAGACTTAGATACTTAACCTGAGTAACATATGAATAATCAAAATTACTTTCAAAACTCAAGCTTGATATTAAATTGAAGAAGTGAACACACGTATCGTATAAACAGTATTAGATAATGACAAACACACATGAATATATTTTACACACATTGCTGCGCACACAGCTCGACTCACCTCAACATTCTCAAAGTTGAGGGTTCCCGACCCTCGACGTCTCTATACTGCACTCGAACGGTTCTGAAGTTTGTGCATTTGCATTCCACTCGAAACAACTTCACTTCGGACAAAGCTGTCGCCATTTCGTTGATTATTCAAATTTATTCAAAATTTCCGCACATTGAGTATAAACTACTTACTTCACTAACTTAATATATTGTGAAACAAACGATTATGCATACTTTATCTTAATTATTAGTAAATATTAGAAATAATTCGCAACAGTGCCGAATAAATCATTAAATACATAAAAAAAATATTTTAGACCAAACGATTTTACGTTCACTGAACACGTCAAACTGAGTTACAGTTTAATTTGTAAATATCGGTACAACAATATGAACAAACGTGGTAAATATCTCTTTTTATAAATAAATCATAGTGTTAGTAACGACATAAGGTAAAAAACTAATGCAGTAATAACTTCCTTAAATCTCTCATAATTTCTGTGTAAAATAAAATTGAAAGTAGAAGATGTACGAAGTGTGTCAATTGAAATGAACCATACACCAAAATGATGAAAATATTTAAGCAAATGAAACCACCGAAGTCACGAGGCTAGCCAATTGAAAACAATGCTTACATTTAACTTTTTTTACAAACCGGATCTTCACACAAATTGCTATGTTTTATTTGTGTGTAATGATATAAATTGTTTTGGAAAATATATAAATCATTAAAATAGGTAACCTGCTTTCTCATCGCCTTAAGAGGAAGACCAAAATACTTTTCGTTTGAGGCTATTATATTCAAGTCTATTGTGTAGTTTGAAGTATGGCTTACGATTTAAATTTCGGATTTAAAGTTCTTCACACATCACAAACACTAGCTATGTAGGAGGTTAACAATTTGAAGGTTCTATACTTTGAGAAAAAATGCAAAGGTCGCGGTCGTGAGTATCGTCGGCATTCCTACAAACAAAACAATAGACATTGAAGAGAATTAAATATCTCAGAGAGATAATGAATAGCGAGATGTTGGAAATAAACACTAAACAATTAATATTGTGCCCACGCTTTACAACACATACATTACATTAATTGACGGATGTAAACACATACATAAACATTTTGTATACAACTAGGGTACAAACAAGTGTACGCTTCACCTGATGGAAAGCGATAAACGTAGCTTATTGCCTTAAACACTAGGAGCGTCGCAAGCGCGTTGCCAACCCTACCTTTGACTCTTCTTGAGAGCTTAGGAGCTTAGTAGGAGGTCAGTTATGTTGTTGCGAAATGGAAGGAAGTTAATGTATGGCGTGCCTCGGAACATAGTAAATTAGCCATTGCGCAATATGTATTCTAAACCTTGAATACTCAGAGCCCAAGTGGACAGGACCATCATCCTAGGTGTCTTGGGATGAAAGATCTCTCATTTCTAATAATGATCATTAACGTAACAAATGCAACAATATTTGCTCAACGTAACATTTGGATGGTGTTTTAGTCTACTTGGACGTTATACGATGCTCAACATACAATACTCTTACAGTTGAAATTTCTTTTAATTTTAATACAGACACTACGTTACGTAATTTGAGCCCAACTTCGTTTACTTTCATGTAAAAAACTGAAATTGCAGTTCGTTCGTACATTTTAAAAGGAGATTCGAGTGTAAAACAATCTTAAAGTTATATATGTGCATGAAACTTGTAACAACTTCAGTGCGGTCGCCGGCGCGGCGGTAATTAGTTAGCACACGTGTCGTTTCACATGAAAACTAGTTCTTAAAATTGAACCCTACGTTCTGGGTAGTAGGGTATAATTCATAACATGTATACAATTGTGTAGAAATTAGTTCAAAGTGTTATTTTATTGTTAGTATTATTCAAGAGAAGTTTTGATAATTTCGTCAATTGTTATTTGGTTTTAAATATAAATGAGTCTATTTACTTAATGAACAATTTCATTGCTAACAATATCTTGATATTTCTTTGTGATTATTATAATTGTTTAAAGTAAGCACAGAAATGCTTGTTTGTATAATTTTTGCCACTTATTTTATACCTTTATAATTAAAAAAAATTGGCAGTTTTAGAGACTGCCGATAGAAGTGAAAACTTAAAACTTTTAATTCTAAAATTTGCATATCGGTGACGCGAGTGCACGAGATTTCATTCATCTAAAAAGCGAACGCAAACGGCCGCTGCGCGTGACACCATGAGCATGTCCGTCACGCGAACTCATAAGATTTTCCTTTATTAGATAGTGCTCAATGGGGCTAAAGAAATTTTCACTTAAAATAACCTTATTTTGATCTTATTAAGACATCAAATCTGGATATTTGTCAAAATTTCAAAACTATTTGTTTTTGAATTCATTTAAACCGACTCCGACGCCGCGTTGGCGCAACGGTTACGGCCATGGATTGTACCTGTTGCGCTGGCGGTTGCGGGTTCGATCCCCGCACATGACAAACATCTGTATTGGCCATACAGGTGTTTGACGTGGTCTGGGTGTTTGTGCAGTCCTTGTGGGTCTCCCCACCGTGCCTCGGAGAGCACGTTAAGCCGTCGGTCCCGCTTGTTATCATGTACACCTGATAGCGATCGTTACTCATAGTAGGGAATATATCCACCAACCCGCATTAGAGCAGCGTGGTGGATTAAGCTCTGATCCTTCTCCTACATGGGGAAAGAGGCCTATGCCCAGTAGTGGGATATTCAGGCCGTAGCGTTAAACCGACTTCAAAAAAGAAGGAGATTACTTAATTCGTCCTCATATATATATATATTGTATGTTGGGGAATAAGAGATATCTCCGGTGTGGACCATCATCCCATCCGGAATCCCAGAAAAATCGAGGGAAATCCTTGAAAATCGTAGTGAAGACTAGTGTGTTTGTTAATTTTTTTCGTCTACTTACATTGTATTACTTGTCGATGTAATTGAAGTCGGTTTTTTTTCGTTTTCGAGCAAACACAATTATTATTATTATTGAAATATATGTTCAATTGTACATATGTATAATACATATATCACAAATCCATATCCCGTGGTTGTAAGGATACTGCTACGCTATTACTAAACTAAGTGGAACAAGGTGTAGCGAGTAAATTAAACGTGTGACTTCAACGAGAGCAGCTCGTCGTCACTCGCTGTGAGCCGCAGCAGACGAAGCTCGACTTATGAAGTCGTGTCGGGTCTTCTCGTCTGCGAGGAAATTTAAATTCGGTAATTGTAAGGAAATAGGCGTATCTGAGGAAAGATAGTATTTCTTTTCATTGTTTGGAACGTTATTGATTTTTTACCAGCAATGAAGGTATTTTTATTGATTAAAATTTGTTTTATAATTGAACAAAAAAGGTATAACGCTGAGAAAACTTATAATATAAATTTTTTATTGTAAATATTTGTTTTATTTTAATTATATTTGACATATTGAATACTCGTTACTGAATTTTATATATAATATATAATTATTAGCACAATAGCTGTGTTTGATAGCAAATGAAAAAAACTGACTTCAGTAACATCGACAATTATACAACGTAAGTAAACGAAAAAATTAACAAATGCACTGGTCGTCACGACGATTTTCAAAGGTTCCCCTCGATTTCTCTAGGATTTCATCATCAGATCCTAGTCTCCTTACGATAGTACCACTCTCGGGATATCTCCTTTCCAACGAAAAAAAGAATTATCAAAATCGGTTCATAAACGACGAAGTTATCCCGGAACATACATTACATATATACATACGGTCGAATTAAGTAACCTCCTTTTTTGAAGCCGGTTAAAAATATTTTTAAATCTCATTTCAAGCTGATACTTCGTAGTTTTCATAAGACACAAGTAACATGTATTAAGATTAAAATTTAAGTTAAAAGTATTATTTAATTTGCTCGCTTCTTTAAACAAAATTCAATCACAGTCTCATGAATACTCACTGCTCGGTGTGTCTCACCGCCGTATTTTGGCGTTTGTTGTGGGCGCAGATGTAACATACAAGCCGGCGCTTTCCACCTAATGAGAGAGGAACACACGTGGACAGTTTCATCACATTTTGAACCTCATAGCCACTGTGATAAGGACTTAACTTGCGTAACTTTAACGACCATACAGTTTGTCACTCGAGATAAGTAGCGTAGTAGAATTTAATGTCTTATATAAACGCAGGAAAGAGTAGATTCGTATGAAATATTTATGTGACTGTCATCGTCGTACGCTCTACAAATTATTTGAAGTAATTGTAAAAAATCGCTGGAGCACATTTTCCGTACTTTTTCGGCGTTAAAGGCACATCGAGCTTGATTTGTAGCGAGTCGTAAAGTTTTATATTTCAGCGAGAGCGCCACGCGCCGCTGTCGTAGGCGGACACTTCTAAGAAAGTGAAACCGATTTTATATTTCGACGATATTGGGTACATTTGTATTGCTTAACACTAGTCACTGTATTTTTATTATCGATCCTTTCTATTGTAGAGATAGGGTCGGTAACGCGCTTACAATGCCAACCTGCCACCATCACAGGTGAGTCGTACGCTTGTTTCCCGACCTAGTTGTATATGAAAAAATGATAAAAGAGGTATGTAATACATACATACTCCTAGTTGTCTCCAACTACAGTAAATCAAAACATTAAGCACTAATTTTTAAATTTGTGGAATCCGCGAATCAACGTTTTAAATGGGCAAGATCCTGCAGGTCAATAAGTGTTGTGTCATAAATGTCAATAAGTGAGATCCTGCGTGATTGAAACCACTTCCTGACACGAGGCTTGTGTTTGATACTCAAAAAAAGTTTCATTTGTATTATGTGAATAAGAAATTGATTATATAAAAATGTAAATTCAGTAAATGAATGCAGAATAAGAAGTAATATATCAGTTATATAATATAGTAAGAGCGTGAGCGATCACGTGGCGTCGTATGGAGCGGGCTCGGGGTGATTTCCCGCGGGGCGCCGCGACTTACATGCATGCGAAGATTGCTCTCCATTTGACGACGCGGTTCGCGGTTGTATTTGGAGTATTCTTATTATTATTAAAGTGGAATAATATTTCAATAACGTATATAATGTACACAATATAGACAATACAACCGCTCAGGTGTAGTGCTACAAAGGCACCTAAACACCGACGGTTTTCGGCTTCGATTCCCGCTCGGGATAGATATTTGTATTTACACAAATATTTCTTTCCGGTTTGGATGTCTGCCCTTGTGGGTCTCCCCACCGTGCCTCGGAGAGCACGTTAAGGTATCGGTCTCGTTTGTAATTAAAATGTGTTACACTAGCCTAACCCCACGGTATCAGTGTGCCTCCGACTTAACTTCATACGAAGATAATTAAACAATATATTTGAATATAAGAAACCCAGGTGTGCCCACAACCTTATTTTCTCTGTACGGCACACGTGCAAGATTTCAACATCATTTCGGACGAAGATGGCAAGCAACGGAAAGCGACCACCGCAGAGACCACCGCAGCGACGGCCACACCGTGGAAACCTTTCTTCAACTTCGTTTTATTAAATCATTCTTTTACTTAACATCAGTAGGGAATCACCTCTCTTTAGTTATAAGTTTAATTGTAATTTAATATAATAAATTATTATAAGTAAATTGCTTTTTTTTGGCATCTGCGGCTGCAACAATCGTAACTGGCGCAGTCGGTAGGATAGTACTCGCGGGCCGGTTCGCGAGATTCGGGATCAAAAATCATCACGACGCGTGCCACCCGTGTGGTTTTCGAACTACGATCGAGTACTATACGAAGAATCTACAGAAGTTGCAGCCAAAGAGAATCTAGAAATCGATTCGGCTAAGAAAAATGCAAAGGTAGGTACCTTGAATCTTTCAAGTTCCTTACCCAAACCTATCCTATAAGTATTTTATTATAATTAAATGATCCATAAAAATTATATCGCATAATTTTTATGTCTGAATTTTAGTCGTATTATACATATTTTATATAATATATATCTGTGTGTTAATTTTAATTCACTTATTATATTTAGGTAAGCCGTAAAAATTATATCGCATAATTTTTATGTGTGAATTTTAGGAGTATTATACATATTTTATAATTATAATTTATACAACTGTGTTAATTTATAATTTCCAAAATTTTTCATCCGCGAGAAATTAGGAATAGTAGGTTAAGTAATATTAGGTTAAATTCAAATAGAAGTAATTTATTTGACGAGAACAGGCATTTTTCAGAAAATATGGCTCAATACGAGTTAGACGCGATTTATAAATCACTGAGGATGTTACCCGAATTCGATGGGAACCCTCACATTTTGACTCGTTTTATAAATCTTTGCGATCAGATAGTCTTAACACATATAGGCACTGAACCGGAACATCAGTTAGGGAATTTGGCATTAATTAACGGTATTCTAAATAAAATTACGGGTCCAGCAGCTAGATTAATAAATGCCAGCGGCATACCAGAGAATTGGCAGGGCATAAAAAATGCGCTTATTAATAATTTCGCTGATCATCGTGATGAGACAGCGCTCTATAGTGACCTTTCGATGCAGACCCAAGGTTCCAGCACACCACAGGAATTTTATGAGAGGTGTCAAAACCTTTTTAGCACGATTATGACCTATATATCGTTACACGAAACTATCCCTACAACTATTATAGCTAAGCGAACATTATATCAAAAGCTAACACTGCAAGCTTATTTGCGAGGCCTTAAAGACCCCCTAGGTTATAGAATTAGATGCATGCGACCAGAATCAATGGAGAAGGCATTAGAATATGTACAGGAGGAATTGAATACGTTATATATGCAACAGAGAAATGATAGTGGTCATTCAAATAAAAAAGAAATTAATAATGTAAATCAGAATAATCATAATCATTATCTACCGCTTAACAATTTTGTACCTAAATCATTCAATTTCCCGATAAAACCATCTAATTTAAATATGCCTGGTCCATCACGACCATATGGTAATCATAATTTTCAAGGTTTTAAACCAAATGTTCCACCCCAAACGCAGCAGCAACGCGGACTCACACGTACCCAACAAATTATGCGCGCTATGCCTCCGAATTATAGCCCCCAGAGTAATATGTTTAGATTAAATAGACCTTACCAGCAGCAGCATTCTAATCATTTTAATAACCAGCCACGTCCAATGAGCGGCGTCAGCCATTTTATTCCAAAAGTCTTACCACCAACCCTTAGTGGGCATGATTGGCGTAAATCAGGCAACCCACCACCGACAAACTATTCAAAAGTACGCGAAGTAAATTACAATGAGTTTGACTATGACGACAACGACATATACGACTATGACTATAATGACTATTCAAATTACGATCCAAACTATTTTATATACGAACAAACCGACTACTTACCTTATGATAATTATGAGCCTTGTCCAGAGTCAGTGTCAGTAGAGGAAATTGAAAATCTACAAAGTGCTGATAACGTAAATTTTCAGAAGGACCGGAAATCAGAAAAGCCAAAATAGAGGTTAATTTTCATATCCAAAGACAGCTAGGTTATATTCAAATATCTAACCCACCACTCAAATTTTTATTAGATACGGGCACTAATCAGTCTTTCATTAGCCCCGAGGCTGTACAAAAATATTTTAGCCATATACCATTAAACTATGATCCTTTTGAAGTTACAAATGTGCACACTACTAGTAAAAACGACTACTCTATTACTCTTCCTTGCTTTCAGGAATTTTGCGAAAAAGATGATATAACTTTATTCGTATACAAATTTCATAACTACTTTGACGGACTATTAGGTTTTGACTTATTAGACACTTACGGATCGAATATTGACCTTAGAAATAAAATGTTAATTACTCGCAATGCTGAAATACCTATTCACATGTATGACTCACGTAACGCGAATTTGTATGAAGAAATTATTCCGGCTAACTCATCAAAATTAGTTAGATTACCTATTAATAGTTTAAATGGCGATGTTTTAATTGAAAATCAGGTAATTTGTAATTGTCATATATCCGAATGTTTAACAAAAGTAATTAATTATCGTGGATGGGTCGAAATAACCAATCCCACCTGTAACGATATCATATTTTCTATGGATAAACCGGTAGAAGCAGAATTATTTAATATTGAAAGCGCCGATATTGAAATTTTACCCAAACGCACGAAAGAAGTAATTTCTCGTTTAAGAACCCAGCATTTAAATCCAGAAGAACGTGCTAACTTAATTAATTTATGCGCTAACTACGCAGATATATTTTACCTCGAAGGTGAACCATTAACATTCACCAACAAGATAAAACACAAAATTCGAACTACAGACGAAATCCCGGTACACACAAAAACTTATAGATATCCCTATATCCATCGGCAAGAAGTAAAAGACCAAATTCAGAAAATGCTCGATCAAAACATAATTAGGCCATCCGATTCCGCTTGGAGCTCGCCAATATGGGTAGTACCTAAGAAAGCAGATGCTTCAGGTAAAGTTAAGTGGCGTCTGGTTGTAGATTTTAGGAAAGTTAATGAAAAAACCATAGATGACAAATACCCCATACCCAATATAACTGACGTACTAGACAAACTAGGGAAATGTCAATACTTCACAACTCTCGATTTAGCTAGTGGCTTTTATCAAGTTGAAATGGATCCCCATGATATTCATAAAACCGCGTTCAATGTAGAAAACGGGCATTACGAATTTTTGCGTATGCCTATGGGCTTAAAGAACTCACCTTCAACTTTTCAGCGTGTCATGGACAATGTTCTAAAAGATCTACAGAACCAAGTATGTCTCGTGTATTTAGATGATATCATAGTCTTTAGTACCTCCCTTCAGGAGCATATAGTGAATTTAGAAAAAGTTTTCAAAAAATTGCGTGAATCTAATTTCAAAATCCAGATGGATAAGTCGGAATTTCTAAAATATGAAACTGAATTTTTAGGCCATGTAATAAGTAACGAGGGTGTTAAACCTAACCCTAATAAAATTCATGCTATTCAAAATTATCCATTGCCAAAAACTCCAACTGAAATTAAGCGTTTTCTAGGATTACTCGGGTATTACAGAAAGTTCATTCCCGATTTTGCACGTATAACAAAACCGCTAACTCAATGTCTGAAAAAAGGTTCAAAAATTAATTTAGATAAAAAATACACGGATTGTTTTGAACATTGTAAAACGCTTTTGACAAACGATCCAATCTTACAGTATCCTGATTTCTCAAAGGAATTTATACTCACAACTGATGCGTCGAACGTTGCCATAGGCGCAGTTTTGTCTCAAGGAACGATAGGTTCCGATAAGCCAATAGCCTATGCCTCGAGAACCCTTAATTCAAGTGAATGTAATTATAGTACGATAGAAAAAGAGTTGCTTGCAATAGTTTGGGCCACAAAATACTTTCGACCGTATCTGTTTGGCCGCAAATTTAAAATTATCACGGATCATAAGCCCCTACAGTGGGTTATGAACCTAAAAGAACCCAGCTCGCGTCTTACGAGATGGCGTCTTAAGCTTTCTGAATACGATTTCACCGTTATCTATAAACAGGGAAAAAGTAATACTAATGCCGATGCTCTTTCTAGAATTGAACTTCACAATGATGAAACGAATTCCATAGCTGTAAACGTGTCAGAAAAATCTCACAGTTCATTCGATGACTCTAGAACAATAACGGCAAGCGAATCCTCTTCAAGGACTGCAACTGCACATACTAGCGACGAAGAACCTATATTAAATATTCCTATCTCAGAAGATCCATTAAATAAATTTACTAGGCAGATCGTTTTTACTATTGTAGGTGATATTAAAAGCCGCACCGTCATTACAAAACCCTTTGAAAACCATACGCGAATATCGATACAATTATCAGAATCTAAGCTAGAGGAAGACGTTATTAATTCCGTAAAAGAGTACGTAAACCCTAAAATTAAAACCGGCTTATTAGTTAATCCATGTGACGCCATGTACAAAATTATTCCTATAATACAGAGAACCTTTAAAAATTCATCTATGTTCCTAACCTTCACTAAACGTGAGGTTGAAAATGTACGTGAATATATTAAACAGCAAGATATAATTAACAAATACCACGAAGGTAAAACGAACCATCGAGGTATTAATGAAACTTATTTGGCATTATCTAGTAGATACTTTTGGCCAAAAATGAAAGAAAGTATTGCAAAAGTTATAAATTTATGTATTGTATGCGGAAAAGCCAAATATGACCGTAATCCTATAAGACAACAGTTTAGATTAGTCCCTTCCGCTTCCAAACCGTTAGAATTAGTACATGTTGACTTACTTACTATTCAAAATGAAAAATTTCTTACTATTGTAGATGCGTTTTCTAAATATGCGCAAGCGTACCATCTGCGCGACTCAACCGCTATCAGCGTTTTACAAGGATTGCTTAGTTTTTGTACTCACCATGGTATACCGATGACAATAGTTAGTGACAATGGTACCGAATTCACAAACCAGTTACTTGCAGAATTCTTAAAACTACATAAAATAGAACACCATAGAGTAGCGCCTCACGCACCTAATGAGAACGGGATAGTCGAACGTTTTCATTCCACTATACTCGAGCATCTTCGAATTCTTAAACTAAGTCAAAAATCGGAATCAGTAGTCAATTTAATGATGTATGCAATTTTAGCCTATAATAATAGTATCCATAGTTTAACTAAATGTAAGCCTATTGAAGTAATAACTGGACACTTCGATCCTCGAGACTCTTTTGACATAGATATTTCTACTCAGCTACTACAGCAATATATGGTTAATCATAAAGAAAAAATGACTTTAGCATATAAAACTATACAAGATCTATCTGACGAATCACGTGAAAATATAATTAGTAATCGAAATAGAGATAGAGAACCAGAAACAAACTACTTACCTGAACAGACAGTTTTTATCCAAAATCCATGTGCATCCCGACAAAAACTAGCCCCACGATACACCCATGACGTAGTTATGACTGATTTACCTATTCACATATACACAAAAAGAAAAAGAAATCCTATTGCCAAAAACAGGCTTAAAAGAGTTCCTAAATCAGCGCAATTGTTACAGGACACTGCTGATCCTCTTTCTTCTCCCGAGCGTGACCCGACTACAAGAAATAAAACTTGAAAGCTTAAATGACGGACCTGGAATTTTGCCATTCAAACTAGGACCCGCTAGAATTATATCCCACTACCATATCTTTTTATATAATATTAGCCTTAAAGATTTGGAAAATCAAATTAAGTCTATTGATACTCAGTTAGATACCATCAGCCCAGAATTACACAATAAAACGAGTTCTCTTTTCGAACCCCATATATCATACCTTAGAAATAAGCTTACTGGTGTTTTAAATCAATTAGAGACATTTGTTTCGAACCGTGCTAAAAGAGGTCTTATAAATATTCTTGGTTCAGCGATCAAAAGTGTCACTGGTAACCTAGATTACACTGACGCTATTCATTATAACGAAGCTATTAAAAATCTGCAGCAAAATGAAAATAGTTTAGTTACGGAATTAAATAGTCACATAAGTCTATCTAAAAATTGGACCATTCAATATACTAAAATCATAAATACCATCATAAGTAATCAGGATAGAATGACGGCTATAATGAATAAAATTAGTCAAAGCGATGCGAAGCATGACCTTGATCTAATGAAATATGCTCATCTTGCTCAAACACTACTGATATTGAGTGACAATGTAGATTATATTTCACAGGAGATAATTAAATTACAGAATATTCTAGCGTTTGTTAAAACTTCTACTTTACATCATTCGGCTTTAGATCAAAACACCTTACGCTCTATTATAGATAAGCTGTCATTATTATACGGCAGCGAGCATATAATTAATTTAGACATAAGAGAATACTATGACATAATTAAGGTAGGATCATTTTATGTAGGTAATGAGATAGTTTTAGTTTTTAAATTCCCAATAGTTATATCTTATATCTATAATTTATATAAGCTATCTATGGTTCCCAATAAATACCATCAAGTCCTATCACCCACCTTTCCATTCCTAGTTATCCATGAGAAAGAATTCAGGTACATAGAGGCTGAATGCCCGAAGGCCAACAAGTGGCATTTATGTATAGAAAAGCCGAACCCCCTTAATCAATCAGAGGACTGCATACAACGACTTATAACAACGCAGGAGCGCAGCCCCTTGTGTCAGCCTATGACTGTCACTTTGAGCCACGCAGCATATGAAGAATTGGATGACAAGCATTACACGGTCAGTTTTCCTGAATCAACAAAGGTCCACTTGTTCTGCGAGCGACACTCCTATGAAACTCTTCACGGCAGCTATCTCGTCATAATCCCTAAGCAATGTTATATGGAGACACCACAATTCACTATTTCTAATTCCAAGGATCGCTTAAAAGGACAGGCACTGAAATTATTGAATATGCCTAATTACACCACTGCCGATCAAAGCTTACAGCCTGCACTCACCCTTAACTCTGTAAGCTTAAAAAACCTTCAAGAAATTAATACTAGAATCTCTATGCAGCAACCTATAAAGTTAAAAACCGAAGAAAACTATGGTATCTATCACACTACGATACCTATGTATGTAATCATACTATTAAGTATATGCGCCCTTCTAAGCGTGTGCTATTGGAAGCGTCGTACCAGACCACCAGCTAAAACAACGAAAGAAAATGAAGGAAATAATCCGGAAATGCAAGCTGTCTACACTGTCCCAGGTACCAGAAGGGTGGATCCTGATAATCTTCCAGCGCAGTTTACGACATCAGTCTTCAACAGTCGCTGTTCTACGGGGGGAGGTGTTACACTAGCCTAACCCCACGGTATCAGTGTGCCTCCGACTTAACTTCATACGAAGATAATTAAACAATATATTTGAATATAAGAAACCCAGGTGTGCCCACAACCTTATTTTCTCTGTACGGCACACGTGCAAGATTTCAACATCATTTCGGACGAAGATGGCAAGCAACGGAAAGCGACCACCGCAGAGACCACCGCAGCGACGGCCACACCGTGGAAACCTTTCTTCAACTTCGTTTTATTAAATCATTCTTTTACTTAACATCAGTAGGGAATCACCTCTCTTTAGTTATAAGTTTAATTGTAATTTAATTTAATAAATTATTATAAGTAAATTGCTTTTTTTTGGCATCTGCGGCTGCAACAATCGTAACTAATGTATCAATATTGTTCTTTTATAAAAAATATTAAATATCATAAACAAATATTAAATACCATTAGTTACAAAACGGTAACTATGCAAACGCAAGTTAGATAACACATTTGTTTTTGTGGGATCTTTTACAATGGCTGTAACTGTAAGAGAATTTCATGACTGAAGACATTTTGAGGGTTCCAAGGAATAGTGCTTCTATGTAATAATTATGATTTTTAAGTGAAAACTAAGAAATTATAATTTCATATTTGATGGCCTTATTCGCAAACAAAAAATATATAGAATTGTCGTCTTTCGAAAAATATTCTATCTTTCCTTACATTTCGTATCTGCAGTGGTATATATTCAGTAAGGCCAATAAACAAATAGGACTCGTATTTTATCCCTCGGGCGTCTATCTGTCTGTCACAGTACCGCTGTGGGCCACTTTTAGAGCTCAAATTAGAAAATTAAAACAAACTTTTACTGTTCCAAACGGTACATTAAAAATTAATTGCTCTGATGAGAGTGCTTACAATTTGTCTTGTTTTTATGTCGTTTTTCTTTACATAATTAATAAACGCTTCACACTCAACGGTCCTCATAAAGATTAACTCCTGTATTCCGGAATCACATACCTTACACAAGCACAGCATGTCCAGACCATGGCAAATATCTATATAGCTAATACAAATGTTTGTCATGTGCGGGAATCGAATTCGCGACAGCAAGCGCAACAGCCAGCACTGTGACCGCTGCGCCAACGCGTCGTCACGCGTATGTATAAATTTCTCAAAGTAGCAAGTTCGCTAGCTTCTTTCTAACGCTATGATGTAGTTAATTGAATTAATATTACAAATGTTAAGGAAATTAACTAAAACTAACATTTCTTCATACTGTAAAACATTAAAGATATTATTAGGCTAAATATTTTGTTTTTATAAAACTAACTTTCGTCTCAAGTCTCGTTGGACGGCGGATGTAATTTTAAATTTCACACATAATTTAAAACGACCCAGTGCATAACTTTGCTCAATGAAAAAGCTGTTTATTTACGGCACGGCCTTACCGCATGGAACGAAACTGGTGAAAACGACGAAATTAACGCTTTATCTGCGACGAAATTTGAAAAGTGTGAATGTAGAGCTAATATATAATAATGTGACTTAACAATTGTGTTTGCTCGCAAACGAAAAAAAAAAACTGACTTTAACTATCGACAAGCCATACAACGTAGTCGACGAAAAATAGTCGAGTAAATGCGCATTATTAGGAATAACTCAAAAAGCACTCGTCTTTCGACTAAATTTAAATGGAACCACATGATAAGCACCACCCTCGATCAAAAAAGAATTATCGGAATTGGTACACCCAGTAAAAACATGAGGTAACACGTATTAAAAATTACAGTCAGATTGAGAACCTCCTCCTTTATTGAAGTCGGTTAAAAGTACTGACATCAACTGGTGAACTTTTAAAGTAACTAGTAGATAGTTCCGAAAGCATACATTTTTCGGAATACATTCCAGTTTTTGGGATTCTCCATTCACCAACAATGTCCATTGGATGCCAGGGTATTCTTATAGGAATGTTTTACAGCTAATGCGGATCAGTATGTAGCGTTATGGAAATGGTAAATACACAGTTTTCTGTCTTTTAGTATGTCTTAGAGTTTGAGACGTAAACTCAAGACATGCAGTACTACTCTGAGCCAATTAAAGCATAATTACTAATAACATCCGAGCGCTAGCGACGCATCGTGTTCACTTAACTCAGCCGTTTGTTTATCTCATCTCGTTGTTAACAGACAACAAACAGACGACTATAAATATTTACAAAACGCATACGAATGTGTAAAACAACATAACAACATTTTATTGTTTATTCCACACGATCTATTGTGTGGATATACGTCGTGTGGTTTATTTATTTAACGTGAAACAATAAACATTGCAATCTTAATAATAACACAAATTATACTATTGTTCAGGTTTACATCACATTTCTGACTGTATCACTTCGAGGTTCTTCGAGTCCGAGCACATTATACAAGATTATATAGTTGACTAGCCCGTTGGCGCAGTTTGTAGTGATTGTGCTTTTTGATCAGGGGGCTGTGGGCTCGATTACCACTACGAGTCTGGGTGTGATATATATATTTATTTATATATGTACCATTTATATAAATGTTTATCGAAAATAAAATATTTAGCCATATCAGTTGGCTATTATCTATAACACAAGCATTAAGTTGCTCGTACTTCAGGAAAAGATGACCGTGTGTGTATTGTGTAGATATTTATTTATATCAATGACGAAAATGTTAACACATCTTTCATTAGGTACTGCGGGTAGTAGCTCAGTTTTATGCAGAACATACGACCAGCCTTGCAATAAAAAATAAATATTATAGATTTATCATAGATTACACTGCAAATACAGAATATTTCAGCTGTCTTGTTAGAAATTAATAGCAATAATAATAGTAAACGTAACAACCAAAATGAACAATATGTATGTAATTTTATGGAACAATATGTATGTAATTTCGTATAGAACCATAACTACTCAAGGTAACTATAGATTTACGCCGTATTTTATTAATTCAACGCTTTAACGAAACATCACCCCTCTCCTGTAATAAAGCCGCGCGAACATAGCGTCAACCATCGCTGTTAGTGAGTGGTGCTCGACAGCTTTTATGTAGTAATTGTTCCTGACTTGCAGTAGTTTGTATGGAAAAGAAAGACGTGGAAATTTCCCGAGATTGTGTGTACGCAAGCTTGAAACCAACCATAAAGTGAGACTGGGAATCATGAATATAATTGATTGAAGGCTTCTCATAATTTTGTATGAAATCGAGCAATTTGTCCGTTTGTACATTAATTTATTAAGAAAGGATCTTCAAAACTAGAATATACACAACAAATGACAACAAACACAATAATCATGAAAATAAAATTAAAACACTTTCTCATATCAAATAATATTAGAAATAAATTTGTGAATGAAAACCTTATTTTAAATGAAATACAATTTTCGTAAATTATGATTTATTTATTGTAGAGGACAGCGCGTCTCGAATATTAATGGATTGAATTAACATCTGGCCTATAACCGCTTTATCTAACACGGCGCTGTTAATTTCACGCGTTATAAATTTATATACGGAGTAATACAAACAGTTGCCTATTAACTACTGATTTAGATATTGGCAAATCCTTCAGGGAGCCAAAGTAAAAGAAGAAGAAGAAACTACTGATTCTTTACGGCGTCTCTATAATTTATCAAATCACAATGAATTATCCTTTATAAGTAACTAGCGGCCCGCTCCGGCTTCGTACGGATATAAAATATATGTCATTCACTGAAAAGATGATTAAAATCGATCCAGTAGTTTTGATTTATTCATTACTGCCCGTGGCCCGCACGCGTTAACTTTAGAGTAAAACAATTCTTCTTTTCCTAAACCATGAAAATTTCTTGTTATCTAATAATCTATGTTGGAATATCTAAATTCATACACTACACTTTTACTTATTTACTTTTTATACTATACTTATAGGCACGCTCCCGCCGCCGCGGCCGGCCGGAACCGCCTCAAACGCTACGTCCCGCAATTTTTAAATCTGTAATATCTTCGAAAATATTCATTTAAATTATATGCTGTAAAGGGCCTTATAGATCTATATTAAATTAACAATGTATTTAGGGTACTTAATTAGTTAAGGATTAATGCTGTATTGGTTAAAATCGCTTCGAAAACTAGCCATTATTTGTCGTAAAAAGTAAATGCCAAAAAAATGTTATTGTGGGATATCCATAAGAGATAGACATATATCATAGCGAAGTTTTCAGTAGACCTTTTCAATGTGTACAATACTTAGTACATTATTTTGATAAATCTCATAGGGTTCAGCCTGCTTTTGCAGTTTAAGCGGAAAAAATGTAATTATTTACGACATCACATTAGAAACCTCAAAAATAACAATATTTCTCCTCTATTTAATGGATGTTATTATATATATACCTTTCTCTTCAATCACTCTATCTATTAAAAAAACCGCATCAAAATCCGTTGCGCAGTTTTAAAGATTTAAGCATACATAGGGACATGGGGATATAGGGACAGAGAAAACGACTTTGTTTTATACTATGTAGTGATATATTTTAATATTATTTTTTGCGGAGAGCGATATAATGAATATAATTAAATATATCAAACGTAACTGGGTATGAGAGAAAGAGAGAAAGAAAATGTGTGCTCGCACCTTTCTCTTTTTTGCCCCGTTCGCGTCGCTGGATCACGCTTTAAGTAACGCTCTTGACATGCATTCACCAGCTTACACTCCAAGTCAAGCGTACGTAAAGAAGTTTAACGTTAAAAAATAATTCTATATTTTTAGGTGTTTTAATGTTTATAGGAATAAATTCAAAACCTACTAAACTCTATTATCAGAAGGCCACATACATAGGTTAAATTTAATGAGATAACACAGAACAAACAAAATCGTTTCTTTCAATGGTCGAAGCTGCGAGCAAAAAGCTAATGGATAGGTCGTGTAAAAGTATTATTTTGAGTATATTCGTGGATTACTATACTAAATTTTTATTATTTTATTTTTTCTCGTCAATTATTTAAACTAGAACATAATAATAAGTTTATTATGTTCTAGTTTAATGCACTAACTTCTTCTAATCTACTGAACTTTATTTACACTGATTTTGATAATTCTTTTTTTGTTGGAAAGGGGATATCCCTAGTTTGGTACCATGTTAAGGAAACCAGGATCTGATGATGGGATCCCAGAGGAATCGAGGGAAACTCTCGAAAATCCGCAATAACTTTTTACTGGGTATATCGATTTTGATAATTTTTAATTTAATCGACAGCTGATACACATTAGGCTAATGCACTTATCGCTCACATCTGGTCGGTCTAACCGCTAGGATCAGAGACCGTACTGTTGATAGGACGTTCTCTTGTCCGCTCATTTGCATAATTTTATAATTTCTTCATCGCTATCACTAGCTGGCTTCTAGCGTAACGGCCGAGACCTTATCTATTCATGAGATGCATACATTTTATGCTCGGTAGTTGATAGAATATTATTTGTGAAGAAATTATAGACTTAAGTCATTAAATTAGCATATAAGAAGTATAGATTGAGTATAAAAGGAGGTTATTCTTATATCATCATCATCATCATCATTTCAGCCTATTGCAGTCCACTGCTGGACATAGACATCCACAATTTTGTGCCAAAAATTGCGTAAACTAATGTGTGTTGACCATAGTCACTACGCTGGGCAGGCGGTTGGTGACCGCAGGGCTGGTTTTGTCGCACCGAAGACGCTGCTGCCCGTCTTCGACCTGTGAATTTCAAAGCCAGCAGTTGGATGGTTATTCCGCCATCGGTCGGCTTTTTAAGTTGCAAAGTGGTAGTGGAACTGTGTTATCTCTTAGTCGCCTCTTACGACACCCACGGCAAGAGAGGGGGTGGCTATGTTCTTACTGCCGTAACCACATAGCTATTCTTATATACTTGTACATAATGTTATATATTATTATACTTTTATGTGATTCTCATGTAATCAATTATTTAGATCGCTACCTCAATATTATAATCTTAAGTCAAAACATTTTATTGTTTTGGTCCTGGAACTGCTTGTGGCTCTCCCTGTCTCTATCAAACATCACAGGCATCGATCTAGGCTATCATCTTGAACACCTAATAGTAACCTTTGCTTTTTGGTAAAGAAATTATCTATCAACTCGCGGTGATTCAGGCCCTTCGTCTGTTTGAATATCTTCTGCCCAATGGTGGCTCGTTTAGGGTTTCAGATTGAGAAATTACAATATACCTTGCAGTAATAAATATTTTGACTTCTGTAGTGTTGTAATGGTACCCCGATGTTGTGTAGTCGACTCTGGGTCTTATGTGCAATCTACTAAACCAAAGTATTTGTTTTAAAAGTTAATCATATGAAAAACACGTATACAATGTTAACCCGCTTTTTAAAATATCACAATGAACTCAGACGGTTTGCTGGAGAGAGCGATGTGGCGGCAAATTTGATATCCGGTGTTGTAGCGTACTGCAGAGTGATTCAAAGTTGCAGGTTGGTTCTGCTCTCGCATTATTTGAAACTTTACATTTGAAAAAATTACCGCACGATTAACGTCTGACTACGAATAAATAACAACAATGGTGCAGTAATATTACCTGTTTTATACGCGTCTATTTGAAACTATTGTTTTTTGATGATATATATTGCTTTCGTTGCAAATAGCATTTAATTAAAATATCAGCAAAGATAAAAATAAAGTTTTTTAACAGTTATAAGTAGTTAAATAGATCTAGTATCTATAAGAAGCTGTGCATAGTTTCAATAAATAGTCATATTAAAAATGGTTCCACTAGTCATGTTCGTTGGAAGTCGGAAACATTAACAATTTATTTTTTACATTTTCATGTTACGCGTTGACAGGTAATGTCGAAGCTCCGTTACTATGGACTAACGTTTTTGTACTATGATACTTTTGTTAACAACTAAAATAGTATAATTTATTTATACAAATTAAGTTATTAGTTACGAAGAAAATATGCTAAAATACGGGTCATTAACATTCGTATTCTCAAGACGTGTGATATTCTATCAAAAGCTTTAACGCCTTAACTTTTCACCTGAGCTTCAGTTCCCCCCCAGACAACGAAGTCATATCCTTTATTACACGTGACAGTTTGACAACTAAGGTTCAACGAACCGTGTAACATGACAGTTCACGTTGTTACTCTTTAAAACGACATCTAGGTATGGACTCCGTCGTGTGGAACAACGTGGCGCTTCGTTCTGATCTCTTTAATACGTCACGAACTTTCGCTTTTGAAATTTGTGTCACAAAATCTAGGCCTAGAGTTTGACACGACATGACTATAAAAATACGAGTTCACGACTATAACACTTTAAACTAAATAAAAACTCTTATTGTCTCTCACTACAATAAATATACAATTAAGAGCTTGTGACACAAAATCGTGGAATTTTTATTATAACATAAAACATTTGCGTGAAATCTATTAGTTTTAGAAGAAATTCTAAAACAATCTCATCCAGCTCTATGTAAAGCATACGGATTGAGCTATACCGCTGTCTATAGGATAAAAATCTATGTATGGATGTTCACTATATGCCTCAGATCATAATATAGTGGTAACAGAAATAGTATCAATAATCATAAGCTATAAATAACTTGGCTGTAAAACTAGGAACTCCGGGCGACGGCGCGTGTCGTAACGGTGTTGCTTGAGCTCGAGTCCGCTACTCGCTTGAAATCATGCTCACTACTATTGATAATTACTATAAAGATAGGTGCTTGTTTATAATTACTGCGCATCAAGTATACACTAAGTTATATAAATTCTATATTGTTAATGTTGTTAACTCTGGTTTAAAACTCTCAACTCTACGGTAGTGATCAACGCAGGACATTGGCTATCTCGACTTGAATCAATAGAGTCCAGATAAATACAAAATTTCTTACAAATAGCTATCTACTATCTATCTATAACTTTCTTTCAGTAATTTTCTATAAAGAATGAAAATACGGTTCGTATAAGTAGAAGTCAGTCACGGCCGAATTTGGTATAACAAAAGTGAAATGTCAGAACAATTACAACCCTCGTAGGCTACCGAGTCACCGCAGTAATTCAATACGAAATTAATGGACATCTATTGAATAACGTATAAAGGTCTCAATCATGCTGTGATTAGAAAATGACAAAATCAAACGCTTTATTGAATTTCTGTTAGGTTTTTGACTTTCTACACCAAAACTGCACGAACGGCTTTCGATAACTAAGATGCCGTGTCTGTCCGCCAGTTCTGTGTGAGACTACCATATCTTTGATATGCTTATTTTAAAAAAAAAATTGTTGTATTTTTGACTAAATACATATTTAAACATTTTTTTTTCGAATATCATATCAAAAATTGACCGCTCCAACGGGGTTCGAACCCGCGTCTCCGACTGACCGTGTCGGCGCTCTAGCTAAATAAGCTATGGAACGATGTACCCGCTAGATCGAAATTTTTGATATGATGATTTTATTTGTTCGAACCCCGCTGGAGCGGTCAATTTTTGATATGATATTCAAAAAAATGTTTGGAATTCCTAATGTGTGGGTAACACAAAAATAAAATCGTACATATTAAATACATATTTTTTACAAGATTTAGCTAAAATTTATTTTTGTTTGTTATATTTAGACGATTTTAAATAAAATCTTAAGAGCTTATAGATACAGAACTCTATTTATAACAATAAGGCCCTGTCTTGGCCAGGAACATTTTTCTCACGCTTCACCGACTTTCGCGCACTAGAAGCTCTTCAAATTTAACACACAAATATTCTATGGATGTAAAAATCTAAAAGAATATACTGATATTATTTTTATTTATTTATTTTATTTGAAGCCACTTAATATAAAAATAAAAAAAAAACATCCTTCCACTTATTCATTTTGACAGTTCAGTATATTTTTTGTAAGCCCAAAGCGCTCGTTTTGAAAAGCTATACACATCTCAAATAATAAATTAATTTTAATTTCTACACTTATGTAATAGTTACATACGAAATACGTTTCCTGTGCGGATGTGACGTCATTTCTAAAGTAACATGTCTTCGCCGAGAAACCACAGTTCACTCACGTCAACTTTACCAACACTGAATATGCATATGTAGTAAATGCATATACATACTTGTACGTAGCTTACGGGAATAGCTCACTGAGTTAGTTTGTCTAGCTCTACATAGAGATGTCGTACTTTCACTGTTCCAACGTTATTACGGTTCTACTTATTTTAGGAATTATGTGTAATACCAACCTAAACTGTTACGGCTCTGTTGTTTCTTATTCGCTTTTTGTATCTGTGAGATTTGTGTTGGGTACAGATGATACATTTATAACTCTTCTCTTAGATGATGCATCAAAACATACACTAAATTTTAAGTTAGAATTTTAGCAATATAATTTCGACTACTCGTCGTAAACTTTTTAGATGTTCTAAACATTTTTGAATATCATATCAAAAATTGACCGCTCCAGCAGGGTTCGAACCCGCGTCTCCGATGAATTGAATGAAAGATTCATATTTCATTGTTATTTTGTTATTTGTGCGAGTTTCGACCCCCAGCTTACGGGAAGTGTCAATGGTGTTTAAAAGGAGAGTAATCGGATTTTAATCCGCTCTGGCGGTACTCTATAGAGTCTGTCGATCTGTCGCGTCGACACCCCTCAGTGCTCAGCCGCGGGAACACGCACAATCCTTGATAGGAATATTTTTATCGTTACGATAGATGATTTCTAAATATTTGAGAAAAATACTTAACAAAAAAAAAAGACATTAAATTTACTTTTAAGTATAAAATGAATTGTACTGCTTTTTGAGTTAATAATTATACTCATGGCGACGTATGCGGTATTTCGAAGTGTCTCTACTTTTAAGTCTTCTTTTTGGACATCGGTTAAAATGATAGTATAACTATAGTATGCTCAGTAGATCTTCAAACAAACCGACAAATAAGCTAACTCCACAGTGCGTTGACTTAGACTCATTACATTTTCATTTCATATCATGTTATTTTACATGAGGTAAAGTTTATTTGCTACTGTTAAGAAAATATTTTTTTTACCGTTTGACACACGTCCTAAATTATAACGCTTCGTGTAATATCAAAACATTCCTTTGAGTCACGATCTCAAAAGTAAATAATTATGTAAATCATTACATAAATGTTTTATCAAGTATCTAAGTATTAATTCATTTATTTCCTTACACTTTTGTATATTTTGAAAAAGATGTTCCAGAAATCAACTGAAAATTTTTAATTGCACAATACGAGGCCAATTAAATATGACATCTAATTATAAATTTCTCACAGTTCTGACTTATGTCTAACCTCATCTGTACAAGAAATAAGAAATAAAAATAAAAGAGGGATAGACACCGTGTAATTCAACTGCAGTCCGGACTTGAGGTTTTTAAACTAATTAGTAATGCTTAAAACCCGAGGCGGGTCGCCGAGCACAACACGAATTAACATACATTTGGAGCAAGAAATTAGACACCAACCCGACTTGAAGTAGTTTAATGGCAGGAACGGTAGAGATACAAAATCTGTGATGAAGAAGTCTTACTGTTTATGTTTCTTCTTTTACTTGTATGAAGAAGTAATATAACCTTCTTACGCATTAACTTGATATCTCTGAAAGTAATCTAAGTTACCAGTAAAACTAATCTTGTTTCAACTATTATGAGAATAAGAACTTGTTTATTAAGGCATAGTTGGGGCAGATACCATCATATCAGACGTATTAGTTATATGGTTTTCTTAACGGAAGAGACCTTCTATTACACCACAAGTACGGCTTGCTTACTTGGAATTTTGGTTAATTTTGATAATTGTATTTCCGTTTTGAATTTAACAAATAAAGTTACTTTAAAAATCTTTCTTATTCTAGTCTTTAAAAATTTTCACTCCGTATTATTTTGTAAAAAAAATTTTGATAGATGATATTGATCAGTCAGTTAGTGTAATAACCCTGTCAGTTCGACAATAGCGATATATAGGAAGGTATATCTTCACTTCAGCCTACCGCAGTCTACTGCTGGACATAGGCCCCAAGGTCGCTCTAAAAATTCATTATTAATAATAAACGCAAAATCAAAATCAAAATCAAAAATAGCTTTATTCAAATAGCTAATTCCAGGAGCACTTTAGAATCGTCATTTTACAAATTAAAACTTTAAAAATAAATTATTACGCTTCACATTCAACGGATCCCCCAGCAGGATTTTCTCCTGTGTCGGGGTCCGGGAACACACACAATACAGAAACACGCCCAAACCACGACTAACATCTATATGGTCGATATAAATGTCTGTCGTGAGCGGGAATCGAACTCGCGACCTCCAGCGTAACAGCCAGTACTATGACCGCTGCGCTAACGCGTCGTCAAATGGCGTGAACTTATGTGTCAAAGTATATATATATTATTCATTTTCTTAATGTACTTACTTATATATTTTATTACTTTGTATGGAATTTTATGATACCCACGTTGTGAAACCTACCTCAATGTCCACTCAGCGGGTCTCCCAATTAGCCGGACAATTATTGGCAGACAGCACAAATTTGTGTCAAAAGAATACACAAATGAAATGCGATTCTATTACTGAATCCATAAGTCTCTTTTTTGCATTGTTATTTTGCACGACATTGGCCACGTTTAAATATTCTGTCGAATGAAATATAAATATGTTTTCGTGAAACAGAGAGATCCTTTTAGAGTTTTCATTAGCGCGTTTTGGAGGCAACGATTTCATAAATGTACCATCGTTCTCTACCGTGAGTTATTTTTACTGCTCATGTTTGTTTTGCTCTTTAATTTATTAGCAAAGTTCTGTTTTTCAGTTTTACGAAAAAAATTTTTTTTTGTGATTTGTTTACGTTATTTTAATAAATATTTATAAGTATGTGTGTGTAGTTCAGGAACCTCTCATAATATAATCATAATAATAAAAAATAATTTATTTGTGTATGTATGTATTTTATGTATGTATCTATTTTATGTATGTATGTACATGTTCATGTATGTGTGTCTGTAGTCAATTTTACATCCACTTTATATTATTAATTCTGAATAAGTTTATAGATTTATAATCACTCTTGCACTTCTGTGCCCCGCGATAACAGCAATTCTCACCTCCATGGGTAGACTGGTAGAGATCTCTTCTAGAGATAAGTTTGCCCTTGCAACTTTCTTTGTAAATATGATATTTACTTGTTTCTTTTTTAAAGGCAATAAAGAATATAATAATATGTGTGTGTTTGTGTATGAGTGTGTGTGAGTCGACGTACATTTAATACATTGCTTATTATTTGATTGAGTTTTACTGTGTTGACACAGTCTTAGTTAGTTACATGACTTTCAAAAGATTGATAAGTCAACCATTCTGTATGATTTCATAAAATCATACAAAAAAGCCAACTTCAAGTAAAACTTCGTAAGAGGACGCAAACTCAAACAAAACGGAAAATCTATTAGTATAAGATATTAGTTTGTCGAATCTGAAAAGTTAAGATAGTGGTCGGTTTGTAGTTGCTCCGTGGAGGGCTCGCCTTAATCCGCCGAGTTCAGACAGTGGGCTCAAGAGGTAGCCGCTAGTTTTAAAGTTCTTTTATAGATAGGGATTAATAAAAATGATTGTAAAAATGTTGGACGAGGATTGCGGAAAACCGGGATGTCTGGCGTGAACTTGGGGAGGCCTATGTCCAGCAGTGGACTACGATAGGCTGAACTGACTGATTGAAAAATGCTCGTAGAGATAAAACATCACTTACCACACATCACCAAAAGAGCCGGATAATTTTTATTTTTCACGGTATTAAAAAATTTATGATAGAAAGAAATTATTTTAGAAACTCCGACATGACTATTTTTTACACTCTGTTTTACCCGTGTCAAATGCCGATGTAGTACCAGTTGGCTGTCAATTACTCGCTTCGTTTCATAGAACAAGTTAATGAAGCTGCGACCGATCAATTATGTTATAAAACGCGACTAATTCGTGACGAACTTTCATACTAACAATGACCTCCGCTTTCACTTAGGCGAGCATCTGGCGATACAATTAACAACATTACTTTCTATTCACATAATGACGGTAGATTGAAAACCAATCGATGCTAATGATTTATGTAAATTACTTCGATCATATGAACGGACTTATTTCCGGTTCTCTTCTACTGCTTAGAAAGAACTAGCCGATAGCCTTTTCCATACTTATTGTTATTAATTGAATTTCTTTCACTAAGAAACTTTGGGTGTCAGGATTCCAACGGTTTTTAGTACAGTATTTTATTATTAGTAGTATTATTAGTAGTATTTCATAAATATTTCTTTTTCTATTGATTTTTGTTGAAGAATATTCTTATATACGAAAAGGTGCAGTCTGTATCAGTTGTAATAATAATTAACGCAGTCCACGGCTTTCAGCATTATTCGAAAAATAGCACGGTTGGTTTTGTGAGATTATATATTATATATTTTAGAGAAACAGGGAACGAATTGATGTTTTTTTCTGCTTACAAATGAATAATTTTCCAATTACTTTCGAAACTTTTTTTTTTTAAGATGAATAAACATGATAATGTAATCTTCTACTAATTCTGTTTGTCACCCTAAAAGTTGTTTTTATATTTTCGTTAAATCAAATTAAATAGTCGTCATGACGTGCAATGCGAACGATAGTTTCTGATATTTGCAGTAATCTGTATCGGGAGCGGAGTTATGGTACGGCGCGATATTGGAATAGTTCTGACATGCAGAGTGTGTGGAGTGTGCGAAGTTGGCTGCTCTAGCAAAAGACGGGCTTATCGCTGTACGAAAAGTTTTTCTCACAAGCGACAACTGTCCGATTGACAAAATTAAGTTTTCCTCTTCTATCAATTGAATCTTGAAGGCAAATAAACACACACACTCACACAACACATACACACACAAACAAACATGCACACACATAGAGGGAAGAAAAAATCAGTCGAAGTATAGCGGTGATTTTTGATACCGTATCTTAATACTTTTAATTATTTTTTCAATAAATCCGTGTTCAAAACCACTCGATGGAAACGAATATTTAAATAAATACAACTAAAAGTAACAACAAACTGATAGTCATTTGCGGAAGGAAGGAGATCTCATTTTATTAATTTATTTAAATTACCAATTATGGTAGAACTTACTGCGCTCGTCTAAATCCGCTGCAACGGTTAAACTATTTACTGTCGTCGCTACTAACTTGCTAAATTACCTTTTATTCGACACGAGAATGATTAACGCCCGCTTAAATACAATTCATACAAATGAATAAAATTAAAGACTATGTCAACGATTTACTTTCTGAGTTTGTTACCAATTCTTCTCAGTAGTCTACTTTATGAATCGGTGATATCTACAATGTAACAACAATCAATTTATTCAAAACTAAAATACATATAGTTATAATTTATAAGTCGATTTGGTTGTTTGTTTGAAGGCTTGTCTTAGGAACAACTGGCTTGAATTGAAAAATTCTTGTTGTGTTAGATAGCCTGATTGCCGAAGAAGGTAGAAGACTATATAGAAATTTTAAGACATTTTTCTCTTAAATTAAGGCGGGTGTAGCGGTGGGGCACACCTCGTAATTTATGAAATGGCTACTCAAAGGACGGTTTTGAAGCCTACTGGGATGAAGAAATTTTTAATTGTGATTTATTTTTTGATTGGCAGATATGAAATGAAACATTTTTCTTTTACGAAATAAATTAATAAAAAGTGTTTAAATGTGAAGAATTGTTCATCGAGGAGAATCGTCAAGGCTTTAAATCACTTCGTGTATGACCGCGACTGCGGCTCGTATATCATATTATTGCTTTTCACTGTGGAGGCTGTAATTTAAGATTTTTTTGATTTAGTGTAGCAGTAAATTGTGTTTTTGTCAAATTGTTTCTCGGGGACATTAGGAGATATTTCGTTTATATTCGTATTTTTTCTAAAAAGAGAGAAATTCGTGGGAAAAACTGGAAGCAACAACAACTGGCTGTTACGCTATTGGTTCAGATTTGATTCCTGTCCATGACAACTGACATATGGCCTATACTAACGTATAGGCCATATGTATTATGTTAGACCGTGTATGTTTATGTTCTGGGTTTTCCATCACCCACTTTCAATAAAAGCAAATTGCCTACAAGTGTCAAAATATTCAATTATCATACCAATATTACAAAGAATAAAAAAGACACGTGCATTTAAGGCTACGATCTCATGGTGAGTATGAAGCGTTTACTTAATAAGGATGGTAAAATATATACTATGATTAATTTTATAGATATACTCGCAAATATAAAATAAAATAAATATAATAATATGCGCAAAAAAATCCTACCTCTAAAACTATCAGTGGCCCTCTACTATATTTTGTATGTAATAAGTAAGTTTGTAATATATTACAGTTATTTAGCTATTATATATTATTAGCACTGTGTGCCCCGCTATATAACACACTCTCATGACCATTGGTTGACTGGAAGAGATCTCTTCTAGGGATAAGTCAAGATATTAGTAGATAGTGCAATAAAGTATATAATAATATGTATTATACATATAAAACTTCCTCTGGTATCACTCTATTTTCGGAAGAAAACCGTATCAAAATCCGTTGCGTAGTTTTAAAGATCTAAGCGTACAGACAGCGGGAAGCGACTTTGTTTTATCCTATGTAGTGATTTATCAAATGTTAATAATGAGCGAACAATGTTGTAGGACCCGATATAAGATTTTAAACAGTAAATTCTTCAAACGCCTCACCCCCGGCGCCATGTTTCACACCTCGTTTACATCTCAGAGAGTATCGAGCCCTTTTATACGTCACGATTTGACTTTTAAATTCCGTTTTTTACGACGAATCGTAATGAGATGCTCTGAGAGCCGGAGCCTCGCATGTTCACGTTCGCCGGCAAATGATGATACCCTTTTATATGTCAGTATGAAAAAAAACGGTAATTTAGTAAGGACTAGACTGAGGTCACGGCTTTACTTGCTTTGCTTTTTTTGGATGAAACAAGTTTTGCAATTATTGTTTCTGAATAATGAAACTTTCTAATTATGAATGGTGGTGGCATAGGTTAAGTAATAAAAACAGTTAATTATGAGATAGATAATCACAATTGTACACATACAAGCAATGAAGACAGAATTTCCTTTAAATAACAATTTGAGACAGCGGGAGGTGCCTCAATTGTTAGCTAGCCAGGAACGGAGTCTTAGATAGCACTGGTTACAGGCCAGTCCCCTCTCTCTAAGACTTTATGTGGAAGAATCAATGGTCTGTGTCCCATCCACCAGCTGATGACAACATTAGTAGCTCAGTACGAATACAATTAGCTATAGATAAGCGACTAATAGGCATCGTTTTCCCCAGCGGCATATTTCTACGTGGGCACATCGAAGACCCCCAACGCGGCCGGCGCTCTCCGACTGCGCGACGAGCGCGGCGGCACGGGCCCGCTGCGGCGCTACCGCGGGGAGGGCGTCACGCTCTCTCTGCCCGACGGCAAGACCCTCAGAGACGTCAACTGGTTCTCCGTCTGGTGCGATGATTTCTCTGTAAGTATATTTTTAACTTAATTAGACTAGCATAGCAACCAATATAACTATATACTTAGGCTATGATAAATTATTATTATTAAATTTAGGTTTCATACACGTTAATTTGAGGAAAAACAGCCTACAGCCTATATTATAATTTTAGTCTATATTATAATATTAGTATATGTTGACATAGGGCTATATATAGCTAGCAGACCAGCACAGTTAGAAATTTACCTGACCTATCAGTATCTATCTACACGGGAAGTGCTAAATAAATAAACGGCCCCGCCGTCTATAGACGCTTGCAACACCAGAAGCGATATCAATACGCTGTCGACTTTATCCCGCAGTAAATATGTTCGCCACAGGACACATTTATTTTGTTGTGTTTTTCTATTTTGAGGTACATCCCCAGTCAATACAACAAATTATAAGAAGGATATTTTCTGCTTTGCCTTACCTCGACAAAACTTATCTTAAATTTGTATTAAATGCAGTATTTCTTAACTCAAAATAAAATGTGTCACGAATTTCGAAATGGTTCAATGAATCATAACAAGTAATTAATAAATAATATAAGTAACAACCCTACTCCTTTACACTCGCAATGGCTCGCACAGGTGTACTAAGTGTGGGGATCGTAATACATGGAACAAACAAACATCACTTAACAATTTTTTTTATTTTATTTTTTATTTTATTTTATTTAGGAAACAAACAGTACAGTAATACAAAGAAAAAAATCATATAAAACTAATACATAAACCAATAAAGTTTCCAATAGTAATCAATTCATTAATAAGCTAAAAAGCACACATTAATCAGAAATAATTGATACACACAAAAATATAAATAATTCAAACAGTAGTAAATTGAATAATTAGGTAAACATGTACGAATAGAAACATTTCATACAATCATCAATTAAATAATAAATAATTAAAAGATAATAAAATTCAGATATATACAACATTAAAAATTAATCATACCAACTATAATACAATTATAATTAAATTAATTTATAACAAAATCAAACCAACCTACTAGAAATTCATGAATTATGTAAATAATTAATGATAAATTAAAAATTAAAAATTTATTGCAATATCCATACGACGTATTAAACGTTTGTATACGATTGTGCAATCGCTTTTCGCGTTACTGCATTGATCAGCCTTTGTGATCGCTCAAATCAAATCAAAAATCTCTTTATATAAAAAGGGTTGAAAAGGACTTTTAAATTGTCTATCTACAATTGTTTAATTATATTCACACGATAGAAGTGTAACTTCTAAAAAGACTGCCGAGAAATATATTTTTGTAAAATATTCCATTTTTTTATTTTTATGTATGCTTTCCTATTCTCTTACCGACTCAATCCTATACATTTAAGTGTTTGTTTCTTTGTCGTGACGTACAATCGTTTCATCAAGGTTCAAATGAAAATGATTCTGAAGAGGTTTCACTTAAAAAAATAAAACCTATCTTAATCTTCAATGATCTAACCTAATCTTCAAACTAACCATGACTTGGGTATCTTTAAATCAAGAGTGAATAGGTGTCTTCTAGGCAAGCGCGCACCATCTTAGGCGGCATCTTCACTTAACATCAGGTGAGATCGCAGGCAAGCGCCAGTCTATATATATATAAAAAAATATCTCAAGTCTATACAGCAGTGACGCTTAAAGACATATAACTAAAATTAATTACTAATAGAGGCAGAGACAAACACAAATATTGTTTGTAACAATCTGTTGAAAGAGAACATCGGATCGGAGCAGTTAGCGCTAACATAAACATCAACTTGCATCGATTGCAAATACGTTGCGACGTACGGGCCTCGACCGCCTCCTTGTTTAACCATTACCACCTCCGTGAAGCAGGATCAACATAAACTATGGACAACGAGGACTAGAAAGCTTAGAGTCAAGTTTCTTATTGAGCCAAAATATCTCTATAGTATTAAATAGTAGTTTCAACTTTTTTGATTAAAGCTCAAAAAGACTACTATTTAAAGTAAAACTTCAAAATATTACTATGAAAACAAGGAATGTGAATTTATTATAAGTTATTTCAATTTTAAGCCCAAAAGAATAATAATTTTGAATATTTATTTCAACTATAATTTTTGATAAGTTTTCGTGGTTTGAAATATACGCCATCAGACAATTGGTATCCAAAAGCACGACTATATTAATGTGGCTATTAATCTCAAGGAATTATTTACTTACCAAAATAGAAGTTACAATCAAATACTATCAAATAAATCGTCTTAATGTTTTGATAGCATAAATTCACAAATTCTGAATTTATTATATTCTAGCTTTGTACATTCAATATGTTTTTTGTACACTTATAAAAAATAATTAAACAGATTTTCATTTGATCAATTAGCTAAATTACACAAGCCCAGCTAACAAGGAAACGTCAAATAGTTAATCTACAGATTTGCTCTAAGAACGCTGCAGACATCAGGTGCCTTCACAATAATCGTCTGCAAGCTTATCTCTGCGGCGCGTCACTCACAGCTGAGTTGAGTCGTGTTCGAGTCTCCCGGGACTCTACCTCGACCAAACGCTTCCGACGAACACGCCAGTTTCAGCTCGTTTATCAGTTTTGAGCTCAGTTTGACTTGATACGTGTATGAAGTTTTTTAATTTACGTTTTACTAGAATGATTAGTTTTACTTTCTCGTATGTCTCCCTTTTTTTTGTCACCCGCCTGCCCAGCGTGGTGACTATGGGCTAAACACACGAGTTCACGCTATTTTTGGCGTGAACTTTTAGACGCCTATGTCCAGTAGTGGACTGCGAGAGGCTGATGTGATGATGATGATGATGATGTTTCGTTTGTACTAGTATTATTTTCTATTAATATATATTTTTTGTCTTTTCTAAGTTCTAAGCTGTATATTTATTGACACTTAACGCAGATGGCTGCGATCCTTCCTTCTGCACCAGGTTCTATTCTCACCTCGAGTCTAGATGACTATACTCGTAGTATATATATTTATTTGTATACGAATTACTTGTGTGTAGTAGTTGTTGTAGTGTGTGCTGTGTGGCTACGGCACTAAAGAATTTAGCCACCCCCTCTCTTCCCGTGGGTGTCGTAAGAGGCGACTAAGGGATAACAAGGTTCCACAACCACCTTGGAACTTAAGAAGCCGACCGATGGCGGGATAACCATCTAACTGCTGGCTTTGAAATACACAGGCCGAAGACGGGCAGCAGCGTCTTCGGTGCGACAAAGCCAGTACTGCGGTCACCAACCCGCCTGCCCAGCGTGGTGACTATGGGCAAAACACATGAGATCATGTTATTTTTGGCGTAAACTTGTGGAGGCCTATGTCCAGCAGTGGACTGTATAGGCTGTAATGATGAATTACTTGTGTCTTTTTTATTTAAATATACATTTATTACAAAAAATGAATCTATTCTTCTTCTTAAAGTGCCATCTTATCACGAAGTTCGGTAACCATTTTCCGCGGCCCCGAATAACGAACGGGTGCTTTTCCCAAACCATTAGATATTGACGAACGTGTGTGTTTGTTAAATATACGTATTTATTTTTTATTTTTTTATTTATTATTATAAATTATTGTTTCTCTTAATACAATATATACATATTGTTTTCTAATGTTTACGCGAATTTTACTCATTTAATGAAACAACTTTTTTCCATGGTCACGGGAGGACAGTCCTCCCGTGGCCATGGTTGCTGTAAAGTATCCGAAATGTCGGGAATCAAAAGTTAATAATAAACCGCGACAAAATCCGAAAAAAGTTGTTTCATTAAACAATATATACATTCTTATATTAAGATAATAAAGTTGAGTACTTTATTTGAAAATACATACGAAATAGTTTAATAGTCTGGTCTTAAAAGTTCGTCTTGCGTTCGGAAGCTTATTGTAAAGCTTACGAGTACTCATGTGAGCGGAGTGATCATAAACGAGGATGAGTGTAAACACACACTCACATATACTCTACTATATAAACAGAAATTCTCATAAAACTAAAAAGGTTTAAGTAGTAATGAAAAAGTTTTTTATAGACTATTTATTAAATTACTTGAGTTTGATATAAAGTAACTAAAACTGAAATTACATGAATTATGGTTTTAACGATGAATTAGCGCTGACAAAACTAAACTTACAAAATCTGAAATCTCTTTATTGCATCAACATATATTATACAATTGTAAAATAAAATCAATATTTAAAAAATTAATATGTATATGCCAGTCAGAAATTTAGGGTTAGAATTACATGATTATTTCTCCTAAATAAAGGTATAATTTAGTTTTAACTAAAATTAGACCAACAAAGCTACAATCAATGCAAAAAGTCAATGTTCGTGGTCTCAGCTACCAGGGGATAAGCAAAGCGAGGAAGACAAACAGCCAACTGGCAGGTGACGCTCCACAGGCCAGCGAGCTGAGTAATGGCGGCGGGGATGGACGGTCTCGTTCCAATGAATCTTACTCGCTTCCAGGCGGTCTAGAATATTCTAAATTGTATTTACGGTTGAACATTTATTGTACTCGTATTCCTATTAACGACTAAATTTATAAGTAAACCATGGTGGTTGGTGATAATATAGGCTATATTTGTACGTAAATTCGTAAAAAGTAATTTCATATACCTAATTGAGTGGGGTGAGGATTGCGGAAAAGCGATACCGCTTGGCGCGATCCTGGGAGGCCTATATCCAGTGGAATGCGATAGGCTGAAGTGAAGTGATAGCCAATTGTTCCATTCTAATTGTATGACAAAGTAAAAAAAGTCTTAACATGTCAAAACTGCTAATAGTGGAAACTTTACTGATTTCAGTTATTGTAATTAGTCATAATATAATAATTTCATATAAAATTGTATGTTTCTCAAATAAAAAAATAAATAAATAAATAATAAAATAAAAACCGCTATAGAGTACTAAGCAAAATGAATTTTGAGTATTCTGTGTTTTTGAACCAAAAAATCACACTTTACAATTATATATTAAATTCCGAAATTTAATTAAAAAGCACTCAATAAACTTAAAAGTTTCTCGATTAACGCCAAGTTAATTAATTTGCGATTAACGTCTGAAGTATACGCCGCCGACTTAAGTCTCATTTAAACCAACGGTTATGAAATTGTCGAAGTAATTCTTGGCCCATGATGTAATTCATTACGTTTCAATAGATTCTTATCGAGATTCACTACACGCTGTGAAGACTTCTGTTTTTTTCTTTTTAATGACAATTATTTCGCAATGTTCTCGGTAATACGATTGCGAGCAGCGAAATAATGAGAGCGATCGAAAGTCGCAGCTTCACGAGATCTGTGGAGAGCAAACAATGAGCGAGCAATGATTGTCGAGCTCTATAAAGTGGATTAACGCGACACTGCGCTACGAGATTGATACTGTTCGTTAAAGTGGTGTGAGATGGGGTTTAGGATGAGCTGGGAATACTGCGTTTTGAGATTAATTTTAGTCTTAAAGATAGTCGATTATATAGTGGTGATATGAGGAGGTTCCTCAGCCTTTACTACCGGCGGCCTGGGTACATATTTGTAGTAAATATACGTATTAATAATACACATGCAAATAAATTATATTACATCCTGACTTGGGGTAGATATCGGACCCACAACCGGTAGCTCAGAAAGTAGGACCACTGTATCACGGGCTAGTTAAATATATTCGTATATTACGTGAGTGATAGACAGTATATAGAATGAAAAATTGTGATCAAAGGCTTAATCGGGTTAAAACCTGACACCGGATAACTATTTTTATATTTTTAAATATTTTCGTTTTAACTTTTTTATAAATACAATTAAAAATATATTAATCTATAATATATATAAAAGCGAAAGGTCACTCATTCATCACGAAATCTCCGAAACTATAACACCTACAAACTTGAAATTTGGCAGGTAGGCTCCTTATAAGACGTAGGCATCCGCTAAGAACGGATTTTACGAAACTCGACCCCTAAGGGGCTGAAACGGGGGTTGGAAGTTTGTATGAAAGTCCTATGTTTTTGAAGTAAGAAACTTAAAATTTAAAATGTAAGCTCGATAGATGGTAAAAAGGTGACCAAATCATGAATATTTAGAAATCAACCCCTTTTTGGGCTTAAAACGGGGGATCTTAGGTTGACTCACTGATCACGAAATCTCCGAAACTATAACACCTAGAAACTTGAAATTTGGCAGGTAGGTTCCTTATAAAGCGTAAACTACCGCTAAGAATGAATTTTACGAAACTCGATCCCTCAGGGGGTAAAACGGGGGTTGGAAGTTTGTATGAAAGTCCTATGTTTTAGAAGTAAGAGACTTGCAATTTAAAATGTATGCTCTATAGATGATAAAAAGGTGTCCAAATAATCTATCTTTAGAAACCAACTCCCTTTTGGGGTTAAAACGGGGGATGGTAGGTTGACTCACTCATCACGAAATCTCCGAAACTATAACACTTAAAAACTTGAAATTTGGCAAGTAAGCTCCTTATAGGTCGTAGACATTTACTAAGAACGGATTTTACGAAACTCGACCCCTAAGGGGCTGAAACGGGGGTTGGAAGTTTGTATGAAAGTCCTATGTTTTTGAAGTAAGAAACTTAAAATTTAAAATGTAAGCTCGATAGATGGTGAAAAGGTGACCAAATCATGAATATTTAGAAATCAACCCCTTTTTGGGCTTAAAACGGGGGATCTTAGGTTGACTCACTGATCACGAAATCTCCGAAACTATAACACCTAGAAACTTGAAATTTGGCAGGTAGGTTCCTTATAAAGCGTAAACTACCGCTAAGAATGAATTTTACGAAACTCGATCCCTCAGGGGGTAAAACGGGGGTTGGAAGTTTGTATGAAAGTCCTATGTTTTAGAAGTAAGAGACTTGCAATTTAAAATGTATGCTCTATAGATGATAAAAAGGTGTCCAAATAATCTATCTTTAGAAACCAACTCCCTTTTGGGGTTAAAACGGGGGATGGTAGGTTGACTCACTCATCACGAAATCTCCGAAACTATAACACTTAAAAACTTGAAATTTGGCAAATAAGCTCCTTATAGGTCGTAGACATTTACTAAGAACGGATTTTACGAAACTCGACCCCTAAGGGGGTGAAACGGGGGTTGGTAGTTTGTATGAAAGTCCTACGTTTTTGAAGTAAGAGTCTTGAAATTTAAAATGTATGCTCTATAGATAGTGAAAAGGTGTCCAAATAATGTGTCTTAAGAAATCAACACCCTTTTGGGGTTAAAATGGAGGATGGTAGGTTGACTCACTCATTACGAAATCTCCGAAACTATAACATATACAAACTTGAAATTTGACAGGTAGGTTTCTTATAGGACGTAGACATTTGCTAAGAACCGATTTTACGAAACTCGACCCCTAAGGGGGTGAAACGGGGGTTGGTAGTTTGAATGAAAGTCCTATGTTTTTGAAGTAAGAGACTTGAAATTTAAAATGTAAACTCTATAGATGGTGAAAAGGTGTCCAAATAATGTATTTTTAGAGATCAACTCCTTTTTGGGGTTAAACCGGGGGATGGTAGGTTGGCTCCCTCATAACGAAATCTCCGAAACTATAACAGATACAAACTTGAAATTTGGCAGGTAGTTTCCTTATGGGGTGAAAACATCTGCTAAGAACTGGTTTTATGAAATTCAACCCTTAAAGGGGTAAAACGGGGGTTGGAAGTTTGTATGAAAGTTCTAAATTTTTGAAGTACGAGACTTAAAATGTAAAATGTGTGCTCTATAGATGATGAGATGGTGTCCAAATAATGCATCGTAATCTATATATATATCACCAACCCGCCTGCCCAGCGTGGTGACTATGGGCAAAACACATGAGTTCACGTTATTTTTGGCGTAAACTTGTGGAGGCCTATGTCCAGCAGTGGACTGTATAGGCTGTAATGATGAATCTATATATATAAAAGAGAAAGGTCACTGACACTCATCACGAGAACTCAAAAACCGCTGGAGGGTTCATCCATCCAGGATGGACAAAGATGAAATTTGGCAGGGAGGTAGATTATAGTTAGTAGACGTCCGCTAAGAACGGATTTTGCGATATTCCACCGCAAAGGGGCTTAATTGGGGTTGATAGTTTGTATGAAACATATAAGTTCGCCTGATAGGTTATTTATACTGCTGCCTGAAAATAAAACTAAGAATGAGGTGCATAGAGAGGTTTTATAAAAACAACTATTAAATTATACTAAATTGTGCCTTTTAAAAAGTTACTCAGTGTGATAAGCATTTCAAGTAACTGAAATAAAACAATAATTTGCGTTAAACATCTTAATAGTAATGCATATCTTTATAACCACGCGGATGTAGTCGCGGGCAACAGTTAGTGTATTATAAAACAAAGTCTCCAAAAGCGTATGTGATAGATTCCCTCAAAATCTACTGAACGGATTTTCATGCGGTTTAAGAGGAAGGTTTACGTAACGGCTAAGCCGATTTTGATGAGAGTTTCACTGGAAGTTTGTCGGGAAAACTTTGTGACACACTGATTTCAACGCGGGCGAAGCCGCGGGCACAGCTAGTAGGTTAATATATTAAAATAAAAATTTGTAATGTCGTTGTATTTGTACAATTGTATTATTAGCAGTAAGCTGGAGCGATGAAATTGACTAACAAAATTGTAAAATACACGTTCTCATCGCGGACGTCGTAACAAAACTGTAAACAAACTGACAACTGGAGTATTCTGCTACGGACAGTCAATCAAATTAAAAGTTGATTATTAGCCTTTGACTACAGTTTTTGTTACATTTACTGTCTATCACGTAATATACGAGTATATTTAACTAGCCCGTGATACAGTGATCCTGCTTTCTGAGCTAGGGGTTGTGGGTCCGATATCTACCCCAAGTCAGGATGTAATATACATTTATTTGCATGTGTATTATTAATACGTATATTTACTACAAATTTATATTTATTCCAGTATGCTGATACCTAAAACATTGTTTATGTAACGTTTAATGGTAAGTTTCCTAAATTAGGAATGAACGACCGTGTGTATGTAAAGCATAGACATTTTATTAATATACATACTTTGCAAAATTTTCATTCATTTGATTTAATGGATTTCGTTGGTGATTATTTTAAGACTGATTCAGCAAATTAGTACAAAGGCGTGTCAATGATGTGTCAAAGCATAATAGAGGACTCACCTAATAATTGATTAGATGTTTGTGTTGCCCTTAACATGATCTGCGGTTTTGTGCACGTAAATTTTTCACCGTTGATCCGTATGGCAGCACTGCTCTGCTCCTGACAATCATAGCATGAGTTACTGCTTTTATTTTAGTACCTTTTTAATGCAATGAAAAATGCACTGGTCGGTTTTGATAGCTTTATATATAGCTGACGTTCTTTGCGGTACCATCTGTATTGATATTTATATATCCCGTTCTGTCAATATGAATCGTAGCGTGATGTATGTGCCTAGGTTACTTTAAGATAGTGTATATTTCTACATAAAAAATGATATTTTTTAAATTGGTTCATCTGTTTGGTATTTATTTCTCCTGTTCCAATAAAAGTTGCAGTGTGATGCATTATAGCCTAAACAGGCTCAAAATAATGATATATTCTAGATGTAAACAGAGACAAGTAGTTGGAATTAATGCAAACATTCAATCCACAGGTAAACTTTGGCTCCGTAGACATACCTCGCTCGCTGGAGTACCCGAAACCAGCTAAGATCGGTGCTCTGCGCGGTGTGCACGGGGTCTCTTCTGACCCCATCGTCATCGTGGACGCTCAAACACTTCTTGTGCCGAATTTCTCGTACGACGGTGAAGCACCTGGTATGTTATTATCCGTTTTTTTCTAGATATATTTATTTATTTTTATTTATTTATTTATTTTTATATTATTATTTCCAGCTGAGGTATCGTCATTTAACTATGGGACGGACTATATTGTGTATATATACTATTTGAAAACCTATTTTTAAGTCTATATTTACATTTAGGATACGTCTCACTAGAAGTCACTGGAAATTACTATTAACGATAGTGATTATACGCAAAGATATGGTTTAATTAATACTGCACAAATCGGGACACATTCTTTAATTCCTTCTGTAGATTCAAGAATGTCTTCTGATATTTTACGCTTGCATTTTGTAATCTACTTAAAATAGTTGATATTTGTACGTACTACGTAGGTTACATCACCAACGAACGTACAATAAAGTCGAGGTAGTATTATTAAAAGCCACAAAGTTAGGAAAGCAATCTCGGTGAGTGCAGCGCCCCGCAGCTGGTCCTCGCGAATTAAGCTCCGGCTCCGAGCGCCGACTCGCGGGAAATCGTCCGTGTGATGGCGAGTCCTTGGTATACTTGAGGATGTACTTCCATTTTTAGCCTTTAATTTAAAAGCATAAGAAAAACCAAAAAAAGTGTCTTTCAGTGTATCCAAATTTCAACGGCTTGCCATTTCGTTTAGGTAAATGTTAGTAGAAGTTAGTCTATTTTTATTTATTTATTTATTTACTCTTTATTGTACACCACAATATGCAAATACAAAATAATAATAATACAGACAACTTAAGAATGTGTAGTACAAGAGGCGGTCTTATGGCTAGTTAGCCATTTCTTCCAGACAACCCGATTATATATTTATTATATATTTTTATATAATATTTAAAAAAAAAAAAACTGTAAAAACTGTAATTAATACATTCAGTAGATGTATTAAATGAAATAATATGACTCATACATATTAATCATTAGTGATTATTATTAGTTGAGTGTAAAATAAATGTTTTTTAATTTTATATAATTATTGGTATTTTTCATTCTCACTTCGGAAATGAATGGGGCTCCTGCAATGTTTAAGATAAATCCATTTACCAATGAGTTCACAGTAAACAGAGCTTTTAAAACCGACTCGATGAAAGAAGATAGAACTATTAATTACATGAACAGGTTCAAAGTACAAAGCCATCTAGAATTCTAGTCGTACGAGCGTGCAGTGCAGATGATCCACTTTACAGGTCATGCCTGATAACTCGCACAAGACCTGTGCAGTCAAATATACTAAATATCTGTACTAATATTACATTATCACGGAGTTTGTTTGTTTTTTTATTGGGTTGGGTTTTTTTTTATTGGGTGTCGTAAGAGGCGACTAAGGGATAACAAGGTTCCACAACTACCTTGGAACTTAAGAAGCCGACCGATGGCGGGATAACCATCCAACTGCTGGCTTTGAAATTCACAGGCCGAAGATGGGCAGCAGAGTCTTTGGTGCGATAAAGCCAGTACTGCGGTCACCAACCCGCCTGCCCAGCGTGGTGACTATGGGCAAAACACATGAGTTCACGTTATTTTTGGCGTAAACTTGTGGAGGCCTATGTCCAGCAGTGGACTGTATAGGCTGTAATGATTGTTTGTTTTGTTTGAAAGCACTTACTTAAATATTTATTTGCCAAGGAAGACCGAGTAAGGCCATATTTTAGCAGTTTTTTCCCAAAATTAACGCATGTTAAAATACGGGGTACAGCTAGTGTGTTATTATATTATGTAATATTAGGTTAATTCTGTGTATATTATGTATTGTATCTCATCTTGACAAATTATTGAATAATTTGAAACAGATCACAATCAATTGCCAAATGTTTGTAAAGAAATCGGGTCGATGAGTTTTATGACTTTCGTATATTACGACATAAGAGGATGGAAGAGGATGAGATTGGTGCAGCGCTCGGGCAGCTTAACCCGGGGGATGACGGAGTTACCACTGAACTCCTTAAAGCCGCAGGGCGACCTGTCCTGAAAGCCTTGGCAAGACTATTTAACGCCGTCATCCACCGAGGTACCACGCCGGAGGCGTGGTCCAGGAGTGTGGTGGTGCTGTTCTTTAAAAGAGGCGATAAGTCTCTGTTAAAGAATTACAGACCGATCTCACTTCTGAGCCACGTCTATAAGCTGTTTTCGAGGATTGTTACGAATCGTCTCGCCAGAAGACTCGACGAATCCCAACCACCAGAGCAGGCTGGGTTTCGAAATGGCTACAGCACCGTGGACCACATCCATACTGTTCGGCAGATTATCCAAAAGACGGAAGAATATAATCAACCGCTGTGTATGGCATTTGTGGACTACGAGAAAGCCTTTGACTCCGTCGAGACCTGGGCTGTCCTGGACTCTCTGCAGAGATGTCATATCGACTGGCGATATATCGAGGTACTAAAATCTATGTACGACGCGGCGACGATGACCGTTCATGTCAATGACCAAAGAACAAGACCTATTTCCCTCCGGCGCGGGGTAAGACAGGGGGATGTAATATCACCGAAACTGTTTACCACTGCGCTAGAGGATGTTTTTAAGACCTTAGATTGGGGGGAACGGGGCATCAACGTCAACGGTGAATTCATCTCTCACCTTCGTTTCGCCGACGATATTGTCATCTTTGCGGAGACGCTGGATGAGTTAGGCCAAATGCTGGCCGGCCTAAACGAGTCCTCTCGACGTGTCGGTCTCTGTATGAACTTGGATAAGACGAAAGTTATGTTTAACAACCAAGTCATACCGATACCGGTATCGGTCGATGGTACCCTTCTCGAGGTTGTTCAGGATTATATTTACCTAGGCCATACTATCCAACTAGGTCGCAACAACTTCGAGAAGGAGGCCGATAGGAGGATTCGGTTGGGCTGGGCGGCGTTTGGCAGACTCCGTCGAGTCTTCACTTCGAAGATTCCACAATGCTTGAAGACAAAAGTTTTCGAGCAATGCGTCCTGCCTGTGTTAACATACGGAGCCGAGACGTGGACACTGACCAAGGGACTGGTCCACAAGTTTAAAGTCGCTCAACGTGCAATGGAACGGGCTATGCTTGGGGTCTCTCTCAAAGACAGGATTAGAAATGAGACTATCCGCGAGAGAACGAAAGTAACCGACATAGCCCACAGAATTAGCAAGTTGAAGTGGCAGTGGGCTGGTCATCTGTGTCGCAGGACCGATGGCCGTTGGAGTAGACGGGTCCTAGAGTGGAGACCGCGTCTTGGCAAACGCAGTGTGGGACGTCCTCCGGCCCGTTGGACCGACGATCTACGTAAGATTGCCGGTGTAGGCTGGATGAGGATTGCGGAAGACCGGGATGTATGGCGCGAACTTGGGGAGGCCTATGTCCAGCAGTGGACTGCGATAGGCTGAAGTGATATTACGACATATGAATATTAAGTTAATATGATAGTAAATACCTGGTCCTTGCCGCTCATGTAGCTTCCAAGGCTTATAGTTTTGCGCCAATTTTTTGACAAATTAGAGCTTATGTCCCGCAGCAATCGAGACCGTATCGTCTCGGTGTCGCCAGTAGCCAACGGCCGCGTTTAATGTCAGTTTAACCGTCGCCATCGCTGTCCGCAGTCACATGACAATAGAGAACTTTTTTCATTTTACTAGCGTTAACACATTTTGTTTTTTAAAGCCAATTTTGCTCGTTGTGCAGGATTCAGAGGTTTTGTCCAATTTACTCGATACTGCCTTTAAATTGTATCAAACTCGCTCGGAAAAAAAATACGGCGTTTGTTTGCAAAGGAGATGAAATGAAGTACTTTTATTTTATGTGTTAGGAATATACGGGAAATTGTTTTTCGTAAAAGAAATATTTTGTAAATATTCTTTAGAAGGAATGTTACGTTGCTCTAAATTAAATTATTTGTGGATTGTTGATATTGACAGGGAACTTGTATTTGTTTCATTCAAGTAGGATAAATGGAATAAATTTAGTTTATCAGATAGCAGCGGTAACGTAACAAAAACTCATCTCGTTTTGAATTAGCGCAGACGATATTCATACCCTTCACGTGAGAACTAAGCCAGGCCAAAATATTTGTGTTAACCCTCTGCAGAATTTATCTTAAACATCCTTCCTAAGCCCCTTTTAGAAGTTAAACATTACGCCTCATCCTGTGTCGCAACTGTCTTCATCCGGCACCGATATGAAGGTAATATGCTTAAGCGTGAACATAACATT
Organism: Melitaea cinxia; assembly: GCF_905220565.1. Taxonomy (NCBI): domain Eukaryota; kingdom Metazoa; phylum Arthropoda; class Insecta; order Lepidoptera; family Nymphalidae; genus Melitaea; species Melitaea cinxia. The sequence goes on from NC_059416.1 coordinate 119,437, forward strand.
ATTCAATATAAAACTGCCAACAATACCGTTTGTAAGGCATGAGTTTTCACAAACGAGAATAAAAGATATCTAGAAAAATTCTTTTAATTTAAGGGAGTATGTCATGTCACACTTTAATTTGCCGAAGCGTGAACATAACATTATTCAATATAAAATTGCCAACAATACCGTTTATAAAGCACGAATAAAAGATATCTGGGAAAATTCTTTTAATTTAAGGGCCTTTGCCATGTCACACTTTCATTTAAAACCAATACATTTTGAATGAATAATTTGAATGATATTCTGAATTTGCAAGATAATAATACAATAAAGGCTTCGAATACAGACAGGCAAGATAATAATCAAATATTAAAGCTTGTAAGAAAGTACACCATCAACGAGTAAAGTGCAACCTTAAACTTTAGTTAATGGTAAAGCGACAGTATTGAAACAGGGCCGAGGTCGTGTCATGTGCACGGATCGGAGCCGATAAGCGTCAGCGAAGTGATTGCCTCCTGCCGGCTGCCAGCTACCGGCTGCCGGCGCGAGCGTGCGATCAGACCGATCTACATAATACCTCGAGATCTGTTATCGGTTACCCTCGGTTAGACGGAATTTAGGTTAATATTTCCTGAGGTTGAATATAAATCAATTGTAGAATAGATTCTCGCTACAAGCATTTTTCAAGAGAAGCGGAATTAGTTTGACGTAGAGAAAATGCGCGAACACATTGTATTGTAGCTCGGGAACGTCGGGAAATGTTAATAATGTTGCAGCCTTGAGTCTGTGCTTTATGCAGCTAGAAATGTGAATAAAGATGCAGTTCCAAGTAACACAGTAGTAATTAAGAATATAAAAGAAATGATTAATGTACATAATTACTACAGCTAAAAGCGCTGTCAACTGTAATTGTAATAAAAGATACTTATCTTGTGTGACTTATTCTTTCATACCGCTTGCCTTATAGTTTCTTAAGGAGTGATTGACGATCAAGGAGTAAACTCTTGTAATGTAAAAAGTTGTTTCAAAATCAAAACTTACTTGATTGAAATAGGCTTCAAAAGCACTCTGTGTCGTCATTTTACAAATGAAAATTATATTTGTCTTAATCATAGTTCAGATTGAAACTACCACTGATTCGTAATGTAGGTACTGCAGAGAAGAATCGGTCAGAAACTCCACGGTTACTCTTTTGAAAAACATTTGTTTGATTTAAATTTAAATAAAAAATATAACTGAATTAATTTCAACTGGTTGGTTCGGTCTATCGGCAGACAGCGTTTAAACAATTGATGTGTGACGATTATTATGTAATTAATAGATGCTGTGATAGTAGGGCGATGAGATACTTTAGCATTACGTCGAATGTGTACCTAGTTATCTGCTGATAATGTCGACAACACTGATGTCCGGTAAAACTCGAATGAGTTTGTGGCATCTTATTATTAGTGATTAGTTATAATTATAATTTATATTCTTTCACGTATATTAATAAAATAAATAAATAATTATAAAATTAAGTTACACATATTACTTAGTGTTAGTTTGTTGCATTCGCCCAATTTTCAATGAGTTAACCATGTTTAAGTAAATACGAATGTTCGCGGGATTTTGTGTAAATACTTAACGTACAATTACGATTGAAAGTCAATTTCAATATTAATAACGTCCTGTGTTTTGATTATATTGCAAATATCAAATACTAGTACATTTTCCATTATGTTGATTCTAAGTAAACATACGAGTACGTTACTTGTGAAATTATATGCGCTTAGTTAATGTGTCGATTTTCGCTACACATACGAACATTTAAAATAAATAATCTACATAATTCAGTCGCCGACGACAGACGTTGTCCTGACATGTAAATTGTTAAGCAATTGTGAATGAAATAATTTCCTAATTAGACATTTTGTTAGACCGTTAGATAAATAATAAGCCAAACTTTAAAAAAATTAGCTGCCATTCTTGAGCCCTGCCGATTTTGCAATTATCAATACGCTTAGCTTAATTTCGTTGGCTCAACGTTCACAGCACTGGTTTGTGGCTGTTGCGCTGGCGGTTGCGGGTTCGATCCCCGCACATGACAAATATTTGTATTGGTCATACAGATATTTGCCGTGGTCTGGTGCAGTCCTTTTGGGTCTCCCCATCGTGCCTCGGAGAGCACGTCAGCACGTTAAGCCGGCGGTCCCAGTTGTTATCATGTACACCTGATAGCGATCGTACTCATAGTAGGTAATATATCCACCAACCTGCATTGGAGCAGCGTGGTGGATTAAACTCCGATTCTTCTCCAACATGGGGAAAGGGGCCAGGAGGGGCAGTGGAGTATTACAGGCTGAAGCGTAAGAGTATACATTTCGACAAATCCTTTTAATAAATGTAGATATTATAATTTCGTTGTCAAATTTCATATTTTAATGTATAAAATAGCAAAGTTTAAGTATATTTTAATTAGAGTACTTTAAAATGAACAGATGCAAAGTTCTGGGTGGGTCGCGGCGACAAGCCGTCCCCGCAGGGCATCCGGATACCGGACGAGAACGGCAAAGAAGCGCCGCTGCGCAAGTACGACAAGAAGACCATTGTCTTGACACTGCCCGGGGTGAGTGTTTGACACTATACTTACCTGTAAAACTATCTAAGTAATGTGGAATATGAATTTATATAATACAGATCCAAAAGTTTGTAAAACACGCAAGAATATTTTTTTTCATTACAAGTTTTTGAAAATTTTGTTGCAACTAACGCGGGTTTTAAGCTACGTCAGCCTTTGTCCGTCTATTGCAGACGATTTAGACAGTATCAGACAGACACTGTGTCGCCTAGGACACTCTTCAGGAAAACGCAGAGTTGCCTAAGCTCTGCGCCACCCTCTCGACCTCACTGGCTAGGCCCACAGAAACGACGAGTCGATACTTGTGTAGCCAGTTCGGCTGCAGGAGTCCTGCATTTTAGAGCTATTCCACGAATGCTTGACGGAGACCCCATTCCGGGTTTCAAATGAAGTTTTCCTTCTCCATGACCCCGATGATTATGAGCCAGGTTTATCCCTCGGTCGCCATTTACGACCGGCACGGGAAGACAGGGGGTGGTGCTATTCTACTCGGCCGGCACTACACGGCACCGTTGAACCTGGCCGAATTAATCTACGTAATATCCTACATACCAGAAACAAAAAATCAGTCAAATAAAACAAAGGCTTAAAACTGAAATTAATGATTGATTACATTTGTCAGTGTTATTACATATTTTAGAAATAGCATTTGGTGTATCCACTCTTTATAAATGTCTATAACGTGTCATCTAAGTTCTCTGTATAAATTTGTATATTTGCATAACGTAGCTCTTTATAAACCTCTAACATATAACGATATATGAGCGCGGGGTCGTGTGTGACTCAGGAGCTGACGGTGTTCGACATCGGGCACTTCGCGGTGTGGTGCGAGGCGTTCACGGTGAACTTCGGGCACGTGCCGCTGCCGCGCGCCGCGCTCGCCAACGTGCCGCCCAGCCTCAAGATGCTCGGCGTCTCCCCGCAGGTAACACGCTGTACTATAATACACCGCCACCCTTCACTCTACACACACCGTCACTCTCCATCACTCTCGAAGGAGACCAGTCAAATAAATGAGTAGTTTAGGGGACTTAGGGTGGGTCGGCAACGCGTTTGCGATGCTTGTGGTGTTGCAGGCATCTATAAGCTAAGGTAATCGCTTACCATCAGATGAGCCATAGGCTTGTTTGCTGACCAAGCTGTATATAAAAAAAGTTTTCTTATGTAGTTGAAAGCTTCCGTGTAATATAAAATTTATGAGTTCGTTAGTTTGTTTGAAGGCGGTATCCAAGGCTAGGGATCTAAATTAGTTATGTATGTTATGTATAGTTCATCGAGGACGGTTTGTCCTCGGACTAGACAGTTTTTACTTACATAATCACACACACTGCGACTTACAAGAGCGGAATTTTATTAATATCTTAGATGCGAAAGCTTGTAACGATACATGCTATTATGTAAAAACTACTGCTACTAATTATGATAAACTAGCTTTTACCCGCGGCTTCGCTCGAATTGAATTTTTTTCAGTAAAAAGTATTCTGTATTACTTCTAATACTACCAAAAATATGTGTACAAAGTTTCACGATGATCGGTTAAGTAGTTTTCGCGTGAAAGCGTAGCAAACAAACTTATAGTCACATTTATAATATTAGTAGGGATTGTGATATCTAAATAGGCGAAATTTCAGATTTCTATAGAGGTGATCTTTTTTTTCGAAAATTTCTACATGGTAATTAGTTAAATAAATAAAACTGCCAGGCATAATAAATAAAACTTCGAATGCTTAATGGTTAAAAAAGTTATTCTAAAAATGACTCGATTGTTTATTTGGATGATGATAATGATGAACTTTTGAATTTTAAATTGAATAAATTATAATTTCATTGTTTGATTTAATGTATTTTTATGCATAATTAAAATAAAAATAGGTAAAAAAACTTTTTAAGTTAAACGGTTTTATGTTAAACATACATTGCAATGTTTAAGATAAATGTACTAAAAACCAAAAAATAATAAAATAGATACAGTCGTGGGAATTATAAACATATGCATAGACTAGACTAAAATAAAACCGTGGGGCACGTCAATTGTCTACAATCGTTGATTAAAATGTTTGTTTTGTAATGTTACACTATAATTAGGCAGTTGTTCAACCGACAACGATGGACGTGTGATAAGTAGGGCTAGAATGTGGAAACAAGCTAGCAAGCTCGATTATAAGCGAGTTTTAGGGTTTCATAGTGGTGAGCGAGTAGTACTTTTATCATATGTTTTGTCGATTAAAGACAAGCTACGAGCAGTGAAACGATTCCTCGCCAGCCAGCAGTGTGAATGTCCAACGATAAACTAGTTGAAACATCTCTTTTATTTACATGGAGTGTATAACTATTGGAATTTCCATGAGCAAGAAAATAGTAAGTAATTTCCTCACCGTCTGCGGGCCAACTGCCTATTTTAACGACGAATTAAACGATTCTTCTATCGCACATTAAGTCGATAATTTGTAGACAATTGACGTGCCCCACGGTTTTATTTTAGTCTAGTCTATGCATATGTTTATAATTCCCACGACTGTATCTATTTTATTATTTTTTGGTTTTTAGTACATTTATCTTAAACATTGCAATGTATGTTTAACATAAAACCGTTTAACTTAAAAAGTTTTTTTACCTATTTTTATTTTCTAGTTTTTAGTTTTTATTTCGCATTCTGTTTAATTCATTTAGTGCTTCATTATTGCAAGGCCCATCTTAAATATTGAGGTTGTATAGTGCACTGTATTCTTCTTGTCAAGCCCTTTTATTTGATACCCATATTGGTGGGATTGATAAAAAATTGTTATCAGACATTTGGTAGCGGCGGCCAGCTTAGATTTCAATTTTGCATAGTAAATTGTATTCTACTTGTTGAGACCTTTCATTTGATACCCATGTTGATGGGATTGATAAAACCTAAGTTATCCGCCATTTTGTAGAGGCCGCCATCTTGGATTTTAATTTTATATAGTACATTGATTATACTGGTTGAGCACTTTTATTTGATACCCATATTGATGGGATCGATAAAACCTACGTTATCCGCCATTTTGTAGCGGCCGCCATCTTGTATTTCAATTTTTTATAGTATATTGTATTCTGCTTGTTGAGCCCTTTCATTTGATACCCATATTGATGGGATTGATAAAACCTACGTTATCTGCCATTTTGTAGCGGCCGCCATCTTGGATTTCATTTTTTTATAGTATATTGTATTCTGCTTGTTGAGCCCTTTCATTTGATACCCATATTGATGGGATTAATAAAACATAAATTATCCGCCATTTTGTAGCGGCGGCCATCTTGAATTTATAATGATAATGAATAAACATAATTGTATTGTCACCAAAATCCAAAGTGTATACAAAATTTCAGATTAATCGGTTGACAGGAAGAGGGTGAAATTTGAATTACTAAATTTGACCCAAGAATAAAAAATAAAACAAACGGGGTGAGCTAAATAAAACCGTTTAAAAAAAATAGAATTCTGCACTCCTTATCTATATAAACTTCAAGTGTGCGAAATTTCATACTCCTCCGTCCGCGCAATTTTCGTAAAAAGGGATACAAAGTTTGGTACTTCACGTATTATTATATAGATTTAAATCTACTACTACGATGGCATTTCTATTCTCTGCAACGGGGGTTATGGGTTTGACATTCGCCGCGAGTTTGTGTAATATATAATATTTATTTATTTGTAAATTTATTCAGATTATAATTTATATTTGACTCTATCAGCTGGCTGTTACCTTAAAATACACGCGTTAGTAAATTAGCCTTGTATATTATTTCTTAGTTGTCTATTTTAAGAACAGAGCATTTGTGTGTGAAAGAAAATCATCCAATCCAAAATTCTTGTATTTGCGATTCCACCTCGAATATTCTATATAGTGACCGCGGTAGCTTTCTCCAACACTTCACCGTTAGAACGGAATTGAAACCGCGATCGATTCCCCAAGTGTGTCGCTTCCAAAAATATTTTCAGCTGATTTATAAATGTTGCGAAATTGATTGTCTCACCAAAAATAATTGAATCTCAGCCAGGTCTGAGTCTGAACTCGGTCTAGACTCGGCTTGTGACCTGGATCTTCAAATATAGCTTGAAATTTAGAAAAGATCTTTGTCAAGTGAATTAATTAATTAGATTTGAATTAATTAATTAGATTTTGATATTTTCGTGGTTGGTTTCGTAACAGTCGGCTCTGTTAAGGAACTAACAAAATTGGAATATGAGAAATAGATTTGGCCTTTTTTGATATTTTATTTTATGTTTATTGTGATGATGTTGTGATGGTCTTCTAACGATGTTTTGAAATATGAATACATTGCCTCGTTATTGAATATTTTATATAAAAATAACCTAAATTGCTTAAAATTTACCGAATGCAAAGTTTTTTAGATTTTTAGCTCCAGTCTAATTTGAAAGTAGATAAAAAATGTTTATTCGGGTTAAGAGCAATACAGTAAAAAGAGGAAATAACAAACCAATCATTTCACTTGCAATCTGACGTGATTTTAAATTTATTTTTTAAATTTATTCTAGACCGGAAACGGAAACCGGAATTTGTTTACGTTTCCAGAAATTACGATAGATTTATAAAAATAAATTATCACATTAATCGATCCTAAGAAATGTGACCGAGTGTGACGTTAAGAAAAAGCGGTACACACGAGATCTCGTGTTAGCAGACTATAGACAATTAAATTAATACCTAATTCCAATACAAATAAGGTTGTGAATTGGTCAAGATTTTTGAGATCATCTTTATATTGACACAATTAATACGTTTCACGCGAGTACCACGTTTCGACTTGTAAAATAACGTTGGAGATTTACTAAAATGTCTTTATTTATAAAACAATGTCATGACTGAATGATTGAATGAATGATATTTCATCGTCAAACGTATACTATTGTACTGTGTATGTAGACTTGTACATAATTTGTAGCTATCTCTGAGGTAGAGCCCGATTGGAGATGTAGCTTGACTTTACAGAAGATAATTCTGCTTTCAAATTGTATTGTGTTCCTGTGGTGTGTAAGTTGGCCAGAGATTCTGGGCAGGGTCGATGTCGGCAACGCGTTTTCGTTGCTTCTGGTGTTGCAGGCGCATATCGGCTAAAGTAAACGCTTAAAATCAAGCGGGTCGCACGCTTGTTTGCCAACCTCTACTAGGCTAAAATAAAGTTAGAATTTTTATTAAAATTTCTACTAATTACATAAAACAGGATGACATTTTATTGCTGATCTTACACTACTAGATACGTTTTGAACTGCAAAATTGTATTTTTTTATTTAATCATTAATTATACGGGGACTATACATATATAATGCTACAGAATATTCCAGAATGCATTAAATAATGTCAATTGTTAAAGGTAAAGGTCGACATTATTAAATTAAGTCACCTTTACAATAGAATAAATTATAATAAAATGTAGTCAGTCACAGATAAAGCACGGGGCTGTCAACGCTTGCAGTCATTTGAATCGTAAGGTAAATGAGCGTCGTGCGTCGGTGTAAGTGGACCACGGCCGAGTCGCGGCGGCGGGCTTATTATTGATAAATTATATTTGATTTTAAACCAACTAAGATTAATTGTCGAGTCGTGCTCGATTCAAGACAATTCAATTTAGCATTTATTTGATATATTGTATTCATTGGTAATTTAATTGATATTGTTATGATGTATTTCCCACTGTTGGGCAAAGGCTTCTTTTATATAGGAAGAAGGATTCGAATATGTAAAGATCGCCTAGGTGTTTATCCAAGGTTTACTCTGTTTCGGTTCTATAGCATCCGTCTCCAGGACAAAATCGCATAACAATACAAGTAACTCAAAGCAGTTACGAATATAATTATGAGATTACAAGTTCCATTATTCATTTCGAATAATAATCTTCTTTTAGTTTAAAAATATCACACATAAATTAAATTAAATTAATTTTAATTGTAATTTGCTTTCGCCGTGTCACTGTGGCAAATATTTTCAAAGAGATTTCGCTAAGCTCGGTCTATTTGTTTTTAATTATAATGAAATATCGATTTTGTTTCGCTCGCCAGCGTGGCGTCGGTTAATCCGGGATTTATCAAACACGGCTCGCAACTCGCCCGGCGCTGATTTTTCGAATTGCATTAGAACGGAATACGATGACAAATAGCTCGTAATGTTAGTAAAACCGCAAATGTTTCGAATTTCATTTGTATTCTAAATGTTTCACATATTGTGTACATAATACATATGTATACATATTTACTGACATATAGAACGTACGTAAGAACTCGTATATTTTACAACATTTCTTTTCTCTACTAGGTTATCTTATTGATTTAAAAACAAATATTTAGGTATTATTCTGAATTAATTGAATCCGTTCATGGTTTTTTTTTTTTAGATAACGGTTTACTTAATATAACTTATTGCCGTTTTGTATGAAACAATGAAAAGAATATTAAAAAAATGTAACTTGGAGAATCATGGAAAAGAAGCAGTGTTCGACAATCAAAAATAACGTGATCCTGATCAGATCTGGCCATCGAGGAGTTATGACTCCTCATAGCTTCGCATCTAGTATCAAATAAACACTCGTACGTCTTTATTAAAATGATGATAAAAATGAACAAGAAAAGCACCAGCTTTTGAACGAAAAAATAAGAATCATCAAATTCGGTACACCCATAGAACATTTTAAGGAAAAAAGTGCAGTCTCAGTACAGTAAATAAAAGTACAGTCGAATTTAGAACCTTCTCTTTTCTGCAATCTTTTAAACGGTTACATCATGTATTTGACCCTTGTTCTCGTTGTAGTTTTAAAGGCGTGTCATTAGTGGCACCAGTCGGAGTGCATGTTCGTTGCTCGGGAAATTAATTAAATGACATTCACTGGAAGCTGGACCCGTTCCAAAGGTTCGGGTTACCCGAGCTCAACTGGCGGCTGATCATTAGGAAATGTTGTCTTTAATTGATAGGAAAATGCTCATTAAATTAACAAATAAATTTGCATCTTTCTCAACGGCTCCTAGAAAGATCCTGTGTTATAGTAATCAAGTAGAACTTTAAATGACCAAAATATGTGAATATTGAAATAAGCTACCTCGCCAATACATTTAATAATATGGACGACGATGACTATCGACTTGTAACTAAAAGTCCGTCTTTGATATTATAATTAAACAACTTTATCTTTCTTTTTGAGGACTAGAAGAGTCCTCCAGTGACCATGGTTGCTGTAAAGTATCCGAAACGTCGGGCATTGAAAAAACTTAATAAACCGCGATAAAATCCGAAAAAGTTATTTCATTATAATGAGTGAAATTCGCGTAAACATTAGGAAACTTAGATATCTTTGATATTTCTTGAAAATTCTGACACAATCTGAAAAATGACATCTATCTAGTAAGCAAAATCAGTCAGTCAGTTCAGCCTATTACAGCCCACTGCTGGACATAAGCCTCCAAAAAAATGTTTTTATAAGTGTGAAATAATCATATATTGAAGACGACAGATAATATGTTGTACTACAAACGTGGAAAATGTAAAAAGTTTCTAACAACGAGAACGTCCTGAAGAGCTGAGTGAGTAATGACGCCGATAAATTTTACCGAAACGTAGAACGCTTCGTGAGATTTAACTTGGAGCTGTAATATATTCCTCTTGTTCTGAAGCAATAACCTGAACTAATGCGAAATAAACATATCATTAATACCCGCCCGATAGCAATTAATTGCTGTTGATTTACAATTAATGCGCGGCAAACATTAGTTATTGACAATAATCTATCGATAATATTATTCAGCTATACCTACTTCTATCAACGAGATATTACAAGATATTCTCAAGCGTTAATCTTAGTTGATTTTAGTTTAAAACAATATTCACCTCTAAAAAGTTCCAAAATAATATTATAGTTACCAACAACAAAAAGTTATGCATAAAGAAACCATAAAAATTTCTATGCACTAATGTTATTGAGAAATCTCAATAAATATCCAATTTAGTCGTAGCCTTCACGAGTGACAGCATTATAATTGATTTACAAATAGAAACAGTTTACAAACACGTACTAAATAAACGGCGCTCGACTCTCGCGAGGCGAACGTCGTGACCGCAGGCTGCGGCGTCAAGTCGACTTAATTACACGGACACTTGATGCAACCTCTTTTATCGAGAACCTTTTTAGTTTGACACACATTCTCGAAAATTAACAGTCTTTTATTGACGCAAGCTTCCTCGCGCTGTGAAGTAATCGCAAACCATACCTATACAGTCAGATCCTATATCATATCAAAACACAAATTTGGTAAGAGTTTTGGTCCATATCATCCACTTCCATAAGCCATCCGTCACCCATCCCATTTGTCGCTCTAGATTCTGAGCGGAGCTTTCCTGTTGCAGAGCCGCAACAAGGCGCTGTCCGGAGGGACGACAAGCGCACCCTCCCGCTCCCGCAAGCCCCTCGCTCGCCTCGACGCCACCACCTACCGCCCCCCGCACCTCCGCGCCGGCCCCCCCGCCACCCTCGACCAGCCGGCCACCCACGCACACCACCGCCGGGCGGACCACTTCACCCCGCCTCAACACCAACTAATCCCGAACACCCAAACCAAAGAGAAAAACTTCGAGATCCAGCGCTCCGAGGAAATTGAGCAAAAGTCCTACGAACCTCAGACACAGGACAGTCTGTTTCAACAAAATGATCAATCAGATCGACAAGGCTTTTCTGAACAGGGACATGTTCAATCGGATCAGAGCCGGCACTATCAGAACGATCAGTATCAGCGCCAACCTTTGAACCAATATCAGCAGGATATTCAGTATCATCCAATTGCTCTATCGACGGAGGATTTATTGCGTCAGCAGCTTTACTATGAAGAGCAGCGCCGGGCGCTCGAGCGAGAACTGCAACAGTACCAACACATTCAGTTCCAGCGGGAGCCCGTACAGTACAGTCTACTGCCCTACGGACACGACCAGTCTCACAGGGGTAAGAGGAGCCATGTTGACCTTGACCTAGTTGCGGGGTCGGGGTCGCAGTGAGCGTCTCTCGCGGTCGATGATCGGTCGTGCAATCGTTGCGAAATTAATTATCCGCTCATCTTCCATCGAAACTGCGGTCAATCGATGCCTCGTTACGACACGTGCGATTGGCCAATCATATAAACAACCGAGCCGGTGAAGTGTGCCCTTCTAAACGTTCCTCTTACAACCGGCCTTGGAAACATCTGCACTTGGGCCGCTCAGATCAAAACATCGTTTTTAATTTTAGATATCCTTTCCATTCCGTTTTATTATTTACTTATCCGCCTGTATGCGTAGGTTTGCGTGGGATTTAACATTTTAAGATTGTGATTAATTTTGTGCAATACTTTTTTGGGGCACTGTTTATGCTCTAAAGCATACTTTTACAAATTAGATGTCTAATGAAGTGGGTTCATTCCAAAATATATCATCATGCCGGCCAGCATCAGCGAAATATTTTGCCATCATGCGTCACCCTTGACGATTGAAGAATTATGGTACTGGCCAGTATGTTGATTTACACTTTTGATTTGGAATTTAACCAACGCGGTTACAAAATTATCGTTATAAATTTTGGAGAATGCCATAATTGGGCCAGTGTTTTTTTCATTTTCATTACACATAAGTTTGTTTTATTATTTTTTTATATTTTAATATTATAAATACGCAATGTGTTTCACAGATATTATCATAGGAATATAATTGTTTAGCTTAGTGCTTGATACGTGCTCTAATTTCACTGCTTCTTTTTTGAAGTGTTTTGAAAGGCAAAGAGACAATTGCATTCTTTACTTAGATATTATATTTTTAATAATAATAATATTTCCTTAACTCGCAAACACCTGTGATAGGATAAACATTTAGGTATATATTACTATTACTCATCGACGATTGACATTTTTCTGTAAATTTGTGTATATTTGTAATATATTCGCAGTTGTTCTGCTTTAGTTAAATATATTTTTATACTTTTATACTTAACATTAAACAAATACTCATAATGTAATAAAGCTTGCCAAATAACCGGAGTTTAATTTATTTCCTATATTTTGTATACATTTCCTACTAATAATAATAATAATGTTTGCTCGCAAACAAAAAAAACCGACTTCAATTACATCGATAAGTAATACAACGTAGGTAAACGAAATAATTGTCAAGTAAATACGCGTTGTTAGATATAACTTGAAATTTACTTATCAGATCTTAATTAAATTTAAATGGGACAGCATGACATGCATCACATTTCCACGCTCCACGATCCACGGAGTCAGGAGTTCTGAGGTAACATACATATAAAAATACAATTGAATTGAGAACCTCCTCCTTTTTTGAAAGTCGATTAAAAACAATTTTATATTGAAAAATTAAAATAAATTACAAATACAACTCAGGAGTCGTGGAAAGATAATGACAGCTTACTGACGAAAATCAAATGAATAAATTCGTAACGGTGAAGCGCCAGAGGTTGTCATTCAACGTGCGTTCTGTTTGTAAATTTCGATTCATAATGTTATTTAATATCCTGCTTCAGTCTGTAAAATAACCCACTGCTGGGCATAGGCTTCTTTCCTCATGTAGGAGAAGGATCAGAGCTTAATCCACCACGCTTCTGCAATTTGGGTTGGCGGATATATTCCCTACTATGAGTAACGATCGCTATCAGGTGTATATGATAACAACCGGGACCGACGGCTTAACGTGCTCTCCGAGGCATGGTGGGGAGTCCCACAAGGACTGCACAAACACCCAGATATGACAGAATGTTATTTAATATTTTAATGCTTAAAAGTTGTGACGCGTATTTGCAAAATAAAAAGTAGCCTACAATTGTTCTGGATCTCCCGCTATCTACGAACCAAGTTTTAATTACGATCAATTTAGTAGTTATTGAATGAAAGAGGAACGAATTGTAAGATGTGAATGAATTAGTAGGATAAAAGTATCCATTATTATACTAGCCCGTTGGCGCCGTGTAGTGACCGGCTGACCATTCTGCTCCGGGGTCGTGGGTTCGATTTCCGTCTGAGTCTGTGTCTATTATTTATATATGTATTATTACCTACCTAATGCTTGTGTTATAGTATAACACAGCATTAAATTTCTTACAGTAGGAACAGATGATCGTGTGTGTATGTTAGAAGATAAAAAAAAACCAATGTTAATTTACAGTATCCACATCTTTAATTGGCAGATTGCTAACTATTTGTAGAACCCAATATTTTAAACTATCGTAACTCGCCAATAATTGTGCAATTGATATCGCTAAGCTTTTGCAAGTTATCTTCCTAATTTCTGTTTTTTTTTTGCTAGTACTAGCTATACTTCACAGTTTCACACAGTTCATAATTTGAGGAAACAAATAGTCTATAAGCTAAAATAGGCTATAGCCTTCCTCGAAAAATGGGCAATACAATATAAAATTCAATTCGAACTAGTTGTTCCTGTGGTACTCTTCCTGTTCCTGTGTACAAACAAAATTTTCAGCTTTATAACATTAGTATATATAACATAATAGGCACGTTTCATACGCCGAAAGGAAATTGACTTGTCTGTATGTAACCGTGTGTTCATCTAGTGTTGTAAAGCTATCAGATTGGGCTGCAAATCCTTTTCCCTTAATAGAAAAAGAGGCTATTGTAAAAGGTCCACGTAAATGACTCCCGCGGGACTTACAGCTGCTACACACACGCTCTGAATACGGTAAGGATTAGAATAGCAACGAGAGCGAAAGAAAACAAATATTTATTTATAATTTACATTTGCTGTTGAAACTTGTTTAGATACTAGCTGTACCCAAAGCTTTCACTCGCTTTCCTTGCTAAACTATCCAAAATAAAAATATTTAACAATTTGAATCAGTATTTCTTGAAATTAGCGCGTTTAAACAAACAAACATATTGACAGCTTTATAATAGTAGTTTAGGTACGTAATATATAAGAAATTACAATCTCTCGACCTTCACTAACCTCGCCCAATCACACTTTTCGTAACACTCTCGTCACGTATCCACCAGTTTACTCCTAAAGTCAAGCGTGCGGGAAGATGTTTTTCTTCAAAAATGTGTTGGCTTCAGCACCACAATTACAAAATCCTACAAATTATTTTAAAGCAATCATTATTTAAAAAACTTTGTGGAGTGAACATCCATTTCAGCTTATAGTATAAGTTTAGATCGCGTATTGAAAACCTTTTTCGTTTAATAGCGCTCAAGAACATTTAAAACTTAGTACTTATTTTGAGTTTGAGAGCCAAGAGAGCGTGTTTGAAACATTTTGATTATTTCCTTCGCAATTTCGTGCAACTTTATTTCACATATAATATTGAGAAGAACTAAAGTTCTCTTTTAACCGACTTCCAATAAGGAGGAGGCTCTCGATTCGATCGATATTTTTATGTATGTTAATTCAGAACTTTTTGAGGAGTTTCGAACAGATTGGGTGGACCGATTTCGATGATTTTTTTTTAATCGAAAGGTAAGGGTGTGTCATGTGGTCCCATTTAAATTTACTTGTGATCTGATACGTTTTCCTCAAGCTGTATCTATTAATGCGTATTTACTTGACTATTTTTGTATTAATTTATTCCATTATATTTATTCATTTAAAATCAATTTATTACACAAGTTAATTTTTTCATCGTTTTTTTTCTTTCTTTATTTCCCTCGTCTACATTTGTCTACATTTCACTGTGTTGTAATAAATTTCCTAGCAAGTATTTCAAGGAGAAAATTCTAAAACTTTCCGTAAGTTTAAACACATCGCGTCAAAGATGTGTGGGACATAAAAGATTAGGAGCAAAAGTTGCCAACGAGTGTGACAACATCACCTCCCAAGGGCACGGTTAGACGTTTGTTACTTTAAAGCGCTAAATGTTAAAGCTTTTGCTTAAAAATAATTATTTGATTTTGAAATAGTCTTCAGATGTCCTAACCTTAAAAAAAATATTTACCGCTAAAAATGTTCAATATTTTTATTTAGTACAAAGTCATTAAAATTTTAAGAACAACATTTTTTCGTGTCCTGGTTCTTTTAGAAAAAAAAAATCATGTGAAATAATAGATTTTTGAAAAAATACGTTGTCAATGGCAAGACAGACAAAATTAAGTGGATCTTCACCTTGATACTAAATTAAACTCTCACATACATTTATCATAGAAAGAGACAAAAAAACAAAAGCGTGATGAGTGTAATTAGGCCTTAATGCAGTGTCAGTGTTTCTTCCGTAAATGTATTTATATATATTATGTATTATTTCTATGTATATTTATTAAAATATATAGTTATAATAGTCGATTGTTACTTGTAACACAAGCATTAAGTTGCTTAGTATACGAACATACGAGCGTGTGTGTATGTTATAGGAAAAAAATAATCTGGGAATGCATTTACGTGATTGCGTCCAGAAACAGGCGAATTTCTGCTAAATATAATCTGATGAGATTAAGACCGCTTGTGCAAAACGCTGCGTTTGTCCCGACGACAGCGTGTTCCCGGACAAATTATCGCTTTAATCATCCCTGATCCGCAAAGCAAACGTTTGCTCGTACTGTGGTCGTAGAACCGAAGAGCGTTTAAAACGGATTCCATAGACTTTTTAAAAGCCTTCTTTATGCTGATTCTATTTGAGAATTATTTTAAACGAAAAAAAACTAAGCTTTTTCACGTTACGCTTTTAGAAGTATGTTTATGTCGGCTCACGTTTTGGGAAAGTTTGTTGTCTGACTGAAAAAAGTTTTTGGTCCAGAATTTGATATTCAAATGTGGAATATGTTGCGAGTATCAACAGTCTGAATAGTAATGGAAATATTTAAATTCTTGATTTTATTTAATTCGTAGCGTGACTTTTCACTTGTATATTGATTAAATTAATTATTCAATGAAGTTCGTTGATAACAAATGTATATTCTAGTACAAATTAACGTACCTGTTGGGGCCAGTGCCCTGTGCCGTAATGGTTAGGGAAAACTGGTACCCGATGCTGGTTAATAAAAGTGGACTGTATTTTTTCTAGATGTATATTTTAGTTTAAATTATAAAAATATATAAAACTATGGACGCTTGGCGTCGCGGAAAAAGAAAATATTAATGTTGACGGCTCGGCGTCGTGAATGACAATTTAATTCGTCGGCGCTGCGCTCGCATCGTCGCCGGCACTCCCCGCCCCTTGCGTCGCGCGCCCCACGCGATCATCAGGCGCGCGCGTACTCAAACATACTCCCCGCGTTGAAGAGTCTTCTTCAATATTTACAGTCGGCAGGGGACATATCATATTGAAGGCCCGTCTGATTACGCCCTTCCTGGTGCGAATGTCTGCCACCCTTGCAACTCCATCTTCACCCGGAAGCACTCGAAGAATTCGCCCCAGCAACCACATGATTGGTTGACTGGACTTGTCCTTTATCACAACCAAGGCACCCTCCTTCAACGTCTCCTGCGATTGCATCCACTTTGTTTTCTGCTGAAGTAAAGTGACATATTCATTAGAAAATCGATTCCAAAAGTGTTGCTTGAGTACTTGGATTCTGTTGAATCTCGCAAGAGATGATATTTTAGTGACAGTGATCACAGACTGCGGTGCGAATAAAAGAGATCGTCCAATAAGGAGATGAGCTGGTGTTAAAGGACAAAGATCAGAAGGATCGTCGGACAAAGGTGTAAGGGGACGTGAATTTAATATTGCCTCCACTTGAATTAATAAGGTATTCATTTCCTCGTAGTCTAGAAACGTCAGACTCAAAACACGTCGTAAATGATGCTTAACAGATTTAACGGCTGATTCCCACAAACCGCCGAAATGAGGAGCATAAGCTGGAATAAATGTAAACCTTATACCTTCCTCAGTCGTGTCTGCCGGTGAAAGCCGCTTGAGAAGTGTAGATAGCTCATGGAATGTACCAACAAATGTAGTCCCATTATCTGAATAAATGTTTCGCGGTTTACCTCTACGGGATATAAATCTATTTAAAGCTGCTATGAAAGCTTCCTTCGTCAAGTCCGAAACAAGTTCTAAGTGCAACGCCTTTGTTGCTAAGCATACAAACACACAAATGTAGGACTTTATATGCCTGCAACCCTTTCCCTTGTGGTTTGCTATCATTACTGGCTAGTATAATAAAAAAAGAGAAAATAATACGTTGTTATTTTCAAAATATTATAAATCTCGAAATTAAGTTACAGAATATATAGTTTTATTAAACGAAAAATATAACACTGACTATCGTATAAAGAAGACAACAAGCAGGTCTGTTCTTAACCTTCGTGAACCGATATCTGCGGGATAGTTCTTGGAAAGGATACCACACGATTTGGAATTTGAGAAACTTTCTTATGTTTTGATATAAAATATATTCAAAAAATAAAAATCTGCGTAGAGTTAAAAGAAAAGAATACCCTAAAGTCGTGGGTGATTCCTGAAGTATTTTGATTACAGATGGAATACAGAACGACGAGGGTATTTGTATGTTATTTATATTACCACAAGTAGAACGAAGACATTTAATGACGTTAGATAAAATTATGTAATTGTTGCCTTCCTTATAGTCACTAGCATCAGACTCCATTATAAGAGAGTGTGACTGTGAACTATTAAGGGGCTGATTACTGATATCAGAAGTTTGAGTTTTAATTGGAGTCGTATTATGTACGCCTGCAGTACCATCTAGCTCATGAAATTCATTTAAATGTTCAATAATGATATCCGAATGCACTGAAGTATTCATCGTATGCCCAGAACCAAGCCAGTACTGATATTCATCATTAAGGTCTGGCAAGTCTATGTTAGGAAGTTCAACAACCTTACGCTTGTGTGAATGTGCATAAGAGCAAACCGGAACCGAAGTGTCCCGCGAAGGAAGTGAAAGAGTCTGGATCAAGGCACGACCGGCAGACACGAGAGAGTAGTACTGGCAATCGAAGGCCTCGCGTCCCTGAGCCTCGTCCTCAAGCATATCCGAACACTCGTCCAGCTCACTCTGTAAAGCATCGAAATCATCGTATAAACCTTCAATTTTATCTAAACGCAATTGAAGTTCGATCTGTGTTTGTAAATCATTAGTTAATTTACTGTGTGTAAGCGATTTCAAAAAATTACTAAAGCTAATAAGCTTTCGTTTAATTATAGCTTGTTTTCCAATCAAATGTTTTATTTGTTTATCACTCATTGTTAATTTTGATTAAAATATTAAATATTATTCTCAGTTATTATAATTTATTAACAATGAATTATTAATTTGCAAGAATTATTTTAGATTGTTTTTATAAGCAAAAAGCAAGCAATGTTTAAAGTTTTAGTACGTAAGAAACAAATTTAAACTTCAATTCATTGTAATTTTAAAAGCAATTTGTTACAGTTAAAAATCCTTATGAAAAAGTAAAGCAACCAACTACTAGTATATGCGATTGCTATTCAAAATAGCTAGGCGCCTAATATTGCAACTACAATGGTACAATTGTATTTTTGAAATACCGACCTGTAAATAAAAAATTATAAATTAGCAAATTTGTTAAAAAATTAATTTGAATGCGAGCTACAACTAATGAAAATGATGATATAAGCTATTATTTAATGAATAATAATGCTTATGATTGTAAAAAGCTGGAGATTATTTTATTTTCGTAGGTAGATGCTAAATTTATAAAAAGCTAAAATATAAAAATATTTACGTAAAATATTATGATTTAATCTTATTTCTATAGAATTTTATTGGATGAATACTCTGGTTACTGATTATGATGATCTAACGAATCCAAGACTACGAAATAATGAGATGAATAAAATTTAAAAATGGTATGAAATGAATCGAAAATGAAATGATGATTGATGAATGATAGGATGACACTAGGATATGGAACGATCTCACGTGTATCCTTGATGTATGATGATCGCAGCTTCTGTCGTTTCCACGACCTGATGTATTCCTGCTGACTAATGAATTGCTTCTTGTCCGGGAATGTCAGCTATGAGTGCAGCAATGTTCACTCCGGCGAAACAACTTGAACAGGAACAATGCAAGGCGGTGACTTTCGCTCGACCTTTGACGTAGCCGTTTCGATGTTTTATGCGGCTCGATGAACCATATGTTGGGGCCAGTGCCCTGTGCCGTAATGGTTAGGGAAAACTGGTACCCGATGCTGGTTAATAAAAGTGGACTGTATTTTTTCTAGATGTATATTTTAGTTTAAATTATAAAAATATATAAAACTATGGACGCTTGGCGTCGCGGAAAAAGAAAATATTAATGTTGACGGCTCGGCGTCGTGAATGACAATTTAATTCGTCGGCGCTGCGCTCGCATCGTCGCCGGCACTCCCCGCCCCTTGCGTCGCGCGCCCCACGCGATCATCAGGCGCGCGCGTACTCAAACAGTACCATTGACGTAAAATGTAAACGTATATACTAATTGGACTTCACAGCTTTACTTTATTGTTACCTTGAAATGAACAAATAGTTATTTTTTGGGTTTCTTAGTTTTAGAGTATATAATAATCGTAGTAAAAACAATTTCAAGTTTCTTCTTTTTATGAAATAGATGTAAGACACGAATCAAGAAGGATCCGCAGAATACATAGAAACCTCTTTACAATGACATAAAAAATTTTTGATTTGCTCAATTTTTGTTGTAATTTATTTCAAGTCCCGTCATGAATCTACCGCGAAGAAATCTCACACAGGTTTCTCGGAAGTTTTGTGATATTAATTTGTCAAAAGGCGCATACGAGTTCTAACGTTTCTTTGCAACAATAATAACTCAAATACAAATTATACTTCATACAAGTTGGTTTGCGTGATTATATTAAACGTCAATTAGATTAATATGAAACCGTGAACTGCAGGTTCTGATGACAAGAGGCTGTGAATGTGTGTGAACTTAACAGATTTACATGAAATCTTTTGGTATACATTTTTCTATATATATATATATAAAAATTATTAGTTCATTAGTCATTGGAATTGAAAAGTTCTGGTTTGATCCCACTTACCTAAGAAGGCTATACATAGGCTGTTTTTGCAAAAAATAACCCGTGTTGGCACACTGCATATTCAATGATTCCCAACAGGATATGAATCCAGGAATATTGTACTTTCGCCACTGAGCGCAATTTTCAGATATCGAATTATATAAAATATTATCCAGTAACTAAAGTATAATCACCCAATCTCGTTTACATTATTAATAACCCGAGACGCACCAAGTGCTACCGAAGACGGCTGATTAAAGTTCTAAAGAGTTTTTACGACTTCGGCTTCGTTCGTCGAGTGCCATTAAATTAAACATTTATCGTTTTATCTGACAGTAAATGGAGGTGATGTTTATTTTATTCATTTATATTTAATATTATAAAGCTCAAGAATTTCGAATTGAAACATTATTTTTGTGTTGATGGCCCATTTATCATAGGCCATAGTTTACTTAATAATTTAGTTCGTTTAATCTTCAAATCAACGCGTTCTAAGCCCATAGCATTGCTCTTAAGTTATAAAAGCGACGTTTTAACTCATTTTTATTGTTTTCATTCAGTGGCGTAAGGCCTACATAGCCTCACGTCAACATAGACGTCGAAGTAGGCTAGACTGATTTAAAGGAATTAGTTGTATATAGGAGTTGTATCTGGAACTACTGAATCTGGTTACAATTGTCCTTAAAATTTATATTATATCACTCTCAATTGATTGATTCAGAGTGGAACATTTATATAGGCCTCTTTCTCCATGTAGGAAAAGGATTGGAGCCTAATCCACCACGCTGCTCCACTGTTAGTTGGCAGATAAATAAAAATATCACTTTACGGGTTTACATTAAAGCAGTATATATTGGCGGTTGTGGGTTCGATCCCTGCACATTTGTATTGGCCATACAGGTGTTTGCCATGGTCTGGGTGTTTGTGCAGTCTTTGTGGGCTCCCCATCATGCCTCGGAGAGCACGTTAAGCCATCGTTCCAGTTGTTATTATGTACACCTGATAGCGATCGTTACTCATAGTAGGTAATATATCCGCCAACCCGCATTGGAGCAGCGTGGTGGATTAAGCTCTGATCCTTCTCCTACACGGGGAAAGAGGGCTATGCCCAGCAGTGCGATATTACAGGCTGAAGCGATTGTGATTATTTGGTGATTGGGATGGTAATTAGATAACAAATCGATTACAATCAAAACTACTATCGAGCAGACAAAACTAATCAAATGTAGTGTTACAAATTTACTGAAAATGTTCATATATACATTTTCATTTAAGTTTCGCAAATACATTGATGTAAGTAAACCGTGTTGGGATTTTTATTCCTATGACAGCCGCTGTGGTGTAGTGGTGCGAGTAGGCGTCTAAGACACCGACAGTTAACGCGTTCGATTCCCGCTTGAAACGGATATTTTGTACAAATATTCTCTCCGGTTTGGATGTCTGACCTTGTGGGTCTCCCCACCGTGCCTCGAGCATGTGAAGCTGTCGGTCGCGGTTGTTATCATAAATACCTGATAGCTATGATTACTTGTGGTGTGTGGCTACGGCACCAAAGAACATAGCCACCCCCTCTCTTACAGTGGGTGTCGTAAGAGGCGACTAAGGGATAACAAGGTTCCACTACCATCTTGGAACTTAAGAAGCCGACCGATGGCGGGATAACCATCCAACTGCTGGCTTTCAAACACACAGGCTGAAGACGGGCAGCAGCATCTTCGGTGCGAGAAAGCCAGCCCTGCGGTCACCAACCCGCCTATCCAGCGTGGTGACTATGGGCAAAACACATGAGTTCGCGCATTTTTGGCGCGAACTTGTGGAGGCCTATGTCCAGCAGTGGACTGCAATAGGCTGGAATGATGATGATGATATGATTACTTGTAGTAGGGAATATATCCGCCAACCCTCAGTGGAGCAGTGTGGTTTATCCAGCTCCAATCCTTCTCCTACGTGGAGGAAGAGGTCTATGTCCAGTACTGGGATGTTATAGGCTGAATCGTGATTCCTATGAGTTTTTATATATATATATATTGATTGATATTTTTGGCTGCACTTCAATTCCATGACTTGCTATTTTCGTATAACCCTCGTCCACATCAAGCGAAGGTAATTTTTCAAATCCGACGGGTTGATGGATAAATGACACGTGATTCCGAAATATGTCGCCAGCCATGGGGTTCATAAGAAAGGTCAGGGTCTTTCATAGGGTGATGGGAAGGGCTCGCGGTTTATCTACGCCATCGACTTAGAAATGAGGAAAAATGTAGACGAATAGTAAATAGTAAGTGATATAGTATGGGGAGGTGGGCATTGGACACTATCGATAATTTTTAATATCTTATCAAAAATCGACCGTTCCAACGGGGATTAAATCTGCATCTCCAACTGACCGTGTCGGTGCTCTAGCGAATTAAACAAAAACAAAATCTACAAATAAATAAAATCGCAGTGTCTTCTTGTAATATTAAAATCACCGCTTTTTACTAAATGCATATGAATGCATACACGGTACATATACCAAAATGACATTTTTTTAAATTTTTGTCTGTTTGTCTGTTTGTTCCGGCCACAATCTTTAAAACGTCTGGGCCGATTTTGACGGGTTTGTTACTGGCAGATAGCTTATGTAATAAGGAGTGACTTAGGCTAGTTTTATTTTAGACATTTATTTATTTTATAACTCTGCGAACTAAACAATAACATTTTAAATAATTTTAACGTGGACGAAGTCGCGGGCACAACTATTAATATACCTTCTTCGGTCTGTCTGCCTGTTTGTTCCGGCTAATCTCTGAAACTTCACTGGTAGATAAGTTATGTAATAAGGAGTAACTTAGGCTAATATTATTTTAGAAATTTATTTATTTTGTAACTCTACGACTAAATTTTGTTTTTGTTTTAATGAATGTCAACATTTTTTATAGTATTTAAATAAATATAAATATTTACAACACACACATACACACACACACGGTCGTCTGTTTCTAAAGTAAGCAACTTAATGCTTGTGTTATAGGTCACAGCCGACTGGTATAGCTACATTTTTTTATTATATAAGCACATATAAATAATACATATATAAATAAATATATATATTACACCCAGACTCGGGTAAGCAGGGTCAAACTGCGCCAACGGGCTAGTCATATTTTAGAATTATCAAAAAGTTATTAACAAAATTGCGTTTATCCCGACCAGTAGCTGCTTTATGTGGATTTTAATAACATTCGACGCGAGCTCGCAACATCAATTATCTAATCCGATCTGTTGTTTGTTGTTGTTTCCAAAACAACCCCGATAAACCTAAAACTAAAATTTCAGCAACGAAATACCTGAAACTCCGAACCATGCACTAATTTACACTCCAATAGCTGTGCGGGGAAGCTTGTGTAGCTAATTTCGAATTGAAGCCATTATTTTGGGACCATTAATTGAAAAATGACTCATAATTACAAAAAATAAGGTTTAATTTTGAATGTTTTGGTTTCGTTTATTGGTAGTATCGGCTTCGTACTCGTGATACATTAACCTTTATGGATGAAGATTTAAGAGCGACTAACGCTTGGTTCGCTGTAACGCAGGCAATAGTGTTGTTAGACGAGCGACGCAATGATCCTCATTACTGGTGCCGCGGACTTCAGATTGCTCTCCGAGATACGTTTTTGTGCTATTTAGTTAGTATAAATTTTGTAGCAAGCATTTTTTTTTTGATAACTAGGTCGGCAAACAAGCGTACAGTTCACCTGATCGTAAGAGATTACCGTGACTTATAGACGTCTGCAACACCAGAAGCATCACAAGCGTGTTATCCCCCTATCCTCAATTCCCCCCAAAAGCAGTGGTAACCTTACTCAACACAACACGCTTGGAACCAGTATTATTTGGCTCTTCTGTAAGGTCGAGGTACTACCCCAGTTGGGATGCTCCATATTTTGAGCATAAAATTTCCATAGAACTTGAAATTAATATTTTATAATAAGAAACTACATTCCTATCTGGTGTCCATGACACCACACGGTTTATTTTTCTTTACGTATTATTTCCACTAGAATATTCTCTGTATAGAACTAAAACTTTTACTAGAACTTAGCACGCTTAACTAATAGAATAAGGAGTTATTTGCGGAGCTACAAATCCTATGTCTTATTTACTTGACGTAATATATTTTAATAAGGAGTCTAAAAGTAAGCGATGTGAAGGCATTATATTCATTAAGCTTGCTTTTGTTCCGTGAAACATTTTATATTCTTTGACATCAGAAACACGGTTGCAGAGCACCTTTGTTCATTCATGTGGTTCATGTGGTGTGTAGGTTAAAAGCAATATGTATATAAGTGTTTATATCGGTTTAGTTATGGCCCGAGCTGATTGCACGATATTATCTTCCATTTAAACATATCCCTCGTCCTCATGCGTAATATTCTCCTTGTGAACGAACTTTTAAAATTAGTCCAACCTTTTTTAGTTTATCAATTACGAACATTGAAAATATAAAAATACAAATAATTCCTCTGTTTAAAATTAGTTATAGATCAGCAACATTCTGAGTAAAATTGGCACACTTAACATGGATTTTCAACGAGTAATACATAAATTTCATTTGAGTTCGCTGTGAATTCATGTTTTAAAATTGATGTGCATTTAAAAAGTACTGCCTTTGGTGAGAAAATTGTGGATCTAAATATGAAAATAAAACTTATAGGCTTATAATATAAAAGAACAGGTCTCATAACAGTTCTTATTATCAAACATGACTTGCAGACTGGCTGGCTCTTAATATTGTTTTTAAAGAGTAGCAGCGGAATTTCGTACTTATTCTACTCTGCAGAATCTATATTCCGAATTGGTTGTAACTTTAATTTTAACAATACCTCATTAAATTTTTAATTTGTTAACTATTTGGATATTGATTTTGATTTTACATCGCGTCCAAACTATCAAACTACAAGTATAAAATTAAGTTTAGTAAGTTTAGCATATTTTAGAGAGGGCATGTTCTGTTTTTATATAACTTCGCTGATGGACTCGAAAAATAAAATAGACATTAGCATTTTCTCATAAAAAAGTGTATAGCGGTAAGCCAAGTAACAGGATAAGTTCCCCGCCTTTGTTTACATTGTTATATTTTATTTGAGTACACATGAGTGTTACTTCGAAGAATGGACACACTTTTATAAGCTTTCTTAAAAGAATTTTTATCGTTTTGACTTATAACTGAACGTTTTTACATGTATAGATTAAAAATGCTATTTGTTTGAAAGGAATTTATTAAAAAATTATTCACTGACTTAAAAAAAATGAGGAAACTTTCAATTTGATTATACTTTTTTATGTTTGTGATTTTTGATCGAAAGCTAACATTAATATTAATATATTTTTTAATATCTACACAATACACACACGGTCGTCTGTTCCTAAAGTAAGCAACTTGATGCTTGTATTATAGGTCACAGCCGACTGGTATTTAGCTACATATTTTTTTCGATAAACATACTTATAAATAATACATATATAAAGATATAAATAAATATTTATATTACACCCAGACTCGGAGTGGAAATCGAACCCACAACCCCCGGAGCAGAAAGCAGGGCCACAACAAACTGCGCCAACGGGCTAGTCAATAATAATATTTTTCGTTAAGTTTAGATTACATTATTTATATGTTCTAAAAATATTTGACATGAGATTCCATTTAATTTTGATCGAGATTTGACGAAAATCTTTTGAGCTATTTCTAATAACGAGTGCTTATTAACGTGACACACTCAAACGCCATCGAACGCATTAAGATGGTAGCTGTAATCACCGCGGCTTATCAGTTCAGCTAACAAGCGCCAGCGTGTTACGTTACACGGTTCATTACGTCTCTATTGTTACGTACAGACAGATAACCGTATTAGTCTACTGTTGTCAAATTGAAATATAACCGTATACCTACTTTGACTGGCCCGTTGGCGCAGTTTGTATTGGCCCTGCTTTCTGTGCCGCGGGTTGCGGGTTCGATTCCCGCCTGAGTCTAGTTGTAATATGTGTATTTATACATCTATATATGTATTATTTCTATGTATATTTATCAAAAAAAAATAGTTATAACAGTCGGCTGTTACCTGTAACACAAGCATTAAGTTGCTTACCATAGGAACAGACGACCGTGTGTGTATGCTATATGATATTTATTATTTATTTCTACTTCCTGTAATTTAACTTAATAACCTAACCTAACAAGATACTGAATCGTCGATTTCAATGTTATGTTAAATTTGATTTTATTTGAATTTTGTTTACCTAGTTATTAAACTCGCAGGGGAACTTGGTGGGTTAAGATCCGACTTTCCTACCAAATTCTCATAGATCTCATAGCCTCTCATAGCTTGGTATGAAAATTTGATCTACATTTGTCCATGTTTTTATGAGATTTATGACATTTTTTTTCCATAAGGCATGACCATGCCATACCATATACCCAGCACTGGTTTGTGGCTGTTGCGCTGGCGGTTGCGGGCTCGATCCCCACACATGAAAAACATTTGTATTGGCCATACAGATGTTTGCCGTGGTCTGGGTGTTTGTGCAGTCCTTATGGGTTTCCCCACTGCGCCTCGGAGAGCACGTTAAGCCATCGTCCCAGTTGTTATTATGTACACTTGATAGCGATCGTTACTCATAGTAGAGAATATATCCGCCAACTCGCATTGGAGCAGCGTGGTGGATTAATCTCTGATCCTTCTCCTACATGGGGAAAGAGGCCTATGCCAATAATGTAAATAATAATAAATGTAATAAATTAAATAATGTAATTTTTTTAATTATAATTTAATGATTGGGATACTGAAAATAGAGTTAATAAACTTAAAGAACTTCCTAATTTAACAAATATTCATGAGTGATGAATTAGAGACAGACATCGTAGACATGTTTGAATATATGAGTGTGTATTTAAGCAGAGTCTAAATAAATAAGGGACGAGATGTTACGTTTGAGTAAGATAAATAGGACTGAAGGGTCTACGTCGATTACATTCAACATTTCAACATAATTATTGAATATATCATATAAATATAAAAAATGCAAATGTTGTTATTCTTTTTTTAAAATAATATTCTCATATCTATATCTATATTGCTACACTGTTTCAAAATATTTATTTTTTATATCTTTCGATCTCCGCTTAAGACAAACGTTTGTATTGATCATACAGATTCTGATTCTCGAACTTCCGATAAAGGGTTTGGTTTTATTAAACGAAGGGGGTTGGTGCGAGGCATTTACTTTATCTGTGAAATGAGTTCCAACTATTGAGACCTTGGAACTAGTAAGTCATTTTTAAAAGGGTTTTGTACACACTATACCATTTTTTTGGATTTCGATCTAAGCGTATTTCGATAATAAAATGGAAAAAAAAATCGTTTTACAGAAGTAATTATAATCTCAGAGCGCCATTCTATTCCTTTGATAAAGGTAATTAACTAAAATGATTTGCGAACGATGATATAGACTTACTAAGATGAGGTTTAATAAAGGACATTCAAATTGAAATACGAACTTTGGCTCGAAAGTAATTTCCATCCAAAGGTAACTTATTCGCTCGCCCTTCATGGCAGCGGCGCGGTAGAATAATAAATGTAACTCTGTAAATTAAAATGGTCAAAAGTTATTTTGAGCAAAAGTTAACTATATAATGACTGCTGAAGCTCGACTGCGATTTTGAAATGTTTGTAACTTTGATACCAGGGTTCACAGCTAAGAAGAAATTCCTAAATCTAAATAATTATGTAATTTGAAAATGGAGTACTTAATATTCATTATATATCAGTAGACAAAGGAATTAACTTAGAAGTCTAATTGAGAATTTATTGGGTTTGCATTAAGTGTTAATAATATGATAAATTACACCGGCATATTTTGATATATTTTTTAGTTTAAATAATGTGGAGTCAAAGATCTAATCCATAGAGTATTTTCACAAAAAAAAAAACACGTATAAGGATAAAAAGGACAAGTAAAAAATACAAATAATTAGATTAGGAAAAGATTTAGAAGTTTTTGAATAAATTGAGCTTTGATCTGAAAATATATATTTAAACGAGCTGTGCCCGCGACTTGGTTCGCGTGGAATTTGCAAAAAAATATTGTTCAATTCGCAGAGTTACAAAACAAATAAATTTCTGAAATAAAAGTAGTCCAAGTTGTTCCTTATTACATCAGCTATCTGCCAGTAAAATTCCACAAAAATCGGTCCAGCCGTTCTAGGGATTAGCCGGTACAAACAAAAAGACAGACAGACATTCAGACAAAAATGGTAAACAATGTTTGTATTTAGTAAAAACCGGTTATTTTAATTTTACAAACAGACATTCCAATTTTATTTATTTGTATGTATATATTTCGTGCTATTTCGAAAACGATTGAATAGCAGTGACACCAAAAGCCCCTTCAACGTGAATTAAATTGGAGACGATTTTAGTACGACGTAGTTAAGGGATAAAGAATAATTTGGCGTGAATATTTTTGGTAACTAAAGTGTTAAGGTAGGGTTAAACGTTGGGGATCGGGGCGGGATCAAATATTTATGTGGCGAAGAGTCTGTGGAGCTAATTCGGTAAGTTTACCGCGACAGAGCAATTGAAAATCGATATCGAGTGTCACGTTCACGGCTTATTTTTCAGTTTCATTTATTATTTAATACCGAAGATGTGTGCGTCGTCTGTGAATAAACTATGAAACTGTTTGGAAACGTTTTGGAATGAAAAACACTACCGACTGAATGTGCTTGTCAAAGGTCTCTTGTACCTGTATATATTAGTAACAAGTGTTGAAGATTATTGCTTGTTATTTTACTGCATATTGATATACTAGCTGTGCCCGCGACTTCGTCCGCGTGGAATTTAAAAAACAATTATTGTTCAATTCGCAGAGTTATAAAATGATTGATTTCTTAAATAAAATTAGGCTAAGTTACTCCTTATTACATCAGCTATATGCCAGTGAAAGTCCTGTGAAAATCGGCCATCGATCGTTTCAGAGATTGGCCGGAACATAGAGACAGACAGACAGACAAAAATGTAAAGTATGTTATTTTGGTATGTGTATCGTGTATACATCCATATGCATTTATTAAAAAGCGGTTATTTTAATATTACAAACAGATACTTCAGTTTTATTTATTTGTATAGATATTGATATCTTAGGTAAGTTACGCAGTTTTCTTACAATCTGAGACAAACTTTGACAAGCTCGAATTCGGTACTGCTAACTAGATAGTGCTAACTATCTCTTGAGGTATATCCACTGTCTTGAATTAGGTTTGGTAAAGTTAAAATACTGTCTTTTTTCCATAATACTAAGTACTGTTAGCACAGAACTGAAAGAGCCAGTATGATTTCCAGATAGTTAAATACTGATCCTGCAAACTTCTACATCACTACTAATATTATAAATGTGAATGTAAGTTTGTTTGTTACGCTTACACGCGAAAGCTGCTTAATCGATCATCATGAAACTTTGTACACATATTCTTGGAGGTATTAGAAGTAATATACGATACTTTTTAGTAAAAAAAATCATAACGAGCGTAGCCGCCAGTAAAAGCTTGTAAGTGATTGTGTGAATTTGGTTGATATTAATTTCAAAATCACTCCAGAGTTGACAGTAATCATTATAAACATAATAACTCATTCGGCTGTTATCTTAAACACAGGGTTTAGGTTGTCATCTTAGAAGACCGTATGTGTATGTTAAACATCGTACATGCTGTCAACTTTATTGGACACAGGAAAACTATTTATTATATAATCGACCGCATTACTAAAAAAATAATTAACGAATTTTAATATCGAAAGTACGAATCTCTCGAAGCGAGTTCTTAAACTTGTAATACTTGTTCTAACAGCGGTTATTAATAAACTCATCCACGAAGATAATCGCCGAGACATCACGCAAGTACCAGAATATCAGCTTTCTCTAATATTACTGTAGGTGTTAGGTGTTCAGTAAATATATCTTAAATGTATGTAAATTAATGATATCCGCCCGCATATTACAGGCTGAAGCGTCAGGGCAACTGTTATAACGACTTATTGCAGGCGTCCATACGCTACGGTGTCCGGCTACCATCAGTCGGACCGTACCCTTGTTAGTTTAAATTTTTTAAATAGTCTATGCAGAAGAATGAAGCTAGGGCATAGTGAGAAGGTTATCGAATGGCGGGTATGTACGCCCAGCAGCCAGATGGACTGACGACGTGAGGGTAGCTGGTTGTGACTGGATGGCTAAAGCGGCTGATCGGATTTTGTGGCACATTCTAGGGGAGGCTTACGTTCAGCATTGTTGTGAGCGAGGCCACCCCACCTTTGTGCCTACCGCCGGGGCGATGTGGTGAATGTTAGCGTGACCACATCTCGCCCCACCTAGACGTGACTGCTCATACGTTGTGGATTTTAGCTAGTAGGAGGCTGGCACAACCTCTCCTCCACGTTGGAAGGTATCCATGATGGATTTTTCTCACGTTAAAAATAGGCTTGCGTTACGCAGTGGACTGTCAAAGGTTTGTAATGAAATATGTCGACGATATGACCTACGAGACGACAAAGTATAGAGGAGATCTAAAAATTCATATTTAAAATGAGACATTGTTAAGGTTGTTACTTTTTTTAATATATATACATAGTTAGACAAACTCCACGTAGTATGGTGGCATTTTTAACTGATTTCAAAAAAGGAGGAGGTTCTCAATTCGGCTGTAATTTTTATGTTTGTTACCTCATAACTTCTTACTATATACCTACGTTGTATTACGTTGTATTGTTCGATGTAATTGAAGTCGGTTTTTTTCGTGTGTAAGCAATCACAGTCATCTTATTCCCCCCAAAAAATCTATACGTTTTATTGTCTTATAGTATAATAAATTAATTATAATGCTATATATATGTTTTGAGGCTGGATATGATTTCAAAAAATTAATATAAGCTATGAGTAGAGTGGTCTTTATACAATTTGATATTTAAACAATACCACTGAAAACTAGAAAGGCAAAACAAGAGCATTCGGTGGGTCACGTTGTAAAAGTTAAATATGTTATGAATTCAGACCACAGTTAACCCGACCCTAGACCCCAACTGAGAGAATAGGATTCCATGCTATAACTTTAGAATATCTAGTTTATTGTAGTATTACAGTTTGGTTTGAGTGAACTTTAGACAGTCATATATTTATTTTTATATTCAAAAACTAACCTAAACAAAAAAAAAATATATACAAATTGACACAGTTATTTTTTTTAAATATCTTATAACATACACACACGCTCGTCTGTACGGTAAGCAACTTAATGCTGGTTATAGGTAACCGCCGAATGATACAGCTCTAATTTTTTTTTGTTAAATATGTATACATACACAAATAGATATAAATATAATACCGAGGCTCCGGTGAGAATCTGAATCACGAGCAGAAGAGGAAAGCAGGTCGACTACAGACTGCGCCAACAGGTTAATCAAGGCGATATATTTCATATTGTACATTCATCGTAACATGTTATAATTGTGTTGCTCACACACGAAGACAAGACCTACTTCGATTATTTTAACAAGTAATACAACCTAAGTAGACGAAACAATAGTCAAGTAAATACGCGTTATTAGATATAACTCATAAAGTTACTCGTTAGATATCGATTAAATTTAAATGGGACCACATAGCGAGCACCGCCTTTTGATTTGAAAAAAGAGAGTAAGGAATAAATCTTTTGTACTTATCTCCTGTTTTTATTTTTAACCGACTTCCAAAAAAGGAGGAGGTTCTCAATTCGACTGTTTTTTTTTTTAATGTATGTTACATCAGAACTATTGACCGTGTGGACCGATTTCGACATTTTTTTTTAATCGAAAGGTGGTGTTTGCCAATTGGTTCCATTTAAATTTATTTGAGATCTAACAACTACTTTTCGAGTTATATCTAATAATGCGTTTTTACTTCACGCTTTTTTCGTCGACCTACGTTGTATTATACCGCATAACTTTCTACTGGATGTACCGATTTTCATAATTCTTTTTTTGTTGGAAAGGAGATATCCCGAATTTAGTACCATGATAAGCAAACCAGGATCTGATGATGGGATCCCAGAGAAATCGAGGGAAACTCTTGAAAATGCGCAATAACTTTTTACTGGGTGTACCGATTTTGATATTTCTTTTTTTGTTGGAAAGGAGATATCCCAAGTTTAGTACCATGATAAGGAAACCAGGATCTGATGATGGAATCTTAGAGAAATCGAGGGAACTTCTTGAACATCCGCAATAACTTTTTACTGGGTGTACCGCTTTTAATAATTTTTAATTTAATCGAAAGCTGATATTTGTCATGTGGTCACATATAAATTTTATTGAGATCTGATAACTACTTTTTGAGTAATCTTTGATAACGCGTAGTTACTTGACTATTTTTTCGTCGATATACGTTGTATTACTCGTCAATGTAATTGAAGTCGGTTTTTTTTCGTTTGCGAGCAAACACAATTATTTGTAATTTTGCTCACTCTTGGTGTACAATAAAGGGTTTTTATTATTATTTATTATTATTATTGTATGGTACAGTCTATCGTTGAGTGAGAGACGACATGTGAGGGAAGGTTATGAGGGAAACCAAACCGAATGAAAGTCGATCAAACACTAAATTTATTAAGATTATTTTGAGTATATATAGGCAGAAGTACAGATGTCATTTGACGTCACTCGTAGCAAACAAATAACAAATTTCATTAGAAATCTGCATCAGTCAAATAACAATTTCGTAATAAATTAGCTAAATTAAGGAGATTATGACACTGAGACACCGAGTTGGCGCAACAACCATGGATTATACCTGTTGCGTTGGCGGATGCGGGTTCGATCCCCGCACATGACAAACATTTGTATTGGCCATACAGGTGTTTGTCGTGGTTGTTTGTGCAGTCCTTGTGAGCCAGAGCACGTTAAGCCGTCGGTCCCGGTTGTTATCATGTACACCTGATAGCGATCGTTACTCATAGTAGGGAATATATCCGCCAACCCGTATTGGAGCAGCCTGGTGGATTAAGCTCTTATCCTTCTCCTTCATGGGGAAAGAGGCCTATGCCCAGTAGTGGGATATTACAGGCTGAAGCGTAAGTAGATTATGAATTTGCAAGACAGTCATATTGCTCAATGTGCGTTAACCCGTAAAATTATTATTATAATAAAAAATACAGTCCCCCTTTTTTGACGTCGGATAAAAATAGGTATAAAGAATATTTATCCAAAGTGTGTGTTATACTACTCATATTTTAATTGAGTCACAAGGGTTCCAGAGGATTTCCACACGTAAATCCCATAATCCTTAGTGAAGCAGCGTGTGGTATAAACGTATCCTTATCCCTTGCTCGAAAGTCCTTCGACCAGCGGAACATTACCTAATTTGTTACCTACCATATTTTTATAGATTGTTTGACTAGCCCAATGGCGCCGTTTGTAATGAGCTGGCTTTCCGTTTTTATTAAGTGGTTTCGATTTCCGCTTAGAGTATGGTTGTAATATATATTTATTTATAAGAGAGGGAGGTGCGAGCACACACTTTTTTTCTCTTTTTCTCTCATAGCCACTTACGTTACATCCAAGACACAGCGCAGGCCTATTGCTAAAGAAGTTATACTTCAGT
Organism: Melitaea cinxia; assembly: GCF_905220565.1. Taxonomy (NCBI): domain Eukaryota; kingdom Metazoa; phylum Arthropoda; class Insecta; order Lepidoptera; family Nymphalidae; genus Melitaea; species Melitaea cinxia. The sequence goes on from NC_059416.1 coordinate 153,670, forward strand.
CGTGTGGTCTATAGTACCCTAGTTTTTTATTTGATCTATTATTAAACTGCTAAATTACCCGGTGAATTTTATTCCGCCATGTCATTTCGTGAATTTATCGATTTTTTTTCTTTGCTACAATTCTTGTCCTGTCATTGATCGATTCAGCCTTTAGATAAAACCCCACTGCTGGGCATAGGCCTCTTTCTCCGTGTAGGCAACTGCAACAAGCTGCTCCACTTCGGACTTATCCTTACATTACACAATAAATAATACAATTTAGTAGTCGTTTGTAAGATATTCGCATATATATATATATATTGGTGATTAAATTTTATTAAAATATAGATTGTATGTACATTTAGATAGAATTTTAATTAAATTATATCCGTATGTTCAGCTTAATTAGTAAATAATTTGCGTACGCTGCGGTCAGCGGGTTATTTGTTGAACACAATGCCTTATTCATACATACTCGTGTGTTAGCGGCTGAACCAGATTTCAGAATAAACTATTTATACTTGGATAAGTTAATCGAGTGTTTGTAATTAGAGTACTGATTAAAACCTTAATTAGGCTTTTTAAAACAGGAAATATGCAGTTTCTCGCCGCATTTTCTCTGTATGATCTACGTTCCGAATGTATGTACGAGTTTACTCAAGCTTAAAATATCATTTTTGACAAGAAATAGAAATTATTTATTAAAAATAATTTTCTATAAAATATTAATATTATGTTACAAATATATATTTAAATAAATAAATGTATATCTTTAAATTAAATATCTTTATTAAATACGTGTTTGAATATTAATGTAGGAACTTTTTAAATTTTAAAAATACAGAAAAGTTACAAACTTATCTAAAATCGAATAATACAAAGAAGAATTCTAAGAAATATTTTGTAGAAGTCGAAACAAAACAAAAAAAACAAGTAAAAAGTTTAAGATCAAATGGCAGTTGTAGTCTGCGGTTGGGAGGCTGCGCTCGAAGTTGGAGTCGTGTCGAAGCTTAAAGTATTAGGAAACAGCGTCGCGTAACACTAGCGGTATTGATTCGATGCGCTTTTGAGATATTATTTACTTTGGTAAGTGGACTCAGCACGACTAAGAGATTACTGCCTATACCTAAGTAGTATTGTGTTCCTGTGGTGAGTAAGATTGCCAGAGCTCTTGGGTAGAGTTGGGGTGAAGTCAACACGCTTGCGATGCTTTTTGCAGGCGTATCTTTGTTGTAGGCTATAGGCAACGGTAATCGCTTACCGTCAGGTGCTTTGAACGCTTGTTTGCTGACCTAGTTGTATAAAAAAAGATACAAATAATTCGCCAAAGGAAGAAAAGTTATCATTTTACAAAATAGTTATTTTTCAGTTCGCAGAGCTATAAATTAAATAAAAATCGGTCGTCAAAATCGGTCCAGTCATCTAAGTGATTAGCCAGAATAAGCAGACCGACAGACAGACAGACAAAAATTATAATTAATGTTATTTTCGTATATGTGCCGTGTATACATAGTATAAACTTAATAAGAAGCGATTATTTTAATATTACAAACAGACACTCCAATTTTATTTATTTGTTTAGATATACATAAAATAATGAACATAATTTACAAAGATCAGTAAACAACTAGTTGAATCGGTTCCCTCAGTCAAAAGTTCTGACGTAACATACATAAAAAAAATACAAACGAATTGAGAACCTCCTCCTTTTTTGGAAGTCGGTTAATAAGTGAACGGGTCCAGCCGATCTCTAGTTTTGTGACAGCTAACTCACCGATTATTTTTTTATTAATACAGATTAGGGGTAGTACCTCGACCTTACAGAAGATCACAGCTAAATAATACTGTTTTCAAGCAGTATTGTGTTCCTGTTGGTGAATAAGGTGACCAGAGCTCCTGGGGGGATTGGGGATTGGGTCGACAACGCTTGCGATGCTTCTGGTGTTGCAGCCTGCAGGCGTCTATAAGCTACGTTAATCGCTTACCATTGGGTGAGCCGTACGCTTGTTTGCCGACCTAGTGACATAAAAAAAAACTATTTAATTTTAATGTTATGTTAAAAGTAAATACTTTTAGTATTTTGTTTATATCTTACAACGAGTTTGGTATTAAAATAATAATGACTACAGATGGTAACGGTAACATAATTTTCTTTTGATTATACATTTTTAATTTTAGTGGAATATTATCTCTGCAAATTTATGAGTAAACAAAATTATTAAGAAAGTATTTTATATAACTCAACGAAAAAAAAAAATGTACGTTACGAAATGTAAATGTTTATTATATATACTGTAGGCAGATTTATCGCTGTACAACGATCTCCGCGTGGCAAGCGTATTACGACGGGTGTAATGGCCGGTGACAAGGGTTTTGCTCTACATATTACATATACGATTACGCAACTTTGATAAATTAGATAAACAGACACACTCCATAACACTGATCAATATTGTCAATATATACTTATAGTAGCAACATATATAATATAAATTTGTATTGTTATACTACGTACCTCCGTATGAGATAATCTGTGGCGACCTGTGACGTCATTACGTTAGAAATTTCAGGATTATTATGCTGGTAAATGAAAGAGGCGAGCGCTCGCGTATCCTTTTTTCCTCTGTATATATAAATCGATGAGTTCTAATTCGGCTGCTTGTAGTTGAATGTAAATTCTGTGTCGAAGTTCAGAAACAAACACAATACAATCTCATAACTCTAGTCTACCGGATATCGCTCTGGTGCAGCTGTGCGTGCACACACCGGCATTTCGATTCCCACTCAAGTTAGATATTTGTGCGAGTATTTTCTTCTAGTCTGGTTGTGGGTATTCCCATCGTGCCTCGGAGAGCACGCTAAGTGGTCTGCAGTTCCGCTTGTTATCATAAACACCTAATAGCAATCGTTATTTATAGTAAGGAATATATTCGCCAACCCGCAGTGGAGCAGCATGACTGATTAAGCTTCGATCCTTCTCTTACATGGACGAAAACCTATGTCCAGTGGGATGTTGTAGGCTTAATTGTTAAACGTATCGTATGGGTTATGCAAATGTATACATTTGTTGAGGCGGTTGTGTTTGTACGTTGTATGTATTTCCAAGCTCTTGACACATAATTAATATCCTATGCGGGGCATTCTATTATTAGAGGCATTTTGTAACAAGTTATGTTGATTAATAGCTTGACTTTATAAGAATATTGGTAAACGAAATGAGTTATGAAACAAAAGTTTATTGTTTATTTTTTTTCGAATTAAACACAGAGAGGAGACCATAGATCAAAAAGCCTGATGATACCTGACGGTAAGGGATTACCGTAGCTTATAAACGCCTGCAACACTGGAAGCATCGCAAGCGCGTTGCCGACTCTATCCCTAGGAGCTCTGGTTATCTTACTCGTCGCAGGAACACAACACTGCTTGAAAGTAGTATTAGTTAGCTGTGATCTTCTGTAAGATGGAAGTACTTTCCCAGTCTGGCTGCACCAGGTATTGAGCTGGATTTTTCCTGCTGTGTCCTATCTCTGTTTTTAATAAACCTCAATTTTGTTACAGTCGAAGCTGAACTGTGAAGTACTGCATGATGAACTGGCCTTCGAAGTCCGCTGGGCCATCGCCGGAGACAGCATTGTGCTGCAGCTCGTCTCCAAGCTGGGTCAGTTCAGATACCCCTTTTAGTTTTTTTTTGGTTTCTTTTTTATTTACCACAGATGTAAATATTATTATACTGAATATGTTATTTTTATTTATAATAAATTTAAGAGATTTCGGTTAAACGTTAATTTCGAAATTTTACATATTTACAATTTACAACATAAATACATATTCTGAGTTATTTCACGCTAAGATTTTTTTATGCGAAAAGGGAAATCAAGAGTACAATCCACTTGATGGTAAGTGGATACCGTAGCCGATGAACGCCTGCAACACCAAGAATATTGTAAGTGCAGTGCTGAGGTTTCACTCTCATTTTAATTTTGAAGACAAATAAAAATAGTAATAATTGTCTTTATTTTAATTTATGCAAGTTTCAAAAACTTTTTCAACTTCTGACAAGTCAAACTTTTCGAAAAAATCAGGAAATAACTATTTAAAAATCAACAGATTTTCATATTAAAATATTTTACTTAATTTACAAGGTTACGAGTGATTTTACTAGAAAGAATTTTAACTGTATAAAATTGTAACCTATTCGTAACTATGAACATACTGATGTCATAGCAATAATTAACTTCAATTTTTTTTGGCAAAGTGACTATCAAAAGCATGCCTTATTTGGAACAGTATTCGTAATAATGAATTAGCTTTAGCGGTCCTTGGCACAGGAATATAATTTTGGGATAAATCCAACTTTAGTATGGCATTTTGATGGCATCTATCCAGAAACGAAAAGAGGGGAATGACCTAGTGCGTGTGTTAAAATGAATGCTGTCTGAAACCTAGTTCTATAGTTATATAATCATTAGCTGCGCGTCGCCGTTTGAACCGCTGTATTTCCAATCTCGCCAATAAGTAACCTATGTCTTATTTTGAGTCTTAAGCTATGTAGTTACCAATTTTAATTATAAACAGCACAGTAGTTGAGAGGAAGGGATTTTATTTGTTAATCGAATTCAAAAAACGTAGGAGGTTTTCAATTTGACTGTATTTTTTATGCGTGCTACTTCATTACTTTTACTGGCTGTCCTTATTTTGATGATTGCGACTATTTTTTTGACTACCGACGTTGTATTGTTTGTTACTGTAAATATGCAGCAAACACAATAAGCCTATCTATAAAAGTTATATTAATTGTCTTTACAAATACAACTTATCAAGATTATAGCTAACACTAGCTGTGCCCGTGACTTCGTCCGTGTGGAATTTAACAAAAAAGTTATTGTTCAGTTCACAGAGTTATAAAATAAATAAATTTCTAAAATAAAAGTAGCTTAACTTACTCTTTACTACATCAGCTATCTGCCAGTGAAAGTCTCGTCAAAATCAGTCCAGCCGTTTCAGATATAAGCCGGAACGAACAAACAGACAGACAGACAAAAATTGTAAAAATGTTATTTCGGTATATGTACTGTGTATACATCCATGGGTATTTAGTGAAAAGCGGTTATTTTAATATTACAAACAGACGCTCCAATTTCATTTATTTGTGGATATAATATGGACTATAATACTCTGTCCGAGTTTCAACTTACCCATTTGTTATTCACTAGACGTCCCCTGCGATTTCACCAGGGGTACATTTATGACTACTGTTTTACTATTGAGGATCTTGTTTATAACCTTACTAGCCATAATAATTACATATATTATTATGGTTGTAATATTTGTGACCTTAGAATATGATGCCGATAATAACGGATTAATGTAGTGGTTACAACAACACGCTGTCATTGTGGTCCCAAGTTCGATCCCCAGACATGAAAAATGTGTGTACAGGCAGTTTTGGCATTAGTGCTAGTGCTATATTGGTTTCGGATTCCTTTTTCCACCATCCTTAACGCTACTAATGTGAATTTGTTTCCTCCTGAAATATAAGCTATAATATTAGAACAAAAAATGAAAATTATATATTTTTATTGTTTTTGTTACAGAGGACGGTGAATACATGTCGTTCGGTATATCTGGAGTCGTCGACCACACGCAGATGGTAGGTGGTGATGTGGCGGTCGCGTGGGTGGACAAAGACACACTCAAGGGCTACGCCAACGACTACTACCTGGATGCGAAGAGTCAGTGTGCTGGTGTCCACGGATCGTGTCCCGATGAACGGATTGCGGTTAGTTCCATTATGATACTGGTTATTTTTATTGTTTGTTTTTGCCTGGAACATGTCATTGTTGGACGTAGGCCTCTTCCTCCGTGTAAGGGAAAGGGTCCTTAGCCAGCTGTGGGATTCTTGATTCATGGACTTAGTTTTTTTCTTTGTGTTAGTTATAATAGCGTTGATATTTAATAATAATCTTTATTTCGGGACTAGCCCATATAGTGTTAGTAACAATGATGCTTATAGTCTAATGTTAGTACAATTACATTTAAATAATTAAATAATTACATTTTAATAAATTTTGAATTAACAATAACTATAATAATATTTCTTAATAATAATAACAACAATTTTAAAACAACTAAAATGTGCATTCCCTTTTTTAAATATTATATTAATGTGAATTATAATTTAATTATTAATTTATTTACCATTTCATTATCATTATTAACAATTTATAATTAAGGAGTTAAATACAATGAATTAAAAACACACAGAACACAAAATAGACATGAAAAAATATATATATCAAGTTAATCAGTATCATTCAATCCTCCTTTCACTCTTCGTGGCTTTCATCCATATCGTATGTACCTATCATGCTAATGTTATTAATTTATTTAGCGGCTCGGTCCGACGGCATAACATGCATGGTGATCCAATGTTTTATTATGGATCCGTCAAACCGGTCCGCAACTGTACGCAGGATGCTGTTGGTGCTCGCGCGTATCCGCCTCCACAGAGATGCCACACGCTTACGCATAATTGCATAAAAGCCATCTGTATGCTCCTCTGCGAACATCCCCGAGGCACTGCAGTGTCGCGGGAGCCCCAACAGCGCCCTAAACGCATTATTATACTGGACACGCAGGACGCTGTAGGCCTTCTTAGTATATTTAATCCACAGGCTGCAAGTGTAAAAAGATTGACAGTATGCTCTGAATAGAGTTATTTTAACTTCATTTGTGCACTTTGCAAACCTGCGGATAAGCATGTTACTTCTGACCGCCAGCGCCCTACGTTCCCGTTCCATGTCCATATCATCGCTCTGGTCAGCATTTACCCAATGCCCCAAGTACTTGAACTTTGTTACTATTTTAAGCGAGGTGCCACTTATTGTTACCGACGGTACTGTGGGATAACATTTATTACCTGCTTTAAATATAAGCATTTCGCTCTTTTCGGGATTATACCTAAGGCCATGAGCCACTGCATACCTCTCACAGATCCCTAATAATTTTCTAAGGGCTTTGATTGAAGGGCTCAGCAGCACCATGTCGTCAGCGTAACTTATATTGTTAACAAATGTACCATCAATAGAGCATCCGACTTTGGTGCTGCTCAGCTCCTCAATCAGACGGTTCACATACAAGCTAAAAAGCTTCGGCGAGGTCACTCCTCCCTGCCTTACCCCACATTCCAGCCTGTATGGCTCCGACAGCGAGCCCGCCCAACTAATAATGTTATTCTGGTTACCGTACCAGTACTTCAATAGACGTATAAGGCCTTCAGGTAGTGTGGTCTCTGTCTTTAATTTATGCCACAGCTTATTGTAAGACACCAAATCAAAGGCCTTTGAAAGGTCCAGGAAACACGCATAAACTGGTGTGTTCCTGTTCGTATAGTATTGGAAAGTATGCTTAAGACACAGCACTGCACTTTCAGTGGACAGTCCGGGTCTAAATCCGAACTGTGCGTCATGCAGATTTAGATGCGTATCCAATCGGCTACTGAGCATACTGTCCAGTATTTTTGCAATGATGGTGGCCAATGATATGGGTCTATAGTTACGTCTATCAAAGACATCCCCTGTACGGTTTTTCACAATAGGTACCACCAGGGTCCTCATCATTTCCTCAGGTAGGTATGAGTGACACACGCAAGCAGTATAAAACAACGCCAGTACCTTAGACATATGCTCACCCGCATACTGTACATGTTCAATGCTTAGGGAGTCATGTCCAGGTGATTTCCCGCGCTTTATGCTCTTTATAGCTGCTTTTACCTCTACCTCAGAAAATACCACCTGTTCAACTAACTTGGAATCATCTCCCAGATTCAATGAATATTCCTCCGATGGAACAAGTACAGATTCTACTTTAAACTGGTTTTTAAAGAGCTCTGCAATTTCAGAGGGCTCGCTAACACCGTTCACACTAACCGGAACTCGCGACCTGGGATTCAGTTTACTCGTTTGTTTCCAGAATTTCCCAAAGTCTTTATTATAATGATGTGAAGCTATCATGTCCATTTGTATCTGTTCTTTATTATCTAGGCACCATTTCAATCTTTCCTTAAAAACTTTTCTAGTATAGACCATGTTGTTATATATATCTCCCGTTTTAGGCCTACCATATAGAACCCAGTCCTGAAACCCACATCGCGCGTCCCGATGTGCTAACCTAACGTGCTTGTTCCATCCTACAACATGTTTTTTTCTCTTATTCTTATTTTTACTACAGCTTCGACTAGATGCAATTTTTAATACATTAACAATATTACTATACAAACTATCAATAATAATCCTATGTTCCTGATTACAACAACTAATATTACTACACTGATTTAACACCTCAGGAAACTCTATATGTTTTAACAAAATATCGCACTGCTCATGATATAATTTTATCTCTTCCAAATTTCTTTCCCCCCATATAACATCATTATTTTCATTAATATTATTACAAACAAACTCACTCCTAATTGTATTTAAATTACATTTAATTTGTAATGGGTAATGATCTGACCAGTAAACATCATAGTGTATCTTAGCATCTACAACTGCTTTCCATCCCGCCTCCGACACTACACAGTGGTCCAACCAACGTTTAGTATAGGAAATGTCACTTACATACGTGTGTGAATTCGAGTTCAGTCCTAAAATCTCAATGTCCGCGCACTTCCAATTCTGTTCCGTACAAAAATTCTTTAGCTCTTCTCCAAACCGAGCTCCTGGGTGTGAATTAAAGTCACCCAGCACAAACACTAAGTCAATGTCACATTCCTGACCAATTGCCGCAACCTCACTAAGGCATTCCGTATATTCTATAATATTATGATAATCGGCCGTATCTGTCGGCATATAGGCACTGAACACTAATAGCGGGCGATCCGCCAGTTCTATTCTAATAGCCGTTAACCGATCACTTTTACACCGCACCTCCGACACTGAGCTAAACTTACTTTTTCGCCACATTAAAGCAACACCCCCGTAAGGCCGCCCGCGCAAGATACCAGCGCCCGTGTCAACCGCAGATTTTCCTGTGTACTGAAAGTCCGGATCAATGCTGCCCAAAAATGGGATATCCTGTGGTAGCAACCATGTTTCCTGCAAGGCTATTATATCAGCTGATTTGCACAAACCTCTCACACATTCAATCGACCTCATAACGGATCGGCAATTAAAGGTTATCATATTAGTGCATTTATCCATTATATATTTATAGTACTTTTCGGCTTGTGTCATTGGTTGCAATTTTATTTTATTTATTTTATTTAACATAATTTAAAAGTGTTTCTTTCTTTCTTTCTATAATTATAATATTTGTTATTGCCACTTCATTGTGTTATGTTGTAACACTATGTATTGGCGCAACATAAGCTTTATAAAATATGTCATTTATGTATAATGTAACTTTCTTATCATAAGTTATAAAAATTGGTCCAACGATTGTATTGTTCATTGATTGGAACCAAAGGGACGAGTCTTACGTTTTTTCCTCAAAATATTTGTAATTAACTTATTTAATTTAGTTTCGTTACAGATGTTCTATCACAACTACAATTTAAATTTAATCACTTATTTTTAAATATATCAGAAAATTTGTTTCATTGTACTATAATTATATTTTTGTACACATGTTCATGGATAACAAAGGCCCTGTTCACCAGTTATGCATAACGCTATTTGACTGATGATGATAAAAATAGACCTTGAAAGCGGGAGGCAGAATAGGCCATATTAGGACCTGTTTCTTCTTAATTAATAACCTTAACTTCAAGATATAATGTATGCGAATAGGAATATCTCACAAATAGAGTATAATTCGATGGTAAAAAAGAATAATGAATCAAAAACTTTTAATATGTACGATTTTTATTTTTGCGTTACCCACACATTAGGAATTCTAAACATTTTTGAATATCATATCAAAAATTGACCGCCACGGTTCGCTTAAACCGAATATAAAAATCATCATATCAAAAATTTTGATTTAGCGAGTATATCGTTCTATAGCCTAATTGGCTAGAGCGCCGACACGGTCAGTCGGAGACGCGGGTTCGATCCCCGCTGGAGCGGTCAATTTTTGATATGATATTCAAAAATATTTAAAAACTTTTAACTCTCAGATACCGATATCCGTTAAATAGCGTTATCCTCAACCAGTTAAACAAGCTCTAAGTAATACTTATCAGTTAGTTAGTTATTTTAACCACCATCTTAACTCTATATTAGTGTAGGCAAGTAAACTATGCGCGTATGCAGCATCTAAGTGGTTAGGTTTGTTCCGGTTTGATGCTTCGAAGCCTCCATCGATCGACTTGAAATTCGGTATGCAAATAGTTTGAAACATCGCGAACAATCTTCATTATAGACAGTGAACTGAAATTTATGGTAACGTGACCGGAGACAAACGATGTCACGCATTCTTTGTTATAAAGTTTTATCAATGTCTAAATTTTGTTTATCGTTATTTGTATTATATTATTGGTTACTTTTGAATGAGGCCCTCTTTTGTACTAGTTGCAACTACAATCTAACTTTTATTTACTTTTCATCATTCATCATCATTTCAGCCTATAACAGTCCACTGCTGGACATAAGCCTCCACAAGTTCACGCCAAAAATGGTGTGAACACATATGTGTTGCCCATAGTCACCACGCTGGAAAGGCGGGTTGGTGACCGCAGGGCTAGCTTTATCGCACCGAAGACGCTGCTGCCCGTCTACGGCCTGTGTATTTCATTGCCAGTAGTTGGGTGGTTATCCCGCCATCGGTTTATTTACTTTTGCAAGGAACCATTCCTTAAAAAAATTATAAAAATTAAAAAAATCATTTTGTACCAGATTAATTCTTAAATGTATTAGTTTATTTTGAATGCTCTAGTACTTGTATATAACTTAAAACCGCTCTTCTAGATCGTCATGAATTTAAAAATGAACTAGTTCCTAGTGTCTTATTAAAGTCTGAAATGAAATCATGCCAAGTTTTTTTGTCAAATTTATGCAGCAGTTTAGACATAGTGAGTAGCCAAGACATGGGAGGATAAATAATAGTAGTTTTAGTTCCAGTACCGATTATATAGTCCCTTCGGAAAATTCAATATATCCTCAATTCAATTCAATATATGGAATTTAATCTGATATTAATTCGTTATAATTTTATATTGAAGAATAAGGATAGCTTGAATATAAAAGTTTTATACGATCCCATTTGAATTATAACTTAGGTACAAAGCTAAATTCTATTTTATTATGACAAAGGCGTTTCATAAGGTAGTGTCCTCTACACATATTGCACGTTGACCTATCGAAGGAGGCCATACATAATCTAATACAATATGATAGATTAATCTCGTTCGAGGGACCCAGATTGTTATCGAAGGCAGAACATTTAGCTGAGACCATATTACGGGCCAAGATAATTTCAAATACACGTATTAACAATATAGTCAATTTACTCGTATTTGCCATTATACGTTCTAAAGAATCGGCTATAAAGATCAATATTGCGTGTATCGTTTTTTGAATTTCAGTATGAACAATTTGTCTTTCGAATTCGATTTAGACGTTCAGTAAAATTACATACATATATATTATTGAAGTTTATTGAAGCGATATTATCATGAAAGTGAAAATAATTTTTGGGAACGAAGTAAAAGTCAGGTTCAGGAAGCGTACAATTGTGCCAATAACACTGTAGTTACTGCGCGCTCAAACGCGGTATTCAAATTTTAGGCGCGCAATTGCCAAATTGCTTTTTAGCTTGAATTCTGAACGAAACGATTTTCAGATGTCGCCTTGAATATAGACTTTGTAACATTTTAAATTAAATCGTGAAGCTCATAAATTGTAAAAAGAAGACAATAAACCAGTAAAAGTTTTGTTTTATTACCCTGTTAAATAAAAGCTTAAAAATAAAGAAAAATAGAGTAGCTTAGAAACCATACAGTTTGGGAACCCACCCTGAGTATGAAAGATGATGGATGCGAGAAAGAAATTAGTATGAGGCATGAAAGTACGAGAGGCATAATTGATAGAACTGGAATGAAAGAGTACAATGTAAATACAGGCTCCGACCATACATATCGGAGGTCTAGGAAAGGAAAAAAAAAATTTAAATTTAAAGGAATAATGTATGATGTGTATCAAATCTTTTACAAAAAAAAATGTGTGTCTACGTGTGTATGGCTGTAAAATTCCAAAAAAAATTGTTATTTGGAGTTTTCCAAACAGTATACTGTTTGGAAAACTCCAAATAAAACTCTTTGACCATAGTTGCTGTAAGTATTGGAAACATCGGGCATCTAAAAAACTTAATAAAATGCGATAAAATCGGAAAAGCTTGTTTCATTATAATGAGTGAAATTCGCGTAAACATTAGAAAGTAACATTTAAATTATTATATTTTTACAGGAAAACACGAGTTCCATCCGCGTGCTAAACGCAGCCCTAGTAAACGGCTACTCCATCGTTACTTACCAGCGTCCCTTGAAGGCGGCAGATTTCTTGGACAAGCCCGTGTTCACTAACATGAGCCAAGCCATCATATGGGCCATTGGACCCCTCAACTCTAAACGTGAGGTCTCCTACCACCAATACTTTACTAAGGTAAGGAACGCTTTAACCATTTTTTTTTAAATCCAAGTAGGGTTCAAAAGCACTTTTGAATCCTCATTTGAGTCAGTTTAGTTTACTTTATAAAATGAATTTAAGGTTAGGATTTAGGATAGATTCTGTAAACAAAACTCTGCAAAAAAGTTTTTAAATAGTGTATTGAACTGATGACATACGCTGGAACAGTAATCCAGATTTAAATACAATTTTCAATAAAATTCAAATTTTTAGAAAGTCCTATTTTTACGAGTAAGTATATGTCATCAGTTTAATTAATAAGTTGAACCACATACAAATATCCATTTCTATAATTTTAGCACAAAGTGCTGTACGCATTTCCGCATTTTTCTTATCACGATATAAACAGCGCTTCTAGCTGAAAATGTTGAAATGAAAATTTGATTAATTTTTTATATTTTATCTTTATTTCGATGACTACACGTGACATTGTTGCTAATATAGTCTCAATGTTACACAGGGTGACAAATTCATTGAGTTCGGCCGACCACCGCTATGGAACTGCCCGATGCCTGAGGGTGACGAGGAACACAAGTCAGAACCGATTCGCAAGGAACCGCCGACGAGACCGGCAGCGGTAGAAGAAGATGTAAGTACCTTACGTTTAATCATATGTCTAGTTATTGTCTTAAAGACACGCTAGTTAAGTTAAATTAAAATATTAAGTTTAAATTGTTACTAATAAAAATGAGATCTATTTTACTTAAAATAGATAAATAAAACATAACAAACAACAATAAAAAGAAAAAAACAAGTTAGTGGTAGGTATATCTCCACAGACAGCGTTGTCATAATATCAAAATTATTAAAAAAATATATACTGTATTTTAATCCTAATAATGTGTGTGTGAATTGGTCATAGTAACTGGCTGATATGCTAACAGTTGTGTGATCGCTCCCCTCATGTGACAAACATTTATAGGGCCAACCATACATTTTGTCATGGTCTGTGCGTCTGTACTTGTATATTTTAATGACTTTCTGGATCTTTGATACAGTATTCACACTCTTATTTACTAATAGTATTTTAATACTGAGGGTATCTCACGAAGCGAGGCACTCACTGAAGCCTGTAATATCGAAAAATCGATTCGTTCAAATAAGAAATATGTATGCAAATAGTAATACGAAGCACTAGGGCCTTCTAGATACCTTAAAACGTCGATGACCTTAGTATGAACTTTGCAAAGGTTACACTACTCTATTTTGCTGGCGAGGATTTAAGGTTGTGAAATATTTACCTTTTAATATTTACCCTTGTATATTGAAGGTACGAAATAACTTTCATCTTTCTATTACGAGATGTTTTATATATTCCATTGTAAATAGCGCACGTTACGAATGGTTGGAACGTTTACCATCAGGTGTAAGTTGAGTTGAAGCTACACTCGAGGAATATTAAAACGTTAGAACGCCTAATATTGTAAAAGTGAATTTCTTGCTTTCTTGCTCTTGCTTTGCTTCTCGGTTAAACACACTCAAACACACGCTCATATATATATATGTATGTCTAATATTAGAATTGAAAAATTTTACTCTTAAATAGTCATCAAAAGTTATTTTAAATAATAATTTTATAAAATAATTACTGTGAAGCTACGAGTGCCACCGATAAATTAATGATAAATTATGAATATATTTAGAATCATTATGATGCCACACCTTTTGATATAGTAGAGTTTTAGAAGTAAGTTCTGTAAGAAAACTTCTTCTGCTAGTGTCTTTCTCTATTTATACCTAAAAATTGCTTTAGACTGCAGTAATCAAGCCCAATCCCGTGCCGACTCCACGACCATCTCCGAAGGTGACGCCCTGGGAGATCCCCGGCATCCAGTGCTACGAGCCACCAGATGGCGTGTTCTACGCACAGATGGGACCCACTGGCGGAAAGCAAGGATATTCTGCCATTACAGGTTGGTACCATTACATAAATAATTACACACCATAAAATATTTAAACCTTCATAAATAAGTTCTTAAACTAATGTAAACTCGTATAATTATGTAGCTTTGAGTCTGCGCCAAACAAGCAAATTAATTATTTACGCAAAGCGTGAGTGTAGCGCATTTTTTGGAATGTTAATGTTTATTGCTTGAGATTTCATGTTGCGTTGTTAATTTTATTTTGGTATTTCTTTATTTTTTATGCCGTGTGGTGTCAGTCGAGTAGAATAGCACCACCCCCTTTCTTCCCTTGGAGGTCGTAAAAGGCGACCGAGGGATAAACCTGGCTCAAAATCAACAGAGTCCTGGAGAAGGAAAACTTTATTTGAAACCCGGAATGGGGTCTCTGTCAAGCATTCGTGGGATAGCTCTAAAATGCGAAAGACTCCTGCAGCCGAACTGGCTTCACACGTATCGACTCGTCGTTCCTGTGGGCCTAGCCAGTGAGGCCGAGAGGGTGGCGCAGAGTTTAGGCAACTCTGCGTTTTCCTAAAGAGTGTCCTAGGCTACACAGTGTCTGTCTGATACTGTCTAAGTCGTCTGCAATAGACGGACTAAGGCCAAAGATTTCTTTATGTTAAGATAATTTAGTGATCTTTGTTTATCAATTCTGTTTTAAAATCTAAGGCTATTTATCGTGTCGGCGTGTAGTAATCAAATCATATGGGTAGCTGGTTAAGGTTCAAGAGATTACAAACACGCTCAAATCAGACGAATTATCCATAATAAAAAGTATCAGTTTTTTTAGTTGTGGTAATAAAACTTGACCTAAGACGTTTTTCGCTTTGTTCTCCGCTGTCGTAACTGGGTTGTATTAAACATTAATTTTATTCGCATGTTGGTTACGTAATGAGAACTTATATTTTATAATACAAACGCTATGCTTAAAAAAGTATGTTATTCTCTTGTTCTTTAAAAAAATATATATAATTAAAAACAACTTCACCGAAAAAATACTTATACTATATATTCTGTCCCAAATTTTATCTAAATCCACTTAGCCGTTCTGGCAAGCTCAGTGCTAAGTAGGGAACATCCATACATCTGATCAAAATTTAAGATTTATACATAACTATCCAAAAGTTTATCAGCCAACCCGCTGTAGAGCATCGTTGTGTATTAAGCTCCGATCTTTATGCTACATGGAGAGAATGATGGAGATGGAGAGAAGAGGCCTATACCCATATTTAACTGAGGTAGGGCACAGCAGGAATTTCCTGCTCAAAATATGGAGCAGCCCGACTGGAGTAGTACCTCGACCTTACAGAAGATCACAGCTAAATAATACTGTTTTCAAGCAGTATTGTGTTCCTGTTGGTGAGTAAGGTGACCAGAGCTCCTGGGGGGGATTGGGGATTTGGTCGGCAACGCGCTTGCGATGCTTCTGGTGTTGCAGGCTTCTATAAGCTACGGTAATCTCTTACCATCAAGTGCGCCGTACGCTTGTTTGCCGACCTAGTGATATAAAAAAAAATCAGCAGTAGGATGTGACAGGCTGAATTGTGAGCGATCATGATTCAAATTAATGTCAATTCTTTGTTCTGCAATTAAAAACAAGCCACGATAACGATATATTTATAGGACTATAAATAGTTTTATGCTATTTCAGATTATAACAAATAAGTATTTCTTCTAAATCCAAATCATCTTGCCGCTCTGGATTAAGTAGGGAATATCCGTCCGTATAAACTTTCGGATTTATGCTAAGAGTTTATTGTAAAGTACTTAAGGCCTACTGAGAACATCCAGATGTAGGATCACACGCGTTCAATGCGAAAGTTTTGAAAGTTTCAAAAATGTTTAATGCTCTACCCTATTCAGACATTGTTTATAAGAATATTCGCTTCTAATTCAACTGAGGTGGAGCACAACAGGAAATATCGATCTCAAAATATGGTGCAGCCCAACTGGATATATGGCAGCTAAATAATATTGCTTTCAATTAGTGTTGTACTCCTGTGGTGAGTAAGGTGACTAGAATTCCTGGGATATTGAGGGTAGGATTGGCAACGCGCTTGCGATGCTTCTGGTGTTTCAGACGTCTATAAGCTACGGTAATAGCTTACCACTAGGTAAGCTACAGTTTGTTTGTTTCAGCGACCTGGTTGCATAAAAAATATTAATTATTTTTAAGTTTGTAACATATTGTATGAGTACTTGGTATAAATAAAAAATCTTTATATTCTTTTGCAACATTTCACAGAAGTTTTGATATCATCGCATTCGAGACTTACATTTTCGAAACCGACATACATAACTTTAGTAGTAGAGACTATACTCGTAGTTTGTGTTTGGATTTCATTTAATGACATTTTTGTGTGCCCATCTTCACAATAAATGAAATCTATATAAAAGCAGTAACTCTTTTTACGTCATTAAAGGGTAAAATGAAAAGAAATTTTTAACTAGCGACTTAAATTATGCGATTCATGCTACTGGGTTTTCAGATTTATAATAAATTATACAGGTCACGTCGGTTGGGGTATTTCCTGGTACATCAACGGTCTCTTGATTCCTGAGATTACGGTGGTCCGAGGCAAGAAGTACACGTTCGTGGTGGAAGGTGGTACTGACCCTGAGGTACCAGCTCGCTACCATCCCTTCTATATCACCAATGATCCTGTTGGAGGATATTACCATAAAACTGATGCGGAGAAAAAGGTAAGTAGACATTAAAAATTAATCATGGTCGTTATATGATCATCACATCTTAATAATTTTGATCTGTTGCAATCAAACTGAATCTACAGTACATTTAAAGTTTAGTACTTAAACGATTTTTTCGTCCCTTTTCTAGTCAATTAATTACGTCTTAAATATTAATGCTGAGTAACTAAATGCTTTGGTTTATTTCTAAAGCCATGATTTACATCGCCCAAATCATTATCTTTTTTTAAATTATTTTTTTAAATTTAATTTTAAATTATAATTATATTTTAAAATATTTTTCACTGAGGTAGGGCACAGCAGGAAACACCCTGCTTATAATTTGGAGCAGCCTGACTAGGAAGTACTTCAACCTTACCGAAGAACACAGCTAAATAAAACTGATTTCAAGCAGAGTTGTGTTCTTGTGATAAGTAACGTGACCAGAGCTTCTGATGAGCGTCAGGGGTAGGATCGGCGAACCGCTTGTGATGGTTTTGGTGAAGCAGGCGTCTATAGGCTACGGTGACCATTTACCATCAGGTGGTGTGTACGTTTGTTTGGTGACCCAGTCGCTTAAAGAAATATATTTTCTTTGTAGTATAGAAACGATATTCAAATAAATTTGTGGGGCCTAATATTATTATAATTGTCGCAGGGTATAGAAATATATGCAGGTGTGCGTCGTTTGCGTAACGGTGAACTTCAACCAACTGGGGTTGGCCGTCTTTGTAACTGGACTCCAGACAATGAGGGGCCGGAAGCTGACGAGTACCCAAGCTTCGGAGCTTATCAGCGATCTCTGACTCTGATCTGCGAGGAAGGCAACCCTGGGGTGGTTACTTGGATCCCAGACAAAAATACTCCGGACACTGTCTACTATCAGGTAAAGAGAAACTATATAATACAATCTAACCGATGCTTTTTTCTACATATGGGTTACATTTTTTCTTTTACCTATAACATTATGTTCATTATTCTGTATATATCTTATCTCAGATTTAAGAAATAAACAAAAGATCATGCAATTTAAACATTGATGTGTGTCAAAAAAAAGTTTCTTAAATCTATTTAGTTTCTATACTTCATAATGCATAAACTATGAGGGATTAACAGGTTAATATATTATTGATATAGAGCTCTTAAAATTGTATTTATTTTCATTTAGTTTCTTTATACATATTTACATATGTATTTTAATTATAAATCCCTATTTTGTACATAATCTTTGCTATCTGTTTTCTGTTTCAGCCTTTCAAGTCTTCTATCGCATGAGGTTTCTTTTTGTATCTTATTTATTTCATGTGTGTTAGAACGCTAATTATTTCGTTAATATAAGAACATTGTATAATTGAAATATTTTTGCAGTGTTTCACTCATCGCCATCTCGGTTGGAAAATACGCGTGATCGATGAGTGTGACGCTACAGACGCAGAGGAAAGTCGCGTAGTCGAGACCTTAGCCCTTCCTGACGATCTTATGGGCGAAGAGTCTATTCAGGTACAAAGCCGTCTGAGACCGGAATCAAAATTTTTAGATCAGCGAAAAAAACTTCAAAAAATAATCAATACGAAACAAAATTATAACGATTTCAGTAGCGATAAAGGAGACAGCGGCCTCTCGGGAGAAGTGTACCCAGAACCCAGCAGGAACTATTTGCACCCGAGTGGACACGAGTATGAATTGCCGATATCAAAAGTGCAAATCAAAGAAGTCATTGAAGCTGTAGAAAATTTGGAAGATCAAATGAAAGATGAAATTAAAAGAAATACAACATATCCCCAAAAGATATCACAATACCAAGTTCATGAAGATGTCAAGGAGTTTGTACCAGAACAACCTATAAGAGAGGGAGATGAATATGTAGTTGAAACAGCAAAATTGCCGGAAACATTTTTATTGCCACCAAATCAAAAACCACAGACATTACATAATGTATTGAGACCTAATTCTCAAAATAAGCCAATGGTAAATATGAGACCACCTTTTCGTAGACCGACACCTCCCGAAATTAAATTGCGTAGACCATTCCCGATGCACCCGAAAGGAAATAGTCCATATCCACTGTCAATGCCCAATCCACACGGGTCATATGGAATGCCCAAAAAGCCGAATAAACACCATAATAATCGACCTCCATCAAATATGAATATGAATAGACCTCAGCAATCAAACATTACACCAATGAAGACAATGCCACAAATGCCTCCTCCAAAACCAGTTTATAATCAAGGGCCACCAAAGCATGCGCCAAAAATTCCTAACAATTCCGTGCAATCCGTTATAATAGGTAAACCTGGACATAACAACATAGCAGTGCCAGCCCATAGTCAAACGTTAAGTTTGGGACATACAGATATAATTGCTAATCAAGTTGTAAAGAGTCAAATAACCTTACCAGGATCAAATGATGCTGCAGCTCAACATAGTGTTCCACAAATCTTCTTTAACAAACCAGGACAAATAATACTAGGAAAACCCATGGATCATCCTAAACCATTAGACCAACAAATGCTGCAGAACAAACCACAATCTGTTCACACGGTGAGAGTATCTTCAACTCCTTCGCCTGAAGTTTATCGTCATTCTTCCACAATGCGCACAAGAACAAATGAAAACCATCAACATTCTCATCCACATACACAAAATGAAATGAAGTCATCTGATTTCATCGGAGAATCCACAGAAACTTCATCGTTCGCTCCTGCTCAGAATACCGGTTTCAAACCAGACTCCATTGTAATTGAAAGTGGTTTTAAACCTATCATTCGCGAACCTTTGATGGCGGGTGAAGATAAAATAGCAGAATATGACAATAATCATGCAAATAGAAGAGAAGATACAGATGTAGAAGAAGATTATGAAGAGGCTCCCCAATATATAAATTCTAATCATGCTTATCCCAGTGATAAAATAACCGAGTCGTTTGAACCAATGTTCATACCGTCTCCTCCTGATCATTTATTATCTAATAACGATAGAACCAAGGAAGTATTTCCAAGCAATCATGCAAAAGAAGATAGACCACATCCCGTTTACATCAAAACAGAGAGTGAGCTGAATGCTCTCTTTGGCAAGAAAAACATGGACCGGGATTCTCC
The DNA here is from genome assembly GCF_905220565.1 of Melitaea cinxia. NCBI lineage: Eukaryota > Metazoa > Arthropoda > Insecta > Lepidoptera > Nymphalidae > Melitaea > Melitaea cinxia. The sequence goes on from NC_059416.1 coordinate 173,962, forward strand.
TTCAGATATGGTTATGGAGTCAGATAAATTAACGCCTCAGTATTTACCCCCCGCACCTAAATTACCGAAAGAGCATTCACAAAAAATAACAGCTGACCAAACATTTACGACTTATGATGGTAAAACAATTTCTGCGGCTACGTTGACTAGCGTCCCAGAGGTAAATAAAGGTAATACTAAGTTGTTTTCTTCAAAGCTACCAGCAAATACAGAGCTACTTCTTAAAACACCACAGTTTGGCCCTTTTAAGGGTGAAATCCCTCCTGTTGTCGCCGATCATATAAAAACAGATGCAGCAAACGTTCCCGTTCCAGTTTTTACAAACACAAGATCTACGCATTTGAAGCTTGTTAACTCAGTACACAAACAAATCTCACCTGAAATATTTGACTTGAAAGCAGAAGGTAGTGAAAAACATGAGGAAAAAGTAGAGGATGAACCAACTAAGCAAGAAAATAAAGAAGACGAAAAAGAAGAAGACAAAGAAGAAGATGAAGAGGAAGAAGAAGAGGAATACGAAGAAGATGGTTTAGAAGATGAAGAAAGTAAGCGTCGTAAAAGAGACACAAAAGCTGCTCAATTTGAAATGGGAAAAATCGAAGAAGGAACGACAGATATAAATAGAAAAGATAGCGATGCAATAAATCATGTGGATTTTGAGATAATGTCTTCTGACACAACTTCAATCACAAATAATACTCAAGTTTTAACTTACGTCATAATGCTAACTTTACTAAAGAGATTTTTTTAGAATTTCGTAAAGCTTCTATTTATTAAATTATTTATTGGATTAAATTATTGTGCCTTGCCATGAATGCATTTGGTTGATTGTAGTGATTATTTATTCGGGATCAAGCTGTGGGTACTGTATTGACTCATTTCGTCTTCGTCCGCAGACTCCTTGACGTTAATGTAACTCACCTGTTACCACTCTCACGCGTGACGCAATTCAATACTCTGTTAGTTGTAAGATTTTGTAAATATTTTTACTTTAATAATAAATGTAGAATAACATTTTAATTGATTTCTTTATTTCTGTCACACAGTATATCATTAATTATTATGAACATTTTAATATCAATCAAAGTTCGATTAAATACTTTTTTTAATACATATCTGTACATTTTTCAGTTTATATTATTATATATATTTTTAAATATAAAAAACAAACGACTTGTTCACCGTCAAAAGATGTCAAAATGGTTTATTTTTATACACTCGGCGTTACAAATTTATAACCACGACAATAATTTATAATTTTTTATTTGATTTAGGTGAAAAAGTTATTTTATCTTGCACTTAAGAATAACGAAACCACATACACCTACACACTTACACTTCAGCCTATTGCAGTCCACTGCTAGACATAGGCCTCTACAAGTTCGCGCCAATAATGGCGTTAACTCATGTGTGTTGCCCACAGTCCCCACGCTGGGCAGGCGGGTTGGTGACCGCAGGGCTGGCTTTGTCGCACCGAAGACGCTGCTGCCCGTCTTCGACCTGTGTATTTCAAAAGCCAGCAGTGGGATGGTTAGCCCGCCATCGGTCGGCCTTTTAAGTTCCAAGGTGGTAGTGGAACTGTGTTATCCCTTAGTCGCCTCTTACGACACCCACGGGAAGAGAGGGGGAAAACCACATACGCCGTCGATAATGATATCTCCAGCTTTTGACAATGTTTAGTTTTTAATGCTCCAAGAGCAATCAATGTAGAAAATATATAAATATCAGTGACGTCATAAGCGCCCAACCATCTTGTTTAAATTTTAAATTGACAGTGTCGGTAATTATAAAAGTGCATAATTATATTCATTGACCAACAATTGCCATAAAAAAAAAACATGAAAGTTTTTAACTTATAATATTTTTTCAAACTTACAAAACTATTTTCATGTATTTCAAAATAAAATAAAATTTAGAATATTTAAGTCTTATTCATCAATAGGACAGAACACATCTCTACGACTTATTATTTACTTCGTTATTTATTTAAAGTTTTGCGCTGACGGAAAAATTTTGCGCTGAGTACATTGGCATCGAAAAGGTTAAAAAATGTTAAACACAAGCCTTGTTCGTGTGACTTTGTCTGAATTACATGTTATATTTATAATTTTAACTTTATGTGTAAAGGAGAAATCACCTATCTGCTGTACGTTCTGCTTATTGCTGTATTCTTAAAAACAAAATCATTTTGTATTAAATAACAACATCCCATTTTTGTGTGAGATAATTTCTAAGAAATATAACTTTTTTTTTATGTCACAAGGTCGGCAAACAAGCGTACGGCTCACCTAATGTTAAGAGATTACCGTAGCTTATAAACGCCTGCAACACCAGAAGCATCGCAAGCGCGTTGCCGACCCAATCCCCAATCCCCCCCAGGAGCTCTGGTCACCTTACTCACCAGCAGGAACACAATACTGCTTGAAAACAGTATTATCTAGCTGTGATCTTCTGTAAGGTCGAGGTACTACCCCAGTCGGGCTGCTCCATACTTTGAGCAGGAAATTCCTGCTATGCCCTACCTCAGTTACTTATATAATATAGAAAGTTTAAAGAATTGAACATATTACGCACAGTATTATTTTCGATTTCACATTTGAACGTAGTAAGTATAATAAATACAGATTAAAAATCGTTGCAATGATAAATAACAAAAAAAAAAAACGAGTGTGCTTTAGACCACACGACGAAGTAAAACTTCTTTAGTTCCTACGGTGATACACGAATCGTAACTTCCTCTCTTTCTATCTTCACTAACTTATATCTCCCTCTTAACTTCCATTCGACTCACCAGCTCACATTTTCGTAACGCTCTCGTTACGCATTCACCAGCTCCCTAAGTCAAGCGTGCGTAAAAAAGTTTTACTTCAAAAATAAAAAATGAAACATTACTTAATACTAAGCAAGGTGTGAACGCTCGATATCTTCTTGGTGAGACGCGTGAAGTTGGCGACGATCTTCTCGCGGTGGAACTGAGAGTCAACGAGCCGGAGAACTGACTCCCTTCGACGACCGCTGAGTGGAAACAATCAGGTTATCAATTCATAATATTTATTTAGGGACCACCGGTATATTTTCATTGGAAACATGTGCAGGCTACATTCAATTAAACTTTAAATTACAGCGCGCAGCGCTTTAAGGTAGAAACTAGAAGTAGAAGAACAAATAAATATCGATTAAAAATAATAATATAATAACTAAATACTATAAAATAAATTCCGGAATTTCAAAAAACGGTTGTATGTATTTAGCGTTTTTTTTTTCTGGAAACTTCAATGACTATTACTATGAAATATTTGCGAATAGAAATAAATAAATAAAAAAGATTTTTTTTCTGAGAATCTTCAGAGAAAAATCTGTTCAACCGTGTATACTATATGTAGGTTTCAATATAGACAAGGGTCTACACAGATCAAAACCCAAGAAATATGTGAATTTCTAAACTTTCACGATAACTGAACACTTTTGTATTATCGATCTGCACTTATCACGATTATTATTTTGAAACTTCCAAAAGTAAGATATATATAAAATAAGAAAAGATCTTTAAAACGATACATAGAGGTGCAGAACTCACTGTCTGTCCTTCAACAGTCGCGCGGCGGCTGCCAAGCTCAGCCCCGCGCGGTCAGTTGCATCCACATCACTACCGCGGCGGACCAACTCCTCTATGATATCTGTTTTAGCGCCTTGACACACTATCAAATACAAGTAACAAGCATATACAATTTCTCGGCACACTGACACCAGGAACTGGTAAAGTATCTACTAGTAGCCAGAGCTCCTTTCAAGGGTAGGTGGCAGGGCTGGCAGCGCATTTCCGATGTTTCTGGTTTACCATACCGCTAACTTACTCACTAAAAGACCACAACTCACTCGACTCACTCACTCACTAACTTACTCACTAAAAGACCACAACTCACTCGACACTCGAGAAGTTAAGGGCAGTGTTATTTGACTGTAATTTTTTGTAACGTTAAGTCACTCTCTCCTGAGGGGCTGCTCAGTAATATGGAAAGTTGGAAAGCTTTATGCGTTTTATAGCCTACAAGTTAGGAAAATGTTTGCTACATCAGCTGGTCTACTGCGAATATATAATTATTTTACAAAAGAGGTTAAGAATATAAATATGGCTCAAATTACCTGCTCGCATGAGAGGAGTCCACGAGTTGCTGTCCCTCACACTGACATCACCGCCTTTCCCAAAAACATATTTGACCACTTCAAGCCGGCACGAGTCGACAGCGTAGTGCTCCACGCGGAGTTGGTTGAGGTCACGAGCCTGCTCTAGTTACAAATTTAAAAATATATAATATTGAAGTTTTTAAAGCTTGTTCTATTTCCTGTTAAATTTCATCACTATCTATTTTAATACGTTATTTAATTTTAAATCTTGAAGTAATATAAGCTTTTTAGCCCGTTGGCGTAGTTTGTAATAGTTCTGCTTTCTGCTCCGGGTGTTATGGGTTTGATTCCCGCCCGAGTCTGATCATAATATTTGTATATAATTTCAAAGTATATTTATTATAAAAAAAATAGGTGCCAGCTGCTACCAACTGAGGACCTTTATCTAGAAGATAAGCTGCTCTAGATTTCAGCAAAAAAATTTGTTATTTTCGCGAATTAAGAGAACTTATTGATATTTATAAAGAAATAACAATGTCTAGTTATTTCAACACAAGGGTGATAAAAAAATATATTCCATTCCAAGACCGGTATTACAGAGGCGTGATCGCCTTTTTATTACATTACCAATAACAATCTCGGGGCGAAAAGAAATCAAAAATGACAAACTAATACCATGTTTCTTATTTTATTTACTCGAGGGTAAAGTTGTCCAACTTCAACTGCTTAAGGCTGCGAAGGCATCAAGTGTGCCAGATTGGTTAAGATTTACGATCACATTTTGCATTTATAAATTGTTGCGTGATGTTTAATATCCTCCTTTATGTCTTGAATATTTTGTGGGAAGATCACACGATTTAGGTATTTAACTTAAGTTTACAGTTCAGACTTTTCTACAATCTTGCGATGTCAGTTGACTGTGTATTAAATTCATATTTTTCACATCCAGTAATATTATATAACATTTAATCATCTATGTTTAAATATTTTCGTATCAAATTTCAAGCGGCTTTCTTACTAACCATAAAAATATTATTATTATATTTAACATAAACATCTTGAAATGAAATCCTGCTGTTCACCTCCTGTGTGTTAAAATGTCATAAAAATAACTGTTCTTATTTGTGAATTCATAAACTTATACATTGAAAAATATAGTGAAATTACCTGTATGAGATTTCACGTAAACGAAATCTAGTTTTTAGATAGATAGTATTTATTACCTAAATTACATTTAAGCTAGTAAATAAGAAAAAAAGTAGAGAGTCCTCTATGGCCATAACGTCTACATCGTGTAACAAAGTAACAAGAGTCTCAAAATGGCCGTGGCGGTACATCTCGATTTAAATTATGAAAAATAAAGACCTGGAAGTTGGCTCCTCTCTCCAACAGTAGATCTGCAACAGCTGTATGTCCGGAGAGCACGGCAAGGTGCAGCGGGGTTTGTCCCGTCGAGGATGGCTGTTCGATGTCCGCGTTGGACGACAGTAAGAATCGCACCATATTTAAGTCACCTATTACAACAAAACGACGTATAAGTAACGAATTTCAACTAGGTAATGCCTAGTCTTTTTTTACATATCTAGGTTAACAAATGTACGGCTTACATGATGATAAGCGATTATCGTAGCCTATAGACTCCTGCAATTCCAGAAGCATCGCAAGCGCATTGCCGACCCTAATCCCCCCAGGAGCTCTGGTCACCTCAATCACCACAGGAACATAACGCTACTTGAAAGCAATATTATGTAGCTATGATATTATTCGTGGTCGAAGTACTGCTCCAGTCGGGTTGCTCCACATTTTGAGCAGGATATTTCCTGCTGTACCCTACCTCAATTGAAAGTCATGAATTTTGTGATGCTATGTCATATGGTGTGCTAGACTATAGGAAATTATAATGTATTAAAGTGGATTACTGTCTGTCACTGTAAAATATATATGTTGTACTAAATAGGCTATTTAAAAAAACTTTAAAAAAACGTAAAATTTAACTAAAAAGAAAACCTTTAATTTAGCGTTTTGTAAATTGTATTGAAGAGCGTAATTAATGCAAAGAAGGCATTACTCTACAACCCTATTTTTGGCTTAAATGTCATTGCAGGTCGTTCTAGTTCTTCTTCCTCTTTTTCTCTATCTTTAGCTTTTAGCTGTAGTGATTAATGATCTTGACGAAGCAAAAACTTAAATCCATTCTCCAAGTAACACAACTACTGCACAGTTAACTATATTTTATCGTCTCGTTACTCAGCGAAATTGTTTCATAGAGCGCTTTACTTGACCAAAGTAATTGTGAACATATGTGTACTGAAACGTGTGTCAAGGATTCTACATTTCAGTCCTGTACAGTATGTGTCGGTCTGACTCTAGTTTTGAATGTAGTGTATAGTTTTGGATTTTTAAACCTACGAAAATTCAGATTCAGACAATTTTATCATCCGCATAGTAAAAATTATGTCTATGATTGAAAGTTTGATCGGTCTTCAATTATTTACAAACCAAAATTAAGTCCTTTTTAGAAATAATTACTGCATATTTCGCTTCAGTGCTTTTACTTTTAAGGATTTAGCTGCATCGCTTTGGAAAATTAAATATATTTTTGTCAAATTCATATTTACACATCTCTTACACTTATTTTATTTATGTCTTTAATTACCAATAAGGACTTAGGCTAAAATTAAGCTAGCATTTTAGCTTGAATTTACTGATAATTCAATTGATCATTGTTAGTTCACTTTTAAAACCTAACCTCAAATAAATTGAAATAAATTAAGGATGTCATAAATTCAATGTTTAGTCAATTGTATTTTAAGCAAAAAAAAAAGAACTACAGTGAATGCAGTGACTTTATCTCACTCCTTTGTTACATAACTTTTTGTGTCTCAATATTAAAGAAATTATTTATAACCATTATTTTCTTAACACAAAACATATTTTAGCATATAACGTACATAATTTAACTTATGACATTACAAACTTATGTAAGTAATTAGAAGGAAGCCCACCTTTTCTCGTTGCGGTGGCGAGCGGCGTGTACCCGTTGTGACCGTTGATGATTGAGACAAGTGCCGGCCGCTCTTCCAGCATCTGTTGCACCTGGATATAATTAACTCAATTACACTTTTGATTACTTCTCGGCAAGCTAGTGTGTGCGGCGTAGTAACAAAACATGCTTACAAGTTGTGATTCATGCGGAGATAACCAAGAAAATGTGTGCTAAAACTTACCAAGGCGGTAGATATACAAAATTGTTTCTTATCCAAAATAGTGTTTGTGAGAAAAATAATAATTGGAACGAAGTTCCTTACGGCAGACTGGGCGACCAAACTGAAAAAAATGGTTTTGAATATCATATCAAAAATTGACCGCTCCAGCGGGGTTCGAACCCGCGTCTCCGACTGACCGTGTCGGTGCTCTAGCCAATTAATCTATGGAACGATGTACCCGCTAGATCGAAATTTTTGATATGATAATTTTTATATTCGGTTTAAGCGAACCGTGGCGCCGTCTATGGTGAGCTCTTAACAGAAACCCGTAACTATTTAAAGTTTCATATTACAATGAAAATCTTTGACAGGAGACGACACCATGCTATTTTTAATATGTTCGATTTTATTTTTGTGTTACCCACACATTAGGAATTCTAAACATTTTTGAATATCATATCAAAAATTGACCGCTCCAGCGGGGTTCGAACCCGCGTCTCCAACTGATCGTGCCGGCGCTCTAGCCAATTAAGCTATGGAACGATGTACCCGCTAGATCGAAATTTTCAACAACAACGAACAAAATTAAACAAAAACTAAATTAAAAAAATAATCAAGAACTAGAAAATATATAAAGAATTCAACATTTTTTTTTTCAAATTGTGTTGCTTCTATACTATCGGAAGGAACTTCGTTCCTACCTGGTGTCCCATGACACCACATAATTTTTTATTATTAAGTTGAATGTCGAAGGACGAAGAGCAATCGGTAGACCAAAATAGCGATGGATGGATTGTGTGAGTGGGGATATGAGAAAGAGAGGAGTAAGCGCTAAAGTGACGAATAATAGAGAGGAATGGAAGAGAAAAACATATTGTGCTGACCCTACATAAGTGGGATAAGGGCAGGGGGATGATGATGATGATATTCAGTAAGGTTGAGGAATTTCCCCAGAAGGGCTGCTCCAAATATTGAACACGATATTTCCTGCCATGCTCTACTTCAATGAATTTTACAACATTTTTTAATGTGCACGCCGTAAGTCTCGCCATTTCATAATAGTCAACGATAGTAAGGTAATAAAACCAGCCTGTTTAAGATATCCACATTGCACGGCCATACAGAAGCACACGATGGATGTACCGTCCGAGTCGGTGCTGGTCCACGTGTCTTCTGACCACTGCGACTCCAACCACTGGCGATGATTTGACCGACCACTGTTCGAATAAAAAATATACATTTGTAATTTTTTGTCAGCGGCAGTAAACTATACCAATCACCATTAACAGAACATTAACATTAAATTGATAGTTAAAATAATATTATAGCATTTAAAATAATTGTGTTTGCTCGCAAACGAAAAAAAAACCGACTTCAATTACATCGACGAGTAATACAATGTAGATCGACGAAAAAATAGTCAAGTAACTACGCGTTATCAAAGATTACTCAAAAAGTAGTTATTAGATTTCGATAAAATTTATATGTAACCACATGATAAATATCAGCTTTTGATTAAATTAAAAATTATCAAAATCGGTACACCCAGTAAAAAGTTATTGCGAATTTTCGAGAGTTTCCCTCGATTTCTCTGGGATTCCATCATCAGATCCTGGTTTCCTTATCATGGTACCAAACTAGGGATATTCCCTTTCCAACAAAAAAATAATTATCAAAATCGGTATACCCAGTAAAAAGTTATTGCGGATTTTCAACAGCTTCCCTCGATTTCTCTGGAATCTCATCATCAGATCCTGGTTTCCTTATCATGGTACTAAATTCGGGATATCTCCTTTCCAACAAAAAAAGAATTATCAAAATCGGTACATTCAGTAGAAAGTTATGCGGTATAATACAACGTAGGTCGACGAAAAAAGCGTCAAGTAAAAACGCATTTTTAGATATAACTCGAAAAGTAGTTGTTAGATCTGAAATAAATTTAAATGAGACCAATTGGCACATACCACCTTTCGATTAAAAAAAAAATTGTCGAAATCGGTCCACACGGTCAAAAGTTCTGATGTAACATACATAAAAAAAATACAGTCGAATTGAGAACCTCCTCCTTTTTTAGAAGTCGGTTAAAAAGTAAATATTATGCCTATCAACAATGGCATTGCGTGGTTTTTTCCGCTTGAGACCCACCGAAAGTTTACTGACCTTACCAAATTTTTTTTTTACCAAAGTAGTTTAATAGTTATATTTTTTATTCACTGATTTTAAAAAGGAGGAGGCTCTCAATTCGACTGCATTTTTATGTATATTACATCCCGGACGCGCTGTAGAATGATTTCTTTCACAGTTGAAAAAATCGTGGTGTTTTTCCTTATTTGGCGACTAAGGCAATATTCGAAGTTGCAGCTTGTGATTAATTAATATTAAAGAAGATGTCGTTTATTCCTACTTATGAACTTGATTAAACAGCTGATCGCTGGGTACAATTTTTAAGAAGTAAATAACGAATTATTAATTTAAACAAAAAACTTTCATAATCTAACACAATAATAAATTAATACAAAAAAATTACATAAATTTACAATGCATCATTTAAATTAAATATTTTCAATTCGAAATGGAAGAAAGTTTTAAAGAGTTATTTTTCCAAGGACTTCTTGAAGTCAACTTGACCGTAAAATAATTTCATATTATAAAAATTTGCAAAGTACATAATTTTCTTTAAGAAACTTTTACAAGTACAGTTGATTTTTTGATTTACCATTCACGGCAGTTCATCGTGAATATACAAATTTGAATTTATCATATTGAAAAAGTTAGCAAGAAACTCGTCTTCAGCTCGACGATATTCAAAGAACTATTAAATGACATACGAATATATCTTTATATACATTTTAGGCATTTGCATGATTTATGTCGTAATGCTTCGTAATCAGTTCATTGTAATATGCACAACATTGTAAAATAAAAAGAAATAAATAAAGTTTGTACTCATGTTAGGTTACATATTTCGCGGTGTTAACGATTTTATTTTCGCGAATGGCCATAATATCAATGTTTTCATTCGACCTTGACCTCCACTCCGCCCGATCGGAGACTAATGGACCATCGTGATTTATTACTTCCAACGATCCAATTACATCAGGATCGATCACAGTTATTGAAATAACGCTACAATGAACAAATATCTGGTTCTCAAAGTCATTATCGAGAAGCTGTTACCTTTTCTCGATCAAATTCCCTTCAAAGATTTGGTGAGACAATGGCTGTTTTTCACAGTCCATTGTCTGTGAAGGAACGGCTTCGACTCTGTTATCGACTCCACTTGAGTTATTTTCTTTACTTTGTTCGCGATCTGATTCAATAATTTCTTTGAGAGCTTCGTAAACCTTCTCTTTGTCCCCGTAATGTTTGACAGCTCTCTCGGTTAAATCTCTTAGGGCCGTTGATTTGATTATGATTTTAAATCGGAATCTGTGCGGATGACTCGGCGCGAGGTTGGCGATTGTTTTTGCGGACTTTCCGCCGCTGTAAAGAAAATATTATTTACAATACAATGTCCTTCAAGTTTAACCTTTGAGGTAAGCCTTGAACATAAAAATATAATTTAATTTATGATTTGTCTTTAATGGAACATAAAAAATATTCAATAAGTACAGTAAAAATAAATAAGAACTTAAAAATATTTTTTAGTTTATTTGTTGTTATTTAGATTGAAGTCAACTTAAATTTAATCAGCGTGTGATGAAATGTGCCGCATCTGGATATCTAAATTCTTCAATAAAAGGTTGGGCGCCAGTTTTGAAACACATTATATAATTTTTGTCCAATAAGCCAGCTATTTTTAATTCACAGTAATAAAGCGGAGTATTAAGATATACAGAGAGAGAGCCTTTCTTATGTTAAAAATATTAATATACTTTCATTTGAATCAAATGTATGCCTTTTAAAATTAACCAAACCTTTATAGTAATAAATAATATTAAAAAAAATCGCAACAATCAAACCCAAGCAGCTGTTCTTTAAAAATCTCTATACCCATAGTAATTGGTTTATGTCTGTACATAGGAGACATTTGAGACAAATATGTATGAAGGTTCTTTATTGGGACAGTAGACCAAATATGTTTAATTTAATTTTTGTCTATCTATGCATAATAATATCTATGAATAATAATGGTATATTCCATGCGGTTTTCGCAGTTGTATTGCTGAAGATCTAGCTTAATAGCGGGTGTTTCATTTTAATTCATCACTTAGAACCTGAGATATTAACAATATTATTTTTTTTTTGTAAGAAGGAACAGCATGTGTTGGGTAGCCAGTTAATTCAATAATATTGCTTTACACGTTGGCAGGAACGTTTCCTTTGCCCATTTCCAGACAGTTCTACAGACTGCGTGTTTATTGAGCACACAGTGTGTAACGAGATGAATGGTAATTGGTATTGTGGTACTGCTTTTGGTACTGAGATACTATTAGCCAACTTCACGACAAGGAAGAGGTTCTTAATTTGATTTTATTTTTTTGTATGCTATCTAAAAACTTTTTACTAGGCTTTTGATAATTCTTTTTATATCCGAAAGCTTGTCATGCTTTTTATATCCGAAAGCTTGTCATGTGATTCTATTTAGAGAGATAAGAAGCAGTTTATAAGTGGTCCCGAATACAATTCAAATATAATTGACTTTGACTGTTGGTGATGATGATGACGATGATGATGGTCTAATTGTATTGTTTGTCGATTCAAATTTGTCAGTATTTTTGTTTGAAAAACAACACAATTATTTTGAAGAAGCCTGTGTATTAAGTTTCTAGTACAAGATTTTAGAATCACAACTGGAACTGACGGCTTTATGTGCTCTTCGAGGCACGCTGAGGAGACAGACTTTCATACCAAAAAACAATATTCGTGCACATACAAATATCCGTTCCAAGCGGGAATCGAACCCACAAACCGTCGGTGTTTTAGGCGCCTATACGTACCACTACACCAGAGAAGTTGCTAGTAGTCTTGGATGTATCGAATTAATACTCATTTTGCAGCGCACTGTTTCACCTCTTTGCATTTCCACTTCCGTAAGCACGCTTTAATTTTACTATTATGCTAGATAAGTGCTGAAATTAAACATTAAATGCATTCCTCGGATTATTGCCACAATGTGTTTCCATAATTAAATTTTACTTTATACATCCTTATTAAAGGTTCTATCTAGCGTGTTCCTTAATAGTGTTCGTTCTGTGAATACACCGAGTGCGGCACGAGTACTATTTATAATTTTTAGGATATAATAAAAATAATTATCTCATATATTTAAATTAGTTTAGGAAATCCTCTTAGTTTTGAGTTAATTTTTTTTTTGTTTGAAGCGAGAAGGTTAGGATCGAAATCTCAAATATTAACTTTCGCAATTTTTTAATTTTCCATAATTTAATTTACAATAAAACGAAACGTATTTGAACAAAACAGTATTTATGCCTCATGAAAGTAAAATATTCGGTAAGGTGTTATACAACTGGGTCAGCAAACAATCGTACGGTCCGTCTGATAGTAAGCGATTACCGTAGGTTTTAACACCAGAATTATCGCAAGCGCGTTGCCGACCCTACCCGACCCAGGAGCTCTGGTCTCCTTACTCACCATAAGAATACAACACTGCTTGAAATTACTATTTAGCTGTGATCTTCTGTAAGGTCAAGGTACTTCTCCAGTTGGGCTGCTCCAGACCCTGACCATCGTCTGAGGAAGTATCTCAAGCTTATCGAAGATCACAATGACATATTATCTATCATAAAAATATTTTTAGTGCAACAATAATAAAACCGAAGAAGAAGTACGCGAGAGTTTCTTAAAATTTTTAATATTTCTGTTATGAAAAAATACAAAACAGGGCTATCTTAACAAAGCTAAAAATAGCGTATTTATTATCATCAGATATTAAATCTAAAATCCAACGCAAATAATTTCATTTTTCAAAACGTGACATTCAGAAAGCTTTCAAAACAGGCATTGTGAGCCGAGGACAGCGGCGTGCGTGGAGCTGACAGATGAAGGAACCTTGCTCCTTAGTTCGGAATAACTGCAAAAATTACAAAAACCAGAGCAATGTGAGCATTACGTGAACGAAATTCAAAACATTGGATTATTTTATTTGTTTGAGACTTTATTGTTCAACTAGCTGTGCCCTGCGATTTTACTCGCGTTATTTCAAGAAAAAAATAGACCAATTGCCTTCCTCGGTAAATGAGCTAGGATAAAAAAATATATTTTATTATTATACTAGCTGTGCCCGCGGCTTCGCCCGCGTTGCAATCGTTTTCCCGGCAAACTTCCAGTGAAACTCGTATCAAAATCGGCTTAGCCGTTCCGTAAACCTTCCTCTTGAAGCCCTCTCACCATTGGTGGGAAACCGCATGAAAATCCGAAGGCACAATTTAGTATAATTTAATAGTTATTTTTATATAATCTCTCTATACACCACATTTTTAGTTTTATTTTCAGGCTGCAGTATAAATAACCTATCAGGCGAACTTGTAGCTGCTGTATATGTTTCATACAAACTATCATCATCCCAATTAAACCCCCTTAGCGGTGGAATATCGCAAAATCCGTTCTTAGCGGATGTTTACTAACTATAATCTACCTCCCTGCCAAATTTCATCTTTGTCCATCTTGGATGGATGGACCATCCATCATGGTTTTTGAGTTCTCGTGATGAGTGAATCTTTCTCTCTTATATATATATATAGATTACGATGTATTTTTGGACACTTTCTCACCATCTATTTGCACACATTTTAAATTTCAACTCTCTTACTTCAAAAACATAGGACTTTCATACAAACTTCCAACCCCCGTTTTATCCCTTTAGGAGTCGAGTTTCGTAAAATACGTTCTCAGGGGATGTCTACGCCCTATAAAGAACCTACTTAACAAATTTCAAGTTTGTAACTGTTATAGTTTCGGAGATTTCGTGATGAGTGAGTCAACCTACCATCCCCCGTTTTAACTCCAAAAGGGGGTTGATTTCTAAAGATACATTATTTGGACACCTTCTAACTATCTATAGAGCATACATTTTAAATTTCAAGTCTCTTACTTCTAAAACATAGGACTTTCATACAAACTTGCAACCCCCGTTTTACCCCCTTAGGGGTGGAGTTTCGTAAAATCCGTTCTTAGCGGATGTCTACGTCCTATAAGGAGTCTACCTGCCAAATTTCAAGTTTGTAGGTGTTATAGTTTCGGAGATTTCGTGATGAGTGAGTGAACTTTCGCTTTTATATATATTATAGATTATAACCAGTGGTTTCTGAGATTAGCGCTTTTGAATGAAAAAAAAAACAATGAAAAAAAACTTTTCAGTTTTAAATATTATAATTTTAAATTACAATTACATTGTAGAAAAATCGAAAATTCTAGCTTCACAAAGTGTAAAGGCAAGTTATCACAAAATAGTCTCTTACAGACAACCTTTGACGGTAAAAATAATCATCTTTTTTTAAAAATAATTTTTTTTTGGTTGCTTATTTTTTCTTCACTAGTGAAGCTAAACAAATATATAACATTTTTTTCGTGTAATATTTTTCTTTCGATCTTAAGCCGGTCATCATCATCTCGTCGTCTATTGCAGACGATTTAGACAGTGTCAGAAAGACACTGTGATGCCTAGGACACTCTTCAGGAAAACGCAGATTTGCCTAAGCTCTGCGCCACAATCTCGACCTCACTGGCTAGGCCCACAGGAACAACGAGTCGATACGCGGGGAGCCAGTTCGGCTGCAGGAGTCTTTCGCATTTTAGAGCTATGCCACGAATGCTTGACGATCTTTAGTCGGTATAAAAGTAAATAAACGTGTAACTCATACTGGACATCGGTAAATCTCTATATCAGAGTCTAATAACAAATTGAGTTCTCGGACGCCAGTAGTTGTGTTTTTTTTTTCATTTCATCAAAAAATTTTAAAGTTATATTTAATTAACTAATGATATCCTATATGGATAATTGGTATAATAAAGATTAAGAATATATATTAGGCCAATCTTTCCCATGATATAAATTTTCTTATATGTCTGTGTGTCATTTGTATTGGCCATACAAGTGTTTGCCGTGGTCTGGGTGTTTGTGCAGTCCTTGTGGGTCTCCCCACCCTGCCTCGGAGAGCACATGAAGTTGTCGGTGCCGTTTGTTATCATATACACCTGATAGCGATCGTTACTCATAGTAGGGAATATATCCGCCAACCCGCATTGGAGCAGCGTGATGGATTAAGCTCTGATCCTTCTCCTACATGGGGAAGGAGGCCTATGCCCAGTAGTGGGATATTACAGGCTGAAGCGTAGGTTGTACGCATCAGCACACGATAAGCAGTGTCATGTGTTATGCAGTGATTGTTCGAGATTAGTCAACTAATTAATGTACATCGATCGTCTCGTCATTCTCAGCTGTCGGTGACGTCGTTATTAATACAGCGATTTTCATTTAGTAATTTGTTTATTATAACTCGTATTTCGGTAAATTTACAATTAGTTTAGGTTGATTGCTTTTGGCTTAATTTATGTTTTGCGGTTATATGCATATATTTTTTAAATGATTTTATTATTAAATATTTTGAAATATATTGTAACCATTTTGAAAATTATCTAAGCTAATATTATAAAGAGGTAAAGTTTCTAACTTCGTTTGTTTGTAGGGGATATTCTTTTATTTTTATTTTTTATTCATTTTTATTGACACAACAACAGCATAATATACAACATATCGCAAAATCTTACATCTAATAACAAAAACATATTTTTATTGACACGCCAACAGCATAACATACAACATATTGCAAAATCTTACATCTAATAACAAAAACATACACAGTGTGCATCCAAATTAAAGGTGCGTACAGCACTCAAAAATTCTTCGCAAATAGTGATCCGATCACGAAAATTCTTTCACTAACAGAAGGCTACACTATTCAGAAGTGACATAGGATAGATAAATATGGTCTAGAAGTATGGATTTTGTGAAAAATCTTAAATATAAAATTCTCCTGTCACAATAACAATACTCCTCCGAAACGACCGGACTGTTTTTTTATGAAATTTTGTGCGCATATCAGGTAGGTCTGAGAATTGGCTAACATCTATTTTTCATACAGCTAAGTTATAAGGAAGGGGGGGATAAGAGGGTTAATAACATATATGGCAAAACTACGTTTGCGAGATCAGCTAGTTAGTAATAATTGTGTTTCCTCGCGAACGAAAAAAAAAAAGACTTCAATCATATCGAACAATAATACAACAGGTTACAGACGAAAAAATAATTAAGTAAATATGAATTATTAGAGATTACTCAAAAAATCAAAAAACACTCGTCAGATCCTAATAAAATTTAAATGGAACCACATGACAAGCATCAATCAACGAAATCGCAAAATCGGCATATCTAGTAAGAATTTATGAGGTAGCAAACAATAAAAAAATACAGTCGAATAACCTCCTTCTTTTTTGAACTTGGTTAAAATGCGTTGTAGTGAGTGTTGTTCTGTAACGATAATTAGTTATGTTCAAGATATTTGTTGTTTGACTCAAGCGAGGTAAAAATTTGTTTTATTGACGTGCGTTTTACGATAATGGCACTTCAGGCCAGCTGTCCTTAGACTGCCTAGAAAAACTAGGACATGGTCCGACAGCTGAAGATTTATTCTGTTATAAATATAGGTACATATATATTTTTAAGTAAAACTTCTTTACGCATACTTTACTTGTGCGTAAGCTGATTAATGCGTGACGAGAGCGTTACGAAAGGTGTGATCGGGCGAGGCAAACGCAAGAGAGAGAGGTCCGAGCACACATTCTCATTCTCTCTTTCTCACATAAATAGTTATGTTTTGTATATCTAAGACACAATGCAGGCCTACTGTGCAGAAGTTTTATTTGTTTGTAAAATAAATTAGTACTACCCACCTCGTTGCTTACTAATTTGCTTCATCGTTAAAGGCCGTGGAGGTAGTATTTCAGTAACACGGTTAATTTAATCTCACTGACGTTACAATACAAATGTTTTACAACCCTACGTTCAACTCCTGACGTTATAACAATGCAATCTCGATTCACTGAAAGCCAAACATAATTCGGACGGTTAAATTAATTGTAAATAGTTGCCAAAGGCTCAGGAATCGGGAACGAGGGTGGAGCCGTTTTTGCTTAAATAGTAATAAGTAGGTATATTGTTTTATTATTTATAACAACCGCCCTGGTGTACTGGTGCTTGTTGGTGCATAACTACCGACGGTTTACTTCGATTCCCGCTCGGGATGGATATTTGTTTGGTGCAATTATTTGTTTCCAATTTGCATGTCTGTCCGAATGAGTCTCTTCACCGTGCCTCGGAGTCACGGTTGTTATCATAAATACCCAATAGCGATCGTTATTCATAGGGAATATATCCGTCAACCAGCATTGGAGCAGCGTGGTGGATGAAGCTCTGATCCTTCTCCTACATGGGGAAGGAGGCCTATGCCCAGTAGTGGGATAATACAGGCTGAAGCGTAACTCTATGTTTAGATACATTTTGTTTTTCTAGCTCGAAATAAACCGCCAAGCAGTATGAAATATAGGAACTAAAAAGGTTTTGATTATGGATATCCAACAGGAAGTCTTAAAAAATATGGAAAAAATGAGATATAGTATTAGCGGAAAAACTATTTTTAGACTTATTTCAAATAGTTTTTATTATCCCTAAGTTAGCATTAACATTTTGATTAGCCCGATGACGCAGCTTGTAGTGACTACTTACTACACCGGGTGTTGTGCGTTCGATTCCCGCCCCGAGTCTGGGTGGCGGGGTGTAATATATATATTTATATATATTTTTGTGTTTATCGAAAATTAAAATGCATCAATACTTATTAGTCGGCTGTTACGTTTCCTTATTAAGCATTAAATTGCTTACATTAGTAACAGACGACCGTGTATGTTATAAGATATTTATTTATTGAACGGATTAGTTAAAAATTACTATTTAACAAATACTATAGAGCTAGTACTTAATATGTCGGGCAGCTCTCGTGAAGGAGTGTTTAACAAGTAAGCCTCAATTGGGCGTTGCTGTCCATAAATCTGTTGCAGTCTTATCATGAAGTAGCAAAACACGGGGGTTGTTGAACTTGCTTATTTATTATGGGTATTTAGATTGCCAAGTGATCTGGTATTTTAGTGACAGTCTTGTAATTCATATTACTGGTTCACATTAAAATCACAAATTAATTTATTCAAGTTGACTTCAAGCGCACTTTTAAATCCTCATTTTACAAATTTTAATTACTATAATGATGGACTCGGAAACTACTGGACTCGTTTTAAGAATTACTTAACCTGAGTTGTCGTGTTACGTAATCACTGAATGACATAAGGCTGTATCTTAACGGAAGAAAAAAACGGCTTAAATCGTGTGATCAACGTCGTACGATCGACATGTTTGATATGTTTGGTATGTTTAAGAAGTAAAACAAGACCTGTAAACAACGACCCATGGAGGAATTTTTTCTTTCTTCTCCACTTTAAACAACAACTGGTCGTCAAGGAAGCTGAATGGGCCCGCTGAGAAGTTCAGAGTGACGTCACGGCTGCTTCTCTTCTCAACTTCTGGCGGTTGCGGTTTCCATGCTTTTATTTTCGTAATAAGGTAATCTTGGAGCAGCATCATTTTAGCTGTAAAAAAAATTTGCTTCACGTAATAATAATAGTACATTTTAAGCCGAAGCAAAAAAAAATCGATCAATAAAATTTGTAAGATGAAAATAATTTTACCGAATTAAAAAAAAAAACAAAAAAAGAAAGTGGGGTGTCCTCAATTAAATTGTATTTTTTGTCTGTGTAATTTTGTACTTTGTGTTGAACGAACACGAGATTGAAATACTTTTATTTACTTAATTTAAAATCTTTAATCGTTTAATCAAGCCGATCAAGTTATTTAATTTCCTTGTTTATCTACAAAAGTAAATCTCGCGATAAGCTTTTATATAATACTAGCTGTGCCCGCGGCTTCGTCCGCGTGGAACACTGAATCTACATGTTCAACGTGATTTTATAATTGGCATAACTTTTTTTATTTGTAAACTTCTTGACATGAAACAAACATTAAATGTTAAGCTAAGTAGGATAAGCCTAATTACGGTGTTTGGTGTCTAAAAAATGTCATAGACATTTTAATATTAAAGAAATTGAAAGTAATAGACCTTTTTATACAAAAAGCAACAACAACAATTTGAATGTGCGAAAACGAAAAATAAATTTTTTACTTTAAAACTTTTACTATCTAGTTATAAAGTCATTACATAATTTATCCCTACTAATATTATAAATGTGAATGTAAGTTTGTTTGTTACGCTTTCACGCGATAACTACTCAACCGATCATCATAAAACTTTGTACACATATTCTTGGAGGTATTAGAAGTAACATAGGATACTTTTTAATAATAATAAAAAAAATCAAAGCAAACGAAGCCGCGGTTCAAAGCTAGTATGATATAGAAGCTTGTCCCGAGATTTCAGTACTCGTATTTCCTTACAAAACATCAAGTTATTTCATTTACTTAACAAGTAAATGAAATAACTTGATAAACAAGTAAATCTCGTCCTCATAATTATATACATACATACATACATACATACGTACATACATACATACATACACACATACATACATACATACATACATACATATATACATACATTGCAAGTTAAAAAAAGCTCGTAAAAAAAGAAAACACACACAATGAAGCAATATTAAGCTGAATAACAAGAAACGAAATAATTATGAATGAACATTTTATATTAAAATAATTCTTAACTAAATTAGTTACAACGAAAGGACCAGCATTAGCATTAACAATTAATATAATTGTAAAGATACATTTTATACTCAAAGATAAGGATATCAGTATGAGCTTCGAAAGCTTCTCTAAGAGCTTATCGCTTTCGAGTCTCGCCTCGACTTTAACAAGCTCGGGAGACAATGAGGCGCCCCTGAGCAGATGTTAAGGAGGGTTAATTCACGGAAATAATAATAACTAATTCAGTTTGATTTGTTTGTTTCTTGAGGACGATAACTGTATAATATTAAACCGATTGGTGTTAACTGCGTTTAAGATGGAGATTTGTTTTTTACAGTAAAGCTGCTTTAAAATAACGTCTGTCAGAAGATCAGACTGTTATGAAGACTAGTAATGGAATTTACAGATAAATATAAACTTTTTTATATGGGTAAGAGGTATGTTACTTTTTTTACATTTTGTCACTATAAAACATTCTTTCATAATATATTTTGACTTTTCACAGAACTATAGTGACAATGTTAAATTTGCAGAGTGGTAATTTATACATATGCGTGAGTTAAGAGACATGCATTTTAATATATCGTCCTCATAAGAAGATATGTATTTGATTCCTCTAATAATAATAGTATTTCATTTAGACATTTTTTTAATATTATATCAAAAATCGACCGCTCCAGCGGGGATCGAACCTGCATCTCCGACTAACCGTGTCGGTGCTCTAGCCAATTAAGCTATGGAACGATATACCCGTTATGTACACGCTAGATCGAAACTTTTGATATGATGATTTTATATTCGGTCTAAGCGACCATGGCGCCGTCTATAGTGAGTTCTTTACAGAAACCCGTAACTATTCAAAGTTTCATAATACAATAAAAATCTTTGACAGGAGACGACACCATGCTATTTCATTTGTCATACTTTCAAAATAAGCTAGAAAACACTGAATCTGTCTTCCACGGTCTAGCTTTCCAAAATCATGGAATTATAAATTACTGTACTGATCGAACAATAACAAAAACTTCGGGGCGATAAAATTGAGTAACGGAAATAGAAAATACACGTTCACACCGCGGACGTAACAGAACTGTGAACAAAACTGACAACTGGAGTTTCCTGCTACGAACAGTTTTATTAATAAAATTTGGTTGTTATAAGTTTTACAGTACAGCTTTTATTGTTCTATATGCGTTACGATTTAGCTGAACGTTCAAACGTCAGATAAATTTGTTAAAAACACGCTCATTCAATTGAATATACGACCGACGTGATCTTGTTCACGACTCCGTTCATTGCTTTTTTGAAATATTTTATGGGTCAAATAATATTTTTACGACACGTTGGCGCAAGCGTCACAGCACTGGTTTGTGCTTGTTACGATGGCGGTTGCGTGTTCGATCCCCGCACATGACAAATATTTGTATTGAGAATACAGATATTTGCCGTGGTCTGGGTGTTTGAGCAGTCCTTGTGAGTCTCCCCATCGTGTCTCGGAGAGCACGGTAAGCCATCGGTCACGACACCTAATAGCGATCGTTACTCATAGTAGGGAATATATCCACCGACCCACATTGGAGCAGCGTGGTAGATTATGCTCCGATCCTTCTCCTACTTGGCCGTAGCACTTTGGCCGAAGCGTAGCGTAGCGCCTGATAAGTATTATTAATATGTTATACACAAATTTTATCGGAATGTAACACAGACTTATCAGACAATTAACAGAAATTTAATCAATATTCATTGACACGTAATTTCCACTATTGCAAACACATTCCACTCACACAGTGTGTGTTCAATGCAGTAATGAAATTAAAAAATAACACGTTTGTAACAACTCACTGCTAACGATATGAAGACACAACAGTAACTGAATACTACTAACAAAAGTGTAACCATGACGTGAAAAATCGCGCTTTGCTTGGTAACGAACGTTTCATCAATGCACGGTTATGTAGACGCCAATACAAATAAAAAAATAGAAAGAAGAGATGTATTCGTATTATTTATTATAACATACTGTTAGTAGTGGCGCTGTATTTCATGCAAGATATTAATATTTTTGTATTAACACAGATTTACCTACATTATTTCCCAAAAGAGTAACTGCGGAGTTTTTTGCCGATTCTTCTCTGCAGAATCTAATATTGTCTAGTATTGGCCATACATATGCTTGCAGTGGTCTGGGTGTTTGTGCAGTCGGTCCCTGTTATTATTATGTACACCTGATAGCGATCGTTACTCACAGTAGAGAATATATCCACTACCCGCATTGGAGCAGCGTGGTGCATTAAGCTCTGATCCTTCTCCAACATGGGAAAGAGGCCTATGCTGGCCAAGGCCAGCTGTGTTACAGGCTGATGCGTAGTAGTTAGTCATAGTTGAATGATGATAATGATGAGTCATGACCATTAAATTTTGAAACATCGAAACACTGTCCAAAAGACCGCTATAAAAAGTGAAAAAATATTTAATAAATAATGTCCCAATCGTTATTTGTTTCAAGTACCGATGTATTTTAAATTTTACACATATTTTATATAAAGCATTGTTAAAAAATTTTCGTGCTTGTAATTTTTATTTGCAATAAATGTACTGTTTTGTCGAAAAAAAATCTTGCAATAACGTGGAAAATATAGGGATCTGACGAGTAGTTTTTGAATTATCGCTAATCATAAATATTTGATTAATCTACTTTGATGCTGGTCTCATTTTATTACTTGTCTATATTAACTAATTCAGTTTTTTTTTTTTGGCGAAAACACAATTTTCACCCTTTCCTTCGACTAAATTCTTTCAGAATTTTTAAAAGTGCATATAAATTCATTTTAATGTTAAAAAAGATAAAAGTTTGTGTAGTATGGAAGACAATGCGAGGGGCGTGGAGCGGCGCCATTGTCGAAATTAATAAATAATGCCAGCAGCAGGGCTGCACGCGAACAATTACTTCGAACTTACTGCTGTGTTCATCGCTTGAACAACTTGACTGAACCTTGAATACTGTCACTTAGTAACATCTTAACTTGGCTCGTTGTTTCGTTGTGTAGGTTTATGTATGTTGTTTCCTTGTATGTGTAGATGAACACATATATCACCAAGTGATAGTACTCAGAATATCGGATGAAAGCTGTTTGGTGGGGGAATTCATTTAAAAAGTGTCTTATTTCTACTACAATGTGCACTTGAATTTATTAATTTTATTAAGATTGCTTGAAGTACTGTAGCAATTATTTCCATGCATATTTTCTGTATACCAACGACAAATCTAATTAGCGTAGTATTTCCAAAAAGGTTTTCATGTAACTGTACACTAATTCTGAACAAGTTTTAATTTGAGGTATAAAAGTTTTATTCACTTTGAACACACTTGGGGCTTTTTTTGTTTTTTTCCAGTGTCGGCTGGATGAAGATTGCGGAAAACCGAGATGTTTAGCGCGAACTTGGGGAGGCCTAAGGCCGAGTAGAATAGCACCACCCCCTTTCTTCTCGTGGGGGTCGTAAAAGGCGACAAAGGGATAAACCTGGCTCAAAATCATCAGAATCCTGGAGAAGGAAAACTTCATCTGCAACCCGGAATGGAGTCTCCGTCAAGCATTCGTGGCATAGATCTAAAATTCAAAAGACTCTTGCAGCCGAACTGGCTCCACACGTATCGATTCGTCGTTCCTGTGGGCCTAGCCAGTGAGGTCGAGAGACACTGTCTAAATCTTCGGCAATAGACGTACTAAGGCTTTCCCTTATCCACTTAATGCCTTCCTTGATCTTCTTTCTGTAAGGCTCTCTACATTTAGAGCAAGATATTTTCCAATGTGTCTACGAACGTGACTAACGAAATGTGTTTGTACTGATTAATATTTTATAAATATGTTTTATATATTTCTACCCTCATTGAGTAATAGTTTGTTCGGAAATTCATTATTTTTTAAGTTAAGAACGGAAAAGTTCGTATTGGCGGCGCGCGGAAATTGCTTGTTATAACTATTATCAAGTTTTTTTTAAATAGTGTAATTGTTTGCTTTGAGTTTAAGAAATAAGGTACTACTGTACATGATTATTGTAAATATGAGACAAATATTACTTAAAAAAAGTAAAATATATAATGTAGTAGTAACCGACCGAGTAGTAAAGTAACCGACATAGCCCACAGAATTAGCAAGTTGAAGTGGCAGTGGGCTGGTCATCTGTGCCGCAGGATCGATGGCCGTTAGAGTAGACGGGTCCTGGAGTGGAGACCGCGTCTTGGCAAACGCATTGTGGGACGTCCTCCCGCCCGTTGGACCGACGATCTACGTAAGATTGCCGGTGTAGGCTGGATGAGGATTGCGGAAAACCGGTATGTCTGGCGTGAACTTGGGAAGACCTATGTCCAGCAGTGGACTGCCATAGGCTGAAGTGATGATGATAATGTGGTGATGAAAATATATAATATATCAGAAAAAAGTATCCCATTGATATTATGTATCAACATTTAAAATCACAACACATTGTACAGTTCTTACTTATATTTAAATATTATTAGTGCCATTGACCGCGCATTAGCAAACACAGTGTGGGAAGTCCACTGGCCGCTGGGTCGACGATCTATGTATGATTGTCGGTGGAAACTGGGTGAGGATTGCAGGAGGTCTAACTCAGTCAGTGGACTGCGATAGGCTGAAATGAGTGACGACTTTTAGTTAACGACGCATTTAGTTCAGTGGTCACATAACTGGCTGTTGTGGTAAAGGTCGCAGATTCAATCAACGCACATGACAAACATTTGTGTGGGTCGTACAGATGATTATAGCAGTCGTAGTTTTTGTGCTTATTTTATGTGTGTTTCGTGACCCCAAAGCTGGAATATTTTTTTATTGGAGGTTGATGAATATGCAGTGTTTATTATTATAATATGATATTTTTAAGGCTTAGCATAAGTTCACAACATTAGCGTTTAAATAAAAATGTAGTTCTTGTTAACATTGAAAGTATTTTCCTTAGCATAAAAGTAGTGAAAATGTTACAACAATAACGAAGGTAGAGTCTATAGCAAACATTTTATTGCGTGAAAAAAACGGCGTCAAACTATTAAAAAGTTCATAATAAGCAATGTCGGAGCAACATCCCGTTGTAGAGTGAATTATGTGCAAAGTTACATATTAACGGCAAAAATTCCTGCTTTGTTCAACAATCGAACAGCTGTCAGAAATATTTTTGAACTTACGCCGTGGATCATTAAAAGAGAAACAATTTTATTGCTAACACAAACCCACAATATCGAAATTACAATGAAATAAAACAGAAACTTTTAAAAACAAATCAAACGTACTGGCCACTCAAATTCTGATAATTGACCTCATTTCGCGAATTAAAAAAACGCGCGCACAGAACAAAAACGTTCGAATTTGGAATTGGTCTAAACGGAACGCAACGCAGCAATGGCCGACGTATCGATCGACGCAGCCAGTCGGCGCCCGGCCTCCGGACGGGTGACACGTGTGTTAATTTGCGTCTTCGCGCTGCTCGAACTAACCTAACCAGTCGACCGCGTCTCCCACTAACACTACACACCTCTCTCTGTTCCTGGTAAGTTTAGACGATATGCTTCACCGTCATTCACACTAACATTAAATATAAAGCACTTAATAACCAGCGATGAGTCACAATTAAAAGTTTCCAATGCAGCGTTCACTCGTGCCTATTATCAACAGAATATTTATCCTCTCTCTCAATATTTGCCGCGAATGATGAATTTTAAAAGAAGTACATTTATCTATATCTAACCGTATTTTTATATCGTCTACACATTTTACTTCCTTACAAAGTGTATCTAACATTACATATTTAATTACATTAATATTAACTACGAAGAAGTTAATCTTGTAAATAACATTACCGCGAGTGCCCACGCAGCCATCTATTATGTTTTTATTTCACAGCTGTTTTTTTATAAGAATACGTTAAATTTTAATACTTTACGCGCCATTGTAATTAAGACTTTAAGCGGCAAGAAACAATTTTCTAATTCGTTTCGAACAATATTTAGCCTAGGCTTTTTGTAGTGATGACTAAAAATACCGTATATTCTGGCGCGATAACATCTATCTGTCATTTCTAATTAAGCACTTAGAAAAAGCAATTAATAAAATAGACATACAAACAATTATTTCATTCACAACTGTTCTACTTTTTTTTTACTTAAGACGCTAAAAACAATATTAAAATTTTCGATACAAAAAAGTAAGGTACTTCAAGTAAATGAAATACTCAATGTTGATATACATAATTTTAATTTTCTAGAGCAAAAAATGATAATTTGTATATGGATTTTAAAACGACGAATTGAACATATGAACCAAGAACTAGAGTTGCGAGTATCAGCAAATTATTACGTAAACATGACTTACAAGTACAACTCAATGTTAAAGGATTCATTGATATGACAAAATATACAACAACGATGTAATAACACGTATTATACTATTAGAATTATTTATAAATAGCAAAATTGCCTATCAAGATTGTTTTTTCAAAGAAAATAATCCAAAAGTAAATTCCAACATCACTTGAATTTTTTATCCTATTGAAAGAAAATAGCAAATATATCGTAATAGCGTAACAAAAAAAAAACGCAGGCGCTTACGACCTATAAAACAAACGTAAAAACGTAAGTATAATAACGGTTTTTTGTCAATTTCTTAACAAAGGAGGTTCGATGCTCCTTAATGATTCCGCGGCACGCTTTTACATTTTAATGCGAAAGAAACGATTGATGAGGTTATGTCGTTACTTTGACAAACGACTGTTAGGCTCTTCGAGGACACTTAAAGGTAATTTGTTTTTAAAACAAACTACTGAGGATTATCTGTGGTTATTGATGACATGACAAAAATGATGGAACATAACGATTTCAGAACCTAATATTGCTAGTGTATCTATTATTCAAAACTCTAAAACTGACTATACAAAAGATGATATTATTAGAATTCATAATTGTAACAAAAATAGTATATTTTTTGCAAGTTTCTTTAATTTATTCATTAGTAATGAATAAAAGTATGATGGTGTAACTAGACTTCGGTGTTGTTTCTTTTATAATATTCGTTGATTACTTAAATTTTTCTATTTAAACATTAATCGTCGTAATGGTTGCTTTATTTTATTCGTAATTTTTCATGAAATTTTACTACAAGTTTCAAGTAAAATCTTTTGGTTCTTTTTTATCTTGCAAAACTTTCGCGTTCTCTCGCACTTGCCTGCCAAATTACTGTCACTCTGCTACATCAAGTTATATCAATTTATTAGAAGCCAGAAAGTGACTCAACATAGTCAAGTACAGCGTTTTTTCTTCTTAAAATAATAAAAAAAACTCTTTCAGCTGTCACAGTTTTTTGGTCATAATGAAAAAAATATTAATTTATTTTTCCGAAAAATGTTCTAAAAATGGGAAAAGGGATGTACCAAGTCTGAAAACAAAAAAGAGATTTTTAGAGCATTTTCTTATCGAAGATTGCAAGTTGTTCAATGTGTAAGCGATAAGGAAATTGATAGATAAAAATTGATATTAATAATGGACATAAGGACAAATTATAATGGCGTTGGTTTACGATTTATCGATTGTAATATTTTCCAGTAAGTGAGATTTTCTTATTTTCAACCGAATTCCAAAAAGGCGGAGAGCTCATCATCAGATCATTTCGATTGCATTTTTTACGGACGGGAGGACAGATTTCGATGATTTTTTTTTAAATCTAAATGTATCACGTAGTCCCATTTAAATTTATTGAGATTTGACAAGTACTTTTCGAGGTATATGTAATCATGCGTATTTACTTGACTATTTTTCCGTTGACCTAGGTTTTATTATATCGCATAACACTTCACTAGGTATACCGATTTTGATAATTCTCATTTTAATCAAAAACTGATAATCGTCATATGGTCTCATTTAAATGTGATCGATACCTCATGATTACTTTCTGAGTAATCTTTGATAGCGCGTATTTAAGTGGCTATTTTTTCGTGTACCTACACGTGTACGTTGTAATACTTGTCGATGTCATTGAGGTTGTTTTTTTTTCGTTTGCGTACAAACCCAATTATAACTAATATATAATGTCTAATATGTGATGTCATGATATATAATGTCTGTACTGTGTGGCTACGGTACTAAAGAATATAGCCACCCCCTCTCTTCCCGTGGGTGTCGTAAGAGGCAACTAAGGGATAACATAGTTCCACTACCACCTTGGAACTTAAAAAGCCGACCGGTGGCGGGATAACCATCCAACTGCTGGCTTTGAAATACACAGGCCGAAGACGGGCAGCAGCGTCTTCGGTGCGACAAAGCCAGTACTGCGGTCACCAACCCGCCTACCCAGCGTGGTGACTATGGGCAACACACATGAGTTCACGCTATTTTTGGCGTAAACTTGTGGAGGCCTATGTCCAGCAGTGGACTGTATAGGCTGAAATGATGAATGTCTAATATTATCACAAAATGTTATATAATGTTGGTTACATACAGATATATATATATATATATATATATATATATATATATATATATATATATATATATATATATATATATATATAGTAGCTGACCCCGCAAACGAGTTTTGCCATATATGTTATTAGCCCCTTAAATTCCCCCCGCCATTACTACGGGGTAAGAAACAAAGATGTTGTTCGATTCTCAGACCTAACCAATATGCACACAAAATTTCATGAGAATCGGTCAAGCAGTTTCGGAGGAGTTTAACTACAAACACCGCGACACGAGAATTTTATATATTAGATTAATTTTTGTCTATTAAATGAATTTACATTAATAATTAATTCAAAAAACACAAAAACTAATGTCTTATCTTTAAGTAGCGATCTTTTCCAGACAATCTTTAGATAGAGGAAAATATGTAAAATGTTATATCACATACATAATGTATGAAAGTGTACTGTAATAAGAATTATGAAGGAAAAACTGGGGCATAAAGAAAAACATTATTGAAGTACGATATTGCTAATCCATTTACTTAGTCCCCGTTCATTTCGAATGACTAATGGAGGGTCATTATATCCTCTAATATATAAACTTGTTTTTGCCGTGAATATCACTCGCACAATTCACACATGTACACATGATGTAAAAACAACGAAACCCCAAAACCCGTTGCGTAATGTGAAGCAATTGTTCTAAATTTACGGATTAAAAAATTACGGGCAACGTAACGAGTTTCTTGTTACATATTTTAGAAGCGACCGAACGCAATCCTCTCGACAAACAAATCGCGCTCGTAACTCATAAAGTTAAGGAATGTTGGCGAAAACGAAGATAAACGAAAACCTTTTTAATAAATAGGTACTATATGTTGGTTAAAGTATATTTTTCATCAACGTTTTTAATTTTTAAATTATTTGTCTAATGTTTTCTTATTGGTCAATCAGTTTAATTTCGACGTGACCTAAATATTATCACTATAATTTTTTTGTACTTCTAGGATAACAGACATGTGTATATATGCATAGTCTATGCCCGCCTGCAATACCAGAAGCATAGCAAACGCCTTGCCGACCCTACTCCCGATGCTCCCTATGACCTCTGGTTACATGACTAACCACAGGAATACAACATTACTTGAGAGTGGTACTATTTATATATTGGTATATTGGAGGAGAAGTCTGGCCTTTTCGCCGAGGCTAGCCTGTCGCTGGAGGGATCCTGTTGCCTGCAGATCCGGGATCCTCCAATTAAAGCGGCTGAAGGCTCCCGCAGGAGTTTTGGTCGGTACTGCATCCCCAAGTACTGAAGCCGACATACGGTCTAGGAATGCCTACCCGGGCATCCTGGAAATCATCCACAAATGGGTTCCCGTGACCTTCTGTAAAGTTTAGGTAGTTCAAGTCAAGTTGTTCCAGTTTTTTGGGTAAGATGTTTCCTACTGTGCCCTTCCTCAATCAATATAAATAAAATGGATCGTTTCTGGAAACTTAAAAGATCATTCCATCATTTTCTAATGAAACGTAATAAAACATGCGATTATAACACACAATCAGTCAGGATTTATATTATAAATAGAAATACAGTTAAATATTATTTTTCTTTCAAGCTTTAATTAATTAAAACCTCGTCTGTGCAACGCACAATATCCAGCTGCGACAGTGTGAACAGTGTTGAATAGAACTATTGTTCTGCGCCCTCTATTACCTCATTTTTCATTAAGAGGTCTGCCTATTATGAGGGAAATTACTTTGAAATTTTTTACTCGAATCATCTCCTGTCTGCATTATTTGAAACGCATCCTTTTTATATTTAATTGTTTCTGTTTTTATTGTTTGTATGTTATTTTTACGAGGTGATTAGAAATTAACGACAGATTTTATTTCTACTTTTATGACGATGCATTGGCACAACGGTCACAGCACTGGTTTGTGGCTGTCGCGCTGGCGGTTGCGGGCTCGATCCCCACACATGACAAACATTTGTATTGGCCATACAGATGTTTGCCGTGGTCTGGGTGCTTGTGCAGTTCTTGTGAGTCTCCCCAGTGTGTTTCGGATAGCATGTTAAGCTCTCAGTGCGGCTGTAATCATGTACACCTGAGCCATCAGAATCGTTACTCATCATACATCATACATTAATCGGGTACTTGGGAATATATCCGCCAACCCGCATTGGAGCAGCGTAGTAAATTAAATTCTGATCCATCTCCTACATGTGTAAAGAGGCCTATGCCCAGCAGTGGGATTTTGAGGCTTAAGCTCTATTTCTATTTCTATTTAAATAGATTCTTCTTTAAAAAGTTTATGTTTAAAAACACGTACTGCTGTAATAACAATAATTCAAATAAATATATCATTTGAATCCTTGTCCTAGATTTGGTCTCACTTATAACAATTTTTTATTCTTACATTTGTGAATGATCAGTGAGGGATTACAGGAGCCGAAAGCAATTTGTCTTAAAAAGTAATCTTGCGATTTTATATAACTGTCAGTGAAAGAAACGACAGAGGGAATAAAAGAGGTTTCCAGAGAGTAAATAAGAAATTCAGACAAAGAAAATGTATTAAAAATATGACTAAACTATTTTCGTTTCATAAACTTGCCTTACTTCTGGAATAGCTGTGATTTAGTCCGTATCGAATTTCAGCTAAAAATATAAAGTAGGCTAAATTATCTTTCGTTTCATTTTTGTATAGAAATACATTTAAACATTCCAAACAATTGGGCAAAAATAGCACATTATTAAATAATTATACAAATAATACGCCCATGACTATTAAAAACGTCGGATGTGAAAAACAGCCACTTTACAGGAGAGCGATTCAAAGTGTAAAAGGCGTGTATCTTTTTACTCATTTTAAGCAGGATCGTGAAATTTTAGAGTAATGCTGTACAGGCTATTTATATTTTGGATAATATTATTACTAGCCGGTATTTAATGTGTAAATATGAGAAAAGTCACTTGTTACATTTTTAACGGGTTAAGACTAATACTGATTTGTCAGAAGTACCACAACCGACATTGTTGCTTGTACGAAATTGACGATTGCTTGTCGGAAATGCCATTTACGTCATTGTTCATTGTTAGTATTTATAACAAATGTATGTCGTATGTAAATATTACTAAAAAACAAACACCAAAAATTTTAAAAAGTGAATATATTTATTTAGAAATAACAAAGAAAAGTTTGTTGAATAAAGGAAATCGTCAAAATAAATACAAAATGTTTCTTTTGACTTAAATAACTCAACCACCCTCTCACCCTAGCCCTCTTCCTGGGGGTGTCGTAAGAGGCGACTAAGAGATAACACAGTTCCACTACTACCTTGGAACTAACAAAGCCGAACGATGGCGGGATAACCATCCAACTGCTGGCTTTGAAATACACAGGCCAAAGACGGGCAGCAGCGTCTTCGGTGCGACAAAGCCAGCCCTGCGGTCACCAACTCCATACCCAACGTGGTGACTATGGGCAAAACACACAAGTTCACGCCATTTTTGGCGTGAACTTATGGAGGCCTATGTCCAGCAGTGGACTGTGATCGGCTGAGATGATGAAATAACTCAACAAATAATTACAGCTTTTGTTTTTTTAAAACTAATATTCATATTAACTAAATCAAATCAATCTTCTTATTGACAATCAACAATTGGTGGCATAACTAAAATCTACTAAACAAAACACAAAATCTTCTATAATAATTATCTAGATGTAATACGACACTTGGGTAGTAATCAAAGATTTGGTTAAATCTAAGACTTATATTAATATGTTTTAGATTAATCAATGAAAATCAGTCTTCTTCATCCAAGAAGATTCCTTCCAATACATTATAGAATTCTAATAAAAATTGTGATATCTTTTGGGGATTAGTCACTTAAATGCGTCCTAAAAATTATATTCATATTAAATTCTGTCAAAACTGTGTCATAACTGTTACATATTTCATATGTGTCCAGTGTAATTAATATAATTCAAAGCAAGGATTTAAAATCCAATATTTCTGGAGTTTTCATCACTTTAACTTCATAAGGTCACCTTCAGCTTTTGCCCAGCGAACGAGGCAGCACCATTCCTCTGGTATGTAATATAGCATCTTGCGTTCACTACGCGCTCGATGATTGAATGCACACTATCCCCTTCATTTTGAGTATGACCCTTCTCCATAAAACAGTGAGTAATCGTGACTCCAAATTCTTTTACTGCAAGCAAGTATAGAGAAAAAACCTTCCTTCCGTTCCTATTCTGACCCGGGCTATAGTCGGACCAAAATTTCTGCCTAGACTATATGCGTTTTCTTATATATATATTGATAAAGTCAACCTGAAACTTCATTTGCACAACGTTTTGCAATAGCTTCGTGGTACATAAAACATGTAGCTATTTTGTTAGACAAATTATAGAACGTAAAGTTTAAGGTAGACAATTTCATTTTGTAGTAAAACACGCTTACATATAGTGGTGTTATCAAAACTTTTTCAAAATCTAAAGTAGCTGCTAATACTTCTTCATTCGACTTAGCTTCATCTTTATCTACTGATTACTTTTCATTTGGAGGTAATTCTTTACTTTCGTATATGTGTGACAAGTATCATAGAGATCTTTTTTTAGGCTTATGAAAGCCAATATTAAAATTTGCGTTAAGTATATTCCTATTTATTTGCTTTGTCACTATATTTATTTTAGAATCAAACCATTCCGTGTATATGCTATACATTCGAGAAGCACTATCCACACCTTCTAAATATAGTTTCTTTGAATTTTTGCTGACACAATTTGATACTATCAATGAAAACGACTTGACATCATCACACACACTTCTCGTCATCTCTTTATCTATAATTCAGTTCTTGTGCTAATATTTGCCACGTTGATCTACTAAAACTGAAATTCGTTCCTCAAATTTTTTCCATTATGTAGTGAGATGATGCGCTTACCTGCAGATATTGTAGTTAAGAACATTACACGCTATAACTTTTTATGGTCTGGATGGAAATAATAAGATTTTATGACCATACTTAGTAGTTATTGAGGTAGGGCACAGCAAGAAATATCCTGCTCAAAATATGGAGCAGCCCGACTGTGGTAGTACCTCGACCTTACAGAAGATCAAAGCTAAGTAACGCTGCTTTCAAGCAGTTTTGTGTTCCTGTTAGTGAGTAGGTTGCAGACGTCTTTAAGCTACGGTAATCGCTTATCACCAAGTGAGCCTTACGCTTGTTGGGTAATTTAGTTATATATGAAAAAATTTGAGTTCACTCATCTTGAAAAGTTCTCGGTATTAAAAACTCAATAGGAAATAATAAAAAAAAAACAGTTAAAATTAACTATTTTATATGTTTGGGTGTTATATTTGGTACTAAAGACATTTTAAGTCATCTGCATAACCTCAAAGAACTTCAAATGTAATATATCCGACATTTAATTAATTAAAGAAAAAACGTTAAAAACGTCGGATATGGTACTACCGACATTGAATCCATTTGATAAACCGATAAACAACGTCAGATGTGGTACTAATGACATTTAACTCATATTGAAAACCGATTAACAACGTCGGATATGGTACTAACGACATTTAACTCCTTTCAAAAACCGGTTAACAAAGTTGGATGAGGTACATCCTACAATTTTAAATTACTTACTGTAAATGTCTCGTGTAATTTCTATTATCTATTATTAAATTTGCAATAGTATTAAACTATGAACTTTATTGTTAGAAATCGTAAAAGTAATATATAAGTAAAAATTAATACCTGTTTCTCACTAGGTTTTGCTTTGCTCAAAATGTTTTCATCGGCATTTTTACTTGTATTACTATGTTTCTCTTTACAACGTCCACTAGTTAGTTCGATTAAACGTGCTTATCTATTAGACATTGTGAACGTTGTTATAAAGTAAAGGATTACCAATAAAATGTCCTAAAAACAAGTGTCAAAGCAACATCAGTTAATTCCGCTAACATAGTCTGAAGTGGGAGATCCTGCGCATTCACGCGCTCCTGCGCAATGCTAACAACGTTGGTAGTTATCATCTGACATTGTTAGCGAGCTAGCCAGGTAATATCCGACATTTTTAAATTGAGTAATTCAAAAACTATGCATAAAATAAAAAAATTCTCTTCAGCTGATGATAGACTTGGTCATTTGGGAACGTTTTATGAAATAAACAAAAAAACGCGATTTTGCAGTTCCGACTATGTTAATAGTCACTAGCGAATAAACAGTAATTCATAGAAGAATTCCATGATGCGATGTTACCCATTTTTATAATTCCATGATGCGATGTTACCCATTTTTATAATTCAAAGGTTTTCTGGGTCAAAAGTCCATTTGAATAAGTCTGTCTATTTAGTGGAGTTTTAATTTTAAAATCGGGTTTTTCATATATAGCGCCACTAAAAATTTTACTTTAGTAAAGAAAATATTCTCTACCTTTTGATTTGTAAAGCTTATAGGTTCAGTTTATTATTTTTATAAAGTAATCAGTAGTTGATGGCGACTAACGTTTCGACCAGCTTGGGTGCCAATGTTTGCTGTTTTTATACTGCCATCAAGTGTAATATAACTGCTACATATTTCAGCCAATCCGCCTTGGTGACGAGCACTCGTACAACTTTTTTCGTTACGTAACCACGAAGTAGAATAGCTCCTGTTTTCAGAGTATTCGACGATATTCTTTCTCTCGACAATTTTTCTTGACTATATCCAAAGTTTATTCATAAAATAACCCAATTCGTTATAAATAAGAAAATGAAGTATAAGCAATATATAGTATATCTTATATGATTAAAAATATAAAATATTAAACAGTCACAGATTAGCTTGAATATTCCAATTTCCTAAGTCGTAGTATTTCGTGTTTGAAACTTCATTTTTTTCCGTAACGCTCTCGTCACGCATTCACCATCTCCTCAAGTCAAGCGTACATAATGAAGTTAACTTCAAAAATGCGATCATATCGACGAAAAGGCAAACAATCTGTTGAAATGACTTTATTACCTGATGCAGCCTCGTTTCATGAGCGTATATAATGAGCTCGATGGAAAGTATTTTACGAATAAGCCTTTTCTTTTCATCCATCTCAATTAAAGCCTCGTTGAGTTTTGGTGACGTTCAGATTGATTGATATTAACGCTTCGCTCTTAGAAATGTTAGCGGAAATGTTTTTTACTTTAATAGCCGAATTTCGGAATCGTTTCTGTTGTTCCAGTTTTCGATTATGGGTTAAAAAATAATTTCTCTTATTATTTGTTTCTGGCTATTATTGTATTGAAGAATAAACGTTCGTAGTAAATTAATTTTGGAGTGTGGACATTCCTTACATTTCAGATTGATTTCACTGTTCTTAACCACAAACATGGTCTCGTTTTAGTATATTTGTAAGAAATTTTAAATAAATTGTAATAATAAAAGTATTCTGTATTGAATGTGCGTCTGTGTTTGCTGTAAGCTGTATGGTATATTGAATTTGTTGCTGTTGCCGTTTGCTCAAAATATATCCCCGAGTTTCGTGTTTCCAAAGATAAAAGGATTTACGATTTAAATATGTCTATCTGGTAACGAAATATTTTCAATGCAGTTTCTATTTGTATGCTCCGGCTCGTCCGGCGACTGTGAATCGGTTTGTCGTGGATTTTCATGTTTTACAAAAATATTACAAATAGTTTTGTGCAGCTGTTTCCGTTTGGAATCGTCGGTTTGTAGTTTTGAAGGGAAAGGGATTAATGTTACTGAAATATCAGATAGTAAATTGGTTTTCTATAGAAGACGGTAGACGTGGTAGAAATGGCATACTGGTTTGGTAAGAATTCATATATTAACAAATTAGGTTAGTTCCCACCTTTGTAGTTGCAAATATCACATTCTGGTGATAATTTTCTAATATTATAACCATTTGATTGGCGAGCATTCTACTACTGAACCACCGATGCAATTATCCGCGAACCCGCATTGGAGCAGCGTGGTGGATTAAGCTCTGATGCTTCTCCTACAAGGGGAAAGAGGCCTATACCAAGCAATGGGACATTACAGGCTGAAGCGATAAACATTGGCGGGTATAAGAGTGTAAAAATTAGTTTTAAACGCCGATACTCTTGAAGCTAAAGAAATAAATATTATTTGAATTTGGCTTAGAAACAAAAAGTTTTCAGCTTTAGGAATGAATTCGTCGTTTATATTTAATTTTTTCATTTACTAAATTGTTTAGTGAGACCCGATATCTTTGAGCGAGTTACCAAATTACATAATTCTATATTATATTGAAATCAGAAAAGAAGTACTAAGAAACATTAAAAAAAGATTTTTCATACCGAACCGAATAAAAATCTTTTACAACTTTTTGTAGCCTTTAATGAAACAACTTTTTTCGGATTTTATCGCGGTTTATTATTAACTTTTGATTCCCGACGTTTCGGATACTTTACAGCAACACAGGTCACGGGAGGACTGAGGTGTCAGACGTCCTAACGTTACAAAGTTATTCGAAAATACCCGACATACATCAATACAATTATTGTAGCCTTTTTTTCTGTATGTTCTCATAGGGTTAGAGCTAAATCCACATCGGTTATCTACTGCAAACATTGTTATTTAAAAATGCGAGTGTGCAATTCACAAAAGTGAAATTTCTGAAACGTCGTCGGAGGGTGGACCGAATCGATGATCACGGTCTCGTAAGAAAGGTCGTAAGCGCCATGCAAAACGCGTCGCTTACGCGTTTTGCATGGCGCTTTGTCTCCTATACATTTTATTCTTTATTTCTATTTATTTTGGTTATTGTTATTTCTTAATAACGAAAAGTCCTTGAAATCCACGTGGACAAACAAGCGGACAAACTAATGACAAATAAATTGACGTCTTTATATATTTAAGTATTCATTGTTATTGATTAGGCTGTTTAATGTTTGAGCAACGATTTTATGATAAAAATAAAGTAAATTAATTACATATGTTATTGAATTTTGTTTAATTCCGTTTCAAAGTATGTTTGTGTGTTTTAAATTAATATTTGCTTTAACATACCTCCTTCATTTTACGTATTAATCAGACTTTTAATCATCTACACTAATATTATAAAGGGGAAAGATTTGATTGTTTACATTGGATAGGTTCCGAAATACAAAACCAATTTCCAAAATTATTTCACTGTTTGGAAGCTACACTATACGCGGGTGACATAGGCTATATTATATTTTCAAAAAAAAAAAATATTAAGGGGAAAAATGTTTTGAAATTTTTGTCAAATACAGATACGAAGCCGGGGCGGGATGCTAGTATATATTTAATAAACGGCATTCGAGTGATACATTTAACTGAGGTAGGGCTCAGCAGGAAATATTCTGCTGTGCCTTACAGAAGCTCACAGTTAAATAGTGTTGATTTTAAACAGTGTTGTTTTCCTGTGGTGGGTAGAGTGATCAAAGCTCCTGGCTCCTCATTAGAGGTAGGGTCGACGCACTTGAGATGCTACGATGATGTCTATAAGCTACGGTAATCGCTTACCATCAGGCGAGCCGTTTGTTTGACGACCTAATTGTATGAAAAAATAGATAAGAAATATACTTTTGTCCATGAAGTTATCATACATTCTCATACATGAATTTTATGATGAAATAGTATATTTATTAATTTATTACTAACTACAGACAGTCTACTTAAGTCATTATTTTAGTAGGTACCGCAAGAAATGGAAGTCTGACTATAGGAAGAAGCGCTCATTACTCGGCCTTGTGCTTTAAGGAAAAAGTCATTTCCTTGTCATTCATTAAAACATTTTGTCATCAAATTAAGGAAAAATAATAAATTAACATTCTTTTCTTGTTCTCATTTAAACGAGAGCTTTTTGCATGTAAATTGTTTGAAGATACATTTATTTTAGATGTTTAGTTTGTTTTTAACTGACTTCAAAAGGAAGGCTATCAATTACGTTGGTATTTTTTTTCTATGTATTTACAACAATAACGGCGAGATTTTTGATCTGATTTACGTTATTATTTTATGTTCGATGTGGAATAGTTGTCATTTGGTCCCGTAAAAATTTAATTTAGTTTGACCAGTAGTTTTCAATGTATGAGCATTTTTGTTCTTTTGGACGATGTGATTTCATGATACTTTGTGTACGGTTTGTCTTTAGGGGAAAACCACGAAACCTACCATAGTCTACCCAATCTAATCCAAAAAAAGTCCTCTAGTTTCCAAAACAATCTATTGTTAACACTAAAACGTAAAAATTAAAAAAAAAATAACTATGTTGAAGCCGAAATTAATAACTGAAAGGCAAAAAATAACTTAATAAAGATTCAATTTGTAACACGTCTTCTTATGCAAACCCACTTACTACCTTTAGTAAAATAATATTATTTGTACTTGCCGTGACGTCATCTTGATCTAGAACAAAGCAGCCCAAGCGTAGAAGCAATTTCATTACCGTAATATACCATTATTTATTTAAGCTGTTTACCTACAATATTAAGTTCTATTTGGTTTAGGGCCTGGTAATATTATTGTACGGAACCATTTATACACGTATTATTAGGAAGACTTGAGTATGAAATAACTGAACTCCACAAGCGCTGTTTTTACACTGAATTCATTAAATTGCTGGCAGTGCCCACGACTTTGTACGCGTTTTGGCTATTTACATGTTCATCGTGATTCTTTAAATATACATACATAACTTTTTCATTTATGAACCAATTGACATGAAATAAACATTAAATGTTAAGTGACGCTTACCACAATATATTAGTGAAAACCAAATCTAAATCGGATAAGGTGTTTCTGAGATTGGTGTGCACAAACGCTCAGACAAACAGAAAAAAGGACAAAAATTCTATTAATGATTGTTTTGTGTGCTTTTTGCGTCGATAAAGGTCCCAATAATATTTTTTCTCATATATCTTCCATGTACAGACAGCGGTTTTTTATTATATGTATATATGATAATGTGAATATATGCACTGAAGTTTTGGTGTAAGCAATTTTTTTTTTATATCACTAGTTCGGCAAACAACCGTACGGCTCGGCTCACCTGATGGTAAGAGATTACTGTAGCTTATAGACGCCTGCAACACCAGAAGTATCGCAAGCGCGTTGCCGATCCTATACCCAATCTCCCCAGGAGCTCTGGTCACCTTACTCACCAACAAGCAAATTGTTTACTACACAATTACATGAAAACATGAAATAATATCTAACAATAAATGTGTGAGTAGATATTATGTATATGGATCTTATGCTTGTTTGCCGCACTTTTGGTATAAAGGAAAGCTTGGCATATCTTCATTCTTTGCTTCAAAGCTCACAGCAAAATTCAAATAAAGTTATATATAAAGAATGTAGCATATAAATAACAGTATGAGGGAGTGTTGTCAGTTAGTAGTCAATCGCCAGGAGCCACATAAAATATAATAAGGTTGGTTCGTTCTGAGAAAATAATGGACACAAATTGTCTCATATATTATGCATTTCTTTGTAATAATAACATATAAATATAAATCATAATGAAGTCCATTATGTATGAGCTTTTTAACCCTGATGACATGTTTATATGTTAGCTTATAAGTACAATGAAAGACTACAATTCCGAACAGGGTAAAAATTAATTATACGAATATCTGAAATATTTCGAGAGTAAAAAAAAAAACGATTGAACTTTAGACTCTCTCTCTATCTTCACTAACTTATATCTCCCTCTCAACTTCCGTTCGCCTCGCCCGATTACACTTTTCGTAACGCCCTCGTCATGCATTCACCAGCTTACTCCCCAAGTCCGTGCGTAAAGAAATATTACTTCAAAAATATTTTTCATCGTACAAATCCATGCGATCGCGAGTTATTGTAGGCCCTTACTTGATTTATACTTAATATATTAGGTATAAAGCTGAAGAGTTTATTTGTTTGTTTGTTTAAAAGCGCTAATCTCAGGAAATGCTTGTTCTACACAAAAAAATATTTTTTGTTGGATAGTCTCATTTATTTAGGAAGGCTATAGGCTGTCTAACATCACGCTACGGCCAATAGGACATACATAAAAAATGTTACGAAAATGGGAAAAATTATCTTTTTTTGAGAACTTACTGTGCATACTCTGCGTAAACGGTTTAACTACCAAAAAAACTGTGATAGAATTGGTCGCCATTAAAAGTCCTAAAAAAATTCCGCGACAACACATATCTTTTTTCTAAAGGTTAACTTCTTATAACCTTTTTATTATGATAGTTTGTTCTTGATTAATGCATTATTTACAAAGGTGGTTTTATAGACATTACATAAATCCTTATTAAATAAATACATTTCCATTAAAACATCATTTACCACAAGTATTTATTTTTGATATCGTTTACGAACATTAAAAATTTAAAGTAACTTAATATATTGATTATTTTGACTAAGTTAAGGTTACACATAACATTAGTCTTAGAAATCAGAAGTGAAACAAGATTTATTGGTTAATCAACACAAGTACAAATACGCGCCCTATTAGCGCTAGAGAGTACGTCCGTTGCAGCCGCGAGTTCGAAGCCAACATATCGACGCAACCGCATGACGCGGCGCACGCGGCGTTATTGCCGCGCCCTCCGCGCATCGCACGACGTCACTGAGTAGAGAGGCCGGGTCGTGGGAGTTTCTAACACTGGGTATATTACCAAGTTTGTAATGTACCCAATGTTAAGATATAAATTTTTATTTTATTTATCTTTCTTTTATTACTGTCGAGTTTTTTTTTTTTTTTAAATTTATTTGTATTATTATTTTTGTAAATGACATTATTTTGACTTTCGTTAAGTGTGTATATCACCTTATGACAAATAAAAGTTTTCATTTCATTTTGAACGATTTAGTGATCACAAAAAGAGAAAAGCTAATTCTATTGCATTAGTATAAGCCTTACGAATGAAAAATACTTCATCAACAAGGTAATTTTATTAAGATAACTTTGTGTCTTATAGCGTTTAATTTGGACGCTTAATATAGAAGATAATTTAAAATCAAATGAAACGAACCGCGCTGCGCGTTTAGGTCGCCTAAGTTGGACAGTAATGGTTTAGAAAGATTTTAGTATATTTATTCCTTAAATTAACGCGAGTGAGTGCTTTAAATTTTTTATTGATATGTAGAGAACTGAGGTAGGGCACAGCAGGAATTTCCTGTTCAAAATATGGAGCAGCCCGAC
Organism: Melitaea cinxia; assembly: GCF_905220565.1. Taxonomy (NCBI): domain Eukaryota; kingdom Metazoa; phylum Arthropoda; class Insecta; order Lepidoptera; family Nymphalidae; genus Melitaea; species Melitaea cinxia. Next base: position 215,734 of record NC_059416.1, read on the forward strand.
TGGGGTAGTACCTCGACCTTACAGAAGATAACAGCAAAATAATACTGTTTTCAAGCAGTATTGTGTTCCTGTTGGTGAGTAAGGTGACCAGAGCTCCTGGGGGGGATTGGTCGGCAACGCGCTTGCGATGCTTCTGGTGTTGCAGGCGTCTATAAGCTACGGTAATCGCTTACAATCAGGTGAGCCGTACGCTTGTTTGCCGACCTAGTGACATAAAAAATAAAATAAAAAAAAGAGTCTAACCTTAAACTAGGTACTAACTTTAATGATACACAGACATCTGCAAAACTATACAAAGTCTTTTCAAAGTTTTCGAAGAACAAATTTTCCAAGTACTAAGGAAACAATTTTTTTATTACTTTATAACTTCTCAGTTTCTTTTCATATTTAGAAAAAAAATATTGGCTTCCACATCATAAATTCTAGACTATCTATTTTAAGTTGAAACAAAAATGTTTATCATTCCTTAGTAAACTTAGAAGCTGCGAAATGTTTAATAAGCAATATTAATTCTATAAAAATAAAAATGATTTGCGCTAAACTTTCGAACGCCTAATAATTCATTATTTTTTTAATTTTTCTAATACTTACTAGAAGATTCACACGAAATAAGATTAGAAAAATAAAAAAATCGGGAAATGTATAGATTTTTTAAACTTTACGCGATCACGCAGTTAATATGGTAGGGCAACATTTGACATGTCGGCTGTTAAGCAATATTTCCTTATCTAATTTTTCTTATCAATATTTTTGTTTATATCAAGTACTCATTACGTGAACATTTAAACGGTTACCGTAGCTTGTAAACGCCTGCAACATTATACGCATCGCAAGTGCGTTGCTGACACTACCTTCAATCCCCACCAGGATCTTTGGTCACCTTACTCACCGACAAATACACAACACTGGTCGAGGTTCTTACCCAATCGAGCTGCTCCAGATTTGGAGCAAGACATTTCCTGTTATGCCCTACCTGAGTTAATAAACCTACCCCAATTACTATCTTCAAAACTATCTTCAAAAAAGTACAAGAAAACATAACGTTCTAGTTTTCAGAAAGGTCATCCCGTGACCTCGAAGCGAAGTCAGCGAGATCGGAATGCCGCAATACGGCAGCGAACCGAGAAAATCCTCCATAACAGTGCCATAAAACAAATAAATTGTCACGACCCTACCCGATAAATATTTGACTATACACAGAGTACATTTACTTCCTTTAAGTTATAACTTTCAATTTTATTAATAGAAATATTGAGAAATTATTAATTTTAGACTGTGACATTATTAATATAAGATTGACGAAATAATAAAGATTGGGTGAATTTATTTTTATAGCAATTTGAAATAACAGAGCTCAATATTGGGCCCCCGTTTTGTAATATTTTTGTACGTTCAATTATTGACAGGCCTATTGTTGCGGAGTGCAGTGACCGCGCTCTCTGCACCGAGGTTTGTAGGTTCGTATCCGCCCCGAGTCTCATTGTAATATAATATGTATTATTAATATGTATTCCCATAATTAGCTATATCAGTAGACTTGTTATCTATAACACGAGCATTAAGTTGCTTACTTTAGAAACAGACGACCGTGTTTGTAAAATAAAAAAAATATATAAAAAAAATAAAAACTTTCGTCCATACCTAACTGATTTTACGTTAAAAATCAAAATGAGGTGTACAATGCAGAACGTTAACCTAGAAATTTTCCTTGAATATAACAAAGTTATAAATAACAAGAAATATTTATATCGGCCAGATGTTACAACAGCTAAGCGATTCGTATAAAAATACCCACAATTTTCGTGCGAATGGATTGGATATCGACCACACCAGGACGTCAGTGCTCACAATTTTGTACCTTTCTATGGTAAAACTACATCGTAAAAGTAATGTTTAACTTTGTTTGATGACGTTAGCACAGCGGTCATAGTACTGGCTTATGTCTGTTGTGGTGGCGGTCACGAGTTCAATTCTCGCACATGACATATAACATTTGTATTGGGCTACTAATGTTTGTCGTAATCTGGGCAATTGAGGATGTTTCCAGACTCCGGACACAGGGGCATATAAGGATTGATTATTAGATTAGATAGATTTCTGTAAGTATTACTATACTCTGTGGATTAAGAGTACAATGAGTTGGTTACGCAGAATACTGGGGGTGACATAATCGCTAAGCGACCAAAGCCTATTCTACAAAATAAAGAAAAAAAAAATAGATAAGATTAGAATAATAAATAGATAGAGAATAATAAATAGATTAGATTCACAATGTAAAGTTGTTATATTGTATTAAACGAGCCTAAGTTCTTGATGTGAGTCAAAAATGCAATCTCAAAGACATTTTCTATGGAAATTATGATGTCTAGTATCTAAAATTGCTTAAATGTTTAGAAAGCCGCCATTGTATAAAATCAAGTTATCTTCAAATTACCCAACTAAAACAAAAACAAAAATATAAAAAAAAACAAGTCGGGTTAAAAAACTTTTGAATTGTTATTGAACAAGCTATATAACATTATTTCATTACTTACTAAATTGTTGTTCTGTAAGATACCAATAATTTTACACATAGATTCTTCACTTCAAAATCTCACTTTTAAAAAAAACATTATTTCACTTAACCAAAAATACTACAACTACTACTATACTAATATAAATGTTACCAAACCACACATGCATGGCGTCGAGTTTAATAAATTAGGCCAACGCTGTGCATTTTACTTCAGTGCATATTTTACTGTTCTTACAAGCGGATGCGCTCATCAAAATTCATAACATTTTAACATATTTTACCAAAGCTTAGGCACCCAATATTGACACTGAAATGTTGATTCAACCCATCAAATTTTAAATTTATGCAATCTTGTTCCGAACGCGTTGCTATTCAAGTAACCAAATAAACGTTGATCGGACGGGAGGACCTTTCGTGACTGTGATCGCTGTAATGTATCCGAAACGTCGCACATCTAAAAAGCTTAATAATTGTGTTTGCAGGCAAACGAAGAAAAACCGACTTCAATTATATCGACAAACGACAAGTAATACGTAGGTAGACAAAAAAATATCAAGTAAATACGCATTATCCAAGATTACTCCAAAAGTTGAAATCAGATCTCGATGTAATTTAAATATGACCACATGATAAACACCGGCTTTTGATTAAATTAAAAATCATTAAAATCGGTACACCCAGAAAAAAAGTTATGCGTATTTTCGAGAGTTTTCCTCGATTTCTCTGGGATTCCATCATCAGATCCTGGTTTCCTTATCATGGTACCAAACTAGGGATATCTCCTTTCTAACAAAAAAAGAATTATCGAAATCGGTCCATTAAACGGCGGAGTTATCCCCGAACATACATTTAAAAAAAAAACATATATACGGTCGAATTGAGTAACCTCCTCCTTTTTTTGAAGTCGGTTAATAAACCGTGATAAAATCCGAAAAAGTTGTCTCATTGTAATGAGTGAAATTCGCTTAAACATTAGAAAACGTTGATTTATATTGTATCCGTATAAATTTTGTCATTTTAATTAGCTTTACTACAAAGAGATGCTCCAGCCATCACCTCCACAAGCCTGATACGGTGCCTAATTACCGAAGTTTAATTAGATCGAGCATCATTAACGATTATCATCAGATTTTAGATAAACGTAATTAAAATAAAACCGATAGAGTCCGAAAGATATTGCTGTAACGTGACGTAATATAATGTGATTTGCAATAATTATTACTTTATTTTATACCAGCGACCCGCCCCGGCTTCGCACGGTTGCAAAAACTATCAGTGTTCCTCTACTATATTGTACATGTATTATACATATAAATCTTACTCTGGAATCACTCTATTTACTAAAGAAAAACCGCATCAAAATCCGTTACGTAGTTTTAAAGATCTAAATACAGACATCGGAAAGCGACTTTGTTTTATAATATGTAATGATGAATTACATTTACTTATAGACCCTACCTTGTATATATATCTATAAAAACAAACAGAAATATTAAAAAAAAAAATATCCCTCCGATAGCAGGTTGAGGCCAGGGTACCGGTATATAACCTCGCCACAGTGGCCGTTTCAAGTAACACTGCTTTTGCTTTTGAATTCAACCTTTGATCCGACAGTCAAGCGAGACTTTCTTATGGTATTCGGTGAACCTCTTTGCTAATACGACCGACATAACATCAAGGCTGTGCGGTTACAAGGACTGCTGGTTCAAGCACCTGAAACAGAGACAACGACGTTGTACAAAATGAATGAAAATGATATTCAATGAATGAATGATATTCAATGAATGAATGATAAAAAATGTATGTAAGATATATGTGATTCATGTCGATTTTTATGGTATTATTAATATGAGATATATTAATTGATTGATAACAAAAGTAAAAATAAAATATCAACAACTACAGTATTCAAAATCGTCTTTGAAAACCTTTACATTACGAAGTAGAGTTTCAAGTGAAAGGCTTTGTATTTGTTTAAGGTGAAATGTTACAGTGATACATTTTGTGTGATAAGCCTGATGAATACGTATAAGGTGTTTAAGCTGTGTTACAAAACATTATTTTTTGTTATATAACTCTTTAAAGTCGGTTGAAAATAATTAAAATAAATAATAATAAATAGCAAGTGGAACTTAATCTTTCTTTGTTTTTTCAGTGTTGCAACATTTTGCAGCACAAAAGATATTTTTAATTATATTGTCAGTTGTGAGAGTGAAAATACTGAGCACACGCTTGAAGTCTTTCAACGTATCGGAGTGCGATTAAAAATTGACAGCTGATCTGGACATATAAGATACTGCGCAGAACACAAAACGATTGATATTTTGAAACATTTTACGCTCGTAATAGCCGCCAAGTATCAAATACTATCCAACTATAGTACGTTTTGACAGAAAGTGACAAATCTGGCTGTTTAAAAAAAGTACAATTGTTTTGAGTGTATTTCATTTAATTTACTCAGTAGAAATTTAGACGAGGTTGTAAGATAAAAGAAAACTAACAAGAGCCAGCTCTAATTTGATCCTATTACATTCTAACATCAATCAGTATGTTCAACTCAATAGGCCATGCTATCTGAAATACACGACTATCGTACGTGGCAGTTACAGGCTGGTAAATAGAGGGTAGCTCAAATATTAGCGAAGAATATTACTCAACTTATTTCATAACTTTCGTGTAACTGTCACGCGGCGTGCTCGGGGACGTGACAGGTGAAATTATCTAAAGCTTATGTAACATTCTTACAAATTTTTATTCATTATTTATTCAAACATAATGATTTACTTTTATTTAAATTGCTATTTTTTTGTTTGTGGATTACTGTACGTGAAGTAACTCCTTGTTTTCCGACGAGGTTTTGCACGATTTTGACTATTCATGTGCTCCCCTTGAAATTTAGCTTATGGTATAGTGATAACGTAACATTTTAGCAGCGAAAGAGTTGAAAATGGAACTATTATTTTTTGATTTTATTAAAGTTACAAACCTAAACCATTTTTATAATATTTTAAAATATAATAAAAAATATACGTAAATATTTTTTATCTGTTCCAAGGTTTGCGCTATTCGATCACGATTCAGCCATCGAATGTCTATTATAGGATATATATGTAATCAAGATTGAGGCTCAATTAAACGTTATTGCAAATAAAACTGTTCCAGCTGGTTAGTCTAGCAAAGTCATTTAAAGTTCACAGTTCAAGCGTTTAGTCTTGACGGTAAAATATTTGCGAGAGTTTGTAAAGCTTATTCGATAAGTCCGACTCACATTAACACCCGCTTCTTAATTAGTTTCCTCACAATTACATGTGAGTTTAAATAAGAAAACTTTATTCTTTATTTCGAGATCTAATCTCTCAGCACTTCATCAAACTCGGCTCTTTGTGTCGACGCTTCGCTTTAGACGTGTCCCACTGACGATGTTATTAAGTCTTTGTTGTGTTTTTCAGCTTATTATTTCCTCGCTTTCGTATTATATACGTTTAAATATTTTGTATTAAAATGGCTTTGTCGGACATTTTTTTGCAGAAAAATTAAAATTGCATAGAATTTGGAGCTTCATGCAGATCTGATCTTCATCTGCTTAATCTTTCATAGATTGTCGATCTTCTTGTTTTTCTTTTTCATGATTAAAATAACTTTTTTTCTGTATTATTTTGTACATATATTAACTTTAATATTTAATATGTAAATATGTATTAAGTTCACGTTTTTATATGACTATCTCTTCCACTTTTTTATAAGAAGATTTTTCTTAAGGCAATAATTACTTAAGATTCTAGGAAAAAAATTGTGATTAACAATTTTTTTAATTTTTATCTTTGCAACGGATCTTCATTCACATATGTACTGTATATGAAGCGATAGCAGTTATTTTGCCCTTCGATATCGGTTAAAAAGCTCGATTTTCCAGCTCGAATAGCTTCTTCCGCAACTTGATTAAGCTATAATACAGCGTAACTAAATGCTTATACGCTGCAATGAATCTTCGATATGTGGCTAAGCGTAAAATGCAAGTGACGCATTTTTGAATTAAAATGGTCAGCTTTTTTGAGATATGAATAGGGGTTTTTTTAAAGAATATTTTTGCTGAAATCGTGCCAGTAATGTGAAGTAATTTTCAAACAGTTTAAAGTAGATACGTAATTTGTGATTTAGTTTTGAAAGTAGCATAAACGATTTTTTCAAGTGCAAAAAAATTATATTGTTAGCATAATATCGATTATTTTAATACGTTTCGTGACGTCGTGCAACAGTGTTAATAAAAATATTTCCCTACCCGCTAATACGTTTTGTAACGTCATGCAACAACGTCAATAAAAGCAGTCCCTACCCGTTCAGAGGGCTCTTTTGCTTCTCGGCTTTCGGAACGATAGGTCGTTGTTTCATGACGAGTGCGTTGATCATTTTTATATTCAAAGTAACGGTTGTTTGCTTGGTTAATTTAAATTGTAATTCTCGGTCATTATTTTCGATTAAGTTAGTGGTTAAGGTTAATTTTTGTGATAATTGTTATAATTGTAAAAATGAGTAATAAATAGAAGTTAAGTGTTCGGTTTTCTGTCTTTTTTTAAATAAATAAGTTTGTTTCTCCTAAAATCAGAAGTGGGATTGCTCCTTACGACACCACTTCATAAGCAAACAGCCGTTAATTTGAAATCGTCATGCCGCGTTCACGATCGTGCGGTTCGTGTTTACATAGTCGATCAGGTAGGACTCCTAGCCGTGAAAATAGGCAGTCCCGCGGTAAATCTATAAGGAACGAACAAACGCGCAATAGGCCGTCACGGGTAAATCGCCGTCGTCATAGATCGCGAAGTGCATCTGACGATGAAAGGTTATCTCAGGTGTGTGCAATCGTAGCGAGTGGGCGTCGTGTCAACTTACTGAACGTTCCCTGCGACCACGCAGGCTGTGTTCGGAGAATCGCGAACGGTTATCACGCAGTAGCAGTGAGTATTTGTTACTTTCGGGTAGATCTCTTTCGCGCAGATGTAGTAGTTCGATTACGATATACGATAGATGCGATTATAACTCGTCTGTCTACTATCGAACAATCGACAGTCAACTCATCACGAAATTCATTGCTTAAACCAAGCCGCAGAGTTATTGTGTCTCCAATTTTGATCCAGCTGTGCACGATTTTGGAGTGTGGAAGTCAATAGAACGAAGTGAATTAATAATTGGGACGACTTAGTGCTTATCGCGAGTCACTAATTGTTTTAAGGGCGATGCCAAAATTTGATTAAACGAATGGACCAGTAATGATCGTTCGTCGTTCAATTTCTGTCGCGAGTTTAGGTCGTGTGGGTAGTTGTTTACGGGATGAAGCGCAGTCGTGGTTAAATGATTGTGTGATGCAGGATAGAACGTGAAGCAGCTTTAAGTCGAGTATCTTTTTAGAAACAGGTAGAATATCTTGGTTGATTAATTTACCAAGGTCAGGTGAGGCCGAGCTTTAGTAAAATTGAGGCACTTATTCAGTCACCGAAGCCTACCAACGCAAGACAGGTTAGCCAATTTCTAGATCTTACAGGCTATATCCGCCATTACATTGCGTCCTATTCAACCAAAATTGCTTGTATTGCCAAATTATTAAGAAACGGCGAATCTTTGCTGTAGAGGACCTTGTCTTTGTGATTAAAATCTAGCAAGCACTTACAGTGTGCTTAGCGCATTCCCGCATAACCGATACGAGTTGAAGTTGCTGGCAGGCTCCTATGGTAAGACGATACGAGCAGCCTCTGAACACAAGGTTCAGTGGCTCGGTGAGTGGACGCCGGACACGTGCTTCGTATTCTTCGATAGCGGTTGGTATACACCGCCATGGTAGCAGTACGGGTAAGCAAACGTGGAGCCTCTGTTATCATTATCATTACAGCCTATACAGTCCACTGCTGGACATGGGCTTCTACAAATTTGCGCCAAGCGTGGCGTGAACTCGTGTGTTTTGCCTATGGTCGCCACGCTAGGCAGGCGGGTTCGTGGCCGCAGGGCTGGCTTTGTTACGCCGGGGGCGCTGCTGCCCATCTTCGGCCTGTGTATTTCGGGGCCAGCGGTTGGATGGTTGTCCCGCCACCGGTCAGCTTTTTGGGTTCTATGGTGGTGGCGGAACTGTGTTGTCCCTTGGTTGTCTCTTACGACACCCGCGGGAAGAGAGAGGGTGGCTATGTTCCTTAGTACCGTAGCCACACAGCGCTATATTTACACTGCTATATTTTTCATGAATTAGCAAGCTAACCAATTGCCGTATTTTACAGCAATGTACATGAATAGTGTGGTATGTGAGATACGTGTGGTACTTCACGTGTGGTCACGCGTGTCGGCGTATTCATGTGTGTGGTGGCTCGGTGTACGGTGTGGTGCGGAGCTGTACGCGTGCGATGGCACCTGCACGTTGCTGGCACGACGTGACAAAATGGCCGTTTTGTTATTTGAGACAAGCGTAATACTGCCTCTGTCTGCTTTCTGTGATGGGTATTGCGTAATACTGCCTCTGCCCAAGGGATATCGCGTAATACTGCCTCTGTCCCTGGATCACATAGTGGGTATCGCGTAATACTGCCTCTGCCCGTAAGGTAAAGTAAATGTTGTGTGATGGGTATTGCGTAATACAGCCTCTGCCCAAGGGATATCGCGTAATACTGCCTCTGTCCCTGGATCACATCGTGGGTATCGCGTAATACTGCTTCTGCCCGTAAAATAAAGTAAATTTTGTGTGATGGGTATTGCGTAATACAGCCTCTGCCCAAGGGATATCGCGTAATACTGCCTCTGTCCCTGGATCACATCGTGGGTATCGCGTAATACTGCCTCTGTCCCTGGATCACATGATGGATATCGCGTAATACTGCCTCTGTCCGTTGATCACATAGTGGATATCGCGTAATAGTGCCTCTGTCCGTTGATTACATAGTGGATATCGCATAATACTGCCTCTGTCCCTGGATCACATAGTGGATATCGCGTAATACTGCCTCTGTCCCTGGATCATGTAGTGGATATTGCGTAATACTGCCTCTGTCCGTTGATCACATAGTAGGTATAGTGTAATGCTGCCTCTGTCCGTTGATCACATAAGTCTGTTACAGACGATGAATGTGACAATGCTCAGCTTGGGCCTTCGACGGCTCCCGCTACTGCTTCCCCAGGAGTTCTCCCTGGAGACGGCGAGCTCGAGTCCTTATCAGCGTCCACCGACGGCGTTCGTGGTGAAAATGTGCACCGGGGACGGCGCACGGTCAGGAGAGGCCGTGTTAGCATAATATCGATTATTTTAATACGTTTCGTGACGTCGTGCAACAGTGTTAATAAAAATATTTCCCTACCCGCTAATACGTTTTGTAACGTCATGCAACAACGTCAATAAAAGCAGTCCCTACCCGTTCAGAGGGCTCTTTTGCTTCTCGGCTTTCGGAACGATAGGTCGTTGTTTCATGACGAGTGCGTTGATCATTTTTATATTCAAAGTAACGGTTGTTTGCTTGGTTAATTTAAATTGTAATTCTCGGTCATTATTTTCGATTAAGTTAGTGGTTAAGGTTAATTTTTGTGATAATTGTTATATTTGTAAAAATGAGTAATAAATAGAAGTTAAGTGTTCGGTTTTCTGTCTTTTTTTTTAAATAAATAAGTTTGTTTCTCCTAAAAATATAATCTTTAGAACTTTTTATGTAACATCGTATAATAAATGGCAAGTAAAATCTTAGTTGTTTGTCAAAAATAAGTATTAAGTGACAATAGCGTGGTCTACCACGCTAGTGTATTAATGCCTAGCAAAATTATACCTATTATTTATCAAATCTGCTGAAATATTAGGTCAAATATTTTCATCATTCGTAGATCAATAAATCAATTTCAAAGAAATTCAGAAAAAAACATGGAGTTGATACTAAACCTTATTTATCCGATTAACTCAAAGTAAATCACGTCCTGAGTGATTTCTTTGCATTCAGTTATAATCAGTTTTTGAGATTTTGACATACATCATAAATAAGACGACTCAAAGAGATTTTAAGCTTTCAAAGATAGTTCCATAAAGGAAATAATATCCAAGTTTTCTCGTACTTCAAGACTATCTTCAAAGTGGATCTCTTCATTTATTTATGCAGATCTCTTGAATTGAATGCAGTGGCTCATAGGATGTCCGACATGTTCTCAGAGCACATGTGAGAGTAGATACGGAATTTGACTTGATAGACATTTTAGTTCAATTATAAGCTATCTGTGAATCTATCTAGCTTTCATTGTAAATGGGGAAGGTTTTATGAAATTCTTATTTGAGTCATAAATCCATTACAATATATGGGTTACATTTTATCCGACTTTTACGAAATTGTTAATTTTATTCAAGTGATTACAGTCAGATACATAGTGAAGTACTTGTCTTCATCTTATTTGCGTAGAAATTATAATATTATTTAAGAACTATTTACGGTTATACCGGTATGTTACGGGCTTATTTTTATACCACTAGGTCGGCAAACAATCGTACGGCTCACCTGATGGTAAGAGATTACCGTAGCTTATAAATGCCTACAATACCAGAAGCATCGAAATCGCGTTGCCGACCCAATCCCCAATCCCCCAGGAGCTCTGGTCACCTTACTCACCAACAGGAACATAATACTGCTTGAGAACAGTATTATTTAGCTGTATTGATGAATTCATAAAGTTGGACAGGTTTCTCATTTCGACCGTATATATAATCAAACACAAAAACATAATTATAAGTAAAAAATACTCGTATAATAACATATGTATTTATTGTATGCAATAAGGACTAACTAACTATTACTTCTCTTTAAGACTTTTACATGGAAATAAATAAACAACATGTTTTCTCCATCACTCTAACTAAATTCATAAATCAATTTCAGTTCTAACGCCGTGTCGAATGGTATTCCGAACACAGTCTCTTTGACTTCCGCTATTTGTTTCAACCTTTGAGTTTTCCTTCCTCTTATATAAATGTCGTAATCCTTTGAAGAGATTAACAATTCCCGAGACGCCGATAAGCGTTGCAACTTTGTCTACTTTACTCGACACTTTTGTTGGTAGTGTTTCTACTTTTTAGATCGTTTTTGTAAGGAAATGTAATATACAATAGAAAAAGTTGAGAGTATGATGATGTACGGATTTTTCTTTGTTTTTTTTTTATAAAGAACGATATTTGACTTCAAACATTTTTGTAAACCTATAAGTATTACAGTGCTTCGGATTGATTATTATCTCTTAGCAATTTATGATACCCTGGTATTTTAACTTCGATAATATTTTGAATATTTAAATAAAACAATAACAAAACATTTTCTCTATCTCTCTCTCTCTCTCTCTCTCTCTCTGTGTGTGTGTGTGTGTGTGTGTGTGTGTGTTTATGTGTATGTACGTCATACTCAACACCATGTATTTGTTATTTTTATAAATACGGATATACAATGAGTCATAGAAGTAATAAATTAATTAACTAAATAACAAGCATCAATCGAGTTTCTAACAAAGGCTTATATGTCATATTTTTTTTCCTATTAAACAAAATATCGTTGAACTGTTTTCCAGTCGAAACACTTAGAAGAAGCAGCTCTAAAAAATCCAGAAATACTCTCGAGATTGGTGGTTTTCTTTTTACCAACGTTATCTGTAATTATTTTGTTTTTAGTTTTGTATTGTATTTTTGTGTATATTAGTCATTTATTAAAATGTTTACGTTCGTTTTATATAAAATATTCCTTTCTCGTTTTTCTCTCGAGCAGCTACTTAATTTATAATAATAAAAAAAATTAAAACATAACACGAGAGCCATTTTCTAAATTAGGTTATTTTTGAGTATTTCTCATTCCTCACAAAAGAAAATGATTTATGCAAAAAAAAAAGAATTAACTATCTTTTATATTAGCAGCCTTAACAAAGATCCTTTTAATTTCTAGCTTCACGGCAATTGACTCCCTATTACCATCACCCTATTATCATATTGCTATAACCGCCCGTAAACTGAGGATCTTCTCGTTATTTATGAGAGCCTGGTAGTGCGTCGTCGATTATAAGCCTATTCGGACACAAATCGTCTTTATTGCTTTGCCTCGATTTCGGTCCTTATTTTACAGAAATTATGGGAAAAGCAGACTAATCGTTTTGTTTAATGGCTTGTCGTTTTCGGTTTCGTTTGTTTGTTTAGGATAACTCTACTTTGCAAATTTTACACAGTTTTAGTAAATTTAGTCAGTTTTTTTAAATAGTTTTGGTTAGTAATAAAGAGGTCCAAAGCTTAACACTTATGTAACTGTTCTATAGTAAGCGTTTGCTATACTTACCAATATAACTTAATAAAAAAATCTGACTAGTCTTACTGGAAAAAATAAATATACTAAAATATTTTTTTTAAGGCAGAGCTAAAACTCTGCTAATTTATTGCCCCTAAAATCATCTCTATCCCTATAAAGCGTATTGGAATATTTAAAAACAAAATTTTCCAGCTATTTGACCACGTTGCTGCGCTGTTTTAAATTGGCTTTAAGTCGAATCACGTCAATGTCAATGGCTTTTAATGTTACAATCTAGTGTCGCTTTTAATTGTTATTAAGCCTACATAAAATGTACTTTGTCAGAACGTATAGCCTTTAGTAAATTATGAACGTAAATGGGATATTGCATCACAATAGGTATTCTTCGAATAAAATATTACAACTACAAAATATCTCAATGTAAACATTACGCTTCAGCCTGTAATACTTATCCCACAGCTGGGCATAGGCCTCTTTCCCCATGTAGGAGAAGGATCAGAGCTTAATCCACCATGCTGCTCCAATGCGGATTGGTGGATATACTATGAGAAACGATCGCTATCAAGTGTACATGATAACAACCGGGACCGACGGCTTAATGTGCTCTCCTGTACAAACAACCAGACCGCGACAAACATCTGTATGACCCATACAGATGTTTGTCGAGTTGCGGGGATCGAACCCACAACCGCCACCGCAACAGCCTCAAACCAGTGCTGTGACCGGTGCGCCAACGTGTCGTCATATGCATTATTTCATATTAAACATTGTTTTTGTAAAACCGTAGATACAACATACTTTCATGTAGAGATTTCATTCAAGTACAAATCTTTACAATATGCAGCGTTTCCATTCGGAACACAATGCGTGTATTTATAACCATATTAACTGGGAAGTCAGCTGCAGTAACCCGGAGCGTTTGAGAAGATCACATTTATCTGGATTCAGCATTGAATGACGCGCTATTCATCTTGACTACGGTTACTTTGCGGTACTTCTGCGTAGATATGTTATCCTGGTACTTTCTCATTAGTTACTGGACTCTTTTAGAAGTAAAACAAACGTGGATTTTTAAAATAAATGTTTTTGTTTACAAGAATAAATTTATTAAATATATAATCTTATATTAAATACTATTTAATATTATAATCATCATCATCACTTCAGCCTATTGCAGTCCACTACTGGACATAGGCCTTCACAAGTTCGTATCAAAAATGGCGTGAACTCATGTGTTTTGCCCATAGTCACCACGCTGGGCAGGCGGGTCGGTGACCGCAGGACTGGCTTTGTCGCACCGAAGACGCTGCTGCCCGTCTTCGGCCTGTGTATTTCAAAGCCAGTAGTTGGGTGGTTATCCCGCCATCGGTCGGCTTTATAAGTTCCAAGGTAGTAGTGGAACTGTGTTATCCCCTAGTCGCCTCTTACGACACCCACGGGAAGAGAGGGATATTATTATATAATAAAAAATTACTTTGGATAGACTTAATCTAAAGTAATTTTTTATAGTTATTAATTCCTTGGTAAATGCTGCACAACTTACTTTCGTTTAATTGAGTAATTACATCTTATTTGTTGAACAAAAAAACTAGTTTTTGAGTTTGTGATCACGTGTAAAAAGTTTAAGGGGTTTGACTGTTTAATGTATGATGTATTAAAAAAAAAAAAAAAAAAAGAGTGCTTTAAACCCTACGACTGAAGTAAAACTTACGAAACGTAACTCTCTCTCTTTCTATCTTCACTAACTTATATCTTCCTCTCAACTTCCATTCGCCTCGCCTGATTACAGTTTTCATAACGCCCTCATCATGCATTCACCAGCTTACCAAGTCAAGCGTGCGTAAAAATGTTTTATTGCAAAAAAATTGAAAACTTATTGGATAGTTCAAAAATTAGAATAAATATAAAATTTCGATAAGAAATCTGAAGTTTAGTTTTTTAATCCTTGTATGACTTGTTTCCAAATCAACTAAAGTCAATGAGCATTAAGAACAGACGACACAAGACCGTGTGATAATGATATTTGTGTTAAGTTACAGTTATACGATAACTGGACGAGTTTCTATTAAATATTAAAAAAAAGAGTGCTTTAGATCACACAACTAAAGTAAAACTTCTTTGGCAATAGGCCTGCACTGTGTCTTAGATATACGAATCGTAACTGGCTATAAGATAAATTGAGTAAGAAAATGTGTGCTCGCAACTCTCTCTTGCTCCGTTCGCCTCACCCGGTGACACTTTTCGTAACGCTCTCGTCACGCATTCACCAGTACTCCGTAAGTCAAGCGTGCGTAAAGAAGTACTTCAATATACGACCGTAACAGCTCTATGTCAAAATAACGTAATGCTTCACGGAGACTTTTTTCATTTCAATAAAAAAAGTTGAATTGAAAATGTTACCATAGCGTCCTAGCTTGTTTTTCAATGCTTTTACTTTTTCATAGAAATATGTTAGATGAAAATTTTTACTAAAAGATTTTCTAATTAAAAATATTCTGTAATAGAATTTTATATTAAAACTATGAGTGACATATATAACCTTTTATACGTTACTAGCTACCCTGCGTGCGTTGCTATGCTTTTTTATGTGTTTTTTTTAGTTGTGCCAACTCAGAAACCTTTGTGGGCTCATACACAACACTTTGAAGATCTTAACATGATCAAATTCATAGTTTACAATTCTATAAAGGACATACAGACAAACATTGACACACACACACACACACACACACACACACACACACACACACATATATATATATATATATATATATATATATTGTTTGAATAATCCTTTTTAAATTAGACAAACTTTTTCTTCTGATAAACTTAATGTCTCATTTGCCTCAAAATTACTATTCAATAAAATCAAAGCCTCATATGTTATCAATTTGTTTAGGTTATATTAATATATATTATCAAACAACTAAAAGTATTAAATTATACATCTACCATCTGATTGTGAAGTTTTATTTCTTATTTAATAACCCTATTCGCTGATCGGAATTTAATACTTTCTACCCTCTTTATATGATTTTTTCACACACCGTCAACATAAATACAAAACATTATTAAAAAATTTATTTATACTCTGTTATATAGAGCTCCCTAGAATACGCTACACAAAAACTCGTCTGAATTTTATTTTTTATTTTTATATAACTTGGTCGACAAACAAGTAAACGGCTAACCTGATGGTAAGCGATTACCGTACCGTAGCCTGTAACGCTACAAGTATTACAAGCGCGTTGCTGACCCTACCATCAATCCCCCCAGGCGCCCTGGTCACTTTACTCACTACAGGAATACAACACTGCTTTAAATCAGTATTATTTAGTCGGTTATCTAGTTCTGTTCGGTTTCTATCGGTTCTAGTCGGTATCTGTTAGTTAGGCTTAGGAGCAACCCGCTCCAGATTTTGAGCAGAATATAGCTATCCTATTGTGCCCTACCTCAGTTATGTTTGTAAAAATTTTGAATTAAAATTCATTAAGCGTTTCCTTTGTTTATTTTTTTAAGGTTTATCCCACATTTTTAATAATGAAACTACTCAGAATAATATAAATTACTCAGAATCAAAAAGTTATTCAGAATCAAAATCGAGCAATTCAATTTTAGACAGAAAGTGTGCTCGAGTTGATTTTATAAAACAATATTATATTCCGACGGTACTTTTTTTTTCTTCGCGGCCACAATTACTTAGAAATATATTTAACAGATATCTGTCACAATTTTTATTAAAAAAATATTCTCATAAAAAGTACCGGTAATTCGATATTTCTGTGTGTTTTCTGGAACTAACAAAGCTTTCTCATTTTACTCGGAAAACGATAATCGGGTTTACCGATTGATTGTTTTGTTGATGTTTTCAATAACAAAAATAATATTATCTCTTTTACGAGGAACAGTCGAATTTCGCCTCCTAAATCTATAATTTTATTGTCAGTAAATCTGTAGAGATTTCAGATAAAGAGAATGATATCTACCCACTTGCTTTTACTAAGAAATATAGTAGTTTGCCATGATCTGGGTGTTTGTGCAGTCCTTGTGAGCCTTGGAGATAACGTTAAGCCGTTGGTCCTGGTTGTTATCGTATACACCAGATACCGATTGTTACTCATAATAAGGAGTATTTCCGCCAAACCGCATTGAAGCAGCGCGGTGGATTAAGTTCTGATTCTTCTCCTACATGGGGATACAGGCCTATTATGCTCAGCAGTGAGATATTACAGCCTAAGCCAATAGTATTATCCATCTTAATAATGGAAAAGAAAAAACGGAATCTTTCGCAGATGGAAATCGCATAAATATAGCCGAGTAGAATAGATTACTTTCTGTATTTCTTCGTTTAATCACCATCTTGAGTTTTAGACTAAGGTGAAAAATGTTAAATCTTTAAGAAGTTTTAGTTGTTAAAGTATCGAGTATGAAGTATGTCCATTATGATTAAATTTGGGGTAGTGAAAAATGAAACAGAGGTAGTGTCTGGTGATGCAAGTCTTCTCCCTCCATATACATATATCTTGATATATTTTTTCTGTTCCTCGACTTAAATCAAAAAATTTCGTCACTTTTCTTGCACACATTTGTGTGTAGCTGGTAGAAAATCCAGCAACGTTGAAACCTTTTTTTTGTAAATATTTTGAAGCGATACACACATATACAAACTCTTTATATTAGAATCACAATAAAACCTCATTTTATGTTTATATATAAATTTTTTAAAAATATCTTTGATAGATCTCAAGAATTCTTATTTCGAATTCTTTTTTATAATTTATTTTACAATCTATTGATTAAATTATATATTTTTGTCACGTGAACATTGTTTTTGATTTTATCACTTCTTAATGAAAAGTCGGTGGAGACGTCGAAGATTTTATCATCACTTCAATCATTAAATAGTTCATTTGCTAAAAAAGTCTACTGACTTAAGTCGAGGAGTGCTCCCAAAAAAAAAAAAATAAGCGCTGTTTTATAAGAGACGGCGCTATGAATCAAAAATACCAATTCTATTCCCTAACCTTAGACATTTTAAATTCTTTTATATTCACACTAGAAGTGCCCCGCGGTTTCACCCACGTTAATTTAAGAAAAAAAAAGAGGTAGTAAAATCACCCATGTTAATTTAAGAAAAAATATTTACTAAAATATTATATAGCCTTCTAGCCTTCCTCGATAAATGGGCTATCTAACACTGAAAGAGTTTTTCATATCGGACCAGTAGTTCCTGAGATTAGCGCGTTCAAGCAAGTAAGCAAACAAACAAACTTCAGATTTATAATACCAGTAAAGATTGAAGACTCAATTATACAGCAACATATCAACCGATAAATATCTTGAACTAGTATATTATGTAGATTACAATGACAGTAAATTGTCGGTAATCGACCAACTCATTTAATATGCTCCTCTTTGAAGCACGCACATACCACTATTAATTTTATTTTTAACCGACATAAAAAGGAAAGAGATTTTAAATTCGATTTCAGTATTTTTTAATGTGTGTTACTTTGTTTTATTTTTTTATATTTTATTTGTCATGTGGTGCCATTTAAATGTGAACGGGATCTGATGAGTACTTTTTGAGTTATTACTGAGTTATTACTAGTAATCTGTATTAAATTGATTTCGTCTTCGCTGATGCTGTTCTTATTTTTTTCACACTTCAGCCTATCTCAGTTCACTGCTGGACATAGGCCTCCTCAAGTTCGCGCCAAAAATGGCTTGAACTCATGTGTTTTGCCCATTGTCACCACGCACCGGTTTTTCGCAATCCTCATCCAGTCACCGCTGGCAATCTTATGCATATTTTATTTTGTTACTTACCAAGTTAAGCTGAAGCAGTTTTTACATTATATTATACGTGATTAGTTTAGTTAAATTGTTACTACAATAGTTTTTTAATTACTTTTTAAATTAACACCAATAGATATTTATATGTTCGGAATTAACAATTTTATTTTTCAATTTATTCTATTATGTATAATAAAAACAGTTTTTTTAAAAAGTAACTGCGGATTTTTTTATCGACTCTTACAGAATCTACATTCCGAATCGGCGGTAGCTACATTATTAACTATCATTAATTATTTACTTCAGATTTAATTTGTAAAGGGAAGATAAGAATTGCTTTTAAAGCCTAATTGAACAAAGTAATTTTTATTTTTGATTAATTATGTCGTAGTAGCTTTATGTGCTGTGTGGCTACGGCACTAAAGAATTTAGCCACCCCCTCTCTTCCCGTGGGTGTCGTAAGAGGCGACTAAGGGATAACTAGGTTCCACAACCACCTTGGAACTTAAGAAGCCGACCGATGGCGGGATAACCATCCAACTGCTGGCTTTGAAATACACAGGCCGAAGACGGGCAGCAGCGTCTTCAGTGCGACAAAGCCAGTACTGCGGTCACCAACCCGCCTGCCCAGCGTGGTGACTATGGGCAAAACACATGAGTTCACGTTATTTTTGGCGTAAACTTGTGGAGGCCTATGTCCAGCAGTGGACTGTATAGGCTGTAATGATGAGTAGCTTTTATCCGCGGCTTCGCTCGCATTGAATTTTTTTTGTAATAAGAAGTATCCTATGTTACTTCTAATACCTCCAAGAATATGCGTACAAAGTTTAATCTAATTAATATAGTAAAATCGGTTAAGTAGTTTCCGCGTGAAAGCGTAACAAACAAACTTACATTCACATTTATAATATTAGTAGGGATACCTCAAGTGTACATTGATATTACTTTTTAACCGACTTCAAAAAAGAAAGAGGTTCTCAATTCGACTGTATTTTTTATATGTTACTTCATAACTTTTTACTGAGCGATTTCAATTATTGTTTTTTTAATCAAAAGGTGGGGCATGTCATGTGATCCTATATAAATCTAATCGAGGTATGATGAGTACTTTTTGAGTTATCTTTACTAATGCGTATTTCTTTGACTATTGACGTCCTACGTTGTATTTACTGGTCAATGTAATTCAAGTCGTTTTTTTTCGTTTGCGAGCGAACATAGTTATTGTAACTAGTGGTCGCCAAGTGGTCAAAATTTGACCACAGTTAAAAATTTAAATTACATAAAACAAAAAAATAATAATAAATTAAAGAACCTTTAAAAAAAAATCAATTTGACTGCAGACTTTGACAATCAACAAAAGAGTATAATATGTGTGTGTATCATATACATGGTAGTGTGTGCAATGTTTTTTTTATATTGATTCAATATATTTTTATACATAATTTAAAAAAAAATAGCATTCTGCACTCCGTCTCTAAATAAATTATTTGTGTACAAAATTTCATACTCCTCCATCCGCGCAATTTTCGTAAAAAAGGGTACAAAGTTTTTGCTTCACGTATAAATATATAGATGATGTTTCACTATAAAATGATATTAATTGTTATCACGGAAACTTTTCAATCATAATTGTGTTTGCTCGCAAACGAAAAAAAAACCGACTTCAATTACATCGATAAGTAATACAACGTAGATCGACGAAAAAATAGTCAAGCAACTACGCGTTATCAAAGATTACTCAAAAAGTAGTTATCAGATCTCGATAAAATTTATATGTGACCACATGATAAACATCAGCTTTCGATTAAATTAAAAATTATCAAAATCGGTACACCCAGTAAAAAGTTATTACGGATTTTCGAGAGTTTCCCTCGATTTCTCTGGGATTCCATCATCAGATCCTGGTTTCCTTATCACGGTACTAAACTAGGGATATCTTCTTTCCAACAAAAAAAGAATTATCAAAATCGGTACATCCAGTAGAAAGTTATGCGGTATAATACAACGTAGGTCGACGAAAAAAGCGTCAAGTAAAAACGCATTATTAGATATAACTCGAAAAGTAGTTGTTAGATCTCAAATAAATTTAAATGGGACCAATTGGCACACACCACCTTTCGATTAAAACAAAATTTGTCGAAATCGGTCTACCCGGTCAAAAGTTCTGATGTAACATACATAAAAAAAAAAAAAAAATACAGTCGAATTGAGAACCTCCTCCTTTTTTGGAAGTCGGTTAAAAACAGAACTCGTAGAGCAGTCTTGTTAAATGTTTTCTAAGGATCTGCGAACAGATTGTTAGAGTGTGATTAAAATGTCGATGAAATTTCGTGACACGACCGCTGAGATTACGTCAAGGCCCTTTCATTGCAAAGGGCGTGAGGTCAATGTCCGCGTATTTCAGCGGTGATTCATTGAAATTGTCTAAATAACAATTGACCTCACAGAGGTCACGGGCTAAATTTAGATCTTTCTGGTTTCCGTTGTTACCTAATTTTGTGTCTTTATATTAATGGGATCATTAATTAAGTTCAATGTTAATAATTCTATTTAATAATTAAAATTTATGCTTAGAACTTTATGGACGCCATAAGACTAATTATTCTAGGTATAAAAGTATTGTCAGAAGTTTATGTAGGTACCTATGTATGTATGGAGATATCATTTCGTTTGAAACTTATTAATACAATACAATACAATAATACTCTTTATTGTACACAACAAGAATCAACACAATAAAATATTACAAATAAAAAACAGTGTACAAATGCGGTCTCATCGCTAGAGGAGCGATCTCTTCCAGACAACCTTATTGTAAGGAAGAAATTTTATTTAAAATTGGAATCTTTAGACTTGTTTTCTTCATCTATTTCTTATAGGCGACTAAAAAAGAGTTTGATATAATATTATAATTTTTCCTTTAAACATAGTTGTGGAGATAGAAAGAAAAATAAGTTTAAGGTTTGAATGAATCAAATCAGCAATCGTGTGTTTCGCTCATGTGTATACTATAGAATTGTACTTGACGAGGACTAAAATAAACGTTACGTATACGTTCTTCGTAAAAATAAAAATATCACAATTGGTTTTGGACAAAATTCACGCCCAAAATGTAAAAAAAAAAATACACGTTGGGAAGCGACAGTAGCGTGTGAACGGGACAGGTGTCACGTTCATCCTTTTAGGATATCATTCTAAAAGAGTGCTTCGAGAGTTCGTTTCTACACAGTGGAGCAGTCGTCGCGGAGGGCTGCTCTAAGCTCCGCACTTGAATCGCGTGTAGTGTGGTGGGACTACCGCGGTAATTGCCGATGGTCGCTATATAGCAGAAGAAGCTTCTAGCAGACTCAGAGATGAAACAATGATGTCCTTGACACTAAAAGAGTGCTAACTAAACGCGCTTTTTATGAATCCTTAAAACATTTTGTGTTTCGAATTTTATCATTGAGATTATCCACAAGAGAATCAAAGTAACCATAACTCGCAGAATCAGTAAATTGAACTGCCAATGCGCTCATGTTTCGCATGGGTTAGAACGTGTAACGCTTACACATGCCATCTCAGTATTATTTTATTCGCCAACCCGCACTGGAGTAAAATAGTGGATTAGGCTCTGATCCTTCTCCTACATGAAGCAAGAGGATTATACCTAGTAGTGGGATATTACAGGCTGAGTCAGCGTGTGACGCAGGATCAATAACTGCTGGATTACTTATCCTGGAGTAGACACTGTATCTCGGAAAACGCAAAGAGGAGCATTTTCTTTAGCGGATTCAATTCTCATATACAAAATATAATATATATTGCTATCATCATAATTATCAATCTCAGCTAGCCGATGCTTGCATTCCGAGATAAAAGCTACCTTCATGGACTTCGGAAATTAGGAATCCTGTTCTACATCTTTCGAAATAGGTATGTCCAATGTCTTATATTAAACGTTCATCATCATCATTCATCATCATTTCAGCCTATTGCAGTCCACTGCTGGACATAGGCCTCCACAAGTTCGCGTCAAAAATGCGTGAACTCATGTGTGTTACCCATAGTCACCATGTGACACACCATCCCCGATGTGCCCATAGTCACGCTGGGCAGGCGGGTTGGTGACCGCAGGGCTGGCTTTGTCGCACCTAAGACGCTGCTGCCCGTCTTCGGCCTGTGTATTTCAAAGCCAACATATTAAACGTTAATACAAAATATTTCCAATGCGATTTCAACAATTTGTTCAGCATTAAAAATAAAATGATGTGATGAGAAAATAAACGTATATTAAGCTATCTTGTCAATTAATATTCAATTAGTAATGGCTTTGTTTCCAGAATTAGACAAAAATAAAAACAAGTAATTTTTGTATCCGACTTTAAAATTATAGCTCGTTAAGATTTTTTTTAGCTGTTTCTTTGTTTTCTTTTAATGTGTATTCAATATAATGTGTATTTTAAATACCGTGTAGTTTACCAAAATTCTTGTGGTTAGTATTTTATGGCAATAATTACGTGATATTAAATTTCATAGTACGTCACAAGGTGACCTAAATTATTTCCTGAACTGGCTCGTTTTGAATTGCAAAAAACTAAAAATATTATTAGGAATAAATTAAACGACCAAGCATGCATATTATAGAACAAAAAAAAAAACGAAAAATACTTCTTCTCACAGTTTCATGTTATTTTAAAAATACAACAACAATGCTATCATTAAGATAGCGTATTGTAATTCGATCTGGAAAACAAAACCTCTTATCGTAGCTTATTTTTCGCAAAAAAAGTCGTAAATCCAGAACCTCGAACCGTGACACCCCAGAGGATCTCTGCGAGATAAGCTGACGCTGTCACTCTCAGCTTTGTTTCGGCTCCTTTGAGGGTAGATAGAGATAAGGAATTGTTTCAGCCATTTTTCTAAGAATTTTAAAGTTTCCCTTGAATGTCATTAGCCCTTTTTAATTTGAGATTATTACTTTTACAAAATATGGTCATTACCTTAATATGTGGCGACATCTATCGCGCGAAATACGAACGACTACAAACTACGTAATTAGAGAAAACTGACGTATGCTACATCGCGCTATCAGAGTTTTCAAAGTGATCCCTTTTCTTCTCACCACCAAAAATATATTTGTAGCGATAGAAAACGACATGTATAACTTTGTATAGAGAATGTCGGTTGCAATCGAATGGTCACAGGATTGCTGCTAAGTTTTGAAGTGCTTAATAATTTCTGTAAATCGTTTCTCAGTAGCGTTTAAGCAATACGTCTTCAGGAACTTAGGATTTCTTATAAGTAATAATAAGACGTGTATATCTTCCGATCCAATGCTCGTGGCGGCATATGACGGGAATGTTACGAATATGAAATCCTGCATCTGGATATTATGTATATGAATATGAAAATACCGAAAATATTATTAACATATATACAAGGGAGTCGTGCAGCTAGTGTGTCGCCTTGATCAGAGAAAAATAAAAAATATATGTTAAGTTAACCCTATCCGAAACTATTTAATACTTGTACATCGTATACGGTTACGATTTCGGATAGGATGTTATTTCTGACTAGCTGTGACCGCGGCTTCAATCCGCGTGGAATTTAACAAAAAAGCTATATTTCAATTCGCAGGGTTATAAAATTAATAAATTTCTGAAATAAAAGTAGTCTAAGCTACTCATTATTACATCAGCTATCTGCCAGCGAAAGTCTCGTTAAAATCGATGCGGCCATTTCAGAAACTAGCCAGAACAAACAGACAGACAGATAAAAATTAAAAAAAAATATATTTTGGTATACATCCAAATACATTTAATAAAGAACGGTTATTTTTATGTTACAAACAGATACTCCAATTTTATTTATTTGTATAGATATCCGATACTTTCAGTTACGGTTATGAAGCTCCATAACATACTTAGTAACGACGGTTTTACCCTGGAGCATACTGGTAAATTAGTGTATTCTTCACTCTACGACTACAGAAACTTTTGACGACATTGGAAGCTATTCACCCAAAAGGAGAAGTAGAAGAAAGTTCTAGTATAAGCTTCTCTTCTTCTAGACTAGCTTTATAGTAAAAAGTAACTGAAAGTTAACGAGATTGCCGTTCTTAACTAAACTTAGGTGTGCGACGAACACTTTTCACATTGATGGTACTGATATATTTGAAAAATTAAATGTCCAAATATATCAGTGACATCGATAAAAAATCTGAGCTAGGGCACAGCAGGAAATTTCCTGCTCAAAATCTGGAGCAGCCCGACTGGGGTAGTACCTCGACCTTACAGAAGATCACAGCTAAATAATACTGCTTTCAAGCAACGTTGTGCTCCTGTGGTGATCAGAACTCTTCGGGGGTAGGTGGGGAAGGGGGGTTTGAGGGTAGAGTCGACAACACGCTTGTGATACTTCTGGTGTTGCAGGCGTCTATAAGCTACGCTAATCGCTTACCATCAGGTGAGCCGTACGCTTGTTTGCCGACCTAGTTGAGTATATAAAAAAAATTAAGATCTCCTTGTTACTTTGCCATCGCGATTTAATAACCATAATAATTATCTTTAGGGAACATGTACGGGAAGATAGATCTTTACAACTTTTATTCTCTTGTAGAACGTCGCCTCTGGCTGACACAGTATTAAGTGACTTATTTATTTTATGTCATTTTCTTTTAACGAAGCTTTTACAACGTTCTTTTGAATAATAAATAATATTATTCTAAAATTATTGTTTAATTGGTACAAAAGTTAACGTCTCTTTTAAGAGAAGTCCTTTATGTGGCGAATGTTTGACACAGATTGTGAGAAAAAATCTTTTGACTATCCCGTTGGCACAGTTTTAAGTGACCGTGCTTTTTATTCCAGTGTTTTGGGTTCGTGAAATTGCAAACCTGGTGTCTAAACCAAACATCATTGGAGTTACCAAATCCCATCGGTTGCGGTGGCTCGGTCATGTCGAACGCATGGGGGAGGATCGAGCAGTTAAGAGAGCGTATCTGGGTCGACCAACTGGACGTAGACCAGTGGGTCGCCCCAGGTACCGCTGGAGGGACATGGTTGAAGTAGACTTGAGTGAGATCCAAGTCAATAATTGGCGGGAAATCGCGCAAGATCGTGCAAAGTGGAGAAATCTTGTTTCGGAGGCCAAGACTCACTTCGGGTCACTGAGCCAGTTGAGTTAGTTAGTTTTTAGTTAGTTAGTTTTGGGTTCGAATATACTAATAATAATAATATTTTGCATTATATATATGTGTATTTATCAAAAAAATATCAGCCGGCTGTTAAGTTTTATTAAGTTGCTTACTGTAAGAGACGACCGTGGTTGTAAATTGAAAAAAAAAATCTAAAAAAGTTTTCCGTGAAATGGAAAATTTCAGTAGAGGCTAAAATGTTCTTAGGTGGTATTTATAATGAATAGTGTCTGTCGTATTTGCCATGTTATAGCTAACATTTAAGTAGAGGTAAATATAATATGCAAACCAGCTTTACGCCATTTAAACTTTCCAACGAAACACTAAAAAGATTACAAGAAAAGCAAACACGAAACACAAACATTCACGTTTTACTTAATATAGGTAAAAATTCCTTCTACGTACGCATTGCCAACCCTTTCAGGTTTTGTGTAGGCAACAGATTCAGCGTCCCTTGTCACACACAAAAGAGTCTTTAGAAAATATTTGCTTATATCCTTCACGTTTTCGCTTGAGCTAATTTATCTAGCTGTATAAATTTTCCCTTTATTTTTCACGTAATTTCGAGTCTCTTGTTAGGAACAACTTTAGATGACGATATGCGTTTAATTTCCTTGCGCGTCTTGCTCGTGACTTCTTCAACAAACAATGCCTTTGTCTTGTTTCTCCTTGATCTGAAGTTCAATCATTGCTTTAATTATTCGAAGCTAAAATCACACTGAGAATTTCGGCTTGGATGGTTTCAAGGTTGATTTCAATCGCTTTTAACTTTAGAGAATAGTTATTTAATAGTAGAAACAAAGCTATGGCGTAGTTCTAGTTTTGATTTTAGATGACCGTTCTAAATTATACGTATTTGAAGCATTCAGAGCAAGCGACCTATGCTTAATGCGGTATTTATTACCGAATTGTCCAAATGACCGCTTTTATTCCCGGAATCTGTTCGCTGTGTTTGTGATATAGTTTTCATTAATTTTGATTTTAATGATAGTATTTATCGCTTTCCCGCATGTCATTCCATCAACAATGAATTGAATTAATTAGATCTCACTGAATGTTATTACGATTCACGATGACTTTCAACGTGCTTCGGTATTGTTATATGATTCGGAATGATTGTTTAATTTCAACAGTTAATTATTCGGTGAAAATATTTATAGCGAATATTTTGGGTGGCATACACGATTCGACTATGTAAATAAGCTACTTGTGTAATGATTTTGTAATAATTTCAAATATTTTATACGCTTTTGATAAAAATATCTTTACAATAAGTAGTGATTTTGACTGTTTTTGGTGCTATGGATCTGTGTTTACTTTTTAATGAATTGTTTGTAAAATCAAATTTATTTTGTATTATACATTTTATTTTATTTTTCATACTTATTGTAAGCAAATAATTATTTGAGAAGACTGCCTTTTTTATTTCTTAAATACGGATTGTCAAAAGCATTTGTTTCCGGTTGTTGGTTATAAATAGTTGTTGGCTAGTGGTTTGCTTATTAAAAAGGGCAGTCTTCTGATATCGACGGTACAGACTAGAAGTCGAAAAAGAAGTTGTAATAGTAAAGTTGAAGTAAGTTGTGTGAACTGGAAGATATCAAGAGTGACTAAAGTTATTTGTAACAACTGGATTTTGTTATTTCACAATACTTGATAATAGTTCATATTGAGTTCTTGTGTATTTTCTGCTACTTTTAATATATCCATATGAAACTAAATAAGTATCTTCGTGTATGATAATTAATTTACATTAAATTACGTGATTCAAAGCACCATAAGTATGATTCCGAGTATTAATAGTTCAAATGCATATTCATATGTTTCTTGTAATCTAGCAGAAGACAGGCGTGGAATTAATTTAGTATAAAGCTACGATCCGCCGTCAATACAATTATTTAAATGTAACGTCGACATTCGTACCGGCATTCATTTAAAGAATTGTATCACTAAATAATACGGAGCCTAGTGACGAGATACACAGAGTCTCTATTAGTAAAAGTGTACTGAATTAAGGTTTTTCCATTCCTGTCTTTTGTCATTTAGAAGTCAAATTGATAAGAAGATGAACAACATAGCGTTGTATGAAGTTCTGAAACAAAATATATTGTTTTTAACAACATGAACTTTTTTCTGAAATCGTCTTGTATTGTTTTTTTATCCGTCCATTGCTATAGTTACAGTTTCGAGGACATTACGTCCTCCTATACTCACTCTACGTTAGCACAGGTTGTAGTGGCCCTGCTTTTCGCTTTGAGGGTTGTGGCTGTAATATTTGTTATTATTTATATATGTATTGTTCCTATGTATATTTATAAAAAAAATAGCTTTATCAGTCGCCTATTACCAATAATATTAGCATTAAATTGCTTATCGTAAGAACAGGTGACCGTGTGTGAATGTTATAAGATATTATAAATTATATATAAAATTCTCGTGTCACAATGTTAGTTAAAATACTCCTCAGAAACGGCTGGACTGATTTTTATGAAATTTTGTGTACATATCGGGTAGGTCTGAGAATCGGTCAACATCTATTTTTCATACCCTTAAGTTATAGAAGGGGGGGTAAGGGGGGTTAAAACATATATGGCAAAACGTTTGCGGGGTCAGCTAGTAAATGCATAAAATTTTGCATACATAATGTTTTATTTACAAAGCATACAAATAATTACGCTGCTGCGAAATATGTATTGAAAAGGTACATATATTTCTCTTCCTAAAAGTTGTCTGGAAGACATCTAAGCGATAAAACTGCCTTTGTGCATTACTAACGCTCTATGTGTAAATAACCGTTTTATGTGAATCTTTTCTGAGTGGTGTACAATAAAGTATATTCTATTTATCTATCTATTTATTCATTTATTTATTCTGTCTGACCTAGAGAAAAAGGTAAACGGGTTTTGTTAATTCGTCTTGTATTTAAACAGTTTTTTGAAATACAGAAAAACGAATGAAATATGATTTGGCGTTATTTGAAAGTGTTGGTGTCAGGCAAAAGAGAATAATGGATTGTATTTCGAACACACCCTTGTAAACACAGGAACGATGACTCTTTGAAATTAAGCAGATTTTCCAAGTCATCCAGGGGCGCGAGCTGTGATCGTGCCCGTAAACCTCATCATGCTATTGATTTAAAAGAAAAAAAATTTGTACTTAAAAGTCTACTGACGTTTGTTACAAGCTGAGCTGTAAATAACAGCTACAGCATATATAAAGGTCCAAATTAATGTCGTCAAAATCAGCCAAAAATCAGATTAGAAAAAATAAAGTTCTAAGTAGATCTTATGATCTATGATACTCTCTTATCCTTAGTATAACATAGTTATATATGGTAAAACCGGGAGAGATGCCGCAGTGGGATAGGTGCCTCATGTTCTAAAAACCTAACATCCCGAACTCAGAAATAAAAATTAATCGCATAAGTAGGAGTCGAAGACACCCCGTACCTCAGATATCCACAGATATTCGTGTGGCAAGGACGCGTTTGGATCGTGTGTGTAATTTTCTCCGTGGCGAAATTTACAAACACGTCAAAGTTTTAAAGGTTAGTATTTAAGGTTGTATAATTTTATAAATAGTAATAAATTCCGTTATATTTTTTATCACGTCTATATACTGGGTCATTGCGTCTGCATATAGTTGTAAATAGATGCTATTTTTTTTATAATTTATTTAAAAAATACGTGGGCATCTATCCCAATCACAAAGGATAGTTGCCCTGATTTTTTGAGGTATAGGTGCCCTTAGTATCCCTTCATTCACCATATACAGACTAAGTTTATATGTATAACTTTTTTGTGTCTGTTATATTTTTTTAT
Organism: Melitaea cinxia; assembly: GCF_905220565.1. NCBI lineage: Eukaryota > Metazoa > Arthropoda > Insecta > Lepidoptera > Nymphalidae > Melitaea > Melitaea cinxia. Next base: position 245,323 of record NC_059416.1, read on the forward strand.
GTATTTAGGTATATTTATGTTTGGATGTTTTACTGATTCTAGCAGAACTATGCCACGAAAATATCAAAGAAAGGAAGAAATGCGAGCTCGAGTATGTTCTTGGACTATAAAAAACCTACAGTCAGCTTTCGATGAGAAAGTATGATTGTGCAATGTGCATGTTAACACTAGATATGAATATTTTAGACCAACATGACATAGACCATTAAGAATTTATACTTTTGTTGAATAAATGCTTGTAAAACTTAATTAAATTTATATATATATATATAGTAATCTGTGTGATATAAAAATATATATATAACAATTAAAAGATATAAAAAAAACACAAATTTTTTTCATTGCTATGGCCCATGTTTCTTGGAGACAATCGATGTTTTAGGAGTAGTCTAACCTAACATTTGGTTTTTGGTTTTTCGTTTACACGGTTTAAAGGGCATCTATCCTACTCACTATTTTCATGGCGAGGCAACTATCCATAGAGGTAGGCATCTATCCTCAAAAAAAAAGGTTCACGAAAAGCTAATTTCTGCTTAATCTGCATTGGCTAGGTTGCAAAAAAAATAGTCATAATTCAACATAAAGGATTAAGCTAGCTACATTAATAAAAATTATTCGTATCATCATTACAGCCTATACAGTCCACTGCTGGACATAGGCCTCCACAAGTTTACGCCAAAATAAAACGTGAACTCATGTGTTTTGCCCATAGTCACCACGCTGGGCAGGCGGGTTGGTGACCGCAGTACTGGCTTTGTCGCACCGAAGACGCTGCTGCCCGTCTTCGGCCTGTGTATTTCAAAGCCAGCAGTTGGATGGTTATCCCGCCATCGGTCGGCTTCTTGAGTCCCAAGGTGGTTGTGGAACCTTGTTATCCCTTAGTCGCCTCTTACGACACCCACGGGAAGAGAGGGGGTGGCTAAATTCTTTAGTGCCGTAGCCACACAGCACACATTAATAAAAATTATTCGTATAAAAATCATATTTTTAAAATTAGGTGGCTATTTCAAAAAGTGAGGCATCTATCCCGGTTTTACCCTAAGCAAATAAACAACAAATTAAATGAAAGAAATGTTTTTAGGCGTATGATGGGTATTTTTGCATGGTTATATTTGAGTGTTTTTTATTTTTATTTATTCTTCATTTCTTCTAAATTTAAGAAAGGTGTAATCTGGGTCGCCGCGATCGACCTCTTCCTCCATCATACGTGACAAAATTATCAAAAAATAGCAACTAAAACGCTACAGAAATGTAGTGTTTGACGTTAAAACATTAGAACGTAGATTGGTAAGGATATTTTTACAAGTAAGCTGAAACGTGGTCGCGTTGTCGAATTGTTTGTAAAATGTCGTTACAAACATTTTTCCAATATTTCTTCTCAAATATATAAGATGTAACTGATTCCAATTCAATAGAGGACAACAGCACGAAACATTCCCGAATCTAATTCAGAGCGGAGACAAATCAGACATAATACTCTCGGTACGTGACGAGCTTCCTGAAATTCGAAAGAATAATTGAATATCACGTAATTTATTTTCTTCGGATAAGAACAGACAGATAATAAATTTTGTTTAGACATCTTTTTTATATAAATAGTGTCTTTATGTCACATATATTAAAGTGATAACCGATTCTACATCTGGTCAGTCTGGGTGTTTGTGGAGTCCTTGTGGGTCTCCCCACCGTGCCTCGGAGAGCACGTTAAGCCGTCGGTCCCGGTTGTTATCATGTACACCTGATAGCGATAGTTACTCATAGTAGGGAATATATCTGCCAACTTGCATTGGAGCGCCGTGATAGATTAAGCTCTGATCCTTCTCCTACTTGGGGAAAGAGGCCTATGTCCAGTAGTGGGATATTACAGGTTGAAGCGTATATATCTGGTCAGTGATTTAGCAGTTTAGTTTAAAGCACTTATAAATTAAAATATTTATTACTTTTATAAGCCTTGACTGAAGTTTGTATTGTACACACAACAACAGTATTGTGTTCTTGTTGGTGAGTAAGGTGACCAGAGCTCATTGGGGTTTGGGTTGGCAACGTCCTTGCGATGCTTCTGGCGTTGCAGACGTCTATAAGCTTCGGTAATCGCTTACCACCAGGTGAGCCGTACGCTTGTTTGCCGACCTAGTGTTATAAAAAAAAAAAGTTAAATCAAATGTTGGTAGACGCAAAATGGGACGCCTTTCGGCTCGTCAGTTTCGGGATCAACGTAAGATCGCCGATGGGGCCTTGATGAGGTCTGCGGAGAGCGGGTTGTAGCAAGAGTTTGGGGAGGTTTATATTCAGCAGTGGACTGAAATGGGCTGAATTTAGTGAGCGAGGGTAAAATAGTCATTATTAGGCAGACAAAATGAAGAAATGAGGGTAATATAGTCATTATTAGGAAAGCAGTATAATATGAAGAAATACTGCAATTTCAAGGAAAGTTGAAGTTGCTCTCTATTGTTCTTGTGATGTAGTTTTTTTATGTTCTTTTTCTTCGTCCCGTACGCGCTATAGGATTGAGTCACGTACCAAATAAATTACCTACTAAGAATCAATTTTATGACTTTTTACTTTTGTTTTTAAATAAATTATTTTTAGTTAGTTTTGAAAAAGCTGATATTTGACTGCCTTATTAATTGTATTACCTTCACAGATCATAATTTTCTGAAGTAAAAGATACAATTATATCATTTAAATAAATAAAATACAATATCCTTGGCATATTTTTTAAATCAACAATACAAGATATCTTTTACAAATTCGCACGCATAAAATTTTTCTGATGGCCTAAATTATACCATTTACTAATTCACAAAGGTGTAGCATCAATGGTCACATACGTTTAAAATTTTGTCTTTATATGTAAAATAAGCTCAACAGAGAGGCATTTAAAGATTTTTAGAGGTTTTTTTTTGTTGAAGCTTTAAAACATTAAACATATAAAATACATAACTCTCCTATCCGGTTTGTTGATTTTATAATTAACATAATAAGTATTTAGTTTAATTTGATTCACGGTTAAGTCGGTTTTATTTGAAACATCAGATATATAAGTCAAGTTGTTCGTGTAATCAGTTGTCGTGTTATTTGTGTAACTGTTAGTTTATAGTGATTATAATTATTAATATTATGCGCCAGTAATTACAAATATAACCTCCTCGCTCGAAATTGTTTGCTGTCCTTATACTGTTTTAACTGCTGTATTGTCTTATCTTCTTAAGGTTTTAAAAGTTCTGTAATCAAGGGTTGTCTACGGAACCCCATTGTGTGCTTAAATAATCCTTAAAAAAATTAAATTATTAAATTATAGTAATAATCTTTGCTAAATTGAAATCTTATAGATTTATTACTAATAACGCGTTTTTTAAATCATAACGATATATATTTATGTACACGTTCAAAAATCCATTCAATTAATTTTTCTTTTTAAATAGATCCTCGATCGAATAAAAACTTCATCTCGACAATGATACCAAGATAAAAAAAGTATCTTCAAATTATTACCATTGTTAAGCAATTAAGCTAAAAGCTTGTTGAAAGACGATGAAATAACAATTAATTTACAAAGTTTCGAGGTTCTATAGAAATTCTCGTATATTGTAAAATACTGAACACAATGTTCAAGAATGATAAGACTTTTTTTTATTGAACTTTGAATGTAGTTTAATGTTTTTAAGTTGATAACAACAATAAAACTTAACAAGGCTTGTTCGTCGTGAAAACAGTGAAAAATATCAACACGAAAATCTTTTGTTTAAAATATATCAGTAGTTTGTTTAATTATGTTCTTCTCATAAGTGCTCCCGTAAACCGAAATGGCGCGGCTAGTGAAGGAAATAAATCCGCTGAACAGAACCACTGTTCGATAATGTAATAGACAGCCGTTTTGTGCGAACCTTTCTTCCGTAAATTTCCAACATGTCAATAATGTTTTTCATTCACAAATTCAATCTATTTTTCTCCATTTTTTCCTCACTACGTATTGGATGGTACGTTATCTTGTTACTTTATTTTGTTTCGAGATTACTTGAAAGATCTCAGTTTTTTCCAGGGTTATATAAAACTTAAGAGTTTCTTTAATTGAAAGCTCTTATACCAAAAGTAACTCGTATGAATCGAAGTATTATTTTAGTTTTTTTATTTATTTATTGAACAGTTACAATGTTAGTAACACATATGTCAAAAGTACAACATTAGTAATTAAAAATTTATAAAAAAGTGTGTGTGTGTGCGTGTGTGTGTGTTTGTGTGTGTGTGTAATTCACACATATAAGATGTGAAACTTCTGAAAAGTCGTAGGAAGGTAGGTTGTGATTTGTTCAATCCGCGCAACGCACGTAGCGTTGAGCAGTAATGTATGCTGTTTCAAATTTCAAAAAAAAACTTCACCTTGTACCAGTCGCGGACATTTGAAATAATATTGGTCTGCCCATTTATAGAGCACGGCTATAGGCTACATAATGTAGGGTATTAACAACAGAACATCGATGGAAAATGTTCCAAAAAAAAAACAACCTTTTAAGATCTGAGTGCGTTGCGTAAGTGGTTGAAGTTCGGCTACTTATGTATTACGGAAACGACCCTCTTAATAGGTACAAAAAAGCGTCCCTTATGGCGTTAATTTATCTTTTAAAGTAGACTCGCTGTAATCTGTTTTATGGTAATCAGTAAATAATTATTGCTTCGTTGATCATTTTGGATATTACTGCACTATCGCTGGTGACCATGGTCAAAAGTACAATAAATAAAGACGAGTACAATTTTATTTATTTATTTATTTATTTACACTTTTTGCACACCAACACAAAAGTAACATAAGTTTAATTAGGTTCAAAAAATAATAAATTTGCATTATTTGCAACAGGCGGCCTTATCGCTAAAGCAGCGATTTCTTCCAGGCAACCTTTGGGCAGAGGATTAGAAATGATTGTTAGTGGGGATAGGGGCGCAAAATAAGTGCTATCAGTCATAAACATAAGTACATATTATATATATTCATACAAACACATATACATACATATACATACATACACATATACATACAAATACACCTACACAAATACACACATATACGCGTACACAAATACCTACATAAACACAATACTTTGATAACAAAAGAAAAATTTTAATAAGTATGGTAATATGATTAATACAATTCTAAAATTGGAATTATTAAGTTCACCGTAAATCATAAATCTTAACATGAAAATCATTTACATTACAGCTTAGACTGTATTCAATTTACTGTTTGGTTCGCCAACATTGGGATTGGCGTTAATGACCATCATCATTGGCCTTAGTCCATCTATTACAGACGATGACACAATGTCAGACAGACACTGTGTCGCCTAGGACACTCTTCAGGAAAACGCAGAGTTGCCTAAGCTCTGCGCCACCCTCTCGACCTCACTGGCTAGGCCCACAGGAAAGACGAGTCGATACGTGTGGAGCCAGTTCGGCTGCAGGAGTCTTTCGCATTTTAGAGCTATGCCACGAATACTTGACGCAGACCCAATTCCGGGTTTCAAATGAGGTTTTCCTTCTCTAAGACCCTGATGATTTTGGGCCAGGTTTATCCCTCGGTCGACTTTTACTACCCCCACGGGAAGAAAGGGGGTGGTGCTATTCTACTCGGCCGACACCACACGGCGAGTTAATGACCAACACTACTTATAATTCCTATGAATATTTTAGTTGTTAGACTGGCTATCCGTTGGTCCTTTAAAAAAACACTTTATTTACTGCTGCAAATTAATTTAATTACTGAAAACTGTTCTAACACAAAATCGGACTCGAGCTGAACTAAATACAATCTTTAATTTCTTCTCTCAAGTCTTTTAATAAAAAGGAAGCGGCGGGGTTTATCGCTGACTTAACAATTTTGTATAAATTTCCCACATATACATACCGCATATGTTGCATTTTGTTAAAATAATATTCGTTCATAACAGAACGTTCAAGGTGAAGTGAAATACTAAAATAAGATTGCCTAAGTGTAGCACTCACTAAGAAATAAACGTAAAGCCAAACTGTCTTAGTTATATAAGCTGTTTTTTTAACCCGTTACTTTTTTTCACGAGATTTTTATTCTGTTAAGCTCCTGACTTTTAGTTTTCTTATCTCTTCCCTGGCGAAGAGCCAATTTCTGCTGATCACTGTAATTTAGTTTTACTTGTAGAATACTATCCGCATATTAGTTTTTGTTACGTAATCTTCGTAAATCACATTTGTAGTCGAGAAATCTTTATATCTTAATCAAGATACACAGACCTGTAACCAAGTTCTAGTTTAGTATATTAAAATAACTTGGTTATCTGCAAAGTTGGTTTACGGACGAAAGTTCAACGTGACAACGTCATAACAAAACATTTCCTCGAACGCATAGGCCAGTCGAGTGGAAGAGAGATAGATGCGGCGCAAGCGTACAATGAGCGTAACGGGACAATGAGTCATTCTTTTTCGTGCATTCGTGCCGGCGTTCATCGATTTATTAGACATTGTCACGTCAAAACGTAGAACCAACTCAAATTAACTTTCTCTCTCTGCTTTGATTTGAGTATAATTAACTTATACTGTTACTTTTTACTTATCATTTTATTAATCGTCGCGAGCATCGTATTTGTCAGCGCTGCCGTCATCACCCATATTTAAGTTTATTGTATTTGATTGATTGTAAAAGAAAACGGTTTTCTTTCTTTTCTAAATAATTATACTGCAAAGTCATTCTTAACGCGACATTATACATATTATCTTTTCTAAGAAAATTCTTTTCTATTACTATTACAGTTTTTTACAAGGCCCAAGATTTAACAACTACTTTTACTTGAGACCTATCCGTGTTTGCGTCAACCTACATATTTTCTCTTGTAAGAATTCTGACATTCACTGTCAGACATGGATAAGGCCGTGCAATGTAAGTGACATGTCAATTTCCAGACATTTTCTGGTACAAGTTTGACATGTGTTACCTGCACAAATATTACTTGCGCTCAAGAATGAGTCCTTTTCAACACATCCTACAGGAAATAATGGATACATAAACTACATTTCTAAGCATTTACATAAATATTTTTAACTGAATTTAAAAAAAGGAGGAGGTTATCAATTCAACTGTAATTTTCTTTTTCTATTTGTGTTACATCATAACTATTTGTTGGGTGTACCGATTTTGATGAGTCTATTTTTAATCGAAACTTTTGAGTGCTTATTGAGTTACCTCTAATAATGCGTATTAACTGGTTACTTTTTCGTCTACCTACGTTGTATTACTTGTCGAATAAGTAATATAATAATTGAAGTTGGTTTTATTTTTTCGTTTGCTAGCTGTATTTTATTATTGTATAATTTGACAGAACTCCTGTAAAAATATTTTAGTAGTACAGATTTTGATAGTTACTGTCGAGCATTTTTTAGTATCGATAGGTGTCTGTAAAACACAAATGTATCTACAACTTTGAGATGTTTGCGTAAAATATGCACGTGCGTATATACGTTTCATGGGAGTTTTGTAGATGCGTATTAAAGGTTAAGGTATTATTTAATTTTAGTTAGCATGTCCTTGTATAGACAAGAAATTTAAAATCTCAATGTATTTTTGTATGTTTACTTTACCAACACACACATAATTTTACCAGATCTGTTAAGCGTTTTTTTTTTTTTTTTTTTTTTTTTTTTAATGTATAACAATATATATCCACGAGCTTATAATGCCCGTGCTCTTGTTATTCCAATTATTTGTTTGTTACTCTAGATACCTTGGCACCTACATATGCAACTTAGAGACTAATTAAACTAAGCTTAGTATCTCTAATCCTACGTGAGTCCACCGACCAATATTTAAAGTTATGCTAACCTAATTTACTTATAAATATAATTACTACTATTTATTATTACTTTTTCCTTTTCTTACCTTTCTTTTTTTTTCTTTTTTTTTTCATCTTACAATTATCCAGGGGTAGAAGCTGTGTACATTTCTTGAAATTTTTGTATTCATACTGTTATTTTTACTATCTAAGTTTATATTTACACTTATATGCTAGTTATCATATATGTACACTATCATATATGTACTACTGTTAAGCGTTTAGATATCGCTTACTAAGATTGGAATTGGTATTCAATATTGAACCATTAATTATGTATTGGGTGTGGATTTCATTTTCTTATGCGAATGATATTTTTACCATACTGCTTAAATTTTTCAATGGTTCTGCCGAGTCAGTATATACCTATTATAATGTTCCTTAACGTATCTTAAAGCAACATATCGCCTAATAAAGACCATTTTTTCTAGAAAATAGAAATATAGTACAAAACATTGTCAACGATGTTCTCTTGAATTTTATTAAAATTTCCAATCATCATCATCACTTCAGCCTATTACAGTCCACTGCTGGACATAGGCCTCCCTAATTTCGTGCCATAATGTCATGTGTTTTGCTCAAAGTCACCTCGTTGGCGGGTTGGTGACCGCAGGGCTGGCTTTGTCGCACCGAAGACGCTGCTGCCCGTCTTCGGCATGAGTATTTGAAAGTCAGCAATTATGGCAGTTATGGTTACCCCGCCATCGGTCAGTTTATAAGTTCCAAGATGGTAGTGGAACTGTGTTATCCCTTAGTCACCTCTTACGAGAGCCACGGAAAGAGAGGGATTGGCTATATTCTTTACTGCCGTAACCAAACAGCAGAAAATTTCCAATAGATGTAGTTAATTTGCGCGTAGGCAATATCGATAGCCTCCGCATATTCGAACAATGAGAGTTATTTTTCCAGAATGTGTTTTATCTCCGTAACGCGATTAATCAGCAGAGTGGCTCGGCGTGGGGCAATTACTCGCACACGCTATTTCTTCCGCTATTTATTTGAGTGAACTTTATAGGTTTTCTAACTGGATTTCAAACAAAAAGTATTGTTACATTTTCTTATATCCTTTTCCCGATAAAATGTTTATGTTTGGTAACCGACTTCAGAAAAAGGAGGAAGTTTCTCAATTCGACAGTATATATTTTTTATGTGTGTTCGCGGATAACTTCGTCGTTTATTATCAATTTTGATGATTTGTTTTTTCGAAAAAAGATATTCCAAGGGTGGTACCGTGATAAGGAAACCAGGATCTGATGATGGCGTCCCAGAGAAATCGAGGGAAACCTTTAAAAATCGTTAATCTTTTACTCTGAAAGTTAGTTGTCTGTGACTGTTTGAGATAATTTGGTATACATTGAGGTTTTGTTTATCAAGAGTATATAATAAACCAATAGATATATTTAAAATACCTTTACAATGTTTCGATCCGATATCATTTCACAATACTGCGCGATAGTGATATGGCCACGGCCTTATAAGACAATGGTACGTATATAATCAATAGCACTTGTAAATACGATTGCTATTACAGTTCTTGAGAGTAAGCCTGTTGTACTGAATGTTATGGAACATAACACTGTTGCTAATACCTTGTTTGTGACTCAAATCTCATCGTGGCATTGGAATTGATTTTGGATAACGTTAATTGTTACAGCGGATTACGACTGGGTAGTCTCCGTAATTTACGTTTACGTATTGCAGTTGTGTTTATCTCGTTGAAGGAGTTCTGATGCTCTAAATATATAATTTATAACTAAAATAACTTTTCTAAGCTACATTTAAATATACAGAATTTGAAAAGTTTATAAATAACTATGCTTTATTTTAAAACATATTGATGATGCTTAATTGAAGCTGTAGACTTGAACTGCGTTTAAATTATTTTAGAAATCTTATTGATATTAAACCTTTTTCAGTTTGACTATATTTATTATGTACGCCCATAAAACTGGTTCATGTTAAAAATTAAACATACAGCTTTAATCTCCAGGGTCATGCGTTCGATTTCCGTCGGAGTTAAAATATGTCTATTAAGTTGCCTATGTTAGTACGAGACGACTGTTTTTTTAATTTTTAACATACTTTTATTTATATTTATTTCAAAACAACACTTAGTCTAGGTTACTAAAACTGGTTATAATATTTTATTTTAATAAAATTTTACTCATGAAGTAATTTAATACCGCTAGTATACGGAGACATGTACCAGGGCGACATAACTTAGCAAAGATTTATCAAAACGTCGCTCATAATCCCGGCATCTCGGCGTTGATTAAAATTTAATTAATTCGCGAACCGCAGTCTGCTATACGAGCCTGTCAAAAGTGGAGCGATTTTAACGTACATATTAGATCTGTGTTATAAATAAACACATTTTATGGCCTACTTGAAATTAATTTGTATTTTAATTACTCGTAACATAAATAAATCGTAGATAAATATAGGACTCTACTATTTAAGTTTCCAAAGAATTTTCCAACAGAAGATTTCTTTAATTGATGTAAAAAATAAGAAAAACAAATAGTAATTTTCATTTTCTTATATTTTCATTCAAAAGTTATTTATTTTACAATATTATATACATTATTATTACGGTTATTTATTTTACAATTATTTATCCGTTATTGCGATACAAAATATGTCCGCCGCGATCAGAGCGTTAGTTTAAATCGTTCTTCTTCATTTTTGTTATACTTGAATATATAACAATTCTTACTTACAAAAAACTCTTTATTAGAATGAGCAGTGAGGTTTCAGATTGGAGAAGAGCTTAGGTTCATCCATTCTCAAACATTTCTCTTGTTCTCAGACATCTGTTTCAATAAATCTATCGTGAAGCGCACATAGATTTTGTTCTAGATTATTACAAATTCGGCGGGATATATAAAAGGGAAAATAAATATACAGTGTATAAAGCGAAAAAGCGAAAGCGAAAGGCCTTGCTTTCGTTATAACTAAATACGAAATCTACCAGATTGTTTGAACGAAGTTCCTTACGGCAGGCTTGACATTTGGCTGGGCGACCAAACTGAAAAAAAAATGTAATACTAAAACCGTAAGAAAAATATATAACGGAAGTGACGTAATATCAGTCACACGACTGTATAATATGACGTTTGTAAAACTAAAATATTACTAGTAAACTTTTTTTAAAATTATTTATGTAATTTTATACTGTGGATAAAAATAAATAAAGACTCGTTTTTTTATTTCACTAATAGTTTGAATTATTATTATTATTATTATTATTATTTTGTTTGATTTATTTTATTTTACGGTATTTGTTATTATCTAAAATACTAAATTTCCTAAATCTAATATATAAAATTCTCGTGTCATGGACCGATTTCAATAAAATTTTGTGGGTATATCGGGTAGGTCTGAGAATCGGCCAACATCTATTTTTCATACCCCTAAGTTATAAGGGGCGGGGGGGATTAAGGGTGTTAACAACATATATGGCAAAACAACATTTGCGGGGTCAGCTAGTACTTTTATGTAATTAATTAAAAATCAATCAACAAAATTAAAAAAAAAAATCAAGAACTAGAATATATTTAAAATTCAACATTTTTTTCAAATTGTGTTGCTTCTATACTATCCGAAGGAACTTCGTTCCTACATGGTGTCCCATGACACCACATAATTTTTATATACAAAATAACGATAAAACTACCAGATAACCAATATCAAAGTTGGGTCCAACCTATTAATATTATGAAATAATATCAAAATGTAATTTGTTCATATATGCTACAAGTAGCGTCATCTATGTTCTTTTACTGTATGAAATATGACATTCAACTAATATAGTCAGTCTGTTGTTTGAATGCACACGGTCGTTTTATTAATAGGTTATGGGCCCAGAATATTGGCTTTAAGACTAGTTTTTCGCGAAGTAACTTATGTTAAAAAGTTGCAGCTCGACACGTTAGTGTTTTTCGCAGTTAGTCAGGCTATTTTCCGCGTTTTAGACATTAAATTCGTTTGCGAACAGTTAGCAGGTTGCTATTGCGTATCACCGTAATGGCGGCTAATTATATCGTAAATGTGTATCGTAATGCCTAAGTTACGAGGAAGGGAAAATTACGACGAATGGGTGTTTGCAGCCGAAAATTTCCTTATACTTGAAGGAATGATGAAGTGCATCAAACCAGAGTTGGACGCCGGTGGTGCGGTAATTATTGCATCAGACGCGGATGACGCCAAGACAAAGGCGAAACTAATTTTAACGATAGATGCGTCATTGTACGTGCACATTAAGACAGTCAAGACTACTAAAGAGCTGTGGGAAAAATTAAAATCTCTTTTTGATGATTCTGGTTTCACGAGAAGAATAAGTCTCCTGAGAAATTTAATTTCTATCCGTCTGGATAATTGCAGTTCCATGACCTCGTATGTCACACAAATAATTGAGACAGGTCAGAAACTTTGTGAAACGGGATTCGCAATTAATGACGAATGGATTGGTTCGTTATTGCTAGCTGGATTACCAGAGAAGTTCTCTCCCATGATCATGGCGATAGAGCATTCAGGTATTCAAGTTACAACGGATGTCATTAAAAGCAAACTTCTAGATATGGAGACAGGAAACGGAAACAGTAGTGAAGATAGTGCATTTACTGTGTCTAGAAAATGGCATCATAAAAGGAAACAAGCATCGACAACATTAAATAAAGATGGCGCCTCGACCTCGAATTTGTCAAAGACAAGTAATGTTAACGTGAAAACTGTCAACGTTAAATGCTATCGTTGTAAACAAATCGGACACTACCGAAATCAATGTCCAAATAACTCGAATTTAAAGAATAAAAACGAAGACTGTAAACAAACCAACGCATTTTCAGCTGTATTTCTAAGCGGAAGTTTTAATAAAAGAGACTGGTATATTGATTCCGGTGCTAGCGTCCACTTAACCGCTAACACAGATTGGATATCGAGCCGATACCGTAAAGTTCAAGAAGATATCATAGTTGCAAATCAAGAAACTGTTTCAGTTACGTGTGCTGGCGATGTTAAGATAATAACCACAGTGAATGACAATGAATTCGACATTAACATCGAAGATGTGTTTTGTGTACCACAATTAACAACTAATCTCATTTCCGTAAGTAAATTGATAGAAAAAGGAAATAGAGTGTATTTCAATAAAGATGGCTGTCTTATACACAACAGAGATGGAGATTTAGTTGCTACTGCTACATTGTTGAATGGAGTCTATAGATTGAACACACAAGAGAGGTTGATAGCTGCGGCTACTACCTCAGGTCACATCTGGCATCGTAGATTAGGTCACGTGAATAGTGATAGCTTGATGAAAATGAAGAATGCTGTAACAGGAATGGATTTTGTTGAAAAAATTGAGATAAGCAAATCATCATGCAAGACATGTTGTGAGGGCAAGCAATGTCGGCTACCTTTCACAAATGTTGGTACGAGAAGCACAGAACTTTTAAATGTGGTGCACAGTGATATTTGTGGACCCATGGAGGAGAAATCACTAGAGGGCTCGTCCTACTTTCTTTTGTTTGTTGACGACTTTAGTCGAATGACCTTTATTTATTTTTTGAAACATAAAAATGAAGCTTTGAAATATTTTATAGAGTTTAAGGCGATGGCAGAGAATCAAACTAACAGAAAAGTGAAATTCTTCAGAAGTGATAATGGAAAGGAGTTTTGTAATTCAGATTTTGATATATTCTTAAAAAAATATGGCATAGTTCATCAAAAACGAATCCATACACACCACAACAGAACGGGTTATGCGAAAGAATGAATAGAACCATCGTAGAGAAGGCAAAATGTATGTTATATGATGCCATGATGGATAAAAAGTTTTGGGCTGAAGCCTGTAACACAGCCGTATATTTGCATAATCGGACAGTTTCATCTGTTTTAGATGGTAAAACGCCATATGAGTTATGGACAGGTGTTAAACCAGATATTAGCAATCTGAGGATCTTTGGTTCACCAGTCATGGTCCATGTCAATAAAGAGAAGAGATCAAAATGGGATAAGAAATCCACTGAATGTATACTAGTTGGATTTCCCGAGAACATCAAGGGCTACAGAGTGTATGATCCTATAAAAAAAATTATAACCACTAGCAGAGATGTGATTGTAATGGAAAAAGAACCAATGGTGACGGAGGTTGCATATGAAGGCAAGGATCAGGAATCTGTGAATGATGGCATGTCACAGGAAAGCTCTAATCTACAAGATTCAGTGGGGGGTGACACAGATTCAACTTTAAAAGAAGTATCAGAAGATGATTCTATTTCAGACTATATGCCGAGTGAGTATGAGGATTCTGTAGAAACTATAGATGATGATTATCATCAAGTCAGACCTACAAGAGAACGTCACGCTCCAGATAGGTATGGTTTTGGTGGAATTTGCTACTCGGAGAATGATATGGTTTGCGGAGCTGATCTTACATTGAAGCAAGCGTTGAAAGGGCCTGAGAGAAACCAGTGGTTGCAAGCTGTCAAAGATGAACTGAAGTGCTTCGAACACAATGATGCTTGGGATGTGGTAGATATTCCTAGTAGTGGTACAATTGTACAGTGTAAGTGGGTACTCAAAAAGAAAATAGAACCTGATAATAAAGTGCGTTATCGTGCGAGATTAGTGGCAAAGGGCTTCTCCCAACAACCGGGTATAGACTATACTGAGACATTTTCACCAGTGGTGCGACATAGTTCTTTAAGATTACTTTTTGCTTTGTCAGTAAAACTAGGACTTGATATTAGACATTTTGATGTGGTAACTGCATTTTTAAATGGCGAACTTGATGAAAATATTTACATGCAAATACCTGAAGGTTTTGATGGATCAGTTACTAATAAAGTTTTAAAGTTAAAGAAAGCTATTTATGGATTAAAACAGTCATCTAGAATGTGGTATAATAAAGTAGATATTTGTTTAACAAAAAATGGTTATGTAAAATCTAAGTATGAACCTTGTTTGTATGTAAAGAATGAAGTTAAAAATATGACTATAATTGCATTATATGTCGATGATTTTTTCATTTTTTCAAATTGTTCTAAAGAAACTGATAAGTTAAAGTGTGTATTAGAGTCTCAATTTAAGATTAAAGATTTAGGCCAAATAAAACAATGTCTTGGTATGTCAGTGTGCTATGATAAGAAAATTAAAGTGTTAACATTAGATCAAAGTCATTACATAGAACAGTTATTGTTAAAATTTAATTTAGAAAATTGTAAAACTGTAGATACTCCTATGGAAAGTGGACTTAAGTTGGCTAAACATAGTAATTGTGATAAGAGTTTACCATACCAGCAATTAATTGGTTGTTTAATGTACCTTGCTATACTTACACGTCCGGATATTGCATTCTCAGTAGGATACCTGAGTCAGTTTAACAATTGCTATAGTAGAGAGCATTGGGCTCATGCTAAGCGGATATTGAGATATTTAAAGAAAACTAAAGATTATTGCATTAGATATTGTGGTACAGGTAATAAAAATATAATTGGTTATGTAGATGCAGATTGGGGCAGTGATACTTTAGATAGAAAATCATACACCGGATTTTGTTTTAATCTATCAGGAGGTGTAATTTCATGGAGTAGTAAAAAGCAACATAATATAGCTCTGTCTAGCACAGAAGCAGAATACATTGGTATTTCTGAAAGTTGTAAGGAGGCTGTTTACTTAAGAAATTTGTATAAAGAAATAACTGGTAACTCTGATTCTATTCTTATATTTAATGACAACCAAAGTGCCCATAAATTATTATATAACACAGTTTTTCATTGTAAATCCAAACATGTAGATATTAGATATCATTTTGGAAGAGAATGTATTAATAATAACATTGTTAAAATAGAGTACCTACCAACAGCTGATATGGCTGCAGATGTTCTAACAAAATCTTTAATCTGTGTAAAACATTATAAGTTTTTGAAACCGATGGGTGTGCAAAATAAATATAATTAATTTATTGTGTTGTTGCATTTACTGTATAACATTTTGATATAGTGGGGGTATTAATATTATGAAATAATATGAAAATGTAATTTGTTCATATATGCTACAAGTAGCGTCATCTATGTTCTTTTACTGTATGAAATATGACATTCAACTAATATAGTCAGTCTGTTGTTTGAATGCACACGGTCGTTTTATTAATACAACCAAATTGTTTTGAATTATTAAAATTATTGAGGAAGCATTGGTACCAAGATTTTGTCTTATGCGCTACTTATGCGCTTACTTATGCGCTAATGGTGGGTTCGATACCCTCACATAATAGATGTTTGTATAGGCCAGATGTTTATCGTGGTCTTAGAATTTTCGATACTACTTCTGGATCCCTAAGACCAGATTCACATCTTACTTGATAACATTGAATTTGAAACGTTTATTTATGATTGTATAGTTATCAAGTTGTATTGTACTGTCAAGATATCGCAGAAAAATGCCTAGGACAAAGGTATTTTCTGACCTGACTATAAAAAAACCATCGTCATGTATTTTAAACAGATCACAAAATGACGTTAATTTCAGTTCGAACGCGGTAGAAAATTACTGACGGCCTTATCTAATTATTTGCGGTCAGACTGTTTGAATCATAACATGCCTGAAGTCCAAAACAGCGATAGCTTCAATGTGCACCAATAAATTAGTCTGTATGAGTATCGACGTATACCATACCGTATTACGAGTACCTACGTGTTTATCCAATGAGGTTAACGTTACCTACTAGTAGTACTTAATCTTCCATTACATTGCCTATCAATACTTTGTTTCTTTGAAATTGGTTTAAACTCTATTTTAGATTATGAAAAAAAAAGTTATAATTATTGATTCCTTACTCCAATTTTTTTAAATGTATGCGTGTGTGTTTCGTAAACAAAAATAATAATAATTGTTTAAATTTAGAATCACTGGTAGATTGAACTTTCAGTTCAACTGATCGGTGTTTTGTGTAGCACGCTACAACTTAGTCGAGCGTAGCACTAAGCGTAGAGAGATCGTAGTATGAGCGTAGCACCAGACAATCACATCATCATGACATCACAGCTAATTAATACTGGTTTCAAGCATTGTTGTGTTCCTGTCGGTGAGTAAGGTGACCAAAGCTCTTGTGAGGAAATTGGGGGTAGGGTCGGCAACGCGCTTTGCGTACGTTGCAGGCGTCTATAGGCTACGGTAATTGCTTAACATCAGGTGAGCCGTACGCTTGTTTGTCGAATTAGTTATATAAAAAAGACAAGTACTCACTTTTTTCGTTGAGAAATACTTTTACGTACCCCGCCAACTAGGCCGGCGGGAGACTTCTGGCCCCAACGTCGTGACGTCGCAACACCAGAGAAGTACCCAATTTCAAATTATCTTCTATAATATGTATACATTATTTCTGATTCAATGTTTAATATTATAAGTTTTTTTACTGTCACTGACCATGAAAACTTTTAACACGCCTGTGACCATTACGACGAGGCCGGTGGGAGTGTGGGACTCCTGCCCAGACTACCCACTAAAACCCACTGGTGCCATCGCCATAGGGGGGCGCCACGGGATCGCTTTCGCAAGCTACCGCGACACCATTACGATTGTAACTGTACTTTACCGAACCGATTGTAACGTCACCGAAATATCGGGAATTTAGGTGTCGCGGTATGGTCCGTAAAATCAAACGTGTTCAATAATTTAATTATCATGTACACCTGATCGATCGTTTCTTAAGCTCCACTCCTTCTCCTACACGGAGAAAGAAACATATGCCCAGCACTGGGACGTTACAGGCTGAATGCAATGTATATGTAGTATTTCATGTATTTTTAACAAAGTATTATGACTTTCCCATGATTTCCATTAAAGCCAAGCATCAATCAAGCTGTCAGCCACACTTAATTACTGGCGTTAAAATTACAAGCAGTCGTGATTACGTAAATAGATTAATCGTATAGAATTACAATTATATAATTATAATATTAATTTTATACACTAGTTATTATATAAGATATCGTAATAATTAGACAAGGCAAATAAAGCGGAATCCTAACAAGAATTCAATTTTGAGGTTACGTAAGAGATCTCTCTAATATTTTGATAATTGTTTTTGGTTAAAAAAGCTAAAAAAAAAAACTAAAAAATGCATCGTTATATGGCAACTGCCAGGTTTAGCTATTGATAAAAACATTACGTGATATTTAAAAATATTGGTTACTAGCTGTGTCCCGCGATTTCACACGTGTTAATGTGAAAAAAATAGCCTATAGCCCTAGCCTTCTTTAGTAAATGGGCTATCCAACACAAAAATATTTTTTCACTTCGAAACAGTAGTCCCTGAGATTAACGAGTTTAAATAACAAACTTTTCAGCTTTATAATATCATTACATAGTTTAAAACAAAGTCACTTCCCGCTGTCTGTATGCTTAGGTCTTTAAAACTGCACAACGAATTTTATGCGGTTTTCTTTAGTAAATAAAGTGAATGTGGAGGAAGGTTTATATGTATAATACATGCATGATATAGTAGAGGAACACTGATAGTTTTTGCAAACGTGCGAAGCTGGGGTAGGTCGCTAGTTAGTATATATGTATAAAGATATTTTATTTTATTTTGTCTATGTCGCTCGTAATTATAAAACAAGGCATTATCTACCTAAAATAGACTCTTTAAATGACGACGTCTATTTTAAATAAAAATGGCGTCAACTTGTTTTCACTGTCAATCTCATAAGTTCCATCTATGTCGCTTTTTCTGTGACTCTGTGAATAAAAGTAGAGCCAAGAGCATGGCAGTCGTAGAAAACTAATTCGTTTGACGATTTTCTGTGAGCATGGATCGATCGAGACAAAGTGGCAATTCACAAAGAGATACTCATAAAATGAACTCTGGGCCATAACAAATGCCATCAATTTTCACGAATGGATGTGGCATGACCTTACTACCCTGTCATGACCTCCCATCCCGACGATACTATCAAAGGTCATAGAAAAAAAGATAAATTATTCAACAAGACCCCATACCAATCTAAGCATACGTTTGACTCATGAATTTTCATTTACGAAACTGATTGGGATGCTCTCAAGAAGGCCAAAAATACGAGGTATTTTTATAACTATTTATATAAAAGATAGGCATTTTTCTAACGATTTTTCTTCTGAAATCTTTTTCATAAAGCAAATATAATTCTATGTGATATAAAAAGGCGTAATAAATGTGGTCTGAAGTTATATGAAAGTGTGAAAACGCATCAATCAAAAACTTTCTCATTGCCAGTGGAACATGACAGGGGACTGTTTTAGGTGTTGGGTGCTTAGTACATTGGCTGTGTGTAGCCATCGCTAGTTATTTATTTATTAAACTTTATTGCACACACAAAAAAGAGGATACATTTTAGAACGATTAGATACAAAAACAAGTAATGTATGCAAGGTCGGCCTTATCGCTTATAGCGATCTCTTCCAGGATGCTTCCAGGCTACCTTTAATAAAAGTAGTAGGTATATGAAAAATATGTCGGTAATAGTGCGCAATCAACAACGCAAGCTTATTACACATAATTAAATCAATTTATAGTACTAAACGTAGTTTTATAATACAATCTTCATACATTTAAACGGTGTATACAAAATATATTTATACAACAAAATTATTTGTTAAAAATGAAAGGTTTTTCAAGTTAAATTTGAGATCGGATGATAAAATGATATAATAAAAGACCGTCAAAGACTGTTTGCAAAAAAATGTTCAAACAAGTATACGAATTTAGGCCTCTCTCATCCCTTTCGTTTTTCAGCAACAAAAGCGCTGAACAATACATGAGATCGCTTGAAAAGAAAGGAGATATATACTATTATTGTGATACAAAAGACAATGCAACGTAGCATTTAGTACATTATTTGAAAAGAAAACAAAGGCGTAGACGTTTTGCGATAACTGTAAGTGAATATTAACTTAAAAAGAAACAGATGTACATTTAAATTACTCAATATATGTACAACACAAAACATAAGTATACACAACAAAATAAATTCTAGATAAGTGTTTCTTACTCTAACCAATTGCAACGTTTGGCCCAGTTTAGACCCAGTTTAGGTAGGAAAATAGCTCCGGAACGAGGTGGCGAATGCTAGCGCGACCCCATCTCGCCCCACCTAGGCGGATGACTGCTCACACGTGGTAGTTTTTAGTCAGTAGGAGTCTGACTTAACTACATTTTTCCCACGTAAAAAAAAATAGGTATAAAAATAGCTGAAAGTTATGTTCTTGAAACTACAAATCACCGCTAGTAATTAAGTTAATTATATCATCGTGGGAGCAAGTATACTGCTAGTATTTATTTGTTCGAATGGAATTGAAAATTCATATCATTACAGCCTATACAGTCCACTGCTGGACATAGGCCTCCACAAGTTTACGCCAAAAATAACGTGAACTCATGTGTGAAAATTCATATACAAAAAATTATTTATCTTTCAACCAGCAATCGAAGTTATAATTCATAGTCCCATATTTGACATATATATATATCCCATATTTGGTCTAAGAAATTGATATTGGCTGTATAAGTAATTTATTTTGAAGAATATTTGTGCACTAATTTCCTTGTATAGTATTACACAAGAAAGCAGTTACCTTAGTACTGTGACTAGATTCGAGAGATTACAACCAGCGTTGCGCTTAAGCTGATACATTATTCTGTAGCAGAGACTGACGCTTGTTGTGGTTTATGCGGCTCATGTCTTCTGCGTAAGGTTCTTATAATTAAGTTGCCAAATTTCGCATGCTAAATTTTGGTAGACGATCTTTGGTGCGACAAAGCCAGCCCTGCGGTCACGAACCCGCCTTCTCCCTGGCACGAACTTGTGGAGGCCTATGTCCAGCGATGTGATTGATATTGATGTGGATTGTGATAGGCTGAAGTGATGACTTGCTTCATATTAAGATTTTATTGATAATTCCATTCAAATAGATGAAAATACAGGCCTGATGGAAAACTCAAAATTTTTGTTCACATACGAGTTTCGTCACTTTATTTATTTCTTTTATAAGAACATAACCATTTATCGTAAGATAATTTGGAGATCAAAGGTGAATAGTCATAGTGTCAATTACAAATAATTCTTGACCTCTGTTATAGGAGCCAATTATGCGTTTAGAGGCCTAGTTATTGGTGTAAAGTAACTTCTGTGTATGCTGCATGTATTAAAGACCTATTATGACTTCTAATGCTGTATGGTTACGGTATTAAAAATAAAGCCACCCCGTCTCTTCCCGTGGGTGTCGTAAGAGGTGACAAAACAGATAACACAGTTCCACTACCACAAACCAGACAAAGTCAGCCCTGCGGTCACTAACCCGCCTGCCCAGCGTGGTGACTATGGGCAAACACACGAGTTCTTGTGGAGGCAGTGGACTGCGATAGGCTGAAGTGATGATGGCTTCTAATTTCTAGGAATCAAGTGAAAATGGTGAAATGTTTAAAACGTAACCATTCGAATGTCAGTTATCTGTTTCAATCAGGTTATTTTTCTATGTTTTGTCTCAAAAGTCAGTAAAATTGAATAAGTACATATTATCTATTCTTCAAAGTTTTTGCTTCAAATCTTTCTTTACGATTGAACGATTATTTTTAAAATAAGAAACTCAATGTTTATATTACAGGTAACAAAAAAGTTATTGTTCAGTTCTCAGAGTTATAAAATTAATAAATTTCTAAAATAAAAGTAACTTAAGCTACTTTTTATTACATCAGTTATCTGCCATTAAAAGTTCTTTCAAAATCGGTCCAGCTATTTTGGAGATTGGATGGCCGGAAAAAACAGACAGACAGACAAAAATTTTAAAAAGGTTATTTTGGTATATTGTATACCGTGTCTATATCCATATGCATTAAGTAAAAAAGCGGTTATCTTAATTTTACAAGCAGACACTCCAATTTCATTTATTTGTATAGATACAACCGACTGACACAGCTACATCTGTACTCGATTAATATATGACCTTCATCTGTAATCATAATTCTTACAATCACAATTTTGACTGTGGCTTTAAAATAATACGTATGTCATAATGAGGTCATTGTCCTGAAATTTGAAACGTGTTTACACGTCGCTCGGTTATTATCTCTGTGACGTAATGGATGACGTTGTTTGTTCCTCGACCTAATCCGCTTATATTTGTCGTCTAGATCGTCTAAATGACCTAGAAACACTACCTCGGTCCGTTCTAGATTGGGTTAAGTGCTAGCTCCAGATTTTACGGCGGACTTGAACGTTGCTTTGAAACATAAGTAGAGCGTTGTTTGTTAATGATTTTTTTATGTCGGTGATTTTTTTTGCGTTTTTTATTACAAAAATGTGCTTATATGGTTGTAGTAAAGAAATCAAAATAATTATCAAACTATTTACAATTTTGCCCAAAACTGGTATTCCTCACTTTTTTATTAAATATTTAAATGATTGTAACCTTTATGATAATAATTACGTAGAAAAATTTTCAAAAAAGTTTTGTTTTTTTTTTGGACAGACATTCTTAATATACATAAATAATAAATAAATATCTCAAACGTACATGGTCATATGTTCCTACTATAAGCAACTAAATGCTTGTACCTATCTAGGTAACAGTCAGCTGATGAAGCTATCATTTTTTTTTCGATACACATACATGCTAATAAAATACATATATAAATAAATATACATTTCACCTAGACTCGGAATGGGTATCAAAGCCTCGGAACAGATATCAGGGTTACTACAAACTGCGCCAGCACGATAGTCGAATTAATATATGTAGTAGCCTTTAAAAACCCTTAACACTTTTTAGAATGTAATTAATTATAATATTTTTTTTTAATTTAAATATTTCAACGTTTGTCGGTTTGTGGAATTTTGTATTGGTTATTATTTTATTTACTCTATTATAATTATTCTTTGTAACAATCATTACTAGAATATAAATTAATTATATGTATTTTTGTTTCAGTTACATCAGCCGAACTCAAATTTAAATTCAGGTAAGAATTTTATAACTAGCCGCAGCATCACTGACTTATAAGACTAATTTTGATACGTTTTCTGGTTCAATTACAAATCATGAGATCTTTACTTTAGAACAAATATTCACGGTGGAAATAATATCTTTCTTTTTAACACCTTAGCTAAAACAAAGTGTTGGAGTTCAAGCGGTGTAAGAATGAATAGCTTCAAACAAATTTTACCGCACTTCGTATACTGAGTTATTTACAGCGCCATCTATTTACATTAGGGGTTAAGCTTCGTGTATCTCGTAATACAGTGTCATCTATTATGAGAGTTAGGTACTTTATGTGATTATTATATTTAGTATAATATATAATATGATAAATAAGGAAAAATATCTTTATCAATATATATCGCCTCTATTTAAATTCTGAAATAATTTAACAAAGTAATTCGTGTTTAAGGAAATAATCATGAATGTTAATTTAGAGTGTGAGTGGAGGATACTGTAAGAGTTTTGTACTTGTATTTTTGACAGAAACGATTTTTAAAATCTGTTTGTCAATGTTTCATATTTTAATGATGAAATCCAAAGTTGTTTTAGAAATCAATATTCGATGCATTTTATGCCCTATTTGTAGGAAGGTTATTATTTTCATGCATATTGTCAAATCATTGAGTTCGGCTTGCAATTTGATTAAAATTAAACAAGATTTTTTTTTTTTTTTTTTTGATATCGCAGGGTAACCCATTTACGGGTGATATCCAGGATGCCCGGGTAGGCATTCCTAGACCGTATGTCGGCTTAGCACTTGGGGGTGCACTACCGACCAAAACCCCTGCGGGAGCCTTCAGCCGCTTTAATTGGAGGGTCCCGGATCTGCAGGCAACAGGATCCCTCCAGCGACAGGCTGGCCTCGGCGAAAAGACCAGACTTCTCCTCCATGGGACTGTCCGGCTCACCTCTGAACAATCCCGACGACGCCATGTCTAGCAGGACCGGGTTCCCATCCCGGCCCGACACGGGCACAGGGGCGTTACTGGAAACGCATTAAGTAGCGCCTCCTACGCACCCCCGTTCGTCGCCTGCGGACGGAGGCCTCGTCGGCGGCCCCCTCTCTCATCCGCTCGTCGTTCTCATTCTGGGACATTACTGTCTCGCAGAAGGAGACCATCGCCTTCCAGGACTCGTCGTCGCCGAGCATCGTGGTGATAACGCTCGGCATTGACAAGTCCCCTCCGAGGACTGTCGTCAGATCGCGACGTAGCGCCGCCCATCTCGGGCACACCTCGAGGGTGTGCTGGGCAGAGTCCACCGCCGCGCCACAATCGTGACATTCAGTCGTCGGCTCCCTTTGGGCCGTCCGACACAAGTATTCACCAAAGCAGCCGTGCCCAGTGAGAACCTGCGTCAGACGGAAGGTGAGGGGTTTGCGCTTACGGCGCATCCACCGCTCAAGGACCGGGCGCAAGGCAGCCGTTACGCGTGTGCCATACGGCTGCTCCGCCAGGTCCTCCCCCCACCTCCGCATTAGTGCTTCTTGCCCCATCCGGCGCACCCGTAGGATCCCGTCCAACGTGGGGTTCTCACCGAGAGCCCTCCTACCCGAGACGTATGAGTAGGTATCGGCAAGGACCTCCGCCACGAGTTCCCACGGGGGATCGCCGGCTAGAGCAGTAGCTGCAGCCCACGATACCGTACGGTACCCCCGGATCACCCTCACCGCGATGATCCTCTGCGCAGACCGCAGCGCGGCCTTATTCCTCGCAGTGAGGCGATCCGCCCAAACCGGGGCACCGTACGTCGCCATACTCCGGCAGACTCCGGAATATAGCTGCCTGCAGGCGGCGCTGGGTCCTCCGAGGTTCGGGAGGAGTCTGCCCAGTGCACTCGCCACCTTCACGACCTTCGGTCCCACCACAGCGAAGTGTGGGCCGAAGGTCCACCCTCCGTCAAGGATGAGCCCCAGATATTTGATTTGGGAGCTCATCCTGACCCTCCCCTCTCCGATCTGTAGGGTAGCCCCCGGTGGGGGTCCCTTACGTCCGGTCCCGCGGAAGAGGAGGGCTTCGGTCTTGTCAATTCTGACCCGAAGCCCCAAACTCTTTATGCGGCTGATCACGAGGTCGAGTCCGACCTCGGCCAGCCGCGCCGCCTCCTTGTAGTCTCGTCCCCGAGAGTAAACGAGGGTGTCATCCGCGTAGCAGATGACACCCATCCCGGGGAGGAGACGGCCTCGCAGGACCCAGTCGTAACCAATGTCCCACAGGATCGGGCCCAGCACCGATCCTTACGGGACACCACAGCCGACTCGCCGCCACTCCACGGACTCCGACCGATTCTCGAGGCCTACTTTCCGATCGGAGAGGTACGCCTCCAACAGCCTCCCTAGATACGGGGGCACTCCGAAGAATTTCAGTGCCTCCCGTATCACTGCGTGCGGGAGGCTGTTGAAAGCGTTCGCGATGTCCAACGACACCGCGACCACCACCTCCCTCCTTTGTTCCGCCTCACCCGTCACCGCCCGCAGGCGTTTGAGGGCATCGATTGTCGACCGGCGTGCTCGAAACCCGAATTGAGATTCTGATAGACCGGGTCCCGAGCCTTCCTCCAGGTGCTGAACGAGCCGGGAACCCACTATTCTCTCCAAGAGTTTCCCAGCTTCATTCAGCAACACCACCGGTCGCACCGACGAAGCCGAGTCCGGGGTCCGCCCTGCCTTAGGAAGTAGGCAGAGCCGACCCTCCTTCCAGGCCCCCGGGAACTGACCAGACCGCAGGCAGCGGTCAAAAAGTTCCCGGAGGCTGTTGCCGAGGTGCCCGAGAGCGATCGCAAGTACTCTCCCGTGCACCCCGTCTGGACCCGGCGCCCTCTTCTTACTCCGAAGGCGAGACAACGCCGCCTCCATTTCAGCCTCTGTGACGGGTGGGGGAACACCCTCCTCCTCGTCCGGCGTCTGCCGAGCCATCCTGGGGGGCACGAAGCCCTCGGGTTCGTCGGGAAAGAGTTCCCCGACGATTCTCCCG
Organism: Melitaea cinxia; assembly: GCF_905220565.1. Classification (NCBI taxonomy): domain Eukaryota; kingdom Metazoa; phylum Arthropoda; class Insecta; order Lepidoptera; family Nymphalidae; genus Melitaea; species Melitaea cinxia. The sequence goes on from NC_059416.1 coordinate 271,166, forward strand.
AGTTGCTCCGGCTGGAGCGTTTCGCTGATGGGGGCCGAATGGGCGCGGAGCTTGTTTCGCGCCCAAATATACGGCCGGCCCCAGGGGTCTCTCTCCAGACCCCCAACTAGCTCCAGCCAGGCCTCTTCCTTGGCTCGGCATATGGCCTGCTGCAGGATCTTCCTTTTCTCCACATAGATCCTGCGCAGCCTGTCGTCCCTGTCCACGTCCTGGGGGCGTCTCCGCCTGCTCCGAGTATATTGCCTCCTGGCCCCGTTGCAGGCGGCCCGGAGACCGGCTATCTCGGCCGACCACCAGTAGAGCGCCCGCCGCAGGGGTGGACGCTTCGCGAGTGGCATGGCCGCTCTGCAGACAGCAGTAAATGCGTCGCAGAGCCGGTTAGCCGCCTCATCCACCCCAAACTCCATAAGCGGCGGAAGACTCCAGCGGCCGATGATTGCGGCCTCCTCAGCCAGTTCCCGGTTGAGCTTGGAGAGTGCCCAACGCGGAAACTGACTACGCCCAATGGACGACGTTGATGACGACAACAACGCCGGACGTACGGGAGCTGGAGACACCTCGAACCTTATATATCGATGATCCGAGAGAGTCTCCACCTCCGTCTCCACCCTCCACCTCTCCACTCTGCGTGCGATGGCTGGCGTGGCGAACGTGACGTCAACCACGGAACCTCCCGACCAACGCACGCACGTCTGGACTGCCCCAACATTGAGCAGGGACAGTCCGGCAGCAAGAGCCCACTCCTCCACCTCCCTCCCTTTTGGGTTCGTAACCGGGTTACCCCAAGCCGTGGACTTGGCGTTGAGGTCGCCGGCTACGAACACATGAAGTGGAGCTAGCTGCCCCACCAGCGGCCCCAGAACGTCGAGAAACCGTTCCAGAGCCGCCAGGTCACGGTTCGGGGAGAAGTAGACTCCGACGAAAGCCACCCCTCCCCGAACCGCCGCCACATACCCGTGGCCTCTCGCCTTGATGACGAGTGGGGGTCCGGCTCCAGGCCTCACCACGATCGCCACCAAACCCTCGGTGTCTCCCGCCCATTGTGGGCAAAGAGGCACGGCATATGGCTCGGCAACGATTCCGACGTCAACACCCCACTCCGCCATGGACTGCAGGAAAAGGTCCTGGGCCCCAGCGGAGTGGTTGACGTTCGCCTGGAGGACGCTGAGATGCCCGGGCATTATTCAGTCATCTCAGCATCTGCCGACACCACGCGGTTCCCCCCAAAATTAAACAAGATAATCAAACTGAATCTTATATTAATAATTTTACAATGCTTGATTGCTTATTTGTTAACAATGATAGAGGGAAGGGGAAAAAGAAGGCCATTTTTCATGATGGCCGCGTTATATAAATCGTTCTGTCACTCACTTCACTGTCTATAGACACTATCACAGCTTATATAGACAACTTCACACTGACGACCGACGAATAAGGAACGGTCGCCTGCTATTGTAGTGTTGCTATACGAAATAAATGGCAGACGTTCCTTAACACATATGAAAGGCTATTCTAATTACTAGACAATATCAGGTATGTGTGCGCAACACACACTAAGATAACAAACAAGAAATTAATGTTCGATAGTTTCATCCCATCTCACTATGAAAGGGTTCTGTCTCCACCGACGATGGGCGATCTTGAGTAAATTGAACCCTTGACGTATTGACATCGGAGTGACGTGAACACACCCTTTTGTGATACAATGTAGCAAAGTTGAGTATAGTTGCGTTCGAAAGAAACTTTTGTACTTTTTTGTGATCATCATTATTACTACTCTCTGACTAAATATAGCCTAGACTCGACTTTGAAGGTTTTTTTGGCGTTAACTTCATATATTTTTACCCACATTTACATCTTATCTATAGTTGTAACTATAACTCGTGAATGCAACCAATTCAAATGGTCACTGAAAATTAGCGAGCATTAAAATTGTTGTTACGAGCTATGTTTTCTATACTTTTCAACAAACGATTTTGTACCAGTACGCTACCGTGCTGACATTTTGTATTGATTCTTTTTTTCTTTTAATAACTTCGACCACTTCGAACCGGGTCGTTTATTTGATATACAGTAAACTTTCAACTCATCGATCCTCTCTCTTCTTTTTTAAGTCCTAATAACAACAATAGAAACCAAAATATTTTCGGAATTTTATCTGTTCGTACCGTCTGTATGTCGGTTACCGAATAACATAAAATATTGCGTAAAACAGGTTTCGGTTTTCATACTTATGATTCTGGATGTCACTAGGTCGGCAAACAAATGTACGACTCACCTGATGGTAAGAGATTACCGTAGCTTATAGACGCCTGCAACACCAGAAGCATCCCCCCCAGGAGCTCTGGTCACCTTACTCACCAACAGGAACACAATACTGCTTGAAAACAATGTTATTTAAATGTGATGTTCTGTAAGGTCGAAGTACTTCCCCAGTCGGGCTGCTCCAGATTTTGAGCAAGAAATTCCTGCTTTGCTCTACCTCAAATAATCTCATGTTAATTACTTCTTAAATAATTTCAATGCAACCGCAACGAAGCTGTTTTGTTTATACATAGCATGCAGAACGCAGATGATATAGCAGAGATACGCTAGTATAGAACAGAACCGAGACAACCCACAGTAGTTCTAAGATATAAACATTAGCTGAAAGTGAAAGTTATAGTTAAAATAAGGTTTAAATAAGTTTTCAAGTCCATCCTATAAATCTTAGAAGCTCTGTTGGGTTCGCTAATAGAAAACAATGTGCAAGCAATCTATAATCCCTTCTCAGTAGTCGGTTAACAAGTTTGCAGCGTAATTTAAGAGCAGAAAGTGTTAGGAGACCCTTTACCTTTGCAGATTAGCAAGGCCCGGCCGGCCCGGCCCGTCTTTGTGTGCCATCATAATAGGATTGAGTCTCAATTTTATCTCAATCCGCTTGCAACATCCCGGTATATATAGTATGTACGAATGAAATGTGTAACTACTTAGTACTCAATATATATATATATATATATATATATACAGGGTGTGGCGTAAATAGTGGTCCACCGTTGAGGATTTGATAAACTAGGTATTTACTATAACATATTACAATTTTATCCATTTTTACCCAAAGGTTCCGGAAATATTTTTATTTTTTATTTTTTTACGATATTTGTTCCCCCTTGTTACAAATTTGGTTGTAGTTTTAACAAATACCATTATTTTTTCATTTTGGTTACTGGTAATTACTGCTGAACACTAGAGCTATCGTTAAATAACACGTTTTTAATGTAAATTTAAGGCTTTTGAAGAAAAAAATTGGTTTTACTCTACTTTAAACCCAAATTTTTAACATATCATGCTAATTCAAGAGCGATTTTTGTAAAAAAAATGTACTAAGCTGTTAGTGCCCATTCATTTAAAAATATGCCTACTAAATACCAATTTCAAAATGGTATCACAATAGCAGATCCTTTTGTTTAACAGAAAGATATCCAATTTTAATTGAAGAAAGGAAGATTTTCATTAAAATACATTTTAAAATTTAGTTGCGTTAATACTTATGATTTTTGTAAAAAAAGTAACTACACTGTCAGTGCCTGTTCATTTTAAAATATTCCTACTAAACACAGATTTTAAAACGATTTGCCATCCCATTAATAAAAAAAAATATTGCAATTTTAATTGAAAAAGACTTAAAATAAAAATAAAAAATTACTACTGTTACAGAGTGATCTTGGCCTAACTTGTAAATTAGAACAAGGCATTAAAAAAAATAAGTCAATGTCATCGTTTGTTATTATTCTTTGACATGATTACAAACACTCTAAAAATTACACTAAATGCTCGAAATGGCCCCCATTCGCAGCTATACATGCTCTGCAACGTCGAATATACAGTGTTTGTAATCATGTCAAAGAATAATAATAAACGATGACAGTATGACTTGTTTTTAACCGACTTCCAAAAAAGGAGGCGGTTCTCAATTCGACTGTATTTTTTTTTTAATGTATGTTACATCAGAACTTTTGACCGTGTGGACCGATTTCGAGAATTTTTTTTTAATCGTAAGGTGGTGTGTGTCAATTGGGCCCATTTAAATTTATTTGAGATCTAACGACTACTTTTCGACCTATATCTAATAATGCGTTTTTACTTGACGCTTTTTTCGTCGACCTACGGTGTATTATACCGCATAACTTTCTACTGGATGTACCGATTTTGATAATTATTTTTTTCTTGGAAAGGGGATATCCCTAGTTTAGTACCATGATAAGAAAACTAGGATCTGATGATGGGATCCCAGAGAAATCGAGGGAAACTCTCGAAAATCCGCAATAACTTTTTACTTGATGTACCGATTTTGATAATTTTTAATTTAATCGAAAGCTAATGTTTATCATGTGGTCACATATAAATTTTATTGAAATCTGATAACTACTTTTTGAGTAATCTTTGCATAACGCATAGTTACTTGACCATTTTTTCGTCGATCTACGTTGTATTACTCGTCGATGTAATTGAAGTCGGTTTTTTTTTCGTTTGTGAGCAAACACAATTATTTTTTAATGCCTTGTTCTAATTTACAAGTTAGGCCAAGATCACTCTGTAACAGTAGTAATTTTTTATTTTTATTTTAAGTCTTTTTCAATTAAAATTGCAATATTTTTTTTTATTAATGGGATGGCAAATCGTTTTAAAATCTGTGTTTAGTAGGAATATTTTAAAATGAACAGGCACTGACAGTGTAGTTACTTTTTTTACAAAAATCATAAGTATTAACGCAACTAAATTTTAAAATGTATTTTAATGAAAATCTTCCTTTCTTCAATTAAAATTGGATATCTTTCTGTTAAACAAAAGGATCTGCTATTGTGATACCATTTTGAAATTGGTATTTAGTAGGCATATTTTTAAATGAATGGGCACTAACAGCTTAGTACATTTTTTTTACAAAAATCGCTCTTGAATTAGCATGATATGTTAAAAATTTGGGTTTAAAGTAGAGTAAAACCAATTTTTTTCTTCAAAAGCCTTAAATTTACATTAAAAACGTATTATTTAACGATAGCTCTAGTGTTCAGCAGTAATTACCAGTAACCAAAATGAAAAAATAATGGTATTTGTTAAAACTACAACCAAATTTGTAACAAGGGGGAACAAATATCGTAAAAAAATAAAAAATAAAAATATTTCCGGAACCTTTGGGTAAAAATGGATAAAATTGTAATATGTTATAGTAAATTACCTGGTTTATCAAATCCTTAACGGTGGACCACTATTTACGCCACACCCTGTATATATATATATATATATATATATATATATATTAAAAATTTAAAATTGTTATAAAGTTATCCGCCAGCGTGTAGTGAAGTATTCCGCAGATCCGCGTTGGGCGTATTGCTTCACTTCACAAATGCTCAGACCACGACAAACATCTTTATGGCCAACACAAATGTTTTTCATGTGCCCCCGAACTCGCGACCGCTAGCACAACGGCCAGTGCTGTGACCGCTGCGCCAACGCGTCGGTGGATGTTTTAACTTACGGTTTAATGTAACACAGTGTAGGTATAATATATTTTTGGGAAGTTACTTTGCTTACTTGTTATATCATACAAATACTAAGATTGTATAAGTCTAAAAATCTAAATCAAAATCAAAGATTACTTTATTCAACTTTTTTAAATATATAGTCTAGCGCTTGATTGCGATCTCGCCTGATGGTAAGTGAAGATACAGCCTAAGATGGTGTGCGCTTTTTTTTATGTCACTAGGTCGGCAAACAAGCGTACGGCTCACCTGATGGTAAGCGATTACCGTAGCTTATAGACACCTGCAACACCAGAAGCATCGCAAGCGCGTTGCCGACCCAATCCCCAATCCCCCAATCCCCCCAGGAGCTCTGGTCACCTTACTCACCAACAGGAACACAATACTGCTTGAAAACAGTATTATTTTGCTGTGATCTTCTGTAAGGTCGAGGTACTACCCCAGTCGGGCTGCTCCATATTTTGAACAGGAAATTCCTGCTGTGCCCTACCGCTTGCTTAGAAGATGTCTATTCACTCTTGATTTAAAGATACCCGATAAGTTTTAGATATTTGGAAAAAAAACAGAAGGGCATTCCAAATTTTTGCGGGTCGCATTAGGAATGAGGGAGCAAAGCGCTTAGTACGAGATATATATTAGTATAGATAAGAAAAAGGTTTCAAAAGCATCTCTGGATGGTCGTTTTGATATTAAGGAATTAAAATTATATTATGTAATGAAGCTATTAAGGTTTTTCTTGCGATTTAATAAACTCAAATAAGTTTTAAAGCAGATAATATCACGTGAAAGTGTAGCAGTAAATAGACATTTCTAAAAATAATGCTCTCAAGGCTGTAACTCAATTGATGATCTACACCTCGGCTGAGTTCAGTCGCATTGAGATAGCGTGCGCTCAATTTTCAACCTCTGAACGAAGCTTCTACTTTTCTAGCTATATTTTATCGACTAAGGACAGCCTTCAACATTGTACTCTTGAACTATCAATAAAAATTTACTGTTTTACTTATTCTTTATGAAAATGTTAGCGATATTTTGTTTTGAATTTTGAATCAAAATATCAGTCAAAGACCCTTACATTAAACATGGAAAATTACAAATATAATTACTTGCTAGTGATGTCAAATTTTTATATATTTTTGTCATATAGTAAATCTTTATTTCACTAACTTATCAAACTATCCACCTGCTTAGGCTTTTAGGTCTGGTTGTTTTAGATATTTACTGTTTAGTTAGTCAACTATCTATCTGTAAGACGTTATTAGGACGTATGTATGGATTGACGCTGGATACCTTTTCATGTTATAATTGTGTTTGCTAGCAAACGAAAAAAAAAACAACTTTAATTTCATTGACAAGTATTACAACGTAAGTAGACGAAAAACTTGTGGAGGCCTATGTCCAGCAGAGGACTGCAATAGGCTGAAGTGATGATGATAGTCGTCACTACGATTTTCGACGGCTCCCCTCGATTTCTCTGCGATTCCACCATCAGATCCTGGTTTCCTTATCATAGTACTACCCTTGGGATATCTTCTTAAACGAAAAATTGAAATATTAAAATCGGTTCATAAACGACGAAGTTATACCCGAACATATATATATACGGTCGAATTGAGTAACCTCCTCCTTTTTTGAAGTTGGTTTACAGTAGTGAATGAATTATGATTAAATTTTCTATTCAGATAACTTATAATATAATGTAGACTGGTAGACATTCGAGGTTTTAGTTCAAAGTTAGGTGAAGACGTTAAAACGTGTACCAAAATATATCGTAAGACTTGTAATGAATGCCACGCTGGTTGGTTTTGACAAAAGTTACTACTACAAACTACGGAATATTTATTAGTATTAGGTACTCAGGTAAGAAAGTGATTCAATACTTTTCAAATAAGAGAGGTCTCAGCGATTCTCAAGCAATATACAATTTTACATAAGACATACTTTATTTTCTTATATTGAAAAACCATAACAATACGAGTTGAATGCCTTTGTACCAGGCTCGCAGACATGGCAAAGAGCCAGCCCGGCTGTTTGGCAGCGTGCCAGTACATCGATCGTTATATACCGGGGGTGAAGTTCGAACGCCTCGCGAGCGCAGAAATGTAAATTGCGTCTCGGGGCTTGTTCGATTGCGCAATATCCTACTGTTTATTTTAATAGCGGCTCTCCTAGATGATTGAAATTCTATTTTTATTCTTCCACGCAGAATGTATAGAGTTCAACTCCGTCGCGCAATTTTGTTTTGTTGTCTTTCCTCAAAGAAATTCCTGACTTTTCCTATATTTTCTTGTATTGACGGATAAATGGTGTGAATCGAAGACTTAGGAAAGTTTTCTTAATGAAATGGGAGTGAGAGTTTTATGAAAGTTACCTGATGGGTATTTGTGATTAGCACAAGGCGTAGTTTTCATTATACTCCAATGATGATTTTGTGGGTTATGTGTTTCATTCTTATGTATAAATACAGTTTTGCCGTTTATAATAATAATAATAATAATACTTTATTTCAGACCAAGTTATAAGTCCATATCGGGTTAGTACAACAAGACAACATTCAGAATAAGAAACAAAACAAAATTATATTAAAAAATCAATAAGTAAAAATAAAATTAAATAGAATAAAAGTAAAATCAATAATCAAAAAATTCAAAAATTCAAAAAAAAAAAAAAAAAAAAAAATTAAAAAAAAAATTACAAATGGTGTTAGTAGACAAAACAGAAAAATACGAAAATAAAAATAATTAACAATAAACTTATACGAAACTTACTATAGCAATTCCATTAAAAAAGGCTAAGTACACACACGCTTGTTTGCATGTGTGTGTGCACCATTCCAGCTCCTCCAGAGTGGGCTGTCGAGTTTATACGCCAATGTGCTGAGAAGGGTATTGGTGCTATACACCAGTCGGTTCATCATAGACGAAAAACGTTTAAAAATAATCTTAATCATATTTCTGTCTTTATCTTGCTTTAATTATACAACATGTTATGTTTTATTCTGGTAAACACTAATTTTAATGTTGTGTTTTCTAAGTGTTCATATTTCTAAGCAGTATCTTTTTTTTAGTTTTTTTTTGTCTCTTGCCTGTAAGAGCGTAAGATAAATACACACACACACACATCAACCTATCGTAGTTCACTGTAGGACGTAGGCCTCCATAAGTTCGCGCCGAAAATGGCGTGAACTCAAGTGTTTTACCCATAGTCACCACGCTGGGTGGGCGGGTTGGTAACCGCAGGGCTGACTTTGTCGCACCGAAGACGCTGCTACCAGTCTTCGACCTGTGTATTTCAAAGCCAACAGTCAGCTTTTTAAGTTCCAATGTGGTAGTGGAACTGTGTTATCCCTTAGTCGCCTCTTACGTAACCTACGGGCAGAGAGGGGATGGTTATATTCTTTCCTGCCGTAACCTTACATACAGCCTAAGATAAACATAGGCTCATAGAAATGTGGTTACAGTTTCGTGATAGACTATAGCTGTTAGCAACAGTTTAATGTATACTTGCATCCTAAATATTTAACAAAAGTAAAAAAAAAACATGCACGTGAGACTTTGAACATCTGCGAGTAATAATTATGTAAACGGCGTCTACGTTGGAGGGGAAAATTGAACTTTGGTTGACTTCGTCCACATGGAATTTAACAAAAAAGTTATTGTTCAGTTCGCAGAGTTATAAAACAAATAAACTTCTAAGCTATCTGCCATTGAAAGTCCAGTCAAAATCGGTCCAGCTGTTTTAGAGATTAGCCAGAACAAACAGACAGACAAACAGAGAGACAAAAATTGTAAAAAACCTTATTTTGGTATCTGTACCGTGTATACAATTATATGAAAATGATTTGGTAAAAAGCGGTTATTTTAACATTACAAACTGAGTAAAAGATTAATATTGATTTGATATGAGGAATGTACATGTTTAGTTCCTTCAACTACTCGTACATGGCGTTTTGTCATCTGTTAAATCGCGCTGTCAAGTATATTTCACAGATGTACTTAAAAGACTTCTAATTGTATTTAAATGTGAGTTTAAATATAAGATACAACTGTTTAAATACGAGTCTGAATATACGCGTCACGTACACCCGTGTGAGTGTATCATTTTTAACACAAGCATACACTGCAAATTTATTTATTTGTATATACCATAGTATTAGTAGGTACGAGTTATTGCTTTTCTCCACTATAACTAATTTTTTTAGTCATTGACATAGATTAACCGGTATATAATACTATCTGTGTCCCGCAATTTCTCGCTTATTATAGGATAAAACATCCTATACTCCCATAGTCTTCCTTGGTAAATGGACTATCCTAACCAAACAAATTTTTCACGTTTATAATGTTAGTATAGATATCAATATTGAAACAAATGTTCATAGTAATCTCAATGGAAATACGCGAGTTGTTCTGTTTTCGAATTAATGATCAACTCGACAAGTACTTGAAAACTATGCGCTAACAAAATGTCAAGTAGGACAGATCGATTGCGATGCGTCATTATACAAACTAAAGTAACTTAAAACATAATGTCCATGAACTAAGTGCACTTTAAGCAAAATTTATTTATCTATGACATATGACAATGACAAGAAAACGTACGATAAATATTTGCGATTTCCAGTCCGCACTGGTTCACATAATGTTTACGCGAATTTTACTCATTATAATGAAACAACTTTTTCGGTTTTTCATCAGTACTCGTGTGACCATGGTTTCTGTAAAGTATCTGTAACCTCGGGTATCTATAAAACTTAATAAACCGCGATAGAATGCGAAAATGTTGTTTCATTATAATGTACGAAAAAATTGTATATTAATGATATGTTGATGATAATGAAATATTGACTTATTAAAGTTGGTTATGTTTTAAAATTTTCTTTCATTACAAGCGACTAGTAGACAAATAAGTAAAGATCTTGAACTCTCATGTGAAAGAAAAGTTATTCTTGAATACTAGGTACCCTTTTATAACACTTTGCCATTCAAAAACTAAAATCAACTATCGTTTCTCAAGTAGACATCAAAACACTTCTGAATTATCACTTTCTCATTGGCCTTAGTCCGTCTATTACAAACGATTTAGACAGTGACAGACAGACACTGTGTCGCCTAGGACACTCTTCAGGCAAACACTAGCTAGGCCCACAGGAACGACGAGTCGATACGTGTGGAGCCAGTTCGGCTGCAGGAGTCTTTTGCATTTTAGAGATATGCCACGAATGTTTGAGAGAGACCCCATTCCGGGTTTCAAACGAAGTTTTCCTTCTCCAGGACCCTGGTAATTTTGAACCAGGTTTATCCCTCGGTCGCCTTTTACGACCCCCACGGGAAGAAAGGAGGTGGTGCTATTACTACTCGATCACTGTCACTTTATAAAGAATGTATTTAAATTTTATTGATTTATTATGATCAATAAGAAGATACCACCGATTCGTAATGTCCCTCTGAAAAGCGTTCCGTTCAGAGAGATATTCCGAAAAAAAATCATGAAGAAGTCCAACAATTACTCTATTAAAGCTCTTAAATACGTTATTAGGCCATTATAAATTCAGTCCTATATCGTACATGAAAGCCAGTGTCACTAAACTCGCATTTACCTTATCTACATGTTTCTCTTATCAGACAGTCTACAGAATTTGTTGATATTTTTACTTTTCTTTGGTCACGTAATGCTTGAAAAAAAATGCTTGTACTTTAAATGTCAGCTTATAAATATTCCATCGCTGGGCAGGGGCCTGATCTATTAAGGAAAAGAAATACAGGTTAATATTCCGTAGGCGCCCATGTTCTCCATCACGACTGAACATGGGATGAATTTTTAAACAAATTTTATCACTTGAAAATTTAACCGAAACCGAATTAAAACTCGCAATATTTTCGTTAAAATTTACGTCTACCACGCAAAATCAATTAAAAAAAAAATACGTTTTTCGAGTATGCATCGAAGGCACTTTTAAATCAACCTTCTACAACATTATGATTTGTATAAATTAATCTCTAGAATATAGAGTCTGTTGAAAAGAACCTACACAAAACTCTTACTTTCTCTGTTCTATTTTTAAGTATAAAAACGAGTACATACCACGATATAGTTTTTTGACGATTTTCGTCGATATTTCGGACCACTAACATGGCCCGTGGTCACGACGAGACTGCCAAGCCAGTCTGCCAAGCCAGTCTCGTCGTGAACACGGGCCGTGTAACTGGTCCGAAATATCGACAAAAATCGTCAAAAAACTATATTGCGGTATACTTAAAAAAAGACTATGTTTGAAAACCGCGAGTGTCTAAGTCTAAAAAGTTAATTTCTCTGTTCTTCTCTCTCTCATTCCCCTTTTAAAACTTCACTTACTCATATCAAAATTAAACCATGATGATGTATCATTTATGATATCATGTATGATATGATAGTAGCTTGAGCATAATAATAAATTTTTGATGTATACGAAGAGTACGCTCGTCACAGATTGAGTGCGTCAAAAGTTTATGGGAAAAGTTTTCTTTTTCTTTTACGAGAGCTTATAGTATTTTTATTACTACGCATGTACGTGACGGACGATCTCGGGGCACTTGCCTTCAAGCTAATAAAACAACTTCGAATAAAATTCGGGGTTTAGAGCTGGATTTGGATAGATACACATGTGTATATATATGGAAACCGGACAAATACAAATTATTTTTTTGTTGAAAATTTTGCGAAAACAAATTTTTCCAGATGTTTCGGCAAAGTATTGTAACTAATATTGTGACACGAGAATTTTATATATAAGACAAGCGGCCCGCTCCGGCTTCGCACGGATATAAAATATATGTCATTCACTGAAAAAATGATTAAAATCGACCCAGTAGTTTTGATTTTTTTCAGAACTGCCCGTGGCCCGCACGCGTTAAATTTAGAGTACAAACAAGTTTGAATATCTAAATTCATACACTACATTTTTACTTATTATCTTTTTATACTATACTTATAGGCACGCTCCTGCCGCCCCGGCCGGCCGGAACCGCCGCAAACGCTAGGTAACGGAATTTTTAAATCAGTAATATCTTCGAAAATATTCATTTAAATAATATGCTGTAAAAGGCCATATAGATCTATATTAAATCAACAATGTATTTAAGGTAATTAGTTAGATAAAGATTAATGCTGTATTGATTAAAATCGCTTCAAAAATTAGCCATTGTTTGTCGTAAAAAGTAAATAACAAAAAAATGTTATTGTGGGATATCCATAAGAGATAGACATATACCATAGCAGAGTTTTCTGTAGACCTTTTTAATGTGTACAATACTGAGTAAATTATTTTGATAAATCTCGTAGGGTTCAGCCTGCGTTTGCAATGTAAGCGGAAAAAATGTAATTATTTACGACATCACATTAGAAACCTCAAAAATAACAGTATTTCTCCTCTATTTAATGGATGTTATTATATATATACCTTTCTCTTCAATCACTCTATCTATTAAAAAAACCCCATCAAAATCCGTTGCGCAGTTTTAAAGATTTAAGCATACATAGGGACATGGGGATATAGGGACAGAGAAAGCGACTTTGTTTTATACTATGTAGTGATGATGTAGACTTGTTAGAAGGCTTACATTATCCCTTGAATGTGTAACGGAGCTCAAGTTAGGCTACTTGAACGGTCTCTGAGCTTATTTCAAAGAAAAACATGTCGTCCCGGCCTTGATATACGAAGTTTTATTTTGTCTATTTATGTACTAGATGTCCCGTGGCTTCCCACCTGTTTCCGTTTATTTAAATAGTAGCGTAAAGTTTAATGCTAATATAATTTAACTGAGGTAGACTGGGGTAGTACCCCGACCTTACAGATGATCAAAGGTAATAATAACATTGTTTTCAAGAAGTTTTGTATTCCTGTTGATAAGCAAGGTGACCAGAGCTCGTATAGGGGGAATCGGGGATGGGGTCGTCATCACGCTTGCGATGCTTTTGGCGTTGCAGACGTCTATAAACTACGGTAATCGCTTATCATCAGGTGAGACGTACGCTTGTTTGCTGATCTAGTTATATATAAATATATATTTATTATTGACTCAATAATAACGATAATAATTAAGAATTAATAAACGCTTCATACTGAACGGATCCCCCAGTAGGATTTTCTCCTGTAGGATTTTTTCCAGACCTCCAAGGTCTTGAAAATCATACAATACACAAACGTAACAGACCACGACTAACATCTATATGGTCGATACAAATGTCTGTCGTGAGTGGCGATCGAACCCGCGACCGCCAGCGCAACAGCCAGTGCTATTACCGCTGCGCTAACGCGTCGTCAAAGATGTCCATCGCAAAGTATCTTTTGAGTAACCTTTACTTTTTCTACAGTTTTAACTTACTCAAGTCTAGTGTCGTAAGAGGCGACTAAGGGATAACACAGTTCCGCTACCACCTTGGAACTTAAAAAGCCGACCGGTGGCGGGATAACCATCCAACTGCTGGCTTTGAAATACACATGCCGAAAACGGGCAGCAGCGTCGTCGGTGCGACAAAGCCAGCCCTGCGGTCACCAATCCGCCTGCGTGGTGCTTCAGTCTGTAATATCCCACTACTGGGCATAGGCCTCTTTCCACATGTAGGAGAAGGATTAGAGCTTAATCCACCACGCTGCTCCAATGCGGGTTGGCGGATATATTCCCTACTATGAGTAACGATCGCTATCAGGTGTACATGATAACAACCGGGACCGACGGCTTAACGTGCTCTCCGAGGCACGGTGGGGAGACCCCAATGTGGCCAATACAAATGTTTTTCATGTGCGGGGATCGAACCCGCAACCGCCAGCGCAATAGGTACAATGTAGGGTAAGGTAGGCTGTAACCGTTGCGCCAACTCGGTGGCCTGTGTGGTGACTATGGGCAAAACACATGAGTTCACGTTATTTTTGGCGTAAACTTGTGGAGGCCTATGTCCAGCAGTGGACTGTATAGGCTGCAATGATCCTGTGTGGTGACTATGGGCAAAACACGTCTGTTCACGTTATTTTTGGCGTAAACTTGTGGAGGCCTATGTCCAGCAGTGGACTGTATAGGCTGCAATGATGAACTTACTGTACTGAATAAGTCGAGATATATGAAATAGTGGAAAATATACAAAACAAACTACTTTAATTAAAGATAACTGCTACATTAACACTATATAAATCAAGGTCGCGTGAAATCTTGGCAAGAATGTTAGCAGCATCTTACGTAGAGTCGGAATTCTCTTGTAGAAACTACAAACAAAATTGAATGTTTCTAAACTCACAGGCTTAGGTTCTTTACGGACGCTTAAAGGATAAGGTTCTTTTGCAGCTGTGTCTGGTTGTAAGATAACTTACCTACCCTGCTAAGAGTAGTAGTCGATAACAGTTAAGTAATAGAACAGTTAATATATATTATTTGGATCAGAAAATAATGTTACGTTTGTGGCGTCCTTACAAATATATAAACTTTTTACGGTCTTAGCATAAAACCTCATTGGGTTTGTATGCTTAAAAAAAAGCAATATTTTTAAATGTCATTGAAATAATTTTAATTTTTTTTAATTAGGTGTCATTTTTTCTTTTGTGTAATTAACTTTTTCTGTCGTTAAACTTATGAACAAAAGCCAATCAATAACATCTCCACTACACATTTATTCGTTTCTCGTCCAATCTCATTACAATATGCAATATTAAGTATTGTAAACTGTAATCTGAGAAAGACATTACTAAGAAAGAAAAGAAGAACAATTATAATTGTCGAAAATAATAAAATTAAATATATAGTAAAATAAATAAATAAATAAACCCCCTATATGCAACCGCCCCCAGTAGGATATTCTCCAGTCAGGAAACACACTCAATACCCAAGCGCAAACGTCCAAATCACGACAAACATTTTAATGTATCATTTATATTTTAAACTAGCTGCCCGGACAAGCTTCGTTCTGTAAAAAGTTGATAGTAATATTTTTTTAGTTTTAAAACCTGCCGTGGGCTTTAAGGAACATACAAAAAAATAAATTAGCCGAATCGGTTGAGCCATTCTCGAGTTATGCGTTTAGCAACACTCATTTTTATTTATCTAGATAGCAATCTGATATACAAAAATAATATGTAAATCAGATTTCTACCTAAAATATAAATGATACATTGTCTACCATAAAAACAATAATTTGTGTATATATTTAAAAAGTAGCAAGAAATTAATACAAACACCACATATTACCCGTAAATGAATGTTGTTAGCCACTAGACAAGAAGCCGACAGAACAATTTACACCAGTATTAACAAAGCACTTAGTTTTAAAGCGTCCAGCTGCACTGACAGAGATGATTGGAGGAGCCCCATCATTTGTGTCTGACGATTGAAGGGACTCTTTGTTCTGGCCAGCTGTGGTCACGTCCGCTTCGCTAGACACTTTGATCCTAGTACACTGGAAAAAAAGCTATTTGCTACACATTATGTTTACGATTAACTTAAAAGTGAGTTACTCGATTCGTTAGACTTATACCGATTTTGAAATGGAAAGAGCCGGTTGGTTTTGACATGTATGTATGTAATGAGAGACATGCAAGACTTTCACGATATTAATACAAAAAAGATGCGATAGTTAAATTTTAAGTGTTGTCTAATTTAGGAGAAAACTATTTTTAAATGTTATATATTATATGTTACACTTTATTACTACCACAAACTTTTAACTACTAAAACTGCTTGTTCAATAAAAGTTGCTTTAGTAGTGTAGCAATAATTATCAACACACTTTGTTCCCTCCTCTGAATACCTACGAACCTACTTGAGTTTTAAAAGTAGGTGCCGTTATGTAATTTTTATCAGTAAAAAGCTGTCATGTCGGACCATCCTAGCAATTCTAGACAGTCTTAGAACCGCTGGTCTAAACTATTGTAAAAAAACGTACGCCGATAATAAAACAAATGTTTTAATGTAGTACAAATGGCACGGGCAAGTAAAAGGCCGTGGATGTTGTGAAATATAATGAAAATAGATATATATATATATATATATATATATATATATATATATATATATATATATATATATATAATACATATATATAAACGAAAAAGCAATTTCTTCCAATGCTAAAATGTTTATTAGATGTTAGAAAGAGAAGCAAGATAAAATATCAAATAAGACAAAAAGATATAAGTAATCACTATGCAAATTTGCAGCGGTCATGCGGCTCTGGACGCCAGATTCAATATTAATTTGTTTCCCATCGAAGTGAACAAATTATGTAAGGAATTTTACAGTGGAATTGAAAGGAAAGCATTTTCATCG
This sequence comes from Melitaea cinxia, assembly GCF_905220565.1. Taxonomy (NCBI): domain Eukaryota; kingdom Metazoa; phylum Arthropoda; class Insecta; order Lepidoptera; family Nymphalidae; genus Melitaea; species Melitaea cinxia. The sequence goes on from NC_059416.1 coordinate 287,979, forward strand.
TTTGTACTTTTCATTAAACATTAATTGTTTCAACGTCGCGCTTAATTTGTATTCTGAGTTTTTACTTCTGTAATTGTCAGGTTTTATTAATTTACATAAATTGCTATTGAATGGGATGTCTTTTAGTTTTATTTCCTATTATCGTGCAATGTGAAATTTTAAACTGAATGTTCTGGAGGTTTCGCTTGTTCATTATAAGATTTGTTTATACCATTGTAGGTTGTTAAGGAATAGATCTACTTGGACATAAATTCACTTTTAAATCACTCAGTCGTCAGTGACCATCACAAGAATAACCTGTTTAATGATTAAGATTGTTTTTTCAGTAAAGTTTTAGATTAAGAACCATAGAAATATGGGATTTTGGTATAAGGGAGGGTGAAGTGCGCTACCCCCGGGTACCACTGCCACACTTCTGAACCCCATGGTTATGGAGATATTATGGAGATGTCCATGGTTAAGGTTTTGAGATTAGAAGAAGGATTCCGCAGCTTTCACACATTATTTTCACATTTCACACGCTGTTTTCACATTTCACACATTTTACACATATTTAACGTTTTCACATGTTATTTTAACAAACGATACAACTGATGTTAAACGACTGAGAGATAGATGCTTTAAAAAAATGACGTGCCACTAAGCGTTTCGGTCCAAAGCAATGTAAGCATAAATGCATTGTTTTTATCTAATTTTCAAGAGGCTATAAAATAGTTATTTTGAGGAACAGTAAATGAAGTTACGTGTCTTGCTAGTCTTTATCAAATATACTTGAACTGGGAGTTTCTGTGACTTTGTCAATTAAATCACACGAACAGTTCAGAGCAGTAGATTCGTGACCGTCAAAGAAACGAACGAAGGCGTCATGACTTTTGAAGTTGTTCCTTTATTAATTGCGCTTTCGATGTCGAGTTATATATTAATTTTCTTTAAAACGAATTCTCACTATAATATAATATATATAACTTACTTAAAAATGAAATATGAATAGTGAAATGAGTCTAAGAAATTAGTTTAGATTTTTAATTTTGTTATTTATACTTATTAATAAATTTAAATGAATTACCGAAATATATCAACATAAACAAATATAAATATATACACACCTAAGTTTAAATATAAAATAACGCTTTAAATGATATATACAAATGTAATTATGCAATACCCATTGGACATTACCCATTAGACATTACCCATTTGGACCCAACCCTAAAAAAAACGAGTGTGCTTTAGACCACACGACTGAAGTAAAATTTACGAAACGTAGCTCTCTCTCTTTCTATCTTCACTAAGTTATATCTCCCTCTTACCCTCCGTTTGTCTCGCCAGATCACATTTTTTGTAACGCTCTCGTGACGCATTCACCAACGTACTCCGCAAGTCTAGCGTGCGTAAAGAAGTTTTACTGCAAAAATGTTATTTCAGGGGAAAAATAGAAATCACATACCTATTGTATAATTAGTGTTTAATATCGAAATAAACATAATTGTAGTTGCTCGCAAATGAAAAAAAACCGAATTCAATTTCATCGACAATACAACGTAATTAAATGAAAATATTAACACCGACTACTGTGTCACTACGATTTTTGAGGGTTTCCCTCGATTTTTCTGGGATCCAATCATCCTGGTTTCCTTATCATGGTACCACACCAGGAATATCTCCTTTCCAACAAAAAAAGAATTATCAAAATCGGCTCATAAACGACGAAGTCATCACCGAACATATATATATATATATATATATATATATATATATATATATATATATATATTTGGTTAAAAGTGTCGTGTTACGAATCAAATAACTATTTGTATTACCCATTGAAAGAAATCGTAGCATTTTATTTAAGCTCTAAGTCAGTAATATTTTGTTATAGCTATTCTCTGTCAGAGGAAGTATGAAATTTTTAACGAGATCGGGAAACAGCGAGCTTCAAGTGAACTTCCACTTTTATTAATTTCCGTTTGACTCCTATCGAAACTGAAACACTTGAACGAAACAAGAACTTCTAAGAAAGACCTACTACGATGCCTTTGTACAATTTGTAACCGACTTCAAAAAGGCGAAGGTTTCTCAATTCGACCAAATATATTTTTTTATATATGTTCGCGAATAACTTTGTCGTTTATGAACCGATTTTGCTGTTTTTTTTTTTGTTGATGAAAGGGAGATATCCCAGGTGTGGTACTATGATAAGGAAACCAGGATCTCATAATGGCATCCCAGAGAAATCGAGTGGAGCCCGTGAAAATCGTAGTGACGACTAGTGCATTTGTTAATTTGTTTTGTCTGCTTACGTTGTATTACTTGTCGATGTAATTGAGTCGGTTTTTTTTCGTTTGCTAGCGATTATACGGATAGTAATTATTATATGCTTTTAATGAAATTTATCCTTGCTTGGCTGGGAATGAAACACGGACGTGGATTCGATTCCCAAGCCGATTTTGGGTGTATCTATTCTATATGTATATGGGCTAATCTATATGCAATATATTATTACAAAAAATATGTGAATATGTTTATCACTCAAATGTTACCTACAACAAAGGAAAAGGTTGCCGACCTTCACAACAGAATTAATTTCAAATACTTTCACAACAGATGTGCCGTATGTGTATGCTATATTTACGTGGACGAAGCTGTTGGTAACTTTGACTTTCTGATATTTCTAATTTATGGCAAATACCATGGCGTTTGTAATAGTGAGGCGTGTTTTATATATAATGACCCATAATAATACAGACCATAAAAGAACATACATATATTTTTTATACGACCAGGCCGTATCGCTTTAAATCCATTTGCTGTTCCTGTTCCTAAGAGCTCGAGTCTTACTCATACTATCTTTCTATATATGTGTTTGTATTATGAGGCTTCATTTCTATTTACATAAATAAATATTAAATTAGAGCCGAGACGTGGACACTGACGAAGGGACTGGTCCACAAGTTTAAAGTCGCTCAACGTGCAATAGAACGGGCTATGCTTAAGGTTTCTCTCAAAGATAGGATTAGAAATGAGACTACCCAGGAGAGAACAAAAGTAACCGACATAGTCCACAGAATTAGTAAGTTGAAGTGGCAGTGGGCTGGTCATCTGTGTCGCAGGACCGATAGCCGTTGGAGCAGACAGGTCCTGGGGTGGAGACCGCGTCTTAGCAAACGCAGTGTGGGACGTCCTCCGGCCCGTTGGACCGACGATCTACGTAAGATTGCTGGTGTAGGCTGGATGAGGATTGCGGAAAACCAGGATATCTGGCGCGAACTTGGGGAGGCCTACGTCCAGCAGTGGACTGCAATAGGCTGATATAGAGTTAGGAGTCGAACCTCTACTGCGAGAATCCTGTATTTCTGTATTTGATATACAAGTTCGTGCATTTAAAGCATACACATATACAAATAAAAGTGTACCTTGAATGTATTTCGGTTCAGCTATAAATTTGATATAGATTGCATGAGCTAAGCCGTAACAGATTATTACTGTAAACTGCTGTAATATCTAGTTGGTTAGTGTGAACGACTTCATGTTTATTAATGAACTGAATTAAATTATCCTAGACAACCTGCAGTCCTCGATGTTATGTGAGATATCGTAGGATTTATTATACAGATAACATGAATAATTCTATGTTAATAAGATATTGTATTAAATTACTATCTTTGGGTATACCAAACACTTACGGTCGTCAGTCCTAAGGTAGCTGATGTACCAGCATATTTTTGGTAATAAATGGTTTTGGTTGGTGGTAATAAATCAATATTATATTACACCCGGGCTCATAATGGGAGTCCAAGGCACAATCCCCATAGCAGAAGTCAGAGTCAACACAAACAGTACCAACGGGCAAGGCAGTCCTATTAAAACTGCGGAGATTCTGATCGATTCTTCTCGACAGAATATTCTGCATTAACACATTAAACAAAAATATAATTATAATTTGTAAAATGACAATTCATAAGTGCTCTAGAAGCCTAATTGAGGAAAGTAACTATTCATTTGAATTTTTGATTTTGATTTATTATTAGAAGGAATTTTACAACTGGACATAAGTAGGCCAAGATTTTGATAAGTGGCAGATTTGGGAGCAGACCTGTGAATATGGGATTCTTGCCAAGAACAATAATAAAAAATAAAAATTAACACAAAGATTAAAAAATTAACTAAAACTAACCACCAAAAGTAATATGTAAAATATAATGTTCTTTAATTTTTCTTTTTGTTATATTAGAAGGAATTGATTTCACGACTACTAGTGCTATAGCCATTTGAGTCATTTTGCCGACCCGTCACGTTTTTAAGCGTACGAAAAACAGAGACAATTTGTCACGCTCCGTGCCGCCGTGTCTGTAGCTGACGAGTTTCGGGCACAATTATTTTTCTGTTCCGGCTTCACTGTCAGTCCAGTGGGAAATTATACTTGATATTGATTTAACTGAACCACAAAGCAATAATCTTGGGATGGAAGTTTTTTTTTGTATCTTTTTGTATGTGATGATAATGATGATGATGATGATAATGATGATGATGATCTTTTTGTATGATTCTTATAAATTTGTATAAAAATTTAGTCAAACTCTCCCTTTGGACAAAAGGGCTTTTAAAAACTATTTTATATTTAAAATTAAAGAAACGAAACGAGAATTGTTTTGCCAATTTGGTGGCTGTTATATTTGTGACTCGAATAAGATATATTAATGCATTAATGTCTCTTCAAAACAAATCCAAGAATTAATTAATATCTATGTTTTGTCTCCGTATTTAATTCTATGAACTGCCCGGTGGCAATGCTAAGTCAGTGGAATAGTTACGTACTGATATAAGATGGCTGGGGTGCATGCATAACTACGAGTAGATTTACTTTATTTTGACGACACGTTAGCGCAACGGTCACAAAACTAGTTTGTGATCTTTGCGCTGTTACGCTGGCGGTTGCGGGTTCGATAGCCGCACACGACAAACTATTTGTTTGCCGCGGTCTGGGCGTTTGTGCTTGTGTACTGTGTGTGTTTCCAGATCTCCAACACCGGAAATAATCGTGGTGGGGTTAATTTTTTTTCAGAAAAGTTTTAAAAACTTATTGAAGCCAGAGAAAACGATTTTTATTTTATAATAATAAATGATAAATTGCACCGTAACTAATAAATAAATAAATATTTACTACTTTAGTACTAAACTATAAATTTAATAATTACATAGTTTTTATATTATTCATATTTATTCACACGTACGTACACAAGTTTTCAATTAGTTACTTGAGATATAAAACCTCGTTTCTGTATTTCTAACTTTTTCAAATCAATTTAACTTCGTGTTTGGTTAGTTTTTTATAAACTGCACGGGTTCATTAAAACATTTAATTATTTTAATGCAATTAACAGCGGACTTTTAAAAGTAATAAATATTGAAATTATGAAAATATCACCGTTCACGTGAAAATGTAATTAAACACAGTTCAGTAGTTTTCACGGACCATTGATTGCGAAGAGTTGAAAAATTGTTTTATTTACTCGTATTTTTCGTATCAATGTCGATGAATACTTTTCATGTTTCTGTGACTTCGAAACTTTATTTATCTTTCATTTCAATGAATATTTACAATCATCATTATTTCTTTTAAATTTTCATCAATTCACGATAATTTTTTAAATTGAGAATTATCCTATCATCTCACACGATGATAGATATTCATAAGATATTTTAAGGAACTAAATGATTTTATCGTAGGACCAAACAACCGTATGTGTATGTTAAAGATAAATATCTATCTATATATTGATACGTGAAGCAAAAACTTTGTACCTCTTTTTACAAAAATTGCGCGGACGGAGGAGTATGAAATTTCGCACACATATTATATATAGAGAAGACGTACAGAATACTCATATTTTTTTTAAATTATGCAGCAAAATACATTAAATCAATAAAAAAAAAACATTACACACACTACCATGTATTTGACACACACACGCATATAAACTCTTTTGTTTATTGTTACTCTGTGTTCAAATTAGAATAGACCATAGATTATGATCGAATTTTGACTACTAGGTGACTACTAGTATATTTTAAATATAAGAAACATTTATAAAATTGTATATTCACAGTAATCAGACCAAAACATTTACAAAACAATTATAAAACTTGTTTTAAATAGATCACACATCGCCTCTGTATCCAAGCATCCTTTGCAACACAGCAACATATAAATGCGTTGTCGTCATATATTTTTCACTCTTTTTCGTCATATATTTAGCTCAATAAATTTGTAGGTTATTGGTTTCAAATCGAGTTACGAGATTTGATCACACCCTATCGGAGAAAATTGAACGAATTTTTTGACAGAAATCATTTCGATATATCTGTTATATAATATACAAATCAATTTTTTACTTCGCAATTTTTTTTTTTTGATTGATCGATTTACCTTGTAATATTTTTTATATATTCCCTACTTATGGGGAACGATTGCTATCAGGTGTATATGATAACAGCTGGGACCGACGGCTTAACGTGCTCTCTTAGGCATGGTGGGGAGACCCGCAAGAACAGACATTCAAACCGGAAACTGAAAAATTAAAATGAACAACTCGAGTGGGAATCGATCTCACAAACCACCTGTGTTTAGGTGCTTTCTCTGCACACATTAAATAAAATAAATAAATATGTCATTCATACACAGTCGTCTGCTCCTATGGTAAGTAACAACTAAATACAAATATTACACCCAGACTCAGGCGGGAATCGAACCTGCAACCCGCGGAACAGAAAGCAACAACGGCCGCTACAAACTGCGCCAACAGGTCGAACATTCCACTACACTAAACCGGTTGTTAGATTACTGAAATTAAAGTTTGAATTTAAATTTTAAAATTGCTTGCAGTTCTAATATGTTTGTTGGATCGGGTTGTGTAAATACACAATAACAATCCTCTGTTTAAAAATATCATGTTTCATAAAAAAAAGTTCCATTTTAAAATCAAATAAACTAACGCCACAAACTGTGAGAGCAGTAAATGCAATTAGTGCTGCGTTGAATTTAAATGAGATTGCATTTTTTCCCACTAAATCCTTTTTTATTAAGTTTACAGTTTTTACGTTATCACTATTTTATTGTTTTACGATGTAATCCGTATATTTAGAGGCGGTATTGCCTGGCTTTTGTATTTATTAAAATAGTCGACGGTTAAATTTAACGGTTTTATAAAATTAAGCATTTGAATACGATTAACTAGCCCCTTGGCGCAGTTGGCAGTACACGAAGAAAAAGTATATTCCGTAGATGTTGCTACGCCGTAGGACAATTGATGTCGTAGCCTCGTAGCCTGTAGCAATAAAAATAAAAATAATAATTAAAATCGTTGTATGCATGAAGCTCGTTGCTTATTTTCATGTCAATACTAATGTATATTTACATTATCCCTTGAAGCAGAAAACCTTTGATCTACTGATGTATGCTACGATGATTTTTCATTTTTTTTTTTTGTTTGAAATGTATTATTAATAGTAATAGAAAAGCCTTGTTAGTTCAGGTCAAAGATATTTAGTCTCATAAGAATGAACAATTTTCTTATATGAGAAATACATTAAAAATAATACATTTTTAAATAGCTATAAATTCACAATAATTCTAGTCGAGCGTGTCGTTAATTTACAATAGTTCATTATACGAAATCGTCACAAAAAGCAAAAAAGTGAGAGTAGAAATGCACTACATCGATGGTCAGACCGGTCACTATGCAGAAAAAAAAATACAAAATGATAAGCGATAAAACACAAATACATAGATCTTCCCTTGAAAGAAGCCTTATTAGTTAGTACATTTGTTATTTTTATGTTTTTAACCGACTTCAAAAAAGGAGGAGGTTACTCAATTCGACCCCATATATTTTTTCTTATGTATGTTCGGGGATAATTTCGTCGTTTACGAACCGATTTTGATAATTCTTTTTTGTTGAAAAAGAGATATCTAGATAGAGATATGTGGTACCATGATAAGGAAAACTGACGTTTATAATGTGGTCACATTTGAATTTAATTGAGATCTGATTACAACTTTTGGTGTAATCTTTGATAATGCGCATTTACTTGACTAGTTTTTTGTTTACCTACGTTGTATATTACTTGTCGATGTTATTGAAGTCGTTTTTTTTCCGTTTGCCAGCAAGCACAATTATAATGATTTAATAACCCATTTTTAATATAATTTCATAATTCCATCTTCGAATTGTTGGTTAAGTTTGGGTATATACAATAACTGTTCGAGGGTATTACATATTTACTACAAATTGAAACATTAAATATCCGTATATATAATTCACGTTTCGTTTTGTCTTTGGGTATCATTAAATAACTATTTCCGGTTCGTAAGCAACTGGGTCACATTGATATAGTCGGGTTTGTCGGTCAGTGTCGGTCTTTTGCTGTGTCGGTCTATTGGCCGAATTCAGGTCGACGAAAACTCGCACATAAGTAGGCCGAGGGCTGAGTTGTGCTTCATTATTGTCTTGTGTCCACTTATGACAATGATAGTAATTGGACTGCTCTCAGAACATTGTGAGAAAAGTAGTGAAGCAATGAATAAATTGTTTTAAATTTATTTTAACCGACTTCAAAAATGAGGAGGTTCTAAATTCGACTGTTTTTTATTTATTTATTTATTATTTATTTAATAAGGATCACTGACAAAATTACACGTTAAAAAAATTACAATAATATTAGATATATGATAATAATGATATTATATAATAATTAATATTGTCTACTTGACTTTTTTTGACTACCTTCGGTGATGATCTGAGTATTTTTTGCCTGACAACAAATATTATATAATTATATAAGTGTGTGGCTTTATAAATAAAGAATAAAAAAATATTATTTATTTATTTATTTATTTAACACTTTATTGTACACCAAACAAATACAATAAGCAAGCAACATTAGCAATAATTTGTAGAAAAAAAATATGTACAAAAGGCGGCCTTATTGCTTAAGAGCAATCTCTTCCAGACAACCTTAGGGCAAAGGAGATGATATATTAACGGTGTAGGTGTAGAGTATAATTTTATTCAAAATAATGGGAAGCAACTCAATACTCGTAAATAGACATACATATATAATTATGTTTATGTATAATAAAACCAAACGGTGATCGTCAGTTTTTATTTTTTATGTAACTAGGCTCACCTGATGGTAATTCTAATCTCAGCTTTCAAAAATTTTACTTGTCTTTCTACACACACAGGAACAAGATATTTTTATTTAAGGATATAAAATTTGTATTTTAATTAACTTCTAAACATTATTTAAAACCCTGACAAGGAACGTCCAATATTTTAAAGTGTGTTTCCATAAAAACAAGTCTTGTTACAAAATAACCGCTCTGGTTCTCGCGAGTGTAATTTACTTAATGAAGAAAATGAGAATTGCGCTTAGCGAAAAATCAACTCAATGGCACATTTTCTAAAATTGAAATTTTCATAACAAATTATTACGATTACTGTATTTTATTATACTTAATATTTCAGTTTGAAATCTTATTGGATTTGGATTATTTAACGTCCCACAACGAAGTCTTACTGCTGCCCTTGCTCCAGCAGTAGTCGACTTCCTTATCATACAGGAGTAGTGTTTGTTATTTTCTGAAAAATTGAAAATACCTGTACGATTTTTATGTCTTCAATTATTATTATTTTATATGTATTATTTTGTCCTCTCTATCATACCTCGAAAGCACAGTTATAACAATGTACTTTATTGTACACCAAAAGAGAAATAATACATATCAGATTGATTTTAAGAAAGTATCATAAGGTACAAAGGGCGGGCTTATCGCTGAAACGCGATCTCTTCCAGGCAACCTAGGGGCAGAGGAGATGGTATTGTGTCGGTGTAGCAGTGTAGGTATATAAAGTGTAAAATAAACGTAAATATATTTACTTAAACACATATAGATATAATCACACAAATATATACATACAATTATGTAAAAATGTATGTCCTTATTGTTATCATAAACATCTCATAGCGATCAGATCGTTTTAATGAAATTATTTACCAACACTCTGTGATGAAGCTTTAACCCTTTTCTTATATTGAGAAAATAGTTTTGTCAGACCTGTTTGTAGTTTACAGGCTCTTTTATTTCTACTACAAGCTGTGCCCACGACTTCGTCCGCGTAATTAAAAAAAAAAATATTGTTCAGTTCGCAGTTAAAAAGTAAATAAATTTCGAAAATAAAAGTAGTCTAAGTTACTCCTTATTACATCAGGTGTCTGCCAGTGAAAGGCCCGTCAAAATCGGTCCAGCCGTTTCAGAGATTAGCTGGAACAAACAGACAGACAGAGAGATAAAATTTGGAAAAAAATATTATTTTGGTATATGTGTCATAATGTGTAACATCGTGTGTAAACATCCATATGCATTTAGTAAAAAGCGGTTATTTTATTATTACAAATAGACACTCCAATTTTATTTATTTGTATAGATTAGGTAAAAGCGTGTTATTAGGTAACAAAAATCACTATAAACAATTTCGAAATACATTTGCGTCGCTAAAAGGCTTATCCAAATTTCAAATAAAATTCTGATGTAGTTCTGTTATACTGGAATCTGATCGAAGTTGGTCCGCCGTGAAATACGTTAAGAGCATGCGTACAACTTTCCCGATCCGAAAACTGGCGCTTTTAGCATTGAGATATAAACTCAAACATGAAACATAACTGAGTTGTTGTGTACATTGTATGCAGTAAAATGTTTGTATAGCAACTAATAATTGTGTTTGCAGGCAAACGAAGAAAAACCGACTTCAATTATATCGACAAGTAATACAACGTAGGTAGACAAAAAAATAGTCAAGTGAATACATAAAATTTAAATGTGACCACATGATAAACATCGGCTTTCGATTAAATTAAAAATCATTAAAATCGGTACACTCAGTAAAAAGTAATGCGGAATTTTGGAAGTTTCCCTCGATTTCTCTAGGATCCCATCATCAGATCCTGGTTTCTTTATCATGGTACCAAACTAGGGATATCTTCTTTCCAACGAAAAAAGAATTATCAAAATCGATTCATAAACGACGGACTTATCCCCGAACATACATAAAAAAAATATATATATACGGTCGAATTGAGTAACTTCCTCCTTTTTTGAAGTCGGTTAATAATACGCGAAATCGTGATTTTATGAGTTACTTATTTTGCGTATTATAAGTTTGTTTGCTTCCAAACAAAAAAAAAATGGACTTCAAATTACAACGTGAGTAGTCGAAAACATAGCGAGTTAAATAAGTATTATTAGAAATAACTAAAAAATAAATAAATAATTATACTATCTCCATCAAATTAAAATGGGCAACATGACTTGTCATCATCTTTCAATCAAAGAGATCGGTCTACCCAGTTAAAAATTGTGAGCTAACCACAAATAAAAATACCGTGGAATTGATAACCTCATCTTTTTTTTTTATGTCACTAGGTCGGCAAACAAGCGTACGGCTCACCTGATGGTAAGCGATTACCATAGCTTATAGACACCTGCAACACCAGAAGCATCGCAAGCGCGTTGGCGACCCAATCCCCAATCCCCCTAGGAGCTCTGGTCACCTTACTCACCAACAGGAACACAATACTGCTTGAAAACAGTATTATTTAGCTGTGATCTTCTGTAAGGTCGAAGTACTACCCCAGTCGGGCTGCTCCATATTTTGAGCAGGAAATTTCTGCTGTGCCCTACCTCAGTACTCTCTCCTTTTCGCAAGTCTGATAAAAACATTGATGCTACAGTTAGTTCTGAACGAATTCAAGAGTTTTGATTCACTAATTTTCTTGTATAACATTATTTTTTTCCTAACGAATAACTTTAGTTGATAGAAATATTTTACTGAACGAAATAGCTCGAATAGCTCTTACTGAACGAAATAAACTCACAAACATTTGGCAAATTACCATCTCTTACATTACATAACGGCTGTGATTTAATTTGACACACGGTTTAAATGAATTTTGGGTAAATGTCATTAATAAGGGATTATCCTACTTAATATCATAATTGTGGAAGCTCGTGAGAATTGATGGTGGGGTCATTTAATGCTGGTTACTTTTTCATCCAAAATGTGACTGTAAAACCGGAAAAACTTAAAGAATTCACACAGGACAAGATAGGACGAGATAGTTAGTAAGCTAATAATTTCGATTAATAGAGATATTTTTAAAAGAAATATGTAACAGTATACCAAAAAGAAGTTGTCTTTGTTTAAACCATAAAAAAACACATGGTTCATGAAAAATCCTAACTTGATTTAAATCATATAGCAATTATCAAACGTAGATAAAAAGTGAGTCGTTACTCTTTATTTTATAGTCATTACTCATCATTTCATCGTCATCGCCATCATCACTTCAGCCTATCGCAGTCCACTGCTGGACATAGGCCTTAAAGTAAGAAGTTTAACAAGTTCGCCAAAAATAGCGTGAGCTCATGTGTTTTGCCCATAGTCACCACGATGGGCATGCAGGTTGGTGACCGCAGGGCTGGCTTTGTCGCACCGAAGACGCTGCTGCCCCTTTTTGACCTGTATACATACATAATAGTAAATAAATAACTAATAAATAAATAAATATCTACACAATACACACACGGTCGTCTGTTCCTAAAGTAAGCAACATAATGCTTGTGTTATAGGTAACAGCCGACTGGTATATAGCTACATATTTTTATTATAATAAATTTCATAAATAAAGCAAAAAAATCAATAAAGAAAAACAAAGGGATATATGAAACGAAGTAAATAGGACAGAAACGCTTAATTTCAATAGAGTCCGGATATCTTTTGAAAGGTGCAATTCTGCTGCCGTCCGAGCGCTCAAAAGATTGGATTCAATCTGGTATATCGATAGCGTCGTTCTATCGAACTAGCTGACCGATGCTGTGCTTGCAACACAATAACACGAGTTATGTGTGTGTATGTGACCTCGTTACATGTATTTTATCTCTATTTATATTATTAGCGTTAGTATATGGATCGCAGAGGAAGAAATATAAGTTTTTACAAATATTTTGAATCAATTTTGATTTAAAATAATTTTTGATTGAATCATTCAGCCTGCAATATCTGCTAGAAATAGGCCTCTTAAGCTGCGTCCAGGACATATTATATATCACCACATAATGCGTTCGAGACGAAACATTTCTAATGTAAATAATTATTGACGTTATAAGGACAACAGTAAGTTACTTCTTCTACGTTTTCATTGTATTATTTATAATAGTATTTTTTAAAGTATTTCGATTCTTTTATATACTACACGGCTCGAAAAACCCCAGTCTTTGCTTGCTTTTTGGACTTGTCGAAGGCATTCGATTTAGTATCGTACAATTTGCTGTGGAGAAAACTACGGTGTGAAAGCAGTCTACCTCTTGATGTCATATCAATATTTAAATATTGGTATGACAACCAGAGGAATTGCGTCAAGTGGGCTGGCTCGCGATCGAATGAGTACGGGTTGGAATGTGGGATGAGGCAGGGGGGGTTGACCTCACCCAAGCTTTTTAACTTGTATATTAATAAGCTGATCGAGGAGCTCAGCAGCACCTACATAGGATGCCATGTAGGCGGGACTTGCATCAATAACATCAGCTACGCAGACGATATGGTGCTGCTGAGCCCGTCGATCGGCGCCTTGACTAAGTTGCTTCACATATGTGAAGAGTACGCAGTGGCTCATGGACTCAGATATAACGCGTTGAAAAGCGAGTTCATGGTTTTTCGGGCGACGGGCGCGAGGAGACAACGGAGAGTAACTTGTGTTACTCTCCGTTGTCAGTCGCGCGTCGTCGTTTGCGAAAGCAAGATGTCTAGCTTAGTGAAATGTACGAAATGTAATATTGTTATAAACGAATTGCTTTCTTTTGTGTGCAATAAAATAGATGTTATGGACGAGGACAGTATTTGTAGAATATGTGTGAGTGCTTTTTCACCCAATGAAATTACGACAGCGAAAGATCTGTTGTTTGATTCTGTTGTTCCAAAGTCAAAAAAGAAAATCCGTAAGAAAGAAGGTAAAACGCAAAGAGAGATTGAGGACATCATATGCTTGTTAAAGGATACAGACCCAGAGAGTATTCCTATCTTCGTGGCCAGGGACTTGCAAAAACTACCCCCGGTTTCTTTCGATCATGTAGATGTTACAAGTCTGTTGAAAGATATCGTAAAAATTAAGTCTGATATCGCACAGATTAAAGAATGTTATGCATCAAGTGAAGAAATAACATTGCTAAAATCGCAAATAGATGCTCTAAAAAATGCGCCAATAGTGAATGATCATCATAAAAATGTCACCATGAAACGTGGAGCCTGCTTAATGAATAGTTACGTTTATGATAGTGGACCCATGGGATTACCGCCCATGCCACTAAATACATCACCACAAAACGTTTCTACAGACTTTTCACAGGGTGAGAGCTCATCGCCAAGAATCTCCTCGCAGCCACCTATAAATAATATCGTTGAGGGTATGTCGGGTGCGAGTAAGCTAAAACCTACCCGCACATTTGAAGAGGCGATCAACGATCGCTTACCCGATGCGGTGAGTCACCCGCCTAGTGAGGTACAAGTGAGCGGACACACGGCACTCGCGGCCGGTCGTAAATCAATGGCCGATATTGTCCGTAGCGGTGAATGGAAGGAGTGTTCTCATAGTGAAGAATGGAAAGTGGTTCAAAAAAAGAAATTGCGGAATCGATTTATAGGGAAAACTGGAAAAGCTGAAACCGAAATAAATGAAAAATTCAAAGCGGCAGAAATTAGTGTACCAATTTATATTTACAATGTTTCAAAGGAGGTGGCCGTGTGTCACATCAAAGAGTACATTGAAAAGAAATCGAATGTTCATGTTACTATAGAAAAAATGAATATGAAAACGAGAAAGGAATATGATTCCTACAAAATTTTTGTACCTAAACACAAATTAGATTTGTTTTTGAGTGATGAATTTTGGCCGATTGGAGTATCGTATCGGCAATTCATCAACTTCGGGCATATAAAACGGGTATTAAATAAATCAAACAATGACGGAAAACAACCAAAAGATAATACAAAGTAAACCGGTACATGAAATAATTAGTTTTAATTGCAAATGTTTTAAGAGGTCTATTGAAGGCATAAGATCGCTTTGCCAGTCGTGTGACATCATAACCCTGCAAGAGACGTGGTTGTTGCCCCATGACCTGCCCTTACTCAATACGGTGGACGTGAACTTTGGGTGCACCGGAACGTCGGCGGTGGACGCATCGACCGGACTGCTCAGCGGCCGTCCTCACGGCGGTGTGGCGATCTTGTGGCGTAAAAGTGCGTTTGAAAAGGTATCTGTATTGGATTGTGATAACGTTAGGATTGCCGCCGTTAAATTAACTGTAAGTA
Organism: Melitaea cinxia; assembly: GCF_905220565.1. Lineage (NCBI taxonomy): Eukaryota > Metazoa > Arthropoda > Insecta > Lepidoptera > Nymphalidae > Melitaea > Melitaea cinxia. The sequence continues at coordinate 303,404 of NC_059416.1, forward strand.
CTCGATCTATAGTTGTTTTTAGTGTCTATATGCCGACCTGTTCTCAGGAAAATTTACCGATTTTTACGGAGTGTTTAAGTGCAATAAGGTCTATAATGGAAACAGAGGAGAACTCGGGTGTTGAATCTTTTTATATTTTAGGAGACTTTAATGCTCACCCTAACGAGTTGTTTTTTAATGAGATGATTAATTTCTGTGCTGAGCAAAAGTGGTTATGTGCGGATGTTAAAAATCTAGGAATAGACTCGAATTCTTATACCTTTATAAGCGATGTGCATGGCAGTGTAAGGTGGTTGGATCATTGTATAGTCACAGAATCAGCTAGTAAGACAATAAATAATATATATATTAAATATGATGTCTACTGGTCGGACCACTTTCCACTTGTGCTAGACTGTGATTTATTTTGTGTAAAACCTAAAATAATGTTACCTAATTGTCGGCCTAATGGCGACAGGGCTAAAGTATTGTGGGGGGAAAGGAATATTTCTCAAATACAAAAGTATAGTCAGATTTGTAACTCTAAACTTAGAGAAATTAACTTTCCGGAAGAAATGACTAAATGTTGTGATAGGTACTGTAATAATTCTGAGCATAGGGCTATTATTGACAAAATATATGACACTGTAATCAACATTCTGTCTGATGCTGCCGCAGCGACGTATCGCAGCGGGTGTCCCAGAAGGAATGGTTACATAGCCGGGTGGAATAGGTATGTCGCAGACTCACACAGAGTGGCACGGCTTAAATTTAGAATTTGGGTGGATCAGGGAAAACCGCGCGTCGGAAAAATTTATGAAGAAATGTTAGAAAGTAGGAAACATTTTAAAAGCAAATTAAAGTGGTGTCAAGGCAAACAAGAACAAATAAAAATGGATGTCTTAGCATCAGATCTATCGGCAAAGAATTTTGGAAAATTTTGGAGGGATACAAATAAATTAAATATTAGGCCCAGTATCCCCGTAAGCGTAGGGGGTAAACATAATTTGAAAGATATTGCGAATATTTTTAAAGAACATTTCACGGTGACATCACTCTTGGACTCTGTACCGGGTAGCAATAGAGACACTGTGTCTGGAATAACTGTTCAGTTTTTAGCAAAAGATGTGTTTAAAATTATTACTAAAATGACGAGAGGAAGGTCTCCTGGGCACGATGGCCTAAGTATAGAACATTTTAAATATGCCGGCGAGCATCTGCCTCGTATACTTGCGATGCTTTTTAACTGTAGTCTGGGACATACCTATTTACCAGAAGCGTTAATGCGTACAATTGTAGTACCTGTTGTTAAAAATAAGACGGGTGACACGTCTGACACGAGCAACTACCGGCCTATATCTCTTGCAACTACAGCTGCAAAAATACTTGACAGTCTGCTTAACGGCTACCTCGGTAGGTATGTGGAACTTGACGATGCTCAATTCGGGTTCAGGCCAGGTGTTTCTACAGAAAGTGCTATTTTCAGTCTTAAGCATACTGTCAAGTATTATACTCAGAGGAAAACGCCTGTGTATGCTTGCTTTTTAGACCTATCCAAAGCTTTCGATCTGGTAAATTATGAGCTCCTGTGGGAGAAGCTGAGAGGCACGGGTATGCCGGCGGAATGTACCGAGCTCTTAAATTTTTGGTATAAGCACCAAAAAAATCAGGTTAGGTGGGCGGGTGCCGTGTCGGATGAGTATACCCTTACGTGTGGTGTGACAGGGTGGACTTAGTTCCCCCACCCTTTTTAATCTCTACATTAATCAGCTGATTGAGGGTCTCAGCAGCGCTCATGTAGGATGTTATATCGACGGACAATGCGTCAATAATTTAAGCTACGCTGACGACATGGTGCTGCTGAGTCCATCAATCGGAGGGTTAAGAAAATTATTAGAGATTTGCGAGTCGTATGCGAGGGCCCATGGCTTAGTGTACAACGCTAGGAAAAGTAAGATTCTCGTGTTTAAGGCTGGTAAGCGGTTGCCAGGTCATGTACCGACAATTACCTTAAACGGGGCAGCATTAAGCAGAGTCAACCAATTTAAATATTTAGGCCATATAATCAATGCTGATTTGAATGATGATGACGATATTGAGAGAGAGCGTAGGGCGCTGGCGGTGAGAAGCAATATGCTCGCACGCAGGTTCGCACGTGGTACTGCGGCTGTCAAAATTACTCTATTCCGGGCTTTTTGTCAATCCTTTTACTCGGGTGGTCTGTGGGTGAGCTACACGCGTCGAGCCTACAGCGCACTACGTATTCAATATAATAATGCCTTCAGAGTGCTGTTGCGGCTACCGCGGTTTTGCAGCGCCTCAGGAATGTTCGCGGATGCTCGGGTCGATGGATTTCACGCGATTATGCGTAAAAAGGCATCGTCTCTGCTGCGGCGCATGAGGGCCAGCAACAACAGCATTCTGAGGACAATCACGGCTCGCCCTGATTGTTCTATTCAAAAGTACTGGATAGAAACAATGACGGGCCAACTAAAATGATTATTATTATTATTTATTTATTTTTAATTCATCATCTTACTAACAATAACTAACATAGATTATAAGTAAATATTGTTACTAACACACTAATACACTATGGATGTTCACGTCTGAAATAAACGCTTATTATTATTATTATTATGTTACTCTAGGGGGCTCTCAGCTGAAAAGAGTTGACCGATTCAAATATCTGGGTCACTGGGTCACTGAGAGCTTGACAGACACGGTGGATATTGAAAGAGAGCGTAGGGCGCTGTCTGTTCGCTGTAACATGTTGATTCACAGATTTGCGCGCTGTAGTAAACAAGTCAAAATAACACTTTTCAAAGCCTACTGTCAATCGTTCTACACGTGCGGTCTGTGGGTCGATTTCACGCAGCGAGCATACAGTGCACTCCGTGTCCAGTACAACAATGCGTTCAGGATGTTGTTTGGTTTGCCGCGCTTCTGTAGCGCGTCGTCTATGTTCGCCGAGGCGCGCACCGACTGCTTCCACGCGATCATTAGAAAGCGGTGCGCGTCGTTGTGGGCGCGAGTACGCGGAGCATCGAACACCATCCTGAACGTCTTGGCCGACCGATGGGACTCCCCACTATTTTGTCGCTGGGTACAGCTTCATGCTCCTTCTGCTAACTATAATCTTTAGCACAGGGGTCCCATAGGAAGAAATTATTATATTACATTTATAAGTTTTACTAACTTAGTTGTAAGTTTAGTTTTAAGTTTTGTGTACCTAACACGTAGATTATTATTAAAATATATTTAGTTTATACTTTGTAATTGTACTAACACTAGATTATAAGAAAAATTATTACTAACACTATATGGGCTAGTCCCGAAATAAATATACTATTATTATTATTATTATTATTATTATATGATTAGGTTGGTTATTATATATTTGCGATCCCTTGTCGCTAAAGCAGCAAGAAGAACGTGACAACAACAAGCTTCTTCCATCATTAAAAGCACCGAGTTTACCTGCAAAGCGTGTGGCATAAGCTGTCGCTCACGAATCAACTTATTCAGTCACGTAAAGAACTGTGTAATTAATTCACGCTGACACTGTTTAAATCGTCTGCAACAGACAAAGGTCATTGATTATAGCATAGCTTGTACATTATAGTTCTCTTAACCGTAATTTATCCGTGGCTGATATAAATCTGAAGATTACTTTTAACTACCACTAATGGAAAATTAAACCTTAAAGGCGCTCGATTGTAGGGGCAGGCAATTTGTCACGGCTGTCAATACCCCTTGTTCCATATCCTCCACATAATCGAGGGAGAGAGACAGAGCTATTTATTCAAATATGTCAGACAAGGATAGATGATATTGTGTGCGTTAATTTATTATGTAATGCGATAGAATGATAAATTGTCGTATTACATTGTATTATAATTTTGTTCTGGTTTTTTTATGTTATTTCGTTTATTGCAATACGAGTTGTACTTTAGCCTTACAGAGTTTTATTGTTACGATTTTTTTTTTAAATTTTTTCCTTAATAATTCTTTGCCCTTAGCTTTTCGTAAGCCGTTTTTTTGTATGATAAGTGTTTAAATCACCATGCTGCTCTACCTAGAGTTAACCGAAACACGATTCCTCATTTAATTCTATTCTAATTTCAATTGCTGAAAAACAAAATTAAAAAAAATACTAACACAGATTAAAACTCACAAATATTAGAGTTAGCTTACACATGTGATATTGATTTTGAAATCTAATGAAAGAAACACATCATTATCATCATTTCAGCCTATTTTAGTCCACTGTTGGACATAGGCCTCCACAAGTTCGCGCCAAAAATGGCATGAACTCATGTGTGTTGTCCATAGTTACCACGCTGGGCAGACGGGTTGGTAACCGCAGGGCTGGTTTTGTCGCACCGAAGACGCTGCTGCCCGTCTTCGGCCTGTATATTTCAAAGCCAGCAGTTGGATGGTTATCTCGCCATCGGTCGCATGTTTAAGCTCCAAGGTGGTAGTGGAACTTAGTTATCCCTTAGTCGCCTTTTACGACACCCTCGGAAAGAAGGGTGTGGTTTTATTCTTTAATGCCGTAGCCACACAGCAAAACAATAAATATTAAATATCTGTATGGCTTATCGAACGTCATATAATATTGGCATAGCCTATACTGAAATGTATCATGATAAGATCGAACCCGTGATCACTAGCGCGAAAACCTTTTTCTGTGATCAGTGTACTAACCCGTCCTCATTAAATGCACCTGGTTTCAAAATGTTCGCCATAAATAAAGCGGTTTTAAACGAAATTCGGTCAAGTGTGTCTGCATTTCAGCGTTCACTTTATAATTTATTCTTGATGATTCATTTAATGGTATATTTTATATTTTAAAGATAATGCAGTCCATCAAGTTAAATTTTTTAATTGAATTTTGTTCTTTTATTTATTTTTTGCTTGATCGTCGCTTTAAAATGCATTTTGACTTTTGATTCTTAATAAAATATGGTGGGAATTTTTGAGTGGTTGTTTCGTGACATTTCTGTTTAAGTCTTGGGCACTGTCTTTGTTGATTTTTATAGTAAAGGAACTAAATAAGGAAATGAAGCACAATTACATATAAATATTTAAAAAATGAGTAAAATCTAATTGAATATTCATTTTAATATAAAAAACTGGTATCTCATAAATTACCATTATAACTAGCAAAAATAAAAGTTCTTGTCGTAAAATTTACGGTAAAAATGATTTACGAAAGTAAAGAGACAAATATAATAAATAATTTTAACAAAGCTATGAGTTCATAAAGTGTCCGCGTTTTCGGTTATAGCGTACGTTGTACTCGCTAACGGGAGTAGGAGACGCTATGAATTCGCAATGTGTACGTTAAGCTCGATTTAGTCGCGAGCTTGCAGGTAATATCAAGTTTTACAGCTTTTTAGTGTTCTTAGTTCATGTAGAGCGAAGCTTTTTAGGGATATATGAGGTGAGGTGTGTGTATGAAGGAACTAATCTGGAATGAATTTGATCTAAGCGATACTCCAAAAGATTAAGCAAATATATATTTTGTTTGTTGATAGTAATGTTCATTATTAGGTTTTTAAGTAATAGGTTGGGCATAAGTTCGTAGCGTTTTATATTTTATTTTGTTTTAGAATGATTTTTTGCTTTCGAAGAAAGTGTATAGAGTAGTCGATAGAGATATTTCGATTCTACAAAACTGTTTTAATTGTTTTTTTTTTTTGAGTAATTTCATTTTTTAATATTTTTTTAAGCTTATAAATGGATAGAGTTGGGACCTTTGCAGTCTCATAGCGGTATACCTTCTGAATTCGATAAAGAGCGTCATTTATGTGGATTTGTCCAGAAAATAACCTGCGATCATAAAACGATTCTCAGTCAACTTCATCATAAAAATAACCAACCGCCTTAAAAATTGATATAGTTATTAATTTGACTTATCTTATGTTCAGTTACGGTTTCTAGGAACTCTCGTAATGGAAATTTTGTTTTATCATCTCCTCTATCTATCAGTCGTCATTTATTTTCTCCATTTAGTTTTAAAATATATAATGATTTTAGACAGACATCACCATAAAATTCTACATTTATAAAATAAATAGGTGTAGTGACATTTTAATTTATGTAAAAATTCTCAAAGCAGCGTTAGTTATGAACCGGATTGTACGATAAGCGAACGGACGTTTAAGTCATAAAAATATGGTAATATTATTCGAGCTTTATGATAAGTCGTATCAAAAACTTTAAGCTTAATTTTAAATTTTTGGACGACGGTAAAAATGTTATTATTTAAAAATGTAATTTTATAATTACGATAAAAAATTCCGAAAACAACAATGGTATATGAAATAAGTAATCATTTTTTAAAATATGATCTATTCAACATGATGCAGTGACGGTGGAAAGGTTCATCTTTTTGTTACATTTATTTATTTTACGTTAATTTAAGTTCGCCAAAACTTTATATAAATAAGCAATATAGAATGGTTGACAGTAAATACGTACCTTACCTTAATCCATAACTAAAATACATAACCCTAATCTTACCTATAGTAGTGAGATGTTGGGTATAAAAAAACTTAGTGTTGCCAAAATTTCGCAGTTTCGCAGCTGCATCTATTATTTTTTACTTCTTAATTTAACTAATATTTAAGTCTCATTCTCTCTTCATCTCTCTCTGAAACTTGTGCCGCAGTAACATAATTTATATGATTGATAAAATTATATCCCAATACCCAATATCGAAATCATTAAATATACACGGTCGCCTGTGTCTAAGGTAATCAACTTAATGCTTGTGTTATAAGTAACCGCCAACTGATATACCTAGATTATTATTTTTTGTCGTAAAATATACATATATTAAAATATGTATTATTTATATGTAAAATAATAATACATACTACACAAAATTGTATTGTAACTATTATATTTCATTATGTATATTATTCATTTTATTTTGTGTAATTGATATTAAATGTCTAATGTCGCGATGAAATGGCTACACCTACGTGATAGTCTGGATAATATCATAATTATAGAAATTAAGCCTACGATTATCGTAACTAAAATGTCAGTAATAGGGATAGTATTGAATAAGTAAACACTTGATAACGATCATAATTTAGTTCCTTTTAAATATTTTTTTCCCTTTTAAGCATTTGTATTGGCCATACAGGTGTGTACTGTGGTCTGGGTGTTTGTGCAGTCCATGTGGGTCTCCCCATCGTGCCTCGAAGAGCACGTTAAGCCGTCGGTCCCGGTTGTTATCATGTACACTTAATAGCGCTCGTTACTCATAGTAGGGAATATATCCACCAACCTGCATTGGAGCAACGTGGTGGATTAAGCTCTGATCCTTCTCCTAAATGGAGAAAGAGGCCGATGCCCAGTAATGGGATATTACAAGGCTGAAGCAGAAATATTTTTTTATGATTACATTTTGCCTGTAACCTACCCTGCCGAAGAGCCTCTTTCTCCGTGTAGGGGAAGATCAGAGCTTATCCACCACGCTGCTCCATTGCTTCCAAGAACGATAGCTTAACGTGCTCTCCGGTACACGATGGGAGATTCACAAGGACAGACAATCAAGCCGGAGAAAAATATTTGTGATAAATACAAATTCTCATTCCAAGCGGTAGTCCAACCAGCATACATGTACATGGGATACGTACTAATACACCCAAGCGGTTGTTCCACAATTTTTTTTTTAATATCACTATGTCGGCAAACAAGCGTACGCCTCACCTGATGGTAAGAGATTACCGTAGCTTATAGACGCCTGCAACACCAGAAGTATCGCAAGCGCGTTGTCGACCAAATCCCCAATCCCCCCCCCTCCCAGGATCTGGTCACCTTACTCACCAACAGGAACACAATACTGATTTAAAACAGTATTATTTAGCTGTGATCTTCAGTAAGGTTATTGTTTTGTATTATTAATTCAAATCAATAATCTGAAGCCATTAACGAGCAATTAAATTAAACACGTCTCCGTCCTACTGTCAATGACTTATAGTTGATACAAACAGACACTATATAACATTATCTATATAGATGGTATGTTATAATTTGTGATCAACGGTCAGATCACGACCACCGCCCACAAATTACTGCGCTTAATCAAATACGTGTCTCGCTAAATAGATATGTGACTAGAGTAACTATCTCTACGTGTGTAAAATACGAGATACTCGTTGTCAGTTAACTTGCAACGATGTGTTTTCATTGGTTAGCTAAGAGGGTATCATCGTGTGATGTTATATAGCCTATATTATTTTTAATTACTGTAGATTTCTGAAAAGAAAATAACTGTTCATTAGTCCACCCAGGAGGATCTTTTTCGAAAAAATGAACAGCTTGACAATTGATTACTTTAAAATGAGATTTTGAGAATGAAATCTGAGAGCTAATGTACTAAAAAATTTACAAGGAAAATAATTATTTACTGTAAATATACATTATATTTGTTCAAGACAAGCGATTTAAAGGCCTTATTCTTATACTAAATAGTAAAAAGATAGCGATCGTTACTCATAGTAAGAAATATATTCCCCAAGCCGCGGTTGAACAGCGTGGTTCTTCTACATGGAAAAAGACCCCTATGCTCAGTAGTAGGATGTAATATGCTGAATCACGATAACAGTTTACACGATCAAGCCAAAATAAGTTAAACAAAATTTTTATTCGCAAGCAAAAAAAAATCTCAATGACAATATTTCGTTTCTTTTTCAGTATAATAAACTTAGAAAAAGTATGAGACATAATCTGAGCGCATACGAAGTCGCAGGGCTGTCACTAAATAAATGCAAAAAAATCTATATTCCAAGCTTTATATCTAAATTCACTCGCTGCGAAACATTGCATGTAAACGCAGACAAGTATATCTCATAATATTATCACGATCATAATTTATAAGATCTAAAAATGTATTCTGTCTGCTCGTAGCAATTGGTAGTCGGATTACGTAGCAAGTTGCTACGGCGTAGCTATATGCTGATTTTCGTACATATGACATTATTTTCCTTTGGATTTTTTGCATTAGAAGAATTTTTATAAACATTAAAAGAATGAAACTTAGAGCTAATGACCATTTTTATGAAAGACAACAAAAATATGTGTTACGTCGTAACTTTTTACTGGGTGGATCGATATCCATGATTATTTTTTAACTGACTTCCAAAAAGGAGGAGGTTCTTAATTCGATTGTTTTTTTTAGTATCATCAGAACTTTTAACTAGGTGGACCGATTTTGAAATATTTTTTTAAATCGAAAGGTATCGCATTTCATGTGGTCTTATTTAAATGTAATAATAATAATAAATACTTTTTATTGTACACAATAAAGAAACGTAATAAAACAGGTGATACATACAAAGAAAGATGTACAAAGGCGGTCTTATCGCTAAGGGCGATTTATTCCAGGCAACCTTAGGGTATAGGACAGGGTGTAGAAAAAGAAAAGCGGTAGAGAAGTGTACAAAGAGTTGATGAATAACTGGCATGGAGTTTACAAGCAATATAATATACATAATATACACATATGTGCACATATAAATATACAAATAAAGGTAATCAAATAATGTAATCGATATTAGACAGGTACTTTATGAGTTGTGTCTATTAATACGTATTATTAAATTGCCTGTTGTTAGGCGCGTACATAGCACACGAAACACTACACCAGAGTGGTTGTTAATAAATAAATAAATAAAATATAATAAATATTTGATTCATCCTTCAGCGTTATTTTCTCCTTATAATCATGTTAGTTTAGCGAATTTCTGTTTACATTTAATCTCTATTAGTCCCGAGGGGGAGATTTACTGAGACCCGAGGTTTTTTAGTTTCTGGTCACGTAAGAAGGAAGTTGCTGGTGAGTCATGGCTCGCTAGATTTTATTATGCACTGTTCATAACTGTTTAATATTTCTCCGTTCGTCTAAAAATACAAATTGTAGTATTTTTTAATTTATTTTATTTAATTTAGGGCTTTTTATAGACAAGTACATATCTCTAGTCATCATAGTCTCATGAGTGCCATTGCAACTGAATTCTAATAATACAATCAAATAAAACTTATGAGTCTGATTAATATAATGGCCTCATTAAACGATTAATGATGTAACAAAACGAGATAATTTTTAGAAGCTTTAGAAAGGAGGCTCAACTGGGGAAGTACCTCGAGCTTATAGACGATCAAGGCTAAATTAATACTACTGCTTTCAAGCAGTATTGTATTCGTTTAATGAGTAAGGTTGCCAGAGCTCCTGGGGGGGGGTTGCGAGTAGGGTTAGCAACACGTTTGCGATACTTCTGGCGATCGTTTATAAGCTATGGTAATCACTTACCATCAAGTGAGCCGTTCGCTTGTTTGCCAATCTATTTATATTTGAAAGGCGGAAGCCTAATTCACAATACACTTACGTGGTATAGTATACATAGCGTATCTGAAGCCACAGGAGACTTTAAGTCATACATTTACATTCTGATGAGTTTGTTTATTTCCCTACATCTTGTAAATGGTAATTAATTTAGTATGATTACCCAAATTATGTTCCAATTACGCGAAATTACTTCATTAACCTCTATTAGCATTTTCGCCTTACACAAGGTGTTTCATTATTCTTTATTAACAATTAAGTATTCTATCCCATTTACCTACATTTTATATTCATTACTTAAAACAAATTGCCTTATTTATTAATAATTTTTTTTAATTAAACCTACACACACGATCTTTTATTCCTAAGGAAACCAATGCTTGTGTTATAGGTAACAGCCGACCGTTATAGATTAAATATCAGTCAGTCAGTCAGCTCAGCCTACTGCAGTCCACTGCTGGACATAGGCCTCCCCAAGTTTGCGTCAGACATCCCGGTAAAACCCACATGATTAAATATAATTTTTGATAAATATAAATACAAATAATAAATATATAAATAAATAATTATATTTACACCCAGACTCGGAGTAGGAATCGAGCCTACAACCCTCGGATTAGAAATCAGGGTCACTATATATTTTTTTTATGTCACTAGGTCGGCAAACAAGCTTACGGCTCACCTGATGGTAAGCGATTACCGTAGCTTATAGACACCCGCAACACCAGAAGTATCGCAAGCGCGTTGCCGACCCAATCCCCAATCCCCCCAGGAGCTCTGGTCACCTTACTCACCAACAGGAACACAATACTGCTTGAAAACAGTATTATTTTGCTGTGATCTTCTGTATATATTTATTGTTGTATATGGCAACACACCTCTATTATTATTAGTGTTAATAAGGTTGATGGCACTGGCAACATTATAAGAGTTAGAATATGAACACTATGTAATCAAGATGTAATAAAGATGGCTCATTGCAAGAAGTCTTTTATTTAAAATACAACAACATATAAAACATTTATTTTATATTATATTCAATATATTTATTTTATTTTATATTTTTTTTTTTTTTATTTACACTTTCGCACACCAATACAAGGTTTTAACAGTATTACAAATGAAATATATAATTAGCATCAGTTGCAACAGGCGACCTTATCGCTAATACAGCGATCTCTTCCAACTAACCTTTGGGCAGAGGACTAAATAAGGAGTATAACTATAAAGCTGCGCCACCGGACTAGTCAAACATAAAATAACTTTCAAACATTGTAAACATACTTGAACCCTTCAAATGGAAGTGCTATTGACATTGTTAAGTCTAATATTTGTTTAGATAGAGTCAGAAACCCTTTGAATCTCTGTGGCAATATAGAATAGAGCTACGGTACTGTAAACACCTAGTATATTATTGATATAAATATCGTATACAATTTCTTTATTTTTAATGAGACAATATCAGTAAGTTTCTTTTCTCTATAGTCTCTTTCATACATTAAAATTAAATAAATAACATGTTTTTAATTTTCATTTTTTTATATAAGTTTAAGACTCAACAGTCCCGCTATAGATAGGATAGACACACACAATAGAGGACACCATTGTCGGGTGTCTAGAAACCAAGACAAACATCTGAATGGCCCATTAAAAAGTTTTTCATAAGCGAAGATCGAAGCCGAGACCGTAAGCGTAACAGGCAGCGCAGTGAACTCTGTGTCAATTTATTATCAAAAAGGCAGCGCATTGAACTCTGCGCCAATTTGTTACCGAAAAATTTAACGTAACAAAATATGAAATACACAAAATATAAAATGTTCATATCATTGGTTACATTCTATGCTAGTTCGTCGTAGTCGTTCGTCTACTTACGTTGTATTACTTGTCGATCTAGTTAAAGTCGATTTACACAATTATTTAGAAGTCTGTAAAAAGCTACAGATCACAAAAAGATTGTAAAAACGATTTCAAACTCAACGTTCACTAAATGCACTCACATCATCATCTTTGTAATCTTCGATATATTCCGTGAATCTGTATCTTTATTTATACAAAACATTTCAAAAACATTTGTATCATAGCATATCGTGTTCCAAAGAGCTGCATTATTTAAATTTAATGGCACTGTTCGATGTGAAATGGAGTCACGCGCTGGATTTGTCTGATCGAAATGGCTCCGTCATCCATCTTGGATGAAATGGATTTTGAAACAATAATGCACTTGTATTAGTTTGTGTCTTAAGATATCAATTATCGAATGTGTATTTCGGATTTCTGAATCTTATTTTCCTGTTTTAAATTGTGTTTATGATTTTTGTTGTATGGGCTCTTTGCCACAGAGTAATATCAAATTGAATTTAGCTCACACAAGCAATATACAAAAAAATCCATATATTATACAATAACTCACTTACAAGGGTGAGAGTGTGCAAGATTGATTCAACAGAAAGTCGTGAAAAGTCGTGCTGTTTAAAAGCTTTTTGTAACTCAATTTTGAACGACCTTCAACCGATTGAGCTGAAATTTTGTATACACGTTTAGTTTGGATTGCAATGCATGACTAGTTGTGTGACATTATTTTAAATCTAATATGATGGAACGCGCAAGATAGCGGACTATTTATTTTTAATATAATTCTGCAATATGGTTATCAAATGAAAAGGCCTTACTTAGAATAACTCTGAAAAATAAAGTGACGTTACTCTAAACCCAATATTGCGGCCTTCTCCGGACTAGGTTATTTATGCTTTCCTAGAATACGAGTATCAAATGTAAGCGGTTGCTGAGAACAACTCGAAAAATTTAATGATAACATTATCATCACCACCACCATTATCATCATCATAATCATCATCATCATCATATTTTAAAGATTGTGGACTAGTTTTTTAATGCTTGTCCTATAATATCGGTATGAAATAAAATAAAAGGTTTTTATCAAGGGTTTAAAATCTAATATGGCGGACTTTTCAAGATTTTGGGCTAAGTTTTTTACAATAAAACTCTTACTATCAACATACGAGTATAACGTCATTAAACAATTTATATGATTCAAAGTATGTAATTACACTACTATCGCCCGTAGACATCTGCAACATTGAATGAGTTGCGGGTGCGTGGCCTTTAGGGGAAAGACACACTCACAAAGTACACTCGATGGTTGAAACCCCGTAATGCAATGTTTAATATAGATAGTTGAAAAATATTATACGAAAAAAAACATGAAAATTGTGTAGTGATGCAATATTTTAATCTAAATCTATCAAAGAGACCATATTGACGAGCCTCTATACAACTGGGATCGAAAAAAAGATGGCTCCATCTTACCAAGATCCCTAGATGGCTCTATCTTACCCTACCCTAAAGATAGCGTTCGGAAATTAAAATATATATTTTTTTAAATCTAAATAGTAACAGGAAATTTCCTGCTCAAAATATGGAGCAACCCGACTGGAGTAGTAACTCAACCTTCATCATCAACAGAAGATCTCAACAGAAGATCACAGCTAAATAACACTGCTTTCAAGCAGTACTGTGTTCCCGTGTTGAGTAAGGTGACCAGAGCTCGGGTGGTTGGGAATAGCTTTCTGATGCCTCTGGTGTTGCAAGCGTCTAAGCTATGGTAATCGCTTACCATCAGGTGAGGCGTACGCTTTTTTCTGTCTTAGATATTTAAAAAAAAATTATTATATATAGTATATTCTCAAAATCCCACAGGATCTAGACTAATTCCTTTAATAATAACATCATCTTCAACGTAATTTATATTTTCAGATAAGTTCTCTCGATATTGCCCCATTTGCCAACCTGACGTCTTGTCGATCTTTTAAGCAATAACGTCAGCGTGATTTGGGTCAGGGGCTAAATTGAGTCACGCACGGCGCTTGTACCCATACGTCGCTATCAAGATAAATCGAACTTAGGATACATTTACCAGTTGACAACTTTAGACGGCGATTTATTTGAAAGAGAAAAATAGTTGTTTTAATTTAAAGTAACGAACGAGTAAATACGCAATACTACTTTTATTTCATAGTATAGACACAAACTGATTTGAAATTCACTGAGGTAGGGGCACAGCAGGAAATTTTCTGCTCAAAATATGGAGCATCCCAACTGGGGTAGTACCTCGACCTTACAGAAGATCACAGCTTAATGATACTGTTTTCAAGCAGTGTTGTGTTCCGACTTGTTTGTCGACTTAGTTGCATATGAAAAAAATGGTCGTCTGTTCCTTCCTACTGTAAGCAAATTAATGCTTTTGTCATAGGTAACAGCCGACTATTATAGCTAGATTTTTTTAAATAAATAAACATAGATTGTAACATAATAGATTGTAATAAAACATAATTTTAAATATATGTGTTCCGTTTTCAACGTCAAGTGTTCTATAATTTTTATCTTTCCGCGCGCTTATTAATTCAACCAATGCAATGTCATAATTTCGTTTCAAACGGTACATGCTTGTGTATTTGACCAATGAGAGAGCCCGAATCACCGGCGCGCACGCGCTATATAAATATAAATATTACACCCAGACTTAGGTGGGAATCGAACTCACAACCCGCAGAGCAGAAAGCAGGGCCAACACAAACTGCGCGAACGGGGTAGTCCTACAACGCTAGTAGCTGAATATTCTTCAGCAAATAAATATAAATAATCTCTACACAAAACACACATGGTCGTCTATTCCTAAAGTAAGCAACTTAATGCTTGTGTTATAGGTAACAGCTGACTGGTATAGCTACATATTTTTTTCGATAAACATACTTATAAGTAATACGTATATAAATAAATAACACAGCCCCCGGAGCAGAAAGCAGGGTCACTAGAAACTGGGCCAATAAGCTCGTCGAAATCGTCGTTTGAAACTCTGACTTTAATTCTCTCTTTCAAAATAACCCGACTTGATTTCAGGATACAAAGTACTCAGTATTCTAGCTCGTATTATGAACTCATACTTAATATAATGTATAATTTAAAAAAAAATCGAAATTTTAAAATAATATAAAAATAGATGCGGTATAAATCAGGTCCACGTAGAATAGTGCCAAGAATATATAAGTGATATTTTCTCGTTGAATCAATATGTCAGTTCTCGGGACAAAAATGCACGCTTTAAGCTTCAGCCTGTAATATACCACTACTGGGTATAGGTTCTTTCCCCATGTTAGGAGAAGGATCAGAGCTTAATCCACCACGCTGCTCCGATGCGGGTTGGCGGATATATTCCCTTCTATGAGTAACGATCGCTATCAGATGTACATGATAACAACCGGGACCGATGGCTTAACGTGCTCTCTGAGGCACATCATCATTACAGCCTATACAGTCCACTGCTGGACATAGGCCTCCAGAAGTTTACGTCAAAAATAGCGTGAACTCATGTGTGTTGCCCATAGTCACCACGCTGGGCAGGCGGGTTGGTGACCGCAGTACTGGCTTTGTCGCACCGAAGACGCTGCTGCCCGTCTTCGGCCTGTGTATTTCAAAGCCAGCAGTTGGATGGTTATCCCACCACTGGTCGGCTTTTTAAGTTCCAAGGTGGTAGTGGAACTGTGTTATCCCTTAGTCGCCTCTTACGACACCCACGGGAAGAGAGGGGGTGGCTATATTCTTGAGTACCGTAGCCACACAGTACTCTCTGAGGCACGGTGGGGCACAAGGACTGCACAAATACCCAGACCACGGCAAACACCTGTATAGCTAATACAAATGTTTGTCATGTGCGGGGATAGAACCCGCAACCGCCAGCGCAACAGGTCAACAATCCATGGCTGTAACCGTTGCGCCAACGCGGCGTCCAAAAAATGCACCAGTAATACACTAATAAAACAAAATATAACTTAATTCAAAAATAGAATAACGTCATAATTATAGTGAAAAAAAAAACATGTCGTCAAATTTTTATTTACGTCCGATCAAAGCTGGAAACGCCGAACGCTCAAATGCACTATTTTGTAAAAAAAACCTTTAAAGCGATGTGCTTCTACAGCGATTCAAATTAGTACACTTCAGTACACACTATTACATTTATTTTGATAAACTTATTCTAATGTATTTAAAACTTTCAAAGGGAACTAAAACTTAATGTTTAAAATAAATTAAATTATATTTTAAAATAAATGTCTCTATGTCTAATATAAATTTAGTATTTTGGGAAGCAACTTTGTTCGCAGTAGCGTTTACATTACTATTAATTATATTTGATTTACAATTCATTATTATAATTATATTAATACTAGCTGACCCCGCAAATGTTGATTTGGCATATATGTTATTAAACCCCTTAATCCCTATCCACTTAAGGGCCTCCAACTTAAGGGTATGAAAAATAGATGTTGGTCGATTTTCAAACCTACCCAATATGCACACAAAATTTTATAAAAATCGGCCCAGCCGTTTCGAAGAAGTAATAATAATATCTAAGGTGTTTTGTAAGTATTTGTATATTGTACCCACTAAATAATATTTTATTTCGTTCTGAATTGAAGATCGGTTTTATATGAAAAAATATTGCTAACAAAACTTACGGATTTACGAAAACATTTTTAGATGTTCATATTTATTGAAGCGTTGAACCGAAATAAGCCACGAATCCTTACAATGTGAAAGGAAAGTTTTTCTTAAATATTACTCTTACTTTTATACTTTATCTATTAACGTATATAATATTCAATTCAAAAAAGGTTATAAAGATGCTAAATTAATTTAAAGCAACATTAATATTTTTATAATCTAATTTCTAAATATTTTTTTTATTATTTTCAGGTACTGCGTCATCTCCATTGAATCTACAGTAGAGAGGTATGAGGAATGATTGGTATCACAAATTGCCCAACATTTGAGCAAGACCTTTCTTGCTATACCCTGTGTACATTATTTTTATGCTATAAATTTTGTTGTCTGAAATTTAAAACCTGTCAAGTAATCTCATATCAATAAACAATCTATTCAAACTGGAAATTCAATAATTGAGTTCGAACAGGACGTGAAATGGAAAATGTTTAAAACATTTAAAAAACCCGCCGACCTGTCGAGCCACGGAAGAAATTATATCAATTCACGTTTTAATTTCCCCGCGGAAGCACGCCGCGGTTGCAACGGTTACTATTGTTATGTTGAATTCAATTGATGGCAGCTGTAATAGCTCAGGGGGTTTAACTGGAAATTTAAAGTTCTGGTTGCAAATTTTCTTAAATAAATATAATAAATTGAATATATTCAATGTAGCCAATTGATGTAGTATTATTTCGCTTCAGCCTGTAATAACCCACTACTGGACATAGGCCTCTTTCCCCATGTAGGAGAAGGATCAGAGCTTAATCCACCACGCTGCTCCAATGCGGGTTGGCGGATATATTCCCTGCTATGAGCCGATCGCTATCAGATGTATATGATAACAACCGGGACCGACTGCTTAACGTGCTCTCCGAGGCACGGCGGCGAGACCCACAAGGACTGTACAAACACCCAGACCACGGCAAACACCTGTATGGCTAATACTTTTTAAAAATTGATTCTATAGAAGTTAACTCGTAAAAAATTGGTTGTATTTTGGGGATATATGTACATGTCTTAGACTAGGTGCTAAAATAGAATGTAGTCAACTCCTATTTATGCAATCAATAAGTAGTTGACTACATTCTATTTTATCTAAGC
This sequence comes from Melitaea cinxia, assembly GCF_905220565.1. NCBI lineage: Eukaryota > Metazoa > Arthropoda > Insecta > Lepidoptera > Nymphalidae > Melitaea > Melitaea cinxia. The sequence continues at coordinate 321,411 of NC_059416.1, forward strand.
AATATTTTATTTAATTTAATCTAAAGATAAAATTAAAATTATGTTACACTTTTATGGACTGGCGGAATTTTCAAAATGAAAACATTTTCTTTCGCAAGCCGTATTATAATTTCAAATTCTCGTAATAGTGGACCGGGGATCAAAAACTTTGCCGTGGTTCACAGACTTTGTAAGCAGAGACTTATAAAAACTTAGCATATCTAAATAATTAAAAACGTCGCTACTTTATAATTTTAGAACGAAATGTTTATGACAAAACTTAAACAGTTTTCTCTTTTTCTCTCTCACTTTCTCTTTTTCTGTCCCATTTTTTCTAACTGTTTATTTGAAATAGTTTTAAAAAAATCTGTATTTATAAATATCTAAGATAATGCTTACTTATTTTACAAAGCAATAAAGCTTAACATTTACGTGCTGATTCAGTTAAAGTCGGTTCAGAATCATTTGTTTTTATTTTGTATTTGAAAGCCAGCAGTTGGATCATTATCCTGCCATCGGTCGGCATTTTAAGTTCTAAGGTGGTAGCGGAACTGTGTTATCCCTTAATCGCCTCTTACAACAGCCACGGCAAGATAGGGGGTTGGCTATATTCTTTACTGCCGAACCACACAGCTGAGCTACTATCTGGGACTAAAACAGACCATAAAATATCAAGCTATAGTTATAAAACGCGATATGTCATTTCACTAGGTAGTCTTCTTAGTCCGCAATTTAAAAAACTTTTCGTATTTAATATTCATACTCTGAATTTTTCTCATGTAAATTCAAGACTCGGCCTCATGTTTGAGTTCTTAGAAAACAGTTTTTCGCTCGGGGCTCGTTTGAATCACGTCTTTGAAGAAAAATTTTTTCGTCATGTCCGAGACCTCGTAATATAAGTTCTTTGGAGAGGTAAATGTGTTTTAAAGGTATTTTTTAAATATTCCGTTTAGCTGTTTTATACTTAGTTTAGCTTACTTAGTTAAGCAAAGCATATTAATGCAGTATATACGAGGATTGTTTGTGGTTTTGTGTATGTTCTGTTGACATAATAGTTATGTAAGAAACGGCTTAGCGAGATAATTTATTATTGAAAAAATCTAAAGAAGTTTTAGCACATTTTTATTTTAAGTAAATTGCCTTTTAGTAATAAATGATTTTAAACTTTGAACAAACAATTATTATTGTAACGCTATATACAATTAAAAGATTGGGTACAATATATACAATTTTATATCTACAACTTTACTGTAGTAGGTCCTTAGGCAGTCGGTCCCGGTTGTTATGATGTACACCAGATAGCGATCGTTACTCATATTAGGGAATATGGATATATTTTATATTGCCAACCCGCATTAGAGCAGTGTGGTGGATTAAGATCTGATCCTTCTCCTACATGGGAAAAGAGGCCTATACCAAGCAGTGGGATGGTACAGACTGTAGCGATAGGTCCATAACTTATATTTGTAATGAATAAACACATATCACTAAAAGCCCAAATAAATGTTAGGTTATTTTACAACAAAGGAATACAATGTACACGAACAGATACAGCAAACTTTTTTTTTTGATTAAGTTGCAAACATATAGTTAATACATACGCGCATAACTACTACCCTCTGAGCAGTAAGCAGAGTAATCGCGCCAATAGCGTAGGATATATAAACAATGAGAACTCAAAAATAGTGTCAATCTTAATTATTTTAACCGACTCATCGACTCATAGATTTTTATTTTTCTAACCGATATCCCGACGAGTACCGAAGTAACAAAGAATCACCAAAATCCACCAAACTTTACTCAAATGACCCTTCAAATGCGAGGCGAATGGCTGTCATTTATGAGTGTCAAAGTATTAAAAAAATATTAATAATAAACATTTTTAAGTCCTTAAAACCTCAAATAAAGGCTATTTTATGACACGTCCCCTAGCGAACACGTCACGAAATATCGTCATTTTGGAAAGTCCAGTCATTTATTTCATTAGGGTTTTTATTGTTTGGGCTCTTACTAAGTCACTAGGTTGCGTGCGAGGCGTGTTAGAGAGGAGGGTTCCTTAAAGTTACCCACCAACATATTATGTAACGATAGTGGCATGGCATTTGACATTCGACTGTCTTTTTTTATATCATTTAATTTTTAAACAACTTCTACATTTACAGACGTGTCAGTATAGAGTTGTATTTTATTATATTCTTTATTGTACTAAGTAATTTAACAATAGTCATTATAATATCGGAAGTTGGCAAGAGCGCACTTATCTACAAGAGATCTCTACCAGTCAACCCATGGCAGTGAGAGATAATGTGAACGCGGGGCAAAGTAGTGCAGGAATAGAAGAATAAAAAATAAAATAAAAATCATACAATACATACACTACACATGAATTACATAGACTATTAACACGCACTGTTTGCGCTTACATGAATATGAATATGAATAATTGATTAAATGATTACTGCTAGATTATTTCGACCTCCATTTTGATGGCTTCGATTCTCTCTTGCAAGTAAAGTGACGCCTGGGCAGGGACGGTGATACCAGTTGTAAAAAACTAATTTCTTGTGTTGCAACTTTGTAGAATAAAACTTTAACTTAAAATATATGTAATAATAAATCTTCTCATGAATGAAAGCCTAAACATCCTCCCCCGCGTTGAAAGATTTCCTTTCAACAGATTCGTCGTCCAAAAGTGGGCAGATGCGGGTGAGGGGTCTTCTAAGGCAGCCCCTGGTTGTGTTAACATCAGCCACTCGTGCCACACCATCAGGTCCATGGTAGAGACGAGCAACTCGTCCAAGACGCCAGCATAAGGGAGGCAAGTTTTCCTCTTGAAGCAGGACCAAATCTCCAATCTTCAAAACTGGTCCATGCTTTGTTCGCCACTTGGAACGTTGTTGCAGTTCCGAGATGTATTCTTTGTGCCAGCGCTGCCAGAAATGTTGCCTTATTTGTTCAAGACGAGCATATCGTTGGAGTGCGGTCGTCTTCTGTTCCACTAGCTCAGGTGCAGGTAATGCAGTGATTGGTCGTCCAATAAGAAAGTGCCCTGGAGAGAGGGGAAGAAAATCGTTAGGACTAGAGGATAAAGGACACAACGGGCGACTGTTAAGGATACCTTCCACCTGTGCAAATAGTGTGCTTATCTCTTCGAAAGTCAAGTGGGTGTTACCCATAACACGTTTAACATGGTATTTAGCCGATTTTACGCCGGCCTCCCAGACACCGCCGAAATGAGGAGCATAAGATGGTGAGAATTTGAATTTTATTTCCTCTCCAATCGCAAAATCTAACACTGAATCAGAATAGGATTTTAAAAAAAATAGCAATTTCTTTAGCTGCTCCTACAAAATTGCGACCATTGTCACAAAATATTTCCAGCGGCTTACCACGCCTAGCAATAAAACGGCGTAAAGTCATTATGAATGCGTCTTTGGTTAAATCGCTGACGGCTTCTAAATGTATGCATTTGTAGCGAAGGCAAATGAATAGACACAAATAACATTTTACAAGCCGAGCTCCGCGACCCCGTCTATTTAGTATCATGAATGGACCCGCGAAGTCGATGCCTACAGTACGAAACGGAAAATCGACTGTAACACGTTGTGATGGCAAAGTTCCCATGAATGGACTTAGAGTTTTACCTCGCAGCCGTCTGCATGTGATGCACTTTTGAACTGTGCTTCTAGCTAAGCGTCGACCATTGATAGGCCATATCTGATCCCGTACAGAAGCGAGCAGTAATTGTGGGCCTGCGTGTAAATTTCGTAAATGACAATCTTCAAAAATGAGCTTGGTAAGATGATGAGAGGCATGTAAAAGTATCGGGTGCTTTCTATCACAACTTAAATTAGAAGCATCTATACGACCACCGACTCTAATTAAACCGTTTGCATCAATAAATGGAGACAAAGATAAAATGGTTGACTTAGAATTTATAAATTTGTTTTTAGTTAGCGAATGATATTCTTGTGGAAATAATTGTTTTTGAGCTGTTATACATAAATAATAAAATGAATCATTCAATTCTTCAATTGTGAGTTTACTGACTATTTTATTTTTAGGATTTTTTATGTTATAAAGAAATCTCTTTACATATGCAACTACGCGTTTTAATTTATTAAGCTTAGAGTAATTTTCTATATTTATGACTGGGTCCATTGAATTTATTGTAGCTGTATGTGATTTTATTTCCGGTAATGTAGAATCTGAATGTTTAATTAATTGTGGCCATTCACACTCTGGTTTTAAAAGAAATGAAGGCCCTGACCACCACAATGACATATTAACAATTTCATTGGGTTGTACTCCTCTTGATATAAGATCAACAGGGTTCTCAGAGGATGGAACATAACGCCAAGAATCAGCATCTGTTAACTCGCAAATTTCAACAATTCGGTTGGCTACGAAAGTTTTTAAATTACTGAAGTTGGCTCGGAGCCACCCAAGGACAACACTAGAGTCACACAAATGAATAAGACGTACATTTTGATATCTTAAAGAATCAATAGTTGTTTTTACCAGTCTTGCAGACAATAAGGCGGCGCACAGCTCAAGCCGTGGTATTGTCATTGGTTTTATTGGCGCCACTTTGGACTTTCCACATAACAAAGAAACGGTAACATTACCTAGAGAGTCAAGGGATCGCATATATAGGCACGCCCCATATGCAGACTGAGATGCATCGCTGAAAGAATGCAGTTCAATGGATGATGGTGAATCACAAAGTGTGCGTCTAGGTATGTCTAGTGATTTTAAGCAATGCAAATTATCAGCAAATTTTTTCCATTCCAAATTAATATGATCAGAGACTGGTTCATCCCAAGTTAATTTTTCAGTCCATAAAAGTTGTAATAATAATTTAGGTTTGATTATGCATGGACTCAATAACCCAAGAGGATCAAAAATTTTAAATGATGAAGATAATATGAATCTTTTGGTTAACACATTACTTGAAGGTATCTGTATAGAAACATGCAAATTATCTGTATTGGAATTCCAACCTAACCCTAACGTATTTAATGAATTACTAATGCTTAAATTATCATTTGAATCGACTACATCAGACTGATAAATTGCCTTTGAATTTGATCTATATTTTCTTAAATTAAAACATCCCTTCCTAAGTGCTTCAACTACGAACTTCTGTATATAGAGAAGGGTGTCTTCTTCATCTGCACCAGTTATTAGGTCATCAACGTAAAAGTCGTGTTGAATAATTGTTTTTATGAGATCGTCATCGCATTCCTCCCCTAGTTGCCAAAGGCACCGAGTACTCAAATAGCTGGCACTTTTAAACCCGTAAGTGACAGTATTTAATCGATACGTTTCTAAAGGTTTTGACTCATCTTCTCTCCACAGTATGAGCTGCAGATTACGATCCTCTTCATGAAGGAGAATCTGGCGGTACATTTTTTCTATGTCCCCTGTCAAGAGATATTTATACTGTCGGGCTCTAATCAAAATGGAAAAAAGAGAGTCTTGAATATTTGGGCCCTTTAACTGTATGTCATTTACAGATAGACCTGAGGAAGTGCGTGCCGACCCATCAAAAACTACTCGTAATTTTGTTGATTCGCTGTTAGCTTTGAATACAGCATGATGGCATAAAAAATATGATGTACCTAGATTTGACGTTGATATTTATTCCAGATGGCCTAACTGTGCATATTCATGAATAAAATTGCTATATTGTGATTTCATTTCTGGTTTCTTATTTAATCGCTTTTCTAAATTAAGGAAGCGCCTTTTCGCTAGTGTATAAGAATCGCCCAACACATCGGGTGTATTAGCTAATGGGAGCCTAACACAGAATCTACCCGTGGGGAGACGGTATGTATGACGAATAAAATGGTTTTCGCATTCTTTATCTGCATCAGATAATATTGGATCTTGGGGAACTGATTCTAATTCCCAAAATTTAGATAATTGTGAATCAATTTTGTTGAAGTAAGATAGGTTAGACAGACAATGATTATAATTGCTTTTATGAATATTATTAGTAGAGGTAGAGATAGGGCCTCCGATCAGCCACCCTAGCTTGGAACTTCTTAGTTTAGGATTATTAGGGCCCAGAGACTTCTGCTCAGAGCCTAAGATGTCCCAAAATACATCGGCACCAATAATGATTTCTACTGGTGCGGGTTGATCAAAGGTCGGGTCTGCTAACTGAATGTTTTTTTGTAATTTGAATTGCTGAATATTGATGGATTGAATAGGGATTTCTCCTGAAAGATTCTTTAGTACTAAACATGAAAGTGAAATACTAAAATCTTTGTTAACTAATGAATTGAATTTTAAATTGCATGACTCTGTGACTTTATCACAAGAGTTGTTACCTATGCCTATAACGTTGATTGTATGAATTGGATTTGAATCTAGCGACAATGATTGTTTAAGAGATTGAGTAATAAATGAAGATTGGCTGCCACAGTCCAGCAGTGCGCGGACTGTTTTGCTTTGATTTGTATTAGGATTTGTTACATTGATTAATGCTGTAGACAATATGATTTGATTAAAGTTTTGTTTAGAAAAATTTGCTAATGAATGATTATTACTGAAATTAGTATCGTTTTCTACTGTAGGAATTTTAGAACTAGTTTTGTTTTTGGTGATGTGCAAAAGAGTATTGTGTCTCTTATTACACTCACGGCAAGGTCCTAAGTGGCATTCACGAATTGATTGCCCAAATCTTAAGCAATTAGGACACAAGTTTAACTTAGAAACTTCAATTTTTCGTTCTTCAACATTTTTGCTTAAAAATATAGGACAATTATATATTCGGTGATCTCCTTTGCATAGAACACAGCGATAATTTATTTGACTTGTGGCTGCAAAAGATTTCAATTGTCGTTCGCCAAAATTATTTTTACGAATTAATGGAATTGCAGGTCGTGACTGAGACAATATTTTATCTGGTTTATTTCGATTTAAACTTTCGAGTACATCTGAACGATCGGATAAGAATTTATGAAATTGTTTAAGTGTGGGTACATCATCCAATGTATTACGATATTCCTGCCACTTAACCATAGTAACATTGTCTAATTTTGAGGATACCATATGAATAATGAGCGTGTCCCACTTGTCAGTAGGTTCGCCTAAAGTAGCTAAAGCACGAAGGTTTTTTGTTACATGATCTACCAAAAATCGAAGTGATCTTTCTGATTCACGAGCCACTGTATTTATGTCAAAAAGAGCACTGAGGTGATGAGCTATAAGCTGCTTTTTGTTATCATAACGCTCACAAAGCAAAAGCCAAGCATCGTTATAATTTGCCTCGGATATTTCAATATTAGAAACTATACGTGCAGCATCCCCCTCCAAATATGATACCAAATAATGAAATTTATGAATTGACTGAAGTCTATCGTTATTATGTACTAGTGATAAAAATGAATCCCGAAAATCCAACCATCTGAAATAAGACCCATCAAATTTGGCAATTTGAATTTGTGGAAGCCTAAAGTTGACCTCGTGACGATCATGATTACAACAAGAATGTTCAAGAATAGTTTGATCTTCGCGCGGCGAGCTAGTGCTATTTGTGTCTTTCTGATTATTCTGAATTATTTGTAACCCCGTTGCAATAGTAATACAAAAATCCTGTTCAATATTATCACGCTCGATAAGCTCGCTGGTCATATTCTCAAAATTAAGTACTTCTATTCGTGATTGTAGCATATCAAAATCATCCGACAGTTTTTTAATTTTATCTACCTTCAATTGTAATTCGCCTATCTGAAGCGACGTCAAACTAATCGAGGAAATAGAATTCAAATAAGTTTTAAATTTAGTAATGCGGCCTTTTACAGAACTACGTCTTACGCATAGATCCTTCAACTCCTTTGCATTAACCGTTGAGACACTACTAGCTTCGGTCATTGTGGTTATTTAAACTTATAACTATTACAAAATTAATACAAATACTTAATTCAAATAAAGTGAAGTGATTATAAAAAACAAAATATATCTAAATGCAAAGAAGTGAATAGGCAAATCGAAAATAAATTAAGTAGGTAGTTAAAAAAATAATAATAATGTCTCACGCTCCTCAATTCGACGATGGTCAGGATTCCGCAATCGCACCGCTCGTAAACAAAAAAAAAAATGTTCGCAGCAAGCACTGGTTACCGCTCAGCTGATCCACTAGCTGCACCGATCGGCCAGCGTCAAGCGTACGCGCAGCATTCGAAAATCCTGAAGTAGTCGGCGAATAAATTAATATGATTTCCCGTCAACACTATTACGTTAATTCGTATTATAATTTTACATTAATTCGTATAACTCGTATACAAAAATAACAAAAATATAATACTGTTCATCTATTGCTATAATAAGTAACTTTTTACTGCAACTTAAAGATTTAATTTACTTTATTGAATAATTCTTTGTTAGTTTTACTATGGCTTTATTAAATAATAAAATATTTTATGCTTAAAAATGTTGATTCTTAATTGTTTTTAATGAAATTAGTACGCAATATAACTTTTAACAAAATGGATGTAGGTAGATAAAACACGTGTTTCGTACATGTTAATACTTGCAATTTTTGTATTTAATTTGCACAAGTGAAGCTGGAATTGGTTATAGGATGATGTAATGGATAGAAAAAAGGATTTTAGGGAATTTAGGGCACTTATCTTAGTAAGCTGCGTGGTCCACGATGGGTTCTGCGCACCAAGCTAAGGGCACGCCGTAGCCGCCCCTTCCGATCATTTTTTCAAGTATGATTGTTCTTCTGATTAAATGAATGAATTGACTGCTGTCTCAGGATCAGGCCTTTGGTTCTAATTAGTAGTTATAGTATATCTTGAATTTTGAATCTTGATTATGATTATTGCGATGTAAAATTTTATAGGTGATTCTTGTTGATTTTAATTTTCTAATCGTTCATCTTGCAGATTCGTAATCAACACGGTCGCCAAAAATTTGTTTGCGCTTACATGAATATGAATATGAATAATTGATTAAATGATTACTGCTAGATTATTTCGACCTCCATTTTGATGGCTTTGATTCTCTCTTGCAAGTAAAGTGACGCCTGGGCAGGAACGGTGATACCAGTTGTAAAAAACTAATTTCTTGTGTTGCAACTTTGTAGAATAAAACTTTAACTTAAAATATATGTAATAATAAATCTTCTCATGAATGAAAGCCTAAACACGCACAAATAAATATATACATATATAGATAATATAAACATACATACATACATACAAACATACATCTACTAAATAATTATATATTCATCTCATACGTCTGTACTGATTTTGGTAAATTAAGTAGGTAGGTAATTTTAATTAATTTTTTAGTGGTGTTTATTTTCTTTTTTCAATATTATGGTTTTTTTTTTTAAATAAAAATACATCCACGGGCTTTTAAAACCCATGTGCTTTTTTATTCCTAAAACATGCTATTTTTTTTATCAAAGTAGGCGTTTTTAAGAACATCACTACTTAACTTAGATAGGCTATCATAATGTTTCTAACAGAGACGTGAGTCCACCGACCGGTTCCTATTCTAACGTATAAGATGATTTGTTTTCGTTACTATTCTATTCAATATGTATATGTATATCTATATGTATATATATTTTTTATTTATTTATTTTTTTATTTCATATCTATCTTATATTATCTACACGAATAACACATTTTTCTAGTAATCATATATTTAAAAATATTTTGTCTCAGCATCATAAATATCAATATTGTATGTTTAAGTAAGACCGTAAATTAAGCTGTTTAGAGACCTTCAAACATATTCTAAATCCCATAAATAAGCAAACTTTAACAGTAATAAAGTGATCAATAAACAATTATGATCGTACGACCTTCTACAATTAATAAAATTAAGGTGAAGCCGTATAGCTTTTTTTATACAAATATTTTGCCAAACAAGCAAAAACTCACCTGATATTAAGCAATACTACTGCTTCAAAACAGTTTTATTTGGCTGTAATCTTCTGTAAGATCGAGGTACATCTTCAGTCGGGCTACTCCAGGCTCAAAGCAGGATATATCCTGTGATGGCCTAGCTCAGTTAGTCAGACTAACATAGTATTCGATTAAAAGAGGAAAAATGTTTTCTTACTTGCATTAGCAATAGACCGTAAAGCTAAAAGACCACTAGCCTTTCACGTTATATTTTATTACAAACATAAAAGAATGAGGTTGTTTTAATAGTTTCCAGGAAAAGTAGGGTAAAAAGCAAAGTCGACTTTTACGATGCTTCTAGCGGTAAACAATTTTGAGACATTGTAAACAGCTTAAGAAGCAAAATAACATTGTAATTTACGACGGCTAACCTCAATGTTCTGATGTAAGTTACTGCATGTTTGTGTACGAGTCAAATAAAAACTCGATGTGAAAGTACAAACACTCATACTCAATGCATGTGAGTCAAAAATCTCTTCGCGTGTGAGTTAAAAAAAAACTCAAACTTATTGCGAACAAGTTATAAAAGTCCAAATCAAAGAATCCATTCGCGTCTGTCTTATATATTACAAGCTGTACCCTACGCGCGTTGCTGCACTGTTTTTGTCGTACTAACTCAGAAACCTTTGTGGGCTCATGCACAACACTACGCTGAAGATTATTCTATAAAGGACATACAGATAAACATTCTTTTATATATATATAGATTTAATAATATCAAATGCGTTCTTACGGCTCGCACACGCCTAGACACGTAGCGGACCGTCCGTAGCCCGTCTCAGCACTCCGCACAGCGCTTCATCAACACCGACTTCGTCCTAAGCTGAGGTGCGATCTCACTAGGAGACACCCTTAGGATGAACGGACATCCCGAGCCCTCCTAAAGGGCTTCCCTTCTTCTTTCACGGTTGGGTCTCAGTACCCGGCCACCCCACCCGGTGGCACTGTCAAGGACGATAAGGCCAACGGCACTAGATCATCCGAATAAATAAATACCAAATGCTTTAGACAGATTTAGCCAAAATAAAAATGAAAAACAACTTTATTTAAATACTTTACATAAATGAGCACTTTCGAATCGTTATTTTACAAATTAAAATTTTTAAAATGATTGTTATTTTTGTAAAAGTAAAGCTACCACCGATTCGGAATATAGATTCTGCAGAGAAGAATCGGCAAGAAATTCTGCAGTTACTCTTTTGAAAAATTATATATAAACTGTGTTTTAGTACAAAATCAGTAACATCTTGCATGAAATACAGCGTCACTAAATCCACTCATCTTTATCAACTATGTAATCCTGCATCTTGTTTTTAAAACATATCGTATTTTTAAGCAATATTTTACTACCTTCGATTATGAGTAGGCTTACATATAGCCGAAAAGTCTTCTTAGAAGGTTCATCGCATCGTGAAGTGAATAAATTATCTTTCAACAGTCAATACATTTGACATAGTTTTCACCTACATAAGAAATCAGTGTTCACGTGTGTTTTTAACAGACTCATCTGAGTTCAACTCAACATCACAACTTGTCGACAGCATGACTAATCAACAACAACACTTTCGTTTTAATTTGATTTTATATTCTTTCCACCGCGCCAATATTCAGTTTAAAGCTGTTATTTTTATTCGATTTTCCTCTAAATGGGATTAAAAGTACTATTAGTAATCTAAATTACTCTTATCCAGAGGTATCTTAGCTTACCTTCTTTAGGGCGCTTAGAAGCAATTATTCTGTTTAACTCTAATAAAAAACTAAGACATAGCTAATAATACTGCAAGTAATGTTTTGTTCCTGAGGTGAGTAAGGTAAGTTGGGCTCTGTGGAATGAGCAGCGGTAGGAATGGCAACGCTGTAATTCAATTTTGTTTATAGACTGCTACGTGCTAAAAATTGTTCGTTGGGTTAGAGAGACACCCACAACTCCTAACACGAGACACAAGAGAGAGAGTAAAAAAAAATCCTACAGAATCTTGATCTTCTTTTCCAAAAACTCACAAAATCAACTTAGACTAAAGCAAAGCTTATACCAAAAGAAACTACAATGATTCACCCACACTCAGATCTTAAGACGGCGAGAGAATCCAACCCAAAAAAGAAAAAGAGCAAAGGGGCAAAAAGCCGCAAACACTCGCCCTGAGGCTTATATACCCTAGCATATCCCGCGCGTCGCGACACAACTACCCCCTAAGGTGAACCGCGACGTAATACAATACGAGGGTATTCCAAAATTAAATCAGTCGCCTAGAAAAAGTAAATAGCAACGCTAATGCATAACTGTGCTATTATACATCAGCAGGAACGAAACCAGGCGCTATTAAAAATATATGCTACAAGACTAATAAACGAATATTTACTAATATTTTAAATAGCGCGAAAGAAAACATAAACAACTTGAACACGAAAATGTTAAAACATTCGTAATTGAAAAAGTTTCACACTCATTAAGTATTCCAATAAGGCAAAAAAGTTGCAAACCGGCGCAGTGTTTAGACTAATTAGAATATTTGTTTACGTCAGGTGCGACTAAATAGATTTTTTTTAAATTAGTATTACTTTCTAATAGGAAAGGTTATTGATTCTTATAAAATGGAAACTTCGTTCAATGTTTATAATATTTTTAAAAATAACTTGACAATTCATTTTTAATAGTTTATCAATAACTTAAAAAATGAAAGTTTGAGAGTATAGGTACATCCACATTTATATTCTTACTAGCTGTACCCTGTGTGCTTTGCTACGCTTTTTTTAATTTATTTTATGGTCGTACTAACTCAGAACACTTTGCTGAAGATCATAATATTATCAAATGCATAGTTTACGATTTTATAAAGGACATACGTTCATCATCATCACCATCATCATTTCAGCCTATCGTAGACATATGGACATAGGCCTCCACAAGTTCGCGCCAAAAAATGGCGTGAACCCATGTATGTTGCCCATAGTCACCACGCTGGGCAGGCGGGTTGGTGACCGCAGGGCTGACTTTGTCGCACCGAAGACACTGCTGCCCGTCTGTAGCCTGTATATTTCTAAGCCAGCAGTTGGATGGTTATCCCGCCATCGGTTGGCTTATGAAGTTCTAAGGTGGTAGTGGAACTGTGTTATCCTTTAGTCGCTTCTTACGACACCCACGGGAAGAGAGGGGGGTTGTTATATTCGTCATTGCTGTAACCACAGAACCACACATTCATTTATATATAAATATATAGATTGTACAAATATGTAAATCCTACATTTTTAAGTGGGAATATAATTTTTAATACAAAATATTAGTTCCTGAGATAAGGCGTTTAAACAAATAAACAAACTTTCAGCTATATAATATTAGTATAGGTTGTCAGCGTAGGCAGGATCAGGATTGTGGAAACGCGTGAACTCATGGGTCATAATCCAGCAGTGAATTAGCGAATGATGTGAGGTGTCAGAACGTAATATTTACTGCCTTAAGAAACGAAGGTTGATTTTGTATTTGTAATGTTTAAATGATCGAAACTAATATCTCGATATACGAGGAAGGAGTAGCCAAGCGTGAATCAAGTTATAATTTATTGGATTCGAATTGTTCTAAGTCTTAAAACTTTGTTTTCTTAACGAATAATTAATTTTGCATTTCTGGAAATAGTCAACAAATTAATTTACTGTACAATCGTTTCTTATAATTCAGACGTCTGAAATTAGAGTGACGGAGCGTAATAAAATTCAAATTATTCCGTAGTAGCGCTTCGTTGAACGAGCTGTAATTTCCGAAATTACATTTTGCGACCTCGGAGATCATAACCGAGTTAAACATAATTGACAGTGGCCATCTTATCTACGACAAGGCCTGACGAATTCATTACAAGTCATAACTTGTCTATTCTCGTAATACAGATAAATACGGTTTAATGTTTTAGATAACAGGAATTTAGATTCCCAAACATTGTATTCAATAAATGTAATAAACTTAATTGTTTTACCTGTTTATGTGAACTGTTCAAGAACAATAATTCATGAAAGCGTACAGGGGTGTCTACACTATACTGCACCGTATGCTGTAAGTGTTATGAAAAGAGGTCATTGGCAGGTCATTTGAGTTGAGCGCGTCTGATTGGTGAAGTAGAGGCAATTTTAAATTTTACCGACTTTCTCACTCGTTATCATATCATCTTGAGCATTTCGGTGGCGCGGATATAAGATTTTTCCCTGCAAAAAAGTGGCCAACACGGCAAAAAAAAAAAAAACGAGTGATCACACGACTGAAGTAAAACTTCTTTACTTGTCCTACAGTAATATATGTAACTCTCTCTCTTTCTATGTTCATTAACTTATATCTCCCTCTTAAATTCCGTTCGTCTCACCGGATTACACTTTTCATAACGCTCTCGTCACACATTCACCAGCTTACTCCCCAAGTCAAAGCGTGGGTAAACAAAATTTTACTTCAAAATGTCATTACAGTAGATCACAGCTAAATATTGCTGCTTTCAAGCAGTGTTGTGTTCCTGTGCTGAGTAAGGATACCAGAGCTTAAAAGGGGCTTAGAGGCTGGTGTTGCAGGCTTCTATAATTTACGATAATCACTTACCATCAGGTGAGCCGTTGCTCTTTTGCCGACTTAGTTGTATAATAAAAAAAATGAACGCAAATAATCTTTTCTTTTCCTATCTTCGATATAAAAATAATTGAAACATCATAAAATGAAAAATGATGTAGCATTATTACCATTTATTCAACGTCAAATAACGGGGCTTAGTCTAACGTTAACTGATGGGTATCTCAATGATCTCGTGATATTTTTGGCTGTATCTCTGGGTTCGCGTGGAATTCTCATTTATCTTCCAAGAAATAGCCGAGCTCCACAATTTACATAATTATGTATCCCTAACTGGCGTTAACACAGTTCTATATTTCTAGCGATATACAAGTATGTCGGTATTTCTAAATTTAAATATTCCTAAGCCACAACTATGGCCTTTCTTGATGATATTTTCAATTCAACTGTATTTTTATATGAGTACAATAATGTATAGTTGTATTTACTCGCAAACGTAACAAAATAAACGAATTAAAAATTTACGAGGTAATACATAAAAATACAATGGAATTGAGAACAACATCTATTTTTCATCCCCCTAAATGTTAAGGGTAGTCTACACCTAATTTTTTTAATTATTAGATAAATTATTTATTATCTAAGATTTTTATTTTTGTGTTACCCACATTAGGAATTCTAAACATTTTTTTTGAATATCATATCAAAAATTGACCGCTCCAGCGGGGTTCGAACCCGCGTCTCCGACGTACCGTGTCGGCGCTCTAGCCAATTAAGCTATGGAACGATACACCCGCTCGAGCGAAATTTTCGATATGATAATTTTAAATTACGGTTTAAGCGAACCGTGGCGCCGTCTATAGTGAGCTCTTTACAGAAACCCGTAACTATTCAAAGTTTCATATTACAATGAAAATCTTTGACAGGAGACGACACCGTGCTATTTTTAATATCTAAGATTTTTATTTTTGTGTTACCCACATTAGGAATTCTAAACATTTTTTTTGAATATCATATCAAAAATTGACCGCTCCAGCGGGGTTCGAACCCGCGTCTCCGACGTACCGTGTCGGCGCTCTAGCCAATTAAGCTATGGAACGATACACCCGCTCGAGCGAAATTTTCGATATGATAATTTTAAATTACGGTTTAAGCGAACCGTGGCGCCGTCTATAGTGAGCTCTTTACAGAAACCCGTAACTATTCAAAGTTTCATATTACAATGAAAATCTTTGACAGGAGACGACACCGTGCTATTTTTAATATCTAAGATTTTTATTTTTGTGTTACCCACATTAGGAATTCTAAACATTTTTTTTTTTGAATATCATATCAAAAATTGACCGCTCCAGCGGGGTTCGAACCCGCGTCTCCGACGTACCGTGTCGGCGCTCTAGCCAATTAAGCTATGGAACGATACACCCGCTCGAGCGAAATTTTCGATATGATAATTTTAAATTACGGTTTAAGCGAACCGTGGCGCCGTCTATAGTGAGCTCTTTACAGAAACCCGTAACTATTCAAAGTTTCATATTACAATGAAAATCTTTGACAGGAGACGACACCGTGCTATTTTTAATATCTAAGATTTTTATTTTTGTGTTACCCACATTAGGAATTCTAAACATTTTTTTTTGAATATCATATCAAAAATTGACCGCTCCAGCGGGGTTCGAACCCGCGTCTCCGACGTACCGTGTCGGCGCTCTAGCCAATTAAGCTATGGAACGATACACCCGCTCGAGCGAAATTTTCGATATGATAATTTTAAATTACGGTTTAAGCGAACCGTGGCGCCGTCTATAGTGAGCTCTTTACAGAAACCCGTAACTATTCAAAGTTTCATATTACAATGAAAATCTTTGACAGGAGACGACACCGTGCTATTTTTAATATCTAAGATTATCATATCGAAAATTTCGCTCGAGCGGGTGTATCGTTCCATAGCTTAATTGGCTAGAGCGCCGACACGGTACGTCGGAGACGCGGGTTCGAACCCCGCTGGAGCGGTCAATTTTTGATATGATATTCAAAAAAAATGTTTAGAATTCCTAATGTGGGTAACACAAAAATAAAAATCTTAGATATTAAAAATAGCACGGTGTCGTCTCCTGTCAAAGATTTTCATTGTAATATGAAACTTTGAATAGTTACGGGTTTCTGTAAAGAGCTCACTATAGACGGCGCCACGGTTCGCTTAAACCGTAATTTAAAATTATCATATCGAAAATTTCGCTCGAGCGGGTGTATCGTTCCATAGCTTAATTGGCTAGAGCGCCGACACGGTACGTCGGAGACGCGGGTTCGAACCCCGCTGGAGCGGTCAATTTTTGATATGATATTCAAAAAAAAAAATTATTTATTGTTTATTTTATTATGATTTGGCGTTAAAAAATACATAAAATCCTAAATTTTCACCCTTCTACCACCAACCCCTATTTTTAAATAGCGTTTAGCGGCAAGACAACGTTTGCCGAGTCAGCTAGTATTAGTATAGATTTTAAATTACGAACACAAAAAACGAAATTTAAAAGTAAATAAATTTCCTTTATTTACAAACATGATTGCTTAAATATTCATAGTCAAAAAGCTAAATTTATATTTGTGTAATAGGAAGCATCCTATTCCCTCAAGCACACAATGGCATGGTGATAAGCGCTTGTGTATACATGATGTTACTCGTTCGTGAACAAAACCGGTCTGACAGCGGCTGTAATTACAACATCCAAAATATCACAAGATAAAATGAATTTCTAATCTGTTCTTTGTTGATGGATTCGCGCTTCTTGATGTCTTTGTTATGTCTTAATATTTTTTTCTCTTTTACCTTTTAAAGATTTCCTCACTACTGGGTTATCTAGGAGAAATGTCTAATTAGCCATTAGTCCGCCCATTGAATTTCACTGTCTGTAACTATCTTTATGCTTTGTTTGAAATATATTTGTGGTGTACAATAAAGAATAAAATAATTAAAAAAATATATATATATGAAGGGACTGTTTGATTTTTTTGTGTCTTCGTAATTAATGGATAATTATAAATATAATTATATAAATATAAATATATTATATAATTTTATAATAAGGATACGTATGTTATAACAATAGACGAAATTTGTTAGGAAGCGAACCTTTTCATATGTAAAATATTCTAATTTCAAATATTTAAAATTTTCACCCTGATTTAATTTACAAAAGCCACAAATAATCCAACAATTTAAAAACTTCAAATAATCACCTTAATTAAACCAGTGTCATTTTAGGTAGCAACGATACATTTTTTATAAAATAACAATTTAATTAACTCAGCGTCGATTGGTTGTCGCTAAATCGAATTTTATTCCCAAAAGGTTTGTGACAATTTGGAAGAATTTTATTTTCCCTCGAAAAAGGCGTGGATATAATCCGGGTTAATCTGGGTTTTTCTCGTTCGATCGATTTACCCCATTTGTATGTAAATGACAGGACATCTAGGGGTAGCGCAGACACCAGATGTTGCGTTTTTGCTGTCGTGTCTTTATGTAAATGTCGTGGCAGAAATTTGTTAACCAAATAATGTAACTTAAGGTAAAACATTGTATCAATTATCATAGTTTCAGTTTGACTAACATTTGCATGGATATATAATCGAAGTTGTAATACCAATTTTGTGACAGTTAATGATTTCTGAATAGTAAATAACATTCTTATATATTCATATTCAAAAAAGGCATCATTGGCCATTTTTTATTATAATTACGTAAAAATTTATAATTAAAGTATTACGCTTAAATGTACGTTCGCAGACCAAAATATATATACATATATGTACAATTAAACTAGTTCTCTTTCACAATATCTCAATATTATAATATCATATAAATATGAAGTAAATACCCTTACGATGAAACAATATTTGAGATCAAATCTTTTTTGGAATATCCCAAGCATTCTAAGACATTTCTGTCTCAAGACTGTCTTCACTCAAGTCTGCAGTGACCGATTTCATCAATATCCCAACTGTTCTACTCAAATTTACTATCCTGTCATAAGAATATAAATTGAACTTTTAAATAAATTTACTTAGTACGAAACGAACACTTTGAAACTTGACCAAATAATCGTAAATGTCCCTTGTATTTATCATAAAAGTGAAATTGTTGACATGAATTTTTATAAGGTTAGTATCGTTTGAGATCCTGTTCCCCTGTCTGATACTGATATATTACTATTACATCAAGATTTATGTGGGATAAACTTTTATTTACTGGAAATAATGATAAAATTATTGATTTTGTTTTGTTTTCTCTTTAAATTAAATGCTTTCGTGTCTGTGGAAGTATTTTTATTGTAATTGTCTTTAGTGTGCGTTGGCGCAACGGTCACAGAACTGGTTTGTAGCTGTTGCACTGGCGGTGGCGGGTTCGATCCCTGCATATAACAGATATTTGTATTGGCAATAGAGATATTTGCCGTGGGCTGAGTGTTTGTCAGTCTTCATGAGTCTCCCCACCATGCCTCGGAGAGCACGTTAAGCCGTTGGTCCCGGCTGTTCTCATGTACACCTGATAGTAGGGAATATATCCGCCAACCCGCATTGGAGTGGCGTGGTGGATTAAACGGAGATTATAGAAGGATCAGAATCCTTCTCCTACATGGGGAAAGAGACCCAAGCCCAGCAGTGGGACATTACAGGCTGAAGTGTTTGTTTCTAGTTTCAAATATCTGTAAGTGTATAACATGTTATGTGTGTCCAAAAGATTGTGTAAAGCAATCACTATTTTCTTTGTGTTACATAGTATGAGCGCAAAATAATATTCAAGATTTTGTAAGATTGTCTGACTACCCTCCAAAAATCATCACGCAGTTAGTATTTGAATAATAATGTAACGACACTAAGCACAAAACAAGCGGGTCGTTAAGAAAATGCTTAAATATATGCCTACTTAGATTTAAGATTCTTCCTTTCTTTTATACTAAATTTAACAAAAAATGTTTCTCCATTTTGTTTTGTTTATTTTTTTTTTTCCTCAAACAATATGTTTCACGCAATCTCATAGTGCTGTTGTGTGTATTAGCTAACTGTGGAAACTTTACTGATTTCAGTTATTGTAATTAGTCATAATATAATAATGTCATATAAAATTGGGTGTTTCCCAAATAAAAATAAAATAAAAAATAAAATAAAATTAGTAGTACTAATTACGTAGATCGAAATATCTTTGACAAAAAAATTATTTTGTGACTAGAAGATTACTAAGATTCATAAGAATTATTATATTATACTAAGAGACTACGAAAATCCATATGAATACATTTCGCACATTTATTTCTAATTATCTTCAATATATACTAATGAAAGGAGGGTCGGTTTTTTTGTTAGATTATACTGCGAAATAATGCTTATACCGTAAGATGCAGCGTGTTCCGGAGAAGATATCACTATATGATATGTTGGTGATTACTTATGTGTTAAAAGTATATATAATTTTTTAGTATATATAATCTTTATATTTTGTTATGTATCTTTCTATGTATTTGTTAGTATGTAGTATGTTAAATTTTTAATATATGTTAAATGTATAAATTTATCAAATTTGTTATCTTTTTTTATGTTGTTTTTCATTTCCTTAAGTAAATACTTCTTGCACTGTTTGCATCGCTACACAAAGCATTTACTCATGACCATGGGTTGACTGGAAGAAATCTCTTTCAGAGATAAGTCCACCTTTGCCATAAACCTTATTATTATGTTGTTTTTACATGTATTTTATGAGTGCAGTAAAGTATATAATGATATAAGGACAGAGCTCGCTACTATAAATTGCGATACGAAAGAATGTAATTATGACCGGTAACGTTCAGTAGTGAATTCTTTAAAAAATGGCGGAGCGAATATTTTTCATCGGAAAATACCAGTTCAAATATTCATTTCGATAACCTTTTTCAAAACGCATACCTAACTTTTCAATAAACTTCTCGATACGATGGCTTTGCGCTAAAACGTACATTAAAGGCATAGAGTGGAGGTTGAAAATCGTTTGCAGGTGTTTTTTCAATGTTGTAGGCTGTTCAATTCGTAGACATTTTCTTTTTTATATCCTGTAGTGCCAATTGACAACTATATTTTCGTTTTGCGATATAGTTTTGTTCTGGACACAGTTATTTTACAACTCTGGATAATATTTGTTGATATCAAATATTGTGTTTATTTTGTCGCTTTTTAACCGATATAAAAAAGGAGGAGGTTGTCAATTCGACTGTATTTTTATTTCATGTCGGCTGCCCAATTTCAAAACACAGTAAGGGACAAATTTATCGAAATCGTTTTTTTTGCGCTTTTCGTTCCAATGGAGTCATGTGAACATATACATATAGATATATTTGAAAAAAAAAATTAGACCCTTACTGTGTTTTGAAATTGGGCAGCTGATGTATGTTAACCTCATAACTTTTTACTCGGTAGACCGATTTCAATGATTCCTTATTTTAATCAAAAGCTGGTGTTTGTCATGTGGACCCATTTAAATTTGATTTAGATGTGATGATTGCTTTTTGACTTATCTCTAATATCGCGTATTTACTTAACTGATTTTCCGTCTATTTAAGTTGTGTTACTGGTCGATGTAATTGAAGTCGATTTTATTCGTTAGCGAAGAAACATAGAGTCTAAACTCTATATATTGCTTGTAGTGTCGGATATGGTATCTATCTTATCAATTTTTATTTTATCTTAACTTTTAATCGAACACTTAATGACTACCTGTTTGTTGATATATTATAATTTTACAGGTGAAATAAAACGTGTTTAAACATCAGTACACTATTTTGCATTTCTTGTTAATTAATTTTCTACTAAATAAGCTTATGCACAACAAATACACACACCTACAAACACACACACACAAATACATTCAAATACACTGATACACACACAACAAACATACTCACACGTTCAAAAATTCAATTAGATGCAGGCAGAACACAAATCAAAAAAAAAAAAATCAATTTCTACTCATTAACGGTTTTTGGCTAAAGATTCAAAAATAACCTTTGAAATTTATTAAAATCATCTTCATCAGACATCATTATCATTCAAAGCCTTTTTCATTACCGCATTCAGAGGCGAATGCCCGAGTATTATCAGCGTATTATTTGATCATAAGTCCTCAACAGCCAGTTGACGCGGATTTGCATTTATACATCTCTTCAGGGGTCGTTACGACCTCAAAGACTGCCCCACTTCAGAATTCGGTTAGATAAACGATAATTACTATTAAATCGATGCAATTTTGGTTCAACTAAATTTTGACTTTTGAATTTGATTGGTTTCGTCTGTTGCGGCTTTAAATTCCGTTACAGTGGCCCGTATTCTACAAATATATTATGTTCTGGGTATTATTAGGACATGAGGCGTCTGGGCATAGATTAAATAATATAAATATCTTTTAAAGTACAAACACGGTCGTCTGTTTCTATGGTAAGCAACTTAATGCTTATATTACAGGTATAAACAGCCGACTGTTATAACTATATATTTTTTTATAAATATACAAAGAAATAATACATATATAAACAAGTACCCCGCGGCACAGAAAGCAGGGCCACTAAAACTGCTCCAACGGGCTAGTCATCTACTAGATCGGACGGAAAGTGGCTTACTATATTTTTATTTAGTTAGTGAAATAGTCGGAAACCTACGCCATTTCCCTAAACTTCTTAAATAAAATAATAAAAATCATCATCATCATCAATCATTTCTATATCTCTAGTACAAAGTATCACCGAGTCTTCCCAGTAAGTAGTCAGAGACACTTTTCCCTAACCTTCGCTTTTTTTACTGCCCTTTTCCTTAATATTTCATTCTACATGTATTTTTCTACAATAAAAATGTCGAGGAGGTCCCGCCGTTCTTGACTTAGCACTAAGCTACATATCTATTTACTCATTTTTATTAATATTGATTGATCAAATAAAAACTGCAGCTTGTAATATCCCACTACTGGGCATAGGCCTCTTTTCCCATGTAGGAAAAGCATCAGAGCTTAATCCACCACGCTGCTCCAATGTGGGTTGGCGGATATATTCCCTACTATGAGTAACGATCGCTATCAGGTGTACATGATAAAAACCGGGACCGACGGCTTAACGTGCTCTCCGAGGCACGGTGGGGAGACCCACAAGGACTGCACAAACACCCAGACCACGGCAAACACCGGTATGGCCAATACAAATATTTGTCATGTGCGGGGATCGAACCCGCAACCGCCGGCGCAACAGGTACAATCCATGGCTGTGACCGTTGCGCCAACGCAGCGTCAATAAAAACTGACTGTAAATAAAAAAAAAAATAATTTAATAAAATTTTGTGTATCGCGTATCCAGTAATTATTCAATGGCACTATTTTAATATCAGAAAAAAAAATCAAGACGTGTATTATATGTAGTATTTACTCGTATATCTTTCTTGCGACTAGGATGTAATACTTTTATAATAAACTAGCTGTCTCCCGCGGTTTGACGCGTGTTAATATGAGGGAAATAAAGCTTACAGCCTTTCTCAGTAAATAGGTTGTCGAACACAAAAATAATAATTCAATTCGAGTAGTATCTCATATTAGTGTACTTAAGCAAACAAACAAACTTTTCATCCTTATAATATTATATTAATAATAATTTATTTATTCACTTTAAATATTCACATTTCAATCAAAAACATATAAAGTTTGGCAGCCGTAAAGTTTAGGCAGAACAAACAGACAGACAGACAGACAGATAGACAAAAATTGTAAAAAATGTTAAAAAAAATGGTATATGTATATAAATCCATATGCATTTAGCAAAAAGTGGTAATTTTAATATTACAAATAGACACTCCAATTTTATTTATTTCTATAGATAAATAATAAACAGATTATACCAAGGAAATCATATTTGAGTAATGTAATTGTGCGAAAATCCTTATTTTAATAAAAAATTGTGATATTAATTTCGATCGTTGTCAACTGTCACATGTTTTATTATTAAAAAAAAAAAACTTTGAATCTGATTATTTTTAGCAAATAAATACGTATTTTCTTTTTTAGTAATTTTTTTCTGCGCGATGTCAGACAGATCTTTACTATGTAACAAAGCTAACGTGAAATATAAAAATACCTTTAAAATGAAACATTCTCTATTACAACATAACTTTCACTGTCTTCCCTTTGATAAGAATATGTAATTTATTTATTTATTTATTTATTTATTTATACTTAATGTACACCGGAATACAGACACATATAAAGAAAGATACAATAGAAGATGTACAAAGGCGATCTTATCGCTAAATAGCGATTTCTTCCAGATAACCTTTGGGTACAGGACACGATACAGTAGCAGCGGTTAAGGTGTGCACAAATTAAGGAGTAAAGATCAATTATAAATAGATAAAAACTACGATATGATACACTTAATACACACAATACACGTGATACACTTAATACACGTAATATACACTAATATGTATTAACGTTAAAGCAATATAACCCTTATATTTATAAAGATAAGTTGGACTATGCTTTGGTTCTATAAATGTAGAGTTTTAATGATAAAATCGATATGCGGATTATCTTTCACTTATGTGGAGTTCGGAGATAAATTTCCTTTGTTTTAACTTACCTTTAATATTATAAAATACCCGCAAATGTTTATTATACGTAAGAGAAACGCCCACACGTGAACAATAATGATGGAAATGGTTGAAAGAAGCCTGGCAGTATTTTTCTTTTTTGCAAGAAATAAACTAGCAATTTTCTCAATAGTATAATGAATGTGGACTCAATTTCAACACTAATTTAGCCGAAGCCAATTGCTTACATCGTATAAAGTGAAGACTTTGACCAAGTACTATACTCTTGTAGAGGTGTTACTGAAAATAGCTATTAAAGTTACGTCCCGGATGATAAAGCTGTTCTTGTATTTAGGATAAAAAGACGGATATTTTCTCCTCTTTCTTTGTAGTGTACAACAAATAGTAGGACATAGAAAAGCCTTCTTTCTATTAGGAAGACATAAACAAAAATATTAAAAGAGTTGTATGCGTCATGCTGCTCCACTTTGGCATTGTGAATAATTGAAGATCACACTATTCCTCTAGAGGAAAATCATCTTTAGACATGTACATGTTGTCCCAAGATGGTTTCCTTTACACGACGTTAAATTTTAATCAAATCTAGTACAGTAGAACCGACTCCTTTTTGTTTTTACTATATTAGCATCAGCTCAGATTCAAACAATATTTCAGATAAGTCACGTCTTCAGAATCTAGTGACTAGGACTACGGTTCGTCG
Organism: Melitaea cinxia; assembly: GCF_905220565.1. NCBI lineage: Eukaryota > Metazoa > Arthropoda > Insecta > Lepidoptera > Nymphalidae > Melitaea > Melitaea cinxia. Next base: position 346,177 of record NC_059416.1, read on the forward strand.
ATTAGATCATATACTCTATTAACTATATCTTTAGGATGTACTTATCTACAGGATTACTGATAAACGCTACAGTTGCAGTGACTCAGCGCTTCATCAGAGCGGGAATCTGCATTGCAAATGGCCTTGCTTCCGTGCGTGCTTGCTAATCAGGGATCAATTAGAGCATCGTACTGTCTCTTCAACCAACTTGTCGAATTATTACCATAGACTAACAATATAACTTTATTACATTTTTTTTGCTAATGACTATTTTTTTGTCATTTATGATGTAGTAATAATAATAATAATAATTTTTATATAAATATTGTATATATATATATATATATATATATATATATATATATATATATATATATATATATATATATATATTGTATATTAATCGGGTGGAATGACATCCAGTCACATATACATAACAAAATACATAGCAAAGAAAGATTTTTATTTACAATATATTCATTAGTTTTTAAGGGCGGCCTTATCGCTAAAAGCGATCTCTTCCAGGTAACCTTAGGGTGAATGAAATGGTCAAGCATCAGCATAGGGGTACAAGTTACAACAAATTTACAATAAATATTTAAATAATTAACCATATACATACATACATACATACATACATTAATACATACATACACTCATAGATACATATAAGGATAATGAATAATTTTTTATTACATTTTGAAAAAAAAAACCCTTTCTAAGTAAAACAATTTGTAGCAAAATTGACAAAGCATTCTAGTGTTCTTTCTAAGCGTATTACAAATTTCCAAGTATATTTAAAAAAAAGGAAATAGATTAAAAGTAATTTATGTAGTAAATGATAGTTCTGGTGTAGGAGTACGAGTACATAAATATATATACTTAATCAGTAAGATATTTGAATTGGTACAAATATTTGGTTCTGGGTAAATATTTGTCCTCATGAGTCACATTACCATTAGTCTAAGATACAAGCTAGACGTGATCTTCGCCCGTCTGATTAATGGGATCAAAATTATTTTATATTTATTTAAGTATAATAGAAAAATAGTCACGAAAGCCAACCCGCATTGGAGCAGCGTGGTGTATTAAGTTCTTATCCTTCTTCTACATGGGGCCTATGCCCAGCAGTGGGTTTTTACAGGCTGAAGCGTAAGCAGATGGGTGTAGTTCGTCTCTTGTTCAAATCTCCTACTACATGCCTTGCAGTGAGCGTCAATTTGCATAAACTATGCATCATGTTACACAAACGTATTAATTACGTTTCTCTTTGTTAACTGCACGCTGAACTCAATATTCGGATTGATCTTTGATTTTACGATAGTATTCTAACACAATTTATCTGAAGCCCATGTAAACATTCTCTAGTAAGGATAGTTAGAGATACTCTGCCAATCAGAGCCTAGGAAAATACAGTATTTCGTGCCTGTATATCTGTTAGTAAATTTGTTTGTTCAATTGGACTTCCAAAGAACTTTTAAATAGACATTTTACAAATAATAAATAATACGGTCAAATAAATATGGTTAACTTATTAAACTCTAGCCACTTGTAGCTACCACAAACGCAACGTAAAATTTGCGGAGAAGAATGAACAAGAAATTATCAAAGATAATTTTAAAGTTTTTTCAGATTAACATGATTACTTCTGTTACTAAAACTATTCTGTTACTAAACGGCATATTTACCATGTATTGTACTTTCATTTTGCGGAGTTCAATATTTCGACATTAACTGCGAATGTCTTGTCCACGAAACTGAAAATTGCGAGTAGATTTTGACGACTTTTGCAATGTCCATATCGGACCTCATTTCTCACACGTTTGCTGCATAAACACTGATCACCACTACCATTGTTACTTTCACCTCTACCATAGTCCTTTGCTTTACGCACACTCGACACTCGATCCCGTGTTTTACAGACACTCACCGTATCGATTCAAGAATTGTTTATATCACTGTTCATGGGTTTCCTAATCACCAGACTCCACACCCTCGACCGTTGAAACCCTTTCTTCCCTATAGATATTACTATATTTATACGTTGTGGTGAACGATACCATCATTACAACCTATACAGTCCACTGCTGGACATACGCCTCCACAAGCTTACGCCAAAAATAGCGTGAACTTATATATTTTTCCCATAGTCACCACGCTGGGCAGGCGGGTTGGTGACCGCAGGGCTGGCTTTGTCGCACCGAAGACGCTGCTACCCGTCTTCAGTCTGTGTATTTCAAAGCCAGCAGTTGGATGGTTATCCCGCCATCGGTCGGCTTTTTAAGTTCCGAGGTGTTAGCGGAACTATGTTATCTTAGTCGCCTCTTACGACACCCACGGGAAGGGAGAGGGTGGCTATATTCTTTAGTACCGTAGCCACACAGTACCAAGAAATCATCTATTGCGGAACATCTTCTGGAAGCCGGACCGAATCATTGAATTCAGTTTCATAATGGAGTATCTGGCTCGTAACAGAACGCCATTATACACCCCGACTCGTACGAAAAGCCATAGAAATTAAAAAAAATGGATTAAAATCGCAGTTAAAGTCGAAATGTCGAGTTCCGCAAAACGAAAATGAAAGACATGGTGAATATCCCGTTTATGAATAGTTTTAAAGTTTTTTATGTGACAACGTCTAATATATCGATGGACACCGGCTGCACGCACGAAAAATGATGACTCATTGTAGCGTTACGCTCATATTCCCGTTACGCTCATTGTACGCTTGCGTCGCATCTATCTCTCTTCCACTAGACTGGCCTATACGTCCGAGGAGATGTTTTGTTATGACGTTGTCACGTTGAACTATCGTCCGTAAAACCAACTTTACAGACAGTCAATTTTATTACAAAAAATAATAAGATTATATCCAACGATACTTTATAAACGTAAACAAACTCATGCAACAATAAAATTATCATTTGAATAATCGTTAAATTTATTAGCTGTATGTAAATAAAGTTATTAAAATGAACCCTTAAATTTTAAACTCTCTTTTATATTTGTGGCTCTTGACTGTTTCGTGAATAAATGTGAATTACCAAACTTTGTTACATTTCGACGCTGCTGTAATCCAATAGTTTGACAGTGAGAAAGTTTATTTGTTTGTTTGTTTTATTATTATTTAAGTACTCTTCAAAATTCAGTACGATTTTAACAAATTTATTTTGTGGTAGATTTACTAACCACTAAAATCTGTACAAATGAATAAAATTAGAGTGTCTGTTTTTGATATAAAAATAACCGCTTTTTACTATATGCATATGGATGTATACGGTACATATGCCAAAATAATAATTTGGACAATTTTTGTCTGTCTGTCTGTCTGTTTGTTCCGGCTAATCTCTGAAATGGCTGGACCGATTTTGACGGGATTTTCACTGGTAGATAGTTGATGTAGTAAGGAATATCTTCGGCTACTTTTATTTTAGAAATGTATTTATTTTAGAAATGTATTTATTTATGTATTTATTTGGTACTGCAAACTGACCATCATTTTTTTTACATTCTACGCAGACGAAGTTGCGGGCACAGCTAATTTGTATATATGTACAATACTAGTCCAGCTGATACGCTAATTTATTACATTCTATATACAATAACTTTTTGTTAAATTCCACGCGAACGAAATCGCGGGCACAGCTAGTCTATAATAATATTATAAAGCTGAAAAGTGTCTTCGTTTGTTTAATTGTTTAAACAAAATAAATAAAAATAAAATAAAAACGCGATAATGTCAGGCATTTAGCGAGGAAGGCTGTAGGCTATGTTTTCCACAAATTAAGTTTTAGTCCCCGTTAAGAGAATTAGTTTACGTATGTTGCTAAGATACTTCGTAAACTTAATAATAAATCACGATATGTTAAGAACTTTTAGTAGTATTGTAAGTAGGCGTCTTGACATCAGTTTTGGTTTCGATATATTCTACGACTCTCTTTTACACGTAGAAAGAGGCCTATGGCCAGCTGTAGGGTGTAACAGGCTGAATTAATCACACTACAAACATAAGTTTGTATAAACTATACCTACAGATGTTTGAAGTAGTTTGGGCGTTTGATACTGTGTTATAAATGTTTTCAGGATTAAAATTAATCAATTAATGAACTGTTGAATTTAATTATTAAATTTTATTTGATTTTTATTATTTATTTGATTTTCGTTTTTATTTATTAATATTTTTCAATTATTAAGTTACTCAATCTTATGTTTTAATTTTAATTTAGTTTATTTCGATTTGATATAAATTTAATCTGAATTTAATTTTAATTTGATTTTGATTTTAATTTAATTTTAATTTTGTGTTTGTAATAAGTTTCTTGCTTAAGATATTTTATTTCTAATTATAAACTTTTTTGTTTTAATGTTTGCAATCTGTTTATTATATGTGTTATTTGTTAGTTGAAACTTGACTGGTTTATGCACTATTTTGTTGTTCTTCTTCTTTACTTTGTGTTATATTGTACTCTTTGTTTCCCAAATACAAATAAATAAATTATAAAACTTTCACATCTGGCGTCTGGTAATTTTGTAACGTTCATTACTATTGATAATTCAGGGGTTTTAAAGACTCGAGTGTACACTAGTACAGACTCGTACAGACATTATATAATTAAGGCAAGCTGTTGTGAGGCAAGATGTTGCAGTCGTCCATGGGCGACAGTAGCCATTTACCATCAGGCCTTGAAAGTTAATTTTACAAATTAAAATTATTTCTGTTTCAATGAATTTATATTTAAAATGAAACTTCCACCAATTCGGAATTTATGTTCTGCAGTGGAGAATCGGCAAGACACTCCGCAGTCATTCTGTTTAAAAACCCCTGAATGAAAAGATATGACGTAGTTACACGCGTAGGTTTTATAACGTTGATAGGTATATATAAAGGAGATAAGGACGTGAATATTTGTTAACTTACCCTTTGCCCTTAAATTCGTAGGATTTCGTGTAATTAAGAGTGGCTTGATTAACCCGTTAGCTAATCAAGTTTTCCGTTTCCAGGTAAAGTTCGAGATCGGATATTTCTAGAAATTTCTAGATATTTCTCTTCAAACTGTATACTTGAGCGTTCGAATGGTATGTAATTTTGTTGATTAAATTTTAATGTTCCTAGTCGATTTGTAAAGGTTTCATCTTCAGATAATACTATTTTTAAGATAAAGCGAATGTACAATGTCAGCTATTTAAGACGTTTTATCTATACATATAATAAAAATGTAACGGATCGCTGTTTGTACATGGAAGATGTATGACAAAGAATATTTTTGGCACCTTTATCAACGCAAATAGCACCCAAAACAATTATTATTAGAATTTCGTTTGTTTGTCCATACGTTTGTCACGCTAATCTCAGATACAGCTTACCTGATTTAGACGTGGTTTTCACTATTATATTGTGTTCACTTAACATTTAATGTTTGTTTCATGTAAATCAACAAACCAAATCAAAAAATGTTACCCAAACGACGGTATTTATAATCCAAAACAAACCAAAAGATATATCCAAAAAATGCTGTCCAAAGTCACTATTCTACGCGGATGAAGTCGTGGGCACAGCTAGTGAACTATATAATTAGTTAAGTTTTGTATAAAAATCTCACACCACACTACACAACACAACACACACACAACACACTACACTATTATTTACAACCACAGTATAGCTAGTATATAAAATATTTATAACAAAATGACAGCAATGGCGTGATAGGACGCAATATCTAATTCATTAAAGCCTAGACAATGACAAGTTGAGTACTATATTCTATTTCTTTGGAACAGTCTTATTTAGTAAACAAATATGGTGTACTTCCGGCCACAGACAATAGAGTAATATTGTGCGTTTAGTAGAGTTACACAAAGAGCAAATGAATGAACAATATTAATAACTTTTTTTTAATGTCACCTATCTAAGAACACTTGGGCAGCAAAGACGAACCTAACGATACCTCAGTTATGTAAATCCGTTTAGTGGTTCTGGAAATATGAGGTAGTAAAGAATATTACATACATACATACATACAAGATACGCGCGAAAAACATAACCCTTCCTTGGCAGTCGGGTAAAAAAACGTAAATTACGTATTCACAGGGGTTTGTTTACTAAATAAGACAGTTCTAAAAAAATAGACTTTGGATTTAATATGACACGTGTGACCTTCTTAAAAATAATTTGTTGATGTATTATAAAAGCCACTTAATAATATAAAAATAAATAATATTTTGTGTTACTTAAATGTTAAAAATTGTTAGGTTTTATGCAAGACTTAACTAAATATATAATTAATTAAAATTGTATATCAACTAAAATATAAAATAGTTACTTTTTTACATAATCACATATTTTAGGATTTTTTTTTTTGGTTTTGATAATTTGATGTTATTTTGGAAGGAGTTTCGTCTGATTCGACCAGCCCGTTAGCGCAGTTTGTAGTGGCCCTGCTTTCTGCTACGGGATTACGGGTTCAATTCCCAACTGATAGGTGTAATATTGTATTTATTTATTTACATATGTAATATTTCTATTATATTTATAATGTTTTATTTTATAATTATTCTTGTATATTATGAACAGTAAAACAATAATTGTGTTGCTCTGAAAACAGAAACAACATTTAAAGCTATTGATTCACCAGTTCTTAATAATAACTATTATTTAAATATTTACAATTACAATATAATTCTCACAATCGTTTAATATGAAAAAAACAGCTCCATAGCAACCAATTCGCAGATCAAATATCCATCAAAGAACAATTACAAATTATATTAATAACTTAAATGAAGTGTCACGCACTTTGTTTGCATATTTTTAAAAAAATAATAATTTAGGTATAACAGTCAGCTGTTACCTGTAAAATAAGCATTAAGTTTACAGTTTACAGGTTAATAATTTATTTATTTATTTTATTGATTTATCAATTCAGACTAGGTGGACAAACGTGTCGCTAAAATAATAATGAAAACAAAATCATTAATTCTTGTTATGCATAGTAAAGTGTAACGAAGGTTACGATGTTATAAAATGGTTTCTGTATGTACCTACACATAATTAAGTAGTTTTTAACAGACTCGTAGTACATAAATATTAGATTATTAAATACCTCACACATCAATATTAAATCTAGACCAATCAGCGGAAACGTCGATAGCAAAAAGGAAAACAAATTCAACGGAAACACGAAACGGACAGCAAAAATAAAACGAACTAAATACGAAAACAAAAGTCTCGAACGGAGCGCAAATCAAATGATGGCCATCAATATTAATAACTCAGCTCGGATACTGAAACACGCTGACTTAGCTCTCACAGATAACTTTCTCTGAGTTAGCGGAGATTTGCATTTTTCCACTCAAATTATCACGCTTTTAAATGTTGTTGAACGGACTTCGGTGTAATTAGGGAAGGTGTTTATTTTGTTTTATACTTAGTTTAATCTGTAATTTTGTACGAGTTTAATTTACTTTAGCGCTTTGATACAATACTTTATCAATTAGTGATTCTTCTTTGAAACTGTCAAGACAAAACCTATACTATTTTTGAGACAGATTCTAAGATTACAACAGGCTTAACTGAGGTAGGGCACAGCAGGAATTTCCTGCTCAAAATATGGAGCAGCCCGACTGGGGTAGTACCTCGACCTTACAGAAGATCACAGCAAAATAATACAGTTTTCAAGCAGTATTGTGTTCCTGTTGGTAAGTAAGGTGACCAGGGCTCCTGGGGGGATTGGGGATTGGGTCGGCAACGCGCTTGCGATGCTTCTGGTGTTGCAGGCGTCTATAAGCTACGGTAATCGCTTACCATCAGGTGAGCCGTACGCTTGTTTGCCGACATAAAAAAAGGGAAAATAACAGAGTATTTAAAGACTGTGCCAGTTGGAAATATGTGTTTTAGCGCTTGTGATTCATTCATCAGATCAGATTTGTTTACAGAACAATAATTTGATATAATTTTGATATACTATCTTTAGGATTTTTCATTGTGGATTAATGAGATTATTTTATAACATCTATTTTCTCTATAAATAAACAACATCTTGAAGTGTAGAGACAAAGTATGGACCGAAATGTTCCACTCTATATTTTACTAGAAAAAGAAGATTATTTTCGTGTAAAGGAATTCTCCCGGAACCTCAAAACTAGCAGTCGTTTCAACAGACTTAATGGGCCGTGGTAGTGGACTCTACAATTTATTTTCTGCGCTGTTTCACCCAACAAATAAGGTTTTATAATTTCGTTCGTTGCGCACTACATTGGAACGAAGGTTGTGGCGTAGAACGACGAATTAATCTTTCAACTGAATAGACACTAGTATAAATATTTGTTCTTTGTTCAATGCGTTTGTTCATCTTTGTTTCTCTACCCTTGTTAATAATAAATCATAAGTAAACGTCTCACAACCAATTGCGTAACTGAATTGAAAACGACCATGCTTCGACAAACATCTGAATGACATAAATTAATTTATCATGGGTTTCTAAACTAGCAAAATCCAATTAAATTAACTACTACATTATACTGTTTTTATCGTGTATTACAATCCAGATAATAATATAAATGATGGTAAAAATCATAGACATCATAAAAATGACCCAGTGTATAGAAAACGTGAACTTGCAGAGACAGCTGGGAATAGCTAATACGATGGAGTAACAGAAATTTTAGCATACAGTAAAAAGTCTTCTTCACATCCAAGCTTGACTTGGTATTTGCTTATTGAAGCAAGGTCAGCTCATTTTTGCCAAAAATTGCCCAAAAGTTAGTTTTGTGTTCTTTTACCACTAATACAATCAGATGAATTTTACTCCAATTGCGCAGAGCTGTACAGAAATTGAAACCACGACCTTTGTTAGAGAATAACTCATTAATTTCGCCTCAGGAATATCAGAAACTATACCATAACTTGGTTGCTTCGAAACTAAACCCTCTGAGAATATCATATAAATACCATATATATAATGTTATACATTATAACTCAATTAATGTGTGACTTTGTTAGCTTGTTCTACCAGAACAGTTCAATGCAATTATTTCTCGTGTTTGTTTGTTTTGTAAGCAATAACTTCTGCCTTTATCTTGATCTATTGTTTTTTGTTTTCTCACGTTTGTTCTAACTTTATTTTACGTTTATTTTTCAATTTTAGCTTGTTTCCTCTTCAAGATAAATCAGTATATTCTGATTAGAAATACATATCTTCCAAGATAGTCTGGTAAAATCAGATTTATTTTTATTTTGTTTATATACATGAAACAATATATATATTTTTTAAATTTTATTTAGGAAACAAACAGTACAATAATACAAAGAAAAACAAATCTCATAAAACTGATACATAAACCAATAAAGTTTCCAATAGTAAACAATTCAACGATAAGCTAAAAAGCACACATTAATAAGAAATAATCGATACACACAGAAATATAAATAATTCAAACAGTAGTAAATTGTATAATTAGGTAAACATGTACGAATAGAAACATTTCATACAATTATCAATTAAATAATAAATAATTAAAAGATACCAACTATAATACAATTATAATTAAATTAATTTATATCAAAATCAAACTAATAAATTACAATTATCACTAATAATAAGACGCTACATAAACTCATTCGAGTTTTCGACATTATTAGTACACATTCGACATAATGCTCAGGTACATCATTCTACTATCACAGCATTTATTAATTACATAATAATCGTCACACATCAATCGGTTAAACGTTGAATCCCGATAGACCGATGAAATAGTTTCATTTAATTCAGTTATATTTTTTATTTAAATTTGAGATTTGATGTTATTGTATATTATTAATAAAATATTTTTTTTTTTAATATTTTTGTTGTTAAAGATTCCCGTAAAGCTAAAGGAAGTTCAAAGATGTGGTAAATAGCTTTATTTTATAGATGTGGTATATTCTTTTACCATACAAGTTATTGTATTTCGATTATAGTGACATAGAGTTAATTTTTTGTCGTGTGACTATACTGTTAGGGTCTAAATTTTTAAATATTTTTAAAGAATCGTAAAAAATTCTTCACTTTTCCTTATAAAAAAAAAAATGGTTGTGTGAAAAGTTGGTTTACGGACAACGTCTTAACAAAATATCTTCTTGGACGTATAGGCCATCGAGTGATCACACTCGCTGCCACTTAACGTAACGGAACAATGAGCGTAAGGGTATAATTAGTCATCCTTTTTCGTGCTTGCATCTGGCGCCCATCGATTTATTAAAAGTTGTCACGTCAAAAAACTCTGTATTCACAAATACTGTTAACTGCTACTACTTACTGATATTCGCCATACAACTATTTTCGCGTTATTTATAAAATAGATCTTGTTAGAATTATCTTTTCTTTCGGTACTTGAACAATTAAACTTAAATTTTTATTTTATCTTCGATTATACGGATCTAACGGTAAATATTTTATCCTAAATTAATTTAATTCAAAATCGCCAGCCATTAAGCTCAGCGACTGATTTTAAAATTATTGCCATCAGTTCCGTTATTGGTTTCATTCATTCATAAACGTGAAATTATTCTTTAGATTGTTTGAATTATTTAATAAATACAAATGACTTTTTGTATTTTAATTGGTAGGTCTTTGATGTTTTTTTAATGACAATTAGCAAACAATGATCTGGAGTATCTATTTTGTGTTTCATATAATTTTAACAAATGTAACGTCAAAACATTGGTATTTTTAAACTTAATTACATAAACTTTGCCAAGCCCATTCAAATGAGTTTTCATTTTCTATGTATTTGAAACTTATAACGATAGCTAACGAATTTGAATTAGACGTTAAGAATAGACGTTATTTTTTAAACCTAAAATATGCAATAATAATATTAGTTATAAATCTTTTCACAATGAAACAACTTTTTCGGATTTTATCGCTGTTAATTAAGTTTTTTAGATGCCTGACGTTTCGAATACTTTACAGTAACCATGGTCACGGGAGTCCTCGAAAAAGTTGTTTCATAGTAATGAGTGAAATTCGCATAATCATTAGAGAACATAATCTTTTTATCAAGATAGTTATATTTTTTTATATAACTAGGCCGACAAACAAGCGTACGGCTCACCTGATGGTAAGCAATTACCGTGGCTCATAGACACCTGCAAAACCAGAACCGTCGTAAGTTTCCGACTACCTCCAACCCCCTTCAGGAGTTCTGGACGCCTTACTCAACACAGGAATACAACACTGCTTGAAGTCAGTATTATGTTGTACCGGCTGACTTTTTGAAAGTTTGACTAGTCATAATGCACTAATGATTCAGCCTCTGAAATCCCATCGGTCATAAGCCTCTTTCTCCTCTTCCTCTTTCTCTCTGTAGGAGAAATTTAATTCACCACGCAGCTCCACTCTAGATTGACGGATAATTATAGTACACAATGCACTAGTGGCCACACAAAATAGAATGGCAGTTATAACGTGAATATCGTTCTCTTTCTCCACCACCTAACCGTTGAAATATTAACGAACACCTATTCTGGCCACTATTTATAGCAACGATCGATTATACTCACGTCAAAGTGAACTATAAATGTATTTGATGTGCATTGAAAATAAGTCTTATTCTTACAACAATAAGGTATGTTTATGCCTGAAAGGTTGATTAACCTTAAAATGCATTATCATTGTATTCAGCAGTACTGACGTATATTTCAACTGAAATTTCTTTTTAATTTTTCAAATGGAGTTTTAAATTTATAGTTCTGGAAATGTCATTTTTAATACATACGTCATGTCACAAGCGTTATCTATACAAATAAATAAAACTGGAGTGTCTGTTTTTAAAATAACCGCTTTTAACTATAAATGCATATGGATGTATACATGGTACATATACCAAAATTGCATTTTTTACAATTTTTGTCTGTCTATCTGTCTGTATGTTCTGGCTAATCTCTGAAACAGCTGGGCCAATTTTGACGAGGCTTTTACTGGCAGATAATTGATATAATAAGGGGTAACTGAGCTACTTTTATTTTAGAAATTTATTTTATAACTCTGCGACCTTAACAGTAACTTTTTTTTAGATTCCACGTGAACGTAGTCGCGGGCACAGCTAGTATGTATTATGCGATTAAAGAAGACAATAAGATTTAATTGCTTAAAAATACTGTACAACATCAATATTCTTTCTCCCTTTATCTCTTTCAATCTCTGTCTTTTTCTCTCTACCCTCTTATTTCCATAATATTCAATCTTTCCCTTTCTATCCCTCCATCACCTTTTCCTACTATTTGATATATACCTGGACTGTATAACAATAGCTTTTAAATGACATGTAGGTTAAAATCCTTCAATTACAATAATTATAGACAACACATTACGACGTAGAGACCTTTGTCTTCAAAAAATCCTCAAATATCAGTTTGACGATATTCGCTAGAAATTACAAAATCAAATAAGGGTTTTAAAACTTAGCAGTTATTGATTAAAATACATACGTACATAATTTTGTTTAAGTGATATCATATATATTAATTGCGGTCACCAACCCGCCTGCCCAGCGAGGTGATTATGGGCAAAACACATGAGTTCACTCCATTTTTGGCGCGAGCTTGTGGAGGCCTTTGTGTGGACTGTAATAGGCTGAAATGATGATGATGATGACGATATTAATACAGTTAAGTTAAGATGTTTGCCCCCCTTTTTAGAAAAAAAAAAAACCTCACAATTACTCCACATAAATTATATATCATTTTATAGATAATTGCTTGCTCTACATCCACAACTAAAGAAATCAGTATCGCTTTTATATTTGTAAAAAAAAAAATTGAAATTATATATATGACCGCTGTTGTTTTGTAATAACGTCAGCATGATTGATGGTCGGTAAATTATTTACTTATTTAGCGCGAATTATTCACATGGGTTTTGCTAGTATTATTTAAACCACAAATGTATATAAATTAAAAGTATTGCTAGCCGTAAATTAAATAAACATTTTCCGGTCACAGCCCGCTTTATACAAGTGCGCTTTGTTAAATTAGGCGTGATGTTCGCGAGGTTCACTTTATAATTAAACTAGCTGTGCCCGCGGCTTCGCCCGCGTTAAAATTAGTGTGTCACAAAGTTTTCCCGGCAAACTTCCAGTGAAACTCTCATCAAAATCGGCTTAGCAATCGGCAATCGATCACATAAACTTTTGGAGACTTTGTTTTATAATACACTAACTGTTACCCGCGACTACGTCCGCGTGGTTATAAGATATGCTATTAAGGCTATTAAGATGTTTAACGCAAATTTCACTTGAAATTCTTATCACACTCAGTAACTTTTTAAAAGGCACAATTTAGTATAATTTAATACTTGTATTTATAAAATCTCTCTATACACCATATTCTTAGTTTTATTTTCAGGCTGCAATATTAATAACCTATCAGGCGAACTTATAGCTGCTGAATATGTTTCATACAAATTATCAACCCCAATTAAACCCCCTTAGCCGTGGAATATCGCAAAATTTGTTCCTAGCAGACGTCTACTAACTATAATCTACCTCCCTGCCAAATTTCATCTTTGTCCATCCTGAATGGATGGACCCTCCAGCGGTTTTTGAGTTCTCTTTATGAGTGAGTCAGTGACCTTTCTCTTTATATATATAGATTGCGGTGCATTATTTGGACACCACCTCACCATCTATAGACCATACATTTTAAATTTCAAGTCTCTTACTTTAAAAACATAGGATTTTCATACAAATTTCCAACCCCCGTTTTATCCCCTTAAGGGTCAATTTTCGCAAAATCCATTCTTAGCGGATGTTTACGCCCTATAAGGAACCTACCTGCCAAATTTCAAGCTTGTAGGTGTTATAGTTTCGGAGGTTTCGTGATGAGTGAGTCAACCTACCATCCCCGTTTTAACCCCAAAAGGGAGTTGATTTCTAAAAATACATTATTTTGACACTTTTTCATCATCTATAAAGCATACATTTTAAATTTCAAGTCTCTTACTTCTAAAACATAGGTCTTTCATACAAACTTCCAACCCCCGTTTTACCCCCTTAAGGATCGAGTATCGTAAAATTCGTTCTTAGCAGATGTCTAAGTTTTATAAGGAGCCTACCTGCCAAATTTCAAGTTTTTAGCTGTTATAGTTTCGGAGATTTTGTGATGAGTGAGTCAACCTACCATTCCCCGTTGTAACCCCAAAAGGGAGTTGATTTCTAAAAATACATTATTTAGACACCTTCTAACTATCTATAGAGCATACATTTTAAATTTCAAGCCTCTTACTTCAAAAACATGGGACTTTCATACAAACTTCCAACCCCCGTTTTACCCCTTTATGGATCGAGTTTCGTAATATCCGTTCTTAGCGGATGTCTACATCCTATAAGAAACCTACCTACCAAGTTTCAAGTTGATAGCTGTTATAGTTTCGAAGATTTCGCGATGAGTGAGTCAACCTACCATCCCCCCGTTTTAACTCCAAAAGGAAGTTGATTTCTAAAGATACATTATTCGGACATCTTCTAACCATCTATAGAGCATACATTTTAAATTTCAAATTTCTTACTTCAAAAACATAGGACTTTCATACAAACTTCCAACCCCCGTTTTACCCCCTTAGGGGTCGAGTATTGTAAAATCCGTTCTTAGCGGATGTCTACGTCCTATAAGGAGCCTACCTGCTAAATTTCAAGTTCGTAGGTGTTATAGTTTCGGAGATTTCGTGATGAGTGACCTTTCGCGTTTATATATATTATAGATTAAATATATTTATTAAAGCAGTAGTTATTTTTTAATTTATTTTTTATATCACGCTTCAGCCTGTAATATCCCACTACTGGGCATAGACCTCTTTCCCCGTATAGGAGAAGGATCAGAGCTTAATCCACCACACTGCTCAAATGCGGGTTGATGAATATATTCCTTACTATGAGTAACGATCGCTATTAGGTGTAAATGATAACAACCGGAACCGACGGCTTAACTTGCTCTCCGAGGCACGGTGGGGAGACCCACAAGGACTGCGCAAGCACCCAAACATCACAGTTCTCTGCAATGCTCATCCAGCCACCACCGGCACGTGGCCTTCACTCCAAGACACGTCTGCTCCAGCGTCCATCGGTCCTGAGATACAGGTGATCACCCCACTACCACTTCGATCTGCTGATTCTGTGTTCTATGTCAGTTATTTGGGTACAGATAATAATTATTGCGGCATTTTCCTCTTGGATTGCAATTAAAAACACCTTCGAATCGACATTTTACAAATTATTCATTATGATTAAAAGTGAAGCGACCACCGATTAGGAATGTAAATTTTGCAGAAAAAAATCGGCAAGAAACTCTAGTGCTCGCAGTTACTCTGTTTTCGTTTATCGCAGCACAAATAATATGAAGTCGTTATTAGTGTGTTTTGACACGTAATGACCAGTAGTTGAATAACTAAGTATTTTTGTTATAGTGTCATCTGTTTTTTGTGTCGCAAATAATTACCCTATTTAACTAGATTCTACTTCTGCAGTATTTGTTGCCCTCGAGGCTATATCCCTGAAATAACAATCGCTAAATTAAGTGCTACAACCCCTTAGCACGATACCATCTATTTTACAATCCATTAGATTCCTAGCAACTGGTATGTATACATAAAAGTGGTCAACCCTGACTATGACTATGTGAATTACTTACTTGTCCCGTCTTTGTATCCCTTTTGTACCCGTATTATCCCGTATTATTCTGCTTATGTCCTTCCCTAAATTAAATTTCGTCAAAATCGTCCAAGCGGCTTGACCGTGGAAGCGTAACATACTGAAGCATTGATATTACTATTAATATGTACACTCTGGCCATAAATACTTTTGCAATTAAAAATAAACAAAATATAACATTTGAATTTGGAATCTGTCATTTTTATATGATTGTTCGTTGTGTTTTCTCGTTTTAACGCCAATACATTGTGAAATATTTTGTGATATTGGATATTGATTGGAATGGAGTGGGATGATAAAGAAAACCGAATCGCTGTGATCGTATTACATAAAGTGGGTATGGAGTCAAATACAATTTTTAAAACTTTTCATACGCTTGGTATTAGTCAAATGTTTCTGTACCGGGCTATTGATAAGTACAATGAAACCTCTTTTGTTTGTGACAGAAAAAGATCTGGCCGTCTGTTCGCACGAAAAAGACGATCAAAGCAGTAAGGGAAAGAATTCGAAGAAATTCAATCCGAAAGCAAAAAATGTATCTCGGGAGATGAAGATAGCAACTAGAACCATGTCACGTATTTTAAAAGATGACTGAGAACTTGCAGCCTATAAGAGACGTACTGGTCATTTCCTTACTGATAATTTTAAAAAGAATAGGGTGATAAAATCAAAACACCTAAGCGGGACGCAAAGGGAGGTCACAGAAAAATTTTGTTTACAATAAGATTTTTCACAATCGAGCAATATTTTAACAAAAAACACGACCGTATTAACGCTCAAAGCTCTAGGAAAGCTTCTCTAAGACTATGTATATGTTTTAGCACGTTAAATATTTTGAGCGTCATGGATATAAAGGGTATATGTTTTAAAGTTGTATGTGGCAGCATCGTATTATAAATAAATATATGGTGAAGATGATGATGATGATGATGATGATGATATGGAGAAGATGGAATAAAATGACAACAAATACGTATATTAAGAGAATCGAAAGCAATGAACACTAAAAGTAGGCATTAAACAGCGCAGATAGTAGAGCTATGACTGTACGTATAAAAATACAATTACACTATTTTTAAGTTAACAAATTGCATGATTAATAACTACATCATCAATATATATAATAATAATGTAAATGTAATATGTTTATGCACGCTAATCTCGATCGGCTTATCCGATTTAGATGCAGTTTTTATTCATATATTGTGGTAAGCTTCATTTAGCATTTAGTGTGTATTTCATGTCAATTGGTTTATAAATAAAAAATGTATGCTAATTTAAAGAATCACGTTGGACATGTAAATATCCAAACGACGGTGTTTATAATCCAAAATAAACCAAAATATACATCCAAAAAACGCTGTCCAAACTCACTATTCCACGCAGACGAAGTCATGGACACAGCTGTATATAATAATAACAAAATTATTACACAAAAAATCTACAAAATTAAAAAGGGAAAGCTGAAACATTAATATTTATAGAAGAATATTAACGATAAGAAAATGTCTCATCGTCTTAACATCGAAGTTATACCCTAAAATCGATTTACTCCGCCAACATACGAAACTAAAACATCACCATATATAATGACATAATTTAACGAGCTCGGAATTATGCAAATGAGATCAAGTGTTTCATGTTAATGCTGAATTCAAGCCTCCCCCCGATCAACATCCATGAACCCCTCTCCCCACAGGAAACTTTGTGAGAGCATGTTTCTGAGGTATGTGGTGAGAAATTCATAGTATCGCTTGAAATATTTTATTTGTGTACGTATGTTTTGTAATACATTTGTTTAAAAAAGTATTTGCGATTAGTTTTCATATATTATACAACTTTTTGCGTTTATCATTGTGTGATTTTGTATTGTATATATATATATATATATATATATATATATATATCTAATATATAAAATTCTCGTGTCGTGGTTTTTGTAGTTAAACTCCTCCGAAACGGCTTGACCGATTCTCATGAAATTTTGTGTTCATATTGGGTAGGTCTGAGAATCGAACAACATCTATTTTTCATACGTCTAAGTTATAAGGGGGTTAATAACATATATGGCAAAACAACGTTTGCGAGGTCAGCTAGTATATATATATAAATATATATATGTTAAGTATATGTGTGTGCACGCTCGTCAAACATAATTATTCTCTTACTGATATTTAGATAAATTTTTCATGTATTGTGTGTTTTATACATTCTTATTAAATTCTAGTTATGTAGAAAAAAACAGACAAATGAAATGAAATCAAAAGTGTATTTATTGAAGTAGGCGTCTAAAGAACTTCACTTTTTAATTTTCATTACAGTTAAGTATATATTATTATGATAGTTATTATATATTAAAAAGATGACCGATTCGAAAAAAAAAATTCTGCAGATAAATAAAAAAAAAAACTTAACGGACTGAATATTAATATTATTTTAAATATCTCCATTATTATGTGAAGACTTAATTATTAAATTTATATCACCAATTTATTTTTAATGTATTCCAAGACTGTTTGTCTTCCTAATAAATATAAATAAATAAATAGCTTAAAACCGAAAGTATCAGACATTTCATTAAATTTTCTGAGAGTTTTTATCCTCCGGCTTTTTTCCTCTCAGCCAACACTAGTGTCATAAGGTTTGGTAATTGTTGAAATATTTAATAAAGCCGATGAAATAATAGAAAGGCGATGTCTGCCGAGACACTAGATAATACAGCAAAATAGCAAATAAATATTGTGTTTCATTACTTAGTTTGTACCAAATCTTAAATTGTAACAATTTTGAACCATGATGATATTTTTATTTTTTTAAATGTTGAAAAAAATTTGACGTTATGATGACCTTAATGTGACCTCACAGGTGGTATAAATAACTTCTACTTTATCAATGACAAAGTGATTTATAAATCAATATCGTTGCAAAAGGGCAAACGTTTTACTAAAAACAACATATTCCCTTTATAATAATTTGATATAATGGATAAAATCCATAAAACCAGAGCTAAGTAGAACGGGATAATGTAAATCTAATAATAATATTTTGAGAGCTCAGGAGTTTTGTAAAAGGTTTCGGTAATTTACATAATACTAAGTACACGATCTTGGAAAATTTTCCATCTTTCAATAGAGAGGTTTGTAGCCACTCTTTCTATTGAGATCAACAATTTGTGGTGTGGTGCAAGGCAAAGGAAATAAGTTTTAGAACTTTTATTTTTAATTAAAAATGTTCTTGCTATCGTTCAACATGGATTGCACAGATATAATTATGTAAAAACGATTATTATTAGCTTAGCACTGTGTGCACTAAAAATAAAAAACAAATGATTACTTTCTTAGATAAAATGTTAGGTAATGTTTGCACCTCTTCTCAGTGGTATCTAAATACCGAATTTAGTATAATTTAAAATCTCATGTCGAAATTATTTCAATATTGCCCACATAGATTCTATAGTTAAGAATATTATTATTGTTTTTTTTTTTTTTTTATTAAATATATATAGAAAATCTTATCTTTATATTTCTTGTCCGCATTTATGATTTTTTGAAGATGATGATGATGCTCTAATATAGTGGTGAAAATTCCTTTATCACTTTCAAGCAAACACATGACCTATAACTGACGTCACAATGATGTAGATATAGTAGTTATATGATCTACAAATGACACCAATTAAAGGCCATGGTCACGGATTTGATTGTTGTTTTAATACCAATCAATTATTTATTAATACAACTGTTTATTTCATAGTCTAATAACTATAGAAATTAAATTAACGTAAAGAATTCCAAACGTCCTTTTTACTGTATAGGTATATTATATTCAAGCAAATACGATTATAATATTTTTGTATCGTGTGCATAAGCGTGAATAAATAAACAATTACCACTAATAACTTGCGCCACACGTCCCTCGGGCGGTAAACATGGCGGCGTCGCGACACCACGGCGCCGAGCGTCGCCCTGTAATTATGTAACTATTTCTTGACTTAATATTGCTTTTCTATACACATCTTGTTTTTCTATGAACTAATTTATGTGGACTCTTTATTAAATGTTACTTAAGGTGTGTTGCTAGACTATGATGGGTTCCTTATTGTTAAAAATAATCTATACTAATATTATAAAGCTGAAACCAGCCATTGGCGATAAATGGGCTATCAAAGTCATTAAGAATTTTTCAATTCGAATCAGTAGTTCCTGAGATTAGCGCGTCCAAACTAACAAACGTTTCAGCTTTATAATATTACTATATAGATTTACATATTAATAGTAAACAATTTACAACCATTAAACTTAATAAAATTATTAAAAAATCATTCACAAAAATGAAGACGGATCGAGAAGCAAGTTAATGTTCAAGGGAAGTCGGTGAATATAGATAAACGCTCGGAATCGATCGTTTTTTTTTTAAAACTATTAAAGCTTTGTAAACAATAAAAACCTTTTTTTTTCTACAGGCAACCTAACAGTTTGCAAAATTATATAAAAAGCATTTTATTAAATAATAATAAAAAAAACAAGTGTACTTTACCAGACGCCAGCTCCTACACTAATATACGAAACGTAACTCTCTCTTTCTATTTTCACTAACTTATATCTCCCTCTCAACATTCATTTGCCTCACGCGATCACACTTTTCGTAACGTTCTCGTCACATATTCACCAGCTTACTTCCCAAATCAAGCGTGCGTATAGAAGTTTTACTTCAATAACTTCTGAAGACTGAATACGTTACATTACAAATCTCATCATTATCTAATACAGAGCTTAAAACATTAATTACATTTCAGATATGTAATGAGTAATGTTCGTGAAAATTCGACGCAAACTTGCGTAATTATCTGCGATACGAATGTAAATTGTTCCAGTTGTGATCTCACGCTTAACAATTACATAAGGCGTTATATACGATACCGCGGTCTCTTGAATTGTTCACGCGTTTGTATTTGTTTTAAAACGTTGTAATTAAAAATAACATCGTCTTACAAACTGCTTAATCATGTTACTAGAACTATTTAAAAACGGGATATTTATAATGTTATTTGTTTTTTGATAGTAATATTTGATATAGTTATAATATAGTCTCGTGAACAAGTCATTTGCAATTAATGTCAAAATTTCAAACGAAATAAAAATCATGGTAAATATCCCGTTTTTAAATAGTTTTAGTAATAGACGTAACTCCTAGCACGTCATGAAATGTTAATTTAATATGCAAAATTAATAAGAATATAAATAAAAGATTTATACATTACTTATGATAAGCAAATGTCCAACTGTAGACCATTTATGTCACAATCTTCCAGGACTATACAGAACTGTGTGAACTCTTTTTCGGCTTAATTTTAAGGATCTGTTGACAAATAAATAAATCTTTATAATAAATAAATTTAAAATCTTATATAGCATAATCGTCTTTTTATTCTATTTTATTTTGATGGCTTTCTAAAAAATTCTTAGTTTTATTTAACACTAATTACGCGTCGATATTTCACTCGGGTTATTTTCGATCTCATTTAAATGTTAGGTAAAAGTATCTTATGAATAATAATACCTCACTCCAGCTGTCATAAGTCGAATAGTTTTGCGTAAAAGATTAACAAAAATCCATCATCTGTGCTCATTTGGCACTATGGAAAGCCATTAATCAAGAAGAAGAAAAATCCATCACCCAATCCATTTGTTCTTTTTATAATATAACTAACTGTGCCCTGCGGTTCCAGCCGCGTTATTTTGGTAAAGGAACTAAAATATTATATAGTCGCCTTCCTCCGAAAATGAACTGTTTTTTGACAAGCTGGCGCCGGACAGCCACCCTTGTGACGAATCGCTAATTATTTTAATATTACAATTGAAAGCAGACAAGTTTCAAGTGAAACCGCTCGAATAAATATTGATAATTTCATCATATATAATAGCTGTACCACGCGGTTTCACACGCGTTAATTTGAGAAAAAAATAGCCTATAGCCTACTACGATAAATGGGCTATCGAACACAATTATAATTTTTCAATTCAAACTCGCAGTTCCTGAGATTACCGCGCTCAAACGAACAAACTTTTCTGCTTTATAATATTAGTATAAATTTAAGTCTGTTTTATACAGAATGCTTCTAGTCAATTTTTGTTTATAAGTGTTAATATATAAAACCTTTATCTGTATCAGCTTTCCATATATATGTACATAATTTACCAAAACACTTCCCGATATTAGAGAAAATATTTCCGTTTCGTGTTTACGGAAAATTGAAAATATATATATATGTATATTTACGCTTGAGCTTCAAACTTCAAAGTAGGTATACCATTTCCACAGAGTAATGTTTTCAGTGTCCTTGTTTCATATTCGAATCACCATGCATTGTCATTGCTTAAAATTTTAATTTTTAAATAAAGCGGTCTTTAATAAACAAAAAAAATAAATTGAAGCAAACAAGTGTACAGCTCACCTGATGGTAAGCGATTACCGGAACTTATAGACGGCATCACCAAAAGCATCGCAAGCATGTTGCCGACCCCATCCCCAATGCCCTCCAGGATCCCTGGTCACCTTACTCACCAACAGGAACACAGCACTGCTTGAAAACAGTATTATTTAGCTGTGATCTTCTGTAAGGTCGAGGTACTACCCCAGTCGGGCTGCTCCATATTTTGAGCAGGTAATTTCCTGCTGTGCCCTCGGTTCATGAAATTTGCATGAAAAATACATACAAAAACTACTGTATCTCTTATACAGCCATTGTATTACGGCGAAAACATTCGCAAAAAAGTCAGTTACTGTGACCACTACGTCATTATTAATAAAGTATTAAATTTTAATTACTTCAAATAAATTGAAAACAACATTATTATGTTCATATTAATCAACTGAAGCATCTACAAGACACGAAATAGAAACTTCGAGAACATTTAAACAATATGATCCATCAGAGCGTTAGATACAAGTGCTTCTAATTCAAAATTATCTTAACCTTGCATTACATAACAATTTACATGGCTTTAACATCTTAGCACTTAAAGTTGTTCATAGAAATTTAGACCTTAAGTTAATAGATTTAAGATCTAATTTCGTATACATCAATGGAGACGCTTTTAAACTATTAGCCTCAAGAGCGCTTTAACGCTTATAAAGTAATTTATAATAATATAACATTATCGTTCGTTCCTTGTTTCATATCTATAATTGATATTTGTTGTGAGGATATGCAACAAATTGATGATATGTGAAATTTGGATAAGAAATCAACGCTAGTCACTTCAGCCTATCGCAGTCCACTACTGGACATAGGCCTCCACAAGTTTGCGCCAAAAATGGCGTGAACTCATGTGTTTTGCCCATAGTCACCACGCTGGGCAGGCGGGCAGGTGACCGAAGAACTAGCTTTGTCGCAACGGAGACGCTGCAGCCCGTCTTCTGTCTGTGTATCTCAAAGCCATCAGTTGGATAGTTGTCCCGCCATCGGTCGGCTTTATAAGTTCCAAGGTGGTGGTGGAACTGTGTTATCTCTTAGTCGCCTCTTATGACACGCACGAGGAGGGAGGGGGTGGCTATATTCTTTATTGCCGCAGCCACACAGCAGATTAACGTTAGTACTGAAGAAAAAGTACAAACAAAGTATAATTTAAAAGCTGTAAGAAAAAAAATAAAAAAGTAAAAAAATAAAATAAAAAATAAAAAAATAAATAAAATAAAATAAAAAATAAAAAAATAAAAATTGAAAAGCAATATATAAGGAAAAGTGAAGTTCAAAAATGTATATACTTTTGTTAAGTTATTTAAAACTAGCAACCCGCCCCGGCTTTGCCCAGGTGCGATGCTCATACTAAATATACTACAAAATGTCTTTATATACAACGTTAGATATTATAAACATGTTTTTTTAGAGGTTACTCTTGAAAGAGCGACATATAATTGGCATGTATTATACATATGAACCTTCCTCTAGAAATATTTACTAAAGAAAACTGCATGAAAATCCGTAGCGTAGTTTTAAAGATCTAAGCATACAGATAGCGGGAAGCGACTTTGTTTTATACTATGTAATGATGATATAGGAAACACATCAGATATCGAAAGTACGTAGCAGGAAAGAATAAAGATACCGTAAATTTGGATTTGTATGTTTCTAATACAGTTGGAGTATGTTACTGTTCTCAGAAACACATTAAAAACTTAAATATACAGAAGAACATGGAACTTCATTTTGAAGTCACTTAAAGAAAACACATTTGAAATCCAATTTCGAAATTCAAAAACTTAAATTTGTATAGGAACGAAACTAAATTCTAATTGAAAGCAAATCGTGGCTTTAATCTTCGAAGTTTCCTTAACTTCGGTAAGTCCTTATATACATTTTATAGTAACAGACAGACTTCGTAACGGATTATCAGATTAGTGACAGGTCGTTTTAAAGCCTGTTTAAATATTTAATATTTCACTTTCCTTAAAGTTTTGCCACTTATTTCTTTTTTTTTTTTCAATATAAAATGTTTAGCGATGAAGTCTATAAGTACACAGTATGATAAAATGACTCGTGATTGTGTGGAATATACTTATACAAACGCGCTACGTATGCGCTACGCTATGTATGTGCTACGTATGTGCTACGCATGTGCTACGTATGCTACGCGCTACGTTCAATCACAATCTGGCAGACACGTGTGTTTTTTAACTCCTAGCACGTCATGAGATGTTAATTTAATATGCAAAATTAATAAGAATATAAATAAAAGATTTATACATTACTTATGATAAGCAAATCTCCAACTGGTGACCATTTATGTCACAATCTTCCAGGACTATACAGAACTTTGTGAACTCTTTTATGGGCCTAATTTTAAGGATCTGTTGACAAATAAATTAATCTTTCCTCTGTATTTTCTGTCTATAAAATCTCACAAATAATAATTTAAAAAAAGCGAGTGTGCTGTTATAGACCACAGAGTGCAGTAAAACTTCTTTATCAGTAGGCCTGCACTGTGTCTTAGATATACGAAACGTAACTGGCTATAAGAGAAAGAGAAAGAATCCTGTGCTTGCACCTCTCTCTTGCTCCGTTCGCCTCGCCGATCACACTTTTCGAAACACTCCCGTCACATATACACCAGTTTACTCTCAAAGTCAAGCGTACGTAACGAAGTTTTACTTCAATAAAAAAAATATTAGTAAATTTTTAACGCAAAATAGAAATATTACCAGTCACATATCACAGCAGGTGATATGCCTGAAAACGGAAGTGCTATTTTCTGTTCCTTCGATCCTCTGTTGGCTGAGATTTAAATGTAAACTAAAATAAGTAATACAGTGTACTATGTATCTTTAGCTTTTCAACAGATTCCGTAATATAGGACCATCTCATATTCTTACGTCTTCAAAACTCCTCCAATCACTTGAAAGAAAAATTCAATAAAAAAAAAAAACATGAAGGAAAATAATTAATCGATCTAGTTGGGTTCTACGTCTGGGAAAATTTATTTTGTACATATTTTCACGCAAACTTCTCTCTTAGGAGTTCTGGATTGTATTAATGTACATAGTGTTGTATATTTACGCACGTATTCTATAAATCTACTTTCTCAACCCCTTAAAAACCTTTTTTAACAAATCGAGTTTTTGCATTTGTGTTATATTGACAATATAATAACATTGCCCATGACTTCGTCCGCGTGGAATAGTGACTTATAGTAGCATTTTTTGGATGTATCTTTTGTTTTATTTTGAATTATAAGCACCGTCGTTTGGATATTTACATGTTTAACGTTATTCTTTAAATTGGCATAACTTTTTTATTTATAAACCAATTGACATATAACAAATATTAAATATTAAGTGAAAATTACCGCAAAATAATAATGAAACATAAAAATATTACATATACATTTTATTATATGTATTGATAAAGAAACTGAAGTAACAAGTCATTCAAATTGAAATTAAAATACTTATTTCAAAAATAAAACATGTATTCCAATAGCGCAGTAACTAGCTGTTCCCTGTAAAAGGAAATCGCACATAACCCTCCTGTGTAAATGAGCTATCGAAGACAAATATAATTTTGCAATTCAAAACAGTAGATACTGAGATTAACGCGTCTAAACAAACAAACAAACTTTTCAGCTTCTTAACATCAGTAAGATATTACTAACAATAAACAAGCCATACAAAACACTTAATAAGATTATTAAAAAGTCATTCACAAAAACGAAAACGGATAGAGGAACAAGTTAATGTTCAAGAGAAGTTAGTGAATATAGATAAACGCTCGGAAGCGATCGAATGCGGTGGAAATCTCCGATTATTTGGATAGAGTTTCGAATTTGGCATTCAATAGCTGCCATCCGAAATCATCTGAATAGCTCTGAATGGAAATTAAGCGACGCTAAAGTGTAGATGCGTCAGGGATTTCGTCGCGCTTAGTAGCACGGTACGTTGTAAGTGTTGGGACGGTTATTGAAAATTTTAACATTATTTACAGTATATTATAATATCGCACAATAATACAACTGTACTGTGTGGCTACGGTACTAAAGAATTTAGCCACCCCCTCTCTTCCCGTGGGTGTCGTAAGAGGCGACTAAGGGATAACACAGTTCCACTACCACATTGGAACTTAAAAAGCCGACCGGTGGCGGGATAACCATCCAACTGCTAGCTTGGAAATACACAGGCCGAAGACGGGCAGCAGCGTCTTCGGTGCGACAAAGCCAGCACTGCGGTCACCAACCCGCCTGCTCAGCGTGGTGACTATGGGCAAAACACATGAGTTCACGCTATTTTTGACGTAAACTTATGGAGGCCTATGTCCAGCAGTGGACTGTGATAGGCTGTTATGATGATGATGATGATGATGATGACAATAATACAAAATAAAAGAGGAGAATTAACACCATATTTTATTTTATTTACTTGTGTTTGACAAACAAACAGTGCAATGATGAAAAAAATAAGAAATAATAACAAAAAATCTCATAAGCCAGTTCAAGTCTTCACCTGTATGTTTCAAAATATGTGAATCTGTAATTCTTTTTACGAAACGTTGATTTACGACAATCATACCTCCTGACTGAGCTTTTATTCATTCGATCTCCGCGCATAATAAGACACAATGGCTTTACAGATGTGTGCGTTGTTATTTTTTTTTTTTTGTTTTATGAGTGTATTTGTGTGTTTGTATGTGTCTTGAGCGTCGACTGGGCTGTTGTGTGTTTGATATGACTTCACATCGACTTTTCTAAAAAAGGCGTAGATTCCTGCCTACTAGAGGCCGTTGATTGTAAGCAGTTTATATACATTATACTAGCTGACCTGGCGAACTTCGTATGACCTTATTTTTTTCTGAAATATCATCATTACAGCCTATACAGTCCACTGCTGGACATAGGCCTCCACAAGTTTACGCCAAAAATAACGTGAACTCATGTGTTTTACCCATAGTCACCACGCTGGGCAGGCGGGTTGGTGACCGCAGTCCTGGCCTTGTCGCACCGAAGACGCTGCTGCCCGTCTTCGGCCTGTGTATTTCAAAGCCAGCAGTTGGATGGTTATCCCGCCATCGGTCGGCTTCTTAAGTTCCAAGATGGTTGTGGAACCTTGTTATCCCTTAGTCGCCTCTTACGACACCCACGGGAAGAGAGGGGGTGGCTAAATTCTTTAGTGCCGTAGCCACACAGCACTTTTTCTGAAATATAATAATAACATAATATAGCAAAATAAAATATAGCCTATCTTTTAAGTTGGATCAAACTGCACACGGTGTGCAAATTTGACTAAAATCGGTTAAGTAGTTTAGGAGTCCATTGAGGACAAACATTGTGACACGAGATTTATATATATTAAGATACAAAGTAGTAACCCATTTAATGAAACTGTCATATATGTATATTTATGTGTCATATACATAG
The DNA here is from genome assembly GCF_905220565.1 of Melitaea cinxia. Classification (NCBI taxonomy): domain Eukaryota; kingdom Metazoa; phylum Arthropoda; class Insecta; order Lepidoptera; family Nymphalidae; genus Melitaea; species Melitaea cinxia. The sequence continues at coordinate 373,749 of NC_059416.1, forward strand.
AATATTGGTCCGTCCGTACCTATTGTGTATAGAGGTAATAATTCCAGCTTGTTAGTTTGTCATGCAAATAGTACGAAATTACTTACTGTGCAAATTTCATGCAGATCGAATCAAAACTAGAAACTGTCGGTGAGGCAGACGGACAAACATTAGCTCAGACTGGGCTTGTTGTAACAATAAACATTCATATATGATAAATAACGTATAAAAAATTTATATATAAGAAATGACTAGCCCGTTGGCGCAGTTTGTAGTGACCCTGCTTTCTGCTCCGAGGGTTGTGGGTTCGATTCCCACCCAGTCTGGGTGTAATATAAATATTTATTTATATATTTATATATGTCTTATTTGTAAGTATGTTTATCGAAAAAAATATAGCGATACCAGTCGGCTGTTATCTATAACACAAGCATTAAGTTGCTTACTTTAGGAACAGACGACCGTGTGTATATTGTGTAGATATTAAAATATATATATATATATATATATATAATAAATAATAATATATATATATATATATATAAATATATAAGAAATTTAGCTTAAACAATATTATCATCATCACTTTAGCCTATCTCAGTCCACTGCTGGACATAGGCCTCCACGAGTTCACGCTAAAAATGTCGTGAACTCATGTGTTTTGCCCATTCGTCACATTTAGGAATATCAGGAGAGAAACTACCAATATATATTTGCTAAATAATTTTTAAGTATTTATAATGCTCCTAATTCACCATGTTTGAATAATATCTTTTATATAAAATTCTCGTGTCACAATGTTAGTTAACATACTCCTCCGAAACGGCTGGACTGATTTTTATGAAATTTTGTGTGCATATTGGGTAGATTTGAGGATCGGCCAACATCTATTTTTCATACCCCTAAGTTATGGGGGGGAGATTAAGGGACTAATAACATATATAGAAAAACAACGTTTGTGGGGTCAGCTAGTAATTTATATGAATGTCATTCGCAGACTAGTTGCACATTGGCACAGTTTCTAGTGACTCTGCTTTCTGCTCCGAGGATTATGGGTTCAAGTCCCACCCCGCGTCTGGATATAATATATTTATTTATATATATTTATATATGTATTATCTATAAGTATGTCTATCGAAAAAAAAAATATAGCATTCAGTTGCTTACTGTAAAAACACGACCGTGTGTATACGTACCCTCTTGTATAAAAAAAAAAAAAAAAAACTGAACAATAACTTTTTTGTTAAATTCCACGTAGACGAAGTTGCGGGCACGGCTAGTTACCTATGACACCAGCATTAAGTTGCTTATCTCAGGAACAAATGACCCTGTGTACATACACAAAAAAAAATATTTATTTATTTAATTCTTAATATACCCGGAAGATAATTGTGTTTGCTCGCAAACGAAAAAAAAACCGACTTCAATCAAATCGACGAGTAATACAACGTAGATCAACGCAAAAATAGTCAAGTAACTACGCGTTATCAAAGATTACTCAAAAAGTAGTTGTCAGATATCAATAAAATTTATATGTGACCACATGACAAACATCAGGTATCGATTAAATTAAATATTATCAGAATCGGTACACCCAGTAAAAAGTTATTGCGGATTTTCAAGAAATTCCCTCGATTTCTCTGGGATCCCATCATCAGATCCTGGTTTCCTTATCATGGTACTAAACTAGGAATATCTTCTTTCCAACAAAAAAAGAACTATTAAAATCGGTACACCCAGTAAAAAGTTATTGCGGATTTTCAAGAGTTTCCCTCGATTTTTCTGGGATTCCATCATCAGATCCTAGTTTCTTTATCATGGCACTAAACTTGAGATATCTCCTTTCCAACAAAAAAAGAATTATCAAAATCGGTACATCCAGTAGAAAGTTATGCCGTATAATACAACGTAGGTCGACGAAAAAAGCGTCAAGTAAAAACGCATTATTAGATATAACTCGAAAAGTAGTTGTTAGATCTCAAATAAATTTAAATGGGACCAATTGGCACACACCACCTTTCGATTAAAATAAAATTTGTCGAAATCGGTCTACACGGTCAAAAGTTCTGATGTAACATACATAAAAAAAAAATACAGTCGAATTGAGTACCTCCTCCTTTTTTGAAAGTCGGTTAAAAACCAACATTCCTGAATAGAATTTACATAAGCGTTAATTACAAAATTCCTACATTAAAGCTTTAATGGGTTTTAATTACAGTTCATGTTTTTGGACGATATCGGGAATGCGGAATCCGATCCCAATTCTGTCACGGTTTGGCCGTGTACGGAAATTATTCGGACATCATTTGTGGTTTTGTTCGGGACCCGCGCGATCACTACAACACACTATGGAAATGTACCCACAAAAGTATAAAATAAATTTACATTCATTGATAAACACACATATTTAATGGTTGATTTGTTTTGTCTTTTTTTTATATCACTAGGTCGACCAACAAGCGTACGGCTCACCTGATGGTGAGAGATTACCGTAGCTTATAGACGCCTGCAACACCAGAAGCATCGCAAGCGCGTTGCCGACCCAATCCCCAATCCCCCCAGGAGCTCTGGTCACCTTACTCACCAACAGGAACACAATACTGCTTGAAAACAATATTATTTTGCTGTGATCTTCTGTAAGGTCGAGGTACTAACACAGAAGGCTGCTCCATATTTTGAGCAGGAAATTCCTGCTGTGCCCTACCTCAGTTAAAGTTGTCAATTCATTTGTTGTGTTTCGATAAAGATTTTTGAGGTATAAAACAAGTAAAAACAAACAAAAGTGATTTTAAACAACAATCCCTTTGAATCGGATCTTATTAAGATTATTTAACTCAGTTCAAATATATTTAGAAACGGCTACAATGCATTTATTATTATATTTGTTTGTAAACAATTTCTATTAAATTGACGCTTTCAGCCTGTAACATCCAAATGCTGGGCATAGGTTTTTTTCGCCATGTAGAATAAGGATTGGAGCTTAATCCACCACGCTGCTCCACTACGGATTTGCGGATATGTTCCCTACTACGTGTAATACCGCTATCAGGTATTCATGATAACAATCGAAGCCGACGGCTTAACGTGCTTTCCGAGGCACGGTGAGCCACGATGTGGATCTACCACAAGGACAGACATACAAATACAAATATCCATCCCGGAAATCGTATCCGCAAAACGCCGGTGTTTTAGGCTTACTCGCACAATTGCACCAGAGGATTGTTATTTGATTTACATGAATAAGTATTTTTTTCTTACAAATAGTTATTAACAGAGATCTCATCGCCAAGTAACGATCTCTTCCAGACAACCTTATTATATCATTACTTCAGCCTGTCGCAGTCCACTTCTGGACATAGAGCTTCACTATTTCGCACCAAAAATGGCGTGAACTCATGGGTGTTGCCCATAGTCACCACTCTGGGCAAGCGGATTGGTGACCGTAGGGCTGGCTTTGTCGCACCGAAGACGCTGCTGCCCGTCTTCGGCCTGTGTGTTTCAAAGCCAGCAGTTGGATGGTTATTCCGCCATCGGTCGGCTTTATAAGTTCCAAGGTGGTAGTGGAACTGTGTTATCCCTTAGTCGCCTCTCACGACACCCACGGGAAGAGAGTGTGCTATGTTTTTTACTACCGTAACCACACAGTAGCACCTAATTATATATATCGGAAAAGAGTCTCCAACGTAGGCTTCTTAATAAAACTATCTTCAATATAATAATGTTCATGCTATACTTCGTGGTAATTTGTTTCATAATAAAACTATTTTCGATACAAAACAATCACTTTAATTTTACACCTTTATCAAGAACTTAAACGAACACTTGATAACAATATTTCAGTGACTAGAAATTCTAACATTAATACTTAGTTACAAACATTAGTAATGTTATTAATCTGACAACTCGATTAAGAATAATTGCCAGCACGATCGTCGCACCGTATTTAAAGCGCCCGACTGTCGTAGCTCGCTGTATCGAACTATATATGGTAATAGTTTCATATTAGGCCTATAAAGCGTTTTCGAACCATATATGGTAATGCGCTCGCGAGCCTCGCGCTGACGTAATCAATTCGTATAAACACGTTTAAACATGAACCTAACGCGGCTTTAGTAATAATAAAGTAGAAGCAACTCGTAGAAACCGGTTTTTGACATCGGAAAGTGTCTCGCGCCGACATATAGTATTCATAAAAATTCTAAGCAGAGACCAGGCAACGAGCTCTTTTCATACTACAAAGCTGTCAGAACTTTTATAACATCAACAGTCAGAAACAATGTCACGCAATTTTTTTTAATTAATTTTGACAGGCAGAAGTTTTGCCATCAAAGTGCGCATCCTTGTGGGAGCACTTGAATACAAATGAAATAAATAATTTGCTTTGTTTTATCTCGAGTTCAAATTACAAAATACACATAGACACATACATATATACATCAATATGTATGTCTATATACGTGTTTTATGTAAATGTGTGCGTGACGCTAATGAGTTGTCGTTATTCAGGATACGCAAGGGTTGTTATCACTCAGACATTTAAATATCGCATGTTATTAAAATTAATTACGTGTACTTAAAAATATGTTTCATTTATTTATATGAGGTATTCTCTTCTCGGTCTGTGAAAAAGGAGAGAATTTCATGGTAAGCCATTTTTAAAAATACTAATTTATTTAGTTAATTGAGGTGGGGGTGGGGGCTCAAAATATGGAGCGTTCCGACTGGGGTAGTACTTCGACTGTAATAATAATACTGCTTCCAAGCAATGTTGTGTTCCTGTTGGTTAGTAAGGTGATCAGGGCTTCTGGGGGAATTGGGGATAGGGTAGGCAACGTGCTTGCGATGCTTGTGGTGTTGCAGACGTCTACGGGCTACGGTAATCGCTTACCATCAGGTGATCCGTACGCTTGTTTGCCGAACAAGTTATATATAGTAAAAGTTACAGCAGACATTTTTTTTCTTTTTTTTTTTCAATGATAACATCAAAATTCTATTGTACATATATAATTTGAGTACTGAATAAAAGTTTTAAGGTTTCATAGTCAGTATGAAATGATTGTACGGAACTTACCGGTTATTTTGATACTGTCGATATTTCAGCGACGTTACAGATGCCATTTTTAAAATAATAAACACGATAAGTCAAAATCAAGAGAGAGACTGAATATCTAGCAAGTTCTTAAAAAAATAAGCTTATCTATACATCTATACTATTATTATCACGCTGAAGAGTTTGTTTATTTGGTTGCTTAACTACTGGTGGAAATTGAAAACATTTATTGTGTTTGATAGCCCATTTATCGAAGAAGGCTATAGGCTAAGTATTTTAGTTTATTTTTTCATATAAGGCTATAATATTTTAGTTAACTTTTCATAAAATTAATACGATTGAAACAACAGGGCAAAACAAGTACAAAATAAAAACAAAAAAATCACGTTTCACTCCATAGCTTTAGAATAGTAAAATATTAATAAAGTCTAGTTTATTGTCGCTTCGGACGCTCAATATAAAAGATTTACTCGTTCGTGGAAATATGAAACTGCTCCTGCGAAGCAACGAAACCGACTAAATCATATTTCAAATCCGGTCGACGTAAAAATAATATTACAAAATATGTGAGAGTTATTGCCCGTGTTTTGATATTCACTCAGTTTATGTAGAGCTTAGAGCACATAGTGATAGAATGGTAATCCATTTCATATTAAACTTAAGTTTAACAATCGCTTTTTGATTTACATGTAAAATGGGGTTTTACCACGTTTGTTGAAAACTTACAAAAATATTCATTTGCTTAAAAGTAAGCTACGAGTATTTAATATCACACTGTGTTTACGTTATTTGTGTATCAATAATTTTGTGATAAATCCTAAAAATCAACCGTTTACACTACACTAAGTATGATGATGAGTTTTATACCTTTTTTTTGCAAATTATGATGTACCACAGGACTAAAAAATTATTACTAACAATTTCTATAAACTTTCCGGACAGTAACAATCCATAATTTCATATTATAATCTCTATTTAAATACATTTTAAAGGCTTAAGCTCCAAACCTTCTGTGATATAGAGAAAGAAGCTTTTGACCTACAGTGTGATGTTGCACGCAGAATTAAACAATTAATTACTTAATTTTAAGAGCCAAAAAATACCAATAATGTATTTTTTTTTTTTTTTTTTTTATTAACAAAAACCATTTAACAAATTTGTAATACAACTAAGTCTAACAAACTAAATAAACAGAAATGTATCATTACAAATTCAACATCAATGGTTACAATTAGATATAATAATATAAAATATTTGTGAAACCTGCAAGTGCGACTGAGGACCCATTAAATAAAATTAAATAAGTTATAATGTACCACGTTATATAAGTTTACTATAATTATATATACATATACTATTTAAATAATAATAAATATATAATAAAATGAGTCAAGTTATTATGTCTACATATATGTAAGTTTACTATAATTATATATACATATACATACATATATATTTATATACACAATTTGAAATTACAAAGTAGGGTATTGATAGTATTACACATAAATTTAAGTAAAATAGGAAAATTATTATAGAAGAATGCCTCATCTTACAGTGTTACATTCTTATTAAATGTTCATTACTGCTTTATGACCCATGCTAAATGATCAGTATCAACTTTCTAAAAGGATATTAATTACTTTTTTTTTATAACGACTAGTACTGTTCGCAAATATATCTGCGGAGTATAGAATTCTATTATAAGTTTCAAGCATGCGATATAATGGGGATCGAATTCCAGCATTAGTTCTATGTCTTGGAACTACAAATAAGGGCTTAGCGCGTGATGGACGCATATGGACTCGTAACGGAACAAAATAATCCATTTTATTTACCAAATCTACACAATCATATTTATTATTGCAAATGTCAAAAAGCAACATAGCCTCAAGCTGAACCCGCCGGGACTCAAGACTAAGCATCTTATATTTACTCAGTAATTCTGAATACGATAACCGTTTACGATGACATCTGAATTGAACTCGACGCAGAAACTTTTTTTGTACTTTTTCAATTGATATTTTATATTTTTCGTAAAGCGGGTTCCATATAGCCACTGCATACTCTAATTGCGGCCTAATAACTGACTTGTACAAGTAAACAAAGGTGGAAGATTTTCTAAACTCGAGAGTAGATCTCATCACAAAGTTATACAATTTGTATGCCTTAGAAATAATGTTATCCACATGTATGTTGAGGTGCAGTTTGCTGTCCAAGGTTACGCCCAAGTCCCTGATGAAGCTGACTTTCTCAAGATCAACATCACACAGTGAATAGGAATAGTTTCTAACATTTCTACGTTTGGTGAATGTTATACTCTTACATTTATCAACGCAAAGATGGAGTTTATTATTAATGCAGTACGTGCTAAACCTATCCAAATCGCTCTGTAGCAATATATGATCCCGAAAGCTGTCTATATTACGATATATCTTAAGATCATCTGCGTAAAGTAGGAATTTAGTATTTTTAAAGCATTTATCAATATCGTTTACAAATATTACAAAAAGAAAGGGGCCCAAAATTGATCCTTGTGGTACACCTGAACTAATATCCGTAACTTGTGATTCACAACCCCCAATAACCACTTTCTGAGTTCTATTACTGATATATGACTTAAACCACCTCCACAGGTTGCCCCTTATTCCATTGTAAGCAATTTTTTCTAATAATATTTTGTGATCGACGCGATCAAAAGCTTTGCTGAAATCTGTATATATGCAATCAACTTGTTTGGAAGTGTCAAGAGCTTGAAATAGGTCAGTAGTGTAAGATAAAAGATTAGTCACTGTAGATCTTCGCTTAACAAAACCATGCTGCTGTTGCAAGATAGAATTCTGCAAACGAGGATAAATAAGGTTATGAACCAATCTTTCAAAAACTTTCGAGAGGACAGATAAAATAGAAACAGGTCGATAGTTTTCTACGTTTCTTTTAGAACCGCTTTTATGCACAGGAACAATACGAGCAGCCTTCCAAATTCGAGGAAAAATACCCTTATTTAAACAGCTATTATAGATATAATACAGAGGCTCATCAATGACTGTTGCAGTTTCTTTAAAGAAAATGGCAGGTATATTATCAATTCCAGCACCTTTACTGACATCCAGGACTTTAAGGTAATTACAAATATTTGTTCTAGGTAAATAAACATTGCTCAGTATTAAATCTGATGCGTTACTGTAAGTAAGACTATTGTCAGTCATAGATTCAATATTTGCGGCAGACGGTTCAAATACTGAGCTAAAATACGAACTAAATAACTCACATGCATGCTCCAGGTTATTCGCAACTGTATTTTTATATTGTACATTACAAGGTATATCGTTAATACGCCTACGATTTGATATATACCTCCAAAAATATTTAACATTATCTTTTAAACTTGATTCTAGCGTATTCATATACTTCTTATAACATTTATTCGACTCAGTTCTGAATTCCCTTCTGTATATTGAAAACAAATTATAGTATGACTCACTTTTATATTTTTTCATTTTGATCCAGGCTTTATTTTTTTTCTTATATAATTCAATAAGTTTATATGAAAACCAAGTAGGATAGGAATTTGATTTTATTAATTTCTGTGGTATGTTCTCTCTGACTAATTCATAAATTTTTTCGTAAAATACAGATACAGCGTCTTCAGGCTCTTTATTTGATAATAGTTGTGCCCAATCTGTATCGGAAATTTTTTGTTTAATCGAGTCATAGTCGGCTTTATTATAACAATATTTGTAACTCGGTTTGCACCGCAAACTTTTCTGATCGAATTTAAATGGGACTGAAACCCAAAAAGGTGGGTGGTGTTTATCCGTTGATATTAACGGCATAGTCACTGTTGCTAATTCACAGTCAAATCTACTAGTGAAAAACAAGTCCAAAATGCTATTATTGAAATTTTTTAAAAAATTCACTTGATGACAAGAAGTAATAGACATAAAATCATAAATGCATCTATATGCCAAGTTCAAATCACTACTATTACTTAAATCACAAATATCATCACTATTCCATGACAAATTTGGCAGGTTAAAGTCTCCGACAATAAATATATCAGTTATTTTTTTAGTATGTGTATCTAACAACTTATCCCGTAAAGAGCTAAAATAGTCTACGTAAACCTGGTTACACTGTTTAGGTGGTATATAAACTGCACAAATACAGCAATTATGTTTTGCGAGTGTTAATTCAATAAACACCTGATCGACAATAGGAGGGAGCGGACCGATGGTAGCGGACATGCAGCCAGCGCATAGCACTCGCCGCACAGCCACCAGTACTCCTCCGCCGTCACGACGTCCACACGCTTCCCGCGTGCGGTCTGAGCGAAATACAATGTACCTGTCGTCTATGAATTCATTGTCCTTGATCCCCTCATGCAACCATGTTTCAGTTAATATTATTATATCATAAGAGTGTGCAAGAATGCTCATATATAATGTATGTAGTTTAGTCCTGAGGCCACGGCAGTTCTGATAATAAATAGATAAATCTGCGTTAGCCATAGTTAATAGGGTATTTAATGAAGGATTTAGTTAATATTTAATTTAAACATCTTTTAAGTACAATATATATGTATGATATTTCATACCTTAATCCCCATATTATTAGGTAAATTACATATATAGAATTAATTATTTTTTTGGGGTTAGAAATAAAATAGTAGTCATAAATAATTTTAAACGTAAAATTATAAACAATTTTATACATTAATTTTAAAACACTTACAGTCACACTTACAAAATATTTCAATGTAGAATTTATTTTTGAGTAATAATATGTATACAATTTAACACTTATGCGACTTAATTTTGTTTTTGATGTCCAGCTCATTACGTACAGCAAATATAGGTGAATTATCGGTTTGACGTACAAGTATGGTGCCATTTTTGACCCACACATACTTAAAGTTATTATTCTTGGCTTCTTCACGACAACAGCGAAATAATTGCTTGTTTCTGGCACTAAGATGTTCATTTACATAGACATTTTGAATTGTTCCCGAAACAAGTAGCTTGTCAGACTTAAGTCCCTTAGATGCTCTCGCAGCAGCGATAATATTATCACGAATTATTTTGGTTGTGAACCTCACAATCACGTTCTTTGGCCGATTATTAGTTTTTTCAATATGAGGCACTCTATGAATCGAGACAATATCTTGAGCATTAATTGGATGCTTAATGACGCACCCTAACTTCTCCATTATTACTAATAAATTCTCGTCACGGCGCTCAGGTAAATTTGCAATTTCTATATTGTGGGATCTAGCCTGTTGTTCCATGGTGTCTAACCTATCTTGTAACACCTGGATCTGTCTTTCCTCGGCAACATTCAGCTTAATTTTTTTTTCCATCTCCTCAAGACGTTTTTCAAAGTTATCCTGCCTTTCCATTGTGAATTGAAGAGACTTCTCAAAAGTATTAAATCTTTCACTCAGCTTCTCAAAAGAATCTCGTATGGATAGTGTCATCTTTTTAACTTCTTGTTCAATCACAGATTGTACAGATTTTAGAACAGAATCAATAATAGTCGAGCTTAAATCATCCTTCCAGCAATTTAATTTCTTATCAATCGTGTTCTCAATAACATTTATCACAGAATCGTTAATTTCCATTTCAGGCTGCTTGCGTTTACGCATATTAATAAAAGAATTATCAGCAGAACGCACAGATTCGGGTAGATCTGGATTCGATAAAAATTTTACTTGCGGGTTAGACGAACTTGCTGGCGGCGATCGCTGCATCATTAGTTAACTCGGTACACACAAACTTAGTTCTTAATATATGGGTCACACGGTCTATATCTATTCGCACTTAAACTCGTTAAATTAAAATTAGACTGAGAATTCACATACGCGTCTGCACAAAACGGGTTTCACAAGACGAAAGTATTGAGTAATATTTCGTTATACTCAGAATACACTCAACCTTATTCTGATGTCTGAATCCTTATTGAAACTTCATATACACTGAGGGTTCAATGGCTGCCTTGTATGCTCGTCGTGTATTTTAAACATTTTTCAATTTACAACAGTTCCTCATATTTCCGCAGCGAAACTTGTAGAATATCTCGTACGTTTTATAAATATTTATGTTGAATGCAATAAAATGTTTCAGACATTTTTATTAGGTACGAGCTAACTCGGCAATTTTATGTTCCATGTTCGTTAAAAATTGTATTCAGTTTTTGTTGAAAATTATTTTGTTGCAGCGCAACTTTTGGACGTTGTAATAAGGTTTTCTTGCAGATTAGTGAGCAGTGTTTAACACAAATTTGTAAAATTCTTCCAGTCTTTTTAGGGCTTACAAAAAGAACCCATTCTTGTTGAAAACGGTATTTGAGCTGACATTGTTTATCCTGTCATCACTGTGGTGGAAAAAGCTAAAATCAGTTAGGTAAGCCATGTAATACGCTCTACTTTGTGACTAAACGCAGAAAAAAATCTCCACGCTGAAAATTTCAAGAACGACTACTATTAGATCTGAACTGATTTGACTGCCTATGACGCCCCACTATTGGGCAAAGACTTCTTTATCAATATAGGAGACTAGTTGCAGCTAAACCATCAACACTACTCCACTACGGTATTTATTTGGCAAATGATTTCCTTGGAGGGCCAATGGCCAATCAGTAGTCCACCAGCGAGTAGTCCAACCAATGAGTAGTCGCTATTAGGTGTTTATGATAACGATTGGAACCAACGATTTTGCGTGTTCTTCGACGCTCGGTTTTTAAGATCCTGATATTCACATAACCTTTCCAGAAACATATAATTGATTATTTATCATTTCAGACTGTAACATACCGCTGCTAGGCATGTGTCACTTTTAGCCATGTAGGGTGTAGGTAAATAACGCTAATCAAACTTAGAATGCTTAAACATCTTCAACAGTGTAAAACTCAAATTTATACTAATTTTTTTTTTTTTTTTTTACTTTCAGGTAATTGTCATCTTGTTACAAGACAAGGAAACTCTTCAGGTAATTTATTCGATAAGACTATCAATAACTAGATGTTCAAGATGTCTTCTCTCGTCTTAAGTCTAATATCCGACATCTCCGTTGACATTCATGGCTATGGTCTTGGTACTTGGTGGCATAGACGATGTTTTGTGGCCCAAATTACTTCTGAATAAAAGAGTTTTAAGTAGAAAATATATGCTTCTTGTTTATCTATCTTACGGTTAAAACGCAGTAACTTTTTTACTAACTTCAAAAAATGGAGGAGGTTCTCAATACGACGGATTTTTTATAATAATAATAAATTTATTTGTGAAAAACATAGTTAAAATTTTACAAAAAAAAACACATAGTACATAATTTGTAACACGACTACAAATTGAACGTAAACGAAAAACAAATAAAAAAGAGTTACAACATAAACTTAATGATTAAAAGTCAAAGTGCCTGGGATGGATATTTGTATTTCAACAAATATTTCTTTTCGGTTTGGATGTCTGTTGTTGTGGATGTCCCCACCATGCTTCGGAGAGCACGTTAAGTTGTCGGTCTCGGTTGTTATCATGTACATCTGATAGCGATCGTTACTAATAGAAGGGAATATATCCGCCAACCGCATTGGAGCAGCGTGGTAGATTAAGATCTGATCCTTCTCCTGGAGAAAGAAACCTATTCCCAGCAGTGGAATATTACAGGCTGAAGCGTAACTAATGAAATATTTACATCTTGCTAAACCATTGGAAGTAAGCAAATAAAAAAAATATTTTAAATATTGTAGGTCAAAGATAAAATAAATACAAAAAAGGTTAAATTAATTTATTCATATGTCGTAATTCTCAACTCGTAACAAAACATCCCGCGCCCGTCACTCATTGACACAACGCTGTACAGTTAGCTGGACAGCTGAAACGTAATTCACGCCTGACCTGTTTTCTACTACAATTTATTAGATATGCACTTGTTTGTTTTATACGTAAATAATATAGATCAATTTTGTTTAAAAATAAATAGATAAATTTAATTTTATTTAAAAGTTTATTATTTTTAATACTACTATTGGCAAACTTATGTACTGTCCGATTGTGGTAAGCAAAATATGTATGACAGACTGATGATCTGTGGAGACCTGCAAAACCAAGAGCATTTTAACTGCGTTGGCATATGAACAGAATACAATTTTATAGAAATATCGTTTAGCTGTGGTCTTCTATGAGACTGACGCGCTTCCCTAGTTGTCAATCAGTCAATCAGTCAGTTCAGCCTATTCAGTGCTGGACATAGGCCTCCCCGATTTCACACCAAACATCCCAGTTTCCCGCAATCCTTTTTTTTACGTAGGGAAAATCCATCATGGATACCCTCTGGCGCAGGGGGCGCCAGAGGGAAGACTGCCGCCTGCCACGATCTCTCACTGTCGAGTGATCTGTCTCATGGCTTTTACGATGCTCGGCAGTGAGAGATCCTGTCCGAGGACCGCCGAAAGCGCACCCCGCTGCGACTCCCACGCGGCGCACACCTCCAGCGTGTGGAGCGCCGTATCCTCTGGTGCCCCACACTCGTGGCAGACTGGAGTCGCCTCCCCTCTCGCGATTTGGTGCAGGTACTAACCGAAGCACCCGTGTCCGGAAAATACCTGCACCAAACGGAAGGTCAGCGGCCCGAACTGCCACCTCACCCACTTCTGAAGGATCGGCCTGATCGCGTCCACCGTCCACTGCCCGGGAACCGGCGGGGCCAGAACCTCCGTCCATCGCCGCAACAGGGTGTCCTACGTCTGCCTCCGCATGCGTGCGACCTCCTCCAATGTTGGGGGCTATCCCCGGGATCTCCTCGCCGCCACAAAGTGGTAAAAAGTAGGTGGTTTCGGCGAGGATAGTTTTTCCGCTATACTCATCCAGCCTACACCGGCAATCTTACGTAGATCGTCGGTCCAGCGGGCCGGAGGACGTCCCCGGTTCGTTTGCCAACACGCGGTCTTCACTCCAGGACACGTCTCCTCCAACGGCCATCAGCCCTGCAATACAGTTGAGCATTTCGAAATTTTAGGAAGATATTTTCTACTCTGCCTTTCGCTAATAAGATTGTTCTCTAAATGTTTTAATATTGCTTATAGACATCATAAAGATTGTTTTAAATTTTGACTTTAAAGTAAAAGCTGCTATTGTATATATAATATTCATATTATCAATATATATTACATATAGCAATATTGTTTATTTAGTTACAATTTAACACAAACAAATAAACAATTTCGATCAAGTAAGTTATCGGTAACCGTAATTCACAACTCGAAACATTTCATCATAGTATCCGTCACCGATGATCGGATAACAAAGTGCCAGCCACTTAATCCTGTTTGTGAGTCAACTGGTCGATGTAATTAGCGCTCCACTTTCAGTTATAAATGTGTAGTTGATGTTCCTTCTCTCTTTTAGTTTAAACGTAACATTTCATTTTTTCTTACTTCTGCGCAGTTTTGTCAGCATTGTCTGCATACTTTTTGCTGTAATTAATTTCAATTTTTTAATACCATTAATGAACTCTCGTTCGATCGACATAAATAACAGAAATGCCTATAGTAAAATGTGGATACTAGAGGTTGATACAAATTATATATTTTCGACAAAAAATATCATTCGTGATTATCATTAAGTTACTATTTTAGGTATAAGACAACAGAAGAAAATGTATATAAAAACTAGATGTACCCGCGACTTTGTCGGCGTGGAATTTTACAAAAAAGTTATCGTTACAAAATAGTTATTGTTGAAAAAAAAAACTAAAATCAAAGCAGCCTAAGCTACTCTTTATTACATCAACTATCTGCCAGTGAAAGTCTCGTCAAGATCGGCGCAGCCGTTTCAGAGATTAGCTAGAACAAAAACAGACAGACAGACAGACAGATAAAAATTGTAATAATTATTTTGGTTTATGTACCGTGTATACATCCATATGTGTATATATATATTACAAACATTCCAATTTTATTTACTTGTATAGATGTTGAAGTCTAGTGAACCTGAGTATGTTTTAAATCTATAGTCAAAACTAATATAGTATAAATAATCAAAAATGATAATTGAAAATTAGGCATAATTTCCTTGACTAAAATTTTAATTTGATTTGACTTAAAATTAGAAACATATAAGTTCTTTGTTCATACTCATATATCTTTAGCTCAATATCTAATCATTCGAAAACTATCAATTACATTAATTAACTCATAAATCACAACAACTGAATAAAAATATTTTTGAACATCACTAGACACTTAGACACTGGAAGCTAATGTCAAAATACGATAGTTTACAAGTATCGATAATAACCACATCGATAACAGCGTCCTCGTAATCACTTCTCGCATCCAAAGTGCATTAACTAGATGAGCGGGTATGACGCGCAAAGCGGTCTCGTTTAATAGCTAAAGTTTGCAGTTACGTTCACCAATTTAATGGATGATGAACTAGCTTAGGTATTATGTCTTTAGTTTTAACTGTAGTTTTAAACTTTTTCAGCCGAGTCTAATAGTTTAATGCAACGTTATTCTGTGACAGTTGTTGTTTTGTTCTAGTAATTGAAATGGTTTTTTCATAGTAGACAGAGATAGTAATGTTTTAATTGTAAATGAGTATCGTCACGTCTAAGCAGAACAAGAATTTTATTCGAAAATGGTGAGCTTCTTGGCACATTTGTACAATGACAATTTGAAGTACTCTAAGCCTTGACATATATGATTTACTAGCTGTTCCCGCGACTGCGTCTACGTGGAATTGAACAAAAAAGTTATTGTTCAGTTTACAGAGTTATAAAAAAAAATTCTAAAATAAAAGCAACCTAAGTTATTCCTTATTACATCAGCTATCTGTCAGTGAAAGTCCCGTCAAAATCGGTCTAGCCGATAGAGATTAGCCGGAACAAACAGAAAAACAGACAAAAATTGTAAAAAATGTTATTTTGGTATATGTACCTTGAGATAGAAAGATAGATATAAAAAGCGGCTATTTTAATGTTACAAACAGACACTCAAATTTTTTTATATTTATTTGTATAGATAATGCAATATGTTTTTAATGTTAAAAATGGTGTTGAACTCTTCTTTAAGATATATTTACTTAGGGTATTTTCATATATTTACATTGTCTAAGTCATAACTCCTTCTTCATGACTCCTTATGATTCCTCCTGACTCCTCCTTTTCCATAATTATTTGCCTTTAGGAAATAACTAGTTTTAGTTTAGTCTATTAAATATTACAAAAATGAGAGACATTTGTTTTCTTAGTAGCCTAAACTTTCAGATACTATTCAAAATAAACATAGGCTTAAAAACATTAGGTTCGATGAGGTTAGGGCACAGCAAGATATTTCCTGTTCAGAGTGTGGAGCAGCTCGACTGTGGTAGTGCCTCGATCTTACAAAAGATCACAGCTAAATAATACTTTTTTCAAGTAATGTTGTGTCCCTTTTAGTGAGTAAGGTGATCAAAACCCTTGAAGGGAATTACGGATAGGGTAGGCGATGCGTTTGCAATGCTTCCGGTGTTGCAGACGTCTATAACTTACGGTAATCGCTTACCATCAGGTGAGCCGCACATTTGTTTGTCGACCTTGTTATTTCTATAAAAAAGACACTATAAAAAAAACACAATATCAAAACAACATTATAATTATGTTCACGCGTGTAAAACTGCAAAAAATTGATCAAACAAGAACCCAAAACACCCTTAACCCTTACTTAAATACCCAAATTTGTACCCTGATAAAAGATTGCAACATCTCGATGAAAGTCCATTAAAGGCCTCACGTGAGGCCTGCATTGACGCGCCACTACGTGTTCGAAATTAATGGCTTTTAGTTGGAAACTTTCTGAAAGGAACGTTTCGTGGAAGGGAAACGTAGGAACATTCCTGTCAGCATTAGGCGTGTCTTGAATTATGTGAGGTTATTATGAGCTTGTTTGAGTTTCTAGTTTATATTTGTTTTTATATCACTGGTTGTTAAAAAAGTGTGTGTGTCAGCTCCAACACACCATTGGAGTTTACTCCTTCAGATCGACTGTCTAAATAGGCCAGAATGGGCTTACTAGTCTAAGTAAAAGATTAATACCATATCAAATGGTAAATAAACTAATCAAATAACGCCATCTATCGGAGCCCTATTGTGTACGAGAAAGGTCGTTCGTTCAGTAAATTTTACTCCTGATATTTTTTTCATCCCGGGGCTGTATTGTTGGTGTTTTACAATAAAATACTTTTAATTATATTACTGTAATATCTACGATTCTTATTTTTGGGCTACCCATTAGGAATTCTAAACATTTTTGAATATCATATCAAAAACGGTGTCGTCTCCTGTCAAAATTTTTCATTGTAATATGAAACTTTGAATAGTTACGGGTTTCTGTAAAGTGGTCGCTATAGACGGCGTCACGGTTCACTTAAACCGAATATAAAAATCATCATATCAAAAATTTCGATCTAGCGGGTACATCGTGCCATAGCTTAATTGGCTAGACACGGTCAGTCGCCGCGTCAACGCGGGTTCGAACCCCGCTGGAGCGAATAATTTTTGATATGATATTCAAAAATGTATTACTGTATTTTATTAGTATATAATTTAAAATAATCTTACTATGTAGTTAGGAAATAAGTAGAAACATGTCTCACTGTATTTTGTCGGTATATTCTTATATATATTTTTACTACTACAGGGGCTTTATTAGAAAATCGACTCTTAAGGAGAGGAAATTTTACAGTCTGCCCTATCCTTGACTCTTACCAGGAGTTCTCGATACATTACTCACCATAAAACACAACACACTTGACTCTATTATGTGGCTGTTACAGTATGTAACGTAAAGTTAGTAGCATACTTCCCCAGTCGTCTTCTCTAACTCAATAAATAATAATTTAAAACTAAGTGTTTGAGATATCGTTAATATTAATCAATCAAAAGCTTTCTCTAAGTATGACTACGTTTGTTTTTACGACATCGGTTTTAGGCTTTATAGTAGGCTATATAGTAGTTACGAGTACATACTAATGTATCTACTATATAATATATATGTACTATGTGCTCACAAATAACGCCTACAAACTAAAACCCTGTGTCATCGTATTCGCAATGAAACAGCGCTCATTTTGATGACAGATTTATTTACTAAATATGTGGATGTAACAAAAACAGTGTATATTAATATACATGTATACACCTGCCAACCCAGCAGTTATGCCAGGAAAATAATAGACAAATAGGCAACCCAACGTTTGCATTTCCAGTCAGTTTCGGCTTCATACTGTCGGTAGGTATTAAATTTATTCTTTAAACTCGCAGGTGAACTTTTAAATAAAAATAAATTTATCACTTTTGATTTATATATAGCCTGACCAGGAATTATTAATCAACTCTTTGGTGATTAATTTTATAATATACTAAAATAAATACAAAACAATTTTCATTCATTAAGCAGTTCGTCCCTAGTTCGGATCTCCTAACATAGGCTCACAGAACTGTCGATCTGTAGTCTTTACTAATAAATCACATGTAAAATAAGTATTATTATAATACATCATTTTAGTAAAATTTCATGTTAATAAAGTGCACGGGCATTTTGGAGCCTGTGGATGTTCATTTAAAATAAAAAGAAAAATATATACCTATTCTACCTTTCCCAATTAAATTCATACCAATTTTCAATTCTGCCGATTGATATAAAACTGATGGCCAATAAAACCTAACTCAGGCAACCTTTAGAAATCGTTACAACCAGCTCTCAGTTTCCAACTTTATGGCCACTTCACACTGACGTCTCATTTTATCGTCGAGTCGCTCCGCTAGTTCCTTTCATGGCAAACTTCCAGAGACTTATAATACGTGATCTACTTAGCGATTCTCGTGCAATTTATATGTCCTGGATGTTATGTTAACCTATATACGTTGGTTTATGTGCGTACTATCAACTACATAGTTAAATTCTCATGTGCAGGTTAAACTACTGTCTAATATAGATTTCAAATGTAATATAATGGTCTGATTTTTCATCGCTAGAAAGGTTGCTCTGCGCTCCTTTGCGTTATATGTTTGGTGGGTTTTTTTTTGGATTTTTATTTTTGTTTTTTACTGTTACAATTGTGCCACTGCATTACATTTTAAAATCATTTTGGTAAACCAAACATGAGATAAAACTTTGTCACTAACTAAAAAAAGTCTTATCAATTAATTATAGAGCCATTTATCCAGGCTAACTGAGAATGTAAAATCTCGAAATTCAACAACACACTTCTGTCTGTCTTCTGACTTCTTACAGTTTGACTGTGAGTTTGTCTAAATATAATATATACCTTTAAAATTCAGTTATGTTTGACAAAGGAAGTTAAACATGATTTGTTATAGACGGTAGCATTGCACCTTGATACTGTCGGTCTGAGACCTAGTACTATTGTTTAGAAAGTGATAACGTTATTACTACAACGTACATGATCGTTAGCAGAATATTGTGTTTTCGAGGAACAGACAACACTACTAGCTATAATAACAACTACCATTGGCAACATGCAATGCAGCCATTTCGTATATGCAAATAGGTTCATGAAAGTCAGACAATGATCGTAGTGGAATACTCGTCCAACTTGTAAACAATTGTATTTTTTTATGTCTGGCGTGAACCTGGGAAGGCCTATATCCAGCAGTAGACTGTAATAGGATGAACTGATATACACATATTTTAGTGGGATTAGTTTACATTTTAAAAGGCTGTTTGTGGGTTATTTGTACCATTGTTTTCTCTCTGTTTTTATTTTTTTATCTACTTTACATGTTCGCGTTCACTTCGGTAATATCCCTTGGCTTGGTGGATATATTCCCTACTATGAGTAACGATCAGGTGTCAATGATAACAACCGAGACCGACCACGTAACGTGCCCTTCGAGGCACGGTTTGGACACCCACAATGAAAGACAACAAGGCCAGATAGAAATATTTGTAAAAATACAAATATCCATTCCGAGCGGATATCGAACCCACAATCGCTGGTTTTCGAGCCACCAGAAGACACCCACCAGTACACCATACCGATGTCACTTATTAAAGATTACTATTAATTTTACACACATGCATGTATTAGCCAGATCCATGAAATTTAATAAACACTTAATTTTACTGTTAGCACTGTAGACTACTCAAAGTAGTAAATATCAAATGTCGAGCATCAAAAATTAAATTTGACGTAACCGCGTAAAGTTAGTTCTAATACAATCTTTCTCGTTTGGTAGTTTTCTTTGCATCTTACAATATTACTTAGACACGAGTGCGGTAAAGTTTCTCCCAAGCGACGCGGTCTTCGATGCCGTAATGGTCTCCACTCGCTGGCAACTTTATAACCCACAGATGGTTGGTTTATGTCAGCGTTTTCTGACAGCGCTCATGTTTTATGGAAACCTTTTAGGAAATCTGCTGATGTTGCCGCGTTTTGTTTCCTTGAAGGCCTCTGGTTTTCTTAAGTCATAGTATTTTTGTGAAAATTGCAAATAATTGAAAATTTGGTGTGAATGTGGAGTCTGTCAGCGGTCCAAGCACTTTTAAAATAGTGTTTACAATTATAGCTTTGTTTTTTTTATAACCACATTTTAATTTTAAAGTGCTTTAGGCTTTTAGTGTCTGATAATTTATAAAAGAACCTTTACTATTTTTAACGCATTGTTCAGTATTTACTGGAAAAGGCCATTTTCCGCTGAGCTACTCAAATATTTACTTACTTTTCAACTTAGGTATTATTCAAGGTTTCCCTTTCCTGAACCTAATGTTGAAACAGAACAAGAATAAAATTTTTGTCTGTATCCTGTCCATTTGCCTGGCACAGAAATAACTAAAAAGACCACTCACACACATTTGGAAAAAGCTGATTATTATTTATTTATTAGGTCGACAGGCGAGTGTACAAACCACATGATGGTAAGCGATAACCCTTGACGCCTGCAACGCCAGAAGCATTACAAGCGCGTTGCCGATCCTACCCTCGACTCCCTCTTATGAACATCGGTCATTTCACTCACTACAGAAACACAACACTGCTTAAAGGCAATATAATTCAATCAGAGACAAAAATATGTATACAATATTAACCACCCATACAGTTTTGTAATAAAGTTAACGTCGATCATACCATAAGATTAGGTATTTGTTTCTTAGTATTTGGTAAACTCAAAACTGCTGGACCGATTTTGAAAATAATTATCAGAGGAATAGCACTGGTAAATGTTATAAATGAGCGAAGTTATATTATAACAGGAGAAAACGGAGAAGCCGAAACCGCGTAGTCCACGTGGGTAAAACTGCGGCTGGAAAGCTATTATGACAGTAAAATGGTTACGGAACTCAGAGTATTCGCGTGTATCACGTCTGACTGTTCTAATCTTAATGGTATGCTAACAGTGGCGTGTAGTGTAAACATTTATATTGCGGAGTAGTAAATAGACGCGAAAAATATGTCAGAAGTAGCCTATCAGCTGGACTAGTATTGTACATATATACAAACTAGCTGTGCCCGCGACTTCGTCCGCGTAGAATGTAAAAAGTAATTGTGTTCAGTTTGCAGAGTTACAAAATAAATAAATTTCTGTAATAAAAAAAAAGCCTAAGTTACTCCTTATTACATCAGCTATTTGTCAGTGAAAGTCCTGTCAAAATCGGTCCAGCCGTTTTAGAGATTAGCCGGAACAAACAGACAGACAGACAGATAGATAAATATGTAAAAAATGTTATTTCAGTATAGTACCGTGTATAAACTATATATGCATATGCATTTAATAAAAAGCAGTTATTTTAATATTACAAACACACTCCAAATTTATTTATTTGTATGGATAAAAGAGTAATTAGAGAAACAAAAATTAGAGTGGCGGTCAACATATGTAAATGGAAGGAAATGCTAATAATTGTTTATTTTTTATTCTAATTTATCGCGGTACCCACTTTTAACATTTAGTACCTCTTTTTCTTGAATTAACGCGGGTAAAACCGCGGTGAAAATGTCGGTGTTAAAGTTCAAGAATATTGATTTTATTTTACCCAAAATAAAAATATAACCAACGTAATTACTATTAATACTCATGATTACGGCGATAATATAAAGAAACTAGCTGACCTCGCAAACGTTTCTTTGGCATATATGTTATTAACCCGCTTAATCCCCCCCCCCCCTATAACTATAACTTAGGGGTATGAAAAATAGATGTTGGCCGATTCTCAGACCTACCCGATATGCCCACAAAATTTTATTACTAAAATCAGTCGAGCCGTTTCGGAGGAGTTCAATGTTTAACATCATGACACTAGAATTTTATATATTAGATTAAACAAACAATACGTTTTTGTTTTTTATCACTTCTGAAATTCGATTTAACAAAGTTTAGCATTAGCTATTACTTAACGTAATACCAAAGTTGCTTCGTTAAAAGAAGTACGTAGATTTATGTGAAACGTTTGTCCCAGTTTTTGAAATTGCGGCAATTTTATTGCAGGTTTCCAGCAATAATAGGTCGTTTCGTACAAAGGCGTTAATTTCCCGTAATTCTGCACCTGTTTCAACCTTAACTAACTGCCTAAAGAAAGTGCTTCGCGATTACTGTTACTAGTGCTTTACAATGACGCTAAAACCATTTAGTGTTAAGAGGGTAAAATCACACGTTGATTTTTTATACTATAATAGTATGGCCAACCTTGGTAAGTAGTATCCAGCAATACCAGGAGTACTGCAAGCAAGTTGAACCCTACCCTCGCCCATTCCCAGAAGCGCCACGTTACCACGGAAGAAACAGAGGAACGAACACGGAGGATGGACGAACTTGAGAGAAGTAGTTTGTGGCTGTGATCTTATTTAAAGTCAATGTACTTCCCTTGTCGAGCTGCTTTAAATTTTGAGCAAGATATATCCAGCTATCCTCTTCGTCAAAAAACTATTATTTACTATATAAAGTCAGGAATTGGGCATATGATTTGCAACGTTGTTTTCCTACGATAGAAATTAGAATGTTTTTCAGTTTTGAGAAGGTTTATATTAGAATCAAATGATTAACGATGTTTGATGATGAAACCATTGAAGCTGTGATTGCATAGATAGGTAATCCATCTCACCATTTAAAACCCAAATGTTATATCTATTTTATTTGAAAGTTCTTGCACAGTTGGGACACCACCGTGATGTCCATTGGAATCAGCCGTTTAAAATTTTTCTTAGTTCATTCAATTTACTACCCCAAGCTCTTACACTACACACTTTTTAACTATTCATTTGATTAACTAGCAGAAAGTCACAAAAACCTCAAACGATACACTTCAACTTTCTTTAACTTCATGAAGTAAAAAACTCAAAGTCTAAAAGTCACTCGCAATCGGATCAAAGGCTGAGACTAAAACTGCAGAGACTTCAAAGAACATTACGCCATGCATTTGAGAAGTCGAGTGTAATTAGGCTCGCTTAAGGAGTCATACAATTATAATTATTCACTAAGTCATAGTCTGACCTACATGTGCATGCATGTGTGCGTCGGTCGTGTGGATTATGTAAATAGCATTGTTTGTGAAGGTTTCAACGTTTTCTAACCTTAATACCTATAATTGGATTTTAAAACGCCACATTGACGCTCGTTGAACTTCTTAAAGGTTGTTTGAAGAATTGTTAGTACCAAATGAATTATCTATTTTAATAATGGTCGACTGATCATTTTTAATTGGAGTGAGAGTCTTTTAAGTTTCTTGCCAATTATTTTCAGTAAAATCAATATTCCAATTCGGTCTTAGCTTCATAATATGAATTATAATTGACGACGCTTGGCGCAGCGGTCACAACACTGGTTGTTGCGTTTGTGGTGGTGGGTTCAATCCCCGCTCATGACAGAGATTTATATTGGCCATATAGATGTTTATCGTGGTCTGGGCGTTTGTGCTTGTGTATTGTGTGTGTTTCCGGACCCCCGACATAGCAGAAAATCCTACTGGTGGCAATTGAGTCGGAAGCGTTTATTTATTTATTTATAATTAATTAATCAATTAAACTATTGTTTAGGATGACGATTGCAGCTTCCTTTTCAAGTCTATAATAAAAAAAGTTACTTAATAGTTTAATTTTTTATTAAAAAAAAATATTCTGTCTTTAATAACCTTAGCCATTAAAGTAACTTTTACAGACGTGGTCTTCATTAAATTTAAATGTGACCGATGACAAGCATAACCAATTAAAAAAAAAATTATCATCGGAATCACACAAAAAAAATTAAAAAAAAAAAACATTTGAATTGAGAACCTCCGCCATTTTTAAATCAGTTCAAAACAACTCAGATATACTTGACACACTTGCAACTACTAGGTACTAGTTTTCATACTAGATAGGCTTTTAATGATACCGCTTTAAGTCAAATATAAACGAGGCACGGAACGAGCAGCGTTGCAGTAAAACTTCTATTTTAGTTGAAGCGAGCTCTTTCATTAGAACGTAGATGTCTGCGGGCAGTTTTAAGGTCAACGCACTTCAACCGGTATTAACTGAATGCGATTAAACATTGATGTGTATTGCGTCAACTGAGGCGGGCACAGTAGGAAATATCCTTAAAATCTTTATCAGCCCAATTGGGGAAGCACCTCGACCTTACCGAAGATTCATCATCATCATCATCATCATCATTTCAGCCTATTGCAGTCCACTGTTGGACATAGGTCTCCATAATTTCGCGCCATATTTGGCATGTGTGTTCAAAAATTACAGCTAAATAATACTGCTAATATAAAATATTAGTTGTCAGTTCGTAATGGCTACTGATACAAATATCAGAATGAACTTCGGATTTTATCGCGGTTTATTAAGGTTTAATATTATTGTACAATATTAACAGCTTATTTTAAAATTTTGAAGATTAAGTTCTTATACTTTACGTTGTAGTTTTGTTTGGACTGTGTATTTAAAAATCGCTGGGCATAGTCCTCTTTCCCCATGTAGGAGAAGGATCAGAGCTTAATCCGCCATGCTGCTCCAATGGGGATTATTTAGAAATAACAATATTTTTTCGTCACAAGAAGGTAGCTACTAAGAATGTAAAACATCGCACTGGTAAAAAAATACAATCTAAACATTTTTATTGTTCTTTGGTATAATAATATGATTTTTCCCTGAAAAAAAGTCTAAAAGCCGCGGATATGTCAAGCTTACACCAGAAATATGTCAACATACACATACAATAAGAGAAAAAGGTCCAAGGTACGTTTCTCACTGTTACAATATTATAAAAAGCGAGCAAAAAAGAAGCAGACATCCCTTGACAAATTATATTATGTGACTCGAATGGACCGTTCGTTTACAAATAAATATTTCTTCTCTACTCTCGAGACATCACACGTGCTATTTACGTTATTGTACGAACCGGACAGATGGAGTGTATACAGAAATTGTATTCGATTGATAAATACATTCATTTAAATAAGTTTTTACTGACTTCAAAAATAGAATGAGGTTTTCAATTCGACTGAATATTTTTAATGTGTTTTAAGTGATAACATTTTACTGAACACACCGTTTTTGATGATTTTTCGAAGTTATAGTTCTTTCGGCTTCTTGGGGAAAAATGATTTGAATAAATTTTTACAATGCGCGCAAACACTGTCACAAAAAACCGACACCCTGAAGTTAGCTAGTCAACGAAGAAGCTAGCAACGTGAAGTTAGCTAGTCAACGAAGAAGCTAGCAACGTGAAGTTGGCTAGCTAATGAAGTTTAACTTCTTACGTGCGGACATAAGTACACACACAGACACACTTTTTTTAAACAAACACAATTATATCAGTGAGAACACAAACATAGATAGATACGAAATCATTATTTGCAAAATCGTTTACTTGTTACTGCCCAGGTGTTTCCAACTTGGTCCTACCCAGATGTTTCCAATTACATAGCGCAGACACATGTAGTTTTACCTAGCCATTTTACTTGCGTAGTGTTTACTTACGTGGATTTTGTGATAAAAATAATTTTAAAATGTTTACGAAATTTATAATTAGTACTAGAAACATTTTCAGATTCATTATGTCAGAAATACATCTGTATTAAAAACTCCTTTCAAACCATCCTTACAAAGTTTTGCACTTACAATGTCAACGAGTAGGTATTAAGTGAACTGATAACTTTTCTTAATAAGTCTTACGTGACATGAAAATAATTTTAGACTCGGAATATTAACTCCGAAGTTAACCAGAGTAGTGTAGTCAGAGTCAGTATGACTTAGAGAATATTAATATGTATAACATACACACACGGTCGTTTGTCCCTTATGTAGTCAACTTGATGCCTGTATTACCTATTTATTATAACTATTTTAACCGACTTCAAAATAGTAGAAAAAAGCCTTTAATTTGACTCTAGTTTTTTTTTAATGTGTGTTACATTATAACTTTTTTTAACCGAAAGATAGTGCTTTTCACGTGGTCCCATTTAAATTTAATTGAGATCTGACAAGTACTTTTTAACCCTAGAACCCTACATGGGGTGCTGGTGTACCCCAAAGCGATTTGTTTTGTAATTATTTCTGTTTGTATAGAATCCATAGGTTTCGACATCCATTGTATTTTAGTTTTGTGTTGAACGCTTTCGATTGATTAGTGCAGCGGTGACAGTTGCACTGTGTAGACATGTTTACAAGCTACGTGGGGTGACCCCGTACCCCAGTGTAGGAAAACCGTAAGTATTTTTTTAATGTTAGTGTTATATCATTCATTTTTTTTGAAGACTATTTTTAAATAGTTTTACTATTTAAATTACTTTAAGCTTTGTATATATGAAAACTCGACGTTTTACCCATTTTTGCGCAGCAATTATTCAGTTAGTGAATTAATTATTCATGTTTTTCAGATGGCTGTCAGTCGAGGATTGAATGACAACGACATCAGTTCTATCTTAGACCACGAAACTGGTGACGAAGAAGAGGGAGATGTCATAATTCAAAGTCTATTAGCAGAATTAACTGAGGTAGGGCACAGCAGGAATTTCCTGCTCAAAATACGGAGCAGCCCGACTGGGGTAGTACCTCGACCTTACAGAAGATCACAGCAAAATAATACTGTTTTCAAGCAGTATTGTGTTCCTGTTGGTGAGTAAGGTGACCAGAGCTCCTGGGGGGATTGGGGATTGGGTCGGCAACGCGCTTGCGATGCTTCTGGTGTTGCAGGTGTCTATAGGCTACGGTAATCGCTTACCATCAGGTGAGCCGTAAGCTTGTTTGCCGACCTAGTGACATATAAAAAAAAAAATCTGATGATGAACCCGAAGGTCTAATAGAAGATTTTCGCATAAACGTAGATGAAAAGGCTGTAATTGGTACCTGTGAGAAAGCACCTACGGATACGACCTGAAACGAAGAGATTAATAATAGTGCTGATAAGGCGACTTTACATGAATTATCACAATATTTGATAAGGAAGGAAGGTTTTGGAGGTGCCAAGGGTTCTTTATGGAAAAGGAAAGAATTATGAAAAAAATACTCAGTCCAAAAAAACCCAACGTTGGCCAATGAGCTTATTTTATGGGTGTGGTATTAACTCTTGGGTCCTCAACAAGTGTTCAAGAGCAAATAATAAACCAAACATAAAGTTTAGACGCACTTTTTTGAAAAAGATAGGCTTAGTTCTCATTTGTGAAGATTTGGAAGAACGTTATCAATAACCGAATTTGAGGGGGGATATAAAAGTGTCTATTGCAGCAATCCTCAAAAGACAACCGGATTTTCCCAGGTCTGTTCCTGTGCAGCAGATACAAGGACGTTGTGGCTTTTGTCCAAGTTCCAAAGACATAAAAAGCAAAACGACGTGCCATAAGTGTAAAATACCTATTTGTATGGAACATTAGATTAAAGTCTGTGAAAAATGCTCAATTTGATACTAAGATTTTATTCTAAGACTGATTTGTTATATAAGTTCTTTTTATTTGATAATAAAAAATATTTTCATACATTGGTTTCTTTTTACAAAAATTACACGCAATTTTGTATGGGGTACTCTAGCACCCCAATATAGGAATAACTAGTGCCCAGGATAGTGTAGGGTTCTAGGGTTAAGTTATTGCTAATAATGCGTCTTTACTTGACTATTTTTTCGTCTACCTACGTTGTATTACTTGTCGATATAATTAAACTCGGTTTTTTTTGTGAGCAAACACACACAGTACATAAGTATTACGCTCAGATTTGGTAAAGCAAGATATTTGACAACTGACCCAACGATAATATGTGGTCAACTTTAAAAGAGTGATTTTGATTGGTTTTATGTGTGTTTTGATCCTAAACAGAAGATTCTCATTCTCTGACGACTGTTAACTTTTGAAAAATACTGCTTTTTTGTTTACGTTCAGCCTATTTTTTACTTTATTATACGTACAACGACACAAAGAGACGGGTCCAATTATTGTACTAGTTGACCTCGCAAACGTTGTTTTGCCATATGTGTTATAATCCCCCCCCCCTTATAACATAGGGGTGTGAAAATATGAATAATAGATGTTAGCCGATCCTCAAACCTACCCAATATGCACACAAAAATTCATAAAAATCGGTCTAGCCGTTTCGGAAGAGTATTGTAACTAACATTGTGACACGAGAATTTTATATATAAAATATACTTGTGTTTAATATTATCCCTTATAGACGTCGAGGGACAACACGCAAACTTGAGATATTATCAAAGTTTATTAAGATATTTGAAACAGTTATTTCTGAATGTAGCTGAGGTTCGCTTGTGTGAACCTTACAAGCTGTCTTCAAGGCGACGTCGCTTACAGTTAGTCCAATTATATTGAAAACTTTGTTAGTTTTCCTTTAATATTAGACAGCTTACAAACCCTTCGATTTTACTGTAATGACGTGTGACACTGTGTTTTTAGTTATAATAGTTTGTTAGTGAAAGTTTGTTGAAATCACTTTATTGACTATATACTATAGGTGATTATGGACAGAACACATGAGTTCACGCATTTTTGGCGCGAACTTGTGGAGGCCTAAGTCTAGCAGTGGACTGCAATAGGCTGAAATGATGATGATGATGATGATGATGATGATGATGATGATGATGATGATGATGATGACTTTATTGACTTATATGTATTATTATATTATTAACGGACTTTCGAAAAAGGAGGAGGTTCTCAATTCGACTGTATTTTTTTTCATGTATTTTATCTCAGAACTTTTGACTGGTAGGACCGATTTCGATGATTTTTTTTTTTTTTTTTTTTGATCGAAAGGTGATGTGTGGTTTGTGGTCCTATTTAAATTTTTGTATCTGATAAATACTTTTCGAGTTATATTTAATAATGCGTATTTACTTGACTGTTTTTACGTCGACCTACGTTGTATTATACCGCATAACTTTTTATTAAGAGTAGCGATTTTGTTATTTCTTAATTTCTTTGATAACGCGTATTACCTTGATTATTTTTTCGTGTACCTGTAATGTGCAATGTACTTGTCAATGTAATTAACGTCGGGTTTTTTCGTTTGCGACCAAACACAACTATAAATGGCATCTTATAGAATTTTGAAGTCATAATTTATTTTATAATCCTGTTCTCACTTTTAAAAACTTTAAAAGTAAGTATCCTTTTTACTGTTAAAATAGAATAAGAATTGATAATTTTATCTTACCTTTCCCTCAAGAGAGTTCTTTACCTTAACTAATAAATAAACAAATAAATTTATATAAATAAAAATGAATGTTGCTAAGTGCATAACTCGAGAATGACTCGACCTATTCGGCTAATTTAATTTTTTTGTATGTTCCTTAAGGGCCACGGAAGGTTTTCATACTAAAAAAAAATACTATGAACTATTGACAGAACGAAGTCTGCCCGGACAGCTAGTAAATAAATAAATATACTTGTGTTGTTTTGTGGTCTAACGTTTGTACCTACTTTAGTGAGTGCTTAATATTTTCTTTATTATTTTTTGTATCAAATAAACTAATTTTCTTAAAAATTAATATAATTAATGTTTTCGTGTATGTTCGTTTACCTTTTTTTTCTCTATCTAGTTAAATATTTTTTGTCCAACGTCCAATTCGACTAAATCGCGCGTAAAAACTACTAATAAACACTATTTTACTATCATTGGCCACATAAACTCTTATCAAAGGTCATCGAACACGAAAGGGCCGACGAAAAATATTTCAAAGCTTTTCTAAAGGATTTTACGAGGCTCGTTGCGGAACGATCCGGATATCCGGGACGTTTGATGGTCCGCCCGATACAGCCGGTCGATAGACGCGAGATTTATGCGCCGGTATCCGGATTAAAGATATTCCTTTACCTTTTTTTGTGATGTTGTTTTGACGTTGTGGATTTGCATGAGGAATTGTTTTCTCATAGTATTTTATGCGAGTGTCATGCAACCGCTGTATTTCTGTTGTATAAATCATAATATAAATATAATATAAATCATAATCAATCAGAATGTTGACTTTGTGTTAAACATAATGCAGGGAAAAGTATATATGTGTGAATCAATACACAACGCCCCAGATATCCTGTTTATTACCTGATGTTACCATAGACACCATGGAGAGGTTTTCGATCATAATTAATAAAATTTCCGACGTTGGTTTATAATATAAGAAAAAAAAATTAAGCTTTGAAACATTTAAATCGTTTCAACACACACGAGTTCACGCCATTTTTGGCGCGAACTTGTAGAGGCCTATGTCCAGCAGTGGACTGCGATAGGCTAAACTGTTTGAAACATTCACCGACAGTTTCGATATATTTGAAGTGGATTATCACCATCAGATCAAAATATTAAACAGAAATTGTGTTCAGAATTAATAAATGTCTAAAAGTAAACTAAGCCGACTCGACGCGATCACGTAGCACCAGTATTTCCTACGATGGAATCCAGAACAGTGACAATGAAAGCGAAAAGAATTCACGAAATCCTAATGGAATTGAAATGTCTACAACATTTACATTACCCTTTATCCCGAAATTCTAAAAAAATAAATTTAGATTCGGCGTTTTATACAATATTCATTAAAAACTTAATAATAAATATTCATTGAAAACTTAATAATTAATTTTTCAAATTTACACGATGGTATCGATAGGAAATATTTCTATTAATCATTATTATAATATAGTTGATATTACTATTATTATATAAATGATTTTATTAATTTATTATTATACTAGCTACTGCCCGCGACGTCGTCTGCGTGAACGCTATACAGCACCAAAAATACCTACGATTATACCTTTTATAATAACATTCATTAATACCCGTTTCTTCTTTACATTTCATATCAACAGAAAGTGCAGTAACAGAGGGAGACTCTTTTGTAAAATTGACCTTCAAAAAGTGTTTATTTTCAGCCTGCTTTGAATAAATCACTTTATGATGATTCTGCTGAATTAAGTCATAAGTTGTGGCTGAAGCAGATAAGACATAGATGAAGCAGCTTAAAACTTATATAAACATATTTATTTTTAATTTTCTTGCTCATCTCTGAAACGAATTAACGATACAATTTTTAAGAAAAATGTACAACTCCATCTATGACTTTTAAATAGAACTATTAATCTCGCCAACATGATCAAATTTAAATTGTTTATATCCAGAAAGGGATTGATGATGATGTTTTTGTAATCTCATAGATGGCGCTGCTTTAAAATTGTCTTGATACTACTTATATTCATTTAATTATGTTTATCGGCCTAAGTTACTTATATTGCGTGATATTTATAGTGTGAAGCTAGCTTATAGCATGGTTATTATTAACATAATAACAACAACATTCAAATATGCGTCGTTAGATTACGCGTTGAAGAAATAAAGGTTAACTGCTCGTTCCCCGTAGGTTTTATCGTGCTAATATGTAGCCTATATGTTGACCCGACTTCTTAATAATATTCGTGTCAAATTTGAAGTAAATCCATGTAGTACTTTTTAAGTTTATCCCGGACATACATACAGACAAACAGACAAAAATTCTAAAAACCATATTATTGGCTTCGGTATCGATTGCAGATCACACCCCAAGTATTCTTTTAAAAAAAATATTCAATGTACAGTTTTGACTTTCCTACCATTTTATTATATGTATAAGATAATTATTTATTTACACATTTTTTCTACATCAATTCAAAAAAGTGATGACATATCGAAGTCAAAACCAAGTTAGGTGCATATTAGCAGGTGACGTGCAATGGAGCTGCGTGGAAGACCCTTACAGACTGTATAAATCAACCAACAGGGAACCTTTGACACTTTTCCATTTTTTTATTAATGGAAGCAACTGAGGTAGGGGCACAGCAGGAAATTTCCTGCTCATAATCTAAAGCATAGCCCAACTGCGGAAGTACCTCGACCTTACAGAACATCACAACTAAACAAAACTGCTTTCAAGCAGTGATGTGTTCCTGTTGAATAAGGTGACCAGAGCTCCTGGGGGGAATTGGGGGTAGGGTCGGTAATGCGCTTGCGATGCTTCTGGTGTTGCAGACGTCTATAAGCTACGGTAATCGCTTACAATTAAATGAGCCGTACGCTTGTCTGCCTACCTAGTTGTTTATTTAAAAAAATCTATTTTTTTTTTTCATTAAGTTTACCGGTACTAGATTGATTGTTATAATAAAACCTCGTTTGCATTGTACATTACTATTTTTATACTACTATACGTAATTATTATCACTGTATAGTTTATTAAAGATTCCCTAAAGATATTTTTATTACTAAAAACTATATTTCCTATATTAACGTTTCAAATAATTATCAATAAGAACAATTATCCTACCGTGTTTATAAGGTTATACTTAACTATAAGAGTCGAAATAACCAGACCGTGAATGAAATCCCCAGAAGTGAAACTGCACGTAATTCGCAAGTTCCCGCGGGACGTTCCGTGGTACCGGGACTGCCGAGCGGAATTAAATTATCCCTGAACATCCCTGAATCTAACATTCTAGATATCATTGTGAATAAGTTATTGTTAAGCTGGCAATATTAATGATTTGGTGAAATATGAGTTGAAATTTAAGTTATAATTTAAATTCTATTGATAATAATATTTGTTATATAGCAGATTTATATACATGATATACTTATATGTATGTTAAATTACAATAACATTTAATAAAAACAATATGGATTAAAAGTTCCTACAGTAACTAACAACACACTCAACTAGTATAATTGTGTTTGCTCGCAAACGAAAAAAAAACCGACTTCAATTACATCGACAAGTAATACAACGTAGATCGACGAAAAAATCGGTACACCCAGTAAAAAGTTATTGCGGATTTTCAAGAGTTTCCGTCGATTTCTCTGGGATCCCATCATCAGATCCTGGTTTTCTTATCATGATACTAAATTAGAGATATTTCCTATTCAACAAAAAAAGAATTATCAAAATCGGTACATCCAGTAGAAAGTTATACGGTATAATACAACGTAGGTCGACGAAAAAAGCGTCAAGTAAAAACGCATTATTAGATATAACTCGAAAAGTAGTTGTTAGATCTCAAATAAATTTAAATGGGACCAATTGACACACACCACCTTTAGATTAAAAAAAAAAATGTCGAAATCGGTCGACACGGTCAAAAGGTCTGATGTAACATACATAAAAAAAAATACAGTCGAATTGAGAACCTCCTCCTTTCTTGGAAGTCGGTTAAAAGCGGGATAATTTATTTAAATATTTAAAATGCACTTCTAGTATTCATAATAGGATTTTATATTTGTTATTTGTATTTAATATTGTACCAAAACTCTGAGAAAATTAGGGACATTACCAACTGCACCAACGACCTAATCTCAATCTATGTATTAATACGTGAAGGAAAAATTTTGTACCCCTTTTTAAGGAAATCGGGCGGACGGAAGAGTTTGAAATTTTGGACAGTTTATATAAAGAAGGAGCGCAATATTTTTTTTAAATTATACATAAAATACAGATTAAATTAATTAAAAAAAAAACATTACACACACTACCATGTATTTGACACACACGCATATATACTCTTTTGTTTATTGTTAAAGTCTGACGTCAAATTGAGAATAGATTATAGATTAATATTGTTTGTCTATACTGAATGTCAAACATAACCGTAATAAAGTCAATAAAATTACTTTTACAAAAATAATAATTTAATTTTAAAGTTTTAATTTGTAAAATGACGATTCGAAAGTGTCTATTTCAATAAAGCTGTTTTTGATTTTGATTTTGAAACCTTGATAATGCTCAAACTTATAATTTAAACTAATTATGGTCGAATTTCAACTGCTGAGCGACCACTAGTATTAAATAAAAGATAAATAATTATAGACCATGGATATTTTACATTTGATATATTTCTCATTTTTATTGTAGCTGTGTTTAACTACCTCAATTTTGTCTACCTTAACAGTGTAATTTAAATAATGTAAAATCCGAAATTGGCTTTTGTTTGGATGTTCTGTATTGGTTTAAGAAACATAAAATGTAGCTGTCGATTTTTGTACAGATAAATAAATAAATAAATAATATATTAATAATTTGAAATCAGGTCTCTGTTTTTATCTGTGACTCAAACTTAAATCAGTTATTTTTATTCATCATATAAAATCTTAGAAACATCACTGCCGAATATAATAATGTCGATTCCACCGCGGCACAGATCTCACAAACATTCACTGAATGAAAAACGCACGCTAACTAGAACGTCTCCCTACCAACGTTGTTGTTATTACCTCATGTAAGTTTCTTTGTCAAGTTTAAACAATGAATTCTCTTTAGAATAGTTTTGTTTACATGTAACAACAGTACATATATGTGGATACAAGAAAGAGAGAGAGACTTTTTGAGCTATTTTTAAACGGTTTTATTTAGCTCAGCCCGTTTGTTTTATTTATTTTTTATTATTTATTCTTGGGTCAAATTTAATAATTCAAATTTCACCCTCTTCCTGTCAACCGATTAATCTGAAATTTTGTATACACTTTGGATTTTGGTGACAATACAATTATGTTTATTCATTATCATTATAAATTCAAGATGGCCGCCGCTACAAAATGGCGGATAATTTATGTTTTATTAATCCCATCAATATGGGTATCAAATGAAAGGGCTCAACAAGCAGAATACAATATACTATAAAAAATTGAAATCCAAGATGGCGGCCGCTACAAAATGGCGGATAACGTAGGTTTTATCAATCCCATCAATATGAGTATCAAATGAAAGGGCTCAACAAGCAGAATACAATATACTATAAAAAATTGAAATACAAGATGGCGGCCGCTACAAAATGGCGGATAACGTAGGTTTTATCGATCCCATCAATATGGGTATCAAATGAAAGTGCTCAACCAGTATAATCAATGTACTATATAAAATTAAAATCCAAGATGGCGGCCTCTACAAAATAGTGGATAACTTAGGTTTTATCAATCCCATCAACATGGGTATCAAATGAAAGGTCTCAACAAGTAGAATACAATTTACTATGCAAAATTGAAATCTAAGCTGGCCGCCGCTACCAAATGTCTGATAACAATTTTTTGTCAATCCCACCAATATGGGTATCAAATAAAAGGGCTTGACAAGAAGAATACAGTGCACTATACAACCTCAATATTTAAGATGGGCCTTGCAATAATGAAGCACTAAATGAATTAAACAGAATGCGAAATAAAAACTAAAAACTAGAAAATAAAAATAGGTAAAAAAACTTTTTAAGTTAAACGGTTTTATGTTAAACATACATTGCAATGTTTAAGATAAATGTACTAAAAACCAAAAAATAATAAAATAGATACAGTCGTGGGAATTATAAACATATGCATAGACTAGACTAAAATAAAACCGTGGGGCACGTCAATTGTCTACAAATTATCGACTTAATGTGCGATAGAAGAATCGTTTAATTCGTCGTTAAAATAGGCAGTTGGCCCGCAGACGGTGAGGAAATTACTTACTATTTTCTTGCTCATGGAAATTCCAATAGTTATACACTCCATGTAAATAAAAGAGATGTTTGTAGACAATTGACGTGCCCCACGGTTTTATTTTAGTCTAGTCTATAAATAGAATCGTTTAATTCGTCGTTAAAATAGGCAGTTGGCCCGCAGGCGGTGAGGAAATTACTTACTATTTTCTTGCTCATGGAAATTCCAATAGTTATACACTCCATGTAAATAAAAGAGATGTTTGTAGACAATTGACGTGCCCCACGGTTTTATTTTAGTCTAGTCTATGCATATGTTTATAATTCCCACGACTGTATCTATTTTATTATTTTTTGGTTTTTAGTACATTTATCTTAAACATTGCAATGTATGTTTAACATAAAACCGTTTAACTTAAAAAGTTTTTTTACCTATTTTTATTATACATATGTTTTGTAATATTATATGTATACACGATTTTATTGAACGCCTCACACTAGCATCTACTCCGTATATGAACGCCCCTAGTGATTTCAACCGCTTTTTGTTCTGGATATCGTAATATCGGCTCAAATCTTTATTTGCCTATTTTTCTTTTTGAAACAATAGCTCGATGCCTTACAGAATAATAATCCTTATAAAGAACGAAAATAAAGAAGTGAATGTATAAAATATTAAAAGTCATAGAGACTAGAACACATTATGAATTTAATACGTAGTAACATTTATAAATTTAGTCTTGCATTAGCGTGTACGGTTCACAATGAACCAAAATTACGATGGTAGAAACGCTCGCACAGAGTTATAACTACAAGCTTAAATTTAACCCCAGAATGCATTAAAATCTAAACTGTGTAATTCCTTTCCAAATTAAAAAGTTACAATGTTTTTTCCACTTACATATAGAAGTAATATAATTGTTTAATCACGTTTTTGAAGTGAATCTTAGTTAGAATTGTTGTGATTTGAAACTCGATGAAATGAAAAATACGTCACAATAAACAAAGAAACACATAAATGTATAGGAGAGAGCAGTTAAAGCTGCTACACAGACCTCCATAATCCAGAGTTCTCGAGACGCTGAAAACCGCATCAAGTGAAGACGTATAGCGGGGGCTGCTTTAGCCAATGAATCGTCGTCAACCACGACCACTCTGTCAAGAGCGAACGACTAAGGAGGAGGAGGAGGAGGATAGGAGAGAATGAGGTCTGTCTTATATCCATGTCATCATGTCCGCAGAATACATTACGCTCAACGCGCGTAAGCATTGCGTTTTGCATGGTCCTTAGGATCTTTTTCATAAGACTGTCATTATCGTCGATAGAACATTGCAACGGCCTACCTTCCTACAACCTTTCAGAAGTTTCAAGTCTACCGCAAACATTTTTTTTTTTGGTATAGGAAGATTCTATTTTTTTGCCATTGAAAATTTATAAGTGTACTAGTTGTACCCGCGACTTCTTTTTAACAAAAAAAAAAAAAATGGTTCAGTATGAGAGTTATTAATATCTAAATTAAAAGTAGGCAAGTTACTCCTTACTATATCAGCTATCTGCCAACGAAAGTCCCGTCAAAATCGGTCCAACCGGACCAGAGACCAGTTCAAAGATTAGCCGGAACAAACAGACAGACAGGCAGACAGACAGACAAAAAGTATTAAGGTAATACAAAAAATTATTATATATTTAAACATTAAAAAATAACTAATATAGATGAAAAAATAAAGTAAATAAACACTTACACACACACGCGTGCACGCCAGCGCGCGCACAGTCAAACACACATGAACGCAATTAACGTTGAGTTTTTTTTTTTTATATCGATCCTGCTTTGACTAATATAATGTATATAATGTTATGTAACAAGATATATACATTCAGGTTAGATCAAATGAATAGATTAATTAATGAACAGCAAGCGCGTCACCGCTTGCTAGATGAGGGTAGTCTGAAATATGAATCATCTTGACTGAGCCCCAAGGGAGCTCCTCATCAAATGTTGACTTATAAGCATCTCAAGCTACAAATTATTGGCTGTATGTTTTATGAGGGACGAAATATATCCCTCTTTGGAATTGTTTTTAAATTTATTTTCTATACTTTAATTTTTGAATCCAATTTTTTGACGAGTATCCTAACATTTACTTATTATTATTTGTTTCTTGTATAGAATACAACTTCAATATCCCTAATTTAATATTATAAATGTGGATGTAAGTTTGCTTGTTACGCTTTTACGCGAAAATTTTATCCGATCATCATGAAATAATTCGTACGAAGCCGCGGGTAAAAGCTAGTACTGTAATAAGCGCACGGTAATATCTTTGTTTAACTTTTTTTTGTGTTTTTTGGTAAGAACTCTAATCATCTATATCAATGAAAATTAATATTGCTAAGCGCATAACTCGAGAATGGCTCGACAAATTCGGCTAATTTATTTTGTTTCTTAACGGAAGGCTTTATTACGTAAAATAATAATAAATAAATACATTTTTACTATTAAGTTTTGCGAGAACGAAGTCTTTCCGGGAAGTTAGTACAAATTATAATTTTTAACCTTTTTGATTTCAAAAAAGGAGCAGATTACTCAATTCGACCGTATATGTATACGAGTGTATGTATGTTCGGGGTTAACTTTGTCGTTTATGAACCGATTTTGATAATTCTTTTTTTTTTTTGTTGGAAAGGAGATATCCCAAGTGTGGTACCATGATAAGAAAACCAGGACCTAATGATGGAATCCCAGAGAAATCGAGGGAAACCCTCGAAAGTCATAGTGTATTGTGCGTTTGTTATTTTTTTCTACTTACGTTGTGTTACTTGTCGATGTAATTGAAGTCGGTTTTTTTCGTTAGCGAGCAAACACAATTTTCTCTTAAGACAGTTTAGTAGTTTTTTATGATGCTACCAAATATGGAAAGCCATTAAAAATAGATAACAGTTTCAGCTTCAATACACATAAATTTTACTAATGAATTTTAAACCAAACGTTTGCACGCATCAATATTATTTTTTTCTCTTTATTTAAGGAGTTTTAGTCCATAAGGACCACGCCACTCCATAGGAACATCACACATTTACATACAAGAATTAATGAGGTAGTATTATTGCGTACCAATGTTTACAATCTTTTACAATAGTTTAGCTGGTTCTGAGAGAGAACACGCCAAAATTGAATTACAACCTCCAAGCTCTTTAAAATTTTGAGTTATTTGCAGCATATCATTTCTCATATATTCATTTCGGACACATTCATCAATATTATTTTACTGCTATAATACCGATTGATATAAATATATAAATCAAATTAATACACAATATGTTTATTACAAGATTATTAACAGTTTCATTGATAATTAATATCATTTAATTACTTACGCGATGAGTAGAGTCTCATGTGATTATATATAAAGCTATTTTATTAGTTACTGAACGTAGACGTATCATTAATATAATTATGAAATCTTTAATATCTGTGGCTATTCAATAATATTAATATGTTTTTATATCAAAAGCCTTGTATTTTGTTACTTCATTCATATTCTATTTATCTTCACGAATGATATATTACAGAAAAATGTATATGTTACGTTAATTTTAATGGTAAGGATGTTTCGGTTTAGTGGCGCTGTATTCCGTGGAAGACGTGACTTAATTAATAATGATTGACGGTTATTTTTAAATAGTATTTGCGAAGTTTCTTGTCAATTTTTCTCTGCAGAATCGGTGTTAGCTTGATATTAATTATAATTAATTTATTTAAGATTATATAAATGATAAAAAAATGCATAATGACTATTTAAAAGTGCTTTTAAAAGCCTACTTAAACCTATTTTGTTTTAAAAATTTGTTACGCTTCAGCCTGTAATATCCCACTACTGGGCATAGGCCTCTTTCTTCATGTAGGAGAAGGATCAGAGCTTAATCCACCACGCTGCTCCAATGCGGGTTGGCGGATATATTCCCTACGATCGCTATCAGGTGTACATGATAACAACTGGGACCGACGACTTAACGTGCTCTGAGGCACGGTGGGGAGACCCACAAGGACTGCACAAACACCCAGACCTCGGCAAACACCTGTATGGCCAATACAAATGTTTGTCATGTGTGGGGATCGAACCCGCAACCGCTAGCGCAACAGGTACAATCCATGGCTGTAACCGTTGCGCCAACGCGGCGTCTTTGTTAATAAAAGTTTATTAAAATTATTAAATAACATTGACAACAAACACGTAACACATTGTATGACTGTGTAAGGAATTTTAATTTAAAACATAAAATTATATAGCAATAAATGTATAAAGACAAAGTAACAAAAGATGCGAAAATGTTTTCGAAAACTACCTGTTCTCAAATACCTAAAAAAATTTATTGAATACTAGATGTGCCCGTGGTATCACTCGGGTTAATTTAAGGAACCAACGTACTGAACAATTTAGGCCTTTCTCAGTAAATGCACTATCCAAATTTATATTAAGGTCGCTCAGCGGGCGATGGAGAGGGCAATGCTCGGTATTTCCATACGTGACAACGTCAGAAATGAGGAGATCCGTAGGAGAACCAAGGTAACCGACATTGCTCGAAGGGTCGCACACCTGAAGTAGCAATGGGTGGGACACATAGCTCGACGAACTGATGGCCAATGTGGCAGAAAGGTTCTCGAGTGGCGACCGCGTACTTGGCGCCGCAGCGTTAGCAGGTCCCCACGAGGTGGACCAACGATCTTATCAGGGTCGCGGGAATCAGCTGGATGTGTGATGCGCAGAACCGATCGTGTTGGAAAGCTTTAGAGGAGGCTTATGCACAGCATTGGGCGTCTGTGAGCTGATGGTGACGATGATGATGATGCACTATCCAACAGAAAAAAAAATTTCAATTTGAAACAGTAGTTGCTGAGATGCACTAAGCGTTTAAAAAACAAAGTCTTCAGCTTCATAAGTATTACAGATTAAACAAAAACAAATACAGGTATCTCCGCTTCAACAACAATTTTCTAAAGCTTCAGAGTTTAATGAAAACAAATGCTTAGAGGACAAAGTAACCGCCATTTGAAATAAAGTGTATCTTTAATACGAAAGAGGATATCCGACACGAATTAGGATTTGCGTTCACTGGTCATAGCGTGGTTAGCGCGCGATATATTCTTCGCTTAGTTTTTTTTTGTATTTGTAAGAAAAATCACGATTCAGCCATGATAACACCCCACTGGTATTGACTTTCTTCGTTGACAAAGTTTGAAGCTTAATCTATAACACTGCTGCGCTGCGGATTGGCCGATATATTCCTTACTATGAGTAACGGTCGCTATCAGGTGTTTATGATAACATCTGGGGCCAACAGCTTAACGTGCACTCCTAGGCACGATGGAGAGACCCAAATAAAAAACCAGGGCAGACATCCAAACCGGAAAAAAATATTTTGTGACTATAAATATCCATTCCGAGCGGGTTCACTACATCTGAGCTGTTGTACAAAGATTGATAATTTATTCCGAGAAAACTTTTATTGCTGCTGTAACATACATATAAATTGATTTACCCTCAATTATATAAAATAACTTCCACTTATAAAAATTCTACTGATTAGAGCGAGACAAAAATACTACAATTATCTTTGTGAGAGCAAGAAGGAATCATGTATCCAATGAAGGCTAAGCCTTAAATCGTTAGCAAGCGAATTCTCCTATTACCCATCCCCGGAGTGCTAACCCACTTGCAAGAAATATGACCAATTAGAACTGTCCCTATGGACTAAGTAAGCTGATTCAAGTTAAGGCCATTTCATTTTGGTTACGTAGGTACATAGACATTTATTACTTTAAGCGTTGACATCAGAAACTAATTTGATAATGGAAAATTTGTGCTTTTATTTTTACTTGTTGAAGTTTTTTTGATTTATGTTGTATATAAATGATCGAAAAATTATGGACCATATATTTTTTGTATTTACTTTTGATATAAATAAAAAAGTAGACTGTGTTAGTTCCACTTGAAATGAAATGTAAACATTTATTTCGTCATAAGGTGATGTACACACTTAACGAAAGTCAAAATAATGTCATTTACAAAATGAATAATACAAATAAATTTAAAAAAAAGTCGATAATAATAATAAAAAGTTAAGGTAGCAAAAACATCAAACTATATAATAAAAACCCGTGGGTGTCGTAAGAGGCGAATAAGGGATAACAAGGTTCCACAACCACCTTGGAACTTATGAAGCCGACCGATGGCGGGATAACCATCCAACTGCTGGCTTTGAAATACACAGGCCGAAGACGGGCAGCAGCGTCTTCGGTGCGAATAAGCCAGTACTGCGGTCACCAACCCGCCTGCCCAGCGTGGTGACTATGGGCAAAACACATGAGTTCACGTTATTTTTGGCGTAAACTTGTGGAGGCCTATGTCCAGCAGTGGACTGTATAGGCTGTAATGATGATATAATAAAAAATTATATCTTAACATATGTTATGTGCAACCTTAACTTAGTCAAAGTAGTAGTAGTCTTAAAAGAAACACACTGGAATAGAATTTATAGTATTAGTATCAATGTACCATTTATTAAAATGTTAGTGATAATAAAGAAACACGAGAAATTTGTACAAAGTCCAGCACAATTTGAGACGGCACTCGCGCAGACACGATTAGACTCAGTGTATTAGACTACAACAAGAAGTAAATCTAATAACGTTCACTGGCGTCCGTTTGTACGGAGACTTACTAAAAATACAGCGACATTTTATCGCGGTGTTTTTGGGGACTGGCTTTATTTTAGACTTCACATTTATTTATTTTTACTTTAGAAATAGGATTTAGTAAAAAATTTCTGTGTGGCTATGCCAATAAAGCGCCACAACCTCTCTTACTACGACTAAGGGATAATACAGTTCCACTACCACATTGAAACTTATAAGGCCGACCAATAACCATCTAACTACTGGTTTTGAAATACACAGGCCGAAGATGTACAGCAGCGTCTTCGGTGCGATAAAGCCAGCCCTGCGGTCACCAACCCGCCTGCCCAGCGTGGTGACTATGAGCAACACACATGAGTTCACGCCATTTTTAGCGGGAACTTGTGGAGGTCTATGTCCAACAGTGGACTGCGACAGGCTGAAGTGAAAAAATATCTGACTCAAACTTTTTATCAGTTTTGTGTTCTTGTGGCAAGTGACTTCACTCACTACAAGAAATATTCTGGCTACTAGTCAGAGCTCGTCAAAATACGCTGTTTTAAGAAACCCCTGTTGATATGGCGGTATTGGTTTTATAAAATCCAGAATTGCAGGCGTCCATATTCCTTAGTAACCGCCTACCATTAGTTTAGT
This sequence comes from Melitaea cinxia, assembly GCF_905220565.1. NCBI lineage: Eukaryota > Metazoa > Arthropoda > Insecta > Lepidoptera > Nymphalidae > Melitaea > Melitaea cinxia. The sequence goes on from NC_059416.1 coordinate 417,012, forward strand.
CATAAGCTTGTTACCATAGTAAAATGAAATCTACAGAAGGCATTAATCAGCTTTAACTCATCTAAGTACATCCAGAAGTAGCATAAATGTAGTAAAAGTAGCATAATCAATACTTTGATATTGAAATGTTAACAAATGTATAACGAAATTGACGGACTTAAAATGAACCAATTTTAAAATAAGTCCAAGTTTCCGAACATCTGATATTCTGATTATTCTAGAATTTAACTGGTGCATTGATTTTAGACCTTAAAGCATTGTGTTAAAGATCAAATTCGTATGGGGTTTAATATTGATTCAATAATGTTGAATTGTGTGCGGACAGACTTGACGTTTATATCCTTTTTTCACCCGAGTGTCTCGCTAATGTAAGAATGTTTGTTCTCAAATAAAATCTTGAGGTCTGGCGGCTTTTATTTTTATATTGTGGCTTTTTATCTCTTTGTTGATAAATAAACATATTAAACAATACAAAGAAACTTGTTAATTTTATTCTAATGACAGTTCTACCGACGACATTTTTTTTTTAATTCTTAATTTTAAACGTTAATTCTTAATATCTTTTTATTTTATAAAAGTCTTTTTGAAATATATCAATTTAAAAAAAATATTTTTAAACAAATAGATATAGTTCGATACGACTTTATTATCTATTTTAACTGACTTCCAAAAAAGGAGGAGGTTCTCAATTCGACTGTATTTTTTTTATGTATGTTACTTCAAAACTTTTGACTGGGTGTACAGATTTCGACATTTTTTTTTAATCGAAAGCTGGTGTGTGTCATTTGATCCCATTTAAATTTGTTTGAGATCTAACAAGTACTTTTCGATATATATCTTATAATGCGTTTTTACTGGACGCTTTTTTCGTCGACCTACGTTGTATTATACCGCATAACATTCTACTGGATATACCGATTTTGATAATAATTTTTTTGTTGCAAAGTAAATATCCCTAGTTTGGTACCATGATAAGAAAACCAGTATCTGATCATGAAATTCCAGAGAAATCGAGGGAAACTCTTGAAAATCCGCAATAACTTTTTACTGGGTGTACCGATTTTGATAATTTTTAATTTAATCGAAAGCTGATGTTTGTCATGTGGTCACATATAAATTTTATTGAGATCTGATAACTGCTTTTTGAGTAATTTTTGATAACGCGTAGTTACTTGACTTTTTTTTCGTCGATCTACGGTTTTTTTTCGTTTGCGAGCAAACACAATTATTGAATAACAACCAACTTCTAAATATTTTGTATGTTTAAGCTTATAATATTTACTAGTGCGTAGTTTGTCTTTTTCTTTTCTTGTTCATTTGCTACATCAAATTGTGTATTACAGCCTCTTTTCGCAGTTTTTCACGCGTAAACCTTTTATTTAGGGAATATCAAGGTAAAGAAAAAATTACGTGTAAGTTTGCAGTCAGTGAGTCAGTCAGTTCAGCCTGTTGCTATCTGATATTACTGCTAGACATAAGCCTCCACAAGTTAGCGCCAGATATCCCGGTTTTCCGCAATTATCATACAACCTACACCGGTAATCTTACGTAGATCGTCAGTCAAGCTGTCTGGAAGACTCTGCTTCAACGGACATCGGTCCTGGGACATAGGTGACCAGCCCACTGCTACTTCAACTTGCTAATTCTGTGGGATATACCGATGTAGAAACTATACTTTCGTTTTCTCATGGATAGCCTCATTTCGAATCCTATCTTTGAGAGTAACCCCAAGCATAGCCCGTGGATGTGTGGATGTGGACCAGCCCCTCCATCAGTGTCCACGTCTCGGCGCCGTATGTTAACATAGGCAAGACGCGCGAAGAATAAATTTGAAAAGAGGTGATCATGATAACGACTAGAAATTAATGATTTTAAAAGCCAAACAAAGTTTTAAGAAAATATATAAATAATAATATCTTAAATTAAGTTCCAAGTAAATCACGTGCAATTTATCCGTCTCGAACATTTTTCTAGCGAATCTTAATTAAGAAAACGTCGTGTATCTTTGTCAGTGTTAGAGGTCTCTTGACGTATTATAAATGGTGAGATTGAACCGACTCTGGGCTAAGTATCTCTTAGATTGTCGACGTATATCTTAATATTTGAACATACAGAAATATATCTACGCAAAGATAAGATGCTAAAACTCTGATCTTAATTGTATGTATAATACAATTAATATCTATTATATATATATATATATATATATATATATATATACTATACAATAACTATGGCAAAGTCTAGACTATGGGCAAAACACATGAGTTCGCGCTATTTTTAGCTTGAATTTGTGAAGGCCTGTGTCCAGCAGTCGACTGTGTTAGGCTTAAATGATGATGATGATGATGATGATGATGATGATGATGATGATGATGATGATGATGACGATCTATGATATAATAATATTGATTATTTGATCATCACTTCAGCCTATCCCAATTCACTGCTGGACATTGCCTTCCTAAGTTCCCACGAGACATTACGGTGCGAACTTGTGTGTGTTGACCATGGTCACCACGCTGGGCAGGCGGGTTGGTGACCGCAGGGCTGGCTTTGTCGCACCAAAGACGTTGCTGCCTGTCTTCGGCCTGTGTATTTCAAAGCCATTATTTGATATTTAGTTTTAAAGTGTGTATAAGGATTTATTTAATGTTATGACCGGTGTTACGCTTTAAATTATTAATTTGTTTTTTCTTTTCAGGTAACTTTCAACAAATTACAAGACAAGACAAATCTTCAGGTAATTTATACAGCAACATTATCAATAACTGGAACCTAATCATGGAATAATTTAGTTTAAATCCAATACATTAATGGTCATTTATCTCGTAGCATGACGTTTTATGGCCTTTACAACTTCTGGATAATGTTGCTTTAAAAATATAAAAGAATTATTTAAGTTCATTTATTTTATTTAATATAAGCTCTGTTTTTATTAAATATTTATCTGTAGTATCGTTAATGAAATTCACAAACGGCCAGTTTCAATATTCTATCTACACATCCTTGAATTTGCTTACTAGAAATAGAATTTTGACGTAAAAAATACAAATTGTATCAAATATTTGTCCCTAGTAGGTAAAACCAAAGTTTTCTTTTAATAATCTTGTCTTGGTTAATAAAAATGTTGCTGAAAATACAGTTTTTAGATATAAAAAAATCCTTAAGGAATTTTTGGATGAACTGTACATTGGTATAATTCATCATTACAGCCTATACAGTGCACTGCTGGACATAGGCCTCCACAAGTTTACGCCAAAAATAACGTGAACTCATGTATTTTGCCCATAGTCACCACGCTGGGCAGGCGGGTTGGTGACCGCAGTACTGGCTTTGTCGCACCGAAGACGCTGCTGCCCGTCTTTGGCCTGTGTATTTCAAAGCCAGCAGTTGGATGATTATCCCGCCATTGGTCGGCTTCTTAAGTTCCAAGATGGTTGTGGAACCTTGTTATCCCTTAGTCGCCTCTTAATTCTTTAGTGCCGTAGCCACACAGCAGGTATGATTACATATATTAAAATAAAAATAGTAATGCCCAATGCAAAGGAGGTTTTATTAAGACAATCAATCTAATACCGGTAAAAGAAGACAGATTTTTTAAAATATACAACTAGGTCGGCAAACAAGCGTACGGCTCACCTGATTGAAGGCGATTGTCGTAGTTTAAAGAAGCCTGCAACAACAGAAGCATCGCAAACGCTTTGCTGACCCTACCTCCAATCATCCCTAAGAGCTCTAGTCACCTACTCTGGTCACGTTACTCACCAACAGCTTAAAAACAGTACTATTTAGCTGTGATTTTCTGTAAGGTCAATGTACTTCCGCAGTCAAGCTGCTTAAGATTTTGAGCAGGAAATTTCCTGATGTACCCCATCTCAGTTAACATAAATAAACTTAACAAAACATAAAAATATTTCTATCCTATTTTTAAATAACCATTTTTTGTTTAAAAGCTCTCGGTCGCATGACATTTGAAAAGCAATCCTGCGTCCAATTTAAGCTCACTTTAGTTTTTTAGTTGTTTTTATTTGTTTGACCGCAAAGACACGTTTTGTATACGAGTATAAAACGGAAGTGTTACTTGTTATAATTGTTACATAAAACCATTGTTCTTTTATACATTTAACTTTAAAATTTACACGAAATTTCGTCACGTCAATATCGGACAATCGTTGGTAGATTCAGAAATATAGACTACTAGCTTTTACGCACGGCTTCGCTCGCATTAAATTTCTTTTTAATAAAAAGTATCCGATGTTACTTCTAATACCTCCAAGAAAATGTGTACAAAGTTTCATGATGATCGGTTAAGCAGTTTTTGCGTGAAAGCGTAACAATCAAACTTACATTCACATTTATAAGATCCCGATCATCATGAAAGTTCGTACACATATTCTAGGAAATATTAGAAGTAACATAAGATACTTTTTATTAAAAAAAATCAATGAGAGCGAAGCCGTGAACAATAGCTAGTCATACGTAAAAAACATTTATAAAATTTGCATATTTCGGTCAAATATTTAAGTCATTTACATGCATCTCGCTGTTCAAAAATGTGACGAAGGAACCACTTAGTTGTGGAACAAACAGCATCAAATAGTCTATTTCAATTTCCAGCAATACCAGTTTATAGATACAGCCTTGCTTTTAGCAGTTAGAGCCTAAAACTATATTATTGAGCAGCTTTATTTAACTGTATTTAAAAACTTGAGTAGTTGGCGCAACACTGGTTTGTGCCTGTTGCACTGGCGGTTGCGGGTTCGATCCCCGCACATAACAAATATTTGTGTGGCCATACAGATGTTTGCCGTGGTCTGGGTGTCTGTGCAGTCCTTGAGGGTCTCCCATCCTTGCCTCGGAGAGCACGTTAAGGCGTCGGTCCCGGTTTCTATCATGTACAGTCGGCCAAGAAAGTGGTGTATCAGTTCTGATTCAGTTTTCTGGTCATCGAAAATTACAACAAGGTTCGTTATTACTGAAAGGGACATATAATAATGACGTAAACCTAATTGATAAGTATTCATACGTCATTATTATACAAGACATTTTAAACTCTATTAGGTATAAATAATATCGTTATCAATAATCAGATAAAGACGGCAATAGAAGTTGTCAGATCGATCTGCAAGCGAAAATAATCTTTATCAACTATGAATCTGCAAGCAGCATTCAACCTTAGGGTGGTACACCACTTTCTTGGCCGATGGTACATCTGATATCAATGGTTACCCATAGTAGGAAATATATCCATCAATCCATTGTAGCAGCGTGGTGGATTAAGCTCTGACCCCTCTCCTACATGGAGAAAGAGGCATAAATCCAGCAGTGGGATAATATAGGGAAACGTACTTGAGAGAAATATAAGAAAATTTGGTCTAGAATCCATAAAAATTAACGAAAAAGATGGATAAAAATCAATAACACAAAACTAGCGAGAAACGTCTGCAATGTAATATATAAGCTTTAGTTATTTACCGTCTGCCGTGATTACTGTTACGCTCAACCACACAGTGCTGGGTTCTGGAAGGGTCTGGAAGGGTCTGGAAGGGTTGTGGTTTACCGCAAAACATAATTATGAGATTAGGGTCCCAGGGTCGATTCTAATTTAGGCTTGTAATTCGTCACATTAATATAAGGTAGTCACGATGTATTACAGTATTTTGTTTTAAAGTAATCTTATTTTATATGTTTCGTCGATAATTAATAATCTTTATAAATAAAAATGAATATTGCTAAGCGCATAACTCGAGAATGGCTAGACCAATTCGGCTTATTAATTTTTTTTGTATGTTCCTTAAGACCCAAGTAAGACTTTAATTATATTTAAAAAAAAAAAAAAAAAAAAACTTTATGAATAAAAATCTATTCACTTTTGTCAGAATCAGTCTGTCCGGGCAGCTAGTAAACAATAAATAAATAAATATCTTATAACACACACACATGGTCGTCTGTTCCTATGGTAAGCAACTGAATGCTTGTGTTACAGGTAACAGCCGACTGTTATTACGATTTTTTTTTTTATAAATATACATAGAAATAATAAATATATAAATACAAATAAAACACCTAGACTCAGGCGGGAATCGACCCCGCAACCCGCGGGACAGAAAGCAGGGCCACTACAAACTTTGCCAACGGGCTAGTCAATAAATAAACCCGTCACACTCAACGGCCCCTACTAGGAATTTCTCCTGTGTAGCGGTCCGGAAACACACAATACACAAGCACAAACAACCAGACCACGGCAAACATCTGTAAGACCAATACAAATGTTTGTCATGTGCGGGTATCGAACCTGCAACCGCCAAATAAATTAATTAATGAAGTATTTTCACGGGACTTATAAATGATATTCTTGGGTTATATATTTAGTTATTACTTCAACTGTATAGATTTATTATAACAAAGGAATCGTAAATTAAAAGACGAGCTAAATAAAGAAAAGTTAGAAAAGTTAGGTCGGCGTCTGAATTGTAACTATCGTGGGTTTAAGTAAAAAACTTCCGAACGCGCTAACGGACCAGTCGGTAGTGGGTATTATACACCGTCCCTATGTTGTTACATCATAAATCACGCGTGACGCAGTCAGGTGACCGTTGTTGCGGCAGGTTAATTAGTTCGACGTTTTGGTACAGACGAGAGAGAAATATGGCGATAATTTTAACAATATTTAATGAATTTATAATTCTTTGTAATTTTCTTGTCAACTATACGACTGGCTGAAAGTTAACTATGTATATATTATTTATATAGGAATAATATATTTTTAAAATAAATTATTCCTTTAAAAATACGAAGTATGGACCTAAAAAAAACTATCAAAAATTAATTTGAATAAAAAAAATATAAATGACAAATTAATACACCTAACCTATTTAGTAAAAAAATATTTTCATACAAAGATTAAACAAAGTAAAGTGAAATACAAGAGAAAAATTGTAGATGGCGTTGTATAACGAAGGATTTAAAGTGAACATAATGTCATAGATGGCGCTGACTTTAGTTATCTATATATTCATACGTGAAGCAATAACTTTGTACCCCTTTTTACGTAAATTGCGCGGACGGTTTAGTACGAAATTTCGCACACTTATAGTTTATATAGAGAAAGAATGCAGAAAGCGATTTTTTTTTTTTTTCATGCATAAAAATACGTTAAGTCAATGAAAAAAACATTACACAAACTACAATGTATTTGACACACTCACGCATTTAAATACACATTTGTTTATTATTATAGAAGTACATTCTTTGATAACAGAACCTTAATAATGTTCAAACTTATAATTTAAATGTTTTAATAATAATTGTAATTTTAATAATTTTAATTATGGTCGAAATGACTGGGCTATTCTTTCGGTTTTGTTACGTTATTCCCAATTCACTTCTGTTCCAAAGCCTAATCTTTACTTATTTACAAATATTGGAGCACCGCCACGGTACACGTCGGATTGGTGGATGATTTTGTTGTAAAGGATAAAAGAAATTTTTATTTAACATCACGATTTGGTTTCAACATTACGAATTATAGTATTTTACGTGAGCATAATTTTAAATTTGAAGTCTAATGATTGTTAATGTTCTTTTGTGTGAATGATTGTAATGTGTTTGTGTTCTTTGTGTTTCATTCAATGTTTTGAATTGATTGTTATCAATTGTCATAATTATATCACACTAGTAAGATAACTCATTAACTTAAGTATTTTATAAGCTAGATAATTTAATTATAATGTTTATATAAGATCCGCGATTCCGTAGCTCCTGCAACTTCATGTCGAAGACGGCTATTGCAGTGGTTTTAGTGGGTAAGAATCCCACATAACCCGGTTCTACCCCAATAGCCGGGCATCTACTTGAAGACTTCCCCTGCGTAAACATAAAAAAGTTGTCAGCACTTATCTTGATTAACATAACCAACCAAAATTGACCATCAACAATGAAGAGCTTTAGTTATCATTTGCTAGCATACTCATCATAATTTGTAGACTTTTTTTAAATTTGAATATCAATTTTTAATGTAATATGAGTTAATCGGGCAATTTTAATATGTTAAGGAATAATTATTTATTAATTTGATTAATAGGAATACAACGCAGTTCATGGCAACATTGACATTTTTGATATAAGGGTGAAATGTCAAATGTCCATCAGAACGTTACCGGCAACGATGCGAGTAACAGTGTCCTGAAGTGATATTTTATTATTGTATATTATTTGCGAATCAGAACCATTTAAGTTCGCTAATAAATGAAAGTGATAAGTGAGTCTTTTAAGTGCTATTCTGACACATTGAAAAACCGAACTTTACCGATAGCAACCGACGATAGTGTAAAATCACTGACACAGCTTTTACTAATGTATACTAATAAGTAATTATAATTATTATACAAAACCCTAACCTTATATAACACCTCTAGCTTCATTAAGATTAGCAAACCAATTATTTCGTTATTATATTCGCGGTATTTGTAATTAATCCCGATGGATTTCGATTTTCACTCAGATATATTAATCACATTACAAACACATTCTGCTACACTGAGTAGAAGCAATTTAAATAACTAATTACTGAACCAATTGCATATGAGTTATAATGCATAAAATTATTAAAAAAATTACCGGCCATCAATAATTTTGAAGTCATAAATACTTATAGACATGGCAGTGTACGTGTCTTAAACCATATTATATTACCGCTGCTACTGTATCGTGTCCTGTACCCAAAGGTTATCTGGAAGAAATCGCTATTTAGCGATAAGATCGCCTTTGTACATCTTCTATTGTATCTTTCTTTTTATGTGTCTGTATTCGGTGTACATTAAGAATAAATAAATAAATAAATAAATAATATATTAAATCGATTTTTACAAAAGCAATCTTTTACTGATAAATAAGAAATGAATTAATTTTCTTTTCATATAAATTTCAATTACATAACTGATAATGATTTATTAATTACGTTAACTTACCCTATAATTATTATTTAGCATATGAGGCGTTCGACTGCTAACTGTTGTCTTACGTTTACAGAAATTGACTATTTTGCCTTTTTAGATGGTTTTAGAAGTGCCGATCTGAATTAAACTTTTGTAAAAAACGCACGCTGATAATAAAACAAATATTTTATGTAGTTCAAATGGCATGGGAAACTAAGAGCCCGTGGATATTGTTAATATAATTAAAAAAAAAAATACAAAAAACATTTATGTAATAACTATATCAGGAAAACAAATTAACTTTTGAGAACCATGTTTAGAAGATATTAAAAAAAAGATAATCTATCTACTTATACGTAACACAACCCTATCTCACACATCATTACAGCCTATACAATCCACTGCTGGATATAGGCCTCCACAAGTTTACGCCAAAAATAACGTGAACTCGTGTGTTTTGCCCATAGTCACCACGCTGGGCAGGCGGGTTTCTCACATCTCACACAATTATATTTATTTAAATTATAAATCGATACTAATAATGAAAAGTTAACTTCGGTATGTTTATAAGCTTTTATTTCAGGATCAATTGGATCAATAATGGATTTTGTCTAGAGACGGTTTTTTGGACAAGGTAGACTGTAAAACGTCCCGTAGAACTCATCTGCAATTTTCAACCAATTCGTTGAGCATGAATAATGCAGGTGAAACAGCGGGGGACATTTAACTCTATACATACATAAACTTTTGCAGTAGGCGGAACATTGTCCAAAACTATGTTCGTACTAATCCTGCCTTAAATAGTTGCTGCTTATGTTATTAACCTTGAGGCTCTTACTGGAAACCATAAAAGTGAAAAAGGTTAATCGTTGAGCGAGGTTTTCGCACTCCTGAATATTTTATATAGCTTTGTTTTTAGGTATCTTTTTTATTATAACATGTATTGACTTTCGTTTGTCCCTTTTCTTATACAGGTGAATATATACATAGGTATAAGTATCTAAGCTATCACGGTCATTAGTAGTACTTTTTCTGATAACAAATGTACCGTGATTGTCAATTTGAGTTATCAAAATCACTTTATTCAAATACAAATAAGCATCAAAAGCAACTTCGTATCGTATTACAAAGTAAAATTTTGATTATCATTAAAAGTTAAACTACCGCCGATTCGGAATGTAGATTCTTCCCGAAAATTAGAAAGAGAGAAAAGAAGTCCCGCATTCATTTTTTTAAAAATCCATCCTTGACCATGGCGTCGGCAACTTTGCGGAAATTGTCGTAAATCTCAAAAAGACAATTAGGATTATTCCCACACAAGTAAGAGTATTAACGTATAATAAGAGATTAATAATTCTAATAAGCTTATCAGTATTAAGCTGATAAGAAAAATTCTGATAAAAACTCTATCCATTTCTCATTCCAGAATCTGATCTGGTCGTATAATATTATTTTAGCTATAAAAATACTTCCGAAGAAATGTATGTTGTAGTACGCCATTAGCGTATATTTAGATCTTGAATTCTTTGAATATTCTTTAAAAATCTACATTTTAGGTCTACTGAGTGATTTTGGTTGTTGTTTTTTTTACTAGTATAACGTTTGTAGGTAGCATTTTCATTATCATAATTTCCGGATATGAACAATCAAGCTATGATTTCAAAGAAATGCCAATACTTAGTATATAGGTACGAGGAGGGAAAACTAAAGTTACTTTTATTTTTACTGAATTATATGGTCGACAAAAATCCTAACACTTAGCGAAGGCTTCGTCTTCATATAGTAGAAGGGTTAGTCCCTAATATACCTTTTTGTTACAATACGGGCCTATGGATAATGAATCTGCCATGAATAATAATGTAATCAAGTTTAGTTTAACTGGGAACGAGGACTTAATCAATTCTCGATCGAAGGGGATGCGTCCCTCAGAGAGAATCGAACCTTAGAACTTAGAACAACTTCACGCATCACTATACCAGAACGGCTTTTCATAACAATTATTTCCACTCATACGAGTAATTACAAAAACCCACAAATTTCCGTCAAAAACGTCACTTCGGCGTCAAAACATGCCATAAATTTCAGGACAAAACATTCCATAACGGGTTTAATGCGGGAAAAAGGTTAAGGGTTAATCTTTATAAGTGCGCTCCTTTGTATGCGATATTTACAGCCTCGTTTATGGCTTGTTAACGCACGAGTTGACTGAATATGGCACATGGTTTATGGCGGAGAAAAATCTTGTAATTTCGGTCGCGGGTACTTTGATACGTGTTTTTTGTACTGCAAAGGTAGAAAATTATATCGTCTACTTGGTGGTGAGCGGATACCGTAGCCATTGTACGTCTAAGATACTTGGAACATTGCAAGTGCATTATTGACCCTTGCCCCGATCCTTGAGCTTGAACACAAGACTGCTTGAGAGGTGGATTATTTAGCTGTGATCCTCTGTAAGTTTAAGATCCTTCCCAGTCGAGCTTCTCCAAATTTAAAGCTTATATTTCTTGCTCTGTAGCCTACAACAGTTACATACAGGTATACAAATATTTATTCCTAGCCTATTTATTTACGCTTTTTAGGAAGGCTAAGAAAGACAATGAACTAAACCAATGCCTTAGAAAACAAGTCATCGGTCTTAGTATTTGTAATAACTTACTAAGCGTCTTAGTGAAATAATCCATCAATAAAATAAAGTTATCAGGTACTAGTGACATGACGATTTGAAATCCAACACATTTTTTAAATTTTTTCCTATACTAGCGAACCGCCTCGGCATCGCACGAGTGCAATGTTGATACTAAATATAATATATAAAATAAATATTAAATAAAATAAATATATTGTATATAATATATGCGCAAAAATTTTTGTTTATTTACGACATTATATTAGAAACCTCTAAAACTATCAGGGTTCCTCTACTATATTATACATGTATTATACATATAAACCTACCTCTCCTCTTACTCCCGCATCAAAATCCGTTACGTAGTTTTAAAGATCTAAGCATACAGACAGCGGGAAGCGACTTTGGTTTGTGCTATGTAGCAATAGTGACTTGACGTATGCCTACCTAATATATACTGCCTCCTATATACAACTTAGCAAAATGTATACCATACATTAATATTGCTATGTTTTGATCCTCGTTTGTGATTTTATGAGCGTATAATTCGTACTCTTACAAACATTGTGTTTCGTTTCTGTTTTCGGATGAGTGGTTTCAGTAATAAAAATAAAATAACCCTTTCAACTCACCCTCGAAAATAACTCTCGGTTTACTCACGTTTACATAGCTTTATCATATCCGCCATATTGGATTTGTGCAACGCTCATGAACTCTACGGACTGATGATTTTTTAACCGACTTCCAAAAAAGGAGGAGGTTCTCAATTCGACTGTATTTTTTTTTTTTTTTTTTTTTTTTTTTTTTTTTTTTTTTTTTTTTTATGTATGTTACATCAGAACTTTTGACCGGGAAGACCGATTTCGACAAATTTTGTTTTAATCGAAAGGTGGTGTGTGCCAATTGGTCCCATTTAAATTTATTTGAGATCTAACAACTACTTTTCGAGTTATATCCAATAATGCGTTTTTACTCGACGCTTTTTTCGTCGACCTACATTGTATTATACCACATAACTTTCTACTGGATGTACCGATTTTGATAATTCTTTTTTTTGTTGGAAACGGGATATCCCTAGTTTGGTACCGTGATAAGGAAACCAGGATCTGATGATGGGATCCCAGAGAAATCGAGGGAAACTCTCGAAAATCCGCATTAACTTTTTACTCTGTGTACCGATTTTTATAATTTTTAATTTAATCGAAAGCTGATGTTTATCATGTGGTCACATATAAATTTTATCAAGATCTGATAACTACTTTTTGAGTAATCTTTGATAACGCGTAGTTCCTTGACTATTTTTTCGTCGATCTGCGTTGTATTACTTGTCGATGTAATTGAAGTCGGTTTTTTTTCGTTTGCGAGCAAACACAATTATTTAACATATATAACACATTTTGTACGATTTTTATTTTTGTGATACCCACACATTAGGAAATTCTAAACATTTTTTAATATCATATTAAAAGTCGCTTACAAAGCTTTAAAAGACCGAATATAAAATCATCATATCGAAAATTTCTATCTAGCGAGTACATCGTTCCATAGCACTGCTGCAACTGTTTGCCGTACCTCCAACGCGTACTGTCGCGAGAGCGAAATCGCCCATTCCCCGCATTCTCACCACGCTCAACGCTCTTCTGGATGCATTCCCTGAGTGGGATCTGTTTGCGGATGAATGGTCGACAATACTATCTGTATGCATGAAGTTTTGTGAGCGAGATGTATAATTGTCTTATTGACTGTTGTATTTTCTTTTTCAATTTTGTTTTTTCTTTTAGTTCTATTTGTTGTATAATTATCTGATTGCTGTGTTTATGTTTATGTTTTATGTTTCCCTTAGTAATTAATGTAACTGGTGTAAACCGTTTTAATTATTATCATCATTATCATCATTACAGCCCTCCACAAGTTTACGCCAAAAATAACGTGAACTCATGTGTTTTGCCCATAGTCACCAGCTGGGCAGGCGGGTTGGTGACTGCAGTACTGGCTTTGTCGCACCGAAGACGCTGCTGCCCGTCTTCGGCCCGTGTATTTCAAAGCCAGCAGTTGGATGGTTATCCCACCATCTGTCGGTTTTTAAGTTCCAAGGTGGTAGCGGAACTGTGTTATCCCTTAGTCGCCTCTTACGACACCCACGGAAAGAGAGGGGGTGGCTATATTCTTGAGTACCGTAGCCACACAGTACTATAATAAATAAATAAATAAATAATAAAATAAATAGCTTAATTGGCTAGAGCACCGACACGGTCAGTTGGAGATGCAGGTTCGATCCCCGCTGCAACGGTCGATTTTTGATATTATATTAAAAAATGTTTATACATAACACATTTTACACTCAATGGCCGCCATCAGGTCCTAATAATGTTTCAGGGTTCAGAATCTACATTCCGAATCGGTGGTAGCTTTACTTTTACAAAAATAATAAGCACTTTAAAATTTTAATTTGTAAAATGACGATTCGAAAGTGCTCTTGGGGCCTATTTGAATAATTATTTGATTTTGATTTTGATTTTGACACAATTTAACCGAAAAACGCTCAGACCACGAAAATATCTGTATGGCCAATACAAATATAATTCATTTTAATAAATTTATATTAATCTAGCTGTGCTCACGACTTCGTCCGCGTGCAATACTGACTACATGCTCAACGTGATTCAAAATTCAATCGTGAATTGGTATAACTTTTTTATTTATTAACTGATTGACATGAAACAAACACCAAATGTTAAACTAAGCTTGCCAAAATATTTTAGTAAAACCACATCTAAATCGGATAAGCCGTTTCCGCGATTAGCGTGCATAAACGCACGGACAAGCAGACAAAAATTCTGACAATCATTGTTTATGGTTCTGTTTGTGTTAATAATGGTCCCAATTTTTTTAACTAATATTCCTAACTAATTATAACTATCCTATCCTAAAATTGAAATAGAAATCTAAAATTTTAAAAGTACATAGGACTGGCCAAAACTCGAGCTACGAGTATAAAGCAATGTTGGCTTTTCCAGCCACAAACGGGCTTAGATTTTTTTGTCTAGATTTTTTAGACTTCGTGATGGGACTGCGTGCCTTTGAAACTACAGTTTTTCGATTAAAATGAAAATTGCTGAACAAAATACAAAATACCCTCGTGTGTAGGGGATGTTTTTTAGTGTTTTTAAGTTGTAAATATGAATTACTACTTTGTTGTGTGATTTTTTTGAACTGCAGGGCTTCGTCAGTTTTATACTATAAACTTCAGGATTTAGCCTGTTACATCTCACAGCTGGGTATCGCGTTCTTTCGACTCGTAGTGGAGGGACTAAGCTCCAATCCTTCCCTTCCATATGGGAGAAGTATTGGAGAAGAGGCTCCTCTTTATAATTTTTTTTTTCTCCTTTTTGTAGAAACAAATGAGATGGTGTTTTCATTGGGTCGAGAAATAAAACTTTAATTTTAATAATAATAATAATAATAATAAAAACTCTTTATTGTACACCAAGACTGAACAAAATACAAAAATAAAAACAGGAGATAAGTACAAAAGGCGGCCTTATCGCTAATGAGCGATCTCGTCCAGGCAACCTTTGGGCAGAGGAAATGGTATATATGTAGATGGATTAGGTGTACAGTTTTACCTAAACATATACAATATATAATTTTTGTGCACTGTCAGAAAATTTTCATGCTCAGCATTTCAAGCATTCATAGCATTATAAAAGAATATTATAACTATCGAGCGAATATTCAATAGAACGGTTTCACGGTTATATCCTTCGAATGAAGAAAACATCGATTCAGTGTTTTAATAAAATTTTACGTTACGTTTTAAGCTCGTTTCCAAACGATTCGCTTTGAATTTGAAACAGCCGGTGAGGTTTCAAATTGTTTATTTAATATCAAAAGGTCAATAGAGTTCTTGGAACAGTTTTTGGATTAATCTTTTGAAAGTTTTATATGTAAATGGCACGTTAGCGCAATTCGAAATCAATCAAAGTCAATAATTAGTTAAGCAGACTTTAAAAATACTTCAGAATCCTCAATTTACAAATTAAAATTACTTTTTTGTATTAAATTCATTAGGTATAGTTAAATGGAAGGTTCGAATCGGAATATAGATTCTATGGAGAAAAATCAACAAGAACTCTAAACATTTTTGAATATCATATCAAAAATTGACCGCTCCAGCGGGGTTCGAACCCGTGTCTCCGACTGACCGTGTCGGCGCTCTAGCTAATTAAGCTATGGAACGATGTACCCGCTAGATCTAAATTATATGAGACTTTTGATATGATATTCAAAAATGTTTAGAATTCCTTATGTGTGGGTAACACAAAAATAAAATCGTAGATATCAACAAGAACCTTTACGTTACACTTCGAAAAAAAAACTGTGACAAATAGACAGTGCTACTTTCAGCTCCGAGGATTACGGGTACAATTTCCTAATTTTGGATGTAATAAGCATTTATTTATATACTAGCTGGGTCCCGCGATTTCGCTCGCATTAATTTCAGAAAAAAATCGTATTAAAATATTATAGGTATAGCTTGTAGCCTTCCTCGGGAAATGGATCCATCCCAAGATCCATCTAATCTATCCATCCATCCAATACAAGAGTTTTTCAATTCGGACCAGTAGCTCCTGAGATTAGCACGTTTAAACAAACAAATAAAGCTTTATAATATTAGATGTGTGTACAAAGACAACTTATGTATCAGTCTGATATTAACCTAAAACGCTTGCAATTTGAGTTGCCTATCTTAGGAACAGACAATCGTAAAATTCTTAACACAATAAATTAATAAATAAATAAAGAAATTAATGTTTCCAATCAACGGCCCTCAGTAGGATTTTCCTTGTGTCAAGAGTCCGAAAATACACACAATACACACAAACGCCCTGACTGCGACAAACATCTATGTGGCCAATACAAATTTTTGTGTAAGTGGCGATCGAAGCCGCGACCGCCAGTGCAACAGCCAGCGCTGTGACCGCTGCGCCAAGCATCGTCAAAATAATATGACATAAACATGGTTTAACGTAGTTCTGCATAGAAATAAAATTGAAGTGAAGTCGCGGTATCAGCTAGTTCACAATATGATTAGTAATAATGTTCAAAGTTCCGTCTTCACGAAACCCAGCACAAAAGACTCCTCTAATGAAGTGAACATTTTTTTTTATCTCGTACAGGATTTACTATCTAAGGATAAAATGTTAATAAACGTATTGTTAGCCTTTGAACCGCAAAACACAGACGGGCTTTTTTATATATACAAAAGGATTCCTACGAGAGACTGCTTCAAACAAGGGATATAACTGATACAAAATGAAATGATATCAAGATCAAAAAACTCAAGTAAAATAAGATTACATTCACGTAAGCTACAAAAAATAACTACAATAGTAATAAAATTTTGAAGCCTCAAACCATTGTTCGTAATATGTGTATATATATCAGACGTGTACAAACACCTGCAACTTTAAAAAGACTGTTTGAAAGCATTTTCTTCAATCTCAACAATAAACAAGTAATTAATAATTATAATGTATGTATGTATTTTTATGTATGTATGCATGTATGTATATGTTTAATTATTTGAATATTGATTATAAATTTGTTGTAGCTTGTACACCTATGCTGACGCTAGACCATTTCCTTTGCCCTAAGGTTGCCTGGAAGAGGTCGCTTTTTAGCGATAAGTCCGCCCTTTGTACCTAATGAATATATTGTTAAAAAATCTTTCATTGCTATGTATTATTTGTTTTTGGTGTACTATAAAGTATATTATTATTATATTACAAAAAACATCGATGTTGGCGCGATTTGAAGTCACATAAATTAACGTACGAAGAAAAATAACAATAATGCTTGTTATTAAGTTCGAAAATCATTCAGAAACTAAATCTGATCTTTATCGATGTCAGTTTATTACATAGTTCTTAACGACTCCTTATGGTCATTAGCGATCGACATTATTTCCAAAACGGTAATAAATACGAACAGTCCATATTATTGCATATTTACGTCGAAAACGGGGAGAGGGTAATAAAAATGTTTTGATACATAAAAATGTCATTACGGGGGTGTGAGGCAACGCCGCGTAAGAGGCTGTGTATAAATGAGTGCCTGTTTAGTTGTTATGTGTTTGTAATGGCTTGTTTTTTTGTATTTACCTTTGAAGCGTAATGCTCGTTTAGATTATTATAACCTATACTAGCTGACCCGGCGAACTTCGTATCGCCTAACAGTGACTTTTAAGTATTATCACAAATCTTTTGTATGGGAGTATAGAAAAATGTTGTTTTTAGACTTTTTCAGGAAATTTAAATTTTTTTTTTTTGAATTTTTCTCTCCGTAAGAACCATCCTCGTACTTCAAGGAATATTTTAAAAAAAGAATTAGCGAAATCGGTCCAACCGTTCTCGAGTTTTGCGCTTAGCAACACATTCAGCGACTCATTTTTATATTATAGACTAGTATTATAAAGCTGAAAAGTGGGCTTGATTGTTCGTTTGTTTCAAACACGCTAATCTCAGGATGTGCAGGCTTGGATAGATTTTTATTTTTATTTTGGATAACCCATTTACTTCATTTGTCTTATATATATAAAAATCTTGTGTCACGATGTATGTTGCCAATAAACTCCAAAACTACTGAACCAATTTCAATCAAATTTCACATGTACCCGTATTTTGGTCTAACTTACTGGATAGGATAGTTATCATCTCAATTATCCGCTTATGTCGTGAATGTAAACGAATAAAATATATCAATTAATTGTTTCTTAAGCAAGTGTTTATATACTGTTTAGTTTTATGAAGTTCTCATAGATGGCGGTGTACGTTGATGCATCGATAAAATTCTTCAATATTGTTTGACATTTAGGTTGCAAATACACCCAATAGATGGCGCTGTATTCTGTTTCTTAGAATATAAATTCTATAACGTTATTTCACATAATATTTATTTATGCTCACGATATAACCGTATTATTTTAATGGTTTGTGACTGATATTTTTATAATTATACTTGCGTATTTACAATATTATTACCATTAATAACAAAAATATTTTTGTACTATATTTGTTAGAGAGTTATTAAAGTCTTGGCAAGATAAGAAAAATAAAATCTACATTTAATAAATTATAGTTTGAAAAAACTAAAAAAACACGCTCTTGAAACTAATTGAACTAAAAATTTAAAAATAAAACTGGAATACACTATTGAAAAATTCATATTGTTGTACAAAAAGCGTGGGGGGCTTGATTTTCATTGCTGTAAATATTTTAACGATAGTTTAGTATACCTGTAGTAATTATAATAAGCACCCCACGCATTTTGTACAACAATATGAATTTTTCAATTTAGTACTCCAGTTTTATTTTCAATTTAGCTAATTCGATTTTACCGGAAGGGTTTTATTTCCTCAGTTGCGATTAGAGAAAATATGGCGATACGAAGTTCACCGTATATAATTATATTAAATTGAATTATAATTATTGAATTTGAAATTTTTGATATTATTGATTTTGACACTGATCGAAACACAATTCAAAAACTAATTTAGACGATTTTAAAATGTCTTTTTAACCGACTTAAAAAAAGGATGAAGTTACTCAGTTCGACCGTATATATATATATTTTATGTATGTTCGGGGATAACTTCGTTGTTTATGAACAGATTTTGATAATTCTTTTTTGTTGAAAAAAAATATCCAAAGTGTTGTAATATGATAATGAAACCAGGATCTGAGGATGGAATCTCAGATAAATCGAGGGAAACCCTCAAAAATCGTAGTGACGACTAGTGCGTTTGTTAATTTTTTTCGTCGACTTACGTTGTAATACTTGTCGATGTAATTGAAGTCAGTTTTTTTTCGTTTGCTAGCAAACACAATTATGAATTAACTGTCCAGTGATTAATTAAATTTTGATTTCGATTTAAAATTATTATTTAATAAAAAAAAAACCATATTTATCACAGTGATCAAAACTAAAATAATAAAAATAATCATAAAAAAATTCTAGAAATCAAATTCAAAATAATTCTTGTCAAGTTGATGTCAACAAGTTATTATGTGCATAAATTACATGGGAGTATCTAAAAATAAAATGTTTGTAAAAGCTCGTTTGAAGCCCAATGAGTCGGACGGGAGGCGGCTGAGTGGAAAGTAAAGGGAGCCATAAACGAATCTTCACTTCAGCCTATCGCAGTCCACTGCTGGACATAGGCCTCCCCAAGTTCGCGCCACACATCCCGGTCTTCCGCAATCCTCATCCAGCCTACACCGGCAATCTTACGTAGATCGTCGGTCCAACGGGCCGGAGGACGTCCCACACTGCGTTTGCCAAGACGCGGTCTCCACTCTAGGACCCGTCTACTCCAACGGCCATCGGTCCTGCGACACAGATGACCAGCCCACTGCCACTTCAACTTGCTAATTCTGTGGGCTATGTCGGTTACTTTCGTTCTCTCGCGGATAGTCTCATTTCTAATCCTGTCTTTGAGAGAGACCCCAAGCATAGCCCGTTCCATTGCACGTTGAGCGACTTTAAACTTGTGGACCAGTCCCTTGGTCAGTGTCCACGTCTCGGCTCCGTATGTTAACACAGGCAGGACGCATTGCTCGAAAACTTTTGTCTTCAAGCATTGCGGAATCTTCGAAGTGAAGACTCGACGGAGTCTGCCAAACGCCGCCCAGCCCAACCGAATCCTCCTATCGGCCTCCTTCTCGAAGTTGTTGCGGCCTAGTTGGATAGTATGGCCTAGGTAAATATAATCCTGAACAACTTCGAGAAGGGTACCATCGACCGATACCGGTATCGGTATGACTTGGTTGTTAAACATAACTTTCGTCTTATCCAAGTTCATACAGAGACCGACACGTCGGGAGGACTCGTTTAGGCCGGCCAGCATTTGGCCTAACTCATCCAGCGTCTCCGCAAAGATGACAATATCGTCGGCGAAACGAAGGTGAGAGATGAATTCACCGTTGACGTTGATGCCCCGTTCCCCCCAATCCAAGGTCTTAAAAACATCCTCTAGCGCAGTGGTAAACAGTTTCGGTGATATTACATCCCCCTGTCTTATCCCGAAACGAATCTTAGTTTATATTTAATATTTCTAAATTATCTATGCTCAAGTAACCGTATATAAGTTTTTGAAGTGAAACTTCTTAGGGTCATTGTGATTTGAAACTCGATGAAACAAAAATGGTTCGCGATAAGGAAGAAAACACGTAAATGTATAGGAGTGAATGAGATAGAATACATTACTCCTCATAACACGTAAGCGACATGTTTTCCATGGCACTTACGACCTTTTTCATGAGGCCGTGATCATCGTCGATGGAACATCGCAACGGCCTACTTTCCTACAACTTTCCACAAGTTTCACTTCTACCCACATTTTTTTTGGTAAAGGAAGATTCTATATTTTTGCCACTGAGATTATCCTTAGTCTTGTTGTATGTTCGTCGACTACTTATCACAGACAATTTCAAATTCAGTTATTGTCGACCACTGTTACTATCATGTTTTTGCTTAAGGTCGGTGGTAAAAGTATGACATCATCTCCCTCGTGCCTTTATCCCACTAATGTAGGGTCATGTTCAACATGTTTTCCTTTTCCATTCGTCTCTATTATTCGTCACTTCAGCGCATACTCCTTTCTTCTCATACCCTCACTCACACAATCCATCCATCGCTTTTTTGGTCTGCCGATCGCTCTTCGTCCTGCAACATTCATCCCTAATATTCTTTTACCAACATAGCGTTCAGCCCTCCTCATTACATGCCCATACCACGCTAACCCATTGCTCCTCATTTTCTCCGTTACGGGTGCTACTTTCAAACTTCCCCTTATATGCTCATTTCTAATCCAATCTTTCCTCATACGAGTATAAAATCAAAAGGTCTTCCAAGATATACATAAGTTAAGCCATAGATATTGATCTATCATTATATTTTACTGCGCAGTTCCTGAAAGTCAATTTTACTATAAAAAGAAGAGTCGCGTCCTTACAAAAAATAATACCAGATACAAAACATTAAAATGGAAGGTTCCTCCGAATCTTTATTTTATTATACTGAATAGACATCAGTGTATTGAAGCGTTTAAGCCTGACTATGAAACAAGCGTAAATTATTTGTTCTCAAAACTAAATTAAGTCTCAAATTTAGCGACCTCTCGTTCATTTAATCCTGTTCCTAAGGAGACAATTATGAAAACCAACAAACTAATAATCACACCGGAGCTCTCTGGAGTATTATGATATCGTTGAACTGTCGAATAAGTTTCTAATATTTTGAAACAATTCTTTGGTATAGTGGAGCGTGTCCGCCTGAACACTGATGGTTTACGGATTCGATTTCCGCTCGGGATGGATTTTCGTATTAGTACAAATATTCCTTTCCGGTTTGTGGATCTCCTCGCCGTACCTCGGAAAACACGTGAAGCTTTCACGTAATAATAATAATTTCTTATAGTAGAATATATTCGCCAACCCAACAGTGGAGCAGCGTGGTGGATTAAGCTCTGATCCTTTTCCTACCCTTAAGTGGGATGTTACAGCCTAAATCGATCAATCTATTGGTAACATATTTAGGTTAATTAAAGAAACAGTGTTCACTTATTTAGAAATAGACACTATCTATAATGTATATACATAAATATAATTTCTACGTATTTTTGTTTGTCTGTCCCTTAGTTTGACCGTTTCTTTTTTCTGTCCAATTTACAAAAGTCATTGTACCAAATAGTATACTTATTTTTATTTGTGAGTACGTAAAAAAAAAACAGAATATTTTAATATGCGTGTTTCCCTTCTTGTCAAAAACTGATTTAAAGCCTGTTGCTAAATGCTAAATTTCTTGAATAAATAATAAATAAATATCTTATAACATACACACACGGTCGTCTGTTCCTATGGTAAGCAACTTAATGCTTGTGGTATAAGTAGCAGTCGACTGATATAGCTAAATCATTTTTTTTATAAATATATATATATATATATATATATATATATATATATATATATATATATATATATATATATATATATATATAGGAATATTACATATATAAATACAAAAAATGCAAAATTTCTTGAAAATAAACAAAGAAATAGTCAAACCTGCGTTATGTTTAACAATTTTTTTGACGACGTGTTGGCACAGCGGTCACAGTACTGACTGTTGCGCTGGCGGTCGCGGGTCCGAGCCCCGGTCTCGACAGATTGTTGTATTGGCCATATAGATGTTTGTCGTGGTCTGGGTGTTTGTGCTTATGTATTGTGTGTGTTTCCGGGCCCCCCAGACACAGGAGAAAATCCTACTGGGGGCCGTTGAGTGTGAAGTGTTTATTTATTATTTATTTAATTATTTAATTATAGAATTATATAAAAAATATCACATATATATACGTTAAATCACGTCATATGTTATCACTTTGACGTTAACTGAGGATAATTAAACTCACTCGTTATTTCTGAGTCTAATGCCAACTACGTCAAACGGTGTCAAACTAATGAGTGCCATTTAACATCAACTCGTGGCACCAAGGTTGAACTACATTCTACTACTAATTTACAATTGAATAGAATTGATTTTACAAGTTTTATTTAATTTATTGTTAAAGATCTATTAGATTTTGTTTACGGTATCAAATACCAAATATGGTGTGTTAACGTGCATTGTCTAAGACTGCGGCGATCGGAGGGTTGATGCCCGCTCGGGGGAAATACTCGTATTTATATATATATATATATATATATATATATATATATATATCTATATATATATATATATATACTGGTGTACGATTTCGTGAGTTTTTTTTTCTTCATAGAACTAGGTCGGCTAACAAGCGTACGGCTCACCTGATGGTAAGCGATTACCGTAGCTTATAGACGCCTGCAACACCAGAGGGATTGCAAGCGCGTTGCCGACCCTATTCCCAATTATCCCAGTCTTCTCACCGATCTGGGAGTATGACCTACAAAGATCTGTATCTTCTCACTACACCTCAAAAATTAGATAGATCCTGATAACGATTATTACTCATGCTAGGAAAATTATCTCACCAGTTCGCTGTGGAGCGACGTGGTGGATTAAGCTCGATCGCTTCTGCTAAATAGAGAAAAAAAAATTTCACAGGAGCGTGGCTACAGACTGAATCAATCTATACTACTCGTAATATAATAAAGCTGAAGCGGTTTATTTTTTGTTTGTTTGCTTGAACGCGCTAATTTCAGGAACTAGTGGCCAGTATGAAAAATTCTTTCATTGTTAGATAGCCCATTTATTGAGAAAGCCTATAGGCTATATAATATTTTAGGACCTTATTTTTTCTTAAATTGACGTAGGTGAAACTGCGGGACACATCTAGTCAATTATATGACGTTAACTTGAGTATACACCGCACTTCTAACATATGTATATTACGAGTATATATATTTCCAAAACCGTAATATTTCAATTAAGCTATTTGCATGTACCGTATTAATTGTATCAATATCGTACACTAGCACAAGACAAGCTGGGTTACAATTTCCCTTGAGACGTTCAAAGATATTGTGGATTAATGACATGATATGATGGAACTAAATTTAATATACATTAATTAAATAGGATAACACACAGAATCATTACATATTATAAAACAAAGTCACTTGCCGCTGCTTGTATGCTTAGATCTTTAAAACTACGCTGCGGATTTTGATGCGGTTTCCTTTAGTAAATAGAGCGATTCCAAAGGAAGGTTTATATGTATAATACATGCATGATATAGTAGAGGAACACTGATAGTTTATGCAACCGTGCGATGCCGAAGCGTGTTACTAGTATAAAATAAAAGATAACAACCAAGAATGGAACTTCTGGAAGGTATTTGTACAAAAATTTCTTTCCAGGCTGGTTGTCTGTCCTAGTGGGTCTCCCCACCGTGCCTCGGAGAACACCTTAAGTTGTCTGTCCGATTTGTTATCGTAGACACCTGATAACGATCGTAACTTATAGTAGTTACTCTTAGTGGATTAAGCTCCGATCCTTCTCCTAAATGGAAAAAAAGGTCTAAGCCCAGCAATCGGATGTTATAGCTAACTAGAAACATCTCTTCACCTCAAAAAATTATCTTAAACTACACTATTTTTCACTAAATACGTCATGATCGCCTTCATCGTCTTTCAAAACACCTATTCTAATTTGCACACCAATTAATTATTTGTTCACTTCCTAATCATAGTTTCATATTCTATGCCCAAAGGTTGTCTGGAAGAGATCGCTATTTCTACGCTAAGACCGCCTGTAGACGCCTAAGACATCTTTCATTTTATGTCATTACTAACTGACCCCCCAAACGTTGTTTTACCATATATGTTACTAACCCCCACCCCCTCCCCCGGTATGAAAAATAGATGTTGTTCGATTCTCAGACCTACCCAATATGCACACAAAATTTCATGAGATTCGGTCAAGCTATTTCGGAGGAGTTTAACTACAAACACCGCGACACGAGAATTTTATTTAGATTTTTTAGTTTCATTTTATGGTGTACAATAGAGTATTATTATTATTCAATCAAGCCCTCTATCAATTGCTTATCCTACAAAACAATAACAACAAATGTAAACGAAACTACATTTTGTGCGATCCATAAAAACACGGATATTTATTCTAGAATCTTCGAATGCAATGCGCTCAAATCGATACAAAAAAAGACATTACGGCTAGCGAGTGTTTGATGACGTCATACATCGTATCGTGATTCTGGCCGTTTTTATCGTTCATATCGAAACGACTTTTTACGCGACTTGACGAAAGAACAGGTTTTATGTTTTTATATTTATGTGCAGGTGTAAAGGAATGTGTAATTTTGAGGGTAATATAAATTTTACGTTAGCGTATAGGTTGGTCTGGGTTCATTCTTTTACCTACAGTTACCAATATTGTACTGATGCCGTTGTTTTAATTTAGATTCATCGGAGACCCAATCAGTGTATAGAAGACGTTCAAGCAACTGGGAGTGAAAGAAAAATAGATGTCGCTGTGCCAGCAACTACACGCTTATCCACAGACTAAAGATGTCGTTCGGATATTGGCATATTCTTTTGTGAAACTAAATAGAAACACTCAATAACTATACATATATAGTGTAAACATACATAACAATTTAATGTACGTACTGTTAATCTCATTTTTTTCACTTGGCCTTTGTTCAGCAGTGGACTGCGATAGGCTGAAATGTTGATGATGATGATGATGACTGTTAATATCTTAATTCATAATTGTGTAGATTTGTGTATCTATATATAAATACAATCTACGTATATGTAGATGAATTCCTATTTTCTCTCGTCACACGATAATTTATTCATCTCTTTTTACCAGTTTTTTATTACTTTGTAGAAGAATGTTTTGAAATGAATAACTTTAAAATAACGCAGATAATAATAATTTTAAATTTCAGTAACTTTCAGCGCTCGGGATGAATATTTGCATTTGTACAAAAATTTTGTTTCCGGTTTAGAGGTCTGTCCTTGTAGTTCTCCCCACCTTGCCTCGGAGAGCACGTTAAGCTATCGGTCTCAGTCGTTATAATATAAATGTACACAGCTTCTACCCCTGGATAATTGTAAAAAAAAGGGAAGAAAAGGAAAAAGTAATAATAAATAGTAGTAATTATATATATAAGTAAATTAAGTTAGCATAACTTTAAATTTTGGTCGGTGGACTCACGTGGGATTAGAGATACTAAGCTTAGTTTAATTAGTCTCTAAGTTGCATATGTAGGTGCCAAGGTATCGAGAGTAACAAACAAATAATTGGAATAACAAAAGCACGGGCATTATAAGCCCGTGGATATATATTGTTATAAAAAAAAATATATATATATTCACCGATCAGCAGTGGAACAGTGTGGTGGCTTAAGTTCCAATCCTTCCCCTACATGAAGAAAGAGGCCTATGCAGTGGGATCTTACAGGCTGTATCGTTATCGTGATCGAACCAAAATAAGTTGACGTGTTTGATGCATAACAAGACAGAACAGCGTCTGTTAGCTCAGTTCGTAGCTTAATATGTATGTGTATGGTATATGAAGGCTGAGACATCCCTATAGATAAAATATAGTCCTAAGTAAAAGGGATACAATACAGGGTCAAATCCATCGTTAATTCCAAGAAATTTTCAAGTGCGAAAGTTTGGCAATTTATCTCATTTTCGGTCGAGGGAACATCGTAAAGAAACCAACGTGTCCCAAGAGATATTTTGAAACTAGAACGTCATTATCCGCGAACCGTGGAGTCGCTTCTACTGATAAACCTAAACCCTTCTGCTATGTTCTCTCTTTACCCTCCATTGCTACAAGATTTTAGAGTTCTTCCTGATAAAGATACTACTTAGTTGAAAAATTACTTACTAACCCGAAAATTAGCAACCTGGCAGCAGTTCATTTTTATCCTATACTGAGAAAAGACCTGGTGATCTGATGCTAGAAATAATAATAATAATAATGTGTATTCATACAAGATGAAAAATATGTCTTGAAGTGTAATTTATAGATATTTTAACAAGAATGTCAGTGAAAAGGTCTTAGACTCGGCTAACAGTTGCTTTTCACTCCGCACCTTTACAAATGCTGTCAGCACAGGGCGTTAAATTTACATTTAAAAAGCATATGAATATACTATAATTGTGTTTGCAGGCAAACGAAGAAAAAGCGACTTCAATTATATCGACAAGTAATACAACGTAGGTAGATGAAAAAATAGTCAAGTAAATACGTATTATCAAAGATTACTTCCATTAAACCAATCAATCAATCAATCAAGATTACTCCAAAAGTTATAATCAGATCTCGATAAAATTTAAATGTGACCACATGATAAAAATCGGCTTTCGATTAAATTAAAAATCATTAAAATCGGTACACCCAGTAAAAAGTTATGCGGATTTTGGAAAGTTTCCGTCGATTTCTTTGAGGTCCCATCATCAGATCCTGGTTTCCTTATCATGGTACCAAACTAGGGATATCTTCTTTCCAACAAAAAAAGAATTATCAAAATCGGTTCATAAACGACAGAGTTATCCCCTAACATACATAATATATATATATATATATATATATATATATATATATATATATACGGTCGAATTGAGTAATCTCCTCCTTTTTTGAAGTCAGTTAAAAAAACGAGTGGGGTTCAGACCACACGACTGACGTAAAACTTCTTTAGTAATATTCCTGCACTGTGTCTTAGATATACGAAACGTAACTGGCTATGGAAGAAAGAAAACGTGTGCTCGCACCTCTCACTTGCTCTGCTCGCCTCGTTCACACATATTTCGTAACGCTCTCGTCACGAATTAACCATCTTACTCCCCAAGTCAAGAGTGCGTAAAGAAGTATTATTTCGATATTTTTTAATTAGTTGTCTGTGGTATGGTGTCTGTATCCTTGCCAAAATGTCGGGAATTCGAAAATGACAATCTCGCTAAATTTCTTTTAAACTAAAATGTTGATAGCCGTGAAAGCTTAAAAATATATATTTGTTAAATAAAACTTGTTTATTTAATTAAAACATATTGACTTACACGTTAATTAGAATCGTGTGCGTTCACGCCAAAACTGTTCAAGCGAGTAATCCAATTACATATATTTATACGAGAGCGTCTGGTACGCCTCGACTCACAATCATCATATATCAAGGATATTTCCATATTGCGACTTATTCGATCAAATTTTAAAAACGTATAGTGGTTCCTAGATAACGATTAAAAATTTAATTATTGCTTCCCGAATCGAAGAATTCTTTTCCTTTGGACAGCTCGACCGAGGAAGGCCATAAGCCATTTTATTATCACAAATAAACGCGTGCGACGCCGTGACATACAGTTAGTAAAAGTAAGTTCAGCAAAAGATTAAAAACAAACGACCAACAAAATTATTTTTATATACCCTTTCCCACTCAATAACGTTACTTTATTATTCAAAATATTCAATTAAATCTCGCAATAATGAACATTGCCAATGAACACTTTGTCGTTGAGTTTCACCACCGTGAAACAGAATTGAGACAGAAACGAATAATTCGTCGCTTCCAACTTCGGAAACTTCTGATCGACGGAGGTTCATTTGGGCATATCTTGTCGCTACTCGGATAAACTGGGAACTGAGGAGATATGTTTAAAATTTTGGTTAATTAAATGCATCAGCAGTATTTGGTATTAGTTTCATATCTGAAGTTGCAGAATTTTATTTGATAACTGCTATTTTTTTTATCTTATATCTTATCTTCTATGTAATAAAAATGATTGTAAAAATGATGCTTCCTACCCCTACACGCTCTAGGCGTTCATGTATAATAACTATGGTTGAAATTCCTAGCCATAACCCAAACTTCCGATTAAATTCCTTTTCTATACGCGCTGCTAACCTTTGGAATAATCTCCCTAAATTCATTCAAGAAAGCTCATCGCTTTCCACTTTTATAAACTACCTTAAGAACAAAAAAGTAATATAATTATGTATGTTTATGTACGTATGTGTATATATATATTTATATATTTATCTATATAGTGTTAATAGTCTATGTGGTTTATATGTAGTGTATGTATTTTATGTTTTTTATTTTATTTTATTTTTTATTCTTCTATTCCTGCACTACTCTGCCCCGCGTTCACATTATCTCTCACTGCCATGGGTGATTGGAAGAGATCTCTTGTAGAGATAAGTTCGCCCTTGCCAACTTTCTAAATTATAATGACTATTGTAAAATTACTTAGTGTAATAAAGAATATAAATTACTTAGTGCAATAATAATAATAAATGAATGTTGCTAAGCGCATAACTCGAGAATGGCTCCACCAAATTCGGCTAAGTATTTTTATGTATGTTCCTTAAGGTCCACGGAAGGTTCTAGTACTAAATAAAAATTAAAAAAATATCTGTATAAATAAAATTCTATTAACTTTTGACAGAATGAAATCTGTCCGGGGAGCTTTTTTAATTGGTTTTTAATAGAAATAAATATTTTAACTCCTTACTACCGTTTGAAATCACAGCTGTCAAGCGTCAGAAGAGTAGAGTAAAATTGTTAATAACCAAAATATAAAGAAAAAAGACTAAGTAATTTAAAAAATGTTGCCTTTGAATCGAATTGCGTACGGATACAGCTATTATAATTGTGCATAAGTTCTATTGACTAACCCGATGGGGCTGTGTGTAGTGACGTGAGCGAGTGAGCTTTTTGCTCCGCGGGTTGTGAGTTCGATTTCAACCCCGATCCCTCTTATCAATAAACCTTTAGAATAATTAAGATAGGCTTCAAATGCATAAGGTTATCTTCATTGGGTTTATTTGTCTTATTCTTCAACCGGCTGACAAGGAGTTGGATATGGTTTTAAAGGTTAAATCATTCTAATCGTTTCATTACTTTATTTAAATATCATTTAATACTTATACATTTAATACGTCAGAGGTCAAAACTGTAGCTTACGCTTCAGCCTGTAATATCCCACTGCTGGGCATAGGCCTCTTTCCCCATGTAGGAGAAGGATCAAAGCTAATCCACCACGCTGCTCCAATGCGGGTTGGCAGATATATTCTCTACCATAGATTACTTAACTCAAATCAATAATCCCTTATGATATAGCACCAGTAAAACGCAAACATTCATTGAAGTCGCCAAAGCTCTATAATAACGCATGTCGAAACTCGTTTCAACACAATTTATCACACGAAGCGAAGTTTAAAAGCGGAGACCAAAAATTTATGACCGTTATACAAACAGCGGCATATGAATATTTTAGACGATTTTAAAAACTGAAAACTCATCGGAATAACTATAAACACTAGAGCTTTATTTTTCAAAACTGTATAAAATAAAAATCGCACTTTTCAACTCTACCCACCCGTTTCAATCATATTTTCATACACAAACTTCAGTGAAAACAATTTTTAGATGTTATATGGCTTTTGCGTTTTAATTCAATTATATTTGAACTAGCTGTTCCCGCGACTTCGTACGCGTGGAATTTAATAAAATTGTTCAGTTCGCAAATTTCTAAAATAAATAAATTTCTAAAATAAAAAGTAACTACTAAGTTACACTTTACTACATCAGCTACCTGCCAGTGAAAGTCCCATCAAAATCGGTCCAGCCGTTACAGAAATTAGCCGGAACAAACAGACAGACAGACAGACAGACAAAAATTGTAAAAAATGTTATTTTGTTGTATGTACCGTGTCCATATCCGATCCATATGCATTAAGTAAAAAGCGTTTATTTTAATATTACAAACAGACACTTCAGTTTTATTTATTTGTATAGATAAATACATGACGTAAAACAGTCGTAGTAAGGACGTGACATAAAATATTCTTAGTAAGGACGTGACGTAGAATTTAGTGATGCATTAGCTTTTTAGAGATCGGCCAACTCGCATTGGGGCGTAGTGGATTAAGCTCTGATCCTTCTCCTACATGGGGAAAGAGGCCTATGCCCAGTGGGGTATTACAGGCTGAAGCGTAGCTTTTTAGAGAATTATTTGAATCTTTATTAATCCAATAAACTTGCAGAAGCCCGATATCCAAAATTTGCTCATATTTTAGTCCTACGCGATCTGGAACGTCACAAAACCGATTATCGCCGTCACAATAATATCCGGATATCCCGCTCCACAATTCACGGGTCGCTTCACAATAATATATGATAATAGCTTTTATCGCACCAGAATAAAGTGCTATTTTCCTTGTGTATTTTGGTAATAAATTGAAAAAAAAAATATGTCCATTATTTACTGGAAAGGAATAAATTGTGGTCCCGATAACCGTGTTATATATAAATGAGTGAAAGACAATAAATTTCAACTGAGGTAGGGCACAGCAGGAATTTCCTCTTTCCTCGACCTTACAGAAGTTCCTGTTGGTGAGTAAGGTGACCAGAGCTCCTGGGGGGGATTGGGTATAGGGTCGGCAACGCGCTTGCGATGCTTCTGGTGTTGCAGGTGTCTATAAGCTACGGTAATCGCTTACCATCAGGTGAGCCGTACGATTGTTTGCCGATCTAGACCTAGTGACATAAAAAAAATTGCATTGACTGTGAAACCACATTCGCTATTAATATATTATTCGCTTGTGTTAGCGTCTATATAGTGATACAGGCTGCTTATAAGGCGGCCTATATTCTTAACACCAGGCGCACCGTAAGCGCGTTGCCGACCTTATCTCCGACCTGCCCAAATAGCATCTCACTAACGGCCGAACCCAATATTCAATCTATCTCTGGTTATGTCCTACTAGAGACAGAAATATCTATCTATCATTCATTTTACTGACCCAATAAACTTGTCGACGATAGGCAATCTTATCCTTCAAAGCTGTCTATCGACGAGAGGGAGGATAGCTTACTAGAGATAACAGTTCGTATGAAAATGACAGTGTAAGCGTCCCAATAATAATAGAGTTCTATCTGTCAGTAACGTTGGTTATCTTTAGTAACAACAATATCCGATCTATAGTTTTCGAGGGATAACTAAGATTTATTAATTGAAAAAGTATTTTCTTTGTTTAAAATAAAATTAATTTCGAGTGAAAAATAATGGCAGACTCAAGTTCAAGTAGCAGTTCAAGTGATATTGCTCTTTTGCAACAATTAATTGAATAAAAATAATATGTTTCTTCTGAAATAATACTTACTTTACTCATCTTGTGAATAAAACAAACAATTTGGTGAATGATTGTACCTATAATTTGCAATGATTTGTATAATTTGAATTTTGATTTGTAAAAAAATTATACAAATTCAAACGAAACAACGATTCAATAAAGCGTAATGGCGTCGTAGCGTCTTTTCGTGTCGTGTTAAAACGTTCCGTTACTAGATTTACCATGGATTCCATATTAAAATAATATCATTTATTATAAATTAAAAAGTCTGTGTAAAAATTAATTTGTCCATATTTTTATAAAACAAGATTACTTTAATATGAATAAAATTTGTATGACAAATTTAAATACTATAAAACATCTGTGTAACATAACTGAGGCCGTCTGTGACGCTGCGTATGCGGGAATGTAAGGAAGAGCTCAGGTAGCCGGTCTATCTACAGCTAACTGGAGATAGTAGTCCCCTATGCGAATTATTGGGACAACTACAAAGGATAGATAGTTAGTTATTAGCAGTCGATGATAACTACCTATCTCTATCTTTAGATTGAATATTGGGTTCGGCCGTAAAGAAACACAACACTGCTTAAAATGATTATTATTCTGTGATCTTCCATAAGGTTGAGGTACATACTTTTATTTATCTACTACCAAAACAATATCTGCTATTTAATTAGGACCTTTAAATATTAAGCATTTATCTAATTGTATCTTTAACATTCAGACTGTGCATAGCCTAACGGTAGATGAACGGAATTGTTCGCGCAATTAAGAACTCGAAATTCCACAGTGGAAAATTATGTCGTATTAGATTTGTAGTGAAAATTTAATGAATTATTTAGTTAGAGCTATTTATCTTTTATTCGAGTTCAACTGAATTACGTAATTTGTCATTTGATTTAACTCTCCCGAACTAAGTTATATCGAATTATTATTTTGTAAAAGGGACAATGTGTTGGGTTCTGGTGATTTGATGTTACTAACTTGTTCTATGGTTATTTTCGATGTTAGTCGTAGGATTAATTTTGTAACGGTTGACTTTTGTTAAATAGGGTGTAACGATTTTGACGACATTTCTACGTGAGTTGCTTAAATTATTATACTTTTGAAGTAAATTAGTATGTGACAGTTAAATATAAATAAATAAACGTTTTAAACTCCGGCCCCAGTAGGATTTTCTTCTGTGTCTGGGGTCCGGAAACAAATACAAAACATAAATACCCCGACCGATACAAACAAATATATGGCCAATACAAATATTTTTAATGTGCTGGTATCGAACCCGCAACTACTAGCGCAACAACGCGTCGTCGAAAATAAAATTATTTCATGCTAATTTTCTTTTATAATTAAATATATTAATATATCTGTATTATTCTTTAAAAAAATGTTTACTGTACTAAAAAGCCAAACATTTTGAAGTTAACTCCCTAAGAATCGATTTTCATATAAGGTAGGAAAAAAAATGTGAGTAAAATCTACTAAATGACTACTGAATGACTTCGATACGTTTCTCGTAACGCCATCTATCGCGTAATGTCTAAAAGCGTAACGACGTTTTCTAATAACGCCATCTCGTCGTAACGTATCTTCGATAGATGGCGTTATTTACTTCGTTTATTTACCATTTGATACGGTATTAATCTGTTTTCCTATACATATGCGTAAACCTTTTCTATGCCTCTTTAGACATTCGCTCTGAAGCTGAAGCGAAGCCCCAAGTATTTTATTATTATAGTTTTTAAGAAAGCTGAGCCAAAACACATGAGTTCATGGCATTTTTGGCGTGAACTTGTGGAGGCCTATGTTCAGTAGTGGACTGCAAAAGGCTGCTGTGGTGATGATGATGATGAAACTGAGCCAATCGTGCGTCGGAGCTGACACACACACTTTTTTACCTTTTATTTAGGAACCAGTCTATATTATCTATTATATATAATTCTCGTCTCGCAGTGTTTGTAGTTAAACTCCTCCAAAACAGCTTGATCAATTCTCATGAAATTTTGTGTGCATATTGGGGAGGTCTAAGAATCGAACAACGTCTATTTTCAAATAAATTATTTATTTTTTATTTTATTATGATTTGGCGTTGAAAAATACATACAACCCTAAATTTTCACCTTTCTACCACCAACTCCTATTTTTAAATAGCGTTTAGCGGCAAGATAACGTTTGCCGAGTCAGCTAGTAATAGTATAAAATGACAAACAAAAATATCACCTAAATAAAACTATTGCCTATATTAGAAAATTAAAAAGTTCCATTACAAAAAGCTATACTCGGATATTACTAGACTTTTTTCGAGGTCAGTCCTAGCGATGTAAGTAGCATTTCCCTAGGGCTCACGACATTAACTTTCATGTTTTCAATTATCCTAAACAAAATGAGATTATTCATTTCTATTACAATTTATTATAAAATGGTCGTAGGTAAGTGGAATATTCTTTCAAAACAATATATTTTACCGGTTTTATTTAGGTCACCATATAATTTTTTTTTATCAAATTAAAAGATTAATTATAACTTATTTAGAGCCGTCATTTTGTTGTTTTTAACCGACTTCAAAAAAAGGAGGAGGTTACTCAATTCGACCGTATATATATATTTATATATACGGTCGAATTGAGTAACCTCCTCCTTTTCCCCGAACATACATAAAATATATATATATTTATTTATTATTTTATGTATGTTCGGGGATAACTCCGTCCCTTGTGAACCGATTTTGATAATTCTTTTTTTGTTGGAAAGGAGATTAGTTTGGTACCATGATAAGTAAACCGGGATCTGATGATAGAATCCCAGAGAAATCCACATAACTTTTTACTGGGTCTACCGATTTTAATGATTTTTAATTTAATCGAAAGCCGATGTTTATTATGTGGTCATATTTCATCGAGATCTGATTACAACTTTTGGAGTAATCTTTGATAATGCGTATTTAGTCGACAATTTTTTTTGTCTACCTACGTTGTATTACTTACTTTTCAATATAATTGAAGGCGGTTTTTCTTCGTTTGCCTGCAAACACAATTATTTGTGTTTAGTTGTTGTTTATCTCGTGAATAAGTAGAAAGGTAGAAGGTAGAATTTATCAGTAGTAAAAACTGAGTTCATCAAAAGAGATGTTAATATAAAACCGACTTCAATTACATCGACGAGTAATGTGGGTGATCAACAAAATAGATAGATAACTACGTATCAGATCTCGATTAAATTTAAATGAGAACAAATGACGAGCACCAGCTTTCCATACAAAAAAGGGAATCGTCAAACTTGGTATACCCATTAAAAAGTTGTGAGGTAACAGACATAAAAATATAGTCGAATTGATAAACTCCTCATTTTAATGTAGGTTGAAATAAAAAACACGCGTTACTACAGTATCATAAAAAAACATTCATAAAATTACTTTTTGTAATTTTGGATTTCTGAGGTAACAAAAAATAATGTTTAATAAACTAATTTTACAAAAATTATATTCTTTTTGACAATCACATAATTCAAAATGGCCGATATGACCTAAATACCGGGAATTATACTTTGACATATCAATTTAAATAATCTAACACGAAATACAGACAAAGCTAAAAGATTAATACATACGAACGCACAGTAAACAAAAATAACAAAGAGAATAGATAACATTTTAAACCTTTTATGTAATTTGTAAAGGAAATATGTGGCGGGTAAAAGAGGCGCGAATAAAACGGATTTTATTAAAATGGCGGCGATATGTCATTGGGATCTTATCGCGACGCGTTTGTTATGGAAGCTTCGTTTATTTAGTGTTTCTACACAAGTACACATATTGTATAGAAAATATTCTGAGTGTAAAGAAATAATAATTTTAATTAATATAAATATTAATCTTCTTCTAATATATAAAATTCTCGTGTCGCGCTGTTTGTAGTTAAACTCCTCCGAAACGGCTTGACCGATACTCATGAAATTTTGTGTGCATATTAGGTAGGTCTGAGAATCGAACAACATCTATTTTTCATCAAAGGGTAATCGACAACTATTTTTTTTTTTAATTTTTAAATATATTTTTTTTTTATGATACAACATTAAAAAATACATACAACCCACACACAAGCATAGATAACATAAAATGTGACAGTAACAGTACCGAGTACGTAAGAAAGCTTGGAAAAAAGTGTACTCTTTCAGATCGACTGTCTAAATAGGCACAAAAAGGCTTTCTATTCTAAGAAAAAGATTAATACCATATCAAATGGTAAATAAACGAATCAAATAACTTTTACGACGTTTTCTAATAACGCTATCTACCCAATTATCCATCAATCCAATAGGGTTCCGATAGATGGCGTTACAAAAACGTAACGAGGTCATTCGTTCACTACATTTTACTCTTCACATTTTTTTCATACCGGCCTTATATGAAAATCGATTATTAAGGAGTTAACTCCAACAAACTCCAAAAACTGCTAAAAAAGACCAGTAGAATAGAGTAGAAACAGATTTTTCATCTAAACGCTCTCGATTGGTTGAAATTAACTTTTATTATTGAGAATTTTCGAATGCCCCCGAATTCCCCCCGATTCGAATTCCCCTAATGCTCATTTTTTCTTTTCTTTATAAATAACAGAGATCGTAATAAACGGTGACAGCTGTAAAGATAATTGCTCCCCTGATATATTACTTTTTACTGTCCGTCCATTTTTAAGACTTCGAGAAAAAAGGAAATAATATAATCAGTCTGTTAATATTTCGGTGTTTGATAAAGAAATTTCGTTTCTTTTTAAGGATCTTTGAAAGTTGATTTAAAATAAATGTGTTTTTATTCTATTTTTGTACCGTTTTCACATTTTTTCCAGAATTCTCGATAATAGTAACAGTTCCAATCTAAGGTACATAGACAAAATTTAGACATGATTGTAAATGAGGAGTGGCGATGATTACAATTATGCTTTTTTTTCAATGTACTTTATCATTCATCTTCATGTAGTCAATATAAAAATAAATTAATGTAACTAAACACTTAACGTTCGATATTCCCCAGTAAGATGTGAATCGGCAGGGGGTTAGGAAATACAATATACAAATAGAAACGCCCAGACCACAGCAAACATCTGTATGGCCAATTAAAAAAATCTCATGTGAGGACAGTTCCTATTACTCATGCCCAACACTTTATAAAAAGAACTGACAACAATGAACAAAGCTGTTATATCCTATTTTATATCTTTTATACTACGTTATCCCCAACCCTTGAATATCTTACGCCTCAGCCTATAATATCCCACAGCTGGGCATAGGCCTTTTTCCCCATGTAGAAGAAGAGGTGAATATATTCCCTACTATAAGTAACGATCTCTATCAGGTGTACATGATAACAACTGAGACCGACAGCTTATCGTACTCTCCGAGGTACGGTTTGGAGACCCTCAAGAACAAACAACCAGAAAGGAAATGAATATTTGTTTAACAGAAATATCCACTCCGAGCGGGAATCAAACCTGTGACTGTCGGTGTTTATGCGCAAAACACAAACCACAAACAAATATTATTTCAATAGTATTAATGCTAGAATGTATCAGATAAACCGGTATTCGTAAGCGGATGCTGTCATTCGGATTCAGAACTCTTCCTTCTCTATGACAAACACTGGCTTTGTGTCTCAGATAGTGTCGAGATAACAAAGCTATATTCTCTAACTGCGTCATAAGTTAACCTAAATATCTAATCTATGGATACTGTTTCTAAAGTCTAAATTTATATCGTATTGAAATGTTAATTGTTGATTATGAACTTTAGAAAGAAGCAGGAAAACTGAGGTAGGGCACAGCAGGAATTTCCTGCTCAAAACATGGAGCAGCCCGACTGGGGCAGTACCCCGACCTTACAGAAGATCACAGCTAAATAATACTGTTTTCAAGCAGTATTTTGTTCCTGTTGGTGAGTAAGGTGACCAGAGCTCCTGGGGGGATTGGGGATTGGGTCGGCAACGCGCTTGCGATGCTTCTGGTGTTGCAGGCGTCTATAAGCTAAGGTAATCCCTTACCATCAGATGAGCCGTACGCTTGTTTGCCAACCTAAAGACATAAAAAAAGGAAAGAAAAATTAGTGGCCTTATTATAGTTGAATCTTATACAGGATACACGTTAATGTGATTGCATACATAATACTTAAGTAATGTATTGGCTTGATATTTTTGGAGTTTACCCGTTAAGAATCGAACGCCATCTATCGCAAGAAGTCTAAAGGCGTAACGACGTTTTCTAATAGCGCCATCTCGTCGTAACGTATCATTGATAGATGGCGTTATTAGATTAGTTTTTTTTTTACCATTTCAAATGGTATAAATCGTTTTCTTAGACTAGTGCCTAAGCCTTTTCGTGCCTATTTACACAGTCGATCTGAAGGAGTAAGCTTCAGTCGTACGTCGGAGCTGACACACAATTTTTTTTTAAAGAGTAACTCTTTAGTTCACCTATTCTAAGCGGAACATATGCTCCAAATCAATAGTAGTTTCTCATCGACTACAATAAATTCATAAAAAAATATTTAATTTGAATAGTAAGGATTCGAATTAGTTGCTGAAACTTACTTGAATAAATAAATTTTGATATAATTTAATTCTATTTGACGTAAAATATGGATTTAGTCATCAAATATTAGTATTTTTCTTAGGATTGCAATCTAATTATTACGCCAATGACATGCAAATCACTTGTTAAATCCACGATAACATGCAAGTATTTGAATAAACCGCTCATAACCGGTTATAGCCGGTAATAAACGATTTTACACCGGTATCTAGATTTAACCGGCGTAATCTGATTTGAATTGCTTTGCTCCGGTATCTTACTCTGTGGCTGTGAACGTATAATAGGGTAACAAAACGTCACCTTTATCACTTTATTAATGAATATATTATCGTCTTAATTTAAATAAACGAATAATAAACAAGCACTAATATTAATATACTAAGCTATGTGCTACGACAGTAAAGAATATAGCCACCCCTTCTCTTTCCGTGAATGTCGTAAGAGGCGACTAATGGATAACAAAGTTCCACCACCACTTTGGAACTTAAAAAGCCGACCGATGGCGGGATAACCATCCAACTGCTGGCTTTGAAATACAAAGGCCGAAGACGGGCAGCAGCGTCTTCGGTGCGACAAAGCCAGCCCTGCGGTCACCAATCCCTGCCCAGCGTGGTGACTATGCGCAATACACATGAGTTCGATCCATTTCTGGCTCGAACTTGTGGAGGCTTAAGTCCAGCAGTGGACTACGATAGACTGAAGTGATGATGATGGTGATGATGAATACTAATACTAATAAGAAACACACACAATACACAAGCACAAAGGCCCATACTACTGCAAACATATGGCTTACACAAATGTTTGCCATGAGCGGGAATCTACATTCAAAGGCAGCAATTTTGTCGTTTTCAGTGACTATAAAAATATATTAAAACGAAGATTTAAAACTGCTTATGTACAAAATTGAAATATCGATTTTTTTTTTGTTAATTAGGTTTCCTATATACATAGAGGTCATTCAGTTGCCATAACCACTGACTGAATCGGCTTCGTATAAGTTTTATGAAACAACATACATTTCAGGTAAAACTGATGTCTAATAATATTAACAAACTATATCTGCTGTAAAGATTTTCTATGTGTGAAATGTTTTTTCATAATTATTATATACTTCTCTCTTAAACGAAATAAAATCCACGAGGTTATTTCGTTTTGTATATTTCATGAATCACACTCAAAAACTAATAAAAATTCGCTTTGATCTTCTATTTATGCTTTGATAAATATTTACATTTATTTATTTTTTTGTATATTTTGTTATCTGAAAGCATTTACTATGTTATTTTTCGTTTCCGGATATTTATTAAGGATTAAACGAATGATTTTGATAGTAAATGTTGATTTTTATATTTAGAAAGACCTTTAAATTTTTTTATTATATTTTTATTTTCAAATCATCAGTGGATCGAGGAAAAAAATAAAAATGTAAGCGTGGTTAGACTATCAGATATATAACAGAAACTACAATACTACATAGGAATGAACGATGATTTAATGATGTGTGTCTGCATACATTTTTACCCGGCTTCCAAAAAAAGGAGGAGGTTCTCAATTCGACTGTATTTTTTATGTATGTTACTTTAGAACTTTTGGCTGGGTGTACCGATTTTGACAATTTTTTTAATCGAAAGGTGGTGTGTGTCATTTGGTCCCATTTAAATTTATTTGAGATCTAACAACTACTTTTCAAGTTATACCTAATAATGCGTTTTTCTTGACTATTTTTCGTCGACATACGTTGTATTATACCGCATAACTTTTTACTGGGTGTACCGATTTTGATAATTTTTAATTTCATCAAAATTTGATGTTTATCATGTGGTTACATTTAAATTTCATCGAGATCTGATATCAAATTTTTGAGTAATCTTTGATGATGCTTATTTATTTGACTATTTTTTCGTCGTATTACTTGTTGGGGCAGCAACGATCAGTCAAACTACGGAGATCTTCGAATGAAACAACGTAGACTAATTTTAACTACGTTTAATGTCGCGGTTTACAATATTTTAATTTTATACAAGGAGAGATGTTCGGAGCGTTTACGTTTAATTTCGATATATTTTTCCAGTCACCGTCTAAATGAATTTATATAAAAAAAAAAAAAAAAAATCGATCGCTTCAGCGCCACACAGTGGACAACGGTGGCAACCATTTAAAACTTCACGTGTAGCCCCACCATCTGCACACTAGATGGGGTTGCTTGCTAAGCCGCGACATACCCCCCGCCTTGGAAACACCGGCTTCCAACATCAGGCTTCATCGCTGGATGGCTGCAGCGGCAAAGGGCAAATTTTCGAAAACGCCCTCCTCGTCGTTCCGGTTGCGGTACGGATGTCGGCCACACGTGTAACACCATCAGTCCCCGGGTAAATGCGAGTTATGCGTCCCAGACGCCATTTAAGTGGTGGTAAATTTTCATCTTTGATGAGGACGAGACGATCAATGGTTATATCGTCATGATGAGTTTTCCACTTGGTTCTCTGTTGAAGTTCTCCGATATATTCTCTGGACCACCTCCGCCAGAACTGCTGCCGCAACTGCTCCATACGGCGGTACCGGTTCATCGTCAGACCTGTAGCGTCAGAAATGGTCTCGCATGGCAGCAAAGTTAACGGTCGGCCTGTGAGGAAGTGACCAGGAGTGAGGGGAGTGAAGTCGGTAGGATCGGTGGATAAGGGTGACAGTGGACGAGAGTTTAAAACGGCTTCGATTTGAATTAAAACCGTACTCATTTCCTCGTATGTTAATTTGGCGTTACCAACAATACGTTTAAGGTGATGTTTGCAAGACCTTACACCACTCTCCCACAGACCTCCAAAATGCGGCGCATACGGTGGAATAAAATGAAAGTCATTACCCTCACATGAGGCGTAATCGTTTATTTGTTGTGAATTATCATGAATTAAATTTCGAATTTCTTTTTCAGCACCAACAAAATTTCTACCATTGTCGGAATAAATAGCTACTGGTTTTCCGCGTCTACCACTGAAACGTTTTAAAGCTAAAATATAGTCGTCCGTCGAAAGGCTCGTAACTAGTTCAATATGTACAGCTTTAGTTATGAAACAGACAAATAAACAAATATACGATTTTATTTGCCTAGCGCCTCTTCCTTTACGATTCATTATCATAATAGGTCCAGCATAATCAACACCGGTCCGCTCAAACGGAAATCCCGCATCCAGACGTTCAGATGGTAAATTTCCCATTATAGGCTTAGGTATCTTATTGTTAAATCGAGAACATGTAACACATTGACGTACGATTTTTCTCACAAGACCTCTTGCACTTAACATCCACCATGTCTCGCGCAGGGTGTATAAAATAAGTTGAGGTCCTGCATGAAGTAGCCTCTTGTGCTCATGATTGACTAACAAATTAGACATCCAGTGTCGACTGCACATTAAAAACGGATGTTTTTTATTAAAATCGAAATTAGATGCGTTTCGAAGTCGACCACCAACACGAATTAATTTTTTATCGTCTAAAAACACGTTTAATCCAGATACACGATTTAATTCTTTATTATTACCTGTGTAACTTCTTTCATTCAGCAAATTATCATAAATCGTCGGAAAGGATTGCATTTGTGCAAAACGAATCAACGTATACTGCGCTTCCTCTAGTTCGGACACTGATAACGAGCCGGTTTGCTTTGTTTTGTATCTATTAGCCGCGCCCCCTCGTACGTTGTTTATGAATCGAAGTACGTAGGCCCATACGCGTTTAAGTTTTGTGAAAGACGAGTATTTATTAAATTGAATAAAATCTAAGTTTTCGAAACTGCTAAAATTATGTACTACATTTGATTTTAAGTCAGGCAAATTTTCTAAATTAATTATATTATTATTTAACGAATTAAAATTATTATGACACTGCAAGTAAGACGGGCCGTTCCACCAAAGTTCACAATTAATCAAAGAATCAAAGGCTAATCCTCTAGACAATACATCAGCTGGGTTGTTTTCGCTCGACACATGCAACCACTCGGAGTCACCTGTCAGCTCGTTTAACTCGGTTACGCGATTTTGTACGAACGGCTTTAAGAGATGTGGTGACATCTTAACCCAACCGATGACGATGGTCGAATCAGTCCAAAAGATGACCCTTGAAAATGTTAAACGAATAACGTCCATTATTTTTTTATAAAGTTTTGCGCCTAACAAAGCACCACAAAGTTCTAACCTCGGGATACTTATAGACTTTAAGGGAGCAACTTTAGTTTTTGCGCATAATAATTTTACGACGATTTCCGAATCATGGTTATACGTACGTACATAAGCACAAGCGCCGTATGCACTTTGTGACGCGTCGGTAAATATGTGCAGTTCTTTGTATTGCGTGTAGTCGCTCATTACGTAACGAGGAATTTTTAATTCATTTAAACGTTTTAAAACTAACATAAATTTATTCCAAATAAGTTCGATATCGCGAGGTACTGGCGTATCTCAATCGAGCTTACTCAGCCATAACCTTTGAAGTAAAATTTTAGAAATAATTACGGTAGGCGATAATAAACCCAACGGATCGTAGATTTGTGATATTATTGATAACATTACTCGTTTAGTCAACTTAGGTATATTGTTACACTCGTCTATTTGGGTAGTGTAATGTAGGTAGTCACTCTCGCTGTACCAACCAATACCCAAAGTTCTACTTTGCGTGTGTTCACTGTTAAACTGCTGTGCTACCTGAGTATGAGGGAGTTCCGAGTTAAATATCCATTTACGTAGTACAAAAGATCCCGAACGTAAAACCGCTGAAACGTTTTCACAAATGGATATTAGTTCGTGAAGATCATCACTGCCAGTAACCAAATCGTCAACGAATAAATCTTCAGTTATTACCCGAGCTGTGATGACGTCATCACAATCGTATGCGAGCTGACGTATACAACGCATACTTAAATACGGCGCTGATGCCGTACCATAAGTTACGGTGTTAAGCTGATATATACCTAACGGATCTGTAGGATTGTCACGCCAAACGATATACTGTAGTGACCTTTGATCCTGCTGAACAAGAACCTGACGAAACATTTTCTCTACGTCTGCACAGGCTACGTATTTATAACGCCTAAATCGTAAAAGTATAGAAAAAATGTCATTTTGAAGAGCCGGTCCCGGATACTGAATATCGTTAAGTGACTTAGAAGAAGTAGTTGTAGCACTCGCGTCGAAGACCACACGAAGCTTAGTGGTTGAACTGTGCTCTTTAAAAACACCGTGATGCGGCAAGAAAAAGTTAGGATATTCAACCTTATTCACACGTGTCATATGGCCTAACGATTCATATTCGTTTATAAAGTCACGATACATACGTTTATATT
Organism: Melitaea cinxia; assembly: GCF_905220565.1. Classification (NCBI taxonomy): domain Eukaryota; kingdom Metazoa; phylum Arthropoda; class Insecta; order Lepidoptera; family Nymphalidae; genus Melitaea; species Melitaea cinxia. Next base: position 461,145 of record NC_059416.1, read on the forward strand.
CTGGTGTGCGCTCAAGTTTACGTTCTAATGCGAAAAACCTATTTTTTGCTAAATTATACGAATCACCTAAAACATCTGGTGATTGTTTCAAAGGAATGCGTACTGAAAACCTACCATCGATGTCCCGTTTAGTCGTATTTTTAAATAGATCCTCGCATATACGCTCATCAGTAGTAAGAATCTTACTGGACTGAGATACGTTTTCTATTTCCCAGAAACGTTTTAAGTTGTCGTCTAAAGTTTGATTGAAATTACAATAAACTTGATCGGTTTCACTGTCTTTTAATTGCGACGTATAAAGTGGGCCACACAATAACCATCCTAATTTAGAATTTTGGAGGTAAGGTCCCTTTTCTAATCGAATTCTATTATCGTTTAGCAATAATTCCCAGAATAAATCAGCACCGATTAGTAAATCGATAGCCGAGGAAATATTAAATGATGGATCCGCAAGACGAATATTATTAGGAATACGTATAAATTTACTATCAATGTTTGTTGTAGGCAAACTAGACGTAATGTGCTGCAAAATGTAGCACCGAATTTTTGTACTATAATCGTTTATCTTAGAACGTATAATTATTTCACACGATTTATTCGATTGCGTTTTAGACATACCAACGCCCAATATACGTATAGTGGACTGTATAGGTTTCGTATTCAAACGTTTAAATAATTTTTCTGAAATAAAACTATGTTGACTGCCGTTATCCAAAAGCGCGCGAGCTGTAAAAATTTCATTATTCCGATCTATTATATCTACCAACGCAGTGCATAGCAAAACCGGTTGTAATGTACTTCGCGGCCGCGCGTGGCAAGTAGCTACGCTATGAAGCGCGGTCGACCGGCCGGCCGCTTCACGAGTCTCGTTTAAATCAGCTGATCGCCCGCTTTGCGTATATTCGAATTTATTTAAATTATTATGAATGTGTAATAAAGTATTATGTTTGTTCTGACATTGCTTACACGGTCCGAACATACATTCCGTTGCAGAATGACCTGAACAACGTAAACAATTACTGCATAATTTGTTATCTTCAACGAATTTTAGTCTATCTTTAACCGACAAATTTAAAAATTTATAGCACGTATAGAGTAGATGATTACCATTGCACAAAAAACAAGTATTATGGTCTGGAGAAATTCGTTTATTAGAACTAAATGACTTCTTAGAATTATTTTTATTACAATTAGTAGACGTGTAAGTATGCCCTATGACATGGCCTTTTGATTGGTAATGCTTATTTTCGCTTATAACGTGAGGCTTACATTGAGGCAACTTATTTTGACTAGAACTAATCATCTCGAGGGTATTCGATTTATTTCTTAAGAATGTCAGTAAATCATCTAATTTTAGTCGTTTATTCGAATCAGTTAAAATTGATCCCTTATAATTCTCCCATTCCCGCTCAGTAGATGCGTCTAATTTAGATACAACTAAGTATATAATTATTGTATCCCAATGTTCAGTAGGTTCGTTTAATGATTTTAAAGCACGCAGGTTTCTGAGTGTAGTATCTATTAACCTACGAATCTGTAAGTGGGATTCCTGCTTGAGCGGAGAGATAGAAAATAATGATTTCAAGTGGTTCTGTATAAGAAGTCGCGTATTATGAAATCTACTATGAAGTAGATCCCAGGCATGCACGTAATTATCCGCTGTAAATTCCAAAGCGCTTATAACTTGTAACGCACAACCGCTCAGCGAAGCCTTTAAATAATGAAATTTCTGAATTTCGTCTAAATCTGAACGGTTGTGTATCATAGTAATATACGAATTCCTATATTCTAGCCACTGATCAAACGAACCATCAAAGGAGGGTAATTTTATGTCCGGCAGCTTAACATTCGATTGCACTGACGATTTACTGCTACATTTTAAACTTTCAACGGAATTTTCGACTATACTTTCAGCTGTAGCTAGAACGTTAAAATATAATGATTCGAAAGATTCTACATACTCAAAGTTTGCTGTATATTCCGACTCGGGTAAAATTAGCTCAATTTGATTTTGTATGTTGTTAAAAGTATTAAAATGATCTTGAGCTGTTTGCATTCTTAATTTAACTTCTTTAACTTGAACTTGAGATAAAGAATTACATGGCAATGAATCTAAATATTTTTTAAATTGTGTTAACCGACCTTTCAAATTACCTCGCTGTTTTTTAAGTTCGGAAATATCTTTTAGCTGTTTTCCCGAGGGGGAAGCTGTGGAAGGCACTAATAATTTATCTTCAGTGGACATTTTAGAGGCCTACGTGTAAGAATAATGTAAGGTACTCACGGTTATACGAAGACTGAATCAGCACAAATCGCAAAGAAACGTCACTAGCCGTTGACTGAAGAAGTAGCTGCGTCGAATTTTCTTTGACGAATAGCAGTCGGTGCGAAGTCCAATTTCTTGGTAAATACTTCTTGGTAAATACGGCTCGAAGACCAAATTATGGGGCAGCAACGATCAGTCAAACTACGGAGATCTTCGAATGAAACAACGTAGACTAATTTTAACTACGTTTAATGTCGCGGTTTACAATATTTTAATTTTATACAAGGAGAGATGTTCGGAGCGTTTACGTTTAATTTCGATATATTTTTCCAGTCACCGTCTAAATGAATTTATATAAAAAAAAAAAAAAAAAAAAATCGATCGCTTCAGCGCCACACAGTGGACAACGGTGGCAACCATTTAAAACTTCACGTGTAGCCCCACCATCTGCACACTAGATGGGGTTGCTTGCTAAGCCGCGACACTTGTCGATGTAATTGAAGTCGGTTTTTTTTTCGTTTGCGAGCAAATACAATTATTCTAGAATATCAAACAAGCGTACGGTAATGGCGTCTACGTTACGCCTACGCGTACTACGCGAGATAGTAAGAGGTTACCACAGACTATGTATGTCTGCAACGGCAACAACAACTTATAAGTGCGTTGCAAACCCTACCTTGTAGTCAATACACTGCATTTCCTGCTGTTCTCTACCTTACTAAGAATAAATATTGTCAACGATGCCTAACACATACAAAGTTACTACTTTATAGTCAAGCATATATAAAATAAATAAATAAATTAATCAGAATAATTAAAACAATCGGATTGTATTCGAAATGCGCTTTTAGACCTCGAGCGTCTTCTAACAAGAAAATGTTAGTTTTTTATATATGAAAAAATCGTCTGAGTTTTTAATTTAGTATTCTGAGACATGATAAGTTTTTATACCTATTTATTTTTCTTAGATTTTTTTTTACAAAAAAATCATCTGAGTTTGTAACTTAATATTATTGGACGTAAGAAGTATTTGCTTATAATTCTTCAATCGATATAAAAAAATAAAATAAAAATCTTTTATTGTCAAGCTACGTAGGCTCATAGTTGGTTAGTACAATAATAATTACTTAAGAACTATGTTAGTAAAACAAAATACAAACAAAAAATAAAAATAAAAATGAATAAATAGAAATAAATAACTACCACAGGGAGATTGATTCAGTCACATTTTGTACATGCAACTTGATAAACCTCCCCACTATGTACCTCTTTTAATTATTATAATTAACTTAAAAACTATATGGTCGATACAAATGTGCAACAGCCAGTGCTATTACCGCTGCGCCAACGTGTCGTTAAATGGTCCGGTTCGGATGTCCACCGTGCCTCGTAGAGCACGTTAAGCAGTCGGTAAATAATCATTGAAAATGCTTTAAAGCCTTCTTGTATTTTATAAATTTGCTTTCCATTTTATTTTGATTCAAAAATAAATTAAATACGTTTATATGAGAAAGACTCCAGAAAGACTCATGGTCGGCCCGTCCAGTATCGACCATATAGTTTTTAAGTTACTTATAATAATTAAAAGAGGTACATAGTAATCCGAATTAAGGCGTCTTGCAAAAAACGTTTTGTATAATATTTTCTAACCTCTTAAATAAATTAACATCCCGTTTTATGTCATCATATTAATTCTTTTGAGATAATTATATTTCTTTAATGAAATTTTTAATCAAGAAATAGTTCCTTTATAAATATTTTAAGTTTTTCACAAACGAGGTAGAAAGCCACATTTCATACTTACATTTTTTACTTATCAAGTTAAATTTTTAAAATAAAAACGTTGTAAATACAGTCTGTGTCTTAGTTGCGAGATAAATTATGCAAGTTGATGCAGGTTTCATTCTCGTTTAAACATATAAATGGAGTAAAATACGTTAGCATATTCAACGTTTAAAATGTTAATAGTAATATGTGACCGTAATAATGTTTTAGCGCTTAGCGTGTCTTAGTATTATACCTTATATATTTACCTACAATGCCTATCATCTATTTACTATGTTTAATTATATTTATCGAAACAGTTTGTTGACAAAAAAACAAAATAAAAAATTATGACAAAATGTTTACTTAACGCTTGGTTACTTTTATCATTTGCTTATTTCATTATTTTAACAAACATACCCTCACAGACATCCTTTAGAACAAAGCAAAAAATAAAATTATACTGTAAAAGCAAGTGATAGAAATAAAATATACACAAATATAAAATACATATAAACGAATACACATATACGAGTATATATAAACATATATAGTTATAATGTATACATAGAATTATACATGGAACAAAATAACATCAAATAGATATTGTGTAGAACATCGTAGAAGTCGTAGCCGTAGAAGGTCTACGAAACGAGTCTACGAATAAATGTTTCCGTAGACGCTTTCAAGGAAAACCATAGGTTAGACTGTAGTATTTTCTAATTAACTTGTTAGTATAAATAAAATAATTTAATCGAAGGATATGGGAAGATTGGTGAATTTACATATATAAACACTAAGATGACCTTCATTTAAGGACGAGCAGCAGCGTCTACGATCACAACAAAGCCAGCCCTGCGATCACCAACCCGCCTGCCCAGCGTGGTGACTATGGGCAAAACACATGAGTTCACGCCATTTTTGTGCGAACTTGTGGAGGGCTATGTCCAGCAGTGGACTGTATTAAGCTGAACTGATGACCTTAATTTAGGTTACTTAGCTTGGCTATTCATTTTTATTGATGTCCATACCCATTCGGATAGCTATTGCATAATTCATATTTTCGTGTTTCTTCTGAAGCTAACACGTAATAAAGATCTTTAATCGGATAGGCTCAGTAGTTTTAGTGTTTTTCAATTACAACTTTAGTTAACTTATTCTTAAGCTGTCAGATATGAAGCTATCTTGATCCTTAGACCAGTCATTATCCATCACGACGTTTAGTGTTGGAAGTGACATTAAAAATGCATTAAGGTAGTTTTAAGTGACACTTGGGTGTCTTGAAAATTTCTCGAACAGTTTAACAGTAATCGACAAGAAGACGATCCATACGTGTTCAATTTTTGGAATATACGTTTTTTTATTAATGATATTTCATTAATTTATTAGGCACACAATCAAACATACAGAGCGTACCCATGTTCATATTATGTATTCACATATACAGGTTCTAAAAACACGCAGCACCTTCGGCAGTTAGGTTATTGACATCCACACGCAAATTATATAACTCAATTTTTTAAGCGTCAGACTAACGAACAATATTGACTTAACCGTCATCAAATATTAAACATTTACAGAACTGGCAAGTTTGGAGCGACGTCGTAAATAGTATAAAGGGTTTTGGGATGGATGAAAGGGGTACAGGATGACCTTTCTCACGCGTATCACGTCACTCGGCGACAGGATAGGAAATAGACTGGGCTACTTATTGGCTATGGTGATATTAAAGGCTGATGACGCTGATTATACACGAATATACGTGTATATATTTAAGTGAGGTAGGTTACAGCAGAAAATATCCGGTGCAAAATCTGAAGCAGCCAGAATTGGGCTCGAACTTATAGAAGATCACCGCTAAATAATACTGTTTACTGTTCAAGGAGGGTTGTATTTGATTAGCAAGGTGACGGGAACTGGGAGATCGAGGGTAGGTTAGTAGGGTCTGCGATACGCTTGCTACACTTCTGGTGTTGCAGATACGATAGTGTACCACCGTAACACAAACATTCATACTAGTAGATGAAATCGCGCGTATGGTCTAGTGTTACTAACAATTTGACATCGTTATTAATTGCTTGCAATAAATAGTTTCTAGTTTCTTCGATAGCAGCACCAAAGTCTAGACTTATTAGGTATCTACCAAAACTATAATTACTATTTTTAAACGGTTTTATTTAGCTCACCCCGTTTGTTTTTTTATTTTTTCTTTATTTATTCTTGGGTCAAATTTAGTAATTCAAATTTCACCCTCTTCCTGTCAACCGATTAATCTGAAATTTTGTATACACTTTGGATTTTGGTGACAATACAATTATGTTTATTCATTATCATTATAAATTCAAGATGGCCGCCGCTACAAAATGGCGGATAATTTATGTTTTATTAATCCCATCAATATGGGTATCAAATGAGAGGGCTCAACAAGCAGAATACAATATACTATAAAAAATTGAAATCCAAGATGGCGGCCGCTACAAAATGGCGGATAACGTAGGTTTTATCGATCCCATCAATATGGGTATCAAATGAAAGTGCTCAACCAGTATAATCAATGTACTATATAAAATTAAAATCCAAGATGGCGGCCTCTACAAAATGGCGGATAACTTAGGTTTTATCAATCCCATCAACATGGGTATCAAATGAAAGGTCCCAACAAGTAGAATACAATTTACTATGCAAAATTGAAATCTAAGCTGGCCGCCGCTACCAAATGTCTGATGACAATTTTTTATCAATCCCACCAATATGGGTATCAAATAAAAGGGCTTGACAAGAAGAATACAGTGCACTATACAACCTCAATATTTAAGATGGGCCTTGCAATAATGAAGCACTAAATGAATTAAACAGAATGCGAAATAAAAACTAAAAACTAGAAAATAAAAATAGGTAAAAAAACTTTTTAAGTTAAACGGTTTTATGTTAAACATACATTGCAATGTTTAAGATAAATGTACTAAAAACCAAAAAATAATAAAATAGATACAGTCGTGGGAATTATAAACATATGCATAGACTAGACTAAAATAAAACCGTGGGGCACGTCAATTGTCTACAAATTATCGACTTAATGTGCGATAGAAGAATCGTTTAATTCGTCGTTAAAATAGGCAGTTGGCCCGCAGACGGTGATGAAATTACTTACTATTTTCTTGCTCATGGAAATTCCAATAGTTATACACTCCATGTAAATAAAAGAGATGTTTCAACTAGTTTATCGTTGGACATTCACACTGCTGGCTGGCGAGGAATCGTTTCACTGCTCGTAGTTTGTCTTTAATCGACAAAACATATGATAAAAGTACTACTCGCTCACCACTATGAAACCCTAAAACTCGCTTATAATCGAGCTTGCTAGCTTGTTTCCACATTCTAGCCCTACTTATCACACGTCCATCGTTGTCGGTTGAACAACTGCCTAATTATAGTGTAACATTACAAAACAAACATTTTAATCAACGATTGTAGACAATTGACGTGCCCCACGGTTTTATTTTAGTCTAGTCTATGCATATGTTTATAATTCCCACGACTGTATCTATTTTATTATTTTTTGGTTTTTAGTACATTTATCTTAAACATTGCAATGTATGTTTAACATAAAACCGTTTAACTTAAAAAGTTTTTTTACCTATTTTTATTTATTAAACGGTTTTATTTAGCTCACCCCGTTTGTTTTATTTTTTATTCTTGGGTCAAATTTAGTAATTCAAATTTCACCCTATTCCTGTCAACCGATTAATCTGAAATTTTGTATACACTTTGGATTTTGGTGACAATACAATTATGTTTATTCATTATCATTATAAATTCAAGATGGCCGCCGCTACAAAAAGGGCGGATAACGTAGGTTTTATCAATCCCATCAATATGGGTATCAAATGAAAGGGCTCAACAAGCAGAATACAATATACTATAAAAAATTGAAATCCAAGATGGCGGCCGCTACAAAATGGCGGATAACTTAGGTTTTATCAATCCCATCAACATGGATATCAAATGAAAGGTCTCAACAAGTAGAATACAATTTACTATGCAAAATTGAAATCTAAGCTGGCCGCCGCTACCAAATGTCTGATAACAATTTTTTATCAATCCCACCAATATGGGTATCAAATAAAAGGGCTTGACAAGAAGAATACAGTGCACTATACAACCTCAATATTTAAGATGGGCCTTGCAATAATGAAGCACTAAATGAATTAAACAGAATGCGAAATAAAAACTAAAAACTAGAAAATAAAAATAGGTAAAAAAACTTTTTAAGTTAAACGGTTTTATGTTAAACATACATTGCAATGTTTAAGATAAATGTACTAAAAACCAAAAATAATAAAATAGATACAGTCGTGGGAATTATAAACATATGCATAGACTAGACTAAAATAAAACCGTGGGGCACGTCAATTGTCTACTAATTATAAACTTAATGTGCGATAGAAGAATCGTTTAATTCGTCGTTAAAATAGGCAGTTGGCCCGCAGACGGTGAGGAAATTACTTACTATTTTCTTGCTCATGGAAATTCCAATAGTTATACACTCCATGTAAATAAAAGAGATGTTTCAACTAGTTTATCGTTGGACATTCACACTGCTGGCTGGCGAGGAATCGTTTCACTGCTCGTAGTTTGTCTTTAATCGACAAAACATATGATAAAAGTACTACTCGCTCACCACTATGAAACCCTAAAACTCGCTTATAATCGAGCTTGCTAGCTTGTTTCCACATTCTAGCCCTACTTATCACACGTCCATCGTTGTCGGTTGAACAACTGCCTAATTATAGTGTAACATTACAAAACAAACATTTTAATCAACGATTGTAGACAATTGACGTGCCCCACGGTTTTATTTTAGTCTAGTCTATGCATATGTTTATAATTCCCACGACTGTATCTATTTTATTATTTTTTGGTTTTTAGTACATTTATCTTAAACATTGCAATGTATGTTTAACATAAAACCGTTTAACTTAAAAAGTTTTTTTACCTATTTTTATTAATAATTTTTTACCTGGTAACGATAACTTGCTAATGAAAAAAAAAAATGGCAATTCATACTCCGTATGAACTAATGCGGAACAAATCCAACAGTAGTGTTTTCGCTACAAAATTAATGTTTTAAAATGTAATTAATTTTTAGATCAGTGACACGACTTGAAAATAATAATAACCCTGACAAAGTGGAGTTGATGAAATTTTTTTTTTAATCTTTTGAGTTAATATGTCATATAGTTGTATCCGCTACCGGAGAAATAAACCCTGTAAGTCAATTTATTTTTTAGACTGCAATATTTCCAGCCTTCAATTTAATTCAAGCGTAATTGAAAAAATTTATACAATAAAAAATAATAATCTTAAATAACTTATAGAAGAATTTTGGAAAATGAATCAAACCTTTTTGTTAATACTTTAATCTCATCTTCCTCAAATATAATCAGATTAAAACACAAATTATTAATTGAAAAAACCTTCAAGCGTTGTTCAATTAACATTTTCAATCCCTATTCAAAAAAGGTTATATATAACGCTAATTACATAAACACGTAAATGGTTCATTCAATTCTAAATTAGGTCATGTCAAACAAAGTTGACTCTTTTTTGCCTTTCTTTTCAAAACATTAATTCATTTCACTGAATGACTTCTAAAAATTAAGCGCTTTTTCGTACAGGCCTAATTCAATCTAAAGGGACAGATTAAATGATAAAAGTAATAAATAAAAGAGATAAAAAACCTTAACCTCCTTCTTAGTCAATTTATCGTTAAAAAGGTTTGTGCTATCAAACTTCTTTGTTAGTAGCACGTTCTAATTCGCAATTCCAACAAAAATGTAAGTAATATTTATGAAACTGGTAATAATTGAGCAACCCCACTGATGAAGTAGTGAGATAAGCAAAAATTACTGCCAAATAATAATGCTTTCATGCAGTGTTGTGTTTCTGTAGTAAGCAATCCTTGAAAGCAATATTATTTAGCTGTGATTTTCTGTAAGGTCAAGGTACTACCCCGGTCGGGCTGCTCCATATTTTAAGCAGGAAATTTCTGACTGTGCCATACCTCAGTCGTTTGAGGTAGGAAGCATCGCTTATAATTATAAGAACTAATAGTTGTAAAAAAAAGTAGTCAGAGCTGCTAGCGGTGTCGAAGATAGGGTCGGCAACGTCTTTGCAATGCTTCTGGTGTTTCAACAAGAATATTTCAATATTTCCTTTAGTAAATAGTTTTTATGATAAATGTCTTACAAAATAGAAATATATTTAGATATATTAACACATTATGTATTTAAATAAATGTTACGTGTATATATTGTTAATTATTGTTAAAATTATAATCTTAATTTCGATATCCGTCCCAGGAAGCGTCTTTCGAAATCTGTGGATAAGTGTCTATACAGTACAATCTCTGTTTCCCAACTCCGTTTGAGGCAAAAGTTGACACAAATTCCATTTAAACGAATATACTTGAAATAACTGGTAATACACGCTGTGTGGCTAGGTAGTAAATAATATAACTACCCCTCTCTTCCCGTGGGTGTCGTAAGAGGTAACTAAAGGATAACACAGTTCCACTACCACCTTGGAACTTTAAAAGCCGACCGATAGCGGGATAACCATCCAACTGCTGGCTTTGAAATACATAGGTCGAAGATGGGCAGCAGCGTCTTCGGTGCAACAAAGCCAGTTCTGCGGTCACCAACCCGCCAGCCTAGCGTGGTGACTCGGGCAGCATACACGAATCCGCGCCATTTTTAGCGTGAACTCGTGGAGGTTTATGTCCAGCAGCAGACTGCGATAGGTTGAAGTGAAGTGAGCTTAATCTTAATTGTATTCCTGCATATAATTGCTAATGTCACGTATTGTCTCTGAAAAATAAAATAGCGTGTAATTAATCTTTTTTTTATTTGATATTTTCGAAGATAAGTCTGGTTCAGATTAAATAATGTTAAAGACTCCAAATGCCAAAGATCCAAACATTCAATAAGCTAATACTAGCTTAAAAGAAAACATAAAAAAATAATCGTAATATATATCGTAATATTTATATGAATATAAACGGGTATTTAATGTCGCCAAGTGATAAAAATGGCGTATTACAATATTATTTACGAGACACAATGAGCACGCCGTCTTTTTCACACATCAAACAATAGAAAGAGACACAAAGAAGTTGATCGAAATCATTTCATCACACACCTACCCGCGATTTATATTCATGGAAAAATAGATGGTATTTCGAATGACATAACATATATTTTACCATAACATTGCGCAATGTTTGTCAAGGGAAAATGTATTGTAAATCTAGTGTAATACGTTTCATTTTATATTGACAATTTACGGCTGTTTCTTGCCAGTTTATCTCTGGAGGCATTCAAGGAAACGACTGAAGTGTTCGAAGGTTTTCCTGAAAGACTTGATTGATGTTTGCGATGTAGTCTTTGTGAGTTATGAACGTTATTTACGTATCCTCTGCTTCGTAATGTGTTATTAATTTATAATTTTATATATTTACTCGTATTCAAATTTGACGGAAATAATTACTGAGGATTAAATTGTAAGACTAAAAGTGAGCTAAGTTACTCCTTATTACATCAGCTATCTGCCAGTGATAATCCCGTCCAAATCGGTCCAGCCGTTTCAGAGATTAGCCGAAACAAACAGATATACAGACAGACAGACAAAAATTATAACAAATGTTATTTTGGTATATTTACCGTGTACACATACTTATGAATTAAGTAAAAAGCGGTTATTCCCTCCAATTTTTATTTATTTGTATTGATGAATATCTAAAATAGTTTTTTTTTTATAGCTTGTATTGACTGAATTTGTGATGATTAAAAGCTTGAACTTTAAGGAAAGTTATTGGATGTGAAACTTCATGTTGTAACATCTGTTTTTGTATGAGTGAGGTGGGCTATTTACTTATTTATTGGCGACTAGTAGATATAACAATTGTATTGGCCATGCAGATGTTCGCCGTGGTCTGGGTGTTTGTGCATTTTTTTATGTCTTTAGATCGGCAAACAAGCGTACGGCTCACCTGATGGTAAGCGATTACCGTAGCTTATAGACGCCTGCAACACCAGAAGCATCGCAAGCGCGTTGCCGACCCAATCTCCAATCCCCCCAGGAGCTCTGGTCACCTTACTCACCAACAGGAACACAATACTGCTTGAAAACAGTATTATTTTGCTGTGATCTTCTGTAAGGTCGAGGTACTACCCCAGTCGGGCTGCTCCATATTTTGAGCAGGAAATTCCTGCTGTGCCCTACCTCAGTTGAAGCAATCCTTTTGGGTCTCCCCGCAGTGTCTTGGAAAGAACGTTGAGCCGTTGGTTCAGTTGTTATCATGTACACCTGATAGCAATCATTACTCATAGTAGGGAATATATGCACCAACCCGCATTGGGGCAGAGTGTTGGGTTAAGCTCTGACCATTCTCCTAAATGGGAAAGAGGCCTATGAGCTAATGGGAAAGAGGCCTACCAGTGGGATATTACAGGCTGAAGCGTAATAAAGCAAATGAAAATATTACTCAATCATTTATTTCATAATTTAAATAATCATTACAGCCTATACAGTCCACTGCTGGACATAGGCCTCCACAAGTTTACGCCAAAAATAACGTGAACCCATGTGTTTTACCCATAGTCACCACGCTGGGCAGGCGGGTTGGTGACCGCAGTACTGGCTTTGTCGCACCGAAGACGCTGCTGCCCATCTTCGGCCTGTGTATTTCAAAGCCAGCAGTTGGACGGTTATCCCGCCATCGGTCGGCTTCTTAAGTTCCAAGGTGGTTGTGGAACCTTGTTATCCCTCAGTCGCCTCTTACGACACCCACGGGAAGAGAGGGGGTGGCTAAATTCTTTAGTGCCGTAGCCACACAGCACATTATTTAAATAAATAATTCTTTAAATGAACAATTATTAATTTAATATTCATATGTATATATCCAACCCGCGCTTTGTAATAACACCCAAAAATAACGTTAAATTCACGTAGGCAAAACGAACTGTCCGCTCAGCTTAAATTTTTAAGCGGGATGCTTACGTTAAGCTCGCACACAATTATTTTTAATGCGGCATAATTATTTTTTCATTTAAAATCCACATAACACCCGACCTTTGCAGGTCGTCTGAATTGTTTAGCATACAACGCAGGATGTATTGCATATATGAACTTTATATTATATGATGAATTAGGTTCATTATAAAGAAGCTTACTGGTAATGATTCCATTGCTAAAGTAATAATTATTTTCTGTTTAAAAATGTAAAGATTACTCTGCAATACCTCTGCACTGCAGATAGGCTTGTCTAGTTTACTTTTTTTTAACTATACATTGGCCTTTAAAGCACGTTTGCGATCAGGCAACGTTGATAAATAGTACTGTAGCTTAAGGTAAAACCTGTATATCTAGAAGTTAATTTTTTGCTCTTCTTTTAAATGTATATGTATAAAAAAAGAGGGAGGACGAAAGCTACGAGGACATTATGGAATGCTATTATACTAGAAGTTCACCTAAGAAACGAGAAATCAACGTGCTTCGAATTAGTCCGAGGTTAGAAGTGTCGCAAGCGCTTTACAAACTTTGCCTCCAAACCTCTCAAGAGCTCTGGTCACCTCTTTCACCACAGGAACATGTAAAAATAGTTTCTTACCCTTTATGTAAGAAGTCGAAGACATTGTCGTCATATCGACGACAACAAGAAAATACAATTTAAAAAAAATCATTATTTTTCTTGTTCACGGCTAAATAATACACAACACTGCTTGAAAATTCGAGATATTTTTCCAGTCGGGCTACACCAGATTTTGAGTAGGATATTTCCTGCTGTACCCCACCTCAGTTAAACAGCACAGCTCAACTGAGGTAGGGCACAGCAGGAATTTCCTGCTCAAAATATGGAGCAGCCCGACTGGGGTAGTACCTCGACCTTACAGAAGATCACAGCTAAATAATACTGTTTTCAAGCAGTATTGTGTTCCTATTGGTGAGTAAGGTGACCAGAGCTCCTGGGAGGGATTGGGGATTGGGTCGGCAACGCGCTTGCAATGCTTCTGGTGTTGCATGCGTCTATAAGCTACGGTAATCTCTTACCATCAGGTGAGCCGTACGCTTGTTTATCGACCTAGTGGTATAAAAAAAAAACAATTACCCTGTACCCTGTTTACTACATACCCTGTCACATCCCGTAAAAGAATAAGAGAAGATATGAGCTCAAACGAGATTTGTAATATGAAGCTTTCGATAAAAATCTATGAGAACGTAAGATAGCAATTGAATTAATAATACAGATTCAACATCCTTACAAAAGGTACATTAAAACTAAGAGCCTAGAGTCAAGGGCCGAGTCAACAAACAGCATAGAACCAGTCCTCTGTAAACAAGTATTAGCATATTGTTAACAAGAATTTTTCCGATTCTTCTGAAAGCCGACGGCCCGCAACGAAAGGGCTGGTAATTTGCATTTAAATGGGGGTCGCTATTGCTTTGTCTTATTGAAGTTGGAATAAACATATACACTACTAAAATCAGTGACAACATTACTGTAATGTATAGTAATGTTGGATTTAAGGAAAGTGACATTTTTATTGATTCGCATATTCTGTGCTATTACGATTTATAGTTTTAATATTATAATGAAACAACTTTTTAGGATTTTATTGCAATTTATTAACCGACTTCAAAAAAGGAGGAGGTTACTCAATTTCACCCTATATATTATTTTATTATATTTTTTATGTCTATTCGGGGATAACTTTGTCGTTTATGAACCAATTTTGATAATTATTTTTTTTTGTTGGAAAGGAGATATCCTAAGTATGGTACTATTACAAGGAAACTAGGATCTGATGATGGGCTTCCAGAGAAATCGAGGGAAACTCTCAAAAATCGGCATAACTTTTTACTGGGTTTACCGATTTTGATGATTTTTAATTTAATCGAAAGCCAATGTTTATCATGTAGTCACATTTAAATTTCATCGCGATCTGATTACAACTTTTGGAGTAATCTTTGATAATGTATATTATTATGTTTTTTACATGCCCGATGTTTCGAATACTTTACAACAACTACCATGGTGATGGGAGGACCGTGGTTGCTGTAAAGATTTTGTTGTAGGTTGTTGGTTTTAATATCGCTTTATCTAGACTAGCTGAAGAGACGTATTATTCACTAACTTAACTACGAAAATGTATGACAGATTACGCTAAATTTTTCTACTATCTAGAAAAATAGCATTGAATAAAGAAATGCAGAAGAAACGGATAATTTTATTTCGCAATTTTATTGCTTATAGTTACAAAAATCTATTAAAAGTAAGAATACAAAATAAAATACATTTAAAAACATAATTATAAACCATATACTACAAAATGGATTACTATTACTAATACTCATTTTAAAAAATAATTTACAGTTAAGATAATAATGCAAAGTGAAATAGCTACCGCGATTATATTGACGAACATAACACGATATCACCTTATGTCGCTTGTAATAAATAAAAAAATAGTTTTAACCCACGTAACGCAACGTGCGATAAGGTTTACCGGTTCCCATGCAATTTCCTGTCGACCCACTTCCAGGAAACCTTAAAAATTTCGAACCGACGACGCACGATATATTGTGCGTTTTACGAACACACACTTATTGGCGCTAAAAGAGGATTTTTTCTTTTTTTTTTATGTCACTAGGTCGGCAAACAAGCGTACGGCTCACCTGATGGTAAGCGATTACCGTAGCTTATAGACGCCTGCAACACCAGAAGCATCGCAAGCGCGTTGCCGACCCAATCCCCAATCCCTCCATGAGCTCTGGTCACCTTACTCACCAACAGGAACACAATACTGCTTGAAAACAGTATTATTTTGCTGTGATCTTCTGTAAGGTCTGTAAGATACTCCAGTCGGGCTGCTCCATATTTTGAGCAGGAAATTCCTGCCGTGCCCTACCTCAGAAACCCTTTTCTGAAAGACTTAGAATCTCGGCTTTATAACCTACTTCAAAATAAAAGAGTAATTTCTACCTTTTTACTGATATTACTGATTTTAATGATTCCCCTTTTAATCGAAAGCTGGTCGTTGTCATGTGATCTAGAAGAGAAGATTGAGAACTGATAAGCGGATTTTTTTTTTTTATTTTAATGGCGTATTAAATGTACTGTTTTACCGACTACCTTCTTCGTATTACTTACCGATGTAACTGAAGTCGTTTTTTTTTTTCGTTTGCAGCGAACATAATTATTAATGGGCTGATTTCCGTGATGGTTAGAGTGATTTAAAAATTGTTTAAAAATAATTATATTAAAGTTTCTTTAACGAGATTGTTTCAATGTGTGATAAAAAGTAGTTAAAATTTGTCTTAAACAATCAATACTACTACTAAAAGAAACCACAGCCTCAAGGAAAATATACAGAGAAGCATGAAATTATATTTCTAACAGAGATACAGCAAATATTTTCAGAAAAGTTTTTATAAATAGTAGAATGGACTTTTTTGCATCCATTTTACAACTATGTTTCAAGCGGCATCGGATAACGATTCTAACTTCAGTTTTTTTTTTATCTCTAGCTTTGAAAAGCAGTATTCTATCAACAACAATGCGAAAACTTTGCAACTGTACGATAATATTATTCGTTCTAAATATTTCTCGAGATATTTTCATCTCGAGAATCCCTTTTGGCTTGTGATCGTAAAAACGACGCGGTCGCCTTGCTTTGTTCTAACTTTTATTGAAGTTTCTTTTAAACTTTGAATTTTTCATATAATGTAGAAAAATTTTTTTATTTTTACTTTTTACATTTGCTTCCTTTGTTTGAGGCTTTATTGTGCTAGTTTTAGACTAGTAAAAATAGTAGTTTTTTTTTGGTCAACCTTGCTATAGATTTCCAATCCACCCTTTTTTTATAATGTCATTTAGCGAGTACAAAATCACAAAATGCTTGAAGATCTACCTGAAGGCTCAAGCATTATCATGTAAAAACGTTTTTGTCCTGTATCTTGGAAGCTATACATTTTGACACATATTTATTGAGACCATTATTGTGGAACACAAAATTTCGCATCTTTTGTTTCCTTTTTATAAAAATTACCGTTTACGATTTATGGCCCATTTAGTGAACCGGTTTTTATATCTCCGCCGATAACTCTTAAAAATCTTACTATTTCTTCTACTAGTTCATTAAATGGGATGTTCATTAATGGCAAATTTAGTACGAGAAGAGAAGTTTATTTTTACTGGCCTATTTATGACCATGCTCTGTGCTCTAGGAGTTGTGAGTTGATATTTATATAAATAAATATATATGACACATAGGAAATAACAAAGAGAAAGTATGTTACGAGTATGTGTTATCAGAAATATCGAACATAAACTTAATATTAGTAAAACCTAACTAGACTTAAATTACTTTAAAAATATTTGTAATAAGCCTGGACTTATCTAATGCCCATTTCAGGTCGCAGACTCTTAAAAAGATATTGTTTATGTGGCAGGTTCCTTGGCATGATGCCATTAAGTTAGCAAGTGTATTTGAACTCGGCAGTCGTGGAAAATGAACAATGTCTAACTTTATTCGTTATTTCGTGGACCGACTCTAATTGTAGAGATTATAAGAACTGGAGGGTGCTAAAAATGATTCACATTAAATAACTGTTTGAGAAAGCCGTATGTGTATCCCGTTTGTATATATATATACATATAAGTCTCTGTCAACAACTGTTCTCTGCCGAGCACTGTACCATAATATGAATGTACAACGATTCAGCCTGTAATCATCCCACTGCTGCGCATAGGCTACTCTGGGGTCTTTCTCTATCTAGGAAAAGGATCCGCCAACCCGCAGTGGAGCAGCGTGGTGGATTAAGCTCCAATCTTGCTCCAACATGAATGTAGAGGATACAATCAGGAGTATTATCAGGCGTGGAGTGTGGAGATGGTATGAGACAAGCGAGTCAGTGTCAATTTAATATCAAGCAGAACAGAACAACACTACAAGAATGATTTGATAAAATAAAATAAACTTCAACTGGCTTGTTAAGGAAGTTTATAAGTATCAAAATCAAAGTCAAAATCAAAAACAACTTTATGGATATAGACCCCATGAGAAATTCGAATCGTCATTTTACAAATTAAAACAATATAAAAATGATTATAATTTTTGTAAAAGTAAAGCTGCTATCGATTTGGAATGTACTTCTGCAGAGGAAAATCGACAAGAAACTCTGCAGTCACTCTTTTAAAAATCTATACTAATATTATAAAGAAATAAAGTTTCTAACTTTGTTCGTTTGTTCGGTATAATCTTCGCAAAAACTGATTCGATCATGAAAATTCTTTCAAGAAAACTACACTATTCAGGAGTGATATAGGCTATATTTTATTGTGATTGAACAAAAAATTGAATGAAAAATAATAGTATATATAAATCAAATCGGAGAAATGCGAGCGAGATGAAAACTTTACTATATAATTATTTGTGTCACAAAAATAATAGTTAGCGCCCAACGAGTTGGGCACGGGTCGGCTAGTAATATATAAACCGTGTTTTAATACAAAATTGGTAATATCTTGCATAATAAAATCATTAACATCTAGCAAGTAAAAGAAAATATCTTTTCATTCGCTCGATTGCTACTAAAAATGCATAAAATTGTATTATATGTCTATATATTTCAGTTTTCACTATTTTTTATTCTTTAATATAATCGACAAAACTACTTGACTGCAAATAAACATAAATTATAACAAATATTACCACATTTTTTATTACATAAAAACCCCGATTAAAGTCACAAATTAATAACAATAATGTTTAATTAATATACAAAATATTATACATATTTACAATTCACAACTTAAGAACTAAATATTTACAGATAGTTTTGGTATAAAGTAAGTCACAAATTAAATTCTTATTATGTTCTACGTTGACATAGTTGCCATAGCAACGCATTCCCTTCTCACTAACGCCATCTTCAACTTTATTGAAAAGCTATCTTGAGTCGTCTGCCCACATCGTAGTACGTGTGAAAGTTTGTAGATGGCGTTGATCGAGTAGTTCTTTATAAAATAGAAGTTTTATAAAATATTTTTATCTTAAAATAATAATGCTATGTAGCTCTAAATAGTGTCTATAGTATTATCTATAAATATAAATAAATTGATGTTTCTCTTAATGGCGCTAAAGCTCAAGATCGACTTTCAACGAACGACATTATTTTGTTGATTTCATTCATCTTTTTAAACCAATTTCAAAAAAGGACAAGGTTTCTCAATTCGACCGTATAGGTATAGCTTTTTTATGTATGTTCGCGGATAGCTGCGTCCTTATGAATCGATTTTGGATTTTTTTTTGTTAGAAAGGAGATACCCCAAGGTTGGTTCGTACCATGATAAGGAAAGCAGGATCTGGTGATGGGATCTCAGAGAAATCGAGGTGAACCTTTGAAAATCGTAGTGGCGACTAGTGCGTTTGTTAATATTTTTTTTTTTCGTGTATTTACGTTGTATTTGTATATTGTCGATATAATTGAAGTCGTTTTTTTTTGTTTGCTGGCAAACAATTATTAGTTTTCCAATAGTTATGGCCTTTATATTAATTAAGAAAATTGAATGAGCGCGAAAAAATAGACTTTTCAGATAGCCTTAAAACGTACAAACATATTTTACAACTTTATACTATTAATAGCACAGTTTTTTTTCATAACTATATTTATTTTATTGACAGAAATATAAGTTCAATTTTAAACGTTTGTATAATGGTGACATTATAATGGAAACTTGAAAAATGGTCATTTTATTATGAAAATTCGTTATAATAACTCAAACTACCCTCGCTCCGCACTTAATTTCTGAGGTCATAAAATTGAACATAAATTTGATAAACGCTCCCAAAGTTTAACTTAGACTTTTAATAGGTTCTAAATTTATTTATAACTCACATAGATCTTTGATATAATGAATGATAAACGACAAAGTAAAGTTATTGAAGCGTAAATTATACCACCTACATTTTAATTATTTGGTACATTGTACATGTAACAGATAGGAGCGGCTATTATATACATATATACAAATAAATAAAATTGGAGTGTCCGTTTATAATATTATAATGACCGCTTTTTACTAAATGCGTATGGATGTATACACGGTACATGTACCAATGTAACATTTTTTTACAATTTGTTTCTGTCTGTCTGTCTGTTTATTCCGGCTAATCTCTGAAAAGATTGGACCAATTTTGACGGGACTTTCACTGGTAGATAGCTGATATAGTAAGGAGTAACTTAGGCTACTTTTTTTAGAAATTTATTTATTTGAGAACTTTGCGAACTAAACAATAACTTTTTGTTCAACTCCACGCGGAAGAAGTCGCGGGCACAGCTAGTTATATAATTATATTTCTTACAAAATAAATAGAATGCAATGGTGATTGTTATCCAACTTGAAATTGTTTTTACCCACTCACTTCATACTTCTTAAAATATTAGATACTAATAGAAATAAAAACTAGTTACTCACAGCAGTTATTTTTAAATATATATACATACATACAGGGTTACAGGAAAAGTCGACCTATATCCGTTAAGGGCGTGTAGTACACACCATTTCTGAATGATTTCACTTGGAACCCCCCATCCTTGGAAACCATTGGAACTTCCATTGGAACTTGTTTTTGCACATTATTTTTCTCACTCTCACCTGCATAAATCTTAAGTTGTCTCGCTCACACGCACCGGATTAACTTGACGGACAATAGCCGAGGGACCCGTTAGACCTACTACCTGAACCTTTTCAACTATGTTTTTTTCTATGAGTTTAAATACAACCCTAGGTTGTTATACCATGTTGGATAGCTGATAAAATGTAAATATTTTAAGCACATTTGCAGAGCAAGTACCGTAATAATTTTTTGAGATATCCAGAAAAGAAAAATATTTTTTTATAATTTGTACTTATTTTCTTAAGTTTCGATCGTCTACAACGACCCATTTAGTTAACTTACGTGCAATTTTAGTCATTGAGGTCATTAAACATCTTATTCTTCATGTAAAAAACCAAAAAAATAATCATAAGAGTCAAAAAAATTCAAAATATTCAATTCAATAGCCGAAAAATTGGGCATTTTCATAAAAAAAATTAAAACTCGAATATCTCGAAAACGGTTAAGTTTAGGATGGGGGGTTCCATAGTGAAATCATTCAGAAATGGTGTGTACTACACGCCCTTAACGGATCTAGGTCGACTTTTCCTGTAACCCTGTATATATATATATATAGTATATCTCGTAATAAAATAGGTATGTGGTTGCAAAAATAAAAAATTATATTTTTACATGGTCTAAACATTTATTACAACTTATTTTATTTACGTACAAGGAGCACAAATTATTTCATATTACTTTACCAATTTTATCAAATACATTAGGCATCTGTCAACTTATTTCTTTTGTAACGCTAGACCGTACACATCACTATTTCTCTTTAAATTGAAGTCGTAAAAACTTCTATCATCTTAAATAGCTTAATCGGCTTTATAATAATAAAATTATTTTCCATTTTTGCTTAATTTCACAATATTCATTTATTAGTAACACCTGTCTCTTAAATATTTAATCTGAATGGCACCAAGCCAAATGAAGCGAATCACCAACTAAATGAATAGCATTATTTAGACCCTGCGACTGGAAACGGATGTGAGAAACAATGGAGGTTTACGCTTTTATCTTTTTCAATTCAAGATTATTAATTATTATCTACAAGTTTAAAAAAAAATCTTATATAAAGATATAAAGACCCTCAGTATAGTTTTCTTTTGTGTTGATCTGGAAACAGAAAACAATAAATACAAAGACAAATCCCCAGACTACGTCAAACGTCTATTACGGCCCATACAAATTTATATTGACGGAGATGTAATCCGATTGACCAGCTAATTATGTGTAATTTTAAAATAAAACATTCTTATATTTAGACATTCTATTATTAATAAATCATTCTTATATATTTATATAATATCTATGAAAAATAAAGAGTATAATAGATACAGTATTATAATGTAACTGTTTTGTGTAAGCAATAATCATCATAACATACAATATGTATATACTTTACTCTTTTTCAAAATTCAAAAAATATATGATTTTAAATATATAAAAAATAAAATAATAATTATAGAATGTTATTGTATTAAAATTAATAATTTTTGATTTGTTATCTTATTTTTAAATTTTAGGCTGTATAAAATATTTCATTGCGCGACCGCCATTTTCTGTTCAAAAAGAAAAAAGAACGCCTCTCAAAGCGCGCGAAGAGAATTCGAAAAATGGCGCCGAAAAAAAAGACGAAAGACACGTTTAATTATAGTTATTCTATTAGATAAATGTTCACAAATGTTAATTTTGATATATTAATGAAAAGGAATTAGCGAAGTCACATCTCTAAAAGGTTTTTCAAAGGTAGGTAACACAACTGACATTATACATATGATAATAATATATAAGTATTAGTAATATAACATGTACATTTATACATTATATATACATTACATACGTTATACGTTACATACATTTATATTGTAAGGCCTAACTGTGAGTTTTATTACACTCAAAAGTACCTAATAATATAATTTTGAAAATTTTTCGAACGAAGTTCCTTATGGGGCGTTGCGGAGGGGTAGCCGGCAAAAAATGTCCATAACGTTAAAAAAGCGTAAGATTTTTATGCATAGTCTAGTATGATGGCTACAAAGTGTCTAATGTATAATCCACGTGATTGATATATACACGTGTGTGATATATACACATATACATTATATATACATATACATTATTTACTTATATTTTTTTCATTATATATTCTAATATATAGTCTACGTGATGACTATTATTATTATTGCAGTTTGTCATTATTATCACATAATTCGATATTAATTAAATGTTTTTATAACTAATTGTAAATAAAATAAAGGTGTTAAGATAATTTTGTAAAGTAATGTTTGGATATATTAAAGTATTTATATTTACTTACAAAACTATTTAAATTAAAGGTTTTATACCTTTAGATTTGCTATAAGAAGAAATCGTTTTACCAGTTCTAGATTTATGTTTCTCAGTGCGTAAGCCATTTCAACATTTAATACTTTTTTCATGTATTGTTTGTATTTTAATTTTTTAAGTTTTATAGTCACTATACATACTTTTATTTATACGGGACTTATAACTTAAGTGAGGTAGGGCACGTAAGAAATATCCTGCTTAAAATCTGGAGCAGTCCAACCAACTGGGGTATTACCTTACACCTTCGGGTTTGACCTTACAGAAGATCACAGCTAAATAATACTGTTTTCAAGCAGTGTTGTGTTCCTGTTGGTGAGTAAGGTTTCCAGAGCTGCTCCTATAGCGACAGTTGGCAACGCGCTTGCGATATTTCTGGTGTTGCACGCGTCTATAGGCTACAGCAATCGCTTACTACCAGGTGAGCCGTAAAAAAAGTTATCGGCACGGATCTTGAACGCTGATACCGCGATAACATTTAGCACCTGATAATTCTATTTTATTATACAACAGAATGCATTACAATTAATAGATTTTTTATTTTGATAAACAATGAAATTACCTACCCGCCAAACCGCAGTAGATCAAAATTCTCCTACATGGAGAAAGAGGCTATGCCCAGCTGTGGGGTTTTATAAGCTGAATCGTATGTGTATGTAATATTAAGCTCGATAATTTGTATTTCTTGAAACACAATTATCTTCAAATATGGCATCATCATACAATCATGGCATTATTTTAATTATGTTAACCAATTAATTAGTAAATGCCATAGGCTATAAAAAATTATACATAAATATTATATGATACATTTATACGCGTTGGCGCAGCGGTCATAGCACTTAGTTATGGCAGTGGCGTTGGCGGTTGCGGGTTCGATCCCCGCACATGACAAACATTTGTATTTTCCATACAGGTGTTTGCCGTGGTCTGGGTGTTTGTGTAGTTCTTGTGGGTCTCCCTGCCTTGCCTCGAAGAACAAGTTAGCCCGTCGGTCCCGGTTGTTATCATATACACCTGATAGCGACCGTTACTACGTATGGAATATATCTGCCAAACCGCATTGGAGCAGCGTGGTGGATTAAGCTCTGATCCTTCTCCTACATGGGGAAAGAAGCCTATGTCCAACTGTGGGATATTATAGGCTGAAGCATTATATGATACATAGAAGACATCATCAAAACAAGTGTCACGAACGTAAAAGCAAAACCTTAGATTACCTTTAAAAAGCGTCTACGAAAACATTTATTCGTAGACTCGTGTCGTAGACCTTCTACGGCTACGACTTCTACGGTGTGCTACACAATATCTACTTGTTGCATTATTAAAATGAAGCTTTTTTTAAATCGCTGTGGTTTGAAACTCAATGAAACGAAAATGCATCTATGCACTATATATATAGTATACACATGTATAGGAGAGAATAAGATAGAATAAATTACACAGTATTTTATATTCTCGTTAAAAAAAGTAAGAAGTTATACTTTATTGCGAAGCTAACTTCACGTCGCTAACTTCTTTGTTGACTAGCTAACTTCAAGGTGTAACTTTTTTTATGTGACAGTGTGCGCGCATCGTAAAAAATTATTTTCATCATTTTTCCGTAACGCGCCAAAAGATCTCAAAATCTCTCGTATATTACTTCTTAGAAGTTTCACTTCTACCATGTGTAAATTTCTCAAACATTTTTTTATATATAAAAATACATATTTTTTATATTTTAAATTTTTTCTCCAGTAAAATATTTAATACCATCCTTATAAGATATAGCGGTGCCCGTCGCAATGTCGCCTGACCTTAATCTAGCGATTGATCGCTTTTTAATTCAACCGATCCGTTCCTCTTCAATTATGGACGGGTTTAAAGTAAAAAGGTCTGATTGCCTTTTGTGAGGCTGATTGCTTTCAACCTATTTTAATACTTTTAATCAGTTTTTAATATAACTAATATTTAAATTTGAAAATCTCATTGATAATAATGCTAAGCACATAAGGTTGCCTGAAAAACCCTGCTCTACTGATAATTATGTATTATACTAGCTGACCCCGCAAACGTTGTTTTGCCATATATTTCATTAACCTTCTCAATCCCCCCCCCCCCTATAGCTTAGGGGAATGAAAACTAGATGTTGGTCTATTCTCAGATCTACCCGATATGCACACAAAATTTCATAATATTTTATTAAACCTCTTAACCCCCCCCCCCCCCCTCTTATAGCTTAGGGATATGAAAAATAGATTTTGTTCGATTCTCGGACCTACCCGATATGCTCACAAAATTTCATGAGAATCGGTAAAGCCGTTTCGGAGGAGTTTAACTACAAACACCGCGACACGAGAATTTTATATATTAGATATTATATAATATATATGATAAACTTTTGAGAGGATTTTTTTCTAAGAACATATTTTTTACAGTTTTATCACTTATCGTTATTAAAGATGATTTTTTTTTTTCAATGAAACAGCATTTTTAAAAGCTGGCTTTCATGCAGGACATATGACTGAGTTTATAATGATTGTGTATTGATCATAATTAAAAGACCTATTAAGGTTTTTGGTGGTTCTTCTCGTTAGAATCTACATTTGAAATCAGTGGTAGCTGTATGTAGATGTTCATATTTAAAATTATAATCTAAATGTGCTTCTGAAGGCTTTTGAGTATAGAAATATTTGATTTGATCGATAAAGTTCCGATAAAATTATGATTTAATATGTAAGATCACTTCCTTTATTGTTCTTATTGTAGTTTTATTGTTTCAGGTCCAGTCGTAAGCGAATAAAGAACTCAAAATGGCGGCGTTCGTAGCCAAACAGATGGTTGGAAACAAACTCAGCGCTGTAAAAGGTTAGTAATATTGTAATAATCAAGTATTTACATTTACATACGAAATATTCTGACATAGAAAATTATCAATTAAAAATGAGATTGTGTAAAAATATTCAAAAAGCAAACGAATGCTTTCTAGTAGAATACGAGTACGGAAACACACACGAGGTAAATACGAAAGCCCAAGTCACAACGAATATCTGTATTGTAATATGCTTATACAGATGTTTATCGTGCGTAGGAATAACCCAGTTTCTATATTCAAAAACGATTCGTTTTAACCACGAAAATGATCTTTGAACTAGAAGAACTTTTTTATAAATAGAATCCATATTTTAAATTAAGTTAAATACAACTCTACTTATTATTTTCATTAAAAAATAAAATGTACTTTAAGATTGAAATTAATGAATTTCATTCTTGTAGCTAATTCGGCTTGAAGTTGACGCAAATTATAAATAATTTCAAATGATATTTTTAAATTATAATCCCCGAGTAATTCACTCAAAAGGTCAAATTAAGGGTAAATCAGAATTTTATTAAAAAAATTATTAAAATACTTAATAGACGTAACATCATCCTGTGCACTGTTCCACGGCGAGTTTTTTTTTCAGTTTTTTAAGGTAGGCACCGATTGTGACTGCGTCTTTAGTTAACACTTTTACCTGCTTTCTAGAGACCAAGTCCCAGTCTAGAACCCATTAAGACATACACAAAAGCAAATTTCATTTATTTTATTTTGGTACAATAAAAAACGGCAGACTTTAAGCTATTACAATGAATAGCAAACGAGTAAAAGTTACAAATTATTATTTTTTTCTTATTCAACCGCTCACTATACTAAAGTGATAATGAAACTGAAATGGTCACAACTACGTATTTGTGTTATAGAGTGTAATATACAGAGTTTACCTAAAAAATAATAACAAAAAAAATTAAAGAAAACATAAGATTTTAAGAAAATTGTTACTAACAAAATATGAGCTCGTTCTGAAATAAACGTTAATTATTTTTATTGTTATTAACATCAAGTTTACTACCACTAGAAGTATAAAAAAATATCGGAACTTATAAGATATACAAGATATACTACAATACATATACACATATAGAGAGAGTGTTAACTAATTTTAGGCAATAAAAAAAACAAAGAAAAATAGATCTACATCTACACCGATACAAAAGCAGTCTTGGCATCAGATCGTAACCACTAAATCAGAACACTTACCATCAAAATACGCTAAACATCGATAGTGTTCAATATCTCAGCGATATCCGCTTCGCTCAGAATTCAGACCTGCGCTGGTTGTAACGACGACGGTGAGTCGTGCTCGCTCTTTGATTTAGCCAATGATGACGAGATCTGCAATATTGTGATCTGAACGAATATTATTTCTCCCGTTTCGACGTTATAATGATCGCGAAAAGATCTGTGATTGTATTGGAATTGATGATTCCTAGCTACGTTGGTTCGTTTTATTTATAATTTTGATAATTATTTTTATTTTATATTATAATATTAAAGTACATTTAAAGCCAAAAAATTACTATGTCGTAATATTAATACCATAAAATGTAAAAAAATAGATAACAAAAAAAGTTACAAAATTTTCTTCAAAAGTATACCCTTTTGTTAATAGATTTCGTTACTTCACGTATGACGATGATTTTAATACACATACGTGACTTGAAAAAAAATATTATAATAAAACTTTATTATTTAACACAATACCTATACCAGATATAATTCATTCGTTGTCAAAATAGCCTTAAACTCAGGCACATCTGGTCTGTCTCAGCATCAATAAAATAAAATAAAAATCAAATTTGTATCGTTCCTTAAATTCGAGAACTCCCGAAGGATAAACATCATCAAGAAATTACTAATAAGTGGTAGCGCGGCTAATGAAGGAAAGCTGCGATGATTTCCCTCGCGAGAAGCTTTTGTACCGAGCCCATGAGACTATTACTTTTATTTATTAAAAATCCTCGAGACGGTGGACTCGAGCTTTAAAACGTCTTATTACCTAACCGCGACTCGTAATCCTATCAACTTTCCGTCATTTTCAAGATTATGCAGGGCCTTCCTTTTTTTATTTAATTATTTTCTTCGATAATTTTAACTTATCTTAAAGATAACGTTAGTTACAATAGTCCTCCGAAACGGGTGGACAGATTTTTATAAAATTTTGTGTGGATATCGGGTAGGTCTGAGTATCGGCCAACATCTATTTTTCACACCCCTAAACTATAAGAGGGTTAATAACATATATGGCAAAACAACGTTTGCGGGGTCAGCTAGTCTTATATATAAAATTCTCGTGTCACAATGTTAGCTAAAATACTCCTCCAGAACGGCTGGACTGATTTTTATAAAATTTTGTGTGGATATCGGGTAGGTCTGAAAATCGGCCAACATCTAGTTTTCATAAGTTATAAGGGGGGAGATTAAGGGGGGTAATAATATATATGGCATAACAACGTTTGTGGGGTCAGCTATTATATGATATATATATATTCAACGGAACGAATTTTAAACGATTTAAGTAATTGTTTTTTTAAGATATATGGTGTAGTTTTTTAAAGAAAAACCGACTTCAATTATATCGACAAGTAATACACCGTAGGTAGACGAAAAAATAGTCAAGTAAATACACATTATCAAAGATTACTCAAAAAGTTGCAATCAGATCTCGATAAAATTTAAATGTGACCACATGATAAACACCGACTTTCGATTAAATTAAAATTCAATAAAATCGGTACTGCCAGTAAAAATTTATGCGGATTTTCGAGAGTTTCTTTCGATTTCTCTGGGATCCCATCATCAGATCCTGGTTTCCTTATCATGGTACCAAACTAGGGATATCTCCTTTCCAACGAAAAAAGAATTATCAAAATTAGTTCATAAACGACGAAGTTATCCCCGAACATACATAAAATATATATATATATATATATATATATATATACATATATATATATACAGTCGAATTGAGTAACCTCCTCCTTTTTTCGAAGTCGGTTAAAACCGGGCATTATGTTGCCCCTCTTAAGAAGTCTGTGTGCGTGTCCGATTTTATCTCTATTTCTTTTAAATTAAAAAAATTAAGTAAAAACTTTCGAACCTTTGTGGATGTCAAAAATAACGATTTATAAGAATTAATACACGCTTCACGCTCAACATTTTTCAAATTTGGACCAAATTTAAGACAATACGCCGTCGTAGCATCAAAACTGCGATAAAAAAATAGAAAGTGGTATTTGTAAACGTTTTCATTGTTCAGTAAAATAATAAATCCTTAACATGCCAGGTCGGTGAACATTAAAAGACTAGCTGGTAAAAAAAGCTGGTAATATATAAAAACTGTGACAAAAAATACGTTAAAAATGTTGACGAAGATGAATAGTATTGACAAAAACAAGTAAAAATATTTTTCACGACTCTTAAAATTCCTTAGTTTTGTTACCTGCCATTAACAACTTTTGTTTAAATACGCCCTTGACTGCCCTTCAAAACGAAAATCGCACATTTAAACAAAACAAAGAACAAAAAAAAACCAATGAAGACCTCTCATAATTGTTGTCCTCTCAATATATCTATGTATGTATGTATATAAGTATGTATTTGTGTATGTATGATGTGTGTATGTATGTATGTATGTATATGTGTATGTATGTATGTAGGTATGTATGTATGTATATGTGCATGTTACTGTGTATGTAGCTAAGTATATATGTATTTTATATCACTAGTTTTGAATGTATATATTGCAAAACAAGTATATGGCATTTTTATTATTTTTTTTAGCTTTTTGTTCAGTTTTTTTTTCACTTTATCACAAATACGCTTACGAGTGAGTGTATAACAAGTTCAGGTGTTGCGTTAACTCATTGCAGTAATAAATTATAATATATAAATATATCTGTCGGCGGGAAACCGCGTATTTAAGAAAAACACGTGGTCGAAAATGATTATTTTAATTAATTAATGATTGAAAACTGTTTGATTATTAAATTAATAATATTTAGTAAATTCTAGAGATGTTAAATTAGTGTGAAATATTTTACGGTCAATATATAGGTGTAATGTTGAGTGAATAATGTCCCACCCAATTTTGTTATAAAAGGCCGAGCGCCCGCCGGTGTTGATTATTCTTGTTCGAGCCGTCGGCGTCGAAGCGATCGGATCTCCTGAACTTTGTATAAATCATAGAAGAATATCTCCTGCGTTTCATTTCATACCCACGAGGATGGATAGCAATCAAAATCCTGGCATTCACGACGTCAAAATTGCTGACGTCATGTTTTTAAAAACAGCCTGAATCAAGCTACTTCGACATATAACATATATACAGCTTGTGTTATAGGTTATAACTAAACATTCCTTTTGACAAATATACATAAAAATAATACATTTAATTGTGTTTATGTATGTTACATGAGAACTTTTGACCGGGTGGACCGGTTTCGACAATTTTTTTTTTTTAATCGAAAGGTGGTGTGTTGCAATTGGTCCCATTTAAATTTATTTGAGATCTAACAATTACTTTTCGAGTTATATCTAATAATGCGTTTTTACTTGACGCTTTTTTCGTCGACCTACGTTGTATTATACCGCATAACTTTCTACTGGATGTGCCGATTTTGATAATTCTTTTTTTTGTTGGAAAGGAGGTATCTTTAGTTTGGTACCATGATAAGGAAACCATGATCTGATTATGGGATCCCAGAGAAATCGAGGGAGACTCTCGAAAATCCGCATGATTTTTTACTGGGTCTACCTGTTTTGATAATTTTTAATTTAATCGAAAGCTGATGTTTATCATGTGGTCATATTTAAATTTTATCGAGATTTGATAATTACTTTTTGAGTAATCTTTGATAACGCGTAGTTACTTGACTATTTTTTCGTCGACCTACATTGTATTACTTGTCGATGGAATTGAAGTCGGTTTTTTTTCGTTTGCGAGCAAATACAATTATTTAGAATGGATAGTGAAATTAGAGATGTAATTTGGGATGGATGGGGCTGATGTTATGAAATGAAGTTTGCGTTTATCGTTGAACTTTGAAATGATATTTGAAATATTAAAAATGGAAAGAGCTACTTTAAACTTGGGTTTGAACTCAGTTCTTCTCGCAGACTTTGAGTTAAGTCGAACGTAGTCCCACAGTTCCATTACTAGCTTTAACGAGAATGGTGAAAAGTCTTTATATAGTATTACACTGTAAATTTATAGAAAACTAACTGTACCCGCGGTTTTACCCACGTTAATTTGAGGGAAAAAATAGCATATGCCTTTCTCGTCAATGGGCTATGTGACACAAAAAGTTTCTTACAATTCGAACCAGTATTTTTTTAAATTAGCGCGCTCAAACAGACAAATCTTTCAGTTTTATTATATTAGCATAGATATCACATATAGTATCACACTCCACAATCTCCACAATGCCATTACTAGCTTTAACGACAATGACGAAAAGTCTGTATACCGTGGCGCCGTCTATAGTGAGTTCGTTACAAAAACCCTTAACTATTCAAAGTTTCATATTACAATGAAAATCTTTTGACAGGAGACGACACCATGCTATTTTTAATATCTACGATTTTATTTTTGTGTTACCCACACATTAGGAATTCTAAACCGTTCGCTTAAACCGAATATAAAAATCATCATATCAAAAATTTCGATCTAGCGGGTACATCGTTCCATAGCTTAATTGGCTAGAGCGCCGACACGGTCAGTTGGAGACGCGGGTTCGATCCCCGCTGGAGCGGTCAATTTTTGATATGATATTCAAAACTGTAACAAAATGTGTGGGTAACACAAAAATAAAATCGTTTAATACAAAAAGTTTTTTACAATTCGAACCAGTATTTTCTAAAATTAGCGCGCTCAAACAGACAAATCTTTCAGTTTTATTATATTAGTATAGATATCACATATAGTATTGAGTGGGTAGCATGATATTGTTTTATCAACTAGCGCTATTACAACAACTAATTTGTAAATTATATTTATGGATGAATCTGTAATGATTTTTTATAATAACGTGGGTAAATTTAAAAACAACAAAAATTGCTAATTGTCACTGTTACTAATTTTAATATCAATATTATTTTAACGTAAAATTTAAGCAATATAATCGAAATTAAAGAGATTTTACATGTATCTGAGTTTTTATTTTATTTATTTTTAGTATGTTCGCCGATATTTAAATCAATGATGGACAGGTAATTTTATTTTTGTTTAATTTTATTACTATATGATATTACATCTTTAAAAAACATACCTAACTATGTCAGTGAGCTATTATAAAACACAAGTTTTAAATTTCCCGCGTTAGGAACAGGCGACACTCGAGTTACGCGAAGGGTATATATTTAAATTATGAATATAATAATAATTTTTTTTGGGTAAATGTTTTGGGTAAATGTGTTTACCATCCCATTTGGGGAAAAAGGTACCAGAATATCCAGCATACATGTAGCTTTCAACGGGAAATGGACTATCGCACACAAAACGAATTTTGCGTTTCGAACCAGTAGCGCCTGGAAATTACCGCGTTTCAACAAACTTGTCAGCTTTGTAACATTAGTATAGATTTAAAATAAAGTAGTAAAATGAATTAAATAAAAACAATAGTATATGATAATAAAAATAACACATTATTTATATTATATTGTATATATTTTATTTTAAATACATAATAATATCAGTCGATTGTTATCTACGTCACATGAAGTTGCTCATTTCCGGTACAGTCACCGTTTTGACCACCTTAGTTGCACGTGTTAGATTGGTCGTTTTGTCTTTTAAATTTTTTATGAATCAATAACACAAATGCGTCGAAGACAAGCATTATTCGCTTAAGAACTTTCGAAACTTCGTAGACGTTAAAAAAAAACTGATAATTTAGAACAAAAAGTCAAATAATACGTCGTTGTAGTAATGAAAGTGCGTTAACAAAAAATTGATTGAAGATTTGTAACTGTTTTCATTGTTCAGTAAAATACTTACATGGGTATCAGGCCAGGTATGAGATGAATTGTCTTAATTTTTTGTTTTAATTTTTTTTAATCTTCAAACTGGTAAAAGAATATTGATGGTTATTCGCAGAAACAAGAAACGTTTACCACTTGATAAGTTTTAACGTTCTTTGCTTGTTTGTTTGCTTTAAACAATATTGATTTATTATTAACTACACGATTCTCAACTTTAACTTCTTGTGTCTAAAACACATTTTTGCATATTAATATTTTAATACAATGACATGACACGAGTATTAATCACTTCTACTCGTTACAACATCTGAGTCTTATGATAATGCCCATTATTCTACGTAAGGTTATTATTATTATTAGAATAAAATATCGTCTTTACCTAAGGAATGATGTTAATGTAGGCATGCCTGATCAGCCGATTCGGTCCGGTCCTTTTAAAAAACGCGAATGTATATTCTTGAAAAAATTGTTTAACAAAAAAAAGCGAATTGATATTATAAATACATGCTACTTAACATAATTATTATGATATTAATTTCCGTTAATTTTTTCCAATGTATTATTTATTTATGTTTTTACTTTAAATATCAATTATTTTTATTTATTTTTATGAATTTATTATGAATGATGATTATTTATTTTTATGTTATTAATTATTTATTATTATTAATTAAATTTTATTTATTAACTTCTAATAATTAACTACTAATTAACTATTTCCTATTACTTACAACTGCTCCACTGTGTAGAAATGGACTCCCTGCTCACTGGACTGTCCTGATAACTGTATATATACTTAGTGCGCTTAAAAACATTAATAGCTCGATTCAGGCTCAGTTCGCGTAATTTCTTTCAGGCTATCCTGATCTGGACCGGACCGGGTCCTGATCCAGTATGCCTTACCATACATGAGTATATTTTACATTAGGCTATCCTGATCTGGACCGGACTGGGTCCTGATCCAGTATGCCTTAACCCATACTTGATTATATTTTACATCAGGCTATCCTGATCTGGACCGGACCGGGTCCTGATCCAGTATGCCTTACCATACATGAGTATATTTTACATTAGGCTATCCTGATCTGGACCGGACTGGGTCCTGATCCAGTATGCCTTAACCCATACTTGATTATATTTTACATCAGGCTATCCTGATCTGAACCAGACCGGGTCCTGATCCAGTATGCCTTACCATACATGAGTATATTTTACATTAGGCTATCCTGATCTGGACCGGACCGGGTCCTGATCCAGTATGCCTTAACCCATACTTGATTATATTTTACATCAGGCTATCCTGATCTGAACCGGACCGGGTCCTGATCCAGTATGCCTTACCATACATGAGTATATTTTACATCAGGCTATCCTTGTCTGGACCAGACCTGGTCCTGATAGAGCTTGCCGGATCTGGCATGCCTCATTCTATCCTGATCCGTCCGATCCGTCGTCCAGATACATGATTTGGTTGAGCCTGACTTTTTTTCTAGTCGGGTATTAATACGTGAAGAAAAACTTTGTACCCCTTTTTACAAAAACTGCGCGAACGGAGGAGTATTAAATAATGTAATCAAAAATTGTTATCAAAGATTACTCAAAAAGTGGTCATCGGATCTCGATCAAATTGAAAAGGACGACAAAGCAAGCACCAGCTTTCGCTTAAAAAAAGAATCGTTGCAATCGATCCGACCAGTTCAAAGTTCTCATGAAACTAACATTAAAAAAACATCGAATGAAGAACCTTCTCTTTTTTTTTTGAAGTCTTCAAAATATGTACTTATTGTTACCAAATTCAAAGCGAGAATCGAATTTATAACCATGGAGCGGAAAGCAGAATCCCCTTCAACTGTAATAGTAGTCCAGTCATATATATAATATCAAAACTATAACAAAAAAATATATATATATAAGATTGTTGGCGCAGACGAAACGTCCCTTATTGACAAAAGCAAGTAATAGTAATTTTGACGACTTAATTTTTTTTAGTTTTATTACCAGCCATTAGCAACTTTTGTTTAAATAAGCCCTTCAAAACGAAAATCGCACGCCGGTGTCTTTAGTACCCGGCCCCTCTCACCGGTGACGCTGTAAAGGCCGCTACAGCACTCCAAAATTCGAAAAAAAAAGAAAATCGCACATTCCAGTTGAGATTCGTCATACTTTTTGGGAGTCGAAAAATAACAAATTTAAATTATTTATTCTATCATAAGTTCTTTAAAAGTATGTTTCTCTTAACACATACTACACACATGTCACATATTCGGCACATAATAATTTAGGTAACAAAATATACGTTTTTAAATTATTATTTTTTTCCTCTTACACAAAGATATCTTATTTCAAGATAAGATATTTTTATATTATGTTTCATGGACAAGTTTAACTGAATAAAAGATTACAATTTGAGTTCATTGTGTTTTAGATAAAAATAAGTCGGGATATAATTGATTTCTAACCGACTTCAAAAAAGCAGAAGGTTACTCGATTCGTCACGAATTGAATTGTTGTACAGTTTTGCATTATTGTCTTCTTTTTTTCATCCGGTAAGTAAATGCACGAACACGGCCTACTGTAGTAAATACCTAATATCGATCGTGACTCACAGGAGGGACTGTATCAACCAACCGCAGCGTGGTGGGTTAAGCGTCAACCTTCTCCTACATGGACAAGGAGGCCTGTACCCAGCAGTGGAATATGACAGGCTGAATCGTATCGTGTTAATCTGCATAAATATTTTATTGACCTTTCTTTCTTAGCATAAAAAATCATGGCCATACTGTAATTTTTTTTTTTGTATAACGACCTTAAATTTTGAAAAGAGTAAGGTTTTCCCCTGGCCCTTTTTAACCGACTTCCAAAAAAGGAGGAGGTTCTCAATTCGACTGTATTTTTTTTTTTTTTATGTATGTTACATCAGAACTTTTGACCGTGTGGACAGATTTCGACAAATTTTATTTTAATCGAAAGGTGGTGTGTGCCAATTGGTCCCATTTAAATTTATTTGAGATCTAACAACTACTTTTCGAGCTATATCTAATAATGTGTTTTTACTTGCCGCTATTTTCGTCGACCTACGTTGTATTATACCGCATAACTTTCTACTGGATGTACCGATTTTGATAATTCTTTTTTTGTTGGAAAGGAGATATCCTTAGTTTGGTACCATGATAAGGAAACCAGGATCTGATGATGGGATCCCAGAAAAATCGAGGGAAACTCGAAAATCCGCAATAACTTTTTACTGGGTGTACCGATTTTGATAATTTTTAATTTAGTCGAAACCTGATGTTTATCATGTGATCACATTTAAATTCTATCGAGATCTGATAATTACTTTTTGAGTAATCTTTGATAACACGTAGTTACTTGACTATTTTTTCGTTGATCTACATTGTATTACTTGTCGATGTAATTGAAGTCGGTTTTTTTTTTTCGTTTGCGAGCAAATACAATTATTTAGAATGGATAGTGAAATTAGAGATGTAATTGGGGATTAATGGCGCTGATGGTATGAAATTAAGTTTGCGTTTATTGTTGAAATTTGAAATGATATTTGAAATATTAAAAATGGAACGAGTTACTTTAAACTTGGGTTTGAACTCAGTTCTTCTCGCAGACTTTGAGTTAAGTCAAACGTAGTTCCACAATGCCATTACTAGCTTTAACGACAATGGCGAAAAGTCTGTATACCGGGGCGCCGTCTATAGTGAGTTCGTTACAGAAACCCTTAACTATTCAAAGTTTCATATTACAATGAAAATCTTTTGACAGGAGACGACACCATGCTATTTTTAATATCTACGATTTTATTTTTGTGTTACCCACACATTAGGAATTCTAAACTTTCGCTTAAACCGAATATAAAAATTATCATATCAAAAATTTCGATCTAGCGGGTACATCATTCCATAGCTTAATTGGCTAGAGCGCCGACACGGTCAGTTGGAGACGCGGGTTCGAACCCCGCTGGAGCGGTCAATTTTTGATATGATATTCAAAACTGTTTAGACTTCCTAATGTGTGGGTAACACAAAAATAAAATCGTAGATATACAAAAAGTTTTTTACAATTCGAACCAGTATTTTCTAAAATTAGCACGCTCAAACAGACAAATCTTTCAGTTTTATTATATTAGTATAGATATTACATATAGTATTAAGTGGGTAGCATGAAATTGTTTTATCAACTAGCGCTATTACAACAACTAATTTGTAAATTGTATTTATGGATGAATCTGTAATGATTTTTTATAATAACGTGGGTAATTTTAAAAACAAACAAAATTACTAATTGTCGCTATTACTAATTTTAATATCAATAATATTTTAACGTACCAACCTCGACTGATCTTTCTTTATCACTATTTGTTCGACATAGTACATTGGATTATTAATTTGTTGATGTGAATTGAAGCCGTATTCTTTCGTTTTGGAGCAGACACAATTATTTTAACATTTTATACTCTGTCAAGTATCAATAGTAAAAATCAATACATAAAAAAAGTATTGGCTCGCTGTCTTTACATTTGAAATATATGAAAAAAAAATATTATTGAGATCTTTATCAACGCAAATAGCACCCAAAACAATGATTGTCAGATATTTTATGTGTTTGTCTGTGCGTTTGTGCACGCTAATCTCAGAAACGGCTTATTTGATTTAGATATAGTTTTCACTAATATATTTTTGCAGGCTTAGGTTAACATTTAGTGTTTGTTTCATGTCAATCGGTTCATAAATCAAAAAGTTATGCCAATTTAAAAAATCACATTGAACGTGTAGTCACTATTTCATGCGGATGAAGTTGCGAGCATAGCTAGAATATATTATAAATTTAAGCAATATAATCGAAATAAAAGAGATTTTACATGTATCTGAGTTTTTGTTTTATTTATTTTTAGTATGTTCGCCGACATTTAAATCAATGATGGACAGGTAATTTTATTTATGTTTAATTTTATTACTATATGATATTACATCTTTAAAAAACATACCTAACTATGTCAGTGAGCTATTATAAAACACAAGTTTTAAATTTCCCGCGTTAGGAACAGGCGACCTCGAGTGTTAGGCGAAGGTATATATTTAAATTATGAATATAATAATATTTTTTTTTTGGGTAAATATTTTGGGTAAATGTGGTTACTGTCCCATTTGGGGAAAAGGGTACTAGAATATCCAGCATACATGTAGCTTTCCTCGGGAAATGGACTATCGCACACGAAAGGAATTTTTCGTTTCGAACCAGTAGCGCCTGGAAATTACCGCGTTTCAACGAACTTGTCAGCTTTGTAACATTAGTATAGATTTAAAACAAACAAGTAAAATGAATTAAATAAAAACAACAGTATATGATGAATAAAAATAACACATTATTTATATTATATTGTATATATTTTATTTTAAATACATAATTTCAGTCGATTGTTATCTACGTCACACGAAGTTGCCCATTTCCGGTACAATCACCGTTTTGACCACCTTAGTTGCACGTGTTAGATTGGTCGTTTTGTCTTTTAAATTTTTTATGAATCAATAACACAAATGCGTCGAAGACAAGCATTATTCGCTTAAGAACTTTCGAAACTTCGTAGACGTTAAAAAAAACTGATAATTTAGAACAAAAAGTCAAATAATACGTCGTTGTAGTAATGAAAGTGCGTTAACAAAAAATTGATTGAAGATTTGTAACTGTTTTCATTGTTCAGCAAAATACTTACATAGGTATCAGGCCAGGTATGAGATGAATTGTCTTAATTTTTTGTTTTAATTTTTTTTAATCTTCAAACTGGTAAAAGAATATTGATGGTTATTCGCAGAAACAAGAAACGTTTACCACTTGATAAATTTTAACGTTCTTTGCTTGTTTGTTTGCTTTAAAGAATATTGATTTATTAATAACTAAACGATTCTCAACTTTAACTTCTTGTGTCCAAAACACATTTTTGCATATTAATATTTTAATACAATGACATGACACGAGTATTAATCATTTCTACTCGTTACAACATCTGAGTCTTATGATAATGCCCATTATTCTATGAAAGGTTATTATTATTATGAGAATAAAATATCGTCTTTACCTAAGGAATAATGTTAATGTACTACTGATCGAACAAGAATAATAACAGACACTAAGAAAAAAAATTTAAGCTTCGGTGCCGATGTTTTACAACAACAAGTAACGGAAAATATACTTGACCTACGAGAAGGCGCGCGCTTGAAAAATAACACAAATAGGTGCACACGAATAAAATACTCACGGACTCTAAAAAATGTATATTTTTCAAGTTGATACCCATATGTCAGTTGTAATTATTTCTAGTAATCAACAGAAATCAGACTGCTTATTAACCATGTTTAATTAAAAGCATTACAAAGAATCTGCAGCTTCGTGTTCAAATACTAAACTAGTAAATTTTAAACATTTTTAATATCATATCAAAAATTGACCGTTCCAGACCGTTACAGAAACCGGTAACACTCGGTCGCTTAGAACCGAATATCATCATATCAAAAGTTTCGATTTAGCGGGTACATAACGGATACATCGTTCCATAGCTTAATTGGCTAGAGCACCGACACGGTCAGTCGGAGATGCAGGTTCGATCCCCGCTGGAAGGGTCAATTTTTGATATGATATTCAAAAATGTTTAGAATTTCCTAATGTGTAGATAACACAAAAATAAAATCATACGTAGTAAATTTTAGACTTAGCTTTCAGTAAACTTTGAAAAAAGAATGTATAAAATAACAAAAAGTAAATATAGAATAACTGTGTTTGCCTGCAAACGAAAAATAATCGATTTTAATTACATTGACGAGTAATACAATTATACAATTAGTATTATATCATTAAACAGTTAGAGCAATTAGTCAAGTAAACACGCATTATTAGAGGTAACTTAACGAGTACTCGTTAGGTCTCGATTAAATTTTGATGGGACCACGTGACAAGTACTGACTTTCGATTAAAACAAATTATGATGACACACATTAAAAAAAAACTTCAGTCAATTCAAAAGACTTTTTCTCTTATTTCGAAGTCGGTTAAAAATAATCTATATGTTAATACGCGAAGAAAAACTTTGTACCCCTTTTTACAAAAACTGCGCGAACGGAGGAGTATTAAATAATGCTATCAAAAATTGTTATCAGAGATTACTCAAAAAGTGGTCATCAGATCTTGATCAAATTGAAAAGGACGACAAAGCAAGCAACAGCTTTGGATTAAAAAAAGAATCGTTGCAATCGGTCCGACCAGTTCAAAGTTCTCAGGAAACTAACATTAAAAAAACATCGAATGAAGAACCTTCTCTTTTTTTTTTTGAAGTCTTCAAAATGTGTACTTATTGTTACCAAATTCAAAGCGAGAATCTAATTTATAACCATGGAGCGGAAAGCAGAATCCCTTTCAACTGTA
Organism: Melitaea cinxia; assembly: GCF_905220565.1. Classification (NCBI taxonomy): domain Eukaryota; kingdom Metazoa; phylum Arthropoda; class Insecta; order Lepidoptera; family Nymphalidae; genus Melitaea; species Melitaea cinxia. Next base: position 501,511 of record NC_059416.1, read on the forward strand.
ATAATAGTCCAATCATATATATAATATCAAAACTATAACAAAAAATATATATATAAGATTGTTGGCGCAGACGAAACGTCCCTTATTGACAAAAGCAACTAATACTAATTTTGACGACTTAATTTTTTTTAGTTTTATTACCAGCCATTAGCAACTTTTGTTTAAATAAGCCCTTCAAAACGAAAATCGCACGCCGGTGTCTTTAGTACCCGGCCCCTCTCACCGGTGACGCTGTAAAGGCCGCTACAGCACTCCAAAATTCGAAAAAAAAAGAAAATCGCACATTCCAGTTGAGATTCGTCATACTTTTTGGGAGTCGAAAAATAACAAATTTAAATTATTTATTCTACCATAAGTTCTTTAAAAGTATGTTTCTCTTAACACATACTACACACATGTCACATACTCGGCACATAATAATTTTGGTGACGAAATATACGTTTTTAAATTATTACCTTTTTCCTCTTACACAAAGATATCTAGGTTCAGGATGTTTGTTTAGCGCATTAAGTTTCATGGACAAATTAAACTGAATAAAAGATTACAATTTGAGTTCATTGTGCTTTAGATAAAAATAAGTCGGGATATAATTGATTTCTAACCGACTTCAAAAAAGCAGGAGGTTAATCGATTCGTCACGAATTGAATCGTTGTACAGTTTTACATTATTGTCTTCTTTTTTTCATCCGGTAAGTAAATGCACGAACACGGCCTACTGTAGTAAATACCTGATATCGATCGTGACTCACAGGAGGGACTGTATCAACCAACCGCAGCGTGGTGGGTTAAGCTTCAGTCCTTCTCCTACATGATCAAAGAGGCCTGTACCCAGCAGTGGAATATGACAGGCTGAATCGTATCGTGTTATTCTGCATAAAGATTTTATTGACCTTTCTTTCTTAGCATAAAAAATCATGGCCATACTGTATTTTTTTTTTTTTTTTTTTGTATATCGACCTTAAATTTTGAAAAGAGTAAGGTTTCCCCTGGCCCTTTTTTCCTCTACTATTAGGTTAAGAAATTTGTTGTAATTTATCATTAAATTACTATTTAAAAAAAAAAGTCGCTTCCCGCTGTCTGTATGCTTAGATCTTTAAAACTACGCTACGGATTTTGATGTGGTTTTATTTCATAAATAGAGTGATTCCAGAGGAAGGTTGATATGATACATTGATAATTTTACAGGTTTCTAATGTGATGTCGTAAATAAACACATTTTTTGCGCATATATTATTTATTTATTTAGTATCAGCAGTGCCCGTGCGAAGCTGGAACGGGTCGATAGTATTTAATAAAACTGATGACATAATAGAAAGGCGATGTCTACCGAGACACTGGGTACATTACCAAAGTTTGTAAATTGTTACTTATCTGTTACCAGTACTCATTCAATTTTTTTAATGTTAAATATATGTGTTTAATAACCTTATGGCGTATTTAATATTTTAATTTCGTTTCAACGCGCCTTCCCTCGAGTTAATAATATTGTTGATGAGTTTTAAAAACTATTCCTTAGTATTTTTACCTGCCTTACCTTTTGTTTAAGTAAACGCTTTACTGGCTTTCGAAACAAAAATCGCATATTTCCGTTCAATTTCCTTATTAACTGTTTCGGTTCTTTGTTATTCTATTTAACAAAAATGTAATAAAAAAACCAAGCTCCGTCGCCGTGACAGTCTCTTACTATTTCATTGATTAATTATCTGTGTGGCTACGGCAATCTATACTAATATTATAAAGCTGAAGAATTTGTTTGTTTGTTTGTTTGTTTGAACGCGCTAATCTCAGAAACTACTGGTCCGATTTGAAAAATTCTTTTTCTGTTAAATAGCACATTTACCGGAGAAGGTTATAGGCTATATATCATAACGCTAAAATCAAAAGGGGCGGAGCACTAATGAAGAATGTTTCAAAATCGGGCGTTCTTTTTTCCTTTTGAGAGCTTCCGCTGCGTGCGCTGTGAAAACAGTTAAAGGTTTGCAAAAATCATGTATTGACAGAATTGATCTTCTTTAAAGTTCTACAAAAAAGTCCGCGACAGCATATATCTATCTTTTAAGGTTGTCTCACTATAACCTTTTTTATGCTAACCAAGTTTGTTCTAAAATAATGCATTATTTGCGAAGATGTTTTTATAAACATGATATTAATCCTTATCTGAATAAATACGTTATTCATCACAAGTATTTAATTTAAAGCAAAATAGCCTTTTACATAATTCGATTTCAATGAGTATCTCAGGAGATATCGCAGTTTTAACATCGCAGCAAAATGATCAAGTATTGCGTGCGCCTCTGTTCCACGCGGACGAAGTCGCGCGCAGAAGCTAGTAAAGAATATAGCCACCCCCTCTCTACCCGTGGGTGTCTATTTTGCAACAGTTCGTTTTCAATTACTACTAACAGTCTAGATAGCAATTTTCTAGTTCCAAAACTAGAATTTACAAATTTCCATATAAACTTTAAGTACCCCGCTTCGAGCCTATTATTGGAGGAGTTATCTAAAATACCTAGTGTATAAATGCATGTTAAATTTTTTATGTGTACATAGGAATTCAAAATAAAACAAAGTTACATGAAAAATGCGCGTCATTATTATCAAAATTTAAAATATTACATGTAATTATATAATTAATTCAATAAATGAAAAGAATATCCAAGGTCACTTAATACAGCAGTAAATTAGTAAGTAAAGTTGATTATCATCAAAGTGTGTCAATCTGTCAATCTATAAAAGTTACATAAAAATTATAAAAATATAATATAATTCAGTCAATATTCGTCATCAACATCACTTCAGCCTATTGCAGTCCATTGCTGGACATAAGCCTCCCCAAGTTCGCGCCACATCCACAAACAACATCAGTCATCCACAAACATCATCAGTTCGTGTAGTAATAATAACTACATACCTAGGTTTTTTTTTTTGTAGTTCAAAAATGTATCCGTAACAAATAAAATTGAGTGGCATAAAACCTGTGTATATGTTTTGATTATCATCAAAGTATGTCAATCTGTCAATCTTTAAAAGTTACATAATAATTATAAAAATATAATATAATTCAGTCAATATTCGTCATCAACATCACTTCAGCCTATTGCAGTCCATTGCTGGACATAAGCCTCCCCAAGTTCGCGCCACATCCACAAACAACATCAGTCATCCACAAACATCATCAGTTCGTGTGGTAATAATAACTACATACCTAGGTTTTTTTTTTTTGTAGTTCAAAAATAATAAATCGTGTATAAAATTGATTTAAAATTAAAAATAAAAATTAAGTAATTGGCGACTTCACTTTTGTATGACTTATTAAAGTTTTTGAATACTTGTCCCGTCATACAAACGAAACAACCATTAAGTATAGATTAAAAGCCGCGCGCATGTTCGCCGCCGTGTCCTCGGCGCCGGCGTCGCAGTGATGACACTCCGACGTCGGCTCCCGCCCCAGCACTCGAGAGAGATAGCGGCCGAAGCAGCCGTTACATTAAAAGCCAAGTAACAAAACGTGAACATCATAGTAACAAAGCTACTTATCGTTAACTAATCAAATAGAAATAAGTCAAAAAATATTTAAAAATAAAAATTAAGTAATTGGCGACTTCACTTTTGTATGACTTATTAAAGTTTTTGAATACTTGTCACGTCATACAAACGAAACAACCATTAAGTATAGATTAAAAGCCGCGCGCATGTTCGCCGCCGTGTCCTCGGCGCCGGCGTCGCAGTGATGACACTCCGACGTCGGCTCCCGCCCCAGCACTCGAGAGAGATAGCGGCCAAGGCAGCCGTTACATTAAAAGCCAAGTAACAAAACGTGAACATCATAGTAACAAAGCTACTTATCGTTAACTAATCAAATAGAAATAAGTCAAAAAATATTTAAAAATAAAAATTAAGTAATTGGCGACTGCACTTTTGCATGACTTATTAAAGCTTTTGAATACTTGTCACGTCATACAAACGAAACAACCATTAAGTATAGATTAAAAGCTGCGAGCGTGTTCGCCGCCGTGTCCTCGGCGCCGGCGTCGCAGTGATGACACTCCGACGTCGGCTCCCGCCCCAGCACTCGAGAGAGATAGCGGCCGAAGCAGCAGTTACATTAAAAGCCAAGTAAGAAAACGTGAACATCATAGTAACAAAGCTACTTATCGTTAACTAATCAAATAGAAATACGTTAAAAAATGTTTAAAATTAATATTAATATAAAAAAAAAAACACAAACGCATGACAGTACGATGCAATGAGAGTTATTGTAAAATTAAGTAGAAAATTGACATTGTCCTAATCTTTTCACATCATCAGTGTTCAACTGCATCGATGCTGCAAATGCGTTCAGTGTTCATATATTTCATTAGAACGAGTTAAATTTTGTATTGTCATTTGAACCAGACGCCCCGGGAGCCGTTCGATAGCTAGTTGATTGTGAGCCACTAAAAGCGAAATGTTTGAAGAACTCAGCCACTGTTGTTGAGTCTCTGCTTATCGCTGCGTTTCCACTTGTCGTATTACTCGGTGGTTGGTCAGAATTTTCGATACTCTGAGAATCGCTATGTGCGAGATTCGTTGTACCAAACTTTTCTTCGTCTGCGTCTGCTCGCAATGAATTGGTCCAGGCGCGTTGGTTTACGTGTATCACTCTCGATCCCAGTTTCAGCAATCGAGGATTCTTTTCATTTTTTGCCTCAATCCACTGAGGTCTTGGAAGTGCCTTCGCCGGAGGTGAATTAATTGTGGTGAAAAACATTCGGAAATTTTCGAGAACCGCATTAGCCTCGTTGTCTTTATCTTCGTCTCCTATCTCATCATCCTCTGAATCACCTTTGTCATCATCCCCTGAGTCACCTGTGTCATCATCCCCTAAATCACCTGTATCATCATCCCCTGAGTCACCTTTGTCATCATGCCCTGAGTCACCTTTGTCATCAGAGACGTTGCCATTATTTACGTTTTCAGAAAACCCGCTATCCGACCCTGTTTTTTTTGGACATTTGCAATCCCTTCGGGAACAGTCAGAGCACAGTGATTTACCATAGTCGTCTCCCATCAACACAAACAGCTCCCTTTTCTTCTTCTGGATATTTATCACCTGGAAGAAACGGAAGAAACCTCAATTATGATATTAATAGATGTGATTCTAGCTGCGCCTTGCGGTCTCACGCGCACTATGACACAGTCCATTGAAAATATTGGGATAAAAAGTTGCCTGTCTATTGTTATTCTAGATGCCCGGCTATCTACGTACAAGTTTCATTAAAATCAGTACGTTAGATTTTGCGGGTTTGATTTTAATATTTTTAAGCAATATAGTATTTATAGGGAAAGTCTGGCTGGTTTAGATACATTTTTTTTACATGTGAAACAATTATCTTCATAGATTTTTTTATAACATTAGTTCGGCGTTTAAAACAAGCCTAAGGCTCACCTGATGGTAAGAGATTACCGTAGCTTATAGACGCCTGCAACACCAGAAGCATCGCAAGCGCGTTGCCGACCCAATCCCTAATCCCCCCCAGGAGCTCTGGTCACCTTACTCACCAACAGGAACACAATACTGCTTGAAAACAGTATTATTTAGCTGTGGTCTTCTGTAAGGTCGAGGTACTACCTCAGTCGGGCTGCTCCATGTCAAAATATGGACATTTTTCCTGCTCAAAAGCAGGAAATTCCTACTGTGCCCTACCTCAGTTCTGAAAATCAACCAATTTAGACCAAAATCGTGACAAATTATACACAATACAATACAATACAAATACATTAAATGGAGGTGTACAAACATAATATATACATATGATCATACACGTAAATATACATACATATACATATTATATATATATATATACTGAGATATATAAAAAATATAAAAATACAAATATACATACGACAGAAGAGAGGAAGGAAGCAGTAAATTAATTTATAAACTTATAACGTGACTCATGAGTTTAAATGGTGTTTCTTAAAGTAAGTTTTAAAAGTTTCTAGTGATTGTGCCCGCCTTATATTTACGGGTAAAGCATTCCACAACCGAACAGCTTGTACACTTTAACCATCCTCGTGAATCACGCTGAAAATCCGTTTCTTGCTTTAAAAATTATTGTGAACAGAGTGACAAAAAACCTATACGGCGGGTAACTATTTTATAATATGTAGTGATTAATCGAAAACCGTTTTATAGGAGTACGAACAATCGAAATAAACAATTGACATACAAAAAAAAGTTCAAACTGATATATATTATATAAATAAAAATTAATCACTAAAATAAATAAATAAATAAAATCGGCCTAATATCCGAACGAATGGACTTAATTACATATATACCTTTTTTATGTTTGTTATTGTTATAACAAGATTTCTATAAAATAAAATTAAAAATAAATCTATGTATTCAAAAACAACAAACACCACCGGACCAATTTCGCCACATCAGCTAGTAATAAAGCCTAAACATTAACTTTACGTCGTATTTTAGTTTTATTTAAACATGTACATACAAACATGTACATGGAAAGTGAAAACAATAAACTCACCAAGCAAATTTCTTCTAACATATTTGTAGTAACATATTTGTCACCCATTTTGTAAAAAAAACGGTAAAATGTAACTAAAAGTTAAAAGTTAAAATAAAATTAAAATACACCGTGCACGTATTCACTTCTCCTCAAGGGACGACACGGTTGATCTCTTAGACGGTCACCACTCAAACTAACGTTTCAAAGAGGATACAACCTTACAAATAGCGTAATAAGTATGAAACTATTAAGTATGGTATGAATGAAAGCGAAAAGTCGAAAACAATCTGGCCAATATGAAGCCGCAAACGTCATATTCATGACACACATAATGCCAATATCAAGAACAAAATAAATAGGGATATACAGATCACAGAAATGACCCTTATGACGATTTTTGTTAATAGTTTAGGTAGGTTAATAATGAAAAAAAAAAAACAAAATCACTATATTCAAAGAGTTTTATTTCTTTCAAACTTTAACATGGTTAAAAATGTGAGTTTTTTTTACTCCTACTGGTTCTTGGTAGTCACTAGTGATGTGCCGGATCATCAAAAATGTATATCCGCGGCAGGACAGGACAGGTTTCGACTTGCATTGCGAGCGTATTACTTTTACTAACCGGCTGGAAGCCTGGACCGAAGGAGAAGGTCCTGTATTCGTCTGTATTTTTTTTTTTTTTTTTTTGAAGGAAAGAAAGAAAGCTTTTTTATTAACCTTTTTGTTTACAATATATTTTTTAAGTATTTCCTCAGAACTATTGACTGGATGGACCGATTTCGATGATTCTTTTTAACCGAAAGGTGGTGCGTCTCATGTGGTCCCATTTAAATTAAATTGAGATCTAACAAGTACTCTAATATCTATATCTCTTATATCTAATAATATGTATTTGCTGGTCCTTTTTTTCATCGATCTACGTTTGTATTATACCGCATAAACTTTCACTGGGTACACAATAAATTAATAACTTTATTATATTTTACGACATTACGCATAATTAAAAATAAAGAAGTGTTCCATCATTTGTGTAAATTCTGGAGTTTGAAATAAATGTGGTATGTATATAAAGATCTCCTAAACTAATCATGCAATATATTATATGTATGTATGTATATCTTTAATTATTTGAATATTTATAATAAATTTGTTGTAACTTGTACACCTATGCTGATGCTAGACCATTTCCTTTGCCCTAAGGTTGCCTAGAAGAGATCGCTTTTTAACGATAAGGCCGCCCTTTGTACCTAATGAATATATTGTCAATATTTTTTTTTTTCTTTCTTTGATATGTATTATTTCTGTTTTTGGTGTACAATAAAGTGTATTATTATTATTATTATTATTATTGTTACTAATGTTGTATTAAAACACAGTTTGTATATTATTTTCAAAAGAGTAACTGCGGAGTTTCTGAATTTGGATGGTAAATGGATTTTATTTTTATTTGCGAATGAAATTTAAGCAATCTGTTGAAATACATTTTCAATTTATATATCTACTACACTAGCTGTACCCTGCGCGCGTTGCTACGCTTTTTTTTAACCGACTTCCAAAAAAGGAGGAGGTTCTCAATTCGACTGTATTTTTTTTTTTTTTTTTTAATGTATGGTACATCAGAACTTTTGACTGCTTTTTGACTTGGGTGGAGCTATTTCGACAAATTTTCTTTTAATCGAAAGGTGGTGTGTGCCAATTGGTCTCATTTAAATTTATTTGAGATCTAACAACTACTTTTCGAGCTATATCTAATAATGCGTTTTTACTTGACGCTTTTTTCGTCGACCTACGTTGTATTATACCGCATAACTTTCTACTGGATGTACCGATTTTGATAATTCTTTTTTTGTTGGAAAGGAGATATCCCTAGTTTGGTATTGTGGTAAGAAAACTAGGATCTGATAATGGGATCCCAGAGAAATCGAGGGAACTTCTTGAAAATCCGCAATAGCTTTTTACTGGGTGTACCGATTTTATTAATTTTTTATTTAATCGAAAGCTGATGTTTGTCATGTGGTCACATATAAATTTCATTGAGATCTGGTAACTACTTTTTGAGTAATCTTTGATAACGCGCAGTTACTTGAGTATTTTTTCGTCGATCTACGTTGTGTTACTCGTCGATGTAATTGAAGTCGGTTTTTTTTTTTCGTTTGCGAGCAAGCACAATTATTATCGTACCAACTCAGACGCCTTCGTGAGTTCATGCACTTCACTTTGCTGAAGATCATTACATAATCAAATGCATAGTTTACGATTCCATAAGGGACATACAGACAAACATTCATTTTTATATATGTAGAATTGTAGATAACATAATTAACTACGTTTATTTTGTCTTCTTGGCAAAACGATAGATGCCCATAACATGAACTCAAAATCTAAAGGTGATTTAAAAATTACAGTTTAAACTTTCATTCCCATTTTAACCACCCATAGCAAAAGATTGTTTTAAATTATTGATAAGAGTCTAGCTTTGACCCAATTTTGTATTTCCAAATCTTTAAACGAAAAATTTCACGATTACGGAAATCACAAAATCGTGTCTGTACTGATATCTCCAACTCATAATGTAACTCTAAAATCTGTGCCAAATCTCAACTTCATAGATTTAGTAATTTTGAATTTGTTTAATACGTTTGTCGAGAATAAGGGACCGTTAACATTCATATATGGAAAGATAAGAACAGAAGAAAAATAAAAGTCGAATTCATATTAAAATGTGTATTCGAATACATATCAAAATTTAAAACATTACGCATAATTGTATAATTACTTCAATAAATGAAATTGTTGTCAAATGTCACAATACGGCGCTTAATAGGTTTAAATTATTATCACGAAGTTTTTGTTCTCATGTTACTTTGTTATGGATAGTCGCGGTAAAAGTTGGATGATAGTGGACTTCATATTTTTTATGTAACTACCGCGATGTGTACCCGTAACAAATAACAATGAACTAACAACATGGTTATCTGTAAAATACAAATATGTCAGTCTTTTAAAATTACAAATATTAATTAATTGAAAATTCAATATCATTTATTCAATATAAAACATCAAAGCAATTATTAAAAAAAATTAAAAAACGTCACAATCAAATGAGATATGGAGCGTTAATATTCAATATAAAACATGAATACAATTATCAATTCTTAAAAGTTCATAAAAAATGTCACAATCCAATGAGATATAGAGCAGTAACTATTTCGTACATATTACAAAAAATATTAAAAGAATACACAAACTAAAATTAAAATCAAGAACTTAACGACCACACACGATTATATTGTTTTAAAATTATACAAATTATTATTATGTTTTACAAATTATTGTGAACAGAAAGACAATTACACAACTTATTATTATAATAATTAGTTCAACGGTACTTGTAATATATTATCATCAATACAAATATGTCAATCTTTTAAAATTATAAATATTAATTAATTAAAAATACAATATCATTTATTCAATATAAAACATGAAAGCAATTATCAATTCTTAAAATTTTATAAAAAAATGTCACAATCATATGAGATATAGAGTATTAAGTATTTCGTACACATTACAAAAACTATTAAAAGAACACAAACTAAAATTAAAATCAAGAATTTAACGAACACACTTGAATATATTTTTTTAGAATTATAAAAATCGTTGTTATGTTTTACAAATTATTGTGAACAAAAAGACACATTACACAAATTACACAACTTATTATTATAATAATTAGTTCATCGGTACTTGTAATATATTATCATCAACAGTCGATTAAAAAAGCTATGGGTATATAAACGAAATGCATGCGTGATATCAACAAAGTTGGTGATCGTTAACTAATTCATAAGCTTATACTAGTAAAAAAAATGTCAAAAAAGTAAATTGATGAATAACAGTGCGATGCGATGAGAGCAATTGTAAAAGTTTGTACTGTGCTGTACTAGGTATAAATACATATACCTTTACGGTATGCAAGATGATCCGAAGCATAGGAATCATTAGTTTGATCGCATCGTACTGCAAACACGTTCGATTCTAATGTCTATCCAAATAACGAATAATATTTGGTTATACCATTTCGATTTGAGGATGTCGGAACCATTCCAGTGCTAGTAGATGGTATCAAATTAACATCGTTATGTGTGAATAACCCGTTCATTGTTGGTGCCTCTCCTTCGTCTAGTATATTTGCAGAGAGCTTTTTAGGTCTATCCACATTAGCGGTTTCTTTACTCGGTGGTTGGATAGGCTTTACAATAGCTGAAGCGTTATCATCATCCAATGAGCTTACAGATATACTATCTGAGAGAGAATTCTCGTCATCAATATCCTCCAATAATTTTAGCCAGTCGTCTACGTTCAAATTGTGTATCATTTCCAGTCTTTTCATCAAATTTTTTACTATCGGTCCCAAGTTCCCTTCATTCATTTTTTCTGCTCTTATGTACTTTAGAAGTAAAGACGCTGGAGGTGTTATCAATTTAGAGTAAAACGTAATTGGTTCATCATCTTCTGAATCACCGTCCAGGCTATGGTCACCAATTAACTTATATGCTTCACCATACACCTTAACGTCAACCCCGCAGTCACCGTTTAATTTAAGGTCACTTCCGAAACCACCGTTAAATTGAAAAACTCCATTATAATCATTCTTCTTATTAGCATCACTCTTATAGCTATTAATCTTTATGGAATCGATTTCGTCAAAACCATTCAAGTTTAGACTATCCTCACCTTCGATTCCGTCACTGTTTATGCTCTCTGATACTAGCACTAAACATATACAATGTTTCTGGTAACATTCCGAGCACAATAATTTACGTTCATTTACTTTATCCATACGGTCCACTAGGTTTCGAAGCTTTTGTTGCTGGAACAGATGGAAATTATAATATAATTTTAAATGTCGTAATCATATGACAGATAATTATGATGATGTGATAAAAAATAACTCAAGTTGAATTAAAATAAAACGGGATACAATATAAAACGGGAGAATTTAGTAAAAACTGTTACATTTCGACATTTTAAAAATCGTTAGCTTAGGTGTTATATATTGATTATTAATAATTTCGTCTCTTGTTAACAAAAATTAAAAATTCAATTACGCTTCAGAGGCACTTTTTAAAAATTGTAACTACATTATGCTCTCATAAATAAGGTATGAAAAGAATCAGCATGAAGTCAGCCGTTGCTGTTTTAAAAACTGTCAGTAATTATAAAATTTATCGTACAACACATCTTTATCACAAACTAGCTGTACCCTGCGCGCGTTGCTACGCTTCTTTTTATCTTCCTATCAACTCAGAAACCTTTGATACATATAATGTTAAATATTTAATTGTCTATGAAAATAATAGAAAAACATTGTAAGTAAACGAATAAAATTAAATAAAATAGAACTAATACATAAGCATTTCAAACATCCTAATAAAACAACATAAAACTTGACGTGATAAAAAATCCCTACTAACTAAAAAAATAATAAAAATAAGTAGTAACTTACCAAACGATATTTGTAATATATTTCAGGGTGACGTTTTTTGTTGTTCATCTTATACAAAAGTCAGTAAAAATTAACACAAAATTTAAAAAAAAAACCAAAATGCACCATCCACGTCTTTACTTCTTAACTTCAAGCAATGCCTGTTGATCTCCTGGACGGTGACCAACAAACTATGACGATACATCAATGTACCTTCGCTTAAATAGAAAATATTATAAAAGGTACCGCCGGTGGCGCCTGTGTTTTAGTAATAATAACTCTTAATGTTTTTGACTTACGGTTCATTTTCGTGATGATTTTTTTAAACTAGTTCGACCGATTAGAATATTGTTTAATATGCGCTGTCAATGGCTATTGTTAAATCATTAGTAAAGTGCTTTTAAATTATAACTACTTTCGTGTTGATTACCATCAACTATTGACTTTAGTTATCAAGAGATAAATCAAAATCCATTGACAATATTATCTGAGATAGCTGCCAATATCAGTCTTAAAATTAACAGTAAATCAAGTATTTTTTTTTTCGTATAAAATTCAGACACTATAAGCTTTGTTACATTACTGTTACAAAGCTTCTTTTACTGTAGCATGTTACAGCATATATACGATTTGAACTGAGAGGCTGTATTAGGCAAAAGTACTTCAGTAAATAAGCAAGCACAGCAGTTCCGCTTCATGTTACTTGTAAAGTACCGGTTGACCCAGGCTCACTACGCTGGGCGATGAATTTATTTTCCGCCCAGCGGCGTCGTAGCACTTGTTAATTTTTATAAAAGGTGTCAGTATACGTGAAGTAACCATGATAACGCATTCGTTAAGCGAACCATTCAATCTTACGGTACTAATAAAATATATATCAAAACGATTTAAACGTGTATTATATAATTTAGCAAATATGCAGCAACACATTAATTAGTTCTACGTGTTCTACAATTACAAATATCTCTGAACGACGACATAGAATGCAATAATTATTCTGCTATGGATTTATTTATCGTAAGAATAAGATTCATATATAGGAAATTCAAAATAATACAACAAAATAATATGACCATACAAATATAATTGTTTGCTCGCAAACGAAAAAAAAAACCGACTTCAATTACATCGACAGGTAATACAACGTAGGTAGACGAAAAAATAGTCGAGTAAATACGCATTATCAAAGATTACTCCAAAAGTTGTAATCAAATCTCGATGAAATTTAAATGAGACCACATCAGCTTTCGATTAAATTAAAAAATATCAAAATCGGTACACCCAGTAAAAAGTTATGCGGATTTTCGAGAGTTTCCCTCGATTTCTCTGGGATCCCATCATCAGATCCTGGTTTCCTTATCATGATACCAAACAAAGAATATCTCCTTTCCAACAAAAAAAGAATTATCAAAATCGGTATATCCAGTAAAAAGTTATGCGATATATGGTATAATACAACGTAGATCGACGAAAAAAGCGACAAGTAAAAACGCATTATTAGATATAACTCGAAAAGTAGTTGTTAGATCTCAAATAAATTTAAATGGGACCAAATGAGACACACCACCTTTCGATTAAATTTTTTTTTGTCGAAATCGGTACATAAAAAAAATACAGTCGAATTGAGAACCTCCTCCTTTTTTGGAAGTCGGTTAAAAATGGCACATTGTCACCGTTGGCGGTGACCGTGCTTTCCGCCCCCGAGTTGTGATTATTATTCCCGCGTCAAGTGTGTGTATGTGTACGTATTATGTTATATACACGTTATATACACGTATATGTGTTCTATTCAAATTTAAATTTAATATCGAAAATGCCTATATAATGTCATGATCATGTCATGATCTTCTCAAAGTGTTGTACATGAGCCCACAAAGGTTTCTGATTTGGTAAAACCAAAAAAAAAGCTTAGCTACGCGCTCAGGGTACAGCTTGTGTTAAATAAATATTTATTTATTTCTTTATTTATTTTATAGGTACATCCACAGAATAGATACAAAACATTATATATGAATCATTATTACATTATTATCTAATATGTAACCCATTACGGAGTACACAACATTCCACCATATACTCGTATTAATGTCATGAAGTAAGTATAATTAAGATTAACATCACATAAAAAATTTAAAAGTAAAAAGTAAAAATCCTACTTATTAACAATAAAATTCATTTAAAGAGAATATAGATAATAGAGATAAATGTGATACTTAAGACAGAGGCATTTAGGTGTCTCATGTACATTGTAACATTTTTTTACATTTAGCTCTAAATTATGTCTACCAACAAATTTGGTAGAAATAGTAACTTTACCATTGTACTTGAACAATCGATATTCTGATTCACGAATATCTACCACATTAACATGTACAAAAAAACTCAAAAACTAACACCTTTTTACAAACTAAAGATTTTTTCAACATTTTTTATTAAAAGGTCAATAGCTAACCATGCTATTGATGTAACAATAGAATGTGTTCTTTGCGATTTCCATAATTGTCTCAACCGGTTGTTACCGGTTACGGACTATACTTTCTCAGAAATAAACATTTACAACGTAAAAACAATTTGTGTATAAAATGACTTAGTTTAAGATAATAAAGGTGAGGGTGCCGGTCTTTAATAAAGACATTGTCCATTTTCTATTGTTATTTTGCACTTTTACATTCGTTTTGTTTTTGCTAATCCTGTAATTTATTGCATGTGTCAAATATCATATAAATGAATACGCCGCCATTGTTCAAGTGCGGGGGCTATTTTGGTTCTTGCAATTTGACATTGACTTGTTTGATGGTCAATAGATGGTATCCTTCATAACTTATATACTTCATGTAGGTACTCAGAGTTAGAAGAAGAAAAAAAATTTACCTTTAGGTTCTCAATTCGACTGTATTTTTTTTTATATGTTATTTCAGAACTTTTTACTGGGTTGACCGATTTCGACAAAAAAATTTTTAATCGCAAGGTGATGTGTGTCATTTGGTCCCATTTAAATTTATTTGAGATCTAACATCTACTTTTCGAGTTATATCTAATAATGCGTTTTTACTTGACGCTTTTTTCGTCGACCTACGTTTGTATTATACCGCATAACTTTTTACTGGATATACCGATTTTGATAATTCTTTTTTTGTTAGAAAGGAGAAGAAACTAAAATCTGATGATGAAATCCCAGAGAAATCGAAAGAAACTCTCGAAAATCCGCTAAACATTTTACTGGGTATACCAATTTTGATAATTTTTAATTTAGTCGAAAGCTGATGTTAATCATGTGGTCACATTTTAATTTTATCGAGATCTGATAAATACTTTTTGAGTAATCTTTGATAACGAGTACTTACTTGACTAGTTTTTCGTCGATCTAAGTACGTTGTATTACTTGTCGATGTATCTATTTGAAGTCGGTTTTTTTTTCGTTTGAGAGCAAATACAATTATTACTGTCTGATTTAAGACAAAGCATCGAGAAAATGGTAATAATATAATCATTTTAAATTAACATCGTTATTTTCATTGCTATATATATATATATATATATATATATATATATATATATATATATATATATATATATATAATTAGTTCCTTAAGACGGAATAATTATTTACCATGTTTTTTTATTATTATTTAATCTCGTGAACAAAACATTCTAGGACAGTTTTAAATAATTTTAATAATATAATCAGCCTCTTAATAAAGCAATCAGCCTTTAAGTTTGCTAAACATAAGTTTGAACGTGAAATCCCCCTTTAGTACATATGTGGAAACGTGAATGAAAATAAAAAGACGAAATAAAGACAAAAAAGCTTTATTAAAATATCACATGTATTTATCATATTTTATTTTATTTAATTAATGTAATTATTGTCAAATGTTACTTACTCACATGTAGGTACAATGTATATTTGCTAAACATATAAATCATAACTTCATTTCAATTATTAAGTTTATCGTGACATTAAAAATGACTTACACGTGACATGTACATTGTTATATTTAAAAATATACAATTTTTTCTGTCTTTAAAGATTATAAAACGTATGAAATACACTATCATTCCTTAAACTATAGGTAGAATTAGATGATTCCTAAATTTAATTTATTTTTATCATTTACAAAGACAAGGCACATGGCGCATTTCGTGATCATTACAAAAATTATTTTTAAAAATACATATATGAATTATAATTAAATATTTAACGAAGACGCATAATTTATTATCAAGTTCTTAAATTATTAATTTTGAAACAGTTTCTTAGTAATTTAACAACATAATTAACTAATGTCAATTGAAAGTTATCAAACAAATGTATGCGAGATGTATACGGGTAGTATCGTTAACTAATTAACAAGAGTAAAATACATTAAAAACTGTCTTACATAAATAAATACAATCAAAAAAGATTTATTAACGAAAGACAGTATGATGCGATATCCGCAATCGTAAAACTAACCTACTGAGCTAAACTAGATAAATGTTCGTAAAGAAGGGTTGGATTTGAAAAAGCGAAGTACATTAAGTTGATTGTTACATTTTATTATTGTTAGCATTCACGTTGACTTCTTCACGCGACACTTCTCGCCGCGTCACTTCTTGACGAGAAACTTCTCGCTGCGCCACTTCTTGACGCGACACTTCTGACATATCACTTCCCGCATCGATTTCCATTGATTCTACGTCGTCTAGATCATTCTCGAGTTCATCGACGTCACTCATATCGTAATTGCTATCAGGAGTGTCCGTTTCCGAACTATCGTCTTCGACATCAGAATTATCGGTGTTTTCGTCGCTATCATGATACATCTCAATGTCTGCTTCGTCCTCATAATAAATTGCCATTTTCATATCCTCAAAATCGTATAAGCCCAGCCTTGGGCATATACATTCCAGCATTTTACAATGGGCGCATTTTGATGTCAAATTTTCAACATTCATTTTCGCTTGATATTCAAGTTTTATTTTTCCTGGAAAGAGAGTAAATTTTTGAATTCATTTACTATAGGTAATCATATAACAAACTAGCTGTGCCCGCTATTTCATCCGTATCGTATTTAATAAAAAAAAAATTTGTTTAATTCGCACAACAAATTAAATAAATGTATAAAATAAAAGTAGCCTACGTTACTCATTATTGCGTCAGTTGTCTACCAGTGAAACTAAAACTACCGTAAAAATTGTTCCAGCCATTTCAAAAATTATCCGGAATAAACACATAGTTTGTTCCAGACAAACAGACGAACAGCCAGACAGACAAAAATTGTAAAAAAATGTTACATTGGTACATGTACCGTGTATCCATACGCATGTACTAAAAAGCGGTATTTTTAATATTACAAACACACTCCAATTTTATTTATTTGAACTTAGAATATAGAATTATATAAGTTATATATTGATATTGTTAATAAAATTCTTGTAATCACAAAACTGTCAGGAAATAAAAAAAAAACATTAATTATAATAATATCATGATATATCTTGATGACGATGACGATTTTAATACTTGTTCATTTAGTCTAAGCACGATAAAAATTAATACAAAATTAAGAAAATCAAAATGCACAGTACGCAAGTAACAACAAGATGGCGACAATCTCGTGGACGGTGACAACTCAGACTAAAGCAGCTCGATAACTATCCTCTTGTACGAAATACTATCACAGGTACCTGACACTTAAATTTTGGGAATTATGACACCTGTGTCTTTAAGGCAAGGTTCAGTTTCGACCAATGGTCCGAACTTGGGGAGACCGTTGTCCAGTAGTGGACTGTAATAGGCTGAACTGACTGACTGACTGACATCGACCAATTGACTGTCTTTAAAATGTGCTGTGTGTAACTGTTTTTTTTAGGTCAAAATACTTTTCGAAGTGAAAACTTCTTTATGGCGCACCGTACAAGCAATTTTTTTGTAAGTTGTAAGTTTGGCTGCTCTCTGACACGCTCTGAGATGAAAGAGCGAGAAAATTGTAGACAAATGCTCATCGCTTCTGAAAGATGAAAAACACGATGGGGTGAACTCGGGACCGCCAAGAGTACCCGAGCGAGAAAGATACAGTCAGCTGCACTTTTCTGTTGTCTCGTTGTGTATGGTATATTCAATTAATACGTAACAATTGTCAAAAGTAAATAAAATCACACTAAAATCAAAATAAATATACTAAAATTCAATCAAACCCAAAATTAAAATCATCACCAAATTCAATACTAAAATTCAATATTACAATAATTAAAATTTAAAATTAAAATAAATACTAAAATTCAAAATTACAATAGTTAAAATTATAATCAAAATCCATACTAAAATTCAATTAAAACTGGAATTAAAATCAATAAAGAAACAAAAATCAATATTAAAATTAAAACAAAATTAAAATTAAAACTAAAATCAAAATTCAATCAGTTAAAAGGATAAAAATAATGACATTCAATTTAAATTAAAATTAAAAAAATGTAAGCATATTTGCAATTAAAAAACACAAAAACACGCAGTAAACTTAACATCTAAGTAAGTCTGTTCAGGAAATCTATGTCGGCTATTTGATGACACCGGAATGAGTAATATTAACTTTTGTATGGCTTACTTTACTTGATCGTACCGGAGTCTTATCATTATTTGATAGTTTTGTTTTATGCTTATAACATTTTGGACAATTCCTCTCTACCTGAGTGTACTGTTACTATTGTCGATTTTATTGTAGTTAGTTATTCAAAAAACTAGTAATAATAACAAAAAAATTAAGGAAATATTGCCGAAATTTTATGGCACCTTTTTACAAACTAAAGATTAAAATGATTCAACTTTTTTTGTTACAAAGCGGACAGTTCCCGATGTTATTGTTGTAACAATGGACTTATCAACTTTGCGATTACTTTAATTGTCTGTACCCCAAAGTATAAAGTATGGAACAACTTTATCAGAAATACACATTTACAACGTAACTACAATACGTTATAAATGACTCAGCTTAATACAATGAAAGGGTCGGTAATAAAAATGCTTTAAAAATTGTTTAAAATAACGTTACGCAGCTAATATACTTTGCTAATATTCGTAGCCGATATTTTTTTATTACTTAGTCTATTTAAAAAAAAAAACTTTTAATAAATTGTAAAAACTTGTCTGCGAAGATGTCGGCGATGTATTTTTATTATATTTCATTTATTTAATCCACCAGTGGAAACTACATCGATATAAAACAATGAATGTAAATACAGAAATAGACTTAAAACTAAATGTCTTGCCTTTTAAGGTGCGTACAGAATGCATAATAAATAATATGGAAGTACAAAGGAACGAAAATTCAAATCTTTAGTTGATCCAGTCTATAATTATTTTATATTGTTTACAAAACTAAATACATGATAGAAACAGAGTATGCATAAAAATGTAAACATTTTTGAATATCATATCAAAAATTGACCGCTCCAGCGGGGTTCGAACCCGCGCCTCCGACATACCGTGTCGGCGCTCTAGCCAATTAAGCTATGGAACGATAAAAAAACAAAAATAAAATCTTAGATAATAAAAATGTAAGTTATAAATAAAGCAACATCAGATAGCAGTAATTAAACACGATTACCCGCTTATTAGTTACAAACATCAACCGAACAAAACATACAACAGAACAGTTAACTTTTGTGTAGAAATGTGAGGGTAGCGTTGAAAATTACGCAAAGTAGATAGTCGTTGAAACGTATTATGAATTAAAAACATTTTTTTTTAATGAACTAGAAAACAAGAAACCTCTATCAGCAATAACAAACTATTATTATAATATTATTAAAACACAAAAATATATATAAAATTGCAAAAATATAGATAAGAATTGGCAACTACATATGCGTTCATTTATTTATTTATTCACATACATTCACTATTTGTGCATATACAACATATTAAAAAAACAAAACTAAAAAATATATTTTATTAAAACGTTGAAAAATATTTTATGGTGCAAGCAATGCAAGGGATCGCCAAATGTATCCAAGTGGTCGCTATTTTTAACCAACTTCAAAAAAGGAGGAGGTTACGCAATTCGACCGTATATATATTATGTATTGTCGGGAATAACTTCATCGTTTATTAACCGATTTTGATAATTCTTAGATATCCTAAATGTAGTACCATGATAAGGAAACCAGAATCTGATGATGGGATCTTATCTCCTTCTTATTTAAAAGAACGTTTTGTATTTCTTGGTTCAAATTCTGACCTAAACCTTAACTAAACCTAACTTAATATCATTCCACATAAGTGGAATTATCTCCAACATCAAGATCTTAGTAATTTGTTTTTCTTCGAGTATGGTTCAAGAGATACGGGAATACATTACATAAGGGAGTACATTAGCATGTACACGGGAAGTAGTAACTGAGGTAGGGTACAGCAGGAAATTTCCTACTCAAAATATGGAGCAGCCCGACTGGGGTAGTACCTCGACCTTACAGAAGATCACAGCTAAATAACACTGCTTTCAAGCAGTAGTGTGTTCCTGTTGGTGAGTAAGGTGACTAGAGCTCCTGGGGGGGATTAGGGATTGGGTCGGCAACGCGCTTGGGATGCTTCTGGTGTTGCAGGCGTCTATAAGCTACGGTAATCGCTTACCATCAGGTGAGCCCTACGCTTGTTTTCCGATCTAATTACATAAAAAAAATTATAATGATCTTGCGGATAAAAAGCTAGAACATTTTGGGGGATTAGGGATTTGGTCACCAACGCGCTTGCGATGCTTCTAGTGTTGCAGACGTCTATAAGCTATGGTAATCGCTTACCATCAGGTGAGCCCTACGCTTGTTTGCCGATCTAATTACATAAAAAAAAAAAATTATAATGATCTTGCGGATAAAAAGCTAGAACATTTATGTGATCTTGTAGCGATAAATGCGTAACAATCGTTTATATTATTATTTAAGTTATTAATATAGGAAATTTCTGTTTCAGGTAATGTCCAAAACATCTAGTGGTGTCACAAAATTGATAAATGTGGTACAAAAAAACTGAACCTGACCAGGTACGTATATCACTTCCGCCCCATAGATTCCTTATAAAGAAAATAAAAAATTGTAATTTGAAAATCGAATCTACAAAAGCACTTAAGCATCATAAAAATCAATGAACTATTCGACGCAAAATTGCCGTCATCAGAAATAACGTCGAAAAGGCATTCGTTTAAAATCGAAGGGTAACCTACTTCTGTCCATTATATTCCCCCACTTTATTGTTCTAAAAGATCGTCGTTCAATACCGTCAACGCGCGGAAGAATGCGAATCTCTTAATATGCGGTGTGGTGGCAACGACAAATATTGGAGAGGCGAGGCAGATCAAAATGTAAGGAATTTCTGACGCTTTTAAGGCACCCCGGTTAGGGACGTGCCTCGCGTGTCGATAACTCTTTCGATGAATGCATAATGTATGTTGATTACGTTAAATTTGTATACGTAATGAGTGCGAGCGGAGCGGATGTGGGGTTTTAAAAATTTCATGCGACGTAAAGAGATCGATCGCATTGTTTTTTTTTTTACTTCGTTATTTGAAAATTTGTAAATAAACATTATAGGTATTTAATAGGACATTCGAACATTAAATCTTAATCTAAATCAGATAGTAACTAGACTTTTTTCTAAAATTTAAGAAGCATTTGTTTAAAAAAACGAGTGTGCTTTAGATCTTCCAAATGAAGAAAACCTTCTTTAGCAATAGGCCGGCACAATAGGCCTGCTCTATGTCTTAGATATACGAAACGTAACTGGCTATGAGAGAAAGAGTAAAAATAAATGTGTGCCTCTCTCTTACTCCTTTCGCCTCGTTAGCGTCGTAGCCAGATTTATAAGCAAATACGTAAAACAGACGTAATGTGTTCGAATGATGCAATCAAGTCGACAAGGGATAGTCAAAAATCGACTCAAATGCCACAGAACCTCGTTCTAGATATAAATATTGAGCTCGCGAGGCATCCGCTCGATCATGTCTTAGGCATTACGTATATCGCTGCACGTCGGCGATCGGGTCGCAATGTAAAGGATTATGGGTTGTAATGGATTCCCAATAAAGATTTTATTGCATACTACCCGATAATGAATGACATTTTTCACCCCGCGTACAATTTGTTCGACTGTATTTCGAATTTTACTTAACTGCATTGTCATAAATTGATGGATATTTGTCAAGAAATTATTCAGAATAATAATTATTTTTTACATAATTACAGATGTATATAAATTATAGATAGATGTATATATTTTATATAAATAAAATAAATATTGAATTAATGTATGTTTCGTTTTTTTTTTGTGAGAGTTTTTGTGTGAACAGTAAAGAATAATTAAGAAAAAACGTACTTAAAACGTAATAACATTAAAATATATATTAATAAATCGATTTAGCTTGAGTTAGTTCATATTAGTAATTGTAAGTCAATTTATAATGATTATCTATGAGAAAGTAATAAATAATTTTCATTAATTTTATCATATATATATTCTTCATAATTTTTAATGGATTTACTAATTGATACTCATTATTAACTGACGTTAGAAATCATTAAGAGTGATTAATTGATTACAATAAATTGTAATTACATCATTAGCTAATACTAATATTATTTACGTGTTTTGAATGCAAAATTCATTTTAATTTCATCTCCTGTTTGACGACGAAAGATTTTTTGAGAACATTTATATATGGAAGGTATTTATTATGCACAGATGTGTATGTAGTATATGCTTAGTATTACTCTCTGTAATAAAGATTAATATAGTATATTGAGTTGTGATGAATTGCTATACAATTTCATATTACTGTTGCAAGATAAAATATTCTGTTTGAATTATTACAATAAAAAAATTAAGTAATAAATTGCATCTAATAATAAGTAGCAGTCATTCCAATAGAGGTCAAAATGTTTACACATTATTACGCCAACAATATAAACTAAAGTATGTGTGTAACACGAATATATGTGAAAAGTTTCAAAAGTTATACGAACAAAATTGAATTACAGCTGGCGAAGCTGTCTAAACAACGCTTGTGCACTCCTTTGTTCAAAATAATTAATAGACTATTAAGATAACTTGCTACTGGCTCTGTGGACGGGACAAGTGGATCCTAAACACTGGTTGCTAAGTGGAAATTAGAAAATCAGAAGCTAATAAGGACCTAGAAAAGTCTTAGTTTCTCATATGTAAGATTTTTATTTTTGTGTTACCCACACATTAGGAATTCTAAACATTTTTGAATATCACGGTCAGTCGGAGACGCGGGTTCGAACCCCGCTGGAGCGGTCTTAGTTTCTCTTTAAAATTTTTTATCTTTTATTTTCTTCTTTTCCAAAATTATGTAGTCCAAAGTTACGTAAATTATCGGTTAAATCATAAACTTTATTTCAATTTCATTTGTTTATTTCCTACTGTTCAAAGTATAAAATCAAAAGCCAAAAAGATGAATGAAATTTAAATTTATTTTTTAAATTAAAACGTATACGTTTTAGAAATATAAATCATTCGTCAGTATTTGAAATAGCTAGCCAAGTTAAAAAACTACAAAATGAGATTTCCATATAAACGTTTATTACAAAATAAAAACTCTTCAAATATTTTTATTTGAAACTTAAATGTAAGTTATGTTAAATCTAGTGCCTAAAGTGTGCTTTGAATTTATAATAAAAGCTTACAACTTTAAAATTATATAAATAAAGATTTTTAAAGTTAATAGTGAGCTTAAAATTTAATTAATTTATAAAACTTAGACACAAACAAAGCATTTTTATCACTTTTTTTCTTCACAACACACAAGTAAATGAAAACTTTTCGAATTAAAATTATAATTGAAACAAATCGGTATACAATTTGCTCGCATTTAGATTTTAAGCTTATTCTATTTATTAGCCATAACTTTATTTAAATTTTAAACAATATATGTTTTATAGACATCGATAAAAGTCTATCGATAAAAGTCTATTGATACATGGACATCACTAAAGTGAGGGCAGACCTATCGGCATGACTCGCTATGAAGTCGTAACGTTCAAATAATCGCACATATTCGATTTGGGTTTATTTCTTTTATTTTATTCCTTATTTGATTCGTATTGTACTGATATTTAATAAAAGCAAGGGTACTAGTACATAGTGGGTAAATTCTGGATTGTAGGTACAATTGATAAAGATGTGTTCAGTTCAGTATTAGAGTTCAGTAACGCTGCACGCTGCCTTAAGTGCAAGACATACGTAGGATTACTTGATTTTAATCGTCGTAATAATATAATTTGACAAATTTTACTTGATCACACTATATAACTTGAAAACAATATTATCTATGTTTAAGTTTTTAATTCTTTATAGACGGCTCTTAGGGAATGAAAAGTTTAAAAATTAGAAAATCTTCTGTGTTTTCTGAAATTTTGACAATTATTTCTACTAAATTTTGTCTAAGGGTAATCGTACTTGAAATTATAATTATAATGATTACTATTACTCTTGTAATATTTTTAATTTAAATTTTAAATTTCAGTTAACATTCTTATTGATCGATGCAATTGTTTAATTTATTATATTTTTAATGTAATCTGTAAATTAAATAGTTTCACACTCTCTAATCTCATTGACTCATGTAAGTTTGGTTGGTTTTAAGGTGCATCTACGCCACCTACTTGTTATGTATTATTAGTCATTGGAAACTGTTCTGGTGATGATTTTCCAAATTTGTGCTTTTTCCATTAAAAATTGAATAAATAAATAAAATAAATAAATATTTATGTATGACTTGAGTATTTGGACAGGAGTCGTAGAAGATCTAATCGACTTCGTGTTTTTTTTTTTTTCATTTTATGCTGCAGGGGCGAAATTTTTCGTGGTATTTTGACTTTGGTAATTTAACTATAAATACTTAATGAATTTCACTTTTAAAACACTGTTTTATGAATTTAAATCGATTGTGTATTGTGCATATACTTATATACAAGAGATAGCCACAAAATCGTCACATAAATTTATTATTCATATTCCGAACTAATAAAATAAAGAATTAATATTACCTTAAATCAACAATTTATTTTTACTAATACTAAAATAATAAACAACATAAGATTTATATAGATATCAATAAAACAAAAACAAGACAAAGGTCGAACGGTAACTTACCCGGATATCCGGATATCAATACCCGGTATATCCTTGATTCCAAACAGTGACTTATACCCGGGTAAGCTCTGTTTATCACACAGTATTGAGCGTATAAATTTTTATATCGTCACTTATCCGGGTGTATATCCATGTTTGTTTTTGGCGGGCGAATGAAACAATTCTTAAAAACAGCTTCTTGCCGAACCTTTTGTATGTTATTTATTTTTGTGAAAATAAATAATTGTTAAACTTCGATTTTTAAAGTAAAACTTCCTAACGCACGCTTCACTTGGGAAGTAAGCTGGTGAATACGAGACGAGAGTGTTACGAAAAATGTGATTAACGAGGCGAACGGAAGTTGAGGGACAGATTTAGATTGGATGGAGCTAAAAAAGTTTTATTTAAGTCGTGTGGTTTAAACCATTTTATGTATAGGAAATTTTATAGGAGACTTTTTTAAATACAAAAACTTAACAGAACATATAACAAAATACAAAGTACACATGTCAGAAGTGAAACTTCTTCGGCAAACTAATTTTTAAGTCTCGTTTATATTTATACAAATCTAAAGCTTTAGACTTCCGTTCCAGCGCCATGTACTTACTTTGCAATATAACACTATTGATATTAATGTAACAACCTTTGTAGTCTCTATAGTACACGAAGAAGTTTCACTTCGAAAACAGCTAAGCCGGTCGTATCACAATTATAGTTCCAAAGCGATTTGATAATTATGTATCATGTTTGCTCGCAAATTAAAAAGAACAGAGTCAACATACGTCGGAATATATCGTGTTTGCTCGCAAATTAAAAAAAACAGACTCAACATACGTCGGCAAGTAATACATCGTCGAAAAAAATAACCAATGATATTTTTTTTAAATATATAGACTAGCGCTTGACTGCGATCTCACCTGATGGCAAGTGAAGATGCAGCCTAAGGTGGTGCGCGCTTGCCTAGAAGATGCCTATTCACTCTTGATATACGCATTGTTAGGGATAGCTCAAAAAGTAGTCATCTGATCTCGATCAAATTTAAATGCAGCATAACATGCAGCAGTTTTCGATTAAAAATCGCCAATATCTGTACATCCAGTAAAAAGTTATGAGGTAGCACACAAAAAAAATACAGTCGAATCGAGAAAGTCCTCGTTTTTTTTAAAGTCGGATAGAAAGAAAAAATTTTTTTAGAAAGAAAATGTTATTACATCACTAAACATTTCCCCCTTGTCAATGCTGGTATACTATTATACCTATATCTTATTTAAACAGCTAAAAGTTCTGTAAATCGTCACTCTTAGCGTCACTAAGCATAAGCGTCACTCAGCGTCAGCTTTAGTTGTTTCACGCGATTTTACTACTCACTTTTCTAAAGAGCAAATTCTTGATTAAAAAATGTATTGTTTATTGACACCAGAATTAGCAGCCATATTACAACCATCATATATCTAACACAGCCACAGTAAGCTGTAAACTAAACATCGTATACAAGGGTTATCGCTGGTCTATCTCGAGCGCCATACAATGTGTCGCCTGGCCAGCGGAGCGGGATATCAGCTCAGAACAGACGGGATTTAACGCCTTTTTGAACCTATGTACATTACGGATATTGCACGGTTCCGTATCTCAGGGTTACGATACTACTTACGACGGACCCCTAATTGCGATTAACAATCAAATTATTTTAAAAAAATGTTTAGATATATCTTTTATTAATCATATCTGCTTAAACTGGTACGAGATTTTAGTTATCCCATTATTATTTAGTAATAAAAAGTTCGTTTGGGATTTTAATAAAGAACGCTAGACTTCAATTTAATTTATATATGGGATTTTTTTCCAGAAGTGTTGTTTGTTAGTATCTCATGTGAATTGGACATTTAAAATTATATAGCATAATTAATTACTCTATATAATTTTAATAAGAAATAAGTGGTAGTTCTTATAAGCAAATTAATAGTTCCTATTTCAAAAAAATCTATAAGTATTTTTCAATATCCCAATACATCATTCTTAAACCATACTTATTCATAAACTAATTAAAAACAGAAAAACAATTTAACATAAAACAACTTCAAAACAAATTCCACAAACAATAAATTCGATATACCAACACAAAGAGTTCACACAAGTCTCGACACACACGCCATCTTAACACGCACAAAGCGGACAAGATGGCCGCTGCAATTTCCTAGCGTGTATTTGACGTCCATGATTGCTCTTCTCATCTTTGGGCGGTATTTTGTTTAATGCATAATTGGTTTGTGGAGTGTTTTGCTTATTGGATGTGAAATATGTTTATCACACGAGTTCCTTTGTTGTTTATATTCTATTTAATCGAATATAAAACCTCCTTGGGTTTCCAATTTTCAATGCGAGTGTGCTATACAATATATACATCAAAATGATTGATTGAAAGTTGGTCATTGGTGTGGTAAGAATTGGTTTTGATGGCTTCAGTAACATTTAGTAGATTAATGTGTCAATAAGGAATCCCGACTATCACTTGTCGCTAGACGAATAAAGGCTAATATGAGCGAGCTAAAAAGTTTATTAGTGTTATTTTTGTATCAAAAAAAGTTGTCATAATTTGAGTCAATATTACAAAAGAAGACTAGACTGGATTATTTTTATTGGATATCCTGGTACAGTTTTTATGAGAGAAGGGCAGTCAGTGTGTAATTACGAACGAGGTCGCGCGTACCGCTAGTATATAATAGAAATTGTATTTATAAAGTCACTAAGATTAAATATTTAAAACGAATAAAATATCAAGATGAAGTTATTCTCGTTACTTTGGAATAAAAGTATATTTACTTAGTTCTAGTTAAATAAAAGAGTCCTTACTATTCTACAGTTAAACATTTTATAACTTCTACTTTCACTTCGAATTGAAATTTAAAAGATAACTTTTTAAAAACCTCCATATTTTCAATCTTTTATACAGTAAATGGGTAAAAATAAACTTTGATTCCAGTAAGAACCTTTTAGGATGAATAAGAAGACAATTGAACGCTTAAAATGCCTTATACATTCATCCATCCATCCATCAGTCTTTAAACGCTCACTGCTGAACATAGGCCATCCTAATGCTAGCCACTCCGACCGGTTCTACATCATCTCATCACTTTCATACATAATTAAAAGAATTTTCTTTAGCATACCGATGTGAAATAAGAAACGGAAAATTGTAAATCTCTTTTTGTAAAAATGGTTAAAAATATAAAATGATAAATCCACATACATTATGCAACGATAACAATATCATACATTTGCGGTAGCTTTGATAGTATTACATAGTATTGGTTTTATCGTTTTTTGCTGAACTTTTGTCACTGAAACAAGGCCACATGCCAGGACGAGACGTCGCTTAGTGGGGTTGCCAGCTCAAAATGTTCAATAAATCATATTGCTGAAATATAAAGACATATATAAATTTGTAGGTTGGAATAACCCATTTTCAGAGTGGCTACAGTATACAAAAGCGGCTCTTAGCTTTTGACGGATATTTTATTTAACTAGACCGTTCTGATTTGACTAACCTTGACATTTATAGCGTTATAATGTTACTGTTTTATATAGCAGCAAACGATAATTGCTTTGGACTTAATACTACGTATATGTGAATTTTTTTTATTTCGACGTATACAGGAGTTGATATCTCACATGAAGTTTTTTTAATTGTTTTTTTTTTTCTAGCCCGTTGGCGCAGTTTGTAGTGACCCTGCTTTCTGATCCGGGACTTGATGGTTCGATTCCCGTCCCAAGTTTGGGTGTAATATAGGTTTATTTTTATATGGATTATTTATAAGTATGTTTGTCGAAAAAAATGTAACCCGTCGGCTGTTACCTATACATTACATACACAAGCATTAAGTTGCTTACTTTAGGAACAGACGACCGTGTGTGTCTTGCGTAGATATTTTTTTTTAGCATATCTTTTATTTAATTCTTTAACATTACTAAATATTCAATTTTCAACAACAATATTCACTGCTTGACATACATTTTTTTTTAATTAATTATTTTAGCAAAATTTCGTTAAAATAATACAAAAACAACCATCACAAACTAAATCCACGTTCCCTGTTCTTCAAGTTGGAAATCGAGAAGTGCAAATATCACTGTCTCTCACCGCCGCCAAATGAGATTAGGCGTTCTTTGATTACGCAAATCAGCCTCTTAAGATGGCGGGGCGCGACTAATTTTATTACATGGACGGCGCTACAGATAGATATCGTTAATTGATGAAATAAAACGGTTGAAAGTGTATTTTGATTCGCATCCGTGAATTAAGGCGACAAGCGTAAGGTTTGTATTCAATAATACATTCAATAAATAATATTTAATTGAGGTAGGTAAAGAAATTATCTTGATTAAAGTTAAAAGCATTCGTCTGGGGAGGTACGAGTACATCAACCTTATAATTGATTACAGCCAAAATTACTGTTCTCTGAGTAAAGTAGCCAGAGCTACTGATGATACGCTGTGTTGACAACGTGAGTAGAGTCGGCCACATGCTCCCAATTTTGCAAGCTACAGTCAGTCAGCTCAGCCTATTGCAGTCCACTACTGGACATAGGCCTTCCCAAGTTTGCGCCAAACTTCCCGGTTTTCCACAATCCTCATCCAGCCTACACCGACAATCTTACGTAGATCGTCGGTCCGTCGGGCCGGAGGACGTCCCACACTGCGTTTGCCAAGACGCGGTCTCCACTCCAGGACCCGTCTGCTCCAACGACCATCGGTCCTGCGGCACAGATGGCCAGCCCACTGCCACTTCAACTTGCTAATTCTGTGGGCTATGTCGGTTACTTTTGTTCTCTGGCGGATAGTCTCATTTCTAATCCTATCTTTGAGAGAGACCCCAAGCATAACCCAGTCACAAGCCACCACAATGCCAAAATAAGTAAATTAAATTTAAAAAAGAACATGAAAATGAGGTTTACTTTAACGTTATATTATATTGTTTTGTTTGAGTAGTACTATCATCGTCTTTCTTGGAAGTAATTTTTTATTTTAATTTAAATAAAAATTACTATGGTCATCTTTAGTAAAAAAAAACAATTCTAAATATAAATTATTAATACCATAATAATTAAAAACAAGTGTGTGTAATGTACGCACGTAAAGAAGTTACAATTCATTGACTAGCTAACTACACGTTACTAACTTCTTCGTTGATTAGCTAACTTCAGGGTGTTGGTTTTTCATGGCGGTGTGCGCGCGCATCGTAAAAATTTACTCTCATAATTTATCCCTAACATGCCAAAAGAAGTATTATTTCAATAATCTATTATATAAAATTCTCGTGTCGCGGTGTTTGTAGTTAAACTCCTCCGAAACGGCTTGACCGATTCTCTTGAAATTTTGTATGCATATCGAGTAGGTCTGAGAATCGAACAACATCTATTTTTCATACCCCTAAGTTAAAGGAGGGGGGATTAAGGGGGTTAATATATGGCAAAACAACGTTGGCGGGGTCAGCTAGTAATATATATAAATAACACAGAGTGTTAAAACGTCCCACTTGAACTAAACATAGCATTTCCGCAATGTCTGATTCTCTCTCTCTCTCTGTGTTCTGATTCAGTTATAATAAACATTTTATTTCGACGGGCGAAATGTTAGCGAACACAAAGGCGACAGTTGATTATTAAATTAATAAAGGGTTCAGACCAGCTTTGACTCCGTTGTGAATGAAATGTTACTTTAAAAGCGTTAAACAGGAACATTTACCAAAGGGATATATTTAATTGTGTTATATTCGTAATTATATTTTAGAAGATATTATTCATTATTATCTATATAATATTAATCCGACTCAACTGGAAAAGTAGCTCAGTCTTGCCAAAAATGACACCCAGAAACAATTATTTCATGTAATTGATTTTATGTCCCCATGTAGGAGAAGGATCAGAACTTAACCCACCACGCTGCTCCAATGCGGGTTGGCGGATATATTCCCTACTATGTAACGATCGCTATCAGGTGTACATGATAACAACCGGGACCGACGGCTTAACGTGCTCTCCAAGCAAGGTGGGGAGACCCACAAGGACTTCACAAACACCCAGACCACGGAAGATACCTGTATGGCCAATACAAATGTTTGTCATGTGCGGGGATCGAACCCGCAACCGGTACCAGGTACAATCCATGGCGGTGATAATGGTGTGACGTGATGTTCTATTTAAAAGTAGTTTGTATTAGTCTGAGAGAGTTTGAGAAAATACTATTTATTTGAGATACAATTTTTGTGCTACGATATGCTAAGTCGTAGCGCGTTTCGTAGAGGCAATGCAATTGACATTATAGTTTATTATTGAACATTGTACAAGTCTTCCTACAATTTTCCTTGGCCTATTATTTTATTTATTTATTTACTTTTTATTGTACACCACAATATGCAAATACAAAATAATAATAATACAGACAACTTAAGAATGTGCAGTACAAGAGGCGGTCTTATGGCTAGTGAGCCATTTCTTCCAGACAACCCGGTATTTTATACCCTAGATGCCGCTTACTAAAGATTACAGCTAAATAATACTGCTCACAAATAATGTGTTTCTGTAATGAGTTAGGTTGTAATTGTACCTCTGATTCGGTTTAAACACTTTCACAACTACAATACTACGTTATCACTGAGGTACATAGGGTATATTTTTACGCGAGAAAACCAATCAGTCAAATTTGTGTAGAATAATTGCAACTATTAAAATATCTAATCAGCTAAATAATACTGTTTTCAAGCAGCATTGTGTTCCTGTTGGTGAGTAAGGTGACCAGAGCTCCTGGGGGGATTGGGGATTGGGTCGGCGACGCGCTGGCGATGCTTCTGGTGTTGCAGGCGTCTATAAGCTACGGTAATCGCTTACCATCAGATGGTACGCTTGTTTGCCGACCTAGTGATATAAAAAAAAATCAAAACTGCTATTTGAATAAGATTTTTTTTTATTTGAATTAAGAATGGTTGGAGCTTAATCCATTACGGTTGTGGCGATACATAGGTATATATACTTTTTATATGGAAATAACAATGAAATCTCATTTCTTGTTTGTATTTTGTTTATAAAAATATTTTTTGACAGATATGTCAAAAATTCGTATTTTGGAATTCTGCTTCATAATTTATGTTTTACAATTTAATAATTCTATTTTATATTTTACTACGTGCACGTTGCTTTGGAATTATATTGTACATTGTTTTTTATATTATTATTATTTAATAAAGAGTCGGTGGAGATAGCGAAGATCTCATCATTACTTCAACCGTTAAATAGTTGATTTATCGTTATTAATCGTAGTTGTATTAAACTGAACAGAAAGAAACTCAGGCTGAATCATCTTAATCTCAATATTAACATTAACTGCTATGTTAAATTTAGCCAGTAACGCTTATTCATCGTACATGCTCTCCCATACATATAAATCACGGGTCATAAGAGTATATGGAGGTTATCATTAATTATTTCCACAATCAATCATCGCAGCAAGAGAAGGGTTGCCAGATTACGTATAAATAATTATTATACCGAATAAACATATACTAGTATAGCCATAAATATTGCTACGATTAAAAATAAACAAAAATATTACATTTGTATTTGCAGCCAATGGAGACCACTTCGAATAAGCTTTGTATGTTTTTAATCTATACATATAATAAAATGGTAGGAAAGTCAAAACTGTACATTGAATATTTTTTTAAAAGAATACATGGGGTGTGATCTACAATCGATACCGAAGCCAAAAATATGGTTTTTATAATTTTTGTCTGTTTGTCCGTATGTATGTCTGGGATAAACTCAAAAAGTACTGCATGGATTTACTTCAAATTTGGCACGAATATTATTAAGAAGTCGGGTCAACATATAGGCTACAAATTATCACGCTACCACCTACGGGGAACGAGCAGTGAACCTTTAATTCTTCAACGCATTTTGTAACAACGCGTAATCTAACGACGCATATTTGAATGCTGTTGTTATTATGTTAATAATAACCATGCTATAAGCTAGCTTCACACTATAAATAAAGACATTCTGTAGTATATTTAGTATCAGCATTGCAACCGTGTGAAGCCGGGGCGGGTCGCTATTGGTTTTATATTGTATTAAACTATTACACTGTAATAGTAATAAATGTTACGTGCAATAGAAAAAATGTTTTTTTCTTTGTAACAATATTTAGAGCAAGAAGACTATGTATGATATACAGGATGACTACAAATGAGCCGCATTAAGTTAAGCCACATATACTTCTTAATGAATCAGATTCAGCCCGTAACACCCCACTGCTAGGCATAGGCTTCTTTCTCCATGTAGGAGAAGGATTGGAGCTTAATCCACCACGCTACTCCAATGCGGATTTGCTAATATAATTACTAAACTACAAAAATCAGTCAAATAGAAGACAGGCTAACTACAACCGTATTTAAAGTACTGCTTCTGTTTACATGACATTTTATAATATTATAAATATTATAAATAATATTATAAATATTTACACAATACACACACGGTCGTCTGTTCTTAAAGTAAGCAACTTAATGCTTGTGTTATAGGTAACAGCCGACTGGTATAGCTACATTTTTTTTTTCGATAAACATTCTTATAAATAATCTATAATCTATAATATATATAAAAGCGAAAGGTCACTCACTCATCACGAAATCTCCGAAACTATAACACCTACAAACTTGAAATTTGGCAGGTAGGCTTCTTATAGAGTGTAGACATCCGCTAAGAACGGATTTTATGAAACTCGACCCCTAAGGGGGTAAAACGGGGGTTGCAAGTTTGTATGAAAATCCTATGTTTTTGAAGTAAGAGACCTGAAATTTTAAATGTATGCTCTATAGATGATGAGAAGACGTCCAAATAATGTATCTTTAGAAATCAACCCCTTTTTGGGGTTAAAACGGGGGATGGTAGGTTGACTCACTGATCACGAAATCTCCGAAACTATAACACCTACAAACTTGAAATTTGGCAGGAAGGATCCTTATAGGGCGTAGAGATCCGCTAAGAACGGATTTTACGAAACACGACCCCTAAGGGGGTAAAACGGGGGTTGGAAGTTTGTATGAAAGTCCTATGTTTTTGAAGTAAGAGACCTGAAATTTTAAATGTATGCTCTATAGATGATGAAAAGGCGTCCAAATAATGTATCTTTAGAAATCAACCCCTTTTTGGGGTTAAAACGGGGGATGGTAGGTTGACTCACTGATCACGAAATCTCCGAAACTATGACACCTACAAACTTGAAATTTGGCAGGGAGGCTCCTCATAGAGCGTAAACATCCGCTAAGAACGGATTTTACGAAACACGACCCCTAAGGGGGTAAAACGGGGGTTGGAAGTTTGTATGAAAGTCCTATGTTTTAGAAGTAAAAGACTTGAAATTTAAAATGTATGCTCTATAGATAGCGAGAAGGTGTCCAAATAATGCATCGTAATCTATATATATAAAAGAGAAAGGTCACTGACTCACTCATCACGAGAACTTTATAACCGCTGGATGGTCCATCCATCCAGGATGGACAAAGATGAGGCAGGGAGGTAGATTATAGTTAGTTGACGTCCGGTAAGAACGGATTTTGCGATATTTCACCGCTAAGAGGGTTTAATTAGGGTTGATAGTTTGTATGAAACATATACAGCCTGAAAATAAAACTAAAAATGTGGTGTATAGAGAGGTTTTATAAAAATAACTATTAAATTATGCTAAATTGTGCCTTTTCAAAAGTTACTCAGTTTGATAAGCATTTCAAGTGACTGAAATAAAAAAATAATTTGCGTTAAACATCTTAATAGTAATGCATATCTTCATAACCACGCGGACGTAGTCGCGGGCGACAGTTAGTGTATTATAAAACAAAGTCCCCAAAAGTGTATGTGATCAATTCGCTCAAAATCTACTGAACGGATTTTCATGCGGTTTCACCATTGGAGAGAGGAAGGTTTACGGAACGGCTAAGCCGATTTTGATAATAGTTTCACTGGAAGTTTGCCGGGAAAACTTTGTGACACACTGATTTTTACGCGGGCGAAGCCGCGGGCACAGCTAGTACATATATAAATAAATATTTATATTACACCCAGACTCGGGGTGGGAATCGAACCCACAACCCTCGGAGCAGAAAGCAGGGTCATTATAAACTGCGCCAACGGGCTAGTCAAATTGATAGGTACATAATAATATGAGCATTATTATTTTAGGAGACTGGTGCCTTTTTTTACGTGGGGAAAATCCATCATGGATACCCTCTAGCGTCGGGGCGCCAGAGGGTTATGTCAAGCTCCTACTGACTGAGAAACCACCACGTGTGAGCAGTCGTCCGCCTGGGTGGGGCGAGATGGGGTCGCGCTAGCATTCGCCACCTCGCCCCGGCGGTAAGGATTTAGAAGCGTGAGGAAAAGGGAGGATCCTCCACCAGACGGATGTTGTGTCTGGCGGGCTACTGGCCCCAACGGTTGTTGTCGGGTTCTTGTATATATACTTAATGACTTTGAAAACTTTGATAGCGCGATGTAGCATACGTCAGTTTTCTCTAATTACGTAGTTCGTAGTCGTTCGTATTTCGCGCGATAGATGTCGCTACATCACTCCCCTCCGAGACCGGAGGTCGATAGCAGGTTAAGTCGTCCATTCGTCTTGTGATGCTTGCCGGGCCAGTGGAATGTTCCAGTGAGTCGGAACCAGATGCCGCATAGTTCACGGTGAGTCGGAACTGTCTGCGGTGATGCTGCATATGCTCCAGTGAGTCGGAGTGGTGCAGTGCTGCGTAGTGGCTGGCTGCTGCGTCGACCAGGAGAGAAGTGCGTCTCTGCTTGCTGACCGGCCGAAGTGCAGTGTGCTGTGCCAAAGTCGCTGAGAAGGCTGTGGGCGATGACCAGGAATGCGCGTCCGCTGCATGCTGGTGGTCAGGATACCCGTAGTAGCCGTAGATGCTGGCTGGCTGAAGCCGTAGATGCTGGATGCTTCTTGCTGCTCGAAAGCTTGAGGAAGTGATGATGACGATGACGGTTGCGCCGATGTTCATGCTCGGGGTCAAGTGATGATGACGTCATGATGACGTAGCTTGCGAAGGCTGCGCTGATGTTCATGCTCGGGGTCACCAGTTTGGTAGTATGAGGAACATAGTGATTGAATTCCTCGTCCGCCATCGAAAAGGGAGGATCCTCCACCAGACGGATGTTGTGTCTGGCGGGCTACTGGCCCCAACGGTTGTTGTCGGGTTCTTGTATATATACTTAATGACTTTGAAAACTTTGATAGCGCGATGTAGCATACGTCAGTTTTCTCTAATTACGTAGTTCGTAGTCGTTCGTATTTCGCGCGATAGATGTCGCTACAAGGAGATTGGTGCCTTAGGCTCGAGGCCTGTGTTTCAGGACACCAGGTCGCCCCTAATTAAAGTGCATTTTAATACGTCATTCATCATTAATACGGGCATTAACATTTTTTTTAGAAACAGTATAATATGATATGGAAAATTATATATTATAATTATGGTTTAATGTGGTTTGATTAATAATTACGTTTTACCGGTGACGTCGAATGATATTTAGTAATTCTAAAATAAATCTGAAATATCGTCTCATACTTTGTCAATTTCCCTCATTTCCATAGTATAAACAGCAGCTTATTTACGCATAAGATAAGGAAATAAGTGTAGTATATGTTATGTAATATACGTTGTTTTATTTAATGCCTCCATCCAACTTGTATAATCATAGAGTCTCCATTTGTTAATATACTAATATATTAGGCAGCAAAGAATTAGCAAGTATCAAATATTTGAATAGCAAAATGTCTTACAAAATTATTTAAAAATTCAAAACAAGTATCAAGTCAAGATAATCTTTCGTCAAATTTTATATCTCTAAAAAGTCTCATTAACTTCAGTCGTTCAATTTCTCAGATAATATTTCTTGAAAGTTCTTCGCTTTTTTTCTTTCTTTTTAATAAATTGTTCACTTGTTGCGGAGGATTTGCGGGAATGTCACGCGCGGAACGATCTACCCTTTCTGAGTGCATCACACTTAGTCTTGTTATTTGGTGGTATATTTTATAAGAAGTAGCGGATTATGCACATAGGTGAAACAAATAGTTATAATAAGCGAGAGGCGTTCCATGACTTAGTCACTGTCATCCTTAGTTATCTTGGACATTTTAATTTCTTAGTATCAAATTAGGTGAAGAAGAGTTTTGTTAGCTGCAAATATGTGTGCAAGCTGTCCTATTTTAAAATAAATTGTCATACATGCTTTATTTATTCGAGTGCTGTCGTAGACCATATAAAATATTATGAATTACTATTCAAAACGAATCAAATCATCTAAATCTATAAAAACGAGCCACGAAATATCTTAAAAGTAATGTATAATAATCAATATATACAATACTAACGAGCCCCGTCGTCATTGTCCCGCCTAAATAGAATACAGCTACCAGATTTGATTGCTAATATACCGATAGCAGCGCCACCTACCTATGTATATACTAACTGACCCCGCAAACGTTATTTTGCCTTATATGTTATTAAACCCCTTTTAACTTAGGGGTATGAAAACTAGATATTGGCCGATTCTCAGACCTACCCGATGATGATGATGATGGAGGAGTATTGTAACTAACATTGTCACACGAGAATTTTATATATAAGATATCCAATATAAGCATAACTTTATTTTTAAATTTAAGTTACATCGAAACCCCCGCTACCTCTCACAACACATTAACGTCGCTTTCAAGAAAGCAGATGTTACGAAGCAATAAGTCAGAATTTTCCTAATAGTGCCAGACCCTGCGAATAAGACGCTAAGGAGGAAATGGCCAATGTCACGGCTGAGCCGATTGTTAGTAATTTATTTCGATGAGAGTTGGAGACTTTTTCAACTGAAAAGACTTAAGTTTTGTAATATATATCTATAGACTATATATATCTTATAACATACACACACGGTCTGTTCCTACGGTAAGCAAATTAATGCTTGTGCTATAGGTAAATGCCGACTGTTATTGGTAAATATATTTTTTTTATAAATATACATAGAAATAATACATATATAAATATATAAATGCAAATATTACACCCTGAATTAAACTTACAACACGAGAAACAGAAAGAGCCACTACAAACTGCGCTAACGGGCTAGTCATAGTTTTTTATTAGTAAATACTAAAATAATTTTTACTAAGGTTATTTGAAGTGCTGCGTTTTTAAAGTAAATACTACATATGTAAGATATAATTTTATATTATTATTACATGCAAAAAATTAAAACTTTACTGTTTGTTTACAGCGCCATCTATTGGGGTACGAACATACGCTGTAGAGAAAACTAGTTAATAAAACAAAAAAATCTGATAATTGTTTTTTAAAAATCAAACAAGTAATCTCTTTTTGTACTCAATTGAATTGATTTACCATTCACTCTCCAGTTAAATTTTAAACTTAATTTAGTTCGAAAGTTTAGAACTTGCCCAAAAAGCGTTTTTAATTTAAAGAAAGATGGCTACCCTTAAACTCCGCTTGTTAAAAGTTTAAAAAACTCACGGACCGCCATTTTGAAAGATATTCAAATTGATTTTACACTGAGTTTGACAAAATCCACCCGCGGCTGTTTCGTTTTCAAGCTTCAACTGCTTAAATTATTATTTAGAAGGAATTTTTAGATTAATATCATCGTAAATATATTCATATATATGTGTCGATTTTGTTACTATTGTAAAATATAATGTTTATCAGATTTAATTTTTATTTAAATAAATTTCGTTTTGGTTAGCAAACGAAAATTATTTTTATTTGTATTTACATAGTGTGTATTACATGTTAATTCCTATTGAACCTGTGGTATACTATCTTTTAATCATATATCTGTGTATAGATAGCTAAAGGAATCTTTAATCTTTTTTATCTTCAACATCATCATTCCAGCCTATTGCAGTCCACTGGAGGACATAGGCCTCCACAAGTTCGCGCCAAAAATGGCGTGAACTCATGCGTGTTGCTCATACCACGCTGGGCAGGCGAGTTGGTGACCGCTGGGCTGGCTTTGTCACACCGAAGACGCTGCTGCCCGTCTTCGGCCTCTGTATTTCAAAACCAGCAGTTGGGTGGTTAGCCCGCCATCGGTCGGCCTTACAAGTTCCTAGGTGTTAGTGGAACTGTGTTATCCCTTAGTCGCCTCTTACGACACCCACGGGAAGAGGGGGTAGCTATATTCTTTAGTACCGTAGCCACACAGCTGTTTTATCTTACATTACAATAATCACAAACGTAAACGAGTTAAACCATATCATCTAACGCAGTCACAAAAAAAAGTGTGACAACTACGACACGTGACTGGAATTAACTCCTTAAGAGGTGTTACCGACATATTTAAAAATATATTTATCATTTACTAAGAATACTTTAAGCGATATATTTACGAGGTTCGTGAACAAGACATTCGCAGTTAATGTCGAAATATCGAGATCCGAAAATCGAAAATAAAAAACATTGTAAATATCCCGTTTTAAATAATTTTAGTAATAAAAATAACCATGTTAATTTAAGATCTTATATTT
The DNA here is from genome assembly GCF_905220565.1 of Melitaea cinxia. NCBI lineage: Eukaryota > Metazoa > Arthropoda > Insecta > Lepidoptera > Nymphalidae > Melitaea > Melitaea cinxia. The sequence continues at coordinate 541,223 of NC_059416.1, forward strand.
ATTTGTCTCTTTCTCGCAAGAAACTTTGTGCTGTAAAACTTCACTCTCAGTTCCAGTCAGCGTTACTATCTCACATGATTTCATCCCTCACATTTTGAAGTAAAACTTCTTTAGAATGCTTGACTTGGGGGTAAGATGGAATGCGTGACAAGAGCGTTACGAAAAAGGAGATATAAGTTAGTGAAGATAGAAAAAGAGAGAGTTACATTTCGTATATTACTGTATGGGCAACTAAAGAAGTCCTACTTCAGTCGTGTGGTCACAGACTCGTTTTTTTTTTTCTACAAATTCTTTCCCCAACTTCTACCCCAAGTTTCCAATTAATCAACAAGATTCCAACCGAGCGAGCATATTAATTTATACTCTCATACATATGTACCGAGACCCGCTTCGATTGTTATGTTTATGGATGAATGATAAATAAAACGACCAACATTAAAGTTAAAAGGGTAGACAGGGATTTGTGTACACTAAGGCTCGCCTTCGTCTTTACGTGGCTGATGTAGGTTCTAAATCTTTATTGAGTGATAGCTTTAGCTGTGTTGATATTTACAGCTTTTATTCAGTTATGTTCAGCCATGGCTTGATGTTTAACAGCCTATATATAATTAGGAGTTTGTACAGGACTTTTAAAAAAAATAGTATTTCCAGAGGGGATTAGCTCATCATAATCATCATCATTTCAGCCTATCACAGTCCACAGCTGGACATAGGCCTCCACAAGCTCACACCAAAAATGGCGTGAACTCGTGTGTTTTGCCCCTAGTCACCACGCTGAGCAGGCGGATTGGTGACGGCAGGGCTAGCTTTATCGCACCGAAGACGCTGATGCCCGTCTTCGGCCTGTGTATTTATAAGCCAGCAGTTAGGTGGTTATCCCGCCATCGGTCGGCTTCTTAAGTTCCAAGTTCCAAGTTGGTCACCAACCCGCCTGCCCAGCGTGGTGACTATGGGCAAAACACATGAGTTCACGTTATTTTTGGCGTGAACTTGTGGAGGCCTATGTCCAGCAGTGGACTGCAATAGGCTGAAATGATGAATGGAACTGTGTTATCCCTTAGTTCTACACGTACAACTTAACCGTCCGTTAACGCAAACTCGTTAATTCTTTCGACTCGGTCCATAGTTATATTAAATCTGTATATTAAAAGGATTTTGTATACAGCTTTCATATACTTAGACAATTTTTACACATAATTTTAGACCTGAAGCACAGAGAGGCTGAAATTTAATACTATTTTTTATAGTTAAAGTATAAATTTTACAGCTGGTTGTAGAACTGATAAAAGTTAACATGTTTTTTTGAACATTGATAGAAGGTACCTTATTCAAATAAAGTAAATGAACAACATTTTTTTAATCATTTTACTTATCCACCAAATGTATTTTAACGAATTCCTCAGAGGGAAGCCTCAAAAATGTGTTTGGAATTGTTTGATTAAACATTTCGACAACATAATTCATTGTTTTCAGGAACGAAATTCCAACAATTTAAATTATTGTTGTGTCAAATCGTATTAAAATCTGATTTTTCATTATTTTATAAATCAACTTTTTCATTTCACCCGGATTTTATTTTTAAGAAATGCTAAGCGGTCCAAAATTGCTAATTCTTTTTTACTATTTATTATTCGTTATTTTCATCTTTAGTTATAGTACATCATTAATTTTATAAATTTTGGTATCTTTTTTCTAATAAATATTTTGTACTAAAATATTACTCTATATCAACTGATATTTGCTTTTTTTATACAACTACCTCGGCAAACAAGCATACGGCTCACCGGATGGTAAATGATTACCATAGCTTATAGACACTTGCAACACCAGAAGCATCGCAAGTCCGTTGCCGACCTTACCCCTAAAACCTTGCTCTGGTGACCAGAGCTCCTGGGGAGGATTGGGCGTAGGACTCACCACAGAAACACAATGCTGCTTGAAAGCAGTATTATTTAAGCGTGATCTTCTGTAAGGTCGGGGTACTTCCCCAGTTAGGCTGCTCCAGATTTTGAGCAGGGAATTTCTTGCTGTGCCCTACCTCCGTTAATGCTTATCAGTCTGACAATTTATTTATCTGTAATACGTATTGTAACGTGTGTGTACGTTTGTACTAACCTATATTTTCAAACCTATACTGAAAGCATGACCAAATCTTCTAAATTTGACAATTTATTCATTAGACAGACAAACAGATTGATATAGTCGTATACTAATATAGATTTAGTGAGCAGACAAAACACACTGACACATTTACTATATATAAAGATACACGTCTCCTAACCTAAAAGCCCGCTCTTACAATAAACCACCAAATGGTCCAACCATTGAATTTCATCTATATTTATTGGATTGAAGAAAATGACCGAATCGCTCCGAATGCCGAAGGTGTCGGTACTTCCGTTTCGAGCAAAGATGGCGTCCGACAATTTCCGGAACTTGACCGGCATTATTAATTCCCTTCGGGCTAACTTTCTGCCCTTTGAAGTTTAAAATCCTGAATAGAACAAATGCTTGTCTAAACGAAAATTTTACGAGTTACAGAAAGCATTAAAGAATTAGATACGGTAATCTAAATTCGAATTAAAGATACTGAAAAGATTTTCAGATAATTTATGATATTATACATATATTAATACGAACTTATAATTTTTTTTATAGTTTTATTTGTGCGTTACTAAGTCTAGACCCGCATTGGAGCCCGCATTGGAGCAGCGTGGTGGATTAATCTCTGATCTTTCTCCTACATGGGGAAAGAGGTCTATGCCCATCAGTGCGTTATTGCAGGCTGAAGCGTATAAGTCTAGAAGGTTTGGTTGACACCAGCAACGACTGGAGTAACATATACAGTTAGTATGTATATCTATAAAGCAAATTAAAATTTGGTATATAAAGCGCAGAATTTATCGTTATACCGATGTTGGATGTATATTTTATTATATTTGCGATGTCACCATGAAGATGTATGAGTAAATCAATCTTATGGAGGGCCATCAAGTAGGGCGGTAATTGCTTCAACCCTTATCGCGAATTAAAAGGCACTTTATTGTGATTAGGTGTGTTTACGCTATTCTTTAACCTACTTAGGAATAGAAGAACTATGTTTCACTCCAAAAATATTCATTGACTTATAAAATTTTATTAATTACGTTTCTTTATACGTAGTAGACTGCACTTAATTGTAAATATTCTGATAGAAAGGAGTGTTAAAGTGTTGATGGGTGAAGTGTTTGATCAGAAAACTGAGACAAATAAGGTAATTGTAGTTTCCGTTACACGTAACATGAGAGAAATCGTCCGTGCTATTTTGCGCAATTGAAATTCATTGGCCTTAGTGAATGAATGATTCATTATAGCTGCTAGAAAACATATATATATATATATGACTATACCTTACATATATATATTCCTAACTTATATAGCAGTTTATATTAGAAATCTTAACGTGAATCTATCGTGCTATAAGATCAATTGTCAAACATATAAGGACCTTTTCCGTTCGTATGACATTGATTTTATGGTAGAAAGGCAAAAGAAAAATTAAGTCTTGAGGTTCCTGAGCAAAACCTGCTAAATATATCATAAATCAATGAATATCCAATGAGTGTATGTAATATAATATATGACCCCGCTAATAAAATATAATTCTGTAACCTCACTAATCTAATATATAAATTCTCGTGTCGCGGTGTTTGTAGTTAAACTCCTCCGAAACGACTTGACCGATTCTCACAAAGTTTTGTGTGCATATTGGGTAGGTCTGAGAATCGAACAACATCTATTTTTCATCCCTCTAATTGTTAAGGGAAGTCCACCCCTAATTATTTTTTTTAATTTTTAGATTAATTTTTAATTTTTATTCTATTATGATTTGGCGTTGAAAAATACATACAACCCTAAATTTTCACCCTTCTACCACCAACCCCTACTTTTAAATAGCGTTTAGCGGCAAGACAACGTTTGCCGAGTCAGCTAGTAAAATATAATATTATTTCTATGACCTCACTAATAAAAACCCTTTACATATTTCAAAGTATATGAACCGTTGAAGTTACGTGTTACATAAACCTCATATAAAAATTTATTTCAATATAAAACGTATTAAATAAAGTACATTTTAATAAGTCACTTGCGTTTAATTTTATATCGAAATAGAAAATAATCTAATGCTGCTATCAATGGTAATATCTTATTTTATATCAATGAAACATATTAGTTTTACAGAATATATAAAAATATATGCAAATAGATACATATGTGCAAAAATGGCTTTATTTATTGTAACGAACTCTTATGGGCAACCTTTATTAACAATAATTATTTGTAAAAATATATTTTATATTTATAACTTTTATAATACGATATTAATTTAAACATAAGTAATTTTAACAACCACCACTTCAAAAATAGTTTTCTTTAATGATCAGAAATACCATCGAAGGAGAATGAATATTTAAATTTTAGGCTCAAATTCTTTTCTTGACAGTTTAATGGATTTGTATAAGTCAGTTTTTATAGTAAAAACCATTATTTATTATTTATAACAAATATTGTAAAACTATCGATACATGCCAATCAATTTTTCATTTATGTTATAAACAAGATGTTTAACTTGTCGGAAATTTATAGCCGAGCTACCGTATTCCCGGCGGGATTCCTCTCTTGAACAATATTGTGTCTTACAAGTTATAACAACTGATAAAAGTACTTATTTAAAACAGTACACACTTTATTTCTACTGGAACTATTTCTTTTATAATAAGAATGTATAAAACCTATTAAATAAATAGAAACAATATCAAACATTTTGTGCTGTACATTTAAAATATATTAATACGGTAGTCCTTCGAAACTTTATGCAACGTCGTACATAACATGCAGTCGGAGACATGCACAAAGAGAAATTAATTTGACTTATCCTTCAATTGTAAATTGGTGTGACATTTATTAATTTTTATTTGTAATTTTAATTGTATGTTTTTTTTAACCATTGTATTTTATTAGAAAGGCTACACCTCGAAGTTGATCGTCGCCTAGGAGGCGAGTTTGGCATGGCATAGGCGTGGGAAAGAGCAAAGCCCACATTTTTTAAACTTTAATATTGTATTTCTTTATTAGTATTACGGTAATAATAATCATGATATACCTTTTTAAAATCCTTGTATTGTGCCCTTCAATTGGCTTGGCGCAGCCGCCATGTTTGATTTTTTTTAATGTCATCTATCTAGAACACTTGGGCAGCTAAGACGAACCTAACGATACCTTAATTATGTAAATCCGTTCAGTAGTTCTGGAAATATGAGGTAGTAAAGAATATTACATACAAATATACATACATACAAGATACGCGCGAAAAACATAACCCTTCCTTGGCAGTCGGGTAAAAAGTACAAAACACTATTTTTCTTAATTTTCATATCCTATTTCGTCAACGGGCTCAAGATCTTTTTAAGTATAAAACACGCAAAATATCTTTTTTCTATCTGCACAAATGAATGAAGAGCCGGTATTTTGTTTTTTTTTTTTTTTTTTGTTCGGTTATACAGAGAAAACTACTGAACCGATCGGAATAATGCTTATACCATAAGATGCAGCGTGTTCCGGAGAAGATATCACTATATGATATATTGGTGATTACTAATCATGTAAAAATATATATACAGAGGTCGCTAGTGTATCATAAAAAAAATCGATTTTTCCAAATATGTCTTAAAACACATTTAAATTGTGGTTTTACTACGATGTATATATATTATTGTATATATATTATTGCATTGTATAACAATAAACATAAAACTACCGTCGGATTCGTACCGTCGGATACTTTCTTTGATAGTACTAGTACCCATTTATTGTTAAATAAATATATATTATTTATACTAAATGATTTAATCTGAAGCTCCTCAGCCTGGATCTTTCTCGCCGTATTGTTTCATAGAATTTATACCCAATTCGCTGAGTCAACTTACGTACGCACTCAATCAAAACACTGACGGCCCGCCTCATTAATTACGAGTACGGTCAGAAATTCTCCACAATCATATATCTATATTTGTAATAAATGTTATACAGGACCAATCCTATATATTAAAGTTATTTTGAAAAACATTTTATAATATTAACACAGATTATATAATACTAATAATCCATATAGATAGTTCAGTCTGAACTCATAAAATTTTATGTAACTAAACCCTTTGTAAAAAAAAAACTTCTAAACCCTTCATACAAAAATGTTTATTGAAATAAAGCTTATTATAACTGACCAGCTGTATCTCCGGCGGTTTCTTCGGTTTAATTTGAGTTTAAAAATAGCCTAGCCTACCTCTGTAAAGAGGCTAATCCGATAAAAAAAATAAAAAACAATTCGAATCAGTAGCGCCAAACAAACTTTTCAGTTTTATAATATTCGTAAGTATATTGATGACAACTGTCATTTCATTATATTCTATCCTTCACTTTTGTGCGTCTACTGATCAGATGGAAATTATAATAACTCTTAACATTTTTAAATATCATATCAAAAATTGACCGCTCCAGCGGGGTTCGAACCCACGTCTCTAACTGACCGTGTCGACACAATACGCTGGAGCGGTCAATTTTTGGTATGATATTCAAAAATGTTTAGAATTCCTAATGTGTGGGTAACACAAAAATAAAATCGTAGATATTATAATAACTCTTTCTCTCCCCTGTGTTTGTTTCTCTGCTTCATTTTATCCGTGAGCAACGCCCTTACTGATCTTCGAAGGATTATTTACAAAAAAAGCCATGGCATTGTACGGCAGGGAGCTGTACTAAAACGTAGCTAAAGTCACGTTTATAATCTAGTACGTAACTTAATCGACGCACGCAAGTGGCAGACAAAAGCTACAACGTAGAATATGTCACCACTAATGACGCTTGAAATATTACGAACATGAGTCGCGTTTTATTTGTTAAGTCCAAAATAATTAATCGTTTTACGTTTCCACATGCTTGGGGTAAATTAATGTTGACCTTACTACGAGTACGTGTTCAACTAATTTATGTATCTGTACTGTCTGTACTGTTATTAATATTATAAAGATGAAAATTTTGTTTTTTTTTTTTTCAAAACTTGGCGGACAATGCTTCGTTATCACTGAGTATACATAGGCTATATTTTATATAGGCACAGGCTATATTTTATTTGAGAAATCGGAATAGTTCAGTCATATAATTTTCGCAGGCAAAGCTGCGATTCGAAAGCTAGTTATATAGTACTAGTCACCCGCCCCGGCTTCGCACGAGTGCAATGCTAATTACTAAATATACTACAGAATGTCTTTATTTATAGTGTGCTAGCTTATAGCATGGTTATTAACATAATAACAACAACAACATTCAAATATACGTCGTTAGATTACGCGTTGTTACAGAATGCGTTGAAGAAATAAAGGTTCACTGCTCGTTCCCCGTAGGTGTTAGCGTGATAATATGTAGCCTATATGTTGATCCGACTTCTTAATAATATACGTACCAGATTTGAAGTAAATTCATGCAGTACTTTTTGAGTTTATCCTGGACATATATACAAACAAACAGACAAAAATTCTAAAAACTATATTTTTGGCTTCGGTTTCGATTGGAGATCACACCCCAAGTATTCTTTTGAAAAAATATTCAATGTACAGTTTTGACTTTTCTACCATTTTATTATATATATAGATATAGTAGTAAATAGCAATGCTTTATATAAATATGAATTAAACTTTATAAGGAAAAATTGAATATGAAAAGACTTAGTGTAAAGCTGCTTAGTAATTAGATACTAAAAGTTTTTTCTATTAAAATTTGTTTCTCGTTTATTACAGAAAATATTGTAGGAATATCTTATAGAAACTTTGAACATTTTTTGCTTACGTGTCTTATTTAAAATATAACAATTTTTATTTAAAACGCGAGCTTCAAAAGTTTAGGTTCAAAAGGTCATATAAAGACATATACAGTTGATTTTATTAACATTACAACTCTCAAATAAGTATTAATATATATTTTTTTCATTAAGTACTTGTATAAATAAAAGTACACACGGATTTTACGAATAAAAGCGTTTAGAACATTAGGAAAAAATTTGTTGAACTTCATAAAACTTTCTCTTACTCCACATTCACTCCAAAATTAAGACGATTTTTTTTATATATTAAAGGGTTTTTTATTACATTTTATATTTACTTTGATTATGATATAATAGTTATATATATAAATGCACATATTACACCCAGACTCAGGCAGAAATCGAACTAGTCAATTCAAATAATATATAATATGTATGTTACTTACATTACGTTATTTATGTGTACACAACATTAGAATTCATAGATTAGAAATACAAAAAAATTACAAATAGTTAAAAAATGTGTACATTGAATATTAATGAATACAATTGTTGTTACGATAGAAATAGTTTATGAAGGAATAAAGTCCTATCATCATAACCAATATAAATAGAGACAAAACTTTAGAACATGCTTAAAAAAAATTAGCTCAACAGTCGGCTGTTACCTATGATACAAGAATTAACTTGCTTACCGTAGGAACAGATGATTGTGTGTGTATGTTATAAGGTATGTTATAAAAATTATTAATTATCTAAATGTATGTTGTAAGTGTGCTTTTTAAATAAATAAAGAATTTAAAATAAAACCACTAACCAACAACACCGCATAGCACACGTTTGTATAAGTTTACGTGTTTCCTTTCGAATATACATTCATAAATATTTGTCCTGTATTATACACGAGAGCGCGTCGATCCGTTCCGCCTGAGCGATACCTCGTGTTTGTTGCCGTCGGAATAGATTTATGTTGAATCGTGATTTAGGTTGGTGATTGATTATCTTGATTGAAGCTGCATTTGAAATATTGGATTCATTTTAATTCGTTACGTCTCGTTCGCGCTTCGAATTTATCTGTGTTCAAACATCGGGGTCAGTGGAGTGTTTTGTTTCGGTGTGAATAGGTTGGTAAATTTCCATTGGTTTTTTATGTTAAACTTCTTTAAGCGCATGAGGGTAAAATTTTTCACGGATGAATCGCAATAATAATAATAGTAGCGTCTCGTAGATGTGCAACGTTTTTGTCGAACAACAGAGCCACCTAACGTGTACTATAAAAACTACAAAGGTTGTTACATTAATATCGATAGTATTACATTACAAAGTAACTAGATGGCGCTGGAACGGATTTCATTTTATTAAAACTCCAACGACGTCCGCTATAGAATCTTAACTGTGTGATTGAAAATTTTCTAGCAATACACATTATAATGGCTTCAAATAAGATTAGAATCAATAGATATATGCTAGCCTTATCTTCGTAGCAACTTGAGTCTCCTGTAAACATGAATCGTTTTGGTCAAAACAGTCTGGTCCACATAGTTTACTTAGAATTAAACATAATATCAAATACTATAGCTAATTGCTACTTTTTAACCGACTTCCACAAAAAAGAGGAGGTTCTCAATTCGATTGTATTTTTTTAATGTATGTTACCTCAGGACTTTTGACTGGGTGAACCGATTTCGATGATTGCATTTTAATCGAAAGTTGTTGTATGTCATGTAGTAAATGCGATCTAACAAGGAATTTTTGAGTTATATCTAATAATGCGTGTTTATTTTACTACTTTTTCGTCGACTTACGTTGTATTATACCGCGTATTTTTTTTAAATGAGCGTGTCGATTTTTATAATTCTTATTTTAGTCAAAAGCTGGTGCTTGTCGCGTGGTCCCATTTAAATTTAATCGAGATTAGACAAGTAATTTTTGAGTTATATCTAATAATGCGTATTTACTTGACTGTTTTTTTACGTACTACATTCTATCATACCTAATTAAATTTTTTACTGGGTGCACCGATTTTGATGTCTGTTGTATAAATCAAAAAGTGGTCCCGTTTAAATATGATTGAAATATAATTAGTAATTTTTAAGTAATCTTTGATAACGCGTATTTACTTTACTATATTTTCATCTACCTTCGTTGTATTACTTGTCGATGTAATTGAAGTCGATTTTTATTTCGTTTGCGAGTAAACACAATTCTTTAACATGTAACAGTAAATAAAACTTCTATTTATTTTATTAATATACTATAATATTATCTAATTAGCCATGATTCAGTCAGTTGTGCTTCACTGTTTGTATTATATGTATATTTGTGGTGTACAATAAAGTATATAAAAAAATATACAAACATCATAAATAATGTTATATACTACTCATATATTATTTTCCAAAATAGTATAAACATTGTTAAAACATAGAAACTAAAACCGAATTTAACGAGATCATTGAAATATCATAAATCCCTGAAACTGACGAAGTATCGGATATTTGGAGGCTGCTGTAGATTAAATTTATTGATGTAGTTGCGGTTACCGCGGAAATTGTATTTCAACTGAACGCGACTAAACTGAGACAGCCTGTAAACATTCCACTGCTGGGTAACGGCTTCTTCTCCATTAGGCTATAGAAAAGAGTAGATAGGCTTAATTCACCATGCTTTTTCACTAAGTATTGGTAGATAATATAGGTAAACTCTACTACTAATATCGATTGTTCCTCGTAATCGTAATATATTTATGATAGTGAACATATTTTTATGCTCTGGGAATACTAATGGGATAAGCCTTTTTCCCCATGTGGGAGAAGGATCAGAGCTTTATCCACACGCTGCTCCAATGCAAGTTGGCGGATATATTATCTACTATGAGTAACGAACGCTATCAGGTGTACATGATAACAACCGGGACCAACAGCTTAACATGCTCTCCGAGACACGGTGGGGAAACCCACAAGGATTAAAATGCAAATAAATTTATGCAATAGTATAAATACAAATATCCACTCCGAACGGGAATTGAACCTGCGATTGTTGGTTTTGCGGCACCCCTGACTCGGCACCATTACACTAGAACCGTCGTTTATACCATTTACATGTTCATATTTTACCGTACACTCGCAAAAATATTTATGATAGCTACATTTCATATCACGATCCAAATATTATTGACGAGACCGGAATATCATTTTTTAATAAGGACATAACGTCAAATTCTTTTTACTATCTTAAAAAATATATGTAATATATGATAGTTAACAACTCGTACTTAATTTTATATTAATTTTAAGGAATTGTGTATGTATAATATTACCTACGTCTTCCTCTCTGTTTCACATGGGTTAAAACCCAGTAAATGTGAGGTTTACCTCTGTCATTATATACTTCTACATATTTACACATTTTGCATATTACATTTAGATAAGATACTGTCTGAAAAAAACTTACCGCACATTTCTGCTCATAAATATAATGTTTAATTTGATATTTATACTATTCTTCTTTTGTTATACTTCTACTATATTTTAATAATTTGCTGAAAGTCCAAAACTGTTATGTAATGTCTTCTAAGGCGAGTGATGTATGCACCCGTAACTGAAATGCATACCGGACTTTGTACATGAACGTGATTATTGTAATATTTAGTATGATATGCTGATGGTGTGTCAGTAAATAAATAAATAAATAAATACTCCTTCAAAATTAAAAAGAACTATTTACATCATTTAAAATAAATATATAACAAAAAACAAATATAAATCTCTTTCTAATAATTTTCTCACAGACGAAGAAAAAGCACAATAATTATTAACAATACACAGTACAGTGTATTAAATCGGAGATCGTATAATGAAATGGGCGTGAGTTGATCCAAATTCGTTTAATAAATATACCAGGGAACGCTTTCAGCTCGCAGTCAATGAATTAACAAAAGTTTTCTCAAGGAGAGCGTCGACGGCGCTTGTACCAAGTTAACGGCGTTAGCGATTAAATGGGAGCTTACTCGTATATCTTAAGAATTGAGTTAATGTTTTAGTAACAATTTAGGGTATTTTTATTTTTATTTTAAATATGAAAATTAGTAAGAATTTATTGATCGTAATTTTTAAGGGAAAGAAATTATTTGAGTTACATTAAAAAACACATTATAATAGTTTGAGTTATAGGTAAAATGTAACAGATCCAATTCTGTGCTTTGGAGATATTTTGAAGGTTTTTGAAAGGCTCTCTCGCGTTTTAATTTTTGCTCAGTTTAATAACAATTCTCATTTGGTACTTATCGATGTGACAGTAAACGTAATTTTTCTATTGTCTCGTCGGCTACGATGTAATAGAATAAACTAAATTGCATACATACATTCTTCATAGTTTCTTCCAAAATTTACCGACTTTTTTACAGTGTGTTCTTTTTTTATACAACAAGGTCGGCAATCAAGCGTACAACTCACCCAATGGTAGGCGTTTACCCTAGCTCATCGACGCCTGCAACACCAGAAGCATCTCAAAGGCTGTACCAAGCCTACTCTCAATCCCCCCAGGAGTTCTGTCACCTTATTTATCACAGTAACACAAAACTGCTTGATAGCAGTTTTATTTAATCGTAGTCTTTTGTAAGGTCGAGGTACTCACCCGGCTGGGCTGCTTCAGGTTTTAAACAGGATATGTCCTACTATGACCTACCTCAGTTATTCTCAGTTAAAAAAAGCATTATTTTAGCATCTATAATACAATTCATTACATATAAATTGTATTCTTTAATGTTTCAATTAACTTACCATATTCATAACAAAGTTTTTTATTTTCTTTTTCTTTTATTCATATATTTACTAATATTATAAATAAAGACACTAAACACGAACTCAACTACGAATAATTTCTTGTGTTCATTTAAATATATTTTTTTAATGTCTTAAACCGCTAATCGCCTGTTACTTGAGTTGACACGGTTATAGACGTAAAATACTACAAGTTTCTGAATATAATGCAAAATGATATTTCTGTAAAATTTATATATTTCATCTATTACATTTACTAAATATAACTCAAAGTAAAATTTTATAATTAAGTTGCGGCAAAAACTTGAGAAAACTCAAATTAATGGCTTTTATTGTACTTATATATATAAATGTTTGTCTGTGTGTCTTTTATAGAATCGTAAACTATGCATTTGATCTTGTCATGATCTTCAGCAAAGTGTTGTGCATTATATATTGTGCATAAGCCTGCAAAGGTAGCCCACAATGGTTCTGAGTTGATACGACAAAAACAAGAGTAGCAACGCGCGCAGGGTACAGCTAGTATTTAAATAAAAAGTCTTATTATCATCAGACCAATGAAATTTTTAGAGTTTATTATACCTAATAAAACATTTATACACAAATTCTGAAACGCTATCAAATTACAAATAATTAAGAGTTTAATCAAAAGAGTAAAGCTTAAAATTAATTTTTGTCTTGTTATTTTTTTTTCTCTTTTGTTCTAAAAGATCACGAGAAACTAATAAAGCTATCTTAAGTGAAGTTGCAAACGAACTGAGAAGTCTCAACCCCTCTTCTCTGTCCTTATACACGTAGAACCTTTACTCTGCAATAAGAGATATTAAGTAAGTGTTATACAAGACTCTATTTCAAACTATTCAAATATTTCAAACTTGAATATACTTCGAACAGCACATTGTTATAAAAGCAGAACCAAATGCAAACAAAACTTAAAATAAAATAATCATTAAAAAAGTTACATTGTATCATCTTAATAAATAAAAAAAAAACATTACTTATAAAACAAAAACGAAGAAAATACAACATAAAGAGTGAATTTATATTTGTAAAATTAATTGAACATCCAATTTCAAAGTACTTTAGGGAAAAAGTTGAAGTATCTATAAAGTATGTTTACAATACAATTTTAAGCTTGAATATTCGTAGTATAGCAATGAAAATATAACCCATGAATACCTAAACCGCTTGATAAACGCTTAATCCAAACCGTATTTCATTTAACTGGCGTGAAAATTAAAACCGCGTCTGGCCGTCACTTGCACTGGCCCGAGTGGTCCTAGAAAATAGCCACTCGTAGTGATGGTGCAATTGACTCACGGATTGACTGTATTGAATATACGCTAATTCGATATCAAGATGGTTCGCCTTTTAGCTCAATATTACCGAGTGCAGTTCTATTAGAGGGAGAATGCGTTTATTTGTTTGATAGTCTCGTGGCGATGTTTTTTTTTTTTTTGTTTGAATTTTATAAAGTATTTTCTTTCAGAATAGATTTTGTTCTATTTTGAAATGTTTTTCAATTCAAATTTTCAGCAAAGACTTTTGAAACTAATTCTTTTATAATTCAAAATCAAATAATTTAAAAACATCTCTGAAACAGGTTTTAGATATATCGACTTAATATTTATTTCAAATTTTGTTAGAAGAATTTTTATACTATTTTTAATTAATAGCCTTTTGATTATTATTAGAAGTAAATATTATGGATGCCCCTGTACACATGTACTAAGTTTTAATAAATTCGAAAATAACTATAGTAACTTAAAATTACATATTTTTAAGTAACCCATAACAATCATAATTCGTCGTCTCGCACCATTGGAATAGATGATTGTGTATGTTATAAGATACCCCACTGCTGGGAATCAGCCTCTTTCTCTTTTTATTTACTTATAATAACCCTAATACTTAACAAATTTAATCTTGAACCTCATCACATCATCACAGCAGTCTTTCGCAGTCCACTGCTGGACATAGGCCTCCACAAGTTCACGCCAAAAATGGGGTGAACTCATGTGTTTTGCCCATCGTCACCACGTTGGGCAGGCGGGTTGGTGACCGCAGGGCTGGCTTTGTCGGACCAAAGACGCTGCCCGTCTTCGGCCTGTGTATTTCAAAGCCAGCAGTTGGGTGGTTATACCGCCATCGGTCGGCTTTTAAGTTCCAAGGTAGTAGTAGAACTGTGTTCTTACTACTATACTCTTGAATCTCATTTTCAACTTATTCCAATGTTTGCATATCCCTATGAACAATAGCATACTTCAACGCGAAATCGCCGCAATGGTGCCGAGAATCACGAAAAACTCTGAAGGTTTTTCTAATTACAAACCCAAACAAACCATTAACACTTATCATGCCGAGAGGGGGCGGGGGGAATAAGAAACGTATACCGAAACCACTTGCCTCGTAACCTTACACCTAAACGTTAGGGTTGGCGATTAAGTTGTGATTTTATTTTTAATGTTTGTTACACTTTTTTATTCTATTTAGTTTAGTTTCAACGCAATAATTTAACAATGTATATTTAAGGTAAGTTTTTTTTTTTTTAGTGTAATAATCTCCTAGTCAACTGATCTAATTTTTTTTTATTTTTTTCTTAATAAAGTAGAGTATTACAAATTAAAACTTTACTTTAAAATATTCTATTAATGCAATGTAATTATTTGCAGTCAATTATATCTATAACACCACTAATTAATTTGGTAATCACCCTTAAAAGTTAAATACTGATACCAGGCAACTTACCAAGTCAATATCAAATTTAACTCTTTTTGCAATAATCATAAAATGTACAGATATGATATTAGATACAATATAAAGGTTTTAATAAAAAATGTACAATTTTTTGCAGCCTTAAACATTTAATTACATTACGTTATTGTATTATTTCATTTAAAACCGTCGCGTGTACAGTGAAAAGTTTTATAACGAGAATTCTAAAAGTACTATATTATGTTATTTTTAAAGTAGAGTATTATATTATTGCGCAACAAAGCAATAAATACAATGAATTTATTGTTTGTATTTAATAAGCAATAATATATTTATGTAATAATAAAGTCGTGTATATGATAACTTGTATCTGCTACGCTACGTAGTGCTACGAAACGTAGAGGCAGATCTACGAGATCGTAGAACGTAGTCATTCAGTTCTATTCAATATTTAAATTTTATATTTGTGGTAGTTTTTGCTGTGTAGTCATAGCAGTAAAACATATAGCCACCCCGTCTCTTCCCGTGGGTATCATGGGAGGCGACTAAGGGATAACACTTCCACTACCACCGCGGAACTGTTAAAGCCGATGATCGATGGCGGGATAACCATCCAACTACTGGCTTCCAAATACATAGGCCAAAGACGGGCTGCAGCGTCTTCGGTCTGACTAAGTCATCCCTGCGGTCACCAACGCGCCTGCCCAGCGTGGTGACTATGGGCAAAACACATGAGTTCATGGCATTTTCGACGCGAACTTCTGAAGGCCTATGTCCATCAGTAGACTGCGATAGGCTGAAGTGTTGATGATGGATGGTGGTATTTTTTATATTTATAAAACTAACGATCTCCCGTGACTTTTTTGGGTAGTTTCATATTTAGCCTATATTTCGAATCTATATATAGTTTATATTTTATTTAGTATTAAGTTTCTTGAATGTAAAACTTTACTACCAAAAATGCAAAAGATATTTCAAATTTTTATACCAACATGATATAAAAATATAAATTTTACGAGAAAACTCAGTGAGTAGCAGCCCTGATCCATCAGCGGCCCCTCGCTAAGCACATCAAATGAATTGTAAATGAAATAAACGTCGAGTGCCGCTATCGCGCCGTTTTATGTGTATGCCATCTTACAATGGACTGGACATATGTATGAAGGTGCTTTGACTTTAAAAGAAGAAAACTTTTAAATTTAACATATATACGTGGCTATATACCTAACTGTGAACTTTGTTACTTCAATAAAATGAAAAATACTTTTGTTGTCTAAATATTAAATGACTGTGTTTGCTCGCAAACGAAAAAAACCGCCTCCATCATCATATACATCATTCGTCATCATACATCGACAAGTAATACAACGTAAGTAGACGAAAAAAAATAACAAACGCACTAGTCTTCACTACGATTTTCGAGGGTTTCCCTTGATTTCTCTGGGATTTTATCATCAAATCCTGGTTTTCTTATCATGGTACCACACTTGAGATATATTCTTTCCAACAAAAAAAGAATTATCAAAACCGGTTCATAAACGACGAAGTTATCCCTGAATATACAGAAATATATATACGGTGGAATTGAGTGACCTCCTCTTTTTTGTAGTCGGCTAAAAATCGTCAAATCTTAAATGAGTATAATATACATATATTGAAATACTATATTAAACTGGCTGATCAAAAGGACGTTGCTTCCTTTATCAATTGCCAGAAACACAACTACGCTTTCCATAACTTTCTCTAAATTTTGTTGTTTTCCGTTTGTTATTTTGTGACTTTCCCGATTATATGTAATGTCAATATCTATAGTATAATGACAATGTATAAAATATTATTATAACATACTCATTTCATATTCAAATTTTATATAGAGTCGTTTTTGATCAGACTGTTTATCGTTCATATGCGGTAATTTCTTATTACTGTATCGATTTTCTTCTTTTTCTCGATTTTTGATCTTCATTTTCTGGCATGACTTATATATATACTTCATAAGTTATATATACGTACATGTATACAAATAAATAAAATTGGAGTGTCTGTTTGTACCTAACATTAAAATAACCACTTTTTACTAAATTCATATGGATGTGTACATGGTACATATACCAAAATAACGTTGTTTTTACAATTTTTGTCTGTCTATCTGTCTGTTTGTTCCGTCTATTCTTCGAAATGACTGGACCAATTTTATCGGGACTTTCACTAGCAGATAGCTGATAAAATGAGGAATAACATAAGCTACTTTTAATAATCTGCGAACTGAACAATAACTTTTTTGTTAAATTCCACGCATACGAAGTCGCAAACACAGTCAGTTCATATATATAACTATAAATCAAAATGTAAGGTAAAATAATGAAGATATTAGAAAATATAAATATGAAAATTCCACATTTTTATTTTTTGTTTTAGATTTTATTTGCTTTTGAAGTTGTACATATTTGTTTCAAAAATTGACTTTTTCCAGTTTGAGCGCGTCTAGAATCAATAGTTTCAACTCATAGCTCCGAGACAAATTGGTACATTTTTATTTCGTGAAATGAAAGATTTCCCAGGAGTGTCACAAAAATCTGTCTTTCCTTTGCCAGCATCTGCGGCAAAATCACAAACACGGCAGATTATAGCAAATACCGCTTTGTAAGAAACAAATATATGTTATTATCGTCAATTTAAATAAATAGGCTTTAGTTTATTTTGTGTTGCATACATATGTAGGTATATTACGTATGAAAGAAACGAAGAGATGTCGTGATCTGTTGCCAACTGTACAGTAACACACATTAAATATCACCCCACTGGGCCGTCGCCCAAGAATCTGCTTCGCCTGCCTCTTTCCTTGTGTAGAAAAAAGTACTGGAACTTAATCAATTGAAAGTATTTGTATTTAAATTTCGTTCAATAACTTCAATTTTCCTCCCGATGCTACGAAAATTAAAAATAATCAATAAACACTAAAATAATTTTAATAACAGTATATATGATAAAAAAATAACATAACATATAATAGAAAAAGTATTGTGTTTATGAGGGTATTTGTGTACGTGTATATGTGTGTATTTGTGTAGGTGTATTTGTATGTATATGTGTATGTATTTATTTATTTATTTATTTATTTATTTATTTAATATTCGGAAAACCAACAGCACAAATAACAATACATAGCAAATTGAACTAAACAACATTTGGCTAATGAAAGGTCTTCACGTATAAGAACTAGTACATAAATAAACATATCATGCGGACAGAGTAGTTGCACGTCAAGATATTATTACATAACCTTTTTTAAACATTCCATATACATATATCAACTAAACAATGCAAAGAAATTCTGGTTCAATAATCGCCTCGCCACCACCACACCCGAACTGAATACATCAAAATCGCTCTGTCTACACAGATTATTTAAGCCTTTACTCGCGCGCCACAGGAAAGCATTTTGACAGTAATTTGTGGATACTAGAGGTAGTTGAATAGGTGTATAATGCCGTACTGATTTCAATGGTACAATGAAATTAATTTTAGAAAGTAGTTCCGGAGAGTTAATTTTATTAGTAATAAGTTTTATTAAAAAAATAATGTCAGCAATTTCACGACGTTTGTATAAAGGAAGCAAGTGGAATCGTGCACATTGATTAAGGTAAATAGTAGAGGAGTACGGTAGCTTTAGACGATAACACAAAAACTTAACAAATTTCATTTGTAGTTGCTCGATTCTATTTATGTACTTTTTATAGCGGGGATTCCAGATCTCTGATCCATATTCTAAGATACTCCTAACAAACGTGCAGTACAAAATCTTAATAGTTTTAATGTCCTTAAAGTTTTCTGAAGTTCGCATGATGAATCCCAGTGCTTTCGAGGCTTTCTTAATAATTTCATCAATATGCTCATCGAAGAGAAGCTTCGAATCGTGAATCACCCCAAGATCCCGCACTTTCGTAAGTCTCTGTAAATTCTGACCCTTTAGTCGATATTCTGATGGAATGTGGGCTGACTGACGACAGAATGACAAATGTGAACACTTAGATGGATTAAGGTCCAATTTATTTAATTCGCAATAATTGCTCAGACGTAATAAATCCGACTGAAGGTCAACCACGTCGGATCTGGTTGCGATTGTCTTGTAAATCTTCATGTCGTCAGCAAAACATAGCAATTTAGAGTGTCGGAAGCATGATCCAATATCATTTACAAAGATCAGAAACAGCAGTGGACCTAAGAGGGAACCCTGGGGCACACCACTAGGAACAACAACCCAACTAGATATGTAGTTGTTGATAACTACAGCCTGGGATCTGTTAGAAATATAGGACTCAAACCACCTAAGTAAGTCACCACAAATTCCAATATTTTCGAGCTTACGGATGAGGGTAGGATGATGTATTCTATCAAAACATTTGCTGTAATCCGTATAAATAACATCCACTTGCCCTCCCCTCACCATACCACTAATTATAAATTCGTTTAACAAGATAAGGTTAGATACAGTTGACCGTTCTTTCAGAAAACCATGTTGGGAATCGGAAAAAGAGTTTTTAAGTGAAGAATATAATTGTTTATATACTATTTTTTCGAATACTTTAGCTACAACGCATAATTTTGAGACTGGTCTATAATTTGAAACATCGGATTTTGATCCTTTTTTGTGTATTGGTGTTATAAAAGCTGACTTCCATATGGATGGAATATTATTTTCTGACATAGATTTTACGAATAATAAATGAATAGGCTTAGAGATAGATCCGGCGCATTTAACAAAGAAAATAGGAGGCAAATAGTCGGGACCAGCTGACTTATTAATGTCCAATGATAAAAGAAGCTTAGAAACTTCATTTATGTTAATATAAACACTTGAAACGTTAGTTAATGCCGGGATATTACTGTCTAGGGCTTGATTTGTATATCCCGATGAGGAAGAAGGTTGAATAAAAGTTGAATAAAAAAACTCTGAAAAAAGATTAGCAATAGAAGTCCCATCTGTTGCAACCATGCTGCCGTATTTCATGGTATTCGGCATGTTATGTGATTTATATCGTGATTTTACAAACGTCCAAAAATATTTAGGGTTGTCTTTAATTGATTTTTCAACACATGATATATAGTTAAGATAACACTCGGATTCAAGGCGATTAACTCTTTTTTTGAGTAGCTTATAAGTGAGAAAGTCCGAAAGGTTACCATAGTTTTTAAACTTTTTATAATATTTATACTTTTCTTTTATACATTTTTTT
Source organism: Melitaea cinxia (assembly GCF_905220565.1). Taxonomy (NCBI): domain Eukaryota; kingdom Metazoa; phylum Arthropoda; class Insecta; order Lepidoptera; family Nymphalidae; genus Melitaea; species Melitaea cinxia. The sequence goes on from NC_059416.1 coordinate 561,811, forward strand.
AAGGACGGTGAATACCAAACAGGATATTTATTTTCTCGACAAGTTTTAGAGGGTATATATAAATCTATTATTTCATTTATGAGTGAGTAAAAAATATCGACAGCAGATTCAATATCTCTGTTTAAAAATTCTTCATGCCAATTAATAGTATCTATTTGACGGTTTATTAATTCGTAATTCCCCTTGTAAAAAATACGTTTTAACCTTGATTCTGGCTTTAGGCATACATTAAGATGGGATTTTAAACTGATAATAAGGGCTTTGTGATGCGGATCGAGAGGAACCAATGGATCAAAACATTCAGTAACATCAACGGTGGTATTAGATAATACTAGGTCTAAAATTTTACCGTGACTGTTCAACACACCATTAAACTGGCTTAAGTCAAATGTACAAAGTTCATCAATTAATATATGTTCATCAGGGCTAGTCACATTGCTCGCCGTAAATGAACCGTCATTGCTATATACCCAAGTTATACCACTCAAATTATAATCTCCGACGATCAAAAAAATGTCATTAGGTCGATTCAATATACATCTACCGAGCATACTTAAATGATTCTGTAGTTGATCTGAAAAAGACAACCCCATTTTCTGTTGACACAAATAAATAACGCATAAGTTTAGTTTTACAGACCTATTACTATTATTACATTTAATTGGTAAAGATAACCACATGTCTTCTGCGGTAGAATTAAATTGAAACTGCGAGGTAGAATGAAAATTCTTCTTTACGGCAATTAACACACCGCCACCGCGACTTTGTTTAGTGAAGTCGTAATTCCTATCTCGCCGCCATACAATATATCTAGCATCAAACAATTCTGAGTCACACACACCATCCAATAACCATGTCTCCGTCAAAATGATTACGTCATATGAATTAAGGCATACATTTCTATAGAAAATTGAAGTCTTGGATCGCAGTCCCCTGACGTTCTGATAGTAAATGTTCACATTATATTTACTTACAAAATTTCTACTATAAGAATCCATTGCTAAGTTTCAAATTAATTTTTAAAATAACTACAAAGTAAAAATAATAATCAAAAGTATAAATCCAGAATAACATTAAGTTATAGCTATAATTGATTAATAATACCGTCAAAACATTCAAAGGACTGCGAACGAGCGAAACACACGACAGGTTGTAAAAATAATAATGAGAACTAGTCGTACGGGTGCAACAAGGAAAGAATAAGCTATTAGACAACGCGTACAATACAATCCCATGGAGGCAAAGCGAGAGCGATACAATTTTGTTATTTGCTGTGCGTAGTTGAATGGTATCGCAAAGTAAACAATGGCAAAGCGATTCGGGTGGAAGTGGCAATCCAGACGTTACAAACATTTTATAAAACTTACTTAAATTAATAATTTCAAAACTACGGACGAGTTTGAAAGCAAAAGTATTAAAGCCAATCATAATCAAAAAATTAAATCGCACCAACATTATAAGCAATGAAGCGGGTAAAGTGTAACAGGCTAAACAAACTTGTTTAAATCACTCAACTTATTAACTATAAACACTCCAGAGTTATCATTTTTTCTTACATGAATTTTGCCGAATTTAACCCACACGTAAGCATATTTCTTCTCTTTTGCAGTTTGTTTGACCTTATTTAACAATTGTTTGGACTCAGAATTCAAATGATCATTCACAAATACGCGTTGCTGTGATCCATGAAAACCCAAATCTTCAGCCTTCAACAGTTTATGATTGCGCGCTGCCGATATAAAATCCTCCTTGATGTATCGATTTAAAAAGCATATCACTATTGCCTTCTCCTTTGAGTTGTACGTAGGCACTCTTGAGATATAATTTATCTGAGTTTTTGGAAAGCTATATCCGATCTCCCTACAGATGGCTTCAGCAATTTGGAATAAATTTTCATCTTTCCTTGATGGCACGCCCTTAATCTCCACATTATTCAGTCGTGATCTTTGCTCAGAATTTGACAGCTGAGAATTTAGATTGTTAATTTTATCTTCAGCAGCAAACAATCTACCCTCCAAATCTACGACTTTCTTGTCTATATCAGCAGACTTCACTTTAAGGTCATCAATTAATCCAGCCGAAAAGTTGCACGACTTTTTTAAATCGGCAATGTCTGCTTTCATGGATTTGATTTCTTCCACCAAGTTCGGAAGACAATCCAATTTGTCCTTGATTTCATGGAATTCCGCCATCTGTAGCTTGATCTCCCGAATCTCATGCAAAATAGTGGCTGATGAAGCTGGTTCAATAGGACTAAGAGGAGCTGAACTAGCGGTTTTGCAGGACGGACATCTCCAAGCTGATCGGCGGTCCGTGCCCAATCTTCTCCAGCCAGCCTCAGTCAAGCCCGCACAACCGAAGTCCAACTGTTTCCCACACGCGGAGCATTGAACGCCGTCGGAGAATTGGTTGTTACAAATTGTACATCTGCCCATAGTGAACTGTGCAAATATTAATATCACTGGTTGAGGTGAGAAAAAGGTTTGCGATCCCTGAGATTCTCAGAAAACGACGTACGTGTTGGTCAGCTGTCCGAATGAGACTTTATATATATGTATATGGGTATGTATGAATATATATACAATATATACTTATGTTTATGACCGATAGCACTTATTTTGCGCCCCTATTCCCAATAACAATCAATTCTAGTCCTCTGCCCAAAGGTTGCCTGGAAGAAATCGCTGCTTTAGCGATAAGGCCGCCTGTTGCAACTAATGCAAATTTATTATTTTTTTAACCTCATTAAGCTTATGTTACTTTTGTGTTGGTGTGCAAAAAGTGTGAATAAATAAATAAATAAAAATGTAGCTACTACTCGTAGCAGTAGTTCTACGATATCCGTAGCACGTAGCAGCTACGTAGTCCGTAGTATCAAATATAACCTCATGATAAGTATTAATTGAGTACCTTAAAGTTTTTATAATTTGATGGCCGTAGTACTATTATAAAAATAACGTAAGTGTTCGAAGTCTTAGAGACATTACTTCTGGATCATGTCTCCAAAAGTTTCCAACAAAAAAAGAATTATCAAAATCGGTTCATAAACGACGGAGTTATCCCCGAACATACATAAATATATACGGTAGGATTGAGTAACCTCCTCCTTTTTTTTGAAGTCGGTTAAAAATGAAATTCGTACATTATCAACTATTTTACCATCCCAAATAAAATATGGCACTCTTAGATATTTTATAAAAAAAATATGAAAAAAAAAACTAAATAAAAAGCCCGAACAAAACCGGTTCATCCTTAATATTACGCTCACGTAAGCTCTCTTTATGTCACTAAAAGCCTTTATTCAACATAAAAACCGAGTGAGAAAGAGATAGAAAATGTAATAACAAGGAAAGTAGTATGTATATATTTTACTCAAAGTTGAAAATGGACTGAACCGTCCCAGGATCCTTACCCAACTATAAAAAATAGTTATTATTATATTCGATTTTTCAAGCTACATAAATGACAAAAAATTATTAATATATTCAAAAATACAGATTTTAAAAATTGTAAAGAAGCAAAAAGATAAATTTAAGAATACCAATAACTTCGCTGTTTTGTTTTTAATAAGTATTTAAATATAAAACCATGAATAACTCTAATAATAACTGCGATACCTCATTTCACATCATAAGAGATTAATGCAATATTTATCCTTTACTACTTTTCAATTGAATTCTATTAATCTTGTGAAACTCAATAAAAAGAGTAAGTCACAAAAACTTTTCGTATACACACACTTCAGCCTATTGCAGTCCACTGCTGGACATAGTCCTCCAAAAGTTCGCGCCAGTAATGGCGTGCACTCATGTGTGTTGCCCATAGTCACCACGCTGGGCAGGCGGGTTGGTGACCGCAGGGCTGGCTTTGTCGCACCAAAGACACTGCTGCCCGTCTTCAGCCTGTGTATTTCAAAGCCAGCAGTTGGATGGTTACCCTACCATCGATCGGCTTTATAACTTGCTTAAAAATACTTACTGTTTTAAAGTTGAATAAAAGTAATTCTCAAACAATAGATATGATATATAATTAATTTACATATGACCTACGACCCGTCTCGCCGCTTTGACTTATTTCTGATATTAGGATTCCGCACGCATCTCAACTATCCAGCCTTGTGTTTGCTTAATTTGAATAATATATTAAAATACCGCAAGTTCATAACAAGGAAGTGAGACACATTAATATATAAATTCTTTCATTATCGTCTCATTCGTATTGCGATGGGTATTCACGTCAGTTGAGGAATTCACTGAAGATTGTAATTGATTTTATAATATATGAATGAAAATGCTTTGAATATTATACGGAACACAATAATATCCATTCATTAACATTTTATTAATTTTTTTATTAATTATATCATAAAAATATCTATACTTATACTATAAACCTGAAAAGCGTATTTGTTTAAACGCGCTAATATCAGTATCTACTGGTTGAATTTTTTTTTTGTGTTATATGACTCATTTTCCGAGAAAGCCTATAGGCTATTATATATATGGGACAAGGCTATTTGATAGATAAAAGGAATAATAAATAAAATGAAAATTAAATTGAAAAAAAAAGCCTTATACTTTCCAGCACTTGTACTATCTTTCAAATCATAAAACCGTGCGAATATGTAAGTCTAATCGCGTTCATAATAATTCTTATACCTAAGCGAAATTAAATTTAAGCCCTAACAAAAATGAAGTTAAAACTTCAAGACTCGTATATCGTGTAAGTTGCCCGAAAGTATACTAATTGAAAATATTTTTGTGTTTAGTATAAAAAGTTCTGTTTTTTTATTCGAATCTTATAATTGACGAAAATGATAATGAAAATGTAGTGGTTCTATCATACGGTGTATCTGATTAAAAACTAGCGCATCAAAGTGCTTTGTAGTTGACAGAAAGTCGAATGAACAAAACAAAAAAAAAATCACTTCAATTTAAAAATTTAAAAATCACTTATATATTTCTAATAAAAGTTATACTACTGCAAAGTAAATATAAACTACAATAGGCGGTGTCATCACTACATAGCGATCTCTGAGATAACCGCAGAGAAAGAAATTGATAAAAATAAAAATCGGTAACTTATAAAATGGAATAGTATGAAGTACATACAGAAGATGTTTAATAATATTTACACATACATAGATATGGTTACATAGTTGTATGAGTTACTTATTTTATTGTATTAAAGATTTTTTCTACGTTTTAAGAGTGTGTACGTTTTAGCCTAAAATATCCCACGACTGGGCATAGGCCTCTTCCCCATGTAGGAGAAGGATCAGAGCTTAATCCACCACGCTGCTCCAATGCAGGTTAACGAATATTTTACCTACTATGAGTAACGACTAGGTAGCCTACATAATAATACATTTCTCATACTAATTTTATTTTATTTTTAAAACGTTATTAGAAAAAGTATTTTTATCGAAATTATTAGATTTTTCCTTTTAGACTTATAATTTTCTAAATTTCCTTAGGAAATTTTCTTTATAGATACTTAAAGAGTAGTTGTTTTATATTGCCTTGCACACGACTTTTGTGACTTTAGAAGTGTAATTATTTTTTTAACAATACTTTTTGTTTTGCATTGTTTATAGAAGTGTTATTTTTTCTTATTTTTTTGGGATTGAATTTACATATTTTTAGTATAACTATTATTACCAAATTACTATTACTAAAGTATCAAAATCAGATTTTATTTATTCAAATTCAACGTAACTTGGACAATATTCGTTCAAAGTTGGTAGTAATTGCTTAATAGAGTTTATTTCTGCCACAACACGCGTATATTCTCTGTCAAATGCAAGATATAATAGTAAATTACTTAATGCATCGACCTATAAAAGATTTAACACACTCACACACGCACCAGGCCACGCCTCCCCGTCGGTGACCCCTTTGTTCTTACGCCAACATGCGCAAAACGGTCGACCGACGCCTGTGTGTGCGTTAAGGGGGAATGAAATATACAGCCAATTTTTCTTACTTACTCTTTTATTTATCGGAATCATTTTGTATTGGCGATCGAATGGTTTTAAAAGGGGTCCTTTTTATCTTCTGAAAAATCACCTTTTTCATTATGTGAGATAAGTAATAGATAGAAGTACCAGGAGTCCATAAATGCCCGAGAGATTTTGCATCTAGAATATTTCTCGTACAAAGCGATATCGACAATTACAATAATTATAGACACAAATTGACGGGAACCAACTTTTCCTTCCCCATTACAGATTGACAATAGCTCCTCCATTTCCCTTTGCACCCACTTAAATGAGCGAGTGTGAGTGAGGGGTGTAAGTACGCGTGCGCCTGTGTGAGTGCGCCCCGCACTGCATGCCATAAATAGGGATGCGTAAGGGAAACAGCAGCATTGGCCTACCGCCACTCGCGACGGAAGGTCGTTCCGCATCCACAATGTAATTTCTCGTCTACTCCTACTTCTTTCTGCTCTCTTAGTACTAGTTAACTTATACGTATCATGTATTCTGTATAGAAAAAAAAATTGGTGCTCAAATTGTAAAACAAAAAAAAGATATTTTTTATATTGAAGTTTTGTTATGGAGATTTGGTAGATTTAGGGTTGTAGTCAATTTATCGAAACAAGTGAAAACTTCAAGATGAACTTCATTGGTAAGTAAACCATACTTAGAAAAATTTCATTTTACACAATTTGATATATTTAGAAGCGGCACATAAAATAGTTACGCGTAAGTCAACAGCTTTACATCACAATGAAAATTAATTCAAAAACGATATTTCAACGTTTTGTGTCGGAATTAAACTTAATACAAACAATTTTAATATGAAAATTGCTCTGCGGTTCTTATACCCGTTTTCATTGATAGTAAAATTACATTTTATGTTTCTCGTTAAATTTATACAAACGGCTTAATACCAACTGGATTAATTTTTACATACTCTAAAACTTGTTATTATTATTTTTTTTTCTTTTTTTGAAATTTAAGAGAATTACAAATCATAACCTTATATCAAAAGAAATTATTTAATTTAAAAAAATCGTTACGCTTTTATTCTAATAAATACTTTTTTAATCAAATTAAAAATTGAACTTCGGTTTTATGAATATATCATATAACTATTTACTGCTTAGTTATCTAATGTCCGTCACGTAATGTATTAAGACATTCAATCATGGCTGCTCAACTCTTATATGAAATGTTGTACGCAAAAATAAAATGATTACTACTTTTTAAAATAATTTCCTTTAGGGATAAAAATGTGTCACCGTAGCGGTTGACGTAGCTGGTTGCTACGATTCCTACGAATTCGTAGCATATATTTGTAGAGGCTCTACGAGTACTACGAGATCTTTTTTTCGAAAAGTTTTTGATATAAATTGTAACAAAGATTATTCTAAAAATTATAATTAAGTGTAAGTTTAATAATTCCTAAGCGTAAGTGTAAGTTTCAAGCAAAAACTTAAGTAAACTAACAAAACAAGTATAAAACAAGTAGGTCAAGCATAAAACGTACAAAAACGGTTTTTACATAATTTGATAAATAAGCATACACAAAAGAAGAATTTTATAAAACACCGACTCTCTGATACTGTCTTAAAAATTTATACAAAAGATATTATTTAAAATTTGTTCATTCGAGATGACGCAATCAGATTATTTTTACAGTTATATTTTCATCTTATAATTCAACTTAATAGTTGGTTAAAAAATTATGGTTCATTAAACTCGCTGTAACCTGCATAACCTACTCGGCATTTTGCCAGAAGGGTTACTGAGCCTTGGGACCGCTTTACGAGATTGTAACCTCTATCACATTCTTGTAGGTACTATACTCGTGTGCAGGGATTTGTTATATCAGCCACTGTTGGTACTTTTAATATATTTAAGTTAAATGAAAGTAGCGGATGTTTGCTTTTCTAAAACTCGTTCTTTGAAAATAGTAAGATTTTTTTTATTATGAGAAATATTTGGGAATTTTAATAAAACCGACAAATACTTATAATATTTTAATTTTCTTTACAACATCCATTGGGAAGTCAGTCCACGGACGTCAGTTCTTTTATTTAAATATAAGAGTATAAATCACATCATCATCATCACATCAGCCTTTCGCAGTTCGAGCCAAAAATGGCGTAAACTCATGTGTTCACGATGGGCAGGCGGATTAGTGACCACAGGGCTGGCTTTGTCACACCGAAGACGCTGCTGCCCATCTTCGGCCTGTGTATTTCAAAGCCAGTAGTTGGCTGATTATCCTGCCATCGGTCGGCTTTTAAAGTTGCAATGTGTTAGTGGAACTGTGTTATCCTTTAGTCGCCTCTTACGACACCCACGGCAAAAGAGGGGATGGCTATATTCTTACTGCCGTAAGTAACCACACAGCATCCGGAGAGGGTTAATATCATATTTAAATCAGAACCTTGTTTACTTGTTTTACTTGACAAGAGCAACAATGTTTTTGCAATAACGATCCCTTTCAACAATTTCCCCGCAAATCCGATTTCATTTAAAGCCGCAGCAACCTATTCTAATATTTTATTCATTACAAGACGCAATGACATTTATCTTTTCAGCAGTTTTACATCGCTGAAAACAGAGCCGTCTCGATGTTCGTATAATTCCGTCTTTTGTCAAATGTCACCGTAACGTCGCTTTTTTGCTGTATTTTATGTAATACAAAATACTTCAATCTTTTCTTTATGCGACTGTTTAAATTATGTATTATGCTTCTGGGCTCCGTTTACAAAGATGACTTTTTATGTAATCCTATCGACTGAACGCTTAAAACTATTTTAAATTTTTGTTTTATAGAAAACCTTATATTGTATTACGGATTGTTTTATTAAAATCTATCCATATTCATCTTTCTTACGCTTACGGTTCAGCCTGTAATATCCCACTGTTGGGTATAGACCTCTTTCCCCATGTAGGAAAAAGATCAAAGCTTAATCCACCACGCTGCTCCAATGAGGGTTGGCGGATATATTCTCTATTATGAGTAATGATTACTATCAGGTGTGCATGATAACAACCGGGACTGACGGCTTAACGTGTTCTCTGAGGCACGGTGGGGAGACCCACAAGGACTGCATAAACACCCAGACTAGGGCGAACATGGCATAGCCAATACAAAATGTTTGTCATGTGCGGGAATTGAACCCGCAACCGCTAGCGCAACAACCACAGACTAACGCTGTGACCGTTGCGCCAACGCGTTCTTACTAAGGACTTAATATTTAAATAAAGTCTATATGAATTGTGTCAGACAGACGTCAGTACATACATTCATAGATAAATTACAAAGTCGGTCGACTATTATACTTAACTTTTGACATCACATGAAAAATATATGCATATATCATCCTAGTATTATGTCCTAATAATATTATAAATGCAATAGTTTTTGAGGATGTACGTTCGTTACTCTTTCACGCAAAAACTAGTGGACCGATTAAAAAAAATTGTACGTAGACAGCTGGAAACTTAGATAACACATACGCTACTTTTTATCCCGACATTCGCCCAGGATCGGAAATTACGCGGATGAAACCGCGAAATACGGGTAGTTATTCTACAATTTAGTTATAATGAACTTACAATTAACTTTTGAAAAGTGAATATAAAATGGATTCGCCATCTCTAAATAAATCAACGAATACGAAAGTAAATTTACTTATACGGTCTGTTAAAGTAAAAATATATATAAAATATAATATGATTTACGAGTATCTTAACAAAACATTTAAATTGTAATAATAAATTTACAAAGGAAGACGGTTATAAATATAGAGAGAAGGAATCGAACTAACAGCCTGTAGCGCACGAGGCAGTATATTACAATAACTGCGCCAGTCAGCCAAAGGCATCCATGTAACGGTAGTTAATAATTTAGACTCTGGCTTGTTGCCAGAATCTTGATACCTAGGCTTCCAGCCGATGCTAGGTTTCATGACGATATCTGCTTGATGTAGGGTAACTTAATTTTTTTTCTCATATAAGATTTTATATGAGCATGATTATTTAGTAGAAAACCTTTCTTTTTAGAAATTACAATTTATAGTAATGCTTATTTTAATTATACGTCTTTATTGTATCTGCCAATTCGCATTGAAGCAACGTGGTGGATTAAGCTCTGACTCTTCTCCTATAAGGGAAAAGAGGCCTATGCCCAGCTCTGAGATATTATAGGCTGAAGCGTAACTTAAATCGAAAACATTTTATGATTTCACATCAGAATAATGTTTAATATATCTTAAATATCATCAATCGGTATTCTAAAAAATATATTTTACCTACGTATGATAAATTGATACCCATAGAAATACCTACCATTTTCTCAAGCACTAATCCGTCACGATCCACGCAAAACCGCGACGAATCTCTAGTTATAAATAGCGGTAAGATTAACACTTTAACAGGCATATACCAGAAATCTTTTCCAACATTTATATAGCGAGTGACCATTACATAAATCCTTTCTTTGTCCGTCGTATTGTATAAGAACGGGACCGATAGACAACCAAGACGACGACAGCGATTTGCTTTTAGACGAACAAGGATTAGTCCCCTCCATTCAACTTGAGACGTATAAAAGAAATTGCAATGAGATTTAATGATCTTATGTACTCGTGAGACATTGGACATTTATCCTCTTATGTATTGACCATTTTTGTCTATATATTTCAGTTTTTCTTTAAAAAACTTATGTATATTATTAAATATATATTATTGTATAGATATCACAATGATGCGTCAATATTTATTAATAATGAGATTATTAATTAATTGTTCAATTATTAATTTAATTTATTTTAAGTTTTTATCTTTTATTGTATTTAATGGACGTATTAATGTTTTAGAATTATTTTTCTGCATATAGGTATAATAGATACGCTTAAAATTATAACATAATGTTTACTTATATATAGATAATAATTAATCTAATTTATATTTTTGTATCTGGTATCACTCTTGTCTTGTCATCTATGGCGACAAAATATGTCTGATAATTGTTGCGCTGTATTTTTGTCTTATTAAGACCGCGTGTACAGAATAAAGAATAGATAATAATACATATTTAACTTACAAATTCAATATTGTAAGTTTGTATATGAGATATGACCTTATGATTATCCAAATCTCTTTCTACCGCTGTTCTATCTTTTAAACTATTAATATATTTTATTTATTACGACAAAGAAAATAATTGTGCTAATGAACTTTTAATAAATAATACGCTTTCCAATTAATTGATTCATTTATAAAGTGGTATTAAATATTTTAATTTAGACCTCGAAGGCACAATAACGAAGGCGATTTACAGTCGAACAATAAATGGTGAGATTGGATTGAATTTCCATCGACACACAATATGAGCGCAATAAAATGTTTTAGATCTAATTAAATTGATATTAATGTTTACAGTCAGTTAATTATTTTTATTTTGCGTGTGTATCATTATAATTTTTTTTTTTTGAATTTTTTATTTAGAAATAGGTATAGTATATTTTTTTTTTATATTTTAAAATAAACAATCAATTCTTAAATTCTATATTTTTAATTAAATTTAAAAATATAGAATTTTTTATTAAATTAAACAATCCATTATTTTTCATACTTATACCAACTGATCACAGTGACTTGCTTATACTCAATAACAAATATACTTCAATTGAGTGATAAAATACGCCTATATTGTACAAAAAACTTTCATATAACATTTCTATTCGTATTCTAATCGAAAATGTTTCCAGCTTTTATTATTTCGAGTCACAGAACGACACGCGGGAGTTCTAACTTGTTTCAACAGACAGATAGAAACTTATATAAAAGAAACTTATGCAATACGAGAATTGATATACGAATCTTTGTCTTATTTTTTATTTTTTTCTCCGATCATATAATATCTTGGAGTATAAAAATTTATTTAAATATATTGTTACGTTTAGTTTTTATTATTAACTGACTTCAAAAAAGGAGGATGTTACTCAATTTGACCGTATAAGTATATAATTTTTTTTAATGTATGTTCGGGGATAACTTCGCCGTTTATGAACTGATTTTGATAATTCTTTTTTGGTTGGAAAGGAAATATCCTAAGTGTGGTATCATGATGAGATCTCAGAGAAATCGAGGAAAACCCTCGAAAATCGTAGTGACGACTAGTACGTTTGTTATTTTATTTTATTTTTTTTCGTCTACTTACGTTGTACTTGTCGATGTAATTGAAGTCGGTTTTTTTCGTTTGCGAGCAAATACAATTATAAAGAAACTACTAGTAGATATAATAAAAGTACTACTAGTAGATAGTGTTACATCATAACACTTTTTTTAAATATCATTTGAAAACTTTTATTTTAATAAAAATCATCTTTGTTAAACTGTCATTTCGGAAATTTAATTTTTTTCTTGTTGAAATCTAAGTCGCTCTTGTCGATATGATTTCATTAGTAATAAATACAGATCCCAAACCCACAGTCGGAATTGATCATCTCGTACATAATCGAATAACTGCCGTTCCCGATTAGTAACGGAGTCGTAAATCAATGTTTTATTTGTATCACACTAAATCGATATTTAGGTCGAGTTCTGTGTACTACCGTTTTCAAGTTAAAAGCTTTAGTGGAAATGGAAATTATACTTCATATAAGCAGACTCTGTTGTAGTTATATATTGACTAGCCCGTTGGAGCAGTTTGTAGTGACCTTGCTTTCTGCTCCGAGGGTTGTGGTTTCGATTCCCACCCCGAGTCTAGGTGTAATATAAATATTTATTTATATATTTATATATGTATTATTTATAAGTATGTTTATCGAAAAAAAAAATGTAGCTATATGCCAGTTGGCTGTTACCTATAACACAAGCATTAAGTTGCTTACTTCAGGAACAAACGACAGTGTGTGTATTGTAGTGTGTAGATATTTATTTACTTATTTATAAAAATAATATTAGTCACCTACGCTAACTAAAATAATGTATGACGTTGAAGGATGTAGCTTTCTGAAATATATTAACATACATTACTGTATAATATTGAGTTAAATTACATTTTACAAGGTATTTTTGCGTGGAAAAAAAATAGTAACAGATTTTATTATTATTCTTTTCTTTTAATGACCATACTTATATATTATATATTATATAGCACTTGCTTTTAATCACTGATAATTCTCAATCATCAAATCGTCGACCGCTGTCGCTCTTAACTTACTCCACACCAGCTCGTTAACATACGGATCGCGTGCTGTGCCACACTTCAGGCATAAGGCTTCGTGAATCCATAACTTCTTGCTGCGTAATTGCTGAAAAGGTTTCTTATTTACTGAACTATTTCAAATATACGCACATATATATATGTTGCTTTAGGAAAATTTGGAAATCGATACTCATAAAAAATTATAGTGCTAAATTAGAAATTATTACATTTTATATAATAAAGTGTAATTTTAGCCTTACATATTTAGATTTGATTAATATCACAAGTCTGGTCTTAATTTGCCAAAAAAGTTTTTCAATATCTCTCTCACTCACGATAATCCTTTATTGTCTGTTGAAATATTTAGAATGTTAAAAATGTTAGACATATTAGAAAGTATTTTTCAAAAAAATTTACAACACATTTGTTAGATATTTCTATTCAAATATGTATGAAAAAATGCAGTGCTTATTAGCACATAGTATGAAACAAAGTCGCTTCCCGCTGTCTGTATGCTTAGATCTTTAAAAAACGCAACGGATTTTAATGCAGATTTCTTAAGTAAATAGAGCGATTCCAGAGGAAGGTATATAAGTATAATAAATGCATAATATAGTAGAGGAATACTGATAGTTTTTGCACACGGGTGAAGCCGGGGCGGGTCGCTAGTAGTTTACATAAAAAAAATGCTAAAACGCTCTTGATACGAAATCCACTTTGAAATCTAAAACTCTAACCTATAAAAATGTACGATAAAAATAATTCGTAACTCAGTTCAAATGGCGCACAAAATATGTTTTACGGTTCGGAAATATCGGTTTCGAAACGAAATCGTAAATTTTAACCATAATATCGGAAAAGGCTTTCGGAATTTTGACAAAAATATTACAACGGAAAAGGGTAGGCTGTCGACAGGCCGACTTTATGTTCGGAATATAAGTTCAAATTGTTTTCCAATGAAGTGTAGTTAAATTTTTGTTGAAATTCATTTTGGACTTATTATTTTTAATTCATCTACTGATGACTTGACCATTGGCGCAGTTTCCAGTGACTCTGCTGTCTACTCCGAGCATTATAGGTTCATTGCCACATCGAGCCTGGGATGTATTTATTTATAAGAAATGTCTAGCTTTATCAGCTAGCCGTTACCTATAAGATAAACATTAATTTGCTTATCATAAGAACAGACGACCGTGTGTGTACCAAAAAAAAAAATCTACTGATCATGCCTAAAAGAGTTCGTAAAACTGTTACCTCTTATAATCAATAATATCTGATAGTAGTGAATTAGGTTCCAACGCTTCTCCCATAAAAAGAGGCCTTTTAACATCATTAATACAATTATCCAGGTCTGATGTCAATTTATGAATTTTGTTTAACGGTATTTATAGTCGACAAAAAATTACTGCACTAATAAATATCTAAAAGATTCAACTCGGTAACCGCTGATGACAGGAGGCTGGTTCGTTTTTCATAACGAAAAGAGACAGTCAATAGTAACTACAGTACAATATCATACAAAGGAAATGATCTGTGCATTCAATATTGCTAAAAAATGCAAAACGCGTAGCATTTCCGCAAAATAAAGGCAACAGCTTAAAAATATTTTTTATCAAACAACGAAAAACACACTGTTCCACAAAAGAGGAATAGGATATTAAAAAACATAAGCCGGAAAAACAAACAAGGTAAAAATATACAAATTCGCTTACCACGGGTAAAATCTTTCATAAAATATATGAAGGACACATGAGAAAAATACGGATCGCTTGAATTTTTGATAATATTAAATGAAGAAATCTTTTGCTGCAGGTTCCAATAAACAAATAATGCTAATATATCCATACATTTGTATAAATTACTCTCGACAGTGCGCTTCAGTTGACGCTGTTAGTGTTCAAAAGCATTTCCTATCCGTCACTTGTATATTGTGTCCTCATTAAACCAATCAATCAATCAATTATATTGTGTCCTGTGCCCACAGATTATATGGAAGAAATCGCTGCTCAGCGATAAGATCGCCTTTGTACATCTTTTTTTTTTGTTACTAGCGTTTGTTTATATTTTGGTGTACAATAAAGAATATATTATTATTATTATTATCGCTGGTGCAACTTTATTATGTAGTAACGCCATCTGACTATTTAAAGAATTATTTATTAATATTTACCTAAATGTATACCAGCGCCATCTATTAAAAAGTAATGCTACTAAGTAATATTACAGACAGTACATTTAATTACAAACACAAAACCAGCCCTGCGGTCACCAACCCGCCTGCCCAGCGTGGTGACTATGGGCAACACACGTGAGTTCACGCTATTTTTGGCGCGAACTTGTGGATGCCTATGTCCATGGACTGCGATAGGCTAAAGTGATGATGATGATGACATTTAAAAAACACTTTTGTAAGCATTTAACGAAATTAAGTAAGTTGAAGTAAAACATTCTAAATGAAATAATTATAAAACAGTCTCATACTAATCTCCAGTTTTTAAATAACACTTAAATTTAACTTAAATAACACTTAAACGCTCAATCTATTAACCACATCTAAAGCCCAACCGCTTCCACAAAAAGTTCATCCACGAAACTTTTAATTTAAAGTAAATCGTTCAGTGTTCGGTTTCAATTAACACAAATCCGTCTCACGTGGTGTAGGTTGACATCGGACACAATCTGTCGCATGGAAAATAGCTGGCAGCTGAGGCGCTTTATAACGAAATTTTATAAGACACAGGTGTGCTTTTGTACGACGTAATAGACTTATTAAAAATATATATATATATTATAACAGTTTTTAAATGACCTTAAGCTGAACAAAGCCCTAGTCTTTTATTTAGAAAAACAAATAATAAATACTGGTAGTTTGATACAAAAAAAAAAAAATTTTACAATTTCCAAGTAATTTAAGATATAACTCATAGAAAACTCATTAAATTTCGAATATAATTTGACGAAAAAAAAAAGATTTTTCAATAAATCGCTCGCTTCAGCCTGTTATATCCCACTACTGGGCATAGGCCTCTTTCCCCATGTAGGAGAAGGATCAGAGCTTAATCCACCACGCTCTTTTCAATAAAATTCAATTTATTTCAATAATACCATTCTATAATGCATTACAAATATTTTTACGACCTTGTTCATATAAAAAAAATTAAATTACGTAATTATATAATAATAGCATTTATCAAATTGAAATTATACCAAGTACAGCAGCAATTTTAGTAAACTGTACTAGGTTTTTTTTCTTTCTCATTTTCACAAATCAAATCAAAATCAAAAACAAATTTATTTAAACAGGCTTCAAAAGCACCTTTGAATAGTTTTCTTACAAATCGAATTTTTAATTATCGTTTAAAATGAAGCTACCACCGATACGGAATGTACATACATTCTGCAGAGAAGAATCGGCAAGAAACTCTACAGTTACTATTTAAAAAAAAACTGTTGTAATACAAAACAATTTATATAAATACTAGCTGTGCCCGCGATTTCGTCCGCGTGGAATTTAACAAAATAATTATTGTTCAGTCCGCGGTTATAAAAAAGATATCTAAAATTAAAGTATCATAAGATACCATTTATATGATATATTATGATGATATTTATTACATCATCTTCCAGTGAAAGTCCCATCAAAATCGGTCCCGCAGTTTCAGAGGTTGTTATTTTGGTATATGTATCGTGTATACATCCATGTGTATTTAGTATAAAGCGGTTATTTAAATATTACAAACAGACACTCCAATTTCATTTATTTATATAGATAAGACGCAGCTTAAATATATCTGTAAAAATCCTTTTATCAATAATACCGCAATCATTCGTAACAAAACGTATGCGTTTTTATTTACATTTAAAAATTATGTTTCGCGTGTTGGTGCGAGCTACAGTGATGTATGTAATTCAGTGAATTATTGTTACATGTTCCAAGATAAAAAAGCTTGTTTTTTATTGAGGATGAAACTTGTATTACGTAATTGTACGTTTCATAACTACATGAAACATGGTATAATTAAGTGTATTATTTATGAAAATGATAATTAAATCCTATATACAATAACATACTACAAAGCAACAGATGTCTTGTTCCGTAAGATAAGAGTTGGTATCATTACCACTCGTTCAAAATGGGTTGACAAGCATACACCTACTTAAAAAATCTTCAACAGGAAAAAATCGGAGATTGTCTTTCTATAGGTAGTAATAGGTAGGTAGTTGTGACATAATATTCCTATGACAAATTTCAAAGACCCTTAACCCCCTTAACACCACCCCTCCCCTTTATAACTTAACAGAATAAAGAAAGATTTTGGCCGAGCTCAGACTTACCCAAAATGCGCACGAAATTACATAAAAATCGATCCAGACGTTTCGGAAGAGTACGATAACTATTGTTGTGACATTGTGACACGAGAATTTTATATACAAGATTTAAAACTCGAATTTATAAAACAGCGGAATTTAGTCATATTTCATTAATATCTAACAGGTTATCTCAATTTAAATATATATATATATATATATATATATATATATATATATAGAATATATATATATATATATATATATATATATATATATAGAATATATATTAATGAAACAAGAGAGATAAACTTAATTGCAAACACAATACAATCACAAAAACTTACAGTTTAACCTGAAAAGCCTTTACTGCGGTCTTATTGCATTTAACTATCTCTTGCAGATGAACTTTCTGGCTTACCTACAAATAAATTAAAAAAAAATTACTTTATAAGTATTAAAAATTGTTTTTGTTAGTTGTTTATTTAATTTAATAAATATAATGGTTCTGTATTTTTATAATATTACTAGTTTTTAACGAGTTTCTCTGCATAGAATAATTATTTTAATAAATTCTGTCTTTTGAAGAGATTTACTTTTGCATGGTGCGCAACACACACATCAGTATAAATATTTGTTATGTCTCACAACTTAAACAAGTGTACTATTCCATACAATTTAAAAGCCTTAATTTTACCTTTTAATTTCGAGCATTAGTCATTGCTATAATAGATATAGAAATTTAATTACATCAATATACATAGCCGCCTGCCCAGCGTGGCGACTATGGGCAACACACATGAGTTCACGCCATTTTGCGTGAACTTAGGCAGCAGTGGACTGCGATAGGCTGAAGTGATAATGATGATGATGATGATGATGAAGTGAAATAGAGATAAATGGACATAGATAGACACAGATTTGCCATTTGAGAAAAAAAAATATTAAGTTTGTATGAACAATAAAGTAATAAATTGATTGACGTTGAAATATCCCTAATAATGTCATAAATGTGTATGTAAGTTTGTTTGTTACACTTTCACGCGAAAACTACTTAACCGATGATAATGAAACTTTGTACACATATTTTTGGAGGTGGAAGTAACATAGGATACTTTTTATTAAAAAAATTCTATGCGAGCAAAGCCGCGGGTAAAAACTAGTTAAAAAAATAAGAGAATGTTCTCGAAGGGTACCTGATCGTTCTTAACACATTGCAACTGATGATTTCAAAAGAGCAACTGTTAAGTTTCTGCCCGACTCTCAGCGATCTGCATTGCGAGCCAAACACGTATAAGCGGACACTCAGAGTACTTATATAAGCCTACTTCAATAAAGTAGAATCTGAGTGGAGAGTTAAGTGGAGTTAGTGTGGACTTAATTTTAACCTGCCCATCATATTGGTAATAATATTTTCATTATTAGACAGCAAATTACAAAAAAAGATTATTTATAAAAAAACTATGTAAAAAGACGACCTTATCGAAAAAGTAGCTAATTCTTTCTGACCACTAGTAGCTTTCGATATAGTGATGCAGTGGGAAGGGTAGCGCACAATAATTTAATAAAATAAATGTAATTTATTGTGATATGATGCCTGAGTTTGGACGTAATTGGGCGTAATTTTAAAAAATATTTTTAATACATCCGCTAACTGTTATAAAACCTTAACCTTCCCTGTTAAACTTTCAATATCATATCATATAAGCACACGTGGTCACCTGCGACCATTGCAAAAATATTACCATATTATTAACAAACTAAATCCAATTAAAAATAATCTATACGAGTTTCTTTAAGCAAAAAATTCTTTTAATGCAAAATTATTGAACGATTAAACACTTATTAAAAAGTAACCGTGCTTTCAAGATCCCATAACTGGGTTAAGTTTTCTCTTCTCATGACGACGGGTACGCAGCTTAATACACTTTACTTTGCGGTTGAAATTATATAGATTTTCTATATTACGTCTTTCATAATATGCCATTAGTAATTAAAAATTCATCTTAAAAAACGAAATATCTTGAAAACCTTTACTACTTTCACTAGAAATATATTTTAAAACTATTATATTAAGTTCAATTTTTTTTTTAATTCCACTGGTTATAAGATAATACACCAAGAAAAACGGCACTTATCTATACGAATACATAAAATTGGAGTGTCTGTGTGTTGTACATATACCAAAATAACATTTTTACAATTTTTGTCTGTCTGTCTGTATGTTCCGGCTAATCTCTGAAACGGCTTGTCCGGTTTGACGGTAATTTTACTGGCAGATACCTGATGCAACAAGGACTTAGAAACTTAGGCTACTTTATTTTAGAAATTTATTTATTTTAATAGTTTGCGAACTGAGCAATAACTTTTTTGTTAAATTCCACGTGGACGAAGTCGCAAGCACAACTAGTATCATTATATATATATAGTAATAAAAAACTAGTAATAATATAATAATATCGGCAATCGCAGGCATCTACAAATTATAGCTTATTATCGGGCGGACCATGCACGTGTTAACCACTCGTTTGGTATAAAAAACTGAAGGTCTAATGCTAGGTAAAGGTGCTTTCTAATAATTTCTTATTTTCCGTACTGTATGTTCTTTCGCGAGTCTTAAAAGTTATCTTAAAGTATAATTTCTAGCCGGTACTTTCCTCTTTGATCTGCTCCATATTTCGAACATAATATTTACTTTTGTACCGCACCTAGTAAACCAGGTAATTGTGGTTAAATATTTATTTAATATTTATATTTAATTAATGAAATATTGATAAATCAAAATAAAAGCACATTTATTATAAAATGCTTTCGCAATCAGTACACGTACCGTAATGTAAACAGTTTTGTTTGTTCGGATTTCATGTTTCAACCCTTCATATTAAATGCACGGTAATTACATAGTGGTACAATTTCTGTTACGATATTTTATACTAAACGTTGAAAGAGTTATAAAATTATCCTTTACGTTAATTCTGTTTAAGAATTTGTATATATACTAGATGTATGGCTATCTGAAAAACTATAATCCTCTTATTACCAGGTTATCTGGAAGATATTGTTTTTAGCATTAAGATCGCCTGTTGTACAATTTGTGACTATAATCGCTTGTTAGGTGAATTTTGTTCTTTATTTAAATGTTCAATAAAGCATATTATTGTAGGACAAATAAAAATATTTAAAAATATAGTAGTCCTCCGGTGGCAGGTTGAGGCCCAGATCGCTCATAGTTAAGGCTTCAGACTGCGGAACCTCCTCATAATGTGGGCCGTTTCAAGCAACACTGCCTTTTGAATCCGATATTATTATTGTCATACCTGCAATTCAACCTATCTTTTACATATATTCTTTTAATATAAAGAGATCGACCTGCCACAAATTTATTTAGAGAAAAAAAGAAAAATATTTAGATGATGTTGTAGTTTTTATTTTCAACGCTATATTCATTTACACGTCTAATTATACATAGTAAACCAGAGTTGTGAATATCGTCACGTACGCGGTACGTACAAATGTTGGCTCAGCTCGTATCAATAAGGTCGCCGCACTACGTGACGTGAGACCGACGCGTTTCATTCGATATCATCAAATATTTAACTGAACATTTGTATATAATATCTAAATATATACATATATATATATCTTAATATATTTCAGCATTCATGCAGCGTATTTTGGAGGAGGTTTTAGTATATGATATGGTGGTGATTACTCATCGACTAAATAGTATATATGGCAAAATAACCATTCCTGGGTCAGCTAGTTATATATCTTACACATAAAATTCTCGTGTCACAATGTTAGTTACAATATTCCTGCGAAAGGGCTGGACCGATTTTTATAAAATTTCGTGTGCATATCGGGTAGATCTAAGAATTGGCCAAGATCTATTTTTTATACCCATAAGTTACAAGGGGGGGATTAAGGGGGCTAATAATATATATGGCACAACAATGTTTGCCCGGTCAGCTAGCTATATATACATATTTATCAACAAAACAATGTTTGCCCGGTCAGCTAGCTATGTATCAACTGGATATACGTTGTTGATGAATATAGTTAAATCGAGCCCTCGGCACTGTTAATTTATTTCTATTTTGTAATGAGTACCTATTTATTATTACATCTATCCACCAACCCACATTGGAGCAGCGTGATGGATTAAAGTCTGATCCTTTTCCTACATAGAAAAAGGCCTATGCCCAGAAATGGGATATTACAGGCTAATATGAGCTATAATTTATAATACAAATGGTAACAAACATTAAAACACACAATCAATACATTCACACATAGATCTAGTAACACGTAATCAGATTTTAGTAAAAGAAAACGTGTTAATCTTCTCCTTACATCCAAGTAGGTTAAGTACTTCGAAAGTACACTTCATAATTCCGCTCGATTTTCCTTTAAACTTAACCGACGGCTTTTTTATTAAATTCAATAAAAATTGTTCCGAGTTAAATTTCAAGTCCTGCTCGCCGAGACTTCGTCTTTTTTAATTAACTCCTCGAGAATCCTTTTACAGTAATTTCAGTTTAAGGAATCATTTTTTTGAAGCTCTTAACAAACTTAGTTGTCAGGAAATAAATTTCAATTATTTTTTCATAGTTGATATTAATTGAAGTCAATAAAACTATAATTACACATCCTCATTAACGAATAACTTTATAATCATTTTCTTACAAATCTAAATACTACAATAATAGGGTTACGTGACGTAGCTACGGCGTAGCTCACGCTACGTGCTATTACTACGACGTAGCATGCATTTCGTAACTTCAATCATTTAAAAAGGAATTTACTCTATACAATTTAACCAGTTGAAACAATTTTTAGTTCACATTTAAGAAACAAGTTTTGAATACGTTATTTATATAAAATTTTTGTTAAGTTTGTCGGTATACATAATAATAACCGACTAATTAATCCTACAAGTATGTCATCATCACTCATCTCTTCAGCCTACTAGTATGTAATTAAATTTCTGATCAGAATCTTAAAGGTTCCGATACAGAAGCGTAATTTAACTGAATTGTTTTTATTTCATTCATTATTCGTAAATTTTGAATTCTTAGTAATTCATCATGACTCGCTAGGCGCAGTTTGTAGTGGCCCTGCTTTCTACTCCGCGGGTTGCGGGTTCGATTCACGCCTATATCTGGGTGTAATATTTGTATTTATATTACTATATATGTAATATTTCTATGTTTATTTATTAAAAAAAGTATTTAGCTATAGCAGCCGGCTGTTACCTGTAATACAAACATTAAGATACTTACCATAGGAACAGACGACCGTCTGTGTTCTATAAGATATTTATAAATTATCTATTGTTAGCTTTTGCCCTTGGGTTTTCTTTTCTTTTTCTGTATGTTGTAATATTACAAAATCATCTTTGAGAAACCTTTTCAAAAATAAATATTGAAATATGATAATATGATGAATTTGATACATAACTTTTTTATACCTCTAGGTTGGCGTATAAGCATTCAATCCTGCTGATTGTATGTGTTTAGCGTAGCATAAGAACGCTTGCAACAATATGCGCGTATAAGCGTGTCATGAACAGTCAACGACCACATTTCATAGAAACCATTGTATCCTAATAAAAGGCTATCATAGTTCCACATGTGTGGTTCCTGTTTCATTACGATAAGCCCACGTAATATAACATATAACTCAGCTGTATAAAAGTAAAATTATAATCATAATTATTTTAGTATTTATCTATTTATTTAAATTTTTAATCGTACAATAAATACACTAATACAAGTGTGTACAAAAGGCGGGCTTAACGCTAATGCACTTTCTACCAGCCAACCTTGGTATGTGCAAGAGAGTATAGGGTGTAGGTATACAATAAAAAAAACAGAATAAAAGTAAAATAAATAATATAATATAACATTACATATCATAACATAGTGTTTATAAAGCTAACTGCTTACAGATAGATTATTAATTATTTTTGTCTTTATTGAATTTATTTAATCATTACTTATGACAATGTACTGAACCTCACCTCAATACAACTACTAACCGATTTACAAAGTCCAATAATTCGCAAAAGTTCCCGACGTTTCCCAAACGCGAACTTATTAACTTTCAAGCAGTTATTCTAACTGTAATTACCCCAAGTTTTGAACCTTTGTCTCCGAGACGCTTAACGTCACTTCGGAATTCTTAAGAAATTCTCTTCTCCTTTGTATTTAAGACAATACGAAATTGTTACTGAAAAGACTAAATTATGTACAAGTCACGTGAAAATTATTTCAATCTCTCCGTACGGAAATATTTAATGAGTCAATGTGATTTATTTATTTTTTACTGCCTGTTGTCGAGTCAACACTCGGTATTCGATTATACGTTTTGATTTTCATCCCCACTCTTTATTTCTAAAAAAACCGTACAAAGTTATGATATAAATGTTATCTTGTAACTTTTCTTACGTTATAAATAAAAATTATGTCAAGTTTCATTCAAACCATACGATACTTTACGCCACATACGCCGCTAAGTTACAAATAGCTAGATCGTGATAAGGGCCCAAAATTTATCTATACTAAACAGAATTTGACCAGTTTAGTTTCATTATTAGTAAGTTGTTTACATTTTTAGGCAAAATTGTTTACACTAAGGTTTCGATCACGTTCAAATTAAAGAAAACTGTCTGTCGCAGAATGAAAAACAAACGTAACCTCACCTAAGATTAACAACAAGCCAACGAATCTTCCGCTTGATATTATTACGTATAATCTTAGCTAATATTACTCATCATACTTTACGACTCAACATACAGTAATGTAACATAGGCGCTATGTATGGAAAGTATATATCTATAAAGTTTATGACAATCTGTTCAACCCACGTATCGCGCCAATTACCACTTTCCCAATCGAAGGTCGGGTATGAACCGCCAAAGTACCGCAACAGACCTCTATCATCGTAATTAAATTGACCAATTTAACAATCCCAAATTCAGAACATTTATTAGGAATCGTCTAGGAAATATTTCGTAATGGAATTTCAGTGACATAAATTTTAATATATTGTTATTAAATTTATTATCTATATTCTTATTCAAACACTGACATTTGCTTGTTTAAAATCAAACAAAAAAGTTTTCGAAAAAGAGTTCTAATATCATTCGAATGCTATATTAAAAAAAATGTAAGCTTAAGATTCAAAAGTAACAGCCAAATGTAGCCTGGTGTGTATCGTTGCTTATAATTCAATATTGTATTAGTTTGTACTAAAATTTCTTGGAATTATATTAAAAATCTCTAACAGTAATTTTAAAATATTGATCATAATCGGTTTTATTACAGTTTTATAACGAGTACTTGTATATTACATTAAAAATAAATTGTAACATTTTTAATGGTTAACTTAACATGTTTTTTTTTTTAAGTATACAGCACAAGTCAGACAAAGTTGTAGCTTGCAGTGCCTACCGACCCGGCTATTATTAGACGGATCGATAAACTTGTCTGTAGTACGATTTGACAAATTCATAGCTATGCAAACTGTGTACTATGGGACGCCTTGGATCACCATTAGTGCACTGAATATTTTTCAATATTTCAACACGGACTGATTATCAAACTACTATTGCTAAAACAAGTATAGTTTAGAAATAATCTTGTAGAACCGTCTTATTAATTATCTATTAAAGCGTGGTATATTTTCATACAGCGTAATAATAATAATAATACTCTGTATTGTACACAACAACAATCAACACTATCACACATTACAAATATAGAACAGTGTACAAAGGCGGTCTTATCGCTAGAGTAGCGATCTCTTCCAGACAACCTTGGACATATAGCACCCAGCATAGTGAAAGCGGTAGAGAAGTGTACACAGAGAAGTGACAATTAGTGTCACCTAGAACAATATCAATTATCGAGTACAAATATACATATATAGCATATATACACCATAATACATACATACATAGTAGCGTTGTTATGATTAAGGTTTGTGTTTGTTCCAACAAGCTTAATTTTTTATTTATTTTTTACGTATTGTTTTCTGTTGACTCTTCTGCGAGTGAAAATTATCAAAATTTTATATTTAAACATATTTAACACTTCAAGTTAATTGTATTAATATTGACGCTTGTTATGACTGTTTACTAAAGTACTTTTCAAGAGCTTACTTAAAATTGAGTGTCTCTGTCTTTATTTACCGAGCACATTATTATTTTCTAGCATTCTCATATTGTACAGTTAATCATTTCTCTATCTAAGAATCTAAGAATTAGAAATTCTTCTACTAAAATTAAACAATGGCTTACAAAAGAAATATTATAATAATATCATTCATTTCTTAATAAAAATAGAATAAGAATGCTAACGGCAATCGAAATAAAACAGATTAAAATGAAACACAAATATATATTTTATTTTATTTAAAAAATATCGGTTATATATTAATGTAGTATTAAATTTATTTTTACTAATTTTGTAGAAAATTGAATATTTTGTTTAAGGGCACTCATCTATGGAACTAGCGATTCGAATTGAAAAATGATTTTTGTGTTGGATAGCCTATTTACCGAGGAAACCTACAAACTGTTTTTTTTTTCCTCAAATGAACAGCTAGTAGTACTGTAAGATACTTTTTTGATTGTAAAATCATAATTCCAACGAATGATCTGGGTCGGACGATTTTACGAGTTTGTTTATTTCGCGTTATGTAAACAATCGTAACATTTTCGTTATGTAGTAACTTTTTATATGCTTATTTATTTATTTTTCTTGTACATAAATGTTTGTTAGATCTATTCGTATTATATCTTCATCCATTCGTTTTGTTTATAATAAATGAATAAATAAATATCCTTGACTTTCACACACGTCTGTTAAAGTAAGCAAGCTAATATAACTTTTATTATTGGCAATGTTTTAAGAATATTTTATATGAAGATTTTTAAAATGAAACAAAAGATATGAAAAGTGAATCAATCTATTCTCCTGCAAAGCATTGTCTGGTTTTTTTAATATTGAAAAGTAATCAATCAAATATAAGTTCTTTTTCCAAGTAGGTTAATCAAAAGTTCTTTCAAATTATTTGAACATTCAACGGCTCCCAGTAGGATTTACTCCTATGTCATGGGCACGGAAACACACACAATACACAAGCACAAACGCCCAGGTCACGGCAAACTATATGACCAATATAAATGTTTGTCATATACGGGGAATCGAACCCACAACCACCGGCATAACAGCCAGTGCTGTGACCGCTGCGCCAACGCGTCATCATATTATATTCTAATTAGTCTATAAAAATTTACCGAAATAAACTTGACATACAACAATGAGTACACAAAAGCTACAGTATTCAATTGTACAAGACAGCGTAGTCAGTGTAAGTAATTCTACACAAACAAATAAACTTTATGAAACAAATTAAGGTTGTACTAATTTCATTTTTAAATTAAAATTATACATACATAAATATGCAAACACAATAAAAAATGAAAAAATAAATTACATATAACGTTATGTACCGTTTGAACGTCGCCTTTAAAACGATATTTAAGCGTTCTAGCTGTTTCACATTACCTTTTGTTACTTGGTAATATGTAATACATCTTTATTAATTGTAATAATCACTTATACAAAAGCTAATAAAAAAGAATATTTAGTTAAATTTATAACTGTACTAGCGTCTAATAGAGCTTCAACCCAATAAGGCTTCGTTTATAACTGAATTACAAGCCCAGACTCGTAGGCAGACTAGTTTCGTCTAAGACGTAACCTAATTCTGAGGCCGATTGAAATTTGATTTTACTCGAGAACTTCCATAACTTTCTCGAACTACCCTCGTGATATCAACAAGATTACAGACTCAGCGGGAATAGGATTTGTGTACAACTGTACATGTCAAATAATTGACACGTTTAAAATCAAGATAGTGTGAAACATATTCGACTGTTCTGCATTGGCTCTATTGGAAGATATTCATCTATATTAAGAAACAAATATGAAAAGATAATTAAGTTGTGAAAAACAAAAACAAAAACTACATTACTTCAACGGAATGATAACATACGTATAACACCGTAACATCATAGTAAATTTACGATTTAAGGTATAGTAACTTATAAAATGAGATATTTAATTAATCTACTCGTAAATGATCTTTAAAATATTAATGAACTCATGAATTGTGAAATGTAATTTCAAAATTTATTTTTGTTTTACCCATACATTAGGGAATTCTAAACATTTTTAATATCATATCAAAAATCGACCTTTCCAGCGGGGATCGAACCTGCATCTCCGACTGACCGTGTCGGTGCTCTAGCCAATTAAGCTATGGAACGATGTACTCGTTAGATCAAAATTTTAATATGGTATTTTTATATTCGGTTCTAAGCGACTGCAGGGCCGTCCATAGTGAGTTATTTTACAGAACCCGTATCGCTGGTCGATTTTTGATATGATATTAAAAATGTTTGATTTAAATTTATTTGATTTAAAGCATTTTTCACTTTAAAGTTGAAGCAATA
The DNA here is from genome assembly GCF_905220565.1 of Melitaea cinxia. NCBI lineage: Eukaryota > Metazoa > Arthropoda > Insecta > Lepidoptera > Nymphalidae > Melitaea > Melitaea cinxia. The sequence continues at coordinate 589,819 of NC_059416.1, forward strand.
TGACTATCTTCGACATGATAAAAATTTTTTAATTGGAATATCGATTAGTATTTTGTAAGTTAATTTTTTTCTAGTAATTGAATGTAAACCTTTATTTAGTAATGGTGATATAACAATATCAATTGACATAGGTAGTTTAAGGTCTTTTTTATGACTTGGTCGGTACACAAGCGTACCTGATGGTAAGCAATTACCTTAGCTTATAGACGCCTGCAACACTATAAGCATCGCAATGCTGACCCTACCCCCAATTCTCCCCAGGAGCTCTGGTCACCTTACTAACTACAGGAATACAACACTGCTTGAAAACAGTATTATTTAGCTTTGATCTTCTGTATTGTCGAGCAAATTCCCCAGTCGGGCTGCTCCATATTTTGAGCAGGAAATTACCTGCTGTACCCTAACTCAGTTACATCAGGTCATCAAATCCTAGATTATATTTACAAAATCAAAAAAAAACTCTGATTATAATCAACTATGCTTAGTCTAAACCTAGATTTAAAAATACATAACTTACATAAAACTTTCTCACAAAGCCCATATTAACACAGAGCTACATTTTTTTCAACAATATTGAAATGAAATGAAATGGTATGAAATGAAAATGAAATGAAAACATTTCGTCATAAGATGATATACACACTTAACGAAAGTCAAAATAATCTCATTAAAAAAAAACTCGACAATAATAAAAGAAAGTTAAGTTAGCAAAAAAATCAAACAATAAAATAAAAATTTATATCTTAACATTGGGTACATTACAAACTTAGGTAATATACCCAGTGTTATGTGCAACCTTATTACATAAGAAGGATAAATACCGAATAAAACTAAAGTCATTACGGCTAAAGGAATTTCTATAACGCACACAGCTAGCGGGCAATATAGTGGCGCTATACCTAAATCGTAATGTACGTATAAATGTTTTATTGCCAACAACCACGTCGGAACTCTCTGTTATTACACATTTCAACCCCTATTACCATACGCACGTCCGATTCAACGGGTAGCGTTAGTAAAATATTACGATGGAAATTAATTTTTAATAAGTATATATGTTTATATCTAATATATAAAATTCTCGTGTCATGGTGTTAAACATTGAACTCCTCCGAAACGGCTTGACCGATTTTAATAAAATTTTGTGGGCATATCGGGTAGGTCTGAGAATTGGCCAACATCTATTTTTCATACCCCTAAGCTATAAGGGGGGGGGGGATTAAGCGGGTTAATAACATATATGGCAAAGAAACGTTTGCGGGGTCAGCTAGTGTTTTTATATATATGACTGTCTAAACTGAGTTATACCTCGCTGAGATTTTGTATATGCACATATAATACAAAATTAAAATCAAAATATATATACATACAGTATTCGATTTTGCAATAAAATAACTTTTTATAATCAATGTAAACTACCCACGATTTGGAATATATATTCTACTGAGAAAAACAAATGAGAAACAGTTGGTCGTTATAATCACTACATAGTGTAAAACAAAGTCGCTTCCCGCTGTCTGTATGCAGGTCTTTGAAACTACGCAATGGATATTGATACGATTTTAGTAAATAGAGCGATTCCAGAGGAGGATTATATGTATAATACATGCATAATATAATAGAGAAATACTGATAGTTTTAGAGGTTTCTAATGTGGTGTCGTAAATAAACACATTTTTTGCGCTTACATTGCAAACATTTATTTTATATTTTATATTTAGTATCAGTATTGCACCCGTGCGAAGGCGGCTCGCTAGTTAAATTTTAAAGCAATCTAAGCGTAAATTGATTTATTTTTACTAACGTTGTTTCGCGTTAAAACTGTGAGAAAGGCTTGTGAACGTATAAATTTATGTGATTCGATTACTCCGAAATGGATACATTTTTTTTTAAATAAAATATTGCAAATTATAATTGAAGTTTTTCGTAACAATTTCGTTAGCACTTCGATCTAGTACATACTAGAGTGTATTAAAGTTAGTTCCAATTTGTTTTAACTGAAACTTTCATTCAATGCGGGCAGAAACATACATAATTATGTTTATATCAGATACATACATAAATACATATATTACATGTATATAGTATGATATTTCTCTTGCTAATTTACTAATACCAACTTGTAAAAATAACATATAATGTGTATTTCTTTCCACCAACCCGCAATGGAGCAGCGTTGTGGATTAAGCCCCGATGCTTCTCCTACGTGGAGAAAGAGGCCTATGCCCACTAGTGGGATGTTACAGGCTGAATGCGTATATTTCTTTAACATACTGAATAAACTCTCAGGCAGTAGTAACAATAAGAGCTTATATCAACAATTACTGTCGTAAAATGACAACTAGTGCCGGTTTTACGTTCTTTCTGAGATAGGAAATATAGAGATAACCTCATAAACGATCGCTCGCTTCAGCCTGTAATATCTGATCAGAGCTTAATCCACCACGCTGCTCCAATGCGGGTTGGCGGATATATTCCCTAATATGAGTAACGATCGCTATCAGGTGTACATGATAACAACCGGAACCGACGGCTTAACGTGCTCTCCGAGGCACGGTTGGGAGACCCACAAGGACTGCGCAAACACCCAGATCACGGCAAACACCTGAATGGCCAATACAAATGTTTACATAAACGATCGAGAAATAAAAATTCATACAAATATATATATATATACTCGCTTTTACCCGCGGCTTCGCTTGCATTGAATTTTTTTTTAAAGTATCCTATGTTACTTCTAATACCTCTAAAAATATGTGTACAAATTTTCATGATGATCGGTCAAGTAGTTTTCGCGTGAAAGCGTAACAAACAAACTTACATTCACATTTATAATATTAGTAGCGATGCTTCGGGAGAGAACAAATTGTAGAACGTCGGTTTTATCGGAACTTTTCGTAACCACGAAACTAGAACGAGCTTAAAAATCTAAATGAAATCACAATATTTTTTTGCTATCCGTACACGTACACGTTATTAAATGAATTCCTCAAGTATGACGATTCAATTTACTGACGGCAGTTTCAATATCAGCCCCCATTGTACTGAGTTCGATTCCGATCGTGGCACTGACGTTCCATCTCGCTTTGACGTGATTACATCACGGCCCCCTGATGTATTTAAGTGATTTAATTAAAGATGAGAATTTTAGAAGCAAATTGACAATTTCATTGCTAATAATATTTGTAAAAATGAAATGTGAAAATTGTTAAAGCCGGCTAGCGCATATCGGCTATAAAAGATGATAAAAAACTCATAAGAGTAGGATCTTATTAGTAAATGGTAAATACGCGTGTAAGCTGTCTCGAAAATATATATTTAAAAAATATAATTTTTTTTTTTTTTTATTTGGAATTTTCCTATTGACTGTAAATTCTTGAATGTTCATCGAGTCGAACCTCAAGCCGTTTGAATCTTAATGAAATATGTAACTGAATATTCATTCGGATATTTGAATAATAATCAAATTTTTTTTCGAAGTCCGCAAGAAATGGAATCTTCCATTCCTTCGGGCTGAAAGACTCGAATACGCGAAGTATTCAACGTAAATAAATATTAATTTCGAATTAAACTTTACCTTTATATTAACATTTTAATAGAAAGATAGATTGAGAGGCTCGTTTCATTTATGAAATAATTATCAGACATTTCAATTTATTTTACGAATTAATATTTCACAAATAAAATACTCGTTTAGTTACAAAGTATTCACACTCTGTTATACGTCAACTATTATTACTAAAAGTACATTGTAGACTTCAAAGCATCGCAAGCGCGTTGCCGACCCAATCCCCAATCCCCCCAGGAGCTCTGGTCACCTTACTCACCAACAGGAATACAATACTGCTTGAAAACAGTATTATTTTGCTGTGATCTAACTATTATATATTGGATACTTTATCAGTTAACTGTCTGATATATAACTAAATAATTACCCGCCAGCGCAACAGCCACAAACCAGTTCTGTGACCGTAGCGCCAACGCGTCGTCACATTAGAAAATCGTCATATCGTTCAACTAAATTAACAGTACTAGTACACTTTGACCGTACTAGTACAATGTAACCGTACTAAATAAATACCGTACCAGCACCATTTTACAGAATCTAATATCGCCACGTCATGGCGTATGCCTACAATACTTTATCAGATTGATATCGACCCCAGTTCGTTGACCCGCGCTACGTTCACGCATATCGAATGAACTTTGACGCTCCTTGTACTGAGTGTTAAAAGTTTGTTAAGCAAAACATTTTGCATATAAATATTCTTTACCTTTATATATATGGTATAAAGGTAATACTCGTATATAAAGATATAATACTAATATATTCTAGCTGACCCGGCAAACAATTTTTTGTTACTAAGCGCTATTAAAAATATGGGTTGGTGATAGAAGGGTGAAAAATTAGGTTTGATGTAGTTTGCAATACTAAATCATAATAAAATAATAATAAATACACTGTCAAAATAATAAAATATATATATTTAGGGGTGGGTCACCCTTATCATTTAGAGGTTATTAAAAAACGGTATGGGTCCAGCTATTTCGAAGGAGTTCCGTAACAAACGCCGCGAAAAGAAAATTTTATATATTCGATGATAAGATATGATTGAAGTTTTGACAGTAAATTGATGGACTTTATCTATTTATATTATTTAAAAATAAGAAGTGCTTTTAATTCTATAAAAGTTGTAACCATTTTTTTCTTTAAATAATCTGTCTCAACTAAAGTCAAGTCAAATCAAGAAGTTGTTTTACTTTTCATATCAAGATCATCAGAAATATAAATTGTGTTTAAATTGAAAGAGTTGTCGTACAGTTTCATTACTCATCACGCTACTGAAGTCTCTCGCCGTCATAATTAAGCACCCTAATATATCTGATTGGCTCCAACACTTCGAGAAAAAATCGTAAAAAGTTTCAAGCATCAGGCGCCGGAAAACCTTTTAAAAGCCATCGTATCGGAAAATGGGCTCGGAATTCCGACGCGTCCGGGCGCTCGCGACAAATGCTTATATTGACGTGTAATGGATTTTTGAATGGCGGCGTGTTGGCAGCCTTTCGACTGAATTAAGCGGGTTTGAACCGGCTTGAACCGGTTTAAACCGGCTCGAACCGGTTAAAGGTGGAACCGAGGTGGTTGCGTACGAATGTGTCTAATATCATTGAAAATTGTCGCTGCAATCAAGTTTACGTCGAGTTTAACGGTTCAATTGTTTTTACGCATCTGGGGCGCCTCGGGGGAATCGACAGTTTCAGAGCCTATTTTAATGGTGACGCAAATGGAATGCTTCCGTAATTTTATCGTTTTAAAACCCTCTTCGGTGTTTTATTGAGTAATATCTTCATTTTATTTCGAACTATAACTTTTATCACTATTTATAGCTTTGTATCACTTTGAGTGTTATTCTACATAAGTTTTCTTCTTTTTTTATTGTCAAATTAAAACAAAGACGATACTAAGGACAATATCAGTATTCAAGTATTACATTTGATCAAGATTCAATCATATGACATATATGTATCCAACGGATAAATGTTTCTAATATATTCATTCCGTTTTACCATTAATTAACTGAGGTAGGGCACAGCAGGAATTTCCTGCTCAAAATATGGAGCAGCCCGACTGGGGTAGTACCTCGACCTTACAGAAGATCACAGCAAAATAATACTGTTTTCAAGCAGTATTGTGTTCTTGTTGGTGAGTAAGGTGACCAGAGCTCCTGGGAGGATTAGGGATTGGGTCGGCAACGCGCTTGCGATGCTTCTGGTGTTGCAGGCAGGGATAAGCTACGGTAATCGCTTACCATCAGGTGAGCCGTACGCTTGTTTGCCGACCTAGTGACATAAAAAAAATCCACTTTAGAAATCAGACAATTCTATCGACAAGGTGTGAAATCAAATATTGTATTTTATCTCGAACATAAGTGATTGGTAAACTGTTGGAGAAGATTAAAAAACTTTTATATTTATATACAAGAAATGCTAACAAAGCTCTATCCATTGTTCCAGGCGCGGTTGGTGGTGATGGAGACGACAGCGATGATAAGGAGAAGGAAGAAGAGGCGGAACGTGAACGTCAAGAGGCGATCCGTGAAGCCGAGGAGAGACGCAAGGAGAAGCATCGCAAGATGGAAGAGGAGCGGGAGAAGATGAGACAGGAGATCAGGGATAAGGTTAGTGATGTATGAACTATTAGGTTTAGTTACAGTAGGAACCGCCAACGCTGTACATTACTCCCTTCAGACAACTAGAGCGACGGCCAACGTAAGATTACAGATGAATTAGATAGAGGATGGATGGGGATTGCGGAGAAACGGGATTCCGAGCGCAAATTAGGTAGGGCTGTATCCAGCTGTAGACTGCGATAGGCTGAATTAAAGACACAGGAGGAAATAGTGTGCTCAAAATCTGATTGAAAAGCCTAACTTTGGAAGTTACTCAAATTTACTCTCATGTAGTATTGTGTACCTGTGGTGAGTTGACAGCAGAAGTAAGGTCAGTTAAACTTTTAAAATACTTTTGGTATTACAGGCGTCGATTGACTACGGCAACCGCTAGTGTATTAGATTTAGAATTTATTAGATTTATTATAAGATCTTGTCAACAAATCAATACATGTTAGTCCCACTCTTTTTAGACAAAGTTACTCTTCGTTATTAATGACTTTATTTATTCTGTACCGTGTTTACCCATACTGAACATTGAAGTTGTCACGTTAAACAACAGATACAATGGAACGATTATTAATTTATGAATGCCGGACTAGAAGCAATTACACGGAGTAGTTTGAGACAAATATTTGTATTTGGCATTCAAATGAGCCTTTATGTCATGATTAATGCTACACTAGACAAGTCTCACAGTGTTGGCTGCTTTGAAATTAAATGTGACAATTAAAAAAATTGATAGTGATCGCTGTTCGCGGTTTAGTTCCTACTCGAAACGAATAATTAGATTTACACAAAAGGTTCATTCTAGCCTACTTTGTTCGTATGGGTCAGTGTGTTTTAGTAAGCACGCAAATAGGAAGGCAAAAAACTGCTGTCCATTACCAGTAGCCCAGACCTTTGACCAGTAAACGAAAGCTTATAGGTCATTCCAGTTATTCCCAACAGTATTTCAGTTAAAATATTCTTTACGAAAGAAACTTTACAAAAAACTTGTTACCAATAGGTAACAGCCAATCATAACTCCTTTATTTTATTTTATTTTAACAATATTTCGCTACGATTTCGAATTCACGAAAGCCAATACATCCGTTTGAACAATTAAATCAGCCAAAGAGGTCAAGTGCCCTCCTGACTCTTCACACGTGACGGGTAATTCGTTCGTTCCGTCTGAAGAGTCACTACGCGTTCGACTCGTGTGTATGTTTTGTACACGTTTTATACGCGGTCAATTGAATTTTAAAATTGAACATATATTGTTCGTGCCTTTATTTGTCGTTACAAGAACTTTCCACTCATTTTCAGGACATTTCACTCAATATTTGTTTACGTTAAAACAAATCTCAAAAATTGTATAACTGAATAAGTTTTAAATTAATATTTATTACGCTTTTACGCTAAAACTGCGGAAATGTTTGATATAAAAGTTAGTACATATGGAGATCCAGAGTTAAATATATTGCTTTATATCACGGACCGCTTTTTATTGTGATATCCCCATAGGATCGGGTTTTATGCGAGATGTGAGTAGTAGTATATTTTCATAGTATTTATATATTTTAAAAGTATTCAGCATATTTTATTTCCAAATAGTTATAATATTGAAGAATATTTATGTCGAAAAAATACACAATGGTTGGAGTTCAAGTTATTTTTAAAACCTAATCGAACAATAAAAAAAATGTGTGTATTTACTTATGTACGCGCGTAAGAAGTTATACTTCATTGGTTAACTAACTTTACGTTGTTAACTTTTTCGTTGACTAGCTAACTTCAAGGTGTCGAATTTCTTGTGACTGTGTGCGCGCTTCGTAAAAAACTACTTTCATTATTTTTTCCTAACACGCCAAAAGAAATATAACTTTAAAAATATTTGCGAACTTAGTAGATTTGTTACATAAGTTAAAGTGAATGAAAAGAAAGAAACACGTTTATTATATACATAGTTTTGTAAATTTTAACTGAGGTAGGGCACAGCAGGAATTTCCTGCTCAAAATATGGAGCAGCCCGACTGGGGTAGTACCTCGACCTTACAGAAGATCACAGCAAAATAATACTGTTTTCAAGCAGTATTGTGTTCCTGTTGGTGAGTAAGGTGACCAGAGCTCCTGGGGGGATTGGGGATTGGTCGGCAACGCGCTTGCGATGCTTCTGGTGTTGCAGGTGTCTATACGCTACGGTAATCGCTTACCATCAGGTGAGCCGTACGCTTGTTTGCCGACCTAGTGACATAAAAAAAAAAAAAAAAAATATATATATATATATAATTTGATAAATAAAAAACAAAAAAAAAACACTTTATAGTATTCATAGTACACTAAATAATTGAATTCAATTTGATATATAAAAAGCAACATGGCCGCCACAAATACAGTTACTATTATGCAAATGTTCGGTAATTCATTTACCGAATCGAACGCTACAAACGATTCGATTCCAACGAAATACATAATATCGATATAAATACGACCTATCGTAAAGTAACGCTTATCTGAAACAAGCGATTTACGTACAACACTATTCATAGTACAATTTCATTGACTGCAATGTATACTGTTTAGTCTTAAAACTATTAGGTATTTATTTATACTTACATGAAACTTATTATACTTAGCAATAGGTACCCGAACTGCTGCTGGGCGAAGATGTCTTTCCTCTCATGGTAGATGATAAATTGAGATACGAGTGAACTCTTCTTTAAATGTTATAATGTATATTATTATGACGTATTAGATACATTTTTTATTGTTTATAAAGATTAAAAGGTTATTTTCAATATCTTTCTTTTATTATATTAAAAATATCTTTTTAAAATAAATTTAGCTTTTTAAAATATACTACAATGGACGCAGTATCCTCTATAATTAAAAAAATGCAGCCAGTGTTATAAAGATCAAGTTTATTTAAAAAGAAACAAAGGCTTTATAATTTCTAGTTTCCTAGCTTAAAATAGAACACAGCAAAGGCCATACGGACGTATGAACTAAAGAAGTACTGCAAGGTAATTTCTTACGTAACGCGCTCTTACCGCCATTTTGTACTTTGGCAGTAATTAGTCACAAAATGGCCGACTTTAATTTTTTTTTTAATATATATCTTTGTCGTAACATTTTTTATATAAAACTTTAGTTTTATCGACATTTTATTTAAAATAAGATAAAACAAAAGCAAATATAAAATAATACTCGAATATTCATACTTATGAATTTATAAGTAGGTAAGTTGTAAAAATATTATTCAGACAAAAATTCAGAATAGGTCTTACAGATGTCTAAACGGAGTGGTATGAAGAGGCCTTTTGACCTCCCTACCTCTCCCTCCCGCCGCGGCACAGATAAAGAATGTTCGTGAGGGGTTAATTAAAAAATAAGCCGGATACCGCGATTTCTTTGTTGTTGATTGAAATGGAACTTTTATGTGTTTTGTACGATTTCATTGGATATGCGGTATTATTTATTATAGATATTTATCTTTTTTTTAATTCTTAATATAGGGGAGGGATTACTTCATATTGTGTATTATGTATTATTCTGGTTTTTGTTAATCTAACAGTCTATATATGTGCTTATTTATTCGGGCTTTAGTAGGATTTTGACAGTATGGAAACCGCGTAAGTTCTTTACTTTCATAAGAAGTCTTAAAGAAAAATATGTTGTTATAATTCCTGTCCACCATTATTAACTTTTGTTTTGGATTATTTAACTTTTTAAATTGCCAAATATTTTAAGTGTAAAAAGTCTGTGGATTGCGAAGGACTTTCAATTTTCATCTTAACAAAAAACCCAAGATGGGATTAGCTCTTAAGATTAAATTGAATTTAATTAAAAATCTCTTTACTCGATTAGGCCGTAAAAGTACCGTAAAATCATCACTGTTATATAACAACCTAAATTCTTCAAAAATTAATTATCGTCAAAATGAAGCTACCGCTTCGAAAAGTAGATTTTTTAGAGAAAAAAATTTTCATTTTTCTTCTCATTACGTAAACAATAAAGTAAAATCTCTTTAGCTAACAAACGGTAAATACAATATTTCTATTGTGTCAAAAAAAAAAGTTATATTATCGTCTGAAATTATTTATTGATAAACAAATGTATTTCTAAAACAATACTCAAGCAAAAAATGTTATAAGATATACGAAGAGGCCACATGGCCTTGTAGATTAATAACATATGTATAATAAAAATTACCCTATCTTTTCCATAAAACGACCACTTTAAGAAGACTGGCACTTTTGCACCAAAACTTTTTACTCATTTTATAATTTGTTTTATAATTTCAACGGTAGTATTTTTGAGTGTTGCCCTTTTTTGTTGGAATTCGATGTAGATTTGGGTAGCTGTCAAAATACTATAGTAGGCACTAATTTTTTTATGACGTTAAAATAACGGGTGTCTTCGCTACACTATAAGATATCATGGCTTATGATCACATTTATACAATAATTTTTTTTATGTGACCGTTTTGTACTCAAGAAGCTGTTAACAGGGCATTTAAAAAAGGCAGTTCTACTTTAAAAAGACAATAAAATTATTAAATCAAACCAGTTCCGAGCATTCAGTAAGTAATTTAGAAATTCGTCTCAAACTAACGACCATCTCAGCCACTTCACAGCATCACAAGTTTAAATTTCTGTACGAGTTCCTTCCACTGGCTCATTACTAACTGGTGACTGGTAGCTGGGGACCCATTAGCCGACACTGGTGTTCAAACGTTGCTCTAATAAAATTTACTCTTCCTAATGCTCCGTCAAAGGGTTCGATAATTTCGTCATAACTCGCCGTATGGTGCCACTGTCAGCGGATATTTAATTAGAAAATGAATTCTGTTTTAACGTCAAGTTTAACTCTAAATATAATTACACATTTATTTTGTTAAAGTTCCAAAAAAGAGTTACAAAACTAAAACTAGTTTTTTGAGTAAAATGTGTTGTTAATAAAAGAACTTTCATTAAAAATTAAATAACAAAAAGAAAAGTTCAATTCAAATGTCCTTTCAATATATTTTAATCATACAAGCGTTATTCAAAAGGCGACTTTCCAATACATAATAAGATCACGTTCAGAGGCGTCACGATCTCAAATTGTAGGAACCGACGCTTATTGGTTTTACATATGTAAAGTATTGGATACGTCGTTTATATAAAACCTTTATGTTGTACTGAATACGGATCGCGAAACAGAACAGTTTCGTTAGAACATTTACTAAAGAATTTTATTGTTTTGTATAGTGTATCTTTGTACAATACTTTTTAAGGCAAACAAAAATATGTCCCAATTAATGGTAGGCGGTTACCGCAGCTTATGAATGCGGGCAAGACCAGAAGCATCGCAAAGGTCTTTCTAACCCTACCCTCGACCCTCCCCGGGAACTCTGATCACCTTACTCACCATAAGAACACAACACTACTCAGAAGGAGTGTTATTTAGCTGTCATTTTTAAGGCTAACGCACTTCCCCAGTCGGAGTTCTGCTCATTTCAAGCAAGTTACAAGTCTCGGAAAGTCTCATGAAATATTCTAAATTTCTTATTCGAAGTAAAATTTCTTTACGCACACTTGACTTGGAGAGTTAGCTGGTGAATGCGTAACGAGAGCGTTACGAAAAGTATGATTGGGCGAGGCGAATAGAGCAAAATAAAGAGGTGCGAGCACACATTTTCTTTCTCTCTTGTTCTCATAGCCGTTCTCATACGTTTTTTATATCTACAACACAGTACAGGCCTATTGTGCAAAAGTTGTAATTAAGTCGTGTGGTCTAAAGCACACTCGTTTTTTTTCTTTTACAATAGCACGAGTATTATTTCTAGAAAATTTAGCTTTCAAATTAGACTTAAAACTAGCATTTGTCAGTTTTGACAAATTCATTCTATCTACTAAGCCAATTCGATTCAAGTGGATGTCTGTATAATCTTAATTAAGCCTTTAAAAATAGCCTTAATCTTAATATATACGTATAAATAGCCTTATCGTTTCCTATATCTACTTAAATTAAAATTAGTGCCCCTAACTAGAACGTTAAACGCAATTTTATTGGGAGGGCAAATTACTTTCAGCTTTCTGTAAGCGCAGTCGAACACGCATATAACTTTTGTACAAATATAACCTTTAAAGTGCTTCCTTTAATAGCTATATTAGCTTGAACCTTTACAGGCCTGTGACCTTGTATAGTAGGGACTATCTATAAACGATTTATTTCGTGAATTTCTTATGAACGTCGTAAATTTTAAATTATTAGTGTTATACCCTTATATTCTGGTCATATATTATTTTAAAAATTGCTAGTTTTGTAGATAAAATTCTGGTACTGTGAATATGTGAATGTCTGTGTGATGAATTATACTTCACTATAAACTTGATGATAATCACGTAACTTTTATACTGTGAAAGAAGTGATTAATTTTAAGTTAAAATTTAGCGGTAACAAATAAACAGACAAAACAATAACATTTATTTTTCATATGTAAGAACAAGTAACTTAATCCCATGGGACGATTCTTCTTTTTTACAGAATAATATTTAAAATTGGTGAACGTTCAGAAACAAAAACAAAATATTTCTAAGTAATATTTTAAGTCGAATTCATTACTTAATATTGAGTCTGAGTATTAAGAATTATAATACAGAAAAAGAAAAGGCGCGCATTGCTATTTATAGATAATAATTTTCCCTTTTTAACTGTATATATATCTCCGTAATCCACCTCGAGGAACAAGAGTCGTTTAATGAGGAGAGTTCTGAGTAGGGTCGACGCGTGGACAAAAATTTGTTTAATATTTTTAAAACAAAAACTAAGAAAAAAATTCAAAGCAATAAATACATGTTTTATTTTTCGTTTTTCAAATCGCCTTCAAAACCTTTGTTTTAATAGTTTAGATACTCTTAACCGACCTCAAAAAACGGAGGTGGTTCTCAATTAAATTGTTTTTTTTTTGTATGTGTTAACTTCATAACTTTTTAATGGGAGTACCGATTTTTCAATGACAAAAAAATAAAAAAATTATTATGTCACGTAACTTTAAAAATTGCTTTCTACTAAAGAATTAAAAAGTTAAATCACAAATAGACAACAATCACAATTTTTTCAAAGTCGATTAAAAGTAAAATAAGATATTATAAATTAAGAATGACATCCCTTGTACAAAAGAACACTAATTACTACGACGCTGCAAGTGGGGCCACGCCCTACAATTAAAACTTAGCAACTCTGTAACTTAGGGCGCGTCTTAACTTATGGAGTGCTTGATGTTATTTCGGGTGTATCGGCAAATGTCTCGTAATAAAGCTTTTTACGAACGACGCGGGTCCTCCATTAGGCATCTTCTTGACAATCTTGAGATTTATTGATAAAAATTTTCTTCTGTTTTTTTTTTAATAAATACCTGTTTTTCCAACAGCTGTTAAGGCTATGTGATGATGATGATGACCATCGAATCCCACTTTATTTATGGAATATTTCCATTTTTACACCTTTGAAATTATAGTCTGTAGTTATTTATTTGAGGTGACGCAGGCCTCAATGGCTTATTTTGCCTGCTGTTAAAGTATATTCGTAACTTATGCGCAGGATAAACTTTTAATCACATCCGATGAAGCAGGCCTCCAAGTAATTGAATTTTATTAATTTTTTTTTCTAATACTAGCATCCCGCCCCGGCTTCGCGCGGGTATTTAACAAAAAAAATAAAATATTTTTTCCCCTATTTTTTTTTAAAATATAATATAGCCTATGTCACCCGCAGATAGTGCAGCTTTCCAATAATGAAAGAATTTTTCAAATCAGTTCAGCAGTTTCGGAGCCTATTCAATGCAAACAAACAAAACAATTAAATAATTCACCTTTATAATATTAGTATAAACTACAATTTGTAGCTCAATGAAAAAGTATATTTGTTTACAGTTTAATCATTGTATGTACACATATTTCAAGACACTTGTGTTGCTTCAAGAAACGTAACATCAACCGAAGTGGTCCGATTCACTTCAGATCCAAGATAAATAGTTCACATTTAAGACGAACTTCGAGCCAAGTGCGTCGCACTCGACGCTTCGACAGACAAACAAACAAACACTATTAGAACGTGTAAACATTTTAAGGAAACTTTTTTAGTAAACGGTGAAATATTTACAAAATAACGTCAGTAAATTGCAAGTGTAAAATGTACTTAAACACTTCTGTCGATTCTGAATTAGTTTACTGTAATACTGTGACAGTCTTAGTTACACTACTGTGATTCGATGAATAAATTTGACCTTAATCCACTATCTTACTCAGTAGTTTCTGGATACATATGTTGCATAGTTTCACTTGCAAATCGAGTTGGTTCTAACGAAAGTACAATCAACAAAAGCGCTTGTAACCTTGCGTCGCTAGCCCTGAATCTGCTGCCTTCTACATACAATATTCCCTTCACAAATAAAGCTACATCATATATTTCATCAGTTCGTGTTATTTATTTTTAATTTCCTAATTGTCTATTTTTTGTCTATTAACACCATTTTTGAATTTTTGAATTTTTCGATTTTTGATTTTACTTTTGCTTTATTTGTTTTTATTTTACTTATTGATTTTTTCATTTAATTTTGTTTTGTTGTACTAACCCAATATGGACTTAAAATTTAGTCTGAAATAACGTATTATTATTATTATTATTATTTATATATCTTAATAAATTGTAGCGATTACATCACCTCTACGAGTTAACTACGACGTAGTATGTCGTAGCATTTACACATCAAATATTAGGTTGAACGCTGCTAAATACTTATCAATATTATTTGAAATAAACTTAGCTTCGTAAATCCTTTCGTAGGTTCTGCTTTGAATATTAAATTTTCTTACTTATAACATTATGATCTCATAATGCTTTATTTTAAGGAATTATATTTTGTATTGAGAACCTTTAAACCAACAAATCAGTTTCACGACAATTTGAACATAGTTCATTATTTAGCCATAATCCGAACACATCGACCTTTACGATCGAGATGCAAGCTAACACGGTGGCCTACTTGTTCCGATATTAATTACCGCCTACATATTAATTTATAACAATTTGCTTCTAATTTATTGATTTACGCGTAATAACACGATCATGTGGCGTACTAATTTTTAACCGCCTTTAAAAAAAGGAGAATTCTACATTTATGTCCATGTATTTGAAATGGGACTAAGAATGCGTTTTTTCTGTTAAGTTTTTTATACTAAGTCGGCAAACAATCGTACGGCCTACATGATGGTAAGCGGTTACCGTAGCTTATAGACGCCTGCAACTCCAGAAGCAGTTTGTTGCTGAACCATAGCTTTTCCGAGTCGGGAAACCCTCTCCAGGAATTCTGACTACCGTGAACACCACAGAAACACAACACCACTTGACGGCAGTGTCGATGCACTTCCCCAGACGGGCTACATCAGATTTGGAGCAGGTAAACATCCTGCTCTACCCTACCTCAATTAATGCATATATTACGGAATGTCTGTGCCAATTGTAAATACTATCCTAGGGATGGGGGAAAGAATGGAGATGAATACACTTTGCTACTTAAATGCAATTTAGCTGATATTCCAAAGTAAAGGAAGTAAATTAATCATTAACCTGATAATTAATCATTTAACTGAGGTAGGGCACAGCAGGAATTTCCTGCTCAAAATATGGAGCAGCCCGACTGGGGTAGTACCTCGACCTTACAGAAGATCACAGCAAAATAATACTGTTTTCAAGCAGTATTGTGTTTCTGTTGGTGAGTAAGGTGACCAGAGCTCCTGATCCATTTGGGATTGAGTCGGCAACGCGCTTGCGATGCTTCTGGTGTTGCAGGTGTCTATAAGCTACGGTAATCGCTTAGCATCAGGTGAGCCGTACGCTTGTTTGCCGACCTAGTGACATAAAAAAAATCTAATCAAAGGAAACAAGTTTTTCAAGCCTAAACTGTTAATTAAACTGTTCTGGTTTATAAAAGTCAGCCATTTGTCCGCCATCTTATAATATCAGTATGCGTATATGTATATCCGAATCAAGTGATTATTATTTTTTTTTTTTTTTTGAAATTCCTGCTGTGCCCTACCTCAGTTATATTTAAAATCAACTCTGTACTTTTTTTTAATTTCCTTTGTAACAGCCTCGCCGATAATAAAGATCTACAGCAATAACTGCAATAATAATCAATGTAAATACTGTAAACGTAAATAAGTTTCAATTATTAAATGTAAAATAAAACAACGCAAACAGATTTAATGAAATATGATTAAATGTGGCTTAACCGCGGAACCATAGCGATGACTGTTGACAGAGCAGATCTGATAAGTTATATTAATTATAAAATTGTTTATTAGTGCTGTTTGAATTGAATTAATTTGTAACGTAATGAGATAAATCACGGATATTATTAGTGTGACTTTATTCATTAAATCATATTCATCCATTTCATAAAATATTTCTGATGATATATTGACGCAGTGGTCATTGCAACTTATCTATACATAATATAAAACAAGGTCGCTTCCCGTCTGTATGCTTGGATCTTTAAAACTACGTAACGGATTTTGATGCGGTTTTCTTTAGTAAATAAAGTGATTCCAGAAGGTTTATATGTATAATACATGCCAATTATATGTCGCTTTTTCAAAAGTAACCTCTAAAGAAAACATGTTTGTTGACATGTTCTAATGAAAAAAAACCTGTGAACGTTGTATATAAAGACATTCTGTAGTACATTTACTATCAGTATTGCACTCGTGCGAAGCCGGGGCGGGTCGGTAGTGTTTAATACACACGAAGAATCTTTGTATAGGTCACAAATGACTTTGTAAATTGTAGTCGTGATTTAGATCTTGTGTTGTGTGTGTTACGAAGTACCCACGACTTACCCCACTGGGAGTTATTGAGTGTGAGGGGTTAAAATTATTGTTATTGTTCATGTTTGATATATTAACATGATTTATTGGGCTTCAAGTCAGGCTTAAACATCATTAGAAGCCGTCTATTACACACACAATTTATTATAGATATTATTATAACTATACATAAATACAAGATAATAATTTATTATATACCATACACTTAGTAAAAAAAAATTACACAGAAAAAAACAATAAATAAAAAAACTGTCTGGTATCGTGGGATACCAGATAGGAATGAAATTCTTTATTATAAAATATTAATTTCAAGTTCTATGTGAGGTATAAAAAAAAATTCGGTTATAGAGTTTTTATTTCTTTTTCTTTTTTATTTTTATTTTATTTACAATGATTTACAAAAATATATAATAATTATCGAATGATATAATAATATAGCAAAATACACTTATAATACTCATAAAAATAAGATGCTTTTTTAACTTTACAGGCGTGTTTTGTCGGCTAGGGTACCCCTCCGCAATGCCCTATAAGCAACTTCGTTCTAATGTCAACATTTTCGTATACTTTAAATGTTTTGTATACAAAGATCGTTCAGCCCACGCTAGTGTAGCATGAGGGATTGTTCATCTCACAAATTCACGGAGCAAATCGCTCGCACAGCCACCGTAAGAACATTTTCACTACATTGAACTCTGAACACGGTACGGTCAGCAGAGTTATATAAAAAAAAACGAATTTGCTTTCCACACGACTGAAGTAAAACTTACTAAACGTAACTCTCTCTCTTTCTACTTTCACTAACTTATATCTCCCTCTCAAATTCCGTTCGCCTCGCCCGATCACACTTTTAGTAACGCTCTCGTCACGCATTCACCAGCTTACTCCCCAAGTCAAGTAAAGAAGTTTTGTTTCAAAAATATTTTTAAGAAAAAAAATACCAAAATCAGAAAAAAGTACCAAAATTAAGAAGTAATGATTGAGCCTGTAACATCCTACTGTTGGGCACGGACCTCTTTCTCCATGTAGGAGAAGGATGGAAGCTTCATCCACCACGCTGTTTCACTCGGGTGTACAGATGACGTAATAGCGAAGTTTTTTTTTTCATTTCTTCGTTCGTTCTCAGTCATTTCCAGTAGAACATGAAATATTTTACAAATATAAATTGGCCACAGTTTAGTTCAACTATTACTCACTATACAGGTTTGTTAGATCTCATTTACACTAATAATTTTTGGTTATCTAAAGGTACTTAATAATATTTGTAATTTACTGTCACTTCAGCGGATCTACACTCCAACATAGTATGTAGTAGTCTTAACTTATATACTTATATATGTATATATAATGCATTGGGTTCACTGTAATATTAGATTTAAGTTTTTTAATGCATTAAATAAATAAATAAATAACATTATATAAAAATCACAATAAATATATTGTCCACGTTTTCTGTCGTCATTACCATATACGTAATTTTCACCCCGGCCTCGCATTACACGCACCGTCGCGCTGCGCCGATATTGATGTGATTTACATTCACCCCATTACTCGATTTTTATTATATTTCAAGACGAAAATTTATTACAATTTTTTTTTTACTCTCCTTCAAGTGTTGTGACAAAATTGAAAAATTTTATGTTATCGCTAAAATGGAAATATGATATACAACTCATTTTGTATCTCGTACATTTTTAAACTTGTCGTGTCTTGTCTGTTTAAGGTATAACGCTATGTCACACCATTGATTTTCTCGCTACTGGGGTCGTATATTATATCCCATAAATTATGTAAATCGACTATGTAATAAATTAGAAGTAGTGGTTTCTAAATATATATATTTTTATGTATTTTATATTTTAAATTAAATTCCTTGTAATATAAAGTAATGATATTATTATTAATAATACGTAATGCTCTATAAGCAGTATCCAACGTAGGGAGAGCTTAAAGTACTTTTTGTCTCAAATCTTCCACTAAAAAAATTGTAGGTATACTTACGGCCAATCTAAAAATATGGTCTCATACGCTATTCGTCGATATCATCATCAACTTACAATACCAGTATCCAAAGATGTTTACTTTCTTTTTAATGTAAAAGGTTAATTTAAAAATTATGAAAAATATATATATAAACTACTGTTTGGAGAAAAAACTAAAAGCATCAGCAAACGTACGGTTTTAAAAACGACAGAATATTATCTGTCGTATTCGATTTAATACGATTTCAGTTATAAAATGTTTTGAGAAATGCTCGAAATAAGGAAGGTTGTGACATAACAACTAATAGCTTGGTTGTGTCGGGTGATACCCGCAGATTGCCGCAGTAATGCTGTTACCAACTCATCTGCCGGGAAATTGATGGAGACTCCGCTTAAAATCCCCAT
Source organism: Melitaea cinxia (assembly GCF_905220565.1). Lineage (NCBI taxonomy): Eukaryota > Metazoa > Arthropoda > Insecta > Lepidoptera > Nymphalidae > Melitaea > Melitaea cinxia. The sequence goes on from NC_059416.1 coordinate 609,232, forward strand.
CTTAGTTGAGATAAATTCCACCATAGATTTTTATTTATGGTAAATTTAACTATGTTTAATAATTTTAGACCGGATTTTATAATAGAACTTCATCATATAAAAAACGTATTTGTTGTATTAAATTATATGTTTCTAAAAACTACTGAAACATACTAATGTTGCACAAATTAGAAACTTGATGAAATTTTAATACTAGTAGAAGGTCATGGAATTTTTAGTTGTTAACAATTGCATCAAGAATTTATTAGGCTTAATTTAGGCTGGATGAGGATTGCGGAAAACCGGGATGTCTGGCGCGAACTTGGGGAGGCCTATATCCAGCAGTGGACTGCAATAGGCTGAACTGACTGACTGACTGCATTAAGAATGAAATAGTTTTCAAATAGTTTTCATAACTATTATTTAATGTAATCTATAATAATTACTGTCATTAATAAATAATTATTCAAATGTAATAGTACAAAGAAGAAGATTGAACAAGAATGCGGAGAAGAGGAAAGAATAAGGGAGAATAAAGAAGAAGTTTAAGCTCATGGATGTGAAATTGACTCTAGTAGGGAGTCCGTTTAACACGCGACTCCCTAATCGAGTCAGGTTGACTTCTTTGAGGCTTTCTCGACGCTCTAGAAGATGTAAGAAGAAGAAGAGGTAATTAACGAAGAATAGAAATTACAAAGAATTATTTAATATATATTTTTAAAATAGTTTATTACCAGTATACGAATGTCATACAGGGCTATCTACCCTCATTTTGCATGTGATGTCATAATTTTTTATTGAAATTAGTCAAGTTATAGTACAAAGAAAATTATTGCTATATTTCTTTTTTTATATAAATAATTGTTTAAACACAACGTTTAAAACAATTACACTACAACTGTTCTTTATATTTGTATAGTATGTGTTTTTACTCGTGTGTACGTGTGTGTGTGTGTGTGTGTGTGTGTGTGTGTGTGTGTGTGTAAATAACGTTGAAATTTAACAAACCTTTGTATTTCTTATTCCAGAGACATTAGTTTTTACATATTTTACATAAATAATACATATATACTTAAATCTTATTTACTAAAAAAACTGCTTAAAAATGTATTTCGAACAAATTTTTAAAGCCTGTATGTATTATTCATATTTTATTAGTATTTGTAAAATATCGTTTGATTTATATATGTTATATTAAGTCATATTTTATTTAATCAAGTCTTGTGTAATTTAAAGTCTTATATAATAAATAAATAAATAAATATATAACTACACAATACACACACGGTCGTCTGTTTCTAAAACTGCAATTTTTTTTTTTTCGATAAACATACTTATAAATAATACATATATAAATAAATATATATATATTACACCCAGATCCGGGGTGGGAATCGTACCCACAACCCCCGGGTAGACTGAATGTTATATTAAGTCATATTTTATTTAATCGAGTGTCTTATATAATCTAAAGCTTTATATAATATGTAATCGTTCTCGGCAGTGAACTAAATCATACCTCTGGACGTTACATGTAAATACATTTTTGAGAAAAATTAAAATTTCAAAGTCTCTCTCATTTGGTTAATCCACCGGCTCGGTCCGGATATCGTTATTTCACCGCGGACCGACGCACCGACAGACGAAATTAAATTTTATTACGACGAAAAATATTTTTTAACTTAATTGGATGAATATTTTTAATGTTCACTCTTGATAATTATTATTAATTCGTGTTTGTCTTAATGGGGAGTGACGTGTTGCTTAGTTTTAATATTTGAAGGTTGTAGATATAATACACGTTGGCGCAGCGGTCACAGCCCTGGCAAACATTTGCATTGACCATATAGATGTTTGTCGTGATCTGGGCTTTTGTGCTTGTGTATTGTGTGTTTCCGGACCCCGACACAGGAGAAAATTCTTCTGAGGGCAGTGAAGCCTTTAATTATTTATTTATATAATATGTACTTAAAGTTTATGTGGGATATAGTGTCTAAATGTGATAATGTGTTTTTATCGTGTTCAGACTTTATATATTAATAAATCCTGCAAATGTTTCCATACAAAGATTAAATATTTAAAAAAATAAAAATAGGTAAAAAAACTTTTTAAGTTAAACGGTTTTATGTTAAACATACATTGCAATGTTTAAGATAAATGTACTAAAAACCAAAAAATAATAAAATAGATACAGTCGTGGGAATTATAAACATATGCATAGACTAGACTAAAATAAAACCGTGGGGCACGTCAATTGTCTACAATCGTTGATTAAAATGTTTGTTTTGTAATGTTACACTATAATTAGGCAGTTGTTCAACCGACAACGATGGACGTGTGATAAGTAGGGCTAGAATGTGGAAACAAGCTAGCAAGCTCGATTATAAGCGAGTTTTAGGGTTTCATAGTGGTGAGCGAGTAGTACTTTTATCATATGTTTTGTCGATCAAAGACAAACTACGAGCAGTGAAACGATTCCTCGCCAGCCAGCAGTGTGAATGTCCAACGATAAACTAGTTGAAACATCTCTTTTATTTACATGGAGTGTATAACTATTGGAATTTCCATGAGCAAGAAAATAGTAAGTAATTTCCTCACCGTCTGCGGGCCAACTGCCTATTTTAACGACGAATTAAACGATTCTTCTATCGCACATTAAGTCGATAATTTGTAGACAATTGACGTGCCCCACGGTTTTATTTTAGTCTAGTCTATGCATATGTTTATAATTCCCACGACTGTATCTATTTTATTATTTTTTGGTTTTTAGTACATTTATCTTAAACATTGCAATGTATGTTTAACATAAAACCGTTTAACTTAAAAAGTTTTTTTACCTATTTTTATTTTCTAGTTTTTAGTTTTTATTTCGCATTCTGTTTAATTCATTTAGTGCTTCATTATTGCAAGGACCATCTTAAATATTGAGGTTGTATAGTGCACTGTATTCTTCTTGTCAAGCCCTTTTAGCCCGGGTATCAACCCATATTGGTGGGATTGATAAAAAATTGTTATCAGACATTTGGTAGCGGCGGCCAGCTTAGATTTCAATTTTGCATAGTAAATTGTATTATACTTGTTGAGACCTTTCATTTGATACCCATGTTGATGGGATTGATAAAACCTAAGCTATCCGCCATTTTGTAGAGGCCGCCATCTTGGATTTTAATTTTATATAGTACATTGATTATACTGGTTGAGCACTTTCATTTGATACCCATATTGATGGGATCGATAAAACCTACGTTATCCGCCATTTTGTAGCGGCCGCCATCTTGTATTTCAATTTTTTATAGTATATTGTATTCTGCTTGTTGAGCCCTTTCATTTGATACCCATATTGATGGGATTGATAAAACCTACGTTATCCGCCATTTTGTAGCGGCCGCCATCTTGGATTTCAATTTTTTATAGTATATTGTATTCTGCTTGTTGAGCCCTTTCATTTGATACCCATATTGATGGGATTAATAAAACATAAATTATCCGCCATTTTGTAGCGGCGGCCATCTTGAATTTATAATGATAATGAATAAACATAATTGTATTGTCACCAAAATCCAAAGTGTATACAAAATTTCAGATTAATCGGTTGACAGGAAGAGGGTGAAATTTGAATTACTAAATTTGACCCAAGAATAAATAATAAAAAATAAAACAAACGGGGTGAGCAAAATAAAACCGTTTAATAAAAAAAGAAAAAAGTCTTATCCCGGATAGTAATTTCTTACACGTAACCTCTAAATATAAAGAAAGTGTTCTTAAGAAAAGTTAAAATGCTTATTTTAATTTAATTTCACAAATTTTTTTTATTAAGCGTTTGAAAAATACGAAAACTAAACACATTTTCTACAATTATTTGACAAAATATGAAAACGTCATATTTTTACGATAGAAAATTTAAAAATACTATCATAATATGACAAATCGGAATATTTCATTGATTCAATGCGATATCGAGTACAGTAAGTTGAGTTGAGAGCACGAGATGATTCGTTTTTGATCTTTGACGTGGGTCGCGTGAACATTAAAAAGGCTTATCACGAATTATCTTAATAATAATGAATAATAAATAAATTCTTTATTTGACAAAATACTGTATAATTTCATAATCTAAAAGAAAGGAGAAAGGAAACGTTTACTTTGCGCAGTCGGAAACTAGGAGTTACAATATTGTTAGTGCTTGAGGACGTCCCACACTGCGTTTTCCAAGACGCATTTTATTTATTTTATAATTATAAAAGTAAAAATATTTTGTGATTGAAAAAACGTAATAAAAACAGTTTAATGTCTAAATTTTATGACAATTAATTACCCGTGAAGCAACAAATTGTGATTATTATTGTAAGAAAAAATCCAAAGAAGGATGAATAGAATCAAACATTATTTTAGTATAGATAAAGTGATGATATGACCATGGCCTGTGAAAAAAAGTAGAAAATAACGCACACATCCAAAGTCCAAAGAAAGTAACAATATGATAAAATAAAATAACTCAAAATTAAATATTCAATGTATTTTTTGTAATTGAAATACGTTGTTGTTATTTTTGAATTACAAATATAATGATTACATAAATTATAATTCCAAATACCTCTGATATTTATTTACTTCATTATAAAATAAAATAAATATATTCGCGGAAAATCTTTCGTATAATTTAAATAATTATAATACACGTAAATGACCTTCATCTTTTAAAATGGCAGAAATTTAGCTTTTTTTATTAAAATTAATCGTAATACCGCTGAGCGAAATGATGTTACTTAGACGTCCCAAAAAAAATATAAACAAACAGAACTCTTAATACAAGCTTGCGATATCCTTAATGAGCACTCTGGGGAGTTGTCCTTAAAATTAAAAAAAAAATCCGCCATAATCAATGGAGATCGCGACCAAAGAGGATTTACTATCGGTCTGTAATTCTGTATCATAATTAAGCCGCTTAGCAAGAATTGCTGATACTTTCTTTCATTTCATTGAATTTTAATATTGCTGGAAAAAATATTTTTTAAAGATTTTACCTTAAGAAACGATATGAGGCTGGTGATATGAAAAAAAAAATGCGTGGCGTCATGGGACAACAGATAGGAACGAAGTTCCTTATTACGTGAATATTAATTTCAAGTTCTAGTTGAGGAAAAAAAGAGAACAATTATTCGCATTAAAAAATTATAGAATTTTTTATTAATAAAAATCAAAAGTTACTTTACAAAATTATCTTAACACTTTTATTTTATTCACAAATATTCATACATAAAAATAATAAAAGACATCGCGTAGACTATACATTAGACACCATAGCGAACGTACATAACAATCTTACTCCACGCATTTTCGTTACGGACGTTTTTTGCCGGGTACCTTTTCGCAACGCGCCATAAGGAACTTCGTTCCAAAATATGGAGTGATATCGCATGAAACAATAACGCTAACCTGCGCTGGGAAGGACGCTTTAACGCAGGACTTCTCTTTGCGAGAAAGAGATAAATATAATTTTAAAATATGAAAGTAATAGTTCTTATAGACTAAACTCCAGTAACGTGTTTGAACTGACATACATTCTTTTTCATAATGAGGCATGTTTTTTTATATATATATAACTAGGTCGGCAAATAAGCGTACGGCTCACCTGATGGTAAGCGATTACCGTAGCTTATAGACGCCTGCAACACCAGAAGCATTGCAAGCGCGCGACCCAATCCCCACTCCCCTCCCCCCTCCAGGAGCTCTGGTCACTTTACTCACCAACAGGATTACACGTGGACCTGTGTACCGTCTATTTGCCGGTTTTTTCAGTTCTATATACTCGTATATTTTTGAGTTGTAACAATTAGATAATGAAGTTTTCACATAGAAACTAAAATATACTTAACTCGTATTTAATTTGTCAATAATACATCTATATTTTTATAAAAACAATGTACATGTTGAATTTCAAAAACAAATTAAAAAAGTATAATTTCGTATTTGTTGAATAAACAAAAATTTACAGGAGCAATGACAATAAATAAAGCAATATTGGAAGTAATATCGGAGCCTTTGGGAAATTACCCCGAGACCACCAGAGCAGAGTTAAACGTATTAACTTTTCTTCTCTGTAATATATACTAATGTGGTTATTTTTTAATATAAATGACTGAATGAATATATTTCGTGTCAATATTTATAACAAATGCTATTTATTTTAGATTTACGAGAAATAAATTGGATGAATTACTTATTTCCCTTATCAGTACGTTAAAAAATATTATAACGATTTAGAAATACAACGACAGAAACAGTCGTGGTTTGCTTCAGTTCAAAAAAATTAATTGCAGTAATTTAATAATTTTAATTAAAGTTTCAGAAAACATAAAACTTAATGCTCTGGTAGTTTTAGTCTTAACAAAGAAAACAAGCCAAGGAGTGATGTCAGGAGACGAAGCAATCAAAAGTATTTTAATACTGTTATATTTATTATTTTAATACAGTAAATTAAAAAATCTTCTGCGTGGAAAAAGAGGCCTATGCCCAGCAGTGGGATGTTACAGCTTGCATCGTGAAATTGAAAATATATCGTAAGGTTGAATTTAGGGCAGTGTTTGAAGTTGGGAGTATTGAACACTTCAGCATTTTATAAAGGATTCAGATTATTCAGATAAACTGACCTACTCTAAACTAATTTCTTTTGTTGGGCTTGTTGTTTAAACATTACATAGAACTTGTGTTAACTTTATGTCTCTAGTAAAACAAATCTGATATAATTTGTGTAAAACGACTTCATACGAGCCAATGTCCAATTAATTTAAAGGAAATTTAAATCTAAAAGGTATCTAAAACAATTTAACAAAGTATTAACTCAAGTATTATTTTGTTTTCAGTACAAAATCCCAAAGAAAGAAGAGATAGCGGAACAACAGCAGCAGGAGCCAGACAACCCCTTGATGAGGAAGAAGAAGACACCGGAGGAGTTGGCGGCCGAGGCGGAGCTGGAGGACCAGGACGAGTTTACTAGTTAGTTACATTTGTAAAACTACGTCGGCAAACAAGCGTATGGACATGCCTAATCCCCCCCCCCCCCCCAGGAGCTCTGGCCACGTTACTCACCAGAGAAACGCAACACTACTTAAAAGCACTACTACCTAGCTGTGATCTTCTGTAAGGTCGAAGTACTTCCCCAGTCGGGCTGCTCCAGATGCTAAAAAGCAGGCCATTTCCTGCTGTGCCCTTTCTCAGTAAAAAAAAAATGACGTCATTTATCTTAAATTTTTAGAAATGTTCTTATCATATCAGTGCATTTAGACTTCATTATTTTGTATTAATCATGATATATTGTAATTTTTGTTAGATTTTAAATTTCAAATAAATCTTTTCTGTTTTCCAGAATTGAAAAACACCATCGAAACGCAAGTAAACGAACTCAAGTCCCAGATCGAGAGCAAGTGCGTGATGCAGTGAAGACGTCCCGCTCCTTACATTACCCGAATACATGATGTAGCTGTGCAACCATTGTGACCGTACCATACCGTACCCCCGCAACCATTTCGAGAATCATTCGCGCTGACATTCACATAGGAAAGATTCGAGATTCTGCAATATTTCGAAACGTAGTTGGCTAGTGGCGCGTTGGTGCTTGATAATAAGCAATAATATTTTTATACATTCATTGAAAGCGACGAGCGGCCATCGACACAACCGACAAGGAGTCTTATATGTTGACGCTTGTGATATATTGTTATTTAAGTGTAAAGTGAATTAAAAAAAAAAAGTAAATATAAAATACAAACTAGAACGGTGTAATATTAATACAAGGAGGGAATTAAACGTAATTTAAGAAGTTAGCACGCGTGTAGTCGGCTCAACCTCTCGTCTCCTCTTCGGACTTACATTGAAATAACAGTGTATTCGGTCTCGTACATTTGTTTTCATCCAAATTCCACTCGGCTTGATATCTACGTCGTGTGTGGCTTTCGCTCGCTCACTCTTCGACTCTTCAAACTTTTGCCTCGAAATCTTTTGCATGCGTGCTTATGCAGTGTATCGGTGTCGTGTCAGTGTGTTTCGTTTAGTGTATATAACTATATACCTGTAATCGACCTAGCCTTAATGCCCACATCGAAGATATAATAGGTACAATATCGCCGTGACGCGACCAACGTCGACGGCGTCAGTCGCGTCACGTCTGCATGTTTAATCTAAGATCAATGTTCGTTTAGAGTAATGTAAAGTTGTAGTTAACGAGACCTCTTGTTGTTTTACCGTTACAAGTTAGCGTAGTCGACGCGATTCTTGATGTTTTATCGATGTTTTGTGCTTAGGATAAAGTAACATTGTTTGAGCGAAATTTTCGAGCGATTAACGTTACGGCTCGAAGGATTAGTTCCGCGGTGTGTATTGATTCAAATCAATTGATGTTCACATGTGGCAATATTCGATTAAATTATTCAAATCAAACGATGTTCACATGTGACGAGATTCAATTTAATGATTCAAATCAAATATTGTTCGTGTGATAAGATTCAATTCGATGATACGAATCGATTCATGAGACCGCGGATGTAGCAGGACGTCACGCGCAAGGCTAATGGTTCGAATCTTCGCGTCAACATATTAAGCTGCAAATGCAAAAGATTTGTTATCGTCAAAAGCTGTGATATATAAATAAAATAAACTAAAGTTGTACGCCCGGCGCGGCCAGTCCGCTCGCGTTACACTCACTTTAGCTTCTTGGTAACTCTATCGATCTTTCACTGACTTCGACCTCATCTTCAAGGTCATCGACTTCACTCGGATCGACGATCGACCCTCTCGTAGTTTTAAACGATCTTCGATAATTCTATGGAATCAGCACATCATGTATTTTCATCATTACTTTTAAATTTTGTTTGAAATATATTAACCCCCTGTAGCGATCGCTTAATAGCTCATTTATTTTGTAAGCAAATCTCGCCCAGACAACAAATCACACACGAAACAATATTATCGTGTAATCGATATCCATCCCTCAGTGTAAATACGACAGATCAGAGATAATATCGGAACTCGTGTTGAGACCGCTTCTCTATATTCTGAATAAGGTTTGAAATATTTTCACGCACTGTAAACATCGCAGAGTATATTCATAGCTTCTCGGTGAACTAGTTTACGCACGCCTAGCTACCAGTCTTATCGTCAGCGACGGGCAACTGACCCGTCCCGACTCCTTCGGAAACTTCACAATCTTCGTAATATTAAGGTGTAACATTAAAATTTCACAGTGTACGTGTGTTTAGGCTAGGTTTATCATGTATTACGATAATAGTTCTATGTATGTGCATGGCCATTCTAGCTAAACTGTTGTTCGTAGATAATAAACGATGATAATGTTAAGATAATCTTGGACCTGTTTTTATATAATTTAAACATGACCAAACTTTCTCTCTCCACCCTCACACTCGCCTCACGTCTGTTCCTTCGTGTTCCCTAGACTCTCTTCCTATTTATCTTTCTATCTATCGTAGACTAACTTTGATCTTCGTTGTTGGCTCTTAGGTAGTTGATAGTGTTTTAGAAATGTTATTTTCGTACGTAGCGAGGTTTAGGTGTAACTGAACGTTTAATATAAACCCGCTAATTGTCACTAATTTAAAAATGATGCTTGAAATGTTAATTATTTGATATGAAATGTAAGATTTTGCATGATTAAGGCTCTTGGACTGTGCTGTGTCGTTTTCTCTCTATCGGTCCCGTTAAGACGCTTATATATCTTGTTTGTAAGCTTTCGATGTTCGATGTATAGTGTTATGATACCCAATGTAATTATAAATAATGTAATGAATAAACTCGTTGCTTAAATGCAAAATATTTTGAAGGAATTTGGGTGATATCAAATCAGTGACACGCTTCTGATATACGTATATATATTTTGATGTTCTCGTTTCGATGTTGGGTTCGTCAAACTGATCGTTTATTATTATATTTATATATAATATCGGTTATATGTTATATGTGTAATAAATTTTAACAATAGTAAAAGTTAAATCCTGTAGTATTTTAAATTTGAATACGACAATTTTCTTTTAACCGTCGCGATACATTTGATTTTTTTTTAAATAATTGTAATGAACTTACAAAGAGGTTTATACAAGGTAGATATGTAGTCTAGTGATAATTGTAAATTATTTAATAAATCAAATTATAAATGCATTATCCAAGAATACACTAGAATAATTTTAAGATCCTTGACTGACCAATTTCAAAACTCACCCAAACACAACGTCAGTTGGAGAATTTGATCTTATGACTGCCGCGCTCAGGGTATAGTCTTGTATTGTACTATTGTTGTTGTCTATTTATTTTGTGTATTTTTTTTTTATTTATAATCTTTTGGCCTTCGATGGCATTCAAAATTTTATACCTAGCTCACGAGTAGATTTCGACTGTTATGTTATCAAGTATCGACTCCAGTCTCCAATACGATTGTAGGATAATGAAAGAAAAGGCTGTTGATATGACGCAATAATAACTTATATTGGAGAGAATTACATAAATGTGTGAATGTGTGCGTGAAAGATAATTTAGATTTACTTCAGTGAGTGCGAGGATATTGTATCTGAGTGTGTATTGTGTAAAAAGTATTTTATTCGTACTAAATTTTTCAATATGTTTATGAGTAGTGTTGCGTCATATCAATAGGGGATGTATTCGTATGTTATTTTCAAAATTATAGGCTTCAGTAAACGGACACGATTACAAATATTATAAGCCTACATTGTTAAATATTTATCAAATAGCGTATGTATGTATGCACTAGGAAATAGGACAGATGTATTTGCTACTTTTACTTCAAAACGAACCTCGAAATACTGATTTTCTGCAACATAATAATGAAAAAAAATATCAGAAACTTTAACAGCATTAAAAACAATATTAGTAGCAAATATATAAAACCTGATTCTACTATTACACCAAGAATTTTCTTTCTAGAAGAACCAATTCTACGTGCATTGGTTAAGAATTCAATAGCAGAATAGACTCAGGACAACTGGTACAGAAGACAATCTAGAGACAACGACACACACACACACAAGAGCTTCACAAACAGACACATTTTTAGATTATTATATATTTTTAGATTTTTTCCGCGTAGTATAGGAATTATTTTGTATCAAAGAACTGACTTTAAGTGCCACATAACACGTTGTTGCGCTTCTATTATACATAATTTTTCCGACAAAATCTTTTCTATATTGTGCGTTGATTCTTGTAAATTGATTTCGATTTTAATAATGTTTATACGTTACGTACGTTTGAGGATATCGGCGTCTCTTTCTAAGTCTCTGATCGGAAACTTTTTGACTACCGATCGTTACTCGCGTACTCGTTAACACATTTCGATTATATATAGGATAGTGTCGGCTAATATAAGTACATTATAGCGCATTAGCTTTTAATATTAGTGACATCTAGTGTAAAAAACTTGCAAATTTACCGAAAATTGATTAAACGTGTAAAATTGAAACGAAATGTTCTCGAGCACTTTGACGCGGACCGCGGTCGCGTATTGTTATTAGAGAGACGGTTAAAAGTTTATCCAGGATAACATTTAAATTAGAATTATGGAGGAAAATGAAAAAAAAATGAGGTTATTGTTGAAAATGTTTTTAGGTAAATAATATCGGATTGAGCTTTCTTGAACATTGTTGTTGATATTACGTTTGGTTTGCCGGCCGGTCGGTGTCGCGCCGCCGATCTGCTCTTTATCTCTCTGGTACTGAGGTTCAGTTCTATCTCTCACTTGTAGTCTCGTAATCTTAGGCTTGTTTGCTAAAAATTATTTTTCATCTTACTGTTGCAAAGCATTGTTAAATTTATTTACTGGGTCCCTATTAGTTATGTATAAAAGTTTAGAGGTAGCCATTTTCATACTTTATTGTGAGTTTGAAAGTGGATTATCTACCATGTTGTTAAATAATAAATAAACTACATTGTACCACCACCTGTTTGGTTTTATTTACTATACCTCATGTTACAAATAAGTATATGAATTAACGCATCACACTCAACGCCCTTCAGCAGGAAATTCAGCCACAAAAACAAAAACTTCGAATAAGAATGGTAATTATAATATTTATTTACAAAATTTACACTTAAAATTACATACAAATCTTTATTTAAAACTATTTCTATATCTAAGTTCACTTTATTATTTATTATATGCTAACAATAAATATATATGTAACACAAGAAATTTTGTCTATTTCATAGCTTTTTATCATTAAACGTCAAATCAGAAATGTACTTCTTCGCATTGTAACTGTCTAAAAACTTCAATCTGTTTACTTCTTCGCTTCGAACCAGTCGCTCTAGAGATTGACTGGGGATATGTTTACCAATGGATATATAATAGTCGATGTAATAATGAATGATGATAAAATTGAAATCTGCTTTTATTTGTGATCTATTTTTTCATTATCAATAACAATGACTAAACTTATCAAAAACCCATTTATTTTATACAAATTATACTCAAGCTATCTTCACAAATGCTGTTACTCTAATAGCGTAATAGACGCCCAAAATTTATTGATATTCTTATTAAATTCCGCTAGTAAAGTCAGAATATCTTCAACAGTTGATTTTATGAGACCAGTATGAGATTTATCACTTATGTCTATGACAGCACTGTCATCTGATAGTTTGGTTTTTAAAACAATACCCTCAGCTGAATTAACATCATAATCGTCTATATCTATCATGTCATCCAAACTGTCGCGTATTTTTAAAGGTAGATCATTTATCTTTTTGAGCTTGTGAAATATCTTTCCTATAGGATATTTTTCTTTACTATCATAGGTTATCTCGTTCTCTGATGATTGCTCGTCATATTTTGTATTTGGTTTATTCTTTACATGCCTACGTTTTCTTACTAAATTTCCACCTGATTCTAAATCAACATCGGTAGGAGTATTTGGTTCAGGTGTTATTATTTTACTTTTTTCGCAAATCTTAATTCCTTTTGAGTTCCTTTTCGATTGACTTCTGTAACTTCTTTTACTATTACGGGATGTCTTATATTTGTTCCTTATTTTTGAAATATGTCCTTTCGACATTCTCGATAGCATTTCCCGTATATTCTGTTTAAGTGATTCTTCTCCTAAGTTATATTTTCTTTTTAAATTGTATAATTTAGACTTCAAGCTTCCACTATCTAATATTTGACGTCTCACTCTCCTTGGACTACTAGTGCTATTTACATTAGCTTGAAATATTCTCTGCACCTTTCTTAAATCTTTATTTATACTTTCAATTCTTTCTTTTAAGAATATATTTTCTTCGCTGACCTTATGGTTTTGGGGATCATTAACAAATTCTTTAGATTTATCTGCAGTTTCTTTCAATATTTCAAATGCTTGGTGGTTTTCGTCTAAAGAACGTTTTTTAATTATTAAATTATCTTTATCCTTCGTATTGATATTTGTAGTTGTATTTAATTTTTTATCTAAATTAAAGCAAGCTTGAACTTGTGTGCTAGCGAGAACCCAGAAACCGAAAGATTTCGGTGGAAGATTGAGAAGTAAAACTTTGTACGGACGAATGCGTTTGACAACCGGTCGAATATCACCTTCGTAATACATGGCTCGATTATTTACAATTATATTTCTGAAAAAGAGAATTTAATTCAATTAGCTTTATACTGAATAGTTCTCAGCATAATATGTCATTAACTACACTCTCGAACTGTCGCTATATTTATGTTATATTAGCAGTTCTCACTGTATTATTTTAGTTCTGGTTTTAATATCGATATTTATTGACAAATGTAGCTCACCACGCTACTTCACTGTAATGAACAGCGAGTAACGATCGCTAGCAGGTGTACATGGTAACAACCGAGACCGACAGTTTAACGTGCTCTCCGAGGCACGGTGGGGGTAAAAATACAAATATCCATCCCGAACAAGAATCGACCTAGCAACCGCTAGTATGTAGGCGCCTACACGGCACATGCATCACTACACTAGAGCAGTATCGTAGTATATATTATTATATTTATAATTTTACATACGTACAATTTTTATAAAACTTTATAAAAATGTAAGGTCAAATCGTACTATAGTCTATACAGATTCTTACCCATTGTGATCATGAGACAAGATAAATTGCATCATGTCCCCTCCATCCTCCTTACTTGTCATCTTGATAGAGAACCGCGCGGGCTCGTCGTCCACATTCGCACTGTAGACGGTGACCGCGCCGGACGCGCCGCGCCGCGCGGACGTGCAGTGCGCGAACACCGTCGCTTGTGAGGTGTCGCTGTCTACACGTAGCACTCTCTCGCCCACTAGGTTCTTGTATAGAAGTGCCATGTAGAAACTCTGTTGAGTATGACAAAGAAAATGTTGTTGAAAAGATATATAATTGATAAGGTGTATATGTTTTTATTTTAAATAATAAAATCAAGATATTGTCCTCATGTATGCACAGGCCGAAGACGGGCCGACTATGTTATGTAATATTAATATTTGTAAATAAATTTATATATACATAAATAATACATTTACAAATATTACAACCGTACCAATAGAACAATTATATTAAAAAGCCTTTTATCATATTTGCTGTGTGCTTACGGTAGTTAGAATATAGCCACCCCCTCTCTTCCCGTAGGTGTCGTAAGAGACGACTAAGGGATAACACAGTTCCACTACCACCTTAGAATTTAAAAAGCCGCCCGATGGCGGGATAACCATCCAACTGCTGGCATTGAAATACACAGGTTGAAGACGGGCAGCAGCGTCTTCGGTGCGACAAAGCCAGTACTGCGGTCACCAACCCGCCTGCCCAGCGTGGTAACTATGGGCAACACACATGAGTTCACGTTATTTTTGGCGTAAACTTGTGGAGGCCTATGTCCAGCAGTGGAGTGTATAGGCTGTAATGATATGAATGATAATGATGATATAGAATTAGGATTTAAATGTTCGAAAAGATAATAAAAATAAAAAGCAGTCCCTGTGACATCATCTAACCTTACATTATGCGTAAGAATAGGCAGCAGAGTCCTTGAAGTGGGCTTCAGTTAGAGCATATGGATACTTACTATGTATAGACTACAAAAAATACAGCTAAAAAACTTACCAAAGTTGGTTCATACAATTCGTTCTCCATGAGTTCCCTATAATGTATTGAAAATCCGTTCCTCGCGGAGTATCCAAGGCTGATCATCCAGTCAGTTGCTCTCTGAAACTCACTCAGCATCTGAGTTTGTTCAGTGAGCCAGAGTGGGGTGTCACTCTGGCTGAGCAACTTGAGTAACTTGAGTCGGTCCCTTTCTGACATACGCTCTAACTCTTGGTATGATGAGTTACTGAATATCGGATTAAATGGTTAATACATAAATATTAATACTTAGACAGAATAAATTTGGTCTAGTAAGTAATCTAGTAGTAGTAACGACATGAACTCTGCAAATAGTGAGAATCGTGAGACTGCTTTTTCATCCCGATTTGATTTAATGATACTTTTTTAAACAAATCCTGAATCGATATTGTTTTACTAGTAGACAATGTTTTATTTTATGCTTACATTATTTTTATTCTCACCTATACTAATATTATAAAGCTAAAGAGTTTGTTTGTTTGTTTGTTTGCATAAACCCGCTAATCTCAGAAACTACTAGTCTGATTTGTAAAACTCTTTCAGTGTTAGATAGCCCATTTACCGAGGCTATAGGCTATATATCGGATCAAGTCGCGGGCAGAAGCAAGTCTATAATAATATAAGACTAAAGGGAAGAATTTATTTCCACCTTTCCTCGCCTTTAATTTGGGGTGTCTTTTTTATTGGGAAGAAGCAAAAGCATGTAAGAAAAAAGAAATATAAACATGAATGAAGTCAAATTAGCCATTCAGTTGCTTACAATTAATTTGGTACGAGTAATCAAATACTCGTTAAGATACCAACCCATTCAACATTATAGCATCAAGCATATCGTTTGATAGTGTTACGTAATCCTTAAAGTCACTCTTAGAGTCCGCCTGTAAACAGTGAGTGACGTCACCACCCACCACCTTCCATAACCCATCCCTCCCAGGAGCATAAGTCTCGATAATTACTCTGAGTGTCTCCAGGTCATTTAGGTATTCTTCGATTGATTGGTTTCTACATTCTAGAAGTTAATAATACAACTATAAGTGACTTCAAGAAAATAGAGGATAATACTAATAAGAGGATTACTAAAAATGTTTAAATATTAGAAATATTGAGCAGATTCAGGTGCAAATCTGAATTAGTAAATTCAAGAAAGGACAAGAGTCCTATTAAGAAAGTTCATTCGTATTTTTATTCAGTAAAGTAAACATAAATAACTATATTACAAACTATGCTGTGATAATAGACACTTGATCACTAAATGCTAAGCGATCATAGTCAATCTTTCTAGCACCATAGGAATGGAAATCATAATTTAATGGCTGATTGCTAAGCAGTCTTAAAGAAAGTAAGAAATAACGACTAGTGGGTATTATAGGAAAATTTCGCGGACGGAGGAGTATGAAATTTCGTATAATTACAGTTTATGTAGAGAAGGAGTGCAGAATGATATTTTTTTTAATGATGCACAAAAATATGTTAAATCGATAAAAAAAACATTACAGTCTGTAGTCAAATTGATTTTCTTTTAATAAAGGTTCTTTATTTTTATTATTTTTTTTTAACTTATATTTTTAATTATGGTCAAATTTCGATCACTAAGCGACCACTAGTTGTGTTTAAATATGCCATTCAACGTCCATTACTCACCATAACCTAATTGCCAGATAATCTCCCCGACATTCGACTGATCGGCTACAGTCAAGATCTTCAATGCGGTGTTAGGATCCCACATACCAGAGCTGGTCTTTTCATTGTTGTTTAGGGCGAAGACCAGGTTGAAACCAGTATTTTTGGTCCAGTGAACAAATTTCTCCCATTGCTTATGAGTAACCGTTAACTTCTTGTAGTAACGACCTGAATATATAAAATTCAAATTACCTTTTTATTTTTAAAGTCAAACGGCATTTTTTTTTCTTTTTTTTTAATTACGAAGGCAGCAAATAGGCGTATAGTGCTCCAAATGAACATCGTAGTTTGTGGACATCTGTAACACCAGGAGCATTACAAGCCTGATGCCGACCCTATTTCGGAGCTCACCTCATTCACCATAAGAATACAACACTACCTTCGAACAACGTCGTGCGTCAGTCGAAGTGCTTCTGCAGTCGGGCTGCACCACACTTTGAATAAGATATTTCGTTCTGTGGCCTACCTCAATACAAATTTCAAAAACTAATTTTTATTAAAGAAAAATACTATGAAAAAATGTCGTCAATTTAGAACTCCCGCGGATAAATTCATTCAAATCTTACCATCGATATCTTCTCTGAACAACTTGTTCAGACTCAATTTCCTGGGCTCATCTGTGTCTATAGCTATGGTGCTGTTCTTGAACGTCATGTGGGATGTAGATGGACCGGCGATGCGGATGTACGCTGGGGTCAACGCTGATGCCATGCAGATGCATTCTTTGCTGTATCAAGCAGGTGTAATATGACAAAAGAGGTTTAGGTTGTGTAAGTGAAGATAAAAATAATAATAATAATAACTATGGTTTAATATAATAATATAAAGCTGAAGAATTATTTTATTAGTTTCTCTCCCTAGATTTTGCATAGATATGTATACACGCAGTCGTCTCTAACTAAGGAAGACCGAAGATCGTAGCTAAATAATACTGTTTTCAAGCAGTGTTGTGTTCCTGTTGGTGAGTAAGTTAACCAGAGCTTCTGGGGGGAATAGGCATGGAGTCGGCAACGCGCTTGTAATGCTTCTATTGTTGCAAACATCTATAAGCTACGGCAATCGCTTACCATTAGGTGAGCCGTACGCTTGTTTGCCGACCTAGATATATATTTAAAAAAAATTAAAGCAGCTTAGCAGCAAGCATTATCCTGGTTTTTATGTAATAGCCGACTATGTAATGTAATATTTATATTTGTAAATAAATTTATATATACATACATAATACATTTACAAATATTACACCCAGGCACGTGGTAGGAATCGAAACTACAATCCTGTATCGTAAAACGGAGACGCTACCAACCGTACCAATAGATCAATTATATTAAAAAGCCTTTTATCATATTTGCTGTGTGCTTACGGTAGTTAGAATGTAGCCACCTCCTCTCTTCCCGTAGTTATCGTAAGAGACGACTAAGGGATAACACAGTTCCACTACCACCTTAGAACTTAAAAAGCCGCCCGATGGCGGGATAACCATCCAACTACTGGCTTTGAAATATACAGGCCGAAGACGGACAGCAGCGTCTTGGGTGCGACAAAGCCAGCCATGCGGTCACCATCCCGCCTGCCCAGCGTAGTGACTATGGCCAAAACACATGAGTTCACGCCATTTTTGGCACGAACTTGTGGAGGCTATGTTCAGCAGTAAATGGTATTAGGCTGAAGTGATTTTGTCATAAAAAAACTTGTTCAGTGTAAAAAAATATGTTATGTGTAATATACAATTGTTAATATACATTTATTTATTTATTTATTTATTTATTTATTTATTTATTTATTTATTTATTTATTTATTTATTTATTCGAAAACCAACAGCGTTACAATTCGTATATATATGACATTTAACACAATACTAACAATAATAAGGCCAGTAATAGGTTTTCCTATCTATACATCTTAGTACTGTTACAAAAGGGTAGTATTAAGAGCCGATATTAAAACGACTTTAAAAATAAAACAAAATTAAGTTAATAGGATAGCCACGTAAATGATAGTAACATAAAAGATACATGACCCATTACACTAAGCATCAAAGACTAACAACAAGACGTAGAATAAGTACAGTGAGTCCAAACGTATACAAATAGCCAATGTAACATGATTTTTATATATACTTAACAACAGACATTGCAATTCCATTCATCTGTATAGATAATAAAACTTTGTAGTATATAACAAACACAACAACATCTACATGCAGACTTATAACTTGTATGTAGCTATTACATTTATTTCGTTTATAATGATTGCATATGAGATTCCTAATTTACTCTTTAAAATTTTTTATTAAACTTTTAAATATGAAACCGTAATAGTAAAAAATACTTACGTTTTATATTTTTCGCTCGACGAAAACAAATACTTTGGATCGATCGTAAAACTAAGAAATTTACTGTCAACCAAGTTAATATGCTGTTCAGTTGCTATCTTAACATTATACGTATCAGCACCGATTCGAGAATTATGTAAAATATTTACAAAAAATATAAAAATATGTAATAGAATATAAATTCGGTCCATTATTGGACACTGCAACTCCGTTAGTGTAAAAACAAGAGACGTGATTCAAGTAATATTTGTCGTTTAAAGTTTTTATGTTACTGCTAGGTATAACGTTTGTTAAGTAAGGGCAATATTTAAAATGTCTGTTCTGCATCTTCTGGTTTTACATGACAAGATCCCATGAGAATGTCGGATAAAAAGCCTATTATCATTTTGGATCTTCAGTTACCTACGTACTAAAGTTAAGTAATCCGCTTAATAACTTTCGCATGAAATAATAACAAACTTTCACATTTAAAGTATTAGTAAAATACATATTAACAGAATTATATAATAGGCCAAAATATATAAATACTAGCCTCCCGCCCCGGCTTCGCACGGGTATTTAACAAAAATTCAAAATATTTTTTCCCTTATTTTTTTTAAAATATAATATAGCCTATGTCAACCGCGGATAGTGTAGCTTCCTAACAGTGAAAGAATTTTATAAATCTTCTAGTTTCGGAGCCTATTCAATGCTAATAATAAAATCTTTCCTCTTTGTAATTGGGTTGTCTGAAAGAAATGGGTAAATAGCCACAAGTCCGCCCATTGTACTTCACAGTCTGTAAATGTTTTTAAATGTGTTTATTGTTTAAAATGTAGTTGTGGTGTACAATAAAGTATAAATAAATAAATAAATAAAATATTAGTGTAGATTATATACCACTTACTTTTCCTCAGTTAAGTAAAATTGGTTACTATTGAGACAATTAAATAACCCTCTCACTCTAACTGTAACATGAGTATGCTGACAAAGAAATTCAGCACAAAACGACACAAAACAACTTCCTATAAAAACTGTTATGTTTTCATAACACATTATGCAATATTATTTACATTTAATCACGTCTTCAATTGACACTATTATTTACACATACATGTTGTTTTTTCGGAATTCGCTTATTATATTCCTGTACTATTTCTATCTATAATATAAAAATGAGTCGCTGAATGTGTTGCTAAGCGCAAAACTCGAGAACGGTTGGACCGATTTCGCTAATTCTTTTTTTAAAATATTCCTTGAAGTACGAGGATGGTTCTTACGGAGAGAAAAATTCTAAAAAAAAAAATTTTAAATTTCCTGAAAAAGTCTAAAAACAACACTTTTCTATACTCCCATACAAAAGATTTTTGATAATACTTAAAAGTCAATTTGAACTTTAATACCATACGATAAAGTTTGTTTTAGGCGATACGAAGTTCGCCGGGTCAGCTAGTACTTGAATATAATTATAATTTTGAACTACTCATTAAGAAATTATATAAGGTCCATGAATGATTGTTTTTTTTTAATAAAACTTCTTTACGCAAGCTTGACTTGGGGAGTAAGCTGGTGAATACGTGACGAGAGCGTTACGCAAAGTGTGATCGGGCGAAGCGAACGGAAGTTGAGAAGGAGATTTAAGCTAGACGGAGCTAAAGAAGTTGTACTTCAGTCGTGTGGTCTTAGCACACTTGTTTTTATTTTATTTTAGGTCTAATGAAATATTATTTAGTCTTATAATAATATAATTCGAAGCATGCTTTAAATTCCTAGTATTTTAGACTGCACTAATCTTTTGTTCTCTTATATCTATGCAAAAACGTGCAACGGACAATCTAATTACTACGATTTCTTCCTGAGTATCCTACAGAAAATAACCATGCAATGTAATATCTAAAATTAATCATATATATAAAATTACCAAATTTTCTTTTTGGTATTGTTTTATTTAAAAAATAACAAAAATGGTGTCCTATTAATTTGAGTCCCCTAGGAATTAGGATTGACCCTTCAAACGGAAAATTGGTCCGCCTGAGGCGCATCTGGGTCTGTTCATGCATAGTATTGGGATCATTGTCCAGTTCCAATTCAAATTACGATGGTTTTTTTGTTTTTGTTAAAAGGATTAGTTAAAGATAAAAATTTTGAATAAAATGATTTTTGAATTTTGATTGTGACGAAAATCGGGAAGTAAGCTGGTGAATGCGTGACAATAGTGTACTTCAGTCGTGTGGTTTAAAGCACAATCTATTTTTTTTTATATAACTTAAATTGAAATCAAAACCGCTTTGAAAGAGCCCTGCTGTAAGTTCCAGATAGATCCAAATAAAAAACGATGATCGATGAGAAGAACTATTGTGTGTTTGAAACGGATTCTAACTACTTTATTCAAATTTGATACGTTAAATTAAGTACAATTTTTATCTGGAAATTTTTCGGTCCAGATCTATCAAGATCCCCAATGGAACTTAAAATTTTTACTGGTCACCTTACTCCCACAGGAACACAACACTGCTTGAATGCAGTATTATTTTAGCTATGATCTCTCATACGGTTAAGTTACTTACTCCCTTAGTAGAGCTGCTCCAGATTTATTGCAGAATATTTCCTGGTGTGCCCTAACTCCGTTAATCTAATATTAATTGGTCATCAAAGATTACATTGCTCGTGTTTAAATGAATGAGCCGAAAGGAAAAAATACTAAACTGCCTTAAGTACGCAGTTTGAAAAATAATTATAACTTCGTATTTCATAGAATAAAATATGCATCACTGTCTATTTATGCAATACCAATGATTAAAGAAAAATGTTTTATCTATGTGCAATACCTAATTAGTCTATGGTTGAAGTCGAAGAGTGACGTTAGTCATCCGATATCATGTATTCGCATATTATTTATCAAAATATCTTAGTGATTTATCGTTTTATCAGGTAATAACAAAAATGACAAATTATTACCCAACACGGCAAAAATTGTCACTTTCACGTAACGTACTTTAAGTAAGGTTACAAATAATTATGTTCGTGTTGAAAAGTGAATCAAAGAATTATACAAAGTTTGTTTATTATTGCGAGTTATGACGATAAATAAAAGTGAAAATGGCTAGTGTAAGTGAGAGTAATGTTAAGGACAAAAGTGTGGAGGATACAAGTAAACAGAAAAAAGAGGTAGCCATAAATCTGCAAAAGATTTGTTTAGTGTGCGGTGACAAAGCCTTGAGTTACAACTTCAACGCAATATCATGCGAGAGTTGTAAGGCGTTTTTTCGTCGAAACGCTTTAACCAACAAAGAACTTAAATGTCCTTTTTCTAATAACTGTGAGATAACCGTGGTGACGAGAAGATTCTGTCAGAAGTGTCGCTTAGAGAAATGTTTATCCGTAGGCATGGTGAAGGAATTCATCATGTCCGATGAAGACAAAGCGGAGAAGAGGCGGAAAATAGAAGAGAACAGAGCAAAGAAGCGCCAGTTACAAGATTCTGATGATTCCGTATCTAGTTCTAAGACCGTTAGACGAGATGATGATCTACCGAACACATACACACCGTCTTTGCAAGAACCTAGTGGACTACAGTACGACGTCCTCAACAGTACTACATGCAGCCCGCACAGCACAGCACAGTCACCATTAAATAACGATATAGACAACTCTATTAGCTCTCCCCCCATGTATAACCAGTACGCTCCAGTACAAAGTACAGAACAGCCATATACAATGAAGGTCTATCCCATAGACGAGAAGACGGTTATCACTCAAGAGCTGTACGAGCAGCGATACGTGGATCAGTACAATATATGTGACAGTATGGACAGCACGTATGATTCGCCCAAACAGAACAGCATAAGGTACATCAGCCGTTATTTTATGTATAAATTAACAATTAGACTTAGTTTATAAATCTAGCATTTAGTTTGTTATCGTTTGGTAATTTCCCACTCTTGAGTAAAATCTCCGTAAGAGACATATAGGAGAAAAATACTATTAGTCTGGCCCCTTGACACTCTAACAACAACCAGGACCTGGATGACAGATTTTCATTGAGGTAGGGTACTAGCAGGATATACTCTGCTCGAAATCTTGAGTAGCCCGACTGAGGTAATTTTATTTTTATTTATTTTTTATATCACTAGGTCGGCAAACAAGTGTACAGCTCACCTGATGGTAAGAGATTACCGTAGCTTATAGCACCTACAATACCAGAAGCATCGAAAGCGCGTCGCCGACCCAATCCCCAATCCCCCCAGGAGCTCTGGTCACCTTACTCACCAACAGGACACAATACTGCTTGAAAACATTATTATTTAGCTGTGGTCTTCTGTAAGGTCGAGGTCATACCCCAGTCGGGCTGCTCCATATTTTGAGCAGGAAATTCCTGGGTTATTATTTTGAGTTAGGTAATACCTCAACCTTACAGAAGATCACAGCTAAATAATACCACCCTCAAGTAGTGTTGTGTTTCTGTGGAAAGTAAGGTGACCAGAGCTCCTGGAGAGGGTCGGCGTTAGGGTTAGCAATGAGCTTGCAATGCTTCTGGTGTTGCAGGCGTCTATAAGCTACGGTAACCTTTTACCATCAGATGTGCCGTAAGCTCGTTTCTTGACCTGAGTGTAAAAAATAGATTACACTAGTATAATTTTCTTTGTGTAGATGTACTAGAATAATCCTTATTAGGTATTCTGATTAAGAATTAAGGAAAGAAACAATTTCATTTTAATATTAGTATCTTATATATAAAATTCTCGTGTCACAATGTTAGTTAACATACTCCTCTGAAACGGCTTAACCGATTTATATGAATTTTTGTGTGCATATCAGATATCGGGTCTGAGAATCGCCCAACATCTATTTTTCATACCCCTAAATTATAAGGATGGGGGGATTAAGGGGCTAATAACATATATGGCAAAAATGTTTTCGGGGTCACCTAGTAGTATATTATAAATATTTAAGTTTTTCATTAGTAAAAGTATACATATTAAAGTCTATTTTCAATAATATATTTTAGATCTTCAAAAAGCCTCGTAACTCTTCTCTTAACTATTCTTTTATTAAAAATTAAAAAAAAATTAAATTCATAATGTATCCATATGGAAAATAGATCTCACAACTCGGGATAAAAATTTAGTCTACATTAGTCCATGTTTTATGAGGTTTTGGAGATTTTTTCTATAGGAATGTTCAAAAATACATCTTAATATCTTGTCTAATTAATATATCTTATCTGATAAATAAATATACCAAAAATTTTTACATATTTGATTCTGCAAAGTGATGAAAGATTCAATAAAAATGTAATCAATATCTTTAATGAATAAAGTAAGTTATATCATTTCAAGGATTCCGAGATAACAATTGATAAACTGTAAATCACTTGTGCAACAAAATTCTTGAAAGTTTACTTCCCACATATATTTACTAGCTGTAGCTTGCGGTTTCACCCTCGTTGAAAAAAACACTAACACTTAACACATTATTATTATATAGTCTTACTAGTTGACCCCGCAAACATTGTTTTGCCATATGTAATGACTCCCCCAAATCCCCCCCCCCTTATAATTTAGAGGTATGAAAAATAGATGTTGAGATGTTGACCGATTCTCAGACCTACCCAATATGCACACAAAATGTCATAAAAATCGGTCCAGCCATTTCGGAGGAGTATGTTAACTAACATTGTGACATGAGAACTTTATTTTTAATAAGATAACCTTTCTTGCTAAATTGACTATCCAAACACATCAAAGAGAAAATTCCATTAAAACCAATTATTTTGAGATTAGCATGTTCAAACAAACATACTCTTCAGCTTTATTATATTAGTATAGATTGTCTAACATAAATGTCAATAAAAGAGTCATGTTTAATAATAGTGCTACAAGCATTGACTTTGGTAATAGTCATTGACCATGACAGTACTACTTCATTGTAATAGAACTCATGCTTTAATTCTTTTCTATCTTTTATAAAAGTTTGCCATTTCAATTTCTTTTTGAAGTAAAACATCTTTGAATGTGTGATGAGAGCGTTACGAAAAGTGTGATTGGGCGAGGCGAATGGAGCAAGAGAGAGGTGCGAGCACACATTTTCTAGCTACCTTTCTTTCATAGCTAGTTACGTTTCGTATATCTAAGACACAGTGCAGGCCTACTGCTGAAGAAGTTTTACTTCAGTGGTGTGGTCTGAACCACACTCGTTGTAAATATTCAGTTCATATCTAAAACTGAAAAGCACCCATCAATGTACTTAAGTTCCTTATCAGAAGTCTTGAATTACATATGTAATGAGCCCAAATACCCAAACTTATAAAATATCTTTAAATTTTGGTCTCTCAGTTAGATAAACTATGGCCACAGACATACTACTGCTAGTAGTTATGTTTTTGACTAGTCCATTGGTGCAGTTTGTAGTGACTTGCTGACATGCTTTCAGCTCCGGGGGTTGTAGGTTCGATTACAATCCAATGTCTGGGTGTAATATATAATTTATGCTTACTTATGAATATATTATTTATATCTATATATATCGATAAAAAAAATTGTAGCTATACCAATCCAAGCAAACCAATAAAGCAAAGTTGCTTACTTTAGGAACAGACAACCATGTTTATTGTAGGTATTTATTTATTGATTTAGTATATCTATGAGTTGGTTTGACCCCTGTACTAACGCATCTTCAAAATGTCATGAAGAACATCAATGAAACTGTACTATAGAAAAACATACATCAATGACGTACCATTTATATAGATTGTTATTGCATAGAACTTAAATAACTTTGTCGTAAATGACATCTTAATATTTTCTTAGACAAGGGCCAAGGGTCTAATAAATAAAACTTGAAGACTGAATTGAAATCGATCCAGTGTTTAGTCAATGATGTGAGCACAAAGGCAGTGCTGTATCATTCTATCAATACAGATTATTTATCATTTCATTTTCATTGTTGCATATTTGAATACTTTGTAACTTCAAAACTATGTTCTAATAATGTTACTAAAATAACAAACTTTGTTAGTATTGCGCGACGTTAAAAATGATTCATTAATTCTCCAAATATATTTACTTTGTTCTAGCTATGACTAAACACAGGAAAATTATTTAATATTGTAACGACGTCACTGCATATAGACAGGAAAATTATCGAAACAACACCACTGTATATATGGTGTTCGATTCCTAACTGCATATGGGCTGTTCGATTCCTAACTGCTTTCCTTTGAATGAGGGATTCTGAAGGTGTAATAATGACGTTCCGCGTGAAAAATAATTCAAAATAATAATTTTAAATTTTTATTTACCGACTTCAAAAAAGAAGGAGGGATAACTTCGTAGTTTATGAACCGATTTTGATAATTCTTTTTTTAATATGTACGATTTTTTATTTTTGTGTTACCCACACAGGAATTCTAAACATTTTTGAATATCATATAAAAAATTTGCGATTAATTGCCGATGTTTATCATGTGGTCATCACATTTAAATTTCATCGAGATCTGATTACAACTTTTGGAGTAATCTTTGACAATGCTTATTTACTTGACTATTTTTTCATCTACCTACGTTGTATTATATGTCGATATAATTGACGTCAGTTTTTTTACGTTTGCCTGCAAACACAATTATCTTTATACTATTTCTTAATATAGGTACGCGCTAATCTGGTAAGGTTGTTCTGCATAACCGTCCGATGAGCGCGTAAGCACGGCTATAATTTACAATAACATTCTACGAAGGAGAGTTATTTCCAATACGCAGTTCTTTAGTTGTTTGTCAGTAAAAATTATCCTTTTAAAGGCGTGATTACGTGCTTACGGTAGGTATCATGCAGAACAAGTCTATCAAAGTAGCTCGTTTATTTAAACGAAGCCTAAAAATCTCTTAGAATTATTTTTTACTCGGAACGTAATCTATTACACCTACACAGAACCCATCATTTGAAGAAACGTAGTTAGGTCTCGAACATTCTGTACATTAGTGTGCCTTTTGATTTTTCTTATGAAATTCTGGAAATTCATTTTAAGGGCGTACCCTATCTGAATGACCTCGCGCGTTTCAACTCGCTTGACCGCCCCCTTCCCGCTCTTCACCTGACAACTTTTACGTATTTAAGCGCGTGAGGAAAAATACGACATCTAGCGGATTTGTTGCGTATTATTACAACACGCAGTCATCAATCGATTTTATAGGCCGAGAGTTGATAACGCAAACAGATTAAAATACCTAAATATATTTTATTTATTCACTTTGAAATATATGTGAATACTAACTTTGCAAATTATTTAAATACGCTACAGAGTTAATTTGCAATTAGAGATGGACTAAAAAGAAATACCTGGATATCTATTTGTTGGTAAGTAATTTAATTAGTATAGATGTGCTGATTATAGCTTTGGCCGACTAGCCGAATAGTCGATTGTAAAGAGACCACTAGTCAGCGGGCCGAATAAATTAAAAAAAATCCTACTGTTTTTAACCGACTTCAAAAAAGGAGGAGGACCGTATATATTTGTTTATGTATGTTCGGGGATAACTTCGTCGTTTATCGACCGATTTTGATAATTCTTTTTTTTTGTTGGAAAGGAGATATCTTAGGTGTGGTACCATGATAAGTAAACTAGGATCTGATGATGGGATCCCAGAGAAATCGAGGAAAACTCGAAAATCCGCATAACTTTTTAGTGTACCGATTTTGACAATTTTTGATTTAATCGAAAGCCGATGTTTATCATGTGGTCACATTTAAATTTCATCGAGATCTGATTACAACTTTTGGAGTAATCTTTGATAATGCGTATTTACTTGACTAATTTTTTGTCTACCTGCGTTTTATTACTTGTCGATATAACTGAAGTCGGTTTTTTTTCGTTTGCCTGCAAACACAATTATTATATTGAGTACACATGATTAAACATACACTCATTGATTTAAAATTGTGATTTTTATTTTTAAATATGAATCGGTTACATTTTTGCTTTTATTTGAGTATATTTCTTAAATAATGTGTTCGGATCAATCAGTTCTGGAAGTATGCAGTCAATATAGAATTTTGTCAACTTTTGTTTTATTTCCTTCTGCCAAAAATTATCGTCTTTATTAATAATTTCGATTCTAAGGGATTCATTTTCACTGCCCCATACCGCATATATACATTTTTTGCTTTGTGTTACATGTAATTGACCTTGAATTTGGTAATACCAATTTTTGTTAATGTGGTATTGACCATTCTTATTTATTTTCCAGACGGTTATTTTTTTTCTTCCTAATAGCTTCGTCTATGCCGATTCTATGCGCTGTAATGGGACATTTCACCTCAATGAGATGACGATGTTTGCCAATAACCTTGTGATTGTGGTCGTATGTATTTTCAGTGAAACTAGGCAAATTTATAGCTGACAACACTTCTTCAAGTTGTGACCGGCCACATCCTATTGCGATGGTACCAGCTACTGCACATGCATTCAAATTTAAATAATTGTCTTCACAGATATCATTTTCGATTGTAAGAGTTACGTTATACATTTTACACTGAAAAGTAAATAATGATATCAGACTATTTTGATTTTCTCCTGTTAGTATTATATCATTCGATGAATACGCTAGATGGCCATGTTTACAAAAGTTGAGTAATTTTTTGCGTGAATTGAGATATGGCCACAATCTTCCTTCCGACGTGTTTATCGGATATAATTTCTTCCGGTTCCTTAGTAACAGTATACTGAAATTAAAAAAATAACTGAATCGAGAACAAAAAGTTGAACACATATTTTATTTGTTTACCAGAAAGAAAATGTGAAAGGTAAAATAATACAGTGATAACTAAAATGGAAATACCTCTTTTTCTTCACTTTCTAATCCCTGACAATAGGTTGAATTAAACCCATTAGTTGACTCTGCAAACTTATTCTTATGTGCCATAGGCGTAATTAAATCTAGACCTTGTGGCACTTTTTTGAAGGTAGTCCTAGAAAAAAATTACATTTACTAAGATAATAACATATTTTACATTTTGTACACATTGAATTAAGATAACACAAAGACACATATCTACACACACATCCACGCAAACAAATACTAGTACACTTATTGCTGCATTTTTTTTTTTGGTACTATATAGGTATGTTTGACACACTAAAACATACATTCATAAATAATATACATATACAAATACTTTATTCGTCGATTATAAGTAGGTCTGTCATTTCATTAGATAGTATGAATAAAGACAAAAAGAATACACAATATAACATACATACATACATACATACTTAATTACATACACACATACATATAACACACAAAACTTATACTATTACGTAATCGATGCCTACGATTAAAATGTCACTTCCTGGCTAGGTAATCATTTTTCATTTAAACTAATCCTAAGTAAAAAAAGGAAATTAAAAGAAATAAATAAAAACCGACTGCATAAAAACTGAAAAGAAAGATAAACAAGTCCAGTACTCAATCTAGATTCCTATACTGAGTACTGGACTTGATTTTAAATCACTCACAGCGATTTAAGCAGTCGGGTTCACATAACGATTTACTTTTTTTATAACCGCACCAAGTCCGCAAAGCCCAGTCAGGAAGTGTCTAATAATGCGGTGTGACTCTTAGCCTATTTTACTTACTGTGTGACATCGCAAGTTCGAAGTTGACAATTTTCTGAAGTTAAATCTTTTCTATATTTCCATCGAGTTGTTGTAGTACCTGTCTTTTTCTTTGAGCTCTGTAAATAAAATAATAAGATGAT
The DNA here is from genome assembly GCF_905220565.1 of Melitaea cinxia. Classification (NCBI taxonomy): domain Eukaryota; kingdom Metazoa; phylum Arthropoda; class Insecta; order Lepidoptera; family Nymphalidae; genus Melitaea; species Melitaea cinxia. The sequence goes on from NC_059416.1 coordinate 639,081, forward strand.
TATTTATATTGTAAATTTTCCTATGCGCATAAATTGTTCAGCGTAATTGATATTATATTAATTTTATTAATACGTTTTATAGTATTGTAATAAACTTACAATACAATATAAAATTACGATAAAAAATCAGTACGTAATTAAGTACTTACACTGCGATTTTTATTTCCGTGAGCCTTTGTTGCTGATATCATTTTACTTTTGAAACTTTCGGCATATTCAATTTGCACAAGTAAACAAATAGGTAGTTATTTCGTCCTTTCGCTCGCTTATAAAACTAAATAAACAGTATTTGCACAAGCAAATAAGTAAATGCGTCCTTTCGTTCACTTGTAAAACTAAAGTGTCTACAGTGTCCTATCACACAAATGTCAAAATTGTGGGGTCAATAAAAATAAAATAATAAACAATAAATGCGCGCGCGTCGCATCAAACGACACAAGCTCCTCATACAACGGCCGAGAGGCGAATGCTCCTCGTCGCCCGCGCAGACACCCGCTTGCCCGGTTTACTTACGAAATTCAATATTACAGATTTCTCAAAAATTATCTATTTAATTGAAAAATTGGCAGACAGTATTGAAGAGTAATGCATTATTCACTACTGGTTAAAGTTTCATGTCTATGCGTTGCATAATTAGCGAGTTTATACGGATTTTAGACCGAGAAAAGCGTTCACGAAAAATTCATTTTCTCGTGATAAGGTAAGTTTTTCAATATATCAGTAGACACAATTACAGATCAATTATCAAGCTAAAATATTGTCTTTAGAACTTTATTGTTTATTCAACGTTCAAGCATACTATAAGGAATGTAAAAACAGTAAATTCGGCCGGGTAGCCCCTTAAATTATATCTTTACCTTTGATCCTTCACCTACATGGGGAAAGAGGCCTATGTCCAGCTGTGGGATATTACAAGCTGAAGCGTTAAGTACTTAACTTATTTGTTTGTTTGAAGTTAATATTTAAATGCTTGTACTTTTTACACTGTAACAGAGATTTATAAAACTTTGTATTGAATGTATTTTGTTATAATACATTTATTGATAACAAACGCATGCTAATACGAAAACCAAAAGTATATATATATGTATATATATATATATTTATATGTGTATATATATATATATATATATTTTTTTTTTTTTTTTTTGTTAATATAATTACGTATGTATATTACAGATCAATATTAACTAACGGTGAGAACGTAGCGCCCGTGTACGACGGAGAGTCCAAAGACCACCATGTGTGTGAAGAAATGCCATCGACGAGCAGTAACCCTGATGTCAACAAAGCTAGGGATATCCTGCAGGACGTTGAGAGGTATCGTATTGTTATTTAAGTAAAACTTTTTGACTTGGGGAGTAAGCTGGTGAATGCGTGACGAGGGCGTTACGAAAAATGTGATCGGGTGAGGCGAACTGAGGTTGAGAGGGAGATATAAGTTAGTGAATATATAAAGAGGAGGAGGTTAACGGCCCGCTAGGATTTAATACACAATACACAAGCACTAACGCCCAGACACCAGCAAACACCTGTGTAGTCTATATGAATGTTTTACTTGAGCAGGAATTGAACCGTCGACTGTCAGTGCAACAGCCAGTGCTGTGACCGCTACACCGATACATCGTTGTCCTTTGATACAGGATTACCATCCCACTAAGACCATAGATAGTAAAGAATTAATATATATTTTAGTATGACATTTAGCTTTTCGTTGTATATTTTTCAGGATAGAGCCAAATTCGATGGAGTCGATACTATGCGAAGCGATTAAACTGGAGTTCGAAGCGTACACCTCAATTGGCAGCTGTAGCGGATCATCTCGGGAACTTAATGAGGTATAATCCTCTTTTTTACTATAAAAGTGGCAAACAATCGTACGGCTTACTTGATGGTAAACGATTACCGTAGCTTATAGACGTTTGCAACAACAGAAGCATTACAAGCGCGTTGCCGACTCTATGCCCATTCCCCCAAGGAGCTCTGGTCACCCTTCTCGCCACAGGAACACAACACTGCTTGAAAGCAGTATTATTTATCTGTAATCTTCTGAAAGCTCGAGCTACTTTCCCAGTCGGACTGCTCCAGACTTTGAGCTTAATATGTTCTGCTGTTCCCCATACCTTAATAATAATTGTATTTGCTCACAAACGAAAAGTAAAACGACTTCAATTATATCGACAAGTAATATAACGGAGGTAGATGAAAAAAATAGTCAAGTAAATACGTATTATCAAAGATTACTCCAAAAGTTGTAATCAGATCTCGATCAAAATGTGATATGTCAAGCACCAATTTCCGATAAAAAAAGGATCATCAAAATCGGTAAACCCAGTAATAAGTTATAAGATAACACACATAAAAAAATACAGTCGAATAGAGACCTCCTCTTTTTTTATGTCGGTTAAAAGTAGAAATATTTGACTGACATAAAATTTATCTGTCGGATATTATTGGAACCAGTGAAATGAAGCGTTAATCATTATTTGTTACCAATGATGTTTTGTGTAAAGTTAAGCTCTTCAATCGTTGGCCCAAATCTAAAGTACTATAATAATAATTTAACAAAAAATTCTTGGAATACAGTATTACAAATATTGTCCTACATCGCTATCAGTAATCACAAAAAATTTCACGCTCTTGTCGACCGCTACTTATCACCTTTTATTAGGTCACCTAGCAATTTTCAATGATAATAACAATCTAATATCTGCAATGAAAATGAAGGTGGACGAGAGCGTGAAATTATTTTGTTATATTTTTTTTTATATAATTAACCAATCGGTTTAAACTATTCAATAATTGAACTTCATCGCAAACGAAACAAAAACCGACTTTACGTAATACAATGTCGGTAGACGAAAAGAATAAAAATAAACAGAATAAAACACATATAAAAATACAGTGGAATTGACACAGCAGTTTTTGAAGTCGGTTAAAAATGATTTAACTACATCTAAGAAATATAATTTCACAAGTTTTGGAAATTTAGAGATAATGTGACTAATTTTGTTTTAAAATACTTATCTGGTATATCTTAAAGTTAAATAATAATAATAATAATAATAATAATAAGGGACGTCTTGAGAAAAGATCAGGTCAAGAGTACCCTAAACCGAAGAGCATGTATGAAGGGAATAATGAAAGTGGACGAAGCAAAAGAAGTGTGTAAGGATCGTAGCTAGTGGTAAAAAGTGGTCTCTGCCTACGCCTACGGGAAAGAGGCTTGATTATATGTATGTATGTATCTTAATGTTACTTTAAATTACTTCTTCATAATACTTCTTATACAGGTTGAAAGAGCGAAACTAAATGAACTCATTGTGGCTAACAAGGCATTGAACGCTCCCATCGATGATGACATCTCACAGCTCATCGGAGATACAAGTAGCGTCGGGCTTAAGGTTTGTATTACACATATATTATACCGCTATGGTTACAGGTTACTTGATGGTAAGCAGTCATCGTAGGTATGGACACCTGCAACACCAGAAGCATCGCAAGATCATTGCCTACCCTAATCCTCAACCTTCCTCAGAAGATCTGGCTACCTTATGCTTACATGGCTGTAATCTTCTGTAAGATTAAGGTACTTCCACAGTCAGATTGCTCCGAAATTTAAAGCAAGTTATTTCTTGATAAGTCCTACTTCAATTAAATAGCTGTGTTAGTAATGTGCCGCATATTATGTGTGAATTCAAAAAACTAAATCTCATACAATCTGGCACATCTCTATTACATATCAATGTAGTCACTATTTTTGTTTACATTTTAGTTATTTATATTGATATTTTATTTGAAATGTTATACTATTCATACATCTTCACAATCATTCATATTTACAATATTAATGTAATTCAAAAATTAGATGGCGTTAGTTGTATTTTGATACAAATCGCAACACAAGTAAATTTTATTTTTTAATAAATATTTAGTTTTATTTTTTATTTAATAAATAAATATTAATTTTTATTGGAAATGTTATACTATTCATACATCTTCACAATCATTTACATTTACAATATTGATGTAATTAAAAAATAGATGGCGTTAGTTGTATTTTGATACAAATCGCAACACAATTAAATTTTATTTTTTATTTAGATAAGTTGTTTTTATAATAGATCTATTAATAATCATTTTGTATTATTTCCCCCAGGACGACGGTAACAAACACGACCCGCGGTTGATAACTTTAGTGAACCTGACCGCGGTCGCGATACGTAGGCTGATTAAGATATCGAAGAAGATCAACGCCTTCAAGAATATGTGTGAAGAGGACCAGGTAATTATATTCTAATGTACACTGTATGTATAATCAATTGCAGGGTAGAGACACGCACTATACGTATTGTCTAGTAGTGCCATCTAGTGGATAGAAAGTGAACTGTTTATTTGGAATACAATAAAATTAATTTATATTTTGAAACCTTGTATTTCGGTGACGTTGTAAACATCACGGGATTGGAATTTTGTGAGTAACAATTTGAGAACATATATTTCATTAACATACATTTTCTCATACATGTGCCAAGGCTTGACAGTACGTGAGACAAAACGGGTAATCTATAGAAGAATGAGAAAGACAGTTGAATAAAATCTTAGATATCCACTACCTTCTGCATCCTGAAACCTAGGCGCTAAAAGCTCTCCTCCAATAGGGCTACTGATCTAAGTTGAGACCTAATGTTTCTCATCAACTCAATTGAGTCTAGTAGTTTAAATATCCCCTAATTCAGGAAAATATGGTTAAACAGGTAAAATACAGGTTTATTACAAGAAATAAACACTTGATTTAGCAAAGTACTCTTTCGTTCCCCAGGTGGCGCTGTTAAAGGGCGGCTGTATAGAAATGATGATCCTTCGGAGCACGATGACGTACGATGGACAAAGAAATCAATGGAAGGTAGGTTTGTTTATCTGTTAGTTCTAAAAACAACTAAAACTTGTTAAACTGCAAATATGAATACTTGTAAAATTCAGTAAATTTGGTAGATATAATATGTACCAATTGTCACCGAGTTGATCTGTGATACCGTTGAGTTCTTAAATGTTACATTTATTTTATTTCAATTGTGCATGGTAAAAAAACGAGTGTGCTTTAGACTACTGAAATAAAAGTTCTTTATCTCCATCTATAGTGCATTCAATGAACCGAGATACCAAATGTAAACAAATCAAATGCAAGGTCATTCAACTATGCAGGGTTTTGTAACCCTTTTTTTTACTGACACAAATTTTAAAATGTAAAATATATTTATATTTTGATAATTACTGAATTAAATATAATTAATTAAATATAATTATGTATATAGGATTTGATACTTCTTAAATAATAATTATCGAAATATAAAAATCACCCCGAGCGCTTCAGGACACAGAATGAAATAAAAATAAATAATACAAAATCAAAGGGCCGTCCGCGGTCCGATTGTTTTCAAGGCAAGGTAAAATATCGTTCGACCTTGCAGAGAGACGTGCAGCAGATAACAAACAAACAAGATAGAAAGCGATAGACTATATTTTGTTTGTTCCGTCGTCGCTACGAAAAAATAATGGACTTTGTTTACATTTGGTATCTCTTCTCATTAAACAGACTTTAATTTATATATCCCTTTCAACTTCCGTTCGCCTCGCCCGATCACACTTTTCATAACGCTTTCGTCACGCATTCACCAGCTTACTCCCCAAGTCAAGCGTGCGTTAAGAAGATTAACTTAAAAATAAAAAGCTTTATCTTTCATTACAAACGTGTACAGCCCGTCTAATGGTAAGCGAAGACCATAGTGCAGTGTTTCTCAAAGTGGGCGATAACGCCCCCTTGTGGGCGCTGCAGTACTAAAGGAAGGCGGTTAACGCTACCCCTTGTACCACTGTCACACTTCGAAACCCCATGGTTATGGAGATATCCATGGTTAAAGTTTTGAGGTTAGAATAAGAATTTCGCAGCTTTCACACGTTATTTTCACATTTCACACGCGTGTTTTTCACATTTCACACGCGTGTTTTTCACATTTCACACGCGTGCTTTTCACATTTCACACGTTATTTTCACGTTTCATAAGTTATTTTCAAAATAAAAACGATCTCGACTACAAGATCAACAATCGATACAATTTACGTTACTCATGTTCCGTTCTGTAGCTTTCACATGTTATTTTCACATTTCGCACATGATTTTAACATTTCACACGTTAATTTAACGTTTTCACACGGTATTTTAACAAACGATATAATCGATGTGTAACGACTGAGAGATCCATGCTTAAAAAAAATTTGCGCGCCACTTATCGTTTCTCTCCAAAGCAATGTAAACCTGTAATGTAACCTAACCTAACCATGGGGTTTCGAAGTGTGGCAGTGTTACCTTGTATAGCTTCCCCTTCACCCTCTGCCCTCCACCCACCAAAACCTCATAATTCGGTTTTTCCTAGCCTTAAGCTCATGTTAACATAGGACTTTTTCCTCGTATGTAAGACATTAAGCAACTAAGTACGGTACGGAACGCCGTCCCCAGCTGCCGCACAACCACGAGCAGTTCGGCAGCATCCGCACGGACGTTCTGAAGCTGGCGCCGCGCGACATCTACCGCTCGCACGAGGCCTTCATCCGGTCCTTCGCGCCGCGCTGGCGCACGGACGAGAACATCATCCTCATCATGTCCGCCATCGTGCTGTTCTCGCCCGACCGGCCGCGCGTCGTGCACCGCGACGTCATCAAGCTGGAGCAGGTGGGCCGCGGGGACCGTCGGGGCTGTGTGCTAGTGGGCGGGCGAGTGTGTGCTAGTGGGCGGGCGAGAGTGTGCTAGTGGGCGGGCGAGAGTGTGTGCTAGTGGGCGGGCGAGAGTGTGTGCTAGTGGGCGGGCGAGAGTGTGTGCTAGTGGGCGGGCGAGAGTGTGTGCTAGTGGGCGTGCGAGAGTGTGTGCTAGTGGGTGGGCGAGAGTGTGTGCTAGTGGGCGGGCGAGAGTGTGTGCTAGTGGGCGGGCGAGAGTGTGTGCTAGTGGGCGGGCGAGAGTGTGTGCTAGTGGGCGGGCGAGAGTGTGTGCTAGTGGGCGGGCGAGAGTGTGTGCTAGTGGGTGGGCGAGAGTGTGTGCTAGTGGGCGGGCGAGAGTGTGTGCTAGTGGGCGGGCGAGAGTGTGTGCTAGTGGGTGGGCGAGAGTGTGTGCTAGTGGGCGGGCGAGAGTGTGTGCTAGTGGGCGGGCGAGAGTGTGTGCTAGTGGGCGGGCGAGAGTGTGTGCTAGTGGGTGGGCGAGAGTGTGTGCTAGTGGGCGGGCGAGAGTGTGTGCTAGTGGGCGGGCGAGAGTGTGTGCTAGTGGGCGGGTGAGAGTGTGTGCTAGTGGGCGGGCGAGAGTGTGTGCTAGTGACGGCCGCGCGACGTCATCAAGCTGGAGCAGGTGGGCCTTCGGGGCTGTGTGCTAGTGGGCGGGCGAGAGTGTGTGCTAGTGACGGCCGCGCGTCGTACACCGTGACGTCATCAAGCTGGAGCAGGTGGGCCGTCGGGGCTGTGTGCTAGTGGGCTGGGCGAGCGGGAGTGTGTGCTAGTGACGGCCGCGCGACGTCATCAAGCTGGAGCAGGTGGGCCGTCGGGCTGTGTGCTAGTGGGCGGGCGAGAGTGTGTGCTAGTGACGGCCGCGCGTCGTGCACCGCGATGTCATCAAGCTGGAGCAGGTGGGCCGTCGGGGCTGTGTGCTAGTGGGCTGGGCGAGCGGGAGTGTGTGCTAGTGACGGCCGCGCGACGTCATCAAGCTGGAGCAGGTGGGCCGTCGGGCTGTGTGCTAGTGGGCGGGCGAGAGTGTGTGCTAGTGACGGCCGCGCGTCGTGCACCGCGATGTCATCAAGCTGGAGCAGGTGGGCCGTCGGGGCTGTGTGCTAGTGGGCTGGGCGAGCGGGAGTGTGTGCTAGTGACGGCCGCGCGACGTCATCAAGCTGGAGCAGGTGGGCCGTCGGGCTGTGTGCTAGTGGGCGGGCGAGAGTGTGTGCTAGTGACGGCCGTGCGTCGTGCACCGAGACGTCATCAAGGTGGAGTAGGTGGGCCGGCTATGCTTTAGATTAAGTATGATAAAATTATGGGGTTCGGGGATGGAGGGTGTAGGGGGAGCTATACTAGGTAACACTGCCACACTTCGAAACCCCGTAGTTAGTTTTGAGATTAGAGGAAGAATTTAAAGCTATTATAGTACCTTCGAGCTCCGCGTCTGACTTCACCTTAGCTCCGGCGCTGCGGGAAGTGCCACTCATGCGCTGTTTCGCAACTTTAATAAGTTATTTTCGAACAGGAGTACGTAAAAACGATCTCGATTGCAAAATCAACAAACGACACAACTTGGGTTACTCATGCTTCGCTCCGTAGCTTGCACATGTATTTTTTTTACATTTCGCACGTGATATTAACATTTCACTCGTTAATTTATCGCTTTCACACGGTTTTTTGATAAACGATACAATTGATGTTTAACGACTGAGAGAAAGATACTTTTAAAAAAATGGCGCACCACTTATCGTTTGACTCCAGAGCAATGTCAATGTAATCGTTTATAGGCATGACGGATATGGCGGAACCAAGCGTTATTCTAACATAGGTTAATTTATTTTTTGTAACGACATTATGCCTATAAACCTCTAATTTCTAAGTTAGATAGGAGAGGAGTATTTTTTTTTTTTTTTTTATTCATGTCATGTTTATCACTTCAATATATTTTTATTTTTACTGGATCATTGTCATATAAAATGAACTAAAATATTGAGTATTTTTCGTATTTTCGTAAGGTAAATAAATAAAAATAAAATATAGTTAAGTAAAAAACATAACATGAAACAAGGCTGTATGGTCTTAGATCTTTGCGTTTATAGTTATTTAGACAAAAACAATAAATTTATTGCTTGCATTGCTTTGGAGAGAAACGATAAGTGGTGCGTAATTTTTTTTAAGCATCGATCTCTCAGTCGTTAAACATTGATTATATCGTTTGTTAAAACACCGTGTGAAAACGTTAAATTAACGTATGAAATGTGAAAATGACTTGTGAAATGTGAAAACAACGTGTGACAGTTGCGAAATTCTTCCTCTAATCTCAAAACTTTAACCATGGACATCTCCATAACCATGGGGTTTCGAAGTGTGGCAGTGGTACCGGGGGTAGCGACCCCCCCCCCCCCTTCCCCCCATAATCCGGAAATTCGATCGTACTTAATCTAAAGCTTTACCATTAGGCCGCGTGGGCCGTCGGGACTTGCGTGCTAGTGAGCGGGCGAGAGTGTGTACTAGTGAGCGGTTGGAGTGTGTACTAGTGACCTGTCAAGAGTGTGTACTAGTGAGCGGTCGAGAGTGTGTGCTATTGAGCGTCAAGGATGTGTGCTAGCGAGCGGTCGGAAATGTGTCCAGTGAGCGGTCGAGAGTGTGTACTAGGAAGCAGAGCAAAAAAGAATGTAAGTAACCGACAAGCACGTAGTGAACTAAAACGATTACAAGCAAGTAGAATGAATACTACCAGGGAAAGCAAGTGGTACGAGCTGGCTACTGCAACGAACGGAACAATTGCCAGCGATTGCTGGGGTGTGAGAGAATACTTTAGTGGGCGCGTGCGAGTGGGCGATATTTTATGCTATTCGGTGAATGAATGTGTGCCAGTAAACAAGTGAGAATGTGCGCCAGTCGGTGAGCGAATGTGTACATGAACGAAGTTGATTGCGAGCGAGCAACTGAAAGTGAATATGTACAAGCTAACGAAACCATATATATATATATATATATATATATATATATATATATATATATATATTTACCTTGCATATAGCCTATATAATTGTTTCGCATGAACAGAGATCGTGTCTTATTGTAATTATAAATGGACATGTTAACATACAACACAATAATTGTGTACCCAAAAACAAACTCAAGTCAACAAATGAGCTATAAAATGTAAAACCATATACGCCTAAGCGACGGTACTTTATTGCTGCATTTTTTATATTACAAATCTAGTGACTCATATCAAATTTTCTTTCCAGAACTCATACTACTACCTTTTAAGAAGATATTTAGAAAGCGTATACCCGGGCTGCGAAGCGAAATCAACATTTTTAAAGCTTATCCAGAAGATTCTAGAGCTAAGGAAGTTTGCTGAGGAGGTAACGGGAGTTTACCTCGACGTCCATCCCATTGAACCGCTGCTAATGGAAATATTCGACTTGAAAAACCATGGAGCATGACCTTTACGGTAATGTTGAAATTTTCTATGATTCAAATTTACCTCACGGTACATTGTGATCCAATAAATGAGTATTTATCAACTAATGTTTCTCTATTGGATCATAATACAGAACTATTTATATACCTGTGTGTACTTCTAATAAGTAATGAATTCTCTCGCTTTTGCCAGATAAAATAGTTTAGTACTATTTAATGATCTATAAACCGATGGACAGATTGATCATTATTATTTATATTTTAATGTATAGTATTCTTCTAGTATAAAATAGGATAGAGATCAAAATAGGAGTAAAATTTAAAAAATTCAGTTAATATTTCATTTAAAGGTCTTATGATCCATGCTCACATTCTTGGTCCGCTATGATCCGCTCAGGAAATATTCTGTGATCCACTTCAGAAGTATCTTCATAAGCCATAAATTTTCTAAATGCCAGATATTTATTTATTATAAATTATTGTTAAATATTAATAAACGCCTATTGTTATGTAGTCATACTTATATGTGGTTTTTCCGTACGGTCTCACATATGTAATTTTTTTCTTTTAAGTATTTCTACATTTATATTATTATATTTTTGTGGAAATTGATTTAAATTTTTATTTTAATAATTTTTCCGGTAAAGGATAATCTGTATTAAATTTTCATTTTAACTTATTTATTTCAAATACCTGATTGTTTTTTTTTTTTTTTCTTCTATTAAGATATAATTATTATAAAAGTTATCATAAATGCTTAGATTCGTTTTGAACTGAAATTTTTAGGTGAGTAATTTTTTTTTTTTCTTATATGAAAAAAATAAACAACAATTGTCTATACGCAGAGTTGACCATTTTTAAATTAAATTCTTTTAGTATGATTAAATATAGCAAGAAACTTACGTTATACATATATTGTAAATATTAACTTATCCCAATGAAAGTGTTACGTGTATTCTTGTGTACATATTAGAAACATTAACTACATTTTTTTCTACACATGCTATGTATTGAAAAGAGAGATTATATCATTATTTGTTTTATAAATTTTATGAAAAAAAAAATACCTTTTTGTAATAACTAAAGGTGAAATATACGAAATATTTTAAAAATAAGGGGTTCTAATGGAGTTAATGTGTTCTGTTTTGTGATACCCACTAAAGCTATTAGGTCCTGAACTTCATTATATATTTGTTTGTGGAGTATGGTTTTATTTGAATGGCTTGTCTAGTGCCATATTAATTAACCTGAAGATGGCTGATGTTTGTTCATTTATAAGGAAAAGTCACTGAATTATTATAGCCTACAATATATATTTATATATGTATATCCTACAATCAATCTTCGTGATTTATTATATAGACTAGTAACATATAGGGTGTATAATAATTCGCGGTGTTTTTACTGTATAGTAATGTAAAGGTTAAATTTAAACTACGATTAAATTAGCGAAACTGACTATTAATTAAACTGTCCATGACTTGTGGTCAACTTCTCTCGTTGAAATTAAAAGAAACACTCTTATACTTATTAATAGTTAATTAACGCCTACGAATGCCAAAAACTTTAGCTGTACTGATTTTTAAGGGTAAATCTTTATATTTTAAAAGATAGGTGAAGTTATAATTAATATGGATGTTTACAAGCCAGAGGCATTAAATTGAATCACATATACTACATACCATTTCCGAAATATATAAAAATGCGTCAAACAGCTGCAGTAGTTCAAGTTCAGCTGTGAACCTGTCTCGTGTCTAACTACTGCTACTGTTTGAGGGATGTTTTGTGTATGGCTTGTAAATGGTGTGTAGTGTATTGTAATGGTCTGTAGTGTATTTTAAAATTCAGCGCCCCGGGCCAGTAAAGTTTACCACCCCATATATTACGGGAAAAAGAGCATCGTATGTAATAAATTAATTATTATAACTGATTGATAAAAACGTGTCGCATTATTTTGGAATTGGTCCTTATAATTTTTTTTTTTTTTTTTTAGGTTGCCTATTCTGTATAATTTTTATGTAATACTCGATGTAACTAAAAATAACCATTATATTTTTACTGATCTTTTTTTTTCCGTATAAATTTATTGTCCACATCCCTAGTTCGTATGCTTGGCTCGCGCCGCCCCTTGTAGAATGCCGCCCTGGGCCTTGTTGAGTTTGTGGTTTAATCTAATGCCTTTCGCTTGTATACATTTGTAAAATATCTTGGATATTAAGTGTAGTATTTCTTTTTGTAATATATTTTACATGTTCTTAAATTTATTATTATTATATTAATAGACGTTATAGACGAAATTTTACTATTAAGACCTTTATTAAATAAAAATCTATGTGAAATTATCTTGTTTAAATAAATTTAATATGATTTTTATACCGTAAATTTAATATTATATAATGCAAATAGCGTTTAAGAAATAATTATTCAAAATTGACAAAATAAATCAAATAATTTGTTGTAATGTACTGAATGAACTGTTTTATCATTTATAATAGTCATATTTTAAAAGTATTGTCTTAAAAATATAAATTATTTGTAATTTTTATATATTCGACGGATAAACTAATGAATAATAATAATATATCTAAGAGACTAGATAATAAAGTCATATAATACCGATGTCATAAAAAACTATCCATGATTTTGCTAATAAGAGAGATATCTGGCAAACTCGTATGATGCTTATGTCAAAAATATATCTATAATAAGAAATATTCAAGATATAAACAACATATCGTCGGTTAAATAGAAAAGTGACATTAAGTCAAAAATAGCAAATTTTGCAATTCACGCATTTAGTGTCTACTTTTATTAAAATTAATTTTTCCTTATAATTTTTGTTTACATGTAAGTATTACATTTCATTTTAAAGGTATTTAGATAAAGATTTAAAATATCGTTGTTATTTTAATTTTAATTAAATTAAATTAGAAAATAGCAGAGCAACGTTTTTTTACAATCAATATGGCGATGACCGCAGAGTACCGAAACGACACTGGTGTCATCTAGTGAGCTTGACGTGTAATTTTATAAAGGTTCTTTTATCCATATAAAAATAATGTTGTTAACAGACTTTCCAGTAATAACCATTTTGAGAAATGTCATTTTTCCATTTAACCGACGATATATGGATGGTCGTGACTCTCTAGTTCGATTATGTAACAATCACAATGTATAAAATTACATATTAATTATAATTAGTTTACAAAATAAGACATTTTCACATGTTGTTGTAAATAAATTATTTATTTTATTTTCTAATCAGAGGTTATTGTCTTAGTTTTTATAATATGATAATTCTTAAGTGGTATTAATTTAAATTTAATACATGACATTGTGTCAAAAACTATGTATGAAGTATTTTAAATAGCAATTTATCCTTTGTATATTGATGATGCAATGTTGATTCTAACTCCAACAAATAATTTAAAAAAAATGTTAATATCATGTACTAAGTGTTCAGTACATGATTTAAATACTGTTTTGAATAATATGTAGTATGGGGGACCAAATATTGTTAAATAAAGAAGTTTTATTCTTTACATTACTAATTTAATTTCAAAGATAATTCAAATTAGTAATTGTTATAAATCATCAAAAGTAGGACAAGATTCTTAGTGACCGCTATTACACTTACAAAGTATGACGTCTAACAAAAAGTATATAGTGTTTAAATATATGGCAAAGGATGTCTGGAAGAAATTTTTTTTTCTGTATGTCTGTATTTTGGTGTATGATGATATAATATGATAAATGAATTAAAATTTTGTAAATTTTTCGGTAGCGTTCAACTATCCGTTAATATGTTATAGATTTATAGAGTAAATAATAGTCATATAAAACTTTGCATCATTAATAAATAACAATATTATATTTTATCATAGTAAATAGTCATAGTCTTAAGAGTGGGTTCAACAGCACTTATTAAATTTTACCTTATGCTCCTCAACATAACGAAATGATCGAATAACACATTGTGTGTGTGAGTGTTTTGTTACGAAATCCATAATGGTAACGTCGACTTGTGTACTACCTATATATGATTTTTGTATCACAAAATAATTAGCAAACCCAAAGATAGATTGAATTCAGTAATTAATCATTTTAGGAGCTAACGTAAATTCACTAATATTGTATGGCCTTTTAGTTTCTTGGTGCTCAGCTAAATGGTTGAATGGTAGGTCTATGGTTATACTTTTTAAATTACGTGTTTTTGTATTATCTCCAAAAAAACTTTTGTTTTAGAGTTGAAAGCTTCACTACTACCGACAAAACAACAAAAAATTTGGTTAAGAAATAATTGGCCTATATATTTTTGACGTCCGCCGGTGTGACCACACTTTGAGATCCATTTTTTTTTAAATTAATTTAATGAGACTATTATCTATTTTTATATTAAAATGTTTTAAGGTTGTAAATACATGTTATTGTTATACTTAATAGAGCTATTTTTATAATAAATATTTGTTGTATACTTTAATTAGGTGCAATGCTGTATTTAATTATCAAATAAATATAAGTTTGTTATAAATTTCGTTTTATTCAACCTCTACTTTGCGCCGTCCTAACTTTTTTCGGAAGTTTTAATAACAATTTTTAGACCACACTTGTTTTATTTAGAAGTCCTAATCATATTTTAATCGTATTTCTATTATTATTACGCCTTTACAGTGTTTCTTTTCCTCAGACGGTAGAAATGTGCAAAATATACATGTATTTAAATGGAAATTTACACAGGATCTTAATAATAAAACAAAACAATGTTTAAAACAATTTATTCTCACCCATGTCCAACTAAGTCAACTCCGTGACGGTGCACTCAAAAACAAAAATTCTAATCAAACAAAAACCAAATTAACTTGAAAACAAAAACAAACAAAAATTCCTTTATATCCTGCTTTATAAAAAACACTAATCCTTATCATCCCAAGCTCTATGTCATTTCTAATCCTTGTTAATTCCAAGCGCCAATTTCATTTCTAACGTGTAATTCTCAGCAGAATCATCAATTCTCAGTTTCTCCATCGAACTATTTATGTCATCGACACAATCTTCAAATACCTCTTCATCAGCTGATGCGTCTAGTTTTGAATTATTAGTCTCAGACTTGACTTCATCGCCATTCACCTTAACACCATCAAATTCTTTTCTCTCATTCACTTCCTCTGTACCTACAGAATCATTGCATATACCAGAATCGTTTGCTTCTGGAAAGTTTTCATTCTCTTCTACGACTTGTTTATTGTTTTCCGTCAATGTGTCTTCTAGTGTAACATCTCGACTTGTTGTAAGGGTGTCGTCATCATCAGCTATGGATTCTGTCGGTGATGGGATATAGTTGACGTATCTCAGAGTACGACGGTGAAGCTCCTCTTCGTGTATATGTGTTTCGAGTATACGCGATACTTCTGGAAGCTAAAAGATAAAAAGTATAAGTAATTATCCTAACCGACTTAATTATATAAAATATTTTACAGTTCAACTGTACTTCATAATATTTTAAAAACCAAATTGTTGGGCTAAGGCGAAAGCCTTATAAGAGGCTCTGGTGTAGTGGGGCCTGTAGTTGCCTAAAACACCGGTGGTTTGCGGGTTCGATTCCCGCTCGGGATGGATATTTGTATTTTTACAAATATTTCTTTCTCCCCGCCGCGCCTTGGAGAGCACGTTAAGCAGTCGGTCCCGGTTGTTATCATAGACACCTGTTTGCATCGTTACTCATATTAAGGAATATATCCGCCAATTCGCAGTGGAGTAGCGAGGTGGATTAGGCTCCGACCTTACTCCACATGGAGAAAGAGTCTTATGCCAACAGTAGGATGTTAGGTACAGACTGAATCAAATCTTACACTATACTCATTTTCCAACTCGTCCGATATTTGTTCAATGATAGCGTTTGTGGTGTTGTCGACCCTGCTCGCGTGTGAGGTGACCTCGCCCAACTGCTTGTACATTTCTTGTTCCTCATACTTTATAGTTTTCTGCAGGATTTCCGTCGCCACTGAATCCTCGATATGAGCGTTTTCATCCATATCAGAATAATTGATGCCTGTAAAGCATTTTCAAATAAATCTAATACGCTTTTATAGCACCTTAAGCAACCTGTATTCCACGACATAATCTACAAACTATGGCTTTTTAGGATGCTCATTTTGTTCCTATTTTATTCCTGTGCTATAAAAGTAGCAATACCAGTATTTCCATAAAAGGTTTTGACGAATAATATGAAAATAAAATAAAATGAAATGATAAAGATTTAATAATATATCACTGAAGAAATTTGTATGTGTTTGATGAAAAAAGAGTAACAGAAAAATAAACCCTGTTAATTATAAGTATGTTTAATATTATGTAGAAACGATTAAATAATGGTACTTAAGCACACCTTGCGAAGGGAATCTGTTGTCGTCATAAGAATTAATTGTACTTATAATTGATTTCTTCGCTTCATCACGATCCATATTACTGAAGATTTCATATGACGACTGATAGTTACTAGACATACCTTCGAAATTCTTATCTATATAAAAATGTTATCATTTAAGAAAGACTTTTTATTATTATTTAAATTCATATTAATTACATAGTAATGAATACCTTCAAAGGTACATAGTAAAATACTTAGGTTTACCAAACCAATTAACATAATCTCGTATTTACCTGTTTTAGACATACCATTATTTCTATTGTTACCGTCAGTATCATCCTTTACCAGTTTACTTCCACGTCTTGTGGTTGCAGTCGACGGTCTCGCGGGCTTACTTTGTGCATTTCTCAGCCTAGGAGATTCTAATATATCGCTCTCAGAACTACTTGCATCTGAATCATTTGAAATGTGAATCGATTCTGTATCTCCTGATGAAGCTGCTCAAGATAGAAAGTTTGTTTTAGTAATTACAGTCATTTGTGGATTTATTGAACTGTAATTATTCTTACGGAATACAAAAAGTCTTAGACTATTGCGCTTTTCAAAATTATAGCATCAAAACCACTTTAGAACAAACTATTAGAGGTTCATTATTGCCTGTTTATTTTAATAACTATAGCGACAATTTTTAATGACATGTGAGTAAAACGTGTTACGTATTTGGGATGATATTTCGATGATTTATTTTAACAACTTAATTATTACAACAGAAGCATCGCTAGCTAATTTACAATAAATAACATTCTAGGACAAAAAAAAATCTTTAAAATACGCAGATTTTTAGTTGCATTCGTCAGTTAGTAATAATTATAATTATTTTTTTTACATAACTTGTTCGGTACACAAGCGTACGGCTCACCTGATGGTTAGAGATAAACGTAGCTTATAGAAGTCTGAAACACTAGAAGCATCGCAACTGCGTTCCCGAACCTACCACCTTGGAGCATTGATCACCTTACTCACCACAAGAACACAACACTATTTAAAACTATTATTTAGCTGTGATCTTCTGTACGGTCGAGAAATTTTAAGCAGGATTTCCTGCTATGCCCTAACTTTAGTTAAACGAGATGGAATTATTTAAAAAAAAAAATCAAATTTATCGATAATAATTTAAATTTTAAACTAACGTGCAGATTCAACCTCTTCATTACCAATATTGTACTCTACTTCAGTTGGTGGATACTGTTTCTCTACATATTCATACAGCACAGCTCCAGGTACATGTGTTAGTTTAACTTTGGTCTCATCTGAAAAATTTGTTTGAATTTACCGTATGCTATGTTAGTTATGACAAGAGAATTTTCAGTTTATTTACAAGTAAATCTTCTATCAGTCTTGTCTTCTCTCAATTTAGGAAAATTTAAGGCTGTAAATGGAATACTTGCAATTACGTTGTATAGTAATTTAATTTAATTTTTAAGTGAGTAATTCTTGTGTATATGTATTTTATTTTTCCTTGTGTAGCCTGATGATTACGATCATCTCAGAAAAATTATTCGTCGAAATAATCTCAAATTATTACTAATAATCATTACAGCCTATACATTCCACTGCTGGACATAGGCCTCCACAAGTTTACGCCAAAAATAACGTGAACTCATGTGTTTTGCCCATAGTCACCACGCTGGGCAGGCGGGTTGGTGACCGCAGGGCTGACTTTGTCGCACCGAAGACGCTGCTGCCTGTCTTCGGCCTGTGTATTTCAAAGCCAGCAGTTGGATGGCTATCCCGCCACCGGTCGGCTTCTTAAGTTCCAAGGTGGTAGCGGAACTGTGTTATTCCTTAGTCGCCTCTTACGACACCCACGGGAAGAGAGGGAGTGATTATATTCTTTGGTGCCGTAGCCACACAGCACAATTCTTTGTGTATATGTATTTTATTCTTCCTTGTGTAGCCCGATGATTACGATCATCTTAGAAAAATTATTCGTCGAAATAATCTCAAATTATTACTGATAATAATAAGTATGAATTATATTGTTCTTTAAATTATACCGTATGAGATAGTGCAAAATAGTAAAAAGTTTCGATGAAGAAATCAGTCAATGAATTTCGTTAAAATCATTTTTATTTTTTCTGAAATTTAGATATTTTCTACGTGATTTTCTAAGTTTTTACCCTTGCACAAATAATTATAGCACTTTAAAAAAAAAGCTGAATCAGTCCAGCCGTTCTCGAGTTATCCACTTAGCGATACATTTAGGAATTCATTTATTGAAATATACTCGTAATTTCTTTACGCACACTTGACTTGGGGAGCTGGTGAACGTGTGACGAGAACGATGCGAACGAAGCAAGAGAGAGAGGTGCGAGCAAACATTTTCTTTCTCCCATAGGCAGTTACGTTTCGTATATCTAAGGTACAGTGTAGACCTATTGTGTAGGTCTATTGCTAACTTTTTTTTCTGTATAGAAATATAATTTGAGGAATATAAATTGATGAGATTCTGAATAACCTGGAACATCGCCGTGCGTGAGCTGGCTAAAAGCGGCACGATCGTATGCGTTATGCTTGTCATAACTCGTGACGAATTTTTTTTCTTTAAGTGCGTGCGCGGGGACCGGCTCTTGTGCCTTGTGGAACTCCTCCATGATATTCGCGTCGTACAGCTTCTAATGTTTAATAAAAGATAATAATTAAATCGTATTTATAGTGTCAGTTTTTACAAAACCTTTTATCATTTCTTACTTATTTTTAACCGACAAAGATTTTTAAGGTCAAATTGAGAACATTATATATATAATGTATGTTCGCGGATAGCTTCGTGTTATGTGTTGGAAAGGAGATATGGGTGGATAAGGAAACCAAGATCTGATGATGGCATCCCAGAGAAATCGAGGAGAACCTTCGAAAATAATAGTGACGACTAGTGTATTTGTTAATTTTTTTCATCTACTTACGTTGTATTACTGTTTGATGTAATTGAAGTTCGGTTTTTTTTTTAGTTTACTTGCAAACACAATTATTCTTGTAATATTGTTCATAAAAAAAAAATTTCTTAGATAAATTGTTAAAAATAATATTTACGTAACGTTTAAGTGTACATTTAGATGCAAAACAAAGACAATGAAACCATTTTTGTTGTTTGTATCAGTATAGTTGTATAGTTAGTCATTTCGACTGGAATCTACTCGAAATCGAATCGAATCGACTGGCATCGTGGGAGCCGTCAATTGATTGTGCAATACTTTCATACCATCGGATCAACAGCCGGCTCTCCTCGTGCAACCCTAGCTTCTCTTTCCATCTGTTCCTTCTCAATTTCTTCAAATATTTCCAAGTCCTCGTCACTGGGTTTTAAATCTAAATTATCGTCTTCGGTCTTAGAACACATTTGATTCGTGTATTTTATTAGGGCTATACCATCACCATCATCTGTAACTTAATACAGAGATCATTTAACATCAATTATTTATTTATATGTCATTTTACGTTAATAGAACTTAAATCAAGCTTATTTCATATCCAATATAATATAATAAATAAAATCCTGATAATTGTGTTACAAATCGGTTTTGTTGGATGTAACAATCTTTAGTAACAATACAAAATGAAAACTCAACTTACCTGATTCGCTTATCTCCATATCATGTTGACGACTCGCGTGAGGCTTAACATTTTCTGTATAAATATTTTGTTTTGTTTCTTTGTTAATATCACTTTGTGTTGCTTCTATATTATTATCATTATTCTTCACATCTTTGGAATTGTTTGATTTTTCTTCTTCATTTTCCCCATTATTAACTTCTATTATTGTGATTTTTGATGAATTATTCTTTTTCTTAACTAATTTCTTTTCATTTCTGTCGATTGTTGTTGCAACTTCTTCAGCCACAACTTTTCTAGCATTTTTACTTCTTTCACATTCTTCTGCTCTTTTATTATATGATTCGATTATTTCAATAAGAGGCTTTCTTTTCACAGGTTCGTCATTCTCTGTTTGTTCGATGTTGGTTTCTTTTACAGAATGTTCTACACTTTCTGCAACAACAATGTATTAAATAAATAAGTTAATATATGTTTATTTAGAAATGTTTTCTGCAATTTGGCACAGAATTGTTTCAAATTGTCCAAGTATTCAAAAAATATATCCGCTGATTTTTATTATTTACCTTTCCTTTTCTGGTGCGGACTTTGATTAAACAGCAAATCATTAATAGCATTCAAGTCAGACGAAGTTTTGCTGAAAGAAATATTACTAGGATTTATTAATGTGTATAGGGTTTTAACAAAACTTTTTTTATAATATATAAAGGATATTTATTATTAAATTCTTTGCCTTGTCTCTAGCATCATATATACCTGTCACTAGTAATTGAAGGGACATTAAAACCAGCCCACTGATCATCACAACTCTGTTCCTCTCTCAACTCCTGAATAAGACGCTTTCCTTTATCCATTTGAGACCATTCAATTTTATTCACATTTTCCGCATTTGCATTATTTTCACTATCACTAGAATCGCTTTCACTGGTAGTGTCATTGGGTTCTGATTCAGTTAGTAAATCTTCTGTTGCATCAGACTTTGTTTTATAGTCACTTACATTTACATTTAACTCCTCAGGTTCGTCGTTATTTTCGTTTTCTTGAGATTCTATTTCATCATCCTGAACATTAATATAGACTGATCTATGTTTGTCTTGTAGAACATTGACGTCAGATTTATGAACTAATAATATCAACAAATCGTTAGGTTAATGGTCGCAGGTTCGATTCTTTTCCGTGACCTATGTTTCTTTATACCATACAAGCGCATCTTGTTGTTTTATTTTTGTGTTTTTGTGGAGTATTTTTCCAGTCTCCGTCGCTAGATCTCAACCTACTTAGGACCATTAATATATTCACAGGTAACAGTTTGTTTACATAATTGAATGCGGTTATCTCAAAAAGTGATACCAGTAATAAAAAAAAACATTCAGAAAATCTGGTTAGCCTGATAAGCTACAAGGTCCAAACGAAGACGCTGTATACGTTTTATTAAGCTTTAATTACTTAATTTTTATTAAACTTAAATTAACTTCTTATAGTTTCTTCAAAAAAATTGAATCAAAGAATTAAAAATATACTATTCCTAATTGTAAATTTAAAACCTTTGTCTCCACCGGGGGAAGTCCCTTTTCCTCTCGTTCCTTCTTTTCGCGCGCTTCCCTTTTCGCTTTGTTTTCATCTCTCATCTTTATCAAATACTTCACACTCTCCATAACCTTCTCTTGATCTTTAGCAATCCACCTGCACAATTTAGATCTCGGTGAGGTATCGGGAGCGTTATAGTCAACATTTTTAAAGGACTGCAAGATAATTTTAGTTCTACTTAGAAAATCCAAATAATTTAATATTACAGTCACAATAGTATTGTTAAGAAAGAAAATTTTAGGACTCGCAACACAGGTACACTGAGCTAGAATCGAACTCGAACCGCAGTGTTTAGACGTATTCACGCTACACCAGATTGACGATTACTATATGAGTAAAAACTCCTAACCGTACATGGAGAAAAAGGTCCACGTCCAGTAGTGGAACGTTACAGCTGCTGAACCAGCCGATGATTAATGAAAATAGTATCAATTGTGAACGACATTATTATGGAATTATTTAGTTAAAATCATCAAATCAAAATCAATAATAACTTTATTCAAATAGGCCCCAAGAGCACTTTCGAATCGTCATTTTAAAAATTAAAATTTTAAGGTGTTTATCATTTTTGTAAAAGTTAAGCTACCCCCGATTCGTAATGATTAGATTGATGAATGATGAATAGAGAAGAATCGGCATCGGAATTACAGCATATAATATCAGTTGTCGTGCCCATGATATACTGATACAAAATGTCACAAAACGCATGAGAATCAAGACTCGGTTTCAATAAATACCGCCGTCTCTCTGCAACTTCCTCTTGCACACCACCTCGTTGCCACGCCTCTGCACAGGCGCGGTCACGCGGAAAGACTGGTCTATTATCTAGATTCAGTAACTCCTTCAGCCGAAGGGTTAACGTTTTGCGATATGCTGGGATGTTGCGAACTACGGGATTTCCGGTTAGTACCAATACTGAAAACAGATTTATCATTTATATCGATATTTAAAGCTGGTAATCTAAAAGTAGTTACCTACAAAAGAACCTTGGATTATAAGCTAACAAAACCTTAAAAGTCCTGTATAACATATCAATTTAGAAAGTCTTTAATAAATAAATAAATAAATATCTTATAACATACACACACGGTCGTCTGTTCCTATGATAAGCAACTTAATGCTTGTGTTACAGGCAACAGCCGACTGTTATAACTATATTTTTTTTATAAATAAACATAGAAATAATACATATATAAATACAAATATTAGGTACACCGAGATTCAGGCGGGAGTAATTACACAATATCGTATTAATCAGTTTTAAATACATTTTTTGATTATAACTTAGACAAAATCGAAAATCGAAACACCAACCTTTTAGTAATGCCATATCAGCTAATACATCTACAATCAGAGGATCCTCTATACGGTTATAAGACAAATCCAAAACTGATAGATTTTTACAATGTCTCAGTTGGTCTAGGTCATCTGAAAATATTATTGATAACAATTGAAAGCATACTAGTTAATAGTTAATTACTGTGAAAAATATTCGTTTATAGAAGTGACTTAGTTCTTTACATGCTTGAATTGGAGAGTAAGCTGATGAATACGTTACGAGAACGTTACGTATGTGCGTGCGTTACGTTAGTGTGATCGGGCGAGATGAAGTGAAGTTGAGAAAGAGAGATTTACGTTTCGTTTATTACTGTAGGGGCAACTAAAGAAATTTTACTTCAGTCGTTTGGTCTAAACCACGCTGGTTTTTTTCCTCTTTCATGTACTTTTACCTATGTAGTAGATGCAATATTATATACTATAATTGTGTTTGCAGGCAAACGAAAAAAAATCGACTTCAATTATATCGACAAGTAATACAACTTAAGTAGACGAGAAAATAGTCAAGTAAATACGATTTATCAAAGATTACTCCAAAAATTGTAATCGGATCTCGATGAAATTTAAATGTAACCACATGATAAATATTTATCTTTCGATTAAATTAAAAATCATCAAAATCGGTACACCCAGTTAAAAGTTATGCGGATTTTCGAGAGTTTCTCTCAATCTCTCTGGGATCCCATTATCAGATCCTGGTTTCCTTATCATGGTACTACATCTGGGATATGTCCTTTTCAACAAAAAAAGAATGATCAAAATCGGTGTATAAACGACGAAATTATCCCCGAACATACACAAAAAATATATATATACGGTCGAATTGATTAACCTCCTCCTTTTTTGAAGTCGGTTAAAAATGTTAAAAGAGGAGAAAAGATAGTAAACCGCTTTTAAATACTTACATATTTCAATTAGACTGTTTACTATTTTCAAAATCATACGAACTCCGACTTATATGTTTAAAAATAAATGAAACAGATAAAACCCAATTATATGGTATCTTACCAACACTGCTTAACATATTGTGACTGATGCTCAAAGTCTGCAGATCGGGTACAACGTTTAAATTTTCAATTTTCGTCACAAAATTGTGATCTAGGTTCAGAGTGTCCAATTTTGGACAACCTTCCAAATTTTCGATCTTCCTCACAATGTTGTAATGTAGGTAGAGACATCTGAGTTCCGACAACGCATCTAGACCTTCGATTCTTTGAATGCCATTATTTTCTAAAAAGATACACTTCAAGCCGGTGTATTCTTCTAAATTTTCGATTTTCGAAAATCCCTAAAAGAAATTAATGTTTATATTATACTAGCTTTGCCTGCAACTACGTCCGCGTGGAATTTAACAAAAAGCTATTGTTCAGTTTGCAGAGTTATAAAATAAGTTTCTGAAATAAAAGTAGCCTAAGTTACTCCTTATTACATCAACTATCTGCCAGTGAAACTCCCGTCAAAATCGATCAGGCCGTTTTAGAGATTAGTCAGAACTAACAGACAGATAGGTAGACAGACGGAAAAAAATTGCAAAAAAAATGTTATTTTGATATATGTACTCTGTATGTGCTGTGTGACCTCCTCTCTTCCCGTGGGTGTCGTAAGAGGCGACTAAGGGATAACACAGTTCCACTACTACCTTGAAGCTGACTACCTTAAAGCCGACCGATGGCGGGA
The DNA here is from genome assembly GCF_905220565.1 of Melitaea cinxia. NCBI lineage: Eukaryota > Metazoa > Arthropoda > Insecta > Lepidoptera > Nymphalidae > Melitaea > Melitaea cinxia. Next base: position 663,844 of record NC_059416.1, read on the forward strand.
TAACCATCCAACTGCTGGCTTTCAAATGCACAGGCCGAAGACGGGCAGCAAAGCCAGCCCTGCGGTCACCCACCCGCCTGCCCAGCATGGTGACTATGGGCAATACGCATGAGTTTGCGCCATTTTTGGCGCAAACTTGTGGAGGTCTGTGTCCAGCAGTGGACTCTAATAGGCTGAAATGATGATAATGATGACTCTGTATACATCCATATGCATTTAGTCATAATTGCATTTGCTCGTAAACGAAAAAAACCAACTTCAATTACATCGACAAGTAAATACAACGTTGGTAGACGAAAAATAATTAAGTTCACGCGTTATCAAAGATTACTTAAAAAGTTGTAATCAGATCTCGATAAAATTTAAATGTGACCACGTGATAAACATCAGCTAAAGATTAAATAAAAAATCATCAAAATCGGTACACCCGGTATAAAGTTATGCGGTATAATACAACGTAAATCGACGAAAAGATAGTGAAGTAAAAACGCGTTATTAGATATAACTCAAAAAGTATTTGTTAGATCTCAAATACATTTAAATGGGACCAAATGAGACGCGCCACCTTTCGACTAAAAAATTTTTTCTCGAAATCGGTCTACCCAGTCAAAAGTTCTGAAGTAACATACATTAAAAAAATACAATCGAATTGAGAACCTCCTCCGTTATTTTAATATTACAAACAGACACCCCAATTTTATTTATTTGTATAGATTAACTAGTCATTTTGCGTTCCTAACTAGTTTCAGATCTTTATATTTCAATGAAAACAAAGGCCTGATCGAATCAATAGGCTTTGAAACGAAGCTCTGAGTTTGTGTTAAAAAATTATATCGTATGTACAATTCAGCCAAAAGATTAATTAACGATTATCATAAAATTACGTATTTTGCTAAAAATGTTAAGGATAACGATATCGCTGATAAAACTCCCATTATTACTCGTAATAAGATAAACCTATCCCAAAAAATAACACACAATTTTTAACCGACTTCAAAAAAAGGAGGAGGTTACTCAATTCGCCCGTATATATATATATATATTTTTATGTATGTTCGGGGATAACTCCGTCGTTTATGAACCGATTTTGATAATTCTTTTTTTTTTGTTAGAAAGGAGATATCCCTGCTTTGGTACCACGATAAGGAAACCAGGATCTGATTATGGGATCTCAGAGAAATCCGGGGAAACTCGAAAATCCGCATATTTTTTACTGGGTGTACCGATTTTGATAATTTTTAATTTAATCGAAAGCCGATATTTGTCACGTGGTTACATTTAAATTTCATCGAGATCTGATTATAACTTATGGAGTAATCTTTGATAATGCGTATTTACTTGACGAATTTTTCATCTACCTACGTTGTATTACTTGTCGATATAGTTGAAGTCTGTTTTTTTCATTTGCCTGCAAACACAATTTTTTTATATCAGGTAACTTGAACTTCATACCAAAATGCAATATATGTGTATAATTTATCGCAACAATAATATTTATATACCTACTTAAGAGACATCCGACGCTAGAGCAAAAAAAAAAACAAACTGCATCAATGGGCTAATCCAACTAAATTATATTCAGTGCTTTTGTACTCCACTTATTTACCATACTATCATTACCTACCTTAAAGTGTAAATAAAGTATGTCATTCAAGTAAGGTGTGCAGTACAACTTGTGCTGCTTGCAAAGATTTCTAATAAATTCCTTCGTCATTCGCGGGCTCTTGTTCATTTCCTCTAATTCCTTGTCAATTTTCATTTGAAATTCTTTTCGTTTTTCTTCTTTCTCGCGCCTTTTCTTATCTTCTTCTTCTTCTTCTTCCTTTTTATCTGTGAAAATTAATTAATATCAACAATTTTTTGCTACACGAAAGAATCTTCATCTACACTAATAGTATTAAGATGTTGGTTGCGTATTTCTATATTTAAAAAGCATTAACCTTGTAAGCTGTCCAATTTGAAAAGTAACCACAACGTTAAAATACATGCTTTTAAATATCATTTGAAGATTTATAGACGCGAAGCTAAAATCAACAATAAAAACCAACCCGCTTACGAAAATTATTGTCGACTTCTGTAATGATATTTAATATACCTGTTAATTCTTCAACTGGTGATGGTAACGATGTTCTATCTTGATCTTCAGTTTTCTCTAAACTATCATGATGGCGCGCGTAATCACCCTTCGCTTTGTCGTCTGTTCTAACATCAGATATCGCTTTAATCGTGGAGTTTGTTTTATTTTCCTCCCTCCTTAACAAACTATTTGCAAGACGTAACACTTCTTTATTTCCCTTCATTTTATCTTTTATGTCATACAAAAGTCTATCAATCTTTTTGCTTCTTTCTACTTTTTCTTTATTGATATCATCTGGTATTACTTCTTCAACACTGGTAGAAACAACTTCTTGTAGTGTACTGGTAGAAGATTTTGGATGCAAAATGCTATGAGATTTCTCTAGAACCCCGTCCAATTCTTTTATAAAGTCCTTACACTCTTGGTTTCTTGTTTCATAATTAGCTTTACTAGTATTAACTCTGTTTTCGTGACATTTAATTTCAGCGTTTAACTTATTTATTGCGGTATGTATTTCATCTATTTCTAATTGAGAAACAGATTTCTGTTCTTTATCAGAACTATTTATATTTTCGTGTACATTGTCCTGTGTTTTTTCCCTAAGACGTTTTTGAGCCTCACCCTCTTCTTTTAGTTTTTTATAAGCAAGACTAGATTTTCTAGAATTTTCTAAAGCTTCATTGACATCATTAAGTAACTCATTCATACTATTTAGTTTATTTGTTATATCCTCTTTGATAAGTGTACTTAGATTTTCAGCGCCTTCTACAATATTCCGAGCTAAATTTTTCATTTCCTTAAACTCAAGTTCATTATTTTCAGAAGTTTCAGTTTTATTCATTTCAAAAATGCTTTCTAGAGCGTTGTGTAGAGTTTCTTCCATTTTGTCATCATATTTAACTTTCTGATTACTAATTGTGACTATGTTGCTTGTGTCGTTAAGTGGTTGAACTTGATTTATGTCTTCTGATTTAGAACGTAATGATTCAGTGTCGTTGTTATTACTTTTATTAGTATTAAGGTCATCTTTACTTAAAATACAATTTATTTTACTAAGAACCCTTTCGGTGTCTTTAAGTTTAACTTCAAAACTTTTAGGAAATATTTCTTCAACATTTTCGTTATTGCTCCTAGATTTATCTGAGCCTAGATCCTTTTTAACTTTACCGCTGAGATCAAGATTGATTGGATTGTCCTTCAAGGGTATATTTAAAGCATCGTTAATGGCGTAACTTTCTTTAATCCCATCAAAAGATGATTGACCTTTTGGTGGTTTTACCAGACAATATGACGATTCCTTTAAAATTGGATTATTTTCTATCTCTAATTTACGACATTCTCTAACCTTTACATTAGGATCTTCGTGTTTATCTGCAAGTTGCTGTAACATTTCCTTAGTTTCTAGAAACCTTGTTTCATAAGATTTGTTAGTGCATTCCGTAACAACTTTATCAATAGCTTCAAACTCTTTCTCATCGCTTGAATCTGTTTCTTCAGGCACAGTTTCCTCGGTCACAACATGTGACTGGTATATTTGACTTTTTGATCTATATTCCGCTGCAGCGTTCATCAAAACCTGCATACTTTTGTATTTTATTGTATTTTGCTTTTTAATATCACCATCAGTTGATTTGAGAGCTGTTTGAATATCATCATAATTAGATAAATTTATCTTGTCTAGTGGTACAGCGATATCTTTATGCGATTCTTGATTAATAACTATTTGTATTTGACGAGCTTTTTCAACTATAATAGGACTATCTTTAATGATATGCTTAATTTCTTCCGTAGTCAATGGCTTGTTGTGATCTTCAACATTGGTAAATGGTTGACCTGTCATGACTTCATATTCTGACTTCAAAATTCCTGATGCTGAGGCGGCTATATACGGCCTCTCTACATTAACTCCTTGAGTTAGCGGCTTGAGTTCATTTTCAATGGCTTTATCAATAACACTCTGAGGAAATTTAGCACCCTTAAAGAATTCTTTAAGTTCAGCTCTCTTAGTTTCTATATATGCTGGATCAGCTGCTGTAAAATCGGGTAATTCCATTTTTTTAACCAATTTTTATGTGAATTTTCACGGTTAAATACAACTCCGTAATCCTATTAAGCTTGTTACCATTGCTATGGCTACGCAAAATAAAATGTTTTGTCAATATTTGAAAATGGATTACTTTTGTTGTATAAATACAGTTATACTTTCATTAAAAATCTTAATTTCTTAATTTGTTGTAAAACAATAAGCTTATACATTTATTTTTATTATACAATCTGATTAATCAATAAATCTCTTGCTAGTTGTATTTTTTTTATAAAATGTAATTTGAAGCAATACAATATCGTCATTGTTAAAGCGACTGCTTTGCAGATGATAATACTTAAAAAAAAATATTTTCAGTTCCAATCGTTTAACTAACTCATTTTTTAGTAAAGCAGCGAACAAACTATTTGACTGCATTTTTTATTTCAATGTTGCCAAGTTTTAAATTGTTTTCATATTATATTTTGTAATCGCAGCTAAGCTATTAACATTTGAAATAATATTGCTTAATAAGTTTTTATTATTAATTAACACCCTTACAATGTATGGTAATCTGCTGTTGTAGTGAAGTAAGATATGGGATTTTTTTTGAAGAAAAAATTCAGCTCAAACATTCTTATTACTCGGCTTAAAATTGGATTAGCACTGTAAACTCATTTTAATAAAAATCACATTGCCAATTTGGAATTTACGTTTGAAGTTCTCTTACATCAGTCCCGATTATGACTGACTATTATTTTTATTTATTTAATAACATAAATCGATTTAAACCAATTCTATCATACATACTGTCTTAATATAAGACCGAAATTGACCAAAATAAGTGTGCACTCTTATTGAACACTGTTTTCAAAATTAAAATTACATACTAAAAGGGAATTTTAATTTGTTTCCACCTTTATACTCACGATAATAACGTCATTGTCAAAATACGGTGACATTTTTAAATGATTGTAAATAGTACGTCAAAATCAAACAAAATTAATTGTTTCATAAATTCGTATAATTGCCTTAGCTCTTTTATTATATTTTATAGAAGTGTTAATTCGTAATAAGTAATGGAATTACATGTCCAATAAGTAATTGTATTGAAGTATTGTATTGAAATCGTCTCTTTACGTTGAAATAATGACAGATGAAAGGAATTTTCGATCGTCGTATTACGAAAAAGTCGGCTGCCGGGGTGTAGAAGAAAAGAAATCCTTAGAAATACTTATGAAAGACAAGCCCTGGGACAGGGTCAAGTTAAAACAGTTCTGTTTACGATTCACAGTGCATGCTCCTTATAGAAATGTAGTATGGAAAGTGTTACTAGGTTAGTACGATAAAGTTTACATTATTTTACCTAATCGTGATAAAACTATAGGGTTTTTTGCATCACTACATACTATATCATCGATTACGATATAGCATGTAGTGATGCATCGAATATCTTAAAAAATAAAACTTACAAAATAAACATAAAATCGAATACATACATCAAAACAAACCAAAAAAAAACATTTCAGAACTTAATAAGCTATCTTACAATAAAGTAACATGATAAATTTGGCACTTATCTTACCAATTATTCGAGGATATCTGAAATAAAATAAAATAAAGTGAAAATTATTGGTAAGAGAGCCCAATTTTTTTTTTTTTCAAAATAAATTTTTATAGTCAAAAATAATTTGATAATTTCAATTGTGTTTTTAGATCTCCAAACCTGGTTTCTTTTGATTATTCAAAATCTATTTTAGTTTTTTTTTTTTTTTTTTTAAGAAATATCTACTGGAAAAATAATCGACTTTTTTAAAAAAAGAATTATAAAGATTTTTATAAATTTACATGTGCACTCATTTATTCTTTTAATTTTCCAAGTTCTTTCAAATATATAAATTAACCAAACAACAGAACAGTTAACATTTGTGTAGAACTGTGAGGGTAACATTAAAAATGATCGAGTTATTGCATTTGGCGCGAACTTCTGGAGGTTTATGTCCAGCTGTGGACTGCGATAGGCTAAAGCATGGCTGTTGCATTGGTGGTCGCTGGTTAGATCTTCACTCACGACAAACATTTGTATTAGCCATATAAATATTTGTCGTGGTCTTGGCGTTTGTGCTTGTGTATTGCATGTTTCCAGACACGAGAAAATCCTACTAGGGTCTGTTGAGTGTGAAGCGTTCATTATACTGTATAATATTAAAGAAAATCTTTGTTCTAGATATTCTTCCAGTGTATCCAGACTCTCATCAATTTGTATCTACACAGAGAACAGAACAATACAACCATATATTGTATGCAGTGAATTTACTCGAACTGGTTGAAAGTAACACCCCCCAGAGTGAGGTCATGCTTGCGATGTGGCTTCTGGAAAATGAGGAGCAGAAGCCACCTAAATTCCCTGAAACTAATTGGAGTGTTAGTATCGTATCTGCTTATTCATGCTGCTATTGTAAATTTGATCTTTTCAAAGTCGTCTATGTACTGGATTATTTTAAATATCTTCCCATACTGTTGAATTACAGTAAAAATATATTAAAAATATTTAAAAAGCCTAAATTAATTTTTTTCAATGAAATTTATCATTATATGCTTTAATGAGTATTGGTGCCAATTCAATACATTTCAAACCAAACCGGCATTGGGGCAGCATGCTGGATTAAGCTCTCTTACATGGAGAAAAAGGCCTATGCCCAGCAGTGGGATATTACAGACTGGAGTGAAAAAAAAACCAAATGTAATATAATTTAAATAGCTTAATAATAAATAATTTCAAGTTTGTCCTTATTGTAAAAAGATATAATATTACAAACAAATTCACATTTAAACGCTCTTGTCGTCTCGTCATAAGGGGCCATCCATAAATTACTTCACAAGGATTTCACGACTTTTTTACCCCCTTCCCCGTCCATGTCACAGATGGTCACATTTATCAGACCCTCCCCTCTTAGTGTGACGTCACATATTTTGCAATTTACTTTTACATTTTACATAACTTTACACATTATACATTTTACATAATTATTATTTTTTAAATTAAAACATCAGTTTCAACATCATTTTTATTCCCTTTAGAATTATATTTAACTGAGGTAGGGCACAGCAGGAATTTCCTGCTCAAAATATGGAGCAGCCCGACTGGGGTAGTACCTCTAACTTACAGACGATCACAGCTAAATAATACTGTTTTCAAGCACTATTGTGTTCCTGTTGGTGAGTAAGGTGACCAGAGCTCCTGGGGGGATTGGAGATTGGGTCGGTAACGCGCTTGCGATGCTTCTGGTGTTGCAGGCGTCTATAAGCTACGGTAATCGCTTACCATCAGGTGAGCCGTAGGCTTGTTTGCCGACCTAGTGATATAAAAAAAAAAAAAAAAAACATCACTATCAATCCAAGATAGGTACGAAATATTAAATTATTTTATTACTAACAATTATATTATATTTCAAAATGTGATGTTACAAAATTTAGGAGACCTCCCCACCCCTTGTCGCACCATGTCGCACTTTGCGGACACCTCAGTGTGACATAATTTATAAATGGCCCCTAAGTAGAAATATGAACAATCGACTTGCTTTTGACAATTACGTACTGATATTTCTTATCACGAACTTACAGTTAGCCGATACATTTCTACCAATAACGAACACGTTACTCCAACTTTATGATGACGAAGTCGACGTCTACTGGATCAGCAAAATGCTGACGGAAATAGTAAGGAACATGCAGAAGGATTTGCCAAAATTAAAGGAAGCGTTCCAGAGCATGCTGGAAAAAGAGGACGCGGCACTTTATAAGTAATTTTATTTATTAACTGAGGTGGGCCACAGCAGGTAATATTCTGCTCAAAATCTGGAGCAGTCTGGCTGAGGAAGTACGTCGACCTTACGGGAAATTACAGCTAAATAGCACTGCCCTCAATTTGTGTTGTATTTCTGTGATAATTATGGTGGGGAGCTCTGAGGGGTCGTGAGGGGTTTGCGATGCTTCTGGTGTTGCAAGCGTCTATAGGTCGAGTGTAATATTTGATTTTTCGAAAGAAACAATCTTAAATTATAGGCATTTTTAGGAGGTGAAATTAGGTGGGCTTTGCTTTCCTAAAATATGGACATCTTTGATTGGGCTACTAAAAAAAATCTTGCTCTGTTGTGTAAAATTGATTAAGATTTAGCTTTGGTGACTAAATACAGTATTATATTTATTCTATTACAAGCTGTGCCCGCGACTTCGTCTGCGTGAAATTTAACAAAAAAGTTATTGTTCAGTTACTCTTAGCCTAAGTTACTCCTTATTACATCAGCTATCTGCCAGTGAAAGTCCCATCAAAATCGGTCCAGCCGTTTCAAAAACTAGTCGGAACAAACAGACAGACAGAGACGAAAATTCTAAAAAAAATTATTTTGCTATATGTACCGTGTATAGGATCCATATGCATTTAGTAAAACTCGGTAATTTCATATTACAAACAGACACTGCAATTTTATTTATTTGTATACATATTATTATGTTTTTTCAGTCATATAATTGAAAAAAAGGCGTTAGATGTCTTGCCGTTAACTAAATGGTTCAATTGCTGCTTCGCCGGTGTGTTGGACGATACTTCACTCACCAAGTAAGTATTTTTTAATGTTTTAATTATAGTTATAACAATACACTTGTACGGGTTATCGCACATTGAGCAATATGATTGTCTTGTAAAATAACCTTCTTGAATTTCTTTTTTTTACTCTCTGACTGTACATTACAACACTTAATGATTATTTAATGATTAATGATAAATTCAATGATTCAGTTTTACTATTATTAATTCAATATTTTAAGAGATATAGAAAAACCGGTTCATTAAATAAGCCGTAATTCGTAAACGGTAAGTTTTACACAAAAGTTTACAGGCAACAAAATATGGGAAATTTTATACACTACAATAACTTTTGTTTGGAAGCCTGTACGGGTTAACGCACATTAAGCAATATTATTGTCTTGCAAACTAATAACCTCCTTAATTTAGCTGATTTATTACGAAATTGTTATTTAACTGATGCAGATTTCTAATGAAAGTTGTTATTTGTTTGCTACGAATGACGTCAAATGACGTCTGTACTTCTGCCTACATATACTTAAAATAATCTTAATAAACTTAGTGTTAGATCGACTTTCATTCGGTTTGGTTTCCCTCATAACTTTCCCTCACATGTCATCTCTCGCTCAACCAGAGATTGTACCATACACGGCCAAAAACGTTTTTTCAAGATGGCGCTTGAAGTTCCATCTGAATCAATCAGTATTTTTTCATTGTATGCTTAGTAACGCCACCGTAGACGCCGCGTTGGCGCAACGGTCACAGCCATGGATTGTACCTGTCGCGCTGGCGGTTGCGGGTTCGATTCCCACACATGACAAACATTTGTATTGGCCATACAGGTGTTTGCCGTGGTCTGGGTGTTTGTGCAGTCCTTGTGGGTCTCCCCACCGTGCCTCGGAGAGCACGTTAAGCCGTCGGTCCCGGTTGTTATCATGTACACCTGATAGCGATCGTTACTCATAGTAGGGAATATATCCGCCAACCCGCATTGGAGCAGCGTGGTGGATTAAGCTCTGATCCTTCTCCTACATGGGGAAAGAGGCCTATGCCCAGTAGTGGGATATTACAGGCTGAAGCATGCTTAGCAAAAGATTCTAAAACTTGCAAAAAAAATTGGAATCGGAAATTTAGAGCGAGGCTGACATAAAAAACGTGCTTTCGAACACACGACTGAAGTAAAACTTCTTTAGGAATAGGCCTGCACTGTGTCTTAGATATACGAAACGTAACTGGCTATGAGAGAAAGAGATAAAGAAAATGTGTGCTCGCAGCTCTCTTGCTCCGTTCGCCTCGCCCGATCACACATTTCGTAACGCTCTCGTCACGCATTCACCAGCTTACTCCCCAAGTCAACCGTGCATAAAGAAGTTTTACTTTAAAAAAAGGCTATTTTTACTGGCCTTCGTATACACAACGTTAAGTTAGTTTAGTGTTAGGGCATGTAAGTTGCATATTCAGGCTATAATATCGATTCTGATATCGCAGTTAAATGGACGGACGCCAGCTTAATAACACGTTGTATAAACAAATAATTATAATAACGATTTTGTTTTTCCCACAGAATATGGGATAAAGTCTGCAGCGGAGCGCCCAAGATCCTCTCGTTTGTAGCTGTGACCCTTGTTATAACTTTACGTAGGAATATACTTAAAGCTAAGACCAGTGACGAGATACTGCAGTGTGTGTCAGAGGTATGTGCAGATAATTTAATAATTAATTGTTCACAGAAATAGCATATAAGAGTTAATCTAAGAAAAAATTAATTTAAATGTAATTTATGCAAAATATTATACATATTTACAATTCACAACTTAAGAACTAAATATTTACAGATAGTTTTGGTATAAATCATGTCCGCGTGGAATTGTGCCAAGAATGCTGGCAGCATTTCCCCGTTGAATCTCTATGCTGATTCTCTGGTCAAAAAATGCACCAGCCCTCTTGTCACCAGTGGAGGCAATAAGGCGAAGTGTTACCTCATTTAAAAATAAATTAAGTTTTTTTTTTGACTTTATTGAATTTAAAGATTTTGCAATTTTTTTTTTTTTTCAATTTCAATCAAACCATCGAGGTTTCAAAAGCCTTTAAATTCATTCTTTAGGGATAAGCTCTTATTTATTTATTTATTTATTTAACACTTTATTGTACACCATACAAAAAAAAATAAGCAAGCAACATTAGCAATAATTTGTAGAAAAAAGAAAAATGTACAAAAAGCGGCCTTATTGCTTAAGAGCAATCTCTTCCAGGCAACCTTAGGGCAAAGGAGATGGTATATTGATGGTATATTATATGTTAGTTTCAATGACAATTATATACAATTCTGTATGTATAAGTAAATATACGGAAAACCGGGATGTCTGGCGCGATCTTGTGGAGGCTTATGTCCAGCAGTGGACTGCGATAGGCTGAACTGATGATGATGATTGATGAAGTAAAAATTAATTCACTAATAACGAATATTATACTAACTATAATAAGGACTTTTGAATTATTATTCAACACAATATGTAACATCGGTGTAGAGCCGGCAACGCGCTTGCGATGCTTCTGGTGTTGCAGGCGTCAATAAGCTACGGTAATCGAGTACTCAGTATCGGTATATATATAGGTCGATATACAATACAATACAAATACTCTGTATTGTACACTATCAGAGAAAAATTTTTACACCGAAAGAAAATATAGACATGTACAAAAGGCAGTCTTATCGCTAAAAGAGCCATTTCTTCCAGACAACCTCTGGCATGAAAAGGACATGACAAAATAATATGTACAGATTATATTTACTTTTTTCCAGATACCAGAAAATTGTGAAGACGTGGTAGCAAACAAGGCAATAGAATTGTGGCAGTATTACGCTCAGCCACAGAACGACCAGCTGGTAAAGAAATGATGTATGACCTTCTAATGAGTTCTAACTCATTAGAAATGGACAAAACATTTATATGTCATTATTACATGACACAAGTGAGAGACATTAAAGTAAATCACATACACTTACACACCATTTACAAGCTATGTACAGAACATTGGTCAAACAGTAGCAGCAGTTCAGACACGAGATGGTTCACAGCTGAACTCGAACTACTGCAGCTGTTTGATTGTTTTATATTGGTTAGAAATAGTAATTAGAATAGTTTTTGACGCTTGAGTCCGGGTGTGATATGTGTATTTATTTATGTATTATTTCTATGTATATTTATCACAAAAAAAAATCTAATATATAAAATTCTCGTGTCGCGGTGTTTGTAGTTAAACTTCTCCAAAACGGCTTGACCGATTCTCATGACATTTTGTGTGCATATTGGGTAGGTCTGAGAATAGAACATCTATTTTTCATCCCACTAAATGTTAAAGGTAGTCCACCACGTTTTTTTTTTAATTTTAGATAATTATTTTTTCTTTATTTTATTATGGTTTGGCGTTGAAAAATACATACAACCCTAAATTTTCACACTTCTACCTCCAATCGCTATTTAAAATAGCGTTTAGCGGCAAGAAAACGTTTGCCGAGTCAGCTAGTATATATATATATATATATATATATATATATATATATATATATATAGAGTTATAACAGTCGGCTGTTACCTGTAACACAAGCATTAAGTTGCTTACCATAGGAACAGACGACCGTGTGTGTGTGTGTGTTATGTTTATTTATTTTTATTTATTTAATAAAGACTAAGCTACTGCTTCTATTCGAGCAATGTTTTGTATATATATGTATATATATATATTCTCTGTCATATTTCGTCACGTTAAGCTATTTTCTTGACAATCTCCTACCGAAGATGTCATATCTCTTGATTGTTTTAAGTCTGGACGCCATATTGAAAACTATAAATTTTGCGACATGAATCAGTCCTATTTCATGTCATTTAGATTTCACTGACAGATCACTGACAGATCACCGATCTACAATTGAAACACGATTATAAAATCCTCGCTCTCAAGGAATTACTGCTAAGCATCTCTAGTCCTGAATAAATTATTTTAGCAATGATATTTCCTATTGTTTTCTAATGTTTACGCGAAATTCACTCGTTATAATGAAATAACTTAGTTTGAAAATACACTAGCATCTGTCTGTCAGTTTTTTATGACAGTCTATCATAACAGACTCGAAATTAAAAATTATTTATTTAAAGTATTATTAACTTACATGATGTCCCAAGATACAAAAGATAAAATAAAAGATACAGATAAAATATATTGACTCAATTTCAAAATTAAAGGAAGCTTATTGGAACATTAAAAAAAAAAAACAATATTTTTTGTAACGGTTTTTGTACTTTTAACTTGTTGCCAACGCTGAGGATTAAAAAGAGCCTAATTTGCGACGTCGCCCAAACTTAAAAAAAGGAGCGTATCCAAGAAAAAAATCGCCCAATTGGCGACAAATCGCCCCATCTGGCAGCCCTGATACTTAGTAAACCGCGATAAAATCCGAAAAAGGTGTTTGATTACAATAAATGGTATTGCCATTAAAAATTTATTCGATTGTTAATAAACTGTAATATAAATAATTATTTATAACGATGCATTTTTTTTAAATATTATAAATAAAAAATAGTTATTACCTTTTTTATTTTATGCGTATCTTTCTTATTTTGTTTTTATTTTATCTGTATATATAAAAAAGAAATGTCGTAATATGTGTACGCGCATAAATTCGGGAGGACTACCAATTTGGGTAATTATTTATTTATTTTTTCGTTATTGTTAGACAAAATTTGTATGAAATAAAATTTTTAATATAAATTTAATAAATGTTAGGTTTGAAGTAGGCTTAGTTCGTGTAATAAGTTGTTAACTGGCAACTGGTAGATTGTACTGGGTAGATTTAAGGAATGTCTCATATGGGGAATCACTTTAAAATTGTGTACAACACTAAGCAACAAATACTAAGTAAATGAAAAGTTTTTGAAGTAAAACTTCTGTACGCACGCTTGACTTGAGCTGGTGAATGTGTGACGAGAGTGTTACGAAAAGTGTGATCGGGCGAGGAAAACGGAAGTTGAGAGAGTTAGATGGAGCTAAAGAAGTTTTACTTGTGTCGTGAGGTCTAAAGCACACTCGTTTTTTAAATATATTAATAATTCTAGAGAGAGTAAAAAAACATTAGCAAAAGTATGAAGTTACATATAAAGATTGTGTAAATGTTGCACTATAGGAGTTTAACTTGTCTTTAGTATGTAACAGTTTAAAAATTAAATAAATTTGATTAAAAGTAATATAAATTATTTCTTTGTTGTTTTATTTCAATTGAAGTTATTTAATTCCTGATCACATATCATCTTATTCTTAAAATATTATAAAAGTACCCCAACGTATTTCTCTGTCTATTAGTTAGACATTATTCAATGAATATGTAAGGGCCCTTCATGTTATATGTAACACAAATTTTAAAGACCTTTAACCCTCGCGCGCTAACGCAAACATTACGTAACACGCAAGTGACATTTTTACCTCAAAGTTATTATTGTTTTATGTCTATACCCAATTTTCATTAATAGACAGTCAATTTTGAGCCAGATTTACGAGCTTTGGTGTAAATTAGTTGAAGTATAACGTTAATTGGTAAAGAAATCGTTGTAAATTAGGCCGCCTAGGAGCTTTCATTAAAACGCTGCCAAACCCTATGGAAAAACTCTCATAAAACATGGACAATGGAAATGCAAATGGCAGATCAAATTCTCATAGAGAGTTATGAGAGTCTATCAACAAACACTTTCGGTCGACCTGATGGTTAGCGGCTATCGTAGCCTATGAACGCCTGCAACACCGTAAGTATCGTATGGGCATTGTCGACCCTACCTCTGACCCTCCCCAGGAGCTCTGGTCTCCTTACCACAGGAACACAACACTGCTTGAAAGTAGTGTTATTTAGCTGTGATCTTCTGTAAGGTTAAGATGTTCCCCATTCGGGCTGCTCGATCCAGATTTTGAGCAGTATGTTACCTGTACCCTACTCTTTTATAGCTCTACAAAAAGTCTGCAATGACATATGTAAGTATTTATATTTAAGGGATAGCTTATTATACCTTTCGAATTACGACGTACAAAGCGGTTGTATACTTGTAATGTTATTTGGACTGATACAGTATTGATTGTTATCAATTTAAATAAATAATGTTTCATGCACATTATGATAATTCTTTACATAATTTAACTCAACAAAATATCTTGAGGATGTCGCCAAATAAAAGAAAACTTTCTTACTCTACTACTATACGCTCATGCTGCGGTGTGCCCGTGCGAAGCTGGTGCAGATCGCCAGGTAGTACAAAACGAAATATGAATACGTCATTTTCAAGTTTAAAGTTTTGGAATTAATCTTTCAGCTCCATACAGTAAGGTGGAAACAGCGAAACATGGCGTGGAATTAGTCTTTATAATTCAAAAACGGGAAAAGACTGCCGCTGGTTTCCTGGGAGAGGTAACGAAAAGATGGTTTTGTAAAACGCAACCAGGGTCAACTAAGTCTTGGTTTCATGTCAGGAATACAATGTTAAAAGCATGAGTTGAAATGGCTAAACGGCACAAATTTTCGTAATTTATCTCAAATTAGATATTTGTGCTAAAACCATTTGCAGTAAAAAAAAGTAAAATAAAATTGACCCCCACGACGCAATCTCCGCTAGTAACAGGAGAGTGTTTTGTGTTTTGCCCAGAGAACTGTAATGACAATTAGTAAATGCAAGAAAACTGGTCACTAAGGGTCGACCGAGACACGGTTTTCGTTTTCGGCCGAGACCGAGAATAGATAAATTGAGATTTTTTTATTAAAATGCTCATTTTTGCCTATTTAAGAGTGTAATAATAATTTGCAGTCCACTGCTGGACATAGGCCTCCAAAAGTTCGCGCCAAAAATAGCATGAACTCGTGTGTTTTGCCCATAGTCACCACGCTGGGCAGGCGGGTTGTTGATCGCAGGGCTGGCTTTGTCGCACCGAAAACACTGCTGCTCGTCTTCGGTCTTTGTATTTCAAAGCCAGCAGTTGGATGGTTATCCCGCCATCGGTCTGCTTTTTAAGTTCCAAGGTTTGCTGTGTGGTTACGGCACAAAAAATTTAGCCACCCCCACTCTTCCCGTGGGTGTCGTAAGAGCCGGCTAAGGGATAATACAGTTCCAGGCTAAGATCTAGATTAGGTAAAACCGAATTTCGGGACCGTGGGGGGATGGGGGGGGAGAGGGTGGGAAACGCTACCCCTGGTACCACTGTCACACCTCGGAATCCCATGGTTATGGAGATATCCATGGTTAAAGTTTTGAGGTTAGAAGAAGAATTTCGAAAGTTAGAGGAACGCTTGGCTCCGGCGCTACGGGAAGTGCAGCCCTTGCGTGCGAAAGCACGCTCACTCATGCTCCGTACAAAAAAAAAACGAATTATGGGGTTTTTGGGTGTGGAGGGTGGAGGGTGTAGGGGAATCTATACAAGGTAACACTGTCATACCTCAAAACCCCATGGTTATGGAGATATCCATGGTTAAAGTTTTGAGACTAGAAGAAGAATTTAAAGCTATTATAATACCTTTGAGCTCGTAGTGTTTGCATTGTGTGACAAATCGACACTTTTAAACAAAATAACGCGTCAGACATAATATTCTAATAAAATTAGTAACATTGCGTGCTAGAATATAGGTTTAGAAATTCGAAAAATACCCAAAACCGAATCGGAGCACCTCACTGTCCACGTGGTCTTGGTCTGTCCTACCCCTAGAGTGTTTTTTTTTGTGCCGCGGAGGCGCGAAGGGAGGGCAGCCCTCGCCCGCCGTGCGAAAGCGCGCGAACGAATGCGTAGAGGAGCGGCTGAGGCTGGTCGCCGAAGGCGACCAGCCTCCGCTGCGGAACGGAGCATGAGTGAGCGTGCTTTCGCACGCGAGGGCGGAAGGGCTGCACTTCCCGCAGCGCCGGAGCCAAGCGTTCCTCTAACTTTCGAAATTCTTCTTCTAACCTCAAAACTTTAACCATGGATATCTCCATAACCATGGGGTTCCGAGGTGTGACAGTGGTACCAGGGGTAGCGTTCCCCACCCTCTCCCCCCCCATCCCCCCACGGTCCCGAAATTCGGTTTTACCTAATCTAAAGCTTTACCCAGTTCCATTGCCGCCCCTATACTATACCCGAAATATTTTCAGCTTTTTGTATTAAATTAGTGTTGTTACAGACCACATTAACATATGATTGACAGTCTTAAGTTACGTACTTGTCACTACGCTGACCTCCGTTACATCACGCTATCAAAGTTTTACGAAGAATAAATTGACGGTTACCAATTGTAAGCATGCACTTCAGGAGGAAATGTACTTCTGATACACTAGTATTTAGCGCTTAGTTCGTGCACGCTCTTAATTGAGTGTCCCTACTGTGCCTTTTGACCGGTTGCTCTCAGAGAATCTCGTTCTATGGGATAAATATTATCCTACATAAAATCCCTCTCTACTACTCCCTAACTGTTTATCGTGTCTTCGTGTCATTGTGTTGTCGTGTCGTCGCATCCCCTTCATCTCGTCGCATCCTCAACCTATCGTTGTCTCCGTGTCATCGTGCCGCAAATGCGTTCGTCTAGCGTCCCCCCACCCACTACACCACTACACTTTGATAAAGTGTAATATTTATTGTAATATTATTACATTTGTAAAATAAGTTGTTATTATAAAATATATACGAGAATACCCGCATTATGTTTTACACTACATTATAACAATAAAAACTGAAAAACTTAGGGAGACCACTCCAAGATTTTTATAACTTCCCGCGTTTTTGCCAGTTTTAATTTTATTATACGTCAGATTATTTCATATTTTTACAAATGCTAACCGATTACAGCGTTAATGGTAATGGTAACATTATTTGTCTCTCGCCATTTTGCGAGAATGTCAGCCAAATCATCAGCTCGCTTTTATAGTTAATTTTTATGTTATTTTCCGTGTAATTACAGTGATTTTATTTTTTAATACATCACATAACAACTGTGCAGTGAAATGGATCGATTTATAAGCATGTGGAAAGTCCGGGAGCTGGCGGACAAAGTGTAAGTCTGAACAATATTTTAGATAATTTTATGTAAATTAGTAACATCCTTGATGTTAATTGACCATATTATTAATATTTCACGCGTCAAACATCAATATATCGCCATAAAAGATTCGTATGTTGGCTGTATTTTTTATAAACATCGTGGAACTACCGTGGATTGTTCAAGATATTTTGTCCAAGGCACTCCTTATCAGCAGAACAAATGGTAAAGAAAAAAGATAACAAACGTGAATTAAGTGATTTCGAATCGTTTTTAAAAATTATGCCTGCATTTATTATCACATGTTCCTTTTACCTCACACGAAGAGTCAATAGGCTTGATGCGTAAAAAAAACGGGAACTCACCTAACCACAGTATTCATGACAACTAAAAAAAAACATGTAATTGATAATAAGACCATAATTACATGGCTATTTTGTCCAATATAGAAAACGTGTACCATGTCAAGTACACGTTGTGGGAGTAGAGAAGTAAAAATAAGACCAGAGTAAACTAGTTTGAATTTATTACAATTTAACTGGAGTCGCTTGACTGACTCAGTGATAGAATTGCAAATGAAATGTGCCTTGTTATTAAGAATTTATGTCACATCATCATTCATTATTATCTGTTAGAATATAATACACTTAATAAATGTAAAGTTATGTTTAAAGAGAATTCTAAATCATGCGTCCAATACTATAAAATTTGATAGAATCGTAAATATGTATAACTTAAAGAATTAACACAATAACAATAAAATTATGATTAAGAATTTATTAGAATTCAAGAGATTGATAAGAGGGTAACTGGTTCTCTAAACAATATCGTTTAATATAATATTTGGTATATTACTCTATAAAAATTAACATCTCTGTCATGCTTATGTTAAATTTAATTTAAAAAGTTCGAATCTGAGATTTTTTTTATCGCTTAAGTTATTAGGATAAAATAAGTTGTTAGATGTAACTTAGAAAACCCACTCTATGTAAAGTCATACAAACTACAATTAAAGTACTGTAAATTTAATCTTTTATTACTATAAATAGTGAAATTATGTTATTACTACTAGAAAGAAGTTTACCTATGCTTTTCAGATCCAAGAACTTACATTATATTTATAAGCCTATAGGCTTATATTTGTATCTATTACTATTCCTAATAAAAAGCTCTTTTGGTCCAGTTTTGAGCTTAGAAACGCATTTATACTTCAGCTTGTAATATCCCACTCCTGAGAGCTGCTCACGTAATCAGTGGGTAACTCTTAGACGCTGAACACTATGACCATCAAGAATGAGCCATAATAGGCATTCGTTTGAACATTTATATATAAACCTTTCCCCATGTAGGAGAAGGATCAGAGCTTAATCAACCATTCTGCTCCAATTTTGGCGGATAGAAACACATTTAGTGTTTTACTATAATTTAAGTAGATATATCTAACTTTCTCGCATTTTATGTTAACTGCTAACCAGATTTTGCACTTACTAACTTAATTAAAATTCATAATATTAATGTTAATCAACTAAATTAAAACTAAGAAAATATAATATATTTTAATTTATTTAGTATGTAAATTATAAATTGTGCAAATAAATCTTTCTACACTACTTTTCTATTGAGAAATGTTATTTATGAAATCTCAAATACAGTAATGTCGTCGTAGAAATTTTCTGTCATTAATATTTATGGTTTGTTTATAATGGTTTATTATACAAAAAACGAACCAATAAATGTTGATTTGTTTGAAAAACCTGATTGAAATATTTATTTATTTATTTAAACTTTATTACACAACTCAAAAAAAAAAACAACATAACAACACATCGAGAATAACAGGTTGCACAAAAGGCAGACTTAAGGCCGTACAGCCTTATCTACCAGTCAACCTTAATGCGTAAAAATAGTAAAAAGTAAGTGTTTAAGGTAGGACTATAAAACAGTACAAGCAAAATAAACATACGCATATAAATACAGAGATATACTCATATAAGTATACATACTACAAACAAAATATTAAAAAAAATCATCATCCGCTTTAGTCATCCAGTAAACCTGGCTGGTGGAGAGTCCAACACTACGTTTGCTGAGTCATGGCCTCCATTCAAGATTTAACATATGTATAGTTTTAAACTTATTTAATTTGAAGTTGGTGTAATATTGTTACTGTTTAAGATATATCCTTTTCCACAATTCCATCTACAACATTTAGAACTATACTTGTTTGTAACAGGCAATTTTTTTAAATAGTGACGTATCTAAAAAAAAACATTTTAGGAATTTAATTTTAAAGTTGATCAGCTTTAAAAATAATGTACTAGAATATTCTAATTAAATTTTCTTATTATGTTTAAGTGTGTTAGTGCACTACACTAACAGAATATTAGATAGATTCCGGTTTTACACAACAGGATAAATAAGGATGTCTAAGACTGGATTCATTGTTGCATACAAATATCTCCTTAAACCACATTTGTGTCACAGTTACATATTATGTTACTCGATAATAATAGTAGTAAATAAATTTAAATTATGTATTAAAACGAAATAAATAACTAAAGCTTATTATTTACAGCTTAAAGACTAGCTGTGCCCGCAACTTCGTCCATGTGGAATTTAACAAAATAATAGTTATTGTTCAGTTCACAGAGTTATAAAATAAAAATAAAAACTTAAATAAATGTAGCCTAAGTTACTCCTTATTACATCAGCTCTGCCAGTGAAAGTCCCGACAAAATCGGTCCAGTCATTTCAGAGATTAACCGGAACAAACAGACAGACGCACAGACAAAAATTATAATGAAATATTATTTTGGTATATGTACCATGTATAACATACATATGAATTTAGTAAAAAGCGGTTATTTTAACATCACAAATAGACACTCCAATTTTATTTATTTGTATAGATTAGTTGTAAGTAGTAAGTCAAATCACTTGAAATCTCAAGTTAGCAGTGGAATTTGGCAAAAAATATTTTTGTCTGGCCCCTCGGTGCAGTTGGTAGTGATTCTTTCTGTTTTAAAGGTATAGTTAACAGTCAGTTACACACAATTTCCCAAATGTATCCTGCACTTAATATTTGTTGTATGTTTATAAATGGGTATTATTGAAAACAACATAATGGTCGACCTTGTGCTCAATAACACATGTTCAGCAATTGTATATTAACCTTATATAAAAAAAAAACGAGTGTACTTTAGACCACACGACTGAAGTAAAACTTTTTTAGCTCCATCTAACTTATATCTCTCTCTCAACTTCCGTTCGCCTCGCCCGATTACACTTTTCATAAAACTCGCCATACATTCACCAGTTCACTCCCTCAACCAATCAATCAATATTAGCATCAATTTGATGATTATCTAATAAAGGCGTTAATTTATCTTAAAGCAGTCCCAAATTGTAATTATTATAGTATGTTTTATATACATGTACTACATTTAAAAGTTTGTAATGGACATTTTTATATACTCACTTTCATCCCTATCCTTATCTCCCTAAATATGTAATTTGAAATAGTTTATTTTTAATAATTATAAACAACCTAAATACCTATAAATAATGCTTCTAAGTCGAGAAATAGCAAGCGATTACCGTAGCTTATAGACGTCTGCAACACCAGAAGCATCGCAAGCGCGTTGTCGACAACCCCCAATCTCTTGGAGCTCTGGTCACCTTATTCACCACAGGCAGTATTCTTAAGCTATCAGCACTTAAGCATAAGCTCATACAATACAGAAGGTTTAAAAAAAAAAAAAAAATAATGCCATCACAAAAAAGAAATCATAATAATCATGATATACCTTTTTAAAATCCTTGTATTGTGCCCTTCAATTTGATACCCATATTGTAGTATTCGAGAAAATTTTTTTTTTCATTAACTACAATGGCTTCGCGCAGCCGCCATGTTTGATTTTTTTTAATGTCACCTATCTAAGAACACTTGGGCAGCTAAGACGAACCTAACGATACCTCAATTATGTAAATCCGTTCAGTGGTTCTGGAAATATGAGGTAGTAAAGAATATTACATACAAATATACATACATACAAGATACGCGCGAAAAACATAACCCTTCCTTGGCAGTCGGGTAAAAATAAGTCTCTATCACGTTTCATTCGATTCAACGCGCAGTGTTATGGAACAATTTTGTAAATCAACAAAAAGATACATCAATATTACATCAGTTTCTTTCGAGTAATACTCCTTAAGAAACGTGGTATGAAAAAATACGGGAGAGAAAACGTGTGAAACAACACTTTCACGCTGTGCTCCACCTCAGAGTGCCTGGTGCGAGTTTTATTCACAGAAACATGACAGAAACGCGTTTATACGTGAAGATTATTTCGTATGGGAATTTAAACAGTGCAGCCTTGACGATAAAGAGTAGTATACGATACAGTCGATATAGAGCCATCTAGCGGCAAACGCGAGAACTAGGTTGAAATGTCGAATTTCCCATACAAAATGAAGTTAAAGTTTACGCCCGTTATTGCGAGACGGATTAAACAAAACTCTCACTAGGCACTCAGTTAATGTGATATGATCTGATGTAAGATTCCAAGTACTTCTCCCAATTTTGAGCTGGATATATATCCTGTTCTGCTCTACCTAATATATAACTGTCTTACCTGACTTCTACTTATAATCAGCTCATCAAAATTTCAACATCTATTAGTTATGAGATTATGCGATTAGTCCGTGAACGAATGTGTGACTTTTAACTTTTAAATACATAAAAGATAATCTTGATGGATCAGTTTTAATTGATAACAGTAATACTACTACCGCAGCGCCGAAGACGTCACGGAACGAAATTATGCCGATAAACGGTCGAATTTTGGGCTCAGGTCTATGGGATTTCTTTTTTCTTTTAGAATGGTGCATTACCTTGTATTGCGAGTGGTATGAGGGAGACTCCCCCTTCCCCCTAACCCTTTCTCGCCTTTAAATTTGTGCCAAACGATTCTAAATTTTAATCATCGATTCTTCTCGTTAAAAAAAACTACCATAAAAATAAAGCTACCATAGCTTCACTTTTATAACTATAATTAATTAATGAAAACAAATTTAGTTTTAATTTGTAAATTGACGATTTAAAAGTGCTTTTGAAGCCTACTTAAAAAGTAATTTTTGTTTTGGTATGAATTGGAATATTGATAAACAATTTTTTAAGGCATTTATTTGCCTTTTTTTACGAAAATCCATCATACCCTCTGGTGCCCCTCCGCCATAGGGTTATGTCAGATTCTTACTGACAAAAAACCAACCACCTGTGAGCAGTCTTTCTCCTGGGTGGGGCGAGATGGGCTCGCGCTAGCATTCGCCACCTCGCCCCGGCGGTAGGCCCGGATGAAACCTCCGGGCCGCGGTACAATGGTGGGGCGGTCTCGCTCACAACAAGGCTACCCCTCAGACATGTGGGGTCGTGTCGTCCGGCCGGTCGAAGTCCCCCAACTATCTGTCGGCGACCCCACTATTACGAGGGGGGGAGGAGGTGGGCAAACCGTCTCTCCGTTCTTGCCACCGTACGTTTGCGCCGGAGTGCATCAGTGGAGACGTCATTCTCCCTGAACCGCTCCGCGGCCTGCTTCTGTGTCATTATCCCTTCCCAGGAGGAAACCGCCGCCTGCCACGACGGCTTTTACGACGCTCGGCAGTGAGAGATCCCGTCCAAAATTCATTTATTTGCCTACCTTAGGTACAGACGACCATGTGTGTAGGTGCAACATATATAAATAATATATATTTATTACGATATCCATTTAAAGCTCATACAACATCATCTATAGCCAATTTTGGCATAAACATTACCCAATATGATACAACCTTGATAACGCCCTTTCTCTTAAGATTGCAACTTGCAGCCATGTACAAAATAGTTACGTGAACGTTTTATCTCTATAGTAGATTTGGCCCGCGGTTTCACTCGCGTTGGCTGGATAAAAAAAAATGTATAATATATTATATAGCCTGTCTATATTATAAAGCCTTCTTCGGTTAAGAATATTCAACACAACAAGAATTTTTCAATTCGAACCAATAGAGATTAGAGCGTTCAAACAAGCAAACATTTCAGCATTATGATGTTATTTATATCTGTGTAATATACAAACAATTTCGCCATATGTCTGTTATATTCACTAATCTTGACAGAGTTTTTGTTTCATTTCAATCAGTAAGTGCAATAAATTTTTGATAAATATGTAAAAACGTGAGGAACTTATTTGTCACTTGCCGGATCGAACCGCGATTAATAGAAAATTAGTCTGCTTTTAAGATCACTGCGCTATTGCGTCGTCAAAAAAATATTAACATTATAACAATGATTAATAATAATAATATTCTTTATTGCACAAAATTGAAAGATACAAACAATAGTAGTACAATTAGAGGAATATGTACAAAGGCGGTCTTATCGCTAAGAGAGCGATTTCTTCCAGATAACCTTTGGGTATAGGACAGGGTATAGAAAAGCTGTTAGAAAGTGTACATACAATTGTTACATAAATTAGAATAAATTGCAATATCTATAATCTATAATATATATAAAAGCGAAAGGTCACTCACTCATCACGAAATCTCCGAAACTATAACACCTACAAATTTGAAATTTGGCAGGTAGGCTTCTTATAGGACGTAGATATCCGCTAAGAACGGATTTTACGAAACTCGGCCCCTAAGGGGGTAAAACGGGGGTTGCAAGTTTGTATGAAAGTCCTATGTTTTTGAAGTAAGAGAGTTGAAATTTAAAATGTAAGCTCTACATATGATGAGAGGGTGTCCAAATAATGTATCTCTAGAAATCAACTCCCTTTTGGGGTTAAAACGGGGGGTGGTAGGTTGACTCACTCATCACGAAATCTCCGAAATTATAACACCCACAAACTTGAAAATTGGCAGGAAGGCTCCTTATAGAGCGTAGACATTCGCTAAGAACGAATTTCATGAAATTCGACCCCTAAGGGGGTAAAACGGGGGTTGGAAGTTTGTGTGAAAGTCCCATGTTTTCGAAGTATGAGACTTGAAATTTAAAATGTATGCCTTATAGATGATGAGAAGGTGTCCAAATAATATATCTTTAGAAATCAGCTCCCTTTTGGGGTTAAAACGGGGGATGGCAGGTTTACTCACTCATCACGAAATCTCCGGAACTATAACACCTACAAACTTGGAATTTGGCAGATAGGCTCCTAATAAGGCTTAAACATTCGCTAAGAACGGGTTTGAAATTTGACCCCTAAGGGAGTAAAACGGGGGTTCGAAGTTTGTATGAAAGTCCTGTGTTTTTGAAGTAAGAGACTTGAAATTTAAAATTTATGCTCTATAGATGAGATATATGAGAAGGTGTCCAAATAATGTATCTTTAGAAAGCAACTCTCTTTTGGGGTTAAAACGGGGATGGTAGATTGACTCACTCATCACGAAATCTCCGGAACTATAACAGCTACAAACTTGAAATTTGGCAGGAAGGCTCCTTATAGGGCGTAGACATTCGCTAAGAACGAATTTTACAAAACTCGACCCTTAAGGGGATAAAACGGGGGTTGGAAGTTTGTATGAAGTAAGAGACTTGAAATTAAAATGTACGCTCTTTAGATGGTGAGAAGGTGTCCAAATAATGTATCTTTAGAAATCAACTCATTTTTGGGGTTAAAACGGGGGATGGTAGGTTGACTCCCTCACCACGAAATCTCCGAAACTATAACAGCTACAAACTTGAAATTTGGCAGGTAGGTTCCTTATAGGGCGTAAACATCCGCTAAGAGCTGATTTTACGAAACTCGACCCTTAAGGCGATAAAACGGGGGTTGGGAGGTTGTATGAAAGTCCTATGTTTTTGAAGTAAGCGACTTGAAATTTAAAATGTATGCTCTATAGATGGTAAGGAGGTGTCCAAATAATGCATCGCAATCTATATATATAAAAGAGAAAGGTCACTAACTTACTCATCACGAGAACAGAAAAACCGCTGGATGGTCTATCCATCCAGGATGGAATAAGATAAAATTTGGCAGGGAGGTAGATTATTGATAGCAGACGTCCGCTAAGAACGGATTTTACGATATTCCACCGCAAAGGGGTTTAATTGGGGTTGATAGTTTGTATGAAACATATACAGCCTGAAAATAAAACAAAAAATGTGGTGTATAGAGAGGTTTTATAAAAATAACTATTAAATTATACTTAATTGTGCCTTTTAAAAAGTTACTCAGTTTGATAAGCATTTTAAGTGATTTAATAAAAAAAAAATTGCGTTAAACATCTTAATAGTAATGCATATCTTCATAACGAAGATCGAATCGCTCAAAATCTATTGAACGAATTTTCATGCGGTTTCACCATTGGAGAGAGGACTCCGCCAGTGGCAAGAGGAAGGTTTACAGAACGGCTAAGCCGATTTTGATGAGAGTTTCACTAGAAGTTTGCCGGGAAAACATTGTGACACACTAATTTCAACGCGGGCGTAGCCGCGGGCTCAGCTAGTAGAATATAAAATTATACACATATACATACTGTACTACGATACGTGTGGCTACGATATACTGTGTGGCTACGGTACTAAAGAATATAGCCACCCCCTCTTCCCGTTGGTGTCGTAAGAGGCGACTAAGGGATAACACAGTTCCGCTACCACCTTGGAGCTTGAAAAGCCGACCGGTGGCGAGATAACCATCCAACTGCTGGCTTTGAAATACACAGGCCGAAGACGGGCAGCAGCGTTTTCGGTGCGACAAAGCCAGCCCTGCGGTCACCAACCCGCCTGCCCAGCGTGGTGACTATGGGCAAAACACATGAGTTCACGTTATTTTTGGCGTAAACTTGTGGAGGCCTATGTCCAGCAGTGGACTGTATAGGCTGTAATGATGACACATATACATATATATATAAATACAAACAATTTTTATAAATACAAAAAATAAATTGCTTTTTCTAACTGTTTGTTAAGTACATTAATATAATTTCTTAAAATATTTTTCTTTAGATAAACATTGAAATAAGAAAAGTAAATATTTAGCTTTCGGAAAAACAATATATTTTTATCTCTTACCGATAACAATGCTTCGAGAAATACCAGTAATGTAAGGAATTGTGACTTAAGCCTAGAATTACTTTTTGTGTGACTAGATCGGTAAACAAGCGTACGGCGCACTTGATGGTACGCGATTACCTAAGCTCATAGACATCTGCAAAAACAAAAGCATCGCAAGCCTGTTGCCTACTCTTGGTTTTCTCGCGTTGACTCGCCACTGGTTCTAGTTGTCTTGTTGACATGACACTCAAACTAAGGGTACGTAATCAGCCTGTCCAACTTCAAGAGGCTATACTTAAACTCGAAAACGAAGCCGGTTCGGCTTCTCGTATTTTGGGGTTTATCTATATCACGCGAATTGAGTGCCCCAACTCGACGCACCTATCGGAATGTTTTCTTGTTGGCGTAACTTAGAGGGAGGGTAGATCCAAACGGTAAAATTCCACTTGATGTGTTTTAAGGACAGCATAGTACTTTTTTTTTTAAATAAAATATAGCTTTTATCCAACATTGGGATATACTAGCTTCACATTGACTTTTATCAATTCATTTCAAACGAATGTGACGATTCAAAAGTGCTTTTGAAGTCTACTTTATTAGAATTTTTTTTTTGTCCAACTGCGGAAGTACCACAGACAGTTACTTACATTACGTATGCTCGCAGGACAAATGTGGTGATGAACTACACGGAAGTCGAGGGCAAGGTTCGGGAGGCGACATCCGATGAAGCCTGGGGTCCCACGGGCCAGCAAATGCAAGAACTGGCGCTGGCCACGTTCACATACGAGCACTTCCCCGAGGTTATGTCGATGCTCTGGAGACGGATGTTGCACGATAATAGGGCTCATTGGCGACGCACTTACAAGGTAAGGTTTATTTGGTAAAACGAACTGTTAAAAATGTAACTTAGCACATAATAATATTAATAAACGCTTCACACTGAAATCATCCAGAAAACTAGTCATTTAAATCATCAGTATTACTTACCAGCAGTTTATAATTATACAATCTTAATAACAACTTCGGAATAGCACTAAGCAGATAAAGTAAATTAAGAAAATATAATTGAAATATAATAATTAAAAAAAGAATAAATGTTATTACTCTTTGGTATATTAAAACTATCCACATATAAAATATTTTTAATATGTTTATAGTTTATCTTCTTCCAAATACAGTGTGTCTGTCATTAGCTGACCAGCCACTGGAGGCTTAATTATATCCACATGTTGTAACCAACCCCCTCCCCCAGTGCCTGCTATTGCTGAGCTACCTGGTTCGCAACGGATCGGAGCGCGTGGTGACTTCAGCTCGGGAACACCTCTATGACCTCCGGTCCCTTGAGAACTACACCTTTGTGGATGAGCTGGGCAAGGATCAGGTACGGTTGAAGTTGATTATTCAATTTATATTACAATACTGACTTAATATCGTCACGTCATCGTTAAGGTCGTCACTCGCCAATAAATAGAATGATCAGTAATTATAATAGCACTAGCTGACCCAGCGAACTTCGTATCGCCTAACACAAACTTTATCGTATGGTATTAAAGTTAAAATTGACTATTAAGTATTATCACAAATCTTTTGTATGGGAGTATAGAAAAGTGTTGTTTTTAGACTTTTTCAGGAAATTTAAATTTTTTTTTTTTGAATTTTTCTCTCCGTAAGAACCATCCTCGTACTTCAAGGAACATTTAAAAAAAAGAATTAGCGAAATCGGTCCAACCGTTCTCGAGTTTTGCGCTTAGCAACACATTTTGCGTTTCATTTTTATATATAAGATGTACAGACATGTGAATGCTTCAAATGGTAAGAATAAAAACTGTAAAAATGGCTCAGCAGACGGTTTTGGCCTCGACATTTTTGGTGATAATTTAAGTTACTTTAAGAAAAAACCAACAATGTATTTTATTAATAACAATGACATTTAACACTTTGACATATATTTGACTCTCTCTGACATTAATGTTGATTTTATTCTGTATATTTATATTGAATTTAATCTCGAATCTATATCTATAATCTATAATCTATAATCTATAATATATATAAACGCGAAAGGTCATTCATCACGAAATCTCCGAAACTATAACACCTACAAACTTGAAATTTGGCAGGTAGGCTCATTATAGGACGTAGATATCCGCTAAGAACGGATTTTACGAAACTCAACCCCTAAGAGGGTAAAATGGGGGTTGGAAGTTTGTATGAGAGTCCCGTGTTTTTGACGTAAGAGACTTGAAATTTAAAATGTAAGCTCTATAGATAGATGGTAAAAAGGTGTCCAAATAATGTATCTTTAGAAATCAACCCCTTTTTGGGTTAAAACGGGGGATAGTAGGTTGGCTCACTGATCACGAAATATCTGAAACTATAACAGTTACAAACTTGAAAATTGGCAGAAAGGCTCCTTATAGGGCGTAGACATCCGCTAAGAACGAATTTTACAAAATTCGACCCTTAAGGGGGTAAAAAGGGGATTGGAAGTTTGTATGAAAGTCCCATGTTTTTGAAGTAAGAGACTTGAAATTTAAAATGTATACCTTATAGATGATGAGAAGGTGTTCAAATAATGAATCTTTAGAAATCAACTCCCTTTTGGGGTTAAAACGGGGGATGGTAGGTTTACTCACTCATCACGAAATCTCCGAAACTATAACACCTACAAACTTGAAATTTGGCAGATAGGCTTCTTATAGGGCGCAGACATTCGCTAAGAACGGGTTTTACAAAACTCGACCCCTAAGGGGGTAAAACGGGGTTTGGAAGTTTGTATGAAAGTCCTATGTTTTTGAAGTAAGAGACTTGAAATTTAAAATTATGCTCTATAGATGGTGAGAAGGTGTCCAAATAATGTATATTTAGAAATCAACTCCCTTTTGGGGTTAAAACGGGGGATGGTAGGTTGATTCACTCATCACGAAATCTCCGAAACTATAATACCTACAAACTTGAAATTTGGAAGGTACGTTTCTTATAGGGCGTATACATTTGCTAAGAACGAATTTTATGAAACTCTACCCCTAAGGGGATAAAAAGGGGGTTGGAAGTTTGTATGAAAGTCCTATGTTTTTGGAGGAAGAGACTTTAAATTTAAAATGTATGCTCTATAGATAGTGAGAAGGTGTTCAAATAATGTATCTTTAGAAATCAACTCCCTTTTGGGGTTAAAACGGGGGATGATAGGTTGACTTACTCATCACGAAATCTCCGAAACTATAACAGCTACAAATTTGAAAATTGGCAAGTAGGTTCCTTATAGGGCATATACATTTGCTAAGAACGAATTTTATGAAATTCGACCCCTAAGGTGATAAAACGGGGGTTGGAAGTTTGTATGAAAGTCCTATGTTTTTGAAGTAAGAGACTTGAAATTTAAAATGTATGCTCTATAGATGTTGAGAAGATGTTTAAATAATGTATCTTTAGAAATCAACTCCCTTTTGGGGTTAAAATGGGGTATGGTAGGTTGACTCACTCATCAGGAAATCTCTAAAACTATAATACCTACAAACTTGAAATTTGGCAGGTACGTTTCTTATAGGGCGTATACATTTGCTAAGAACGAATTTTATGAAACTCTACCCCTAAGGGGATAAAAAGGGGGTTGGAAGTTTGTATGAAAGTCCTATGTTTTTGGAGGAAGAGACTTGAAATTTAAAATGTATGCTCTATAGATAGTGAGAAGGTGTTCAAATAATGTATCTTTAGAAATCAACTCCCTTTTGGGGTTAAAACGGGGGATGATAGGTTGACTTACTCATCACGAAATCTCCGAAACTATAACAGCTACAAATTTGAAAATTGGCAAGTAGGTTCCTTATAGGGCATATACATTTGCTAAGAACGAATTTTATGAAATTCGACCCCTAAGGGGATAAAACGGGGGTTGGAAGTTTGTATGAAAGTCCTATGTTTTTGAAGTAAGAGACTTGAAATTTAAAATGTATGCTCTATAGATGTTGAGAAGGTGTTCAAATAATGTATCTTTAGAAATCAACTCCCTTTTGGGGTTAAAATGGGGTATGGTAGGTTGACTCACTCATCAGGAAATCTCTAAAACTATAACAGCTACAAACTTGAAATTTTGCAGATAGGGTCCTTATAGGGCGTAAACATCCGCTGAAAACGGATTTTACGAAACTCGATCCATAAGGGGATAAAACGGGGGTTGGAAGTTTATATGAAAGTCATATGTTATTAAGGTAAGAGACTTGAAATTTAAAATGTATGCTCTATAGATGGCGAGGAAGTGTCCAAATAATACATCGTAATCTATATATATAAAAGAGAAAGGTCACTGATTGACATCACGAGAACTCAAAAACCGCTGGATGGTCCATCCATCCAAGATGGACAAAGATGAAATTTGGCAGGGAGGTAGATTATAGTTAGTAGACGTCCGCTAAGAACGGATTTTGCGATATTCCATCGCTAAGGGGGTTTAATTGGGGTTGATAGTTTGTATGAAACATATACAGTAGCAACAAGTTCGCCTGATAGGTTATTCATACTGCAGCCTGAAAATAAAACTAAAAATGTGGTGTATAGAGAGGTTTTATAAAAATAACTATTAAATTATACTAAATTGTGCCTTTGAAAAAGTTACTCAGAGTGATAAGCATTTCAAGTGACTGAAATAAAAAAATAATTTGCGTTAAGCATCTTAATAGTAATGCATATCTTCATAACCACGCGGACGTAGTCGCGGGCAACAGTTAGTGTATTATAAAACAAAGTTCCCGAAAGCATATGTGACCGATTCCCTCAAAATCTACTTAACGGATTTTCATGCGGTTTCACAAATGGAGAGAGGGCTTCAAGAGGAAGGTTTACGGAACGGCAAAGCCGATTTTGATGAGAGTTTCACTGGAAGTTTGCCGGGAAAACTTTGTGACAAACTGATTTCAACGCGGGCGAAGCCGCGGGCACAGCTAGTATTTATTAATGTATACTAAATAGACAATTTTTATTTTGACTTATTTAGATTTTGACGATATTCTTAGTAATTTGGGAACACCTGTAAAAAAGTAGGCAATTATCTAGATACTGATGTTTACTTTGTTAATTTTGTATTTGTTGTTGTACTACTTGTTGGTGTTGACTTATGAATAAATAAATAAATAAATATTTGCATATAAAAAAAAACGAGTGTGCCTTAGACTATGCGACTGAAGTAAAACTTTTTTAGCTTCATCTAACTTATATCTCCTTGTCAAGTTCCGTTCGCCTCGCCCGATCACACTTTTCGTAACGTTCACGTCACGCCTTCACCAGCTTACTGCCCGATTCAAGCGTGCGTAAAGAAGTTTTAACTTCAATAAATCAGGAATGGGTTGTCCGGAAATTTCCCGGCCAGGCTATAATTGCATTAAAATTGAAAAGTTACTTATAAATTAAAAAATGAAAGCATGAATTAGCCACAGTGCGATATAATTTTAACCGCCTATCAGTTGTTTTGTATTCTTCTTCTTCTTGATTAATGGCTTTCAGTAGTGCCAAATGAGCACAGATGATTTCGCCAATGTCGAATCATTGATGAAGGAGATTGATCGGTGTAGTTTATTTAAAAAGTTTATAGAAAATAGTAGTAGTTAGTATGACATAGAATATCTCTTCACCTAAAACAACACAAACATTAAAGTTAGTAAGGTCTATTATATCATAGTACTATGTTATGCTAGGACATTAACAATTATATAATTACACACACCTGTTTTGTATTCAAACAATCAAATAGAACCAGTAGCTTAATATTCAGTTGTAAATCTATGTCCTGTTTAAAATACTGCCGCTATCTGACTGATATCATATCTGATATACCTTAGAAATCGCATGTAGCATATGTGGTTTAATCGAATGCCTTTCACATCCACGCCGTGCTTTAATAAGGCCTACGCGTCATATTCCAGGGTATAAACGTGCGACACAAGGTACGGGAACTGATCGACTTCATCCAAGACGATGACAAGCTGAGAGAGGAACGTAAGAAAGCCAAGAAGAATAAGGACAAGTATATCGGTGAGACTGCCTTATTGGATTAGATGCCTTGTGTTTGCGTGCGTACGTGCGTGCTCGTGTGTGTGCGTGCGTACGTGCGTGCTCGTGTGTGTGTGCGTGCTCGTGTGTGTGTGCGTGCTCGTGTGTGTGTGCGTGCGTACGTGCGTGCTCGTATGTGTGTGCGTGCGTACGTGCGAGCTCGTGTGTGTGTGCGTGCGTACGTGCGTGGTCGTGTGTGTGTGCGTGCGTACGTGTGTGCTCGTGTGTGTGTGCGTGCGTACGTGCGTGCTCGTATGTGTGTGTGCGTGCCTACCTGCGTGCTCGTGTGTGTGTGCGTGCGTACGTGCGTGCTCGTGTGTGTGTGCATGCGTACGTGCGGGCTCGTGTGTGTGTGCGTGCGTACGTGCGTGCTCGTGTGTGTGTGCGTGCGTACGTGCGTGCTCGTGTGTGGTTGCGTGCGTACGTGCGTGCTCGTGTGTGTGTGCGTGCGTACGTGCGTGCTCGTGTGTGTGTGCGTGCGTACGTGTGTGCTTGTGTATGTGTGCGTGTGTGCGTGCGTGCGTGTGTGCTCGTGTGTGTGTGCGTGCGTGCGTGCGTGCATAAGTGTCCGCGTTGTGCGTGTGCGTGCCATTAAAGTACGGATGATTTCTCCAAAAAAAAATATGGAGTGGAACATGTAATGGAACTTTTATGTAATGTCTGATTTAAACTTTTTCATATAATTCTCTAAACTTAGAAATGCTATAGTTATAGTTAGTTGTTGATGAACTGATGGTAGTCAATTTTTGAATATCATATGAAAAATTGACCGTTCCAGCGGGGTTAGAACCCGCGTCTTCGACAACCGTGTCGGTGCTCTAGCCAAACTATGGAACGATGTACCCGCTAGATCGAAATTTTTGATATGATGATTTTTATATTCGGTTTAAGCGAAGCGTGGCTGATGTAAGGTTATTTTATCCCCAGGCATGTCGTCCGAAGCCGTCGTGTTGGGGGCGCGTGGAGGTGGGGGAGGAGGGGGAGGGGGCGGCTGGGGGGAGTACAGCGACCGGGGGACCTCGTGGGGTGAGTGCCTTGTGGTTGTACTGAACGAGCTGGGACACTACACAGACCTCCTCCATATATATAGGAGGAGGGGGCGGCTGGGGGGAGTACAGCGACCGGGGGACCTCGTGGGGTGAGTGCCTTGTGGTTGTACTGAACGAGCTGGGACACTACACAGACCTCCTCCATATATATAGGAGGAGGGGGCGGCTGGGGGGAGTACAGCGACCGGGGGACCTCGTGGGGTGAGTGCCTTGTGGTTGTACTGAACGAGCTGGGACACTACACAGACCTCCTCCATATATATAGGAGGAGGGGGCGGCTGGGGGGAGTACAGCGACCGGGGGACCTCGTGGGGTGAGTGCCTTGTGGTTGTACTGAACGAGCTGGGACACTACACAGACCTCCTCCATATATATAGGAGGAGGGGGCGGCTGGGGGGAGTACAGCGACCGGGGGACCTCGTGGGGTGAGTGCCTTGTGGTTGTACTGAACGAGCTGGGACACTACACAGACCTCCTCCATATATATAGGAGGAGGGGGCGGCTGGGGGGAGTACAGCGACCGGGGGACCTCGTGGGGTGAGTGCCTTGTGGTTGTACTGAACGAGCTGGGACACTACACAGACCTCCTCCATATATATAGGAGGAGGGGGCGGCTGGGGGGAGTACAGCGACCGGGGGACCTCGTGGGGTGAGTGCCTTGTGGTTGTACTGAACGAGCTGGGACACTACACAGACCTCCTCCATATATATAGGAGGAGGGGGCGGCTGGGGGGAGTACAGCGACCGGGGGACCTCGTGGGGTGAGTGCCTTGTGGTTGTACTGAACGAGCTGGGACACTACACAGACCTCCTCCATATATATAGGAGGAGGGGGCGGCTGGGGGGAGTACAGCGACCGGGGGACCTCGTGGGGTGAGTGCCTTGTGGTTGTACTGAACGAGCTGGGACACTACACAGACCTCCTCCATATATATAGGAGGAGGGGGCGGCTGGGGGGAGTACAGCGACCGGGGGACCTCGTGGGGTGAGTGCCTTGTGGTTGTACTGAACGAGCTGGGACACTACACAGACCTCCTCCATATATATAGGAGGAGGGGGCGGCTGGGGGGAGTACAGCGACCGGGGGACCTCGTGGGGTGAGTGCCTTGTGGTTGTACTGAACGAGCTGGGACACTACACAGACCTCCTCCATATATATAGGAGGAGGGGGCGGCTGGGGGGAGTACAGCGACCGGGGGACCTCGTGGGGTGAGTGCCTTGTGGTTGTACTGAACGAGCTGGGACACTACACAGACCTCCTCCATATATATAGGAGGAGGGGGCGGCTGGGGGGAGTACAGCGACCGGGGGACCTCGTGGGGTGAGTGCCTTGTGGTTGTACTGAACGAGCTGGGACACTACACAGACCTCCTCCATATATATAGGAGGAGGGGGCGGCTGGGGGGAGTACAGCGACCGGGGGACCTCGTGGGGTGAGTGCCTTGTGGTTGTACTGAACGAGCTGGGACACTACACAGACCTCCTCCATATATATAGGAGGAGGGGGCGGCTGGGGGGAGTACAGCGACCGGGGGACCTCGTGGGGTGAGTGCCTTGTGGTTGTACTGAACGAGCTGGGACACTACACAGACCTCCTCCATATATATAGGAGGAGGGGGCGGCTGGGGGGAGTACAGCGACCGGGGGACCTCGTGGGGTGAGTGCCTTGTGGTTGTACTGAACGAGCTGGGACACTACACAGACCTCCTCCATATATATAGGAGGAGGGGGCGGCTGGGGGGAGTACAGCGACCGGGGGACCTCGTGGGGTGAGTGCCTTGTGGTTGTACTGAACGAGCTGGGACACTACACAGACCTCCTCCATATATATAGGAGGAGGGGGCGGCTGGGGGGAGTACAGCGACCGGGGGACCTCGTGGGGTGAGTGCCTTGTGGTTGTACTGAACGAGCTGGGACACTACACAGACCTCCTCCATATATATAGGAGGAGGGGGCGGCTGGGGGGAGTACAGCGACCGGGGGACCTCGTGGGGTGAGTGCCTTGTGGTTGTACTGAACGAGCTGGGACACTACACAGACCTCCTCCATATATATAGGAGGAGGGGGCGGCTGGGGGGAGTACAGCGACCGGGGGACCTCGTGGGGTGAGTGCCTTGTGGTTGTACTGAACGAGCTGGGACACTACACAGACCTCCTCCATATATATAGGAGGAGGGGGCGGCTGGGGGGAGTACAGCGACCGGGGGACCTCGTGGGGTGAGTGCCTTGTGGTTGTACTGAACGAGCTGGGACACTACACAGACCTCCTCCATATATATAGGAGGAGGGGGCGGCTGGGGGGAGTACAGCGACCGGGGGACCTCGTGGGGTGAGTGCCTTGTGGTTGTACTGAACGAGCTGGGACACTACACAGACCTCCTCCATATATATAGGAGGAGGGGGCGGCTGGGGGGAGTACAGCGACCGGGGGACCTCGTGGGGTGAGTGCCTTGTGGTTGTACTGAACGAGCTGGGACACTACACAGACCTCCTCCATATATATAGGAGGAGGGGGCGGCTGGGGGGAGTACAGCGACCGGGGGACCTCGTGGGGTGAGTGCCTTGTGGTTGTACTGAACGAGCTGGGACACTACACAGACCTCCTCCATATATATAGGAGGAGGGGGCGGCTGGGGGGAGTACAGCGACCGGGGGACCTCGTGGGGTGAGTGCCTTGTGGTTGTACTGAACGAGCTGGGACACTACACAGACCTCCTCCATATATATAGGAGGAGGGGGCGGCTGGGGGGAGTACAGCGACCGGGGGACCTCGTGGGGTGAGTGCCTTGTGGTTGTACTGAACGAGCTGGGACACTACACAGACCTCCTCCATATATATAGGAGGAGGGGGCGGCTGGGGGGAGTACAGCGACCGGGGGACCTCGTGGGGTGAGTGCCTTGTGGTTGTACTGAACGAGCTGGGACACTACACAGACCTCCTCCATATATATAGGAGGAGGGGGCGGCTGGGGGGAGTACAGCGACCGGGGGACCTCGTGGGGTGAGTGCCTTGTGGTTGTACTGAACGAGCTGGGACACTACACAGACCTCCTCCATATATATAGGAGGAGGGGGCGGCTGGGGGGAGTACAGCGACCGGGGGACCTCGTGGGGTGAGTGCCTTGTGGTTGTACTGAACGAGCTGGGACACTACACAGACCTCCTCCATATATATAGGAGGAGGGGGCGGCTGGGGGGAGTACAGCGACCGGGGGACCTCGTGGGGTGAGTGCCTTGTGGTTGTACTGAACGAGCTGGGACACTACACAGACCTCCTCCATATATATAGGAGGAGGGGGCGGCTGGGGGGAGTACAGCGACCGGGGGACCTCGTGGGGTGAGTGCCTTGTGGTTGTACTGAACGAGCTGGGACACTACACAGACCTCCTCCATATATATAGGAGGAGGGGGCGGCTGGGGGGAGTACAGCGACCGGGGGACCTCGTGGGGTGAGTGCCTTGTGGTTGTACTGAACGAGCTGGGACACTACACAGACCTCCTCCATATATATAGGAGGAGGGGGCGGCTGGGGGGAGTACAGCGACCGGGGGACCTCGTGGGGTGAGTGCCTTGTGGTTGTACTGAACGAGCTGGGACACTACACAGACCTCCTCCATATATATAGGAGGAGGGGGCGGCTGGGGGGAGTACAGCGACCGGGGGACCTCGTGGGGTGAGTGCCTTGTGGTTGTACTGAACGAGCTGGGACACTACACAGACCTCCTCCATATATATAGGAGGAGGGGGCGGCTGGGGGGAGTACAGCGACCGGGGGACCTCGTGGGGTGAGTGCCTTGTGGTTGTACTGAACGAGCTGGGACACTACACAGACCTCCTCCATATATATAGGAGGAGGGGGCGGCTGGGGGGAGTACAGCGACCGGGGGACCTCGTGGGGTGAGTGCCTTGTGGTTGTACTGAACGAGCTGGGACACTACACAGACCTCCTCCATATATATAGGAGGAGGGGGCGGCTGGGGGGAGTACAGCGACCGGGGGACCTCGTGGGGTGAGTGCCTTGTGGTTGTACTGAACGAGCTGGGACACTACACAGACCTCCTCCATATATATAGGAGGAGGGGGCGGCTGGGGGGAGTACAGCGACCGGGGGACCTCGTGGGGTGAGTGCCTTGTGGTTGTACTGAACGAGCTGGGACACTACACAGACCTCCTCCATATATATAGGAGGAGGGGGCGGCTGGGGGGAGTACAGCGACCGGGGGACCTCGTGGGGTGAGTGCCTTGTGGTTGTACTGAACGAGCTGGGACACTACACAGACCTCCTCCATATATATAGGAGGAGGGGGCGGCTGGGGGGAGTACAGCGACCGGGGGACCTCGTGGGGTGAGTGCCTTGTGGTTGTACTGAACGAGCTGGGACACTACACAGACCTCCTCCATATATATAGGAGGAGGGGGCGGCTGGGGGGAGTACAGCGACCGGGGGACCTCGTGGGGTGAGTGCCTTGTGGTTGTACTGAACGAGCTGGGACACTACACAGACCTCCTCCATATATATAGGAGGAGGGGGCGGCTGGGGGGAGTACAGCGACCGGGGGACCTCGTGGGGTGAGTGCCTTGTGGTTGTACTGAACGAGCTGGGACACTACACAGACCTCCTCCATATATATAGGAGGAGGGGGCGGCTGGGGGGAGTACAGCGACCGGGGGACCTCGTGGGGTGAGTGCCTTGTGGTTGTACTGAACGAGCTGGGACACTACACAGACCTCCTCCATATATATAGGAGGAGGGGGCGGCTGGGGGGAGTACAGCGACCGGGGGACCTCGTGGGGTGAGTGCCTTGTGGTTGTACTGAACGAGCTGGGACACTACACAGACCTCCTCCATATATATAGGAGGAGGGGGCGGCTGGGGGGAGTACAGCGACCGGGGGACCTCGTGGGGTGAGTGCCTTGTGGTTGTACTGAACGAGCTGGGACACTACACAGACCTCCTCCATATATATAGGAGGAGGGGGCGGCTGGGGGGAGTACAGCGACCGGGGGACCTCGTGGGGTGAGTGCCTTGTGGTTGTACTGAACGAGCTGGGACACTACACAGACCTCCTCCATATATATAGGAGGAGGGGGCGGCTGGGGGGAGTACAGCGACCGGGGGACCTCGTGGGGTGAGTGCCTTGTGGTTGTACTGAACGAGCTGGGACACTACACAGACCTCCTCCATATATATAGGAGGAGGGGGCGGCGGGGGGGAGTACAGCGACCGGGGGACCTCGTGGGGTGAGTGCCTTGTGGTTGTACTGAACGAGCTGGGACACTACACAGACCTCCTCCATATATATAGGAGGAGGGGGCGGCTGGGGGAGTACAGCGACCGGGGGACCTCGTGGGGTGAGTGCCTTGTGGTTGTACTGAACGAGCTGGGACACTACACAGACCTCCTCCATATATATAGGAGGAGGGGGCGGCTGGGGGGAGTACAGCGACCGGGGGACCTCGTGGGGTGAGTGCCTTGTGGTTGTACTGAACGAGCTGGGACACTACACAGACCTCCTCCATATATATAGGAGGAGGGGGCGGCTGGGGGGAGTACAGCGACCGGGGGACCTCGTGGGGTGAGTGCCTTGTGGTTGTACTGAACGAGCTGGGACACTACACAGACCTCCTCCATATATATAGGAGGAGGGGGCGGCTGGGGGGAGTACAGCGACCGGGGGACCTCGTGGGGTGAGTGCCTTGTGGTTGTACTGAACGAGCTGGGACACTACACAGACCTCCTCCATATATATAGGAGGAGGGGGCGGCTGGGGGGAGTACAGCGACCGGGGGACCTCGTGGGGTGAGTGCCTTGTGGTTGTACTGAACGAGCTGGGACACTACACAGACCTCCTCCATATATATAGGAGGAGGGGGCGGCTGGGGGGAGTACAGCGACCGGGGGACCTCGTGGGGTGAGTGCCTTGTGGTTGTACTGAACGAGCTGGGACACTACACAGACCTCCTCCATATATATAGGAGGAGGGGGCGGCTGGGGGGAGTACAGCGACCGGGGGACCTCGTGGGGTGAGTGCCTTGTGGTTGTACTGAACGAGCTGGGACACTACACAGACCTCCTCCATATATATAGGAGGAGGGGGCGGCTGGGGGGAGTACAGCGACCGGGGGACCTCGTGGGGTGAGTGCCTTGTGGTTGTACTGAACGAGCTGGGACACTACACAGACCTCCTCCATATATATAGGAGGAGGGGGCGGCTGGGGGGAGTACAGCGACCGGGGGACCTCGTGGGGTGAGTGCCTTGTGGTTGTACTGAACGAGCTGGGACACTACACAGACCTCCTCCATATATATAGGAGGAGGGGGCGGCTGGGGGGAGTACAGCGACCGGGGGACCTCGTGGGGTGAGTGCCTTGTGGTTGTACTGAACGAGCTGGGACACTACACAGACCTCCTCCATATATATAGGAGGAGGGGGCGGCTGGGGGGAGTACAGCGACCGGGGGACCTCGTGGGGTGAGTGCCTTGTGGTTGTACTGAACGAGCTGGGACACTACACAGACCTCCTCCATATATATAGGAGGAGGGGGCGGCTGGGGGGAGTACAGCGACCGGGGGACCTCGTGGGGTGAGTGCCTTGTGGTTGTACTGAACGAGCTGGGACACTACACAGACCTCCTCCATATATATAGGAGGAGGGGGCGGCTGGGGGGAGTACAGCGACCGGGGGACCTCGTGGGGTGAGTGCCTTGTGGTTGTACTGAACGAGCTGGGACACTACACAGACCTCCTCCATATATATAGGAGGAGGGGGCGGCTGGGGGGAGTACAGCGACCGGGGGACCTCGTGGGGTGAGTGCCTTGTGGTTGTACTGAACGAGCTGGGACACTACACAGACCTCCTCCATATATATAGGAGGAGGGGGCGGCTGGGGGGAGTACAGCGACCGGGGGACCTCGTGGGGTGAGTGCCTTGTGGTTGTACTGAACGAGCTGGGACACTACACAGACCTCCTCCATATATATAGGAGGAGGGGGCGGCTGGGGGGAGTACAGCGACCGGGGGACCTCGTGGGGTGAGTGCCTTGTGGTTGTACTGAACGAGCTGGGACACTACACAGACCTCCTCCATATATATAGGAGGAGGGGGCGGCTGGGGGGAGTACAGCGACCGGGGGACCTCGTGGGGTGAGTGCCTTGTGGTTGTACTGAACGAGCTGGGACACTACACAGACCTCCTCCATATATATAGGAGGAGGGGGCGGCTGGGGGGAGTACAGCGACCGGGGGACCTCGTGGGGTGAGTGCCTTGTGGTTGTACTGAACGAGCTGGGACACTACACAGACCTCCTCCATATATATAGGAGGAGGGGGCGGCTGGGGGGAGTACAGCGACCGGGGGACCTCGTGGGGTGAGTGCCTTGTGGTTGTACTGAACGAGCTGGGACACTACACAGACCTCCTCCATATATATAGGAGGAGGGGGCGGCTGGGGGGAGTACAGCGACCGGGGGACCTCGTGGGGTGAGTGCCTTGTGGTTGTACTGAACGAGCTGGGACACTACACAGACCTCCTCCATATATATAGGAGGAGGGGGCGGCTGGGGGGAGTACAGCGACCGGGGGACCTCGTGGGGTGAGTGCCTTGTGGTTGTACTGAACGAGCTGGGACACTACACAGACCTCCTCCATATATATAGGAGGAGGGGGCGGCTGGGGGGAGTACAGCGACCGGGGGACCTCGTGGGGTGAGTGCCTTGTGGTTGTACTGAACGAGCTGGGACACTACACAGACCTCCTCCATATATATAGGAGGAGGGGGCGGCTGGGGGGA
The DNA here is from genome assembly GCF_905220565.1 of Melitaea cinxia. Classification (NCBI taxonomy): domain Eukaryota; kingdom Metazoa; phylum Arthropoda; class Insecta; order Lepidoptera; family Nymphalidae; genus Melitaea; species Melitaea cinxia. The sequence goes on from NC_059416.1 coordinate 705,481, forward strand.
GTACAGCGACCGGGGGACCTCGTGGGGTGAGTGCCTTGTGGTTGTACTGAACGAGCTGGGACACTACACAGACCTCCTCCATATATATAGGAGGAGGGGGCGGCTGGGGGGAGTACAGCGACCGGGGGACCTCGTGGGGTGAGTGCCTTGTGGTTGTACTGAACGAGCTGGGACACTACACAGACCTCCTCCATATATATAGGAGGAGGGGGCGGCTGGGGGGAGTACAGCGACCGGGGGACCTCGTGGGGTGAGTGCCTTGTGGTTGTACTGAACGAGCTGGGACACTACACAGACCTCCTCCATATATATAGGAGGAGGGGGCGGCTGGGGGGAGTACAGCGACCGGGGGACCTCGTGGGGTGAGTGCCTTGTGGTTGTACTGAACGAGCTGGGACACTACACAGACCTCCTCCATATATATAGGAGGAGGGGGCGGCTGGGGGGAGTACAGCGACCGGGGGACCTCGTGGGGTGAGTGCCTTGTGGTTGTACTGAACGAGCTGGGACACTACACAGACCTCCTCCATATATATAGGAGGAGGGGGCGGCTGGGGGGAGTACAGCGACCGGGGGACCTCGTGGGGTGAGTGCCTTGTGGTTGTACTGAACGAGCTGGGACACAACACACACCTCCTCCATATATATAGGAGAAGGGTCGAACGACCACGCAACAGATGGGTTTTATTTGAAACAAGTCTAGCTATGAAACAATAATTTAGCTATTAATAATTAAATTTTTAGTAGCACAAAATTACGCCCCTAAAGTCTTGTCAATCAATATTCTATAGGATGTAACAATTTTTACCTCTGGAGCGACTAATCGAAATATTTACAATTACATTGTATATATGTGTTCTTTTCATTTTGATTTAAAAATATTCATGCTACCCGAATCTCGAAATAATATATAATTATCTATATTTATATTACAAAGAGGAAAGGTTTGTTTGTTTGCATTGATTAGGCCGAGGAACCGATTTGAAAAATTGTTACATAGGCTTATATATATAGGAAAATAAAATATTTAGAATTTTTTTTTAAATACCCGTGCGAAGCCGGGATGGTATTCGAGTATAATATAAATTAAATATTAATACTGGACTGTTTATTCCTATAATGTGTTATTTTTTCGTTTACAGATGAGAATAAGGAGAGGAACGACGAGGATGATTATGAGAGAGAAGACTCGGACGGTGACTACGGACACCGGAAACCTAACAAGTTAGTTTACTGTGGTTTTTTTTGTTCTTAAATACAGAGAGAGAGGAAGAGGCAAAAAGAAGGAAGATTTAAAAGTGCCTTTGAAGATCTACTTCTTACATAGTAATATATATTTTATTATACTCTTAACTGAGGTAGGGATAGGATATATTCTGCTAGGAATCTGGAGTAGCCCGACTGCAATGCGACTGCAACGAGCTTGCAATGCTTCTGCTGTTGCAGACGTCTATAACCTATGGTAATCGCTTACCATCAGGTGATTCGTACGCTTGTTTGCCGACCTAATATAATAACGATAGCTAATATAATAACGATACTTTCAGAGAGAACGTATACCGTGACGCAGAGGTGTTAGAGGAGAGCCCGCCACGCGCTAAAGTCTCACGAGAGCCTCGCCCACTCAATATTAGTCTACGCAGCCCCGCTAGAGCTAAACCCGCGACACCCGCCAAGAAGATCGACTTGGGTACGTAACACACATTTACAAGGAACTTTAAATTGTTTGCAAACTATAATCTTATGTGTAAATGTTATATCTATTAATATGTGAAGCAAAAACTACACCTTTTTACGGAAATTGCGTGGACGGAGGAGTATGAAATTTCGCACACTTATATATATATATATATAAGTGTGCGAAATTATATATATATATATATATAGAGAGAGAGAGAGAGAGAGAGAGAGAGAGAGAAGGAGTGCAGAATACTAATTTTTATTAAATTATGCGTAATAACACATTAAATCTATAAAAATAAAACATTACACACACTACCATGTATTTGACACACACACATATGTACTCTTTTGTTTATTATTATATAAGTATAGTCTTTGACAACAGAACATTAATAATGTTCAAACTTATTACAATTTAAATTAATTATGGTCAAATTTAGACCATTGGGCGACCACTAGTAATAAATAAATGCTTCTCACTGGCATTGGCTGTAAAAGTACGGGGACTGGAAACACAACATACAAGCACAAACGCTCATATTGTGGTAGACATCTGTATGACTTATACAAATATCCGCCATTTGTGGAGATTGAACCTGTAACAACCAACAACAGCCAGTCCTATGACCTCTGACCACTGCGCCAACGTTTTGACCAATTATCTTTAATTAATTAATATAGTCCTAATGGCCTACTCTAGTGGGTGATGCCACTGTTACAAGTCTAATCGTTACTTATTTGCAGGATAAACCTTATCGACAGCTGGAACAGGTCCACATAAAGGTTTTAAACCAAGCACACGTATGAAAGCGACTGTGCTTCAGCCCACACGATTGAAATAAAACTTCTTTAGCTCCATCTAACTTATATCTCCCTCTCAACTTCCGTTCGTCTTGCTCGAGCACACTTCTCGTAACGCTCTCGTCACACATTCACCAGTTTACACCCTAAGTCAAAAAGCTTTACTTCAAAAATAATATAAACACGAACAACGATAATATTTCCAGGAGCCGCTGCTACATACGGCAAGACAACAACGGCAGCCACTGTTGACAACGCTCCAGCGACAAATAATTCTCAAGAGTTGCTGGACGATCTGTTCAAGACTTGTGGGGGGCCCGTCCCCACCCCCACCCCCACACCCAGTAACAATAGTATCTCTACTAACCTAATTGAAGATGATTTTAATCCCAGGTATGTTATTTTGGGAAAAAAAATTCTGTATTCTTTTTGATTTTTTGTTTAGTTTTAAGGTATTATAAATTTTGTTTCAGAGGTTTATTTTTTTATTTTAATGCTAATACGCATTCAGCCTAACATCCCACTACTGGGTCTAGGCCTCTTTCGGGGTATTATAACTTAATTTTTTTATTTATGTAAAAATAACATTGAGCGAGATTTAGACCACACGACTGAAGTAAAACTTACGAAACGTAACTCTCTCTCGTTATATCTTCACTAACTTATATCTCCCTCTCAACTTCCGTTCGCCTCGCCCGATCACACTTTTCGTAACGCTATCGTCACGCATTCACCAGCTTACTCCCCAAGTCAAGCGTGCGTTAAGAAGTTTTACTTCAATAAAAAAATGGTGTAATCAAATATAATTTGCACGCATACAAGGAACTTTTTTGTGAAAGATATATATAGTTTTAGTAGAATTTGTGTCACGTGATTGGATCTAAAATGTTTTACAGTTTTAGTAGAATTTGTGTCACGTGATTGGATCTAAAATGTTTCAGAGCGGAAGAAAACCCGCAACCGGGGAAAAACGAGGAATTCGGGGACTTCGCCGCCGCCTTCGGTGCTTCGCCCGCCGTCACCCCTGCGACACTTGCGCCCTCTAACATGGCAACACTGACGACGCTAGCGACCCCCACGCCTGCCTCCGACGGGGGTTTTGCAGATTTTAGTGCTTTCACTGGCACGACGCCTACTCCAGCTCCAGGTGAGTAATGAGTGCTCTCAAAATATTATATTTTATATGTGTTAATGGCAAACAAGAGTACGGTCCATCTGATGGTAAGAGGTTACCGTAGCCTATCGACAATTCACAGACTTCAGCGCTTATACTGACACTACACCTACTTCAATACTCGGTATGTACTTCTTATGGGTTGTTCATAAAATACATTCGAAAGTAAAGGAGGGTATCAGCTTAGCGTTACGATTTAGAACGAGGGAAAGATATCTGTATGCAATATTTAATCACGGGGAAGTGGAAGTGACTTAGCGATATGTATTTTATAGATATTTATAATTAACAAACACATTGTCGTCTGTGTGTAAGGTTTCTTAATGCCATAAATGTACATGTTTTACATTAAAAATATAATAGTAATAGTGTTTCGAAGGAAGATTTTTATGTTATGTGATAGAACTATATTTTCATTGCGGTTATATCTATATTGAACACAGATGCTCGACTGATCGGTCAAAATAGTTCAATATGTTTTGATTAAGATATATTTTTAATCGCATACATCACTTTATGTATAGTAATAAATTCAATGTAATGCCCATAAATGAAGACATCCTTCATCATTGTTGAAAGAGATTCAAAAAAAAAGTTTAAATTTTATAAATTATTTTACAATAACTAAACATCAAAATTATAATATGTACGATTTTATTTTTGTGCTACCCAAACATTTTTGAATATCATATCGAAAATTGACCGCTCCAGCGGGTTCGAACCCGCGTCTCTGACTGACCGTGTCAAAATTATAATTAACGTATTAAAATGAAGTTACAAACTGATTGGTTATATTGTTGCAAAGAAAATATCACCGAGCTACTTCATAATCATTATTAATAATAATAAAAAAAATCTTTTTTTGCCATAATATGGTATCAGGATATTAAATTAACTCTTCAACCAATGTACTCTACTGTGTATATATATATTATATTTTTTTTTTTTTGGTGTGAAAATATTAAATATACAATGTGTTATAAATCTAGCGTCCCTTCATTAACTGCGATATCAGAATTGATATTATAACCTACATATAACCGAACTTGTCCATTTTAAAGTTATGTAGTTATGCTGCTACCGCTGCATTTAGTACTGCTTCATATTTTTCACGTATAATTTCGGCTCTTATATGCCTCTATGTATCGCTATATGGCCCTAAATGTTAGGACGCTAGTTTAATAACACATTGTATAAACATTTATTATCAATCCAAACCATGTCAAGGATGAAATACCTACCTAATATCTAATCAAAATTTTAAATGATCGTATCTATTAGTTCCAGCGAACACCTCGAACCTATCACTCCTGACCGATCTGGACCCTCAACCCCTGAGCTTCGACCTTGACAGCATCAGCTCACAATTGGCTACCACAACATTACAGCCTACAGGTAACAAAGAACACACATACTTATAACACATGTTCCATTGGTTTGCAAAGTCACATAGCGTTAACTATATTATTAGTATAGGTGAGTTAACTGAAGCTGGTATGTGCATAGTACTCATCATTTCATCATCATCATGATGATGAGTTGATGATGATGATGATGATGATGATGATGATGATGATGATGATGATACTAGTTCGGCAAACAAGTGTACGGCTCGCCGCAACTGTAATTGCAATCATAACCATGACTTCATAAATAAATGTCCTGTTTTGAGTAATTGTTTTGTGATTATTATGAACAGTGACGTCATAGGACACGTGTACCAGCTTTGGTTAGTTTATCTACACACTTCACAAAGTATTGAAAACATTTTAAACATATGAAAATAGTCTCAGGACTACTTTACAGAATAAATTGAGAGCGCTATTTTGACTTTGTAATAATTGTATTCAATTTCCGTCCATTTATTACGTCACAAATATTTGATTCTTGTAACATGTCACATTTTTATGCTACTGTAATTTATTGTCACACACTACAATTTTATCTAATATTTATTTAATAAATTACTTGTTTTTTTAGTAAAAATTTTGTACATAATTGACAATAATTATGTTAAGTACATATTAATCACATAAGTTTGTTTCAAAGAATAATAAAACTAATTTCGAAAATTACAATTTAAGCAGTGCTCTGCTAACTTTTTTTAAATTAAGTTGTGACGTAATACGTGGATCGTCACTTGATTTATGCTACTTATTGTTAGAAATAACATTTAATAGAACTTATACACTTATGAAATACCCGTAAAAGCAAAAATACAGTTAAGTGTCTTATATTTATTAGTTCAGAATCCATTAGTAACAAGAGCTGTTGCGACCCCCTAATCATGAGAGTTGATATAACCCCCTATTCACTTCATTAAAACTTTAAATTAAATAAGCATATTAAGGTATTACAGTGTTTACGTTTGAATAATTTTGTCTTTTTTTTGTATTTTATTAATATGTAAATATTTTTACGTTTTTTGAGTAGAGTACAAATTAATTTTGTCATCATTCACACATATAATTTAGCTTACATTTTTTAATATGTATATATTTACGATTTTATGTAATTTTATATTATTTTCAAGATTTAAACTATGGATGTAGGATTAGTTGTGACACTGCTTATATATTTTCATTAACGATGTATACACCTTTACGTTTTATAATTTTTAAAATTTCTTATTTTAATAAAAATCCATAAAGAAACTTAAATTATACACGAAATATACGTGACATGAAGACAGATCGCCTAGTTAAGTGTAGTTAGAATGATTGTTGTTGAATCGTTTACTTTTGGGCACATTCAGGTATTCTTTATTTTCAGGAGACGGTACGGAGCTAAAGCACAGACACACACCCATGCAACGACGTCTTACCGAAGCGGTGAAACAACTTATAGACACTCTCCGAGCCATTGACAGGATAAAATCTCAAGACGACGTTTTAAATATACTTAATTCAATTGATATCGTTAAAAAATTACTCCCCGGACCCATCACTATACAGAAATTAGACAATACCGACCCCAGGATATTCGATAAAGAATTGACGGATCTGTATTCTCAACTACTCGGGACCATAGTCAGGGTTATATTGCCCCAGTGGCCCGCATTCAGAGATGAGGTTACTTATTTATTCATTATAGAGGAGGGTTTTTATCTCGGTCATGATATATTGACAAATCTGTGTGGTTTCCTGAAGCAGGATAGGAGCAATCCGGTCATTGATGGCTTAGCCCACATAGCCTTGGAATATACTAAAAGCGATGCGATTCTGGCCTCGATTATAGACTGTAGCGGTCGGATTCTAGAGGATTATGATAGAGATACGCTTCAAGCGGAGTGGGAATGCTACGTCCAGCTACTGGCCACGCTACCAGAGCGCGTAGCCAATAGACTGGAGACCAGGTCGCCTAAGGAATTCTCCCATGAAAACTATTCCTGTCTTCTCCTGTTCCATATTGTCAGATGTATAGACTATATGTCCGAGAGTAGCTTCCATCTTGGCACTCAGTATGACCTGACTTATCTTTCTCATTTAATGTCGAAATTCATAACAAATTACAGCCTGAGTAACGCGGAGGGCGTTTTCAAATTCATCGACATACTGATAGCCTGGACGGACAACCACAATACGGATCAGTGTAGATACGTACGCAGGAAATTGATACAGACTTTACTGGGCAAGTTGAATAGGCAAGCTATAGATAAAATGTCCCTAATCCTCCTTACTCGCAGTCCCATCGACTACAAAACTAAGGACCAAGCCATACGGAACGTACTCGGTAACAACTTAGACACAAACAAGGATTGGTATGATATATTAACCTTCAGGATACCATTCTACGTTCACCCTAAAGACTTTAGAGACACGAGGATACCAGAAAACCTTGTATACTACGTATCGACAAGCAAGAACTCTGTCCAAATTTTAACGGAGATGGTCCTTAGGCTGAGTAGGACGTGGGCAGATGTTCATCTCAATAACGTAGTGAATATAGACCATCACATGCATACTGCAGTACTTTTAATACTGGCTGTGAGATACCGCTTGGCGCTGTGGAGACGGAGACAGGGACCCTGGAACACCATGGAGCTCAAGAGGATCCTCTACAAGGGTATGTCTAAACATTTGGACATAGTGTCACAAGAGTTTCGCTGTGTGGGTACGGCCACTATCGAGTTAATCTTGAAAATGTTGCTTGAAGTAGATGACTCCGATAGGAAGGCTGTAGAATGCCTCAACTTCGACTTCGAGAAGTTGGGTCAAGTGTGCGTCGATATATTTAACACGTTACAGGCGGTCACCCAGAAGTGTCTCATCGATGATAAGTCCAAGAAACCCACTGCGGAAGCGAGGGTTATCGATCTCAAAAGTAACTTAGATGAAATAGCCGACAAAGTTTCGGGGAAAGTAGAGAAGCCTGTTCATAATACAATAGTGACGTGCGCCGTCAAGGGCCCCCAGCAGACTAAGGAAATAGTCAAGACAATTATATCTGCGAAACTGGACGCGCTAGAAAAAACTGGGAAAAGTGAAGACTTAGACTCTGACGATGATCTCCAGCCCTACGATATGAGCAACGACGTCACAGTCGCGTCGAAGAAAAAGCCGAAGTTCTTGAAAGATCTCATTGAAATAATCGTCGAGGCGAAAGATCTAGAATCATTCGAGGCGGCCGTTACGACCGCAGAAAATTTAATAACTAAACAGCTGAAAAACGAAAGTGAAACCCTAGCGATCGAACTTTTAGACACGTTCGTGCATTTGGATGAAAAATTCCATGTGGACGGCTTCAATAATATTAAATTGAAAACTTGCGTGGCGATAGTTTGTAGCCACCCTAAAGTTTGTGCTGAACACTTGTGTAAGGAAATACACGCCGACGTCGGTCGGTACTCGATAGCCACTAAAATATTCATGTTAGACGTTTTTACGGAAGCGGCCGAAACAATCGCCGACTTGAAGCCTGAAACTGAGGAAAAACCGAAGAAGGGCGAGACTCAGACCAAAGAACTACCGCGCGAAGAGATATTAAGGCGGCGTTTATTAAAAAAGACGAAGTACTACCACACGAAACGATCACATCCCTTATCAAAGGCGAAGAAAAACATGTTCGCAGCGGTCTCGGACCACTTCTTCTATCCTTTGATTAGTGGCTTCGGTTACCGTCAACTAACTTTGAGTCACCACAACATGAAACAGGATATTGACAAATTACTTCTTTTGCGATACATGTCTGCGGTCGGAACTATCATTCTAGTTTCCAAAAATTGTCCAAAATGCCCAGTATACTGCAGAGAGATTTTACAAATGGTCTTGTATTTGAGATTTTCCCCAGACCCGAAGATACAGACGGCTGTCCTCTCGATAATAGCCTCGATAGCTGTAGCTTTACCCGAGTCATTCTTAAAAGGCGAATACTACGAGGTTATGATGGAATTATCCTCGTGGCTGGTGGACTGTCTAACAAATGCCGATCTAACTCATCGACTTGGGGGTCCAAAATCCGACGCTGCCATTTTTGCTGCAGAAGTTTTGCACTTACTAGAATCCGTTCTCTCTGAATAATTCCAAGCTGTAATTAGTCGACATAACAGTAGTTCGTAAGTTTAATTGTAATTTAATGTTTCGTTTAGCGATAGTTGTCCTAATTCTCTGTAATACCCACCGTGATTCGGCGATCTGTGAATAAAATTTTTTCTCGACATTGACCTGTTCGTTATTTTTGTGTCACGTGTATTTCGAATAAAAATACAACAAAAAATTAGAATTTTTTATTTAAATAATCGATTATCGTTCTGGGTTCTAGTAATATTGTTACTAAACAGAAAGTGACCAGAGTGCCTAGTGCGAGTTTTGTTTAATCCGTCTCGCAATAACGGGCGTAAATTTTAACTTCATTTTGTATGGGAAATTCGGGATTTCAACCTAGTTCTCGCGTTTGCCGCTAGATGACTCTGTATCGATTGTATCGTATACTATTCTTTATCGTCAAGGCTGCACTGTTTAAATTCCCATACAAAATAATCTTCACGTATAAACGCGTTTCTGTCATGTTGCTGTGATTAAAACTCACACTAGGCACTCTGTTAAATTATCACATAAAAAATAGAGACGCATATCACATATAATTATGTGCATAGGTTAAACACACAAAATAACAAAGATATGACATCAAACGTTTAACCTACTTTGCGTGGCATTTACAATCACCTACACACGATAACTTCTAATAACCCCTCCTCTCCTACACTAGGCCTACAACCCACCCCGGTAGGTCTACTGCAGCCGACCCTAAGCACGACTGTGTCCAACAAAATAAACAACAACGCGAACAACAATATCAACAACAACACTCCCAAACCCAACACTCGGCTGGGAGCCACATGGGCGGACACGCGCCTCAACATCGATGTGGATAATCTCTTGGCGCCTTCGCCCCGCGCGGGGCCTGCGCCCTCCATCAACCAGCTCAAATCCAGCCCCGCGAGCCCCGGGCCTCGCCCCCCAACCCTCAACAACAATAATATCGACAGCCTGCTGCAATGATACCGGCTGGTAGACGCGTGACGCCCTGCGGACCTATATGTGACGTGTGACCTGTGACGTGCCAAAACATGTCCAGTAAGACTACGCTGCCGTGCTCAGATAAAAGGCAGTCAAGTATAAAATTAAAATCAAAAATAAGTTTATTCAAATGGGCTTCAAAGGCATCATAATATTTTTTTTTTTTAAGTATCAATAAAATTGAAGTCTGAGAATTGATTTTGCTGGAAGTAACTATGTAGTGTTATAATATAAATATAGGTTTAATGATACAATTGTAATTATAAATGAAATGTAATTACGTGAACATTTTACCAAAAATTAAAAACGGTTACTGCCTTTTACCTAAGTACATATGCTTATGAGGATTTTTGACGTGTGTGACTTGTGACGTCACAAGTCTTATATATAGTTTGTCGATTCCTACGAATGTTACATGCGTTTCCGACATTCCAACGTTTCTAGATACCCGTGTGGGCCAGTGGGGATTTTATACGATTTTGATATTAAAAGTGAAGGTGGTCGGGAGTTCGACCTACCTTGTAAATAGGGCCGTGGGAACTGGAGCCGGTTACTCTTGTAGTAACTGAAATATTGATGTAGTACGATTTTATTTATAGTATTCTTCTATATTAATAACAATTGAATTTTTTCATGTTTTACTTGACATTTTAGCTAGGACAATAATTCGGATTCAGAATAAACTAGCAAAGTTTACTAGTGCTAGTAGTAAACATATTTCAATTAAAAATTAAACATCTACGACGACGTTTTGTCATTACCTTTCTTCAATAATAGATGAACAAATAAAGTTTTATTAACTTAAAAAACGATTGTAAATAAATTGACTTCAGTAGTCACGGCCCGCTGTAGTATATAGAGGTGCATATCAACGTATATCACATGATATTAATGTGACGACAAAATGGTGGCTGATTATTATCTGTGCTTTTTTGGCGCCAACATAACTTTTTTTTTAAATCTATCATAGAAGGTAAACGAGATTTTATAACTTGTAAAAAATAATTATAAAGGTTTGTAAAATATTACGGTGCTAAGCTGTCAACTGAAAAGCCAAAACATTAATTTGAGTTTTATAGTCTGTGGTTATTAAAAATTAACACAGATTAAAAATTAAAAAAATAATAAATAAAATTCTACTTAAGGTGCTATCAAGATAGTAGTCAGTCGTCTTTTTCGTCAAGTAGTGGTTATAAACTTAGTATTAAATACGAAATTATTATTATTTTGTATTTCCTCGATACTTAAATAGTATAAGGAATAATTATATTTTGTACGTAAATGATTGATATCAAAATCTGGTGTTTCTAATGTTTTTTTTAAAGACCGGAGGTTGATATGCGTATCATTAAAGGATGGCAATAAAAAATTAGTTGAATTAAATTTTGTAGTATTTTTTTTTTATTGACAAAAATATATAAAAACATTCCGGTTTAAAGTGCGTTTATTAAACTAATATTTGTTAATTAAAATAGTTCTGGGTGCAATGAATATTTCAGACATTGTTGTGTAACAAATATTTTAAAACAAATTTTCTTTTTTTTTTAAAACTAAGGTCAATGTGAAATCACTTGAAAACATATTTAAGTTTTCAATGATTAAATGGAGTATTGTATATATTTTAATTAATAAATAAACTAAATTAAAAAAAAATCGTTCATTTGCTCAAAGTTCAAAATGAATGTTGTATGTTAAATGATTTTTGGAACGTTTCAATGGATATATAACAACTACTTAGTATAATAACTCATTTTTCTGTAGTGTCATTATATATCAAATCACTCCTATTTACTACATAGCATATGTATATAATCATACTAAGATTAACAGGCCAATATTACATGTTTCAATTTAAGGGCCAGTTCCACCGGTTGTTGATAACGCTATTTGACAGATGACATTATTCAACAGATAGTAGTTTATGCTATATTATTTTCATTTTTTATGATCGAATTCTATTGTATTTGAGAGATATTCGCAAATATGAATCTAAAGGTTGTAGTTTAATACTTGACTAGCGACCCGCCCCGTCTTCGCACGGGGGCAATGCCGATACTATCAACAACAAAAGATACGTTAGAAACCTCTAAAACTATCAGAGTTCCTCTACAATATTATACATGTTTTATAAATATAAACCTTTCTCTTGAATCACTATCTATTAAAAAAAAACCGCATCAAAATCAGTTTCAGCATACATAAGGACAGACAGCGGGAAACGACTTTGTTTTATACTATGTTAAAAGAAGAGGAAGAGATTCTAATGGCCTATTCTACCTCCTGCTGTTAAAGTCTATTCGCAACTTATGTGCTGGATAAACTCTGTACACAAACGGTGAAATAGGCCTTAAAAATTATTTATTGTGTCCCGCTAACATCCTAAACAGTCTAATTCATTCTTTACAACACGAACCTTAAAAGATATACTTAATAACATATTCAAATTAAAATGTATGGTAAAGTCGACAACAAATTAGATTCGGAATTAGATCACTCCAATTAGTAACAGCAGAAAAAACTCTCGCAATTAAGTCTCGCAAAGAAAAAAAGTTCGATTTTGTTTACCTGCGTATTAAATTAGTACTAAATAATTTTTAAATTTTTTTTTTTTGTACGGAACAAAATTATTTCCCGTTTGCAACCCCTGCAAGATGCATGAAACGATTACTTCTCTGTTCTGAGTGATCAACATCCCTGTCGATACTTATACATGGTGTTCGACTCCTAACTGTATTTCTTCTAATGGAGGTTCTGTAGGTGTTATAGATGACGTTCAAAAAAAAATCCTAGTATGCGGTTCTTTAGTTGTATGCGGAAGGTAGTATTAATATTTCAATTTTTCGACGTTTTTCAGAGCTAAGAAAAATAGTATTGGACGGTTGTGCAGAAGTACATAGTCAGAGTAGCTCGTATATTAACACAAAGTAAAATTAAAAGGTTTAGAGTTTTTTTCACGTTGAACGTGCTCTATAACACCTACAAATCCAGTTAAAGGAACGTAGTTAGGATATATTACCTGTATATTCTAAACACATACATACATACATACAAATAAAAATTGTTTAAAGTAGACATAGAGATCGTGGTATATGTAAGTATTGTATTTTTGTACCGATTTCGATCGTTAGTGTCAAACGTAGATAAGTGTTATGATGTTACACGTTAGGGAATGTTACAGGAAACGACGGTAGACTTAATTAATATATGTATTACACATGTATGATATAAACGGGCATTAGATTTAAAAAAAAACATACTACATTCCATTTATAAGCTACACACAAAATACTAGCTGTTCCCCGCGATTGCACCCGCCTTAGTTTGAGGAAAAAAATTATCCTAAAGCCTTCCTCGGTGAAGCTATCTGATATAAAAAAAAAAAAAAATCAATAAGAACAGTGCCTGAGATTATCGCGTTCAAAGAAACTACAGCTTTGTCTAATCCAATATATAAAATTCTCGTGTCGCGGTTTTCGTTGCCAAACTTCTCGGAAACGGCTCGACCGATTTTTATAAAATTTTGTGTGCATATCGGGTAGGTCTGAGAATCGGTCAACATCTATTTTTCATGCAACTAAGTTACGATGGGGGGGTGTTAGGTTACTACAATTAAGGGGGGTTAATAATATATATGGCAAACCAACGTTTGGTGGGTCAGCTAGTAATATTAATATAGATTACCAAATAAAGCAGTAATTTAGAGACACGATAGGTTTACAACTTAATTACTGCTTATATATACAGCTTATAAATGGTATGTAATGCATGTTGTTCAATTTAATGCCTTTCGCTTGTATTCATTTATGTATCTTTTTTTTTTCTGTACGTCTTATAAATATTATGAAACATTTATGCCGTAAATAAAGTTTTATTATAAGTATGACTTATTTATCAATTATTTGGTTTATGTTATTTCCCATGTTAATGTGGGAAATACATTTGGTCTTGTAACTCGATGTTGTGTCATGGCAGCTAAACTTTATTTCAATAGAAACTAAAATATGTAAAGTTAATATAAGTTTATATATTACATTTTTAGGTTTTAATGTAATTTATATTGTGACTAAATGTTTCATTACAAAAAGTTTTCCTTTGATCCGTATAATTTGAATGGTATCGAGAAATTTGGGACCAAAAACTTTAATTTTTTTTTTTGTTTTTTTAATAAACTATATATATATATAACGAACAAATTGTATTTGGATTAATAAATTAAAAAATTTAATTTTGAGTAGATAAATAAAATGACTAATACTTTATATCTTAGTTAAAAAGCCATTCAGATTGTATGGATGAGTGCTTCATTTTGGTGCGTTTACTTTAGATTTTTTCATTTTAACTTTTTTTTTTTATTATAATGCTATATGTCCAATTATATTATTGTCTGCAGTTATCTTTATAAAATACCTTTCTATAAAAATGTATTAAATAAACATTAAAAACCTGTTTATAGGTTAATTATGGGAAAATAAAAAAAGTATTATTTTAATTATTTTTTAACAAAAATTGTTGATTAAAAATGAGTGAATTCTTAAAAAAAATATCTTCTACTATTTAATTTAATACATATATGTTTTTAAATATATGTAAAAAGAAGGAGAAATTAAGAACTTTGTGTTATATGAAATTGTGTGTAAATTGTAATTTTATATCTCAAATAGAGTAATATATAATGCATGTTTTATTTCGAGCAATTAAGCTGCCTGTTTGTTTAATTTGGTTCAAAGTTCCCACCCTTCGTTAATTTGCTTTAAAATGTTCTTCCACGAGATTTTGTAAGCAATAACTATCCTAAGAGCCTTTTCACTGGTTTCTGATAACACTATCTTAAACACAACCATATCCAACAGATAAAACTACTTAATCAGTTAATCCAAAGCTGTAGTTTAATAATTGAGGTTAAGGACGGTTTTACCTCCTTTTGATAAGACTATCTGTAACTTATGTGCAAGATAAATTTTATCAGAAGCTGGCGATATAAGCGCTAATATTTTATTTGTAGTTGATTAATGTTTCTATAGTTTGATCAATGAAATGTATATTGTATGTTATGTGGCAAGCTCTTTATTCGCACAACACTTATAAATAAGAATATTATTAGCAAGTAATAACGCTAAACTTGCTGACAATTATTACTACTAGTAAGATTATTATTATCATGGTTAGTTTTACGTTCATGGAACCATTTTGTTAGTTTTCTGTATATAATAGCAATTTTTTTTTTCAAATTGTTATCGGAGTGCTGTAAAGTAATTGAATTCAGGGAAGATTTGTGTACGAACAGAACTGTTTACTATTAATAAACGTAATTATACTATTTGTTGCGTTTTTTTTTCTTCTTTTATTTTCTTATTAATGAAATTAAAATCTATCCCAACATAACCTCGTTTGTTTGTTCTTCGTTGACTCAAGATCCGTCAGATCTCACTCAAATTCGACTTTCACTTTCGAATAAAGAATCATCAAAATCTGTGCATCTCGTGAAAATATATGAAATCAGGCAAAAAAAAACAATCGAATATAGAACCGCAGGTATGTCGGTTAAAAAATAAAATTTTCACATCACTTTATTTGATTCAACTGAAGTAATAAGCAGAAATACAAGCAAAATGAGTAAACCCTTCTGTTTTAAAGTTGGTTAAAAATATTAAAAAAGCATAATAACATGGCTTCAGCCTGTTGTATCTCACTGCTGGGCATAGGCATTTTTCCCCATGTAGGAGAATTATTGGAGCTTAATCCACCACGATGCTCCAATGCGGGTTGGCGGATATATTCCCTAATATGGGTAACGATCGCTATCAAGTGTACATGATAACAACCGAGAGACCTACAAGGACTGCACAATCACCCAGACCACGGTAAACATTTGTATGCTCTATCTATACAAATGTGTCACGTGCGCGGATCAAACCTACAACCGTCAGCGCAACAGACACAAACCAGTTCTATGACCGTGTGCCAACGCGGCGTCAATAATGTCTGTTGTTAATGATCAACTAGCAATATGTTGAGTACAATGCCTACAAGGGAATCGATGACACCGCGCGTCGCCACGAGTCGCCGCTGCAATATATGACGTCAATCAAGACCATCATCAGCATTCTCATATTTTACTTTTACATTTTTAACAAATAACAATTTAATATTATAGAGGCTAGCATCGAGCACTATTGTTACCTAGAATAAGTTTTATTTTCAATTCCACTATATGAATAAATTTTTATAAAAGTAATTGGTTTTTTTGGATCCATCGGCTGTGGTAAACGTAATTAATATCCGTGCGAATAATAAGCACTAAATATTTATAATTTTAATAAATAATTTAGAAAAACAAGTTTTTTAGTTGTTGATGCCGGTAGAGCAAGCAATCATCTATAAAATGTTCTATAATTTATGTGGAGTAATTGTGAGGTTTTTGCTAGAAAAGGAGGCAAACATCTTAACCTAAGCGTATCTATACAAATAAATAAAATTGGAGTGTCTGTTTGTAATATTCAAATAACCACTTTTCAATAAATTCATATAGATGCATGTATACACGGTTCATATACCAAAATTGCATTTTTTACAATTTTTGTCTGTCTGTCTGTTTGTTCCGGCTAATCTCTGAAACGGTTGGACCGATTTTGACGGGCCTTTCACTGGCAGATAGCTGATGTAGTAGAGAGTAACTTAGGCTAATTTTATTTTATAGTTTTTTTTTTTTATATTATATGTACGAATTGAACAATAACTTTTTTGTTAAATTCCACGCGGACGAAGTCGCGGGCACAGCTAGTTAATATATATGATTCTAAATTTCAATTATTGTTTGCTCACAAACGAAAAAAAAAAAATTTGATGACATTTACAGCTAGTATGTGTACCAATAATTAACATTTCTAGTTGAACCACAATAACCTCACGCAAGGCGTAAAAGAAAAGACCCAATAACACGAAAATTGTAAACTTTGCTCAGAATACTAAATTTGCTGAATATTATTATCGACGTCAATCAGGATATAATGAATTAAATAAAACAATTATATATTTATTAAAGCCTTTAATTTGTGAAAAAATTGAGCGCATAAAAAACTAAATCTAGTGGATCTTAAATTAAAGCTTAAAATTAATTATTAATACATTGTCATTATCGCTTACGATCCATCGAAAATTAGGGTAAAATTGAAAAAATAAATGAATACAATCCAACTTACAATATAACATTAATCATAAATATGAGAATTCCGCTCTTGTTACAATTAACGCGAATCAAAGAACAAATAATCGTTATTCAGTCTTTTAAAATTAAATTAGTCGTAATAAAAATAATATTCATTAATGTGGAATGATCCAGCGTGAACAAATGACAAGGAAGAACGGTTACAATCAAAATTAATTGGCATTAAAAATTACACTTAATTTTATTAATAAAAAAATAATAATTTAAAACTAACAATAATTAAAATTAATTTAATCGCATAATTAAAAAAAATGAATAATTAAAAAATACCATAATATTTCCATTCGAGAATAATTAATTAAATGTTAAAAATTGAAAATTACATAAAATAAAAAAAGGTTTTACTTTTTTTATAATTATTACCTTGGCTAAAATTGTACTAATGTTTTTTTTTTTTTTTTTTAATAATAGACCACAAAATTATTTTTTCTATGATTATCGTTAAAATTAATATTAATAGTAAAGCACATTATTAAGGCAAAAGGAACTTTTTATGTCGTTTATAGCTTTTGGTCTTTTTGATTTATATTTTAATTGACAATTTAAAAGTTATCGGACGAAAATACTTTGGATGCGTTCCGGAATATAACGTAGCATAGGTACCATTTGGTACTAAATGACATTTCAAAGACAAATCAAAGTTCCTTAGAGACTTTAATTGTAATTAACAAAATTCAACTTGTTTGACAAATATAATGGATTGTTTAGAAACACCATTGCAATTTCTTTATTATTATTAATTAATAATCAATTTAATAGTAGTTTCGCAACTTTTCAAAATCACAAAGTTTGTAAGCAAGAGGCAAGGCATTTTTCAAGCAACAACATGGCGGCGATATTATAGTATCGTTGATTAGTTTGTGACGTTATATTTCGAAAATCACTATGTCACGAAAATAGTTTCCTAGAAACGAATGTTCTGGAAGGACGCCAGTTTTATAACACTTGTGTATAATTAATATTGATTTATTTTACTGTCAAACTATATTTTTTGAATCAAGCGCTTTTATTATCATTTTAATAATATTTAAAAACACTATAAGTGCCGTGAAAATTACTTTTTTTTAAATTATATTTTGCAGTTGGTATAACTGTAGATCTATTTGTGAGATTCGATCAAAGTGAGTTCTAATTACTGTGCGTTGTGTTATTATTTCTGATTTCATAAATATTTTATTATTAATCTATTTCGAAGCGATTATTATTATTACGATAAAAAGATTTATTTAAAATTAATGATTAAAAACGTTTTAATATTTATTATATTGTAAGCATAATCATTGATTTTATAATATTTAAAATTATTTTTTTAATAGCGAGCTAAAATTTTAGAAGAATTTTTATTTTATCTGCATAAATTAGCGTAGAAGTGAGCTGAAATTTTAGAATTATAAGAATTTTTATTTTATCTGCATAAATTAGCGTAGAAGTGAGCTGAAATTTTAGAATTATAAGAATTTTTATTTTATCTGCATAAATTAGCGTAGAAGTGAGCTGAAATTTTAGAATTATAAGAATTTTTATTTTATCTGCATAAATTAGCGTAGAAGTGAGCTGAAATTTTAGAATTATAAGAATTTTTATTTTATCTGCATAAATTAGCGTAGAAGTGAGCTGAAATTTTAGAATTATAAGAATTTTTATTTTTATCTGCATAAATAAATTAGTGTAGAAGCAAGCTAATAATAAAAAAAATTGAGATTTATAACTTTTTCTTCGTAATCGAATTAAAAATGATCCTATTGTTAGTTCTAAAGAAACGAATACTTTAAAAAGTTACGACGGAATTCAGAATCACAATATTTTTCACGTTTACTTAAAACTAAAAAGAAATATTCGTATGACATACCATTATCGTAATGAAAAATTATATTCCATTTGATTTGATTGATATTAATATAGAATCACTGCCTAGTACTTTTTATTATAGGATCATTTGTAACTACAATATTTTATATATTTGCCATATATAAAGAAATAGAGATATGTATTGTGTTGTAGAGGTCATTCAACTCAACTTGAAACGTTAGATGTGTGCGTAAATATGTCAGAACAAGCTGCTTCTAAATGTCAGTCTCGCGACAGTCGTCGAGCGAGCAACACGTGTTTCACTACCCTATTCGAGTAGAATTAACTAAAATAATTAATTTTCTCGTGTTAATATAATATTTTAAATTTGGAAAAATTTAATATTTATTTAATATATTAAAACCTACTTGACTATAATTCTTGTTGTACCCATACATTATTGAATCTTGACGCACACATACCACGCATATATATCATTAAAATAATGTCTATAGATTACTATTTGACATCCCATTGTCACAAATAAATTATAAATATGTTGCAAAAACTTTTTGTTTTAACAATATGAGAGCCTTACACAAGGTTACATGGAGGGTAGATTTACATTTATTAAAGTTAAACTTAATTAAATTATTAGTTTAACTTAAAAATTGTTACTTATTGATTATAATAATACAAACCGAAATGTATAGTTAGAAATGATCCTATTACATCAGGAGGTATTTTTTCAAAAGTGTTGTCCCTAACATTTTAAATAAAAAACAGTTTTCATTTGCTCAAATGTAGTTCACATTACCCAGAAGCCCTACGGCCCGTGCTAGCTTAAAAAACCTGCATTATAGACAACAATTGTCTTTCCCGAAAACAGTTTGGTGCTAAAAATAACCTATTATAAAATAATTTACTCTCAAATGTTGTTGTATGTGGAATTATGGAAAATTGAATTAGTCTAATCTAGTTTTGAACATTACCTCCCGTTATGCGAATGATTTTCAGTTCTCCCCAGCGTCTTTGAGGGCATACATGATACCATCGTCGAAGGTGGCAGCCACGGTGTAGTTGTTCGCCTCAAGGATCTGCGTTGTCTTGTTCAGGGCGACGGGGTCGGTCGAGCGGTAATCGATTACCTGCAAACATATACACATTAACCATCTTACCCGACAATTTGCAAGAACATGGTATTGTAGTAGACAGGATTAGAAATGAGACTATCCGCGAGAGAACGAAAGTAACCGACATAGCCCACAGAATTAGCAAGTTGAAGTGGCAGTGGGCTGGTCATCTGTGTCGCAGGACCGATGGCCGTTGGAGTAGACGGGTCCTAGAGTGGAGACCGCGTCTTGGCAAACGCAGTGTGGGACGTCCTCCGGCCCGTTGGACCGACGATCTACGTAAGATTGCCGGTGTAGGCTGGATGAGGATTGCGGAAGACCGGGATATGTGGCGCGAACTTGGGGAGGCCTATGTCCAGCAGTGGACTGCGATAGGCTGAAGTGATGGTATTGTAGTTGTACAAGGTTGACTTAGTATTATCCAAACGTATTCTACCTTACGTATGCAAATATTAAATACTAATTAGGTTCAATACAACATTTTTAACATTATTAACAGAACATTATCATTGAATTAGTTATACATTATTAATAAATGAAATAATTTCTTACTAAAACTATCTAATTAATATTATCATAATTGAAACGTTTATTATATGTCACGATTAATTAATCATCTTTAGTCGTTAAATTAATATTCTAAATTCCCTGTAATAAAGTCATTAACATCGTAATACATATAAGATTATTTGTCTATTATTGTGAGAGAACAAATAAATAAACTTGCGTTGCTCTGAAATTAAAGAAATTAATTAAAATTAAATATTTTAGCATTATGTAAGAATTACTACACACTACTCACAGTTAATCATACAATCTTATCTGAAATTAAAGACACGACATTTAAATTTTATTACTCTTTAAGTATTCGTCTTCACAAATTCTAATCACTATAAATAACTAAATAAACTTTATAACGTTCCTTCTGACATCGTTTTATATCTCTTAATTTAAACTTTAATGACAGCCAGGCGTGGCATTATTTAACTAAAGAGATTCTATAGGAATACAAAATATTTCAATTTTTGTGTCATTAATAATTTTATGGCTGATGGTTATTGTAGTGCCATCGGCGAATAAAATAACGTTATGATTTATAATTTCAGGCATGTCATTTATCATCATTACAGCCTATACAGTCCACTGCTGGACATAGGCCTCCACAAGTTTACGCCAAAAATAACGTGAACTCATTCATGTGTTTTGCCCATAGTCACCACGCTGGGCAGGCGGGTTGGTGACCGCAGTACTGGCTTTGTCGCACCGAAGACGCTGCTGCCCGTCTTCGGCCTGTGTATTTCAAAGTCAGCAGTTGGATGGTTATCCCGCCATCGGTCGGCTTCTTAAGTTCCAAGGTGGTTGTGGAACCTTGTTATCCCTTAGTCGCCTCTTACGACACCCACGGGAAGAGAGGGGGTGGCTAAATTCTTTAGTGCCGTAGCCACACAGCACATTTATATGCATAAGAAATAATAGAGGCCCCAAAATACTGCCTTGAGGCACACCATGTGCATTATGCTGGTAGGTAGAATGGAATACCTTTTTTTTATTTATTTACAATTTTAATAATTTCTACGCATTATGTGCGATTGGATAAGCAGCTTTCAGCCATTCTAGTGCCCTGTCATATGTGTACATTTTTTCGATTAAAATTGGGTGAGAGAAAGTCAAATGCTTTAGACATGTCCAAAAACATCGATAAATGTTAGATTTGTTTATTTACGCGAGTGTTATTAAAGTAAAACTTCTTTACGACGCTTAACTTGGGAAGTAAGCTGTTAAATGCGTGATCAGAGCGTTACGAAAAGTGTGATTGAGCGAGGCGAACAGAAGTTGAGAAGGAGATATAAGTTAGATGGAACTAAAGAAGTTTTACTTTAGACGTGTGGTCTAAAGCCCACTAATTTTTTTTTTGGTAAGTTAACATTTTCTGCTGAAGCCGGTGTCATGTAGTCCGCCGCCAGCAGGCACAGAACACAGAACACAGAACACAGAACACAGAACACAACAGACACGCACCCGCAGTCGCAGGCGGCGGAAGGGCAGCGCCAGCAGCGCGGGCGGCGCGGCGGGCCCGGCCAGCGCCGTGTAGTGCGCGCGCGCCGCGTCCGCCGCCAGCAGGCACAGAACACAGAACACAGAACACAGAACACAACAGACACGCACCCGCAGTCGCAGGCGGCGGAAGGGCAGCGCCAGCAGCGCGGGCGGCGCGGCGGGCCCGGCCAGCGCCGTGTAGTGCGCGCGCGCCGCGTCCGCCGCCAGCAGGCACAGAACACAGAACACAGAACACAGAACACAACAGACACGCACCCGCAGTCGCAGGCGGCGGAAGGGCAGCGCCAGCAGCGCGGGCGGCGCGGCGGGCCCGGCCAGCGCCGTGTAGTGCGCGCGCGCCGCGTCCGCCGCCAGCAGGCACAGAACACAGAACACAGAACACAGAACACAACAGACACGCACCCGCAGTCGCAGGCGGCGGAAGGGCAGCGCCAGCAGCGCGGGCGGCGCGGCGGGCCCGGCCAGCGCCGTGTAGTGCGCGCGCGCCGCGTCCGCCGCCAGCAGGCACAGAACACAGAACACAGAACACAGAACACAACAGACACGCACCCGCAGTCGCAGGCGGCGGAAGGGCAGCGCCAGCAGCGCGGGCGGCGCGGCGGGCCCGGCCAGCGCCGTGTAGTGCGCGCGCGCCGCGTCCGCCGCCAGCAGCACCGTCAGCAGCGGCAGGCACAGCACGCGCGAGCGGAACACGCCGCCGCCGTGCTCCGCCTCCTCGTAGCTCACCTGAGGAACGCGATCGTTTATGTACCGGGCGAACCATCCCCTGCCCCCCCCTTTCGTATCCCCCCCCCTTGTAACCGAATAGGCTCTCGTTTAACTGCGATACTTGTTACGAAAAGTTTATACATTCTAACTTGGAGCGCCGACAACTTGAAGAGGTACTTGGTAGGTAGGGTAGTAACTGGATGGCAACAGCGGGTGATCGGGTTTTATGACTACCCAGTGAAAGGATTGGAAATAGGCCGATGATGAAATTGTAAATCAGCATAGACGGTGTCTAGTTACCAGAAAAGATGGAGTTGGGTGGGTCATTTCTAACTCCAGAAGGACCAATCAGATTTTAATTGATCCGATGATAAAAAGACAAAAAAAGACTAAATTCGGATAAATCATCCAAACAATTTCCGAAATATCCTGAATAATACTGAAAAATAATCACTTTGTCCTGATTTTTTTAAAATTTTAAGTGTAACCAACATTAGTATTCATAATTAAAAACTTATAATTGGAAGAATCACTTCACAAATTGTTACAGTACTATGTCAGCTCAGCCTATTGCAGTCCACTGCTGGACACAGGCCTCCAAAAGGTCGCGCCAGATATCCCGGTTTTCTGCAATTCTCATCCAGCCTACACCGGCAATCTTACGTAGATCGTATTTCCAACGGCCCGGAGGACTTCCCACACTGCCCACGTTTGCCAAGACGCGGTCTCCACTCTAGGACCCGTATGCTCCAACGGCCATCAGTTCTGCGACACAGATGACCAGCCCACTGCCACGTCAACTTGCTAATTCTGTGGGCTATGTCGGTTTCTTTCGTTCTCTCGCGGATAGTCTCATTTTTAATCCTATCTTTGAGAGAAACCCCAAGCATAGCCCATTCCATTACACGTTGAGCGACTTTAAACTTGTGGACCAGTCCCTTCGTCAGTGTCCACGTCTCGGCTCCGTATATTAACACAGGTAGGACGTATTGCTCGAAGACTTTTGTTTTCAAGCATTGCGGAATCTTCGAAGTGAAGACTCGACGAAGCCTGCCAAACGCCGCCCAGCCCAACCGGATCCTCCTATCGGCCCGCCTGCTCGAAGTTGTTGCGGCCTAGTTGGCTAGTATGGCCTTGGTAAATATAATCGTGAACGACTTCGAGAAGGGTACCATCGACCGATACCGGTCGCGGTATGACTTGTTTGTTAAACATAACTTTCGTTTTGTCCAAGTCCATACAGAGACCGAAACACTTGGAGGACTCGTTTAGGCCGGCCAGCATTTGGCCAAACTCATCCAATGTCTCCGCAAAGATGACAATATCGTCGGCGAAACGAAAGTGAGAGATGAATTCACCGTTGACGTTGATACCTCGTTCCCCCCAATCCAAGGTCTTAAAGACATCTTCCAGCGCAGTGGTAAACAATTTCGGTGATATTACATCTCCTTGTCTTACCCCACGCCGGAGGGAAATAGGGCCTGTTCTCTGTTCTGGTCTCTGGTACTGTACCCTATTTGGTCTCGGAACGTCCGCCTGGTTCTACCCCTTCCAACCTTTCCATTTACACTCGCCTTATACATTTTTTTGTCAATTTTTCTTCACTCATTCTCTCGATATGGCCAAACCATCTGAGCATACTTTTCTAAATTTTTGTCACTAAATCTTCTTTCAGACCACAACGTTTCCTTATCTGACTATTTCTTATCCTGTCACTTAGTTTAACTCCTATCATACTTCTTAACGCTCTCATCTCAACTGCATTTATTCTACTTTCATGTTTCTTCTGCCATACCCAACTTTCACTTCCGTACACGAGTGTCGGAACCAACACCCCCTCATAAACAACCAAACGAGCCTTGTTAGACACCTTCTGACTGCTCATAAAGAAATGCAAAGCTCCATTCACCCTGTTTCCTGCATTCACTCTTCTTTCAATATCACTCTCACACTTTCCATCTCTTGTAAACTTTGAACCCAGATACACAAACTCATTCACCTGTTCAATTTGTTCATCTCCAATCACGATATTGCAGTCTGTCACTGTCTCGTCTCTTTCAAACACCATCACTTTCGTCTACTTTACATTCATCTTCATTACCTTTCTTACAAAAGCTCCACTCATAGCAGTTACCATCTTCTGCAATTCCTCGGCCGAAGACGCCAGTAATACTTGGTCAGCAGCATAGAAAAGACATCTGACGAGTAACTCATTCATCCTCAACCCACTTTCATTCTCTTTTAAATCTGTCAAACAAATGTCCATGAACAGATTAAACAGCCACGGTGACGCTACACATCCCTTTCTAACACCTTTTTCGATATTAAGCCATGTATGCTCCATTTATACACAAGCACTAGAATCCCTATAAAGAGATTGGAATGCTCGTATGAGGACACTGCTCACACCATTCACGGACAATGCTGACCCTTCATTCCTCATCACTCTATCATAGGCCCTTTTCTAAATCCACGAACGCGCAATAGACGTTTTTCTTTTTAGCCAAACACTTTTCGGCTATGCACCGCAAAGAAAAGACCTGATCCGTACATCCCATTCCCTTTCTAAATCCCGCTTGTGCACCCATACTTTTTCGTCTGTTTCATTCACAACCCTTTCAATCAACACTTTTACATATAATTTACCGACGACGCTGAGGAGGCTTATACCGCGGTAAATCCTGCAGTCTTGCCGTGACCCTTTTCCCTTGTACAATGGGAAGATTACGGCTTTGCACCAGTCTCCCGGTACTTGCCCATTTCGTTAGCACAAATTGAAAAGGCGGTACAGCTGGCTAGCCACTATGCCATGTCCTCCAGCTTTCAGCATTTCGACGGTAATCCTGTCATACCCTGCAGCCTTACCTAATCTCATACTTTTCAACGCTTTCACTATTTCATCCATGCATATCTAACTTTCATCACCATTTACACTCTCTTCCATGGAAGGTGCCGTAAGTTGTACCTGCACTTCCTCTTTCAAACATACTTTTAAAATACTCTTTCCATCTCTTTAACACACATTCTTCTCCTTTTATAATGCTCCCATCTTGACTCCTGATTGTACTCAATTTCGAGGTAGAGGTTTTTCCTCTTGCAATTTTGATGGATTTCCAGAAAAACTTGATGTTTGACTGGAAATATTCAATGAGCCTTCTATCAACATCATTCTTTCGTTCTTCTTTCTTTCTAGACACAACTTCTTTCGCCGCTAATTTTAATATATTATACTTCGTTCTTGCTTCCTTTATCTCGCCATCCTTTGCCTTTTGAACTTTTTGGTTAGCTTTTGTCGCTAACCAATCCAACCACGCTTTCTTCTTTTTTTGCACAGCCTTTTGTACATCTTTATCCCTCCACAAATTATAGTTCTTTCTTCCTTTCCTTCTTTTAGCTACCCCGCATACCTCAATAGCAACATTCACGACCCCTTTCTTAAGTGTCTCCCACAAATCTTTAATCACACCTATCTCTTCTATGCCTTTAAAACTTTCTTTCAGTTGCTCTACATACTCAAAATTTATGAAGCGAAATATTGGTCGGTGCAAATTTTCCCAGTTTTCAAACTTGTCACTTGAGGATATTCCAAACATACATTCAAAATTTAATTGCCCAGTATGATGAGTTCAAAACCAGATTTGAAGATATTTTGACGATCGAAATACCACTATGGATCATAAATCCATTTGATGAAACGGAAGTCGAGAATGTGATGTTACAAGAAGAGCTTCTCGAGTATAGCACTAATGCTAGAGGTGAAATTTAAAAGAGGGTATCGAACATTTTGGCTGCATGCAGAAATACCCAAGAAACCCCGACGGTGGGGAATTACGAGAAAGTTTTAGATAATGTTTCCCTTGTCGTATCCTAGTCACAGGTGGTCACATTTATAAGGCCCACCTAGTGTGACATCTCATTTTTTTTATTTGACAAATAAAAAATATATAAATTTCAATGTTTGCTCACAAAGGAAAAGAAACATCTTCAATTACACGACACAAGTAAATACGCATTCTTATGGAGATATTTAAAAAACTACTCGTCAACTTTTGATTAAAAAAGAATCATCGAAATCGGTAAACGCAGTAAAAGTTTATGAGAACACATAAAAATATAGTCTAATTGAGAACCTCCTCCTTTCTGGGGTCAGTGAAAAATTGAATACTCACCACTCGTGGGTGGTCGGTAGGGCTGAGGCAGGCGTGCAGGGCCCGGGCCGCGCCCCGCAACGCCAGGTAGTCTCTGGGGGCAGCGCGGACGGCGACTCCGCCCCAGCCACGAGCTGTCTCCAAGTAAGCAGCGGTGGAGTCTCTCGGACCCCGAGGCAGGAACTCCACTAGTGTACCGTTGTGCTAAAACATTCCATATGCTGGGTATAGGCCTCTTTCTCCGTGTAGGAGAAGGATTGGAGCTTAATCCACCACACTCTTCCACTGCAGGTTGGCGGTAATGTTCTCTACTACGAGTAACAATAACTATCAGGTGGATGTGATAACTACCGGGCGATTTAACAAGGTCTTCGAGGCAAGGTGGGGAGACCCACAAGGACAGACAAACAAACCGGAATTAAATATTTTTAAATACAAAATATCCGTCTCTAGCTGGAATCGAACCAGCAAACCACCGATATGTTGCCACAGACACGGTAAACCAGAACCATTGTTATGTATCTATAATAATATTATAAAGCTTCAAAGTTTGTTTGTTTGAATGCACTAATCTCAAGAACTTTTTAGTTACAATTGAAAAATTCTATTAAGTGAAGACTATAAGGCTTCATTATATTTTATAAAGTTTTTCCTCAAATTAAGGAAGGTGAAATAATGGGACACAGATAGTAAATACATATTACACAATGTTATTGGAAAAACATAAAAACAGCCATATTTAATTCAGGAGTTAGAAAATTAACACAAGAATCATAAAAAAGAAGCTCATCTGGGTATAGAATATATCAAAATAAAAATATAATTGAATATTATTAAATTTTGAATATTCAATATTAATATTAAAGAAATATAATTTTGTTCTATGGCTGTCATAGCAAAAATAATGGTAGCTTATATTTAAAATTGTCATAAAAATACTATTAGAATTAAAAATAAAAATTAACACTTAAAAATGATCCAAGCTTACTATTTCTCCCAATATGCTATCCAGCACGGCAACTCTAGGAGTCGGTGTGGGTGGAGGTGGCGGTGTTCGAGGTGGTCTCGGAGCAAGATGTAGTTGTCTCACATACGCAACCAGGGTCGGAGACTCGGCAGAGATACTGGCCAGCTCCTTATCTTTGGTCATGTTTAGCCGGAATTGCTGGGCACCTAGAGCTATAATAGTTAAGAGATTATTATTCTTTATAAATAAATTGAATTACTGTTTCGTTAATTTCATATTTTATACTTTCACACATTGAAATTTAGCTGTTTAACCAGTTGTGAATAATGCTATACGACGGATGACAGTATCCAACAGATAAAAGTTTTTAAGTAGTTTCTTTAATATCATTGAATTCCTATTTATTTATGAAATATTTCTATTTGTAGTTTTTAATATTAAATTTGTAGTTTGTTATATATAGACGTGAAATAGGTCTTAATAGCATATTCTACCTTCTGCTGTTAAAGTCTATTCGTAACTTATTTGCAGGATAAACTTTATTGATAGCCGGTGAAAGTGGCCCTAAGTATCATAGGTAAACTGTACCCTTAATGTCAATATAATTCAAATCTCAGTTCTTCTACTTAGAATTAAAAATATTAGCTTTCTACTTTATATCTTTTACTGCCGCACTCAGAAAAGTTCATTAAATTAGTCCTAATTGGTACTTAAGTAATTTACATTAAATCCCTTAATTATCGTCACATCCCAGAGACATAATTTAAGTGTTCGTTAGTTAATGACAGATTTAAGTGACCGTGTCAGGGAAATGACTTTTTCGATAGAATATCGATAAGTGTTGGTGTTGCTGTACGTAAAAATGTAAATTTAAATTAATAACATTTAGAATAAATTACATAAAAAAACCTCATTTTATGCATAAATATGTAAGAATTAGTTCTTTTGCGATCAGTTTTTATCAAAAAAACGTAATGAAAAGATACTTTTGCGTTATTTTTAATATTACGTTCAGATTTTTTTTCAGTGGTAATATTTAATTCCTACTGGCAGTCTGTTTTAATATATCAAACAAATGTTATTTGTCAATCGGGTTTTCGGCTTTCGTTCGTTATCGCAAAAATTTGATTTGGTTGGATTTTAATTCAATCTTTGTTGAATTTTAATTTTGTAAAGTAATAGTTGGTAAATTACTACCGAAAATATTTAAGTTTAGTTTCTCTGAACCTTCTTGCATAATTTACAAACTCGACAAAATCTTCTAGATCAGACATCACACTTGTTTATAATTTATTTATTAATTAGATTAATTTATAATATTATACACCACGGGCTATTGTTGTCATATAACATAACAAGCTAACCTCATTTTCGAAACGTCAAAATCTCCATTTAACAATACTTAAGTAAGGGTCCAGCAATACTTAAAGTTAATGGATGATTAGTCATATAACAAATCATTAACTAACTCTGAGAGACAACTTTTTTAAATCTGTACTTAGTCATCGTTTAAGTAATCATTAAACGTCTCTGAGTGCGGCAGTTAGTTTATTAAGTATTTTATTGACATTTTTTTAACCGACTTCCAAAAAAGGAGGAGGTTCTCAATTCGACTGTATTTTTTTTTTTTTTTTTTTTTATGTATGTTACATCAGAACTTTTGACTGGGTGGAGCGATTTCGACAAATTTTCTTTTAATCGAAAGGTGGTGTGTGTCAATTGGTCCCATTTAAATTTATTGGAGATCTAACAACTACTTTTCGAGATATATCTAATAATGCGTTTTTACTTGACGCTTTTTTCGTCGACCTACGTTGTATTATACCGCGTAACTTTCTACTGGATGTACCGATTTTGATAATTCTTTTATTGTTGGTAAGAAGATATCCCTAGTTTAGTACCATGATAAGGAAACCAGGATCTGATAATGGGATCCCAGAGAAATCGAGGGAATCTTTGAAAATCCGCAATAACTTTTTACTGGGTGTATCGATTTTGATAATACTTTTTTTGTTAGAAAGGGGATATCCCTAGTTTGGTACCATGATAAGGAAACCAGGATCTGATGATGGAATCCCAGAGAAATCGAGGGAACTTCTTGAAAATCCGCAATAACTTTTTACTGGGTGTACCGATTTTAATAATTTTTAATTTAATCGAAAGCTGATGTTTGTCATGTGGTCACATATAAATTTTATCGAGATCTGATAACTACTTTTTGAGTAATCTTTCATAACGCGTAGTTACTTGACTATTTTTTCGTCGATCTACGTTGTATTACTTGTCGATGTAATTGAAGTCGGTTTTTTTTTTGTTTGTCTGCAAACACAATTATTAATGATTATATACTCATGTTGAACTTTTTTTGCATTTCCGAACAGAGGAATCAACATTCAAAATACGTACTTGATTCATCCTAACTATATTTAATTTAATTATAAAAAATTTATACCTATACTTTGTAAAATGTTGAATTAGCAGTTCTTTTAAAGCTTGCTTCCTAGACAAATTTAGATTTTCGTATTGTTGAAATATTCCTTCTTTACACATACTTGACTTGGGGAGTAAGCTGATATGTGAAGTGTAATTACACTAGCCCAGCCCCCTAGCCCAATTGGGCTAGGCGAATGGAAGTTGAGAGGTAGATAAAATTATTGAAGATAGGAGTTATGTTTTTATGAAGTTTTATTCAGTCGTGTGGTCTACGGCACACTATTTTTTGAAACTGAGTGGGTTATATAATTAAACTATACTTGTTAACAAAAACTTATTAGAAAAATATGTTTATGATGATTACATTAATATTTAAAAATATTTTTATCTTTTTCTTGAACATTGCACATTATTATTTATCGTTGCGTCCATTTGTTATAAGTATTCTTTGACGGTTAGGCTAAGTTATGTCCACTTTCCTGCGAACCGTCAAAGAATTGCACATTATGTTGTATCATAAAACATCACTTTCAGGGCAAATATGACTATTTCAGACGGTTTCACTCCCTTCATATTTGTCATACTTTTATCATTTCTTAAGGAGTTTTCTAAAGTTAGTACAACTTACCAAATGTATCCATATAAATGAGAAGCATTGTCATCACGGTCACGAAAGTTAATATAAACAGCAGTGCCGGTAATAGCTTCCTGTACAATTCATTGGGAGGAGATTTCGTGAATGATGGCAACGAGAGTCTCGGTACTTGAAATGGCACTGCTGGGGGTGGAGTTACTTTGATTGTCGGTAGTTTTGGGGCATCTTTCGGTTTATCTATCATTTCTGGTTGTAAGCCCCCCAGTATGGGATTTTCTTGAATTTTCTAAAAAAAATTATAAATTTAAATTATATTTTTTCTGATGAGTACAGAACATTGAGTAATTAGAATATGGGTATTTTCAATATTTATGATATATTATTGAGACGAAGTAATTACCATAGTTTTTTATTTTAAGAGTAATAGACACTAAAAATTTTCATGCTACATGACAAAAGAAGCCATACGACATTACGATTTACGACAGGTGTTCTGTTTTTTTGGTTTGCAACACAAAAAAGAATATAAATGAAATACACAAAGAGGTTTATATATATCACATTAAATACTTACCTTTAGAACCATAGCTAATACAATTACAGTGAAAATCCACACAACACAACGTAAACAATGTGTTTTAAGGCACTTGATTGATTAATTATACTATTGTACACTAGAAAAATATCATGTTTTCTTCATAATTTATAAAACATACACCGGAAACTACTACCGGGGACTAATAAAAACGATTGATTAATAACAAGTGAGACAGGTGAACAATTGATAAATATAAGCACAAATTAATGAATTAACCAAGTTTTCTGTAGCGTGAGTCAACTTGGAGTCAACAACGCACAGGTACAAAATAAATTAATGTTAAATGTCAAATGTCAATAAAGGGATGCTACAAGAAAAAAAAAATATTCTTATTGAAGTGAAACTTCTTTAGAATCGTTGTGATTTCAAACTCGATGAAACTAAAATGCGTAACGATAAAGAAACAAACATAGAAATAATGGATTAAGTCAGCGAGAGCTCAAAATGAGATAGAATACATCACAGTATTTTATATTCTCGGTAAAAAAAAATCTGTCATAGGCTACTTTTCAGAAGTTTTACTTCTGCCGTTTTAATTTGTACTAAATAATCATATGCTTATTTTTACTAAAACTTTGTCGATAAATATGCTAACAGCCTACTCAACGTTGAATATTAATGTACAAAAGAACCAGCACACTTATTTTTTTTTTTGTGAAAGCAAAGAAATCGCTCTATAAGCGATAAGGTAACTAATTGCGTACTAAGTTATAGTCGTTTTTATTTGTTAATTTTTTGTTAATCATATTATTTCTAAGGTACAACAAAGTTTTATTTGTTATCGCTCTAATGCTATCAAGCATTTATTTTAGTCCTGCTTTTAATGGTTAGAATTCACGCGAGTTCTTTGTGGGTTGAAACCGTCTTGATTCCTGCTCGACTCTTAATTAATTTGCGACTGAAATATTTTGTAATCTTTCTCTGTGAACAGGTTTTACTACTAAAAATGTAAAAATTATTTAAAAGTCAATCCTATGATAGTGATAAATAATAAAAAATAACATAAGTTCAGCTTTATAATATTATTAATGACTGAAATAAATTGAAAAAAAACTTCCTTTAGCATCTAACTGATTGACGAAGTATTCATTTCATATAAAAGCATACGCAGCTTCACTGCGGTTTACCTGAAAATAGTAACGTAGCGACCTTAACCCGGGGCACAATGCCTTTTTAGCCCCCCTCTCCCACCCCTTTCGAAATTTTGTTGTCGAATGCTGTGTTTTGTGGACAAATTTAATTGAAGCTGAAGCGCTTAATATTATTATTGGATATACTTTATAATTTTTTAGTTTAAGGAAAGATGATCTTGACCTCGATTAAAATTGAATACGAAAGTAAACTCCATGACAATTAATTAATTTTGAGGAGTTGGTATCAGTGGTTATTGAACCAATTTGATAGTAATTTTATATGCATATGCTTCTGCCTTTCATGACTAGCTGACCTCCCAGGTCAGCTATGTCATGGCTGGACATAGCTGACCACCCAAGTTCGTGACAAATATTCCAGTTACCCGCAATCTTCATCCACTTCTTGCCAGAGATTTTGTGCAAATTTTTGATCCATGGTGCAGGAGTATGATCCATACTGTACTTGTCGAGACAGCGATTTTGAAGGCCTTAACTGCACAAACTGCTTACTATCATACCCATAGACGTATATATAAGAAGCTTCGAAGAAATCTATTATTGTTAGATTTTTTTAATTGTAGTTGTCCCCTGATCTGAAAAATAGCTTTAAATACGCTTATGACCAGGTGGATCTCCTTTGCTAATATATTTAGATATGTAAAAAACTATTTTCTGTCCGAAAATTCGTAACATATATAGGTAGTTTATTTATTTTCCATTTACACTATTCATAAGATAGGCTTTCTGTGCTGTATTTTATATTATGAATATTATATTATTCTATAGAATGAAGGAAATAAAAGTCATCGTATAGTTTAGGAAAAGGTATTTATTGTCAAATTCAATAAATACATAAAAGTAAGTACTTAGTAACAGCAATTTATTGTCAAAAACCGTAGGTAATGGATTTTTATACAAAATGGAAATTTTCACTTATTAATTTTCACTTATTAATATAATAAATACATGAATATATTATTTACATACGGTTTAGGCGTTTTTGAAAGCGTTTAAAAATAATCTAATGAAACTGTGCAATTTGTTCACTTTAAATCAACTACATGTAGGTACTACTTTTACGCTTAAATAAATGATCAATGAAAACTACCTATTTACATTTATGAAGATTTGAACTAACAAATAGAATTTCATTTTTATAATGTTTCATTAAAATTATTAATAAATATAGTTGTAAACATTTTTGAATATCATATCAAAAATTGACAGCTCCAGCGGGGTTCGAACCCGTGTCTCCGACTGACCGTGTCGGCGCTCTAGCCAATTAAGCTATGGAACGATGTACCCGTTAGATCGAAATTTCTGATATTAAAATGTTTATATTCGGTTTAAGCGAACCGTGACGCCGTCTATAGTGAGCTCTTTACAGAAACCCGTAACTATTCAAAGTTTCATATTACAATGAAAATCTTTGACAGGAGACGACACCATGCTATTGGTGCATTACGTTGGTGCGTCAATTTTTGATATGATATTCAAAAATGTTTAGAATTCCTAATGTGTGGGTAACACAAAAATAAAATCGTAGATATTAAATATAATTGTTTTAGTATTTTTTAAAATAATTGTAGTATTCAATATTCATAGTGTCTAAAAACCAAAATTATTTTATAACTAGCAACTCAGAGTCCCAATTACGGCAGATAATTAATTACCTAAAATTCTATCGTTTAGTTCTTACCCGCATAAATACTAAGAATTTGTTAAAGGTCAAATTATTTACAAATTGGACAACTCTAATTATATATTTGATGTGCAATACTTAATACTTAATTAATGTAGCAAAGCACGATTTAATTGTGCGAAATGTTTCCTTTGTATTATTTTATTTAAGACTATAATTCAATTAATTAAATGAACTTGTCATATTCTAAACAGAAACTAAACGAATGAAATTTAATATATGAAAAGCCATAAAAACAATATTGTTTGTTCGAAATACAACGCATGTGTGTTTTATTTGTATTTAGAATATATAAAATTGTATAATAGGTTAAAACATTAAAAAATAAGAATAAAATGTTGAAGTATATAGTTATTAGTAGGTACCCTTAGGTACTCTATTTAATGACTGTTAGACTGTAAGACAAACATACTTTTATAAAGTGAAAATTAGTAATTATATCCTTCATAGGTACATATAAAATTATTAAAATTCCTATAAGTTCAACAATTTTAATAAATTTTCCTAAGTATGTTTCAATGTATACAAATAATTTAAAAACATGTTTATTTCTGAACTTGACTATTAAATAAATATACACTTAGCTCCTGCATTGGTATGACCTTTTTTTCTCGTTTTTGTTTAAAACAGCAAGAAATATTATTTTACAATAAAGATGTCTAAATTTTCAGCGTTCGAGACTTAACAAGCGAATATAAATATTTTAGTTATTTTGTACTACACGCATTTGTAATTGAAAATTTGTTTCGGAATAATAATAACCTTAATGTGAAAACGTTAACATGAATTTAATATATGTATCACAATATAATGTACGCAGCAAAAACATTAACCATCAGAAACCGGCATCCAAACTAAATATTAAATATATTTGATTTTGATTGCAATAACACGTATTATTTGTTTCTAAAACCTTTAGACTATTTAACTTCTAATAAAACTTTTAAAATTAACAGAAATTGTGCATCAACATCTACAGCTACCGAGTGTAAAATTATTTGAATTATTTGCTAATATTTGTATTTATCTAATACTAATAATATATTGGTTAAAATTTTGATATAGTTTTTTATTTGCCTAAATATTATATAAATTTTGAATAATAATGAAATTATTTTTGTTTAAATGTAGATAGGATAATTGAGTTACATTTATTGTCGTACCACTCAAATGATTTTAACAGTTATAAAAGATAGTTTAATTTTATTTCTTATCCAAACATTAATTTAATTTTTGAAAATTAAAATTACGTACTGAGCATATATTAAAACTACTATTTATTTTTATTTTTGATATATGGCAATAACACAGTTTTTATTGGTTTCCGCTGGTATTTTATAACGTTCGTCGTATGTTTTGGTGGTTATAAAAAGTAAAATTTGTTTCATTCTCAAACGACTATAAAAATACGCTACGCTCAAGCAAGAAAACTTTAAAACATCGAAGATTAATTATTTAGGTACTAAGTTATATTTAATACTTTCGTTAGTATCGCTAAAAATTAATAACAGTTTTACCAACAAACAAG
The DNA here is from genome assembly GCF_905220565.1 of Melitaea cinxia. Lineage (NCBI taxonomy): Eukaryota > Metazoa > Arthropoda > Insecta > Lepidoptera > Nymphalidae > Melitaea > Melitaea cinxia. Next base: position 741,673 of record NC_059416.1, read on the forward strand.
TGACTTAAATTTCGCGCTAAATTTTGAAACGCTAATGTAAAAGTGCTAGACAGGGATGCAAAGAACTAACTGATTTTTTTTTTTTATATTTTAGTGAGTGTTTTATTATCTTATGAATAGAATTGATTATATCTTTACAAATATTATTTAATAGAAATTCATAGCTTCAAATTGACTTTTGAAATAAAGTTTATTACTATTATATAACAATGAACGTTGACTAAGTTGTTGATTTAAGCTCATTTTTAAGAATGAATAATTATGTCATAGTTATATAAGACGGGTTAAGATATATATAAGGTAGGTTAAACTTTTTCACGGTTTTTTTTCATTGGGCAAGTCTTAGCCAAATCGAATTAAATTGAATTGGTTTTAATGGGTTGTATTAAGATTAAGGTTATGTTTCACCAGTTGACAAGTAAACAAAAAAAAGTTTAACTGGCACACAGATTACTGATAGGGTTTATTAGCAGGAGGTAATGTAATTTTTAAGGACTTGTAACACCTGAACCAATAAAAAATATATTTTATAGTCGTATAATTTGTATTATTTTTAATATTTTGACTGTCTTGTTTTGTTTCATATTCTAATTTTTTTTCAACACGCACTGATTTTGTTTTATAGTTTTCTTAATGTCTTTTTGTTTTTTATATAACACAAAAAAGTAATATTTATTTCAAATTGCTTGCATTCGTTTTGAACTAATTATTTAATATTATGTTTACATAATACTTCTGTTTTTAGAGGTCAAAATAGTGGGTGTAGCTGTATCAGTTTGGTTTTTAGTTGTCTCTTTTGTACCTATAGTTTTTGTATATACCTATTCCGCTCATGTCCAGAACTACTAACTTTGTTTTTTAGTTATAATTAATTGTATAAAAATTATTTTCAATTATATTTTATAAAGTATTATATCAAATTATTGTCATTTTACGTTTTCAGCTTACAGCTTTTTTATTTGAAATAATTCAATTCTTTTTTTTTTATTGTTCTATAGAATTTGAGGGTAGATTCAACTTTATTCTATATTTTATATATATTGTTATTTGTATAATTATTTAAGTATTGTCCATTTTGTTTCGAATATCAATGTTGAGTTTGTATATGATTGAAAATCTTATATAAAATGTATTAATACCTACTTATTGTATATGTTATATGAAAATCGCGAAAGTTTATTGTTCAGACAATCTTATTATATAAAGATCGCTAAGAAGTACATAAAGTTCGCTAACAAATTGTACATTACTATTATTCAAATTATAATATATAGTTACTATGTTTATGTAAATATGTATTATAAAAATCTAATTTTTTTTGTTTTAAAGTCCGTAATTTATTGTCGCGTTTACGCTACGGTCACACCTACGCTTGTTATATCGTAGGTGTGACCAACGATTAAAACAAATTAAAAATACAAATCGATATATAAAATCGTCCATACACATTCTATCTATTATATAATATATATTATGTTATTGTCAAGCACACGGCAAGAACGGTATTAAATCTAAAAATACATTTTATTGTCCATATTTTCATTACATTTTTGTTTAAAAGCCAACTTTTTTTGCGAATTCAATTCCTTAAATTTTTGAGACAAGAATATTAAAAGTAACTTTTATTTTAAGATTAAAATAGAGATGGCTATAGAGCACACATTTATTTTTAATTTTTTGTTGAGGAAAGATATTTTCATTGAAAAAATCCCTAATTCTACAGATAAGTACCAAATTGTAATTATGTATAAAGATCGCACATTATTATTAATGATTGATATGAAATTGATATATTATATATTGACATTATTTACCCAAAACTTTTCCATAAGCGAGCTCTGTTGTAGCCATTCCATACGTATAACTTATACTTAAACATAAAACTTTATTAAAAATGTATCTTAAATCTATGGAAATTTATATTTTATTTTATTGTCATTACTTTTACAAATATCGCCTTATTGTCTGCGTTTCGTTTCATAAAATACTATAAAAATTATTTAAATCTATATCTATAAAAACATTCAGAACCTAAATTCTGTTTAGTAAATTTTAAATTAGTTTTCAGTAAATATGTTATTGTATATCCTTTTAAATTATAAGACGATCCAACCTCCTTGGTAACAGAGCCCGCTGTGTATCCGAACTTCCTTATCTGTGGAGTGCTATTAATGGCATTGTCAATGCCAGAGTCAACGTAACAAGTGATGTCAACGTCAAACTTTGTCCCGCTGAGTTGACGATGCTACTTTTTTCTGGGAACGGGATTGGGGTCCCAGGGTCTACTACATGTATTTTCCATCCCAGGTTGTTGTGAGTATAACACTGTAAAATCAGAATACTTTATTGCATGCTTTTATTATTCTTGTTTTATAAATAAAATAATTTGTTAAAATCTATCTTTTATTTGAACATTTTTTTATTGCTTTTTACTTTAAATAGTATCGTTGCTAATTGCTGTATTATGTCATAAATATTTTACATTGAATGAAAAATGTTGCTTCGAAAAAATATAATCGTAAGTATGCAAAGCTATTTAATAATTTTTAAACGACCTTTAAAAAACGTTATGTTGTGTTCCTGTGGCGAGTATGATGTATCTGAGGATGATTGGGGGTAGGGGCAACGTGTTAGGTATGCTTCTGGTGTTGCAGGCGTCTACAGGCTACAGTAACCACTTGACATCAGGTGGGTCGTATGCGTGTTTGCCGCTCTAGTCCTAGTAAGATGGCAGGATGGAGTTACCTGGTAGTACACCAGGTCGGGCGTCTCGTGGGCCACGGTCCAGTTGAGGACGGCGGGCTCGCCCTCGCTGCACTCCAGCTGCAGAGTCTGCATGTACTGCTCGAAGGTGGGGGACGAGGCTGACTGGTCCACGGTCTTATGGGTCCACTCGCAGTAGCGGCCCACTGGGAAGTGTTTACTATTATAAATACTTGTAAACGCAACCTCTTTTTAACGTCTGCTCTCACCTTATACAAACGTCAAGGTCCATAACGAAAACCGAGTACTGGCTAGGCTGCTTTTTGAGAGCAGTTCGCTTGCAACCACATCTTCGGTAGATGTTACGTTTTAAATCAATTTTAGTAATTACAATTACTTTGCGAACTTTATTTATTGTACTGTCTTAAAAAATAGTGAAGTGATTACTGTAACAGCTATTTTATTAGAACATCATTCTCCAGCCCGAAAATTTTCACCCACTAGACAATGTCAAAAAACGCTGGCGGCAGCAAAAGACTTCGTACCGTAACAACATAACTTTGTTTGTTATCAAATAAAATTTACTTCCACAAGTAATGAAATGAGAACACCGTGTAAAACACGACTGATAACACTCAACGTAACATTTATTTCTCACTTCAAATCTCTAGTTATTCATTCACAATACACACTTAACTACATTGAATACGATATGACACTAATACGCCACTAATCGAGCAGCAACGCTAGCCGCACAATAATTAAACAATAACTGCTTCTTCCCTTACAAATTATCATATTTATAGGACAACAATTCCGCAACAACAAACATAGCAAAGATCGCGACTGAACAATCATAAAATGAGTATTAACTATTTGAAAGATGGTGTCTCCATCTTTATGCTCTTCCGGTACTTCAACAAATAATAATCAGAATATGAACGATACAATCTTATAAAATTATTAGAAGATCACATTTAAATGATAACAGTATTTCTTGTGTAACTACCCTGCAAAACAGATAACAAAGACAGTAACTGATTAATCGTAAATTAATAGGCATTAACCATTCGGAAAATGGCGTCACCATCTATGTACTGTTCCGGTATTAAGCGAATAAACAATAAGAGTAATATCGACACAAAATCCAATATATAGCTGTCAGAGTTACAGCGTAGGTAGTCGAGAAATAGTCAATTAAATACCTACACAATATTGGGAATTACCACAAAACTACTCGTCAGATATTGTTCAAATTTAAATGGGACCACATGACAAGCACCAGATTCCGAAAAAAACCCATCTTAATCGGTAGATACAGTAATTTTTTTAAACTAACACAAGAAAATATACTCGAATACCTCCTTTTTATGAAATCGATTAAAAAGACAATGTTATTTTATTGAATAAAAGGAAAGAGGCCTGAGCCACTGCTGGGAGTAGGATATTACAGGCTGAAGCGTACTGTTCATAATAATATTCAAACGAACGCATATTATGGCATATTCTTGATGGTCATAGAGTTCAGCGTCTAAGAGCTACCCACGAATTTAGTGGGCACGTCACATTTTCTTCCGGTGAGTGCCGGATGAGTTTTGTCCAGTGTCACCAAGTATTACCAAGTCTTACCCTATAGTATTAACAGGATAACTTACCAGCTGTCGGGTACGGATATCCCTCCGTGTCGTAAGCGACTCCAGCGAACACTCTCTGTTTTCTCTGTTCTTCCTCTTTTTTCTGACCGAAGCCTCCTTCCGACGAATCGCTGATGTAGAACGGATGGAATCTGGAAGTTTAAAGGCAAATTTAGTGTTGAAAATATATTTAAGGGTGAATTTTTTACCTGACTTACCGGGAGTTAACCTGAGTGACAATTGGAATGAAATCAACTCAAATTTTCTGTAAATTCCCCATTATGGCATATAAGCCTTTCTTCACAAGAAGGTAGTGTTTGTACTAATTAAGGATTGAAACCTGTTATAATACTTTTATGTGGTTGTGATCTTTTGTTAGGTTCGGATTTTGACCAAGATATTTCCTGTTGTCTATCTAACCTCGATAATTTATCTGTGGTCTTATAAGGTTATATAATAAATAATGCTATAATTACCTAGCTGGGTTAGTCCTGTCGTCCCCTCCTTCTACCAAGAACGTGTACGTTTTTCCGCGCTCCACATAGATTTCAGGTATGAGCAGGTCGTTGATGTACCAAGCAATTCCCCACGACGGGTGACCTGCAATACAATAAATATTTGATTTAAAGTCATTCATGTTACTTTTTTATATACATATATATATATATATATTTTTTTTTATTTAAATTTTTACATCCATAGGCTCTTGAGTGCCCATGCCTTTTTTATTTACATTTTAATTTTTAAGCGTTGAGGCGTATTATTTTCAACATTGCATGCTTCAAATTACGAACTAAAGCTTATTTTCTCTAATTCGATGGTGAGTCCAAAACTGACCGTGAGAAATATATATACCTATATATACATATATATTATACATGCTCCATTAATTTTATAACACACTTTTTTTATATTATAAGTAATTGTTTGCAGCCAAAAACCTTGGAATAGTATTACAAGAAAATTTCTAAAATCATTGACTACTCGTTTTACAGATTGAATAGGAGTGCTGGTAGGTACATTTTTCACTAGCATTTTTGCCACCACAAGTTGCATTTTTGTTTTTTACTTACCTATGAGATTGTTGTGAGTGCATCAAAATCTTGTGTGCGTGAACAACGCATAAAGACACAACATAAACACAAAAAGTATATACTATTTAATTTACCGTATGTTTGCGATGTGTATCCATCTTCAATATTATCTGCATGAAAAGAAAAGTAATAATATTGTCTATTAGTATTTTATCATACACACAAATAAGAACGTTTTTACCCTATACTAGAGTGGTCGTCCAGTGGTCAAAATTCAACCTTAACTAATTAAAAATATAAGTTTGAACATTATTAAGGTTCTGTTGTCAACATTAGATTTTTATTATAATAAAGAAAAGAGTATATATGCTTGTGTGTGTCAAGTACACGGTTCTGTGAAATGTTTTTTTTTTTATTTATTGATTTAATGTTTTTTAAGCGTAATTAAAAAATATATATTAGCATTTTGCACTCCTTCTCTATATAAAATATAAGTGTTCGAAATTTCATACTTCTCCGTCCACGCAATTTTCGTAAAAAGGAGTACAAAGTTTTTACTTCGCGTATTAGTATATAGATGCTCGTGACAGCGGTGTAGTGTATCGTGCGCCCGAGCGTCAGGAGCGCCGTGTGCTGTGTGCCGTGAGCCGTGTGTCGTGTGCCGTGTGCCGTGTGCCGTGATCCGTGTGTCGTGTGCCGTGTGCCGTGATCCGTGTGTCGTGTGCCGTGTGCCGTGAGCCGTGTGCCGTGTGTCGCGCACCGGTGATGGGCGTGTACCCGCGGCGGCCGGCCGCCGGGCCGATGCGCGCCGTGAGCGCTCCCGTCGCCGCCAGCACGCGCGCGGGCCACGGCGCCGGCGCGTCCGCGTCCAGCTCCGCCAGGCCCAGGCACGTGTTGTCGTTCTGGGGACCACTCGGTTACTGCGGGAGGCTTTCGGTTGGAGCCATAGAAACTAATTTTTTTTTTATTAAGGAATTGGAGATCATTTTAGTGCAAAAAAAAACATGTCCTAGTCTTAAGGAATTTACAAGTTATAACTCGAATATCCTAAGACCCGAGTACCCTATATGGAGAAAGAAGACTATGCGCAGCAGTAGGGTGTTACAGGATGAATGCGATACTAAGAAATTCAATTGCATCCCTGTGAATTTGAGGACAAAATAATAAAACTTATTTATTTAACCAATAATAACGTATTACGCCACCTTCGTATTACCTTCTAAGAGACATATAGGCCTCCGGTGGTGAACTCCCGGTATAAAAATCGTACCTACTTCATACTACCCTAAGTGAGCGTAGAGAGTAGAGTGGCGAACTCTGAAGGGGAACTTCCGTTAAAAATCATTTCCATCATATTACCTTAAGGGAACATATAGGAACTCTGAGGGCAAACTCCCGGTATAAAGATCCTACCTGCGTAATATACCCCAAAGGAAACGTAACTGAACCACGTGAGACTCAAAAGAAATCATCATCAAACACAATAAGGGAGCGCAAAGGAACCCTTCAGGGTTAGTCTAGTATAAAGTGCCATACCTGCGCTCCGAAGTCCAGTTGCACGTCGGTTCGCGTCGTGTCCATGAAGGAGTGCGCGTTGGCCTCCGCGCGCGAGTTGAGCGGGCCGAAGGCGGCGATGACGGACTGCGAGCGCGACGTGAGCACCTCCTTGTCCTTGCCGGGCTCGCGGGCGGCCAGCGGCCGGCGGTACGTCACCGTGGTCACGCCGCCGCTCTGCTGCCCGGACACTGGGGACCGCGCGGTGCGACACAGATATACTGTACTAGCTGGTTCGGGGAACGTTGTTCTACCGTACGAATAGGGACACCATTGTCTTCCAAGGTTATAAAAAAATATACTACGACCTATTCTCAGACCTACAAAATATATACACAAATTTGATAAAAATCAATAAATCTGTTTCGGAGGAGTTCGGTAATAAACGCTATGACACGAGATTTTTATAGTACGTCTTTACCTATGAAAATTCCGTTTTTGATGAAATAAATTAACGCACTTTTTTCTATATTTTTTATTTTTATTATTCAAAGTAATTACCTATGGAATCAATGCATTTTTGCCAACGTAGTGGTAACTTATTGATGCCTTTCTTGAAAAACTAATATTGTTTTAGTACTAACTTCAAAAGTTGCTGCTAATTCAGCTGTAGAATAGAGCCTATAGAGTAGAATCATCAGCCTACACAATCGCCTTTAATTCGTCATTGTCGACCAACATTTTCGGCCGACCACGTTTCTTAGGTCAAAATTTTCGGAACGGAAGCGAACATACCAATAAAGGGTGGTACGATCGTTAGTAGTGTTCGCACCGTAAAAGTTGTTGACGTTGAGTGCCGCTTCTACCGCTTTGCTACCACGACGGAACTCATACTCCATAATCACTCGAATTTTTAACATATCCATGATGACGAAAAACGTACAAATGCGATGTAAACAGAACGCTAACCATTAAAGAAATGACTAATTATGAAAAAGAATTCTATATTTTTAAAATAAAAATAATTTGAAATTGGAGTTCTTAGCGTTTTTTTAGTTTTGAAATAACCAGTACGACGAAACGGGAATTTCATAGGTAAAGATGACTAATAAGACTAATTTAAATGACGGCGTCGTCAATATTTGAGAGCAAATGATGCAAAGGACATGACGTCATGAATGATGAAGTTTGGAGTGAGAGACGTCAACATATATAGTTGCCGGGCAACCATATAAGTCTTACAAACGTTCAAATCAAATATAAAATTTAATAAGAATTATTATTAAATAATAATTGTAAAAGATCTTGATTATACACTTTATATACTTTGTTGTACACCCGAAAGATATTTTACATAGGAAAAAGGTATATCCACAACGCGATCTTATCGCTCAAAAAGTAACCTTATTCATACAACCTGCAAAACATTTATTCATGCAACCTGCAAGCAAAGGAAAGGAAAAGGAATGAGAAGTGGAGATGTTTGTTGGTGTTGTTAGCGTTGAGGGTAGATTGACATTTGAGATTTTTACCCTAGAACTACTGAACAATTCATATGAATTTTGGTATATAATGCAAAAATCCCACATTGCAAATCATTGAAATCGTCATATTTGTATTCTGTGAAATGATCTACAAGTACACTTAAAATACAACTATATATTTTATGACTGTCCATAGAACATATTTGAGATAAAATGTATGAAAGGTCTATAATCTATATGTTTGATAAGGCCAATTGAAATTAAAAGTTTTCACAGTTGTATTACTAATCCCTTCCTAAAGGCCTATCTTAAAAACTTAGAACCTGACATATGTACCATGTTCAAAACGAGCGAAGTTGCAGATATAGTTAATTCGTGATACAAACCTACAACAACATCGTTGTTCCCACCGAGCCTCTCGTCCGGGCACACGCCACGACTACCGTCGCACTGCGCCAGGTGGGTGATCGTATAATCTGACGCCATAGGTAGGTTGTGCCTATAAAAATCATCCCACCGTAAGCAAATCTTGGATTTCTTAATTTTGAAGCAATTTTCTATCGTGCAGTACAAGAAATATAGAAATCTTTCAGATTATGGTTGGGACATTATTTAATGCAGTATCCTACTTCAATGTAGTGTATTGTGTATATTCACTTGGGTATAATCATTTAGTGTGTAATGTTTAGGACCGAATTCAGCGGTTGTAGATAAGATTTATTCTGCACATGAGTTACAAATAGCCTTTAACAGCAAAAGTTAGACCATTGGCCACCTGTTTCACCTCAATTAATAAACTTCATGTTTTTGATACATATTTGTAAACAGAAATCATAAATATAGCGGGAGTCTCCTCTGTGAATAAGGCTTTGTCAGTAAGGCTAGATTCACAATTGCGAATAGAAACGTCTCATAAATATAGTGGAATACGGTGGTAAAAAGAATTATAATATATGATAAATTTATATGGGTTGTATACCGTAATCCTCTAAATAGCGCTATCGACAACAGGTGAAACTGGCCCTTAATAGTTTTGTAGCTATATACCTTGAATCCCAATAAGCAACTACTACATCAGCACCCAACATGGCCGGTCGACCTTCAGCGCCTGATACTCCGAAAGCCATGTACTGATCCTTACGCAGACGAGCGGCGAGAGTTATTTGGACATGGTCACCCTGGAATGAGATATTATCAGATTATTACAAGATTTTCTATTCTATGTTAAACATTCCTCATAAATTCATCCATATTTATAATTAATTACAGTTATCTACTGTCTCCCTATTATGAACATGGGTATATAACAGTTCAATTTTTAATTTTTCATGTTCACTTTTTGGTAACGTATATAAGTGGAAAGAAATGATCACAATCGATGCATTAGTGATTATTATCGATGCATTATAGATTTTGACAGCGGGATGTATTATAGGCCAGTAGAACCAGTATCTCCTCAATTAATAAATTGCAACTTTAAGATTAATATATGCGAATAAAAATATCTCATAAATATAGAAGAATTCGATGGTAAAAAAGTATAATGATTTATAAACTCTTTAGTGCCAGATAGAGAAGACATTTTTTTTTTATCCGCCAAATAGCGTTATCTACGATCGGTGAAACAGGCTCTAAGTATATTTTATCTTCTTCAATAAATTGACTAACGCCGAGTTGCACGAAACAAAATTAAAATTTAAGTAGAGATTAAACTAATTTAATCACAAGAATTTCATACAATTCTTGCGATTAAATTACTTAAATATTAATTTCTTTTCGTGCAACTCGGCGTAAGTAAATTAATTAGTGGAAACGTTTCACTTAATGTTGTATCCTTTGATTCGTGAAAGAAACAAATCAATAAAATACTAAAAATGAACATTCTTATATATACTTATAACATATTTTCATAAGTACACCCTGCGTGCGTTGCTAGGCTTTTTTTTATCGTACCGACTGAGAAACCTTTGTGGGCTCATGAACAGCACTTTGCTGAAGATCAAGACATGATCAAATGCATAGTTTACGATTCTATACAGGACACACAGACAAATATTCACCGACACGGTCAGTCAGAGACGCAGGTTCGAACCCCGCTGGAGTGGTCAATTTTTTATATGATATTCAAAAAATGCTTTGAAATAATGTTTAAAATTTTATAAATACAATTGTAGAAAAAAAAATTTTGAAAATGATAATAAAAAATAAAAAATCGGCGGGTAGTTTCAGAGCCTTAATATTTCAAGTAAATTAGGGATGCTTTCTATACGATCCTGAAGATTTAAATTTAATGTATGCATAATAATATATAACAGCATTTTATTAATTAAAAAAAGACATTACTCATTCATAACATATTCAGTATTTTCCAATATATTTTTTACCTTGACATATCACTCGTTATCACTCGCTTGGAAATAAAAAATAACTAGTTATTTTTACGATAAATTAACAAAGATTATGTTAAAATAAAATAAGCATAAATGTATAAAGTAACGAAGACAAAAAGAATCAGTTTTGAAATAAAATCTCACAGTAATCTGAAACAAAACAAGTGAATTTAATTTGGTCTAGAATGATCTAAAATTCGATTTTTTAAACCTATAACTGTCAACTGAATGATAATGTAATGTATATTCTATGATTTTCCAAAACGGATTCTTCTTGAAAGAATTTATTATCATATAGGTCGACGTAAGCGAAAGGCGAATATACTTGAATCACGTAGGTATATACCATTTTTAAGTTATATACCAAATAGAAGCAGTAGTTTACGTACAATGTAAATAAGCATGTCTTGTGCATAAGCTATTGCTTATATTTAATTGTTTTTTTTTTTGTATTTCTTTAAAACCGGTATGTAGTAAATGTGATTTAATTTCAAAAATAGCTTTATCGCCCGTAAACAGTGTTGCCGTTAGGACAATCTAGTTTGTGGCTACATCAAAGAAAAAAGTTGCCAGTTTTGTAAATAAATCACTTTCGAAATTCCGCTAGAAGTGGCTAAAGTGTACGTTTTCCAATTACAGAGCATGTGACTCAGTGGAGCACAATGCTAAATTGTGCTGATGTTTAATTGGAACTTGAATTAGTTTTGAAATACACCTAAAAAAACTATGACGACTTTACTTTGAAGTACTAACTATAATATACTAGCTGTGTCCCGCGGTTTCACACGCTTTAATTTTTAAAAAATGCGTATTGCGTATGCGTAAACAATAACAACATTGCGCTCCGTTTGACATTTTGACATAAGTAGTATTGACGTTATGCAAAACAAACTAGGCTCAACAGCAATAGCAATACGGTCCATTTTCATTCGATCGAACCTAAATTACGTTAAAGATAAACATTCATTCGGGAATCCCCCTGCCATAATGCGGACATTATTGGTGCTGCCTAAAATTAACTATGTATTTTAGTTTGGTAGTATTGGTACCGTATGGTGGTATGTATTAGTCGGTAGACTTTTAATAGTAATAAAAATATGTATGTAGTAACAATCTAAAAAGCAGCCAGAAGTAGCTAGATTTATTTTGGTGGCTAAAATGGATTGTTTTTTGGCTAAAACCGTTGAAAATCCGCTAGATCTAGCCACAAAATGGCTAAAACGGCAACACTGCCCGTAAACATAGCGTCTGTAACGCACCAGAATGTCGGGGATTTCAAAATAACGGTGAATCCCCGTATAACGGTGAGTCCCAGTAATAGCAATAATACCTTTCGCTTGTACTTTCCACCATGTTTAAATATACGACTTATAAAACAAATATTTAATTGTAAATATTGTGTATTTACCTGTATTTCCCACTTGATCTGTAGCCGCTTATCCAGTATTTCCTTACAATTGTTAGCAGTGCTTAAAGGAGTCTGGGAGGTTGTTGAACTTGTCTGAAATTCACAAGCTGTTGAATTATCTCGAACAAGAGAGAGTAAGAGAGAACAAGTTAAAGAGAGAGAGAATGTACGTTTAGTAATAAAAAAATATTGTTTCATTTTGTTGACGGTGTTAATAATGGTTCTGATTGAACTTACGAGGGACAGATTTTTAGCACAACTCGAAAGGAGTTTACGTCCAAATTATCTAGTAAACAAAAGCAGAAATACAATTTATAAGTATATTGAGACATTGCCATTAAGAAATTATGAAAGAAATTATACTGTATATTACTTACCGGGTTATACCACCATGGTGGCTGTAAATCAAAGTTAGAAAATCCAAAGGAAAGCATAAAAAGAAACGCACATTCATACATTAAAACGATTAATTTAATTATTATTTATATATTAAATCTAATTTATTAATGAAATGAAACACAACTTAGAAAGCATATATATACATATGTATGTATATAGTTAAAACCAGTCGAAAAATGAAATGATCGGCTTATGATTTTTATGAATAAGTTTTTGTGATTGGTTAGTTTGGCGCTGCGGTGGTATCCTTTTAGTCTGAAAGCGAAAGATTAGGAGGCAGTTAGAGGCACTCGAATAACAAGTAAGTTATTAAAATGTCCATTGAGGCTGGCTGTTATTAACGGGTTTAAATTATTAATACTAACACACACACTCATCATGAAATCCTGAAGATATGGTAGATTATAAAATGTTCAAAATTAATATAAATGGAGAAGTAGGTACTAAATCAGATATTAAAATGCGACATGCTTTTTATGTTGTAAATTGTAACATTAAATATCATATAGTTTTATTAAAATTATTTAGATAAACTAATTATCATAATACATGAAATAATAGATTCATCATCACAGCCTATACAGTCCACTGCTGGACATAGGCCTCCACAAGCTCACGCCAAAAATAACGTGAACTCATGTGTTTTGCCCATAGTCACCACGCTGGGCAGGCGGGTTGGTGACCGCAGTACTGGCTTTCTCGCACCGAAGACGCTAGAAGAATAATAGATTAGAAAATCTTTTTTCACGCTGCTATGACACTTCCTCTTAATGTACGAGTATAAAACTTTTTTTCCTTTATAATATATTATTGACACTTAGCATTAAGCTCTTAACTTTAATGTAAGCTCACCTTAAGATCCCATGTCAGCTATTATTATTCAGGAAATGCTACTCACGGTTATTTTTGTCTGTCCCAAAGCGGGTGGAACGTCCAAATCTTTGGGTATGAAGACATGCCCGAAGTTATGTCGATACTCTACACACCAAACCGCCAACCAGTCTACATCGTAGGCGGTCAGCTTCCCAGGGAGTACAATTTCTATATCCTCACCTTGGTAACCACGAAGAGGATTCAGGGAACCCATTTCGTTGGGTACCTAAAATTACGTGTTCGAAATTTTGGTCAAAATCGCATTAATTTTGCACATCCAAATCTAGTCTTCTAGATAAGAGTAAACATCCATTTAGCAACTTTTTAGCTTTAAATTTGATTTTAATAATTATGCAATGAAATATGTCAAAAAATAGGAATTAAAACGACAGTTGGTTAAGAACAATACAACTAAATCTTTTGAGGTTGGAATATCGATCAGAATGATCTACCCCCTTCAACGTCTTTTCATTCTACATAATTATATGGCATGCCATATAAATTGACTGAAGTCTCTTTATCTACAATTTTCTCACTAATGCCTTTAAGAGTCTTAACATCTATACATTTTTAGCCTTTAACATCTATACCTTTAACTCATTGCGCTAAAGTGACTAGCTCAGTTGTCAGTTACCCTGCTTTCTACTTCATTCGATTCCTGCTCTAAATCTGGAGTAATACATGTTTATTTACTTTAAAAGAATACGTATACCCGTTGACTATTACGTAAAGTACAGGCATTATTTTGTCTTTCTTATTAACAGAGTACTGTGTACGCTTAACATATTTATTTCTTATAAAATTAAGTGGGTAGTTACTAAATTGAAGATGATTACCTTAGTACCAAATGGATTGGGTTCGCTTCCATTCCCCACCCAGAAGTACGCGTCTGGTCCAGCGCCATCATAGTGCAAGTTTGGTATGTAGAAAGTTTTGGCGTCCAACACGCTTATGTTGCCAGATCTTAATCCGTGTGCTAGCCGTTTGAACTCAGGTAAGACTCTAGGTCTAGGTGGGTCGAGACGTGAGGGGATGAAAATATCACCGAAATTGACCTGGAATGAAAAATGTTAACCTAAATAATAACTTGAACAAGTACTTTTTTGACGATTTAAAAAAGAAGGGGGTTCTTAATTCGATTATGTGTGTGATCTTTAACTTTTTACTGAGTGTATCGATATTAATGATTTTTTAATCAAAGGCTGGTGCTTGTTGCATAGTACCAACTATTTGAGTTTAATCGAAATCTGAGGAGTACTTTTTGAGCTATCCCTCATAATGTATATTTAATTGATTATTATGTTTTCTTCTTGTTTATGTAATTGAAATCCGTTTTTTTTTCAATTACGAGCAAATACAATTGTTATATAAAATGAATAAGTAAATGAATCCGCTTGAAAACGTGACGACTGAATGTATAAATCAGATCGAAAACGTCACCCTACCGGGAGAAAGATGTTATCGACTTTTTATAGCTAAATATTTAAATAAATCGTTTCGAATTCAATTCTGTTGAATATGGGTTTTATTTTGACTCAGAATAAAGATTACATAAAAATGGTAAAAACGCGAAATATATCTGTCGTCAGTCAATCGTTGTTGAAATACAATAAATGGATATGTAAGATAGATGGCATAGTATTTTGTGAATTGATGATAATATAGAAGAACTTCAACAGACAGGGTAGGTTTGATCCACAATGATACTCTACATGAGAATGGCGCATAATTTTTCCATTATGAGTAATGATTTCTCTAAGTATTTGTGAACCAGAACCTAAGACTAAGAAACGTCTTTGTTTTTATTTTGTAAAGAATAAATTTTATTTTATATTAGATTTTAACTGTAAACAATAATAAACAAACACATTTTTTTATAATCAAATTGTATAATGATTTTCAGAATAATAGTAATTGAATTACTTCGTGTAATAAATTCATTATTATAATAGCTATTTTCTAGGTTCACAAGAAATATAATATATGTTGTGCTTGTAAATATCAATATAGTAGCTTATTTGACATCCGTAAAATGAAGATTTGTTTTTTGTATATTATTAAAGATGTATACTACATATATGTATACAATTTAGAATGTTTATAAGAACATTTCTGCTGGTATAAATATAAGAGTCCTTTAATATAACATTTTCTTTTAAGTTTTGTTACATTAATCTTGCCTTAATATCTTTTTTCGGTTAATATCAAATTTTGGCGGGAAGTCCGCGTTGCGCGCGACTCCAATCAATATTTTTGGCTTTGAGTTATAAGTACTCAGCCTTATTGTCAATCGTTATCCGGTTACTTTCATTACTTTTATTGACATTTTCTTTGTGTTGACTTCATATTCATAACTGAACGTTTTTTCATTCTAATTTTTATGGAAATTATTTTTAAAGTAGTTTATTAAAATGTATTTGTTTCGTTTTTTATTTAAACTGGCCGTTGAATTATTTTATACAGAAATAAAAGAGTGTATTATTAAGTTATTAATGAAATAGAAATAATATTTTTTTTATTGGCTGGTTATAAGTTTAAAGCAATAAAATCAATAAAAAAATGTTTCTTCTAAACGTAAAATATAAAAGACAGATAATATTTATCTTTTTATTTCAACAATGTTTCTTTTGTTTGCCGCGACCAAGGACGTTTTATACAAAGTTTTTTTTAATACTTTTTGTGTGCAATGTCATTAGATCAAAACGCTGAACTGAAGAAATTTGAACTGAAATAAAATATATATTTAGGCGCATATCTCCTTATTTATATGTATTTTCATATTTTCATTAGTATTTTTGATGATAACTGACATTTTTACAGCTTTCTATTAATATAGTAAAAAATGAAATTAATGAAGTAATCAAAATGAAAACCAAAAATCAAAATTCATTTTTCAAGACATTATTTTTAGTGTCATATATATTAATACGCTAATGTTAAGATGTTTGACTCCCTTTTTTAGAAAAAACCTCACAATTACCCCATATAAATTATATATCATTTTCTAGATAATTGCTTGCTCTACCGACATCAACAACTAAAAAATTATTATTGCTTTTTTGTAAATTAATTAATAATTAAAATTGTATATATGACGACTTTAATTGTGAAACAACGTCAACATGACTGTCGGTAATTTTTTTACCTTTACAGTGAAAATTATTCGCACAGGTATTGCTAGTTAATCGATAATTCTAGATAATGTGAAGCTACAACCAATTCGAAATATAGATTCTGCTGATAATAATCATCAAAAAACTCAACAGATACTCTTTTATAATACTTAAAAACCATAAAAAATATTTAGTCTATGTACCGTCGGACAAGAAAGTGGCGTACCACCTTAAGGTTGACTGCCGCTTGCAGATTCATAGGTGGTAAAGATTAGTTTCGCTTGCAGATCGATCTGACAACTTCTATTGCCGTCTTTATCTGATTATTGATAACAATATTATTTATACCTAATAGAGTTTAAAATGTCATGCATAATAATGACGTATGAATACTTATCAATTATGTTTACGTCATTATTATATGTTTCTTTAATATCTTTTAATAACGAACCTTGTTGTAATTTTCGATGACCAGGAAACTAAATCAAAACTGGTACACCACTTTCTTGGCCAACCGTACATATATAAAGTAATAATATAGATTATAAAAAAAATGTATATCAAAAAGGAGTTTTTATAACATTTAAAAATACAATTCTCCTAAGAAATAGCTTAATAAATTTTAGTTTAGATATCATGGAGCAAAAGAGTGATATTTCCTGAGAAACATGGCTTTCAACCGCAAAACCCCAAGTATCTTTTTTATTTCGTCCCTCCATGTTTTATTTATCAATCGCCATGGTTTCATTCCAAACATATTTTCTCTAAAAGGATTTTTTATGGCCGAGAATTTCTGTTAAAAGATCAGCAATCATAGTACAGAAGTATGTTAGGGACTCTTAATTATTAAAAAATTAATTGAAAAATATGTATAATTTGGTTCCAGTCCAAACATATTTTATCTAAAAGGATTTTTTATGGCCGAGAATATCTGTTAAAAATCAGCAATCATAGAACAGATGCTGCTGCCCGTCTTCGGCCTGTGTATTTCAAAGCCAGCAGTTGGATGGTTATCCCGCCATCGGTCGGCTTCTTAAGTTCCAAGGTGGTTGTGGAACCTTGTTATCCCTTAGTCGCCTCTTACGACACCCACGGGAAGAGAGAGGGTGGCTAAATTCTTTAGTGCCGTAGCCACACAGCACATTGATTTATTAATAATAGATAATTACCGTAAATCTGCGGCACCAAACGCTTAACCATCTGATGTCCTTCAATCTCTTCCCGCCGGGCAAACGTAGCAGGATGTCCGTATTTTTGTGTGCCGTTAGTACCGGCGGATCGCTGGAGAAAAATAAACATTATTATTAACATTTTTATTTCTATAATTGAAATTTTTTTTAATCATATAGAAGCAGTAGGTAGTTGAACAAAATAGGTCTCACGCTTGTATAATCTAAACAAATAAATAAAATTGGAGTGTCTGTTTGTATTATTAAAATAACCGCTTTTCACTAAATGCATATGGATGTATACACGGTTCATATACCAAAAATATTTTTTACAATTTTCGTATATATGTCTGTCTGTATGTTTGTTTCG
This sequence comes from Melitaea cinxia, assembly GCF_905220565.1. NCBI lineage: Eukaryota > Metazoa > Arthropoda > Insecta > Lepidoptera > Nymphalidae > Melitaea > Melitaea cinxia. Next base: position 759,744 of record NC_059416.1, read on the forward strand.
GCTAATCTCTGAAACGGCTGGACCGATTTTGACAGGACTTTCACCGGCAGATAGCTGATGTAATAAGGAGTAACTTAGGCTATTAATTTTATTTAATTTTATTTTAGAAATTTATTTATTTTATAACTCTGCAAACTGAAAAATAACTTTTTGTTAAATTTCACGCGGACGAAGTTGCGGCCACAGCTAGTTTAACATTTATTTAAATATGTAAGCATAGTAAACATGTTTATGTGAAAATAGGACGCGTACACAAGATCACGAGATCATTAAAAAGTTCTTTTCGGTTCTAGAACACGGAAGATCTCGTTATTCGATTCGGTTGGAAATTGTATCCTGTTTTGTAATGTTCATTACAGTGGTATGATAGATTTTATTTTAAATAAATCGTAATTAGACCGGTGGTAGACTAGTTCTCAGATTTTACGAAAATTGTGTCCGCACTGTTTTATATGTTATTAACATTACGTCATAAGCTTCGTACTTTTTTACAAAAATCATCTGAAAATGAGAAATAGCTGCTGAAAGAATAGCTGACTAAATACTTTGAATAACTCCTCGGAAATATTTGTTTTGAGTCTAAATATACTTTTATAATAAATAAATCAACGCTTCACACTCAACGGCCCCCAGTAGGATTTTCTCCTGTTTTAGGAGTCCGGAAATACAATACACAAGCACAAACGCCTAGACCACAACAAACATCTATATGGCCAATACAAATGTCTGTTGCGACCGCCAGCGTAGCAGCCAGTGCCGTGACCGCTGCGCTAGCGCGTCATTTTCAATGTACTTATGGACAGAAAAAATTGTTAATAATTTTAATTTATCTGAAAATCTTTCCCAAAAAAATATTAATTCCCTCATTTTTTTATCATCTCTCTGTTCGTCTGAGTACTTTTTCTCCGAATACGAGTAATTTGTTGCACTAAATAGAAAGAATAATCACAGCTGTGGTCTTGAAGATCTAACGTAAAATCTAAAATAGGTTTCATGTTGATATATGGTCAAGAAGTAAAGTTATTAACTAAGAAACAATTGTAGTAAAACCGTTTTCAAGATTAGTCGTAAAGAAAAATACTTATAATTAGAGTAGACGAAGTGACGAGTTTGGCTAGTTATAGAACTTAGTAAAATCAATAATTTTAGTATTTATACTAATATTATAAGGATGAAAGATTATATGTATAAAATAGTAACTGTAAGAAGGATTAGTCTAAGTTTCGGAATACTTTTACATATGACTGTTAGATGGCATGCTATCTCCAAACGGGGTGGCGTATCACTTGTTTATATATGTATAATAATGTTATTCACAGACTATAAATTAATAAAAATACTGTGTTATTCAGGTTAAAATCTATTTAGTTCTATTTATAATATTATAATATAATTATAAAATTATATACTCGAATAAACACTGGTCCCATTTTAAAAGTTTTATGTATTACTAGATCAATCCTACGTTATCACTAAGTGACATAGGCTATATTTTAATGAGAGAAAACGAAATAGACAGAATCCTATAATCCACGCGGACAAAGCAGTAGCGGAATTCTAGTGTATTAAAAGGTAAAAATTATATGAAAATAATGAGGTCACAAACATGGAACACGTACAAGTTTTGATAAATGGAGTGATAAAATAAATGATTAAAGTATATCAACGCTTTGTACCTGTATTATAAGTCGGGAAAATGCGGCGTTTTATAACATAAAAAATCTTTTCGATCTTTCATTTAAACGACGAGTTATATTTTTTATTTATACAACTTGCTCGGCAAACAACTGTAGGTACGGCTCGCCTGATGTTAAGCGATTAGCATCGCTTATAGACGCCTGCAACACTACATACATCGCGAGCACGTTGCCGAACCTACCCACAATCCCCACAGGAGTTCTGGTCACCTTACTCAACACAGGAACACAACACTGGTTGAAGGCAGTATTACTTAGCTGTGATCTTCTGTAAGGTCGAGGTACTTCCCCAGTCGGACTACTCCAGATTTTTAGCAGCATATTAAGACCAGACCTGAGGGGATTGGGCTAGATTCGGCGACGCGCTTACGACGCGTCGTCGCTCTTGTTGCAGGAATCTATATTTAAGCTACGGTATTTATTATTTATTTATTTTATTTATTGTACATAACAACAATCAACACAATAACATATTACAAATAAAAAACAGTGTACAAAGACGGTCTTATATCGCTATCGCTAGAGGAGCGATCTCTTTCAGACAACCTTTGGGCATATAGGACATAGCTACATTGCTTACCTTCGCTTTGTTCAAAAAAAAAAAACTTACCGGCTGACATAATCCTCTGGATAGGGTACAAGAGTACCCTCTGGTGACGGCTGGGGGGTGTCACCCACCCAGAAGTAGGCGTCTGGGCCTGTTCCATCGTACGCGAATCCCTGGATGAAGATGGTGCTTTCATCGACGGCAAACACAGTCCCGGCTATCCCGTGTGCGTACTTCCTCAGCTTTCCGATGATACGGCCATAGTACGGCTCACTTCGCTTCGACGCGGTCAAATCTATGGACAATGTAAATATATATAGTAATTTGCAACAAAAAAAAAAACGAGCGTGCTTTAGGTCACAAGACTGAAGTAAAACTTCTGTACAATAGGACTATGAGAGAAAGAGTAAAAGAAAAAGTGTTCGCACCTCACTCTATTGCTCCATTCATCTCACCCGATCACTATTCGTAACGCTCTCGTCACGCATTTACCTGCTTACTCCCCAAGTCAAGCGGGCATAAAGAAGTTCTACTTCAATAATAAAACTTAAATATTTTTGAGATATGTATAGGAGGAAAAATTATAGGGTGGGAGGCCAGAGCTCCTGGGAAGGTTCAGGGGTAGGGTCGGCAACGTATTTACGATACTAACTAGAAGTCTTCTTGGGTGTTACAGGCGTCCAAAGACTACAGGAACCGTTTAGATTGTCGAATGAACAAAATCAAAAATAAATTTCTATTCAAATCATTTATTGTTCTACATTATTATCTTGTAACTTAGCAATACATAGCTAAGAATATCTAAAAAGATTTGCTGAGAGTCGTTTAAGACATAATAAGAAGCACTATACTCACGAACTGGACAGGCATTTCGACAGGGCAATTGGCTCTCCAGCAACCAAACGGTTTTATTAGAACAGTTTATGTGGTAACCAAGATAAGTGAGTACAATAGCTGATAACTACAGTCGTCAAGATGTTCTCTTGTTATTCTGCCATCATCCGTTCATTCAAAATGTTGACATCCAACGTAATATTTATTTAACCGGTACTTTTTACTGCAATAGTATTTATTTGCTCGCAAAATAAAAAACCGACTTCAATTACATCGTCAAGTAATGCAACGTAAGTAGACGAAAAAATTTATTAACAAACGCACTAGTCGTCATTACGATTTTCGAGGGTTCCCCACGATTTCTCTGGGATTTCATCATCAGATCCTGCTTTTCTTATCATGGTAACACACTTGGGATATCGCCTTTCCAACAAAAAAAGAATTATCAAAATTGATTCATAAACGACAAAGTTATCCCCGAACATACCTACATAAAATATATATATCAGCCTTCAGCCTGTAATATCCCACTACTGGGCATAGGCCTCTTTCCTCATGTAGGAGAAGGATCAGAGCTTAATCCACCACGCTGCTCTAATGCGGGTTGGTGGATGTATTCCCTACTATGAGTAACGATCGCTATCAGGTGTACATGATAACAACCGAGACCGACGGCTTAACGTGCTCTCCGAGGCACGGTGGGGAGACACACAAGGACTGCACAAACACCCAGACCACGGCAAACACCTGTATGGCCAATACAAATGTTTGTCATGTGCGGGGATCGAACCCGCAACCGCCAGCGCAACAGGCACAATCCATGACCGTAACCGTTACGTCAACGCGGCGTCAATATATATATATGTGTGTGCGTGTGTGTACGGTCGAATGGAGTAACCTCCTCCTTTTTAACCGACTTCCAAAAAAGGAGGAGGTTCTCAATTCGACGGTATTTTTTTTTTTTTTTTTTTTTTTTTTTTTATGTATGTTACATCAGAACTTTTGACCGGTTAGACCGATTTCGACAAATTTAGTTTTAATCGAAAGGTGGTGTGTGCCAATTGGTCCCATTTAAATTTATTTGAGATCTAACAACCACTTTTCGAGTTATATCTAATAATGCGTTTTTACTTGACGCTTTTTTCGTCGACCTACGTTGTATTATACCGCATAACTTTCTATTGGATGTACCGATTTTGATAATTCTTTTTTTGTTGGAAAGGGGATATCCCTAGCTTGGTACCATGATAAGGAAACCAGGATCTGATGATGGAATCCCAGAGAAATCGAGGAAAACTCTCGAAAATCCGTAATAACTTTTTACTGGGTGTACAGATTTTGATAATTTTTAATTTAATCGAAAGCTGATGCTTATCATGTGGTCACATATAAATTTTATCGAGATCTGATAACTACTTTTTGAGTAATCTTTGATAACGCGTAGTTGCTTGACTATTTTTTCGTCGATCTACGTTATATTACTTGTCGATGTAATTGAAGTCGGTTTTTTTTCGTTTGCGAGCAAACACAATTATTTGAATTCTATTAAAAATACTTCAAATGATGTTTAACTTATAGTTTGACGTGTTCTGTATAACAGTATAATTATAGCATACTAGCTGTACCCTGCGCGCGTTGTTGCACTTTTTTTTGGTCGTACCAACTCAGAAACCTTTGTAGGCTTATGCACAACATTTTGCTGCATAGTTTACGATTCTATAAATGACACACAGACAAACATTCTTTTTTATAGATATAGATTAAAGCATGGTTATAAAAATCTAGAGGTTTAAGAGTAAGCGTTTCCCTTATTTTTGATTTTGTGATAGTAAAGCACAGTCTCATTCGAGGCGTGCAATACGAATTTCACCTATCTGCTTAACGTACAAAAATTAAATAATTATCATCTTTAGTATATTAGTGATAAATCGCAAAAAAGTGGGCTGCAATATTCCTGACCAGGCTATATTATATTCGGCAAACGCCATTCAAACCAGACTTAACAGGCAAACCTATGTCATCGTATTCGAAATGAAATAACGCTCATTTTGATGTAAGATTTATTTATAAGGCCTGTTGGTGAAAGTAATTATATCAATATATATTAATATAGGTTTAAAGAATTTCGTCATTCATCATCACCATTTCAGCCTATTAGGCATAGGCCTCCACAAGTTCTCGCCAAAAATGGAGTGAACTCATGTGTTTAGTCCATAGTCACCACGCTGGGCAGGCGGGTTGGTGACCGCAGGGCTGGCTTTGTCGCGCCGAAGACTCTGCTGCCCGTCTTCGACATGTGTATTTCAAGAATTTATATCGAATAAAAACATACCGTTTACTTATATAGAGACAATCAATGTACTATAGGATGTAACAATTTTTACCTCTAGAACGCTTAATCGAAACATTTACAATGACATTGTATATACGGGTTCTTTTAATTTTGATTTAAAAATATTAATGCTATCCGAATCTGGCTAGGCTTTTAAGAAGCAAATTTTGAAGTTAGATAGGTTAGGGTTATTTTTTTTTTGTAACCTAATTATGTCGATATATGGTACTAACTACTAATTTGGTAGTTAGATCATTATTCCAGCCTATTGCAGTACTGCTGAACATAGGCCTACACAAGTTCGCGCCAAAAATGCGCGAACTCATGTGTTTTGCCTCGTTTTGTGGTAGTTAGATATGTTAGGGTTATTTTTTCTTGTAACAAAATTATGCCGATAAACGGTCAAATTTTGAGCTTAGATAATTCAACGGTTCTTAATCTAAAGCCTTACCTCGAATCTCCAACATGATTTGGTAAATTATTATATAGCTGCACTCCCTCAAACAATATAGGATATAGGATATTACAGTTTTCTTACCATACTTTGTACGTATACTTACGTTACATGTTTACACCTGCCAACCCAGCAGTCATGCCAGGAAAATAATAGACTAATGGACAACCAACCAGCGTTTACATTTACCACAGACTTCATACTGTCAGTAGGTATTAAATGTATACTTCAAACTCGTTGTTGGATTTTTAAATAAAAATAAACTTTTTAATTTTGAATTAAATATAGCCTGTTTTTCAGGGAACCTTTTCGTGATTATATTGCTAATATAAATAAATAAATAATAAATAAATATTTACAGCATACACACACGGTCATCTGTTCCTAAGGTAAGCAACTTAATGCTTGTGCTATAGTTAGCAGCCGACTGTTATAGCTACATTTTTTTTTTCGATAAACATACATATAAATAAACATATATATTACGCCCAGACTCACAGGGTGGGAATCGAACCCACAAACCCCGGAGCAGAAAGCAGCGTCATTACAAACTGCGCCAACAGGTTAGTCCTATACTAAAAAATTTTCACCTATCAAGCAGATCGGTGAAGTTCAGATCTCCTACTATAACCTGCCCAACGCAAACACTAAGAATAATATAAAGAGGATTTAATGGCCATTCTTATTACAGATATAATTGTTTTTGTATTTTTATTTTTATGTTTTTTTTTATTTATTTTTTTTTAAATTAAATATCACAAATTTCGAAGTAAAAAATTAATTACTTTCTAGTTGATCTGTAGATACTCATTATATAAAAAATTCTAATAAAGGATTGAAATACCTAATTATCCAAAAATTTGAAACTAACGCACCGATTTTAATGAATATTGCGAAAAAGAAGTGTGCGTACAAATCATACACGGCAGAAGTAAAACTTCTGAAAATTAGCCTACGTGAGTTTTTTTTTTTTTTCACCGTGAATATAAAATACTGTGCAACTGTAACGTATAACGTATTCTACCTCATTCTCTCCCATAAATTAATTTTTTTATTATCGTGACGCATTTTCGTTTCATCTAGTTTCAAAGTGATGCTAAAGAAGTTTCACTTCGAAATGTATATATGTTATCTGTGCCAAGTCCTGTAACCGAACTCTCTGTGATATTTTTATATAATCATAAAAATCTAATCCTACAAAAGTGATGATCGTTTAGGCGTTCACATTATGATTACGACGGCGTATTTATCTAATAACCCCTCCGGAACCCTCCCCATTAAGGGATATTTTGATTGACATGCTTCGCCCCCCGAGAATGTGCGACGTTAGGGTGATTTTAGGGTTGTCGTGTCCAAGGAAACTCTAATTGTTTATAACTTTTCAGCTTTATAATATTCTTACTAAGATTTAACAAGAAAGTCAACTCTGCACTATTAATATATATTTTTAGTGAAAATTATAAGGCGTAAAATGAGTATATTATACAGCCTGTAATATCCCACTGCTGGGCATAGGCCTCTTTCTCCATGTAGGAGACTGATCGGAGCTTAATCCATCACACTGCTCAACTGTGAGTTGGCGGATATATTCCCTACTATGAATAAAGATTCCTGTTCAGGTATTTATGATAACAAATGAGACCGACAGCTCAACACGCTCTCCGGGGCGCGCTGGAGAGATCCACAAGGACAGACATCCATACCGGACAGAAATATCTATACAAATAATTAAAATTGGAGTGTCTGTTTGTAATATTAAAATAGCCGCTTTTCACTAAATGCATATGGATGTATACACGGTACATATACAAAAATAACATTTTTTATAATTTTTGTCTGTCTGACTGTCTGCCTGTCTATTTGTTCCGGCTAATCTCTGAAACGGCTGGACCGATTTTGACGGGAATTTCACTGACAGATAGCTAATATAATAAGGAGTAACTTAGTCTACTTTAATTTTAGAAACTAATTTATTTTATAATTCTGCGAACTGATAAATAACTTATTTGTTAAATTCGATGCGGACGAAGTCGCGGGCACAGCTAGTTTGTAAATACAAATATCCATCCCGAGCGAAAATTGAACATACGTCACACGTACCACCACCACTGCACCTAAGCGGTTTTTATTATATCACAAGTTACGTTGTTATTAGTATATATTTACTTCCATACTTTTTAAAGTTATTTACCATCTTTTATGACCGAAGTTGGCTCAAAGATAAGGAAAACTTCTAGAAAATTTAGCTGAGTAAAGGCGTTCTTACGCTCTCTGTCTTATCTTTGAAATTAATTTCCAAATTTTAAGAATAAGTATTCTATTTCACTTCATAACTTTAAACTAACTACAAAGTGAACTGTTGACTTCTTATAAAATTAATGAAAATTTAAATTCCCTAAAATAGAAATAAATGGAGAGTTAAGTTTACAAAGCTTTGTTCTAGAATATCTAGACTTAGAGTTCTGTGCTATCCTGATTAAGTTAGAATATGTTTTATTCATTAAAATAAACATCCATAACAGAGCATTCAATAAAAAAAAAATAACGATTGTGCTTTAGACCACACGACTGAAGTAAAACTTACGAAAGGTAACTCTATCTCTTTCTACCTTCACTAACTTGTAAGTTATAGGAGGGGGCTTGACTTGGGGAGTAAGCTGGTGAATGTGTAACGAGAGCGTTACGAAAAGTTTGATCGAGCAAGGCGAACGGAAGGTGAGAGGGAGATATACCTAAGTTAGTTGTGTAGTGTGCTTTAGTACACTCGTTTTTTCGTTTAGTTACAACTCAATGATTTGTTATTATTATATCTCATTTTTACAAAAATAATGTTCTGTTCTCCTGTAACTTGTAATCTATAATATATATAAACGCGAAAGGTCATTCATCACGAAATCTCCGAAACTATAACACCTACAAACTTGAAATTTGGCAAGTAGGCTCCTTATAAGACGTAGGCATCCGCTAAGAACGGATTTTACGAAACTCGACCCCTAAGGGGGTGAAATGGGGGTTGCAAGTTCGTATGAACGTCCTATGATTTTGAAGTAAGAGACTTGAAATTTAAAATGTATGCTCTACAGATGATGAGAAGGTGTTCAAATAATATATCTTTAGAAATCAACTCCATTTTGGGGTTGAATGGGGGGATGGTAGGTTGACTCACTCATCACGAAATCTCCGAAACTATAACACCTAAAAACTTGAAATTTGGCAGATAGGCTCCTTATAGGGCGTAAACATTCGCTAAGAACGGGTTTTACGAAATTCGACCCCTAGAGGGGTAAAACGGGGGTTGAAAGTTTGTATGAAAGTCCTATGTTTTTGAAGTAAACGACTTGAAATTTAAAATGTATGCTCCATAGATGGTGAGGAGGTTTCTAAACAATGTATCTTTAGAAATAAAATCCCTTTTGGGGTTAAAACGGGGGATGGTACATTGACTCATTCATCACGAAATCTCCGAAACTATAACAGCTACAAGCTTGAAATTTAGCAAATAGGCTCCTTATAGGGCGTAAACATCCGCTAAAAACTGATTTTACGAAACTCGACCCCTAAGGGGATAAAACGGGGATTGGAAGTTTGTATGAAAGTCCTATGTTTAAGAAGTAAGAGACTTGAAATTTAAAATGTATGCTCTATAAATGATAAAAAGGTGTCCAAATAATGTATCTTTAGAAATCAACCCCCTTTTGGGGTTAAAACGGGGGATGGTAGGTTGACTCACTCATCACGAAATCTCCGAAACTATAACATTCAAAAACTTGAAATTTGCCAAGTAGGCTCCTTATAAGACGTAGGCATCCGCTAAGAACGAATTTTACGAAACTCGACCCCTAAGGGGGTAAAACGAGGGTTGGAAGTTTGTATGAAAGTTCTATGTTTTTGAAGTAAGATGCTTGATATTTAAAATGTATGCTCTATAAATGATGAGAGGGTGTTAGAATGATGTATATTTAGAAATCAACTCCCTTTTGGGGTTACAACGGGGGATAGTAGTTTGACCCATTCATCACGAAATCTCCGAAACTATAACACCTACAAGCTTGAAATTTAGCAGATAGGCTTCTTATAGGACGTAGACATCCGCTCAGAACGGATTTCACGAAACTCGACCCCTAAGGGGGTAAAACGGGGGTTGGAAGTTTGTATGAAAGGCCTATGTTTTAAAAGTAAGAGACGAAATTTAAAATGTGTGCTCTATAGATGGTGGAAAAGAGTCCAAATAATGCATCGTAATCTATATATATATAAAAGAGAAGAAGGGTCACTAGAAGAAGGGAAGAGAAAGGTCACTGATTCACTCATCACGAGAAATCAAAAACTGCTGGATGGTCTATCCATCCAGGTTGGACAAAGATAAAAATTGGCAGGGGGGTAGATTATAGTTAGCAGACGTCCACTAAGAAGGTATTTTACGATATTCCACCGCTAAGGGGGTTTAAGTGGATTTCATAGTTTATATGAAACACATACAGCCTGAAAATAAAACTAAAAATTTGGTGTATAGAGAGGCTTTATAAAAATAACTATTAAATTAAACTAAATTGTGCCTTTTAAAAAGTTACTCAGTGTGCATTTCAAGTGACTGAAATAAAAAAAATAATTTGCGTTAAACATCTTAATAGTAATGCATATCTTCATAACCACGCGGATGTAGTCGCAGGCGATTTTCGAGTTCGAAAGTGATCGATTCGCTCAAAATCTATTGAACGGATTTTCATGCGGTTCAAGAGGAAGGTTTACGGAACGGCTAAGCCGATTTCGATGAAATTGTCACTGGGAGTTTGCCGGGAAAACTTTGTATATCACACTGATTTGAACGCGGGCGAAGCCGCGGGCACAGCTAGTAAATATATAATCAGCTAGAATAGTTTCGTGTCGAGTTCTGATTTGTAAGCAGCTATGTATAAATGATAGATAATAATAATAATAATAATAATAATACTCTTTATTGTACACAACAACAATCAACACAATAACATATTACAAATATAGAACCGTGTACAAAGGCGGTCTTATCGCTAGAGTAGCGATCTCATCCAGACAACCTTGGACATATAGGACCCGGTATAGTGAAAGCGGTAGGGTAGTGTACAAAGAGAAGTGACGAATTAGTATTACCTAGTCTATTCCGTATTTATGAATACAGTTTCAAAGAATAATTCCACACAGTATAATGATAATATTCATAATAGACGTAGATCGTCAACCCTGCTCCACCCTCGTCGCTTCACCCCTCGCTCCCGACACGTAGACTTAATACAGTTTTGTCTCCGCATTTCGATACTCATTTGTTTCTAAGACGGGGAATATGCCTCGGATGTTGGGGAAATTCGCTAAACTATCGCTTAACATGGCGTGTATTATGGCGATCACTTTGTTAGGGTGTAATTATATAAAATATGATAGCGTGACTTTTATCTATGTAGGACAGTGTTGCTCTTTTAAAATATAACTAAAGTTACTTGTAGTTTATATGTACACTTTTTATTGTTTTTGTGTATAATTGTGCCTAGCATTAAATTCAAATCTTAAGCTATTTAAATAATGTTATTTAGGATTTTTTATAATTACCATTATGCAAGAGGTTATCAAAGCGATCGGTCACATCCACTGTAGAACAGCGCATCTCTAGTAGAACTGGCTAGCTGGTGGTAAGGACCACAGGATCATAAGACCGTTTAAGAGTAATTTAAGCTGGTCAAGATCTTCTGTTAAACTAAAACACTTCTCCAGAAAAGCTGTTAAGGATTTCGAGCAAAATATTCGATCTCAAATAAGTCTTAAAAAATACGCCACTGCTAAATTTTATTGGAAAAGAAAATTTTAAAAAGCCTTATTTGCTTATGAGAGCAGTCACGATGGCGGTCTCCAACGCTCATCGATCGTAAAATATTCTGTAACGAAATAAAAGTCACCGTAAAACTCGAGCTGACATAACATTCGAGACTTGACGATTCAGTTTATGTGCGTGTAATAAACTGTGATTTCGATCGTGTGTGTAAAAATGTAAGCTTTTTGTACTTCGGGCCGTACTTATGTAGCGGTTAGATAAGTTGGTTGGTCGTTTGATTCCTACACAGACGTTAAGATTTATGTGTTTATATAAAATCTCTTTTTAGTCTTGATTTAGCCGCCAATCCGCAGTGAAGAAGCGTGGTAAATTAAGCTCTGATCCTTCTCCTACATGGACTAATAAGCCTATGTCGATATGGACTAATAAGTCTATGTCTACATGGACTAATAAGCCTATGTCTAGCAGTGGGATGTTATAGGCTGAATCGTAATCGTTATGTTCTTTGGTTTCCAGGATATCATAAAGAATGAAAACCCATAACTGTACTTTAAGCAAAAGAGCTTAATACTTATAATTTAATAAAAAAGAAAAAAAAAAAGCAACGAGTGCTTCAGACCACAGACTGAAGTAAAACTTCTTTAGCAATAGGCCTGCAGTGTCTTAGATATACGAAACGTAACGGCTATGAGAGAAAGGGAGAAAGAAAATGTGTACTCGTACCTCTCTTGCTCAGTTCGCCTCACCCGATCACATTTTTCGTAATGTTTTCGTCACGCATTCACCAGCTCACAACCAAAGTTAAGCATGCGTAAAAAAGTTTTACTTCAAAAAACAAAAAAAAATGTTGTTTTCAACGTTAAAATGTTTCAATATATTAATGTGTAATATGTCTAATTCTTCAACGTATTTCCTCATTTCGTTTTAGCATTCCGCCCGCGGTACAGCGCTATATTTCACTCGGTCACGTACCACGGTCGAAACGTCGAGTGAAATTTGATGGAATTTAATAAATAAAATTTGTACAATAATTTTAAATACATTATATCTATTTAAATAAATGAATTACTAAGTGTTTTGCGAAGTACAAAACTCTAGAACGGCTAGGTCAATACTAATTTTAAAGTTATTCCTAATTCTTCGTAGTAAGTCCAACCCGCAGCTTGGTGGATTAAGCTCTGACCCTTTTCCTACATGGAGAAAAAGGTATATGCCCAGCAGTGGGATATTACGACCTGAAACGTCGTCATCGGCTGAACGGTGAAAGGCTCGATTGGGTGAACTCGGGACTTATTGCGTTATTGCTTGATTGCGATTTCCAATGAAGTTTTTACTTCTGCCGTGCGGTTCTAAGCTCACATTCATTTTTTTTCCTGAAGAGTAAGCTAAACCAAGTGATAACACATGTTTATTTTTAACACATCTCCAGTGACTGGTAAACATGTATGCCTTGTATCTATTTGTGGAATAAATAAATATCTAAAAGTATTCTCACATCGATATAAAATAAAAAAATAAAATTGAACTTTATTCAGTGAATGCTATTTATAAAATATTTTATTAAAACCTCAATGACGTAATATATTTACAACTAGCAACCCGCCCCAGCTTATCACGGGTGCAATGTTGATACTAAATATACTACAGAATGTCTTTATTTATAGCGTGAAGCTAGCTTATAGCATGGTTATTAACATAATAACAACAACATTCAAATATGCATCGTTAGATTACACGTTGTTACAGAATGCGTTGAAGAAATAAAGGGTCACTGCTCGTTCCTCGTATGTGATAGCGTGATAATATGTAGCCTATATGTTGACCCGACTTCTTAACCCTGAAGTTGGCAGCGATAAAAGTGATCGATTTATTATATACTTTTTTATCTATATAGGTAATAAAGCATAATTATGTACGAGACAAAAAGATTATTTATATATTATATAGCATGTACATATATTTCAAGATACATTGCCAAGTCTCTTACATTTTATTTGAAAATAAATGCGTGCCCTTCAGGGATACATTGCCTAGAGCATAGAGACAAAAAATTTTTTTTCAGACAAAGTACTTTAATATCACATGACTTTTTAAACATGAAGTATGAAGAATAATAATGCTTATTGACATCTTTTTTCATGTCACAACAATTACAAAACAAAATTTAAAAAATTAACGTACTTTTTTGTATCATGGCACTCATAAAAATGTGTTTTCTAAAATTCTTATAATTAACTTTGTGGTATAATAATCATGTCTCAGAACACAGCCTTTAGTAGACATTATCTATAATACTTACATATAATGAGATCTCTCATTAAACTTATGGACAACAACATGGTTTTAAATTCTAAAATTAAAATTAAACATCAAAAAAAGTGTGCCTTCTACCAAGCCTTTTATAAAAAAAAACTCTTCCTCAAAGCATTCAAAATATTAAATACATATTTTTTCGGACTTGTCATGATAGTCATAAAAGCAATTGAGAGACTGTCAAGTACAGTCTTACATTGGATTTGCAGCACAACAATCTTGTCTGCCCTTTTATACATTTTTTGCATTGACCTTCCGTCATAAATCGACTTTCAAACAATTAAGACGAACTCTTTCAAGAAATGGTCGGATTTTGTAATATCGATCACCGTTGTCTCGTAAATTATCTGCAAAATGCAGGTATCTTCGAATTCGCTGCAACCGTTTAATGCTCATTACATCTGCTTACTTTATCGAATCTTAAAAAGGCTGACCAATAGTTAGTCGTATTGTACGCCGTCATATCAACGACACCCGGTTGATGGTGATAAAATCTTTTATTTCATCGGTAGTTACGTTCAATAATGTACCTTTTAATTGGAAATGGTACAAGTTCGTTTGTTATACCATCATTTGTATTATATCGTCAGATAGGATCATCCCAAAATATTCTGCAGGAGACCTTGTATTAGGAGGTTTGCTAAATATTTTTCGATTTCTGCATTCCACGAAAATATTTCCATTTTGTTTCACTCTGATTCGATTTGCATTAGAAGGGAAACGGCCGGACAACTAAGCAAGTTATTTGTTGCAACTGATGGTGAGTGTAGATTTATGTCAGAAAATGCTACATTATGTTGGAACTGTACATTTCGAGCAGCTGGAGAATTGAACTGTACTAATGGAGTCAGGGATGAGTATGTTGTGTCAGTGGACTAAACGTAGTAACATCAGGACAAGGCGAAGTCGATGTAGGTAGAACGACTGATTGATTTCCATTTATAGTTGATACTACGATTTCGTCTGTTTCGCTATCACTGTCAAAGCAAATGTAAGTTTTCTAACGATGCAGCTATAGATGGAGCAGGCAAGCTGTAAGAATCCGAAATACGTGCAGGAAGTTTATTTTTATTTATTTATTTATTCATTCTTAATGTACGCTGCTTCTTAACGATCGCTATCAGGTGTACACGATAACAACCGGGACCGACGGCTTAACGTGCTCTCCGAGGCACGGTGGGGAGACCCACAAGCACTGCACAAACACCCAGACCACGGCAAACACCTGTATGGCTAATACAAATGTTTGTCATGTGCGGGGATCGCACCCGTAACCGCCAGCGCAACAGGTACAATCCATGGTTGTGACCGTTTCGCTAACGCGGCGGCTACTATTGTATGGCAAAAATATATTATAAAGCAATCGCTGTAACCCAGCAGATTTTTTTAAATAAAATGTGCATTATTAGATACGCTGCCAAGTTTAGGGTTAATAATATTCGTGCCGCATTTGACGTAAATCCATGCAGTACTTTTTGAGTTTATCCCGGACATACATACAGATAAACAGAAAAACAGATCAACAGACAAAAATTCTAAAAACTATATTTTTGCTTCGGTATCAATTGTAGATCACACCCTAAGTATTCTTTTAAAAAAATATTCAATGTACAGTTTTAACTTTACTACCATTTTAATATGTGTATATAGATTTGTCAAATAATGAATAAGCTATATATAAACCACAGGCAGTGGATCGATACACGTGTGTTCAATTAAATAATAACTTAATGGAAACTAAGAATAGTAATTTTATGATGGATCCATTATGTGTGTAGTTCCTAACCTAAAAATTACCCACGGAATTACCCTTTACTTAAGAGCCCCAATAGCCAGGGCCGGATTTAGGGGTAGGCAACCGGGGCTACAGCCTCATTGCCCCACAATAGAGACTTCGGAAAAAAATCAAATTCTGACTAGTAAACACTAGTAAACAACTTTTCCTTTCCTATTTTTTTTTTCGCGTTTTACCTTTTAAAAAATTGTCCATTTTATTTAGAAAATAAATTGGTTGCCAAGGGGCCTCCACTCCTTTGTTGCCCCGAGGCCTCCAGACCTCTAAATCCGGCCCTGCCAATAGCTAGGCTATAGAAATATTTACAGAACATACTGAGTGGATACAAGCGAGGGACATTAAAAATTCTGACACTTAACACAGATAAGACAAGCTATATGCGCTTCTCAATAAATAAACTCAACCTATAACATCAAAACTACAAATACATCCCTGTCCCGTACATAGCTTAATATGTACGTATCCTACCGTTGATAAAATATATTCAACCAAATATTTAGGTATAGTCATTGACCAAAGATTATCTTGGTATTCTCATATGGAACTTATTATCTGAAACAATTATAGTAGTGTTTTTAGTATTATTATTAAGTTTTTTGATATTGAACTATTGTTGTGAAGTATCTCTTCTGAACTTTGTCATATGTTCTTTTTTAATATCGGAAACTATTTTTGGTTAAGTGATACTATTGTGTTGTGTTTTCCTGTATATTTATGTAATACCGTTTGTTTCCAAAATAAAGTAAAATAAAATAAAAAAAATAAAACAATTAGAAAATGTATTTATATCTTTGAAACTCTTAGACATGTAGCAACAAAAAACGTTCTAAACCAAGTTTATACAACCCTTGTTCAATAATTACTTTCCTATTGCATACCAGTATGGGGAGGAGCGTCAAAAATTAAATTCCTTGAACTAGAACGTGGTCAAAGGGCGTTAAAGGTTATGTACGGTAAATTTTACCGATTCCCCACAAAAGAGCTATACTCTATAAGCAAGCTACTGAGTGTGAGGAGGATATATATATTATAGCTGATACTGAATGGTGCATAAAACAGCGAGTATAGATGTTAGTACTAAAACGAAAAGAAGATTAAACATTGTAAATGAAACATATATTACTAAAACTAAATTTTCTTGTCAACAATAAAAAATCAGCTCACGTATACAAGAAGATAAACAATTTGTTAAAAATATATGCTTTAAATTCTTACAAATTTAAAAAATCACTAATTGATTAGCTTACCAAACAAAGTTATGAAGAGACTGAGGCTTTACTTGAAGTAATTACCTCAAAATATACCAAACACAACACTCACACACACATACATACACACACACACAAACATACTCATACACACACAGAAACATGCATAAATAAACTCTTTTTTTTTGTCTTTTGTGATTGAATTATGATATTAAGTTTTTTTTTTTTTTAAATTTTATAAGTATGAATATGGAAGAGTGGGACATCCTGACACAGGTAAAACACTTACTTAAAAAGATGTCCCAACAAGTATATCATGTTATGTAAACGTTTTTCTAAATAAATATTTTTTTTATTTTTAATAAATATTTTTTTTTTATTAAACCATTTGCAAGCTGTACAAAAAATCGGTAAAATAGAAGCAGTCGTTTAGACACAAGTTAGATTTTTGTTCTTCTTCCGCATGCGCAGTCTAAACCTTGCATCTTGCAGGAAGAGAACGAATTATAAAAGAATTGACCCCATGACTTATAGCTTCTGCTGACGACAGGAAGCCTGGTACATTCTTTTCCAAGAGAACAGCTACTGTGATTCGACGAGAAAATACTGATAACATCCTTATAGAAAATTCCACGCAAATGATTTATACCGCAATTATAGGTCCATTACTATTTAACTACAGTAAAGTTTTGCTCAAATATACTAATAACAGAGTTAGGTAGGACTTCAGAGGAGGTTAATCAATTCGACCGTATATATATTATGTGTAATACGCGCTTCAGCCTGTAATATCCCACTACTGGGCATAGACCTCTTTCCCTTTAGGAGGAGGATCAAAGCTTAATCCACCACGCTGCTCCAATGCGGGTTGGCGGATATATTCCCTACTATGAGTAACGATCGCTATCAGGTGTACATGATAACAACCGGGACCGACGGCTTAACGTCCACAATCCAATATCAGGTGTACATGATAACAATCCATGGCTGTGACCGTTGCGCCAACGTTTATGTGTGTTCGCGGATAATTTTGTCGTTTACGAACCGATTTTGATGATTCCTTTTTTGTTTGAAAGAAGACATCCCAATGGTAGTACCATGATAAGAAAACCAGGATCTAATGATGGCAACCTATAGAAATCGAGGGGAACCTTCAAAAATTTTAGTGGCGACTAGTGCGTTTGTTAATTTTTTTCGTCTACTTACGTTGTATTACTTGTCGATATAATTGAAATCGGTTTTTTTTATTAAACATAATTATTATTTTATATGCACTTGTATACGAGTCAAACTTACTTTGAATCGAAGCCGGTCTATACACAACCGCATAATCCTTTTACGTTTTGACACGGGTTACAACTTCCTGATCGATGCTCGTGAGGCATGGGGCTTTTAAGATGAAACGCGGGGATTGATTACTATAATATAATAGAAAAAAGTTTTTATAGCTAACGACCTTTAAGGAGTTGTGCTGGTGAGAAAAGTCATGTGGCTTGAAAAAGAAAATCCTAGCCTTCTATTGGTTTTATTTTGTTTTTAATCCACGCTACGCTTCAGCCTGTAATACCCCACTGTTGGGCATAGGCCCCATATAGAAGAAGGATTAGAGCTTAATCAACCACGCTGCTCCAATGCGGGTTGGCGAATATACATATTTCCTACTATGAGTAACGATCGCTATCAGATGTACATGATAACAAACCATATTTCTAATATATAAACACTTTATAATAAACAGCCCCAATTAGGATCTTACACAGGCCGAAGACGGACAGCAGCGTCTTCGGTGCGACAAAGCCAGCCCTGCGGTCACCAACCTGCCTGCCCAGCGTGGTGACTATGGGCAAAACACATGAGTTCATTTTTGGCGCGAATTTATGGAGGCCTATGTCCAGCAATGGACTGTATTAGGCTGATATAATGAATCAGAATCTAGTCTTTGTGTCGGGGGTCCGGAAACATACAATACACTAGTACAAACACAGTAAAAATGTTTGTCATGTATTAAAAGAAGATTTTGGTACATTAACACTAACCTCCGAATATACTAGAGAACTGACTATTTAAACTATTTAGGTTTTTCGCAGAATATTACGTTTATTCGTTAAAATTTGACCCCATGATATTGTACTAATAGTTCACCTCATAACTTTTATTTAAATTCGATTTTAATAATAGACAATTCTACTTTTTTTACTTCCAAAACAAAGAGAAGGATTGTACGATTGTATTTTTTTTTTTTTTTTACTATATGTTAACTCAGAACTTTTGACTGGGTGGACCGATTTAGTAGTTTTTTTTTTAAATCGAAAGATGGTGCGTGCTATGTAGCCCCATTTAAATTAAATTGAGATCTAACAAGTACTTTTCGAGCTATGTCTAATAATGCGTATTTACTTTAATATTTTTCGTCGACCAACGATGTATAGCATATAACTTTTAACAGGTTATACCGATTTTGATGATTCTTATTTTAATCGAAAGCTGATACTTGCCATGCCCATTTAAATGTAATGCAGATTTGGTAACTACTTTTTGAGTAATCTTTGATAACGCGTATTTAGTTGACTATTTTCTCGTGTAAGTACATAGTACATACCTATGTTGTATTACTTGTCGATGTAATTGAAGTCGTTTTTTTTTCGTTTACGAGTAAACATATTTATTTATTTTTTTCATTTTGAGTCGATATTACAATTCTTCCACTCAGAATTACAATAGTACATAATGAAAAAGGTGCCCGTGCATTAAATTTACACCCTAACAGAATCAATAGATGCCCTTAGCATCCTACAGACCAGTCACACCCCTCAGCAAGACTAGGATCATTACCATAAAGCCTGGGGATTCCGTTAACAAGATTTTTACGGATAGTTTTGTATTCGATACAATTGTATTATTACATGTTTTATACATCGCATAAGTTTCAAAGTATAACAATTATTTAGTTTAGCAATATCCGTGCAAATAATTCGCACTAAATAATATAATTAGAAGCTTGTAGCTTCTGCCAAATATTCCTTCTCATGACTTGAGTACTGAAATTGACAAATTTGTTGATTAGTATAATAAGCGTGGGAAGATATCTTTTAACTTTTAACTGAAGCCAATTTACTCATTCAACAGTAATTTATAAACAGAATATATATTTTCGTCAGTGTTGCTAATAAATAATATGTTATACAAAATAATAAATATTTATCATGTGCAGGAATTGAAACTACAGTTATCACAAACTTTCAAGCTTTTTTGATACCATTTTTGTATTATTAACTTACACTTTTCCTTTCCCAATTACTAAACATAACATCAATGTAATAAATTATTTATTAAGGTCTGGTGAAAAGAAATTGAAATGGGGGATACATCTTTCCCCTCAAATCAGGTTTCCAACTGAATATGTATGCACCCTCGGTCTATCCATCTTCTGCAAAATAGGTGATGCTAATTACCATAATGCTCGGGGACTCCGAATTTTCCTGTCTCAGAACAAAAGTTTGAGAAATTTTTAATTGACTAAGATTGATTTCCTCGGGAACGAAAGAAATGGGTGTGTGTGTATTAAAGATCGGTAATTGGTTGTGAAGCCACATTGTGGAATGAAATAAAAATTATTTTTAAATGTATGTATGTATCCGACCGAATTTCGGCCATGGCGACCACTTCGACTCCTTACAGGGCTAGGCGCTAGTGCGCACGGAGATGGCTATAGCCGATTTTTGCAGTAAACTCCCTTGCACAAAGTGGGCAAGTGAGCTTACCACTCTCATAATTATAGTGAATGACGGCGAGTGGACGGTCTTTGAGCTCATCGCGCTTGGCGTCGAGGTCAGCTAATCGCTGTTCCTCAAATTCACGAATTCGCTTTTTCACAATATTTTTAAATATATATAAAAAAAAATTCGCTATTATATGATTATTACTTTTTCAAGCTATAACTCATTGTAGACAAATCAAATACACAATATAAAAATGACTACATTTTAGGTGAATTTACGCAGTATTATGAAGTAATCTAAAGTTAGTGATAATATTTAACAAATTACTAAAAATGTATTAACAATACTTACTATACTAAACACACTATACTACAAAAGTAATTGGTTAAAAATAATCGGTTGTTATGTTTCAAACACTCTTGTGTCTCAGTAGACATCTTCTGTCCTTTATGCCATCAACTTTATTAGATATTTTTTTAATTGTTATGATATAATCATAACATTATTGTGTGATTTTTGTATTTGTATGTTGATGTTACTGATCTTGTAATTTGAATCGATTTTAAAGAAACATTTTGTATATTTTTGGAAGGACTTGAGGTGGTTAAGTAACACAATGAACAAAAGATATCGCATAAATAAATTTTTATTGCAATATTACATTATATATTCAAGAAAATTCTATCTATATTCATCCGGACGGATATTAACTCTTTGAAAACAAAATTAATTTGTTCAATAAATTGTTACTCTTTTTTCCTTATAACATTTAACGATTTTGAAGATATTAACAATTGTGTGTCTTCATATAACGCTAACCCGAGAATCGGCCTCAGTCCCCCTTCTCTTAAAATCGCGCCTGCGTACAAAATGCGAGATTGGCTTCAAAATCTTTGTGATAACACAGATTTTACGTCCTTTTGTCCTGCTTATATCCTAAATGTGAAAGTTTGTGAGGATGGATCAATGAACAGTCCAAATTAATGGTCCAGTTGGACCGATTTTAATGTAACTTATTACGAAGACAGCTGGTGATCTAGAATAACACGTGGGCTACTTTTTAACCCGGACTAGAAAATGGTAAATTATTGAACCGGGACCAATAACATTCAGGTTTACTTATTACTGCTCTGACAACAACGCTATAACGATTCATGGTTGTAACTTCTAACGAACGTAATAATAAGTGAACCGGACTTATTCCATTGTTTTGTATATTTTTTGTCGCAGTTGTATGAAAATACATCCTATAAATAAATATTTCTTATAATAGTTATATAAAAAGTACATCATACTTCATCACAACATCATCATCATCACTGCAGCCTTTCGAAGTCTTAAGAAAAGAAGTTACTGGACATAGGCCTCCACAAGTGCATGCCAAAAATGGCGTGAACTCGTGTGTTTCATCATACTTCATTCTTGAATTATTTTATTAATTAAAAGTACATATTAGTACTAGTTAATTCCACCAACTATAAAATTAGGAACATTTTTAAAATGTCAGACATTTTAAGCCGCCTGCCAAGAAGGTTAACCAATGTATGTACGTATCTGTAATGTATGTATGGAATATTCTTTATATATGTAAGTCCAAGTGCTGTGTGGCTACGGCACTAAATAATTTAGCCACCCCCTTTCTACCCGTGGGTGTTGTAAGAGGCGACTAAGGGATAACAAGGTTCCACAACCACCTTGGAACTTAAGAAGCCGACCGATGGCGGGATAACCATCCAACTGCTGGCTTTGAAATACACAGGCCGAAGACGGGCAGCAGCGTCTTCGGTGCGAAAAAGCCAGTACTGCGGTCACCAACCCGCCTGCCCAGCGTGGTGACTATGGGCAAAACACATGAGTTCACGTTATTTTTGGCGTAAACTTGTGGAGGCCTATGTCCAGCAGTGGACTGTATAGGCTGTAATGATGATGATGATGATGATATAAGTCCAAAACTGAAAATCAATACTAAAATATAATTTTATTCAAATAGACTTCAAAAGCACCTTCAAATTGTCCTCTAACAAATAAAAATTTTAATTAGGTATCGTCAAAAGTGAAGCTACCACCGATTCGGAATGTAGATTCTGCAGAGAAGAATCGGCAAGAAACTCCGCAGTTACTCTTTTAAAAATAATCTACTTACTACGTTTTAATACAAATTTGGTAATCATTCCAGCCTATTTCAGTCCACTGCTGGACATAGGCCTCAACAAGTTCGCGCCAAAAATGCGTTAACTCATGTGTGTTGCCCATAGTCACCACGCTGGGCAGGCGGGTTGGTGACCGCAGGGCAACAATCCAACATGGTAATATCTTGCATGAAATACACCGCCACTGAGTCCCACACGTCTTTATCAATGTACACTGCACCAAATTAATTAATTTCTTTTTATTTAACAAAAAATTAAACAATCTTAATCGCGACAAGGAACTCATTTCTATTAAAATATCACAACCTTCCTTTCATTAATAACCAGTATTGGAACAATATAAGCAAACTCAGTAAAAATTACTAGTATAGCCGTGAAGGGCTAGTATGAAATGCTGAGGCAGGAGGGCTGGGAACAATAGTGATGCGTTTCGCCTGAGGGGGCTGTACAGTTATGGAGGTTCATATCAAACCTTTTTATAACGCATCAAGGACAATGTGATATTATTGCCTGACCGTTAGTGCAGTAGGTTATATTCCCGCTTCGCTCCAGGACTGCGGGTTCGATTCCGTTGCGACTAAGTTATTATTCCCATTATATGACTCTGCGAATTTCGTCCTGCCACATGTTTGTGAGTATATCTTTCTTTCTCGATAACGAATTCAATGACAATAATTGTGTTTGCTCGTAAACGAAAAAAACCGACTTAAATTATATCGAGAAAATAGTCGAGTATATATACACGTAACTTACGATTACGATACGATTCAATTTGAATGGGATG
The DNA here is from genome assembly GCF_905220565.1 of Melitaea cinxia. Classification (NCBI taxonomy): domain Eukaryota; kingdom Metazoa; phylum Arthropoda; class Insecta; order Lepidoptera; family Nymphalidae; genus Melitaea; species Melitaea cinxia. The sequence goes on from NC_059416.1 coordinate 783,377, forward strand.
GATGACAAGCAACAGACCTCGATCGAAATAAAATAATCATCTAAAACGGTCCACTCAGTAAGAAGTTCTCAGATAGCACACACATAAAAATAGAATCGAATCGATAATCTACTCCTTTTTTGATGTCAGTTAAATAATTATGAAATTTGCTACAGACGTTCAGAAGTTTAACGCGTAAATACAATTTGGCGATTTTTTTTTAATTATAATTAATATATTAAATAATAATAAATAAATAAATAACAAATAAATATTTACACACGGTCTTCTGATCCTAAGCAACTTAATGCTTATGTTACAGGTAACAGCCGAGAGGTATAACTACATATTGTTTTTTCGATAAACATACTTTTAAATATTACATATATAAATAAATATATATAATACATCCAAACTCGGGGTGGGAATCGAGCCCACAACCCTCGGAGCATAAAGCAGGGTTACTACAAACTGCGCCAACGGGCTAGTCAAATGATGTAATCTTGAACCAAATAATAGGGCTACGGCTTATTAATACTTTGTAATAAAAACTTTCAATTTATTTTATAGCAATTGTAAAATGATATTTTATTATAAACTAGATGAGACGGTGCACTTCTTATCACTTATTGTATATGTATTTGGAAAAAATATAGACAAGACTTTCTGATCGCACCTTTTTCTTCTTTTTTTTTGACAAAAACCATCAAATGTTTTCACAGCAAGGTAACATTCTAAATTGGAAAATTAAATTGTCGTTTTTTGTATTTTGCGTTGCTTACTTATTGTTTATGTTTCTCACCGTTTAAACCTTGTATAAATATAAATATTTCAATATCATAATCAGCCATATCGGTCGAGTCATTCGCGAGTTTTAGCGAGACAAACGAACAGCCAGCGACAAAGCCAGTACTGCGGTCACCAACCCGCCTGCCCAGCGTGGTGACTATGGGCAAAACACATGAGTTCACGTTATTTTTGGCGTCAACTTGTGGAGGCCTATGTCCAGCAGTGGACTGTATAGGCTGTAATGATTGATTGAATGATTGAAATGAACAGCAATTCATTTATATATATATATATATATATATACTAGCTTACCCCGCAAACGTTGTTTTGCCATTTATGTTATTAGCCCCTAACCCCCCCCCCCCCCATAACTTAGATGATGTTCGGTACTCAGACCTACCCAATATGCACACAAAATTTCATGAGAATCGGTCAAGTTGTTTCGGAGGAGTTTAACTACAAACACCGCGACACGAGAATTTTATATATAAGATAAATACGAATACCCGCTTAGAACGGAAACTTCATTATATTATTATAACAAAAACACTTAACTTGAAAACGTATCGCTTACTTTACAAAACGAATTGATTTTTAGCAAGCTGTATCATACATAACAAGGAGATCGGGAGGGCTGTAATCCCCTAATCTAAGTAAAGCACCTTCCTCCCCGGGGTGCGCTTATACAGTCATTGTTACACGCGGACGGCGCACGTTTTGTATCTAACCGAATGAAAGGAAGGAGGATATAGTGTTTAGTAATTTACAGTATAGAAGTGTGTTGTAGACACTTGTAGTTTTACAAGTATCTCCGCATTAAAAGAACGCTCTGATTTGTTTGTTATTGATAACTGCTGAAAATATTTAATTTTTAAACTTATTTAACAATTAGGAAGGTTATCAAGTGATAAAACGGGCTGTATAACGTCACGCTCTGACATGCAATGGAACAAAATAATCACAATGTGTCTACTCCTATACTATACAACTAGTCGGAGGAGAGGAGAGTACTACTAGGAGGATATTGTTTACAAGAGAGAAGAGAGTTTTTAATTATCGTTATACGATGACGATGCTTGAAAAAATCTATTAAACCTATTTTATTATAATTATGTTTTCTCGCAAACGAAAACAATAACTGACTTTAATTAGGTACATCAAGAAGTAATACAACGTAGGTCGACAAAAACACAGTGAAATAAATACGCATTATTAGCAATAACTCGAAAAGTACTTGTCAAATCTCAATTAAATTTAAATGTGACCACATGACACGCAACGCCTTTCGATTCGATTCTGAGGTAACATACATAAAAAAATACAATCTTATTAAGAACCTCCTTTTAGTCGGTTAATAAAGTAATATTGTTGTTATTAAATTATTAGTTTAATTCAAACAGATTCAAAACAATAGACTCAATTTTTTTATATATAACTAGGTCGCAAACAAGCGTACAACTCAACTGTTGGTAAGCGATTACCGTAGATTATAGACGCCTCTAACACCAGAAGCATTGCAAGCGCGTTGTCGACCCTATTCCCAATTACCCCTGGTATACCCATCATTACAGCCTATACAGTCCACTGCTGGACATAGGCCTCCACAAGTTTACGCCAAAAATAACGTGAACTCATGTGTTTTGCCCATAGTCACCACGCTGGGCAGGCGGGTTGTTGACCGCAGGGCTAGCTTTGTCGCACCGAAGACGCTGCTGCCCGTCTTCGGCCCGTGTATTTCAAAGCCAGCAGTTGGATGGTTATCCCGCCACCGGTCGGCTTTTTAAGTTCCAAGGTGGTAGTGGAACTGTGTTATCCCTTAGTCGCCTCTTACGAAACTCACAGGAAGAGAGGGGGTGGCTATATTCTTTAGTACCGTAGCCACACAGTACGCCCTGGTATACCCAATTTCTAATAATTCATACTCAATTTACTTATTTTGATTTTTACACTTTACACAGCATTATACTAGATTTGATAGTAAGCTCAAAGTCATTGTTTTTCAATGATATGAGAGTTCAACAAACACATAACTAGCATATTTAAAATGAGGTCAAAACTTTAGTCATCTTTATCAGTTAAGCATTGTGATGATCTTATAGCTCAAGGCAATTTTACGTACAAAGGTATTGTGCAATTAAAATGTTGTTAAAATTCCCGCGGTGAGTAGTAATAGCTCGGTAACGTTACACAAACATTACACAAACGATACCCCAACTAAAGATGGAGGCACGGGTCTCGAACGCTCGGAGACTGTGTGGGAATCGCTTTAATCTATTATTGTGCAGGGTTGTGCGCATCGATACGCGTACAGCGGTTTTTGAGATTTTGTGATGAGTCAATGGTCTAACGATTTTATATAAATACTAGCGACCCGCTCCCGCTTCCCACAGTTACAAAAACTATTAATGTTCCTGTTGTATAGTTGTTACTAACAATAAGCATGTTTTATACATATAAACCTTCCTCTGGAATTACTCTATTTACTAAAGAAAACCGCATCAAAAGCCATATCGTAGTTTTAAAGATTTAAGGATACACAACGTCCTCCGGCCCGTTGGACCGACAATCTACATAAGATTGCCCATGTAGGCTGGATGAGGATTGCGGAAAACCGGGATGTTTGGCGCGAACTTATCATCTCTTTATCCCTTAGGCGCCTCTTACGACACCCACAGGAAGAGAAGGGATGGCTATATTCTTAATGCCGTAACCACACAGCAAATAAATTTCTAAAATAAAAGTAGCTTATGTTACTCCTTATTACATCAGTGAAAGTAGCATCAAAATCAGTTCAGCCGTTTCAGAGTTTAGTGGGAAAAAACAGACAGACAGACAAAAAATGTAAAAAAAAATATTTCGGTATATGTACCGTGTAATACATGCATATGCTTTTAGTAAAAAGCGGTTATTTTAATATTACAAACAGACGCTCCAATTTTATTTATTTGTATAGGTATCTTATATTTTTAACTTGATCGCAAATTTTTATAAAGTTGAATAAAAGCGTGGGTAGTTGAGCGACGGTATCGGATTGCAATTTTAATTTCTTCAGCAAAGTTTAGTTCAACCTTGACTACTTATATTGATGATGTACAAGGATGATTCTTAAACGAGTTCAACAAGGAGAACCAATACTTCATACTTCATTTCATTTCAGCCTATCACAGTCCACTGCTGGACACAGGCCTCCTCAAGTTCGCACTAGGCTAGCTAGGCTTATTATTGATAAGTACAATCAAATTACTACGCTCATAGAAACCGGTCGTACGTTATAGCACTAGATCTCTATTTGCTAAGACCATGATGTCATAGAATCACGTTCAAGAACCACAACAAATGAGTATAAAAAAGTCCGAGAACTTATGTAATATATTACTAAGACCTTGAAACGTTAATTGAAGTGTCTTATTTTTCTACGAATAAATTCCAAAGGAAAAAAAAAATAACTCGATAATCGATAAGTTGATTTAAGATTTGTAATGTGTTTAAAAAAGAGTTCTGTCCATTTAAATACGGTGTATTCAAATATCGAACATGACGCCTCGATATTGACTAAGTTTGATTATACGACGCAAAAGACGAGGTTCTCGATTCGATTGTATTTTGTGTTACCACCCATCTTTTTATTGGGAGTATCGATTTTGATGATTTTGTTTTATTCCAAGCCTGGGGCTTGTCGTGTGGTTTGAGCGAGATCTAACGAGTTTTAAGTTATCCCTGATAAATACGTAGTCGAAGGAAATTTTTGTTGTTTTCTTTTCAGTACAAATACACGTTATGTCTATTAACGTTTTAATGATATCTCGAATAAAGAAGTTTTACGAATAAAACGAAGAATCGAATAAAAGTACACGGTTCAATAAAGAACTTATTCTAACGCAGCGTAGGTCTTTGACAGTATTTCCTATAATCTATATCCTCAGTTATACGATCGACTTAAAGGGCCGGTTTCACCGATTGTGATTGACGTTTATCTAGCACATAAGTTACGAACAGACTTTAACACAAGGAGGTAGAATAGGCCATTGGGACTTGTTTTATCTTAATTAATAAACTACTAGTTTTAAATTGACATTCACGAATAGAAATATCTGACATGAAAATATTTATTTCGCCATAAAGTGATAATACAAACTTCACGAACGTCAAAAAATCTACATTCGCAAAAAAAATTACATTTTTTTTTTATATCACTAGGTTGGTAAACAAGCGTACGGCTCACCTGATAGTAAAAGATAACCGTAACTTATAGACGCCTGTAACATCAGAAGCATCGCAAGCGCGTTGCCGACCCAATCCCCAATCCCCCCACGAGCTCTGGTCACCTTACTCACCAACAGAAACACAATATTGCTTGAAAACAGTATTATTTAGCTATGATCTTCTGTAAGGTCGAGGTACTACCCCAGTCGGGCTGCTCCGTATTTTGAGCAGGAAATTCCTGCCTTGCCCTACCTCAGTCAAATAAACATCGCGAAAAAATAGTTTAAATAGAAGAAGCATTTATTAATCAAAAAAGTTTCAACACTGAAACAGTAGGTACACTAGACCTGTACATTACAAATTTAGGTAATATACCTAGTGTTTTGCAGCAACCCTAACCTCGTCACTATATTTACGTAACACTAAATCCAAGTGTCTCATATATTCGCATATCTCATAAATATAGTGGAATTCGACGCGTTGGCACAATGTTCACAGCACTGGTTAGTGGCTGTTGCGCTGGCGGTTGCGGGTTCGATCCCCGCACATGACAAACATTTGTATTACCATACAGATGTTTGCCGTGGTTTAGGCGTTTGTGCAGACCCACAAGGGTCACCCCACCGTGCCTGTGAGAGCACGTTAAGCTGTCGGTCCCGATTGTTATAATGTACACCTGATAGGGATCGTTGCTCATAGTAGGAAATATATTCATCAACCCGCGTTGGAGCAGCGTGGTGGATTTAGCTCTGATCCATCTCCTATATGAGGAAAGAGGTCTGATGAGCAGTGAGATATTACAGGCTAAAGCTATTGTGTCATTCGATGGTGAAAAATTACATATCAATAACTTTTATCTATCTGATAGCGTCATTCGTCAAATAACGTTATCCAAAACGGGTGTAACAGGCCCTAAAATTTATTTCCAGGCTGCGTAATTCTTCGACAGTCTCCAATAATCTATAAATCTGGTTTTACGCCTGAATTTCGATCTATAACCTTCCGCGGTCGTAAAACTAACCAGCTTAGCTGAATGTACGTTTGCTTTTACTGGATTTTAAAATATAAATTGAAACGGTATAAAACTGTCAGTTGTAATCAATGACCCACTTTAGCTGATTCTGAGAAGAAATATGCTTTAATATTGTTTGCATAGTAATTGACCAGTGTGTTGGCGCAGTTTGCAGTGACCCTGTTATCAGCTCTGCCTGGATCTGGGTGTCATATTTGTTTTTATATATTTACATATGTATTATTTGCATGTATATTTATCAGAAAAAAATTGCTATACCAGTCAACTGCATCAAGTTGCTTACTTTAACGCCTGACTGTATGTGAATCTTATACGACAATTTATATTTATATTTCTATTACAACAGCTGAATCAACGTAACAAATTTATGTAATATATATATATATATTATTTATCGTTGTGTCTATTTATTATAAATATTCTTTGACGATTAGCAGGAAAGTGGACATAGGGTGCCAATCAAACCACCAATTGCAAATTCATGCGACGTTTCGATCCTTTATTGGACCATCATCAGGCATCTTCACATACGGTAGCCAAAAGACATCTCCCCGTCAAAGTTCTTTCATTATGTAAGATTCTAAATCCAAATACATTATATATTATTTTTAAGTTATATTCTAAACTGTAATCTCTAAATTTTGAAAATTTAAACTAAAACATTTGAATTTAATAGGTAACAATATGCACAATTTTAAGTTATTAAGTTTTTGATTTTTTACAATTTCAAGGCATCAAATTCTCCGAACTTGACTATTGAACTGCATCTTTACATATGTTAATTAAATTTATAATTTTTTCCTCCTATTTTTGGTTCCTTTAATTTATATTATTTCTACCCACATGTATTTTTCTTCAATTTTATATATTAATTTTTTTATTACTCATTATTTAAATTGTTAAGATTTAAAAAATATTAGTCATTTCTTATAAAATTATGTCATTAAAATTATGTCATTTAAAATTGGCTAGTTACAAAATTTACATTACAATTTCTATTTTGTAGTTATTGCTCTTTACATTTACATTTTGTTCTCCAATTTCTTGTATTCTCGTGTATATAGTAGCATCAATACATCTTTGTGATTATTAAATTACATCCTCCAATTAGTTTTTTAATTTTAATTTTTTGTTAACGGCCGAAAACACGTCACTCCACATGGATGTCACAACTGTCAAAAAAAAAAAAAAAAAAAAAAAAAAAAAAAAAAAAAAAAAAAAAACACGTCACTCCACATGGATGTCACAACTGTCAAAAAAAATTTTGGCGACTGTCGGCGGAAGGACAACGTCAACCGCTACACTAGAACGGTTGATATTTAAATCAGAACACTGTACACATGTCGACATATTGATATTTATATTTGCTACCTTGAGTATTATGGCCAAGGGGGACCAGTTATTATAGCTTGGAGCTTAGACCATAATAAGTCTCTCGATGTGTGTGTTGACATAGATATATGAAATCTATACAAATAAATGGAGAGCCAGTTTTTTTGTTCAGTTCATCATCATCATCATTTCAGCCTATCACGATCCACTGCTGGACATATGCCTCCACAAGTTCGCGCCAAAAATGGCGTGAACTCATGTGTTTTGCCCATAGTCACCACGCTTGTTTTTTTAGTTACGCTGCAAAAAATATGTACTAAGCCGATCGGAATATTACTTATACCATAAGATGCAGCATGTTTCGGAGTAGGTTTTAGTATATAATATGTTGGTGATTACTTATGTAAAAAATAAGGACAGATAGAGGTCGCTAGTATTTTAATATGTTTTATACACACGGTCATCTTTTCCTATGGTAGGCAATTGATAGCTTTTTTTTTACAAGTGATATACATCCACGGGCTTATGAACCCATGTCCTTTTTTATTCTAAAAACATGCAATTTTTATTTTTTTATTTTTTTTTTCTATTTCAAGGTAGGCGTTACGACAATTGATGGCTGTTGTTGGGTCGATCCCCGCACATGACAAACATTGGCGTTTGTACTTGTGTATTGTATGTGATTGCGGACCACCGACACAGGAGTGAATAGTAGTGTGACCCGTTGAATGTGAAGCGTTTATTTATTTGCGGGAATCGAACCCACAACGAAATATATTGAATGCGTTGTATCCTGAAAGCAATAAGATCGCCTGGTTGTACAATTTGTTACTATAATTGCTTGTAATGTAAATTTTGTTCTTTATTTAAATGTGCAATAAAGTATATTATTATTATTATCATCCTGAAGTGGAAAATACCTTGGTTTAGGCGTTTGTGCCTGTTGTCTGTGTGTACGTGTTTTTATAACAAGGGGGCCAAACGAGCGGACGGAGCATTCTGATGTTTAATGGCTACCGTTGCATGGACATCTGGAAAATAAGATGAGCTGTGGATGCGTTGCCAGCTTTTAGAGAGATGATTTCCGTACTCGACGCGTGTGTCAACACGCGTGTTCCCGGTCACCCGATAGGGACGAGCGTGTTTATTAAGCAAATTTATTTAACTTTTAACGTTAAGCTTGTTTTATTAAAGGCTTAAAATAGACACGTGTGTTTTTCTTGTTTTAATCGACATTTCAAGCAAAATTCAACCTTTGACTGAAAACAATAAAAAAGTTTATCTGTAGCTAGAATTACTAAATTGTTAGCTTCAATTCAGCCTGTAATATCTAACTGCTAGGTATAGGCCTCTTTCCCCGTGTAGGTGAAGGATCAGAGCATAGAGCACAGATATGCATACAAAATTTCATAAAAATCGATCGTTTAGGAGGAATATAGTAACTAACATTGTGACACGAGAATTTTATATATAGATATCCAATGGATTTATACATGGGCAAAATCGAGGGGCGAAGCTATTGTTTAATATTTTAAAGGACAACGTTCCTTTATTAGATAGTATTATTTATACCCAAAAACATACTAATATGCTGATAATTACACAGTTTAATATTCCATCAATTCCTGAATCCGATAATTTGCATTCAACTAAGCAAAGACGGCTGAAACTTACCTTCCAACTTGAATCGAATCAAACTTCATCTACAAGGTGATTTGAATTTAACAGTTCAAATTGAACGACAGATAAACAAAATATAGGGTCTCTGAATAGCCATAAGTCCTCCCTTTTTACTATAGTCAGTAACTATTTATACTAATATTATAAAGCTGAAGAGTTTGAAGTTTTTTTGTTAGTTTGAACGCGATAATCTCAAGAACTAGTTCGAATTGAAATATTCTTTTTGCATTGGATAGTCCCTTTACCGAGCTATATAATATTTCTGCGCGTTTTTGTTCTCGATAAGTGCGGGTAAAACTGCAGGGCACGGCTAGTAAATAAATAAATAAAATTAACTTACCCGCGGCACTCAACACGAGGAACAGGAAGACGTACGGCAACGCGCCGTACAGGGGCGTCTCCCGCAGCGTCATTGGCCGAGCGCCGGGGGCGGACTGGCGACGTACTACAACCTCCGGGATAAGACCTCACGCTGTTTGACAGCTACACAACCTCTTTTACTATAACCTCTGTGGTTAAAACTCGCGCGAAGATCCTTTTATTTTTTTTAAATGGTTCCTTGCCTACGCTGTTTGACAGCTAGGTACACAACCTCCTCCGTTATAAACTCTGTAGTTAAAACTCGTGCGAAGTTCCTTTTTTTAAATATTCGTTTATTTGTGGTCTTTCGTCCAGGATGAAGTGATCCTTTCTGTTAAATAGGTTTACAACCTCCTTTGCTATAAACCTTTGTTAAAACTGGCATTTAACACTGGAGCGTTACATTTTTTTTTAAACTTTTAATTGTTTGAATTGGCGGTATATTTTATTTAGTGAATCTGTTTTTATTTTTGTATAACCTGTGACACGAGCATTCGCGCTCGTTCCGTTACGCGCACTGACACTTTCACTTTTGTTAGTTTACATCATTAGATTGAGTTAAAAAAATAACTTTCACTGTAGCTCCCCACTACTTCTTATCACTAGTTATTGTCGCTTAAGCCTTGTTATTTAATATTTTATATGAGTATAATAATTGAAATCTGTTTAAGCTGAAATTGAATGTAATTTTTAATTACTTAAGCTATTAAATAGAGATTAGATACCTACATAATTTCTACTGATATTATCAGCGCAAAAATTTTAGTAGATATTTGTAACTTTACCAATTGAATGGGCAAGCTAGTTGAATAATTTACCTACATTATTTTAGTATTAACAAGATGATAATATTTTACTGTTAGATTACACTGGTGTGTAGGTGACCTTGTAATGAGCAATGTATGAGAGAAGGCAGAAGGGCAGTCCCTTCTCTGATATAAAACCTCTTTGCATGAATGAGCGTCAGGTCGAGCGGATATTCATTCGGTACTGGTACTTTCCATACGATATTTATAATTTGAATATAATTTAATTTAAATTTAAGTTTAATTTTATAATTATTATTACATATGTTAGTTAATGAATTTAAGGAAAAAAAATTATAATTTTTTTTTTGTAATTATCTGTATCTAAACTAAGCAGATAATTTAAGGCCATGCATCTTTGTTTATTTTTATTTTGTTTTAAGGCCACTTTTCATAGGTTTTTTTTAGCAAAATCGGTGTAAATTTTTTTTATCAAAAACCTTGGCTTACGGTATTAAAAGTTAAACAAATACTATGATCATTAGGATTTCCTAGTACAAATTAAGTTAAATAAATAACAAACGGTAATTTGATATATTAGCCGTAAATATAAAAATAATAAAAAATCTTTCGGGAAATTGATGCCACGTTGGCGCAGCGGTCACAACACTGGCTGTTGCGTTAACGGTCGCGGGTTCGATTCCCGCACATAACAAATATTTATATTGGTCGTATAGAGGTTTTGTCGTTGTCTGGGCGTTTGTGCTTGTGTGTTGTGTGTGTTTCCGAACCGACGTAGGAGAAAATCCTACTGGAGGTCGTTGAGTATGAGGCGTTTATTATGTTTATTAAATAAGAATATTTACGTGTAAAATATTACTAGTTATTTTATTTATTAATTTTACTTATGTATTACAATATTTTTGACATAAATTTCTTAAATTATAAATTACTTTTTTTTTAAATACTCTATCATAAATATAAGTCCTTTTTCGTGATCAAAGGAATTATTACTGATATAAAAAAAAAGATATTTAGTCGAGCAGAAATCAATGTTGATAGAATTAGCTAGAATTAGCTAGCCACAATATGAATATTCAATCTGTATAATATTTTACGAAATTATCTATACAAATAAATAAAATTGAAGTGTCTGTTTGTAACATAAAAATAACCGCTTTTTACTAAATGCATATGGATGTATACACGGTACATATACCAAAATAACATTTTTTACAATTTTTGTCTGTCTGTCTGACTGTTTGTTCCATCTAATCTCTGTAACGGTTGGACCGATTTTCACGCGACCTTCACTGACAAATAGCTGATGTAATAAGGAGTAACTTAAGCTACTTTTATTTTAGAATTTTATTTACTTCGTGATTCTGCGAACTGAAAAATAACTATTTTAATAAATACGACGCGTACAAACTCGCTGGCACAGCTAGTATATACAAATAAATGAATATAAAATCAAAAGCGACTAACTACATTGGAGAAAAAATTCTAGTTACATATAAATGCAACATAAAGCCTTCGCTTCGTTTCTTTTTTTTAACTTCCAAAAGGGGTTCTCAATTCGACTATTTTTTTTTCACATAATTTTTACTCTGACAAAATCTATGCTCCCAGTAAAAGTTATGTGATACATAAATAAATAAAAAAATACAAGCGAATTAAGTACCTTTTTGAAAGTTTTGAAAGCGAAACACTATGCATACTTCGTCACACGAACATTGAACAATTAAGCTGCTTAACAGCGCTGTGTATTTTCGACATGTTTGCTGTTATACTACGCGCTTTTAAAGCGACAATGTGTGCTGAAAAAATAGTAAAAAGGTTAGGCTTTATAGCAAATTAGTTAAGAGGAATGTTGACTATAGGTTCAGGACCACAGGTAAGCAATACTACGTTAAAGCTGTGCAGTGTTGTGTGTGTGTCCCTGTGGTGAGTAAGGTGGCTAACTTCCAGTGAGGTTGGGTGGGTTCGGGTTTTTGATACTTCCGGTGTTGCAGGCGTTCATAGACTGTATTATCTGTTTAAAATTAAGTTTCTTTGCTACCTTTGTGATAAAAAAAAGTGTGTGTCAGCTTTCAAGGACGATTATCCTTATATTTGAAAATTAAAATGTTGTCATAAATGAATCAAATAATAATTAATTAAATTAATAAAACTTTGAAATAAAAGATGAAATTGAGGCTTGCTATTTGTATCGGTACAGCAATAGCTGGTATGTTCGCTTCAGGCTGTAATATCCCACTGCTGGGCATAGGCTTCTTTCCCCATTTAGGAGCAGAGCTTAATCCACCATGCTGCTCCAATGAGGGTTGGCCGAATATATTCCCTACTATGAGTAACTATCGCTATCAGGTGTACATGAAAACAATCAGGACCGACGGCTTAACGTGTTCTTCGAGGCACGAGCAGAACACCCAGACCACGGCAAACACATGCATGGCCAATACATATGTCTGTTGCGAGCGGGAATCGAACCCGCAACCACCAGCGCAACAGTCACAAACCAGTGCTGTGACCGTTGCGCCAATGTTATCTGGTATATTATTATAATGAAATGAAATGTAATGAAAACATTTAATTCGTCATAAGGTGATATACACACTTAACGAAAGTCAAAATAATGTCATTTACAAAAATAATAATACAAATAAATTGGAAAAATACTAGCTATACCTATCTATACTAATATTACAAAGAGGGAAGATTTGATTGTTTGTCTGCATTGAATAGGCTCCGAAACTACTGAACCGATTTGAAAAATTCTTTCACTGTTGGGAAGCTATCCGCGGGTAACATATAGCCCAGATTATAATTTCAAAAAAATTTGGAAAAAAATTAAATTAAAAAATTAGGAAAAAAAAACTATATTGAAACTTTTTAAATACCCGAGCGAAGCCGGGGCGGGATTCTAGTCTTATATAAACAGATATAATTGCTGTAAAACACCACTCTCAACAACACTGAGTGTCAGTTGTTTCACACGTTTCCACTCCCCGTATTTTTTCATACTACGTTTATTTTTTATTTTATTTATTAAGAAAAGAGTACTCTAAAGAAGCTAATGTAATATTAATTTATCTGTTTGTTGATTTACAAAATTGTTCCGAAACACGCCGCGTGGGCGACTGCCTGTTTAATTTAATGAAACGTTATATAAAGTTATTTTCGTCATTTCTTTTTCGTGATTCATTATTTTTTTTACAAGCTTCCGTTCGTGGCTTTATCTGTGTATAATTTTAAAACTTAATCACATAGTTCTTTAAGCATTAAACTCTATTAAAAAACGAGTGTGCTTTAGGCCATATGACAGAAGTAAAACTTCTTTAGTTACTTCTACAGTAATAATATACGAAACGTAACTGCGTACCTGCCTACCTGTATTATTTATAAATATGTTTATCGAAAAAAAAATGTAGCTATACCAGTCGACTGCTACTTATAACACAAGCACTAAGTTGTTTACTTTAGGAACAGACGACCGCGTGTGTATTGTGTAGATATTTATTTATAAATATTTATATTTATATTTAACTCACTCTCTTTCTCTATCTTCACTAACTTATATCCCTCTCAACTTTCAGTCGCCTCGCCCGATCACTCTTTTCGTAACCTTCTCATCACGCATTCACCAGCTTACTCCAAAAGTCAAACGTGCGAAAAAGTTTTACTTCAATAACAAATTATTGGAACGAAGTTCCTTACGGCAAGCTTGACATTTGGCTGGGCGAGCGAATTGAAAAAAATGTGATACTAAAACCGTAAGAAAAATATATAACGGAAGTGACGTAATATCACTCACACGACTATATAATGTGACGTTTGTAAAACTAAAATATTACTAGTAAACTTTTTTTAAATTATTTATATCATTTTATATTGTCGACAAAAATAAATAAAGCCCTATGTTTTTTTAATTTCACTCAGTAGTTTGAATTATTATTATTTTCTTCGATTTATTTTATTTTACGGTATTTGTTATTTTCTAAAATACTAAATTTCGTAAATACTTTTATGTACTTAATTCAAAACCAATCAACAAAATAAAAAAAAATCAAGAACTAGAAAATATATATGTATAAAATTCAACATTTTTTTTTCAAATTGTGTTGCTTCTATACTATCCGAAGGAACTTCGTTTCTACCTGGTGTCCCATGACACCACATAATTTATTTTTATAAAGATTTGTACATCAAGTTATCGTTATAAACGGTACTGCATCACGAAGGCTGCGTCTAAATATTAACAACGCAAAGCGAACTCGAGTTAGTCAAATGAATTTGTCAATGCTCCGCTAACTAATACGTGACATACATTTGCGTGTTTCGAGGCTAAATTGAACTAAACTTCCTAGTATTAGTTTAGACCTGCTGATTACAGATATAGAACAGACCTAACAAGGAGGTTACATATCACGCTTTGTGTTGCATCTTGATTATCTTAACTATATTTGTGCTAAAATTACTTTTGATTGAGAAGATTGTATTGTGTGGCACTAAAGAATATAACCACCCCCTCTCTTCCCGTGGGTGTCGTAAGAGGCGACCGATGGCGGGATAACCATCCAACTGCTGGCTTTGAAATACACAGGCCGAAGATGGGCAGCAGCGTCTTCGGTGCGACAAAGCGAGCCCTGCGGTCACCAACCCGCCTGCCCAGCGTGGTGACTATGGGCAAAACACATGAGTTCACGTTATTTTTGGCGTAAACTTGTGGAGGCCTATGTCCAGCAGTGGACTGTATAGGCTGTAATGTATGTAATTACTTTTGTGTGTACTTATGTACGCACGTAAGAAGTTATAATTCGTTGGCTTTTTTATTTATTTAAGTAATATATCCACAGGCTTATTATGCCTGTGCTTTTGTTATTCCATATACTCGTATATATATATATTTTTTAACATGCATCGGTACTTCAACGCAACTTTAGAATCCTAGAAGCCCTAATAACTAGTCTAATAAAGTAATTACAATACTACTTAACAATATAAATATGTTTAAGTAGTATTATAATTATTAATTATACATATAAAGTATTTGGTTTCAATAAAAAATTAAATACAGCATTCTTATTTCCTAACAGTATTTAACTGAAAAATTATTTTTTCTTTTATTCAAGTAGGCTTAAAAGTACTTGACGTAACGATTCACGCAGTGAGCAATCATTATAATATGTAATCGAATCTAATTCCGATTTAGAAGGTATGTATATTCTGCAGAGAACTATCGACAAGAAACACCACAGTTTCTCTTAAAAATAATTAACTGTCAATAATTAGATCGCTCATTAGCGATAAGGCCGCCTTTTGTATATCTCCTGTTTTAATTTTTGTAATTTTGCTCATTCTTGGTATACAATGAAGAGTTTTTAGTAGTAGTTTTAGTTATTATTATTATTATTAATTACAAATTTAGTCATATCTTTCATTGTGTGTAATTAATTAGTTAACAATTTAGAAATAAGTATTTATAATATTCAAAAAGTTCGTAATTTGACTAACCCATTGGCACAGTTTGTAGTGACCCTGCTTTCTGCTCGACGATTGTGGGTTCGATTCCCACCCCGAGTCTGGGTGTAAAATAAATATTTATTTATATATGTATATTATTTATAAATATGTTTATCGAAAAAAATATGTAGCTATACCAGTCGTCTGTTACCTATAACACAAGCATTAAGTTGCTTACTTTAAGAACAGACGACCGTGTGTGTATAGTGTAAAAAAAATCGCAAAAAAATTGAATACTTTCAACGTCGGACTTCCGATTTACGGAAGTTGACGAAAGTGAAATTATCAACAGTTGTAATGTAATTTAACAATCACGAATATTATTCTGCAATTTGAAAGTTGTATGTAATATTTACTAGTAACATAAAAAGTTAACAGCAAAGAGAAAGCTGTTTTGATATTGATATTGTGAAATTATTTAAATGACAACACTGACCGCTGACCCAACGACATTCGTCATATTTTATTTACTGGTATACTTGACATATTTTAATAGATTTAGTAATATGGCTGGAAATAAAAAATTTAAGAGATTTGATTCAATCATCCTATCCAACTTTCAAGAATGACCGAATAGGCGCGATACGTAAATAGAATATGAGACAAAAATGACTTCTGATATTTCAAGTTTTAAATCATAAAAAAAGGTAAAGAGAAGAATTTCCTTTGGATGTAATGGTGTTTTGACAAAAGCTTGTGGATTATCCTTACTTCAAATGCGACAATTCTGCTTATTTACGTACCCATTCAACCAAAAAAGGGCTTTATTGGGAACAAAATTTTGAATGGAAATTCAATATCAATATCGATTTGTGTTTCCACCCATACGCTGGCATCGCATAAAAATAGTCGTTTGCTTTATTTTCTGCACTAGTTGAATCTTGAGAGCTTTTAAGGCTAGATCCTTCCGTAAAATCTTTCATAAAGTCGAAGGGTACAACCCCATTTGCTGAGAATGGCTACGGATTGGTGGATTTGGATCATCTTCAACGCTTTTCTGTACAACGGCTGCAGCTTATTCAGTGTGCGCTGTTTGGTGTCTCACGGGAGGAACATTATCATCAAGAGTAAAATGTTAATGGTCCGAAAACGATCCATTATTATTCGATTAGCCGCTCTGAAGGTCGAAAACGAAGTGCGCGAGAGTTTGACGAACAGAACCATTATTTTGATAAAATATTTCAACAATCTGCAAGCGTTGTTCTGGCGTAAGTCTATCCATAATGAAATGTCAAAACAAAAATAAACAAAAAGCAACTATCAGCTGTTAATTAAGTTATCAAATAAAGCAGTGTTGCCAACACAATGCTGTGAACCTCTAAAAAAACCACCATTTACAAATATTTGTCGTAGCTTGGCCATTTGCGCTTGACTTGTGTTTGTTTTTTGAGTAACAATGTTTACGAGATTGTCGAGACCTTATCGCTAAAGCAGCAAGCAAGTGATGACGCTCAACTATTCCCATAGGTAATCTTCTCTATATCAACTTATTCTACCAGAAGGATATCTAGCGCTTAAAAGCAAGAACCTAAAGATACACAATCCTTTCCAAGTCGGCGTCGTAGCCAAAACCCTAAAGTGCTACTGGAACTCAGACTTTTTGATAGACATTCAGAATTGTCAAAACTATAAAAATTGGACATCATATAAGTTGCACAAGTTAGAATAAAATCTTGGGCTGAAACTACTAATAATAATTTCAGTACGTTGGGCCGTAATTCATGGGTACTTAGGTTTGGACTTATGAGGTTAAATTGATTTGATTTCAAGTATATATTTCTGGAGATAAGTAAGATTTTTCCTAGTGATCAATACGAAAGTAACATTTTTTCAAAAACGTCTTTGTTCAACTGTTCCTAAAGTAGGCAATTTGATACCTGAGGCTTAGGTAGAAATGACACAAGAGAGAATTGAAAGAGAAAGAGTATGATAAAATTAAATCAAACCACAAACACTAAACACCATTGCTAAGATACATACTGACAACAATAAGATACAACTGAGGTAGGGCACAGCAGGAATTTCCTGCTCAAAATATGGAGCAGCCCGACTGGGGTAGTACGACTCGTTCCTGTTGGTGAGTAAGGTGACCAGAGCTCCTGGGGGGGATTGGGGATTGGGTCGGCAACGCGCTTTCGATGCTTTTGGTATTGTAGGCGTCTATAAGCTACGGTAATCTCTTACAGCAATCAATACAAAAGTAAAATTGACAGTTGACGTTGTGTTACGTTGTCACAAGAGACAGCAATAACAATGTTAAACTAGCTTAACCCATGTCCTTTAGATAGAGCCACGACACAAATAGAGCGACCCTTGAAGATAAGGCTTATTGATCTCGAAATTCTTAATGTTCATAGAGTGTTAAAACTTTATCTAAAGCTTAACTACGAGTATATTTATTATATAAAACACCCACGCTAAAAAAAGTTGTAACTTCTCTTTGACTAGCTTGTTAGCGCAGTTTGCAGTGACCCTGCTTTCTGCTCCGGGCGTTGGAGTGTGGGTTTAGTATATGTACGTGTATGTGACGCCGCGTTGGCGCAACGGTCACAGCCATGGATTGTACCTGTTGCGCTGGCGCTTGCGAGTTCGATCCCCACACATGACAAACATTTGTATTGGCCATACAGGTGTTTGCCGTGGTCTGGGCGTTTGTGCAGTCTTTGTGGGTTTCCCCACCGTGCCTCGGAGAGCACGTTAAGCCGTCGGTCCCGGTTGTTATCATATACACCTGATAGCGATCGTTACTCATAGTAGGGAATATATCCGCTAACCCGCATTGGAACAGCGTGGTGGATTAAGCTCTGATCCTTCTCCTACATGGGGAAAGAGGCCTATGCCCAGTAGTGGGATATTAGAGGCTGAAGCGTAACGTGTATGTATTCATTTATATTATTGGAATTTATATAATCGTCATAGGCTCTCATAACTCAGTATGAGAATTTAGTCTGGATTTGTCCACGTTCCTATGATGTTTATGATTTTTTTTTCCCATATGGATATTTATTTATTCTTAATCATCGTCCTTATTTATATTATAAAATATCTAACTTCTGTCTGTTTGTGTAAAAGGTTTCTGGTCTGTCCATTAGCTTCGTTCATTTCAAAAATGTAGTTTATGAAAGGTTAAAGGTTACACACTGTCTAACCCTTAACCTTTAAGCTATTATATAACCCTTAAATAAAAGCTAAAATCAAAGTCAAAATTACTTTCAGTCAAGTAAGCTTCACTATCTATTTTGAATGGTCAATTTAACAAACCATAATCATATCATTGCTTAGCATATTCATCATCATCATCATCATTACAGCCTATGTATTTACAGCCTGTGTATTTTAAAGCGAGCAGTTGGATGGTTATCCCGCCACCGGTCGGTTTTTTAAGGTGTAGTGGAACTGTGTTATCCCTTAGTCACCTCTTACGACACCCACGGGAAGAGAGGGGGTGGCCATATTCTTTAGTACCGTAGCCACACAGTAACCTCAGCATATTAATTATAGTTAATTTGAAGAACACGGTCGGCAAACAAGCATAGGTACAGCTCATCTGATGATAAGCGATTACCGTATCTTAGATCGCCTTCAACACTAGAAACATCGCAAGCGCGTAGGCAATCCTACCCTCAATCCCCAAGTGACTCTGGTTACCGTACTTGTCACAGGAACACAACACTGCTTGAAAGCAGTATTATTTAGCTGTGATCTTCTGTAAGGTCGAGGTACCTCAGTCGGACTGCTCCAGATTTTGACCAGGATATTCCCTGCTGTGCCCTACCACAGTTAAAAAAATTTCATTGTCTTTGCGGTCTAATTATCTTCTTTAATTTTAGTTACGTCTTCTGCCTATATATAATTACAATTATTTCAATATTTCAAGTGTTAGTACGACTTTTGTTGGGTTTGGTTTACCCCATAGCGGAGCCGTGTACCGAGGAAGGCATTAGGCTATATTTCTTCAAAATAACTTGTGCGAAACCGTGAAGCATGTCTAGTTTATTATATAATATATCATGTAAGTAAATGTCAATCTGACGAGAAGCTAAAATTGACACGGGAAAATTACGTAGGACGATATATACGTCTATGTATTCAGAATAGAACTAACCCCGGTGACATTTAGAGATAATGAAATTCAGAAGAAAAAGTATTAACAAAAAGTTTAAAAGGTTAAAAAGTGAGCACAAAGAGGTTGACAAAGCGTTCGTTTACCCTGTTTTGTTGCAGTTTTAAAATTTCACGTGAAATTGTAAAGGTTGTAACAATTTATTATTGCTAAAAATAATTTTAAAAAATCATTTTTGTCATATACATATCAGCCAATCTGTAGGGGAGCAGAGTGGTGGATTAAGGTAGAAGTTTTCTTCTACATAGAGAAAGGCCTTTGCCCAGCAGTGGGATATTACAAGTTGAATCGTAAATATTAAATGATACACATTCCAAGACAAGTACTGTGTGGCTACGGTACTAAAGAATATAGCCACCCCCTCTCTTCCCGTGGGTGTCGTAAGAGGCGACTAAGGGATAACACAGTTCCGCTACCACCTTGGAACTTAAAAAGCCGATCGGTGGCGGGATAACCATCCAACTGCTGGCTTTGAAATACACAGGCCGAAGACGGGCAACAGCGTCTTCGGTGCGACAAAGCCAGTACTGCGGTCACCACCCCGCCTGCCCAGCGTGGTGACTATGGGCAAAACACATGAGTTCACGTTATTTTTGGCGTAAACTTGTGGAGGCCTATGTCCAGCAGTGGACTGTATAGGCTGTAATGATGATGATGATGATGATTCCAAGACAAATTAATTACAAATTTGTTACAAGATTTTTTGTTTGCTAAAAATAAAATCAATAATTTTGATACTTTTTTCGTATTTTGTCACATATATATAAATTACTTTATTTAAGCCAATTTTTATATTAGCCATATTTAAGCCAAATTCAACTCTATTTATACATTATTAAAAAAAGATAATGAAATTGAAAATTTCATTGAACGAATTAAATAATTAATAATCTATATAAATAGAAATGAATCGTTGATATGTATGTACGCACTTTATTTCCGAACAATTGCACCGAATCGGGGTTATTTTTTTGAAGTATAACTTCTTTACGAGCGCTTGACTTGGGGATAAGCTGGTGAATGCATTACGAGGTCGTTACGAAAAGTGTGACCGGGCGAGTTGAACGAAGTCGAGAAGGAGATATAAGTTAGTGAAGATAGAAAGCGAGAGAGTTACGTTTCGTAAGTTTTACTTCAGTAATAGTATCAGTAGTTCGTGTGGTCTAAAGCACGCTCATTTTTTTGTGTTCGTTATCGTTAGACCAAGGTAAAAAACGACATATTGATAGCTTGGTGCAAAGCAATGTGGCTTTTATAATTACGGCGGATATTTTGTCAAATGAAATAAGTTAAATACTTAATTTTAATAACCAATGGGCCCATTTCAACGGTTGCGGGGAACTTTATTTGATCGATGATGGTATCGTAGAGATAAAAAATTTTGGTATGTTATACTTTTCACCATCGGATCTATACTAATATTATAAAACTGAAGAGTTTGTTTGTTTGCTTGCTTGAACGTGCTAATCTCAGGAACTACTAGATGATTTCAAGAAAATTTTCAGCGTTAGATAGCCCTTTTTTCGAGGAAGGCTATAGGCTATATATCATCATGCTAAGACCAATAGGAGCGGACCACCAATGAAGAATGTTTATAAAAAGGTCTTTTTTTCCTTTTGAGAGCTTCCCCAGTTAACCCAAAGTAACTATTCCACACGGACGAAGTCGCGCGCAGAAGCTAGTAACATTATATTTACGAGATATTTCTATTCGCAAATCTAAATATAAAATTAGTTCATTAATTGAAGATAAATAAGTCCTAATGGACCATTCAACTTCCTGCTGTTAAAGGCTATTTGTAACTTATGTGTATAAACTCTATTAATAACCGGTAAAACAAAGGTAATTTAAACTTAACCCCGTAAAAATCGTAGCATAAAAGAGAATAAAACTGAATACAAAAATAGCATTAAAAACGTATAAAAGTGAATAAGATAAAAGAAGTAAAGATAGCACAGCTTTACCCTTGACATTGCAGTTCCTAGGTCGCACACACGACTCAATTTTTACCTTAATTAATGACTTCTCCGAGAGATTTTTATTACCAGGTTTTTTTACGGTTTGAATTTTTTTTTTTATTATTAGTTTAGTTGACGACGACAGTACTGGAAACAGTTTAAATATACTTTTTTTTATTGGTTTGTGTCTTATTTTTTTGGTTGTATTTTTAGATATCAATTTCTGTTTTTTTTTTTCAATTGTGAGTTCATAAATTTATGAATGATTAATTTAATAATTTTGAAACGAAAAAAATAGGACATTAATTTTTTTTTTAAATATCCCAAATTTTTTGCATATTTTATAAATTAAATCAAGCGATATTAAAAAAAAAGAAATTAATTGAAACGACACAAAACTTAAAAACAAGCTAATATAATTTATGAAAGATTAATAAACAAACTAAGATAATATATTGTGTCGTATTAAATATATACAATAATTGTTAGAATAATCACTCGAATCTGTTACGAAATTATATTATACAATGTTTCGAAAAAACTAATATGATTATTTTTTTGCTGTTACAAACTATATTATATTAATACAATAGGTAAATTGTCCATGTTAAACAGTGACGATGAGTAAATAGTTTTAGCTAAAAATGTAGTAATATATATTACCATATAAAATATATTTGTAACAAAAATGGCATCGTTTTTTTTAAATATAATTATATAAAATAATGTATTAAAAATTATTGTTAAGTTCCTTAATGAGTTGTACCTTAACCGCCATTTTGGTCGGATCGCTTGATGATGCTTAAAAAGATATCTAATTTAAATGTCATACAATATTCATTATAATTTTTATAACGTGTATATGTAATCTATGTAATAATTTATTGAAAAAGAAATTTAGTAGAATAATAATTGAAATAATATTTTAAATAAACCCGAATCCAGTAAGATTGCTGGTGTAGGCTGGATGAGGATTGCGGAAAACCGGCATGTCTGGCGCAAACGTGGGGAGGCCTATGTCCAACAGTGGGCTGCGATATGCTGAAGTGATGATGATGATTATGAAGTGATTTAATTAAATTAATCGGAAACAACTTAAAGAAAAATAAATAGAATTTAATCAAATTAACTGTATTATTTTACTTTAATTTTTAACATTAATTTCGTAAACAAATTCAAAATGATTTCATTGTATTCACTTTATATGCTTATCAAAACATCCATGATTAAAAAATTAAAAAAATCCTAAAAACATTGTAACAAAAAAGGCTACACTTCCGTAACCCAAAGCCGCAACATGCTAAATTGTGACACGAAAAAAAAATCAATCTTTCACTTCATTCGGATCGAACCACTTTTGACAGCACAGATAAAATACACGAAATTACACTATTTTTTTTTTACTTTTTTAATATATTGCAAAGAGGTTGTATATAATGGGTGTGTAAAGAGGTTTTATGGTTACTTTGTGATTGGTGCTTGTGGGCAGGACGCGCGCGTTAGCCGCGTAGCGGCATCTGTAGTACTGACGTAATGCAGCGGGGATGGGCGACGGGTAGATTTTACCCGGTAATACGGGACAATTTTAATGAAATAGAATATTAACAATATAATTGTAATTACATTTATCTTTCGTCTACTTTTATTACATTGATTTCAAATCAAATTGAACAAATAGTTTATCTTCGAGCTTACTGTCTAAAAAATGTTTAAATTTTTCAAAGTTCTTAAGTATATAATATACTGGAAGCTGTATTCACGATTTAGTTTGGAATTGACATTGCTTTTATGAAAGCCTTAAAGACAAAATGTGCCTACGATAGGCTACGTACTGTACAGTCAATGGTTTCTATACATTTCGGAATGTTTTGGACGTATTGGGAAGTTACAATATCTATAATTTTTGGACTCAGAATTTTCTTTAAAAATTACTTCTCAATAAATAACTAAAAATCTCTCAATAAATAACTAAAATCGATTCATTTAGTTCTTTCAACGTCCATCACATTGAAAGAAATAATTAATCGAAATATACACAGACAGAAAGAAAATGTATGGAAATGAAAATACAATATTTGGTTATAAATGCATGCCACGTGCATATTAACATATAATTATTACTTCCAAATAAATATAACAAGCCTATTTTTTTAAATGCACTCTAGATAAAAAATCACGTTGAAACAAAAATTTAAATTAAAAAATGATAAAAAGGAAGATACAAGCACGACACATGGCAACACTCCGAATTTCGCCGCCCCGCGTAGCTCGTAGACCCCGCCCGCTACGGCGCTACGGCTACGATACGCGTTACATAGACGTATTATATGACGCTACGTCGATTTGTATGTGTCCTATATTGATATATACCTATATACAAATAACTAGCTGTGCGCCACGGTTTTACTCGCATCAGTTTGAAGAAAAAATGCACTAAAATGTTATATAGCCTTCTTCTTCTTCTTCTTAAAATGGCTTTCAGTAGTGTTATATAGCCTATAACCTTCATCGATTAATGGATTATCCAACACAAAAATAATTTTTCCAATTCGAACAAGTAATTCGTTAAATTAGCGCGTTCAAACAAATAGACAAATTCTTCAGCTTTATAATATCAATTAGTATAAATATTTCGGTTGAAATAATTGTTGGTATTGTATGAAGGTTGCTTTTTCTTATTTTTATAAATCATCTAGTAACTACTCAGTAGTATTATAATACTAGATGACGATATATGTTTTCATGATTCAACTCCTAACGTCCCACTCCCACAGGCATAAACCTCTTTTTCCATAATATAATAATAAACTAAAGAAAAAAAAAATCGCCTAAAATGAGTCCAATCATTTTCAAGTTCTGCTCTTAACACATAATGGTCCATTATTTACATGTTCAAGAAGATTTTATAAGTACAAAATATTCCCATTGTTCTTTCCAAGCTCAGGAGGAGAGTAAGGAGTTATAGTCAACACACTAGCGAATGCTTCTGGTGTTGCAGGTGTCTGTAAGCTACGATAATCGCTTACTAAATTGAGGCTTATTAAATTGAGTTGTTAATGTAACTTGAACTTAAACTACTGTTTATTTTTTTCTGATGTTTTTGTATATAATACTAGTATACACACATAGTATAAAACAAAGTCGCTACCCGCTGTCTGCATGCTCAGATCTTTAAAGCTACGGAACGGATCTTGATGCAGTTTTCTTACTTAGAAGATAATTACTAATTAGTACTGCTTTCAAGCAGTGTTGTGTTCCTGTGGTGAGTAAGGTGACCAGAGCTTCAGAGGATTGGGGGTAGAGTCGACAACGCGCTTACGATGCTTCTGGTGTTGCAGGCGTCCATAAAGTACGGTATTTACTTATCATCACGTGGTCTATAAGTGTGTTAACCGACCTTGTCATATAAAAAAATTCTTTCCTTGTTTCGTATAAGACATTGACTAGACCTTATTGACGATCGCAGTTCCATTGCGGATTTGCAGGTAGCATCTCCATTATGAGTAAGACCGTATGTATTGTTGTTCCGGGTTGTAGTATCTGTACGAACACAAATATCTACCCCGAGTGAAAAAAAAATGATGGGTCCATATCTCCATGTTAACACAAGTATAAGCCGGTTTGTGTTAAAAACAATTTTCTAAGAACCTATCTAAGCACCTACAAGAGAGGACCTTTGTCAGTACGCAAAATAATAAAAAAAAAAACAAAAGCAAATATTTTCTCTTACATAGAGAACCAATACGTAACGAATGGAACACATAAATATATTGTATGCACAAATACACATAAAAAAACGAATATAATATATGTAGTAGGAGAGCTAATATCTATTTTTGTGTAGACATTTGAGGCAAGCTGAAAACTTGTTACATACCTCTCATATAAAAATTTCATATTGCCTCGAATATATTTTCGGTAAGAAATTTTTTTAGAGTTAATTTAGCCCTGTTACTCACCAGCCAGGTCTGAAGTTCCGTGTTGGGGTATAATAGGATAGGTATGTGACAAGTTTTCACCTTGCCTCAAAAACCTACCCGAAAATTAGTGCCAGCTCTCGGACTAATAGTATTATTATACATGAAACGAAATAGTCTCAAGTAAGCTGTATGTGCCTATAATTAAGGCAACACTCAATTTGTTTGTAGCCTGGTGTTAATTACTGTGAAGATATTAGTGTCTACCTTGTTGGCGCATTATTATAAATAAATAAATACATACACATGTGTATACTAAACACAATTTATTAATTTTTAACAAAGATAACATACACATGTGTATGTATGTGTTTGTGTGTGTACACAAAAACACATTTGCAACACAAACATAACATACATAAACACGTATATAATAGATTAGATAGTTATATTAGATTATTAGATAGTTAAACGTTTACCGCAATAAGATTTTTCTTCCATTAAATCCCTGTTAAATAATAAAAGGTTATTGGCATATTTATGTGAAAAACGAATAATATCGGAGTCATAACGAGCGTCTCGTTTTCCACTCTCGTCTCGATGTGCATCAACGCAATCCGCCCCTTGGTCCCCTCGACGCGTCTGCCTACAGGATGATAGCGATATTTGATGTCATATTATTTTCATCTTTTTACGCGATTAAGTTTTTCTTGCTGTATCCTACTTCATGACATAACACATCTATAAAAATAAATAAAATTAGAGTGTCTGTTTGTAATATTAAAATAACCGCTTGTTACTAAATGCATATGGATGTATACACGATACATATACCAAAATTAAAACTTAAAAATTTTTGTCTGTCTGTCTGTCTGTTTGTTCCGGCTAATCTCTGAAACGGCTGGATCGATTTTAACGGGACTTTCACTGGCAACCACGCGGACGAAGTCAGGGGCACAGCTAGTTTTCAGTAACATTGGTAGCTACATGTTAAAATTGAATTTTGAAATTTTCAATAATTAGAACAATAAATAAACCTTACCTACTATTTTTGAAAAGATATGTAATGAAAATAAAATGTTTTATTTTGTCCTAAAATATATTACCCTTGTAGGCCTACCCACCGTGGCTCGGAGAGAACGTTAAACTGTCGGTCCCGGTTATTACCATAGATACCTGCTAAATATATCCTCCTACACGGAGAAAGAGGCCTATGTCCAGCTGTGAGATGTTACAGGCTGAATCGATCAAGTAAATCCACGTTTTTAAACGATAATCACGGGAACAAAAACAACATACTCTGTTGGGGGAATTTAGGGGGTTTATAATGTATATGGCAAAGCAAAGTTAGCGGGGTCAGCTAGTCTTATATATAAAATACTCGTGTCACAATGTTAGTTACAATACTCCTTCGAAACGGTTGAACCGATTTTTATGACATTTTATGTCCAGTGTCAGACCTACTCGATATACATATCGCGTAGGTCTGAGAATCGACCAACATATATTTTTAATACCCCTAAGTTATAAGGGGGGGATTAAGAGGGCTTATAACATATATGGCAAAACAACGTTTGCAGGGTCAGCTAGTATATGTATAGTAATTGTGTTTGCAGGCAATTGAAGAAAAACCGACTTCAATTATAACTACAAGTAATACAACGTAGGTAGACGAAAAAATAGTCAAGTAAATACGCATTATCAAAGATTACTCCAAAAGTTGTAATCAGATCTCGATGAAATTTAAATGTGACCACATGATAAACATCGGCTTTCGATTAAATTAAAAAATCATCAAAATCGGTACACTCAGCAAAAAGTTATGCGGATTTTTGAGAGTTTCCCTCGATTTCTCTGGGACCCATCATCAGATCCTGGTTTCCTTATCATGGTACCAAATTAGGGATATCTCCTTCCTAACAAAAAAAGAATTATTGAAATCGGTTCATAAACGACGGAGTTATCCCCGAACATGCATAAAATATATATATATACGGTCGAATTCAGTAACCTTCACCTTTTTTTGAAGTCGGTTAAAAAAGAACCCCAGCACTGAAACTTTTACAAAATGTTATTTAATGAATTAAATATCTAATATTAATAAACAACAAAATTTTCACGAACATCCTGTGTTCGGAGGGAGCGAACGTTCGAGAGAAACGATTTTATATTACGTTCAGGAAATTCTATCGTATTTTCGTTAAAAAAGATAATTATTTCGTTCACAATGTTTCTAATTACTACTTCTACTATCATTGTAAGTCAATAAAGGTTATAATTATATAGGTTTAATTATTGTTTATTTATTGGCTATATGTATATTTTTAACAAACGTAAAGTAACACTCTAAAGTGTAGTAATATATTCTATCACTCCAAAATTTGTCGTTTATCTATCGCATGTCGCAAGTGTTCCGCGGTATTTGTGTACATTGATCTGTGTATTAATGTTAAAGTTTTTATTCACTAAAGTTGCATCGTGGTTTCATAAAACCACACTTTGTTTAAATAAAATAATAATTAAAAAAAAAAACAAAAAACCCGCCTGCGTGAAGAACAACTAATAGAAAATCAACTGAAAAAGCTGGAACAAGATCATAGTCCTTCGAAACTTTATGCAACGTCGTACATAACATGCAGTCGGAGACATGCACAAAGAGAGAATGATTTGACTTATCCTTCAATTTCATGCCTCCGACTGCATATTATCTATGACGTTGCATAAAGTTTCGAAGGACTACCTTATTAATATATTTTAAATGTACAGCAAAAAATGTTTGATACTGTTTCTATTTATTTCGCTGACTTTGTGTGCATATTGAATTTTTATCTTGTTCCAGCTTTTTCAGTTGATTTTCTATTAGTTGTTCTTCACGCAGGCGGGTTTTTTGTTTTTTTTTTAATTATTATTTTATTTATGTCTTTTTAGTCAGACAAATTACGTAATCGGTTCAATTAATTAAAACAGTTTACATCATGTGGTTGATTAAGTAAATTTTTAGGGTCAAGAGAACTGATAGCAAGCCCGGAGAAAGATCTCACTCTGCTCAAAGCAACGTAAGCCTGACCTTTAGCAAATAGGTGACTGCTTAAGTCAACAACTATTAGTTTTAATATAATGAAATTATTATTAAAATTATTTGTTTGTATTTGGTATTATGTATTTGTTATTAATTTTATTAATGTAATTGTAAATTGGTGTGACATTTATTAATTTTTATTTGTAATTTTAATTGTATGTTTTTTTTTAACCATTGTATTTTATTTGAAAGGCTACACCCCGAAGTTGATCGTCGCCTAGGAGGCGAGTTTGACATGGCATAGGCGTGCGAAAGAGCAAAGTCCACATTTTTTAAACTTTAATATTGTATTTCTGTCTTAGTATTACGGTAATAATAATCATGATATACCTTTTTAAAATCCTTGTATTGTGCCCTTCAATTTGATACCCATATTTTTTTTATTTTTTTCATTAAATACAATGGCTTCGCACAGCCGCCATGTTTGATTTTTTTTAATGTCACCTATCTAAGAACACTTGGGCAGCAAAGACGAACCTAACGATACCTCAGTTATGTAAATCCGTTTAGTGGTTCTGGAAATATGAGGTAGTAAAGAATATTACATACATACATACATACAAGATACGCGCGAAAAACATAACTCTCCCTTGGCAGTCGGGTAATAATTGATCAGAAGATTGATGGTCTCTACTAATGTCAGGAATGGTCTATTTTGACCAGAGAATTCGAATAGTGATTCAACGGGTAAATGCTGTCAGCGTTCTCTGCCACCATTCCACGCAGACATTATATCCGAAATAATTTTTGTTAGAATTATCTTTAAATGATGAGTTTTAATGTTTAGATATACTTAGTTATATTGATTACTAGCTGTGCCCGCAACTTTGTTCGCGTGGAATTTAACAAAATAGTTATCGTTCAGTTCGCAGAGTTATAAAATTAAATAAAAGTAGCCTAAGTTACTCCTTATCACATCAGCTATCTGCCGCTGAAAGTCCCGTCAAAATCGTTCCAGCCGTTTCAGAGATAGTTAACGGTCTAACTGTCAAAATGAGTTATTAATAATTTTTCTATCAATTACAATAAAAAAAGGAAACTACATAATTATAATTTATTTATCACGTCTTTCAATACGTTGTTATAAAACCATCAAAACACCCCAAGGACAATCGCAAATTCTTAAATTAAATTTCAAAATGAATATTTATAAATAAATAACGCATAAACGTCGAGACAGATTACGTTGTCACGTCTGTTATTATAAGCGGGAAAACCACCCCTAAACGAAGGGGTTGCAAATCCCTTGATACACCGTGACGCCCCTGGAGTACGCACTTCCTTCGTACCCTTAAAGATTATATATTACTTTTAAACATTATTATAATTTTTTAAACTATAATTCCATCATGATTTTGTTTCTGCAATAAAATTAAGTAGCACTGGTAGGTGTCAATATACGGCCTAAAAAACTCAATGGAAACACATTTTTTTTTCGCTATTGATAGAAAAATGGAATTGACAAAAAAATGTTTGGTGTTTTGATGTATGAGTAAAAGTAATATGGAATATGAAGTCGCATGAACGCCATATATTTGTTTTTACGCTACACATATTTGTTTCAGGTGACGGTTTAGACCTACGGTGACAATGGCTCCGAGAACACGTATGACCTCGAAATTCCTCGGAGTTTTACTACGCTTGAACTCAATAGTGCATTTAATAGTACATATAGGGCTCTACCGTCACGAGCCGCATGAGCTCTACAATGGCGTAGCGTGTCCCCGGGCGAGACGCGATAGAGATTAGCAAAATGTCCACGATTTTCAGCAATTAAAATAAAAAGAAATCAAAATCACGCCTGCAATGCTACGTAACATTAACAGAGGGAGTGCGCAGATATCACGTTTATTTATTCTTCATCAAACGCGCCGCAATATCCAAGCTAAAAAAAATAACACACAGCCGGTCGGTCATCCACTACCTTCTAAGCTCCTACTGTAGACGAACTAGAGTCCCAATGTTGGTAACAGTGGTGACGGGGAGAACGACGCAAAGGAGACTGCGTAGCAAGAGCGCAACGCGAGAAAAACGACACTCAACTCAAATTGACCTTAATACCAACTAGTCCATAGTGTAACGCTTAGCTAGTGGGCGTATCCTCGGTCCATCGGGCCAGAAAGAAATCGCCCAGAAGTAGTTACTACCGGAGAGGAAGAGGCCGGGTAGGCTGGTGTAGGCCTAGAATCCCGTACTCAGGCAGGCCCTATCATGAAGACCTCCGACGTGAACGTAACCTCACAATCTATAAAATATAAAGTTCTTCAATTAACAAATTATATGATGTAAAAAAATATCACCTTATCAGAATAAACAGAAATCACGTTGAAAAGCTTACATTAAAATACGAATGTAAAACGTTATAAATATTTTGTACTAAAAATGTGACGTCTATTCGTCTAAAAAATATTCATGTTATTAAAGACACTAGACACTCAGGTAAGGCAATAAATTTAGATATGCCTAAATCCAATCCCGTTCCATGAATGGAAACTTAAAATTGAAGCTTAATACTGTTGTGGTACTGTTTTATTAATATATTCACTTGACTGAATTTCTAAGATCGCAATTAAATACGCAATAAGTATAATTTCGAAACATTTAAATTTAATACAAACTATTTTTACACTTCACTCGATAAAATATTTTATTTAATTTAATACTCATAATTATATTATTACATTACAATACAAAATCGCTTTCCGCTTTCTGTTTATGCTTAGATATTTAAAAAAAGGAAACTATATTGTACGGGTTAACACACATTGAGCAATATGATTGTTTTGCTAATTAGTAACCTCTTTAATTTAGCTGATTTATTACGAAATTGTTATTTGACTGATGCAGATTTCTAATGAAAGTTGTTATTTGTTTGCTACGAATGATGTCAAATGACGTCTGTACTTCTGTCTATATATACTCAAAATAATCATAATAAACTTAGTGTTAGATCGACTTTCATTGGGTTTGGTTTCCCTTATAACCTTCCCTCACATGTCATCTCTCACTCAACCATAGACTGTTCCATACATATATAAGTAATTATAATTTATTTACCACGTCTTTGATGCGGTTTTATTTAGAAAATAGATTCCAGATGAAGGTTTATATGTATAATACATACATAATATAGTGCGAAGCCGGGAAAGGTCGCTAGTGTGTTATATTTTATTACAAAAAAATATACCAAAATGGATGGCACGCGGGGTTTCCCGTTACATTCTTTAGTCTGTCTAAATTAATTTTTTTTTTTTTTTTTTTGAATCTGCATTTTATTTTCTAACCTGTATTGTGGGCAGATAAAAGTACAAAGATGCTTAAACTGGCCTAGTGATATTCCTCTTGGGACCAACAGCTGAACCATAACATCAAATCAAACATTCTTTTTGGTGTATTAGTCACACAGCAGACCAAAGGATTCTTCACCGCTTAAAAGGGAAATGACCTATTATAGATCGACTGCCTGCGAAAGCTCGAATGTGATAAAATATTCAATATATCGATAAAATATTCTGTTATATTTTAATTTAATTAATTAAAAAACACTGATATTATATTATACTATATTAATAATATGATATTAAACCTATACATTGGTATTATGATAGAAAACCTAGGATAAGTACATAAGTTAGAATATATTTTTTTCACAAATTTAGAAAGTAGCTGCATTTTATTCGTTAAACCTACGAGATTAAAATAAAATTACTGACGCTAGCGCCATCTTCACTTGAATGCCAGCAACAGAATGGTTGCTAACTAAACTCGTCTTACGTACGATTTAGTTCTTATAGTAAAATATAGATGGCGGAATAAATTTCAAGTTTTATTTTTTATTATTAAGTATTGATAAAAATTGAATTATCTATTTGTTTTAATTCAGTTTAATAGTCACATATTTTAAAGTTGCGTTAGAAATAAATTTTTACATAAAAACAAACAATTAGTTCAACTATTTACACCAAGCTACTTGTTAAATGTGTCTAATGAATTAGGAAACTAATTATTCAAGACATTTACATCTATTATCACCATTAGCGTTTGGGGTCATCAACATTAACGTTATGAATCACAAATACGTAACGGTTAACATATGCGATGCCTATCCTTTGTTGAACTAAAACGTTATTAATATATAGCCATTTTAATATGACATTAGTAGCAGTAGATAGGTATTCGTTTTAAATAAGTTAATTCATGTCTATATTTAGAACTTTTCATATAAAACGATGTCTGTTTTCGAATTGACCTTACTTTGACTAATGACGTCAGTCACGGGTTACGCATTTCAAGGAATATCGCACCATGCATTACGCGGTCTTTTGAGTCATAAATATTTTCAGTTGAATAACGTGAAATTTTTACGAAAATAAGAGACGATACTTATTATTCGAAGACTCGAGGTAGAATCATTCATCATATTTAAATTAAGAATATTGTTTTTAGAAGAAAAAATGTGAATTTTTTTAATTTAAGAGACAGACGAAAAAAAGAGGTTGTCACATATTTGAAAAATTACCTTTTTGATGGATTATTTATAGGTCTTCACGAGTATTATAATGTAGCTTAGTAGTATACTGAAAAAGACTGTAGTCAACTAAAAAACAGGTTTGAAAATAGTGGTAACGAGTAACACAGGTTCCCGCTTCTTCCCCTATTATTGATAGTATTTTTATAGACCTTTTTAACACAATAGAGTAAAAAAAATACGAATTATTAAAATAATATTCCACATAAATAAGAGATGACTTACATTGTGGTTGAATTTATAAATGTTTATTTTTGTTGTTGGTTTCTTTCATCCAAATTTAATCGTAAAATGACTTTCGTCGTAAAATGATTTTTTTGTTTACATGATTTACGACCGTTTTAAATAACGTAGGTATATGTATAGTCTCTGGTTTTGCCTACTAGCGATAGGTTCTTGACACAATTTATATGGAGCTCCAAATACGTCAAAATTCTATCTCTAGCAAGCAAATTCAGAGATGGATTGAATATATAAATTGGTTTAGCCTCGTTAGCTTCTTTAAGCCCGGTCCTTCAATCGAGCTGGTGTTATTATCACGTAGCACCAAAACAACAGAATTATGTCATGATTAACCTAAATAGGGAAGAAACGTTTTAGAAACAAAGTAACTTGAGCAATTATAGTACATGTTAGGATAATTAAGTAGACCAAATATAGATAACCAGATCATATAAAAAGATTAGCGACTATAAAACTGCGCTATAGTATATAAATGCAAGTTTGAAATATATATATATATATATACATTATGGATATTTGGTTTTGACAAACTCCGTAAACGTCGCCTTTATACCTATATATATTTTTATTACTGTCAATTATTGACTGTTCATCAATACATCTTTAATATAAAAATGAGCCGCTGAATGTGTGGCTAAGCGCAAAACTCGAGAACGGTTGGGCCGATTTCGCTAATTCTTTTTTTAAAATATTCCTTGAAGTACGAGGATGGTTCTTACGGAGAGAAAAATTCTAAAAAAAAAATTTAAAAATTTCCTGAAAAAGTCTAAAAACAACACTTTTCTATACTCCCATTCAAAAGATTTGTGATAATACTTAAAAGTCAATTTGAACTTTAATACCATACGATAAAGTTTGTGTTAGGCGATACGAAGTTCGCCGGGTCAGCTAGTATTATAATAAAAATGTAACAGACAGGCTGTCTGTACATTGAAGATATATGAGAAAAAAATATTATTATAGCAGCCTTTATCAACGCAAATATAACCCAAAACAATGATTTTTAGAATTTTTGTCTGTTTGTATGTGCGTTTGTGCATGCTAATCTCAGAAACGGCTTATTCGATTTAGATGCGGTTTTCACTAATATTGTGCAACATTTAGTATTTGTTTCATGTAAATCGGTTCATAAATAAATAATTGTGTTTGCTCGCAAACGAAAAAAAAACCGACTTCAATTACATCGAAGAGTAATACAACGTAGATCGACGAAAAAATAGTCAAGTAACTACGCGTTATCAAAGATTACTCAAAAAGTAGTTATCAGATCTCGATAAAATTTATATGTAACCACATGATAAACATCAGCTTTTGATTAAATTAAAAATTATCAAAATCGGTACACCCAGTAAAAAGTTATTGCAAATTTTCGAGAGTTTCCCTCGATTTCTCTGGGATTCCATCATCAGATCCTGGTTTCCTTATCATGGTACCAAACTAGAAATATCCTCTTTCCAACAAAAAAAGAATTATCAAAATCGGTACATCCAGTAAAAAGTTATGCTGTATAATACAACGTAGGTCGACGAAAAAAGCGTCAAGTAAAAACGCATTATTAGATATAACTCGAAAAGTAGTTGTTAGATCTCAGATAAATTTAAATGGGACCAATTGGCACACACTACCTTTCGATTAAAACAAAATTTGTCGAAATCGGTCTACCCGGTCAAAAGTTCTGATGTAACATACATAAAAAAAAAAAGTACAGTCGAATTGAGAACCTCCTCCTTTTTTGGAAGTCGGTTAAAAATTTATGACAATTTAAAGAATTATGTTAACATGTAAATACCCAAAATGCGGACGAAATCGCAGGCGCAGCTAGTAATTTATATAATTATAGTTAATATGCGTGTAAAAGTTAATGCCCGATAAAATGACCATCTTTTAGGTTATATTTATCAATTTATCAATTATACGATTTTTAATATAAATACGTTGAACTGGATAACCTGATTTCATTTTAAACGAGTTTTATTTATTTTTTTCATGCAAACCAATGATTAATGTAGTGTAAAAGCGTAAAAGCATACATAAAAATTATAAATTTGCATTATAAGACGATACTTCACTAAGATATATTACCGATATCGTGTACCGTTAGTACGTTAAACTTGTGGATATAATAACGGTTTTATATCTACTTTTATTTATTATAATTTGATACATTTTGCATTTATCTATAGTTGTTTATTATAAAACTGTTGATGGTTCAGTTCTGTAAGAAATCAAATCAAAATCAGAAATGAATAAATTCAAGTAGCCTTCAAAAGCACTCTTGAACACGGTGTGTACAAGACCGCGCTTTTGAATTGTGACTTATTAGTTAGTAGACATTATCTGTCAAAATACATGTCAAATGCTTACCCAATAGCAGAAGGAGAATAATATTTTTAAGGACCTTTTTTAATCGATAATAAAAGCCTTTTGGTCTTTATGTTAGTTTATTTATTCTCTGTCTGCATCTTGGTCGCGCATAATATCAAAACTACTGGATGATTTCAAACAACTGGCCATGATTTGAGTTTGGACTCGGACGGAGCTTAGACATTGGAAAGCTTTTATTTCTATCCTTTTGGAGAGAGGATAAAAATCTAAATATGTAAACGTAAATGAAATAATGTGCTTAACTGGCTAGCAAATAATACCTATCTATAACTTTAAAATTTATCCTCCAAAAACTTAAGTTAGCTATATAATGTATATACTTGTTAAAATTAACTACTGAATAGAGATATTAGATGATTTAAGTTTACCTAAATAAAAAAAATGCGACAGTTATTTAAGCTTAATAAGCCTAAAAAACTAATATAATGGTTTGCCCGCAAACGAAAAAAAACTGACTTCAATGTACATCTCCAAAGTAATACGACGTTTTTACTCGAGAAAAATGAATACAGTAAGATTAGGGATAACTCTCCTAACAACCACGTTACAAGCACCAGCTTTCGATTAAAAAAAAAAGAATCATCAAAATCGGTACGCTCAGTTAAAAATTATGAGTGACATACAAAAAATACAGCCTAATTGAGAACCTACTCCTATTTTTTTTTGAAGTCGGTTAATTTTTTTTTGCAACATCACATTTGAGTCATGTAATCTATTATAATAACACAAATAGGTAACGATAAATTACTAAGCTCAAGTATTTTACAAATGAGATAACTTACAAAATAATATCGTACGACATTCCTAAGAATTGCAGTAATAAGGAAGTAGGATCTGAAGAGCTAGCCTCTCGTCCCGCATCAGCCCACAGCCGCGTCGAACTAAAACTTTCGCAATTTCTGACTCCCACACATCAAGGATCAAGTGACACAATTTCATGGACGGCACCAATGAATTGCTTTTAAACGATTTTAATTGGACACACGGCAAAAAATTATTATGATGAATTAAATAATTGTAGCAATTAGTTCATATTAAACATTTTATAAGTTTAACAACAGAATGGTCTCAGTAATCTGTGCTATTAATTTGCGCCAAAAAAAAATCGACTTCCTTTGATATCGACAATTAGTATTTAAATGAGAACACATCACTAGTTCAAGTCAATTAAATACTCATTTATTCAGATCGTGGTTTCCTTATCATGGTACTAAACTTGGGATATCTTCAAACAAAAAAAGACCTTTCCAACAAAAAAAGAATTATCAAAATCGAAACATCCAGTAGAAAGTTATGTGGTATAATACAACGTAGGTCGACGAAAAAAGCGTCAATTAAAAACGCATTATTAGATATAGCTCGAAAAGTAGTTGTTAGATCTCAAATAAATTTAAATGGGACCAATTGGCACACGCCACCTTTCGGTTAAAAGAAAATTTGTCGAAAGCGCTCCACCCAGTCAAAAGTTCTGATGTAACATAAAAAAAAAAAAAATACAGTCGAATTGAGAACATCCTCCTTTTTTGGAAGTCGGTTAAAAATTTAAACTTAAAGTGAAAGTATTCTGTAGTGTACTACTTACTAATTCGGGAAACGAACAATGATCGATGAATTTCAAATAATCGATTATGGGAACAGCGTCCAGAGAGGAGATCCGTGTGAAAGTTACATAAAGATTTTACGATATCTAGTTAAGGATAACAACGCTGTACTAAAATAGATTACATCTCGAGGTGAACGATCTCCGCTTTTAATGTTCTCGTAAAAATAATAAGACCGATTTAAATTTGTGACGCAAGTTTTCAGGAAGTAATAAATGTTTCGGACATGTGTGGTGATCTTTTTGCATTTCGAAAAAAGGGCAAGTTTTTGTTGGATATATTCCAAGATTGAAGCTAATTAAATGCATTTTTTATTGTAAAATTGAATTAATATATTACTGAAGTATTCAATTCTCCTTATTAATTACAATCACTAAGAAATATTGTTAAAGTAGGTATTATATAACAGATGCAATGGTAATTGCCAGACTTGTACTTATTAATACGCAACTCTTCAGATGATTTAATTATGCAATACTTGAAATATTCCGAACAATAGTTCGGAATATTTCAAGTATTGCATAGTGTGTTCCAGTATTATAATAATAATATCCATCAAAGCGCTTATGAACATAATACTTATTAAAATTTAATTACCCATTTTTGAATACAAAAGTGTTATCAAATGAATCTCAAAGAGAAACATGTTCACATTTGACGAATACATTGTCGCGGACTGCTGGCTATCATGATGTAATCGGACTGCCTTGCCGAGGAGCCCTTTACAAAGGTAAGCCTCAATTTGACCTCCTTTTCTAAATATGGTAAAGTTTTGTAAGACTACGAGACTTTTTTATTGCTTGATAACTATTTTCTTCGATATCGTTAACCTTGTCTCGATTCTTTCGGTTTTGGAAACTTTTTGCATAAAATAAAGGACGTTGCTATGTTACGAAATAATATACAACTTTGTTGCAATGTTGACTGTAATTTTTTTAATATTTAAAAAATATGAAAAAATAGGAATCTAGATCTTAACTTAATTTATCTTCAAAAAATTAATTATATCGATAAAAAATCCCGTCCTATTTCAATATTTCGAAACGATGAAAACAAAACAACTATTTAAAAAAAACAGATAAGCATAAATCGTAATGCAGTAACAAATAAAGTATAGACATTTATGTTTAATTCATTGCACAAGTCTTAGAGCGTATCCTGGGTGGGCAAACGTTGCAGATGTCAGGCAAATAACGAATTAATGCCGCACATTGCCGTCAATTAAATCACTTGTAACTCGCACCATGCTAGGCCTATCTACCCACATGCTTGTCCTCTCGTTTACTTTATACACGTCGGTACATTTCACTGGAAACCACGTTAAAATTAGAATATCCGTTCGACAGTTCTTAGACGAAATGAATTCAGTGCGTTTGACTTGTGTTAGTTAAACTGTTCCTTTTTGTGGTGTATATTTTAATGCAAATTTTGTCGTGTATTGTGCGTGTGTGTATAATTTGTCGTGCGATGCTGTGTGTAGTATAATTTTATCTTAATTTAGTTACTTTAAATACTACATAATAATTTTTTTACGTTTTTCTAGTAAGATAGTAATTTTTTTTTATTTTATGTTGACTATGATGAAAAATATTGAAGTTATTTTTTTTCTCCACTACAATGTAACCGTATTAGAAGCTTAGAATCGATGATATTTTAAAACCCAAGCTGAGTGTCCTTAATAAAACTTTTCATAATCGATTCCCTTGTACTTACAAGATGATTATGTAACTAAAATCTAAGGAATATAAAATTTCTAGTAAAACGATGTCTTTGTTGTAAAGATGAGTAATAAAATAACATCAACATAATCGCACGATTATACTACAAGTAAACGTAAAAGAAAAAGTTTTATTAATAAATTCGATTAAACATGCATGACTAAATCGTTCTATCGATAAGTCTAAAGAGTTCATATGAAACATTCTCTAACATATGCAGAACTGAAGCTAGTTCAAAAGTAAACATAAAGCGTAAACACCAAGTCTAATGACTCACAATGACGAAGTTTTCATTATCATATCACAACCACAGGCATACGTTAGTAGCGATCTGCCACTGAGAGCTAAGTGTCGTATTTTTTAACTCCATGTTACACTATACGTTGCATTTTTATAAGTGATAATTATATATTTATTTTATATTAATTCCAAGGCTGATTTAATGAGTGAACGCGAATGGTGACACAGTTCAGCGGTGTCGCGGACAGACAGGATTGTGCGTATTTTCCTCAACGGCAAGAACAAAGGGACCTTATTAGCGAATTTGTTTAACACTTTCCAACGACCGACATACTAGCCTGTTGATCTAGACACGTGAATGGTGTATATGTGAAAACGAGACGATGAGAGCGATCGCGGCGCGCGTGTAAAAAAAATCGAATGCAAAAATGATTAAAAGGAACGGTGATAATGTATTTGCGATCGCGCCGAGCAACAATCAGTGTCAAGGCGGCCGGAGCTCTGTCTCGCTCTGTCCCGGCGCGGCCACGAGGATCCCGCGAGCCACTGCCGCTAGAATGACGCAGCCTGACGCGCATCAAAACACTAAGGAGACGAACATCGCTCTATCAACTTACGTCGAAAAGTGGAAAAATAGATACGAAGATGCGGAGAGAAGGCACAAAACATACCTTCTCAAATCCGAAAAAGGTTCGTACTATTCATTTCAAGGCGGAAATCTATAGTTTTTCCCACTTTTTTGTTTTGCTTACTGCGCATGCTCGGACCAGCTGCCCGCTGGGTCATATGCAAACGAAAGTGCGAATAAAAACCCTAGTCCCGTATTTGTCGGATTATGATAGGCGATAACCTGTTGCTTACGCATTATGTATTCTTAAACTTACCCGATACACATTACCAAGTTAAGTCCTCTAACTCTAACTTTGCATATTATTGAAAATAATCGTTCAAGTTGTGATTTATGAACAATTTGTAGGATTTTTATATAAAATGGAACATTATTTCTGACTTATAATTATCGATATTCTACTGCGCAATACACCTGGCGTAAATTAACAAAGATTTAAAAAGTTGATAAGTACACTATTGACTGCTGTGTAACAAGAATTTCAATATTTTTTTCTTAGAATTATTATATCGACTATAAGTTACGCAACACTATTATACACGTCATTTTTTATGATTTACTTAAATGTCAAAATAAAAACTAATCTTCGCAAGTTCGCGTTTAAAAGTTAAATTATTTATGAAGTTAAATCTGAAATTTAATTTTATATTTACGAAAAACATACATATTAGTTTAATCATTAAAAAGTTATTCAAATAAATGTTATAATATTACTTTTAAATATTTGATTTACGTTGATTTCATGTAACAAATCAATATTAAGGTAAATATAAATTATTATAATACTTAATTTAGATAATTGAAAGTGGATAGTTCATCAAAAACATGCTTAAATATATAAATTAGTTATAAAAATACTTTTCATGGAATATTATTTTTGAATAATATTTATAACCAATTTATAGAACAAAATAAGGTTATATGTTATGTGAATTATTGAAATATGAACAGCAGTTATCAATTTATAATTTTTTAAATAATTTTCTTGTGTTTTTATTCCTTACAAATTGCTTTTCTTATATATATTTCTTCATATTTCTTATATATATTTCTTTAGCATTTTGTGTTTTAAATATTATGCTTTCTCGGTACTGTTATAATTATGTGTCGCAAATGAAAAAAAAAATAACTAATTGAATATAGGAAACACATATGAGTTCATCCCATTTTTGGCCCGAACTTGTGGAGGCCTATGTCCAGCAGTGGACTGCGATAGGCTGAAGTGAATTAAATATGCTTTATTTGGGATAACTGAAAAAGTTCTTTCTTTTGAGATGTTGATCAAATATAAATGAGACACACATGAAGCACCGACTTGCCACTTGACTTTTTTATGACTTACTGCTTCTATTTAACTAATTTTTTGTATAGCTTAGAAGTGGTATGTGGTATTTATGGTTTAATTTCTGCAATTGTCTCAAAATAAATTAAATGTATTTGTTAAAAGGAAACATAATAGATAAAGCTTATTATTCAGTGCAGGAGTACATTGATGATAAAGATGTGTGATGTGTGACGCTGTATTTCATGCAAGATATTACTTTATTACTAAACATTTATATATTATTTTTAAAAGAATAACTGCGGAGTTTCTTGACGATTATTCTCTGCAGAATTTACATTCTGAGTAGTTACACTTAAAAAAAACAATCACTCAAAATTTTAATTTGCAAAATGACGATTCAAAAGTACTTTTGAAGCATATTTAAATAAAGTTATTTTTTATTTGATTTGCTTCTCAATATGTGAAATTATAAAAATAATTATAAATTTGAAATGGTTACTGTTTTTTTGAATATCGTATGGTTACTGTTATACGTTTAATAGTAAACAAGATGAAGTATTTTGTGATTGATTATTATATTTTTAGTTTCAAAGCATTTCAAATATTACAACAGTTTTATATTATATAACTAATGCACATGTTTTTGTTATTGTAATATTGTGTATATTTATAATCAGACAAACAAACTTTCTTATTTTAACTATTTATTTAATTTGTGAAGAAAAGATTAATGTTAGATTTTATTTTACTTTTTTTTTGTAATACAATTTTTTTTCTACTTTTAAAAGGGATTTAAATAGGCTCACTAAATAATAAGCATAGTTGATATAAATTATGGAAGTTCTACCACATCAGCCGTATTTTTTAGTTTAGGTTAGTATTTAGACTTTCAGTTAGAAAAACATGGGTGTGGTATGGATGTAAGTATATATCAAGTCACTTCAGTTGTTATTTTAAACAATAATAAAAACAAATTTATTAGTAAAACTTTACTATTATTATAAAGAATTACTGATTCGAATTTAAAAAAAAAATCTTAGTGTTAGCCCATTTTTCTAGGAAGACTATAGGCTATATAATATTATTCTATGACCAAGAAGACCGAAGCAATTAAAAATGTCTCAAAAACGAGCAAAAATTATATCCATTTAAGCATAACATATGTGATAATATGGAAATTTGTTTGCAAGTAAAGTTGTTAGCATCAGGTTGTGTATAATATAACAATAAATTATAGCTATTGTGTCAGTATTCCTAGTAATTGTAGCGTCAGTTCATGTAACTGGAATTTATAGTGAGGTAATTTTCTTATCAGTTGTGAAAATTATCAAAGATAATGTAAACGTATTAGATAATCAAAGATATGAGCTCACAGTGTTGCCTGTGTTTTTGAAGTTTTTGGTTATGTATGTGTAGGATACTCTTTATTGCATGTATATATATTATAGCCAATATATAGATAAATTTTGTATCTTAATATTCTTAAAAAAGTGTGTACAAACACATACAACTTATTTAACGGTTTTCAAGAAGGCATAAAGTTAATAATGACTGTAGTAACATAAAATATAAATTGACATTTTAATGATTTATCTTGGATATGGCCCTTTAAAATATTTTATTAATTATGCAAAAGTAGATTACAAGGATTGTGCTGTGTGGCTACGGCACTAAAGAATTTAGCCACCCCCTCTCTTCCCGTGGGCGTCGTAAGAGGCGACTAAGGGATAACAAGGTTCCACAACCACCTTGGAACTTAAGAAGCCGACCGATGGCGGGATAACCATCCAACTGCTGGCTTTGAAATACACAGGCCGAAGATGGGCAGCAGCGTCTTCGGTGCGACAAAGCCAGAACTGCGGTCACCAACCCGCCTGCCCAGCGTGGTGACTATGGGCAAAACACACGAGTTCACGGTATTTTTGGCGTAAACTTGTGGAGGCCTATGTCCAGCAGTGGACTGTATAGGCTGTAATGATGAGATTACAAGGAAAACAATTATAAATTAGAAATTCACCTAAATAAATAATTTAAAAAAAAAATACACAAAAAAATAGTCACTTCACACACTAAACAGGTTTTACATGAAAATTAAGCTAATAGCAATTTGAATGAATTAGGCACTTTAGAGTCTATAACTGGTTACCGCTAAAGTTTATCTAGTACATAAAGTTACTGATAACATTTTTAGTAAAAGTAGCCAGTAAAAGGGCCTGTTTCACGGGTTTTGGATAAATATTCTGTAAATAAGCTACGAATAGACTGCGAGAAAGAAAAATACTCTACTAACTTTGATCTGATGGATGCCGTTATACGTCATATAGCTAAACGGTAGATCTCAAGGGCCTGTTTCATCTAAACAAGTAAACTAAAAGTTTTGTACTCATAAATAGCGAATAGAAATATCTGGCAGATAAACTGGATTGGATGGTGAACGATGTAAATAAAAATTAATCGCCGCAATGGATGTACGTGCATAACTTCCAAACGATTGTACCAAATTGAAAAATTCCTTTTTGTGTTCGTTATTGTCTGGACGAGGTTTTTATAAAAGAAAAAATGTCGAAAAAATGGCACTACGAAGTTCGCCAGTTTAGCTGTAGATAAAAGTTTATCTGTTGGATACCATGACACATCAGTAAGCAGTAAAACAGGCCCTTATCAGGGTCATCAATATGTCATTAGAAATTTACCGTGACAGACGCATTTAAAACATAAAAGTAAATTTTTGTATATTATCTGTACTAATGGCGTTTCGCGTTTGTACCGATTCATCTAAATCTTGAGGTTAATTATTGACATAACTAGGTAAACATGTATTTAAAAATGAATCGCTAAAATGTATGCGAGTGCGTACGACCGCCGAAATTAATAATTATTTTTGGTCTAATATGTACAATTTTATTTTTGTGTTACCCACACAATGTTGATATGATATTCAAAAATGTTTATTATTTTTGGTCGTTGTATGGACATAATTTTAGTAAAGGAAAAAAAAAATAAAAAAAAAATAAAAAAACGGGAATACATCCAACACGCAGTAAAGCACACTTGCATTCACTATGCTCAGATTGTTTTCCTACACGGAGACAACCCAGCATGATGTTACAAGCTATATCAATCAATCATATTTTAGAATGGAATGTATAATATTTATTTTTTATTTAACTCTTATAGTCTCTCTTTGTTAAAAGTATGTGCAACTGCGTATTTTACGCAGGTGCGGATGCCAGCATCGTGTGACTTATGACGCAGCTCTGTACGTTGTGTTCTTTTGTGATAATTAGTGGTAGATGCTTAGTTATTCTTATATGCAGCATAACGATTTATTTTTTTTGTCTACAATCTTTACCGATGACTTGTCTATTGTCCTATTGTCTATTGTCTACACTTTTAACCTACTTAAAAAAGGAGGTTCTCAATTCGACTGTTACTCGTCGATGTGATTGAAGTCAGTTTTTCATTGTTTCCAATGAAACACAATCTAATACATATCTAAAAACCTCGTATCACTGTGGTTGCTATAGACCTCCTACGAAGCTTGTCTGTCTTGTCTTTATATATATATTTTGTATATTT
The DNA here is from genome assembly GCF_905220565.1 of Melitaea cinxia. Lineage (NCBI taxonomy): Eukaryota > Metazoa > Arthropoda > Insecta > Lepidoptera > Nymphalidae > Melitaea > Melitaea cinxia. The sequence goes on from NC_059416.1 coordinate 828,309, forward strand.
GATACGTCTAAGAATAGGTCGTAGGCTATTTTTAGGGGTATCCCTAGGTGATAATGGTGTCCCTATTATGGCAGAACAATGTTTGCCGGGTCAGCTACTTAGTAGTATAATGTGTATTGTATTTCAACAGCTAAACGCGAACACGATGACCTACAACGCCGTTTCAACATCGTCACGGAAGAACGGAACCACCTCGAAGCGGAACTCCATGACAGAGAGAAGGAGCTCAACAAGCTACGAGCTGTCTCGGAGAAGCTGTTCAAAGAGTACCAACAGCTTAAGAACCAGCATGAGATCGACACTGGCGTCATGCAGAAGTAAGTAGTTCTTTATTTTATTCTGCTAATCCTTCTTCTTTTTTTAAGTGATAACTTCTTATGAGAGGGTACACCGCTTCGTTACTTAACGCGTTACGCCAGTTGTCTGGCTTCCCTTTCTCTCAAGCATACGGTAGCGGTAGACAGGCTCGTCTTCTCTCACTCTAACCCACAGAGCTAGCCGTATTTCAGACAGACGTTTCTTTCTCTCTTAGATTAAGCTTGGGTTATCACTTCTGTCGGGCGTCCCAAAATGCACTCGTTTTTTTATACAACTAATTGAGGTTTTAACTGAGGTAGGGCACAGCAAGAAATTTCCTGCTTCAAAATATGGAGCAGCCCGACTGGGGTAGTACCTCGGCCTTACAAAAGATCACAGCTAAGTAATACAGCTTTTAAGCAGTGTTGTGTTCCTGTAGTGAGTAAGGTGACCAGAGCTCCTGAGGGGGATTGGGGATAGGATCGGCAACGCGCTTGCGATGCTTGTAGTGTTGCAGACGTCTATAAGCTACGGTAGTTGTATAAAAGAAACTTTACCTAAACTTACCGAAAAAATTACCTATTTTCGCTAAGCTTATCATTTCACATTCCAAAAAAAAAAAAACACAAAAACCTACTTTTATTTTAAATTAAATAAAGTCACAGCAATTTTTTATTAAAATACAAAGGTATAATAATTAGGTGATAATCCGCAATAAAACATTCAAACTCACAATAAACCTTGGTGATTTCCTGCAAGAACGACGAGCACCGGGGCGGAAAATTATAATTACAAGAAGGGAGATGGCAGGAATCGCTAATTGATGTAGGGTCCTGGCAGGGCTGCCACGATGATGTTATAATAATAATCCTTATTTCGGGACTAGCCCATATAGTGTCAGTAAAAAAGTTTCTTATAATCTAGTGTTTGTACAATTATATTATTATTATTATTACAGCCTATACAGTCCACTGCTGGACATAGGCCTCCACAAGTTTACGCCATAAATAACGTGAACTCATGAGTTTTGCTCATAGTCACCACGCTGGGTAGGCGGGTTGGTGACCGCAGTACTGGCTTTGTCGCACCGAAGACGCTGCTGCCCATTTTCGGTCTGTGTATTTCAAAGCCAGCAGTTGGGTGGTTATCCCGCCACCGGTCGGCTTTTTAAGTTCCAAGGTGGTAGCGGAACTCGTTTGTTACCCTAGATGCTACGACGTCACGTCTTAAATTCATTCAAATATAAACATTACATCAGAGATTTTATTTATTTTTAGTTTAAATAGGTATAAAGTATCATAAATATATATTTCGTTATTATTCATGAACAATCGTGGGAATTTTTGAGTGTTCTTAGTTAACTATATTACTAGATGACATAAGAGTGTGCCTCCAGTAATTAGTGCTCTGTTGACTTGAGTCAGACTGATTTATTACTTAGATTATTAGTTTTTTTTTGTTTGTGGGTGCGTGTGTGTGTAAATTTGACTTTGTGGGAGTGGAGATGGGGTCAGTTTATTTTTTATTTTTTTTTTGTTAACACCAGATTAATTTTGGAATTTTTGGTATTTCATTATTATGTGGATTATTTTATTAGCGTGGATATAGTCAATTTATCTTCTTTATTAACATCTAATTAGTTTTATTAGTGGTCGGGCGACAATAATCGAAACTCGACCATAGTTAATTTAAATTACAAGTTTGAACATTATTAAGGTTACAAATTGTTAAGATTACAAATTAAAAGGGTTACAAAGTTTTTGATATACGTATTAATATAAAGATTGTCTAGTTTTTTTATTGCTATTCATTTTTTCCCAGAAGTTAAGACTTGAATGGACTAGAATTTTTGTGGTAACGTAGTCAGAGTTTTTGAAGATGTGTGGACAGTAGGGGTAGGGTTGGCAAGGCGCGATGCCCCTGGTGTTTACAGGCGTCTATGTAAATCTAAAGCCTATGAGCTACGGTAACCGCTTACCATCACGGACCGTTTGCTTGTTTGACACCATAAAGAAAAAGAAAACATAGTTAAATTCCATTTTACGTGTCATTAATAAATGGGGTCTTATATTATTAAAATTTCACCATAAGACGTTGCGTTATGGAGGTTAATTACTTATTTAGTTATTATTTAACTAACGTGAGTTACGACTTGAACTCAGTGCGTGACCGTGTCATCGAAATTATTTAATATTCATTTTGTTGCGTTACGCATTATTTCCTAAATACATACTTATGTACACTCATGAGTTTCGAGGTTTGTGTGTCTGTGGCTTATACCTTGTAAAATATTAAGAGTTCGATGTGAAATATATGAAATACTAATATGTTTTATAAATATAGAAATTTACTTTAAAATATATAAACTTTTTGACTGAGGTATAGTGCAGCAGGATATATCCTGCTCAAAGTATGAAGCAGCCCGACTGGGGAAGTACCTCGACCTTACAGAAGATCACAACTAAATAATACTGCTTTCAAGCAGTGTTGTGTTTCTGTGGTAAGGTGACCAGAGCTCCTATAGGGAATTGGGAGTAGAGTCGACAACGCTCTTGCGATGCTTGTACTGTTGCAGGCGTCTGTAAGTTACGGTAATCGCTTACCATCAGGTGAGCCGTACGCTTGTTGACAACCTAGTTATATAAAACAAAACCTCCCGGAGCTCTGGCTACCTTATTCACCAGAAACAAAAGACTGCTGCGATCTTCTAGAAGAGTAGTTCCTCACTTGGACTGCTCCAGGTCTAGAGCAAGATATGTCCGTATCGCCCTACCTCAATAAAACTTAAGTATATAAAACTTATATACTTTTAATTACATTATTGAGATGATATAATTATATGAGTATTACGATTTTCGACTAGCCCGGTGGCGCAGTTTGTAGTGACCCTGCTTTCTGCTCCGAGGGTGGGTTCGATTCCCATCCCGAGTCTGGGTGTTATATATATTTATTTATATATTTATATATATATTATTTATAAGTATGTTTATCGAAAAAAAAATGTAGCTATACCAGTCGACTGTTACCTATAACACAAGCATTAAGTTGCTTACTTTAGGAACAGACGACCGTGTGTGTATTGTGTTGATATTTATTTATTTATTACGATGTAGGTAAAATAGTCATTATTAGGGATAGGTATATTAGGTGAAATACGCGTTATTAGGGATAGCTCAGAAAGCACCCATCAAATCTTGATCAAATTTAAACGGGACCACATGACAAACATCTGCTTTCGATTAAAGAAAAGAATCATCAAAATCGGTGCACGATACACAGTGAAGTGAAAAGGGGCCATTTATAATTTTTTTTTGCTTCTCCATAATACAGCAGCTACCTAGCTAGGAGAAGAAGAGATCATAATAGTAATTACTTTCAAATTACACCTAGAAACTGATTGTTCCTTTTTTTTTTGTTACTTGTTACTTGAATATGTTGTGTAAATACGGAAAATAAATAAATAAATAAACAAAAAAAATGACGTCACACAAATTTCACGATTTTTAACCCCATCTTAGTCCTTATTACAGTTGGTTACATTTATGAGACCTTAGTAGAGTAGGGGGTAAGGGTAGTAGAGTAGGGGGTAAGGGTAGTAGAGTAGGGGGTAAGAGTAATAGAGTAGGGGGTAAGGTACCTATTGTTACGTCATATATTTTACTCATACAATTTTATGTCCATTTAAATTACTTTTAAAAAATACCTACAATAGGTATAAAAATATATGAAGCATGAAAATAAAAATGATTTTGAATTAACATGGTTATTTTTATTGCTAAAGTTTTTAATAAAAGGGGTATTTGCTATGTTGATTATTATCATTTTACGGAGCTCGATATTTTATCAAAATAAAAAGTGCTCCCCAACAAAACAATTTTAACTTTAATTTTTTAAGTTAATCTTTAGTAGAAACATATTAGTTCTGATTCCCAAAATATCGTATTTTAATACATTATATTTTGAAATGTGACGTCACAAAATTCTAGACTCCTTCCCACCGCTTGTAACACAATGTAACACATCATCGACTCCCTTAACGCGTGACGTAATCTATGGATGGCTCCAAAGTTAAATAAACGAGTGTGCTTTAGACCACACGACTGAAGTAAAACTTCTTTAGCTCTTCTTCAGCTTAACCGTTCACATCGCCCGATCACACTTTTCGTAACGCTCTCGTCCCGCACTCACCAGCTTACTCTCCAAGTTAAGCCTCAAAAAGTTTTACTTCTAAAAGTATTATAGAATTGAGACCTCTTTTTTAAAGTCTGGTAAAAATATTCAATACACTATGTAATTATATACATAAAAGACAGAACCACGGTATAAGATGTAGCTAGATTAAATAAATAGAAAGTTGGAATTCGTTACGTGCGTTATTTATCGATTTTTAGTTAAAATATTATAATTTAAAATTTAATTTCACCTCTCGATCGATCAGTTACATATCGACTCCGGCGCAGGAGTGTGGCTTTGATAATGGTCAAGAGTGATTGTGTGTTTTTTATTTACTTTTTCAAAAAAGTAAAAATTAAAAACGATTGCGATGTGTATTATTGTGAAATCCAAATGTGAGTGCTTTTGTTTATTTATTATGTACTTAGTTCCCGATTACGGGTAATTTCGGGATGAAACTTCATCATCATCATTTCAGCCTATCACATTACACTGCTGGACACGCCTCCACAAGTTCACGCCAAAAATAGCGCGAAGTCATGTGTTTTGCCCATAGTCACCACGCTGGGCAGGCGGGTTGGTGACCGCAGGGCTTTGTCGCATCGATGACTCTGCTGCCCGTCTTCGGCCTGTGTATTTCTAAGCCAGTAGTTGGATGGTTATCCCGTGATCGGCTTTATAAGTTCCAAGGTGGTAGTGGAACTGTGTTATACATATGATGACATGATGAAACTTAGTCTATGTTATATTGATCTCCAGATGTTTACGTACCAAGTTTCATTAAATCAACTTAGGTAAGGCACAGCAGGAAACTTCCAGCTCAAAATATGGAGCAATCCGACTGGGGTAGTACCTTACAGAAGATCACAGCTAAATAATACTGCTTTCAAGCAGTATTGTGTTCCTGTTGGTGAGTAAGGTGACCAGAGCTCCTGGTGGGAGTTGGGGATAGAGTCGGCAACGCCTTTGCGATATTTTTGGTGTTGCAGACGTCTATAAGCTACAATAATTGCTTCCCATTAGGTGAGCCGTACGCTTGTTTGCCGACCTAGTTGTATATTTAAAAAAAAATACATCACTCAACTTTCGCATTTATCATATTAGTAAGATTAGTAGGACAGAAGGCTCGATGCCCATTGCTGATAAGTGTTGGATAGTGTTTCTTTTCTACATAACAGATAATATTTACCTTTTTTTTTAAGATAATTCTATTCCTAACTTGGGAGTAAAAAAGTTGTAGTTTTAGTACTAGTTGAAGTGAAACAGGACCAAATTGTCTATTAGCTCCTGCTGATAGAGCCACTGGTAGCCTGTCAGAAACTCATATGTATTAATCAGTAACTGTTGAAATAGGTTTTATGTTATTTATACCTCAAAAATGAATCGAATTTCAATAAATTTATGTCAATATGAAGCATACAGAAAAAAAAACAGTAAACAACTTATAATACAAGAATAACTTTTAAAACAAGAATATTAAAGACCAATGTATTTCAATTAACATTTTTATATAACGTATACAAACTCGAATCAAAAGAAAGTGAATGTTACGATGCTAGTCAAGGACATCTCAGGAGAAAATACATAGTGCACATTCTTTATTCAACATCACACGGGCTTTTTATGTTCACTTGATGGTAAGCGATTACGTAATTTATGGACGCCTCCTGCACCAGAAGCATCGTGACACCGTTGCCAATCTTACCCCCAATTCTCCCTAGGAGCTCAGTTTACATTACTTTCCATGGGAAATGAAACACGTAGTTTCGGAGGAGTATTTTAACTAACATTGTGACACGAGAATTGTATATATAAGATTAGGGATTAGGGATAGGGATGTACAAGTTTATTTGTAAGCCTATCTTCTGTCTAAGCTACTGCTCCTATGTGACAATGTTTTGTTTGTAAATGTTTATATTATATGTGGTTCAATTTATCGTCTCTTGCTTGTATGTGTATTTAGCTCAGATTGTATGGTAGATATCCTGTAAGTCGATACATTGTATCACATATCTATGATCATTTTTCATCAAGATTGTGTTCTCAATTACGCAATGTCAAGTTCAAATCAATATTGCAGTCAAGAGGGGGGGGGGTCAGGGGGAGGTACTTGCAAATGATAATATACTTTGATCGGATTGCGACAATTATGTAACTTTTAATGAAGCTAATACAATTTGTTAATAAGCATGACCGATCAAAGTACAAGTGGGTCTACCTACCTACTAACTTTTTTTAGTATATAACTAGGTCGGCAAACAAACGTACGGCTCACCCGATGGTAAGGGATTGCCGTAGCTTATAAACGACTGCAAAACCAGAAGCATCGCAAGCGCGTTACCGACCCAATCCCCAATCCCCCCAGGAGAGCGCATCGTAACCCCAAAGATGTCGCCTTTGCCATCAGTGAGGTTTACAAGTCCGTGTACAGCTCAAGCACAAAGATCCGATCTTTGCGAGTGGAGAGTCTCACAGGCGCGCGCATTCCTGTAGGAAGGGACCGAACCCTGTACCTGGTATTTACGCAAGAGGAGAAGAGATTGCTGACTGACCAGGGATACGGGTCCGGTGAGGGATCGCGCGTCTTAACCATTCATGAGGCGCAGGGCCAGACCTATGAGGACGTCATCGTCCTCCAGACAAATACAAGGAGGCTCAAGATCCACGACAGCGTTTCGCACGCTGTAGTCGCGGTGACTAGACACACCAACACCTGTGTCTATTACACCGACGACCGTGACGACGCAATTGGTCGCTTTGTGGCGAGGGCAGCGGAGATGACGGACAAGAAAATCCTTGAGCATAGTCTCGAGATGGCCATTCACCATAGAGATGCTGCCGTCATTGAGAATGTGCTCAAAATGTTGAAAAATGTAGAGGTGTGAAGACATTATTGTATTGTAAGTATAAATTATGCGTAGATAAAAGTGTAAAGTAAGTAATATAAATAATAAAATTGAATGTAATAGTATAGGAATAGGATAATGCAATTGTAATGATAAGGCTTTATATATTTACTTAATAAGATAGGATTAGTCATATAATATATTAATAAAAAAAAAATTAAAAAAAAAAAATTAAATTTAAATGGACAAAACGATTCCTAACCACAAAAAAAAAAGTACTTAACTACTAACAATAACATAGGTTAAGTGTACATTGTAAGTAGCAAATAAGTGTACATACATATATTGTAGTTAGAAAATAAGTGTACATATATTTTAGTTAGCAAATAAGTGTAAATATAATAAAAATAATTAGTATATAAGAATATAAAATAAGCAATATGTAGAATAGTCTTGGTCAGTGGACTCGCGTCGACTTTTAGAAATTTGAAATTTTAAGACTAGTTATTAAGGCTTCTAGATTCTAAGTTGCGGTGAAGTACCGATGCATGTTAAAAAAAAAAAATAATAACAATATATGGAATAACAAAAGCACGGGCATAATAAGCCTGTGGATATATCACATAACTAAAAAAAAAAAAAAAAAAAAAAAAAAAAAAAAAAAAAAAAAAAAAAAAAAAAAAAAAAAAAAAAAAAAAAAAATCCCCCCAGGAGCTCTGGTCACCTTACTCACCAACAGAAACACAATACTGCTTGAAAACATTATTATTTTGCTGTGATCTTCTGTAAGGTCGAGGTACTACCCCAGTCGGGCTGCTCCATATTTTGAGCAGGAAATTCCTGCTGTGCCCTACCTCAGTTATCCCCAATTCGTCCCAGGACTTACAATTTAATTCTACAACCATCTCCAGTGATTACTAAGCCTACATAATTTATTGTAGTTATATAGGTGAGCTTCTGAAGAAAAATGTCAATAATTGCTATATTATTAAAGAAATTTGTGCTTTTGTCTTCAAAATCAAAATAGCTTCATTCAAATAGGCTTCAAAAGCATCTTTGAATCGTCATCTTGTGTGTGTTTCCGTACCTCCAACATAAATATATTTCGGCTGCCCTTTTTTCACATTCCTAGTAAGTATATTCGGCTTGTGCCGCCCGTCCAAGAATGCCATGGCCCTTTTGGGCCTAGGGTAAAAACGCCAATGGGTATAGAATGCTATTTAGTAATGATAATGTATTTGTTCCAGGGTTATGCAACAAGCTGGAGAGTGGTACAAGCAAAACAAACAGCTGAAGAGACAAAGCACAGCTTTGCTCCACGCATTGCCAGCAACGGCTGTTGACATCGACCTCACAGACGCCACGGACACAGGTAAACTTTATGGAATATTTTAAAGAAGACATCTAGGTACAATAGGTTTTTTATTTTTTAATAATATTAACAACATCCACGGGCTCTTAGCATTTTTACTGAATAAAATATTTGTTTTATTATAAACGTCTTTAGGGTTCCATACCTCAAAAGGAAAAAACGGAACTCTTATAGGTTTGTTGTCCGTCTGTCTGTCATGACCCTTTTTCTCAGAAACGCGTAAAGGTATCAAACTGAAATTCATATTAAATACTCAGGTTTACTGTCTTTTGGAGCTGTGAAAAAATCAAACTTTTAAGCCAACACAATCAAAAGATACAGCCGTTTATGCCGCAAATTTTCGATACTCGCAAGGGAATCAAAACCTACGTACTAAGTAACCTCCTTCCCGTGAACTCAGAATCTTGACATTTGGTACGAAGCAACGTCTTATAGCACAGATAAAGGAAAAATTGCGAAAAGCATAAACTTTTAGTTATATCATAAAAATATTTTTAATAATTTTGTTTGTACAGAACCCTCGGTGCGCGAGTCCGACTCGCACTTGGCTAGTTTTTTTTAATATTTTGATTTTAGACCATTAGTTCTTAAACTGTATACAATTGCTAGGATGGTCTGACACTGGCTTTTTGCTGTTATAAATATATTAAATATATAATTATACATGTTTGTTAGTTGTTTTCACTTTGGCGTACATTAGGTATAGAAGAGTTCCGTTGGTGGGTTCTTATTCCATTGTTACACGATTAAAACTCAAGCCCATAAAAAAGTTCATTTATAATTTTACAATTTTAGTATTGTACTAGCGCACCCGTTCCGGCTTCGCACGGGTGCAATGCTGATACTAAATATACTACAGAATGTCTTTATTTATAGTGTGAAGCTAACTTATAGTATGGTTATTAACATGATAACAACATTCAAATATGGGTCGTTAGATTACACGTTGTTACAGAATTCGTTGAAGAAATAAAGGTTCACTGCTCGTTCCCCGTAGGTGATAGCGTGATATAATGTAGCCTATATGTTGACCCGACTTCTTAATAATATTCGTGCCAAATTTGAAGTAAATCCATGCGTTACTTTTTGAGTTTATCCCGGACATACATACAGACAAACAGACAAAAATTCTAAAAACTATATTTTTAGCTTCGGTATCGATTGTAGATCACACCCCAAGTATTCTTTAAAAAAATATTCAATGTACAGTTTTGACTTTCCTACGATTTTATTATATGTATAGATTACGTAAGATTTGCAACAAACGTGAAGTGAAACTCAAACAAAAAATGTCTATCGTTTTATAAATGGTTAAGTTCCGAAGTAACAAACAAAAAACACAAGCGGATTAACAATATCCTCTTTTTTTCAAATTGGGCGTAAAAATCGCGGAATAAATTTGACTTACCAACTTTTAAATTATAATTTTAATACTAGAATGATAAGATAACAATAGTTTATTAAAAATTATACATATTTACAATTCACAACTTAAGAACTAAATATTACTAGAATTATTAATATGAATAGCTAAATTTTATCCACACATAAACGTTCAAAAATTTTGTACAATTTCCCCACAAATCATGACTATTGTTTATATGTGTTTACGTAACTTTAGCTGATTCATACTAAAACAAAGGCACAAACTTTTCTGTAAAACTAGAATGACCTATTGGTGGTGGTATTTCATTGTTGTATATTTAACACACGTTTTGTCACATAACGACTCACTCATGTACGCATGCATATTGTATGTACTCACACATCTAAGATCTTCATTGTATTAAAAGCCATTTTAAATATTCAGAAGAAAAATATATTTTTTTAATATTTATTTTAAATAGCTTGGTCACAAAACTTCCTAAACTAGAAACTGGTCTTAAGAGAAGATGACCGATCATCTCACTCTCAAACCCAGCCTTACCAGTTTATACAGAGCCTTGGCCTCCTTAGATCAAGACGCAATTCATTCCACCGACTTATTTTATCTAATATATAAAATTCTCGTGTCGCGGTGTTTGTAGTTAAACTCCTCCGAAACGGCTTGACCGATTCTCATGATATTTTGTGTGAATTGAGAATCGAACATCATCTATTTTTCATTCCCCTAAGTTATAAGGGGGATTGAGAAGGTTAATAAAATATATGGCAAAACAACGTTTGTGGGGTCAGTTAGTCTATATATATATAAAAATGTCGTGTCACGATGTATCATCATTACAGCCTATACAGTCCACTGCTGGACATAGGCCTCCACAAGTTTACGCCAAAAATAAGGTGAACTCATGTGTTTTGCCCATAGTCACCACGCTGGGCAGGCGGGTTGGTGACCGCAGTACTGGCTTTGTCGCACCGAAGACGCTGCTGCCCGTCTTCGGCCTGTGTATTTCAAAGCCAGCAGTTGGATGGTTATCCCGCCATCGGTCGGCTTCTTAAGTTCCAAGGTGGTTGTGGAACCTTGTTATCCCTTAGTCGCCATTTACGACACCCACGGGAAGAGAGGGAGTGGCTAAATTCTTTAGTGGCGTAGCCACACAGCACGATGTATGTTAACAATAAACTCCGAAACTACTGAACCAATTTTTATCAAATTTTGTAAACCGCCTGTAATTTTGGTCAACTTGGGAAATAGGGTAGTTTTTATCTCAACTGGACCCGGTAGGTGGCGCTGCTATCAGATTATAAGCAATCAAAGGTAGTTGTTTTCCGGGCAACGTCTGCCGGTTTCGCTAGTAATATTATGAGACATAAATATTTCATTCCGCATTGGTTCATTCCGGGTAAAAATAAATATAATAATAATAATATTTCATTTAAATCGAACTATAAAAAATACATTTTTGAATATCATATCAAAAATTGACCGCTCCAGCGGGATTCGAACCCGCGTCTTCGACATACCGTGTCGACGCTCTAGCCAATTAAGCTATGGAACGATATACTCGCCAGAGCGAAACTTTTGATATGATGATTTTTACTTTCGGTTTAAGCGAACCGTGGCGCCGTCTATAGTGAGTTCTTTACAGAGACTCGTAACTATTCAAAGTTTCATATTACAATGAAAATCTTTGACAGGAGACGACACCATGCTATTTTTAATATGTACGATTTTTATTTTTGTGTTACCCACAATTAGGAATTCTAAACATTTTTGAATATCATATCAAAAATTGACCGCTCCAGCGGGATTCGAACCCGCGTCTTCGACATACCGTGTCGACGCTCTAGCCAATTAAGCTATGGAACGATATACTCGCCAGAGCGAAACTTTTGATATGATGATTTTTACTTTCGGTTTAAGCGAACCGTGGCGCCGTCTATAGTGAGTTCTTTACAGAGACTCGTAACTATTCAAAGTTTCATATTACAATGAAAATCTTTGACAGGAGACGACACCAATTTTTGATATGATATTCAAAAATGTTTAGAATTCCTAATTGTGGGTAACACAAAAATAAAAATCGTACATATTAAAAATAGCATGGTGTCGTCTCCTGTCAAAGATTTTCATTGTAATATGAAACTTTGAATAGTTACGAGTCTCTGTAAAGAACTCACTATAGACGGCGCCACGGTTCGCTTAAACCGAAAGTAAAAATCATCATATCAAAAGTTTCGCTCTGGCGAGTATATCGTTCCATAGCTTAATTGGCTAGAGCGTCGACACGGTATGTCGAAGACGCGGGTTCGAATCCCGCTGGAGCGGTCAATTTTTGATATGATATTCAAAAATGTTTAGAATTCCTAATTGTGGGTAACACAAAAATAAAAATCGTACATATTAAAAATAGCATGGTGTCGTCTCCTGTCAAAGATTTTCATTGTAATATGAAACTTTGAATAGTTACGAGTCTCTGTAAAGAACTCACTATAGACGGCGCCACGGTTCGCTTAAACCGAAAGTAAAAATCATCATATCAAAAGTTTCGCTCTGGCGAGTATATCGTTCCATAGCTTAATTGGCTAGAGCGTCGACACGGTATGTCGAAGACGCGGGTTCGAATCCCGCTGGAGCGGTCAATTTTTGATATGATATTCAAAAATGTTTAGAATTCCTAATTGTGGGTAACACAAAAATAAAAATCGTACATATTAAAAATAGCATGGTGTCGTCTCCTGTCAAAGATTTTCATTGTAATATGAAACTTTGAATAGTTACGAGTCTCTGTAAAGAACTCACTATAGACGGCGCCACGGTTCGCTTAAACCGAAAGTAAAAATCATCATATCAAAAGTTTCGCTCTGGCGAGTATATCGTTCCATAGCTTAATTGGCTAGAGCGTCGACACGGTATGTCGAAGACGCGGGTTCGAATCCCGCTGGAGCGGTCAATTTTTGATATGATATTCAAAAATGTTTAGAATTCCTAATTGTGGGTAACACAAAAATAAAAATCGTACATATTAAAAATAGCATGGTGTCGTCTCCTGTCAAAGATTTTCATTGTAATATGAAACTTTGAATAGTTACGAGTCTCTGTAAAGAACTCACTATAGACGGCGCCACGGTTCGCTTAAACCGAAAGTAAAAATCATCATATCAAAAGTTTCGCTCTGGCGAGTATATCGTTCCATAGCTTAATTGGCTAGAGCGTCGACACGGTATGTCGAAGACGCGGGTTCGAATCCCGCTGGAGCGGTCAATTTTTGATATGATATTCAAAAATGTTTAGAATTCCTAAATGTGGGTAACACAAAAATAAAAATCGTACATATTAAAAATAGCATGGTGTCGTCTCCTGTCAAAGATTTTCATTGTAATATGAAACTTTGAATAGTTACGAGTCTCTGTAAAGAACTCACTATAGACGGCGCCACGGTTCGCTTAAACCGAAAGTAAAAATCATCATATCAAAAGTTTCGCTCTGGCGAGTATATCGTTCCATAGCTTAATTGGCTAGAGCGTCGACACGGTATGTCGAAGACGCGGGTTCGAATCCCGCTGGAGCGGTCAATTTTTGATATGATATTCAAAAATGTTTAGAATTCCTAATTGTGGGTAACACAAAAATAAAAATCGTACATATTAAAAATAGCATGGTGTCGTCTCCTGTCAAAGATTTTCATTGTAATATGAAACTTTGAATAGTTACGAGTCTCTGTAAAGAACTCACTATAGACGGCGCCACGGTTCGCTTAAACCGAAAGTAAAAATCATCATATCAAAAGTTTCGCTCTGGCGAGTATATCGTTCCATAGCTTAATTGGCTAGAGCGTCGACACGGTATGTCGAAGACGCGGGTTCGAATCCCGCTGGAGCGGTCAATTTTTGATATGATATTCAAAAATGTTTAGAATTCCTAATTGTGGGTAACACAAAAATAAAAATCGTACATATTAAAAATAGCATGGTGTCGTCTCCTGTCAAAGATTTTCATTGTAATATGAAACTTTGAATAGTTACGAGTCTCTGTAAAGAACTCACTATAGACGGCGCCACGGTTCGCTTAAACCGAAAGTAAAAATCATCATATCAAAAGTTTCGCTCTGGCGAGTATATCGTTCCATAGCTTAATTGGCTAGAGCGTCGACACGGTATGTCGAAGACGCGGGTTCGAATCCCGCTGGAGCGGTCAATTTTTGATATGATATTCAAAAATGTTTAGAATTCCTAATTGTGGGTAACACAAAAATAAAAATCGTACATATTAAAAATAGCATGGTGTCGTCTCCTGTCAAAGATTTTCATTGTAATATGAAACTTTGAATAGTTACGAGTCTCTGTAAAGAACTCACTATAGACGGCGCCACGGTTCGCTTAAACCGAAAGTAAAAATCATCATATCAAAAGTTTCGCTCTGGCGAGTATATCGTTCCATAGCTTAATTGGCTAGAGCGTCGACACGGTATGTCGAAGACGCGGGTTCGAATCCCGCTGGAGCGGTCAATTTTTGATATGATATTCAAAAATGTTTAGAATTCCTAATTGTGGGTAACACAAAAATAAAAATCGTACATATTATAAAAAATACATTTTTTTTATATTTCTTGTCAAGGTAAACAAATACATTTGTATAACTGAGAACGAAAAATACTCAACTATGTCACAACAATAATATTGAGTCACAATGGATAAGTTGTTTAAAATAATTATACATTTTAACATTCTTTTAAAAAAATGATTTCTAATAATAACCCATTAATGGTCGTTTGTGTGTGTCACTCATACATAATGTTTCTGTGCGAGTGACACACACAAATGTGGTCCACGATAATATACCATAACAGGAAATTCCCCAAAATGACATAATAGAAAATGTCACGGTTGATTGGTTTTATATAAATAAAAATAAATAATCTAATTGCATTGCGTAGTTATAAATTTTAACAAACCGAATTGTAACTCGATAACAATGATCGCACGATCATCGCTGTTACAAGTCCGAATTGCTATTCGACAGCAGTGATTGGACGATTATTGTTATAACAAGTCTGAATTGAAATGTGACTTTAAATTCTTGCACTATTATCGCAATTACAATTTGTTATAGCTTGTCAAATTGTACATTTTCCAATTTTACTTACTCGTTACCTCCGCCCAGCTTCAGACTCCAGCAACGAGGAGGTAGAGTTCCTCAAACGAACAGTGAGCGAGTTGAGTGCACAGGTGGCCGCGTTACAGACCGACGCGAGCGCGGCGCGCCTGCACGAGTTCGAGGCCCACGAGCTCAACGTCCAGCTCGCGCAGGTGTGGCAGACACTGACAGCCGTATACGCGTATACCGACTGTCCCTACGTATCGAAACTGAAAATTTTCAATTTTTTTATTGCATGAAAAAACTACTTTTTATGTATATTTTCAAAGAAAAAAAGCTATAAAATACACATAAAATCACATTTTTCATGAGTTTTTACTCATTATCGATACTTAACAAATCATTGAGCGTAAAAAATGTAAAGTGCCTTTTTTCAATTTCGATATTATTCGTAGGGACAGTCGATACGTGTACACACATACACAGCGACATACGTGCTCACGTACACACAGACACACGTGCACATATACTCACGTACACGTGTACACAGATACAATGAGTGTAAGTGTACTCGCATGCGCATAGACACATGAACAATCACGCCCACGCGTGCACTTGCTCACACACACGTACGCGGGCTCACACACTCGTACACTTAGTTGCACTCATACGAACTCATACCACACAATAAGAGATCACACAAATAAATCAAATATGATTTTAATTTCAGTTTTTTTTTGTTTCACACTGAAACGTACTCAACATCATCTCGTATTCATTATACAAAGTCCCTAGCTGTAATCCATAGAACTTAATTTAATTTATTTTTTTAACTTAATTTTACAGGAACTTGAAGCGGAGAAAGAAAAATGCAGCAAGCAAGAGAAAGAACTAGAGGACCTGAGGAATCAATTAGAGAGGCACAACCGCGTGTCCAAACTACTCATGGAAGAGATGAGCGCCTTGAAAAACAACGCGGACAAAG
The DNA here is from genome assembly GCF_905220565.1 of Melitaea cinxia. Lineage (NCBI taxonomy): Eukaryota > Metazoa > Arthropoda > Insecta > Lepidoptera > Nymphalidae > Melitaea > Melitaea cinxia. The sequence goes on from NC_059416.1 coordinate 844,460, forward strand.
ACAGGGAGATGGCTGAAACGTGAGTGATAACAATATTATTTATTTATTTTCAACAAGGTTCTTAACAAGGTTCCACAACCACCTTGGAACTTAAGAAGCCGACCGATGGCGGGATAACCATCCAACTGCTGGCTTTGAAATACACAGGCCGAAGACGGGCGGCAGCGTCTTCGGTGCGACAAAGCCAGCCCTGCGGTCACCAACCCGCCTGCCCAGCGTGGTGACTATGGGCAAAACACATGAGTTCACGCTATTTTTGGCGTCAACTTGTGGAGGCCTATGTCCAGCTGTGGACTGTATAGGCTGTAATGATGATTTTTTATTGAAGTTGGACTCATTAGGAAATATCTAGTTCAAAATCACAGCCAAATAACACTACCATCTTCTACTTTGGTTACCCTAGTCGTATAAAAAAACAAAATCAAAAATAGTTTTATTCAAAGGCTTGAAAAGCGCTTTCTGATCCTCATTTTAAATACGCGTAAAAAAATTATGTATGTACAAGATGCTAGGAAAATTAAAAACAATCAATTCTCACGATGAAAAAAAAGTGTATACTTAGATGTATCCAAATATTGGTTTATAGTACCACAAATGGTCTTTCCAACATGCCTCGGAGAACGCTTATTTCAGTTGTTGACCTAGGTAACGATCGTTACTCTTAGGAAGTAAATTATCCTGTAATCCTTCATAGAGTTCGGACAATTAGACAAATGATTTGATTCGTGGATAAATTATTTAGTTTGTACCAAACAGTGTTTTTTGAAACAATTCATAAGTTAGCTAAACAATATCTATTAAATTTATAATTGAAATAGTAGTTCATGCCTTTTTAAAAGATCGCTAACCATTTACTCTAAGAAAACTAATTAACCATAAAGTCACTTTAACCCAAATATATTTAATTGTAGATACAAGTCGGAAGCCAGAGACGCTAAAAAGCGAGCGAAAGTATTGGCTCATCAAAGTGCTTTACTGATGGGAGAGTTGGAGACTGATGAGAGGCTTGGTCTGCTTCTTGGTGAGGTGGACAATCTTCGGGATGCCCTGGAGCAGCAGGCCAACAGACACAAGGAACAGCTTGAAGAACTACAGGTAAGATAGACTGGGATAAAGTCACCAGTAAATGAACGCACAAAAAGGTTCCCACTAAAATTTACTCCTGTAAACTCCTGAAACACTCAGGACCACGGCAAACTTCTGCATAACCCATACAAATGTTTGCCATGGACGGTGTTCCATGAAAATGATGAAATTAAGTCTAGTGCTCAAGTTTGATCAGGATGTGGTGTGCCAGAATATTACGTTTTCGGTGCCCACTAGGATTATCTCCTGTGTCAGGGGTCCGAAAAACACACACAATACACAAACATAAACGCCCATACCATGTCTAAATGTGGAAAACCGAGCCCACAACAATACATGGTTAATACGTTTGCCATGTGCGGGGATCGAACCCGCTACCGCCAGCGCAATAGCCACAAACCAGTGCTGTGACCGTTGCGCCAACGGATCGTCATCTCAAAGGACCTGCTAAAAACTGCAGGTGGATTAGACTGAGGGGGTAGTTGATGTGCCAGGTGATTATTATAACTAAATACAGTGGAAAAACTTAGAACTTTGGTACAGCAGCAATTATCTTAACCTTACAGAAAATCACGGCCAAAAAAAATGCTCTCAAGTGGGGTTATGTTCCTGTGGAGAGTAAGGTGGCCAGAGCTCCATTTAGGGTCGGCAACACGCTTGCAATACTTCTGGTGTGGTAGGTGACTATAGGCTATAGTAACCACTTACCACCAGGTGTGCTGTACGCTTGCTTGCCACCCTGGATGTACGGGAAAAGTAATCGTAGGAAATATTAGCGCTTTTTGGTGCTAATAACTGTACTCGTAATATCTCGTCAAACAATTTTTGTAAATATTCTGAAACCTTAAAAATAACCTAAATTAATCTTCATCCACAGCTAAAATTAGCAGAAAAACACGAAGATACAGATATTCTTCTATGGGAAGAGAAGATAAAACTAGCAGAAGAAGATGCGCAAAAGGCGTTAGAAAGAGCGGAAAGAGCGGAAAAGAAATTAGCAGAATTAGAAAGAAGTAGACCGCCGAAAAAATCAAATCTTATGTCGAGGATAAGTTACTTTGAGAACGGCGGGAATGATAAGAAAGAGATAAAAGAAGTTATTAAAGAAGAGATCAAAGAGACTCCACTAATAGAAGAGAAGGAAACTGGTAAGTGTCACATAAGTAATACGAGAATTGTATAAAATGATATTTTATTACTGAAAAAGGTATTAAAATGAACTATGTAGTTTCATAATTTATTCCAAAAAAGAAATAAATAGCTTTGTTCTCAAAGTCGGTTTTATTCGTTTGCGAGCAAACACAAATATTTATTTATTACTTCTAGTAAGCAATACTTATTCTAACTACCCTCAATTCTTTAGGTCAAGAAGCCGTGCGACCTCCCTCTCCTTGTCCCGCCTCTGTACCCCCAACACTCGCACCTCCAGCACCCCCAGCACCTCCAACACCCCCAGCACCCCCCGTGGCGCCACCACCGCCTCCCCCTCCCCCTCCACCACCGCCAGCAATGATAACAGTCCCTTCAGCTGAGGGTATGGCCGACTTGCTGGCCAGTAAGGGAGCTTCGTTGAAGAAAACTAAACAGAATGGTGGTATGTATATCGTAATATCTACACTAATATTATAAATCTGAAAAGTTTGTTTGAACCCGTTAATCTCAGAAACTACTGGTTCATATCGATTTTTTTTTTGTTGGATATGGATAGTCTATTTACCAAGGAGCTATAGGCTATATAGTAAGTACGTTTTTTTTCTCTAATTAACGCAGGTGAAATCGCGGGATACAGCTAGTATAGTCAGTTCAGCCTATTACAGTCCACTGCTGGGCATAGGACTTCCCTTTTCCGCAACCCCTTATCGAGCCCACACCGGCAATCTTACGTTGATCGTCGGTCCAACGGGCCGGAGGACGTCCCACACTGCGTTTGCCAAGACGCGGTCTCCACTTCAGGACCCGTCTACTCCAACGGCCATCGGTCCTGCGACACAGATGACCAGACCAGTGCCACTTCAACTTGCTAATTCTGTGGGCTATGTCGGTTACTTTCGTTCTCTCGCGGATAGTCTCATTTCTAATCCTATCTTTGAGAGAGACCCCAAGCATAGCCCGTTCCATTGCACGTTGAGCGACTTTAAACTTCTGGACCCGTCCCCTCGTCAGGTTCCACGTTTTGGCTCCGTATTTATTCCGTATAAAATTTAAATTTTAAGCATCCTTTAAACCTTAAACTATAAATTTTTTCTACATATTGAAACTGAAAATGTTCAAATATGAAAGAAAACATACCAATATACATACAATATAATATAATTAACAATTGATACACTCCAAAAATACTTTTTTACTTTTATCATATATTATCTGAATCTACAAAAATTTCTAAATATTTCAGGCGGTGCAATAGACGCGATAGTAGACCAGATAAAAGGTGGTAAGTTCCAGCTGAAATCGACAGAACAGAACTTCATGGAAAAGAAACCCAAAGACGACCAGCCTGAAGCGGTCAAAGAAATGCTACAAATACTTGGAACATTGAGAAAAAGGCGCGTTAATCGACCTAACTTAATTTCTGAACAAGATTCATAAAATTTACTTTTAATAAAATTTACAATTTTTGAAGAAAACGAATGTGCTTTGGACCACACGACTGAAGTAAAACTTAACTAACGTAACTCTTTCTCTTCTTGTATTCACTAACTTATATCTCTATATCCTATCTTCTATCTCCTCCTTCAAGGATGAGCCCTAGATATTGGATTTGGGGGCTCAAGCTGACCCTCCCCTCTCCGATCTGCAGGGTAGCCCCCGGTGGGGGTTCCTTGCGTCCGGTACCGCGGTAGAGGAGGGCTTCGGTCTTGTCAATTCTGACACGAAGCCACAAACTCTTTATGCGGCTGATCACGAGGTCGAGTTCGATCTCGGCCAGCCGCGCCGCCTCCTTATAGTAGTCTCAACTTCAGTTCCCCTCGACCGATCACACTTTCCGTAACACATTCACCAGCTTACTTCCCAAGTCAAGCGTTCGTAAAGAAATTTGACTTCAAAAAAGTTACAAATTTACTTTTTCAATCCTAATGGATGTCGTAGAATACAAGCAATTACAAGTTACTCTGAGTCTACTTGAATAAATATATAAAATAAATAAAAATAAGTAAATAAATAAATCCAACAAAAGTTAGAAATATTTGAAATTTTTTACAAAAAAAGTGTTGATTAGCCAAACTCAATAATCGTAATACGTTTTCAAAATTTAGTGCTGAAAACTTTAGAAGATTACTGGGACAGATATACAAAAATATTAAAAATGACGTTAAATTTGTAGAATGTCTGAAGGTTTTGCTTATATGAGAGGATTTTGGTAAATGTGTCTCTACATTGATAAATATTACAAGTAATGTGTTAAGCAGAATGAAAATAACTGTTTAATAATCATTAGTATGAACAAAATGATATGTAGACGGACGAAAATTTTATTTTCTTGGGTTTTCTATATGAACATTACAAAGCTGAAGAGTTTGTTTGTTTCAACGTAATTATCTCAGAAAATACTGGTTCAAACTGAAAAAATATATTTTGTTTTGGATAGTCCATTTACTGAGGAAGTCTATAGGCTATATATAGTTCGACTCCTAATTGCGTTCCTTTTAATAGGGGGCTTCAATAGATCTAAGATAGGGGGGGTCTAATAGATCACGCGAAAAAAGAAGAAAAAAAATCTAGACCAATTTTAAATTTGACATTGCCTAAATAGACACGCTAGTTTGACAGTCTCGTTCATCCTGTATGACATTTAAATACATTTTTTCTCAAATTAGTGCAAATTAAACTGCGGAGTACGGCTACTTTTATACATATAATTGTAAAAAAAGATTCACATAGAAATGAAATATGCCTAAAGTTAAATTTATACCGAATCATTCCTCGGTTGCATTTCATTGATGATACTCAAATTTGTATTTTTTTAAACTAACAAATTGAAAATAACTATAAATATGGTATAGAATTTTATTAAACAACTTCTTCGTTTGGGGGATTAAAGAATTCTGGCATTATGATGATATGATCTTGACTTGTGAAATGTTATTTAAAATATTTCAAACAGTTCACAATAAAACAATAAAATATATTTTGAAACTTCTTATACTAGTGTACTTCTTATACTATACTAGTGTATATAAAAAGCTTGTATATTATATTCATAAACATATTTAGGTAAAAATGACAATTTCGGTACATAAGTTCCGTATAAAAAGTGTTGATATTGAAAAAGTTTAAAATGCAAATTTTAAAAACTCATACTTAAACAAAATGATCATATTTTTGATAAGAAATCATTTAATTTAAACAAGCACACGTAATTAAATATTTTAAATATACATAAATAAAATAAGTATACAAAGCTATATCGCACAAATATATAAAAAAATTGTATATAATATTATTTTAAGGTTATAAGGACGTGTTATAAAGCCTATAATGAAAAGTATTTTATTATTTAACATAAGAAATATTACTATTATTATATAAATAGATGTTACACTCCGGGCCTGTCCCATCAGTTGTGGATAACGCTATTTGACGGATGACGATACAAATAGACTTTGACAGCGGGAGGCAGAATAGGCCAGTAGGACCTGATCCTCCTCAATTAATAAACAGCACCTTTTATTTGCAAATATATATTATAAATTTCTCATTTTCATTCAGTGGAATTCGATGGTAAAAGAGAATAATGAATCAAAAACTTTATACTGTCAATTATCGTCATCCGTCAAATAGCGTTAACCACAACTTGTGAAACCGGTCCTAATTGTCATAAATAATAATTCAGTTGCCATTAGGAATATATAGAAAGTATAATTTTTGATATATTTCAATAGAATTAATGGACAATTGAATAAAGAGATTATTATCAGTACCTTTTATGGTAAGATTTATGATAAATTCAGATATTTTTTAATCTTTTGCTGATTATGAATTTCTAAAAATTTTGCAATATTTTTTTAAAATTAAATTCTATTAAAATGTGTCAATAAATTCGTGATTTTCTAGAATAAGCAATGTTGATTGAAAAAAAAATGTGATATTTTATAAATAAATGGTATTACAGTTATAAATTAAATGTTTTGACTGCCTTCATTTTATTAGTACCGTATAAATGACTTGATATTACCATGTGCCTTATAAAAAAATATTTTTAAGAATTTTGACAATAATGTTGATATATACCTACTCTTTTATAGAATAGAGATAACTCTTTGTATTTATGAGTTCAAGTGAGAGCCCTTAAATTGAACCACACATCCTACACACCATATACAAGCCATACACAAAACATCAGTCAAACAGAAGCAGTAGTTTAGACACGTGATAGGTTTACAGCTGAACTTAAACAAACAACAATAATGACAATACTACTTTATTATTCCAAAAAATATATTTATATTTGTACTTGCATGTAGTTACAAAGTAATATCACAGTATTTATGTTTACGATGCCTCGGATGCCACACTAGTAAAACCTGTGACGGCATGCAGTATCAATCCCCCAGACATCGACAATAAGCTACTTGAACAAGACATGACATAATTATGTAATCATACAAATGAGATAAATTATATAAATATAGCTTATAAATGGTATATAGTATATGTGGTTCAATTTAATAGCTCTCGCTTGTCTGAACAAAACGAAAGACTTGAATCATAAATTGCTTCTATAAAATATTAATAACTATAAAAATTTACTCTCTTATGATCTTACTGGACATTATTATTGTATACCATATTATATTTCTAGCATAGTAAAAGTTGTAAAAAAAATAGTTTACATAATTGGTTGTGTAGTGGGAAATTGAAATTGTTCGAACCATAGTGCATTTCTTCTTATAATATTTTTTTTTTAATTTTTTCACTTTTAATCTATGTAAGATTTAAAAAAAACACTAAAAATGAAAGACGAATAATTTAGTATTCTTACATTTATTCGTATAATATTAAATATAAAATTTATTATAAAATTGAGGCAAAAAAGTTGACGTCTTTTTCTTAAAATAAAATTTTCTTCCATTGTCTTCCATAATATGACATCTTCATATTCTGAAAATTCATCATCTCCTCTGCATGCTTTTGTTGAAATTGTAATAATATTTAAATACAGACACGATTATCCGAATCTCAATTATTCGGATTACTGATTTTCCGAAATCGTTAACCAAAAGTCATTCGATTTTTTTTTGTTAACTTAACGATTTTCGATAGAAATCAATATGGACGCTGAACAGTTGAGTTTTTACTATAACTTGTATTTGTAAAATACACAAAGAAATCCTTAGTGCCTTCGTACATTTATATCAAGGTGTAATTTTCAAAACTTATCATTTCCAGACTTTTAAAACAAAATTTTCCGGACGCTTCTACTGAAAATTGGAACCAATTTAATATCTTTTAAACCAAATCTAAAATAATATAAATTCCTTAAACATATATTTTATTTCGTCCTTATTACTTTTAAAAATTGTACATTTTGTTATAGTAGTTAGTATATTAATAAATTTTGTAATGATTATTAGTGAATTAAAAAGCTATTTTTATTTTATTTTTTTAATCACAAAGGAGTTTATAATGTTTTAGTAAAGTGGATTTGACTAGTTTTGAAAACTACCTGATAATGAGTATTTTATTATGTATAGTTTGAGCGGTGCACGGTCTGTTAGTTACCGTTGGTGCCATTGATGTTGATTCATTGGTATTAGATATAGTATTATTTTTCGAAAGTAAGTTTTAAATAAATATTGAAAATAAATAACTTTGCTTTTATTTTTAATTTCGTCCCAAAATAATTAAATAAAACAGCAGTGATATATCGCAGGTTGAAACAATAAATTAATCAGTCTTATACTTAGAAAATAAATAAAAGGTAATTTTTATTCTATTATAAAATAAAGTAAAAACTTATTTAAACTTTATTTTAAATTACAGATTATTAAAAATTGAAATATAATTAAATCATATATATTTACAGAATTACACTTGAGTTAAATATTATTCACAATAAACACAAAATTATGCTACTAAGTAAAAAACTATTTATACTTGAACCACTGGATTTCATGGCGCCTTCGAAATCTGTGAAATCTCTGTGAAATAATGTTTATTAATTTTTAAGAGATATTTAAAAAGAAAAAATTGTTATTGCTGCTTAATTTTTTTTTGTGATTTAATCTTCCTATGTTAGCTTATTTGAATTATTATAATTTATTTTTTTTTGTTTTTCTTTTTTGAAGTTATATTTTTAAGAATTTTTACAAATACTATTAATAAAGTAGGAATTTTATTATTTTAGTTGTCTTTGTAAATAAAGTTATTAAAAAAAACTATGATATATGTACCTATACCACTATGTGATTGATTTAAAAAAATATATTTTCTCGAAAAACAAGATTGCCAATGATTTTAGTAAGACGCCTAATAATAATAATAATAATAATTACTCTTTATTGTACACCACAAAAAAAAAGTTAAAAAAAGTTATACATTCAAAGAAAGATGTACTAAGGCGGTCTTATCGTTAAAAGCGATTTCTTCCAGACAACCTTATAGGACAGGGCGTAGAAAATGAGAAGCGGTAGGATAAAATCCTAATTTCATAATATAGCTTACACCAAGGCAAAAAAAAAAACAAAACATAAAAAAAAATATCTTTATTTGTGACATCAACAAGTGCATTATAATACTAATATAAATGTCTCATTAAAATTGATTGCCTGTTATAATAATCACTATTAAACTTTACATAAGTATAAAAAGATAAGAAAAAAAAAACAAACCCGGAACCATAGTTCCTTAAAAATGTCACTTACATAAAAAAATATGCTAGGGTAAATAGAGAGGACGGAATTATTTTTATATTTATATCTAAAAATATTTGTACTATATTATTAAAACATATATTATGTATATATACAATATATATATTTTTTACACAAATTATATTGTCACTACTTTAGATTATGTGATGGAATTAATTTATTATACATAATAATAATTATATTACTTATATTACATTTGATTAATAATATCATTGCGGTATTTTTAATTTCGTAATGTTATGTATTGCGTAAAGAGATTGCATGAATACAGGTCTTCCTTTCCAAGTTGCAACTGACTTTTGAGAGCTAGTAAAAAAATTGAAAAAAAAACTTTAAAAAAAATTAAAATATGATTAATGATGATTGTATAACAACTAAAATTAAATTTTAATTTCCAAACAACTATTTATGTGCTTATTAAAAATAAATTAACTACAAAAATTTTTTTTTTAAGATTCATAATTTTTTAATTTATAAATCTTTCGAATGCTAAGTAGTGTTAGACAAGCAAAGCTCTGTGAATCAGTGTTAAGACATATATATACTTTAAAGATATAATAAAAGTAATTAATATAGTTAATGGTGTAACAAATATTCAATAGCATTTAAAAATATAGGTACATTAATACGGGAATTTTTATTACATAAGTACAACCTGTTAGTATCAACTAATTAGTAAATATATTAAATTCACAATAAATAAAAGGTCACAATATTATTATAAGTAACTGAGTGCTTATAATTTATAATACTACTACATTAATTAAGTTTATTTTTTATTAATTTCTCTCGCCGTTCTCTCGTTCTACGGCCAAATTCAAAAATCTTAACTACAGTAAACTGTACGTACCAACATCAAATTCAAATTTAAGGAAATTTTCATAATATAAATCAAAAATTAAGTACCATTAAATCTATAATCTACAAAAATTGGATTAATAATACAAAACTTGCAGTTATCAACAAATCTACTTTTTTACATATTTTCAGGGGCATAGCTACTACAAGTGTCAACAAAAATAAACAAAGCACGCTTAGGGCGTGTTTTACCAATTGTGGATCGCTATTTGACGGATGACAATATTCGACAGTATAAAGTTTTTCATTCATTTTTTTACCACCGAATTCTACTTTATTTATGAGATATATCTGCTCGTATATAATACTCTTAAAGTTTCCGTTTATTAATTGAGGAGAAACAGGTCCTACTGGTCTATTCTACCTCCTGTTTTCAAAGTCTATTTGTATCGTCGTCCGCCAAATAGCGTTATCCACAGGTGGTGAAACAGGCCCCTAATGAATATATTTTAACCTATTACCATTATAAAAAAAATAGTATAATTAGATTAGAATATATATTTTACAGACAGACAATAATTTTTTAGGTTAATATGTAAGAATGTATACATTTTTCTTTGGTATACTCTCTTTTTTTATAATCGTATTAATCATGAAATTGGTTTTAAAGAATGAAGTAGGTAATATACTTCGTAAAAAAATTACGAGCGCAAAAGTTGTTAATCGATTGAATTGACAAAGGTAAGACTTCGTGACATGAACTTAATTTTTATCTTGCGTTCGTTAGCTGTATGTCTTGTCTTGTTGATGGCAATATTAAATAAAAATAAAGAAATCTTAGTTATTTTTGAACACTAACGATTAAACCGTTTGCTATAGAACTTAGTACTTAGATACTTAAGGAACCAGACTTACACAAGACTACTTATGACAAATAAAACTACTAGACACCAACTACATTTAGTATCTGTGGAGTTTCTAACCAATCATTCCCTTCAGAATATTCCAAATTGGTGGCAGCATGATTTTAACTATAATTAATAAAAAAAAAAAAAAAAAAATTGTAATTTGTAAAAATTAATTTTAAAAGTGCTTTTGAAGCCTATTTGAAGTAATTCTTGATTTTGTTTCTACACGACACCTACGCTACGCCCCTGGAACTACGGTCAAACCTGCCTTACACGGAGAATTCCCTCAGCTTGTCGACCACTAGCTTCCTGTTCTTCTTGAGCCAGTCGATGTTCACGCGAGCGCTCTCAATACCCTGAGCGACGGTTATATTCGCACCGGACAGGTATTTCTCGTTTTTCTCTTTCCATGACATGAACTGAATTGACAAAAAATTATTTCAATTAGAAATCTATCTATATAAATATATTTGCAGATTGATTATAAAAAAGGAAATCCTTATTTAATTTTTATTTATTTATTTATTGAAGTAAAAGTTCTTTACGCACGCTTGACTTGGGGAGTAAGCTGGTGAGTGACGAGAGCGTTACGGAAAGTGTAATTGGGCGAGGTGAACGGAAGTTAAGACGGAGATATTAGTTAGATGGAGCTAAAGTAGTTTTACTTCAGTCGTATGGTCTAATGCACATTCGTTTTATTTTTGTTATGAATAATCTATTAAAAGCTAATGGACAGCCTTTAAACATTCTTTTACCAGGAGAATTCTACTATCACTGAGCAATATTTTAATAGGATAAAATGGGTCAATAAACAGTCAAATAATAGTAGTGAAATTGACGCAAACGAAGCAGACGAAGCGAAGCAGTTTTAAAAATATTAAATATTACGTAAATTTTTGATAATTTAATTTTACACATTTTTTTTTTAATTAAATAACCCAAATACAATAACATCCTAATAATATCGCACAACTAGACAAAAGGCTTTTCTTCTAAGTTACAAAAAAGAATCGTTATTCACGTGGGAAAAACCCGTAATCAGCATCAATGGATTTTTTGACACAAGACATTAGAATGGTCGCCAATAAAGTTATACGCTTATGAATAAAAATTACCTCATCAAGTTCCTTCTCAATGGTGAACTGGGCTAACAAAGTCTTCACGATGCCACCGATACGACGTTCTTGATCGCGGAAACTGAAAACATAAAAATATTTTATTTTATTTTGGATATGAATATTTACGCCTGTAATATCCCACAGCTGGACATAGGCCTCTTTCCCCATGTAGGAGAAGGAGCCGAGCCTAATCCATCACGCTGCACGCTGCTCCAAGGCGTTAACACGTTAAATGCCGCCTCGATTTTTTGGTTTTTCTGTTTGGGACATGGGGGACATCCTTTAGTCGACACACAATTGTTCCGTTGGTGCCGCATGGGACAGCACATGAACGCGAGGTGGAGTCAATTTAAAAATATGACAGAAAAATATGTCATATAATGTATGGAAAAATAAGTAAGACCTTTAAGAATGGGTATGGTAGTGAAATAAAAACATATCATAAGAATTCCATAGCTTAATTGGCTAGAGTACCGTCACGGTCAGTTGGAGATGCAGGTTCGATCCCCGTTGGAATGGTCGATTTTTGATATGATATTAAAAAATGTTTATCATAAGAATTTCGTAAAATGGTCTTTTAAGCTGGCCTCCTGGGCTAAACAAGTGAGGCCCTACTGGTGTCCCGCATGGCGTCCAACGTGATATAAGTAAAATAATAAATAGTAATAAATTTAAACTTACGCTTTAAAAATATCCCCAATCCTGTTGTATATGAAGTCTCTAGCAACATAGAATCCCACATCGGAGCGAGTGACCGCCATTATGACACTTCCGGCGTCCTGAAGTCGAATCTCTGATCCTTCCGTTATAGTCCACTCTAGGTATCTGCGAATAACATTAATAGGCTTAGTTAACACTCTATATAATGTCATGTAAATACGTATATGTGTGGACTTGGTGACGCTGTATTTCATTCAAGATATTACTAAATTTGTGTAAAAACACAGTTTATTTACAAAAAAGCTGCAATTTATTTCTAAAAAGTAACTGCGTAGATTCTTCTTATTCTTCTTTGCGGAATCTGCATATCGAATCGGAGGTAGTTTCATTTTTAAAAATTAAATTTTAATTCGCAAAATGACTCGAAGGTGCTTTTGAGGCCTATTTGAATAAAGGTATATTTGATTTGATTTGTAGTGTAACCAATTTATTGTGATAAGTATCAATTATGAAAAATTTAAGATATACATTTTTGTAATTTATGATATACATGGTAGGGCACAGCAGGAATTTCCTGCTCAAAGTATGGAGCAGCCCGACTGGGGTAGTACCTCGACCTTACAGAAGATCACAGCTAAATAATACTGCTTTCAAGCAGTATTGTGTTCCTGTTGGTGAGTAAGGTGACCAGAGCTCCTGGGGGGGATTGGGGATTGGGTCGGCAACACGCTTGCGATTCTTCTGGTGTTGCAGGCGTCTATAAGCTACGGTAATCTCTTACCATTAGGCGAGCCGTACGCTTGTTTGCCGACCTAGTGACATTTAAAAAAAAAACGTTTATAAGCTAAATAACAGTCTTAGAGTAAGAATCAACCCTCCAGCCCTCGGATCTGAAAGCAGGATCAATCATCTGTGCAACGGGCTAGTCAAAACCCTAAAGAAATATAAAGAGACCGAGCTCGTCGATAAAACACATTTTTTACTGAGGTAGAGCACAGCCGGAATTGTCCTGCTCCAAATCTAGAGCAGCCCAACTGGGGAAGTACCGCGACCTTATAGAAGATCACAGCTAAATAGTACTACTTTTTAACCGACTTCAAAAAAAAAGAGGAGGTTATTCAATTTGATCGTATATATATGTATATATATGTATATATATATGTATGTTCGGGGATAACTCCGTCGTTTATGAACCGATTTCGATAATTCTTTTTTTGTTGGAAAGGAGATATCCCTAGTTTGGTACCATGTACCATGATAAGGAAACCAGGATCTGATGATGTGATCTCAGAGAAATCGAGGGAAACTCTCGAAAATCTGCATAACTTTTTAGTGGGTGTACCGATTTTAATGATTTTTAATTTAATCGAAAGCCGATGTTTATATCATGTGGTCACACTTATACATCGAGATCTGATTACAACTTTTGAAGTAACATTTGATAATGCGTATTTACTTGACTACTTTTCGTTGACCTACGTTGTATTACTTTTTGATATAATTGAAGTCGGTTTTTCTTCGTTTGCCTGCAAACACAATTATTTGTATTGTGTAGTGTTGTGTTTCTGTTGTGAGTGAGGCAACCAAAGCTCCTATAGGAAATTGGGGGTAGAGTCGGCAACGCGCTTGCGACGCTTCTGGTGTTGCAGGCGTCTATAAGCTACGGTAGTCGCTTGCCATCAGCTGTACAGAACGTGGCACTCACTGCGCCAGCAGCCAGACGTCCCTGGTGCAGGCGAGCGCGTGCAGCAGCGTGTCGCGCGCCGTGGCCACGTTGGAGGCGCGCAGCCGCGCCAGCGCGAACCGCCACTCGCGCACGCCGCCGCGCCGCAGCGCCACGCAGTACACCGGCCGCCGCAGGTCCACGGGCGTGCTGGGGCGAGGAAAGTGGGCTCGGGCGGGGCGGACGGAGCAAGAGAGAAATATGCACATTTCCTTTCTCTCTTCCTCTCATAGCCAGTTAGCGGGCGGAGCAAGAGAGAGAGGTGCGAGCGCACGTTTCCTTTCTCTCTTCCTCTCATGGCCAGGTACGTTTCGTACATGTAAGGCACAGTGCGGGCCTATTGCTAAAGAAGTTTTTTTATTTTTCGTGTATAACTTTGTTATACCTACAATTTAAATGCTAGACTAGGCTCAATAAATTTTGCTCATTGAAAAAAAAATTATTAAAATAACACGGCGTATTTATACTTTTTGCCTACTTTTAAGTTGTAACTGGCCGAAGTCTGTACTTTCGAGTTTGGATGTTACACCACAACCGCTCTCGTGTAGCAATGCGAGTAATCGCCTAAAACACCGACGGTTTTTGGATTCGTTTATCGCTCAAAATGGAAATTTGCATTTTTACAAACATTTTATACCGATTTGGATGTCTGTGCTTATGGGTCTCCCCATCGTGCATCGGAAAGCACATTAAGCCGTCGGTCCCAGTTATTATCACAAATACCTGATAGCGATCGTTACTCATAGTAGAGAACATATCTGCCAACCCGCAAAACCCCCAGACCTACCCGATATGCACACAAAATTTCATAAAAATCGGTCTAGCCATTTCGGATGAGTATGGTAACTAACATTGTGACACGAGAATTTCATATATAAGATAACATGTAATATCTTAAATATATGTTTGCAAGCGTGTCTAAACCGCTAAGCTATTTACCATTCACTCACGTACAAGCGACGCAGGCACGAAAGTACAACCGTTAACCGGTCTGACGACACCCACGGGAAGAGAGGGGGTGGCTATATTCTTTGATGCCGTAACAACACAATCATACATATCACTTGTCAATGAACCCTTTTCTTAGCAAAATAGTCAGTTTTATGACAATTGTACCAACACATCGTCAAAATATTATGTTACTATGAAACAAATGCATTAATAGAATATTTAGTGCATAAAGATTGACGGTGGCACTTAATATTAGTATGTATTCGGATCACGGTCTCATATAAAGGTCTTGCAACGGAGGAGATAAGTACGATAAATAAGGCTGCAATGATGATGATGAATGATGTGATAGAAAAATAAACAGAATGCTATTCTATTTTCGTTGCAGAGCACACTAATCGATCGTCATGCCTCTGGCGGCTCTAAATTAAAAAAAAAGCGCAACAATTAAGCCAACGTACCCCCACTACTTTGTTGCATGACCTGTGCAGAAGACCGTGATTCGAATACTATCTGACTGATGTTCTCCTGTCTTGTAAACTATCAAAATAATAAGTAAAGTTTAAATAATCGTGAAGTTTTCAAAAAAAATGGTCTAAATTATCGCTAATTTATGTATGATGAATAATTCATCATACATAATTTAGCGAGCCAATTTATTTGTATAGATATTTGAATACGTATATACTTACGGGTTGTTCTCATCGGGGTTGTCCGTGTCCATCCACTGCTGGAACATCTGCATGGCGTTCTCCTCACAACCGGGGACCTTAACATTGCACGCCCATAAACTCGTCGTCACCTGGCGGGGAGGGAGATATTACTTTTACACATATATACAACTATAGTGTCAAAAAAGCGTATGATTCACCCGATGGTAAGAGGTCATTATAGCCTATAGACGCTTGCAATTTTAGAAGTATTGCAATCGTGTTACCGACCCTAGTTTCAATGCTTCCCAGGAGCTAAAGCCAACTTTACTCACCACAGAAACACAACACTGCTTGAAAGCTGATCACAGCTAAATAATACTATTTGTCTGTGATCTTTTGTAAAGTCGAGATACTTCCCCAATTGGGCTGCTCCAGATTTTGAGCAGGATATTTCCAATTATGTTCTACATTGATAATAATGCACACGAGAAATATGACGATAGATGATTCTCCTACAAACTACTTTTTAAGTAACATTAGGTATGTGTACTCGTATATTCTGGTGAAAGCTCAGAGTAATTCCAAAAAGTTTTTATGTTTGTACTTATTAGAATGATAAATAACTTATGAAGACAAATACACAAAACTATTAGGGAGGAAAAATGCCCACCAATTATCTAAATGAAAAGTAATGAAGACGCTATACAACTAAAGAGTATTTGCTCTGCAATATATAACAGTCATAGTCTTTTTAAATTGCTATATGATAATTTTTAAAATACGAGTAGTACCAAACTCAGGAATGTTTACAGAAGACCTTAAAACATCTAGATAACTATAATATCATCTAAAAGTACCTAAAGAGTTCACACACCTGCAACTTAACGCTGGTTAAGTCGTCTCCATTCAAGATTTTCTTGACAGCCAGTCCCCCGGACTTGTGGAAGATGTCTGTCAGAAGTCTCCTCATGAACTTCTGGAAGGCTCCAAAGTCTGATGTCCTTCTCAGCACATTCTCGATCTTTCCGAGCGCCGCGAGACCGGTATAAAACGGCAGGTAGATGGTCTCGCGCTTCAGGTAGCTTGCTAGCCTGAAGTTCAGTATCATTTGTTATTGAGTCATGATAGCCTTTTCAAATATATCATGATGTATAGGCTATATATGCACATTATATAATCAGCTATAATATTCACTAACACCGATAAACTTTAAAAAACTTAGTATGACTGTGAAACCAGTTCGTTCTTTCTGGTTAAGGATAAATCCGGAAACAAAAAATGTAAACACCTCCGACTGTACAGGATTTAGCACGATTGTCGCTTTGAAACTCCTGACCGTGACCATGGCGTCTGCAACATCGCCGAAAGGTCGGGAGTTTCAAAGTGACAATTTCCTTGAACCTTGAATCTGAGATGTTTGTGGTGACCGTAAAAGCTTAAAACCTTATATCAGAAACTTTGAATCTATCTCAAGTACTACAATTTGCGTTTCGGTTAATTTTTTATAGGACAATTGGTAAGTTAAGTGCCGATCTCAGTTATTTGTGGGAGAAAAGTACTTTGCATAGCAGAATAGCTTTTATCTATTATAAAACCACTTACTGCATAGTAATGCCGTAGTCCAGTTTGTTGTTCCAAGCAAGTGCGAATGCATCCGATAGGAGTTGAACCCGCCCCTCCACCGGAATGTTTTCGAACGAGTCACTGTTCAATGCGGCCGCCAGTAGCTTCCAGTTACGTTCGTCGTAGTTGATACGGTAAGGTGCTGGAATTTTGGTATTTTTAGGAGGTCTTTATTGCATGGAAAAAATCATTAATACTTAATTTTAGTAATATTTTTTCACTATTCAGAGACAAACGTATTCTTTATACAAAAAAAAGTACAAACTTAAAAAAAATAGATAATAAAAAACCAGAATCAAAAAGGAAACAATTTGTCTGCTAAGGAACATTCCACACATGAAGGAATTTTCAGTTTATCCTGAAACTCTTGACGTCTTACGTAAAAGCTTCAATAGACACACACAACTTGAAACAATTAAATTCGATTAGTGATCCTTGAAGTAAGGATCTCAATTTCGATGTAAGAAATACAGGTACCCAGAATAGCCAACTCACCAATCATATTATAGTTGAACAGCACCCACTGGTCTGGTTGGGCACCGTGCTCGAACCTGTGCTCGGCCGTCACCCCCTCCCCCTTGCCTAGCCACTGAACCTCTTGAGGGGTAGGCTCGCCCTCACATAGCACGCTCAGTGGCACCCACCAGGACGAGTCAGATCGGTCCATACCCAGAGACAGGTAGCGTTTCTGAAGGAGAAGACAGGAAGCATTATTTACACATATTTAAAATAAGAATTTTGGGACAAATGTCGAATTAATAACTGTTGTTTTTTCTACTAATCTCATATGCACATTTCGGAAGAAATCCTGAAACTAGCAACTACACCACTTTCATTGAAGTAGGCATAGCAGGATATATCCTGCTCCAAATATGGTACAACCCAACGGGTGAAGGACCTTACAAAAAATACAGTTAAAGCTTACTGCTTTCAAGGAGTGTTGTGTTCCTGTGGTGAGTAAGATGACCAAAGCACTTGGAGCAGGAGCAGATTAGGGGTAGATGCACTTGCAATGCTTCTGGTGTTGCAGGCGTTTATAAGTTACAGTAACCACCTACCATCAGGTGAGCCGTACGCTGGTTAGATTAAATATCAAGTCTTAGCCTGTACAGACAAAGATACCCAATCCTAGTACAGACCGTGAGCTGCTACAGTGCCTAGTCCAAACCCACCTGTGTCATGGTGAGCGATTGGTCACTGTAGTCCCTATTGACGGTGAGCAGCGGGTACCCAGTCTGTGTGGTCCACGTGTCCATAACCTCCTTGACGGTCACGTTCCTGCTCAGACCGCCGTACTGTCTGTTAACAGCTGTTAGCTCGTCCCACAGGTCATCTTTCTCCGCGTTCGAGTACGAGTACTTAGTCAGGTAACTGGAGATTAGTGTGAAATAATTGAATTTTGGAACAAGATAAGCAAAGCAAAACCTAAATGCTCTTATATTTAATTTAGCATTTAGAAAATAAGGTGCTCAGATGGATGTAAATGAGAAAAGTATGTTGTGTTTAACGGTGTCTTCATAAAAGATTTTATGGTTTCTTAAGAAAAAACAATTCACGTAACTTCAATACTGTAACACATCGCCACTTAATCTATATTTCCAATAATTTATATATCTTTAAGCATCTTCACAGACTATAAAAGAAAATTTAAAATTAATATTATAAAAGTACTATCGAGTCACCCTAACAATGTATCAACTATAAGTATATATGTATCTATATATGTATGATGTTTAGTTATTTATATATGCCTATTTTACAATGTTATATGTATGTGTATCGCTAAGTGTTAACTGTGTCTCAACATCAAAATTCTCTAATAAGCATTTTTTGTGTATCGAAATGTACTGATTGTGACTATTGCTTTCTTTTTCTTGTCAATGATAACTCCATAATCCCAATTTGTTAACCTTATGGAAACCTGTTATTGGCTTTATTATTTGTTGTATGCTATATGATAAAAATGATATGTGTAAGCTGTTAGTTTTCTAGATAAATAAATACTTACTTCTAAAAGACAAAAGCTAACAATACGTAACACTTTGATCATTGACAACAGATCAGGCCTAATGTCCATCTGTGAAATATTACAGATTGAATCAATCCATGAATCAAACTTTGTTTATATAGCCTGATCTATAAAATCAAATCAAAGAGGTAGTACTGTTTAATAGTAGATATAGCGATAGGCACGTACTTATGCAATGCCATCCGGAAGACATCTTCCCCGAGGAACATGAGCATCATTCGGATAACAGTTGAGCCCTTGCGGTACGAGATTATGTCGAAGATCTCCGATATCTTAGTCGGGTTCTCTAGTGGAACTGATACCTTAGAAACGGAAATATTCACTATTATTATTTATCAATCCATAGATTAGGAGCATCGCGACAGTGGCGTAGCGACGGGGGGGGGGGGGGCATGCCCCGGGCGCTAATTATAAAGGGGCGCCAGAGTTCTCAAAAAAAAAAGTTACTCAACATATTATATGGTTTCCGCGTAGGGGAGAGGTAGCGTTAAAAAGGTTTTGTACCCCAAGCGTGAGTTAGCTGGCTACGTGTCGTCACTACGTCACTGTCACGTGAACATTAAAACAATTTTTTCGCACCATATACAGTTTGTAATATACGCATACTACGGATTGACTTTCAAGAGGTGAATGAACCACTGAGGTTTTAGATTACTCGGCCACTAATTCTTGAATAAAATAAACTTGTTCGTGGTACTCGTCGTAAGAATCTTTTATTTAGTGTTTAAACTTCGAATAAGCCTTAATTCGATAAGATTATACATGAAAGAAATAACTTACTCTGGAGATATTTTTCATTACAACTTAACTCAATTGATCCAGACATTTTGTAATTAGTGAAGAGATTGAAGTTTTTATCCAAAGGAGATAATTTAGGTCACCATTATAGGGGGAAAAATAATAAATAATAAACCAACGCTTCACACTCAACGACCCCCAGTAGGATTTTCTCCTGTGCTGGGGGTCCGGAAACACACACATTACACAAGCACTAACGCCCAGACCACGACAAACATCTATATGACCATTACAAATATCTAAAATGGCTACAGAAAGCTAAATGTGAGAAGATATGGTATAATATATCATTTAGGAGAATTCAGAACATTATTAACACTTATAAAAGTAGATATCATTATACTTTACGTGTCAGGACTGACAATGGTACTATTTGCTTACTGAAATTAATGATAATAATTGATAAAACTTACAGGATGAGAAGATTCCAAAGCATCCAAACTCAAAACAGCCAGAATGTTTTCTACACCGTAGTTGACATCGGCATGCCAGGTCTTTTCCACTGCATTTACACCGATCGAAGCTATAAAGGTTGCGAAACCCTCGTTCAGCCACAGATCTGACCACCATTTCATGGTCACCAGGTTACCGAACCACTGGTGGGCAAGTTCGTGGGCTATTACCTATGGGAGGGAGAGTATTATTATTATCTTAGTAGATTTTAATCTTAGTTTTATATAAAAATCTTAATTTTTTAAAGTATATTGCACAATATTTGTTTTATACCCAAACTTACTAAATTTTACCCAAACTTTTTAGAGTAAAATTTCTTTACGCAACGCTTGACTTGGGATGTACGCTGGTGAATGCGTGACGAGAGCGTTACGAAAAATCTGATCGGACGAGGCGAACGGAGCAAGAGAGAGATGTGCGAGCGCACATTTCCTTTCTCTCTATCTTTCATAGCCAGTTACGGTTCGTATATCTAAGACACAGTGCAGGCCTATTGCTAAAGAAGTTTTACTTCAGTCGTGTGGTCGGGTCGGGCAGTGCGAGTAAAGCACATTCGTTTTTTGATAGTATATTATTTAAAATAGTAAAATATGATTTGCAATGAGGATTAATGAATTCTCATTTGAAGTGAATTTTTATATCTTTATGTGTGAATACGGCATTAAGAATATAGCCACCCCTTCTCTTCCCGTGGGTGTCGTAAGAGGCGATTAAGGGATAACAAGGTTCCACAACCACCTTGGAACTTAAAAGGCGGGATAACCATCCAACTGCTGGCTGTGAAATACACAGGCCGAAGACGGCCAGCAGCGTCTTCGTTGCGACATAGCCAGCCCTGCAGTCACCAACCCACCTGCCCAGCGTGCTCCATTTTTGGCGCGAACTTGTGGAGGCCTATGTCCAACAGTGGACTGTATTAGGCTGAAGTGATGATGATGATGTGGCATAGAACCTGTCTTCTATATGCTAAAATACTGTCTTCAGACCGAACTTACTTCAGCGATCCTCTCCTTGTTAAAGAAAGACGATTCATCTTTATCGTACAATAAGGCATTTTCTCTGTAAGTAATGAGTCCCCAGTTTTCCATAGCACCCGACGAGAAGTCCGGGATGGCGAACATATCTTGCTTCGGAAGTGGGTACGGGATGTTGAACCATTTTTCGAAGTAAGACAGCACTTTGGGACCGATTTGGGCAGCGTATGAAGTCTGAAAATTATTAAATAATCATTAATTAATAAAACATCTATGTAAGGTGGTATGGAAACACACAAAACAAACATCCAGGCTGTGTTAAATATCTGTATGATCTTTCTTTTTATGTCACTAGGTCGGCAAACAACCGTACGGCTCACCTGATGGTAAGCGATTACCGTAGCTTATAGACGCCTGCAACACCAGAAGCATCGCAAGCGCGTTACTGACCCAATCCCCAATCCCCCCAGGAGCTCTGGTCACCTTACTCACAACAGGAACACAATACTGCTATCAACAGCTATCTATACAAACAGTGGTCATAAGTGGATCGACCCGCCGTCAAATTGTAAATTAATAATAATTAAGTAATTTATTTATATTGTCCTTAGCCATTATTATATATTTATCTGAAATTTGCGAGATCAGATTTTCCATTCGAATGTGGCAGTAACTTCACTTTTAACCATTTACGTTAGTAAATTCCAAGGGAATACCTATGTTAATTAGTTTCATCACTAGCGGTACATTTAACTTAGAGTGAATTATCATACATATAATAATCGCGCTATCACTATCACGTTTAACTGCTGAAAGATCAAAGGAACACTTTTGTAGCGCGTTTATGGTTTATAAATTTTCATAATAAAACGGCCTATCTTACACAATAAAAACATAATGAGACAGTAATAGGCTTTGAAACTTTACGACTCGAAGACGCGAAGATTTAACCATAAACGCAAATTAAACTACTTTATCAAGAATATATTGAAAATGTTAACTAACCTGACCAATAGCATCCTTCCTCGCCCATATTCTGAACTTAGTGCTGGAAAGTTCTGGTGAACTTTCCACGTACGAAAACTTGGATACAACGTAAGCCACCAGGTAGGTTGACATCGGTACGGATTTGTGGAATTGATCCCATACGAAGTTCGATTGGGATTTTCTAGATAAAGAACACAAATTAGGTTAAAGCTAAGTAATAGTTAGTATTAGGTTAAAACATTTTGAAAAAAATACAACAGAAAAATAGGTAATGATAACAGGTAAAAGAAATTTTTAACATTTTACTTGTGTTTTAAGTTAACAGTCAAGAAGTCAAGATAAATGTTTCAAAAGAAGAATTAAAAAATAATTTTAGTTGTTTTACAAATATGCATTAAATTTGATTGAAAAAATTAAATATTAATAAATAATAATGACGCCGCGTTGGCGCGACGGTTACAGCCATGGATTGTACCCGTTACGCTGGCGGTTGCGGGTTCGATCCCCGCACATGACAAACATTTGTATTGGCCATACAGGTGTTTGCCGTGGTCTGGGTGTTTGTGCAGTCCTTGTAGGTCTCCCCACCGTGCCTGGGAGAGCACGTTAAGCCGTCGGTCCCGGTTGTTATCGTGTACACCTGATAGCGATCGTTACTCATAGTAGGGAATATATCCGCCAACCCGCATTGGAGCAGCGTGTTGGATTAAGCTCTGATCCTTCTCCTACATGGGAAAAGAGGCCTATGCCCAGTAGTGGGATATTACAGGCTGAAGCGTAAATAATAATGAGGCGTTTAATTATTATAATGACACTCAACGGCCCCAGTAGCATTTTCTCCTGTGTCGGGGGTCCGGACACACACAATACATAAGCACAAAAGCCGATATAATACTTACTTAAACTTTTTCCCGATAGTCTCCCATGGCCAGTAATCCTCCAGAGAACTGTAATAAAGAAAATGATATAACAAAAAACACGAAATATTTGGTAGGTAAACGAATGTATTTAAAAATATTTTTGAGGCAGCCATACAGTAGAACATTCAAATAAATCCTAAAACATATAATCCTAAACATATAACATTTCAACACATTTTGTCAACGTATTTAATTAAATAGCTTTGATTACGAACTAGATTAGATTTCATTACCCCATTTTTCCCAAATTCATCCCTTAAGAGAGGGGCGGAACCGACAATTTATTCATTTCAAATAACATAATGTGATACAGCGTGACAAATGTTGGGGGAGAGTTTAGGGAGACCAAATTTGCATGACGTGTTTTACAAATGGACCCCCAAGCTTTCAGGAACTGAATAGGGTGGGAGGGAAGCATAATTAATTTGGACACAAAATGTGTAGGCTCCATAATAGGCCTATTTTTATTATTGTTATTATTTTGTGTTTTGTGCACTATATGGATTATTTTTTAAATTACCAAGCGTCTCACGCTGATTTACTTGAGTAGAACTTTGATAAAAGTCAGTTTGTGTGACATTTAAACATCCCGTAGCGCACCTTTAAATCATAGCGTCATTTTACAGAGTCTACGTATCTTCTGAATGATAAAGCTCTATGACCATTAGCGTCAATTAATGACTAAAATTGTTACATGAATTTTAGGTTTCTTTCGATTACAAAGAATCAAACAAATATATGTATAGATTTATATAATAACTAGCTGATCCCGTTGTTTCGCCATATATGTTATTAACCCCCTTAATCCCCCCCCCGTCGATTCTCAAGATCTACCCGATATGCAAAAAGTTCATAAAAATCGGTCCAGCAGTTTCGGAGGAGTATTGTAACTATCATTGTGACAGGAGAATTTTATATATAAGACTAGCTGCGCCCGCGACTTCGTCCGCGTGGAATTTAACAAAATAGTTATTTTTCAGTTCGCATAGTTATCAAATAAATAAAGTTCTAAAATAAAAGTAGCCTAAGTTACTTCTTAAATTACCTAACTCCTTTAGTTACATAAGCTATCGGCCAGTGAAAGTCCCGTCGAAATGGGTCGAGTCGTTTCAGAGATTAGCCGGAATAAACAGACTGACAGACAGACAAACATTGTAAAAAAATGTTATTTTCTTATATGTACCGTGTATATATCCATATGCAATTAGTTAAAAGCGGTTATTTTAATATTACAAACACACTCCAATTTTAATGAATAAAATAACAATAACTGTTAGTTGTTTTTTATAAGAAGTGGAACAGAGGAATTAAGCTCTCCAAAGCACCGCTGGAACACCTATACCGGTAAACACCCTAATAAAAAAATATTTGTACAAATACATAGTTACATCTACGTGAGGAAGGGAATTTCCCGCCACAGATACCAATACATTCTGCCGGCAATATTATCTAAAATTTCCACAAAAGAAACCCAACTTACTTGGTACCACTTGAACTCATCAAGGGCATGTTGGATACGGCGTTGTAGTCCTTGTGGTGGCCGATGTTAATGGTGAAAGTTGCTTTGTAGTTAGGCTCGTCGAAGCATGGGAATCCCTTACGAGCTGATATAGCTTCGAACTGGGTTGATATCAAGTACCTGCATAAAAAATGAATATTTCAATAAGTTAAAACTATATTCAGAATTCGTGAAATTTGTAGATTTAATATAATTAGTTTTTAAATTCTAGTTTTCAAGATCTTTATAGCATGAATTATTTATATACTATTATAAATATATATATATATTTTTTTCCCTTTAAGCCCTCGCCTTATTCATAAGCTATGGTTTTATGCACTGGAAGATAAAATTTCATCAAAATGTTCATCTATCGCATGTCGCATGTCGCAAGTGTTCCGCGGTATTTGTGTTTTTTGATCTGAATATGTGTTATTTTTTTTATTTTTTAAATTTAAAACACAAAATTACTTTTTTATCACAATTTATTCACAAAATTAAATTAATTAACATTTATTTATACGAGTCTTTTGAATACTTTATTGCACATTCAGAATTACATTAAAGAAATTATAATATTCTAACTTAATAAGCGCAAAAGTGATCTTATCACTAATTATCACAAAAGTTCTTACAGACAACTTCTATCAATAGAGCAATATTTTTTTATACATACAACTCGGTCGGCAACAAGCGTACGGCTCACCCGATGGTAAGCAATTACCGTAGCCTATAGACGCCTGCAACTACACGCATCGCAAGCGCGTTGCCGACCCTACCACAATCCCCCAGGAGCTTTGGTCACCTTACTCACCACAGAAACACAACATTGCTTAAAAGCAGTATACTGCTTGATATTGTGATCTTCTGTAAGATCGAAGTACTACCCCAGTCTGGCTGCTCCAGATTTTGCAGCAGAAAATATCCTGCTGTGCCCTACCTCAGTTAAGTTATAACATAAACAATAAAGTACACATTTATTTAAATTACATCATCGACTAAAATGTAACCATCTACTCACTCGATTTCCTTGCTCTTTTTATTCTGATAGGAACTAATATACGCTCCGTCCAAACCTTTAACAAGGTTTCCGTAGAACGGTATCGTAATGGTGTAGTTCTCATTTTCCTTCAATTCCTTATCCAGTGATATCGTCAGGAAGTTGAAGGTGTCGTTTAGTTTGACTCCAGTCACTTTCGGAGACTCGCTCGCGCCAGTTACCGATACTTTCTCATCGTCTACTACGAAGTCTTGAGCGTGGAGCACGATCTTCTGTGTATTTTTCTTTGCTGTCACCTGTAACAAGAGGTTTTAATTAATCTTATATACAAAATTGTCGTGTCGCGGTGTTTGTAGCTAACTCCTCCGAAACGGCTTGACCGATTCTCATGAAATTTTGTGAGCATATTGGGTAGGTCTGAGAATCAAATAACATCTATTTTTCATCCCCCTAAATGTTAAGGGTAGTCTACCCCTAATTTTTTTTTTAATTTTAAGATAAATTATTTATTTGCTATTTTTTTATGATACTACATTAAAAAATACATACAACCCAAAATTTTCAACCCTCTACGATCAACCCCTATTTTTAAATAGCGTTTAGCGGCAAGACAACGTTTGCCGAGTCAGCTAGTATTAATATATTTTTTGTTGCGTTCCCGTGTAGTCATGGTTGTCATCCCCTAAAAATATATCTGTATTAATACATATTTGGCTTATATTTGTATTCCAACAAATATCTGTATCTGGTCCGGAAGTATGTCCTGGTGGGTCTCCCCAGTGTTCCTCAGCACGTAAAGCGTCGGTTTCGGTTGTTTATCACAGACATCTGATATTGTTTGTAACTAATAATGGGGATTATATCCGCGAACTCCACTGGAGCAGCATGGCTAATTAGGCTCCAGCTCTTCTCTGACACGGAGAAAGAAGCCCACGCCAATTACTAAGATGTTACAGCTGAATCGACAAATAATTAAAATATTACAACAAAAATTTTGACTTCTTAGTCTTCAAAGAGAAAGTCGCTGAACATTTCCAAAAATGATTTATCTGGCTATTTATCGTTTATATTATTCATGTCTTACAACTGACAATATTTATTGTCTTTTTTTTTAATCTTTAATGTATGTGAATAAAACGGTAAAATGATACGTTCACCTTTGGAACAACATCTCGCTTACATAACTTGATGTCACCATCATCATCATTATTATTCCAGCCTAATGCAGTCCACTGCTGGACATAGGCCTCCACAAGTTCACGCCAAAAATAGCGTGAACTCATGTGTGTTGCCCATAGTCACCACGCTGGGCAGGCGGGTTGGTGACCGCAGGGCTAGCTTTGTCGCACCGAAGACGCTGCTGCCCATCTTCGGCTTGTGTGTTTCAAAGCCAGCGGTTAGATGGTTATTCCGCCATCGGTCGGTTTCTTAAATTCAAAGGTGGTAGTGGAACCTTGTTATCCCTTAGTCGCCTCTTACGACACCCACGAGAAGAGAGGGGGTGACTATATTCTTTGGTGCCGTAGCCCCTCAGCACACTTGATGTACCGACAATGAAACAGGCTGTTGTTTCATGCATGTTTATAAAAACAGCAAAATTAGTTTAGGAGTTGTCCATAAAATATGTCACCAAAAAAGGTAAATATTGTTTTATATATGTTCATTTATTGAGGTAGAACATAAATGGTAGGGGTAAAGCCATAAGTGTTCGCGTCACCGACATGGTCATGACTGGCGCATGCGCAGCGGCCGTGTGCTGTACACGTTAGACGCTTTTTGGAAGGGTGAAATCTTGTGCGTTCTCGTTACTGACGAGCAAATTTTAATACTAAGCTTTCACTTCTATTGGCAGCCTCTAGAACTCACTTCAGCCTATTGCAGTCCACTGCTGGACTTAGGCCTCCCCAAGTTCGCGCCAGACATCCCGGTTTTCTGCAATCCTCATCCAGCCTACACCGGCAATCTTACATAGATCGTCGGTCCAACGGGTCGGAGGAGCCTCTAGAACTGCTGATTTTTTATACTGTATTCTATTTTTAATCACGAAATCATGTATGAGAATATGACCTAACTTATACGACGTTATATTTGTAAGAAGCTCACTGAAATAAACTTAGCGTAAGTGATCGAATTCGTTTTCGAATGTTACGCGAACATATTCTTTATTGCACTAAGTAAATTTTACAATAATCATTATAATATAGAAAGTTGGCGAGGGCGAACTTATCTCTACAAGAGATCTCTTCCAGTCAACCCATGGC
The DNA here is from genome assembly GCF_905220565.1 of Melitaea cinxia. Lineage (NCBI taxonomy): Eukaryota > Metazoa > Arthropoda > Insecta > Lepidoptera > Nymphalidae > Melitaea > Melitaea cinxia. The sequence goes on from NC_059416.1 coordinate 872,774, forward strand.
AGTGAGAAATTATGTGAACGCGGGCTAAAGTAGTGCAGGAATAGAAGAATAATAAATAACATATAAAATACATACACTACACATACATAAACATATATAAATATACACAGATACACCTACATACACACATACAACACCCGCATACACACATACACCCGTATACATACATATACATAACATAAATATAATACATATCTCATACATCTGTACTGATTTTGGAAAGCAGATAGTTCTGAAGATTGTTTTCGAAATTGGACAGCGATGAGCTTTCTCAAATGAATTTTGGGAGATTATTCCAAAGGTTAGCAGCGCGTACAGAAAATGAATTTAACCATTCTAGCGGTATAAGCGTAACATTTAAGTTTTAAATAATAAAAAAATAAATGTTATAATGATAATATCGTAACAATACGCTATTCAGTACAAGGTGTGGGCGACACAATGCATTTGGGTTATGAATAAGAACGATTAATTTTCTATTTTTTACGAGGTCGGCGACCTCAATAGCTGACAAAATGCAATAACCATTGTTAATATTTTATAAGTGAAAATGAATACAGATGCAAATTATTACACACATATACACCTACTGAGACTTCCTGAATTTCCTTTGTTCCAAACGGCGCTAACGAAACCCAGACAACATACATAGACGTTTAAATAGATTACCCTTTACTTTTGAATTATACTATAAGTACATATAATAAAATAACATACATATACATACATACATATAATAAAATGGTAGGAAAGTCAAAACTGTAAATTGAATATTTTTTTAAAAGAATACTTGGGGTGTGATCTACAGTCGATACCGAAGCCAAAAATATAGTTTTAGAATTTTTGTCTGTTTGTCTGTATATATGTCCGGGATAAACTCAAAAAGTACCGCGTGGATTTACTTCAAATTTGGCACGAATATTATTAAGAAGTCGGGTCAACATATAGGCTACATATTATCATGCTATCACCTACCGGGAACGAGCAGTGAACCTTTACTTCCTCAATGCATTCTGTAACAACGTGTTTTTTTTTTTTTTTTTTTTGATATCGCAGGGTAACCCATTTACGGGTGATATCCAGGATGCCCGGGTAGGCATTCCTAGACCGTATGTCGGCTTAGCACTTGGGGGTGCACTACCGACCAAAACCCCTGCGGGAGCCTTCAGCCGCTTTAATTGGAGGGTCCCGGAACTGCAGGCAACAGGATCCCTCCAGCGACAGGCTGGCCTCGGCGAAAAGACCAGACTTCTCCTCCATGGGACTGTCCGGCTCACCTCTGAACAATCCCGACGACGCCATGTCTAGCTGGACCGGGTTCCCATCCCGGCCCGACATGGGCACAGGGGCGTTACTGGAGACGCATTAAGTAGCGCCTCCTACGCACCCCCGTTCGTCGCCTGCGGACGGAGGCCTCGTCGGCGGCCCCCTCTCTCATCCGCTCGTCGTTCTCCTTCTGGGACATTACTGTCTCGCAGAAGGAGACCATCACCTTCCAGGACTCGTCGTCACCGAGCATCGCGGTGATAACGCTCGGCAGTGACAAGTCCCCTCCGAGGACTGTCGTCAGATCGCGACGTAGCGCCGCCCATCTCGGGCACACCTCGAGGGTGTGCTGGGCAGAGTCCACCGCCGCGCCACAATCGTGACATTCAGTCGTCGGCTCCCTTTGGGCCGTCCGACACAAGTATTCACCAAAGCAGCCATGCCCGGTGAGAACCTGCGTCAGACGGAAGGTGAGGGGTTTGCGCTTACGGCGCATCCACCGCTCAAGGACCGGGCGCAAGGCAGCCGTTACGCGTGTGCCATACGGCTGCTCCACCAGGTCCTCCCCCCACCTCCGCATTATTGCTTCTTGCCCCATCCGGCGCACCCGTAGGATTCCGTCCAACGTGAGGTTCTCACCGAGAGCCCTCCTACCCGAGACGTATGAGTAGGTCTCGGCAAGGACCTCCGCCACGAGCTCCCACGGGGGGTCGCCAGCTAGAGCAGTAGCTGCAGCCCACGATACCGTACGATACCCCCGAATCACCCTCACCGCGATGATCTTCTGCGCCGACCGCAGTGCGGCCTTATTCTTCGCAGTGAGGCGATCCGCCCAAACCGGGGCACAACAACGTGTAATCTAACGACGCATATTTGAATGGTGTTGTTATTATGTTAATAACCATGCTATATAAGCTAGCTTCACACTATAAAAATCACGCAATATAAGTAATTAAGCCGATAAACATAATTAAATGAATATAAGTAGATAAGACAATTTTAAGGCAGCGCCATCTATGAGATTTTTCTGTATTTATGAAATGTAAAGAAGAAACGGGTAAATGAATGTTATTTTAAAAGGTATAATCGTAGGTATTTTTGGTGCTGTATAGCATTCACGCAGACGACGTCGCGGGCAGCAGCTAGTAATTAATAAAAACAAAAACTTAATTGACCATACAATCTATACCACTTACGATTACAACGTAAGTACCTACCCTATAAATATCTCATACTTTAAATGCGTCAAATCGTGCCATATACAGAGCGTGCTAAGAATTGTTTGAATACATAATTATGATCATACCTACATAAATACATATGCTTGATAAATAGCCTTACTTCGCAGTTTTGTAAAATTACTTACTCTTCTGATAAAATTTATCTCGCATATATGTTGCTGATAGGATTTATTAGCAGGAGGTAATATCGACTCTTAGGACCTGTTGAAATTCAGACAACAACTTCAACGGCCCAACAACAAGGATTCACTCCTGGGTCGGAGGTCCGGAAACACATAGAATACTGCAGCACAAATGCTCAGACCACGGCAAACATCTGTATGACCAATACAAATGTATGTCATATGCGAGGATCGAAGCCGCAACCGCCAGCGCAACAGCCATAAGCCAGTGCTGTGACCGCTGCGCTAACGCGTTGTCTAATACAAACATACGAAAGCATAAAAATAATTATATTAAAATTCGTTTCCTACTTTCTTTCACATATTAATCACGCGTTTGATGCGGCAAAAACAGTGCGCATCGCCGGTGGTTGGATGAGGACTTCGGAGAATCAGAAAGTTTGGTCCGAACTTGGGGGGGCCTATGTCCAACAGTGGACGGAAGCGGAATAAACTGTGCGTGCTAATAACAAAACAATACCCAAACATCACACGCTTCATTTATTAGAAGTATATTTATATTTATTTTATTGCAGTAAAGATATTTCGAAAGGCATTAAAATAAGTATTTAGAGCATTGTCGAATTTTTCCTTAGCCTTCTAGGTTGGCAGACGTTGCGACAGTATTAAGCAAGAAATTTTATATAAAAAGTAAAACAAAACAAATAATATGTATTTATTTTTATATAAATATTATGTATTGTTGTTTTTTTCGATTCTAAATTAATTAATTAATATATATAGGTATATAGGTATATCAAGAAATTGTGAACTGTAATTATATAACACTTAAAAACTTTTTTAAATAATATATATTTAATTTGTACGATTTTATTTTTGTGTTACCTACGCATTAGGAAATTCTAAACATTTTTAACCGACTTCCAAAAAGGAGGAGGTTCTCCATTCGACTGTATTTTTTTTTATGTATGTTACATCAGAACTTTTGACCGGGTGGACCGATTTCGACAATTTTTTTTTATCGAAAGGTGGTGTGTTGTTTAGTCCCATTTAAATTTATTTGAGATCTAACAACTACTTTTCGAGTTATATCTAATAATGCGTTTTTACTTGACGCTTTTTTCGTCGACCTACGTTAATTATAGCTTTTTACTGGATGTACCGATTTTGATAATTTTTTTTGTTGAAAAGGAGATATCCCTAGTTTTGTACCATGATAAGGAAACCAGGATTTGATGATGGAATCCCAGAGAAATCGAAGGAAACTCTCGAAAATCTGCATAACTTTTTACTGGGTGTACCGATTTTGATCATTTTTAATTTAATCAAAAGCTGATGCTTATCATGTGGTCACATTTAAATTTTATCGAAATCTGATAACTACTTTTTGAGTAATCTTTGATAACGCGTAGTTACTTGACTATTTTTCGTCGATCTACGTTGTATTACTTGTCGATGTAATTGAAGTCGGTTTTTTTCGTTTATCTAGGGATATCTTCTTTCCAAAAAAAAAGAATTATCAAAATCGGTACACCCAGTAAAAAGTTATGCGGTATAATACAACGTAGGTCGACGAAAAAAGCGTCAAGTAAAAACGCATTACTAGATATAACTCGAAAAGTAGTTGTTAGATCTCAAATAAATTTCAATGGGACCAATTGGCACACACCACCTTTCGATTAAAACAAAATTTGTCGAAATCTACCCGGTCAAAAGTTCTGATGTAACATACATAAAAAAAAACAATCGAATTGAGAACCTCCTCCTTTTTTGGAATTCGGTTAAAAAATGTACCTATAAATTAAAACCAGCCAGCTGTTACCTAAAACACAACCACTAAGTTGCCTACCTTATAAACTGACAATATTAATTTATAAGTATGTTAAACATAAACATTTGTGTTAATTCTTAAATAAAAAAAACCGCCTTCAAATGACACCGATAAGTAACCAAAATGAGAACATATTCAATACAGTAATACCCCGGACTTACGCGATAGGTGGGACTGAGCGCTATCCGCGTAAGTCGAATTCGCGTAAGTCGGGGTACAGTTTTGCGGGGTACTTTTTGTAATTGATCTGACTGTCGATTCCCAAAAAACACAAAATCGCAACTTATGTACCTACGCGCCGATTCCGCACTACACGTCTGTGCCTGTTGTAAACTGAACGAATAATAATGCGGGTGGGGGGAATCAAACAAAAAACGAATAGACGAGAAAATTAAATCGCGTAACTCCGAATTCGCGTAAGTCGGGGTAGCGTAAGTCGGGGTATTACTGTATCTTTAAAATGAATCAAATACATATTACGTATTCGCAATAACTCTAAAACTATTCGTCAGATATAACCTAATTAAATGGGACCACACTACAAGCATCAGCTTTCAAAAAAAAACGAGTGTGCTTTAGACCACACGACTGAAGTAAAACTTTTCTAACGTAACTCTCTCTCTTTCTATCTTCACTAACTTATATCTCCTTCTCAACTTTCGTTCACCCCGCCCGATCAAACTTTTCGTAACGCTCTCGTTACGCATTCACGAACATGCGTAAAGAAGTCTTACTTAAAAACAACAATCATCAAATTCTGTATACCCAGTAAAAAGATATGAGGTCACACAGATAAAAAATAGTCGAATTGAGAATGTCCTCCTATTTTGAAGTCCAATATATTAATGAAACGCAAGTCTGAGCTATATTCTCTAAATGTAATCGTCGAGCCACGGCCGGTGGTCACACAAACACGATTAGGTACCTCGTTCACGTGTGACTGGAAACCTTCACAGTAACATTGCCGCGAGCGCCTCGCGAATAACAAGCACCGACCTTTATTCATATGAATTAAGATTGACTACAATACTGCAATATCATTGTAAAACTGGTAAAAGTAAAGAAAGAAACACGTTTATTCGGGACATCGCACAAATCGCAGACCGTTTTTACATAATTTAATTACATAATTACACATTTAAGATAAATACAGTTAAATAGAATCAATAATAAAGAATAAGTAAATACATATAGAGAAAAAAAAGTTATAAATCAATATAAAAAAAGTCACAATAAAATTTAAATCTAAGATTTCAAAGAATATAGCCACCCCCTCTCTTCCCGTGGGTATCGTAAGAGGCGACTAAGGGATAACACAGTTCCACTACCACCTTGGAACTTAAGAAGCCGATCGATCTCGGGATAGCCATCTAACCGCTGGCTTTGAAATACAAAGGCCGAAGAAGGCAGCAGCGTCTTAGGTGCGACAAAGCCAGCCACCAGCCACCAACCCGCCTGCCCAGCGTGGTGACTATGGGCAACACACATGAGTTCACGCATTTTTGGCGCCAACTTGTGGAGGCCTATGTCCAGCAGTGGACTGCAATAGGCTGTCATAATGATGATGAATGATAAAGATTTCCAAAAAGTTATGAAAACTGGTAAAAGTTTTGTATAACAGACGAAAGATAGTTATAGCGTATACTCATACATTGAGACTGAGAAATTGTTACAAATGATGGAGAAAAACTGGGCAAGTATCTTATAACCTTACAATTAAATAAGTATTGGTCTCAAGTAGTGTTGCCTTCTGTAGCGAGTATAGTAACAAGTAGTAACAAGAGATTCTGGAGAGAGTCGCGGGTAGAACCGTACCGAACCGTACACTGTGTACCACGATAGTATGTATTTGCTCGCAAACGAAAAAAAAACCGACTTCAATTACATCGACGAGTAATACAACGTAGATCGACGAAAAAATAGTCAAGTAACTACGCGTTATCAAAGATTACTCAAAAAGTAGTTATCAGATCTCGATAAAATTTAAATGTGACCATATGATAAACATCAGCTTTCGATAAAATAAAAAATTATCAAAATCGGTATACCCAGTAAAAAGTTATTGCGGATTTTCGAGAGTTTCCCTCGATTTCTCTGTGACCCGATCATCAGATCCTGGTTTTCTTATCATGGTACCCAACTAGGGATATCTCTTTTCCAACAAAAATAGAATTATTGAAATCGGTACATCCAGTAGAAAGTTATGCGGTATAATACAACGTAGGACGACGAAAAAAGCGTCAAGTAAAAACGCATTATAGATATAACTCGAAAAGTAGTTGTTAGATCTCAAATAAATTTAAATGGAACCAAATGACACACACCACCTTTCGATTAAAAAAAATTGTCGAAATCGGTCCATACATAAAAAAAATACAGTCGAATTGAGAACCTCCTCCTTTTTTGGAAGTCGGTTAAAAAGAAATAATAAGTAGCTATACCTAGTAACCACGGCTTGCACTAGCGATCGCGCTGTTGATACGACTCATTTTTTGTAATTTTTCGTATACCTATGTCGCTTAGACAAATTATACGTAGTATTAAGCAGCATATTTAAATGTTATCTCAACATTTTCATAACTTCATCACAACTGGCACACACGGTGATTACGTTAACGACAACAATATTTGGCCATGAAAACGACATATTAGAGTAATTTTGGCACTGTTTAATTTTAATTTTACATTTAACGGGGAGTACTTGAAAATGCTTATAATTTATTTTTTTCTGTTTTAAAATAATTACCATTCGTTTTGTATATTTATTATATACTATTTTTAAAGTTATTACCTACATTTTGAAGTTGGTACATTGACATTTTTCTAATTCATTATTTCTAATACTTCTTTAATTTTTAGTTGATTAAATATACAAGCAATTGCATCTTGACCACTTATATTTAATTAGACAGAAACATTATTGATATGTTATCCTTAACATCTCTAATACACAGACATCGACAGATTCCAATTTTATTTATGATCGAAATTTTCTTCATTCAGGCTTCAAAAGTATTTCTAAAGTGTTATTAAAACTATATTTGTATAGATTACCGAATATACTGAAAATAAAAATAATGCAAGTCTGTGAAAGTGACCGTTACATTCACTTGAACATTACTTACATGACTCCGTTACTTAACTACTCGTAAGTAACTATTTTTGTAGAACATAATTTATATTATTACTAGCTGACCCCGCAAACGTTGCTTTGCCATATATCTTATTAACCCGCTTAATCCCCCCCCCTCCCTTATAACTTAGGGGTATGAAAAATAGATGTTAGCCGATTCTCAGACCTACCCGATATGCCCACAAAATTTTATTAAAATCGGTCGAATCGTTTCGGAGGAGTTCAATGTTTAACACCATGACACGAGAATTATATATTAGAGAAGATTATTTAAAAGTACAAATCGTATTTGCGAGTGATTCTTAAATTAAATACATCAATTTTAATTTTATGTAAATATTTATACTTCGGGTCGGTTTCGCTTTGGTATTTGGTCGCGGTTTCGATTCCGCGTGGAATACATATTTGCACAAAAAAAAATACGGTCTGGGTGTTTATTCTTGTAGGTCTATCCACTGTGATCGGATCGGAGAGCGCGTTAAGATGACGGCCTCGGTTGTCATCATATACACCTGATGGTAATCGTTACTCGCAATAGAGAATTCATCCTCCAACCAGCAGTGGAGCAGCGTGGTGGATTAAGCTCTGATCCTTCTCCTACATGGGAAAAGTGGCCTATGTCCAGTAGTAGGATATTACAGGCTGAAGCGATATACTACAAGATAGACACTGAGCGTTTTTTATCTCAAAATTTAGCACGATTTCCTCGGTAGCGGGAGTGTAAGTCAATATGATTATCACGAATCATGCCCCATGTAGAACTTATTCAGTTCGTAGTTACAAAATAAATAAATTTTTAAAATAAAAGTAGCCTAAGTTACTCCTTATTACACCAGCTATTTGCCATTGAAAGTCCCGTCAAAATCGGTCCAGCCGTTTCAAAGATTAGCCAGAACAAACAAACAGACAGACTGACAAAAATTGTAAAAAATGTTATTTTGATATAGGATTTTGATATTACTAACAAACACTCCAATTTTATCTATTTGTATAGATACTATGCTTGTCGATGATAATTTAAGTCGATTTTTTTTTCAAACAAACATAGTTATAAGTTTTTATTAGAACAGTCAAACATCGTACCATACTCTTGTTTACATCATTTCTTAAATACCTTTTTAGGAATCAATGACCTCATTCAACTTAATGCAAATCATCACTTCAAGATATTTGTTGGATGATGTCAGGATATGACGTAGAATTTATCGAAATTTTATTTGGAAACCATAAACATGTCAAACACACACCCGGACATAATATTTAAAAAAAAAAGTCAGATAAGAAGTTATATTAGCGGCTTTTAAATGTCTTATTTTGAATGTGGAATTAACAATTCATATTGAAACATCGACAAACACGCTGTACTTTATATATAATACTCGTATAAATTTATTGAATAATAATTGTGTTTGCTCGCAAACGAAAAAAAAAACCGACTTCAATTACACCAACTAGTAATACAACGTAGATTGACAAAAAAATAGTCATGCAACTACGCGTTATCAAAGATTACTCAAAAAGTAGTTATCAGATCTCGATAAAATTTATATGTGACCACATGATAAACACCAGCTTTCGATTAAATTAAAAATTATCAAAATCGGTACACCCAGTAAAAAGTTATTGCGGATTTTCGAGAGTTTCCCTCGATTTGTCTAGGATCCCATCATCAGATCCTGGTTTCCTTATCATGGTACCAAACTAAGGATATCCCCTTTCCAACAAAAAAAGAATTATCAAAATCGGTACATCCAGTACAAAGTTATGTGGTATAATACAACGTAGGTCGACAAAAAAAGCGTCAAGTAAAAACGCATTATTAGATATAACTCGAAAAGTAGTTGTTAGATCTCAAATAAATTTAAATGGGACCAATTGGCACATAAAACCTTTCGATTAAAACAAAATTTGTCATAATCGGTCTACCCGGTCAAAAGTTCTGATGTAACATACATAAAAATAAAAAAAAACAGTCGAATTGAGAACCTCCTCCTTTTTTGGAAGTAGGTTAATAATAAAAAATTGATCCATAGCTGTGACTATTGTAAGCGCGCCATCCCATCGGTCCAAATGCAACAATGTAACTATACTTGTAAATATTATAAAGGAAACCTGTTATTGGCCTTATTTTTTTTATAATTTGGTTATAGTATGTATTAACTGAAACGTTGTTGGTTTTCTTAATAAATAAATAAATAAATAAAAATAAATAAACAATATATATATTATGTTATACATATATGTTATGTATATAAATCTAAATTTTTAGTTCTTAAGTTATGAATTGTAAATATGTATAATATTTTGTATAAATAAAGTTATTATAAATATAAATCTGCATTAACATTAAACTACGAAATAAAATCGAAAGCGCGAATGGTAACTTAACTAAATAACTGATCTAATATGTATTTCCTATGGATCGATTCAGCCTGTAACATCTCACTGCTGAACATTGGCCTCTTTCCCCACGTAGGAGAAGGATCAGAGCTTAATCCACCACGCTGCTCCACTGCGAGTTGACGGATAATTTGTAATAATATTATTTAAAAGTATTTGCGCGTGTTGTTTATATATACCCGACTAGAAAAAAGGTCAGACTCAACCATATCATGTATCTGGACCGGATCAGGATAGAATAAGGCATGCCAGATCCGGCAAGGTCAATCAGGACCAGGTCTGATCCAGACAAGGATAGCCTAATGTAAAATATAATCAAGTATGGTAAGGCATACTGGATCAGGACCCGGTCCGGTCCAGATCAGGATATCCTGATGTAAAATATAATCAAGTATGCCCGAGTAGAAATTTTTTCGTCTTCCTTAGAAGGACCGGACCAGGCATGCCTGATCAGGACTAGATAAAGCACGTAACGCAGATGATTGGTCTGGACCTGATCAGGATGAGATGAGATTACCCGATCAGGTCCAGATCAGGAAATCTCATCTCATCCTGATCAGCCGGTTCGGTCCGGTCCTTTTAAAAAACACGAATGTATATTCTTGAAAAAATTGTTTAACAAAAAAAAATAAATAAATAAATAAAGCGAATTGATAGTATAAATATGTTACTTAACATAATTATTATGATATTTATTACCTTATGAACTTCCTTTCTCACCTCATGAACATAAAACTAGTTGCACTATTATTCGGCTACAATCTTCTGTAAAGTTGAGCTAATTCCCCAATCGGGCTGTTCCATATTGAACTAAGATATTTTCTTGTCCAGTTTCTGAGTCCAAATTTATATTAAATGTTTGCAATGTAACTTACCAGGATATCAGCAATGCCAAAGAAGCTGAAGTTAGAGGCTGGATCTATGTCGTACGCGAATCTTAGTTCATAATGTGAAGGTGCGACGTCACCAGGTAGAAGGTACTGGGAGCTAAGCTGGACTACTGCCAGCATACAGAGGGCCGTAAACCGACCCATTGTGTCGTCTGAAACAAATGATTATATATTAATTATGCACTTTTAAAACGGTATTGACTATTATCCTTGACTGGAATTGGGTCTGTGGCTGATGATTGACAGTGTTCATAAAAGCGTCATGGCGGAGTTTCTTGCGGGTTATTCTCTGCATAATCTACAGTCCAGATCGATGGTAGGTCTTCACATTGTTAAAATTAATTAATTGAAAAGCAACATTATTTCAATTTGCGAAATGACGGTTCAAATGTGCTTTTAATCTTGTGTAAAGTAATTTTTAAATTTGATTTTTGACTTAATTCATCAGTTATTTATTTAGATAATCTTGCAAATAAATTAGTGATAAGCTGTCAGAGACCTAGTATCGTTGTAGAGATTTTTATAAATAACGAAATTTTTTGCATTAATAAATTGTCGAGAACTATTATACCTAGATATATTAAATTATGTTATTATTATTATTATTGAATAATACAAAATTAAAATAATTTAATACAATTAATAGTTTCTTTTATTTGAATGAATTTATTATATTTGATTATTCATTTTAATTATTTAAAATTAAATCAAATTATTTATTTTATTTAATATTTAATTTAATAATATATTATTCATATCATTAAGTAACTATTATACAACAACTGATTGAATAACAAAATCACTTACTGTCGTATCACAAAAAAAAAAACACTTAAATTAACAACTTTTTGGTCAAAAAACTCCTTTTCAAATCGCAATATACATATATCTCCAATGGAACTACACTTACCAAGTCGAAACAACAATGTACGCAACAATCGAAGAACAAATGATGTCTGACAATAACGTCACACATATATATGCATGTAATTAACATATAAAAATCATTTTCATAACCATAGCCGAGGTTACACGCTGTACATAAGGAGAGAGTTACATAACTTGAACGTATATAATGTGAAATTTATGTTTAAGGAATAAATTTTTAAAAAAGGATATATTTGTCATATTACATTGTAACGCGGTTTCAGTTTGTAAAGTTTGTGCTAAACGCTATTAAGAAATAGGGGTTGGTGTTAGAAGGGTAAAAATTTAGGGTTGTATGTATTTTTTAATGTTGTATCATAAAAAAATAGAAATTAAAAATTTTGTCAAAAAAATAAAAAAATTTTTTTTGGGGTGGACTACCCCTAACATTTAGGGGGATGAAAAATAGATGTTGGCCGATTCTCATAGATAACTGATAAGTACAAAAAATTTCATCAAAATCGGTCAAGCCGTTTCGGAGGAGTATGGCAACAAAAACTGTGACACGAGAATTTTATATATTAGATTCTCGTGTCACAATGTTAGTTAACATACTCCTCCGAAACGGCTGGACCGATTTATATGAAATTTCGCGTGCATATCGGGTAGGTCTGAGAATCGGCCAACATCTATTTTTCATACCCCTAAGTTATAAATGAATCATACAGGGACAGTGTAAAGGCGCCCTATGTGTCACAGTTTAATATTATGCTAACAATAATACTGGCCCAGTTTTTATACGACTTTACTATGGTAATAAGATTTATAATTAAGATCCCGCATGACACGGAAAATCAATGTTCCTCAAGTTTAAATGAAACTAACTGTACCATGCAGTTTTGTCTGATTATCTTCCAATTTTATGGTAATTTTAGATAAAGTGCGTTAAACGTTAAATTTATTAAGGCTTAAAATCTGGAGCAGCCCGACTGGGGAAGTATTTCGTTCTTACAGAAGATCACAGTTAAATAGTACTGTTTTCACCCAGTGTTGTGTTCCTGTGGTGAGGGAGGTGACCAAAGCTCCTGGGGGGGAGGGTCGGCAACGCGTTTGAGATGCTTCTGGTGTTTCATGCGTCTATAGGCTACGGCAACGTCTTACCTACAGTATAAAAAGAATTGAAGTAGTCCATTACCTTCTCAGTTATCAATGACTCTGATTTCCGCTACAGGGTTGTGGGTTTCAATTGAACAAATTGTTAGGTTTTAATTTACAAGGCTTAAGTATATTATTCTAAGATGATTACAAGGTATACCTACATTCAGAAGCTAAAAGGACATATCATTTTTCCTCATACAATTAACATATCTATAAACTGTTTTATTCATCGTTATTTGCAACATAAATATTTATGTTACCGTAAACAAAGAACGGTCTCTGTATGAACTTGGACAAAACGAAAGTTACGTTTAACAACCAAGTCATACCGAGACCGGTATCGGTCGATGGTACCCTTCTCGAAGTTGTTATGGATTATATATATCCTAGGCCATACTATCCAACTAGGCCGCAACAACTTCGAGAAGGAGGCTGACAGTAGGATTCGTTTGGGCTGGGCGGCGTTTGGTAGGCTTCGTCGAGTCTTCACTTCGAAGATTCCGCAATGCTTGAAGACAAAAGTCTTCGAGCAATGCGTCCTGCCTGTGTTAACATACGGAGTCGAGACGTGGACACTGACGAAGGGACTGGTCCACAAATTTAAAGTCGCTCAACGGGCTATGCTTGGGGTTTCTCTCAAAGATATGATAGCCCACAGAATTAGAAAGTTGAAGTGGCAGTGACCGTGGGGTGGTCATCTGTGTCGCAGGACCGATGGCCGTTGGAGGAGACGAGTCCTGGAGTGGAGAACGCGTCTTGGCAAACGCAGTGTGGGACGTCCTCCGGCCCGTTGGACCGACGATCTACGTAAGATTGCCGGTGTAGGCTGGATGAGGATTGCGGAAAACCGGGATGTCTGGCGCGAACTTGGGGAGGCCTAGGTCCAGCAGTGGACTGCCATAAGCTGAAGTGATGAAACAAAGAATAATATACAATTTTGTTTCAGTGACGAAAACAAATATTTTGTTTACTTCTGTTGGCTGTAATTGAGGTAGGGCACAGCAGGAAATGTCCTGCTCAAAATCTGGAGCAGCCAGACTGGGGTAGTACCTCGACCTTACAGAAGATCACAGCTAAATAATATATGGTGACCAGAACTCCTGAGGGAATTGAAAATAGGGTCACCGATATTTCTGGTGTTGCAGGCGTCTATAGGCTACGGTAATTGCTTACCATCAGGTGAGCCGTACGCTTGTTTGCCGACGTAGTTATATATGAAAAAAGACTTCAAAAGCATTCTAATTGTCAACAACATCGACAGACCATGTCTGAACAGAATTATTTTTTTAATTCCAAGAATGACTCGACGCCATGGACTCTACAACCTGTTCTATATCCCCAATTATTGTACTAATATAGGTAATAGTTCTAATTTTTGTGACTTTTATGATTTAGATATAATTGATAATAACATATACAAATTTAAATCACTCTTCTCTGGATATCTGTCAGTTTATATCTGACATTGTCCGTTGTATAACTGACATATTTGTATTTAATTTATATGTTTTTAGTTCATTTATGTTTCTTTTCCTCTCTTGTCATTACAAACTTAATTTTAATTAATTTCCTTTCACTCTGTTTAGGTTTAAGTTCTTAACATGTAGTCGCCTTAAAGTGTAATCGCCTTGTTTCTTATTGTTGTAATTTCCAAGTCGATCCGTCTGATATATATGTGGACGATTGCAATACTAGTAGCATCATAGTACACGCTATCCTAACGCATCCCGAGCAGCGGTGGTTATCTGGCACTAAGACAATATTTCAAAGCAGTATCGCATGGCTGTAATTTTTTATAAGTTTAAAGTTCTTCCCCAGTTGATCTACGTTAAATTTACTCCAGATAGTAACATTATTTCATCCCACTTCTATCCTTTTCCTTCTGCCAGGTATTATGTATAAATGTCCCAAAAATCTCTCCAAATACTAGCGTATGAAATTGCAACAAAGTCAAACATACTTTATCAAAATATGTTAACAGTAAACAAGGGAACACATTACGCTGTAGCTCTGTACCTGTTCAGTAACAACCCGTTGTTAACTGTATTTTACTTAAGGTTGTCAATTTCTTGAAACAATAAATCCGCGTGGAATTTAACAAAAAGTTATTGTTCAGTTCGCGGAGTTATAAAATAAATAAATTTCTAAAACAAAAGTAGCCTAAGTTACTCCTTATTACATCAGCTATCTGCCAGTGAAAGTTCCTTCAAAATCGGTCCAGCCGTTTCAGAGATTAGCCGGAACAAACGGACTGACAGATAGACAAAAATTTAAAAAAATGTTATTTTGGTATATGTAACGTATATTATTAGTAAAAAGCGGTTATTTTAATATTACAAACGGACGCACCAATTTTATTTATTTGTATAAATATATTGCCTTTGCTTTGAAAATAACTGTGTTTTTCAAGTGCGTATAATTATATATACGATACTAAAATACAAGCAAACGATTTTAAAATGTATGTTTGTCTGTCTGTGTATCTGCCTTTTTGTTTGTTCGGGCTAATCTTCAGAGCGACTGAATCGATTTTTATGGGACTTTCACTGGAAGATAAGACTGGTTGTGGAGTGTCATATACGCTACTTATAATCCCGGAATTCACGCAAATTTACGTGGAAAACCCGTGTTTTTCATTTAATACAACAATTTTTGCGACCCAAATCACTAAAAACCCAAAAGGTTTAAATTGTAAAAAATATATATAAACACAATATAAACAAATAAAATTAAAACACTACATTCTGCATACCAAAAAATGTACTTTGTACTGTCAAGTCTTAATTATTATTATTTTTTACTTATTTCGCGTCAAATTGGCTAAATCAGTTATAAATAACAAGTTTGGCAGCCCTGGTTCACCAGTATGTGACTGCATACTTTCTTTCTCATTAAGGCGGAGCAACCGTTCCAATACATTAATTACCCATGTTCTTCGAACTTTTCAACGCTTGTTATGTGACTTTTTGCCATTAATTATAAAATCTTTGCTAATTATTACCGCAATGATAAGATAGAAGTATAAAATACTAAAGGCCAGTTTAAAGGTTGTGGTTATAGTCTATCCTGCACATAAGTTGCGAATAGCCTTTAGCAGCAGGAGGTAGAATAGATCATTAGGACCTATCAACTCCTCATTTACGCCATATACACCTGATAGCGATCGTTACTCATAGTAGGGAATATATCCGCCAACCCGCATTGGAGCAGCGAGGTGAATTAAGCTCTGATCCTACTCCTACATGGGGAAAGAGGCCTATGACCAGTAGTGGGATATTACAGGATGAAGCGAAGCGTATAGCTCCTCGTTTAATAAAGTAGATAAGTAGGTAGTACTTACTACTTTTAAACGCATATTTACGGATAGAAATATCTCATAATTATAGTGGAAAAAAATATGTACATTTAACGTTGTCTTTTGCTACGGTAGCAAAATTAATGCCTATGTATGAGTAACAGCCGTTGGACGTTATAATATCATTTTTACACCTACATTAATCTATATAATCGCACCTTCGGTGCAACAAAGTCACTACAGCTCATTTCTTAATTTTACAGGAGAGGGCTTTTAATTTTTTTTATCGCATTTTTTCCTCATTTCTGGATTACTATTTATGGTAGGTTTGAAACCTTTATAAAATTAATAGTTTATTTTCTTTGCTATAGTTTAAAAATCTTATATTGAAGTATCAAAAACTCCTAATAAAAGACATAACAAAAAAAGTGTAATTGTGACTTTGTTGAACCGAAGGTGCGATTATATAAATCGATATTCATCCGAGCTAATATCGGAGAGCTATTGGAACGATTTTAATGAAATTTTGCACAGATATGTAACTTTGTGCAACTTAAAATACAGGCATATTTTTTATTTTGCTCAATGACTGCGATATTTTTATCGAATTATAAAAAAAGGCGATGCATATTTCCTTTATTTTACGTGGGGAAAATTCATCATGGATCCAGCGCGGGGGCGCCAGAGGGCTATGTCAGACTCCTACTGACTAAAAAACCACCACGTGTAAGCAGACGCCTGGGTAGGGCGAGAAGGAGTCGCGCTAGCATTCGCCACGTCGATATGTTGCAGTCAGAACTCTTAACCAGTCAAAAGTACTATTAACTAGCGAAATCAGTCAAAAGTACTTTTGACTGGACAAGTTGGTCAAAAGTGGTTTTGACTGAAAATTATTGGTTATTAGTACTTTTGACTGCAAATTCGCGGTTAAAAATACTTTTGACTGACGCTCTCCGTCAAAAGTAGTTTTAACTGCAAAAAGCGTCAGTCAAAAGCACTATTAACTCGTTAGATGTGAATAAATTTAGTCAAATGATCCTGATAAACCATAATAAATTTATGCCCGCGATCTTCTTGTGACTGCATGTCAATCAGATCGACTTGGCAGCGGCTGTTCATTTCAGTGTGCAGGATCAGTTTCTAAGCCTGATCCATCCTTTTCTTGCTTTCCTCCTTTGGCATACTTCGCACATTGATAAATATATATTAATCATTTCTTTTGTAACATTAGCGTACTTTTTGCCGTTTTATTCTTAAGTCTATCGCGACCACCATGCCCTATAGAAATATGAGCAGCATCAATAATGTCGTAGATTTCCTCAGCCGGCAAAAATATTTGACAGGTTCTGTTTGTAACTAATTTTTTTTTGTACCACAAACTGGTGTTTCTTTTTCATTAAATTTCGCGTCTTCCACATCCATTGCAAACTTTTCAAATTTTTCTTTTGTCATCACATTGAAATGACTATATTTCATATCTTCCATCGCTAAAATTCTTTGGAAAAAGCCTTCTTTCTTTTCGTAGTCATTCATTTTTGTTCTAATATCAGCACGTTCTCCACTAATAATGAGTAATATAAAAGTTTATATGTGCGTTTGTCGTTATTTTTATCGACAACCTTAACTTTTTAAGAGTTTTGACTGATACAACCGGTCAAAACCACTTTTGACGAAATCATTTAGTCAAAAGTACTTTTAACCAGCTACATTGGGCAAAAGTACTTTTAACTGTTATTTTAGTCAAAAGTATTATTGACTAAAGCAAACGGTCAAAAGTACTTCTGACTGATTTTGCTAGTCAATAGTGCTTTTGACTGGTTTAGAGTTTTGACTGCAACAGATACATATTTCCCTAGGTCAGCTAGTTGAATATAAATAAATAAATGTAAATTACATCCAGGCTCGATATATTGCAATCAAACACACTACCCCCAGGGAAGAAAGCAGGGTCAATGCCAACTACGCCAAAGGATCAGTTATCTAAAGATCTAAACACTTGCGACAAAAGTATAAGACACAAATAGGCCTATAGGCAAATACAGTGTCAAACAACTTAGGTAAGTTTTCTTTAACCGAAGCGTAAACCTTGACATTATTATATTACCTCATAAGCTGTGATTTCCAGCGTCAAGGCGAATCAGTCAAGCGCTACTAAAATGTCGTTAAGTTGTTACCTGTACTTGTATAAAAGACCCAGCGAACTTCGTACCGTTGAAGATTTTTTTTTGTTTTAAAACTTCTTAACGCAAGCTTAACTTTGGGAGTAAGCTGGTGAATGTATGACGAGAGCGTTATGAAAAATGTGATCGGGCGAAGTGAACGGAAGTTGAGAGCGAGATATAAGTTAGTGAGTTAGAAAGAGTTACGTTTCGTAAGTTTTACTTCAGTCGTGTGGTCTAAAGAACACTCATTTTTTTTTTTTTAATTAAAACTTCATAACGCACGGTTGACTTGGGGTGTAAGCTGATGAATGCGTGACGAGAGCGTTACGAAAAGGATGATTGGGTGAGTTGAACGGAAGTTGAGAGATATAAATTAGTGAAGCGTGTACACACATTTCGGTGGATTATTTATATTTATATAGATAACTGAAGTTTGTTGGTTTGTTTGTAATAACGTATCTACAAAATAGCATCAATCGTTTGTAAATAATCGTGTATGATTAATTTTCGTTTAACTCGGAATTTTAAAGGTTTGCTATTTTGATGCAAACGCAGGTAAAACCGGAGGAAGATATCTAGCCTAACATACTTTTAGTACGCAGAAACGGTAATATGTGATTAAGAATGTATTGAGCGTCATCAGAATAAAATAAACATAAGTCACGAGGAAAACGAGCCCATGAATCATATAGCCTTGAAAACTTGGTACATATATATTTTTACGTATATAATAAAATTGTAACCAACGACACCAGGAGCGTTGCCGACCTCACAACCCAATCCCCCAGGAGCTCCGGTCACCTTACTCGGCACAGGAACACAACATTGCTTGAAAGCAGTATACTGCTTGAAATTATTTAGCTGTGATCTTCTGTAAGGTCGAGGTACTTCCCCAGTCGGGCTGCTCCATATATTGAGCAGGATATTCCCTGCTGTAACCTACAATGTGCGAAGGATGAGTGCAAAGCTCTGGCAACCTCACTCACCACAAGCACACTACACTATTTGAGAGCAGAGTTATTTGAGGATATTTATATATATATAAATATCGTATATATATATATATATATATATATATATATACACTAGCCAACTCGTCAAACGTTGTCTTGCCGCTAAACTCTATTTAAAAATAGGGGTTGGTGGTAGAAGAAATTTAGGGGTGGACTACCCTTAACATTAAGGGGGATGAAAAATAGACGTTGTTCGATTCTCAAACCTACCCAATATGCACATAAAATTTCATGAGAATCGGTCAAGCCGTTTCGGAGGAGTTAGCTACAAACACCGCGACACGAGAATTTTATATATTAGACAAACTAATAAGTTATGCGATAAATTAAAAAAAGTAATGTCGTCATTAGACGAAAAACGTCAGTCTGAACAAAATACACACAAAAATCTTTTAACAAATATAGTCATGCCTTTTACTGGACCGGACCTTGAAGTGTTTTAAGAATTGAAAGGCAGTGATAGTGATAGAACGAAGACAAGAAGGATAACTGCGAAATGAAATCATGCCTTGTTAAGCATATTGCGTATTTATGTACCTAGTATCTAAATTATTATCTATATAATAAAACGCGCAACAAAAACTTGTACCACTTTTTACGAAAATTGCGCGAACGGAGGAGTACGAAATTTCGCACACATAGTTTATATAGAGAAGGAGTGCAGAATGCTAATTTTTTTTTTTTAAATTATACTTAAAAATATATTAAATCAAGAAAAACAACATTACACACTCTACCATGTATTTGACACTCACACACATATATGTATTTATTTTCTCTTTTGTTTATTGTTAAAGTCTGACGTCATATTGAGAATAGAATAAAGATTATTAATCTATATTGAACGTCTACACTGAATGTCACAATTAACATAATATTTTTTTTTCATCTTTATTCATTACTTTATTTCTTGATTATTTATAATTATATAACAATATTTATTAAAATTATACATATTTACAATTCACAACTTAAGAACTAAATATTTACAGATAGTTTTGGTATAAATCATGTCCGCGTGGAATTGTGCCAAGAATGCTGGCAGCATTTCCCCGTTGAATCGCTATGCCGATTCTCTGGGCAAAAAATGCACCAACCCTCTTGTCACCAGTGGAGTCAATAAAAATACATACATAAATTCATTTACAATATATATATACTAGCTGTACACTGCGCGCATCGTTATTTTTTTTTTTTGGTCGTACCAACTCAGAAACCTTTGTGGGCTCATGCACAACACTTTGCTGAAGATCATGACTTGATCAAATGCATAGTTTACGATTATATAAAGGACATACAGACAAACATTAATTTTTATATTTATTGATTAAAATTAATTATGGTCAAATTTTTAATATTGTGTGTGATCCAATAAGTGTTTGGCACCCACTAGTTATTGCCGCATAGATTAAACAAATTTGGCTATTTTGTTTTATCTAATCTGGCAACAGTCTCTCTCATTCAGCTATAGCATTATACATCGTAGGCATTCTACTGGTAAAAATTTTGAAGCTGTATCCATTGAAATACAACCTCAATATTTTAATGTTGCGTATGAGCCTTGGTCAGGTAATCCGACTTATGCCGAACCGAACCAATTTGGTGCATTCCTGAAGCACTTGATAGTTTGAAAATTGTCAGAGAATTAAATGTATGTTACTTTCTATAGTCGATTGTCTATCTGTGTTGTTGTCTCTTGAGTGTGATCCAATCAATGATTTTTCTTTCTTTCTTTTACAGCAACCACTCGGTGTAGTTGTGCGTGTTTCATGTAGATACGCCACTAACAACCGGCGGTGTTCGCGTTCGATTCCCGCTCGGAATGGATATTTGTAACATTTGTTTCCGATTTGTTATGGGTCTCCCCACTGTGTCGCAGAGAGCACGTTTAGCTGTCGGTCCCGATTGTTATCTTATATTGGGAAAAAAATCTTGGGAATTTATCCGCAAACCCGCAGTAGAGCAGCATTGTGTATTAAACTCAAATCCTTCTCTTACATGGAGAGAGAGAGCTATGCCCACCAGTGGGATGTTACAGGTGGAGTCGTAAAGCCTCTTTTCCATATCAGAGATAAAGCTTAATCCATCATATTATTGTACTGCTTGTTGGCGAATAATTTATTTTCTTTTTTATTTCCTATATAGCGTATGATGGGTTTTATATGTCTCCAATATCACAGTGGCACTTACATTGACAAATACTCAAACAGCAATCAAATTATATTTACAAATATAAATATCTGCTCTAAGTGAGAATCGAATTTGCTTCAATTAAGGATACAGAAATATTCGAGAGACCCGTTTCGTGCAAGGAAAACCGTTAAAATAATTGTCGAAATGTTTATCGAATAATGTAATCAAAATCAAATAAGATATTGTGTATAAAAACAACTATTTGATTATATTTAGCAATATAAACATTTTTTATAGCTGAAAATTTCTTGTACATTACACACGCTTCATCTCTAAATGAAATAAATATATGTTTAAAAACACACACACACACACACACACGCACGCACGCACGCACACACCCACGTACGCACGCACGCATGCACAAACGCACGCACGCAAGGCAATTTAACAGGTAAGGCAACTCATACATGTTTTTTAGGTAAGAATCATGTACATATCTATATGTATATATCTACACTAATATTATAAAGCTGAAGAGTTTGTTTGTTTGTTTGCTTGAATGCGCTAATCTCGGGAACCGGTCCGATTTTAAGAATTCTTTCAGTGTTAGATAGCCCATTTATCGAGTAAGACTTTTTGTTTTTCAAATTAAATTCAATGTGTACTACATAATAGAAATAGGGAAACTAACATAATATCGGATATAACGCGGGGAAAACCGTCGACACAGCCAATAGCTAATAAAGACAACTTCTTTATAATTATTATTATGTAAAAAAATTAAGTAATATTCACCTGTTACAAATAAATAATAAATTAAGTGTAATGTAATCGCTTTCACTTTAAAATTTCACAGATAACTTTGTTTATATGAAAATATATATTTCGAGATCAAGATGGCTAAAACGTCAAAATGACAGTTGGAGACTCCTAGAGACTCTGGAGTTAAAACTCTTTTGTCTTGAAAACCGTCTTTAAGCTACAGTAATGGCTCACCATCAGGTGATCCGTACGATTTTTTGTTGACTTAGTTGTATAAAAAAAATAGTCCCTAAGGCAGGCATCTTAATGATTTTTTTTCTTAGCTAAAATCCGACTTATATAATACACACGCATTTATGATTCTATTAATTAATAAATACAGAAAAATATAATATGTAAGTGTTTCACCCAGGTTTGGAACGATAATTGAACCTATAACCCTCTCCTGGATCTGTAAGCAGCCAGCTGAACCAACAGATTAGTAATCTAGGACCAGTAGTTTATAAAAACCTCGCGTCACGATGTTGTCACGATCTTTGAAAACTGGATTTTATGGAATTTGGCACAGAGTAACTTTGCCCAACTTAAAACTAGGCCATTTGTTATTTCGATATAAGTTATTATTATATTCACAAAAAAATATGGCGTCAATTAGTAAATGTATTTATTGTATCATTTTATAATTTAATTAAACTAATTTTATATTTATTTTATTGAAATAATTATTTACATATAATAATGTTTTAACTTATTTCCTCATGGAATACTGGCAAGAATACAACAGCGTTTCCTGGCTAAATTCTGCCAGGAATTCCCCGTCATTGCCATTATCAGATCAAATAATAAACAAGCCCTCTTATTAACTATGAATGACTCCATAGTCACATGCTATCAATATTTTCGTTAAATAACCTTTAAAAGACTTGATTTACATATACTATTATTTTCCACTGAATTTTTTGTTCAATAAAAATA
The DNA here is from genome assembly GCF_905220565.1 of Melitaea cinxia. Taxonomy (NCBI): domain Eukaryota; kingdom Metazoa; phylum Arthropoda; class Insecta; order Lepidoptera; family Nymphalidae; genus Melitaea; species Melitaea cinxia. The sequence continues at coordinate 896,025 of NC_059416.1, forward strand.
AAATATAGCCTATATAACTCCTGAATAGTGTAGCTTTCTGTTAGTGAAAGAATTTTCATGATCGGATCAGTATTTGCGAAGATTACCCGCTACAAACAAACAAAGTTAGAAACTTTATCTCTATAATATTACTATAGATTATATAATTGTTAACAAGAAAATTCTATCTTTTAATTCCACTGATTGATCATGAGATAAAATTAATTCGTATAATTTAGAATGTACAAATATTAACACATCAGTCTCTGAATAAAACGTATTCGTTGTGAAGTGTTTTTTAATTTTTATTTATTCACATAAAAAAAATTATATACGCCTAAAAACGACAACAACATAAAAATATTTAAGAAATTATTGAAATATATACAACTCGTTTATTCGAAGTTCATCATCCTCATACAAGATCGTTATTAGACTGTTTGAATTTTAAGTATTCTATCATAATAAAAAATAGCATCAGCAAATGAGGAATAATTTCAAGTAGGTATTCAATTAAATTGCCTTCCAAACACGTCAAGTAGATCAAAATTGATTCATCCATTCGAAAGTTTTGATGTAAGCTAATTGACAAACTTTTAAACTTTTGAAATGTCATGTATACGTCATCCTTATAAGATAGTGAAAATAATTTTAAAAAAGTTTAAACTTAAAATCCTGGAAGTTTCATGAAAAAACATGAGAATGCAAAGTTCGCCGGGTAAGCTAGTGTGTTTATAAAAAAAAGATATACTAACAACGAATATATAAAAAAAAACAATACTTAGGAAATCATAATCACATAAAGAACGATTGATCACAGGACTGCTGTGATGTTCATTCATTCATTCATTACAGCCTATACAGTCCACTGCTGAACATAGGCCTCCACAAGTTGACGCCAAAAATAACGTGAACTCATGTGTTTTGCCCATAGTCACCACGCTGGGCAGGCGGGTTGGTGACCGCAGTACTGGCTTTGTCGCACCGAAGACGCTGTGATGTAATGGTCGCAAATTCGCTTCCCGCCGGGAGTCGATTTTTGTGTTTATACAAATATGTATTTCCGGTCTGGTTGCTAGTCCTTGCGGGTCTTCCAACCGTGCCTCGGAGAGCACGTTAAGCTGTCACTCCCGGTTGTTATCATGTACACCTGATAGCGATCGTTACCCGTAGTAGGGAATATATAATATATCCGCCAATTCGCAGTGGAGTAACGTGATGGATTAAGCATCCAATCCTTCTCCTACATAGGGAAGGCCTATGCCCAGCAGTGGGATGTTACAAGCTAATGCGTAAAATAAATCAATTATAAGCTATGAAATATACTTACAAATATAAAATCATTTCTTTTTTAAGCGTAATTTTTGTCGAATATAGGAACAACTTATTAAAATTACATTGAACAGTAATACAACGTAGGTAGATATAAAGTCAAGTAAATACGCATTATTAGAGTGAACTCAAAAAGTACTCATAAGATCTCAATCATATTTGAATAAAACTACATGACGAGCACCACCTTTTGATTAAAAAAAGCATCGTCGAAATCAGTAAACAGTTATGAGGTAACACGCATCTATACAAATAAATAAAATTGAAGTGTCTGTTTGTATTATTAAAATAACCGCTTTTTACTAAATGCATATGGATGTATACACGATACATATACCAAAATAACATTTTTTACAATTTTTGTCTGTGTGTCTGTTTGTACCGGCTAATCTCTGAAACGGCTGGATTGATTTTGATGGGATTTTCACTGGCAGATATCTGATATAATAAGGAATAACTTAGCCTACTTTTATTTTACAAATTTATTTATTTTATAAGTCTGTGAACTGAGCAATAACTTTTTTGTTAAATTCCACGCGGACGAAGTCGCAGGCACAGCTAGTAGAAAATAGTGTGCTAATTGAGAACCTACTCCTTTTTTAACCGACTTCCAAAAAAGGAGGAGGTTCTCAATTCGACTGATTTTTTTTTTTTTTATGAATGTTACATCAGAACTTTTGACCGTGTGGACCGATTTCGACAAATGGTTTTTTAATCGAAAGGTGGTGTGTGCCAATTGGTCCCATTTAAATTTATTTGAGATCTCACAACTACTTTTCGAGTTATATCTAATAATGCGTTTTTACTTGACGCTTTTTTCGTCGACCTACGTTGTATTATACCGCATAACTTTCTACTGGATGTACCGATTTTGATAATTCTTTTTTTGTTGGAAAGAAGATATCCCTAGTTTAGTACCATGATAAGAAAACTAGGATCTGTTGATGGGATCCCAGAGAAATCGAGGGAAACTCTTGAAAATCCGCAATAACTTTTTACTGGTTATACAGATTTTGATAATTCTTTTTTTGTTGGAAAGAAGATATCCTTAGTTTAGCACCATGATAAGGAAACCAGGATCTGATGATGGGATCCCAGAGAAATCGAGGGAAACTCTTGAAAATCCGCAATAACTTTTTACTGGGTGTACCGATTTTGATAATTTTTAATTTAATCGAAAGCTGATGTTTGTCATGTGGTCACATATAAATTTTATTAAGATCTGATCACTACTTTTTGAGTAATGTTTGATAACGCGTAGTTACTTGACTATTTTTTCGTCGATCTACGTTGTATTACTCGTCGATGTAATTGAAGTCGGTTTTTTTTTTCGTTTGCAAGCAAACACAATTATTTATTAGACATTTACAAAAACTTTCACAAAAGAGTTAACTTTTAAAATATTGTCGTAAGTTTGTGAAAAAGTGGGGTGAGCCTACAGTTTAAAAAATTATCTGAATTATATTTACTATTTAATATACATTTATAAATTATGGTTTTATAAATAAATAATTCGCTAAAGTATTTAGAACTTACAAATATGGCTACTTATTATTACGCTTTGAAAACATAAACAATATTTTTTTTATTGAGCCTTTTACGCCCCACAGCTGAGGAAGATTAAGTAAATATTATAGCTATTTTATGAGGTATTAGTTATGCGTTCAGTCCTACTGTCATTATATAAGGAAAACAAAAACTATTTCGTGTTTATTAACGTACGTAAGCTCACCTGTATGTACACTAACGTTACTCCAGCACGACACTCAAACGACTACTGACGGGTGAATTGTTTTATATAATAAACCAATCGACGAAAGAATCGTGACGTTTCATAGCTTACGACATCGCGGTCACGACGATATTTTAAATATAAATCCTAAGAATAGTTAAAAAAGTTATTTAAAAAAGATTGTAGTTTTTTTTTAATAGTTAATCGTATTTTACCGCAGATTATGGATATAATAGAGATATAATAGGATATGTATAAAGGGTTATGATTTAAATTGAAATATTAACCTAACTATACTATATAATTACTTCACACAGCTAAGGAGAGATATTTTTCTCCACGCACAGGAAATATCGGAGCTTAATCAGCTGCAAGCTTAATTCGTAACGATCTTTATCAAGAATCGACAGTCGTTGGGTTGATCTAAATGATATTCGTGCTTAAGCCCAATTGTGCTCAGTTAGATCTTTTATAGCCTATTCAAACAAGTTTGTTGCGAGCGAGGATCGAACTTACATCTAACGAAACAGCTTAATGACCTCCTTTTCATGAGACAAGTTCACTTATAATTGTGTTTGCTCGCAAACGAAAAAAAAACCGACTTCAATTACATCGAAGAGTAATACAACGTAGATCGACGAAAAAATAGTAATACTTTGTTCGTATTCCATATAACGCGACATTATAAAATTGTAGAATTATATAATGTTCTACTGTTATTTCTAGCATTTTGTTAGCGATTGTAGGCAGAAATTTCATAAAAGTCCCGTCGTCGATTCGCGCGAAGCGCTGACATCGCTTATTACGGCGGGTTTTTTAGTTGAAGCGGATTTATATTGTATTACGGTTTATGTCTTTTTTATTAAAAATATGTAATGTTCATGTTTTCACACAGCTCCGATGCACGACTGGAGTTTACCCCTTCAGATCAACTGTCTAAATAGGCACAAAAAGGCTTACTAGTCTAAGAAATATATTATTACTATATCAAATTGTAAATAAATGAATCCAATAACGCCATCTATCGGAACCTAATTACGTTATTAGAAAACGTCTGAACGCCATCTCTAACAAGGTCATTCGTTCAGTAGATTTTACTGTTCAATTTTTTCATTCCGGGGCCTTAAATGAAAATCGATTCTTAAGGAGAAAACTCCAAAAACAGTCACGTAAATACGCCATATCAGATATAGCTCAAAAAGTTCGAGTCAAATCTCAATTATATTTAAATGGGACCACATGACAAGCACCACCTATCGATTAAAAAAAGAATCATCGATATCGGTCCACCAAGTAAAATAGTAATGAGGTTAATATAACGTTGGTCGACGTAAAATAGCCAAGTAAATACCCAGTATTAGCGATAACTCAAAAATTAAAAGCTCAAATATATTTATAACGAATAAACTGCTACTCTCTACTCTAGTGGAATATTGTAATTTGATCGATAGTGAACGAAGTAATTTCATTACATTTTGATAGATGGCGTTGTGGCAAAGTATTGAACATGACCACAGTCGTCTTAACATCGTCATGTAAATACGTGTCATCAAAGATTACTCAAAAATTGCTCATTATATCTCAATCATATTTAAAACGGACGACATGACAAGTATTAGCTTTTGATTTATACAAAAAAGATCAAAATCAGTGCACCCAGTAAAAAGATATAACGTATAATACAACGTAGGGTGACGAAAAAACCGTCAAGTAAATACGCAATATTAGATATAACTCACAAATTACGAATCAAATCTCAATTAAATTTGAATGGGACCACGTGACGAATAGTAGCTTTTAATTTATATAAGAAACGTCAAAATCGGTGCACTCAGTAAAAAGTTATGAGGTATAATACAACGTAAGGTGACGAAAATAATGTCAAGTAAATATGCGTTATCAAAGATTTATCAAAAAGTAGTCATCAGATCTCAATAAAATTTATATGTGACCACATGATAAACATCAGCTTTCGATTAAAGTAAAAATTATCAAAATCGATACACCCAGTAAAAAGTTATTGCGGATTTTCAAGAGTTTCTCTCGATTTCTCTGGGATCCCATCATCAGATCCTGGTTTCCTTATCATGCTACCAAACTAGGGATATCCCCTTTCCAACAAAAAAAGAATTATCAAAATCGGTACACCCAGTGGAAAGTTATGTGGTATAATACAACGTAGGTCGACGAAAAAAGCTTCAAGTAAAAACGCATTATTAGATATAATTCGAAAAATAGTTGTTAGATCTCAAATAAATTTAAATGGGACCAATCGGCACACACCACCTTTCGATTAAAACAAAATTTGTCGAAATCGGTCTACCTGGTCAAAAGTTCTGATGTAACATACATAAAAAAAAAAAAAAAAAAATACAGTCGAATTGAGAACCTCCTCCTTTTTTGGAAGTCGGTTAAAAATGCGGTACAAAAGATATGCCATTAGCTAAGTACAATCAAAGTTGGTAATTAACATTATTTAAATAATATAAATTTAGAGAGACGGCCTTATCACTATTGATAGTGATAAGGCCGTCTCTGCACTTTTTTATAAGTTACAGTATTATTATTTTCCTTATGTAATTTGCAAATATGCAACAAAGTGTTAAATAAATGAATAAACAAAAGTATCATGTCAATAATCTACAACAGGAAAAATGCTTGAGTTTAAGTCTTAAATCTTGATCTCTATAGCTAAGGAGAGCGTCGTCGCTTACATAACGCAACGGACTTTCACCAAAAGGACAAAGTTGTGCAATTGGGTACATCTCAATTTAAATAACTACCAGAATACTAATAAATATTTCGATTCAACACTTGAATAGTGTATAAATAATATTAATTCTTTCCTAAATGATTTTATAACTGGACGATACGTTGGCGCAGTGTCACAGCACTGGCTGTTGAGTTCGCCGTGGCCGATTTGATCACCGCACATGACAAAGATTTGGATAGGCCACGTAGATGTTTGTCATGGTCTAGGCGTTTGCGCTTGTGTATTGTATGTGTTTCTAGACCCATGGCACAGGGGAAAATCCTACTGGGGGCCATTGAGTGTGAGACGTTATTTAATAAAAGAGATGTTTATGACCTATTTGTTTGAAAGTGAGTTTAAATTAAATTTTATTTTCAAAACGTAAAGCGTATTTTAAAGCTGATATATTCGTGTATTATATTTTTATGACTGCATAATAATAACAACGTTTATCTATTTAGACATCCTTGGTCCATTTTTGATAAAATAAAATCTATACTAATATTATAAAGCAAAAGAGTTTGTTTGTTTGTTTGTTTGAGCGCGCTAATCTCAGAAAGTACTGGTCCGAATTGATTGAATTCTTTCAGTGTTAGATAGCCCATTTATCAAGGAAGGCCATATATATATATGGACCGAACCGGAAACATAAATAATAAGTAACGGAAAATACGAAAAACGATAATTTAATTTTCCAATATTCCAAGCTGTATATGTGTGTGTGCTGATGTCTTTTGTCAAAAATATTTTCAATTGGTGTTCAAATATTTATAGATGCGTTCAGAATGTGATCCATACTTTTCACAACTATATGTAGTTGATACAAAGTTCACCGAGTCATCTAGTCATTGATATAATCTTGAACTATCGAATAAACATTCTTTTTTTTGTAATTTTACAACTATACACATTAAAACAATATACATTTTATACAACTATATACATTTTATTATATTATAGAGGTTTTAGAATGGAAGTCGATGTCTGTGGCCGTATATTTTTAAGAGAGCATATTTACTATTTATCCGTTTTGTATAAATTTTTATATTGAGATTCCATTTTATTTGAATATAGTTTTAGCTTTTTTTTTTTTTTTATTAAATCAATAAAATCGTGTGTTATAAACGAGACAGAAGTGATAGTTTGGTTCAATATGGAACGAGTCTAGTCGTGTTGGTCGATTCGTTAGTTTTACAACGAGCGGCTGACGGATTATTAATCGCTCCATTTTGTATTGTAATATTTATTTAACAATCTTATCTTAACATCTACTTTTTTTACACAAATTTCTAACAGTTTTATTTATACAAAATATTATACATATTTACAATTCACAACTTAAGAACTAAATATTTAAAGATAGTTTTGGTATAAATCATGTCCGCGTGGAATTGTGCCAAGAATGCTGGCAGCATTTCCCCGTTGAATCGCTATGCCGATTATCTGAGCAAAAAATGCACCAGCCTACTTGTCATCAGTGGAGGCAATAAGGCGAGGTGTTATCTCATTTCAAAAAATTTTAGCACTGCTACTCCAAGGTCCAAGTGTTTCGACTGCAAACGGTACAAAGATGTAATTTGGAATTAGTGACGAATATTTGTGCCTTTGAGTCGTTTCAGCTTTCTCCGCTGCGGCTCCCGCTTTTAAGGCTATTTCCCTGACATCTAATTTATCTATTCTATCTATTATAATATATTGTAATCTATTCTACATACCTATAGTAAACTATTTGGAAAAGTGATTGTCGGTCAAATTTAAATCAATTCACAGAAAATAAACTTTTGCGTAACAAGCAATTTGCTTTTACTAGAGAACGCTCAATAACTGATGGTTGTGTAGAGCTTTTTACTTCGATAGTCAATGCTTTGGTTTAGATGTATTTTGTGACTTATCCAAAGCATTTGATTGTGTTTATCATGGTACATTAATCAGAAAACTCGGTCACTATGGCATTAAAATTACCGCGCTAAAACTTCTGAGTTCTTATCTTAGTCATAGAATTCAGGGATTTCAAGTAAATGCTACTACATTGCCTGGGTTGCATTTACATCTGTACTCCCATCTGGGAGTCCCACAAGGGTAAATTTTAGTCGATTTTTATTAATAATGATAGTGGTCGCCCAGTGGTCGAAATTTAACCATAATTAAAAAGAAACCAAAAAATAATGAAATTAAAGAACCTTTTTTTAATTTTTCAATTTAACTACAGTCTTTGACAATCGCCAAAAGAGTGTAATATGCGTGTGTGTCAAATACATGGTAGTGTGAGTAATTTTTTTTACTCATTTAAAATATTTTTCTGCATAATAAAAAAAAAAATAGAATTCTGCACTCCTTCTCTATATAAACTATAAGTGTGCGAAATTTCATACTCCTCCGTCCGCGCAAATTTCAAAAAAGGCGTACAAAGTTTTTGCTTCACGTACCACCTACCGTAGTTAGTAGAGAAAAAGCATGGAATAGTACTGTTTTCTGATGATAATTTATTTAAATTGCGTTTAAAAAACCAAACTGTGACGATTTAGATAAAAAAGTCACTGAAGTGGTGCATTTGATAAACGTAAATAACTTACTTCTCCATAGTAAAAAAACCAATTGTGACAAATTTTCAGCTCCAAACGTAAGAAAAATTTATGTACGACCAGAACTTCATCCTGATAAATGGAACTTAGTTGGTTATACCGTTTTCCTTGGAATCACTATCGATTTTAAGTTGCAGTGGAGACCCCGTATCTGTCGATTAAAGGATAGTCTGAGTTTTATCGCATACGCGGTTAAAAAATACGGTCGAAAATAACAAATAAATACTAGTAAATACAAGTCGAAAAAGTCTATTGCGAGCAGGTAGCGTGTTGTGATTTCGGCACACATCATCGACTGTCCCGCGTTTGTTCTGAGCACTTTATGGCCATACTGTAAAGCAAACTATCCCACGATTATCGGAAATTGTATTTATGTTAATAGGTCCCTGTATCATCGAGCATCGATATAAGGCATCTTTATTTTAATGAATTCAGCGAATTATTTCATAGACACATAAGTAAAATGCATTATAATTTTGTTTATATATTTATATATATTAGATAATGGCAATTATATATGTTTTGTTGAAAAGTTAGTGTCTCTAAGACGATTTGGTATAATTATGGTAAAAAGTTGTGACTTAAATATTATATACTTTTACAATTATGAATGTGCTTGTGTTCGAATTTAAATTTAAATAAAAGTTTCAATGACATCAACACTATTTTCATGCACAATTGTTTACAAATCATAGAATTTTTAATTAGCTAGACTTTAGACGTAGCTAGAACTTGTGGAACCTGTTTTTTTTTATATTACAAAGAGGACAAACAAACAAACGTTTGAGGGTGAGCGGATAACGTGGTTTATGGTCGCCTGCAATACCAAGAGACAAGCAAAAGTGTTACCGAATTTATCTCAAACCTACCCAGGAGCTCTGGCCATCTTATAGACCCAGGGCCGAATTTAGAGGTCTGGAAGCCTCGGGGCAACAAAGGAGTGAAGACTCCTTGGCCCCAAATTATTTTCCAAATAAAATGGTTAATTTTTTTAAAGGTAAAATGCAAACAAAATATGAATGAAAATGTTGTTTATTAGTCTGAATTTTAATGTTTTTTTTCTGAAGTCTATTGTGGAGGCCGCTCTTTTTTGGAGATCCCGGGGCTGTAGCCCTCGTTACCCTACCCTAAATCCGGCTCTGTATAGACCACAGAAACACAACAATACGTGAAACCAGTATTATTTAGCTTTGACCTTCCGTAAAGTTGAAGGTACTTCTCCAGTCGAGCTAATTAATTGTATACAATCATATCGATCTACTATTTTTTTTCAGTCCCCGATTTATATTAGTTAAAAGCGTATCTTGTAAGTTGATATATTCCTGTATTATGTATTTATTGATACATAATATATTTTTTTCTTTTTGTTGATATTAGAGACTTTTGTCCTACAAGGACACGCCAGTCTCATTGTAAGTTTTACAAAATAATCGCAACACGCACAAAAAACTTAAACAAAAATACCTCAATTACTAAAATCTAGTTACATAAATCAAACAAAGGATAATTTATAAAAATCAAAAATCATTCTAGCAGATTCTGATAAGGGATCCGCTAGAATACTTTGCACTGCCCCAACATCGAACAAACAAAGTTTTAAGTTCCTAAACAATACTTATCTCTGAGTCTGCAATTTGATACATTCCATCAACAAGTGATATAAATCTTCTTTAGTTCCACATGTATCACAATTAGGAGAGCCAATTTTTTTCATAAGAAATCCAAAATTGCTTCATAATAATAACACCGTTTATCTATTGAGGCATCCTTGATCCATTTTGATTTTGACGACGCGTTGGGGCAGCGGCCACAGCACTGGCTGTTGAGCTGGCGGTCGCGGGTTATATACCCGCTCATGACAGACATTTGTAGTCCATATAGATGTTTGTCGTTGTCTGGGCGTTGTGTTTGTGTATTGTGTGTGTTTCCGGACCCCCGAGACAGGAGAAAATCCTAGTGGGGCCGTTGAGTGTGAAGCGTTTGTTTATTTCTTATGTATTTATAAATAAAATACAAAGTTTATATCTAAATTAGTTATTGTGTTTATATGCATTTTATAACTTACATTTAAATCAAATCAAAAATTACTTTATCGAAGTAGGCTTTTTAAAGCCTGCACGTTTAAATCGCCATTTTACAAATTTAAATTATATTTTTCAATTTATTATAGTTAAAAGTGAAGTAACCACTGATTCGGAATAAAGATTCTGCAGCGGAAAATCTTTAACTTTGCTGTTACTCTTTAAAAAAAAAAACTAGCAATTATTGTATAATATACCATTGCTCAGCGCCACTAAGCCCACACATCTTTAGATAGATCAATATAATCTTGAACGATACAATAAATCTTGAAAAATCAAGAATCTCGAAGTTAGAATGCTATTCAATAAAAACATTCAAAAAAGTTATAATTTTTATGTTAAAATAAGTGGTCCAACATTTTTAACACAACTATCCAGCGTGACAACTTACCGCAAATTGAGGAGCAGGACCACTGTCGTGGCAAGCCGAAAAATCGACTTCAAATACACATTATTAGGTGTAACTCAAAAACTAATCGTCAAATGTCGCTCAAATTTAAATGGCACCAGATGACAAGCACCAGCTTTCGAATACAAAAAGAATCATCAAAACCAATACACTCAGTAAGATGGAAGTAGCACACAGAAAAAAATTATACAGTAAATTCGAAAACACTCCATTTTTTTGTGTAATCGGTTAAAAAGATATTTGCTAAAAAAATTGTGATTTTTCAATATATTTTATAATAATTACATAGGGGTACATTCAACAAGTTAGTATCAAAAAAAAATTATATTTCTTTATATATCGTAACGTATCAGTAGACGAGAGTGCAATGAACTAAAGCTGAGACTATTCTGAATAATGAATAAATTACGTCGTTTAGTTTAAAGTTACGAACTGGACGTTATAGTTATTAATAATTGTTTCGTTTGCTCGCAAACGAAAAAAAACCGACTTCAATTACATCGACGAATAATACAACGTAGATCGACGAAAAAATAGTCAAGTAACTATGCGTTATCAAAGATTACTCAAAAAGTAATTATCAGATCTCGATAAAATTTATATGTGACCACATGATAAATATTAGCTTTCGATTAAATTAAAAATTATCAAAATCGGTATACCCAGTAAAAAGTTATTGCGGATTTTCGAGAGTTTCACTCGATTTCTCTGGGATCCCATCATCAGATCCTGGTTTCCTTATCATGGTACCAAACTAGGGATATCCCCTTTCCAACAAAAAAAGAATTATTAAAATCAGTAGGTACATCCAGTAGAAAGTTATGCGGTATAATACAACGTAGGTCGACGAAAAAAGCGTCAAGTAAAAACGCATTATTAGATATAACTCGAAAAGTAGTTGTTAGATTTCAAATAAATTTAAATGGGACCAATTGACACAGACCACCTTTCGATTAAAAAAAATTGTCGAAATCGGTCCACCCGGTCAAAAGTTCTGATGTAACATACATCAAAAAAAATACAGTCGAATTGAAAACCCCCTCCTTTTTTGGAAGTCGGTTAAAAATATTGAAATTTTTGATGTAAAACTTCTTTACACACGCTTGATTGGTGAATGCGTGACGAGAGCGATACGAAAAGTGTGATCCGGCGAGACGAACGGAAGTTGAGAGGGAGATATAAGGTAGATGGAGCTAAAGAAGTACTACTTCAAAATCAAAAACAGCTTTATTCAAATAGGCTCCAAGAACACTTTCGAATCGTCATTTTACAAATTAAAACTTTACAAATAAATTATTATTTTTGTAAAAGTAAAGCTACCACCGATTCGGAATGTAGATTCTGCAGAGAAGAATCGGCAAGAACCTCCGCAGTTACTCCTTTGAAAAATAATATATAAACTGTGTTTTAGTACAAAATTAATAACATGTTGCATAAAATACAGCGTCACTAAGTCCACACATCTTTATCAACTATGTAATCCTGCACCGAGTAATAACTTTAAATTTACGTTGAGACAATTCCAAAATTGTTTGTGGGATTTTATTATACATGCGAATAACACAAGCACAACCCAGAAAGGAAACGTTTACTTTTCGCAGTCGGAAACTTGGAGTTACAATTTTGTTATTCCTTCTCGTGTTTACAATGCGATTATTACTATTTATCTCAAAACAATGAATATTCTGGCAGATATACATAATATTATTATAAATATACTGCGACGCAATCGTTAATATGTCTACCTTTTGGAAAACATCCCGTAGAGAGACTCGAACTCCAAGATCGTAAATGCCGCGAATAGCCCTTTTTTGCAAGATAAATATCGTCTCAATATCTGCAGCATTGACCCACAGTAACAGGCCGTAAGACTAACACTATGGAAATAAAATATATTAAGCGTGCAGTTCAGTCGTGTAGTCACAGTAGTGTAAAACACACTCGATTTTTAAAAGATGTCCGTGATAACAAATGTTTGTATGAAATAAAATATTTACTTCTTATCAAACTCTATAAACTGATATATTGGTTTATTTATTTACTCCTTGTAAAAGATGTATCAAAAGCTCAAAATTAAGTTGTAGCTTTTAACTGAAAATTACAGGACCTTCATACAATTTTTTGCTTATTTTAGCTCCTTATTAATTTTGTGACTACTTTGTGTTACAAATTTTGTGCTAAACAGTTGCTGTGCAACAGTTTATATACTATTTTCAAAAGAGAAACTGCGGAGTTTCTTGCCGTTTCTTCTCTGCAGAATATATTAATACATTTCGAATCGGTGGTAGCTTTACTTGTACAAAAATAATAATTTATTTTTAAAGTTTTAATTTGTAAAATGACAATTTAAAAGTGCTGTTTGAATAAAGTTGTTTTTGATTTTGATTTTTTAAATTAAAATGAATCAGTCTGTAGAGTCATTCTGCTGAACAGTAGCCTTTTTGTATGTTATTTATTCTAATTTATATGAAAATTATTCGTAAACTTCCTAAGAACTTTTCTATTCTTTGTCCTTATACCCAAAGATTGTCTGAAAGAAAAAAAATCTCTTTTAGAGATAAACCCGCTTTTGTACATCTTCCACTAATTGTGCTAACTTTTTTTTGTTTGTATCTTTTAATGGCGTACAATAAAGAATATTATTATTATTTTCTTAATATTGGAAGAGTGGGAGCTTAATCATCCACGCTCCTTCACTACGGATTGGCGGATAATTTCTCTACTGTGAATAACGATCGCTATCAGGTGTGAGTGATAACAATCAGGCCCAGCGAGAGCTGTATTTCCAATAAAACTTAAGCATACGTGTTTTGTAGAACATCACAAAATTTTGTTACCCTTTACTTTTCTAAAGATGACAATTAGATATACGTACATACATTTTGTAAGACCGTATAAAATAAAACAAATGCATCGATTTCAATGATTTATTAACAAAAGTTATCAATTCTATATTACTATAATAATAAAAATTCCATTACGCTACATTACATTCTAATTACATTAAAAAAAATAACTCAAATATCTTTTTTCCGATTAAGAAACAAATGGACGATACTTAAATATTTCAAACGTCTAGAATAAACGAAAAAAAATAATAATGAAATAGTATCTATAAATCTTCACTAATCCATTTTAAAAATAAATTAATTGAAGCATCATGTAATAGCTACTTACATAATTATTGCATATAATGAAAAGTCTACCACATACATAGATGTATACATAAGGCAAGAATTTGAACCAAATACCTCTACATGCCTTTTCTAAGCTATATACAGTCAAATATATGGAGTAGTTCAAGTTCAGCTGTCAACTTGTCTCGTGTCAATACTGCTACTGTTTGACTGACATGTCTATAGCTTATAAATGTAATGTAGTGTATGCGATTTAATATCACTCGCTTATATACATCTGTTTATTGGCAAAAACCAAAAAATTCAAAGTATTAACACGGTATCAATTAAACCATATAATAGCGTACATAAGTCTGGCCAATATGCAGTAATAAATGTTACGTACAATAAAAAAATGTTATATAGTATATATAGTTGAGATTAACGATTTATTTAAGTCATTTTATGGTTTTTTTTTTTCTGAACCATTACAGTATTATGTAAAATTAGTAATTTTTGTTGTTACGGTACAGATTTAAAAAAAAAAAACATTTCTTTTACCATTTATTTAACTAATTGCTGTATTTTACTAGCGCGTCTAATTAATTACTACAAAGGCAGACTGTGTCAAACTTTTTGATATTATGTTCATTTTTGAAGCGAATTAAGAATATTGTAGATTTATTTGCATTTCTTAATTATTCGCTTTTATTTGATTTCTTAGAAAATAGAGCATAGGAAATTTTGTGACAGGATTTATTTATACAAAAAATGGATTTTTTGATATTTATAAAAACTTTTAATTATATTAAATCATATTTATTTAGAACAAAGAATTCATTAATAAGGCATTGATTTATCATCTAAAAAAATCGAGACGAGAAATAAGAAAAAAAAAACAAATTCATCAAACTGCTAAGTTTTTTAATTACCCTCTTCGACACAAAAAAAGAAAAAATATAAAAAAAAGGTTGAAAATATTACTTATCTGTAATTCTAATTATGGCGTGATTAGCAAAATTTGACAACATGGCGTCTCATCGGTGGTTTTAATCTATTGTCATGATTTTATTGTAAAGAAAACAGTTCAATGTTAATTATTTCTGTTACATATTACAACAAGTTATTACGACTTTATCGCTCTTAATTTCAAACGTTTATTTTCAAAAGTAATTAAAACATTTTTTTAACTAAATTGTTATACGCTTATGAATGTTGGAACCAATTAAATACCTTTGAAACCAAGATTAAGATAAAGTAAATTACTTAAACATAATTTTAAGTTTGTACCATTAAAAAAATTGCCTTTATTACTTTCAAATATTGTCATAGATATTATGAAAAATTCAACTTTGACAAGTTTTGGGAATTCCTGATTTTACTCAATAAGTTCAGAGCGATCAAGTTACTCGAAATATTACAAAAATACAAACGTAAAAAAGCTTAATTATTTTTGGTCGATATATTATTGAACTATAAAATAACACAAAATAAAAAAAGCATAATATTTTTAATTTTATATTTCGAAATGCAAGTTATATTACACTATTGCCGTTTTCTTCAAAACCATTTCGTATTAACTAACAAAATGGACCGCACATCACTAACAAAACGTTATAGAATAAAACTTATTGACTAACTTATTTTAATATATTTTTTAAAATCGAATCTTGTTTTCATTTCATTTGAAAACTTAATGGAAGAAAAAAAGAAACGTTGATCCGATCTTAAAAACGACTTAAATCAAAATGGACTTGTTATTTATTAAGGAATTTTATAATATGTACGATTTTATTTTTGTGTTACCCACACATTAGAAATTCTAAACATTTTTGAGCGTCTCATCACATACATCGTTCCATAGCTTAATTGGCTAGAGCACCGACACGGTCAGTCGGAGACGCGGGTTCGATCCCCGCTGGAGCGGTCGATTTTTGATGTGATATTCAAAAATGTAAGGAATTTTATTTTGAATATTTATTCATACTGATAAGAAATTTCGCATTTAGCAATCAGTTTTAAAAAGACGTCTTCACTCGTATAAATACTACTAATACTAGTTGGCAATGATGTTTGTTACTCTTTCACACACCAACTATTAAACTTATTGAAAAATTAATTTTAGTGTTAGTTAATTTTTTTTTTACAAATTTATCGCAATCCTATAATTAAAATCATTTAGCTTTCAATAATTACACCGTGATCAAATTCAGCCTAAAATAAGAATTAACACATAAGTGTTGCACGAGTTTGCATCTGCTTAATACCGATTGTAACTCAAGAAATAAAGATTACTCCATAATTATAAAACCATCAATAAATGACAAGTCCTCGATATCTACAAGTCACGTGATAAAACTTTTTTAAGTCCGAGTTTAAAACACAGTACCTCGCTCGGTACATAACGACTACTCTCGCATATAACGTTCTCTGAACACATTTCATATTTGCATGTATTACTCGTTACTATGTACATACAATATGTAAGTAAAAAATATCATTATTGTGATTTTTTTCTAAACAAAATATATGTTTTAAAGTATAAACAGATAAATAATGGTTGAATAAACAAAACACAGCGCCTAGGATTATTATTAACTTTTTTTTATATGAAATTGCTTCAAAAAGTATTTATTTATAAGGAAATAATGATTGAACATATAAAACACACATGATCATTTAGCTATATTACAAATGTATTATAACTTTGCTCAATTTCTCATCAATCTAGTAATTCATTGTGTTCATTTCACAATTTATATGTTTTTTTTTTAAATATCAATTATCAACAAGTAATCTATGAAATAATATATACAGAATACAAGCGAGGAATTAATTGAAACCAACACACCCTACATAGGTACCATTCACCCTACATAGGTACCATTTACAAACAGAAGCCGTAATTAGTGTCTGTTTCAACGTTTGTGGATAATGCTATTTGACGGATGATGGTATCCAACAGATAAAATTTTATGATATATTCTTTTTTACCATAGAATTCAACTATATCTATGAGATTAAAAGTTGTTTTTTGTTAATTGAGGAGAAACACGTCCTACTCGCTTATTCTATCTCCTGCCGTTAAAGACTATTCGTAACTTATGTGCTGGATAAACATTATCCACACTGAATCCGATCCTAAGTTCAATTGTAAGCCTATCTCCTGGCTAAAGTACTTCTTCCATTTCACCGATGTCTTGTACATAGTTTGTAGATGGTAAATAGTGTATGTGGTTCAATTTAATAGCACATGATACACATAAACACATAGTAACGAGTAATACAGACTGTAAATAATATATTATCAATACTAGTAAATATGCATAATTTTTCACACTTTGATTGCTCAATTTTACAAAGAATATCGATTTAGAGACAATTGCGTTTACTTCGTAATATAAATAATGAAATTTTGTTATATCAATATTTAATGAAAGTTTCAAAATGTAATTCTCAGTAAATCCCGTGAAATGAAAAGCTTTATATCATATGAAAAAAGCGCTTGCGTTTCTGATACAAATCTATTTACTAATGTAAATATATAAAATTCTCTTGTCACAGTGTTAGGGGTCCAACTCCTCCGAAACGACTTGACCGATTCTTATAAACATCTTTCTGCATATTTGGTAGGTCTGAGAATCGGTCGTCAACTATTTTTTAAACCCCTAAATTATACGAGTCCACACCAAAAAAAAAAAATAATAATTTATGACTAAATTTCCATTTTTATTTTATTAAGATTTGAGATGAGTTTAGCGGTAAAACGATTGCAGAGTCAGCTAGTTTTTAAGATATAACGTAAAATTATTTACATAAGAACCATTTTATTTGACACTTAGCTTAGCCACGCCCCTCGACCAATCAAATCATAGAAAATTAGAATGCCGTGTATAAATTAACGAGTTGAAAAAAGTTTTACATACACTGGTAACAATATTTTTGTCTGTGTGTTCGCTCTCAAGTATCCTGTTTAAATATAATTGAACGTGTCTTTGGTGATTCTTATTTATTTATTTTTTTTACTATTGTCAATTATTAATATTAAGGATCTTAATTTAAAATTTATATTATGAAGTAAACGCTTTTGAATTTCTTTTAATAACCTTCATGATACAAATGATCCGTAGCCACCTTGCTCGGATATTTAACAGATCAAGAACATTATCGAAACGCCTAGATTAAAAACTTTATCAACACAGATAAAAAATATATTATGTTACCATTTTAACGCTTCTTTTAAAGAAACTAACGGATACTAAAGAAATTTCTTATATTTAGAATCAACCTAGACATTTCATTATCGTCTAATCTAATGTAAAACAACGTCTTGCAAATCTTAACACTCAGAGACAATATTAACGTACAATATTTGTACTATGACCAGTCCCGTGTTCGATTTCATAAAATATTCTGAAATTATACTACTCGTGAATAATATCTAAACTGACGCTGATATTGGTTGACAAACATTATATTTAACTAAATATTTGTCAAATTCGTACCTTCATTACTAATAAAGTAGAAATTTAATCATTTTATTTAATAAAACATTATTTTTTGCTGGTTATTTTGAAAGATAATTTTACTTTCATATATAATGTAAAAATATTTTGAATATTGTTAGCAAAATCCAGTTTTGAGCAAAATATATCCCAGCACTCGGCAAAGATTTAGTAAATAAGCACCAAACACAGCATCAGTTATCTCAAGTTATGATATAATTAATCACAAGTAGTATAATACAAACACTTACATGAGAATACACCTCTTGCTGTCCCTTTCTACGGTTGGCTGGGGGGTGTTGGATGTGTATGGGATGTTGGGGGTGATGGTGACGGGTGTGCTGACGTCGATAGGTTTGATGGCTTCAGGGTCGAAGGTTTCTGTTGATGCGACCGGTGCGGTTAAAGGCAGGTCGGTGTTGATCCCTACGATCTGGAAAATGAAATTAAATTATTTAACATGACCCACAAAAAAAAAAGATTTTTAACTATCTTAATCATTTGTTTTATTATAATTGGCTTGTTCCAGTAGTTTCGTTGTACTGAATCGATAGTAGACCAACGACCAGACTAGACCTAGACCCAGGCGGTGTGTCACACACGAGGCGGGCCAGAGACTCACCTCGGGCGGGGCGGCGCGGAAGGGGCGCGCGAGGCGCTCCAGCAGGCGCGGGCGCTTGTCCCCAGGCGGTGTGTCACACACGAGGCGGGCCAGAGACTCACCACGGGCGGGGCGGCGCGGAAGGGGCGCGCGAGGCGCTCCAGCAGGCGCGGGCGCTTGTCCCCAGGCGGTGTGTCACACACGAGGCGGGCCAGAGACTCACCTCGGGCGGGGCGGCGCGGAAGGGGCGCGCGAGGCGCTCCAGCAGGCGCGGGCGCTTGTCCCCAGGCGGTGTGTCACACACGAGGCGGGCCAGAGACTCACCTCGGGCGGGGCGGCGCGGAAGGGGCGCGCGAGGCGCTCCAGCAGGCGCGGGCGCTTGTCCCCAGGCGGTGTGTCACACACGAGGCGGGCCAGAGACTCACCTCGGGCGGGGCGGCGCGGAAGGGGCGCGCGAGGCGCTCCAGCAGGCGCGGGCGCTTGTCCCCAGGCGGTGTGTCACACACGAGGCGGGCCAGAGACTCACCTCGGGCGGGGCGGCGCGGAAGGGGCGCGCGAGGCGCTCCAGCAGGCGCGGGCGCTTGTCCCCAGGCGGTGTGTCACACACGAGGCGGGCCAGAGACTCACCTCGGGCGGGGCGGCGCGGAAGGGGCGCGCGAGGCGCTCCAGCAGGCGCGGGCGCTTGTCCCCAGGCGGTGTGTCACACACGAGGCGGGCCAGAGACTCACCTCGGGCGGGGCGGCGCGGAAGGGGCGCGCGAGGCGCTCCAGCAGGCGCGGGCGCTTGTCCCCAGGCGGTGTGTCACACACGAGGCGGGCCAGAGACTCACCTCGGGCGGGGCGGCGCGGAAGGGGCGCGCGAGGCGCTCCAGCAGGCGCGGGCGCTTGTCCCCAGGCGGTGTGTCACACACGAGGCGGGCCAGAGACTCACCTCGGGCGGGGCGGCGCGGAAGGGGCGCGCGAGGCGCTCCAGCAGGCGCGGGCGCTTGTCCCCAGGCGGTGTGTCACACACGAGGCGGGCCAGAGACTCACCTCGGGCGGGGCGGCGCGGAAGGGGCGCGCGAGGCGCTCCAGCAGGCGCGGGCGCTTGTCCCCAGGCGGTGTGTCACACACGAGGCGGGCCAGAGACTCACCTCGGGCGGGGCGGCGCGGAAGGGGCGCGCGAGGCGCTCCAGCAGGCGCGGGCGCTTGTCCCCAGGCGGTGTGTCACACACGAGGCGGGCCAGAGACTCACCTCGGGCGGGGCGGCGCGGAAGGGGCGCGCGAGGCGCTCCAGCAGGCGCGGGCGCTTGTCCCCAGGCGGTGTGTCACACACGAGGCGGGCCAGAGACTCACCTCGGGCGGGGCGGCGCGGAAGGGGCGCGCGAGGCGCTCCAGCAGGCGCGGGCGCTTGTCCCCAGGCGGTGTGTCACACACGAGGCGGGCCAGAGACTCACCTCGGGCGGGGCGGCGCGGAAGGGGCGCGCGAGGCGCTCCAGCAGGCGCGGGCGCTTGTCCCCAGGCGGTGTGTCACACACGAGGCGGGCCAGAGACTCACCTCGGGCGGGGCGGCGCGGAAGGGGCGCGCGAGGCGCTCCAGCAGGCGCGGGCGCTTGTCCCCAGGCGGTGTGTCACACACGAGGCGGGCCAGAGACTCACCTCGGGCGGGGCGGCGCGGAAGGGGCGCGCGAGGCGCTCCAGCAGGCGCGGGCGCTTGTCCCCAGGCGGTGTGTCACACACGAGGCGGGCCAGAGACTCACCTCGGGCGGGGCGGCGCGGAAGGGGCGCGCGAGGCGCTCCAGCAGGCGCGGGCGCTTATCCCCAGGCGGTGTGTCACACACGAGGCGGGCCAGAGACTCACCTCGGGCGGGGCGGCGCGGAAGGGGCGCGCGAGGCGCTCCAGCAGGCGCGGGCGCTTGTCCCCAGGCGGTGTGTCACACACGAGGCGGGCCAGAGACTCACCTCGGGCGGGGCGGCGCGGAAGGGGCGCGCGAGGCGCTCCAGCAGGCGCGGGCGCTTGTCCCCAGGCGGTGTGTCACACACGAGGCGGGCCAGAGACTCACCTCGGGCGGGGCGGCGCGGAAGGGGCGCGCGAGGCGCTCCAGCAGGCGCGGGCGCTTGTCCCCAGGCGGTGTGTCACACACGAGGCGGGCCAGAGACTCACCTCGGGCGGGGCGGCGCGGAAGGGGCGCGCGAGGCGCTCCAGCAGGCGCGGGCGCTTGTCCCCAGGCGGTGTGTCACACACGAGGCGGGCCAGAGACTCACCTCGGGCGGGGCGGCGCGGAAGGGGCGCGCGAGGCGCTCCAGCAGGCGCGGGCGCTTGTCCCCAGGCGGTGTGTCACACACGAGGCGGGCCAGAGACTCACCTCGGGCGGGGCGGCGCGGAAGGGGCGCGCGAGGCGCTCCAGCAGGCGCGGGCGCTTGTCCCCAGGCGGTGTGTCACACACGAGGCGGGCCAGAGACTCACCTCGGGCGGGGCGGCGCGGAAGGGGCGCGCGAGGCGCTCCAGCAGGCGCGGGCGCTTGTCCCCAGGCGGTGTGTCACACACGAGGCGGGCCAGAGACTCACCTCGGGCGGGGCGGCGCGGAAGGGGCGCGCGAGGCGCTCCAGCAGGCGCGGGCGCTTGTCCCCAGGCGGTGTGTCACACACGAGGCGGGCCAGAGACTCACCTCGGGCGGGGCGGCGCGGAAGGGGCGCGCGAGGCGCTCCAGCAGGCGCGGGCGCTTGTCCCCAGGCGGTGTGTCACACACGAGGCGGGCCAGAGACTCACCTCGGGCGGGGCGGCGCGGAAGGGGCGCGCGAGGCGCTCCAGCAGGCGCGGGCGCTTGTCCCCAGGCGGTGTGTCACACACGAGGCGGGCCAGAGACTCACCTCGGGCGGGGCGGCGCGGAAGGGGCGCGCGAGGCGCTCCAGCAGGCGCGGGCGCTTGTCCCCAGGCGGTGTGTCACACACGAGGCGGGCCAGAGACTCACCTCGGGCGGGGCGGCGCGGAAGGGGCGCGCGAGGCGCTCCAGCAGGCGCGGGCGCTTGTCCCCAGGCGGTGTGTCACACACGAGGCGGGCCAGAGACTCACCTCGGGCGGGGCGGCGCGGAAGGGGCGCGCGAGGCGCTCCAGCAGGCGCGGGCGCTTGTCCCCAGGCGGTGTGTCACACACGAGGCGGGCCAGAGACTCACCTCGGGCGGGGCGGCGCGGAAGGGGCGCGCGAGGCGCTCCAGCAGGCGCGGGCGCTTGTCCCCAGGCGGTGTGTCACACACGAGGCGGGCCAGAGACTCACCTCGGGCGGGGCGGCGCGGAAGGGGCGCGCGAGGCGCTCCAGCAGGCGCGGGCGCTTGTCCCCAGGCGGTGTGTCACACACGAGGCGGGCCAGAGACTCACCTCGGGCGGGGCGGCGCGGAAGGGGCGCGCGAGGCGCTCCAGCAGGCGCGGGCGCTTGTCCCCAGGCGGTGTGTCACACACGAGGCGGGCCAGAGACTCACCTCGGGCGGGGCGGCGCGGAAGGGGCGCGCGAGGCGCTCCAGCAGGCGCGGGCGCTTGTCCCCAGGCGGTGTGTCACACACGAGGCGGGCCAGAGACTCACCTCGGGCGGGGCGGCGCGGAAGGGGCGCGCGAGGCGCTCCAGCAGGCGCGGGCGCTTGTCCCCAGGCGGTGTGTCACACACGAGGCGGGCCAGAGACTCACCTCGGGCGGGGCGGCGCGGAAGGGGCGCGCGAGGCGCTCCAGCAGGCGCGGGCGCTTGTCCCCAGGCGGTGTGTCACACACGAGGCGGGCCAGAGACTCACCTCGGGCGGGGCGGCGCGGAAGGGGCGCGCGAGGCGCTCCAGCAGGCGCGGGCGCTTGTCCCCAGGCGGTGTGTCACACACGAGGCGGGCCAGAGACTCACCTCGGGCGGGGCGGCGCGGAAGGGGCGCGCGAGGCGCTCCAGCAGGCGCGGGCGCTTGTCCCCAGGCGGTGTGTCACACACGAGGCGGGCCAGAGACTCACCTCGGGCGGGGCGGCGCGGAAGGGGCGCGCGAGGCGCTCCAGCAGGCGCGGGCGCTTGTCCCCAGGCGGTGTGTCACACACGAGGCGGGCCAGAGACTCACCTCGGGCGGGGCGGCGCGGAAGGGGCGCGCGAGGCGCTCCAGCAGGCGCGGGCGCTTGTCCCCAGGCGGTGTGTCACACACGAGGCGGGCCAGAGACTCACCTCGGGCGGGGCGGCGCGGAAGGGGCGCGCGAGGCGCTCCAGCAGGCGCGGGCGCTTGTCCCCAGGCGGTGTGTCACACACGAGGCGGGCCAGAGACTCACCTCGGGCGGGGCGGCGCGGAAGGGGCGCGCGAGGCGCTCCAGCAGGCGCGGGCGCTTGTCCCCAGGCGGTGTGTCACACACGAGGCGGGCCAGAGACTCACCTCGGGCGGGGCGGCGCGGAAGGGGCGCGCGAGGCGCTCCAGCAGGCGCGGGCGCTTGTCCCCAGGCGGTGTGTCACACACGAGGCGGGCCAGAGACTCACCTCGGGCGGGGCGGCGCGGAAGGGGCGCGCGAGGCGCTCCAGCAGGCGCGGGCGCTTGTCCCCAGGCGGTGTGTCACACACGAGGCGGGCCAGAGACTCACCTCGGGCGGGGCGGCGCGGAAGGGGCGCGCGAGGCGCTCCAGCAGGCGCGGGCGCTTGTCCCCAGGCGGTGTGTCACACACGAGGCGGGCCAGAGACTCACCTCGGGCGGGGCGGCGCGGAAGGGGCGCGCGAGGCGCTCCAGCAGGCGCGGGCGCTTGTCCCCAGGCGGTGTGTCACACACGAGGCGGGCCAGAGACTCACCTCGGGCGGGGCGGCGCGGAAGGGGCGCGCGAGGCGCTCCAGCAGGCGCGGGCGCTTGTCCCCAGGCGGTGTGTCACACACGAGGCGGGCCAGAGACTCACCTCGGGCGGGGCGGCGCGGAAGGGGCGCGCGAGGCGCTCCAGCAGGCGCGGGCGCTTGTCCCCAGGCGGTGTGTCACACACGAGGCGGGCCAGAGACTCACCTCGGGCGGGGCGGCGCGGAAGGGGCGCGCGAGGCGCTCCAGCAGGCGCGGGCGCTTGTCCCCAGGCGGTGTGTCACACACGAGGCGGGCCAGAGACTCACCTCGGGCGGGGCGGCGCGGAAGGGGCGCGCGAGGCGCTCCAGCAGGCGCGGGCGCTTGTCCCCAGGCGGTGTGTCACACACGAGGCGGGCCAGAGACTCACCTCGGGCGGGGCGGCGCGGAAGGGGCGCGCGAGGCGCTCCAGCAGGCGCGGGCGCTTGTCCCCAGGCGGTGTGTCACACACGAGGCGGGCCAGAGACTCACCTCGGGCGGGGCGGCGCGGAAGGGGCGCGCGAGGCGCTCCAGCAGGCGCGGGCGCTTGTCCCCAGGCGGTGTGTCACACACGAGGCGGGCCAGAGACTCACCTCGGGCGGGGCGGCGCGGAAGGGGCGCGCGAGGCGCTCCAGCAGGCG
The DNA here is from genome assembly GCF_905220565.1 of Melitaea cinxia. Lineage (NCBI taxonomy): Eukaryota > Metazoa > Arthropoda > Insecta > Lepidoptera > Nymphalidae > Melitaea > Melitaea cinxia. The sequence continues at coordinate 920,536 of NC_059416.1, forward strand.
CGGGCGCTTGTCCCCAGGCGGTGTGTCACACACGAGGCGGGCCAGAGACTCACCTCGGGCGGGGCGGCGCGGAAGGGGCGCGCGAGGCGCTCCAGCAGGCGCGGGCGCTTGTCCCCAGGCGGTGTGTCACACACGAGGCGGGCCAGAGACTCACCTCGGGCGGGGCGGCGCGGAAGGGGCGCGCGAGGCGCTCCAGCAGGCGCGGGCGCTTGTCCCCAGGCGGTGTGTCACACACGAGGCGGGCCAGAGACTCACCTCGGGCGGGGCGGCGCGGAAGGGGCGCGCGAGGCGCTCCAGCAGGCGCGGGCGCTTGTCCCCAGGCGGTGTGTCACACACGAGGCGGGCCAGAGACTCACCTCGGGCGGGGCGGCGCGGAAGGGGCGCGCGAGGCGCTCCAGCAGGCGCGGGCGCTTGTCCCCAGGCGGTGTGTCACACACGAGGCGGGCCAGAGACTCACCTCGGGCGGGGCGGCGCGGAAGGGGCGCGCGAGGCGCTCCAGCAGGCGCGGGCGCTTGTCCCCAGGCGGTGTGTCACACACGAGGCGGGCCAGAGACTCACCTCGGGCGGGGCGGCGCGGAAGGGGCGCGCGAGGCGCTCCAGCAGGCGCGGGCGCTTGTCCCCAGGCGGTGTGTCACACACGAGGCGGGCCAGAGACTCACCTCGGGCGGGGCGGCGCGGAAGGGGCGCGCGAGGCGCTCCAGCAGGCGCGGGCGCTTGTCCCCAGGCGGTGTGTCACACACGAGGCGGGCCAGAGACTCACCTCGGGCGGGGCGGCGCGGAAGGGGCGCGCGAGGCGCTCCAGCAGGCGCGGGCGCTTGTCCCCAGGCGGTGTGTCACACACGAGGCGGGCCAGAGACTCACCTCGGGCGGGGCGGCGCGGAAGGGGCGCGCGAGGCGCTCCAGCAGGCGCGGGCGCTTGTCCCCAGGCGGTGTGTCACACACGAGGCGGGCCAGAGACTCACCTCGGGCGGGGCGGCGCGGAAGGGGCGCGCGAGGCGCTCCAGCAGGCGCGGGCGCTTGTCCCCAGGCGGTGTGTCACACACGAGGCGGGCCAGAGACTCACCTCGGGCGGGGCGGCGCGGAAGGGGCGCGCGAGGCGCTCCAGCAGGCGCGGGCGCTTGTCCCCAGGCGGTGTGTCACACACGAGGCGGGCCAGAGACTCACCTCGGGCGGGGCGGCGCGGAAGGGGCGCGCGAGGCGCTCCAGCAGGCGCGGGCGCTTGTCCCGCTCGGCGCGCTCCTCGGCCTCGGGCCGGCGCTTGCGGCCCACCACCGTGCCCGTGGGGCGGCTCGGCGGCTCGGGCGTAGCTGGAAGAGGGGTTTGTTATTAGCTAACTTCTTTAGAATCACACTTCAGCCTATCGTAGACCACTGTTGAACATTAGATCACCGCAGAAAAAAATAGTATTTAAAGCAATAGCTTTTAATGTTGTTTCTTTTTACAGGTTTGTAATTATTTACTTGTGTTAAAAAAATGCCAGATCAAGAGTACCCTAAACTGAAGAGCATGTATGAAGGGAATAATGAAATTAGATGAAGCTAAAGAAGTGTGTAAGGATCGTAGCAAGTGGAAAGAAGTGGTCTCTGCCTACCGCTACGGGAAAGAGGAGTGATTATATGTACGTTTAAAAAAAAATTTGTAATAATGTTTCATAAAAAATAAATTTCTCTTTACAGAGAAACAATTTTAATTTTTGTTACAATAAACGACATATTACATGCAAAAGTAAATTAAATTTTTTAATTTATCAAAACCAGCGAACCTCCTTAACTCAAATCCCACCTACTTACCAGTAACTGATATAGCAGAGCGAGTACTCCGGTTGATAGAGATATTCCTGAGAGACATCTCCTGCAGAGGGCGGTAGGACCTCCGGGCTCGGATGCTGCGGAGACCGCTGAGATAAGGACTGTCGCCAGTCTCTAGGAGGGATGGTTCCGTGATATCCATCTCCATTGTTGTGTTGTTACCTATAAAGTGATATCACTTTCAATGAAATTATGCAAAAAAGTGGTCCACTAAATACACTCATAAAGACAGACATGAACGTGACTGAATTGAAAAGACTTATAAATGTCCTGATGACCGCGTTAGCGTAATGATTCATGTATGGCACATGCGTGTATTCGTGTACACGCCGAAACATCGTCGGTTGCAGGTTCGATTTCCTTTGTATTTATAGAAATATTGGTATCCAGTCTGTTTGTCTGTCGCTGCGAGTATCCCCACCGTGCTTCGGAGAGCACGTTAAGCCGTCAGTCCCAGTTGTTATCATATACTCCTGATAGCGATCGTTACTCATAGTAGGGAACATATCCGCCAGCCCGTAGTGAGGCAACGTGGCGGAATAAGAGGTGGAGGCCTCAGTAGTCTGATGTTTCCGGCTGGATCGAGGGTAATCAACCACTCACCCGTGTAGTTGGCCAGCAGCGACACATCGGTGTTGTCGGTGTGGTCGAGCCGACTGCGGCGGTAGGGGGACACCTTCACCCTGGACTTGGAGTAGTTGGTGTCCGACTTGACGCGACGCGACTCTGTGGACGCGATACATCACACTACACTTATCGTCATACCGCTCTAAATTACACTCACTTTGTGGAAAAATAAACCAAGTACATTTTTTTTTAAATTTCAGACAATATTAATATTACTTTTAGGGTGAATCACTCACAAGTCATCTTTTAAAATTTACCCAATCATTAGTAAAATAAATTGATCGAATGGGGTCGGTTACTTCATTCGCTGCAATTTTAAAATTAGCAGCTTACAGATCATATATTTTGCACTATTGGAAAAGTCTGCCCTTACTCTATTTTGAAGGCATTTGAATGGAACTTATTTACGCACTTTCAAAAAAAAAATGATTCGTACTAAAACTTTTTCTACTTATATATATATACATTTCTATCAAACTCAATGGACAAAATATTTTTGAAATTAAAAAAAAAAACAATCAGTTAACTAAATATGTCAAATATATGAAATAAATCTAAATTGAAAATATTCTATTTACCTTCATTTTCAACTTCAACGACTTCAACTTCGATTTCAATTTCATTTTTATCCTCGTCCGTCTTACAAGGTTCCTCTTGCACGGGTTTCAGAGTATCTTTCTTTGGAGATTCTGATTTCTTGGAATCCTGAACCTTTTCCATCTTTTTGTCCTGAGGTTTCGGTGAATCAGATGAACGTAGCTTGCGGTCCGTTGATATATTGTCATCTTTTAATTTCAGTAATTTTGACTGGAACAAAAAATATTATCATTAGAAAATATGCGTGTGCAATTCACACACGGCAGAAGCGAAACTTCTGAATAGTAGATTACAAGAAATTTGTTCCACCGAGGATATAAAATACTGTGTAATGTATTCTGTCTCATTCTCTCCTATACATTTATGTGTTTTCTTTTTTAATCGTGTCGCATTTTCGTTTCATCGAGTTTTAAATTCTAAAGAAGTTTTACTTTAAAATATAAATAATAGCCCAGCGTTCCACTAAACAATCTCAAGCGGTCATATTTAGTGTATCCAGAAATTACATGGAGCAAATATTACTTTACACCAAAAGCAAAAAAATGGTTTTGCTCAATTGGTATAAAATCTTCACCTAATTTATAGCTTTTTTGAACAAAAGCGAAAAAGAAAGGTAATTTTATACGAGTAATTTTTTGCTTATTTTTTCTTTTTAATTAGATACCAGCTTTTATTTTTAAATTGTCAATCTCGATCTCACATTTATATTGTAATTATTTAGTGTTCTCGTGACGACTATTTATTTATTTATCAATGATTTATTTAACTTTTACAAATAAATTAAAACCGTAATAAATAATTTATTGTCAACATTACAAATGAAAATAATCCGAAAATAAAATTAAAAGTAAACACAGGTGGCTTGCATTATCAATACAGTCACTATGTAGACAAATGTAGGTTAATATTACTATATGTTTTATTAATACTAAAGTGAATATTTGTTTTTTGGCTATTTTATATCCAACTAGCGACCCGCCCTGGCTTCGCACGGTTGCAAAAAACTATCAGTGTTCCTCTATTATATTATGCATGTATTATACTTATAAACCTTACTCTTCAATACTCTATCTATTAAAAAAAACCGCATCAAAATCCGTTGCGTAGTTTTAAAGATTTAAGCATAGGGACAGAGAAAGCGACTTTGTTTTTAACCGACTTCCAAAAAAGGAGGAGGTTCTTAATTCGATTGTATTTTTTTTTTTATGTATGTTACATCAGAACTTTTGACTCGGTGGAGCGATTTCGACAATTTTCTTTTAATCGAAAGGTAGTGTGTGCCAATTGGTCCCATTTAAATTTATTTGAGATCTAACAATTACTTTTCGAGTTATATCTAATAATGCGTTTTTACTTGACGCTTTTTTCGTCGACCTACGTTGTATTATACCGCATAACTTTCTACTGGATCTACCGATTTTGATAATTCTTTTTTTATTAGAAAGGAGATATCCCTAGTTTAGTACAATGATAAGGAAACCAGGATCTGATGATGGGATCCCAGAGAAATCGAGGGAAACTCTTGAAAATCCGCAATAACTTTTAACTGGGTGTACCGATTTTAATAATTTTTAATTTAATCGAAAGCTGATGTTTGTCATGTGGTCACATATAAATTTTATTGAGATCTGATAACTACTTTTTGAGTAATCTTTGATAACGCGTAGTTACTTGACAATTTTTCGTCGATCTACGTTGTATTACTCGTCGATGTAATTGAAGTCGGTTTTTTTTTCGTTTGCGAGCAAATACAATTATATACTATGTAGTGATGGCACACAATATACAGGCCATACAGAGACCGAAGACGGGCAGCAGCGTCTTCGGTGCGACAAAGCCAGCCCTGCGGTCACCAACCCGCCTGCCCAACGTGGTGACTATGGGCAAAACACATGAATTCACGTTATTTTTGGCGTAAACTTGTGGAGGCCTATGTCCAGCAGTGGACTGTATAGGCTGTAATGAAAGTTAGTCAAACACGTTTTATTATATTTGAAAGGCCTCACGATCCATCGTGAAGGCCTTACGATCCATCGTGAAGGACCAAAATGTTATTAGTTTAATATAAGAAAAAAAAAAAAACAAGATTCATAACGAACAAAAATTGGATTATTTTCTGCTGCTATACTAATAACTGCTGCTTCGTGCACGGTTTCAGTAGAACTTCTTCAAACTACTACATAAATGAATTTATAAAAAGACGGTATGCTTTAAGCCACACGATTGAAGTAAAGCCTATTTAGCAATAGGCCAGCACTGTCTTCGATATACGAAACGGCTAAGAGAAAGAAAATGTGTGCTCGCACCTCTCTCTCTTGCTCCGTTCGCCTCGCCCGATCACGCTTTTCGTAAAGCTTTCGACACGTATTCACCAGCTTAATTCCAAAGTCAGCGTGCGTGAGGAAGTTTAACTTCAAAAAAAATCTGCTTATTATTTATTGGCAGTGATGCTTTTATCTTTATCATTTCAACGGTTAAGTCAATAAATAATTTAATTTGGCTTGTCTGAAAGAATTGGTTAAAATAGCCACAAGTCCGTCCACTGTACCTGATGACATGTAATATATCTTAAGGGCTATAAGCTTTGTTTGTAATGTATTTTTGGTGTACAATAAAGTATAAAAAGTAATATACATGAGTCATAGTCGATATACATAATATAGCCTGGCCAGGAATTTTTCATATAGACGTTTGTCGTGGTCTGTGCGTTTGTGTCTGTGTTTCCAGACCCCCGACACAAAGTGAGTGTGAAAGATTTATCATAAAACTAGCTGACATGGCGAACTTCGTACCGCCTTATTTTTTTTTTCCGAAATATAATAAATAAATATATAAAAATGAAATATAGCCTATCGTTCAAGTTGGATCAAAGTTAACTCACATCATCGGGTACGTAGTCTTTGTCCACGTTTTTCTCGGAAGCCGGCCGGGGCGTCTCAGGAGTGCGGGTCGCCTTCACCTATCACCACACACGTTAGTACAGACGGACACAAAACTACTATTAGTAGTGATGAAGCGTCACTGGTGTTTACGTACAAATTTTAAGTTGTTGATATTTGGTTTTGCAACTCATAGAATTTTGAAATTGAGCTCCGAAAGTTAAATGGAAAGAAACAAACGAAATCTTTTACATTCATAATATTAGTATAAATTTGGACTTCCCAGGTTTCCCAGTTTAGTCAATTTCAGATTATGTAGATTGACAAACAAACATATATCTGCAAAGACGAATTGGTATGGAATTTAGTGCAATTTCCACATTTATTAGAATACATAAAAATGTGCAACTATGTAACAACAAAAAAAAAACAGTGCTTTCTTTACTAACAAAACATCCCTTCACCGAGTTTATATTGTGCTTAATGTTAAGTTGTCGCTCAGTTAAAAAACATCAGTCACAATATACATGAGATGATATCTTTATAATTTATATTTTATTACCTTTAAGAGGACAAAATTTTATTATAAATATTTATATCTTAGAAATAATGAAAAAGACTTACATTGACGTCGAATTCCTCCGATTTCTGAGAGAGAACTAAATCTAGTCTTACCTTCAAGCTTAGCAGTACTGGCGGTAGATATAATAATAATACAATTAAACCTATAGGCCCTTATTGGTATCTCGAATAATTTTGAAAGTCGAGAGAATAAACCTTGTAGTGCGTGAGTTGTCTATCTCGTTCCAGAACGTCGCAGCTTCCGATTGAGACATAGGGACTCTTGAGACCTGTCTGAGAAACCCTTATATATGGCTACCACCACCATAAATATCGATGCTTGATAGAACTATCTTCAATCCTCAACATATCGCTGACAATATTTCCCAGACACCGTCCAAAAAAAAAACGGAAAAAGCAAAAAATAACTCATAACCTTCACCCGAAGAATGATCAGGATTAAGCTTGGGCAAAACTCCAGAGCTTCAAACACCCACGCTCCCAAAGGCGGATAATTTGATGACAAAGTTTGGGCAAATGGCAACCCCAACTATAACCTAATTTTACTGACCTGCGATCGGCGTGTATAGCTGCGACTGGGCAGACCCTCGGGGGTGTTGGGTTCGAAACACTCGTCAGAGTCATCGTAGGCAAGTTCGGGAAACATCTCAGCGTCAGACTCGATATCCTCGTCCGAACTCACCGTGTCACCGTTCTGTTCTCCGTTCACGCCGTTTTCTTTAGACTTCGATTCCGGTTTCTTTGCCTTATCGTCGTTGCTTTCGGGCTGGAAATTGACAATTTATTCTAAACAGAAACGTATTAACTATGACAATTCTTTAGATTTTACGATTGCTGAAATTTAAATCGATTTAATAAAATAATTTAGATGATGATATTCAAAAATGTTTAGAATTCCTAATGTGTGGGTAACACAAAAATAAAATCGTACATATTAAAAATAGCATGGTGTCGTCTCCTGTCAAAGATTTTCATTGTAATATGAAACTTTGAATAGTTACGGGTCTCTGTAAAGAACTCACTATAGACGTCGCCACGGTTCGCTTAAACCGAAAACAAAAATCATCATATCAAAAATTTCGCTCTAGCGGGTGCATCGTTCCACAGCTTAATTGGCTAGAGCGCCGACACGGTCAGACGGAGACGCGGGTTCGAACCCCGCTGGAGCGGTCAATTTTTGATATGATATTCAAAAATGTTTAAAATAATTTAGGTTTTATAAACCTATATACAGCACATTTTGTAATTTAGACAATACAATCGCTCACCTACTGATTTTTGAGCTGACTTTTACTATGGAATTTGACACGAAACACAAAAAATGCAATTCTTGCTATTCAGTTATTTTGGGAAATTATTCAACCATATTGATAAATCCAAAAGTTGGTTTACCTTGCCATTCTTCTCTTTACTATCGCTTGTCTTTTCTGCTTGAGCGTCCTTTTTATCTGACACCTTTTTGTCAGTAGCCTTTTCTGTGCTATTGTCTTTCTTCTCAGAATTTTCCTTTTTGTCAGCACCTTTATCTATTCTATCTGCTTTATCCTTTTTCTCTACATGTTTATCTGCGACCTTTTCGGGTTTATCTTTCTTTTCTGGACCTTTATCTGTACTCTTTTCTGCTTTTTCTTTTTTCTCTGCAGACTTGTCTATACCCTTTTCTTGCTTATCTTTCTTTTCGGCAGGTTTTTCCGCAGTTTTCTCTGTGGATTTCTCCGTCTTTTTCTCGTTTTGAGCGGCTTTCTCTGCATTTTTCTCAGCCGCTTGCTTCTCCTTCTCTGCGTTAGCGGCTAATTTTTTCTTCATTTCTTTTACTGGGCTGTCTGCTTGTCTCTGTTTAAAAAATATAACGATATTTAACAGTTATTCATATAATATAAATAATGGTTACTTATTGGTATTAAAAGAGACAAAAAAAAAACTATTATTGCTAGTACCTAGTTAAGTTAAATTACCTAAATTGAAAAAAATAATGCGGTTCTACGTTTGTTTTTTTTTTTAGACCACCCAAGAAGACGTTTATTAATCCGCCCGAATTAATTAGCATCACTTGTATCTTTTGTAACCATAGCAATTTATTTATTTTAATAAAACTCCATTAAAAACAGGGTCCCGAGCACTCTGAGAACGAATTGAGTAATAACATTCTTTATTATACACATAAATATAAACAGTAATAATGCGATGAAAGGTATGCAAGATGATTTTATCACAAAAAGCAATTTCTTCGAAATAAATTTTCGAGTATAGGACATGATATAGTAGCATTGGTTAGAAAGTGTACTTGCCTTATCTTTGTCCTCACCCACCGGCCCTTTACGCGTAACTATCTGACTCATGATTTACCTGTAAAGAAAAATTGAAAATTAAACAAAAAATTGATTATTTCTTGTGATTTTTAGCCACTTTTGGCGGTTTTTGGAATTTACTCAAAATTAGGATGTAGTTAACAAACGGACCCTAAATTCAAATTCAGCGCATGGAAATACATAACCCTAGATGGGTCTGGTCAAAGCTACAGTGCACTTTTTATGGGCCAGCGTTTTTTAAGCGGATTACATGTTAAATGATGACCTATATCAATCAAAAAAATTTCTTCAACGCTAGATTAACAACAAAAATCTCAAAAATACGAGGAAGTTTTGTGGTGAAAGGAGAAAGCCTCTGGCCCTCTATCTCTCTCCTTACAAAATCAAGCCTTTAATCTACAAATTTTGTGCACTAATTTTTTTTTTTTTTTTACAAAAATCATTACGCGAGGGTGAAACAGCGCCTAGTATGTGTAGTTTGTCATAAAAACCAGGTACGGACAAAGAAACACGCATCGAGACAATTATGTAATGAACAAGTGATCGGTGTATGAAGTGGTGGGCGAAGGAATTTAAATTCATTATACTGATCTAAATTAATATAATAAAATATATTTTTGCTTTCGAAATAAACTTGTCATGTTAACAGGAAAGAGAGAGTAAAGTGTCTAGTTTGAATTTAATTAATACGCTAGAGATAGTTACAACTTTGGTACATTCATTTAATCAAAAACTTATCTACGACTGTCCTATTACCTCAATTTGCAGTAACACTGCCTTTTGTATCGGGATTGTGGGTTTGTTTCCCATCATTATTACATATACATAACAAAGCAATTCAATATTTATTTTTTTAAATGTATAAATAACTTTTATAACATACGTAGTCCATTATTTTATATACACTTTCCGCCCTAACGTAAAGCTCTCTAAACAATTAAAAACCCCAGAGACGCTCGGTTTTAAAAAGTAATGGTACCATAGACTTAAGTAACATTAGACCCGAATTTCAATTAATAAAAAGAACATTATAATTTACCAATACTTGATATGATATTTCGTTGGTAGGCGGTTAAAAGTAGAGAATATTTAAAAATTAAAAAAGTATAGATATTTATTGAAAGTTTTATATTTCTATTTATTGAAACTTTTAAGTAAAGTTAAGAAATAAATGACGATTTAAATTATAACATTTATTTTTGAAAAAAAAATCACAAAAAAATCTAGATTCAATTAAAAAAACCATTAGATCTCTAGCATTAAAAAAACAAATACAATTAAAAATTTGTTATCTTGTTTTTTCATCACCAGTCTATCGCAGTCCACAGCTGGAGACGTAGACCTCCACAAGTTCGCGCCAAAAATGACGTGAACTCATCATGTAATATCTTGCTTTTTAGTGTACCTTAAACTCAACTTAATTCGCCAACGTATTAAGTTAATAATTTATTTTTTGTCAAAATAAAACAAATATATGAACAGTCTATCAACGCAGGGCTCTACATCGTCATACACGAATAGAGACTCGGGGTGAACGAACTCGCCGACGCACACTGTGATATATCGTTTGTGAGCTAAAAAAATGCTTAGGTGGTATACGGAATAAGTCGAATAGGAATTTTTATTATTACAAAACTTAATAAAATGTGATATTTATATATTGTAACATTTTTGTCGTCGAATTAAATAATTTAAATGTATTGTAAACTGTAACATCCTACTATTGACTGGAGAATGATATTGAGGAGAATGATGGAAGCTTAGTCCACTACGATGATTGACTGCAAGTTAGGAGGATATATTCCCCACTCGATCGGATCGACAGCTTAGTACTGTCCAAGGACAGAGTGGAGAGACCCAAAAAGACAGACATATGGAAATAAATACTTGTACAATTACAAATAATTTCAATGACAAATCATATTTTTTATTAATCGCTACAGCTTCTACTTTGAGTCACATAACACGCACACACACACACGAACACAAGGGTCGCCATTAGTTCTACGAGCAGATGCGAGCAATCACACCAGCGTAATACAATATTAGCCGTTGAGTGGAGAACGGCCAGTACCAAGGACGATCATTAAATTATTATAACTCCAAGAATTTAAGAGTCAATCTTGACTGTAATCTGTCTTATTTTTGTATTTATTCTTTCATTTGTATTTAAAAGTGTGGCAACATACGTCCAATGAATTTTGTATTTCTTTATAGTTATATTGGTCAATACGAAACAAATACATAATATTTTTAACCAACTTAAAAAAGGAGGTCTCAATTCGACTGTATTTTTTTATGTCTTACCTCAGAACTTTTGAATGATTTTGATTTTTTAACCGACTTCCAAAAAAGGAGGAGGTTCTTAATTCGATTGTATTTTTTTTTAATGTATGTTACATCAGAACTTTTGACTCGGTGGAGCGATTTCGACAATTTTCTTTTAATCGAAAGGTAGTGTGTGCCAATTGGTCCCATTTAAATTTATTTGAGATCTAACAACTACTTTTCGAGCTATATCTAATAATGCGTTTTTACTTGACGCTTTTTTCGTCGACCTACGTTGTATTATACCGCATAACTTTCTACTGGATGTACGGATTTTGATAATTCTTTTTTTGTTGGAAAGGAGATATCCCAAGTTAAGTACCATGATAGGGAAACCAGGATCTGATGATGGGATCCCAGAGAAATCGAGGGAATTTCTTGAAAATCCGCAATAACTTTTTATTAGGTGTACCGATTTTAATGATTTTTAATTTAATCGAAAGCCGAAGTTTATCATGTGGTCACATTTAAATTTCATCGAGATCTGATAACTACTTTTTGAGTAATCTTTGATAATGCGTTGTTACTTGACTATTTTTTCGTCGATCTGCGTTGTATTACTCGTCGATGTAATTGAAGTCGGTTTTTTTTTCGTTTGCGAGCCAACACAATTATTTGATTACTTTTTATACTCTGCACTCACGATTACACAGTACGTGTTGTAATCGTCATCCTTACCCATTACACTGATTACATTTTAGCAAGTCTGCAGGATGGTAAGCGATTACCGTTGCTTATGGAAGCTTGCAATACCAGAAGCATTGCAAGTGCGTTGTCGATCCTACCTCTAATCCCACCAGGAGCTCTGATCACCCTACTCCCCACAGGAACACATAACTACTTGAAAGCAATATTATTTAGCATTATTATTTAAGAAAGCTCACACGCACTCCCGAATCTTGTCTTCCGAAACCTATAGGAGTGAAATATGTCTAGCGCAGTCGGTATATGCCTATATAACTTGTCTATATTTTTTAAACCCAAAGCCAAATGCCAAACAGTTAAACAACCAAACGACATTTTTTTCGTCAACGCTCAAAGAGCTTTCAAAGCTAGGAGCTTCTAAGTAAACAAACATTCACAACACATGGTCGATGAACATGGAATGACAGATGCCAGATATATTTACATATTTCGCTAACAGGTACGACAAAGCCGTTTTCCCTTTTACAAATAGATAGATAGATAGATAGATAGATAGATAGATAGAATATACTTTATTGCACACCACTCGGAAAAAAAACATTACATAAAACAGTTATTTACACATAGAGATAGTAATGTACAAAGGCGGTCTTATCGCTTAGTAGCGATCTCTTCCAGACAACCTTTAGATATAGGATAATATGCATTGAAAAGGTAGCAGCGCAATTATCTGTATAATTTGTAAATTCAACATTATGCATGCAAACATGATGCATTTTCGTTCCCTACTCAAAAAATATAGAAAAAAAAATACTTCATACATAGACATATATACATAAAATATCTACATACATACAAAGCATACGTACTTACATGCAAACACATATACATATATACATACATACATACATACATACATACATACATACATACATACATACATCCATACATATATACATACATACATACATACATACATAACATGTCGTCACAATTTAACAAAGTTAATAGAAAAAGAAGATAAAATAAGTAAAAGTGATGCAAATTGGAAAAAGCTAAACTGATTAATTAATCATAGTGAGATAGTAGGCTTTAACTAACTTTTTAAAGGAGATAAGTGATTGTGCTTTTTTGATGTTGAGTGGCAACGCATTCCATAATTGGACTGCCTGTACAGAAAAAGACAATTTGTAAAATTTGGTGTTGTGCACAGGAACCCTTAGTGTCAGGTTCTCTGCTGAACGAAGAGTTTTATTGTGAGTTCCAAGAAATTCAAATTTATCTTTGAGGTAGATTGGTGCATTTTTGTGGAATAACACACAGTACAATAGCGAGAGAACATGCAGATTCCGGCGAAGACGAATAGGTAACCATTTGAGCCTTGAACGAAATTCGGACACGTGATCATATTTGCGCAAACCAAATATGAAACGTATGGCGATGTTTTGAAGTCGCTCAAGTTTATTCATTTGTTCTTCGGTTAAATTGAGATAGCTTGCGTCGGCATAGTCGAGAATGGATAGGATTAGAGATTGGGCTAGCATAATTTTGGTAGGAATTGGCAGAAAATAACGCAACCTCTGAAGAGATTTTAGTGATGCTATAGTTTTTCGGCTTAATTCTTTAATGTGATAGGTCCACGATAACGTGGAGTCTATGTATAAACCGAGGTTTTTTACATTCTTGCTATATGGTATGACGGTTCCGTTGAATTTTAGCTTCGGTAATTCCACCCAATCGATTCTAGAAATCAGATTCTGGCTGCCAACTACAATAGCCTGAGACTTAGCAGGATTTACTGTGAGGCCGTACATCTTGCTCCAGTCACAAATAATTTCCAAGTCCTTATTGATAACAGAGACAGCTGTAGGTAGCCCCTCAAGAGAAGACTGAAGATAAATTTGTACATCGTCTGCATACATGTGTGAGAGAGAAGTTATGTTGGAAGTTATTGAATTAATATACAATGAAAAAAGTAAAGGAGACAATACACCACCCTGGGGTACACCGGCCATTACATCACACCACGAAGAGAAAGTCTCTTCAATACGAATGCGTTGCCGGCGCCCTTTAAGATAACTTCGAAACCAATCAACCACTGCTGGAGATATGTTAAGAGAGCGCAGCAGACCTAACAGTAAGTCAAAGTCAACGGTATTAAACGCATTACTGAAGTCAAGTAAAGTGAGTACCGTTAGGCACTTATTATCCATACCCCATCGTATGTCATCGGTTACCTTCACCAGAGCTGACATTGTACTATGACCGGAACGGAAACCGGATTGTAGAGGGTTAAGGATATTGAATTTATTTAGGAAGAGACTAAGCTGGTTATGCACTATTTTTTCTAAAACTTTAGAAAGGAACGGTAAAATGGAGATAGGACGAAAGTCAGTATACATGGAAGCATTAGGTTTTTTAGGCAGTGGGATAATTTGAGCTTGCTTCCATGCGTCAGGAAATTCACAGTTAAAAATGGAATGGTTTAGGATATGGGTCAAAATAGGAGTGACAATATCGATTATAGGAACAATCATAGCACGGCTAATGTTATCAGCACCGACGGCATTAGAAGCAATAGACAAAATGCTCTTCTTAACATCACAATCAGTGATTTGATTAAAGATAAACGGAGGATAGTCTGGAATTTGGCAATGAGAAAGAGTGTTACTAGTTGATTTTTTAATAGCGCTATCCATAACGTTAGCAGCTGAAAAATGTTGATTGAGGCGTTCAATATCCACGTTACTTAAAGGAGTACTATGAGATGTTTTGCCAATTCCAATTGTTTTCAGAAACTTCCATGTTTTCGCTGGGTCGCCGTTTTCGACTGATTTATGAATGTGGCGTCTCTGTGCATCTCTACACAATGTATTGCAGCGATTTCTGATCCTGATGTATTTTTTACGGTTATCCTCAGTTGGTTGACATTTATAACGATTTTTGTAGAAGCTCTTTTTTGCAATTAGTGCTCTTATGTTATCGGTTAACCATGGTGCAGGAAGGTGTTTCATTTTAACTGGTCTTACAGGCGCATGTTTATCATACAATTTAATCAAAAGTGAATTAAAAATATCGATCTTATTATTAACTGAAGTAGCTTCAGCGACTACCGACCAATCAACCTGACGAGCATCATCACAGAGACGGTTACTATCCATTCCACCAAAACTACGCTGCAAAAGTATTTTCGACTTTGCCTTGACGGGACGAACTTTGTAGGAAAGAAAGATAAGATCGTGATAAGAGAAGGTATCAGCAGGACACTGACCAAACCTATAAACACGATCTAATGAAGAAACCATGATCAAATCCAAAAGTGATGGCATGGAATTTGGAAAATTATGGGTGGCTGCTAGTGGCAAGATATGCATGTTGCAAGATTCAACCGCAGATAACAAACGTTTACTACGAGTATCGTCTTTGAGTAAACAGGTGTTAAAGTCACCCATAATTATTGTATGGTCATATAAGTGTATAAGAACATATTAGAATACTTTAGGTATACTATTGGTCTTCCATTTACTATTTTTTTTTTTAATTTTCGTTATAAGGCTTTTCATTATTTTAATTTCACACTTATTATTTAGCGTTGAAAACAAAAAGAAATATCATTATATAATTTTTAGACTTGATTCGTTAACTTACATTAACTATAACAAAAAAAAAAAATAGCACAAAATACAATGGAAACGAAATGATAAAAATATGATTAGATCGTACATAAATGTTAAGTTTTCCTAATCGTTCCTAACCTAATGTTTTTTTTTAAATGAAACAGAATAATACATTACATGCATTATCATATTCATGGCATAAACACACGAAAATATTTTAAGAACAAGTTTTACAACATCATTATATAAATGTCACATGTTTTTGAGATAAAGTAATGCAAAAATAATTCTCAACTTTATGTAACAACTAGCTGACACAGCAAACTTCGTTTTGCCATATATATTATAACCCCCTTAATCCCCCCCCCCCTGTAATTTTAAGGGTATGAATAGATGTTGGCCGATTCTCAGACCTACCGGATATGCACACAAAATTTCATAAAAATCGGTCAAGCCGTTTCGGAGGAGTACGTTTAACCAACATTATAACACAAAAATTTTACATATTAGTTGACTTAAAAGTCAAACGGCCAGTTTCAAAACTTAATCTATCTCTGGTTTTGCTTACTAGAAATAGATTTTTGATACATTATTATAAATTGGCCTACAATTTATTAATTAATTTAAAAGCCACGTACCGAGCATTGCTTCCCATAAAAAAAAACTTTAACAATGCAAGATTATATAAAATCTGGTTATATAAAAAATAAATTAGACCGTAACTACGCGACTACTAGACGACGCGTTGGCGCAGCGGTAATAACACTGGCTGTTGCGCTGGCAGTCGCGGGTTCGATTCCCGCTCACGACAGACATTTGTATCGACCATATAGATGTTAGTCGTGGTTTGGGCGTTGTGTTTGTGTATTGTGTGTTTCCGGACCCCCAACACAGGAGAAAATCCTACTGGGGGATCCGTTGAATATGAAGCGTTTATTATTATTATTAACTCTATTCGTTTAATTTATTTTATGTTATCAGAGAGCGTTCTATAATCTACACCTAATTGTCTAGACAATAAATCAACAGACAAAATATAATTTTTTATTATTGTCCATCTGTAGCCATGCATCACGCTGTATGTCAATGAATGTATTTTAATTAAACTTTGCATGATTTGAGACTTTATGACGTGCTAGGGCATTCGATACTTTTTTATGAAATTCAGTAGATAACCTACCTTGGTAGGGTAAATAAAATTATATATGTATAATCACACAGGCCGAAGACGGGCAGCAGCGTCTTCAGTGCGACAAAGCCAGTTACTGCCCCGCCTGCCCAGCCTGGTGACTATGGGCAAAACACATGAGTTTACGTAATTTTTGGCGTAAACTTGTGGAGGCCTATGTCCAGCAGTGAACTGTATAGGCTGTGATGATGTATAATCGGCTACGTCAGGAGTACAGCTAGTAATATAAATTAAAGGAAATTCTTTATCATGATTGTAGGATATGATTTATCGATCTATTATAATAATAATAATAATAATAATCATTTATTTCAGAAAAAAATCCATAATCAAAATTAAATTAAATTAAATTAAATTAGGTGTTAGTAACAAATATACTTCAAATAAGATAAAACAAAAAGAGGGTTAGTAACAATTACATTATATAAATTAAATTAAACTAAATTAAAATTTGTTGTTTCCGGTGAGACTCCCGTACTAAAAATAGTAGTCCGCAGCGGGAGCATGGAGCTGTATCCAGCGATGAATCAATGGGGAGTCCCATCGGTCGGCCAACACACTCAGGACGGTGTTCGATGTTCCACGCACTGAGGCGCACCGCTTTCTAATGATCGCGTAGAAGCAATTAGTATGCGCCTCGGCGAACATAGACGACGCACTACAGAAGCGTGGCAGACCGAACAACATCCTGAACGCGTTATTGTATTGGACGCGCAGTGCGCTGTATGCTCGCTGCGTGAAGTCGACCCACAGACTGCAAGTGTAGAAAGATTGACAGTAAGCTTTGAAAAGCGTCAGTTTGACTTGTTTACTACAGCGTGCAAATCTGTGAATCAACATGTTACAACGAACAGACAACGCCCTACGCTCTCTTTCAATGTCAACCGTATCTGACAAGTTCTCAGTGACCCAGTGACCCAGATATTTGAATCGGTCAACTCTTTTCAGCTGGGATCCCCCTAGTGTAACACAAGCAACTCTCCTACTCCTCGTATCCTTAGCCTGAAAAACCATGAACTCACTTTTAAGCGCGTTATATTTGAGCCCATGAGCCACTGCGTATTCCTCACATAATTTAAGTAACTTAGTCAGGGCACCGATCGACGATTATAATTAGTTACTAACTTGTGAGTTGTAAATATCATATTGTTATATTTATTTTATTTAGGATCACCAGTCTTTGTTAACACGAATATGTAACTATATACCAGTCGGCTGCTACCTATAACACAAGCATTAAGTTGCTTACTTTAGGAACAGACGAACGTGTATTTAAAAAAAAAAAAGAGAAACCTAATTCAATTAATCTACATTACAGTTGGGTGTTACAATTTCTTAATGTGAACACTACATTCAATAATATATAACATGTACAACATCGTAAAATTTGGAAACATTGTACCGTCCAAACATTTCCAAAATACTGGTAATAATTTTCACGGTATCTCTCTTATCAGCGCGCTGTCAAACCAAAGGTGTGCCTCGTTTATCGCTAGCACGTCAAGTTTATATGATCTAGTTTTGAATACTGATTTTAAAATTCTACATATTATAGATATATTATACTAAGCAAACGTTCAAACGAATTTAATAGAATACTAGCTGACCTGGCGAACTTCGTATCACCTTATTTTTTTCTGAAATATAATAATAACATAATATATCAAAATAAAATATAGCCTATCTTTTAAGTTGGATCAAACTGCACACAGTGTGCAAATTTGACTAAAATCGGTTAAGTAGTTTAGGAGTCCATTGAGGACAAACATTGTGACACGAGATTTATATATATTAAGATAACTCGGATACGCAAGCGCAATAGCCAATGCTAGGACCGCTGTGCCAACGTCGTGCCACTGATCATCTAATAAATAACATACACACATACATACATATAATCACGCCCCTATCCCGTAGGGGTAGGCAGAGATCACTTCTTTCCACTAGCTACGATCCTTACACACTTCTTTCGCTTCGTCCAACTTCATTATTCCCTTCATACATGCTCTTCGGTTTAGGATACTCTTGACCTGGCCTTTTTTCAAGACGTCCCTTATTTGGTCTCGGAACGTCCATCTAGGTCTACCCCTGCCAACCCTTCCCTTCACACTCGCCTTATACACTTTTTTCGTCAATCGTTCTTCTAATAAATAAATCAAAATAAAATTAACCATTGAGAAATTCAACTAACTATTCTAATTACAAAAATAAACGTGAGATGTATATCAACTTGGCGGATCACAAAACCTACCTTATAACCGAAATTAAGGGCATTGACAACAATGTCAAGGAATTGTATCATATCAGTTTGTAGTCAGACATCGGGACCTATGAAAAACCAGCCACCCACCAACGCCCGACGTGATTCGAAAAATAATTTCTGATATTAGCGCATAACGAAGTACTAAGCTTTATAACTATGTTTTTATCAAACAGGCGTACGGCTCACCTGATGGTAAGCGGTTACCGTAGCTTGTAGACGCCTGCAAACAGTACAAGCATCACAAGCACGTTGCCGACTCTACCCCCAATTCCCTATAGGAGCTCTGGTCTCCTTACTCACCACAGGAACACAGCACTGCTTGAAAGCAGTATTATTTATCTGTGGTCTTTTGTAAAATTGAGGTACTATCCCATTCGCGCCGCATCATATTTTGAGTTGGTTAAGATTTCGGATCTTTATTTCGTATTATCTTGTAAATATCAATAGTAGTCAAATAAAATTGAATTATACATTCCAGAGAAATCAAAATACGCGATAAAAATATCAACACAATAAAATAAACTAAAACAAATATTGATAAAAAAGAACGGAGATAAGAACTCAAGGTCTAGGTTATACGTATACATATAAACAAAACAATCGCATTACTCTCCGCACTCGAGACGTAATTGGGTCAAGTAGTATTTGTATAAAAAAAAATTATCTCTATAATAAATTCGTAATTTTTTTAATGGTTGATAGATAACGTACTACGGTTGCGGGTTCGATCCCCGCACATGACAAACATTTGTATTGGCCATACAGGTGTTTGCCGTGGTCTGGGTGTTTGTGCAGTCCTTGTGGGTCTCCCCACCGTGCCTCGGAGAGCACGTTAAGCCTTCGGTCCTGTTTGTTATCGTGTACACCTGATAGCGATCGTTACTCATAGTAGGGAATATATCCGCCAACCCGCATTGGAGCAGCGTGGTGGATTAGGCTCTGATCCTTCTCCTACATGGGGAAAGAGGCCTATGCCCAGTAGTGGGATATTACAGGCTGAAGCGTGAAGATAACGTACTGGTTTTGAAATTTCACCAACCAATATTGTCTTAATTTGCTCTCACAGTGGAAAATCAGTGACGGATACTTTTTCAAAAATATATCATTATTATCTTCGATACAATTGTATTGCAGAAAATTTATATATTGTATAGATTAACATAAGCGCTGACATTCGCTAGCATTCTAGTATATTTGCTGAGCCTATAATGCAACAAAATTATAAACTTTAGTAGTTACGTAGTGAAGCAAAGAAACGGATTAAGCTTCCACGACCTTTGTAATATACCTAAAGAAGCTTTAGTTCTGTAATACGAGTATGGAGACTCACATAGCGTATTAACTTCAGAAATTATACTGGTATTCAAATCACAATTTTGGTGGTTCTTGATATTATGATTTTTTTATACGACTAGGGTCGAAAACCAACGTACCGTAACCCATTGACGCCTGCAAGACCAGAAGCATCACAAGCGCCTACCCTCCCCAAGAACTCTGACTGCCTTACATGTCCATAACAGGAACTCAATTTTAATTGAGAGCAGTACTATTTAGCTTTGATCTTCTGTAAGGTTGAGGTACTCAATTTCCCAGTTTGGCTCCTCGAGATTTACCAACTTGCTAGCAATATATCCGTAATAGTTTCGTAAAACTTGATTTTATTTACATTTAGAAAGCATAGTATCGAGTCAAACAACTTTTTATTTGAAAGGGGACGTTCACTAACATAAAATACGTTTATCATACACGTTCGTCTGTGGGCAACTTAATATTTTACAATATACTAGCGACCCGCCCCGGCTTCGCACGGGTGCAATGCTGATACTAAATATACTACAGAATGTCTTTATTTATAGTTTGAAGCTAGCTTTTAGCGTGGTTATAAACATAATAACAACATTCAAATATGATTCGTTAGATTACACGTTGTTACAGAATACGTTGACGAAATAAAGGTTCACTGCTCGTTCCCGGTAGGTGATAGCGTGATAATTTGTAGCCTATATGTTGACCCGACTTCTTAATAATATTCATGCCAAATTTGAAGTAAATCTATGCAGTACTTTTTGAGTTTATCCCGGACATACATACAGACAAACAGACAAAAATTCTAAAAACTATATTTTTGGCTTCGGTATCGATTGTAGATCACACCCTAAGTATTATTTTAAAAAAATATTCAATGTACAGTTTTGACTTTCCTACCATTTTAATATATGTATAGATTACTTTTAATATAGTTACTATAGTTATTAGTAGTAGTTTTTAATATAGGTTACTATATCTAATTTTGCTTACTAAAGGCATAATCTATATCTATACATATAAATAAAATTAGAATGTCTTTTTTGTAATAATAATAATAAATAACCGCTTTTTATTAAATGCATATGGGTATACACGGTACATATACGTAAGTAACATTTTTTACAGTTTTTGTCTTTCTGTCTGTCTGTTTGATGTAGCTAATCTCTGAAACGGCTGGACATATTTTAACGTCTGACTGTCACTGGCAGATCTGATGTAACAAGGAGTAACTTAGGCTACTTTTATTTTAGAAATTTATTTATTTTGTAACTCTGCGAACCGTACCGAACCGTTTCTAATTCCACACGGACAAAGTCACGGGCACAGCTAGTTTTAATATAAAATTACGATTCAAAGGTGGTTTTAAAGCCTATTTTGAAGAAAGTGTCTTTTGATTTTGAAGATATAAATTCTTGCTGACTTATTTACAGAATTTTAAACTATTCATCAAAATCAGCTATAGATAACTAAAATCGTCGGTAAATACGCTTGTCATAACATATCTCTAATATTTAACGTTTTACAATTCACAGAATATTGTCAATCCGTGTGAAATCAAAGTTGGATGTGCGCCAGTGCGACGTGAACAAACAATGGACGAAACATTGAACTCGCTTTAAAATAATTAAAATAATTTTTAACTAAAGGAAATATTATTATCATTGTTGAAGTTATAACACTACGTATAATATTTTTGGCGGTTTTAAATTTTTGTTAACATTCGCTAGAAAATAAAAAACGCTAAAACAACTTTAGCTAGTCAAAACCGAGCAATATTAAATTTATCTTGTAAAATAAATCGCTATTTATAGTAACAATATAACGATGTTTACTAAAAGATCTAAATTATATACCGAGGTTTAAAAATAATTGTATTTGCTCGCAAACGAAAAAAAAAACCGACTTCAATTACATCGACCAGTGATATAACGTAGGTCGACGAAACGACAATAAATACGCATTATTATAAATAGCTAAAAAATACTTATCAGATCTCGATTAAGTTTAAATGGGACCACATGACATAAGCCACTTTTCGATTAAAAAAAGGAATAATCGAAATCGGTCCCACCCAGTAAAAAGTTACGATAAAACACACATAAAAAAAATCTGTCGAATTGAGAACCTCGTTCTTTTAATATTAAAATAAATCCATAATTATACAAGTCGAAAGACTTCTAAACTAATCAACAAAATTACAATACCATCCATTGTTATCATTTGAACGATTAATTTCTAAATTGCACAAACTTTGAAATACCTACTTTTGCTATTACAAATAGATTACGTTTTGTTTTAAAATCACTTAATCTTCCATTCTTACATTTGGTTTAAACATTTTAATGGCGCCAAAAATTACAGATTATTTCGCCAATGTCACGAAGAACGGAGATCGAACTGTGCGGTCAAGGTTACAAACTTCGTAACGGTATAAAACTTAAAACTAAATAAATAAAACAATGCATGGATATTCAAATACTTTTTCACAAACATATATTGCAAAGAAAAAAATCATTTCAAATTACTATCGACGGTTCTTTAAGTCTCTTCTCCTTCTTGATATTGTATGAACAATATCAAGAAGAGAATATTTTTCGGAGACAGTTAATAAAACAGTTGCAAAATTAAAACTCAAAAAATTATAAAAAAATGTCGCTGTCACGCTATATTTTGTCTTTGATCGACTTCCCTATTATTTTGCCCGTTTACGATACTATAATTACGAAATTACACTCGTTAATGTTGAACATAAAGTAATCTCGTAAAAAAATTATTTCGGACATAGAACAATAAAGCCACACAGGATATGAGATACCAACTGCCAATATGCCGACACATTTGGAATCACAATTGATGATACTCAAAAGAAATCATCGCTGATTTATTTTTTAACCGACTTTAAGAAGTAGGTTCTTGGTTTTAAGAAAATGTTTTTTTTTTTGT
Organism: Melitaea cinxia; assembly: GCF_905220565.1. Lineage (NCBI taxonomy): Eukaryota > Metazoa > Arthropoda > Insecta > Lepidoptera > Nymphalidae > Melitaea > Melitaea cinxia. The sequence continues at coordinate 943,631 of NC_059416.1, forward strand.
GTTTGTTGGTGTGCGACAAGCAATCTCTTATCACTGCCATGCATCATTAACTCACCGTAGTAGACTAAACTAGGGTGTAACTAAATCTATCTTGTAAATGTTATTTCTCAAACACTCGTCACGTTAATTATACATTTTTCTCTACTTACCTTTTAGTACGGGAGCCAGAGACAGATATTCATGACCAACTTTTTGATCGGGAGGAAATAATTGACCAAATTTTTACGTCGCTCCCGTACCATAAGTTAATCAGCCAAGTATTTGATTACATACTTCATTTCCACCGATTACAATACAAAATGCTTTTTAAAAGCCATGATATATTTCAATTGAAGTAAAGATGACTTAATAAAGCGTCGTCCTGTAGCCGAGTGTGGAGTTACCGAGGTTAATGGTTCGCGAGTAACTTCGTATAATAAAATTGGCATGTATGTTTTTACGTCTGTGTATTGACTTAAATATGTACGCATATAATTTTATGTGTTGTAGGCACAGGTGGCTGGAGTTGTTATATGCTTTACAAAGTAAATAATATTCTTATATATACATGTTTATGCTATAAAAAAAAAAAACAAAATATCTCAAAAATTATTGCATTTAACTATTTATGACACGAAATCATTTCATCATTTCATCATAATCATTTCATCATTATCATTTCAGCCTATTGCAGTCCACTACCATACTAGACATAGGCCTCCACAAGTTAGCACCAAAAATGGCATGAACCCATGTGTATTGCCCATAGTCACCACGCTAGACAGGCGGGCTGGTGATTTTTTTCATAATAAATAATAAATAACTAAAAAAATGTACCTGCTCTGGAAGTGACGCTCTCGTGAGAAAGAGATGAACAATTTTTAAATATCAATTATCGATAACCGTTAGTAACAGTAAAGACCAGTCGTAGCTGACACACTCGTTTCATTCATAATTATCTTCTCCAATGAACTGACACGTATTCGATGGCACGTGAAATCGTTCAAGGTTAAACGAGAAAAAATAACTAATTTAAATATTATTTCACAAGAATCTTTTATCGATACATTTTCTTAATGCGCCATGAACACTAGGATCAAGGTCGACCTGAGCCTGAATAGTAAACATACAGAGAAACATAGTCACTTTATGCGTTTCCTTAGGTGTTATTCACTTCCTAGCTGACTCGCCAGACGGGCAGCAGCGTCTTCGGTGCGACAAAACCAGCCCTGCCGCCACCAAGCCGCCTGCCCCGTGTGGTGACGATGGGCAACACACATTCACACATTTCGCGCCATTTTTAGTGCGAGCTCTTGAAGGCCTATGTCCGGCAGTTGACTGCGATAGACTGAAGTCGGTGTGTGTGAGTGAGCTGACTTGCTAGACGTCCTTTATTGCAAACTATCAAACACGTGTAACTTAAATAATCGTTTCGGTTTTCATTTGTTTTTCCAATATTCTGCTCAATTTCCTAATTTTTACTATACCAACGTTTCCAAAAGATTTAAAGTTAAGCGGGAGTGCAGCTAGCTTGTACATATATTAAAATGTCACGAACATTAAGCACAATGCTTCGCCAAGTTTGAGCTATTACAATAATCCCATCATGGCCTACATACTGAGTTAAGTTTCGTATTACGCTAATGTATGTAGAATCATTTGAAACGGCTATAATGAAAATATGTATCAAATTTCTAGTGCAAGGTTTAGTGATGATACGATAAAATTAATAATTATTAATTTTTGAATGCAATATTTAAAAGCTACCGATTAAAAGAGTAGTGAACTAGTCGCCGGTGATTGCGGATTATATTCAAAAAGTCACTTCCCGCTGTCTGTATGCTTAGATCTTTCGAACTATTTTCATTAACTATTGGATTTTGATTTGGTCTTCTTTAGTCAATAGAGTGATTCCAGACGAAGGTTTATATGTATAATACATGCGTAATAGAGAGGAACACTGATAGTTTTTGCAACCGTGCGAAGGGAGGGCCGGTCGCTAGTATATTATAAAATATAAGACAGTCTTTGTTAACATGTTAATTCACTAAATTAACATTTGCAAAGCTAGTCATATTGTATATATGCAATAGTGTCCTATTCAGTGGTTCTTGAACCTAGATTTCTCTTAGGGTCGGACGAGATCTGTCTGGAATTTGAATTGCAAATACTATGTTTACGAAACACTACCATCTTAAGATGAATGTTACGAGCAAATGAAAATTCTTGACAGTAATATGGTCTATACTCAATTATAAGTCACACGTTATTTTATATTATCTCGATTTATATTGAAATCCAAAGAATTATAAAAATACTAACTTTAATTAAAAACACGATTTTTATTACAACAAAAATAATATAAATTAATATGTATCAAATTCAATTCATCTTATTATGTAATACGTTATGTAATTTTTTGTATAGTTAATATAGTTTATAATATGTGTATGTTTGTATGCATGTATGTATGTATGTTTCTTCCTGTTTTCTTCCATTTTAATTCTGTACACCTCCGCTTTTTTCACATTATCTCCTCCAAGCTAGTTGTCTGGAAGAGATCGCTGTTTAGCGATAAGACCGTCTATTGTACTTTTTTTTTGTGAATTGTTTTATAAATTGTAAACTTCTTTTTGTGTGTACAATAAAGAGTAAATTAAATTATAGATATATACATACATTTATTAATAAAATTTTTGGTTTGAAGATTTTCCATAAAATTAAAAATTCCATAAAATATTTATTCCAGACAAACTATCATGACATGACATGACTTGAGCTGATTAAGCACAACAATTTTGTTGTTAACAAGACGCAATACAAATCGACCTCACAACAGTGGCTTATGATAATAAGAAATATCAGAATATCACCTAGCAACTAAATCCATGAATGAAAAAAAAGACAAAAAAACAAAAGCTACTGAGCGTGAAGCCCTCCTTTGTTACAGTACAATCAAATACTTAAAAGTTGTACAAAGCCTTAAAATTTACAATTATTCAAACATAATTATTACTAGCTGCTGGCTTCACCCGCGTATTTCCGATCCCGCAATTATGTCGGTATAAAAGGTAGTCACTGAATTATTTTGGATCCTAAATAGTGGTGCGTGCGCCATGTACGCGCTAAACACAGGCGGTTGCGGGTTCGATTCTCGCTTGGGGTGGATTTTTTTTTTTTTAGAAAAATACTTCTTTCTCATTTGGATGACCCAACCGTGCCTCGGAGAGCACGTTAAGCTGTCGGTTCCGGTGTACACACACACCTGATAGCAATGGTTACTCATAGTACAGTTAGTTACAGGTTGAATCGGGTAGCTATTTATGTACCAAGTTTCATTATAGCTTTTCATTAAACTTATATAGTTTTTGGTCATTGAAACAAGCAAGCAGCGCTTTGTCTTTCCGTGGGTGTCGTAAGAGGCGACTTAGGGATAACACAGTTCCACTACCGCCTTGGAACTTATAAAGCCGACCGATGGCGGGATAACCACCCAACTCCTGGCTTACAAATACACGGGCCGAAGATGGGCAGCAACGTCTTTGGTGCCACAAAGCCAGCCCATTGCGGTCACCAACCCGCCTGTCCAGCGTGGTGATTATGGGCAAACACATGAGTTTTTTCACATGAAACACATGAGTTCGACATTTTTGAAGCGAAGTTGGGGAGGCCTATGTCCAGCAGTGGACTGCAATAGGCTGAAGTGATGATATGATGATGAAACAAGCAAGGTGCAGCCAGTACAATATAAAGTACGTAGTCGACACAAATTTTATCAGAGTGTAAGGCTCATGTTACGACATAGATCACACTCCAATGATTTTTACGCATCAGTTGTTTTGTGTAAAGGACCATGCTTCCTTTGTGATTAAGTCGTTATATAATATGACTAGCTTCTGAGCCCGACTGAAGACATATATTTAGATTTAGCTTATAAAGTTTTTTTATAAGTAAATAATTATTTTAGTAATATAAATTTAAAATTACTTTAATTAAACTATTATATGATAAATTTAACGTTTCAATCGATATACAAATAACACAATTGGAGTGTCTGGTTAAATTGTTGTACAAAAATAGCCGCTTATTACTAAATGCATATGGATGTATACATAGTACATATAAAAAAAAATATTTTTTTTGTTACAATTTTTGTCTGTCTGTCCGTCAGCCTGTTTGTTCCAGATAATCTCGGATACAGCTGAACCGATTTTGACGGGACTATAACGAGCAGATAGTTGATGTAATAAGGAGTAACTTCGGCTACTTTTATTCTAGTAATTTATTAATTATTTTATAATTCTGCGAACTGCACAATAACCTTTTTGTAAAATTTTACGCGGACGAAGTCGCGAGCACAGCTAGTGTTAAAAAATATACATAGCCGACCTAGCGATCTTCGTGTCGCCTTATTTTTTTTTTTTTTTCGTGAATATAATAATTTTATACATCAAAAAAAAATATAGCTTATATTTGAAGTTGGACATGTACATACGTACAAGATACGCGCGTAAAACATTACAATACAATTTATTCAAGTAAAAATTACTAGATTTATAATGGAAAAAATACAACAAAACTACCGTGAGACTGAAAACCCAAAATAAATTTTGATTATCCAATGTGGGTGTTAAGTTAAAGGAATTATCAAGAGGATCTTTAAATGCTATGTCAAAACCATATTTAAAATAATTTTACAGTCCATTTTTTTTTAAATTGTATTTCTTTTTTTATATAAACTCCACACTTGACAGTTCCCAAGACATATTAATGTCTGTCTGCTTAGCTTGTATATAATAATGTTAATTTAGTCAGCTAGTATATATAAACATAATAATTTGCATATTACTTTCTACAAATTAATATTGCATAAATAATTTGTAGAAAGAAATCATTATAGTAAGCACTCAAATGAGTGTAAATATTTACAACAATTATTAACAATATTCAAGCTTTTACTTAATGTTATTTGGTATACATTGGTTTTAACCAACTTCAAAAAAGGAGGAGGATAGTTACTAATTTTTTTTGTGTATCTTGTAACATACACACACAGTCGTCTGTTCCTCTGATAAGCAACTTAATACTCGCGTTACAGGTAACATCCGACTATTAGAACTATTTTCTTTAATATACATACAAATAATACATATATAAATACAAATATACACCCAGACATAGGCGGGAATCGAACCCACAACTCGCGGAACAGAAAGCAGGGCCACTACAAACTGCGCCAACAAGCTAGTCGACCGTCGACGTCGATATATGTATGTATATATATATGTGTATGTTAGGGGTAACTTCGTCGTTTATGAACAGATTTTATAATTATTTTTTTGTTGGAAAGGATACATCCTACGTGTAGTACCATGATAAGGAAACAAGGATCTGATCATGGAGTCCCAGAGAAATCGAGGTAAACCCTCGAAAATCGTAGTGCATTTGTTAATATTTTTCGTCTACTTACGTTGTATTACTTGTCAATTTAATTGAAGTCAGTTTTTTTCGCTTGCGAGCAAACACAATTATTATTATTCTTACTTTCTTATTGTTATAATTTACCTCATATATTTTAAATTTATTATCTAATAGAAATACAAAAACATATAAGCCTATCAATATAAATTGACACAAACGAGATCAATTACACATGTCCATTAAAGGTCGTCGAACTTGTGATTCATTGCTTATGTATTAATGTAAAAATAATTAATACAGATACTGCAAGTGTATTAATAAAACAATTAATTAAATATAACGTGTAAAGGACTAGATCTAGAGTTTGGGGACAGAATTTTCTGCTACACATTATAAGTACTATCAACACAACCAAAAAATCAGTTTTCATTTTTTGTTTATAAATATTTTTTTAATTAGATTATACATAGATTTCAGTCGAAAAAATACTTTTTAAGGCCTAAATAAAGTAGGTATAAAATGATTTAAACAATTACATTATTTTTTTAATTCTTTGTATTAATAAAAGCTAATCAAAATTATTAAAAATTAGCACTTTAATTTGTACTTGGATTGAAATTAATTATATTGAAAATAATTATAATTATAATATAGAATATTGAAAATAAAATAAAATTAAAAATAATAATAAATAGTTATTGATTATCTTATCAAATACTAACTAACTTATCATATATACAAACAAAATCAAATAAATATCACAAATATTATACAATACAAACAGTTTACTATACTAATTTTTTTTCTATGAATAATTTATTCAAGTTTTTGTTAAAGCAACAATAAAAAATAATGTGGTTTTTCTAAAATTTACATTTTAATTACAATTAAAATTAAAATGAGAGTAAGATTTATATTAAAATTAAAATAAATATAATTATTGATTCCACCCGCAAACTGGTTTCGAGTCTAGTAAAAAAACTAAGATGTAATTTGTATAACTATTTCACCAACTTCGCCGAGTAAGGTCATGGGTAAAAACAGTTGATACTTCCTTGTTTTTTGTTAAGGCTTCTATTGAACCAGTTTACGGCGGTAATTAGGGCACGTGAATATCCCTAAATTCCTAATTACCATTAAATTTATGATTAAATATAAACAATATCTATAAATGTTCATGCTATGCGATTTTTTTTTCCGGAAAAACGCAATAATTTTCCTAACCTTAATGATATAACTTTGCTTATTTATGTAACTTAAAAGTTATATTGTGATACGAAAGTACTTATTAATAATGAAAGTACTATTTTAGATAAAAAACAAAGGTAGCAAAATCGAATTAATCACAAAAAATAAATTGAAAGAATGGCGGGCGGCATAACATGGCGCGCGGCTAGATTTACAATTATATTAATGTATAAAAGTGTACTTACGTGTAATCAGGAAAAAATCCACAATCAAAAAATGAAAACACTCAACAACTACAAATTATGTCCGAAAATATCAACGAAAATAACTTTTTAAGTTTAAAGCCTTCTAACAGTTCATCACATCACAGCACAGCGGCACAAACGTAAAAATGACAATGTTGCCAGACTATCACTTAAATTCTTGTTGACACAAAATCACAAAATTCACAAATAAGTACCTAAAATCTAAATAACATATTTTATTTTGATAGTTTTCACTTTAATTAATTTATTTAATGTCATTGAATCCTAACTGTAATAAGTAATAGTATACTAGAAAATAAAATATTAATGTTTATAATTGATAATTGTGACTAAGGATTATTAATATATTTTTATTACTTTGAAAATTGTAGTAGAAGTAAATTTTATTGATTTGGCTTTTAGGTGAAAAAAATATATAAAGTGTGTGTATGCAATTCACACACGCTAAAAGTGAACATTCGGAAAAGTAGCCTACAAGAGTTTTCTTTTTTTACACTGAAAATATAAAATAGTGTATATTGTACCATGTATTCTATCTCATTGTCTCGTATTCATTTATGTGTTTGTTTCTCTATCGAGGTGCATTTTCGTTTCATCGAGCAATCGATAAATTGCAGTGTCTGTTTATTTATTTAAAATAACTGTTTCTTAATTATTATTTTTTTGCTATTTTATATTAATAAAATGGCAATATCTATAAGAATATGTCAAGAGTAACCTCAAATTATTAATCTGTCGTACAAAGTCACCGGTGTTCTCACAATGTGTTTTGGTATTGTCAAAAATACCATGTGAGTTTATTGTATTTGGTGTTGAAAATAGTTCTGTGTTATAAAATAAAAATAACATGGATTACGTGGTAGGCAGTGTCGCTGCCTTAATATCAGGTAACGTAACGCCGAACCGCCCCAAGAGATTAAAAAAAGCGGCTACACCTATGAAACATCAGCCCTCGCCTAACGTGACACCAAAAAGTGAGTTTGTAGACGACAGGTCTATATTTTTATCACCTTCAATGCAAAAGAAAAAGGCTATAGTTAAAAAATCACCTAAAAGAATATTCGAGAACCCAGATTTAGATGTTACTAAGGAAGACGAGAAGAGTGCGACCATAACTAGCCCCAAGGCTGATAAAGTAAAGAAGCATCTCAAAGAAGACTTGGACGCGAATTTTGTAGCTAGCCAAATTATGTTAAGTCCTAAATCACCAAATGATGAACAAGAGAAAGAACCTAAATCACCATCATCAAAGAAAAAATTGAAAATAAGTGAAGATAATGTTACTAATGTGAACGACAGTCCATCAAAAAAAAGGAAAAGGCGTAAATCAGTCGCTGACCGAGAAATTTTGGAATATCATGATGAAAATATTGCTGAAGAAAAAGAAAATATTGCATCAAATGTAAATGCAACTGAAAGTGCGAAACCTAAAAAGAAGGCTAAAAAGCCAAAATTGGTATCTGAAGAGATAGTTGAGAAGGAACCAGATACAAACACAAATGACGAACGAAACTTAAAAAGGAAGAAAAAAAATAAATCAAATCGACCTCCAGTAGAACAAAACATAGAAACAATAAGTAATGAATTACAATCACAAAGCCCTAAAAAGAAAAACAAAAAAAGGAAAAATAAAAAGCAAAAAGCTATTGACAAAGTTGAGTTTAAAAGCAATACAAACTTGGAGGATATTAATAATAAAAATTCAACAGATGGTGAAACTAAAACAGAATCAATAATGGAAGATGTTAATAAACAATTATCAACAACTAAATCACAATCTTCTAAAAAGAAAAACAAAAAGAAAAATAAAAAGCAAAAAGCTATTGACAAAGTTGTGTCTCAAAGCAACTCAAACTTGGAGGATATTCACAATAAAGATTCAACAGATGATGAAACTAAAACAGAATCAATAACGGAAGATATTAATGAACAATCAACAACTAAATCACAATCTTCTAAAAAGAAAAACAAAAAACGAAATAACAAACAAACATCCAATGATAACATTGAAAGCGTAAATGTAAACGCAAACGCAATTACAAACAAAGACACCGACTCCGAACACGAGTCAGACGATGAAATAGAATCGGAAGATGATGAAATAAACAAAAAGTCTCTTGAAACCGCTCCCTCCGATAGTTCCGAGAACGAAAGTGAAGATGTAGCAAAGAAGGAAAAGAACGTGGCTAAAAGTGAAGCTAAGAAAGAAACCCACGTTGCTACAGAGGATGAAGTTAAGAAAACAATCTTTGTAGGCAATGTGCCATTTAGCAGTAAATGTAAGAAGGAGATTAAGAAGATCTTCAGTGAATACGGTCAAATTGAAACTGTTAGGTAAGAAGTTGTCTACATCTGTTTAAATAAATAAAATTAATCATTGAATATAAATGCCATGCTCTCAGGAACCAATTCTATCTAGCCATATTTATTTCTAAAGTTTTCTAATACTTTCTATAAGGTTCTTTTGGAAAGAATAAGTGGTAATTAATAACAATTATATTAAGTACTAGCGACCCGCCCCAGCTTCGCACGGGTGCAATGCTGATACTAAATATACTACAGAATGTCTTTATTTATAGTGTGAAGCTAGCTTATGACATGGTTATTAACATAATAACAACAACATTCAAATATGCGTCGTTAATTACACGTTGTTACAGAATGCGTTGAAGAAATAAAGGGTCACTGCTCGTTCCCGTAGGTGATAGCATGATAGTATGTAGCCTATATGTTGTCCCGACTTCTTAATAATATTTGTGCCAAATTTGAATTAAATCCATGCAGTACTTTTTGAATTTATCCCGGACATAGATATAGACAAACAGACAAAAATTCTAAAAACTATATTTTTGGCTTCGGTATCGATTGTAGATCACACCCCAAGTATTCTTTTAAAAAATATTCAATGTACAGTTTTGACTTTCCTACCATTTTAATATATGTATAGATTGGTCATAAGTAGCAGTATTGAAATTATTTAAAACGGGATATTTACTTACTATGTTTTTTATTTTTATTTTGTGGAGCTCGATATTTAGACGTTATCTACGAATGTCTTGGTCACGAAACTCGTTAAAATAATAATTTATATATTATATATATATATATATATATATATATATATATATATATATATTTTTTTTTTTATGTATAACTATAGAAATAATTTTTGTAATGAAAATAACCACGCTAATTTAAAATCTTATATAGTAGCTGTATGTTAAGAGTAACTGCAGAGTCTCTTTCCCTGATTCTTTTTTGCCGAATCTACATTCCGAATCATTGGTAACTTCACTATAATAAATAAATAACAAACAAATATAAATATAATTTGAAAAATGATGATTCGAAAGTGCTTTCAAGGCCTCGTTGAATAAGTAAATTTGAATATATATTTTTTTATTGTTGTTTGTGTACAGAATACGCACGATACCAGTAAAGGACGCTAGAGTGACTCCTAAGTTAGCTGTGATCAAGAATGAGCTACATCCCGACCGTAGCACTGTCAATGTTTATGTGAAATATGCTGACCCTAGCTGTGTGGACAGGGTAAGTCCTTTCTGAACTTGATATTTTATATTTAAAATTTTTTAGACAAATGGGACTAAAACAGGTTTTAAATTTTAATGATTTTAAAAATTATTTTAATGATTTTTTTTAATATTTATCATTTAATGATTTTTCCTTAGCCCTTTACACCCGACTTGATATGATAGTGAGACTTGATTTTCAAAAATTCTGGCGCGTACGCAAATTGATTTTTCGAGACGCAACCGGCCTCGATAGATCGTGAGACTATCCTTTTCTTAGAAAAAAACTCGCGCGGGCTTCTTGTGATCATATTTGAACCTGTTAGTCGCCCGTAATCAGAGTGAAGGATGGCTGCCTTTATTGGCGCGCGAACTCACCCAGGTAAGTAATTTATTTTCTATAAAATTATTCCAATTTTTATAGTTTTGTTTGTGTGATTTACTTAAATAAGTGTTGTTTTATACATATATGTATCTAATTTGAACCTAACACGTTTATTTAGGCATATATTGTGACTCAAAATCAAAGACGCACGATCGTGTAGGTTAGGTGTTATGTACTAAATGGATATTTATAATTTTTTTGTACCTTAACAGGATTTTCCAGTACTTATGATCGTTTGACAAGGGTTTTATCTTAATTTTTAGAAATACCCCTAAGGGATGACCAAGTAGCGCAAATATTAGCAGATGGAAATGACTCGGAAATTGAGGAATTTGCCGATGATGAGGATGATATTATGGCGGGAGTCTAAGACCATCTAGAAGAGAGTGGATCTGGTTCTGGCGATGAGTGCTCTTAAGTGGATGAGGCACCACCACTTATACCAATAATACCCAGAAGCAGGGGTTCTCTAGAGGCAAATCAGGTAGAAAAATATATAGATGACTGGCTAGTGCAAGAGATAGAGGGCAGATTATGGGAAGAAGACAGGTTAGAGGAAGAGGACAGGCTAAAAGAAGAAGAGAGACAGGTGAGAGAGTGTGTGTAGAAACTGTCTATACAGATAAAGCTCACGATTACACTCCGCTTATGATAAATCAAGTTCGCTCTCCGATTGATTATTTCCGTGACTACTTTGATGATTCATTCCTGGAAGAAGTTGCTAGGTGCACGAGTCTATCTATACCATTTGCGCAAATCCTGCATCGAATTCAAAACTCCCAGACTGGAAATAGTAAAACTCTTTGTTCTTCAACTAATCATGGACTGTATTTCCTATCCAAAACTATCTATGTACTGGAAAACTGGAATTAAACTGGCATTGGTCAGCGACATCATGACCAGAGACAGGTTTCTAACTCTACGTAATGCACTTCACGCTGTCGACAGCGACACGCCAACAGAAGCTGAAAAAGGCAATGCTCTGGGGAAGGTACAACCCACCCTAAAAAAGTTCAAAGAAACGTGTAACCGATTGGAGAGCACCCAGCTACTACTTAATAGATGAGCAAATGATACCTTTTACTGGACGATGCAAACTTCGCCAAGTAGTAAAAAATAAACCAAGGCCAGTATTGTTGAAAAACTATGTTTTAACAACCATATTTTATAAGTTTTATACCAAAAAAGATTAATAACCTAAGTAAGGAAGAAATATTTTAGTTTTCTAATAAGATTGTTGATTGTTTTGTCAAAAACATTATAACAAATGTATAAAAATTACTCATTATTAATATCGTCAATAAATGATTGTAAAGACTGTTCAATTAATTTAATTTTCATTTAGATAATATTAAAATATATCCAAAAACTAGACAAAACTCACATCTCGAGCTATCTCCTAAGCCCCACGCTCGTGAGGGTATGTTTTCAGGAAACCAGAGACTTCAGGATTTTTTTAAATATTTTTTACATAATACTTAGAGGCCCATGAAATAGTCATGTGAATTTCAAAAATAGCTGAGTGAATTATTTTCTTCGGTTGTAAAGGGTTAGTCACGAAAATTTGTTTTGGAGATATTTAATCGAGAAAATGTGTTATATTTAGTATTGTTACCTTTTATGGGAATAAATGGTACAATAGAAAGCTAAACAAAATTTGATCTGATATTTTTAAAAGGAAATATTACGAAAAACACATTTAATAATTATTATACAGCTGTATAACACAAAAAATATCTCGAAAAGATAGAATTAATCACGTGTTTTCTTTTAATTCTTATATATTTCTTCCAGGCCTTGGCAGCTAATAATACGGTCCTAAATGGTAATCATCTGAGAGTATCTCGTAGTGACACAACTGGCGCAGAACACGATCCAAAGTGCGCAATTTTTGTCGGAAATATACCGTTTGCTTTAGAGGATGAAGCTCTGAGGGCTAAGTTTGAGAAATGTGGGGAAATCGAGTCTGTACGGATTGTAAGAGACGCGAAAACAAATGCTGGAAAAGGTAGTAAAATTATTAGTAAACCCCTTAAGTACCTTCACATGAATTATTATGACACATGATATTACAACATAAAAATATGTTTTATCGTATTAAAAATAAAATATACAATACCTGTATATACATGTATCTAAGGATCAACAATTGTTGACTATTTTTGTGTGGACCTGTGTGGTTATGGCAGTAAAGAATATAACCACCCCCTCTTTTCCCGTGGGTGTCGTAAGTGGCGATTAAGGGATAACACAGTTCCACTACCACCTTGGAACTCAATAAGCCAACTGATGGCGGGATAGCCATCCAACTACTGGCTTTGAAATACACAACTCGAAGACCACAACCACCAACCAAGGTCACCAACCCGCCTGCCCAGCGTGGTGACTATGGGCAAAACACATGAGTTCACGCCATTTTTGGCGCGAACTTGGGGAGGTCTATATCCAGTAGTAGACTGCGATAGGCTGAAGTGAGTAATGTTTATTGAAGACGATCTTACTAAATTAAGGTTATTTTTAAGTAGCAAGAAAGAGTTTAAAGCAAAAACCAAGTTTTTCAGAAACATTTTCCAATAGTTATTAATATATTACAGGATTTGGGTACGTGAACTTTGCTTCTAAAGATGGCGTAGAATTAGCGTTAGCACTCACAGAAGAAGATCTAACGATAAAAAACAGAATATTAAGAGTGAAAAGATGTACTCAGCCTACACAGAAAAAATTAAATGATAATAAATGTAATAGAAACACACAAGTTTATAATAGTAATGCAAATAATAAGTTTAATAGAAACACGCATGGTAATAATAATAATCCGAATAATAAGTTTGATAAGAATACACAAGGTTATGATAGAAATCCGGATAATAAGTTTAATAGAAATACGCAAGGATATAATAGAAATGTTAATCAAAAGTTCGAAGGCAAATTTCAAGGAAAACAGAATGACGACAGGGCAGACGGAGCTTATAGACGTGTAATGAATAAAAGGAAATATCAGGTAATTATTTGTTGTCTTTTTTTAATAACAACTAGCTTGGCAAATAAGCGTACGTCTCACCTGATTATAAGTTATTACTGTAGCTCTTAGACATCTGCAACACCAGAAGCATCGCAAGTGTTTTGCCGACCCTACCCCAATCCCAAGAGCTCTGGTCACCTTGCTCACTACAGGAACACTAGCTGGTGCTTGTCACATCCTATTTAAATTTGATTGACATCTGATAAGTACTTTGTGAATTATATCTAATAATGCGTATTTACTTGACTATCTTTTTGTGTAACTACGTTGTAAAACTGGTCGATATAATTGAAGTCGGTTTTATTTTGTTTGCAAGCAACACAATTATATTTATTATATTCCAATTTATTCGATAGAGATAAATATCTTTAAGTTTATTAAAAGTTTTTGACCACCCACAGAAATTAGACTGATATATGATATATATCTTGTTAGTACTAAATTATATATTATAATGTACTGTTTGTTTCCCAAATACAAATAAATAAAATAAAACACTGAAAAAAAAATGAGTGTGCTTTAGACCACACGACTGAAGTAAAATTTACGAAACGTCTCTCAACTTAAGTTTGCTGCGCCCGATCACGCTTTTCGTAACGCTCATTACGCATTAACTAGCTTACTCTCTCAGTTAAGCGTGCGCAAAGGAGTTTTACTTAAAAATGTTGTTGAACTTATGAAAGATTAAATATAGGTTTTTCTCAAGTATATGTTCTAGGACCGCATCTCTATGATTTTATTTATGTGTATATTTTTCTTTACTTATAATTTTTAAACTGTAAAAGGATGATAACGACGGGCCTCCCAACAAACGTCAAAACACGAACCAACCGCGCAGAGAGAAGAAGGAGAGAAAAGAGTTCGTTGGAATGACAGCGGAGAAGAAAAAGGTATAATTTAATTTTATGCGTAATTTTATTAATTCTATAAATTGATTTTATAAGTAAGAATATGAAAGAGCGGGGCATCCTGACACAGGTAAAACACTTACTTAAAAGGATGTCCCAACAACGGTATCATGTTATGTAAACGTTTTTCTAAATATCTGGTACCTGCAGTGAGATGTTACAGGCTGAATTAATCAATCAATTTCAATTAATTATGAATGTGTTTCTAAGCTTATTAAATAAGATCATGTTTATAGCTGTTGCTTCATGGCTCAGTTTTTTCTGTTGTTTATAGTCTAGACCAGGGGTTCCCTGTTAACCTATTTTGTCTACTGCTCAGTAAGAGAATAAATTATTTTATAGTGCCCACTTTGAGCAATCTTTTAATGAATATTAGTTGATGTTCACAATTTGTAGTCGAGAGTCCTTATAGCTTAAATGACAAATCCCCAAGCTTCTACACAACGGCACCAATTTTTTTTAGGTCTCTTACCCCTTTAGTACTGTTGCGCCCACTAGGGGGCGTTATCGCCCACTTTGGAAAAACAATGGTCTAGACTCTAGTTCGTTACTAGGAGATTTGTTCTGAGAAACTGAATTTCTAAAATGATCAAAGCTTTATTATTTACAAGCAAATAACATTTTATTTTTTATACTATTTACTAGACAACATTTGAATAAAAACTCAGTTAATTAGAACTCGTTATTAAAAAAAAAAAAAAAAAAATTATGAAATGTTACTATATTAATACTAATTACTATACTAATATTTGAAATTAATAAACGTAATTTCATTTCTTCAAATTGTTTTTAATAATGATGCTATTATAGTTAACTTTTTAAAGTTTTTTTTTTCTTATTTTCAGAAACAAAAGTTCAACAAGGGACAGAAGAAGAAGAAAGTGTTGAGTGAGATTTTAACAAAGAAGTAATTTGTGTTTTGTGTGATAATTTAAATAATTACATATTGTAAATTGTTTTACATGAATATTGTATCAATAAACTGTTAATTTGAGTAATGTGTTGTTATTTATTAATTGTAAATGATGCTTGAAGGCCCCTTCACTGGCGGTCATGAGTCCGATTCTCGTTGGGATATTGTTTTGTATTAATACTTGTTTCCTGTTTGGATGTCTGTTCTGTTCCTCCGAGGCACGGTGGATGTTAAATCAATCATTTTAATAAAAAAATAAATAAAATATTGTAGTAGAGTTTAATATGAGATAATAAAACAACATTATTATTATTTGGTACAGTTTTATTGTATAATTTTCATTACAAAAATGTCAATGTTAGCAAAAATAATCACAGTCTGACACTTGTATACAATTAATAGTCACTCGCAATAGAAACACAGTATTGCCAGCTTACTACAATAAAACATATTACAGAAAATAAATATACAAGTTTTGTCGATTGTAATCTTAAACGCAAGCATCTTTACTCAGCGAGAATAAAAAATAAATAAAAAAATGGCATCAATCCAATGTTGCCTGTTGTGTGTTAAGACATATCTTGAAATATAAACATACATTATTAATAACCTTACATACAGCTTATTACTAAGATTTATACTTACTGTACAAATATACATAATACTAAAGACAACCAATCGAAAATTCCCATAAAAATATACGAATCGTAGGTGGCTTTAA
This sequence comes from Melitaea cinxia, assembly GCF_905220565.1. NCBI lineage: Eukaryota > Metazoa > Arthropoda > Insecta > Lepidoptera > Nymphalidae > Melitaea > Melitaea cinxia. The sequence goes on from NC_059416.1 coordinate 959,964, forward strand.
GAAGCATAGATAAAAACTAAACTGCCATAAATGTTTTGGTGTTGCCATGTTCAAAACTGGTAGATATTTTTAGTTTTTTTTTTTTTTTTTTTGTTATAGTTGAAATAAATCACCATTACGTCTATGGCACCATCCTATTCTATGGTAACTCATTAATCAGGTATCGTACTACCTCTACCTCGAAAGGTACCCAGAAAGCGCAGGACCAGTCATTATTGCTAACATTCCCTAAACCTTAGTGTACTAGTGTACTCTATCATAAATACGTCTAATATTTACAACGACTAACAGTCATTTAGCTACAAGTAATAGAGTATGGCGGTGGACGCGATCGATACTTTTTGTTTGTATTTGAAAGAAAATTATGTGTAGCTTTTTCATTTATTTGGGCAAAGATAATGTTCACAATTTACATTTTAGTAGCATTGAACGCTGTCATTTGACAGTTGACATTTTAAATGTAACTTTTTTTTTAAGTCAAGAGGAGTATTACGTGGTGCCAGTGTATGTACTGTGTGAATATAGCCATTCCCTTTTTTCCTGTAGGTGTCGTAAGAGGTGACTAAGGGATAACACAGTTCCGTTACCGCTTTGGAACTTAAAAAGCCGATCGATGGTGAGATAACCATCCAACTGCTGGCTTTGAAATACACAGGCCGAAGACGGGCAGTAGCGTCTTCGGTGTGACGAAGCTAGTACTGCGGTCACCAACCCGCCTGCCCAGCGTGGTGACTATGGGCAAAACACATGAGTTTACATTATTTTTGGCGTAAACTCGTGGAAGCCTATTGTATAGGCTGTAATGAATGAATGAATGAAAGTTTACGTTAGTTATATCAATGACGTACGAATGCCACATTACCCGCCTGCCCAGCGTGTTGACTGTAGGCAACACACACGAGTTCACGTTATTTTTGGCGTAAACTCGTGGAGCCCTATGTCCAGCAGTGGACTGTATAGGCTGTAATGAATGGACGAATGAAAGTGTACGTCAGCTACATCAATGACGTGCGTATGCCACGTTATATAATTCTAATATCGGGTCGAATAGCCACAGCAGAGGACAGTCGCTGGCGGCCTGTGTCCAGCAGTGGACTGTATAGGCTGTAATGAATGAACGAATGGAAGTGTACGTTTGCTACATCAGTGACGTACGTATGCCACATATTATAATTGTAATATCGGGTCGAGTGGCCGCAGCGAGGCGAGCGCTAGCCGCGCTTGAAGCGCAGGATGAGCAGCGTGAGCGACAGGAAGAGCGCGATCCAGGCCAGCGTGGCGAGGAAGCCGAGGTACACGGCGGGCTCGGCGAGCGGCCAGCCGCGCGTGAGCACGGCGCGCAGCGCGGACGTGGCCAGCGTGAGCGGCAGGCCCAGCGCCGCGCCGCGCAGCGCCCACGGCATGCCCTCGATGGGCCAGATGACGCCCGACAGCAGCAGCGTGGGGTAGAACGAGCCCAGCGCCAGCTGGATGGCGTTGCGCTCCAGCTCGCACGCCGCCGAGATCACGAACCCGAAGCACATGCCGCACAGCCCTGCCGACACCACGTTCACACTGTTCAACCTACTCTTACTAGGTCGGCAAACAAGAGTATGAATGCGAAATGTATAATATTATAAATGTGAAAGTTTCGATATTAAGAGCAAAAACCCCATGGAATCCCCCTATAATCTCTTACACCTCATCAAAACATGGATTTTTTTTTTATGTCACTAGGTCGGCAAAGAAGAGTAGGGCTCACCTGATGGTAAGCGATTACCGTAGCTTATAGACACCTGCAACACCAGAAGCATCGCAAGCGCGTTACCGACCAAATCCCCAATCCCCCCAGGAGCTCTGGTCACCTTACTCACCAACAGGAACACAATACTGCTTGCAAACAGTATTATTTTGCTGTGGTCTTCTGTAAGGTCGAGGTACTACCCCAGTTGGTACTCTACTTGTACAGCTGAGGTAGGGCACCGCGGGAATCTCCTGCTCAACGTATGGAACAGCCCGCCTGGGGTACTACCTCGACCTTACAGAAGATTACACCTAAATAATACTGCTTTCGAGCAGTATTTGTTCCTGTTGGTAAGTAAGGTGACCAGAGCTCCTGGGGGGATTGGGGATTGGGTCGGCAACGCGCTTGCGATACTTCTGATGTTGCAGATGTCTATAAACTACGGTAGTCTCTTACCATCATCTACGTACGCTTGTTTACCAAACTGGTGACGTAAAAAAAATATCTCACAATTTACCAAAAAATATTGACTAACGTTGATATAAAAAAAAACTGCAACTAACTCGAATTTAACCTCGATCCATACCAAAATTTAGCAACCAACTCAAATATTATCATAAACAAACTACAACAACTTTTATTTAACAACTTCAATCTCCCACTCACCTTGCAACAGCGTCAACATAATCACATAGACAATGTTCCCGTTACACTTGACCCCGAACACCAGGATCATGAAGATCAGCACCAGCGCCGTCTGGCCGCACATCACCACGAACTGGGTCACCACGTGCGAGAACAGGATCTCCCCCGGGGACACCCCGGCCACCCAAGAACGGTCCAAGAGCCCCTCCATCCTCTCCACGATGAGGGCTGATGAGGTCAAGGCGACTGCTAGGAAGAATACGATCCTGTGGAGAGAGAATTTACATTCTTGAGAAATATTTTTTTGGTGAAATTGAATTTTTTTTAACATCATTCTTTTTTTAAAGTAATTTTTAAATTGAAGATGTATAATATATATATGTGTGTTTGCTCGCAAACGAAAAATACCGACTACAATTACATCGACAAGTAATACAACATAAATTGACGAAAAAAATTAAGAAAGGCATTAGTCGTCACTACGATTTTCGAAGATTCCCCTCGATTTCTCCAGGATCTCATCATTAGATCCTGGTTTCCTTATAGTGGTACCACCCTTGAGATATACCACCCTTGAGATATCCCCTTTCGAACAAAAAAGAATTATCAAAATCGGTTCATAAACGAAGAAGTTATCTCCGAACATACATTAATATATATATATATATATATATACGGTCGAATTGATTAGCCTCCTCCTTTTTTGAAGTCGATTAAAAAGACAGTTAAAAGGCAAAAATGTGGAAAAGTCCTTTTCATTAAAATTACTACATTGTATAATCATGCCGGTCTTTAATTTCTTTTTAGACGATGTCTCTCCTAGTATTTTTCCATACCACGATGTCTGAGTCTCTTTTAAGGAGGAAACTTTAGTTATATTTGGGAGTTTGTTACTCACGTGAGAATAACTCCGGGCGCAACGAAGTCGGTAAAAGAGGGGTTGTTGTCTCCGTAGATTGGGTCCTTGAAGTCGATGGGGATGTCGCCCACCTTGGGGTTGTAGTTGCAGGTCGAGAGCAGATCCTGGAAGACACGTGGAACATGTTACAACTAGCCATTATAACATTTTATAATAACCTCTTAAGGACCAAAAAAACTAATTTAAGGACCAAAAAGAATTGTGTGGTTGTATGAAACCACGATGCAAATGAAACTTTAGTGAATAAAAACATTTATTATTTATTTATTTTATTTTATACTTTATTGTACACCACAAATATATAAATACACAAACAAAGCATAAAGATAGTTACAGACAGTGAAGTACAATGGGCGGACTTATGGCTAATTAGCCATTTCTTCCAGACAACCCATTACATTAATCTCCTTTATCCAACCCATTACATCATCCTCAGATCATCCCGTTTACATTAATCCTCAGATCAAAACACACAAATACCGCGGAACATCCGACATGCGATTGATGAACGAAAAATTTTGTGGCGATAGAATAAGTTTCACTTTAAAAAACATTTAGAATTTACGGTCCAATTCGATTCCCAAAATCATACAATAACGGCCCAGTGACCTAAAATTGTGCAACAAGATGTAAACCTATTTTTGTTTTTTTTTTTTTTTTTTAAGAAATGTAACATTTTATAAATCCTTATCAAAATATGATAAAAACTAGAACTTGTCATTTTTAAGCTAAATAACGTTGCGTCAACAGACTGTGGAAGAGAGAACAAGGTCTTGGAACGCAACCATTAGAACTATTTTTTCACTTCCCAAAAATATCCTACGAGGTATCAGAAAACTTTGCAAAATAGGTTGCGGAAATCAGTAAAGTCGATCTCGAGTTATGACGTGACGAAAGGAAATGAGGAATAATACTGACCCCGCAAACGTTGTTTTGCTATATATGTTATTAACCCACTTAAGCCCCCCTTTATATCTTAGGGGTATGAAAAATAGATGTTTTATTTTATTTTATTTTATTTTCAAATTTTGAAAACTTACAGCTAAAATACAAATATAAAAAAACAATGATCAAGTTACGGCCAATTACAAGTTTTCGCAAATAGTATGTTGGACATATGGAATAAAATCAATTTAATATAAGATCGAAAACAATAACTTCGCAAACAACTCCATACAACGGCCAAGAACACACCACTTCTGAAATAAATATACTACCGTTGATTTGCGAAAAAATCGATACACAACGCTCTTTTTAGTCTTGTCACAGTTGTGCTAAATATATCAATATCGACCCTCCGGCACACCGTATTGAACAACCGGCAAGCTCTGATCATGAATGAATTCTGCCTGTAGATACTACGGGTGGCAGGAGTGTAAAGAAGATCATGTTTTCGTAATTGAGCTGATGGTACGCGCATGTTGGCCGATTCTCAGACCTACCCGATATGCACACAAAATTTCATGAAAATCGGTCATGCCCTTTCGAAGGAGTATTTTAACTAACAAAATATATATAAGATGATATATAAATATATAGATATACAGTGTTACCTTGGCAAAGTCCCGGTACGAGAACTGTATGTCCCGGTTGAGCATGAGGCCGATCTGCTGGTTGGACATGTCGAGCCACACTTGCACCTCCGAAGACGATATGGTTTCATTGTCCGCAGTGTCCGCTAAAATCATGATCATCAATGATGAATCCTTTAATTGAATATTTGTTTAGATCGAAGATTATATTATAATATATTGGGTAAAACGTACGCTTGTTTGCCGACCCAGTTGTGTATACATATATATATAAAATTGAAGTTGGTAGGTAGATAGTTGTAGATACGCTTCATCCTGTAATATCCCACTACTGGGCATAGGCCTCTTTCCCCATGTAGGAGAAGGGTCTGAGTTTAATCCACCACGCTGCTCCAATGCGGGTTGGCGGATATATTCCCTACTATGAGTAACGATCGCTATCAGGTGTACATGATAACAACCGGGACCGACGGCTCAACGTGCTCTACGAGGCACGGTGGGGAGACTCACAAGGACTGCACAAACACCCAGACCACGGCAAACACCTGTATGGCCAATACAAATGTTTGTCATGTGCGGGGATCGAACCCGCAACCGCCAGCGCAACTGGCACAATCCATGGCTGTGACCGTTGCGCCAACGTGGATAATAACACATTTAAATTATGAGCAGATCTACAAGGTGAAACTAGTTACATATAAATGTTGAATGAAAGAATAGTAACATTCATCCTCCTGATTCCCATTTGAGATTTAACGATCACAATTAAATAATACGCCTCTGAATCGATTCAGCCCGTAACATCCCACTGCTGGGCTTAAGCCTTTTTGTCCATGTAGGAGAAGGGTCATCACTTCTTAATGCAACTACTTTCTTCTCATTACCTATTTTTACACAAAGAACACTCACCCAGAGCCAACCTAGCAACCAGGGAATCCGTATAATTCTCATTGAAGTAGATAGCTCCCCAAGCATGGCCAACCTCCACGGCATGTATGGCGGAACTGAGGTCCGCGTAGTAATCCTTGATGATGGACTGGTTCTTGAGGTTGGCGAGGTACCGGCAGGACAGGTTCTTCATGGAGCAAGAGGCGTTGTAGGGGCAGTAGCCGTCCAGGACGTGGACATCGTCGTTTACTATAGCCTAGAATTAGGTAAATGTAATGTTTCATTGTCGTCTAATATAGCCCAGGTTGGAGGTTATATTATTTAATAATATTGTTTAAATTGTACAGTTGTTTGATAACTTTTCGAACGATATTAGGAAATATGGTATAGAAATGTGTGCAATGTAACTAATTGTAATAATCAGAACGGTATTGTTAAATTGTTACATGTATAATTGTAACTGTGTTTATCTTATCTATGTGTATAAAATGAATGTTTGTCTGTATGTCCGTTATGGAATCGTAAACTATGCATTTGAACATGTCATGAACTTCAGCAAAGTGTTGTGCATGAGTCCAAAAAATTTTCTTAATTGGTACGACCAAAAAAAATAAAAATTTTTTTTATGTATGTTACTTCAGAACTTTTGACTGGGTGGACCGATTTCAACAATTATTGTTTAATCGAAATGTGGTGTGTGTCAATTGGTCCCACTTAAATTTACTTGAGATCTAACAACAACTTTTCGAATTATATCTAATAATGCGTTTTTACTTGACTATTTTTTCGTCGACCTACGTTGTATTATACCACATAACTTTTTACTGGGTGTATTACCGATTTTGATGATTTTTAATTGAATCGAAAGCTGATGTTTATCGTGTGGTTTATTTAAATTTCATCGAGATCTGATAACAACTTTTTGAGCAATCTTTGATAACGCGTATTTACTTCACTATATTTTCGTCTCCCTACGTTGTATTACTTTTCGATGTAATTGAAGTCGGTTTTTTTCGTTTGCGAGCAAATACAATTAATGTTTATTATAGGAGCAAAAACGCTGAGCATTACTTTTCCAATAAATATATAGACGAAAAAGTTACTTACAAAACGTATGCTATTTAAATGAAAGTTATTTTGAAAAGATCGATAAATAGACTACACACACAAACAGTTCATGACACTCATGATTAAAATTTACAATTTTATTTGCGATATAGATTTAAAGTTAATAACATGTAACGATAAGAAGCAAGAAGAAGGGAGTACCCACCAGGTGGAGGCCGCTGGGGTCCCTGCCGATGGCCAGGCAGAAGAGGATGACCTGCATGACGGGCAGCGCGAAGATGAACAGCATCACGCCGATGTTGCGCCACATGCGCAGGAAGTTCTTCTGGATCAGCGCCTTGATCTTGCCGCGGGACGTGAACTGGAAAGGGGCATTTATTGATCAATTGTATAATATTGCATCATCATTATTTCCTATCAGAATTATAATTCGCTCACTGAGAAACATAACAAAGCTAAAAACGAGCGTGCTTTGAGAAAACATGACTGAAGTAAATCTTCTTTAGTTACCCCTACAGTAATATAGGAATCATAACTCTCTCTCCTTCTATCTTCACTAACTTATATCTCCCTCTTGACTTTAGTTCGCCTCCGATCCCACTTTTCGTAACTCTCGTCACGCATTCACCAGCTCTCTCCCCAAGCCAAGCGTGCGTAAAGAAGTTTTACTTCAATACCAATGAGAGTTAAATGCGACTTAAGCTTCACCATCCACAAATAGTTCACCAAACAAAAATAACGTTACATAACATAAACATCTGGAGATCTTTGGTGGAAGAGAAGATATCAAAAAAATTAAACTAGAACGAAGAGATCATCATCATCGTGTAAACATCTGGCAATCTTCAATTGAATAGAAGGCACCAGTAAAGTAAAACTTCAATAAAGTTTTTTTAAGTTATTGATACTAATATAATAATTTTAACAATAGCTAAACTTAGATAATCAAGATACAAACAGTAGAAAAATATTATACTCTCATGTTAAAAATGTAAATATATATAAATATATATTAAATTATATACCTTTTACATCATCACAAACAAAATATATATTACGAAACAAACACTTCTTTGAAGAAAAAAAATCGAATATTGTGCGATATTTCCATGCAAATATTATGGTGTTACACAAGGAACCATACTTTGTCCATTACTTTTCGATTTATATCCAATTGACTAGCAAATTAATATCATTAATTACATGAATTTTTAATACAATAATGCTTTAAGAATTAGAATTAATATAAAACTCACGTTGAAACAATTACCGCAGTCCTCGCACTCAGATTTCACAGCTTCTGTCATTTTACCCGGAAGCTGAAACAAAATTACATATTTCAATCTGTATTAATATTACAAATAAGAATTATTTGATTTTTTTAATTATCTGTAATCGATAGTTTGTTTTATTTATTAGAAAGCCATCGTAATGAATATATAAATATTACAAAATATATTACAATTACGGGCTAACTTAACATACAGTAAACTCAAAATGTACTGGATTTATATTAAAAATTCTTTCACCAGGAAAATGCCACGGTATTACTGAATAGTGTGGGATATATTTTACCAGGCGAAAAGTGAGTCTATATCTATTATTGGCAAAATCGCTAGTGGAAAGCTAGTATTAGATAAAATTGCTTAGTCATATAACTATTTAGTATTTAAAGCGTATTACAATGTACTTTTACTTTCATTCCTAAAGCAATTAATGACTAATCAGATATTAACTGATAATGATTTAGAAAGTACACACGCATATTATACTCTTTTGTTGGTTTGTCAAAGTATGTAGTCAAATTGAAAAATTCTATAAAAGGTTCTTTATTTTCTTAATTTTTGGTTTTCTTTAATTCAAAAATGTAATTATGGTCGAATTTCGACCTCTGGGCGACCACTAGTATTATCATTAAAATCTTTAATTATCAATACTCTTGTATTGATATAAGGTAAGAAAAGGATTATATAAAAGCGCTAGTCTCTGATGCTAGGATCTCAAATAGGAATAAGGAATTAGGAAATAAGGAATAAGGAAATTAAATAGACCAAAATATGATTTGTAGGTGAATATAATTTATTTACATGCCCAAGGTTACATAAAGAACCTCTATCTACTCTATAAATCCGTATGAGTGTTACAGAAGCGATCAATTAAGAGGAGGAACCAACTGATAGATGGACTGTTAGGCTCATTTAACCATTTAAAAATTCAAAATTGTTTAATTATTTTACATAGACCGAAGACGGGCAGCAGCGTCTTCGGTGCGACAAAGCCAGCCCTGCGGTCACCAACCCACCTGCCCTGCGTGGTGACTATGGGGAGTTTACGCCATTTTTGGCACGAACTTGTGGAGGCCTATGTCCAGCAGTGGACTGCGATAGGCTGAAGTGAGTGAATTATTTTAAACAAATGATAGTTATGTTAGATAAAATTTTATAATATATGTATAGTAAAAATAATAATAATTGAATATTGTATGTATATGTTGACAAGCGTTAACTCCGCCGATAAACTGTCACGAAAGTTTGGCGGGTTAAGAAATTGTACAGTATTTGATCTAATAAAGAATTTACTATTATTATTTATAGCTTTGGTGTATAGATAGACAGCTAATGATTTTTAAAACATAAAGATTATTTTTAATATTGGAATTTCACAAGATGTACCTTAGATGAAAGGACTAATGATAATGACTAAGGATGAATTGATGGAATTAATGACGCTATAACTGTAAGTTATATAAATACTCGTCTTTTGTATATTGAGCAACATATTTGAAAAACAGTTTTAATCCTCAAATTTCAAAAGGTAGTCTAATGACGTAGGACAACTGATTTTGGACTTAGCATGGGTACGTATGTAAACTTACGTCGCCATTAGATCCAGCAGCGTGGTCAACTATCAGCACCTCCTTGCTCTGGTGGAAGTTCAGACCTACAACTTGGTTATCCTCAGCCGCGTAGGGCGCTTCTTCACGTTTGGACATCTTGTTTAGTCCAAGGGCACCCCCTGATACGTTCAGCTCTACAACTTGGTTTGCTTGACCTGGAAAGATCAGTTATATGTTAACGTTAAAGACACATTGTTACTAGATAGGTGTTACGCTAAAATATATAAATAAATCCTTTCCTAATACATATATCTCAAAAATTAATGTAAGAAAACATATGTAGTGACATTTATCGCGCGGCATACAAACTCGAGAAAACTGACGTATCCTACATCGCGCTATCAAAGTTATCAAAGTGATTGAGTATATATACAAGATCCCGACAACAACCGTTGGGGGCGTTAGCCCGCCAGACACAACACCCGTCTGGTCGGAGGATCCTCCCTTTTCGATGGCCGACGTGAATCTTCACACCACGTTCCTCTTCGTACCCCAAACATACATATGTATAAGTCATACAGATATTAGCCGTGGTCTGCGCATTTATGATTACGCATAGTTTATTTCCAGACTCTAGACGCAGGTTTCTAAATAGAGATTCCTAATGGAGCCGTTGTATGTAAATATACGCTTCAGCCTGTAATATCTCACTACTGGGCATAGGCCTCTTTCCCCATGTAGGAGAATGATCAGAGCTTAATCCACCACGCTGCTCCAATGCGGTTTGGCGGATGTATGTAAATTTAAATATGTAATAGTATGTATAAATATGTATAGTGTATATAAACATAAATAAATAAATATCTTGTAACATACACACACGGTCGTATGTTCCTATTGCAAGCAACCTTATGCTTGCGTTATAGGTAACGGCCGACTTATAACTAGCTACATAGTTTTTTTTTTTTTTTGATAATTAAACATAGAAATAATACATACATAAATATATAAATACAATTATTATACACAGGCAGGAATTGAACACGCAACCCGCGGAGCAGAAATCGAGTTCTTTGACGATAACATATATAATTAATAGTATTAATGAGAATAATATTCAATGCTCCTAAAAAATTTTAAGATATAAAGAAACAACAATGGAAAACGTTAAAAACATTAACACAACAAGAAGCTCTCGTATATGGACAAAATCTAAGCATTTTTAAGGTTACTCAATTCGAAAGTATATATATATATTTTTTCGAACATACATAATATAATAGGATAATAGGATAACTCCGTCGTTTATGAACCGATTTTGATAATTCTTTTTTTGTTGGAAAGGAGATCTTAGTTTGGTACCATGATAAGGAAACCAGGATCTGATGATGGGATCCCAGAGTAATCGAGGGAAACTCTCGAAAATCCGCATAACTTTTAACTGGGTGTACCGATGATTGTTAATTGATGATTTTTAATTTAATCGAAAGCCAATGCTTATCATGTGGTCACATTTAAATTTCATCGAGATTTGATTACAACTTTTGGAGTAATCTTTGATAATGCGTATTTACTTCACAATTTTTTCGTCTACCTACGTTGTATTACTTGTCGATATAATTATAAAACAAACACAATTATATTTAAAAAAATCAAACCGGATTATATATATATATATATATTTCGTGATTTAAAAAATCAAAGAACGTAAAGAACGCATCGTTGATCGTAACTCAGACATTACACAAAAAATTTAGGCAAAAAAACGTAATCCCAACTTTTAACGTATGAATTAATTTTTTATTAGTTTTGTTTGTACGCTTTAACGCCTTGGTTGAGTTTTATTAAATTTTAGACATAGAAAGTATGGTATAAGATTATAGCCTTAAATATTTTATTTGAATTTACTAAAATTACAAATGCGAAATGTATAATAATATAATTGTAAAAGTTTCGATATTAAGAGCAAAAACCCCATAGGCCCCCCCTATAATCTCTTAGACCTCATCAAAACATGGACAAATACGGACCAAATTTTCATAGATCTCATATAGCCTCTCATAACTCGGTATTAGATTTATTCCATAGGTACACACGTAAATAGAGAATTACTTGAGTGTGAAACCGGGAAGCGTAGCGAGTATGATTATATAAATTAGTTTTAATGTAAAAAAAAAAAAACATTAATAAATATTAATGTTTATTTGTAAACTAGCTGTGCCCGCGACTTCGTCCGCGTGGAACTTAACAAAAAAGTTATTGTTCAGTTAGCAGAGTTATAAAATAAATAAATTTCTAAATAAAATTAGCCTAAGTTACTCATTATATCAGCTAGTGAAAATCCCGTTAAAACCGGTTCAGCCGTTTCAGAGATTAGCCGGAGTAAACAGACAGATAGACAAAAGTTGTAAAAAATGTTATTTTGGTATATGTATCAGATCCATATGCATTTAGTCAAAAGCGGTTATTTTAATATTACAAACTTATAGATTTCACACCAGTCCTGATTTTGATGTAATATTTGTTTCTCCATTGTGTGTTTGTCGTCGACTCCCCATTAATGTGCCTCAAACAGCTCGTAAAGCTTGAGCCAGTTAACATAACAACGACGTTTACTTAAACCTCTGATTGTAATCATTAAACTTACTAGATAACTTTTTTAAGTATAAAATTTACTGAATTTAATGGTTTGTGCTTTCCTAATATAATCTTTTAATCTTTAATCGCTGCCAATTTAAAAACCAGTTCTGTTTGTTAAGCATTAAAAAGTGTGCGTGCGGAAGTTTTGAGAAAATAACTGTTTCAGCTCGATTGTTTTATACGCAGCTTTTCAACGCTTCAGCCTATAATATCCCACTGCTGGGCATAGGCCTCTTTCTCCATTTAGAAGGATCAGAGCTTAATCTACCACGCTGCTCCAATGCGGGTTAGCGGATATATTCCCTACTGTGAGTAACGATCGCTATCAGGTGTACATGATAACAACCGGGACTACTGCTCAACATTATTCATCAATCCTAGTGAATGCCTTTTAGATTATTTTCTTATAGATATAATTTTTCTTATACTTGAATAAAGTAAGTTGTAAAAATAATTAAGTACTTAACATACACATGGAAACCAATCAATAACATTAAGATATGGACTATGTCTGAAACAAAATAAGTAAATAAAAATTGATATACAAAAAATTAAATAAAATACAACGATTGAAGATTTTGTAATTATATTAGTACTTCAACTGATGCTATTATTTTAATCTACAGATCCTGAATCTGAAGTCGGCATTTTTTGCTTTTTTAGCTGTGATATTTAAACTGCAATTTGTGCTGTGCGGCTACGGCACTAAAGAATTTAGCCACCCCCTCTCTTCCCGTGGGTGTCGTAAGAGGCGACTAAGGGATAACAAGGTTCCACAACCACCCTGGAACTTAAAAAGCCGACCGATGGCGGGATAACCATCCAACTGCTGGCTTTGAAATACTCAGGCCGAAGACGGGCAGCAGCGTCTTCGGTGCGACAAAGCCAGTACTGCGGTCACCAACCCGCCTGCCCAGCGTGGTGACTATGGGCAAAACACATGAGTTCACGTTATTTTTGGCGTAAACTTGTGGAGGCCTATGTCCAGCAGTGGACTGTATAGGCTGTAATGATGATTTAAATGTAATTTGACAGCTACAATTGCACAATATTTGCTATCATATTCCTAACACGTAACAGTACGACCAAACTTAAATCTTACTTTCAAAAGAAGGGTATAAAAGTCATTTAAGCGCACTTAAGTAAAAAAAAGTGTACATCACGCATCGTAACGCAAATCCGTCAGCAATGAAACAAGTAAATTGAACCAATAACATCATTCGCGTGCAAGCTCGTTACGAAACAAAGCAAGGTTGCAGCGAGCGATGTATCACCGAGCCTTGGGCTTGTTTCACTGACGAAATACCATTTTAACACTAGTTTTGATGGCATTTTTTAAAAGTTCGTATGTATGTAATGTTTGTGTTTACGTCCGGTCGAGAAACGGAGAGGTTATAATTGTGTTTGCAGGCAAACGAAAAAAATCGACTTCAATTACATCGACAAGTAAAACGACGTAAGTAGACGAAATAAATTAACAATCGCACGAGCCGTCACTACGATTTTCGAAGGTTTCCCTCGATTTCTCTGGGATGCCATCATCAGATCCTGGTTTACTTATCATAGTACCACCCTTGGGATATCTCCTTTCCAACAAAAAAAAAAAAAAGAATCAGCAAAATAGGTTTATAAACGACGATGTTAGTTATCCGCGAATACACATAAATATATGTATATGTAATATATATATGTATTTATATTTATATATACGGTGGAATTGAGAAACCTTCTCCTTTTTTTAAGACGGTTAAAAACTAATGGTTATAAAATAAATATTTTATATATAAATCGCTGGGTGTTCCGGTTTTAACAATGCAATTTCCGATCCCGTGGGGAACGTCTACTCAGTAGCCCAGGTTTTAATATGAATCTCCAGATATCTACATACACAACTTTCCTACAAGAAATCATTTTTTTTGTGTGTGAAAAAGGAAAAAACATCCATATTTTCATCCTGAGAAACTTTCATATTATAATATTAGTAGAATATCTTGTATAGAGACATTTTATTGAGCCATTCCCTAAAATTCTCTGGTCTCGTTATACCCTAAATTCGTTCGTATCTTCCTTAATAGCATTGGGTATATAAGTTGCATTAGAACACATCAAAGAGCAGAACACCGAAGCTCTCAAATAGCCGAAACCAAAACCGAAATCGGCTAATCCGGGTTTGCTATATTCAGAAAACTTTTCGCTTTATTGTTGTTCGCTTTGTAATTTAAATAAATATAATAAAAAATAAAAAAATCTCAATATTACATTACTTATGTCATGTCAGTCAATCAGTCAATTCAGTCTGTCAGTCCACTGCTGGACATAGGCCTCCCTAAGTTCGCGCCAGACATCGCGGTTTTCCGCAATCCTCATGTCATGTAAAATTAACATAATCATGACATAGTGCTAGACGCTTACGTTGTTTCGTAAAAAATAAACGTGATTTTCGCAGTTAAGTCTGTTTTTTATTGGTGTTTTTGTAATGTTTTATTGCAAAGTTTTGCTTTAGTATATTTTTGTACATATTTTTTTATAGTTTAAATTATTAGCTATTAACGTGATTATTATATGTTTTATATAAATTGTTCTGATAAATGGCGACGTTACCCAAACAGAAACTTTATTTCGCAATAGGAATGACAGATATTAGTATCTTTAAAATAAAATCAAAGATTCACTTTATCGAAGTAGGTTTTACAAGTAATATTTAATCACTATCTTACAATAAATATGGATTCAGTAAATCTTTAGCGCACACCGGTAAAGTAGAATCAACTGAGAAGAATTCTCGTCACAAATTCAATATTTACTCATTGAAAATTCGTAATATATTCAAAATATATTTTACGCCGCGTTGGCTCAACGATTACAGACATGGATTGTACCTGTTGCGCTGGCGTTTGCGGGTTCGATCCCCGCACATGACAAACATTTTTATTGGACATACAGGTGTTTGCCGTGGTCTGGGTGTTTGTGCAGTCCTTGTGGGTCTCCCCACCGTGCCTCGGAGAGCACGTTAAGCCGTCGGTCCCGGTTGTTATCATGTACACCTGATAGCGATCGTTACTCATAGTGAGGAATATATCCGCCAACCCGCATTGGAGCAGCGTGGTGGATTAAGCTCTGATCCTTCTCCTACACGGGGAAAGAGGCCTACGCCCAGTCGTGAGATATTACAGACTGAAGCGATATTTGAATTCAAACGACCAAGTTTTAGATCGTCGTCTTGACTATTTTTTCGTGTACCTACATTGTATTACTTGTCGATGTAATTGAAGTGGATTTTTTTTATTTTGCCCGCCAACACAATTATTAATAATGAATTAACGCAAAATAAAAAATAACGATAAATTAATAATTGATACAAAATACACAATTAAAAGATTGAGAGTAATTGCTTCTCAAAAACTGATAGGCGCTCCAACAAAGGGTGTTTTTTTTTTTTAAAATCATATTTAAATATGAATTACATATTTATAAAATATGAATAATATTTTTTTTACCGGCAATAATAAAAAATATAAATAAATATAAAATATCAAAAATAAAAAACAATTAAAAATAATAATGATAAAATAAGAATAATATTTTTCAATTTTACCAACATAATAATAAAAAATAAGACCTGCCTCTTTAAATAAAAAATAACGAGTGCAATTTAATAGAAAAGAAAAAATAATTGATCCCCGGACATGGGGATTTGAACCACGACTTCTAAGACGACGTCAAGTTTTAGATTACGTATCATTTACAAAATTTCTTTTTTTATATCCTATCTTTGCATATTATATAATACAAAAGAACCACAAACAAAATAAGAATACAAGTCTCAAATAATCCTAAAGGTCAGATATAATTAATTTCAACGAACAAAGTTAACAATGATTTATGTAATACACATTCAGCTTACGAATGATACACACGTACATTGCGTCAAATTACATAAAACATTACCTAACATATGGGAAATTCATTAAATATTAATACTAAAATACATAGGGTCATATGATATTAGCATATAATATGCTAATGTTGTCTTGTGAGTAAAAACTCTTTGTATATTACGTGTGTCGATTTGTTTGCTCAGTTAATCGTTGATTCTCGGTTCACAAGGTTAACGATTTTAACATCTTTAACTTGTTTTGAATTGACGTATAATTTTTGCGTACGTATGTAATTTTTTTTTTTTGTTCAAAATTGATTTTGAGCGTGTTATTTATAACTAGCAATACTCGTGCGAATAATTCGCACTAAATAAGTAAAAATGCTACCGACCGTCAATCATGTTGATTTGGTTTCTAAATTAAAGTCGTCATAATTATATATAATGTTAATAATTAATTATTATACAAAAACAATAATAATTTTTTAGTTGTAGATGCCGGTAAAGCAAGCGATTATCTATAAAAAAAATATATAATTTATGTGGAGTAATTGTGAGTTTTTTTTTTTTTTTTTTTTTTTGTAAAAAGGGAGACAAACATCTTAACCTTAGCGGATTAATATATATGACAATTAATTACCTGAAATGGATTACATGTCGTAATACCGCCAATATAGTAATAGGTAGTATAAAGTATGACAACTTCTAAAAATATTTGTTTTTGTTCTAAAGCAAAGAAATAACAGTCTTCAAATGCACATTATTATGAATAGCTCAAAAACATCAGAACTTGCTCAAATTAAACAGTGGTCTCATTCGAAAAGCACCTGCTTTCGAGAAAAAATTAAAAAAAAGTGTGTGCGTACCAAGTACACACGTCAGAAGTGGAACTTCTTTGGCAAACTAATTTTTACGTCTCGTTTATATATAAAAATCTAAAGCATTAGACTTCAGTTCCAGCGCCATCGAAAACGTTGCCATTTCATCAAAACGTTGCCGTTTCATCCGTGTGAAAATCTCACCCTCATGCGCCTAAAGAATTTTCACTTCAAAAATAATCATCAAAATCGGTACACCTAGTAAGCAATTATGAGGTTAGACGCTTTTTTAAACGGTTTTATTTAGCTCACCCCGTTTGTTTTATTTTTTATTCTTGGGTCAAATTTAGTAATTCAAATTTCACCCTCTTCCTGTCAACCGATTAATCTGAAATTTTGTACACACTTTGGATTTTGGTGACAATACAATTATGTTTATTCATTACCATTATAAATTCAAGATGGCCGCCGCTACAAAATGGCGGATAATTTATATTTTATTAATCCCATCAATATGGGTATCAAATGAAAGGGCTCAACAAGCAGAATACAATATAATATAAAAAATTGAAATCCAAGATGGCGGCCGCTACAAAATGGCGGATAACGTAGGTTTTATCAATCCCATCAATATGGGTATCAAATGAAAGGGCTCAACAAGCAGAATACAATATACTATAAAAAATTAAAATACAAGATGGCGGCCGCTACAAAATGGCGGATAACGTAGGTTTTATCGATCTTATCAATATGGGTATCAAATGAAAGTGCTCAACCAGTATAATCAATGTACTATATAAAATTAAAATCCAAGATGGCGGCCTCTACAAAATGGCGGATAACTTAGGTTTTATCAATCCCATCAACATGGGTATCAAATGAAAGGTCTCAACAAGTAGAATACAATTTACTATGCAAAATTGAAATCTAAGCTGGCCGCCGCTACCAAATGTCTGATAACAATTTTTTATCAATCCCACCAATATGGGTATCAAATAAAAGGGCTTGACAAGAAGAATACAGTGCACTATACAACCTCAATATTTAAGATGGGCCTTGCAATAATGAAGCACTAAATGAATTAAACAGAATGCGAAATAAAAACTAAAAACTAGAAAATAAAAATAGGTAAAAAAACTTTTTAAGTTAAACGGTTTTATGTTAAACATACATTGCAATGTTTAAGATAAATGTACTAAAAACCAAAAAATAATAAAATAGATACAGTCGTGGGAATTATAAACATATGCATAGACTAGACTAAAATAAAACCGTGGGGCACGTCAATTGTCTACAAATTATCGACTTAATGTGCGATAGAAGAATCGTTTAATTTGTCGTTAAAATAGGCAGTTGGCCCGCAGACGGTGAGGAAATTACTTACTATTTTCTTGCTCATGGAAATTCCAATAGTTATACACTCCATGTAAATAAAAGAGATGTTTCAACTAGTTTATCGTTGGACATTCACTCTGCTGGCTGGCGAGGAATCGTTTCACTGCTCGTAGTTTGTCTTTAATCGACAAAACATATGATAAAAGTACTACTCGCTCACCACTATGAAACCCTAAAACTCGCTTATAATCGAGCTTGCTAGCTTGTTTCCACATTCTAGCCCTACTTATCACACGTCCATCGTTGTCGGTTGAACAACTGCCTAATTATAGTGTAACATTACAAAACAAACATTTTAATCAACGATTGTAGACAATTGACGTGCCCCACGGTTTTATTTTAGTCTAGTCTATGCATATGTTTATAATTCCCACGACTGTATCTATTTTATTATTTTTTGGTTTTTAGTACATTTATCTTAAACATTGCAATGTATGTTTAACATAAAACCGTTTAACTTAAAAAGTTTTTTTACCTATTTTTTTTTACATCGAAGCGAGAATTGAGTCAGAACTGCCTCCGTTTTTTGAAATCGTTTAAGCAATTGCGATTCTGAGAATTGTCGGATGTACTTTAGTTACAAAGTACATGCCTTAGAATGATCTCGAAGGTTTTCTCACGAAATTTTCCTTAAGCATCGAACATGAGACGAATGTTTAAAAATATTTAAGACTATAAAATCACTTAAATGTGCTAAGGTTGACTCGACTGAGTCGCGGTCAACAGTTTCGACCACGTGCTTGAGCCAGCGAGTCAACTCTAAATATTTTTTTTATAATGTATGCTGTATAAGTTTTTCAATTTTCACACTCACTAATACTATGTAAACAAGATATTTATCCCGATACAATAAAAAATAATCACTAAATATATCGCGCTTGCAAAACTTAAGAACGGCTGTAACCAATTTGGTATTTTTTAAAGTTAAAAAACTGGAAAAGTTTCTAACTAAATGAAAAATTAAGAAAATTTCACAGAAAATTGGAAAATTGTATAAAACGTAATGCTAGTTTTCAAAATAGGACAACGTTGCTTAGATCAACTAGTTTTTATTAAGAATACAAAACAGGTAACAATATAATAACACAATTCGTTATTAAATAATTATCGTGATTATTTTTACACACCGCTTAAATATTTTTAACATTAATAGTTTACGTGGCGAATATTTAAAATTTTGTAATTTATTTTAAGAATGTAACTTTATATAATGCGTGACTGAAATAATTATCGCTTGGCTAGTTTTGTAAACAGCACGGTAAAGACATCTGTGGCCAGAATCCGTTTGATTGACTCCCATTTTGAGTCTGGAATGTTATATTTTTTTTTTGTGTACATTTATTTAACACTAGCGGCGTCTTCGTTGCGACAAAATCAGACCTGCGGTCACCAACCCGTCTTGGTGGTGACTATGGGCAAAACACGCCATTTTCGGCCCGAACTTGTGGCGGTATATGTCCAGCAATGGACGGCGATAGGCTGAAGTGATTTATTTAATACAGCATGTTACGAGTATGTCCGCCAGCTATTATCTACTCATTACTCAGGCATTAAGTTGCTTACAAATAAACTAAAGTGTTGTTTGGAAGAGATGAAGAATGGAGAGAATTTAGCGATAAGACTGCCTATATCCGTACATTTTTTATGTAAAATATATATGTATGTATCCAATATGTGTTTATATCGTTTGCTTACCCTGTCTTCTGGAGAGTTTTAAGAACACGTCTTCTAAGGAAACACAGCTGTACATGGTGAGGAGAGCCTGAGGCGACTCCTCGGCTAGAAGGCGTCCACTGCGCATCAGACCGATCTGAAAATAATATACACATATTAAATAAAAGATAATTACGCATTCAACATAGTATTAAAATTTTGTAGTTGATCTATGGCAATCTTTGCTTTGAAGCCGGCAGAAACTTGATGTTAAATCTATACAAATAAATAAAATTGGAGTGTCTGTTTGTTATATTAAAATAACCGCTTTTTACTAAATTCATATGGATGTATACACAGTACATATACCAAAATAACCTTTTTTTTAATTTTTGTCGGTCTGTCTGTCTATCTGTCTGTTTGTTCCGGCTAATCTCTGAAATGGCTGGACCGATTTTGACGGGCCTTTTACTGGGAGATAGCTGATGTATTAAGGAGTAACTGAGGCTACTTTTATTTTAGAACTTTATTTATTTTATAACTCTACGAAGTGAAGAATAAGTTTTTATTAAATTCCACGCGGACGAAGTCGCGGGCATAGCTAGTATAATATAATTTTGAAAAATTGTGGAAATTGAACTTGTGAGTCGACGACCTTTTTCGCCAGTGTGTCACCCTAAGGACGCGTACTTTAAAACCGCCGAGTACTATATAATATATTTTATGCAGTAAGATAAATCATCATCACAGACAAATGTTTACAGAGTCAGTAAGGAGTTAAGACAGGATATTCTTTTAACGCGTAATGGAAAGTTTTACGTGGTTAAGCCTAAAAAAGAGCTATACAAGTTTTAATGTTCGAGGTCGGACATGTATACGTGTGCGTAGCTATATGTACACATATGTAGTTTAATATTTGTATATAATACAAGTATTTAGTTTTTACAAGGTTCGGCACTCGAAGTGTTACTAACTTTACGTTGCCATAGCAACTAAACTGTTTACTGCATGGCGCCCATTTTTTCACATTCCTTAGTTTATTGTATTGTTAATAAACTTACAAAAGCCTATTATTTTTCGTCGTTGTTAAAAAAAGTTTTGCAGATGGAAGTCAAACGAAACAGTGTCATTTCTTTGTATTTGGCTGGAAAATCGCAGTCAGTCATCGTTAATGAGCTAGGAGGACATTTACATTTGAACAAAATGTTTGTGTATCGGACCATCATGCGTCACAATGATACGGGTAGCATCAAAAAATGCCATGGAGGTGGACATCCAACAACAGCAACATCATCAGAAACGGTTCGAAAGGTAAAGGCTAGAATTGAACGAAATCCACGACAAAGCGCAGTTAAATTGGCGAAAAGTCTTAATGTATCTGCCCGGAGCATATGACGCATATTGAAAAATAAACTTCAACTGAAGCCCTACAAATTACAAAAAGTGCAAGACGTAACACGTGCACAAAAGGCAACTCGTCTTGAAAGAGCTAAGAACTTAAAGCACTTGCACGTTGGTGGCATGCTTGAAAATTTGGTATTTTTCGATGAAAAATTTTTTACGGTTCAGCAATATGTGAACAAACAAAATGATCGCGTATGGTTAAAGTGTAAATCAAATGACAATTTAGACCAACGAATTGCCTTGCGAAAGCAAGCACCAGCATCTGTGATGGTTTGGGCTGCGGTAACTGCCACGGGACGCTGCACGGGCTTTCATTGACCAGGGTGTAAAGATAAACCAGCAGATCTACCGTAAAAACATTTTAAACGATGCTTTGTTACCTTGGGCACGTAAACAAATTGGTAGAAATCATTGGACCTTTCAACAAGAATCGGCACCATCTCACAAAGCACGTGAAACCCAAATTTTTTTACAAGAAAATGTTCCGAGCTTCATTTCTTCGCAACAATGGCCACCATATTCCCTGGACTTAAACCCAATGGAATTTTCTATATGGTCAATTCTAGAAGCCAAAGTTTCAACAAAAAAATATGTGACGGTCGACGCCTTAAAGATTGCTCTCCGCCGAGAGTGGAACAAAATACCAGCAGACCACATTCGTGCAGCGTGTGAAGCCTTCTCGGTCAGACTCGATGCTGTTATCCGCGCTAAAGGTCATATTGAACAATAATTTCTTTTTTATTTATTTTATATGTTTTCTTTTCGATACTAAAGTTTTAAAATAAATATGCTCATAATTAAAAAAATTACAGCATTTTGTATTAGTAACACTTCGAATGCCGAACCCTGTATATGGTTGTCACCAATATAGAGTGATTTCTGAGCAAGGTTTAGGGCTTAGGGGTATAGTTTTTTAAGGTTTTGAGTAAATTTGTTTAAATACGATATGAGACTCTGATTAATCAGGGACCTAGCAATTTTCATCCAAAACAATGCCTAAACTCTTAAAAAAAAATGATGGAATAATTTTATCATAGTTATATATTATACGTTATATTTATTTTCAACAGACAACACCAATTTTTTTTTCATTCAAGGCCATTAATCCAAATGATTGAATCCCTTCTCTTTTAAAGCTGTAATGGCTGGTTTACACAGTGCGAGCTAGCGTACGAGTCAGCCTTCCGAGTAGCTGCACTGCAGCAACTCACATCGTTAATTGGACGTTTAGTGCGAGTTGGTCAGTGGCTCACATCCGAGTTACTTAAATATTTTTTGTTTTCACTCGCCTGCTCGCCCGGCAGTAACTCGTACATGACAGTGGCTCGGCCGTCGCTCGCATGGTTTGGACGCGTTCGGCAATAGCTCGCCAGTGCGAAGTGTTATCAAATTTAAAAGTCTTTTGACTTGTTCAGGTATCACTCTCATCACTGCTTTATGTTCTCGGGGGTCTTCATGGTAGAGCTCGTTGACAATCATACGTGTTGCCCCAAAATATCTTCTAGTCATCCAGTCTCTAATCCAAATCCATTTCTTTGACTCTTTTTTTTATATTGGTTATAGATATTTTCCAATTCCTGACATAATATTGTAGTCATAGAGCGTACCACCGGTTTTTTTATTAAAACAAGTTCACCAGACATCGCGACTTGACTCGGACTGGGCAGTAGCTAGGTGTCGTGTAGACAGCAAAGGCGAGCCGAGCTACTGGCGTACGAGTAGACAAACCGAGTAGCTGTCTACTGGCCAGGTAACAGCTCGCACTGAGTAAACCAGCTATAACGCATTCTATCTAGTTTTACGTAACCCTGTCAGACCTAATGGTTTAATATTAAATTCCAACCTTAGATATGATGTAGTTGTAATGTAATGCATTATCATTTATAAACTTAAAAATGTCGTTTATGTGTTATTTAGTTCATCTAAATAAAAAACTAATCCATCACAGATAAGCCTTGATTTATGCTATGGGAGACAAAAAAACATTTATCACAACTTATATATCCTTAGGAGGCCTTTGGGGAAAAAGTGAATGTAACGTAAAAATTTGATGAAGTATAGGCGTAGTAGTAATAACGACTTTTGTGTGATCAGTAACGATTTGATCAAGTTGCGAGTGTAGCGACATCTTTCTCGCGACATATAAACTAGAGAAAACTGACGTATCCTACATCGCGCTATCAAAGTTATAAAGTGATTGAGTATGTATACAAGAACCCGACAACATCCGTCGGGGGCGGTAGCCCACCAGACACAACTCCCGTCTGGTTGGAGGATCCTTCCTTTGCGATGGCGGACGAAAACTTCACAACCTATTCTTAGCAACCCCACCAACAGGCTTGTTGATCATAACAAGAGTTTTTGTAAATTTACGAAAAAAAAGTAATAAAAATCATAAATGTCGTTTAGGAAGCGGAAATAAGCACGTCACTCATAACTGTAAATGTTCTGTTACATATAGTGTGTTCCGTTTAAAATTATTTTTGTCAACAATAATGTTCGAACATTTACTTTAATTAACAACGATTATAGTTAATGGTTTTAGAAATTGTTTCGTGGTTTTAAATTGTGATGTGGTTCGCGAGGAATTTACTTTTTTTTCGGAAATAAAAAATATATTTAGATTATTTTATTATTACATTATACGACCCGTTGGCGCAACCCCTCCGCTCACTACAAACATTTGCATTGGCCATATAGATGTTTGTCGTGGTATGGGCGTTTGTGCTTGTGTATTTGCGGACCCCCGACACAGGAGAAAATCGTACCGGGGGTCGTTGAGTGTGAAGCGTTTATTTATTATTTATTTACTTACATTAAAATTCAGAATATACACTTTAGCTACAGCACATAACAGAAAAAAAAATAGTTATTAAGTTTCATTTCCAGACTACTTCGCTGTTAAGTAATAAAAAAAAAATACGATAATTTCATTAAATATAAAGTTATTACATTTTAAGAAATATTAATTCTTATAAAGGCTACCTACTAAATAATATATGAAAAATAAATATATTGCGCATCATCCCAATATAGACAAAATAGCGAGTCTTAGCTTTCTTGCCACAATAACGCTATTAATATTACGAAACCTATTAACCTTAAATTTTTCATCAGCAAAGTTCTTAACATTTTTTTAATATCATATCAAAAATCGACCGTTCCAGCGGGGATCGAACCTGCATCTCGTGGAACGATGTATCCGCTAGATCGAAATTTTTGATATGATGATTATTCGGTTTAAGGGACCGTGGCGCCGTCTATAGTGAGTTCTTTACAGAAACACGTAACTATTCAAAGTTTCATATTACAATGAAAATCTTTGACATGAGACGACACCATGCTATTTTTAATTTGTACGGTTTTATTTTTGTGTTACCCACACATTACGACATTCTAAACATTTTTTAATATCATATCAAAAATCGACCGTTCTAGCGGGGATCGAACCTGCATCTCCGACTGACCGTGTCGGTGCTCTAGCCGATTAATCTAGATGTATCCGCTAGATCGAAATTTTTGATATGATGATTTTATAATAAAATCGTACAAAGCAAAGTTCTTAATTTCCTTGATGGCGTGTTATTTTATACCCACGTCAAGTAAATACAGACAGTTCAACTACATAGTCTTTATAAGTCAGCAAATTGATACTTACACAGTGCGCCTGCCTCGCCTCTTCAATATAATGCGTGGTGATGATGACGGTCTTATCACCGGAGCTGGTGATGCGGACCAGGTGGGTCCAGATGGACTGCCGGAGGAGTGGGTCCACCCCCACAGTGGGTTCATCCAGGATTAGGAGCTCAGGATCATGCATCAGAGCCACCGCGAACGATACTCGACGTTGTTGACCTCCACTAGTAATAAATAATAATATATGTTAGCGAATAAAAATTACTACGTTTCATATATGTGTGTATAAAATTAATTGCTGTAATGTAGGCGTATAATTTCAACCGCCTGCATTTAATAAGATAAGCAAGGAAAATGTTTGTATCAATGAAAATTTAAAAAATAACGATTTTTTTATACATTTAAAAAAATGCCAAAACGAAGTACTCTGGGTAAGCCAGTATTATTTGTTTGTTTATTTTTATATAGCTAGGTCAGTAAACAAGCGTACGGCTCATCTGATGGTAAGCGATCACTATAGATTATAGACGTTTGCAACACCAGAAGCATTGCAAGCGCTTTACCAACCCTATCCCTAATTCCATATAAGAATCCATATAAATATTCCCTCCAGGAGCTCTGGTCACCTTACTCACCAACAGGAACACAACACTGCTTAAAAATCTCCCAAGGACTGCACAAACACCCAAACCACGGCAAACATCTGTATGTCCCCCGTTGTGATATACAAATGTTTGTCCCCCGCAACCGCCAGCGCAACAGCCACAAACCATTGCTATGACCGTTGCGCCAACGCATCATCAACAACACCAATCAGATCTTAAATGATAAACTTCATAAGTCATCACAGGCGCTAAGAAAATTTATCAAGCAACCGGCGAACCCATTTCACTAATAACGAGCATCAATTATTTACAATAATAGGTAAACAATGAAACCGAATGCCGTACAATTTACACAGCACTCAAACATGCTAATAGCCATCGTTATGGTAATTACACCACAATGGTGTAACGAATGTAATGTTACACCGTACGAGCTGTGACGAGCTATTATTTACTTTAAATTGAACTGAAACAGTCCAGACGTTCTGTAACAATGGCTTGTGTGACAAATGTGTAAAGGCAAATGAATGTTTTGAAAGCTAAGTGAATTATCGTGGAAAGTTGGGTCTTTAATAGGATTTGTTATGGGAACTGAATCGGGCTGAAAAATACCACTTTCAGGGTAAACGCCTTTTATAAATCATATTTGAGAATGATGTTGCATATTCTCATTTTAATTATTGATATCTCATATTTTTTTATTCAACTTCAGAAAAGGAAGAGGTTACCCGATTCGACCGTATATATTTTGTGTAATTTCGGGGATGATGGCTTTTAGATGTTAACGATAAGAACCGCGGCAAACTGCTTTGCGTGCTCTCCGAAGTATAGTATATATAGTGTAAATATTTGTAAAAATTAAATATCTACCCCAAGTGGAAATCAAACCCGAGACCGCTGTGGAACCATATCTACACGCTCCAGTATACTAACAACAAACAGAACAGACAAAATTTCATATAGGTGCTAATTAAATACGGTTATAATTGGCAGAGCTGTTAAACATTTGTCGATTGTGTGATTATTGCAAATCTTTTATTTAATCGTTACTTAGCGATAGCAACCTCTGTAAATCAGCATTCTCATGTATATTCAGTTAAAGTTATTTATTTTTGGAGCTTACTCTTAAATACTCGATTTTCATATAAGGCCCCCGGTATGAAAACAATCATCATCATCATCATCATCATCATCACAGCCTTTCGCAGCCTTTTGCAGTCGACTACTGGACATAGGCCTCCACAAGTTCACGGCTGAACAATGGCTTGAACTCATGTGTGTTGCCTATAGTCACCACGCTGGGCAGGCGGGTTGGTGACCGATGGTGGATGAAAACAATATGAGAAGTAAAATCTACTGAACGAATGATTTCGTTACTTTTCTCGTAACGCCATAGACGACGACATTTTCTAATTAAAAAACCTATTCGGTTCCGATAGGTGGCGTTATTTGATTCCTTTATTTACCATTTGATATGATATTAATCTTTTACTTAGATTAGTAAGCCTTTTTGTGCCTATTTAGACAGTCAATCTGAAGGAGTACATACACTCCAGTCATGCGTCTGAACTGACGAGCACACTTTTTTTAATCTCTACAAAGGTGTACAATATAGCATAAGATTTATTGTGAATAATTCTTAAGTTATAAAAGTCTAAGATAAATATAAGACATTATTATTATATTTATTTACTACCCGACATCCTGTCTTGCGAAGAATCAAACGGGTTAAGATTAAGGAATCGTTACAGCAGTCCTTTTGAGCAATAACGTATTCTATCTCATTCTCTCCTGTACATTTATGTGTTTCTTTCTTTATCCAAAAATGTCGCGAACTCATGTGTTTTAGCCATAATCACCACGCGGGGCAGGCGGGTTGGTGACCGCAGGACTGGCTTTGTCGCACCGAAGACGCTGCCTTTGGACTCTCCTTATAGTATAGCCCGTAGAAAATCAATTTTATTTATATCTTAAAATGCTCAAAATTTACTTATATAGAGCAATATGTACCAATTAATATTTAATTGAAGTCACAAATTAACAATTAAACAACTTAAACATGATTTTTGTTATAAATTATAATAAATTAAAACAAAATAATTTAAGTCACGTTTCATACCACGATATAGTTTAAACAATAAAAAATACCGGTTTTGGTTGTAGTTAAGAATTTATTTTATCATTGCAAGTTTTATTTAATTCTACCCACATTTTTACGTCAATGAAGTAGGAAAAAGTGTAATAATTTTATCGACTACTATTTCCGTAATTAAATCATTCTCGCTGTGACTTGTGATTTTTATGTGACTTTAAAAAAAAGTAATGAATGAAAAAGTTGTTTCATCATTATGAGAATGATCTCAATCCAACTGTATTTTCATCTGTGTTAGCTTATACCATTCTACGGACTGATCTTAATTATTCTTTTTTTTATACGCGACTGCTGATGCTTGTTATTAGTTTCATTTGAATTGGAACGAGATCTCACGAGTCGTTTTTGAGATTTTCCTTATAAATGTTTTGTCATTTATAACGACGCGTTGGCGCAACGGTCACAGCACTGGTTTGAGCCTGTGGTCTGACGGTTCCGCGTTCGATCTCCGCACATGCCAAACATTTGTATTGGCCATACAGATGTTTGCCGTTGTCTGGGTGTTTGTGCAGTCCTTGTGGGTCTCCCCAACACGCCTCGTAGAGCACGTTATGGCGTCGGTTCGATCGTTACTCATATTAGGGAATATATCCACCAATCCACATTTGAACAGCGCGGTGGATTAAACTCTGATCCTTCTCCTACATGGGGAAAGAGGCCTATGCCCAGCAGCGGGATATTACAGGCCGAAGAGATAACTGTTTGCGATTGTATGAGTTATGTTGAGAATGTGTTATAGAGACACATGCTAGGTTTTAATATAGTAACTTGATCATAAAAAAGCAGGAAAATGTTAAATGTTATTGACCGTAAAGGTAATGTTATGTGAAATTGTCGAATTAATCGAGTGTCTCTGTTCACTTCCTCAAAAGCTTTTTTTGAAGTTAAATATTGTGTAAACAAAATTATTGTAAAAATAAGTTTATTTTTTGAGGAATTAAGGAAACGACAATTTCTGAAGTAAATAATTATTTTTACATATTTGGTATCGTCAATGTAATTATTTCCAGGTAAACGTTCTTCCGCCAACCCGATTGGAGCAGCGTGATGGATTAAGCTCTAATCCTTCTCCTACACGGGGAAAGGGGCCTATTCCCAGCAGTGGGATATTACAGGCTGAAGCTTTCTTAACAAATAATAAATTTCCAGTATCAATTATTTGGTTTGTATTAAAAGTATTTGTAATATTATTAATTTAGTTCATTCCATACACTTTTGTAACATGTATTTAAAGAACAAGAAAGTTGTATATCTATACAAATAAATTAAATTGAAGTGTCTGTTTGTAATATTAAAATAAACCCTTTTACTAAATTCATATGTATGTACACTACACTATATTGGCAAAAACACACAGTCTTAAAATAAAAAATAACGTTATTCAAATAGGCATCAAAAGCACTTTCGAATCGTCATTTTACAAATTAAAATTTTAAAGTTAATATTATTTTTAAAGCTATTTGCAAGGTTACGGTGGTCCATGGACGCCTGCAACACCAAAAGCATCGCAAGAGTAGACGATCTTAAATCAATAAACAATGTAACAGCACTAACCTCAAATTCTTAACCATTCTGTTCTCGCTGGGTAAGTCCAAGAAGTCCAAAAGAAAGCGCAGTCTGTCCACGATCTCCTTGGTCTCCATACCGAAGATCCAGCCGAAATACATCATAGTTTCCTTGATGGTGAACTCGCCGTACAGGGCTATTTCCTGAGGCATGTAGCCCACACGCTTGCCTGGTACGCCAGAACCTGTTAATATTTCGTTATTTTAAAACTTTTATAAAACAAAAGCAAACGGCAACAACAACAACGACAGTCCTCCCGTGACTATGGTTCCTGTAAATTATCCGAAACGTCAGGCATGTAAAAACTTAATAAATCGCCATAAAATCCGAAAAAGTTGTTTCATTGTAAAAAGCAACAATTTTCAACCAATTTATTAGTACGTACATTATTAATATATGTTATAGTTTTTAGTTACATACGTTTAAAATATCGATTCAGCCTGTGACATCCTACTGTTGGGCATAGACCTCTTTCTCCACGAAGGAGAGGGAGTACAATAGGCATTTTAAGACATTAGGATGTTGTGTTATAAGTGAATCGCATTATATACTACAAATGACACGTATTAGAGTGAAAAACGCGCGGTGTCGTGGGACACCAGATAGGAATGAAATTCCTTATTATAAAATATTAATTTCAAGTTATATTCGAGGTATATGAAAAATAATTATTCGGGTATACAGTATACACCTTTATTTTTTAATCGACTTCAAAAAAAGGAGGAGGTTACTCAATTCGACCGTATATATATATATCTTTTTTTATGTATGTTCGAGGATAACTCCGTCGTTTATGAACCGATTTTGATAATTCTTTTTTTGTTAGAAAGAAGATATCTCTAGTTTGGTACGATTATAAGGGAACCAGGATCAGATGATGGGATCCCAGAGAAATCTAGGGAAACTCTCGAAAATCCGCATAACTTTTTACTGGGTGTATTGAAAGCCGATGTTTATCATGTGGCCACATTTAAATTTCATCGAGATCTGATTACAACTTTTGGAGTAATCTTTGACAATGCGTATTTACTTGCCTATTTTTTCGTCTACCTACGTTGTATTACTTGTCGATATAATTAAAGTCAGTTTTTCTTCGTTTGCATGCAAACACAATTATTATCTAAATCCTAAAAATATTCACGCTTTTAATATTTAAAAAATAAAGATACTATCATATTAAAATTAGTCATAACATGCATATTTTTTATTTCATATCAGTTTGATTTCTAACCGAATCCGTTTCTGTTGGTATGTGGTTTCGTGTGTGTTCAAGTGTCTTCTATATTTGTTTTAATTCCGACGTAAGTTTCATTCGCATAGGTACCGATAATTTTTCTTTCAATATATTTATAATTATCGAATGATATAATAGTAATAGCAAACTGCAATAATAATAACAGCCATCACTAGATTATACATTATACACTGTATAGCCATCATACATTACTACATATAAGAATATTTCGCTATTATTTAAAGTTACGGACGTTTTTTGCCGGCTCGGCCGTTACTCTACGCCGGCGGCTCCGCAAATCTCTATAAGGAACTTCGTTCCAAAGATTTCTTTACGCACGCTTGACTTGGAGAGTAAGCTGGTGAATGCGTGACGAGAGTTACGAAAATCAAGCGAGGCTTAAGATGGAGATATGAGTCAGTGAAGTTAGAAAGTTTCAGCCGTGTAGTCTAAAGCACAGGGCAGGGCTATACTACAATTGCTTACTTATTGCTCACTACTCTTGCATAAGCTGTAGATTGTATCGTATACAGATTGGAGGAACGTAATAAAAAAGGTAATTATAGACTGTACGCGTTCAGTTTCACATCCTTGCTCTCTGACCTTGCATAATATGAAAATACGCAACGACGAAGAAAAAGTTTTGAATAAAAAATAGTTAAATATTATGATTTTTTTTAAATATTCAACATGGTAAGTATAATTTACATTTTTTTAAATCATTCAACATCTCTCAATCGTAACCAATTCCTTATTTTATGTTTTCTAATGTTTTTAATTAAGATCCTATTACTACTTTTCATTCAAATAGCAGGAAAATTCCTGCTCAAAATATGGAGCAGCCCGACTGGGATAGTACCTCTGACCTTGTCAGTGTTGTGTTCCTATTAGTGAGTATGACCAGAGCTCCTGGTGGGAGTTTGGGAATAGAGTCGGCAACGCGTTTGCGATATTTCTGGTGTTGCAGACGTCTATAAGCAACGGTAATCGCTTACCATCAGGTGAGCCGTACGCTTGTTTACCGACCAAATCATATACAAAAAAACATATCGGAAAGAGTCAAGACGATAAAAGACGCTGATCATTATTTAAAAGGAATTTTAAAAAATCCAGTTTTAGCGGTGCATCATGCAGAATTTTCACTTTTTGCTTTTTTGCTGGTTTGGTACACAATTATTTTATATCTTTACAAGATTACATGCCAAAGTTTTTATGCGTGGATATCAGACAACTTGTTTCGTGACGAAAATCGTAATAATGTAATATTTGTTATAAGTAAATAAATATTTTTTAATAGATTTATAAAAGAA
Organism: Melitaea cinxia; assembly: GCF_905220565.1. NCBI lineage: Eukaryota > Metazoa > Arthropoda > Insecta > Lepidoptera > Nymphalidae > Melitaea > Melitaea cinxia. Next base: position 991,865 of record NC_059416.1, read on the forward strand.
CGACCTACTACCGGACGTCGAAACCTTGGAAGGATTATAACATTGCTTCTAAGAATGTAATGAATGTTGTTGAACTCAATTTGGAATAAGTAACCAGATTTAATTTATGACGGCAAAAATATTGCCTATTTAGCCTTTAGAATATTCTAATATAAAAATATTACAAAAAGTGCGTTATTAAGCAACAATGCTCTATTGTAGTGATAATTCAAGTAACATTTTTTTTAATTACAAAATGCAACGAAGTTTTTAATGCCTGTCTTAATACTTAATATAAAAATATTGAAATTTAAGTAGTTAAAATTATACTTTATTCGTCACTATTCAACAATGTACTCCTTAGCGATACTCTTTAGCGATAAGATCGCCGTTGTACATCTTGTATTGTATCTTTCTTTATGTGTCTGTATTTTGGTGTACATTAAGAACAAATAAATAAATGTATGATAATCACGTGTCATTGTTCTAACAATTTACAATTAACAACTATTCGAATGTGAATTCCGTTGAAATGAACCGACAAGAAACGAAAGAGTATCTTATTTTATATAGCACTGGGATGGTAAACAAGAGTAGGTACAATCCACCACATAGTAACGGTTTCGGTAGCCTATGGAAACTAACAGTACACTAGAAGCATCGCCAATTATCCGTATCTCACACCCTCCTCGCGTACCTTTCACACAAGAATACAACACGATTTGGGAGCAGTAATACTTGGCTGTGATTCTGTAAGGCTGACTTCCTCAGGTGGACCGTGACATAACCCATACACTATTGTGACATCCTCAAATAGACAGGTCTTACCTTTAGTCCCAGGCTTTCCTCCGAGTACCCATATCTCTCCCCGGTTGAGTTTCCGCCGCCCGACTATACAGGACAGTAAAGTTGTTTTTCCACATCCTGACGCGCCGAGAAGACCGTATCTGTAAAAGAAATGTAACTTTTTGCATTTTGAAACGGTAACTTAAAATTATATTTGACAATAATTACAGTATAATTTAATATATTTCGAAGTAAAACTTCTTTACGCACGTTGACTTGGGGAGTAAGCTGGTGAATGCGTGACGAGAGCGTTACGAAAAGTGTGATCGGGAAGGCGAATGGAAGTGGAGGGAGATATAAATTAGTGAAGATAGAAAGTCTTACTTCAGTCGTGTGATCTAAAGCACACTCGTTATTCTATATCTATCATCTCTATCGTATCTTCGCTAGCGCAAGTTTAAAAACTTCTATTAACCCTTGAAATAAAACAAAGAACAATTGTCACCAACAAATTAAGGTTTTTTTTTCCTTAACAGTTCGTTTTGCCACCAATTCGAAAACTCAATAATGGGATTTGTAAACGAAGCAAGTCTTAGTTCCAGAATTACACGTGAAGTCAATTATAATTTGTAGTGTGTAAAGTCAAAATAAATTTGAAATCATATGACCACGGTTGCTGTAAAGTATCTGAAACGTCGGGCATGTAAAAAACCTAATAAACCGCGATAAAATCCGAAAAAGTTGTTTCATTATGCTTTCAAAGGAGAATGCGACTTTTGGGCCAAAATGTAATGAGTAGAGATATTGTTTAAAAAATTGTTCATATTTTTTTTATTTTAAAATATAAAATATCAGCTCAATTCTGAATCTAGAAGCGGAGAAAATTGAGAAAGATAGTTTTCATCAAATTATTTGGGTATCGATTCCACTATAATCGATTACAGAATTCAAAAAGAAAATGTTTGCACTAGTTAATTAACTCAAGATATTCAGATGCATAATTAAAGCTGTAAACAATAACGTGTATTTAAATAAAGATACATTAATATCGAAAATATCAATTAATATTTGATAAACCAAAACGATTATCGATTTCGTATCGATTTAAAATAAATCATATTTTTAATGACAGCTTTGACAGCTTACTAACAGTAATACTGTGTCCGTCACTCGTTTCGTGTTTACTGTTTTCCGATGCATTCTGAGTCCATTCCTGATATTTATTTATGGTTTCAAGTGTATATTAATATTTGTAATGAGTTTTCAAACAGTCTTTACTAAATATAACAAACATTAATGCTACAAGAACTTAGTGATCGGGTTTTTTATAGACATTGTAACATAACCTCACTTTTACAAAAAGTCTAATAACTCCACTCTCAGATAGCCAAAATATAGATAATTTTCAGCGAGGGATCAATAAGCCTAAATGCATTAATTTATACCATTTTCATTTCATTACATTTTGGCCCAAGAATGTATGGAACCGTATCCATCTCCTTTACGTTTTATGCCCTTGCAACCTTAAAACTAAAGTCATATCTCTCATTTACTTATTACTAGAGTAAACGTGTATTAAATATTATAATATAAGAAATGTCTTGTCAATTTTTAAATAATTAATATTTTCAAAGAAAAATCATTAAAAAATCATTTGATACGCTATGAGTAACATTTAACAGATATTGCTCAAAAATGATGACGAATCCATTAATAAATGATGAATCACGTCCAAGTAATAAGAAAGTAATTACAAATAAACAAATGTACAGACACACAATTGTTATTTCTCAATATGGATGACAATTGGTGATTAATAATTTTAAACTGCTTAGTGATGATTGTAGCGTTGTTTTAAAATCGTAAATGTTGACTCAGGATTAACACATTTTCATGACATGTCTTTATTATATACTAGCTGCCCGGACAGACTTCATTCTGTGAAAATTTAAGGGTAAAATTTAATATATTTTTTATTATTATTAAAAAATTCCGTGGGCCTTAAGGAACATACAAAAAATAAATTAGCCGAATTGGTCGAGAGGTTATATTATAACGGAAGAACTGTAACTGAGGTACAGCACAGTAGGAAATTTCCTGCTCAAAATATGGAGCAGGGCGATTGGGGTAGTACCTCGATCTTACTGAAGATAACAGTTCCTGTTGGCGAGAATGGTGACCAGAGCTCCTGGGTGGATTGGGGGTATGGTCGGAAACGCGATGCTTCTATAGTGTTGCAGACGTCTGTCTTCTTCTTCTCACGGTGCCTCTTCTCTACGAAGGTTGGCGACCATCATGGCTATCTTAATCTTCGAAGCTGCAGCGCGGAAGAGAGAACGAGTACTTAGCCTAAACCACTCACGGAGGTTCTTCAGCCAGGATGTTTTCCTTCTGCCAGGTCGGCGTTTACCCTCGATTTTTCCTTGAATCACAAGCTGAAGAATTCGATATCTGTGTCCTCTCATTATGTAACCAAAATACTGTAGTTTCCTCTCCTTCACAGTCCTCATTATTTCCATCTTATTACTCATTCGACGTTTATAAGCTACGGTAATCACTTACCGTCAGGTAAGCTACGGCCTGCCGACCTAGAAGAACTAAGAAAAAGAAAATGGAACAGCTAAAATCGAATAGTCCACGCGGGTGTAGCAGCAACCATGACGCTTGTCGATTATTAAATATTATCGTGGACTAAGAGCTTGCTATATTTTTCGTAATTCCCAATTAAATTAATTTTAAAGTGGATATGAACGATTAAGCCCTTATAATAGTCATTAATACTATATATGTATAACTAAAGAACTGTAATTGTTAAGTAAATGTAATTTGTTCTTGAAGTTAATTATATATTTAGATCTCTGATACAGCTACGTGTTTTTCTAAGATCAAACAAGGTCGTTCAGATCTAATCCAGATACAGTTCTACTCAAGTACAGTTCAAGGTATTTATGTAAGTTTTACACGCGTGTATAATTTTTTTTAAATATATTTTATTTTAAGCAAGAAAACCAACGCTTCACACTCAACGGATCCCCCAGTAGGATTTTCTCCTGTGTCGGGGGTCCGGAAACACACAATACACAAGCACAAACGTCCAAACCACGACGAACATCTATATGGCGAATACAAATATCTGTAGTGAGCGGGGATAGAACCCGCGACGCCAACGTCAGTCGTTACGTATGTCAAAGCAATTGACATACGTAAAAGATTTTCAGACGACGTATTTTTATATATTACTAGCTTTTACCCGCGGCTTTGCAAGCGTTGATTTATTTTCAATAAACAGTATTCAATGTTACTTCTAATATCTCCAAGAATATGTGTTCAAAGCTTCATGATGATCGGTTGAGTAGACAGAGTCTTTCACATTTATAACATTAATTAGGGATTAGGGATTAAACATAAGCCTCCATTGTCTATGTATAATTTTTAACCGACTTCCAAAAAAGGAGGAGGTTCTCAATTCGACTGTATTTTTTTTTTTATGTATGTTACATCAGAACTTCTGACCGTGTGGACCGATTTCGATAAATTTTATTTTAATCGAAAGGTGGTGTGTGCCAATTGGTCCCATTTAAATTTATTTGAGATCTAACAACTGCTTTTCGAGTTATATCTAATAATGCCTTTTTACTTGACGCTTCTTTTGGTCGACCTCCGTTGTATTATACCGCATAACTTTCTACTGGATGTACCGATTTTGATAATTCTTTTTTTGTTGGAAAGGAGATATCCCAAATTTAGTACCATGATAAGGAAACCAGGATCTGATGATGGGATCCCAGAGAAATCGAGGGAAACTCTTGAAAATCCGCAATAACTTTTTACTGGGTGTACCGATTTTGATAATTCTTTTTTTGTTGGAAAGAAGATATCCCTAGTTTGGTACCATGATAAGGAAACCAGGATCTGACGATGGAATCCCAGAGAAATCGAGGGAACTTCTTGAAAATCCGCAATAACTTTTTACTAGGTGTACCGATTTTGATAATTTTTAATTTAATCGATAGCTGATGTTTGTCAAGTGGTTACATATAAATTTTATTAAGATCTGATAATTACTTTTTGAGTAATCTTTGATAACGCGTAGTTACTTGACTATTTTTGCGTCGATCTACGTTGTATTACTCGTCGATGTAATTGAAGTCGGTTTTTTTTTCGTTTGCGAGCAAACACAATTATTATTTCTCCACAGTAACTCCTTAATTATTCAATCCGTATAAATTTATAGCATACGACTCAATAAAGGCATTCAGTAAATTTTTATTATGAAATAGATACTAGCTGTGGCCGTAGTTTCATTTGCGTTGATGTGAAAAAAGCTACTAAAATGTTATATAGTCTGTAGCCTACCGCGGGAAATGGACTGTCAAACACAAGAAGATTTTTTTCCATTCGGACCAGTTGTGAGATTAGCGAGTTCTAACAAAGTTTTCAGCTTTATAATATTAGTGTAGATAAAATTTGAAATATTTATAGATCGTGTGTAAATAAGTCGTTGGCTAACAGTGTTCTCGATATTAAATGCATGCAATTAAAAATGAGTTGTCCGTACAAGGCGATGCAACAGGAAAAGAGCTAGAGAAATTTGAACAAGGTCGCTTTACAGTTAATAAACATGGACTGTTTGTAAAGTATATATTGATTTATTTAAATACTTTATTTTATTAGAAAATAGACATATAGTAAAATTGTTCAGCGTCTGTATCTTGCGCATTTGTGATAATTGTGTTTGGTCACAAATGAAAAAAACCGACTTCAATTACATCGATAAGTAATACAACGTTAAGTAGACGAAAAAACAGTCAAGCAAATACGCGTTGCTGGGGATAACTCAATATTTACTCGTCACTTGAATTTAAATGAGACCACATAATAAGCGCCTTAAGTGCTGTGTGGCTACGGCACCATAGATTATAGGCACCCCCTCTCTTCCCGTGGGTGTCGTAAGAGGCGACTAAGGGATAACAAGGTTCCACTACCACCTTGGAACTTAAGAAGCCGACCGATGTCGGGATAACCATCTAACCGCTGGCTTTGAAACACACAGGCCAATAATGGGCAGCAGCGTCTTCGGTGCGACAAAGCTAGCCCTGCGGTCACCAACCCGCCTGCCCAGCGTAGTGACTATGGGCAACACACATGAGTTCACGCATTTTTGGCGCGAACTTGTGGAGGCCTATATCCAGTAGTCGACTACAATAGGCTGGAATCATGATGATGATGATGATGATGATAAGCGGCAAAAAGTCAAATTAAAAAAAAATTAATTACGATCTCACGAAAGTAGATCCTGAGATTGTAACGAAACATTTAACGTAACAAAGTAGTTACACAGAGGTCATTGAACTCGTTAATGTTGGACTAAAGTCTAACAAGACGTTCTAAATTTGGCAATTCGTACAGAAAACAAATCGTTATTGAATGTAGTAGTATTACTTAAATAAAAATATGTTTATTTAGTGCTAACCACCTTATACTTAACAGACCCCAGTAGTAATTTAACTGTGTTGGGGGCTCGGAAACAATACCCAAGTACAAACGCCCAGACCACGGCAAACATCTGTATGGCAATAAAATAGTTCGCCATGAGCTATGACCGCTACGCCAACGCGTCGTCATTACCATTATTTTCAACCGACTTCCAAAAAAGTAGAAGGTTTTCAATTCGATTGTATTTTTTATGTATGTGTTACCTCATAACTTTTGACTGTTTGAGTTACATCTAATAATACGTATTTATTTGACTATTGTTTTTGTCGACCTACGTTGTATTATAACCGCATAACTTTTCACTGGGTGTACCGATTTTGATTATTTCCATTTTATTCGAAATCTGATGCTTATCATGTGGTCCTATTAAAATTTGTTTGATATCTGATGACTACTTTTTGAGTAATCTTTAATAACGCGTATTTACTTGACTAATTTTTCGTGTACTTACGTTGTATTACTCGTCGATGTAATTGAAGTCGATATTTTGTTCCTTTGCGAGCAAACATAACTTTTAAGATATAGCTTACGTAGTAAGCTACAGCTGCCACCAGGGTTATTATGATGTTACATAAGCTGACTTTTCACTGTAAAGTCCACAGGTCATATACAAAACCTTTCACTTACTAAGAGCACAATAAAAATAACTCTTTGGCTAAAAGTAAACAAACTATCAAGTATCAAAACGTTTTGAACCGTATACATTATACTTCAATGTCGCAATTTAATAAGTCTCGATATTTGCGATTGAAGTGCAAAGAAATTTGAACTATAAATATATAGCAATACGTTTTAAATACATTTATGTGTACGTGTGTCTGTTTATATATCGTAGAATGTGAGTTTCGACAGCGAACGTGCAACGATGAAACAGACCGTTGCAATTGCATTGCATTATTCACTTTACACATTTAACTATGTTTTCAATTATATAAACAGTTAACAGGTACACAACGACCCTCAGTAGTATCAGATGTTAAGGAAACACACACGTACCTAGACTATATCTTTACGACCTTTAAGGACATTTTGTTGTAGTAGTGACGATGTAGTCATCATGTTACTCTATTATTTTAAAATTTGACACAATATCTAAAGCTTATTGTTATGTTTACAAGAATAATCTACTTTTATTATGACTATATCTTAAGCCACAGAAAAGATAATCAAGATTTCGAGATATTAAGAGCTATAAAATGGCATTACACTTCTCATCACTTGTCTCAATCACGCTTTTATAAATCTTTAATGATTTTTATGTAATGAATCAACTTTTTTTTGGATTTTTTTTTATTTATTTATTTATAGAACACCAACAAAGTATCCGCCATATTTCAAGTACATATACAATAACAGTAGAGTCTATGTGTAACTTTAATTATAGGTGATAACTACATTAAATTTGACTAACATACACTAATAACATACATAAATAATATACACATGGAAATAACTTAAGATAGTGTTTTACAATTAAATTAACTACAATACAAGATTAAAACAAAAGAAATCTAAGAATTAAAGAGATATTTATCGCGGTTAATTAGGTATTTACATGCCCGATGTTTCGGATACTTTACAGCAACTATGGTCGCGGGAGGAGTGTACCCGTCGTCCGCTACCGCGTGCCGCTAGTCATTGTTAACAAAGTTGTTTGATATTCGCGTAAAAATTAGAAAAAAATATAATTTTATAAATCACTTATAAAAATAATCAATGTGCTGTGTGGCTACGGCACTAAAGAATTTAGCCACCCCCTCTCTTCCCGTGGGTGTCGTAAGAGGCGACTAAGGGATAACAAGGTTCCATAACCATCTTGGAACTTAAGAAGCTGACCGATGGCGGGATAACCATCTAACTGCTGGCTTTGAAATACACAGGCCGAAGACGGGCAGCAGCGTCTTCGGTGCGACAAAGCCAGTACTGCGGTCACCAACCCGCTTGCCCAGCGTGGTGACTATGGGCAAAACACATGAGTTCACGTTATTTTTGGCGTAAACTTGTGGAGGCCTATGTCCAGCAGTGGACTGTATAGGCTGTAATGATGATAAAAATAATCGTCACAATAAACTGTCTTGTAATTGCAGTCCTTATATTATGTCTTGTATTTATTTCTATGTGAATAGTAATAAAATCAATATACTGTTTTTTTTTTACCCTGAGGCCTAATCCTCTAATCGTCTGACAGATATCGTTCTTAAACCTTTGTACATAATTTTTTGCTTATTCTTGGAGTAGTGTCTATATAAACAATGATTATTTATTAAACACTAAGCTCTTTACACATATGACTCTATCTTGACGTCGGTCACTCGATACAACGTTGCGTAAGATCACAAATATGATATTACGCGGCGAGCTCCGTCCGATTCACGCTTTGAATATGAGGCCAGCAGACTAGCCTTAAACTATGGTGAGATTTACTTGGAATACTTATTATTTCATATATAGTTATAGTATAGGGTCTTAGTTCGTATTAAATTTTCAATGCTAAGAATTTTTGATGGAATAACTTGTTTTTATAAATTGGTTTATCAATGGAAAGTTTTAACAAAATATCTTTAAAAAGAAAAGAAAAAATAATTTTTATTTTGAAAATGATTCCATAATTTTCTTACAAACTGGATGGTCATTTTTATGTCTACGCCAATTAAAGGCAGTCGAAAGAAATAACCTAAATAGTATGTAGCATTATAATATTTTAGGGCAGTGATTATTGAGCGTCTCAACGGAGGTGTTAATGTGCAAACATTGACTGTGCTAGCGACTTACACAATAACACTTATATCTGTTAACTTGTTCTACAAATGAATAGGTGACCAACTAAAGTATTTATTGAGTTGTCGTCCCCGAACTTAAATAATCGTGGTCACAAGTTTGTGAATCGTGACTCATTTTGAAATCTGAATATCATTACATAGCATAAAACAAAATCGCTAGCCGCTGTCTGTATGCTTAGATCTTTAAAACTACGTAACGGATTTTGATGCAGTTTTCTTTAGTGAATAGAATAATTCCAGAGGAAGGTTTATATGTATAATAGATGCGTAATATAGTAGAGAAACATTGATAGTTTTAGAGGTTTCTAATGTGATGTCATAAATGAAAACATTGTTTTGCGCATATATTCTATATTATATTTATTTTATTGTATATTTATTTTATATTTCGTATCAGTATTGCAACCGTGCGAAGCTGAGGCGGAAATAAATATTTCCAACCGTGAACCGTCTGCAACGTCTCCGAATTATCGAGAGTTTCTAAATGAAAGTCGCGGTAAGTCCCGTACAATCGAAAATGTTCTCGGTGATCGTGAAAGCCTTAAATCTTATAACCTAATCACAGTTTAGTATTATCATCTGATTTAGGATTATCGAAAAGTACTAAAAAACTAATCTAAGCTTGGGACACCATAAATACTGCTATTTAGCACTAAAAGTTTTCCCATTTTAATTCTTAATGCAAATGTAATTAGGTAGTTTCTTCCGTCAAACTTTTATTACGACGTCTCACGAACCAAAATTTTACACCAGTACAAGCCTTAAGAGCGAACACAACCGATACATCCTTTTTTAGCTCAACACACGAACGTCATAACTATTGTAATAAGTAACTAAGGTCTCTATTTTCTAAGACATAAGGTTTTTAGATCAATGGCTTTTAGAACAATGGTTCTCAAAGGTTAATAATCTTTTGTTTGCTAGGTTGTATGTTGGCGTGCTGCCACCCTTCCTTCTCGCTAACGTCATTAGACAGGCATAGACTCATTATGTGGTATATCAATTACACAGACGTATTTAGCTCTGAATATATAAGCAGTTTGAAATTGTTCCGGAATCTTATGCTTAAGCCTTAATTTAAAGATTTGTAGGAAAAATATGTTTGTATGTATGTATGTGTATGTGTGTGTGTGTGTGTGTGTGTGTGTGTGTTTTTGTACACGTTCTACCGCGTCTCTATTTTTCTACGCCTAAGTCCTTGTATGCCCAAAGGTTGTCTGGAAGAAATCGCTTTTAGCGATAAGACCGCCGAGACCTTTGTACATCTTTATTTGTATGTATCACTTTTTTTGTAATGTTTCTTTGTGGTGTACAATATATATATATATATATATATATATATATGTGTGTTTTTCATGAACTCTGAACTTTGATTGCCATGATAATAAGCCTGTAAACGCTTACAATACTACAAGCATCTCAAGCTCGTCCACTCTACCCTCGACTCTCCCCAGTTATTTTGGCCTTACCTTACCCACCACAGGAATACAACACTATTGGAGAACAGCATCGCAGAATCGCCGCATCGACTTCGCTCTTCGTTTTGAGCGAGATAGAACTCGAAAAGATGTTGCTCCAGATTTTGACCAAGAGTAAGTAGAATAAAACATAATTAGGTAACTTACATGGTCCCCTTTGCGACGGACATGTTCAGATTGCTGAGGACGTGGTTCGGTCTCTTGTTGGAGCCGTAGTGTTTGAACGCGTGCCGCACGCACACCGCTTGCTGTCGCTTCTGCCACATCTGTTGGAACAATAACATAATGAATAACAACAATGCTCCAGTTTAATCAATAACCCTTCTTCTACGGGGAAAAAGACGCCTATGACCGGCAGTGGGATGTTGACTAGCATAAAATGTTACAGATTGAATAAATGAATCAATTATTATCATCATCATCATCACAGCAGCCTTTCGCAGTCCACTACTGGGCATAGGCCTTCACAAGTTTACGCCAAAAATGGCGTGAACTCATGTGTTTTGCCCATAGTCACCACGCTGGGCGGGCGGGTTGGTGACCGCAGGGCTGGTTTTGTCGCACCGAAGACGCTGCTGCCCGTCCTCGGCCTGTGTATTTCAAAGCCAGCAGTTGGATGGTTATCCCACCATCGGTTCCCGTCATCATTTTCCTATTCGAGAAGGCCTTAACTTTGAATCGGCACTTTACAAATTAATAGTGTAAATCTAGAATCGATTCGCCATACAGACTACTGTCCTACTTATAGGAACCTGCAACAAACTCCTAAATCTTACTATAATAAACAATTTTATACTCAAACATATAAATAACATCATATGACTGATGAGACTTGGCATAGTAACTATTAGCAATAGATAATATTAAAGATATATATATACTTGTATAAAGAGGAAAAAACAACATATGTATGTTGCTTCAAAGACTAACGCGCCAGACAGCTATAAACGCTTCTGACTATCCTTCCTACATAGTATTTGATGTAACCATTTTCGTTTTATAGACCATTGTGTGTGCTGCTTGAGAATAAATATTAACTATTACTTACATATTTGTATGTAATTACATTTTAAAACATTTACGTCAAAGTACGTCGCCTTATGTCTACGTTAACGAATATTTTTATACACAAAAAATGTATCTAATTTTAGAGTGTTAATAAAAATTCTAATTAGAGTAGATATACGATTAAAAAGGCCGGTTCCATCAGTTGTTGATATAAATCCAATAGTTTAAGTTTATTTCTTTACAATAAATAGGTCATATATTATATAACTAGCGACCCGCCCAGTGGCTACGGCAGTAAAGAATATAGCCACTCTCTCTTGAACTTGTGGAGGCATATGTCCAGCAGTGGACTGCAATAGGCTGAAGTGATGATGATGATGATGATCTGCTCCGGCGTCGCATGGTTGCAAAAACTATGAGTATTCCTCTATATATTATGCATGTATTATACATATAAACCTTCCACTGGAATCACTCTATTTAATAAAGAAGACCACATCAAAATCTGTTGAGTAGTTTTAAAGACCTATGCATACAGAAAGCGGAAAGCGGCTTTGTTTTATATAATACTATGTAATGATTATATAGGTCTGCTTTACGACTTTATTAGATATAGCTCGAAAAGTATTTATCAGATCTCAATTTTATTTAAATGAGTCCAAACGACACGCACCACCTTCGATTAAAAAGAAACATCGAAATCGGACCACCCAGTTCTGATACTTATAAAAATACAATCGAAATGAGAAATTACTCCTTGTTTGGAAGTAGGTTAAAAAGTTAGGTAAATCACTTAGGTTTTATATATATATATATATATATATATATATATATATATATATATATATATATATATGATAAAAGCGATTGTAACATACCTGCGAGATATGAGAAGCTTTTTTTCTTGCTAGCATATTTAAAAACAAAGCTTTCAGAAGAGAAAGAGTTATCGAACTAATATGTAACTTAATTAATGCAACGAGCAAACGTTCGTTTATAAGTATTAAGGCGCTCTCAAATTTAATAAATATTGATATAAAAATGTATGTATTTATACTTGTAAGTATGTGATATATTACAGCTATTTAGTTATTATCTTTACGTTGTTATTTCTTGCACTGTGTTCCCCGCTATATGACTCTCTCATGACCATTGGGTGACTGGAAGAGATCTCTTCTAGAGATAAGTCCACCTTTGCCATTAACTTTACGTATAATTTTCTGTATATTATTTTTTGTGCAATATTATATTATATTATTTATTTTGTATTGGCCATACAGGTGTTTGCTATGGTCTGGCTGCAGTCTTTGTGGGTCTCCCCACCGTGCCTCGGAGAGCACGTTAAGCAGTCGGCCCCGGTTGTTATCATGTACACCTGACAGCGATCGTTACTCATAGTAGGGATCCGCCAAGCCGCATTGGAGCAGCGTGGTGATTTAAGCGCTGATCCTTCTCCTACATGGGGAAATCTCCTATGCCCAGGAGTGGGATATTACTGGCTGAAGCGTATATATACAAATCTTAATTTATAATTATAAATATTTTTATTTTCTCCTTTGAAATACTAAGCATGTTATACGTAACTTATTTTCGTTTATAATACAAAACTCAACATTACGTGCAAAATTTGAACGCAAAAGTTTGCGACATCATTTCGATAGCAAGTCGCAATGTATGTCTATTTGTAACTATGTTATAGAATGAAATAAAACCATTATTTAATTAACGTAATGTTCTCACTAATACTTATATAACAGTTACTTAATTTTTATTTACATATTAAAAAGGTTTATGTAATTATTTTAACCTTTTTTTTTTAATACTAAAAAAATATTTTAAACTTTTACAATTTTATACATAGCAACACTGATTCTGTTTCGTGTCTTCCCCATTTCACTCAAAATTTGAGTAATCATCTTCGCACTTGGGAATATTTTATTACTGCAATTAATTATAATCCATACTAATATGATTTTGATAAAATTTGGCACAAAGATAGATTAGATTTTAGGAAAGGACATATACTACCATTTGTTGCGGAAAAAAGGTTTGAAGGGGTTGAAGTAAGGGGTGAAAATAAATATGTTATTAAGTATACATGGACACTGACGAAGGGACTGGGCAACAAGTTTAAAATCGCTCAACGTGCAATGGAACGGACTATGCTTGGGGTATCTCTCAAAGATAAGATTAAAAATGAGACTTTCCACGAGAGAACGAAAGTAACCGACATAACCCAGAGAATTTGCAAGTTGAAGTGGCAGTGGGCTGTCACCTATGTCACACGACTGATGGCCACTGGATCAGACGTGTTCGGGAGACCGCGTGTTGGCAAACGCAGTGTGAGCATTGATTTATAGAAAAAAAACTTTATAAATCAATAAGTTTGAAACGTCCTTCAGTCAACCGGACCGACGGACCAGGCGATGGAGCCTGGCTGAGGATTGCGGAAAACCGGGATGTCTGGCGCGAACTTGGGAAGGCATACATATAGCAGTGGACTACGATAGGTTGAACTGAACTGAAATTACTACTAATGAAACGCAGACAACGTCACGAGTACCAATTAGTAATTCAATACATTGAAATTAACTGTTATATAAAAATAAAAAAAACGAGTCTGATTTAGACCACACGACTGAAATAAAACTTACGAAACTCAACATCCGTTCGCCTCACCCGATCACACTTTTCGTAACGTTCTCGTCACGCATTCACCAGCTGACTCCCCAAGTCAAGCGGTGTAAAGAAGTTTTACACCAAAAAAGTTTTATATTTATTATATAAATACAATTACATACACTCATATCCTTTGTGCATAATTTTAAAACATTTAGGTTAAAGAAAGCACTCCTAATGTAAATAAAAATCCATGAATACTAAACACATGAAAGTTCCATTGTGGTTTTACTTTCAAGCCTTATTGTCTTCAAATTCAAATCAACATTTCACAAATGATAAAACCGAGACTTATTTTATAATTTTTGACCAAAATAGCAATTGAAGCGCTTAGCGAAAATGTAGCCCAACTAACACGAGCATTTATTTTATTACGATTATATGTAGTCCTAAAATTAACAAATACCTTTATCTTGTAATCATTACATAATATAAAACGAAGTCGCTAGCCGCTGTCTGTATGTTTAGATCTTTAAAAGTACGCAACGGATTTTGATGCAGTTTTTTTAGTAAATAGAGTGATTCCAGAGGAAGATTTATATGTATAATGCATGCATAATATAGTAGAGGAACGCTGATAGTTTTTGCAACCGTGCAAAGCGGAGGCGGGTCTTTTTAACGAGAGTTATATTATATATGTATTTTTTGTAAGGTTTAAAAATCAAGCTTACCATTTTGTATTTATTGTGTTTGTATTGGTAATTTAGCAATTTTTATTTTACTCTACGTTTTAGCGTTCTGATATAAAACCAATGGCATTGCACTGACAAAATGTTCCCAGTGAATAGACCATAATAACACAAACTATACACGCGTTAGCGCAGCGGTCACAGCACTGGCTGTTGCGCTAGTGGTTGCGGGTTCGATCCCTGGACATGATAAACATTTTTATCGGTCATATAAATGTTTTCCGTGAACTCCCGACACGGAAAAAATCAAAGTACGGGCCGTTGAGTGTGAAGCGATTTATCACTATTACTAGTGGTCACCCAGTAGTGGTCGAAATTCGAGCATAATTAATATAAATTATACGTTTGAACATTAAACAAAAGAGTAAGAAATACATGGTATAGTGTGTAATATATATTTATATTGTTTTAATGTATTTTTATGCCTAGTTTAAAAAAAAATAGCATTATGCACTTCTCTATATAAACTATAAGTGTGCAAAATTTCACAATCCACCGTCCGCGCGATTTTCGTAAAAAGGGGTACAAAGTTTTTGCTTCACGTACTAAAATATAGAAGATTTATATAGATACATAAATACGATTATCAGTTTCGCTCAAACGAACAATATTCGGTTTGTTATTAATACCAATATTATAAAGTTAAAGAGTTTGTTTGGTTGTTTGTTTGAACGCGCTAATCTCAAGAGCTACTGGTCTGATTGGAAAAAATCTTTCAGTGTTAGATAGCCCATTCATCTAGGAAGGCTATAGGCTATATATCATCATGCAAAGATCAATAGTAGGGGAGCACTTATGAAGAACGTTTCAAAATCGGGATTTTTTTTTCAAGTAACTATTCAACGCGGATGAAGTCACGGGCAGTAGTAGCTAGTTAGTAGATATATCATTTACTTACAGTACTACTTGTTTTTTCTAGTGGTGGTGAAAATTGCACTTGATTCATCTTGGACTCCTTCTCGTCGCCGATGGGCGACGTAGGCGAGGTCTCTCTGTGGACAACAAATTAACGATTAGTATTTGCTTATATATCCGCCAACCCGCATTGGAGCAGCGTGGTGATTAAGCTCTGATCCTTCTCCTACATGGAGAAAGAGGCCTATGCCCAGCAGTGGGATATTACGGCTGAAAAAAATCAAAAACATTTCATTCGAATAAGTTTCAAGAATGCTTTTAAATCGTCATTTTATAAATTATAATTATGTCAGCTTTTAATAATAGGCTGTTATTTCGCGCACAATAGTGTAAAATAAACCGATAGAAATTAAGATGAATAGACGCAGCGGAATAGAAGCAATAACTTCTATTTGACTGATATTCTGTATAAAGTAAAGAAATGGTATTTATAATTGAACAACTTTTTCGCGGTTTATTAAGTTTTTTTCGATGAGTCCTCCCGTGACCATGGTTCTTGTAAAGTATTCGAAACGTCGGGCATCTAAAAAACTTAATAAACCGCGATAAAATCAGAAAAGGTTGTTTCATTATAATGAGTGAAATTCGCGTAAAAGAAAATAATAAAAGAAACGGTGTGTAATATATTATGTTTAAATTAAAATTAAACAATAAAAACGTGCATGGCAGCTCCGGCACGCGACTGGAGTTAACTCTTAAGAACGATGCCGTATTTGAAAAAAATCATTTAGGAGTAAGCACCAATAACTGTTGAAATAAATAATAGCAGTCACTTACATAGGTACGTTATTCCTTTAAATTATTATTATTAGACGACACTGAATACGATGGTAGCTTTAAATCTTTTTTATATATTTAACGCAATATATATTTATATAAGATAAATACATAATATACTACCATATTGCGTCAATGTTAACCAAAAAACGAATTTGTATATGTCGGCTTATTTATCTACGAGTTTTTAAAATTATTAATAGTACAGATTAACTAAACGATTGTGTCAGTGATTGCTATTATTATTATT
Organism: Melitaea cinxia; assembly: GCF_905220565.1. Lineage (NCBI taxonomy): Eukaryota > Metazoa > Arthropoda > Insecta > Lepidoptera > Nymphalidae > Melitaea > Melitaea cinxia. The sequence goes on from NC_059416.1 coordinate 1,008,702, forward strand.
AAAAGATAAAAAGTATTATTAATTAAAATACTGAAATAATTACATAAAGAAGAATGGGACTTTTGGGCCAAAATGTAATGAGTAGAGATATTGTTTAAAAAATTGGTCATATTTTTTTATTTAAAAATATAAAATATCAGCTCAATTCTGAATCTAGAAGCGGAGAAAATTGAGAAAGATAGTTTTCATCAAATTATTTGGGTATCGATTCAACTATAATCGATTACAGAATTCAAAAAAAAAAGGTTTGCACTAGTTAATTAATTCAAGATATTTAGATGCACAATTAAAGCTGTAAACAATAAAGTGCATTTAAATAAAGTTACATTAATATGGACAATATCAATTAATATCTGATAAACCAAAATGATTATCGATTTCATATCGATTTAAAATAAATCATATTTTTAATGACAGCTTTGAAAGCTGACTAACAATAATACTGTGTCCGTCACTCGTTTCGTGTTTACTGTTTTCCGATGCATTCTGAGCCCATTCCTGATATTTATTTATGGTTTCAAGTGTATATCAATATTCGTAGTGAGTTTTCAAACAGTCTTCACTAAATATAACAAATATTAATGCTACAAGAACTTAGTGATCGGGTTTTTATAGACATTGTAACATAACCTCACTTTTACAAAAAGTTTAATAACTCCACTCTCAGATAGCCAAAATATAGATAATTTTCAGCGAGGAAGCAATAAGCCTAAATGCATTAATTGATACCATTTTCATTTCATTACATTTTGGCCCAAGAATGTATGGAATCGTATCATTCTCCTTTAGTAAAATTCTTTCACCCTTCAAATGCTGTAGAAATTATAGGCTTTAAACCGATGTGTAGAGTAACAAATTTAAGTAAAATTAACAAACCAAACCAAACATAACTCACCATGTTTGATACGATACATAAAAGAAATATCATAAGGTCAAAGAACTAATTTTTCATAAAACTAATGTGATCGAACTCAGAAATACATAAATAATATCACTTAATTAATCTCCACGCAAACATAAGGTCGACGTAACTCCTAGGGTATAGATAGGGTTGCCAGATGGTCGGGATTCGTCGGGATTATCCCGACATTTCGTATGATGTCCAGAGTCCCGAAAAAATACTAAATGTCCCGACAAACAACAGCAAAACAAAAATCTAAAACTATCGCGATAATAAATGTAATGCGAAGTACATGTGGCAGTAATTTATCAAAAAGGAGTTCAAATTACTAATAATTATAATACTTATTAGAATAAGTGATTGTGATAATTAATGATCTCAGAATCTGCCAAAAAATGCTATTTTTTTTTTGTTTATTGTTTTTGTGATTTTTATTTTTATAATAAAAAGTAATGTTGTTTATTGTTTTTGTGATTTAAATTTTTATAATAAAAAGTAATTTTTTATATTTCTTAATATTTATTTGTCCCGTTGGTCCCGACCCTAATCCCAAAATCCCGACTTTTTGAAAATTTGCCCAGATATTTTAGTCTACCCATCTGGTAAACCTAGGTATAGACCTGTTACGATACAAATCTGGATTGCATTCTGCCGCCATTGTTCTTACATTTTTAATTCAAACGGCATAGGCGCATTTATATTCAGACCACTAACAGACTCCTTGTTTTGACATATTGCTCACGGTCATCGTGGCGAAATTATTACGATAAATTACGCGGCGTAGCTTATAGAAATATCTCTAGCTCTGTCTAACAACGGCCTTGGTTGCGTGTTACGTATTGCTGTTTCGTTTCGTCAGACTAATTCGTCGTAAATTAGAGATGATTGTTGCGATACAAATTGTCGTGATCGTTTGGTTAGTGATATGATGTTAGCGTTTGTTTTGATATGTTTGATATGTCAGATTCCTATGTTTTCTTGACTTAGCAACTAAATCTATATTGGGCATAAACTAGTTAGTTGATCTTCTAAAACGTTTAAACTCTGAAAAAGAAACTTTCTTCTGACGACTGTCTTTAAAACTTATTAGGTTATACTAACTTATTACTATGACCAGTACAAACGACAAATTTTTAAATTAGGTTTTCTTTAATTTCAAGTAACGACTTATATTTTTTTTAATAATTGTATATACCACACACATAGATAATACATCTGCACTCGATTGTGGAATCAAACCTACATCCTTGCAACAGAAATCAGAGTCACTGCCAACTGTAAGTAATCACTCTATTTTATATACTTACGCATTTATTTATTTTTTTATATTTTGAAATCGTTCAATAATATAATAACTAATATTAACATCGATAAAGGCAAATAAAAATAGTAAATGACTTAGTATGTGGGCTTTAAAACTTGTTGTTGTGACGTCAATTTTTTTCCATTGACGTCAGGCGCTGCTACGGTATAATTCACTAGCTTATATTCGCAGCTTCTGCAATATTATATTAGTGCGCGGATTTACCAGCAGAGTGAGTAAGCTGAAGGTCTAGAGAGGATTAGGCGACAAAAGGGGACGACAATTATGATCTATTTTTTTGGTCTAAATTAATCAAGAAGATTTAATAGTTAGTAGATGTGACAAATTTAAGTAGCGTACAGTTTGCAAATTTGCAAATACGCCATCCAGCTACGACAAATAACCTTACTTCAGGGAATATTGGGTGGAGCGAAGTCGCGGCGTAATACGATAAGAAACGATATTTAGAGCATAACAACCAGTCCATAAGCATATTAATTTATAAAAACCTGTGTTTAATACATTGGAGGCGGCCTCGATGCCCGTTGTAACGTCTATTTTATTCCGTAAACAGTGTTATATTTAGTATTTTTACGCATATATCAATTTTTATAATATTTAATGAAGTTTTTCTATGGTAATGTACTAAAAATATTTAGAATTTATATGAGGATCCAACTCAGGAGTCAAGTACAAAATAAAATTGTTAACTCATTAGAAGTATTGAAATGTTTGTCAGCTCAGCCAATTATAAAAAATATATGTTTAGAATACATAACGATTCAACATTTTACATCCCACTGCTGGGCATAGGCCTGTTTATACACGTAGGAGAAGGATCGGAGCTTAATCCACCACGCTGCTTCACTGCGGGTTGGGGGATATTACCATACTACGAGTTAGAGTTTATTATCAGCTGTATATGAAAAGAACTGGAACCGACATCTTAAATAAACAGTCATCTATACCCAAGGTAGGAAACTTGATGCCCGTAACATCCCTCGTGTTTAAGATACACACAAACGATTATCCATTTCAATGGTAGGAAAATTGATACCTATACTTTAGCTAACAGCCTTCTGATATACCAATAGTATTTATAAGTATCTGCCTTATAAATTAAATAATAAATACTTGAAATAAAAACTATTTACGTTAACAACAAAATCTTTTAAAACCAAATTGCAATGAAATATTAATAAATAAATAAAAATTTCGTAAGAATATATAATTTAAATACTGCGGAACTTAAACATCGACATTATATTATATATATTTATATATGTGTATATAGTAAATATTCGCTTATTTCCCACCATAATGGAAGTGTTTATGTAAGTGTCGGTCCGCTAGGAAGCCGGCACTTGCTTCCTTCTACTCGATAATATGTACTTGCGACATTTTTACGATGCTGGCTTGATGAAGCGTAATGTTTTACATAATTATATGAACATATTTAAGTTATATATATTGATATAGTGGTAGACCTAATTATGTGTGATTTTGTTTAATATCCCTATATATACTAGTATTATAAAGCTGAAGAGTTTGTTTGAACGCGCTAATCTCAGAAACTACTGGTCCGATTTGAAAAATTATTTCAATGTTAGATAGCCCATTTATCGAGAAAGGCTATAGGCTATATCATCACTCTAAGACTAATAGGAGCGGAGTCCACGCGGACGAAGTCGCGGCTCGAAGCTAGTATGAAATAATATTAATCAAAGGATCGCCTTTAAAGATTTAACATGACATAAAACATGATTTGTTCCCGTTGGTTCCCGTTGATAGATGACTTAGTCTTTAAATTTAATTCGAATTTAGCTGAAAGTGTGTTCCCGTAAAAATCATACTCCATATATCGGTTTAATAATAGAGTTCTGAACAAAAAAAAAAACACGTGAATTTAAAACTATTTTTATATAATTGTGTTTGGTTGCAAACGAAAATAAACCGACTTCAATTACAGTGACAAGTAAAACGTAGGTAGATGAAAAAATAGTCAAGTAAATATGCATTATCAAATATTACTCTTAAAGTTGTCATCAAATCTCGATGAAATTTAAACGCGACCACATGATAAACATCGGCTTTCGATTTAATTAAAAATCAAATTTCAAATCAAAATCGGTACACCCAGTAAAAAGTTATGCGGATTTTGAGGGTTTCCCTCGATTTCTCTGGGATCCCATCATCAGATCCTGGTTTCCTTATCATGGTACCAAACTAGGGATATCTCCTTTCTAACGAAACAAGAATTATCAAAATCGGTTCATAAACGACGAAGTTATCCCCGAACATATATAACATATACGATCGAATTGAGTAACCTCCTTCTTTTTTTGAAGTCGATTAAAAAAGGTTAAAAACTAAACTAACAAATGACGTTTAGAATAATATCAATGTACCATTTACTTTTATATTTCTGATATGGTAAAGCAAAGCTAAAAATACTGGGCTATATACTGCTATAAAACCTTCTTCAAATCTTCTCCATTCTACGTGAAATTAGTGAAATGATCTGTGCTATTTTCGCACTATTGAAAACCATTAATACAAAATTAATTTATAAACTACTAGCTGCCCGGACAGACTACGTTCTGTCAAAAGTTATTAGTAAACATTATATAGTTTCTTTGTAGGCCTTAAGGAATATACAAAAAACAAATTAGCCGAATCGGTCGAGCCATTCTCGAGTTATGCGCTTAGCAATGTTCTTTTTTATTTATATAGATTATTGAAATAAACATACCTAATAATTTTGACAAGACACTTAATTTTCGTGAATTTTTTCACATTCACATTCGTAACTTTCGTGTGAAGCCGAACTGAGACTCTAGTAGAGACTAAATCACTATGCCTATATTATATGTTATTAACTATGTATGGGTTATGTGTGTATCTAAGACGTATGTCCTTGTACGCTTAAAAGGAATAACTTAAAACTAACAGGATGGCAAATACTTTAAAGAATATATTTTGCATGTATCCGGTCGTAGATAACATGTATTTATATTATGTTAATATTAACATTTTAACTCACAAAATAAAAAAAAAATATGTTTATTTTGCAATTTCCTATATTCTATATAAATAAAAATGAATGTTTCTAAACGCGTAACTCGAGAATGGCTCGACCAAATTAGTTAATTTATTTTTTGTATGTTCCGTAAGGCAAATGGAAGGTTTTAATACTAAAAAAAGAAATTTAAAAAAATTCAAATAAAAATTAGTTTTTACTATTAACTTTAGACAGAACGAAGACTGTCCGGGCAGCTAGTATTTAAATAAACATTTAGTTTATCCTTCTCCTACATGGAGAAAGAGGCCTATGTCCAGCAGTGGGATGTTACAGGCTGAATCGTGACGAAACATTGCGTTAATAATAATAATTTTATATTAAACAAAAAAACAAATTCTTCTATGACTTGACCGACTTGTGTATTTTTAGTAGAAATTGAATGTACGAATGTCAACATTGTTTTCAATTTGTAACCCAAGTTGTCATAGCAAAAAATATAAATAAAAGAGCTTTTAATAAACGTATTTAATATATACACACCGTCTGTAAAAGCTAGTACATATATCATTCCCGAATTCGAGGTGGAAATTGACTGAACAGACCCTAGAACAGAAAGCAGGTACCTACTAAGTGATTCAAAGTACGACCACGGTTTGGGGCAATATTATTATTGTTAAAAATAACATATAACCACACGGGCAACATCCTGTTTTTCATATAAATCATAGTGTCAATGATCGCGAAAGCAAAAAACCTATATCACATAAATTTATAAATATAATTTAAAAAAATCTAACACAAATATCTTGTTATACGTAAATCCTATTAAATATAACTATTTTATAACATTTTACATTTTAAATATTTCTATATCATTCAACGTTGCTTGTTTACAATAAATAATAAATCTTTAACCTGTGTAATATTTGCACGTCACGAGCAGAAACAAAGATCATGCAAAAAACTTGTGGAAAATCTTGCGTACTGAGACAAAACAATGCGCGCAGCATTGACCCACCACCTCGACTCTGTACAACAATAAATTACACTAAACGTTTCCTAGTGTTAGTGCTTATTACGTAGTTCAAAGGGTCAAATTTTAATAGAATTAATTATAAAAATAATTACGTATTACTTTAACAATATTATATTAACTGATACCAAGATTTTTCTTGACGTTGATTTTCTTAACGTATCTACGTTGGCGCAACGGTCACGGCACTTGTTTATGACTGCTACTTTGTGTCTTTTTTTTTTAAAGTGTAACTTCTTTAGGCCCATGAGGGTAAAATTTTTACGGATGAAACGGCAACGTTCTTGTTGATGGCGCTGGAACGGAAATCTAAAGCTTTAGATTTGTATAAATATAAACGAGACTTAAAAATTTGTTTGCCACAGAAGTTTCACTTCTGACGTGTGTACTTTGTACGCACGTACTTTTTTTTTGTTGCGGGTTAAATCCTCGCACATGGTAACATTTGTATTGGCCATTCTGATGTTTTCCGTGGTCTTGGCGTTTGTGCTTGGGTATTGTGTTGTGCTTGTGTATTGTGTGTTTCTGGAGTTCAGGAGTTAATCCAAGTGGGGATCGTTAAGTGAGGTGTTTACGTTTATTAATTTTATTTTTGGAAAATAATTGAAACAAGCTGTGGATGTTTTTGGGTTAAACTTCTGAGTTGGTGGAACTTATTTTTGTTTAAAGTAATAATAATACTAACTAAACCAATGTTCAAAGACTGAGTTACCTTACCAAATCAATGTCTCTAATTTATTAAACGTTTTTTCTTTAAAGGTGCCATGAAAAGAAGCAATTTACTGAGAAGAATTGAGTTAGAATACTGGGTATTTTGATACATAAACAATAACAGCTAAAATATTTTTTTTGTAAATATATATGAGAATGTTACTGTAATAACAACATCACGAAATCCTCACGCAATGTAAAATATCCTTAACTTGATCAGTCACGCGTTAGTTATATTTAGAAATCCGTTCTAATTGATATAACAAATAATTTTTTTGCGAGGTAATATTTAAAATACTTAGCGTACATAATTTTCGGTGATTCATTTTTATTTATACCTATAGATAGATAGCATATTGTATATTAATGAATAAAATAATTGTGTTTGCTCGCAAACGAAAAAAAAACCGACTTCAATTACATCGACAAGTAATATAACGTAGATCGACGAAAGAATAGTCAAGCAACTACGCGTTATTAAAGATTACTCAAAAAGTAGTTATCAGATCTCGATAAAATTTATATGTGACCACATGATAAACATCAGCTTTCGATTAAATTAAAAATTATCAAAATCAGTACATCCAGTAAAAAGTTATTACGGATTTTCGAGAGTTTCCCTCGATTCCTCTGGGATCCCATCATCAGATCCTAGTTTCCTTATCACGGTACCAAACTAGGAATATCCCCTTTCGAACAAAAAAAGAATTATCAAAATCGGTATATCCAGTAGAAAGTTATGTGGTATAATACAACGTAGGTCGACGAAAAAAGCGTCAAGTAAAAACACATTATTAGATATAACTCGAAAAGTAGTTGTTAGATCTCAAATAAATTTAAATGGGACCAATTGGCACACACCACCTTTCGATTAAAACAAAATTTGTCGAAATCGGTCCACACGGGCAAAAGTTCTGATGTAACATACATAAAAAAAAAAAAAAAAAAAAAAAAAAAAAAAAATACAGTCGAATTGAGAACCTCCTCCTTTTTTGGAAGTCGGTTAAAAAAACGAGAACGAGACCACACGACTGAAGTAAAACTTCTGTAGGAATAGACCTGCACAATAGTCCTGCACTGTCTTAGACATACGAAACGTAACTAGCTATGAGAGAAAGAGAGAAAGAAAATGTCTACTTGCACTTCTCTCTTGCTCCGTTCGCCTCACCCGATCACACTTTTCGTAACGCTCTCGTCACGCATTCACCATCCTCCCAAGTCAAGCGTGCGAAAAGATGTTTTACTTAAAAAATATTGACTGTTAACAATCGAATGCTCCCACGTTAGAGGTACGTGCTGAATAAAATGCATATGCAACGTTCGTGCATACAATGCTTGAATCACCGTCCAGGCATGTCGTGTGTAAATTTATATCATCCTTTGTCTGTCCGTCTGTCGTGTGATATATAACTTTACACATTTGTGATGGTATTACTTATTTATTTCTTAATCGTAAGTTTTCTACTTAATAGTATATGTAGTATATATCTATATAAATATCAAATAAACTAGTATTCAAACTTGTAAATAAAATGATACATAAACGCACAGTACATATATCTAAAAATGCAAAAATTCCGAAAACGCATAACTTTCTTTTTGGAGAGGCTGTATTAAATATTCTGATAAGCATGTTTTAACATACTACTCGTATATACCTATGATCAAAGATCCAAGTCTTTGTTTAACCTTGATTGTACTATACACTACATTATTATGTAAGTTTTGAAGTTACTCGTACCAACCCCTACCGTACTGAAACCTCTCTAATAAGCCTTCATATCTCACCACATTACTGTACCACATAGAACAATCGAACACTTTTACTCACATATATTTCTTCTTATCATGGTCATATTCACACTACGTGATAAAAATACCGACGCCTACACCGATAAGCTCTTGTTCCGAGACGTGACACTTATAACCGATAAAATTCGCATCAGCAATTCTTTAATCAGCCATTCACGAGACGCTAGTTGCACAAATGGATATTACGACAAAATGTCGCAGATGATACTTTATATGATGATACATTTGGGTTACTATGTTAGCGATCGCTAAATTTATTAAGGTAGGTACAGCATACGGAAAGTACTACAGTCTTTACTTGCGATTATGGACCCTGGAGATTCTGAAATCGTTAGGTTTTCCGAAGCAACGGCGTAGATAATATATATTTATTCGATCCTCACTTGTGACAATTATTTGTATGATGTATTTTGTAAGTTGTACAGATGTTTTTCGTGGTCTTGGCGTTTTTGTTGTCTGTGTTTCGTTAGAATGTTTCCCTAAGTGTGAGACGTTTGTCATTTTATTTATTGAAGTAAAACTTCTATAAGCATGCTTGACTTGAGCAGTAAGCTGGCGAATGTGTGACAAGAGCGTTACGGAAAGTGTAATCGGGCGAGGTGAGCGGAAGATATATAGATTGAGCTACAGAATTTTTACTTCAGTCAGTGTGGTATAAAGCACACTCGTTTTTTTATTTGTTGAGAGTTGGATCGTAGGCATTCAAGGTCGCCTTTTTTACAATCGCAGTAAGATTCAAATTATTTGATTTTAAAATACTTCACCTCAAAAAGCGCTTTAAGGCGTAAAATTTTTAGTAGCTTTTTGTAGAGTCGGGATGTGTCGTTTTGAAGTTGAGTTAGTATCCTCTTTACTTTATTATTAAGTAATTGCAATGACAATGTGATCAAATCATGACAGACGAAGTCGTCAGCTAGTATTCTAATAAATGCTATACAGATAAATTAGAATAAGACGACTGTGTTATCGTGAATAGCGACTTTAACGGGCTTAGGTTACAGACTTCTTGGTGGTTTGTCATTTGTTAAATTCTCGTAATAAATTATACAGACTGTTAGTCGTGGCTTGGATATTTCTTTGTCATAAACACCAAAAGTTTAATTATTTTCTCAGTTGATTTTAGTAATAAATTGCTAAAATATAAAAACAATATTTGTTTTAGGAAAAATATTAGTGAAATCGATATTTATAATTTTTTAAATTATGCTACGAATTATTATGGCGAAGACTAAAAACCAGATTTTACTAATTATTATACACAAACGCTTATGAGTCAAGTGTTTTTGTTCGTTTTACACATTTTTCATTCATCATATGATAGAAAAGATTTCTTAAAATATTTTAATATTAAGTAACATAACCAAATAAAAGATTTGTTCGTTTGTATTTTATTTATTTTTATTTGAGAAACAAACAGTGCACTATTACACAAAAAATAAGAGACAAAAACAAGATATCGCCCAAACCAGTCCACTGATAACTAATAAAAACAGGAAGCAGAAAGAAAAATGATATGAATTTAGAGAATTAAAACAAGAATTTATTAGAATATAAAACAACTACATACAAAAATAAAACTCATGCAATTAAACCAAAAAGCTGGGCTGTGACTACGTTGAAGGAATTCAATTAATTAATTTAACAATTGATTGATTCCTATATAATTATCAAATTAAAGTATTGACCTGACTTTAATAGTTCTCACAGCATCAGAAAACTACAGTATTAATTAATTCTGAAACGAAGTTTAACTTAATCTCTAATTATACTGAATATGTTCAATATAAATAATAATGTACAACAGCCTGGAATGTGTATTATTATTATTATATACTTTATTGCACTAAAAAAATAATATACAGAAAATTACACGTAAAGTTGATGGCAAAGGTGGACTTATCCCTAGAAGAGATTTCTTCCAGTCACTACCCCTATTAAGAGATCTCTTCCAGTCAACCAATGGTCATGAGAGAGAGTGTCATATAGCGGGGGACACAGTGCAAGGAATAACAACGTCATGAAAATAGCTATATAACTGTAATATATCTATACAAATAAATGCAATTAGAATGTACGTTTGTTATAATAAAATAACCGCTTTTTATTAAATGCATATGGATGTATACACGGTACATATACGTAAGTAACAATTTTTACAATTTTTGTCTGTCTGTTTGTTCCGGCTAATCTCTGAAACGGTTGGACTGATTTTGACGGGACTTTCACTGGCAGATAGCTGATGTCATAAGGAGTAACTTAGGCTACTTTTGTTTTAGAAATTTATTTATTTTATAACTCCGCGAACTGAAGAATAACTTTTTTGTTAAATTCCACGCGGACGAAGTCGCGGACACAACTAGTTACTATATATTACTGTCAGAGAAACTCGTAACACGATCCCAAAAAAATCAAAAATAACTATCGAACAGGTTTCAAAATCACATTCGACTTGTCATATTACAAATAATTTTTTTTATCACCGTTAAAAGTTAAGCTACAACCGATTTCATAAAAAAAAACTATGTTTTATTATAAAATCGGTAAATAGTACATGAAAGGCTGTCACCACTGCGGGAACGCGTCATCAAATACCGGTTATTTGATAGTACAAAATCCCTAGTTAATATTATAAAATAATGTAAGTTTGTTTGTTACGCTTTCACGCGAAAATTACTTAACGGATCATCATAAAACTTTGTACACGTGTACTTGGAGGTATTGGAAGTAACAAAGGATACTTTTTATTTTAAAAAAATTAAATGCGAGCGAAGCTACGGGTAAAAGCTAGTCATTTATAATTTGTAGTTTACGTCTTAACAATCTCGTAGACTGAAGCGAATGCATAACGCTTCTTACAATACAATATTCTTCCTGCTTCCCATTGCGCGACACACTTCTTGTATGTCTATTTGTGTGTTACGAAATACAACGTAATCAATGCCCGTTTTCCTTAGCGCTTTATTTTAATGGTTTATGGTTCAAGTTGAATTATAGTATTTTTTTTTTTCATTTTAATGACACAGAATTACAGGTTTTGTAAAATTATTTATTTTTGAAGTAAAACTTCTTTACACCCGCTTGATTTGGGGAGTAAGCTGGTAAATGCGTGACTAGAGCGTTACGAAAAGTGTGAACGGGCGAGGCGAACGGAGCAAGACAGAGAGGTGCGAGGATACCTTTTCTTTCTCTCTTTCACTCATTGCTACTTACGTTTTGTATATCTAAGACACAGTGCAGACCTATTGATGTGCAGACCTATTGATGTGCAGGCCTATTGCTAAAGAAGTTTTACTTCAGTCGTGTGGTCTAAAGAACACTCGTGTTTTTGTAATGAAAAACTATAAAGCTGGTAACGCTCCATGTCATGTAACAGGGACCCTTTCGCACTACTTTGACCCCTCGTAACAAACCTACAACTCGTAAACTATTTAATCTACATACAGCAAGTGTGGTACTTTTATTAAACCCACCTTTTAAAGAATTTAAAATTTCGTTAATTTAGTTCCAACGGTTACTGACATACTAACATTTATCTTGGAAACTTATTTACATGGAAACATAACTGCGAAATTGCCGTATTCACTGCATTAATACATTCATATTTCATACAAAAATCACATGACATTTAACAGACTTATTTTATTTACTAGTTTTTACCCGCGGATTCACTCGCACCAATTTTTTATTTTCAATAAAAAATATCCTATGTTACTTCTAATACATCCAAGAATATGTCTACAAAGTTTCATAATGATCGGATAAGTAGTTTTCACGTGAAAACGTAACAAACAAACTTACGATCACATTTATAATATTAGTAGGGATTTATTTACGAAAGGGACGTATTATTACAAAACACATAATCAAGACTAATGTGAATTCCGAAGCGATTGTTTAACGATTTATACAATTACAGCCACAATTATAAAATTGCTGTTATTTCGCTAAACGGCTACGGGTGTGGGTATAGCTTTATGAATACGCAATTTATAAAGGCGCGGTATCTAGGGCTAACAAGTGTATAGAGAGTGATTAATCGAACAAAACATATATTAAGAAAATAATTTTACATACGATGATAATTACTTCGGGAAATTAAATTAACTGCGGGAAAGGGGTGTTATTACATTCCATTTCTTTCATGTAATACAAATATGAATGGCTTCCGCAAAACTACTACAGGGTCAATTAGTAAGGGAGTATGAAACATGATTGTGTCCGATAAAGATTATTATTAAAAAATACAATAATTTCTGCAGAATAATTTCTTCTAAGAGTGGCTTAGTAAGCCATCAAGATGAATTTTAATTTTTAAATTATTTACATCTATACTAATATAATAAAGCTGAATAGTTTGTTTTTTTGAACGCACAAATCACAGGGGCGTCTTCGGTGCGACAAAGCCAGTACTGCGGTCACCAACCCGCCTGCCCAGCGTGGTGACTATGGGCAAAACACATGAGTTCACGTTATTTTTGGCGTGAACTTGTGGAGGCCTATGTCCAGCAGTGGACTGTATAGGCTGTTATGATGAAATCACAGGGGCTCTTTTTGTTTTCGATAGTTCTGTGGGATATCCATACATATACAAACTTTTTTATATCAGAATAATAATCAAACCTCGTTTGTAAATATAGTATATGTGGTTCAATTTAATGACTCTCGGTTGTAAGCACGCTGCATTTATCACTCTGGCAACTGAACACGTGTATATAGATAATAGTTTAATATACTCATTAAAATGATAGGGTTAAGGTCGAACTATTATGTTACAAAGATGCATGTTTCTTAAAATCACCACTTACACACTCTTACCACGTGGATAGTGAGTCCGCGTTTTTATTTAGAGAAATATGTTTTAACTATTCGGTTTAAATTAAATTGAAAACAAATATTTTAAGTACTTGAATACGTCAAAGACATGTCATTTCCGAATGTCCGCCATTTTTAATTTATAGTCTATGACTTCAACCACTATTTAATTACTTTTTTATCTGTATCATATGTTTAACTACAAAAATTTTATTATATTTAAAAATTAAGATTCTAATACACTTTATCGTACACCAAAAACAGAAATGATACATATCAAAGAAAGAAAAAATATTAACAATATATTCATTAGGTACAAAGGGCGGCCTTATCGCTAAAAAGCGATCTCTTCCAGGCAACCTTAGGGCAAAGGAAATGGTCTAGCGTCAGCATAGGTGTACAAGTTACAACAAATTTATTATAAATATTCAAATAATTAAACATATACATACATACATACATACTGACATCTGTACGTATATACCCACGTACATGCATACATACATATATATAAATAATATATACATTATAATTATGAATTATTTGTTCATTGTTGAGTTTGAAGAAAAAGCTATACAAATAATATATATATATATATATATATATACGTATCTCCAAGTATATGTTAAATTTGTAACACCTAAGGAGTTTTTATGTGATAAAAACTGTAATGAAAAAACCTATATTATAAATTTTATTATCTTGACCATAATTATGAATAATATAGAAAAATCCATTTAGGTTATTTACTGCTCTCATGTAATTAGGTTTAAAAAAGCAATTTTTTTATCAAGTTTTTATTAGGAAAACATGAAAAAGTTTGAATGGGTTTTTTCAAACATTCACGCTTCTGGGTCACGTGTTAAAAAAATTCAAGATTGCGCGTTTTTTTTTTAATTCTTAAAACTCTGTTGAGTATTATGTATTCGTGGTGCACAATAAAATATTAAAGAATAAATAAATATGTACCGAATTTGCATGCACAATTACGTTTTTAGGACTAAGCATTTTACGTAATTTTAACGATTTAGTATGTATTTAAGAACATTAAATTCTGTCAATAAATATACAAGATTACATTGAAAATATCCGAATGAGCGGTATTTTGATCGTTTTGGCTAATCTCAGACACAATTGCACTCATTTGGACAATTATTTTACCATTTACAACGCACCTTATACTAGATGACAAATATACAAACATCAAAACTAAATGCGAAAGAAATATGTATTTTTTTATATATTTTTTTTACTATTGTTAGGTACCATTTTTAAGATTTTTGTGATTTTTATTTCGACGTATACCTACAATATCAACGCTATTGAGAAAAACAATATTAACAATACTATCATATTAATCAAATCATTAAGAATGCGAGGGTAGTTGACGAAAAAGTGATGCATTGCTTATTCTTTTATAACATACTAGCGACCTCTGTCCGTACACATTTTTACACGATAAGTAATCTCCAACATATCATATACTAAAACCTTTGTCGAAACACTCTGCATCGTATGCTATAAGTATTATTCCGATTGATAAAGTAGTTTTCGCAGTATAATCGAACAAAAAAACTGGCTCTTCATTTTTTTGTATATATATATATAGGTAGATTCAAATGTGTAAAAACTCGCTTTATTATTTGTAACATCGCACGTCAAAACACGACAATAAGAGAAAATAATTAAAGTAGGAGAAGTTTGTTTGATTGGTAGGTTAAGCTCAAAGATTCAACAGAAAATTTCAAGCGCTGATGATGCTACCAATTACACGGCTTTCTACACTTATCGAAATGACAGTCACCTTCAAGATGTGATTACGTTCGCAGATGCGTTATGTTATGTCTTACAATTTGTATTTATCTCATACAGAATTAAATTTTGTAATATACTATTTTAACAGAATAATTTACAAAAAAAAGACTTAATTAAAAATTAAAAATAAGACTAATGGTCGTTTTCAGTAATCTCAATCAGTTTCGCAGGAAGTTTCCTGTTCAAAATATGGAGCAGCCCGCCTGGGGTAGTACTTCGGCCTTACTGAATATCACAGCTAAATAATACTGCTTTCAAGCAGTATTGTGTTTCTGTTGGTGAATAAGGTGACCAGAGCTCCTGGGGGATTGGGTATAGGGTCGGCAACGCGCTTGCAATGCTTATGGTGTTGCAGATGTCTATAAGCTACAGTAATCGCTTACCATCAGATGAGCCATACCCTTGTACGGCTTGTATCTATCTCTGGTATTGCCTACTACCAATGGTTTTTTGACATATGATCGACCACGATTCAGCCTGTAACATTCCACAGCTGGGAATACGCATCTTTCTCCGTGTAGGAATTCAATAACAATACATTTTTAGTACAAAAATCAATTTTAACATAGTCACAAATTCAACATTCAATTATAAAGAATGTTAAAACATACGTACACATACATGTTAAAAACAAATCCAGCACGAATCGTTACATCTGTTACCGCATCGGAGAAACAAAAAAAAAACTAGACTAATTTTAATAGTTTCACAGTTATTGCACTTAAATTATAATACTCGTATCTTTAACTGTATAATATTGCTATTTATAATTAAAATCATCTTGTGACACACTTTCTTTGTGAAGGTAAATGAGGTCGACGTACTTTAAAACCCAGAATATTAACTGTTTCTTAACTTTGTAATCGGAATTAGACATTTTGAAATAAGACTTTTTTTTTTTTTTTTCTTTATTAAAGAGCTTTGCCGCTACTGCGACTATGTCGCTCTGTTATTATACATTTATGTTAATACAATTACATGATTGATTGAACTTCATCGACCAATTTATATAATTTCTTTGCCGAAATAGATTCTGGTTTTGTCAATATACTATTACATTCTCCAACATTCGTATAAAACAGTTTATATGGGAAAAATTGGCGTCTTCTGGTTTCGTTCTTAACACATTCCATTAATATATGATAGGCATCCTCTACTACTCCACAAACTGAACAATTAGGGTGTGGAGTTATACCCATCAAATGGCCAAATTTATTGAATGGAATATGTCCAGACCGCAACCGTAAAGCGGTGACAACGTCTTTTCTGTTCAATAACACTGTGTCTATCCAAGGTATATTGGGTGGGTGAGGTTGTATGGTCCGGTACCAGATGCCTTTGTCTTTCGACCTTTTATCAAAATATTCTCTCCACAAATCAATGCATTTATTTTTAACTATGTGTAAACACTCGGAAAAAATAGGCCTAACAATCATTTCTATACCATCGCAAGCGCCATACTTTGCTAGAGTATCCGCCATATCGTTACCTAATAGGTCAATATGAGATGGAATCCATTGCAAAAAAACTGTTTTAGACTGTTCTCTTAAACTACATATTTGTTTTAAAATTCTGTACGCTACGGGAGTACTTCTAGCGTTAGATGTACATCGAGCTACATGTTGAAGAGCGCACTTAGAGTCTGAGAAAATAACAAATTTGTCGTAATCAATGGAGGATACATATGATAAAGCTTCAGAAACAGCCAATAGCTCAGCGTGCATGATAGAAATATTACTACTAATTTTAAAGTAAATTGAATCTGAAGATTCGGCATCAAAAAATGCTGCACCTATGTGTAGGCCATCCTTAGAACCGTCAGTGAAAATTTTGTAAAATCCGTTATACTGTTCGTCAATAAAGTTCTTACAGTGGTTATTTAAATATGATGTACTATAGTTTCTTTTAGGTTTATTAATATTCATTATATCTATTTTAATTAAATTTGCTATTTGAATATTGTTCGGCCACGTATCAAGTGAGAAGATATCCAAAGATTTACTTTTATTGACCTCAACATTTTTTAAAATATCGTAGACCTCTATTAACAACGGTTTACGCTTTCTTTTCCACGAAGTAACTAAATTTGAAGATATAAATTTGTCTAATATTTGTATGAGTGAGCTATTGGTCATAGACATCGATTTCAATAAAAATTTACCCGCTAAATAAAATCTTCTGAAACAAAGAGGTTGTATACACAAATCTGATTCCATTACGTGAGATGGTGTACTCCTAATGTACCCACCAATTATTCGCAAAGCTCTGTTTTGCATCCTATCTAATTTAATCAAATGAGCTACACTGCTATCGTTATAAACAAAACAGGCATAATCTATTCGGCTTCGTATAACAGACAAATATAAGCGTCTTAAATGTTTTGGATGAACACCCCATCCATAGCCAGCCAAAACTTTAAAAATGTTAAGAAAATTCGAAATCTTGTTACATAAATCATTAATATGTTTGCCCCACCTTAGCGATCTATCTAACCATACTCCCAAATACTTTGCATGATGTACTACGGACAGTGTGGAACCGTTGACGATAATGTTTACTGGATATCTATTAAGTCCCTTTTTAAACACACAAACTTTACTTTTGGACGACGAAATGTTCAACCCTAAATTACCTACCATAACGACAAATTCATCAACTGCCGCTTGAAGTTCTCTCTCAGCCTCACCAACACTTTGTCTCGTAACATATAAAACAAAATCGTCAGCATATTGAGAGATATGAACATAGTTATTCATTACTTCACATATATTTCTTGTTGCAATATTGAAAAGCAATGGAGATAATGGATCTCCTTGGGCTATACCCTGGCTAGTCTTACGAGAAATCGTTACATTGTTAGTTCTTATTTTAAGGAATCTTTTAGACAAAAAGCTCCATAAATAACGACAAAACTTTGTGCCTACACCCAAATTATCTAAAATGCGCAGCAATGAATAAATATCAATATTATTATAGGCATTGTCAATATCCATGAAGCAGCCAACAGTTACATAATTATTACAAAAACCGTTTTGAATTCTAGACACAAGTACACTAAGGCTATCAACTGCAGACCGCGATTTTCTAAATCCTACGGTGTCTGGAGAGAAAAGGCCGTTTCTTTCAACAAACCATTCTAACCTTTTATTAATAATTGAATGAAGAATTTTACATAAACACGAAATTAGGGAAATTGGCCGAAAAGTATCTGAATAAGAACCTTGCTTAGGAATAGGAACAATTGAAATATCACGCCACTGATAGGGTATAACATTTGATATAAAAATTCTATTATAAAGATCAAGTAGTATAGTTTTAGCTATTACTGGTAAGCATTTAATCATAGAAAATGAAATATTGTCGTACCCTGGTGCAGTATCATTAGGTTTAATACATGCTTCTAACTCATGTAACGAAATTTCACGTTCCAAATCGTAATTAAATGAAGTAAAGTTTGGTGAATTTCGGCAAGTAAAATCAGGACATAAACTATGTAATAATTTATTAACATTCTCTTCACTGATCATGGATCTTTGAATTTTATATCCTTTAATCCACTTCATTCGGTTCCACACTTCCGAAGTTGTTGACAATCCGTGTAAAGATGAACAAAATTTTCTCCATGCCGCACACTGGGCAATTCTAATAAGCTTCAAGGAATGTTTTATTTTATCGTTTAGAATATCTTAATTACGTGGAGTAGGGTTACGACGAAAATTTCTTAATGCCAACCGACGAATAGCTACGGCTTTTGAAAGCTCTGGAGTCCAGTAGGGTTTTGGAATGAATTTACTGTGTGGGGTAAGACAAACTTTAATGTAGGGAATATATTTGTCTGCAGCCTCGTTCACATAGCCAATAAATAAATCGTAATCTTTTTGAATATCATGAGTAAAATTAAATCCAATAAAAAGAGATTCTAAATATGTTCGATAACCAACCCAGTCAGCGCGTTTGAAATTACGTTTCTTTAAATGATTTAACTCACAATGTATTGTAGTATTTAATTTAATAATAAGATGATCACTGCCCAGTGATTCATTCGAAACTAACCAAGAAAAATCCATAGAAATATCTGATGTTATTAAAGTTAAGTCGGGTGATGACTTGCGTAAAATATTTTCATTTAGTTGAAGTCGAGTAGGGCTACCGTCATTGAGAAGGACAAGATTAGTTTCAAGTAATGAATCATGAATTTGCGTACCTCTAGTATCCGTTTTAACAGACCAGCTTGAATGGTGTCCATTAAAATCACCCATCAATATTGATTTCATGTTAACTAAAGAAAATAAGACTTCTTGACGCACGCTTGGATTCGGGAGTAAGATGGTGAATGCGTTACGAGAGCGTTGCGAAAATTATGCGAGGCGAACGGAGCAAGAGAGTGACGTGCGAGCACACATTTTCTTTAACTTTTTCGCTCATAGACAAATGGAAACGTAATTACGTTTCGTATATCTAAAACAGTGCCTATTGTGCAAAAATTTGACTTCAACCGTGAGGTGTAAGGCACACTCGTTTTTTATATATTAAAAAAGATACGAGAATATAAGATAATATAGTACAATAAAGTAGGTTCAAATGCAACGTGTATGACAATTGTTTTCATACTTCAAATACAATCGAATAAAAATAGCTTTATAAAAATAGTTCTTTTATCTGTTTTACTTACACGTAATACTCCAGTCTCTTAACGATATTACGTGTAAGAATGTAAGTAATATCTAGATTGAATTGAGCGTATCTGGAGAATATTTATTTATTCATCGGTTTAAGGTGCCCAAGTTACGTGTGACAGAAAACACAGAATCCTAAAAAGCAACTCGGCTGCCCAATTTGTCTGAGTCTGATATTAGCCTCTAGCTGGTGTGTTGTTGATCTTTACAGCTGATTTTGTATTAGACTTAAGACAGTTCTCAAAATTCAGATTGGAAAAGATTTAAATGCTCTCGAATCAAAGCGATCAGAGATAGAGTGTAATAGAGAAACCTTTTCAACGGTGAACATTTGAAGCGATTCGGCCAAACTATACCCATCCAGTTTATTCTGAAAAAGTTAGAGCACAGATCTCATAAATTTATGCCTACATCACACGCACGAACACATACAAACCGTCACGTAACAAAACTCAACAAAGATCAAGACAAGAAAAAAAATATGTAACGAAATGATTAAGACTCGCCAAAATATTCACTTTCTAGTCGAACGGAAGAAGTCGGACCAGTCGAGATCATGACCCACATAACTTGCGCAAGCGCCGAAATCAACGTAATACGACATAATGACGATTGCGTCACATGACGGACAATTAACTACCTTACTTATACTTATTGTAGGAAGAATAATATTTAATAGGAAGCAATTGGTAAGCAAATTATTGTATATAAGCAACCTTGCGCTCGTTATTATAGAGCTGCTTTTTGAGTGATTGGTGTGTAATAAGATTAATTTTAAGGGTATATTAGTTTATCAATTAGTTTATACTAATTGTGTTAAATTATTTTTTTTTGGGGTTTTAACAAATATTTGTGACATTGTAGGAATTTTCGAAGTAAAACTTCTTTAGCACGCTTGACTTGTGTGATCGGGCGAGAGGGAGACATAAGTCAGATGGAGCTAAAGAAGTTTTACTTCAGTCGTGTGGTCTAAAACGCACTTGTTTTTTTTTTCATTTACATACATTTTTCATCTTTACAATGAAACGGATTAGACCCAGCGGTCGGACGAAATCTTGTATCAACTTAAATTGTAGTAGAAAAAAATTACGATACCTCTGCGCCTATATTACGCATTAAACATAAATAAGTAAATTTAAAATTAATTTATAATATTACAACTATTTACGTCCCACCGGGATAGTAATAGCTTTTAATTAATGCTATCTTACAAAATTTTAATAACAGGATAAACTAAACCAAAAGCAGCGAATGGTAGAAAGGAAGCCTCATTTTATATAATTATGTATCGGACTAAATTATAATCACACATGCAATAAATATTTAAAAACCGCACCGAACGTGAACCGAGGCCGTCGTATGTGGGTAAGTGTGTCCCTTACATAATGCAACGTTGGACCAACGTTTGTTAACAAAGCCAAACTTAGCACCAACACGTGCTAAAATCACATCCGCTGTCGATGACGCGTCCTTGATGAGAGAGTCAATTGTAATCGGATTAACATATTGTATTGAAGATCATAATGATCAATCACTGAACTTTTTTTATTAACAAGGGCTCAAACGAGTAGACGTTTTGAGTGACCGTTTGATGTTAAACGGTTTCCATCGCCCGATATTTGTGACTTTAGAAGAGTCACGGGTGCACGGGGAACTGAAACTTGAACTTTATACCTGTTGCGTCTTTATATTTAACTAATTTCCTCAAAAAAAATCATTAATGTAACAGAAAATCTTTCTTTTTTCGATTTTATATCTATTTAATCATTATATAAAGCCTATTTCCTGATAAGCTTTAGGTTATGTCCGAGTTAATCACAATTGAAAGCGGTACGATTATGAAAGCGTAACATAAAACCAAAGTTACTTTCGTATTCATAATAAGCACAGCGTAGAAGTTTGCAGTCCAACACTTTTGAAGTTTCGTGAAATGATGCTTTGTCATTTAGGACTTAGTTTAAGTTTACCAAGTATGAAATATTTTTGACCAACTTCAAAAATGAGAATGTTGTCAATTCGGTTGATTTTTTTTAGGTATGTACACCGATTACGCCGAGATTTCTGATCCAATTTACGTGATTATTTTTTTATACGGAATAGCTGCCATTTGGTTCCATAATATATAAGTAATAATAATATATAATCCTTATAAGTAAATAAATAAATAAATAAATAAAAATTTAATTGCGTTTGGCTCGAAAGTTTCTGCTCTATGCTCCATCTACATTAATTAAATTGGTCGATGTCATTCTAACGATACTTTGTTTATATGTACACCGATTACTTAAAGATTTCTGCCATTTTCGCCTAAATAAATTTGACCTAATAACTTTCATTTTACGAGCAGTGTCGGTTCCAAGCCAAATGTAACACTTGCCGTGACGTCGTCTAGACCTAGAACAAAATAGCCCAAGCGTAGTAGGGATTTCATTGCAATAATTTACCAGTGTTCATTTGAGCTGTTTATAATATTAAGTTTCATTTTGTGTAGGGCCTGAACTGTGTTACTTTTGGCTTGGTGTCGACTTTAAGCCTTATTAGTAGATAGCACATACAAATAATAGTATTTTACTAAAGGTAGTAAGTAGCACAAGACGTGTTTCAAATTAAATCTTTATAAGTTATTTTTTTCTTTTTAGTTTATGGAGTTGATTTTTTTAACCGCAGTTTATTTATTTATACATATTTTTAATAATTCGGCTTCAGCATTTGGGGGTAATAATAAAAGTTCTACATAGTTCACTTCTATCGTGCAATATCACTCTATCTGACCATAGATAGATGGAGTAGTGGTTCTTTATAGGCTGATTGTGGATTCAAATTTGTCACGTAACAAATCGTACGGCTATATTAATTTTTAGAAATATGATTTATTGATAAATTCGCGAATCTAAGTATTCATAATAGAGCTACTATTAATACTACTATGTGTTGAGATGTGTACTTTGCACACATACATTTTTATTTTCATAAACCAATTCGATTCGTGGAAGGCAAAAAAGAAATTATACGCTCAAAATCTGCCATAGCTCATATTACTTTAATATTATGACCATTCTATTACACCTAAAAACATACCTATCAAATAAACTTACAATGTAATCAATAAAACAACAATTTACACAAACAGCGAATTTATGACGTAATTAAAGATTGCGACACCGTTTAGCACCGGCGACCATCTTCCGATAGTTATAGGTCGCACGAAATTTCACCGGCCTTCGGTATTGCGGCACACTACTATTCGCAACGTTGCGATATTTACGCAGGTATAATTAATTTTTATTTATCTGATACATATAGTGTTTGATACGCTACGCGTGTTTTAGTAAACGTCCTTGTATAGAATTGAAGTTGATTTACAACTGGAATTCAAAAAATGATTCGTTATTTCGAAATATTCAATTTCGAACATGTGTTTTACATAACAATAACAAATTGTTATATATAACATTTGAAAATAGAAACCGAGCGCGTGATATTTGGTTCTAATCTAAGTGTATTTATGTGCGTCGTAGAGCACGTAACCGAGTTAGTTTTCATTATAGGCACCATATAACAGTCGTCAATCAAGGTAGAGAAAAATCTGCAAACCCATAGCTGAGTAGAATAGTGGAACAGTTCTACGTTGTAACCTTTCTCTATTATAAAGAGTATGTCTTCGACCACCTGCGGTATCTCTACATTAATTTCAGTTCAATACAACACGCTTTAATTCAAGTGCAAATTCATATAATGTTTTATTAGGTTTTGCATGATTGCAAAAACTATCAGTGTTCCTCTACTATATTATGCATGTATTATACATATAAACCTTTCTCTGGAATTGCTCTATTTACTAAAGAAAACCGCATCAAAATCCGTTGCGTAGTTTTAAAAATCTAAGCATACAGACAGCGAGAAGAGACTTATTTTATACTATGTAGTGATTAGAATTAATGACTTTTAACAATCCCAAAAAAGTATGGAAGATTTTGCCAATGTCACGAAGTAGAGAAGTTGATTGATTGGAGCTCAATAAATGCATTGAATTATAAGCAAGAATGATAAACAAGATTTGTGCGTGATTAGCGTCAATGTCAAAGTTGCCATTTTGTTATTTTCATTATAATCTGCAATTGAGGAATAAGTTTTTGTTTCGCTTTCAATTTAAATGATTTCCCGTAAACAATCGATTTAGAATATTAAGTAAATATAACTAAATGTAAGTATAATTGTGTTTGCTAGCAAATGAAAAAAAAAATGACTTCAATCACATCGACGTATAACTATATATAATAGGACGCAGTTATACGAAAACAATTAACAAACGCACTAGTCGCCACCACGATTTTCAAAGATTCCCTTCGATTTCTTGAGAGAGATGCCATCATCAGAACGTGGTTTCCTTATCATGGTACCACCTTTGGGATATCTCCTTTCCTACAAATATATATATATATATATATATATATATATATATATATATATATATATATATATATATATATATACGGTCGAATCGTAAAACCTCCTCCTTTTTTGAAGTCGGTTAAAAATATGAAACTTGACTTGTTATATAATTTTAGACATTCTTATGTACGCCATACACAGTTACCTACTCGTATTGTATTTCAGTCTCTACTCAAGACACAATCCGGTTTCACTCGAAAGTTACAAATAAAAATACAATAAATATTTAGCGAAATTATTAGGTTTGTTTATTTTACAATAGTTCAATCTTTTATTTTGATATTAATGGCTTTCATTGGTGCCAACACAGCATAGCTGATTTCGCCGATGTCACGTAAATAGAGGAGGTACTAAGAAGATTTACCGGTACGGTCGAGGTTACAACCTTGATAGAATTTTGAAGGTCGTAAAAATTGAATGTATTTCTTATTTATCTCTTCATCTAGAACCAATATTGTATACATTCTTGTAACGAATGTAGAGACGTTAAAAGAGCCAACAGTTTTAGGCTATTTAGTTCAAATTTATGTTAAAATAAAAGTAAATTAATAATGATGAGAACATTAATATTCGCCTCAGCTACACGGACGGACACTGTAATGCTAATATCGGCACATGTGGACCTTGAGATATCGACCTTTTCTGTCAAAGGAACAAGGTTTGATATGAATTAAGTAAGTTTTTAATTCTATTTGCAAATTACGGACATTCGGATAGTGATCGAACACAAATAACTTTATTTCGTTTTGTTTAGTTTTAACGGAGAATTATCATTTGTGAAATACGCAACTGTGTTTCTACTGTCAATAGTAGGTGTTAATTTATACAGAATATATAAATGAGAGGCCTCACAAACACAAATCAAATCACATGTAGGTACTATGTACTATGATATGTATGTACTATGTAGGTATGAGCCTATCGCAGTCCACTGCTGGACAGAGGTCTCCACAAGTTCGCGCCAAAAACGGAGTAAACTCATCTGTTTTGCCATTGTCACCACGCTGAGTAGGCGGGTTAATGACTGCAGGGCTGGCTTTGTTGCACCAAAGACACTGCTGCCCGACTTCGGTCTGTGTATTTCAAAGCCAGCAGTTGGATGGTTATACCGCCATCGATCGGCTTTTTATGTTCCAAGGTGGTAGTGGAACTATGGTATCCTTTAGTCGCCTCTTACGACACCCACGGCAAGAGAGGCGGTAACTATATTCTATGTTGCCGTAACCACACAGCCTATATGAAAAGTATTATGACATAATAATTACCCAAAATATTCATCAGAAGTTCTTATAAAGTAGTTTTTGAAGTTATACTTTTTTTGGCACATCATTCGTCATCATCATCATTTCAGCCTATTACAGTCCACTGCTGGACATAGGCCTCCACAAGTTCATGCCAAAAAATGGCGTAAACTCATGTGTTCTTTTGCGCGCGCACACTGTTACAAAAAAAACCGACACCCTGAACTTAGCTAGCTAATGAAGTATAACTTCTTACGTGCGTACATATGTACACACATACTGTTTTTATTGCTACTATTTATAATATATATACACACACATATAATTAACATTCAATGTACTTGATTTTAGCTTCCTATAAAACAAATGAAGGAAATTACACTACAACTGAAATTTGTATTTTAATCGATAAAATAATATAGTGATATTCTTGGCTAAGTAGTTTATAAGTATAAATGTCCATATTTATTTTATACTTAAAGTATCGTTTAAATATTTTATTAAGATGACTTGCAATATATCGTGATGACACTGTTCGTGACAGACACTTTTATTACAATTTACATTCAAAGTAACAATCCATATTAAACGAAAATCTACTATCACTTAATATCATTTTACTGAGATTATGTTAGGATAAAATAAAAACTCATATAATTATAAATAAATATAAATGAGACGCATTACACTCAAACCCCTATTAGGATTTTCTCCTGTGTCGGGTATCCGTAAACACTTACAATACACAAGCACAAAGAACCACGGTAAAAAACTGTATGGGCAATACAAATATACGCCATTTGCGTAGATCGAACCCGTAACGGCGTTAAGCCAGGACACTGACCGTAGCGCTAACACTTCGTCGATAAAAAATAGTCGAAAAAGAAATTAATAAATTAAATTTGTTCACACCATAATACGCATGTACGAGTAGATTAACTATGAAAACGGCTGACAGCTGATACACACGTTACATAGTTCAGCTGTAAATCAGCTTCCACCCTGACTCTACCCTCGCCGCCCTCATGAACTCTGAGTACCTTACTACAGAAACACACCATTGCTTGTAAGCAGTATTTGGCTGTGATCTTTTGTAAGGTTGACTTAATTCACTCATCCATTTCATAGAACGATTTTAGTTGCAAAATCGTCAATCACTCGAACACTCTACAATAGTATAGTGGATCGGTTGACATACACAGTATGTCCCTGGCTAGGTTTAAAACTATTATTGCCCATAAGCTGAATTTGTAGTTTCACATATACTTACAGCCTCGGTATTTAGCAGACTGTTTAGTTTGTAAGATTTTTTTTATATATATAATATAAATAGCATGGGTCGTATACCTATAATTGATTGTGTCATTGTCATCAGCATATCACAGTCCACCGCTGGACGTGAACCTCCCCCAGGGTTCACTACAAGCCCCGATTACCCGCTTTCGCCATTCACTACCAGCTACTCTCTTTAAGTTGTCAGGCCATTTGGCTGATTAATTGAATTTGAATTGATTTTGTAATTAGTTCAAATGCCATATGTATTTGTCAGTAAATGTAAGTTCCATTGAAACAATCATTGGTATATCAAATTGGGGAATATATATTTAAAAAATTTCCCAGTCGATACCCAAATTATAGTATGATATTTCTTTCTGTGCTCTACGTCAATAGAGAGTTTTGATTTTATACCCTCTTACAACCTTATAAAGATGAACTCAAATAATCCTCAACCAACAAGTACGGTTATTCTCAATCTAAACTAAAATAAAAATAGGTAAAAAAACTTTTTAAGTTAAACGGTTTTATGTTAAACATACATTGCAATGTTTAAGATAAATGTACTAAAAACCAAAAAATAATAAAATAGATACAGTCGTGGGAATTATAAACATATGCATAGACTAGACTAAAATAAAACCGTGGGGCACGTCAATTGTCTACAAATTATCGACTTAATGTGCGATAGAAGAATCGTTTAATTCGTCGTTAAAATAGGCATTTGGCCCGCAGACGGTGAAGAAATTACTTACTATTTTCTTGCTCATGGAAATTCCAATAGTTATACACTCCATGTAAATAAAAGAGATGTTTCAACTAGTTTATCGTTGGACATTCACACTGCTGGCTGGCGAGGAATCGTTTCACTGCTCGTAGTTTGTCTTTAATCGACAAAACATATGATAAAAGTACTACTCGCTCACCACTATGAAACCCTAAAACTCGCTTATAATCGAGTTTGCTAGCTTGTTTCCACATTCTAGCCCTACTTATCACACGTCCATCGTTGTCGGTTGAACAACTGCCTAATTATAGTGTAACATTACAAAACAAACATTTAAATCAACGATTGTAGACAATTGACGTGCCCCACGGTTTAACTTAAAAAGTTTTTTTACCTATTTTTATTTTCTAGTTTTTAGTTTTTATTTCGAATTCTGTTTAATTCATTTAGTGCTTCATTATTGCAAGGCCCATCTTAAATATTGAGGTTGTATAGTGCACTGTATTCTTCTTGTCAAGCCCTTTTATTTGATACCCATATTGGTGGGATTGAGAAAAAATTGTTATCAGACATTTGGTAGCGGCGGCCAGCTTAGATTTCAATTTTGCATAGTAAATTGTATTCTACTTGTTGAGACCTTTCATTTGATACCCATGTTGATGGGATTGATAAAACCTAAGTTATCCGCCATTTTGTAGAGGCCGCCATCTTGGATTTTAATTTTATATAGTACATTGATTATACTGGTTGAGCACTTTCATTTGATACCCATATTGATGGGATCGATAAAACCTACGTTATCCGCCATTTTGTAGCGGCCGCCATCTTGTATTTCAATTTTTTATAGTATATTGTATTCTGCTTGTTGAGCCCTTTCATTTGATACCCATATTGATGGGATTGATAAAACCTACGTTACCCGCCATTTTGTAGCGCCCGCCATCTTGGATTTCAATTTTTTATAGTATATTGTATTCTGCTTGTTGAGCCCTTTCATTTGATACCCATATTGATGGGATTAATAAAATATAAATTATCCGCCATTTTGTAGCGGCGGCCATCTTGAATTTATAATGATAATGAATAAACATAATTGTATTGTCACCAAAATCCAAAGTGTATACAAAATTTCAGATTAATCGGTTGACAGGAAGAGGGTGAAATTTGAATTACTAAATTTGACCCAAGAATAATAAAAAATAAAACAAACGGGATGAGCTAAATAAAACCGTTTAATTAAAAAGACCGAATCGACACATTACACTCTCCGTAATAATCCACACTCAAAAGGTCATTGATCTCCAACTTATATATTTTTTTCTTTATTACTCATAAGTTTCCGTGTTATTAAATTTTAAAACATGGGTATTTTTAATTCAACTTAAGCAGAATTAAGGTTAATTGTTATACATGATGCTAAATTCTTTTCATTAATTCTAAAGCTATAATTGTGAAGCAAATGATCAAAATGGCGTAACTGGGAAATTTTCTGGTTTAACTTTGTGACATGCGCCAAGGATTGTGGGCTATGGTCTTAATTCACATACGTATTATTTATATGTACATACATTTATTATAAAAAAATATGTATGTATCAGCCAGCTGTTAGCTTAAACAAAAGCATTATGTCCACTTAAGGAGTGTACGACAGTGTACGTAGATTACATTTTTTTTTACTTTTTTTCGGTTTTCATAGAAATACAGAAGTATTCTGGTATTTAATTTAAGAGTCATATAAACGTAAAAATAAAATTAATCACATAATAAAGATTACATTAAGAAGTATCTTGATATATTTTTTTATACTATGAAAATGTGGTCTAAGAATAATAATAATAATGTTTATTCTAATTCATCTAAATTCGATTGACCAAATTTAAACCAGACTTAGCTACGCATAACACAAAACTTGTTTAGACACGTTGCAAAGCCTACAATGATTGATGATTTTTTTTTTACACTTACATTATTACACAACGATAACTGATGAGTTTAAAACTATAATGGACACATCCTCGTGATAACGTAAATTATTCTGTCAATATTTAACTTTCACTGGGTAATCCCCCCTTGCGAATGTTCTCGAACAACCAGGATACAGGTGAATGGCCTTATGACGGAGTTCATTTTGTGGATAGCTAGCTTTCCGTCATTTATTGCATTAAAAGATTAACTTACACATTAACGTTACCAGGATTATATTGATGACAAAGATGTGTGGATTTAGTGAGGCTGTAATTCATTCAAGATATTACCAATTTTATATAAATATAAAATTTTTGTTTTTTTTTTAAATGTAACTGCGAAGTTTCTTGCCGATTCTTCTCTGCTGGATCTACATTCTGAATCGCTGGTAGCTTCACTGATTTGAATCCCTTTGAAGCCTATTTTTTCAAGTTATTTTTGATTAAAACAAATAATATTATTAGTTAATTCATTTTTGGCCTTATTAGCGTTATTTCAATATAGTTACTGTGAAATATCTAAGTAACTATTTCCTTACTTCAAATAATACCAACTCTCAATCAGTGCTGTGTTGCTGTAGTGAGTAAGGCGATCAGAGCTCCTAGGTGGAGTTGAGGGTAGGATTGGTAACGCGCTTGCGAGGCTCTTAGCGTTCCAAGCGTCTATAGTATACGGTAATTCTCATAGATCTAAAGGAAGGAACGTCGGTAACAAACAAACTAATTATATTATATAACTAGAAATCTATTACTTATATATATTAAACGGTGTGTAATACAATTTTGTACATATCATAAAAAAGTAAATTTTGAGTGTGACGCGTTGATGTCTTTCCTATGGGTGTTATATAATGCAGTTGTAACTCTACATTTCATTACATATTTTAAAATTAACTGAGCTGTTACAACTTACAAACACAGAACTTTGTCTGCTCACATTTTTTCTTTATGAATTATTTTATAAATATTGCTTAATCTTTTCATTTTCTACTCCCAACACAACTACGTCCAAAACAAAACTATTGTTAAGTTATTGCTACACGTGGAAACTTGTCAATGGCCTTCTGTTGTTATAATTTATATTATTGCTAGTGTTAGCTGTAAGTTTCCCAAAAAAATAAAAAATAAATAAAAAAAAATACATTTTGACACGATGTTGACTGATATTTAGGTACTTTAATATAAAAACTAATACATATATAGAAATATGTAGAAAGCCCTAGTCACTCCTTTATTGCATTTACAATTGTTACATT
This sequence comes from Melitaea cinxia, assembly GCF_905220565.1. Taxonomy (NCBI): domain Eukaryota; kingdom Metazoa; phylum Arthropoda; class Insecta; order Lepidoptera; family Nymphalidae; genus Melitaea; species Melitaea cinxia. The sequence goes on from NC_059416.1 coordinate 1,039,702, forward strand.
GAATCACAACATTGGATAAACTAAAATAAATTAAATTAACGAAAAACAAAGACAAATAACGTAAAATGAAATGAACTATTAAATACCATAAGTAATGAATCATTATTATTATTTATTTTTGAAGTAAAACTTCCTAACGAACGCTTGATTTGGGGAGAAATCTGGTGAATGCGTGACGAGAGCGTTACGAAAAGTGTGATCGGGTGAGGCGAACGGAGCAAGACAGAGAGGTACGGGCACACATTTTCTTTCTCTCTGTCTCTCATAGCCAGTTACGTTTCATATATCTAAGACACAGTGCAAGCCTATTGTGCAGAAGTTTTACGTTTTTTACGTTTTCGTACGGTCTAAAGCACATTCGTTTTTTTTATTTTATATTATGTATTCTAAATAATATAAACGATAATAAAAAACAAAAAAAAACTCTATACATCTTGAACCCAAGCACAAAAAAATTATTTTCAAGGTGGGTAAAAATATATTCATGATTAATATTTTAATATTCCTTCCGAGACGCAATTTTATTGTATAAACTTAATTCATATAAACATACTGGTTGTGCCCCTCGGTTTCACCCGCCTTAATTTGAGGAAACAACATACTAAAACATATAACCTAGCTAATATACGTGATCTCTTTATTATTTGCATGCTATGTTTATTTATTGTATATAGCAAAATGAACCTTCGCAGATTATCACTTAATGCACATGCAAATTGTTCGTCTCGATTCAAACTTCTGAAGTTCAATGCTGACATAATAACAATAATCGTGACGTCACACATTTTATTTCATGACAACATAATCACTTATTCACGACATGCGATACGTAATCTTTGTCATTTCATTAAAAATAAATTATATTTTTCGGTAACTCGAACTTAATTATATAATTTTAATAATTTGGGTCCTGTCTTTTTTAAATTAGGTAATTATTCTTATTAAATTATTAACTTTATCAAAAGCTATGTAATCATTGAATTATTTTTTACTTTTATTTCCTTATTAGTATTTTATCTGAATTAAATTTGAATATAAATGTCTAAATAATAGACAAAGCCTATCTAAGAGAGAAATTCAATATAGGACAGAGATCGAAGCTAATTGAGATATATTTCAAAATTAGCGACCCGCCCCGGCTTCTCACGGTTGCGAAAACTATAAGCTTTCCTGTACTATATCATGCATGTATTATACATATAAACCTTCCTCTGGAATTACTCTATTAACTGAAGAAAACCGCATCAAAATCCGTTGCGTAGTTTTAAAGATCTAAGCATACAGATAGCGGGAAGCGACTTTGTTTTATACTATGTAATGATGGTGAATTATTATTTACAAAGGGTAACAATTACAGCAATTTTATTAATGTTTAGTATTTCAATAATATATAGCAGACCTTCTGGGGTAGCACCTCGAAGGTACAGAAGATCACAGCTAAATAATACTGCTTTCAACAGTGTTGTGTCCTGGTGGTTAGGTGATGTTAGAGTAGGATGGTCATTTCTGGTGTTGCAGACTTCTATAAGATACGGTAATCGCTTACCACCGGGTAAGCCGTTCGCCTATTTACAAAGTTGAGTAAAAAGGTTGCTTAGACCAAATATAAAATCATCATATCAAAAATTTCGATCTAGCGGGTACATCGTTCCATAGCTTAATTGGCTAGAGCACCGACACGGTCAGTCGGAGATGCAGGTTCGATCCCCGCTGGAATGGTCGATTTTTAAAATGATATTTAAAAAAAGTTTAAAGTTGAGTAAATTTACAATTGATTACAGAACGTAATAGCAATTCATATTTATTTATCTTTTATTGAATCTAACGACACTAAATTTATTTCGAAATACAATATTATACATATTTACAACTCAACTCACTTCATACAATTCATTACACAATGGTTTAATGTACTGAAACAGCAACAAGCGACGACATGTCTCTATTGTACATTATTTTAAACTATAATGTAATGTATCTCTTTCCGCTTTATCAGTACAAGACTAATCAGAGCGCGGTGTTCTCCTTACGAAAACGCATTCTCTCTTATATAACGTCGGTTACTGTGTGTAGATCTTGGGATTTATGTTTGATGTTGCTGTATTTAATTTTTATAATAAATCAAATATTTTAAATTTCTTAAATTAAATAGACTTAAAAAAGGTATTTTTGAATTGTAATTTTTCATACGTCATTTTTCATAAACCGACTATTAAATAAATTAATTATAATTAATACATCGTTCGATTCGGACTGTAAATTTTTCTTAACAGAATTAGCTAGTTAGTCTTTAAAAAAACATCAATAAAAAAGTTATCAGTATGAGGAGTACTTAATACGCTGAAGTTTTTTTTTCACTACTTTTTTATAAAGCAATAAAATATGACCAAAAAAAATCTAATAAACTTCCTGCTTGGAATCTGACTGTCTTATTATTAATGCAATAATTTTATACATAGTTTTTAGCTATATAAAATTTAACATACGTATTTCCTTGTTCTACTTACGTAAACAAAAAATTAAAAACAAGACCCTTCAAGTCGTAATGAAAGTAAAGTACAACCTGAATAGTTGTATTGTCATTAAACTGGTTTTTGTCGAAAACGTTTTCCACTTCAATCTACGAAATAACAACTATAATGTAATAAAGAATTCAAATATTATTTTTGTGCTTTGAACACATGTCCGTACGGACTACGGTTGATCCTTTCAGACTACATGGCCTTTCCTGCAACAAGAGTCCAGGTAGGTTTTCCCGCCACGGTGCCCTAAATGAAACCATAAAAAGAGCCATCTTGCCACCATCGACGTTCCTCCTCTTATTGAGCGTACTGGAATTAGTCACGATGATGGAGAGACCTGATGGATTGACGTTAATTCCCTGCGAAAGGGGATGAGCGCTTTTGAGGAACGCAACCTGCGTTGACGCACTTCCTCCGTCTCATGTTAAGGAAACAGCCTTATAAGCGGGAGCCGCAGCGGAAAATGCTGAAACGACTAAACGGCACAAATATTCGTCACTAATTCCAAATTACATCTTTGTGCCGTTTGCAGTCGAAACACTTGGACCTTGGAGTGGAAGTGCTAAAAATTTGATCATGAGATAACTCCTCGTCATATTGCTTCCACTGGTGACAAGAGAGCTAATGCATGTTTTGCCCAAAGATTCGGCATAGCGATTCAACGCAGAAATTCTACCAGCATTCTTGGCACAATTCCACGCGGACATGATTTATACCGCAACTATCTGTAATATTTACTTCTTTAGTTGTGAATTGTAAATATGATGTATAATATAGCAAAATTTCGAACGCTTCAGCCTGTAATATCCCACTACTGGGCATAGGCCTCTTTCCCCATGTGGGAGAAGGATTAGAGCTTAATCCACCACGCTGCTCCAATGCGGGTTGGCGGATATATTCCCTACTATGAGTAACGACCGCTATCAGGTGTACATGATAACAACCGGGACCGACGGCTTAACGTGCTCTCCGAGGTGGGGAGACCCACAAGGACTGCACAAACACCCAGACCACGGCAAACACCTGTATGTCCAATACAAATGTTTATCATGTGCGGGGATCGAACCCGCAACCGCCAGCGCAACAGGTAGAATCCATGGCTGTAACCGTTGCGCCAACGCGGCGTCTTTTCAAAATTTCGAAATAAAAAAATATTATATATTTATACATATTTATACTTTATGGTACACCACAAATGTATTTTAAAAAAAAGCATAAATATATACACACAGTGAAGTAGAATGGGCGGACTTATGGCTAATTAGCCATTTCTTGTATACATATTTTAGCACTGAAATAAAAAATTTATGAACACAAAAAAAAAACACCAAAAACCAACCTCCCACGTCATAAAAATCATTTAGCATCTTATAAGTCGATATATATATTTTCAAGTTTTACGAAACCTTGGTGATTATTTCTTCCTAGTTTTTTTCCGAGTCAGTTGGATAAACCTACGTGTTATGCTAATGAACGGTGAGAAATAAGGCTACATATTTACTTTGCTAGTTACTTTATTTGCATCACGAGTATGTTGAACGGAATGGATTTTCTGTTATAGCGTTACTTTTTTATAAATAAAACTAGTCATACTCAAAAGCCTCATAGTAAGACGTAAATTCTCCAAAAGTACAATCAACAAAGGACAAATGTATATATATAGCTTAGACAGACAATTTTGTCATGAGTGAGAATCAATATGGAAACCGCTAGACCAATACGCAAGCTAGTCATCGTGATCATTTGAACATATCTCGTACTATTACTCCACATACACTACATACAATTGCAACTCATATAACAAAACACCAGTCAAATAGAATCAGTAGTTTAAAGACAAGATAGGTTAACAACTGAACTTAGAACAACTGTAACATTTATATATCTATACTTACCTGATCACTTTTTACATACAAGTCAAATATATAGAATCGCTTCTATAATCTGCTTACATGAATATTGTAACCTTGATATTAACCTAATAGGCCTAATAGTTATTTTTAGAAGAATTCGAAAGAATGTGATTTTGATGTTTTGAACAAAGTTTCTTAATCCATATGCTTTGTTTGTTTAGTCCGAAAGGAACTAAGGTGGTACTACTATTACCTATTTAACTGAGGTATGTGAATATGAAGCAACCCGACTCGGATAGTACCTCGACCTTACAGAAGATCTCAGCTAAATTATTATGTTCATATTATGTTCATGTTGGTGAGTAGGGTGACCAGAGCTTCTGGCGGTAATTGGGGAGATGGTCGGCAACGCGCTTGCGGTGTGATGCTTCTGGTGTTGTAGGCGTCTACTGATACTGATCTGAACGCTTGTTTACCGACCTAATTATAAAAAAAAAATATAGATCCACTTGTTATTTCAAAGACAATCCCATCAAGGTTTTCCTATTGACATATTATTATTATTACATAATATACAAGATACGATTCTCAACCATCTTAACGAATTAATTACTAAAGGTTTTTAAACATCCTTCAAGCTCACGTTTCGAGTAAATCAAGGTGAAAAACAGACCGACCTCCAGTTCAGGTTTAACCAAAGGACTTGTCATTTAGTTACATGACATTTTACATATAAAAAAGTTTTACGGGGTCACATACCATATTAATGTTTTTTGCTTCATTACAATAAACATTTCACCATAAATGTCAATGTATTACAACTGAATGTGATATGACAATTTTCGTTACTGACCCCTTACTTTTTACGACGCTATTATACAAGCTTTTCCCGCCACTTCTTATAGAAATCTAGACAATGGTATCAATATGTAACGGTGAATATTTTAGGGATAAAAAGTAGTCGAGAAACTACTCGTATTGTACCAATTTTGATGGTTATTTTTAATTTCGAAAGCGGGTGTTTGTCGCCAGGTTTCATTTCAATTTGAGCGAAATAGTTTCGAATTATCCCTAATAATTTGTATTATACTATACTGTGCCAACCCGCATTGAAGTAGCGTGGTGGATTAAGCTTTGATCCTTCGCCTATGCCCAGCGGTGGAATATTACAGGCTGAAGCGTACTAGACTTATTATATATTGCAGTTGATTTTTTTATTATTACATATTTAAAATTAACATCTATGGGCTCTAAAATGCCTACGCATTTTGTTGAACATCATGCATTTTTTTTTTGCATCATGCATTATAGTCATGCTTATCCTACAGGCGATTTATTATTCAAACTCAAGATCGACAGTCCTGTGACTGCCTAGTAAAGCTAGGACGTGGTCCGACGCTGAGGGAATTTTTCTCTTACATCTATATTTTTTTTACTGTACAGTTTTCATTTTTTGCGCATAGCCTTAGCGCTATGGGCGTATACTCACAAGAAAATAGAGTTATTTCAATATAATAAGCGGGCTGAAATCGATTTCAATATAGTGTACATCGTTTGATTAGTTCCGCCACGAGAGTAACAAGAATCATTAAAAAGTACAATAATGAAAATTTATAGATTTAAAGTAATAAGGTTTTATGTCTTTACATCTATACTAATATTATAAAGCTGAAGAGTTTGTTTGTTTAGTTTGTTTGTTTGTTTGAACGCGCTAATCTCAAGAACTACTGGTCCGATTTGAAAAATTCTTTCAGTGTTAGATAGCCTATTTACCGAGGAAGGCTAAGGCTATATATTATTTACACTAAGATCAATAGGAGCGGAGTACTAATGAAGAATGTTTCAAAATTGGGATTTTTTTTTCAAGTAACTATTCAACGCGGACGAAGTCGCTGGCAGTAGCTAGTTATAAAATATTCCAATTAAACAAATTCCTGTTAATACGAACTTTGTTTTGAAACTGGTTGCGATCAATGTCGGTAACTTTTAATACGAATTTATACATTCTTATTAAAACCGTCAATGAACGTTAGAATTTGTACCTTCAACTCTCGACACTTAGTCAACAAATTCAAGTACACTTGGATAACAGATTTGGTCGTGAAAAAACGTAAACATGTATTTAAAATATACCAAAAACCTCGTATCAGAAATAATATAGAATAAGAGTAAAAAACTGTTTATGTTGTACTAAGTGCACGTATAGTGAATGCTTTGTATATAATTTGTTTGTGTTATTTTTTATGTAATACGCATACATGAGGAAATTACAAAAGAGAGAGAGAGAACACACAAGTAAAAAAGGAGGGATCGAACCCGCACTTCCGACTCACCATGTCTTTGAAACGGTCGGTATTTTTTCAATGATATTAAAAATGTTTATAATTTGTATATAAGCAAACGTCTATAAATAATAAAAAAATTTTTTGCTCACAAATTAAAAAACAAATACTTCAAGTTACATGAAAAAGTACTATAACTCAGCTATATTCGATTTTAAATCGGATCATATGACAAGCAACAATTTTCAATTGAAAAGAAGAGTCATCAAAATCGGTACACCCAGTGAGTTAAGTTAGTTAGTGAGTGTAAGTTATGACGTAACACATAAAATACCTATACAGTCGAATTGTAGTTACCAGTATTACTTGTAGTTTTTGTTTCATTTTTCTTTATACGACTATGGTTTGGTTTTAACTTTGTGTATGTTTTGTTTATATAACTAGGTCGGTTAACAAGCGTACAGCTCACCTGGTGGTAAGGGATTACCGAACGAACCGAACTTATAGACGCCTACACTACCAAAAGCATTGCAAGCGCATTGCCACCCCTACCTTCAATTCCCCCCAGGAGCTCTGGTCACCTTACTCACCAACAGAAACACAAAACTGCTTGAAAACAGTCTTATATTAAGCTTAGCTGTGGTCTTCTTGGTACTTACTACCCCAGTCGAGCTGCTCCATATTAATAAAATTATATATAATTAATAAAATTGTGTCTAGGCAATAATGCTAAAAATAAAAAAACCTTAAGCTTAGATAAACGTATTAGTTTAATATCATCAATAAATATAGCTTTAATTCGTACCTTGCAACATTCTGTGTTTTATTTTTAAAGCTCGGTCGAACCAGACTTGTGTCATAGTTAACTAACAGGTAGAACCTAGCTATTAATCTACCCTGTTAACGCGATCGTCATAGCAACTGACCATATCTCTGACACGATCCCCAATCTCAAACCCGCTTCTGATAAATTTGTGTATTAGGCATATTGAACCTATCTTAAGCTCGGGCTTATATTAGCAATATTAGGAATCAGTTTCTCTATTTAAAAAAATTATTGTGTTTACTCGCAAACGTAAAAAAACCGAGTTTAGTTACATCGACAAGTAATACAACATACACGTAGGCGCACGAAAAAAATAGTCAAGTAACTACGCGTTATCAGATCTCAATCAAATTTAACAATATTAATATATATCTTAATAATATAAGATATATATAAGAAACCAACCCCTTTATAAGAACCTTGCCCTTTATAAGAAAAAAATAATACAATGACATACTTATTACATTCTCCTCTTTACGTTATAAAACATGGTAAAATAAAACTAGTCTTTGACAACAGAACCTTAATAACGTTCAAACTTATAATTTAAATTATGTAATTACTAGCGACCAGCCCTGGCTTTGCACGGTTGCAAAAACCATCATTCTTCCTCTACTATATTATGCATATATTATACATATGAACCTTCCTCTGAAATCACTATATTTACTCAATAAAACCGCATCATAATCCGTTTCGTAGTTTTAAAGATCTAAGCATACAGACAGCGGGTAGCGACTTTGTTTTATACTATGTAATGATGGTCGAATTTTGATCACTCGGCGACCACTAGTAATGATTATTTCATCTATTTTTTATTTAAAATGGTTACAGTCAGTCAAAAAGAAGTTATAGCTTAGACACGAGATACGTTTCCAACTGAATTGTAACTGCTAATTCATTTGATTAATATTTTGTATATAGCTTAGAAATGTTATCATTGATAATGTTATGAAGCTAAAAAGTTTGTTTGTTTGTTTGTTTGAAGGCGCGGTTCGACTGTAGAACATACTACCGAAAAAGGCTATAGGATATATATTATTTTACTAAGTATTTCTTACAATTAATGCGGGTGATGCCGCGGGCTACGCCTAGTGTAGTATATGTGGTCTATATTATTGCTTCTCCTTGTATTTTCTATGAATCTATTTAAGGTTTTCTTTAGATAAAGCGCGAAACTCGTTTTTTTTTTTCAAATATGAATACAGATTGGTATAGTAGAGGCATAGTTTTGATGTATTACGAGAGAGCGCGAAAATAAATCTGTAACTTGTTTTCAAACTGGTTCCGATCGCAAAATAGAACGATATCGAAGGACTTTGACATACGATTCGGTATTGTATTTAATTTCAATAATATTTATTTAAAAACAATCTTGTTAAGTAACTTCAGTTGTACTGAATATTTATTTAAGGTTGGCAATAATGATTTACCCCATAATGTTACATGTGTATCCTGTCGCTGTCCCTTTTGTTTATATCAAACGAATCGATGTTAATATAAAAATAGTATAGTAAAAAAAACAGTCTTGATAAATAATTTTAAAGCCATCATGCGCAAGAGGTGCGCGTCGTTACTTAAGCGTTTCCGCGGCAGCTAAAATAGTATTCTGAAAGTGTTTGTAGATCGATGGAAGAGTCCAATGCTGCGACATTGGATAAAGCTCCATGTAATATGAATATAAATATAAAAATGTTATTATTTTAAATTTGTTGTACTAACACTAGATTATAAGAAACATTGTTACTAACACTATATGAGCTAGTCCCGAAATAAATGCTATTATTATTATTATTATTATTATTATAAATAAAAGGATTGTTCTATTAGAAATAATTACACGTATATTATTTTTGATAATGCTAATTTCTCTTTTTGCATGAATCATAAAAACTTCTATGAATTTTTTTTAATAAAAACTTCATGGTTGGTTTTTTTTTTAATAGACATTATTTTGACAGTTGGGAAAGAGAACGCACGAGTTCGGGAAAGGTAAAAAAAAGCACGAGTATGTAATAGCCCGCATCCCGAATGCTATACGTCCCTGCAATACGCCACTTTTTGAGCAACTGTATTAAAAACCTACTGGTAAACCGTAACGATAGCCCACGGACGCCTGTAACACCAGAAGCATAACGCGTGTTGCTGGACTCTACCTTCACCTTGCATGTGGTTATCTATTAAAACCTACTCAGTAATACATACATTTGTTGAAGTAAAACTTCTTTAACTAATCTCAGTAGCTACTGATTCGAATTGAAAATTAATAAATATATATCGTAATGACGACGCGTTAGCGCAGCGGTCAGATCACTAGCTGGTTGCGCTGGCGGTCGCGGGTTCGATCACCACTCATGGCAAATATTTGTATAGGTCATACAAGCGATTGTTGCAGTTTGGGCACTTGTGCTTGTGTATGTTTCCGGACCCCTGACCCAGGAGAAAATCCTAAGGCCGTTAAGTATGAAGTATTTATTTTGTTATTTTTTTTCCTCCTTTAAACGGTAAATCATTAGTTTTCGGTATTTATATCGAAAACTAGTCTCTTACCATTGAGGTTAAAACATGAGTAAAATACGAGTATAATGACGTTAACGTTTAATTAATTGCTTAACAGAAATTAATTACGTTGTAAGCGGTATCTGGAATTTAGTTTACGTGGACTTCTCAGTAGAGACAATTATTTTATACATATATATGTATCTGTATATACATAGTTATTATATAATACATGATTAATATTGAATTTATAAGTTAATTTATCTTTATATACATGCTATTGTCTTTGGAATTTTTTTTCGCATTTCGCATTGGAATCCATAACTGTAGATATTCCTACATAATATTATTAACATTCCTATTTTTGGTTGTTTTATTTATGTAAAAGTAAAATGAATATTTAACTAAGCGAGATTACAGTAAACTTCTTATAATATTTTCTTTTCTTTTAGCTCGGTTACAAACAATATTCTCTTTGAAGTACGCAACTTAGTTATTTCAAGCGAATGATATGCTGGAATATTCAAGTAGGAACTGCAAAATCATAAACCTATCACGTTCGAGAGTTTTCTTTGATCTCGTGTTGCTGTCGAGCGTTATGCAACTAAGTCAACACAAAGTGCACATTTTTAATTGCAATTCTAATCACATTTTAATAAACTTACGTTATGAGCATCTCAGCGGCCTTCCAGTAACATACAATCACTCAAACACTCACTAAAAATCACTCAATTCGAATTTAATATCGTTAACACGCGCGCACTTTTAAAAAATATTAATTAATTAATTTTTTTTTTCAACTTTCTAATCGTTGGCGCGATTTTTTTTGACAGCTCCGCGACCACTCTGCGTGCGAATCGGTACGCGGTCGACTTCGTACTGGCTGCGTTCCGTTTTCGACGTTGCTAGTTTTTTTTTTTTCCAGCTGGCCAGTGCGTCGATCGTTTAGCCAGCGACTGTCTTGTTCGTAATGTAATGACGCAAGTAGTTTCGGCAACTCAAAACTCGAACTCGTTGGGGTTTTTTTATTGCCACAGACGCGGTGTTCTTTCTTTGTAATTGTTAGTGTACAGCCGTCTTATAAGGAAACGTTATGGCAAAGAATAGTAAGCAAATTGGAAGTTCTACATAGGTATGCTATATAGTTGATTCTTCATTTTTAATTAAAATTGGTGTTCTAATTTTAAATTGTACCGTGGTATAACTTTTTTGCTGTGTTGCTGTGCTGTGTGTGCTGTGTGTGTGTGGCTACGGCACTAAAGAATTTAGCCACCCCCTCTCTTCCCGTGGGTGTCGTAAGAGGCGACTAAGGGATAACAAGGTTCCACAACCACCTTGGAACTTAAGAAGCCGACCGATGGCGGGATAACCATCCAACTGCTGGCTTTGAAATACACAGGCCGAAGACGGGCAGCAGCGTCTTCGGTGCGACAAAGCCAGTACTGCGGTTACCAACCCGCCTGCCCAGCGTGGTGACTATGGGCAAAACACATGAGTTCACGTTATTTTTGGCGTAAACTTGTGGAGGCCTATGTCCAGCAGTGGACTGTATAGGCTGTAATGATGATGATGAATGATGATAACTTTTTTAAATATCAGAAATCTTGTCGTCGACAGAATCGTGTGTCAGTGACAAGCACAGTTTTGTATTTACTTTTTTTTTATTGCTTTTCATTCGCCGATTCATTTAGGTTCACGGTTTTCAACAATGCCAAGTATCAAAAATAATTTTGCCAATGTCACATAGAATGGAGATAAAGATTGCCGTTCATTTCGTGATGGCATATGTTTCATATACTATTCTATGGTTATAAAAAATAACTTAGTTCAAATGTCAAATACGAACATAAAACGTTTGTATTTAACTATCTTATATATTACAGTTTGACGTATGTTCTGACGACCTCAGTGTTCATCGTCCATTTTTTATATAACTAAGATTTTTCTAATAAAAATAATGAACATTTTAAAACATTTACGTTGTCTTCATGGTAATTCGGCTGTATATGTTACGATTCTTGGTCAAAAAATATTTATTTAAAAAAAAGTAATCAAAATCAATCTGTCTACAATATGGCGGTTTCCAACTCCTATCACTTCTTATTAGAAATTTTAAATTTTTGCACAGATTTTTATGCAGCAAAACTAGTAACCATTAACCAAATATTGTTTTAGTTCTCGCTATTGAATGGATGAGCCTGGAATGATCAAACTTTGAATATATATATAATTTGAATAAATCCTTTAACTCTACAAAAACAAAAACCTTTAGAGAATTCCAAAAACTACCAGGCAATCAAGCCTATAGGATAATAGCCTAAAGGATGAGTTTGTACTCAAATTTAAAAAAAAAATAGCTTCAATATACATCGATGAGTAAATACACACTATTAGATATAACCCAAAAACTACTCACTAATCTCGCCAACAACAAAATTCAATATTTTTGTAGAAACAGAACCATCAAATTCGTGCAACCAACCATTAATTTTAATAATAATAGACACACGTAAAAAGTAGATATTTTGTTAATTTATATAAGTACTGTACTTAAAAATATCTATATTGTGACAAAAAATATATAAAAACATTGTTTAACAATTTTAATTAGTGGTCCCAACCAAGGGGGAGGTCATTACCCCCATGACCCCCCTGGGTCCGTCTTTGTTTTGAAGTCTTTTAAAAAAACCGCAGAAGACAGACTTAATGTTAAAGATATTCTCTACCAGACAATCAAGCCTATATAATTCAAAAAATATTCATCATTACAGCCTATACAGTCCACTGCTGGACATAGGCCTCCACAAGTTTACGCCAAAAATAACGTGAACTCATGTGTTATATTGTCCATCCTAATTAATACAATAGGCTATGACAGTAGAATGTCGTATGAATTATCAATCAAGCTACTGGTAGGTCTGACGCACCTCCGTCACGCGGTAAAGGAAGGAAAACGCAAGGATCTGCACACATGTGTAATCAACTAATTGAATAAGTCTTTATTTTAAATAAGGTCAAATGACAATACTATATAAGTAGCATAAATAATGCTATATTAACATTCAATTTATGCCTTATCTAATATATAAAATTCTCGTGTCGTGGTATTTGTAGTTAAACTCTTCCGAAACGACTAGACCGATTCTCATGAAATTTTGTGTGCATATTGGGTGGGTCTGAGAATCGAACAACATCTATTTTTCATACCCCTAAGTTATAAGGGAGGTGGGGGGGGATTAAGGGGCTTTATAACATATATGGCAATACGACGTTTGCGGTGTCAGCTAGTTTATATATAAATTTTTAATACATTTATAAGCAGAGGGGGAGAAGAGTAACTGCGGAGTTTTTTGCCGATTCTTCTCTGCAGAATCGACATTACGAATCGGTGGTAGCATCACTTTTGAAAATAATAACCATTTTAAAATTTTAATTTGTATAATGCCTATACGAACCATCGTATAGTAATTTTTGTCTCTTCTTTCTCGTCTTTTGAAGCCTATTTGAATAAAGTTATTTTAATTTGATTTAATTGATCAAGAGAAAGAGGCGTTAATTAAACCTAGGTACATTATACTAGATATCATTTCCGAGATACATTCAAAATATCAGTCAAATAGAAGTTAATAGATAGTTTGTTAGGCACAAGAAAGGTTTATAAGTGAACTTAAACTACCGCATATTTATCTAATTTTATTTTTTATTTGATGCAGTCATATGCAAGTTAGTTTTATTATGAACTGAAGGGAAGATATTTTTATGAAAAACATTTTTAAATAAATTTAATTGATAAATTTAAATATGATGGATTCTTAATTCTCTGATCTTTCTCTTATATGGGGAAATGAGCCTATGCCCAGCAGTGGGATATTACAGGCTGAAGCGAACGAGCGTGAAGCGAGCGAAATTTAAATGTTATTAATAGTTTTGGTTTATAAATTTGACTTGTCATCTCTTTCACGCAATAATTGCTTATGGCAGCCTCACTAACTAAAATGATTTGTATATGACTGATGATGGTTTGTAAGTGATTTTAAAGTATACTGGACTGTAATTTCGATAAATTTTTGTATAGTGTGTCTAATATAAATAATCGAAAGTGATACCATATGGAACGACCAGTCTAGTGGCAGTTAATACCATCGGAATACATCCAAATCAATTCCGTTAATAAGAACATCTTACTTTGACAAAAACATATGTTTTAACTTAAATATAAAAGAGGTCCTATTTGAAACTTATTGTTTATGGTACGCCACATACAATTTTTTTTAAATGTGCCGTTTCTATTGCGGAATTCTCAGCAAATACGCACGATCTGTGTTTAATGTGTGCGTCATTGACATGTCATTAATGGACAATCTCGGTTCGATGATTAACCAGTTACTGAGAAAATTTGTATTAATTAGTATAATATATTATTTATTACTAAATCACCTGACAGAGGTTGTCGGTTGTAGTATCTTGCCAGGGCCGGATTTAGATGTCTGCAGACCTCGAGGCAACAACGGAGTAGAGGCCCCCTGGCACTAAATTATTTTTCAAATAAAATGGATAATTCTTTTCAATTTTTTTTAAAAGATGAAAGACGAAAAAAATATGAAAGGAAGAGTTGTTTACTAGTGTTAACTAATCTGAATTTGATTTTTTTCCGAAGTTTCTTTGTGGACGCCCGGGGCTGTAGCCCCGGTTGCGCTCCCCTAAATCCGGTCCTGTATCTTGCAAACTAGCAACCTCATGGAATTTAAGATGGTTCTCTAGTTTTCTGGAATTTCCTAATATTCTGGGCAAGTTTCTTAAATTTTAATTCCGTAAGACATTTCTAGAAAGTAAAATACCGAAAGTAGCTGACATTTTCCACAGAATTAGCAAGTTGAAATGGCAGTGGACTGTTCGCCTGTGTCGCAGGGCCGATGGCCGCTGGAACAGACGTGTCCTGGAGATTGCATGTTGGCAAACCTAGTGTAAAAACGTCCTCCGGCCTACTGGACCCACGATCTACGTAAGACTGACATTGTAAAGTGGATAAGGATTGCGGAAAACCAGGATGTTTGGCGCAAACTTTGGGAAGCTTATGTCCAACAGTGGACTGCGATAAGCTGAACTGGTACTGGTAAGAAATTTCTACAATGTATTAAAAATTAAAAAAAAAAATAAGATGAATACATTTATTATTTTCAAGGAAAATAGAGCCTACTTTATTTCGCTCAAAAGAGTCACTCATACCTTAAAGTTATTTAATTGCTATTGGTTTTTAACCGATTTAAAAAAAGAGAATTGTACAATTCGTATCTGCATTTATCGAAGTTATATTGTTTTTA
This sequence comes from Melitaea cinxia, assembly GCF_905220565.1. Classification (NCBI taxonomy): domain Eukaryota; kingdom Metazoa; phylum Arthropoda; class Insecta; order Lepidoptera; family Nymphalidae; genus Melitaea; species Melitaea cinxia. Next base: position 1,055,005 of record NC_059416.1, read on the forward strand.
AAGTTATTAACTCGATTTACCTGCTTTGTAAATTATTACTTATTGATTTCCTACAAGAATGTATATTGTGATTTTTTATAGACTTTTTATTATACCTTCGAGGTCATTTTACTGGTCTGTAATAATGAGTCCTATAATGAAGTAATACAGCCTACTTTAGCTTACACTCACGTTGTCACTTTATATTACAGTTCAACAACAATAATTCTTACCGTGATGTTCAACAGCCGATACGTCTTAATAGCGATAGGTATCAAGATATTTTAAAGTTTCAAAGTTACACATTTACCAAAGAATGTAATATTTCTAGTATAAAATATTACTGCAAATATATTAAAATGTCTCAATACCAGTTATAAGTGTAACGGATATCCGGTTAATATAAGAACGTAGCATTATACTACTTTTAGAGCAAATAGAGGATACTGCATTTTGCAATACTTATGTCACACTAGTAATGACCTGTGGTTTCACATGAATTAGAACTCTGTGAGAGTTTCAGGTAAAAAAAAAACGAATGTGATTTAGGCTAATCGACTGAAGTAAAACTTCTTTAGCTCCATCTAATTTATATCTCCCTCTCAACTTCCGTTCGCCTCAACCGATCACACTTTTCGTAACGCTCTCGTCACGCACTCAACACTCACCAGCTTAGTCCTCAAGTCAAGCGCGTGTAAAGAAGTTTTGATTCAAAAAGGCTACATTTAATGTGAGACTGAGCCTTCTGTATTTGACAATATTTTATAGCTGTTGACGCAATCGTTAGTTCAGCTGGCTGTTAAGCTAACAGTCGTAGATTCTATTCAAGTTACATAGTTACGTGCGTTTATAAACCCTAACACAGGATTTTCATCATATTTTACGGTCATTCTCCAATTCAGCGTTCTTTGCCTAATTACCGTGACGTTTTTTATTTTTCACTGATTTGACTTAAACACATTAAAATATGAAACAAATCAAAAATACGAATTCAATAATTATTTTGGCACGTGACAGTTAATTGTGGTTTTCTAGATAATGAGACTTAAAAAAATTTATGGGTATGGTAATTAGAAAATTTTTATATTTAATGTAACGGTAATTAGAAAATATGCTGTGTGGTTACGGCAGTAAGAATATAGCCACTCCCTCTCTTCCCGTGAGTATCGTAAGAGGCGACTAAGGGATTACACAGTTCCACTACCACCCTGGAACTTGAAAGTGCCGACCGATGGTGGGATAATCATCCAACTACTGGTTTTGAAATATACAGGCCGAAGACGGGCAGCAGCGTCTTAGGTGCAACAAAGCCAGCCCTGCGGTCTCCAACCCTGCCCAGCGTGGTGACTATGGGCAAGACAAGACAAGACACATGAGTTCACGCCACGTTTTTCTTGAAATATATTCTCTCTTGCCAGGACAAATGCGACTGATCTCATCTTGCTCAACAAAAATTTGGACGTCTTGTTTGGTTTTCTCTACAGTAGTCCCTATATTATTACTATGTAAATACTTTGGTTCTATTTCTTTATCATGACTTTGTTTTGGTTTTGGATGTGGCGTGTTTTATATTTCAGTCTTAATGCTTGCTTCCTGTACTTTTCTTTTGCTCTTCTTAGCTCTACTGTTTAGTCTCAAATATGACATTTCTTTATGTGTTTTCTATACATGCCTTCTAAATAACAATAAGAGTGAGATTTTTTTACGTATCGATTTCTCGACAGTTATCTTTGAAGATGGTGAAGTTGGTGTTGAACACAAGGAAGACGCTCGTTCCGTAATATTCACACTTGTATCTTTATTTTCGGTCAAATGCTCATTATTGATTAATAATAAAATAACATACTTTCAGTAGAAGATGATGACAGAGCACTAGATGGACGCGGCGTTGATGTGGTTAAAGAAGGTTTAAAATGTGGTGGCTTTTTCAAGGGAACTAATTCTTTTTCAAAAGAAGTCGACTGCAGAAAAATTTGGTCTTGCTGATTATCTTCTTTTTTTGATTTGGGATTTTCGGGACAATTTTGTACTCTTTTAGTGTACTTTTTAGCGCAGCGAGTATGATAAATCATTGAGAGGTGGTGTGACAAAGTTTCAAGAGGATCTGTTATATTGTTATCAAGCACCTCTATATCTAAGTTCACTTCTTCCTCGATTGTTTTCAATTTTCCCTTTTCCTTTTGTCTTTTATAGTAAGCTCTGAAATTTTCTCTACTTCTTTTTTGAGTTTTCTTCCGGCTTTTGGTGACATTTCGCAGATAGGCAGTATTTTTTTTATTGTACCCTTCTTTCTCCTTTATTTTTTTTGATTGCTAATACAAAAAGGGGCATTTTTAATTCGTTCTCGGCATTGTCGCGCGGCAAGTCTTCTATTTTCTTTAACTTCCTCTTTGGTCTTTTTAGGTTTATCTTATAAATTAAATAATTTGATGAATGGTCAGCATATAATATAGACATATTTACGGACAATAATAATAATAATCTACGAAAACCGCGGTAAACAAGTATTAATTTTTCATACAACGGTAATTATAAACATATGGTAATTAGTATACGGTAATTAGAAAACGATAAATTTTCATAAAAATGTTTAAAACCGACACAGTATACAAATTCTAGCTTATCACAACGTACGGAGGCCAAAGTACTGTCTCCATTTACATGATCAACTTGGGTCTATCTTAAAAATCTAGTATTAAAATAAGAACAACGGTAATTAGAAAAGTTTTTAACCAAGGCTACGGTAATTATATACTCACGTGCTTCATTGGCGGTACACTAACATGAGAGTCATACAACTGCTGATGGACCTCGGTACATACTGAGGAGACGCGATGCGTACGGTAGTGATGTGCCAAATAGTTTTATTTAGGGATGTGCACTCGAGAACAGCAGATGTTACGGTAATTAGAAGTTTCCATTGGACATACGATTACTTCATAATAATTATTTGTAGACTGGTTCTATTGAGTTGATATTTTGTTATGCGATAGACGCTGCTTAATATCGTTTAAAACGATTAATGGATCAAAGTAAATCTATACGCTATAAAAATTACAAGCAAGTTTTAAGATTAAGTTGGTGTGCGGACACGCCACGGTAATTAGAGAACAGAGGTTTTTTGAACATAAGTTAAATTAATTTAGTCTTAATTACTTAAAACAGAAGCCAATATTTTTTTTACAGCTAGGTACGGATGCTATCTAAAATATATAAAAAAGTGCATGATTGAATATGATGATATTACGGTTTAAACAAGCCCGGACACGAAAAATTTGCTAATCGGAGAATGGCCGTTTACAGCTAAGCGTTAGGCGTTTATTATTATTTATTGATATTTATTTTATATCTAGACTTTATTCTATATATTTTTATCTTCCTAACCTATTTATTTAGATGTGTGTGTGAAGTGCATCTAAATCAACTCACATAACGTTCACTCTGAAAAAAGGAGATTGTCCTCCAGTACACCCCGGAGATAACATACTTCCCCACTCAGACAGAGTTAAATACCTTGACCTCCATTTGGACCGCAGACTAACCTGGAAATATCATGTTAAATCCAAAAGAGATGAGTTGAACATAAAATATAAAACAATGCTCTGGCTGCTAGGACAAAACAGCAAATTGTCAACGGACAATAAACTCTTAATATACAAAATGCTCCTGAAACCAGTGTGGACGTATGGGATACAGCTCTGGGGAAGTGCCAGTAACTCAAATATTGCTATGATACAAAGATCACAAAATATCATCTTGCGCACCATTTCCAATGTTCCTTGGTTCATCACAAACGGTGAAATCCATGCCACATTGCAAATGAACACAGCGAAGTAGGAAATTAGAACTGCCTCAAAAATATGCCAACAACGGCTTTTCCTACACCCTAATCAATTGGTAACCCAGCCGCAAAGCTAAAAACATCTTAGGCGCCTAAAGTGGCATGATGTACTACAGCTGCACGAGAGGGTTTAGCACCCTCATAACCCGAGAAGTGCTCTCGATGGAGGGTTCACTCATTACGCCAAATATCGCACCAGCTATCCGCTTATAGTCCAAGGACTGATTGCAGATGAAAACATAACAAAAAAAAAATTATTTAGATTTACATTACTAATTAAAATCAAATTAATTACAAATTAATTTAGTAGACTTATGCTCCTGTCCTAACTAGTACAATCAATAAGGCTTGTAAGGTCAAAGCTTTAGAGCGTTCGTACTTTGGGATCATTGCCCTCGCGCGGGACAATCAAATAATTATAAAATGTTTTTTTATGTGATTACTGATCTATTTGTATAGTAATTTAAACACTCGTGTGATATTAAACTGTTACACGGCTTAGTAATTAATAATTACTATATTATATGAATAATACGGGTAAAATAAACTTTGCACCCCTTTTTACAATAATTGCGCGGGCGGTTTTATATATAACTAGGTCGTCAAACAAACGTACAGTTTATCTGATGGTAAGCAATTACAGTAGCTTACAGACGTCTGCAACACCAGAAGCATCGCCAGCGCGTGGTCAACCCTACCTCCTATTCCCTCCTGCTCTCGCTCTCGCTCTGGTCACCTTACTCACCAACAGAAACACAACACTGCTTCAAAACAGTATTATATAGCTGTGATCTTCTGTAAGGTTGAGGTTCTGGCCCAGACCGTACCTCAGAACTAGAATTTTAATATATAGATATGGTACATATATTATTAAGGCATTTGATTCATATAAAATGAATTATTTCTAGACATACGAGTAATTGCATTAAAACATCACACAAGACGTGTAAAGCAACAGCGAGTTATAGAGAGAGGGTATGTTGGGTTAAAGTCCAACCGCCGTTGTCGAAGCAAGGACGACAAACCAGTTTCGCTCTGACCACTTAATTTTAAACTCACTTAAACTCACCGAGTTACAGTAAACCAAAACTGTTTTATAACCATTTTAATATTTCTTGAAAGAATAGGGGAGAACGGGTAGAATTCGTACACTTTTTACTCTTAACTTTATAACAGAAAAATATTTAGCTATTGCAAAACGCTCATCAACATACTGCTATAATATAAATATTTAGCTTCATCATTACAGCCTATACAGTCCACTGCTGGACATAGGCCTCCACAAGTTTACGCCAATAATACGTGAACTCATGTGTTTTGCCCGTAGTCACCACGCTGGGCAGGCGGGTTGGTGACCGCAGTACTGGCTTTGTCGCACCGAAGACGCTGCTGCCCGTCTTCGGCCTGTGTATTTCAAAGCCAGCAGTTGGATGGTTATCCCGCCATCGGTCGGCTTCTTAAGTTCCAAGGTGGTTGTGGAACCTTGTTATCCCTTAGTCGCCTCTTACGACACCCACGAGAAGAGAGGGGGTGGCTAAATTCTTTAGTGCCGTAGCCACACAGCACCCGCAATATTTAGCTTATTTGTAGTAAAATAAGTCCCGATACAAACCAATATGGAGAAGCTACGGTAACATTTCTGAAAAATGAACCCCACACGCGAGATGGCTTCGTACACAGAAAACGACGCATTCGTACATATTCGTAATAAACACAGTGATTAAAACGGCTTTCATATATTAAATTCACCATAAATTAACAGAGAATCAACTCTAAATGTAGTAATAACGTTGTATTTCACAATCAACTTCATTAAATGTATACCGGGAGATATCTCATCGAAGGAAGAACAAAAACTTGTCATCACTATCAGCCTCATCCTCTTCAATTATCTTTTGTTTCTTTAGTTTGGCATCTTTAATTATGTCTGATAGCTTTAATTTGTATATCGTATATATTTATATATACTATCTTACCTATTATTCTATCTAATCTATCTATTTCATTAGTATCTGTCCTCTCTTGTTCTTCTCTCTTCAACTTCTTGGCTTTTTCTATTTCTGTGCACTCTATTCTTTGAGAAAGAGTATTTGTATATATTGATTCTCTAAACAGTTTTCGTGTTTTTAAGTTTTTTCAGACTTCGATTTGTATTTCATCTACAAAATAATTCAAAATCCTTCCAGATCATTCTAAAGGAAAGAGACTTTGGAAATTTATTGTGACCCTGTTGTTTTAGAACAGTAAATTTGATTTCCGCCCCATTTCTGAGTATATTTATATATTTACTAAAAGTAAGGTAGTAAGATATTTATTTATATTAATATCTTCTGTAATGTGTGATGTTCTGCGCCGCTAAGCGCGATATGAATTCTTGAAACTGTAACGGTATTTTAAACTTAAAGCATATTCTACAAGTATAAACGTCTAGTAAATTCCACGAATATCTTTCAAAAACACAAAAACTAAAAATGAATACGAAAAAATGCGTGTACGGTGGCCAAAAGAAGTTTCCTCTTCAAAAAGAATTAGATAATTTTATCCAGTCCTACTATATTTCGACGATTCCTTTTTATGTACTCAGATACAAAATCTTATTATCAACTAAGCACATAGATATCATGCGAGTGAAACCGCAAGGGAGGTATAGTCACAGACGATACTATTTTCAAACAACAAGGCTATCTAAGACCGTATCTTTTAAGAGGACATCTAACCTTACGTCCGAAGGTGAAAGATTCCGCGATGTTTCCTGTTGAGAACATGAAATGAATAGTAAGTGATCTGCAGGCTGAATAGTAGTGTTCTAGTGTTCCCATTACCAATGACAGTCGTGGATTTGATTCCCACTCTGAAATAATTTCTGTGTTTAAACAAATACATTATTTGATACTAGTTGGAGTAAACCCTTGATGATTTGCCGGTCTCTATCCATGGCGTCTCTTACGGCCGTGTAGAATACATAAAATACATATTATGTGACAATTTTAATATCTTTTAGTAGAATATCGACTGAACAAGCTGAATCGGAAATCTGGTATGTGGAATTTATTTCGAAAAAAAAACTGCACAGTGAAATCTAGAATGGTGAAAAAAACGGGTCAAGTTATTCGAATTAAGAATTGTCGTTAATGGAACACATCGTTTGACACAGACAGAGAAAAAAATAGTTTTTGTTTCAGTCTAGACATATAAAGAGTTCTCCAAAAAAGACTTTTTATATATCAAGCGCGTTGTCGACTCAATCCCCCCGGAACTATGGTCACCCTACTCACCAACAGGAGCACAACACTGTTCAAAACAGTATTATTTAGCTGTGATCTTCTGTAAGGTTGAGGTTCTAGCCCAGCCCGTACCTCAGAACCAGTATAGTGATTTAATACATAGATACGGTACATATATTATTAAGGCATTTCATTCATACACAGAAGCACACACACACACACACACACACACTTCAGCCTATCGCAGTCCACTGCTGGACATAGGCCTCCCCAAGTTCGCGCCACACATCCCGGTCTTCCGCAATCCTTATCCAACCTACACCGGCTATCTTACACACAATCTCGCACAACACTGCAAACAGTACTATTTAGCTGTGATCTTCTGTAAGGTCGAGGTACTTCCCCAGTTGGACTCCTCCATATTTCGAGCAGGAAATTTCTTGCTGTGTCTACTTCAATTAAACTTTTCAAAATATCTCCAATAAACAGAGTTGCACCTTTTACTTGTTTATTACTAGCAACCCGCCCCAGCTTCGCACGGTTGAAAGAACTATCAGTGTTCCTCTACTTATTTGCATAATATAGAGTATTATTTTATTACTCTATATTATGCATGTATTACTAGACTAGCCCGTTGGCGCAGTTTGTAGTGACCCTGCTTTCTGCTCCGAGGGATGTGGGTTCGATTCCCACCCTGAGTCTGGGTGTAATATAAATATTTATTTATATATTTATATATGTATTATTTATAAGTATGTTTATCGAAAAAAAAATGTAGCTATATACCAGTCGGCTGTTACCTATAACACAAGCATTAAGTTGCTTACTTTAGGAACAGACGACCGTGTGTGTATTGTGTAGATATTTATTTATTTATTTATTTATTTATTATTATACATATAAGTGATATTGAAGATGCGATGGCGCAACGGTCCAGCACTGGTTTGTGGCTGTTGCGCTGGCGGTTGCGGGTTCGATCCCCGCACATGACAAACATTTGTATTGGCCATACAGATGTTTGCCGTGGTTTGGGTGTTTGTGCAATCCTTGTGGGTTTCCCCATCGTGCCTCGGAGAGCGCGTTAAGCCTCCGGTCCCGGTTGTTATCATATAGGTACACCTGATAACGATCGTTACTCATAGTAGGGAATATATCTGCTAACCCGCATTGGAGCAGCATGGTGGAATAAGCACTGATCCTTCTCCTACATAGGGAAAGAGGCCTATGCCCAGCAGTGGGATATTACAGACTAAAGCGAGATACGTATAAACCTTCCTCTGGAATCTGGAATGGAATTTAATAAAGAAAATCGCATCAAAATGCGTTCCGTACTAGTTTTAAAGATTTAAGCATAGAGACAGCGGGAAGCGACTTTGTTTTATACTATGTAATGATAAGTATAAATTAGTATATTAAAATAACTTTTCTAAAATTGTATGTAATATATATATTTTCGACAAATAATATAAACCCGTTACTTAACTATATCTTGAAATTTGCGTATGCCTAATAAAATATTATTATGTAAAATATAATTATTAGCTATATTATTATGTGATTATATTATTACATATATTATTACATAATTACATTATTACATAACAAGGTCTCTAATTACATGTATATGAGAACGTACATATGTGAGATCTAGGGACATAATGGTCTACTTTAATTTTTTTTCTTTTGTTTTAGAAAACGTTTTTATTGATGGAGGTTGTGTACCTTTGTGTACTGATTTTACATTTTTTTTTTCATTGAAGTATTATTTAAAATCTGCTATTTAAGCCTGCTAAAATGCTTTGAAACATTTATAGATTTTAACCTATGCAGCACAAAATAACTGGCGGGAAAAAATAATAAAAAGCATAAACAACTACGTACGCCGATTTACAATGACGTAAGCGACACAGTCTGATCAATTTGTTAAGTTCAAGTACATGTTTTTGTAAATATTTGAAATAAGAAAAAATCTTGGCGCCAATTTTTTTTGTGTAGTTTATGTAGACATGTCATAAAAAATTCCTAATCCGTACATAATGTATAATACTTCTAAAGAATATTTACATAAGCTACACAGTTATATGTTATACAAAAAATCATACTCAAATTACATTTTTGGTTTATTAAATCTTTATGACATACATAAAACTGTCTAGCAAACACATATTAGGTTTTAAGAATTTATTTTCTCCTAAAAACGTAACGTTCACTTACAATGAGATACAATCAATATACTATAGTAGGATGTAACAATTTTTACCTTTGGAACGCTTAATCGAAACATTTATAATGCCGCCGAAATAATCACAGATTATTGTAATATCCGTCTGACGTCACTACGTGAGAGAATTTGCGTCAATCGAGGGGTCTAAAACCTTTTTGAATCCGTACAACTGTTCACTGAATCATTTTAATGTTAAGATACAAGATGAAATTCGTATAAAAACTCGTTTAGGAATTTTAAGGAATCTTTTATGAATTATAAGGTATTTTTATATAAGCATATTTTTTTAACGGTATAATCACGTTAGTCTGTTCCTAAAGTTGTTGCGTATTTTAGGTAACATTGATAGTTGATACATTTTGAAGTAAAACTTCTTTATGCACGCTTGACTTGGGGAGTAAGCTGGTGAATACGTGACGAGAGCGTTGCAAAAAGTGTGATCGGGTAAGGCGAACGGAAGTTGAGAGGGAGATATATGTTAGTGAATATAGAAAGTTTTACCTCAGTCGCGTGGTCTAAGGCACAGTCGTTTTTTCTTAATAAATATACATACAAAAAAACATTTATAAAAATATAATATATATATATTATACTAAGGTTTATGGTGGGCATCCAACCTATTAACCAAGAAGCAGGAAGCGAAATCTTTGCAAAACGGCGCTAACCATATACTCGTATTACATTAGTTGGTTATGGCGCTAACGAGCTTGACAAATCATACCTAGTTATCCTGCTGAGGCCGTTGAGTGTGGCGCGTATAATTTTTTTTATATATTTGTCTGTATCTTTCTATTTATTTTTAAGTATTTAAACAAAGTTGTCACCTTGAAGGCCTTTTTTTAACAAATAATAAAATATTTTAAAACACCTCCATGACAAAAACCCTGTTTATTCAAATGATTAACCTTCCTGACGACCCCTCTTCCAAAATATAAATAAACGTCAAAATATATGAATTTATTTAAAAACAAAGAACAAAATTAAGAAAAAATAATATTCTTCAAGGATTACTACAAAGTATTTCCTATTACTTCAATGTTTCTATGTTGAATATTTAAATATTATGAAAAAGAAATTCATTTGTTTAAATGTATTTGAATGATGACTATAATTTATGACATAAAAGCTTCATGTAGTATTAGTGTAGTTTTCATAATCCAAAAATAACAAAATTTATTATCCTACAAATTATATGATATCATACTAATATTATAAATGTAAATGCATAAGTTTGAGAGGATGTATGTATGTATGTATGTTACTCTTTTACGAATTTTTGAATCGTTATATCTCAGAAACGACGGCTCATAGGAAAAAAGGTATTTAACATTTTTTATAGATAATTTTATGATCTACAATTTTTGTCTGCAGTATTTTTATGATAAAACTTACCGTTTTGATGAAAATCGCGAATAACCCATTTTTTTACCTTTTTGACCTTGAATAAAAAAAAATTCCATACAGGGGAAAGAAAGAAAGGGACAAGGAAAGAAGACTAGCAATCGACAAAAGGCCAGGTCAAGAGTACCCTAGACCGAAGAGCATGTATGAAGGGAATAATGAAAGTGGACGAAGCGAAAGAAGTATGTAAGGATCGTAGCAAGTGGAAAGAAGTGGTCTCTGCCTACCCCTACGAGAAAGAGGCGTGATTATATGTATGTATGTATGTGTAGTTATCGACTGAACTTTTTATTTGTAATTCTATTTCATTTATTTCACTCAAAGGTCTCCAGTTCACTGCAATTGGTATAAAGTTTTTAATTTTTTTTCATATTATGCAATGGATATGGTAGGAGTCAGTGTTCCAATTAACGTGGAATCATTTTCACACTGTTCGAATTACATTGCGTTGATAGGTAATGATATTTTTTAGTATATTCTATACTAGCTGTTCCACGCGGTTTCACACGCTGTAGTTTAAGGAAAAAATAGCCTTTATCTTTCTTCGGGAAATAGCCTTTTCAAAGTACTTCTTGAGATCATTGCGTTTTTAAAAAACAAACCAACCTTTCAGCTTTATAATCTTACTAGCTGACTCGCCAAATGTTGTCTTGCCGCTAAGCGCTATTTAAAAATAGGGGTTGGTGGTAGAATGGTGAAAATTTAGGGTTGTATGTATTTTTCAACGCCAAATCATAATAAAATAATAAATAAATAATATATCTAAAAATTTAAATTTTTTTTAGGGTGGACTACCCTTAACATTTGGGGGGATAAAAAATAGATGTTGTTCGATTCTCAGACCTACCCAATATGCACACAAAATTTCATGAGAATCGGTCAAGCCGTTTCAGAGGATTTTAACTACAAACACCGTGACACGAGAATTTTATATATTAGATCTAATATATAAACTTCTCGTGTCACAATGTCAGTTACCATTCTCCTCCGAAACAGCTGAACCGATTTTTAAGAAATTTTGTGTGCATATCGGGTTAGTCTGAGAATCGGCAAAAATTTTTTTTCATACTCCTAAGTAAGTATAAGGGGAGGGGGGATTAAGGGGGTTATTACGTGTATGGCAGAACAACGTTTGCGAGGTCAACTAGTATTTGTATAGATTTTTTTTCAGTCAATGCAAAAAGCACACAACGTTGAAAATATTACGTAAAACACAGATGACGAATTTTCTTGCAAACTTTCCATAGCCTTTTTTATCTACGTGTATCTTAATTTGTCTGATGGTTAAATAGATAAGTACTTTGTCTCGCTTTCTGATTACATTCTAAAATAAACGTGAATATGGTTCATACTCACTGGTAAACATCACTCAGTTACGTAAGTATTACTTTTATGGAATTTGTATCTATCAAAGAGTTGATAGTTATTTTATTTTGACGACACGTTAGCGTAATTATCACATCTGTTTATCTGGCAGTCGCGGGTTTGATCTTCTGTAAATGCTGATCTTCGGATGCTGGTCGAGGATTCGATCTCCGCATATGTTAAACAGTTTTATAGACTATACAAATATATTACGTGGCCTGTTTGTGATTATGTTATTATTTCCGAGTCTCCGATATGATAATTGTGTTAGAAGCGTGTATTTAGTTATTCCATTTAGTACACGAATCAGATTTTTGAAGTGAAACTTCTTTGGGTGCATAAAGGTAAAATTGTTACGGATGAAACGCATCAAAATATTAGCGTCACGAAGATGTGCAACGTTTTTCTACAACAGAGCCATCTAGCGTGTACTATAGAGACTACAAAGGTTGTTACATTAATATCGATAGTATTTATATTACAAACTAACTAGCTGGCGCTGGAACGGAAACCTAAAGCTTTAGATTTGTATAAATATAAACGAGACTTCAAAATTTATTTGCCAAAGAAGTTTCACTTCTGACGTGTGTACTTTGTACGCACGCACTTTTTATTTTAGAAATCGACAAGGAGTCAAGACAACAATACTATTTGAGAACAGTATTGTTTTGTTGGAATTTCGACTCAGGATGATCCAGATTTTGAGCAAATATTACCTACGGCACCCTACTTTATTAAATTATCAAATGTAAGTGGACAATTTAAATTATATTAGACTTCTAATTAGTTATAGGCGTACAAAACGTGTGTATGTAAGATTTGTTCGTAAGACCACATCTCACTGGTCAACATGTCAGTCTTGAATTCCATCACGTGCGTCTTGCTAATATTTAACGATAATAATGTTATTTTAATGAAAATATTCAATATTTAAAGTTTATAGTTAAGCTGTGTGTGCAGATTGTTAACATAGATATATAAAACGATTGTTACTCATTGTTCATATAACCCGCAATGGAGCAGCGTGATGGGTTAAGCTCTGATTCTTCTCCTACATGGGGAAAGAGGCCTATGCCCAGCATTGGGATATAACAGGCTGAAGCGTAGCATATATATTTATATTTACAATTGTATGTATCCGACCGAATTTCGGCTATGGCGACCACTTCGACCCCTTACAGGGCTAGGCGCTGGTGCACACGGAGATGGCTTATATAGCCGATTTTTGCAGTAAACTCCCTTGCACAAAGTACCGTTACCGTAGCGAGTACCGTACCGAGTTACCACTCTCATAATTACAATAATACAATAGTTACAATTAATTTTAACATGAATTTTAATATCATCTAAGAGATAAAAAATAACTGGCTGAATGTTTAAACAAAACCGGTTGTAGTGGTTTCCTCGAGGAGTCCTGACCACCTCACCACGGGAACAAAACACTACTTGAGAACAAAATTTACCTGGTTTTTCAAGTATAATTTTTTTAGAATCGTCGATGAAACGAAAATACATCACGATAAAGAAAGAAACACATGTCTACGAGAGAATGAGATAGATTACATAACTGCTCAAAACGCCGCGACGCGCTTTGCGTGGCGCTTACGACCTTTTTCACTAGACCGTGATCATCGTGGAAAGAATAAATCTCATCATCGATAGAACGAATCGCAACAGCCTACCTTCCTACGACTTTTAGAAGTTTCACTTCTGCCGTGTATGAATTGCATACACACTTTTTTTTCAGATTCATATTGCTAACTTGCTTAGTTACTGATTTTGCTGAGTCATACACATACCAGTGTATAGTATGTATTGTAAACATGCGTCATTTTTATTTGTAACTGTGTGCGTAACAGAGTTGCCATAGTGTTTTATTTTGCAATATATTCAAATAATGTAATAATAAATAAAGGACGAGGTCGCTTGTACCTATTAACTAGTTTAAATATATTTTTAGTCTAGTTTCATATTAAACTAAAACTTATTGTTTTTACAATTTTTTATTACTTAACAACTGTGTATTTTATAAAAACAAATAGAATGTTATACTATTTCTTGATACAATTTATTTATAACCTAATTATTAATTATTTACTTCGAAAGATTAATGAAAAATGGTAGCCCCAATTTTCCGACTACAATGACGAGAGTAATTATTGTTATGCGCATTTCATTTCTATGCACACTCATTAAATTCAGTCAATTTTTTATTAAAATGGAGTAATGGTAGTTGCAACTAAATGTCATTTGCTTGATAGGTATATAAGGTTACTGTGATATGGGGCTTTACATTAATTACGTCAGCACTCCTTATGGTATAACGTTATTTATGGCCCCTATGTATAATAGAACATTAAAGACGAGAATATTTTATTACATACTATTATTTAAATATAATGGACAGACGTTAGCTCCTAAATAACTCGTTTAAAAAGTTCCATAATAATAGACGATTTTAAAAAGTACTTAGACCAGTCTTACTCAAGTCAAGTATCTTGTTTTAGAACCTAAAAATACACCTTAAAATGGTATCAATGAAATAACTGAAAGTGTGTAATATATAAAAAACCTTAAACAAAACAAGATAACTACTAACGCCATCTAGCAATCAATCATAAAAACGCAACGTCCTCATCTGTCACCTTTATATGATGGTCTCGATTACATACAATAGATGGCGGTATATACAAATATATTTTTTAGAAACCTCAATAGAGGGCAGTACTTCAATATAGTTAACATGTTAAATATTATGTCAATAAAAAACCTAATTATAAGCTAGCAATCTATGGAAATCTTTTGTAATTTAGTAAATCAAGATCGACATCCATACAATACCTTTTACGAAAAATTATAACAAATATGACCTTTTGATCCGACTGAACTAAATTTGAAAGAAAGAAAGAAAGAAAAATATTTTATTGTTCACAATAAAAATATCCAAAAAAAAATACAAATACAGTTTCATAGATATTACGAACAATACAGGCAGCCACTCAGCATTTGTCACACCATTGCAAACAATGGTGAGACGCTGATTTTCAGTGACTCCTCATTGTCACTCGCTTGGAGCGACATCACTGACAGCACTCAACCAATAACACACTCACACAATTATAGCTCACTTAAACCACCCACTTAACCGACACCAACATACACCACAAGTACACTGCACATATCAGAAAAACATAAACATCCGCAACCGCCATACACCACCTACACCCACAAAAAGAGAGCAGCACATCCACACTGACAATATATATACATAGCATACACATACACATATACACTTACATATACACACACACATATACACATACATATGCATATACATACACTTAACGAATATTTTGACACAATCTATCATATTATTACAGTATTTATCATATTATTATTATTTCTATTATCTTTCCAATTTCAGTCAGGTCAAAAGGGATCCGAGTATCTAATCGTCTTACAACATTTATATAATTATCAGTTAAAAAATGTTAAAATTTCTCTATACATAATGAGTATAGAAAAATATAAATACCTACCTATGTGCTAATTTTAACAAAATCAAGATCTTAACTTATCCTTATGATGAATGAATGTAATTTGTAGAAAAATTTAAATATTTATAATCAAGTAAGATCGTAATTCGCCTGTACGTGAGTTATCATCTAGGTTAACAGGTCCAGTTCATCAACATCTCGGCTGCGGGCGAAAGTAGCTCTTACGTCAGCGGAGCTTTCATAACTTTTGCATCATGTTATGTTTTTCAATGATTATCTATGTTCTGATTAACTTTATAATCAACGTAATATACTGTTTTTAACCGACTTCCAAAAAAGGAGGAGGTTCTCAATTCGAATGTATTTTTTTTTTATGTATGTTACATCAGAACTTTGACCGACTGGACCGATCTCGACAATTTTTTTTAATCGAAAGGTGGTGTGTGTCAATTGGTCCCATTTAAATTTATTTGAGATCTAACAACTACTTTCCGAGCTATATCTAATAATGCGTTTTTACTTGACGCTTTTTTCGTCGACCTACGTTGTATTATACCATATAACTTTTTACTAGATGTACCGATTTTGATAATTTTTAATTTAATCAAAAGCTGATGTTTATCATGTGGTCACATTTAAATTTCATTGAGATCTGATAACTACTTTTTGAGTAATCTTTGATAACGCGTTGACTACCCAAGCAGGAAACCCCCAGAGTTGACAAAGGGGCCAGGCTTGGGCCAGTACTGGGAAACCTAGCTTCGGCGTACCAGTATTGGCCCATGCCTGGGCCAGGCTGCTTAACCCAGCCTCGGCCATGCCAATGATTATCCAACCTTGGGCCAAGACTGGCTGACCCAGCCTCGGCCATGCCAATGATCACCCAACCTTGGCCCAAGACTGGGTTACCCAGCCTTGGCCATTCATTGGAGATCCAAGCGTGGGCCAAGACTGGTTAACCCACCCTCGGCCATGCCAATGATCACCCATCCTTGGGCCAAGACTGGCTAACCCAGCCTTGGCCATTCATTGGAGATCCAAGCGTGGGCCAAGACTGGTTAACCCACCCTCGGCCATGCCAATGATCACCCATCCTTGGGCCAAGACTGGCTAACCCAGCCTTGGCCATTCATTGGAGATCCAAGCGTGGGCCAAGACTGGTTAACCCAGCTTCGGCCATGCCAATGATCACCCAACCTTAAACCAAGACTGGCTAACCCAGCCTTGGCCATTCATTGGAGATCCAAGCGTGGGCCAAGACTGGTTAACCCAGCCTCGGCCATGCTAATAATCAGCCAACCTTGGGCCAACACTGGCTAACCCAGCCTTGGCCATTCATTGGATATCCAAGCGTGGGCCAAGACTGGTTAACCCAGCCTCGGCCATGCTAATGATCAGCCAACCTTGGGCCAACACTGGCTAACCTAGTCTTGGCCATTCATTGGAGATCCAAGCGTGGGTCAAGACTGGTTAAACTAGCCTCGGCCATGCCAATGAATACCCAACTTTGGACCAAAACACATTGTAACGAAATTCGAATAATAAATGTTTACAACACCAAGCAATGTAAAAAGGTTAATAATGTAACCGAAAAAAGGAATAATTTTAAAATAAAGAAAGACTATTGTTATATTTGTTTGTTGTTTTATATAGAACTTTAAGAACTAATGAATTAAATAAGTATGCGAATCAAACATTATAAAAATAAAAATATAGTTTTGAAACTCGTGTCATCATAGCTTATAGTAGATTACGAATACCTGTTGTGCGAACAGATAAAGTTGTATATTCTATTCGTATAAAACTATATGAAAAAATAATTTAATTGAAAAAATTAGCTAACATTATAAAAATAAAGTTTTGGAAGATCCGAAATAAAACAACCTAGTATTAAATACTTATTGTTGTGGAATGTTAATTAAAGTAAAAACTAAATAAAAAATGAAAACAAAAAAGGAATGTCGGAACTATTAATATGTGTGTAAGAAACAAACCTGAACCGATATATACCTATATAATATTATAAAAATAAAAACAAAGCTTTGTAACTTATAATATATTAAAATAGATATATGAGCATTATAAGAATAAATAAAAGTAATATAATATTAGACTATTGTTGTACATATTTAAGTTTATTTGCAAAGTAATCGATTAAATAGTTTTCACGTCTTAATTACTTCAAAACTTAATATAATTATTTAAAACTTTAAATTGAGTTTTTTTTCCATAAATTGATAATCTACAATTTAACTATGAGCTAAATAAATTAACTGTATAATTTAAAATACTGAAATGATTTAATTTTTAATTGATAGAAAAAAAATATTAATTTTTACAGTCAGTCAGACACGTTTATTTTTCTTTATTATTATTATTTAAGAATTATTAGAAGCCGTAAATTGATATACTTAATATAAATATGTCTGTGGCGAACTTCCTGATGATAATAAACGCCACAATATTATTTTATCAACTTGGACCAGCTCCTTACAAATTTTACACATTGGACCACACGATAAAACCAATGCGTTGAAAGAAATATGACGCCATCAAGAATTGAAGTGTTCGGCTGAACGGCGCTCACACACCACACTTGCTTACGAATCTTAAAACTAACCGTGCATCTAAATTTAATTATTATTTCATTCTCATATTAATTGTAATATCGTTTACTTTATAAATTAAATTCATCTACATAATAAATTTTGTTATTAATAATTATCTCCTACATATAGTAATCATATAAAACTAAGAACATCTTTTACAAGTACATAAATTACATTAGAGAGTAACAGTCAAATAAATGTGAGGTTATTAGGATAGACCGAATAATAGCTAGGCATTCTAGTGACCCCATATTATTGGTGACCCCGACGAGGAACGAAGTTTGGATTTTGAAAACATCGAAAAGATACCTTAAGGAATATTGAGTTGTGATTTTTAGGGTGTGCCTCAAGTGATAGCGGTAAGCGAGATTTTTTTTTCTTATAAATATGAATCAGGATGATCCTAGAGATGCCGATGTCGGCACAGATGTATTGCGTGTAGGCGTGAAAGTACCACCATTTTGGCCAGAGGAACCCACCTTATGGTTCGCTCAAGTCGAAAGCCAGTTCACGTTATCTCGAATAACAACCGACGAGACTAAGTTTTGCTATTTAGTGGCTCAATTAGATCACCAATATGCAGCTGAAGTAAAAGACGTAATTACTAATCCGCCCGTTGCAGATAAATATTCAAAACTTAAAAACGAGCTCATTAAACGCCTATCTGCCTCAAAGGAGAAACGCGTAAAGCAACTTATAATGCATGAGGAGCTAGGCGACCGAAAACCATCACAGTTCCTACGTCATCTCGAAGGACTGGCAGGTCCATCAGTCCCTAAAGATTTTTTAGCCACTTTATGGTCTAGTCGATTACCTCAGACAATTCAAACCGTAATCGCTTCACAGATAGATCTACCGTTAGAGAAGCTGGCAGAATTGGCCGACAAGGTGCATGAAATTGCTCCATCAACACCGCAGATAGCAAGTACATCTTCTAATACTTCATCTTCTTCATACGATGACTTGGCTAAGCAGGTATGCGAACTAGCAAAGCAAGTAGCACAACTTAAGGCACGGTTAGAACACAATAGCTCGCGCTCACGCTCAAATACCCGAAAATATAATCGCTCACGAAGCCGCTCATGTCCCAAGCAACCACCCCTAGATCATCCTCATTGTTTTTACCATTTTACCTACGGCGCAAATGCAAGAAAATGCAAGGAGCCATGTAGTTTTTCTTCGGAAAACTCCACGGGCAGTCGGAAGTAGCGGCCTATGACTGCCCAACAACAACTACAGGCCGTCTTTTTGTAACCGATCGTGTAAGTAAAATGCAGTTCCTTGTAGACACTGGTTCCGACCTGTGTGTTTTCCCACGGTCAGCATTAAAGACGCCCCGCAAGCAGACTAATTTTGAGTTGGTGGCTGCAAACAACACAGTCATTCATACTTACGGACCAATAAAACTGCATCTTAATTTCGGACTTCGTAGAGACTTCACATGGAACTTTACAGTCGCTGATGTCTACCGACCTATCATTGGTGTCGATTTCCTGACTTACTATGGTTTGCTCATAGACTGCAAACAGCAACGCTTGATCGATGGTATCACTTCCCTCTCAGTACGTGCTAACCATACAGTTCCGTCTGACGACATCGCATCAGTGAAGACTGTCACAGGTGAAACTGAATTCCACGAGATCTTGCGAGAATTCCCGGAGATCACAAGGCCAGCAGGTATACACTCTCCGACAAAACATAATACTCTGCATTACATCAGAACCACTCCTGGACAACCAGTATCTTGTAAGCCTCGTCGTCTAGATCCTGTCCGTTGTCAGGCTGCTAAAAAAGAATTCGAGGATATGTTAGCAAGTGGTACAGCCAGACGCTCTGAAAGTCCTTGGTCTTCTGCTCTTCACTTGGTTAAGAAGAAGGACGATGGTTGGAGACCCTGTGGTGACTATCGAGCACTCAATGCTAGAACGATACCTGACCGATACCCGATACGTCATATACATGACTTTTCATACCAGTTGTCAGGATGTTCAATATTCTCTACTATTGATCTTGTTAAGGCATACAATCAAATAGCTGTAAGTCCGAAGGATATACCAAAAACTGCTATCACAACACCGTTTGGATTATTCGAATTCCCTTACATGACATTTGGACTTAGGAATGCAGCACAAACATTTCAAAGATTTATTGATGAGGTGTTATCCGGTCTAGACTTCTCCTACGGATACATCGATGATATTTTGGTATTTTCTAAATCTAAAGAGGAACATAAGTCACATCTAAGGCAGTTATTCGAACGTCTCAAGCAGTATGGCATTTTAATTAACACTTCCAAATGCTCATTTGGTCAAGAAACTGTAAATTTCTTAGGATATAACGTTTCTGCTTCTGGATCTAAGCCTCTTGAATCAAAAGTCCAAGCTATCAACGAATTTCCTGTACCTAAGACAGTTAAAGAACTTCGACGGTTTCTAGGAATGCTAAACTTTTA
This sequence comes from Melitaea cinxia, assembly GCF_905220565.1. Classification (NCBI taxonomy): domain Eukaryota; kingdom Metazoa; phylum Arthropoda; class Insecta; order Lepidoptera; family Nymphalidae; genus Melitaea; species Melitaea cinxia. The sequence goes on from NC_059416.1 coordinate 1,075,597, forward strand.
TCGTAGGTTTATTCCGAATGCCGCAAAACTCCAGGCGCCGCTGAATTCCATTCTACAAGGACCTAAACTGAAAGGTTCTCACCCAGTAGAGATGACATCTACATTACTCAAGTCTTTCGAAGACTGTAAAACTTCACTATCGCAAGCTACACTATTAGCTCATCCAGATTACTCGGCAGAACTCGCAATCGTCACTGACGCTTCAGACTTTGCTATCGGTGCGGTACTCCAACAGAGGAAAGCTGATGACTGGCAACCTCTAGCATTTTACTCTCATAAATTGTCTACTGCACAAAAGAAGTATAGCCCTTACGACAAAGAACTTCTAGCTGTATACGAAGCTGTCAAGTACTTTCGACATATGATAGAAACTGCTACATTCGCTGTTTACACCGATCACAAGCCCCTCACTTTTGCTTTTTCTACCAGTAAGCAAGACTGTTCACCACGACAATTCCGGTATCTCGACTTCATATCTCAATTTACCACTGATATAAAATATATACCGGGTAAGGACAACAAAGTAGCTGATGCACTTTCTCGGATCGAAGAAATCAGTACCATAGATTATCAGACTCTTGCACAATCTCAGGACAATGATACTGAACTGCAAGACTTTCTTCGCCGTGGTTCTTCACTGAAGCTTGTGAAAATGTCAACTGAATTTACTACTATACCCATCTACTGTGACATCTCCATGCATTCACCTCGACCGTATATAACACCAGAATTTAGAAGACAAGTCTTTGACATGGTACACAATTTACATCATCCTGGAAGGTCAGCTACAGTACGACTGGTGACACAAAGATTTGTTTGGCCAGGGATTCGTAAGGACTGTAGAGAGTGGGTACGGCAATGTTTAAAATGCCAAAAATGCAAAATTATCCGCCATACAGTATCCCCCCTTTCCACTTTCCTTACTCCTTCTTCAAGGTTCTCTCACATTCACCTCGACATCATAGGACCTTTACCTATTTCTTATGATTTCAGGTATTGCCTTACCGTCATCGATAGATTCACGCGATGGCCTGAGGCGTTCCCGCTTAAGGACATAACAGCTGAGTCCTGTGTCGCAGCTTTGGTGTCCGGTTGGATTGCACGCTTTGGTTGCCCAGCCCGGGTAACCACAGACCGCGGTCGGCAATTTGAAAGTCAACTGTTCAAATCTCTCACAGCGACAGTTGGCGCTCGACATATTCGCACTACCGCCTACCATCCTGCAGCAAACGGTATAGTTGAGCGAATGCATCGACAACTTAAAACAGCAATCATGTGCAACAGCAACTGTAGTTCTTCGCAGTGGACTGAGTCTCTTCCACTAGTACTTCTTGGCATGCGCAGCTCCTGGAAGGATGATCTTCAAGCGTCACCAGCAGAGCTCGTTTATGGTGAGCCACTTATATTGCCCGGTCAGTTCCTGTCGCCTAAGGATGATTACACCGCAACAGATGTAACTCTTTACGCCACACGCCTACGATCTCATATGGCTAAACTTTCCCCAAGACCAACTTCCTGGCATACATCTACCGCATCACCATTTTATATACCTAAAGACTTAACAAACTCATCGCATGTATTTCTGAGACAAGACCGATTGCGTGGATCGTTAGAACCACCGTATGCCGGACCCTTCAAGGTCATCGAAAGAACGCCTAAGTATTTCACACTAGACGTCCAGAACAAAAAGGTTAATGTTTCTATCGACAGGCTTAAACCGGCGTACATGGCAAGAGAAGAAAAGGTAACACTATCACAACCTGTCAAAACTTCAACAGAGAAGTACACACGAAGCGGGCGAAGAGTCCAATTTCCCAACTTTTATCGACCGTAGTTACGGTCTAGCCAGGGGGAATATGTGGCGAACTTCCTGATGATAATAAACGCCACAATATTATTTTATCAACTTGGACCAGCTCCTTACAAATTTTACACATTGGACCACACGATAAAACCAATGCGTTGAAAGAAATATGACGCCATCAAGAATTGAAGTGTTCGGCTGAACGGCGCTCACACACCACACTTGCTTACGAATCTTAAAACTAACCGTGCATCTAAATTTAATTATTATTTCATTCTCATATTAATTGTAATATCGTTTACTTTATAAATTAAATTCATCTACATAATAAATTTTGTTATTAATAATTATCTCCTACATATAGTAATCATATAAAACTAAGAACATCTTTTACAAGTACATAAATTACATTAGAGAGTAACAGTCAAATAAATGTGAGGTTATTAGGATAGACCGAATAATAGCTAGGCATTCTAGTGACCCCATATGTCTATACACGGAGACAATAGAAAGTGTAGCAAGTAGCAAAGCAACTGTTCACGTGTCGCATCGTGTTTGACCTTGAATGCGCAAAACCTTGCGTAGTAACAGATTTTCGGGTCTGCGTAAGCGCGCACTGTCGCCTTGCGTCCCTCTCCACCCTCGCACACGCTTCTCGTGCCCTAGAGTACAATAACGAACGAAATGGATTCGTTTGTCTATTTTATTAACGTTTAATTTTGTGTCAAAATAATGCATCAACTTCAGCCAACTTTAAGACGAGAGAAGAATGATTTATTTGTTTATTTATTTAAATTCTTTATTGTACAATAAATACACTAAAACAAATGTGTACAAAAGGCGGGCTTAACGCTAATGCATTTTATATCTATCTATCTATAGTTTCTTTATTATTAATACACGATTCAATTATTCATTTGCTGACAAACTTATACTAGTATATATTTTATAATATATTTTGAATTTCACGGGCAACCGCAGAGGTTGGTGGAGCATTTGCCTTAGCACTTTTGTCTACAATAGTACCTGCGCAAACGGTGACAGCGACAGCCATATTTTTTCCTAATTATTTGCTGCGACATACGCTACGCTACTTTTGTGTTGATGTTGAATCAGTCGAGCTACGTGCTTGCTTCACTCAACGTTTTTAATTTCTTTTAGGTTATTATTAATTTTTTTTACTTGTATAATGACGGAAATTGTTATAAATAAATTTAAATTAAACAATAAAAAAATTATAGAGTTAGTACTAATCTCTTGGCTTACTGAGAACGAAACTACCTATGTGTTTGTGGCCACCAAAAAAAGATGAAGACAAAAGGTGAATAAATGGGTTGAACTTGAAATCGTGCCTTTCATGAGATGGTTAAAATAACCAATCAGATTATCAGCTAAGCTAGTGAGTATTTACGCACATTAATTATTTTATTTATAGTATTAAAATTATCTCGAGACAATACCTTGTAATTAACCTTTTAATAGATATCAAAATCGAATTTAATCTTTTAGAAGTTTTAAATTGTACAACGTAAATTTGTTTTCGCTAATGTTATTGAATTTCAATTCTAATAATAAAAGTAATGGTGCTCGGTGTAGTAGTAATCGTGTAGTAACATAATTTATTGGCGTTTCAGAGGATTATAATCAAGGATCACGCCGATTAAAAAATCCTTTAAAACAAATGATGTTGAGAGCACTGACAGTGATTGATCTAAATACTGAGCCTATGCTCTTGTAGTAATTCCTTCCAACGACAATTTAGAAGGAACCTGATAAGAGCGATGAAGCTGCGTGTAAAAGTATAATGGAACCTAAAGGTATAACTTACTTAATATTTCCTGAATTAGTTATCATGTAATAATAATTGAAAAGTGATACGCGTTTTAGAAATTACACATGATAATTACAAATTGACATTGAACAAACATATTAATAATTAAGGATTATGTTGTTGTTGTTTTTATTAATATTGTTATTATTATATTTACTTATAGACCAGTACATTTAGCTTTTGAAACCTAAAAAATTATAGTAGGATGAAACCCATTGGAAAAGAAAGAGAATACAACGAAAATGAAAGGAAAAATAAATGTCGGGAAGTGAGGGGTTATGGGGATAAAAACGGCTTATGTCGATTTCTGGCTAAACTACAAGTCTTACGGAAATAAGGTAAATGGCAAAGTTGTAGGTATTAAAAAGATATATACATTTTTTATTTACACTTTTTTCTTATAACCTCAAAATTTATCATTTAGGCCCTAAATGACCTAGGACCTACCTAATGCCTCTCTAGGAGACACCCTAAATTTTAGGGTGTCTCCTAGAGAGGTCGCACCTCGGCTTATAACAAAGTTGGTGTGGTGGTCGAAGCGCGCGGTCTTCGACGCGCTATTACTTTTTAACCGACTTCCAAAAAAGGAGGAGGTTCTCAATTCGACTGTATTTTTTTTTTTTTTTTTTTTTTTTTTTTTTATGTATGTTACATCAGAACTTTTGACCGGGTAGACCGATTTCGACAAATTTTGTTTTAATCGAAAGGTGGTGTGTGCCAATTGGTCCCATTTAAATTTATTTGAGATCTAACAACAACTTTTCGAGTTATATCTAATAATGCGTTTTTACTTGACGCTTTTTTCGTCGAACTACGTTGTATTATACCGCATAACTTTCTACTGGATGTACCGATTTTGATAATTCTTTTTTTGTTGGAAAGAAGATATCCCTAGTTTAGTACCACGATAAGGAAACCTGGATCTGATAATAGAATCCCAGAGAAATCGAGGGAAACTCTTGAAAATCCGCAATAACTTTTTACTGGGTGTACCGATTTTAATAATTTTTAATTTAATCGAAAGCTGATGTTTGTCATGTGGTCACATATAGATTTTATTGAGATCTGATAACTACTTTTTGAGTAATCTTTGATAACGCGTAGTTACTTGACTATATTTTCGTCGATCTACGTAGTATTACTCGTCGATGTAATTGAAGTCGGTTTTTTTTTCGTTTGCGAGCAAACACAATTATATTATTATTTACGGGCACGCGCCCGCGCCGCCCGGCCGGTACCGCCGCAACCGCTATATCCCTGCATTTTAAATTTGTAATATCTTCGAAACTATTCATTTAAATTACATGCTGTGAGCTGAGGGCCATATTGATCTATATTAAATGCATAACCTATTTAAGGTGCTTAATTGGATAAGGGTTAATACTGTATTGCTTAAAATCTCTTCGTTAGTGAGCTATAATTTCACGTAAAAGGTAAAGAAATAAAAAACGGTTATATACTACTATAATGTATTTTTTTTCACTTTTTACCATTATCAAAGGCTAAAAGCACTGGTCAATTATTGTACGAAAATATTATACATTTTTAATTTTAAAATAATACAAATTACCACGATCATTTATTGTACAATTTCCAGGCATCACAAACTACCTACGAACATCTTGCGAAATATTTGCAGCGTATTATTTGCACTGAAATGTCTAAAGTAAAAAAAAGCGTCAATTACACCATTGGACAACAAGTTAAAAAAATATTAGAAGTCGTCCAGCAGTCAGGACATGCACCGAGTAAACTAAGAGCTTGGAATATTATCGGTGACGCCTTGCCATACAAAGACATTGCGACATTTGTAGTTTTATAAATCTTTAAAAGATAACGAGGAAAAACGCAAAGCATTGGTATTTAAAAACTATCCAAATATTATTCACAAAGATTTACAAATTATTAAAATATTGTTAGCAAAAGATTGAAAAATTATAGGTTGTCACCGGTAGAACAAGCATTATTTATATTAATATATATGATGATGATTTATATTGTATTGTTAATTACAGTCAGTGAAGTATTTTAATGTAATTTAACTAGTGCATCATTATAATAAAAATATAGTTACTATCAACATGTATTTACAATTATTAATCCCATTTTTTTATAAATGGAAAATATTCGGCATTTAATTTTTTGGGCAGTAATAGCAGTTAAGCGAGGTCTAATATTGGCAATAAAGCATGGCCTAGTCCTGGGAATTAGGCATGGCCCGATCTTGCCAACCAAGTCAGGCCCGGTCCCGGCAACCAACCCTGGTCAAGTCCCGGCACCCAAGCCTGGCCCATCGTTATCCTTCCAGACTTCTACCAAGACTGGGCCAAGCCCGGCTCAGTCCCGGAAACCAAACCTGGCCCAGTCCCGGTAACCAAACCTGGCCCAGTACCGGCACCCAAGCCTGGCCCATCGTTATCATTCCAGACTTTACCAAGACTGGACCAAGCCTGGCTTACACGTCTGGCCCAGTCTCGACAACCAAGCCTGGCCCAGTCCCGGCAACCTAGCCTGGCCCAGTCTCGGCGACCAAGCCTGGCCCAGGCCTGGCCCATCGTTATCATCCCAGAGTTCTACCAATACTGGGACAAGCCTGGTTTGCAGGCTTGGCCCAGTCCTGGCGATCAAGCCTGGCCCAGTCCCGGCGACCAAGCCTGGCCCAGGCCTGGCCCATCGTTATCATCCCAGACATCTACCAATACTGGGACAAGCCTGGCTTGCAGGCTTGGCCCAGTCCTGGCGATCAAGCCTGGCCCAGTCCCGGTGGCCATGCCTGGCCCAGTCCCGGCGACCAAGCCTGGCCCAGGCTTGGCCCATCGTTATCATCCCAGACTTCTACCAATACTGGGACAAGCCCGGCTTGCAGGCTTGGCCCAGAGTTTTACATAGTTGGGCCAAGCCTGGGTCAGGCTTGGCCCCGTGGTATTTTCCTGTATGGGTATTTTTTCGTCGATCTACGTTGTATTACTTGTCGATGTAATTGAAGTCGGTTTTTTTTCGTTTGTCTGCAAACACAATTACATATTATATGATACTGTTTTATATATATTATAGTTCGGCAAACAAGCGTACCGCTCACTGATGGTAAGCGATTACCGTAGCTTATAGACCTGTCCCCAGACATGCTGCCCCAGATTTTGAGCAGGAAATTTCCTGCTGTTGTATTTTACGTCAGTTATAGTTAAGTATCCTGCTAATATTTTAAATAACAAAGTTTGTGAGGATGGAAGGATGTATGTGTACTTATTTGTGTGTACGTGTATTTAATTATTTCAGAAGAGCTACAATTATAATGTTCGTTAATTATTAAATTAGTTGATAAATACGAAATGTCACTAAAGTAAACGAGTTTATTTTTTAATTTAGTGCACTCACCCAGTTGTCCAACTGAACATTTGCCTGACCCTGTCTGACCGGAAGTCCTTCGTCGCCATTTTGACTGTAATCAAAAAAGGTTATATTATTAAGATTTTCGATGACCATAGTGTATTTATAGAAGTTAGGTTACGTCATAATTATACTAATATTACAGAGTGGAAAGCGTGGGCGTACCCACGGTGGGCATTTGCCTCACTCGGAGGCCAAGCTAATAATTGATAATTTAATTTTAAGAAGGAACTTTTGGGTAGATTTTGAAGACTAATTTTGAAGTAGTGTAGATAGTGAAAGGAAATTAAAAGTGAATTTTCTCATACTTATGAAGTTTTACTTTTTTGCCCCACCTTTACAAAATTCTGGGTACGTCTACGATGGAAAGATTTCTATTTTAGTATTTTTAACGTTTATATAGAAACTAACAAGATACTCAATATAAGAGCGATAGAAAAACAGTAAAAACCCGAGAAAACAAACAACAGAGGAACTACGTAGTAAATTCACAAAGAAAAAAACCCTTACAGAAGGTGCAGATGGAAAAATTACAAGGACAATGATTTTATAAGTATAGGCGTAATAAAATACCGTTTGTATGCATAATATGCTCATTTATATTATACAAGTGTATTCTAGTTCGATTACCAACGAGTCTGAAGGCTAAATAGTAACGGTCTTTGCAACTGTAATTTTTTATTTATTTATTCATCATCATCATCATCATCATCATTCCAGCCTATTGCAGTCCACTGCTGGACATAGGCCTCCACAAATTCGCGCCAAAAATGCGTGAACTCATGTGTGTTGCCCATAGTCACCACGCTGGGCAGGCGGGTTGGTGACCGCAGGGCTGGCTTTGTCGCACTTAATACGCTGCTGCCCGTCTTCGGCCTGTGTGTTTCAAAGCCAGCGGTTAGATGGTTATCCTGTCATCGGTCGTCTTCTTAAGTTCCAAGGTGGTAGTGGAACCTTGTTATCCCTTAGTTGTCTCTTACGATACCCACAGGAAGAGAGGGGATGGCTATATTCTTTGGTGCCGTAGCCACACAGTACAATTTATTAATTTTAAGAAATAAGTAAATCAATATTAGTTCATACTAGTTTATTGATTAAAGGGCATAGCAGGACATATCTTGCTGGAAATTTCGAGTATCCCAACTTGAGAAGTTCCTCAACCTTAGAAGGTCTGAGCTAAACATCACTGTTCCTGTGGTGAGTAGGGTGGCCAGGGCTCATGGGGAGGGTCGAGGGTGTCTGTAAACTACGGTGTCAACCTACCATCTAACACAAGGTCTTAGGTACGCTGTTTACCACATTTGATTACCAAAAAAAAACCCTACTATTAGATCGCACTTTCTCTGTATTCATATAGAACACGATAAAAATAATGCATGTCAATTTGATTGAAATTTACAAAGAATAGGTAATGCATTCATTGTGAAATATTGATAATGCTTTAAACTTTATTTAAAATGTGTTGTTTTGTTTTTGTTGCTTTTTTAGAGCAGCAACTAATAGGTATAAAGCAATTATATATTATTAGGTATTATTTTTTTTTGAATTCTCTGTTAACATTATTTAAATAAATAATGACAAATAAATAAAAAAAATTATGATTATAGAAATATATAAAAAATATTAATATTTGTATTATTTCTTTATAACAATAATATGCAGTCGTTTTATAAAACATAATAACAAGCGAACGGAACAAAGAGTAATCAATTAATATTTCCCCGCTACGAAACAACTCATTAAATAATTGCTCAAGCGATCATTGTCTTCTCCGGCCATTTTATTGTAACTTGCGATTAACATAATTACAAGGAAAATCTGCGAGATGACTAACATATACCTACACTATGTACTATTGTTCTTTTAAATACTATAAACAGTAAATAAAATAAGATAAAAATGAAAACACAACGGTTAACGTGGCAAACAAGCGTAGGTATTTTCTATTTGTCAGTAAGTGGTTACAGCCAACTGCAGCCAGTGGACGCTCACAGCAAAGTAGCATTGTAAGCACATTACCACCTGTCAGTAAGTGGTTACTGCAGCCAATAGATGACTGCAACAACAGTAGCATGTCAAGCACATTGCTGACCCTATAATTTACCCTCCCCAGCAGCTCTGGCCACCTTACTCACACCAGGAACATGATACTAATTGTGAACAGTATTATTTAGCTGAGATCTTTGTTAATGTCGAGGTACATATCCAGTCGGGTTGTTACGAATTTCTTGCTGTAACCCTCCCCCTCCTATATATTTTTTCTTTTGTAATGTAACTGTATCGAGATCCACAGATATCATAAAATATGTTTTTGGTTCTCAAAAACCTTTGCTATCATCATCATCATCTTCATCTTTTGTAAATTTTCTGAACGAATAATACCCATGAAAATATTCAAAAAAGTTTTAAAAATAATAAATAATAATGATAAATCCCTTAAATAAATAGAAATGAAAAAGGAAATAATTATCAAAACATTTTAATATGAGCAAAGTCTTTTAACATCCGAATAAAATAACCCTAGGTTAACCAAACAATTAAAAAGATAAAAGTAAAACAACAAATTTATGAAGAATTTATTAATATAATACTTTATTACAGTAGAAGCGACTTATCCTATAATTTTAAAAATGAAAAAAAAAATAATGGTCATTCCATCTAGGATTTATAATAAAAAGAAATTGATGTTCATTCCAGTCAAAGCAAGGATTATTTGTGGAGCAGGCACCGAACCGGTTTCTAACGGAACGAATTAATGCATCCTTCGAAACATGCGTTTGACCCCCTTTGATACGAATGAGCGTCGAATCACGTAGGAATAATAAGTGAAGTTGTTTCTATTGTATTTTAAACGTTTGTGTACAAAATATGAATTAAGTAAGCTTTATAGACTAAAAATACTATAATATAAATCGTTAACATATTTATATGTAGCTTATAATATTAATCACTCCAGCCTATCACAGTCCACTGCTGGACAAAGGCCTCCACAAGTTCGCGCAAAGAACTAAAAAGAAATAAAGAAAATAAATAGTAACTATCCCGTTTTAATGATTATTTTAATAAAAACACACATTCAAAAGACATTCAAATTGAGAAATTCCTCATTTTTGAATTCAAATAAAAACTTCCAAAATAAAACATAAAATTTACGTACATATTTGAATGTAAATAGGTACACAAACTCTCACCAACTTGCGCTTCATTTTATATGTTCTCACTAGCTGACCTGGCGAAGTTCGTATCGCCGTATTTTTTTTTTCTTAAATATAATAATTACTTATATCAAAATTAAATATAGCCTATCTTTCAAGTTGGTTCAAACTGATTAAAATCAGTAGTAAGTATAGGAGTCCATCGCGGACCAACAACACACACGGATTTAATAAATGCGTGTGAAATGATTCGTTCATGGCTTCATTTGTTATTTACTTTAATGTAATCGCTTAATAGGAATCCTTGAAGTGTATTTTGTATAATTTTAATATACTATTATTGTATTAATTAGTAATTTATGTGCGACTTTTACGTTTCAAAATATGTCAGATAGTAACGTATCTCTATATATACAAATAAATAAAATTGGAGTGTCTGTTTACAATATTAAAATAACCGCTTTTTACTAAATTCATATAACATAACATTTTTTTTAATTTCTGTCTGTTTGTCTGTCTGTCTGTCTGCCTGTTTGTTCCGGCTAATCCCTAAAACGGCTGGCCGACGGGAATTATACCAGCAGATAGCTGATGTAATAAGGAGTAACTTAGTCTACTTTTATTTTAGAAATTTATTTATTTTGTAAGTCTGCGAACTGAACAATATTTTTTTAATTGCGTGCGGACGAAGTCTCGGGCACAGCTAGTATATTATAAGCACTAACTATAATGTATTGTTAACTTGAAACTTTAAGGACATGTCATAATTATCAATATATATATATATATATATATATATATATATATATATATATATATATATATATATATATATATATATATATATAATTTTACCAAAATATAACAAACAATCACTATAGAGCTAATGGTCTGCCTTTATTACACAGAAGATGGATGGATGGAATCCTTCCTGGTCTCAAGAATGTTCAGGAACCTACAATAGAGAGCATTTGTAAACTGTGTTATATAAATATTATGCGAATTACACAATAATCTGCAAATGTCGTTCGGAGTTCATTCTTGCGGATGTGATGAACCTACGTAAATTCGAACTCATACATTCTAGTTGCAAATCTACAAACATCATGTTTATTGTGTTAGTATGCTTCGCGAAAATATTAATTGCATAAAACTACGCCATCGACACAAGAAAAACAAAAAGATAGATGTTATCTTAACAATAATCTGCAAAATAGCTCGATAAAACATGTTCATTTCAATCCTTATATCAATTAAACTTAACAGCCTTGAGCGCGTTGAAATCTACGAATACTATAAAAAATGGATTTGGGTGTATTTCCATACTCAGTAATTGTTTTTGTTGTAATTTAAGAATAATTAGTACGGTTAATGACTTGCCTATTATCGCAGAGGCATACATTGATTACTCGTACTATTGACCCGAAAATCATTAAAAAAAATTATACAACTAGGTCGGCAAACAAGCGTACGGCTCGGCCCACCTGGTAGTAAGCGTAACCGTAGCCTATAGACGCTTGCAACACCAGAAGCATCCCAAGCGCGTTGCTGACCTTACCTCCTACCCTCCCCAAAAAGTAGTCATACCTTACTCACCAAGGGATTACAGCTACATGAGACCATAAATATTTTGCTGTGATTTTGAATTATGCTATTGACCACTCTAATTCAGCACTGCGTGAGTGTGGATAGAGTGTCCTTGTAGGTCTTTCCACGGTACTGTGCCCTGGAGGGCACGGTAAGCTGTCGGTCCAGTGACAAATGATAGTTATTTTTACTTGAAATATCCGACAACCATCCATGAATTAAGATCCAATTCTTTACCTACATGAATAAAGAGTTACGTGCCAAACAGGATGTGTCAGACCGAATCAATAATAATAATAATCAATCAAAGATCGTTGTAATTCGTATAATCTTTTACTGAATACCCAAAAATACCCAAACATTTATTACCATAGCTATGGTTCATGTTCTTACCAACGTATATTTACAAAAGATCGTCAGAGTATTATTATTAGTCGTATTTCACGACTCTTACTTCGATTAGTATCCGATGTTACAGGGATATCGCGTTAACCAACCGACATCCTGTTAGAAACGTACGGACGGACAGTTGCGATATGCTGGTGGTAAATTACTTGTAATTTGTATTTATATAAAACTAGCTGGCCTGGCGAACTCTGTACCGCCTATTTTTTTTTAATATAATAATTATTTATATCGAAATAAAATATAACCTGTCTTTCAAGTTGGATCAAACTGCACACGGTGAGCAAATTTGATTAAAATTGGTTAAGTAGTTTAGGAGTCCATCGCAGACAAACGTGATGCATTCACGTTTACATAAATGATGCGTTACTACGTTTTATATATGTGTTATAAGGGGGTTGTTATATTTATTATGTTGTATAATATGATTGTTATATAATCGCATTTATAGATACAGGTTGCTGATAAATTTTATCTGACTCGTAAATTCTTGATAGGGTTATAATATAAGTACCGGGAAGAATCCTACTGATAATTTCCTGCTGTTCCCTACCTCAGTAGTAGTGGGTCGCACCACGAAGCCGAGCTAGTTAATTATATCTACTGCAAGGTTAACACAAGTTTAACCATAAGCAACATCATTTCCATTATCCTCTTGAAGCAAAAATGCGAAATACATTTTTGAAAGAAAAAAAATTTCCACTCCGCATTAGTTCAACTTTCCCGACTACACCGAAACGGTCATCATCAAATTCGATGCCATCTACCGTTACTTGTTATTGTGTAATGTTATCGAGAGGGTTACCCGTTCCAATGTCATTCACCTTACCTTCTCAGCGAGAGATGGCGCCACAAGTTAAGAATGCCAATATTGCGAAATGTCCACTATTACGAGGATGGTTGGAGTATTGTCATAAACACTTGATTTGTATAAATATGGATTTAATTTAACTGATAAAAAGTGTTATTTAGATTATAGAGTGACTGCACACATTCGTCTATGTATTTTCGTACCTCCAATAAAAGATTTGAACCTACAAAGACCGTGTAAAGCATTTTATATTTATTATACATTAAAATATATAAATATTACTCAAAATGTAGTACTATCAGCTACGCCTCACATAAATGCGTATGCACTTAAAATTATGGATGCTATATATACACATACTTTATTATACGGGTCAGAAAATATGTCAAATTCAATCTCTAGACCTATTTCTAGGTTGTTTATATGGAGGTTGTTTATGTATATGTAGATATATGTGGACAGGTACATAAGAATATTTCGAAAGGAAGGTACAAGCACACATGCACATGAAACGTCAATAAAACGAAGTTACATACCCAGTTCTTGTCTTTATTATCTAATACTAGAAGCATATTCTCATCATTTACGATGCCGCAATACTACATAACAAAAGATATCAATTCATCACTAATGTACCTACAGATTAAAAAAATTAAATATCTCTTCATATAAAAAAGAAACATCGACTGCGTATACTTATTAGTTACTATTTATTCATAGTTACCGAAATACTTTCGTAAGATAATAAATATACAAACTTTAAATATATTTACAGAAACTTCTTTCGCATACATTATCGTAAATATCTCAGGATTAAATCGACGTATTAACATGAAACATTTACTAATTTTTAATTCAGCCCTGCGAATACCGTATTAAATATCATTCAGTAATTTTTCATCATTCATTCAGGCAGACAAACGAAAATTTTAAAAAGACTAATTTTGGCTTCTTTTGGTTGTGATACATTTTTTTTCTCATACATATATTAATAACTTACTACATACAAACAAAAACCAATTAAATTACTACATACACAAACAAAAACCAGTTACAGTTTTATTAACAGACTAGCATCCCGCCCCGGCTTTCAAATTCAAAATAAATTTTTTCCTATTTTTTTTGAAAATATAATATAGCCTATGTCACCCGCGGACAGTGTAGCTTCCCAACAGTGATAGAATTTTTCAAATCGGTTCAGTAGTTTCGGAGCCTATTTAATGCCAACAAACAATCAAATCTTTCCTCTTTTTAATATTAGTATAGATGTAGATAGTGAAATTACAACATCAAATTTTCGGCTCTACCTTTGTAGAGGTCAAAAATAAATTGATTGCATCTTGTGAAATAAAGAAAATCTTGTAATGGACTACCATAACAGGCACAGACGAGGTGTGTCTGAATTGTCACATACAGTATCTCCTCGTGCACCATCGACTAGTTTTGGAGATATTTAATAATAATAATACGTTTATTTCAGACAAGGTCCATACAATGAAAAAAGAGTATACAAAATAATTAGCGTAGAAACAAAGAAAAACAGAAATATAAAGAAATATAATTTTAGAGATTAAATAAAATATATTTTTTTAATGTGAGTAATTAGAAAATGCTAAGTCAATTCAATTGTAATTAAAATACTTATGATCTAAATATTGTGTTGTGATAAGGTTTAGTTTTCACAGATTTTTGAGCACTTTTAATACAAATTTTAACAAATTAACGGAATCTTTACGCTATTTTGCAAAACTCATATATGTCCTGTACAATCTCCTCGTCCAAATCCTTTTTAGGATCAGAAAAAAAAACTCAAAAGCATTTCAAGATTGGCAACCCTAAAATATTAAAAAAAAATAGTTCTCTGTAATATGTCACTCCAGAGTTCTTTGATTTGTCAAGAACTCTGGTTTTACTGTTTACTCCTGACTCTAGAAAAATTCCTATCAACATAAAAGTATAAATGGTATTACAAGCTGTAATTACTTAAAGACATATTATTAAATTTTTAATAAACTCGAAGTGTACCTTGAACCTTAATCATTACCCATATCCGTCTGATTGCCTAAAGTTCAGAATGTCAAAAGTGTAATTACGTGTACTCTGTAAATAATTATTTTCCTGTTACCATAAGTCATGGTAACTACAGGTTACATTTATAAATATTACCTTTTGTTGACAGTTTTACTTGTATTCAGTTTTTTTTTGGCATGGTTCAAGATTAATTTTATACATGGCATATGATATTTTATTAAGTGAATTCATAGTAATGTAATTTTATCACGATTAACTGTAAATAAGTATTCGTTCATTATAAGTAGTCTTTGTAGAGTTAATTATAGTTAGGTGAGTCTAAATAAATGTGCGCGAAATAACAAAATAACATTAAAAATTAATCTTCCATAATCTTTTGTGGCATATCAATAAAAAAACGAATGTACCTTAGACCACACGACTGAAGTACAACAACGAAACGTAACTCTCTCACTTTCTATCTTCACAACTTATATCTATCTCCCTTTCAACTTCCGTTCGCCTCACCCAATCACACTTTTCGTAACTCTCTCGTCACAAATTCACCAGCTTACTCCCCAAGTCAAGCGTAAGTAAAGAAATTTTGTTTCAAAAACTTAATCTGTAAGCTAGTTAAGTTAAGAAAAGGATCAGCAGTGAAAGGAGTCGCTGGAGTCGCAGTTACATAACGAAACCGGTCTCAACCGGACTCGAACTGGGACAAGTGGAATTCCGTCGGTTTATTTATCAAAAACATTGAGAAACACACGTCTAATGTCTTAGAGTGACGATGATGACAAAAAAATGACACACTAAACTTATCATATAACTCGGTAATTAAAGTTATAGCTCATGATTTCCATTTGTGTATAAAAACGTATATATTTATATGCGTTTTTATTTATAGTTATTGATAAGTAACTTAAATTAAAGAATTGAGTCTGGTACAAATGGTATACGATATGTAGATCTACCTTGAATTAAATTTGAAAAAGCTTGATTTTGAAAACGGAAATCTTTTAAATTATACACATCAATGTTTATATTTGTCTACTACAGTCTTTATATTTGTCTAGTTATGTTAATATTTGTCTTGCATATTATTTCCTTAAAAACATGTTCTCGTCACGTTCTTTAGTAAGCTGTACCCAGTGATAGTGTACTTTCTATCGTGTTAAAGCAATAAGCCTTTTAAAGCTCTATTTGATTCTTTAAATGCATATACACATTAAGTTCAAAGTAATTTAAGTTCTTTTTCTCATAAAATAAGATTCAAATCAATTCGGTAAATTTTGGCTGTACAGTAACGATCTACATACACGCAATAAATTTGAATAAACACAAAGTAACACTTTCACTCTCACAAAGTGCAATAATTTCTAAATGTTAAACGTTTTTTTAATTTCATTTGAATTCTTTTAACAAGATTCGTTACGATTTAATCGTTTGAAAATGGAGCATTTTGAAACATGAATATATTGTTACGTTAGAAATTTCACTTTTATTGACGTTTTTTACTTTCTTTATTTACAAACTAGCTGTAACCGCGACTTCGTCCGCGTGGAATTATAATATTGTTCAGTTCGCAGAGTTTCAAAATAAATAAAGCTCTAAAATAAAAGTAACCTAAGTCACTCCTTATTACATCAACTATCTGCCAGTGAAAGTACTGTCAAAATCGGTCCTGCCGTTTCAGAGATCAGTCGGAACAAACAGACAGACGGACAAAAATTGTAAAAAAAAAAGAAGTTATTTTGGTATATGTACCGTGTATACATCCATATGCATTTAGTAAAAGCGGCTATTATAATATTACAAACAGTCACTCTAATTTTATTTATTTGTATAGATAATATTTTTTGTAATTTAAATTACGAAATAAAATTCTAAATTCGTAATAAATAAATGAGAAATGGGTATTAACTAATATGCAAACGAACTCACGTATCTATTTTAATTTCAAAATTAAAATATATCGTATGTGTATAATGTATATGTATATATAATTGTTATATATTCTATTTTTTTTTCTTTTACTTATTTAAATCTATATACCACCTGCCCATCTGAAAAGCAATATCCCTTTCATTATCAGGTTGTCTGGAAGAGATTGCTTTTTAGCAATAAGATCGCCTGGTTGTGCAATTTGTTACTATAATTGCTTGTAATTTTAATTTTGTTCTTTATTTAAATGTGCAATAAAGTATATTATTATTATTATTATTAAATAAATATTACACAATTCTTATAAGCAGTAAAGGTAGTAATATTATGCATCGTAATATAAATTCGAGTTTATTCAAGATAATTTTTTGACCACTGCTGGGGCAACCTGTTACTTGATTCAACAACTGTTGGACGCAGTAGTCACAGTATATGACTGTTCTGCTATCTTGGCATGTTTTTGTAGGCCTGATTCCATTATGATATATATAGTGGTCTGGGCGTTTGTGTTTGCGTTCTGTGTTTCTAGTAATAACAACTGAAGATATCGTTTTATTTGAAAAAGTGACTTCACATAGAAATGCTCATATTACATGAAATATAGTACGCTAATGAAAGTAAAAATTTTCCCTATTTGTCCAACATCTTTTATCGATGCTAATTTTGATCATAACGATGTTATATAGCCTACATAACCTTCTTCAATTAATGGGCGATTTAACACTGTTTTCTAACTTAAAATAGGTAGGTATTAAACAAATTGGACGCTTTGAACTAAACCATTTCTTCAGCTTTACAATATTAGTACATGACATATGAATCAATAAACGTTGAACGTGATACGTGATAGATCGTAATGAGGGTGTAACGGACGTGTTGTAGTGGGTAACAGTTCCTATTGTGTTATGATGCGCAAATATTAAGTATTGTACTCGTGGTTCCGTAATAACGTGTATGATTAACAAATGGAATGATGTGGTGTTCACCTTAAGAAATTGTAACACTTAGCTGTAAAGTATTTATTAAGATTAGGTTTACGTTATTGTGTAATTAGTGTTACCAATTACTGGTGATAAATAAATAAATAAATGAAAAAAATATGTGTTGACTGCTTTTTATTTGAAACTTCTCTTTAAATCTCTCAGTCTCAATTTTTCGAAAAACAAAAAAAAAACGATAAATATCTATAGCACTCGGCTTTAGATTAAAACACAGATGTAAATGTTAGTGTGTAATGTGTAATACACAGATTACACATCTTCCATCTATTATATTATTCCTCATTTGAAACAAACCTCTGTAGTATTTATAAGCCATTGATAAAAAAGTATGCAAAGAAAATAATTACATACAAAGTTATAAACAAACCGAAGTTCTCACGAAATAAAATGTACAAATAAACTTATAGCTATAAACAAGTCAAGGACTTTTCACGAAAAAACCAATTATCATGGAAATCACAATTTAAATACAAGGCATTAACAATGAGAGAAAATAAATATATATAATTTTGTCGATTAAATTAAGTAGTTATGAAAACGGTATTCTTAATATTCTTTGTTATTTTTTTTAAATAAATATATCTTCATATCACAGATTGTGATTACAATTATGAAATCAATTACATTACATTATTTCTATATTTATATACGTGCATACGTCCGAACTCCACAGAGTCTCTATCACGACTTATCCCCACCACTTTTTTTTCGAATTGTGGAGTGCTGTTGGCCCTATCGGCCTTTACAGCGTCACCGGTGAGAGGGGCCGGTTACTAAAGACATCGGCCACGAAGGAAGAAGGGGATTCCTCTGGGAGGGCTCGGGGGGAAAACGCACGCCCTAAGGGTGTCTCTAGCGAGATCGCACCTCGACTTGGAGCGTCGTCGGAGTGGAGGAGGCGCTATGCGGAGCGCTGAGACGGCTTACGGACGGTCCGCTAAGGTTCGCGCGCCTAGGCGCGTGCGAGCCGTCAGAACGCGGGATCCCCACCACAAAGCGGTCTGGCTATTAATAGGTAGGGAACCTACCTTCTAGAATTTCTTGACTTACGCTTGACTTGGGGAGTAAGCTGATGAATGCGTGGCGAGAGAGTTACGAAAGTGTGAACGGGCGAGGCGAACGGAAGTTGATAAGTTCAATGATTTCATGTGGTCTCATTTTGTCATCATTTGGTTGAGATCTGATTAGCACTTTTTGAGTAATCTTTGACAACGCTTATTTAATTGATTTATTTTTCGTGACCCTACGTTGTATTACTTGTCGATATAATTAAAGTCGGTTTTTTTTTCGTTTGACAGCAAATACATACAATATTATAAATTTGAATGTAAGTTTGTTTGTTAACTAACTACTTAACCGATCATCGTGAAATTTGGAGGTACTAGAAGTAACATAGGATACTTTTTAAAAAAAAATCAATGCGAACGAAGCTGCGGGTAAAAGCTAGTATATATGTTAAGGCCTCATTTTCCTTATTTAATGTTCCGCTTGTAACATGTCCTACACGAGCCAAAAGCCACGTGTAGGGTACGAGGTAGGGTACCTTGTATTACTAGTCGATGTAATTGAAGTCAGTTTTTTTAGTTTGCGAAAAAAAACATTATTCTATACAAATAAATAAAATTCGAGTGTCTGTTTGTAATATTAAAATACCCGCTTTTTACTAAATGCATAGGGATGTATACATGGTACATATATACCAAAATGACATTTTTTACAATTCTGGTCTGTTTGTCTGTCTGTTTGTTTCCGTTAATCTCTGAAACGGCTAGACCGATTTCAACGGGACTTTCACTGGCAGATAGCTGATATAGTAAGGATTACTAAGGCTACTTTTATTTAAGAAATGTATTTATTTTATAACTGCGAACTAAACAAACATTTGTTAAATTCCTCTCGGACGAAGTCGCGGGCACAGCTAGTATTACACAATATCGTTTATTAAATACCAACACTAGAGATATTACACACCAAAAAATGTTCACAACCTTACAAAAAAACAATTTTAATCGAAAAATGAAATGATATTTTATAATCATTCGCTAACACTTGAATATTTTAAAAGACAACACAAACAGTACAATTAATTTGTTATATTATTTTTATATGTCGGTAGATAATTGCTAAGAAAATATAAATCTTTGTTCAGTTCCTCGTGACGAGTAATAAACAGTTTTTTACATATTTATATGTATAATAACACTTGTCCTCTATGCGTTAATTTTCATAAAAACGCCAGCAAAAATTTTCCACAGCAGGATTATATGTAATACAATATAATTATTGTTTTTGCAAATGATGACTAAGGAATTCTGCAGACGCTGTTGCATCTCTTTTCTTTATATTGAAATAAAATATTAGTGAAAAGGATGCAAGTAGTTCTCACAAATTGATTGCATCTTTTGCATTGAAATATTATAAAACTAATTAATATTATTAACCGACTTAAAAAAAAATATTCGTCAGATTAAGCTAAACCCTAGAAGAGATTTCTTCCAACGCACCCGAAAAGGCACAGTTACAGACAGACAATTAGAGGTGGTAGACGTACAGTTAAAATCATCTAAACATATAATAAAACTGTAGAGGTCGAATTTCTGTACATTGAAAAACAAATGCTGAAAATTGAGTCAGAGGGGTGTAAGAAGTGAATTAAAAGTAATTTAGATTTTTTTCAAATGTTTGTTTCTCTATTTGTCTGTCTGTTTGTACGGGCTAATCTCCGAAACGACCGGACCGATTTAAATGAAATTTTGTATGGTGATAGCTTATATCATAGTCCCCCGTGTGATAGTTAAAAAACTTTAATTACTTAAAAAGCTTATTATACAAATTACGCGCCTAATTAAGTATTGATATTGCCAGATCATCATACAATAATACAATTTATACAGAAAAAGTAAAACCTTCAAAAACAGTGATCGCTGTGTAAGCGATAACACCGTCCTCTTCATTTAATGCAAATTGACTTTTAAAATTAATTCTTTGTTTCTATTTTGTAATAATGAGTAAAAGTGTGAATAAATAAAAAATATATATAATATATTTACATTTTAGTATGTTAATATATGACTTAAATTTCGTCAAACAACATCCGTAAAACAATTTCTATTTTAAAGTAACTTTCAATTGCGCTAAACATACAAAGATTACTTCGCCAATGTCACGTTAGATGACGTTGTCAATACAAATTCGTTGTCAAATCATAAGTTCAAACAGAACGAATGACGTACGCTAGTGTCAAACTTGACACTCTCTCTTTTTTTATAATTTTAACGAATTTATTCATGTGAATACATCGTTTGTTTTGAGCCTTGAACGTGAGTGTAGGTGGTAGGACTGACCCAATATTAAACTGTGTGTACAAGAACTTGATTACAAACCAAATGAAAAGTCTGATCACTCCTCTAGCGATAAGACCGCCTTTGTACACTGTTTTTTTTTTGTAATATGTTATTAAAAGTCTAATAAACATCCTATTTTGTAGTAGTGTTGATAGCTTGGTGTATTGAATCGAGTAAATCCAAACATATTTATGACCTGCATAAAGAACCTATATGTAGAGAAAATCTTTTTACCTTTTTACTGTCTTTATTACCTAATACACTACTCATCCATTCATTCGCATAATGAACTTAGGGCCTGTACCATCAGTTGTGGATAAAATTTATCCTGCATATAAGTCACGAGTAGACTTTAATAGCAGGTTTTTTTTTTCTTATTTTACATACACACGGTTGTCTGTTCCTACGGTAAGCAACTTAATGATTGTGTTATAGGTAAGAGCCGACTCGTATAGCTACATATACATATATTGTTATCGATAACCATCCATACAAATAATACATATATATACAAATAAATATATGTATTACACCTAGACTAAGAGTGGGAATCAAACTCATAACCCCCAGAGCAGAAAGCAGGGTCACTACACACTACTCCAATGGGCTAGTCGTTTAGATTTTCTCTTGTTTAATACATAATCTAATTGTTTCCAGATTGTATGACGTACGTAAGTTCGCGATATCGCTGTCTGACGATAACTATCACTTGTTTTCAAAAGCGTTTAGTCATTGACTATAACTTTTGCTGTTCCGCCTCTTATATGATTAATTATAGTTTGGTAGTGTATTAGCATGCAACTACAGTAGTTTGGACTGATTGAAATCGTATATGCGCATAACTTACCTACTTTATATCTAAGTGAGGTAGGGCACAGCTGGAAATTTCCTGTTCAAAATATGGACCAGCCTGACCTTACAGAAGATCACAGCTAAGTAATACTGATTTCAATCAGTGTTGTGTTCCTGTTGGTGAGTAAGGTGACGGTGAAGGTATAGGGGATTGGGGATAGGGTCAGCAACGCGCTTGCGATGCTTGGTGGTGCTGCAGACGTCTATAAGCTACGGTAATCGCTTACCATTAGGTGAGCCGTACGCTTGTTTGCCGACCTAGTTGTATTTGAAAAAAATATCATTTAGTATATCATAATTATTATTTTAATATATAAAATGCAAAAAAAAAAAACAAAACAGCTTACCGTAAGAGGTCTATTTCCGTCGACATTAAAATTCAAAAGAGTTATTGCATCTGCCAGTATGCTTATAAACGTGCTTTGTAAGTCAATGCCTTGGTCATATGGCGTACTAGTTTTAAGTGTTTTACTCAGAAGGCGCATAACAGGAATTCATCATCATCATTTCAGCCTATCACAGTCCACTGCTGAACATAGACCTCCACAAGTTCTCGCCAAAAATGGCGTGAACTCATGTGTGTTACCCATAGTCACCGCGCTGGGCAGGTGGGTGGCGACTGCAGGGCTGGCTTTGTCACACCAAAAATGCTGCTCCCCGTTTTGGGCCTGTGTATTTCAAAGCCAGCAGTTGAATGGTTATCCCGCCATCGGTCGGCGTTTTAAGTTCCAAGGTGGTAGTGGAACTGTGTTATCCCTTAGTCACCTCTTACAACACCCACGGCAAGAGAGGGGGTTAGACGGAAATTAAAATATAATGGAATCCGACCGGGGAAGTACCTCCCTCTCCGTTGTTCCCGTGGTGAGTAAGATGAGCTCTATTGATTGTAATTGTACGTTCGGTAACGCTCTATACTACTAGAATTTGAAATTGAAAATGAATGAATAAACGGTAAATAGGAAAAGCCACAGTAAAAGGTCTCCCTATCTCTCTCTCTTTAGCCTATCGCAGTCCACTTATGGACATAGGCGTAGACAAGTGCAATTCAAATATAGAGATATTGTTGTTATCATATGCACCTGGTAGCAATTTTTATTCATAGTAGGGAATATATCCAACAACCTGCAGTCGAGTAGCATGGTGTATTAACCTCTGATCCTTTTCCTACATGAAGAAAGAGGCCTATGTCCAGCAGTGTTACAGGTTGAATCGTATAGAGAGATTAATATACTATCTCCATATATCTTATATTTGAGAAATAAGCTACGATAATCACTTACTTGTTTGACGACCTAGTTATGTACCAAAAAAATATATATCTAGGTATGTCTGTTGTCCGCAACCCTCACCTAAAGTATTAGATTATTTAAATCTATGAATGTGTGAGTTTCAATTACGATTTAAAATGTTAATTAATGAATACAATAAAGCAAAGGTCAAGCAAACTTATTCACGCAAACTTTCATTTTAGAATTTAATATCAATACCTTATAATTAGCAGATAAAACACGTGGGCTTCAACGAAAGGTCATCTGTTGTCATCGGAACGACATAAACTTAACTTATAATTAATTTTTAAAATTGAACGTTATTGTACTAGACGGAAATGTTGTTTGAAATCCACCTTGTGCCGGAAATTCTAATATGTGTTTATGTATTACCCATCTCATGGTGACGTGGGTTAATGTGCAATTTCTTTGATAGCAATTTTATGATATTTTTTAAACCGATAGAACACTTCTAATATGTATTTTTGAAGTTATACTTCTTTGTGCGGGTTAGAGAAAAATGTCCGTCACGAACAAACCGACACCCTGAAGTTAGCTAGTCAACGAAGAAGAAGTTACCAACCTAAAGTTAGCCAATGATTTTTGTGTTTGTTGTTTATGATTGTTCTTAATTTACTACATCTATTTTTAATTAGACTCATCTGTATTTCAATTTGTAAATATAATATTTTATAATACTAATGTTACATATCTTTTTGTGCATGTTGTGACAACTTAAAATGTTGCGCATTTAAACTTAATTGTACCTATAGTTTTTATGTGAAAATTGCAATGTAGCAACTACTGTTTGTCCAAATAAAATAAAAATAAAGTATAACTTCTTACGTGCGTACAAAAGTACACACACTTTTTTTAACAGTAATAAATATATTAACCTTAATACGTAGGATATTTAGTTTTTTTTTTTTAATTTATATTCAATGCGTGCACTAGAACCTCATCAGAAGTTCCAGCCACATTACTACAGGACACACTACTTAAGAGTAGAGAGTATTATGTGTATGTGTGTGTGTGTGTGTGTGTGTGTGTGTGTACCTTCTGTAAGGTTGAGTACTTCCGTCGTCGGATTACTCCAGATTTTGAGCAGGGTATTTCCTTCGATGCTCTTGAAATCTCAGCTTTATTTTCTTATACTATTTTATACTTTCCCAATAATTCTAATACTCGATTAAAGATTTCACCATAAAAACAGTTCAGGGACGGATTAGCAATGTTATCGATATTTTAGTAAAATTATGTTGATTTATGCACAAAACGTATAATGCAACCTGCCCTTGGTTTTGTGATTTAAATTTACGATTTTGTGAAATTACTATCATTAATAAAGATTGAAAGAATTTCTTAAGCAGTATATATGCAGTATTTTTTTATATAAGTACTAGCGACACGCCCCGGCTTTGCACTTGTGCAATGCTGATACAAATTACTCTCTACAACAATAGGTACGTTAGAAACCTCTTAAATCATCAGTGTTTCTCTACCATATTATGCATATTATACATATAAACCTTCCTCTTGAATCGCTCTATCTGTTAAAAAAAACCACATCAAAATCCGTTGCGTAGTTTTAAAGATCTAATCATACATAGGGACCGACAGACGGGATATAACTTTGTTTTATACTATGTAGTGATATAAACTGATGGTAAGCGATTACCGTAGCTTATGTACGTCTGCAACACCAGAAGCATCGCAAGCGCGTTGCCGACCCCATCCCCAATCCCCCCTGGAACTTTGGTAACCCTACTCGCCAAAATCAACACATAACTGCTTGAAAACAGTATTATTATTTAAGGTCGAGGTACTGCCCCAGTCGGACTCCTCTATATTTTATATAGGAAATTTCCTGCTGTACCCTTCCTCAGTTAGTCAGCCTCCGGTAACAAAAACACATATTTCGCTATTTAAAAGACGCAATATTCTTCGCTAGATAGGTATTAGATATATTTGTATTTATCTCGGAAATTATACCGGTTTTTCTCTACAGAACCTACATTCCGAATCGGTGGTAGCTTCCCACAAACTATAATTAATTAACAAAAAATGTACGCCGTTTAAAACGACGATTCGAGAGTCCCTTAAAGTCAACTTGAATTATGGAATATTTGATTCGATTTAATAAAGCGTGTTCTATTTAGAACACAGACCTCTCGAAAATTTTATACATAACAAAAATACAATATATTTTATTTGTTGAATTACAATCAGTTATATGCCAAGGTATTAAATATACGATGCCTAACAGCCTAAAAGGGTCAAGCGACATTTTTTGAGAAACTGAGTTATATATATATAGTTAGAATCGAATACAACAATATATATAAATTAGGCATCGATATACAAATAATTCCTCCTAAAGGTAGTTACAGCATGCGCTTTAAACAATTAAGTCGTCTGCCTATTCAAAAGATTTTGAACATACAAGATTTAAACAAAAAAAAATACATACAAAATAAAGAACTAAATACATAACTATTACTTTTATAAATTAATATTAGTGCTACTTAGCTTTTGATTTGAGGAATCAAATGGCTTTAATAGTTTCTTCTTAAATACAGCTAGGTTATCTGCAAAGATGTCTAACGACTCGTTTTTAACTGTAAATTCTCTGTAGAGCCTACTCAGTCTAGGGATGAGGGAATAATTACCGAGGTTTGTTCTCTGGGTTTTATAAGCAAATAGTCAAATGGGATATCGTGGTATGCGAGAGGGAACGTTAATTGAAATTTTGCTTAGGAGTTCGGAACTATTCACAGTTCCATTCACTAGTTTGTGTAAGAATACCATATCAAGTAGCTTGCGCCGGTTAGAGAGTGAGTTTAACCGAAACTTATTTAGTCGCGAGTAGTAGGGCATTCTTTTGTCCTGTCCAATAGAATAAAATTGCGTAAACCGTCTCTGTATACTTTCCAATCTATCTTTATGGGTCTGGTAGTTAGGGTTCCAAATGGGTGTTCCATATTCTAGCTTACTCTTTACTAACGTAGTGAATAATTTTTTTTTGGTTTTAAGTTGTTTAAATTGTTTACAATTTCTAAAAACAAACCCCAACATCTTGCGTGCCGACCTTCATATGTTGTCAATGTGTACATTATAACGTAATTTAGCATCAATAGTGATACCTAAATTGTGAACGTACTCCAATTTCTGTAATTGGTGCGTACCAATAACATATTTTTTTAACAAAAAATCGTTTACGTGTGAAAGTAATATATGAACATTTGGAAGGGTTAAGCTCCATTCCATTTAACTTACACCATTCGAAAACTCTATTGATATCTTCTTGTAAAGTTTTAACGTCATGCTATTAATCTAGCACCACTCCCGTTCTCCCCGTAGAGGTCGTAAGAGGTGATCGAGGGAAAATTCCAGGAGACGGCCATCAGCGTCTACTGAGTATTCATATACTGCGCTCACCAACACGCAGTTCCAAGCGCGGTGACTATACCTAAAAAGCCCCAATGATAGGCACAAATATATACAAATACCTGTATAAACCTAACGCCAGTTAAACATTCAATGTTAATAAAGGATGAGAACTGAGTTGAGAAACAACAATGACTAATTAATTTACATGATTTTGGTATAGGTACCTACAACAATATATTTTGGTATAACGTACTCAACCTTATAAGATGAAGTTCTCACTAGCAGGTCGGTTGGAAAAAATCTCTTCTAGAGATAAGTCTGACGTAAACTAAAATTTTAATAAAGTTTTATGTATGTACTGGCTTCTGCCTGCGCCTTCGCGTGGAATAGGAACAGTTCTGTGACATGATTTTTGCAAAACTTTTAATGTTTACGCAGGGCACGCAGCGGAAGCTCTCAAAAGGAAAAAAAAACAATTTTAAAACATTCGTCATTAGTGTTCCGCTCCTATTGGTCTTAGCGTGATTATATATAGCCTTATAATACTGAAAGAATTTTTCGAATAGGGCCAGTAGTTGCTGAGATTAGCGCGCACGAAATTTTTTATATTAGATGATATTTTAATATAAATATTTTACAAGATAGCTTACATAATGAAATTTTATTTCGAAATATTATCAATCGATTTACATTATTACATAAAAAAAAAAAACAAATAAGTATGTTAATATATTCATGACATAGATAAAAAATGTGCCTCCATCCCATTGTTGTAAACAACGCAAAATCTCACATACATTATCACAAAGACATGAGAATAAATGCTTGTTACAAGTAATCATTAATAATTAAACCTACTTATAATAAAAAGTTTAAGACCAAAGGTGTATTTGTGTGTATGTTTCTTTTTTCTACTCATAATCATTGTAAGATTACGAACATATATGAAACATTGAGGTGGGGCACAGCAGGGAGCCGGGGCGAGGTGGCGAATGCTAGCGCGATCCCATCTCTCCCCACCCAGGCACTGCTGACGACTGACGACTGCTCGCACTTGGAGGGTTTTTTAGTCAGTAGGAGTCTTATAGAACCCCCTGGTGCCCCTGTACCGGAGCGTTTCTCCACGTAAAAAAAGGCTCAGAAGTACCTCATCTTGACAGAAGACAGCTCATAACACTACTTTCATACTCTGAGCTTTCAAGTAGTGTTGTGCTTACCATCTTCCACCATCTTCTTACCAAAGCTGTTGACAGAATCTTGGTAGTGTTTATCCAAAATAATTAAACGAACTTACCATATCATATCCTAATAATATTATAAATGCGAAATATTGTAAAAATGGATGAATGGATAGCTGGAGACTGGAAATAACATGTAGACTATTTTTTTTTAATCGGTCGGTAAGTAAAGTATAATATAAATCTGCTCTATGGTTACAGCAGCAAAGATTATAGCCACCCCCTCTCTTAACCTGGGTATCGTAAGAGGCGACTAAGAGATAACACAGTTCCACTACCACCTTGGAACTTAAAAAGCCAATCGATGGTGGGATAGCCATACAACAGCTGGCTTCGAAATACATAGGCCGAAGACGGGGAGCAGCATCTTCGGAGCGACAAAGCCAGCCCTGCGGTCACCACCCGTCTGCCCAGCATGGTGACTATGGGCAACACGTATGAGCTCGCGCCATTTTTGAAACGAACTTGTCGAGGCCCATGTCTTTGTGTGCAGTGGACTGCGATAGACTAAAGTGATGATGATACATATATGTACATGTATTTAGCGATACGGGGAAAGTATATTCGCCAAGGGATATCAAAACACGGGCCTTGGACACGACTCGTCGTACGTTGTCTATATTTTCTTACGACAGCCGGCAGGTGGCAGCAGTATTCCCCTTCCATTCCAAGCTCATTAAAACGCCCATAAAGGCTTTAACAGACAGGTGGAGTATGACAGACCAGGTGGAGTTTGATCCATTCTTAAGTAATTTTAATGTTATTATGCAACTAGCGACCCGCCCCGGCTTCGCACGGGTGCAATGCTGATACTAAATATACTACAGAATGTCTTTATTTATAGTGTGAAGCTAGCTTATAGCGTGGTTATTGACATAATAACAATAACATTCAAATATTTGTCGTTAGATTACACGTTGTTACAGAATGCGTTGAAGAAATAAAGGTCCACTGCTCGTTCCCCGTAGGTGATAGCGTGATAATATGTATCCTATATGTTGACCCAACTTCTTAATAATATTTATGCCAAATTTGAAGTAAATCCATGCAGTACTTTTTGAGTTTATCCCGGACATACATACAGACAAACAGTCAAACAGACGAAAATTCTAAAAACTATATTTTGGTTTCGGTGTCGATTATAGATCACACCTCAAGTATTCTTTTTAAAAACATATTCAATGTACAGATTTGACTTTCCTACCATTTTATTATATGTATAGATATTAATAGAGACACGCTATGGCTTTTTAGTGTGTTTTGACGTTATTTACCTACAACTAATAAGATTCACCAATATATTATACTTAGGACTTGTTTCATCAGCTGTGACAACAACTTTAAGGTTAATATATGCGAATAGAAATGTCTCATAAATAAAGAAGAATTCGATGGTAAAAACAATAATGAATCAAAAACTTTTTACTGTCGGATACTTTCATCCGTCAAATAGCGTTATCCACTTAGTGTATTTGAGCCCAACGGTACTTATGTCCAAAGTGGTCGAATGTTACGCGTTACTAAATTTTAAAAATAAGTTTACGTTACGCTAACTTTTTTATTTTTATGACATGCTCATACTTAACAAGAAAGGAACAGGTTAATTACAGAAAAAGAACAATGCTTATGAAGTTAACTATATAATGTCTGCTCTATATGTAGTTTAATGGAGATAAAAATGTCTTTGAGAGATGATGAGATGAGAAAATACACACCTAAAAGACAGTATTATATTATAAAAGCGGTAAGGTGCGTCATCTCGTCGCGTTCCCTCATTCATGCGCCTGCGCCACTTTCTCCTACCAACCTTGATTTCTTACAAGTGCGCCCGCGCCGAGCGGCTAGCATTACTTCAAAACGATGGCATTTTCGTCGCAACACGAAAACTTTTACTTTTCCCCTCAGCTATAACCGATAAACTTTCAAAAACGAACCTTCCCCGTATTTCACAATGACATATTATATAAAATTTATTATACGATCGCGGAAACTTGCGCAACAAAATCATTACCCATTTAATTCGCATTTACGTTAAGCGTTTCCTTATATCAATATCCAATAATTAGAAATATATAACTCACCAAAAAGGTTTTATTGCGATCCAATAATAAAATTCACAAAAATAACTCTCAAAACACACACTAAAAATTCGTCACCGTAACACGATTTCGGCGCGAGATTTCGCGCGTAAACACTGTCCACTTTTATTTAACAGTCAATGATGTTAAAAAGTAAAAAGTTGATTAAGCATGCGGTGAGCCACGTACGAGTCGGACTGTGGCTGAGCCGGCTGTGGCGCGTCTCAGTCGATTTCTTGTTTACAACTTTACAAGCATTAGTCGGGCCGAGGCGATCGGAGGAAAACTAGCACCATTGCATTTCCGCGGTCGTCTCACCGCGTTTCAAAACGTCTGTGTAATAGACATATTAACAAACACTCTTAGTGGACATGTCGCAACGTATCTGGATGCTGAATTTCGCAATGTAGGCAAATAAACTATCACTTAATGCGGTATAACTTAACTATGGTTTTGCTATCATCTTTGTGAGAGTAGTTACGTAAAGTTGTTATACAAGGCAATTTTTAACTATACAAAACGAATAGATGAAGCTAACATAGTTGTTTATAGCTAAATCAACAATAATACACTATTTTCTTTGGAATAAATTTATATAAATGTACACTTTTTAGAAAATCTATACATTTTTGTCAGCCAGCTATTACTTAAAATGCCTGTGGCTTTAAGTTGACTCCCTCACATAGGAACAGGCGACCGTGTGTGATAAACATATTTTATTTATTTTACTAAAACAATAAACGGTAACGGTGGGGTAGATGGTGTTATTGCGGAAAACCGGGATGTCTGGCGCGAACTTGCCTACGTCCAGCAGTGGACTGCAATAGGCTGGACTGACTGACTAAAACAATAAGAAAACTAACAATATAATAACATATAAATATATATCTGATGTTATATAAGTTTTGTAATTATCAAAATTAAATTAACATTATTTATTAAGATAAATAAAAAAAAACTATGTCAAAATTTATTTATTACTGACTTCGATAAGGAGGAGGTTCTCAACTCAATTGGTTTTTTTTTTTAAATGTATGTACACCGATGACGCCGATATTTCTGATCAGATTTACGTGATTCTTTTTTCGTTTGATGCGATAAGGTTTCCATTTTGTTTTATAAGAATTTGATTCAGTTTGACCCATTCATTTCCATTTTATGACCATTTTTAGGGTTCCGTTCCTCAAAAGGAAAAACGGAACCTTTATAAGATTACTTTGTTGTCTGTCTGTCTGTCAAGACCCTTTTTCTCAGGAACACGTAGAGGGACGCGTCAAGCTTAAATTCATATCAAATACTCAGGTCTACTGTCCCTTGGAGCTGTGTAAAAATCATATTTCTAAGCCAACGCAATCAAAAGATACAGCCTTTTGCTGCAAAAGTTTCGACACTCGCAAGAAGGGTACTTCCTACAGGGTACTTCCTGTGAACTCAGAATCTTAAAATTTGATACGAAGCAACGTCTTATAGCACAGATAAAGCAAAAATTGCAAAAAGAATAAATTTTTAGTTACATCATATAAATAATACTTTTAATAATTTTGTTTTACGGAACCCTCGATGCGTGAGTCTGACTCTCACTTGGCCGGTTTCTTTGTTCACTTGGACGATGTAAATTTTTTAGTATTTTTCATGAAAACAACGAAACGTACTATAGTCTACCTGATCTAATATAGACAAGCCAAGCAATTATCTATAAAATGATGTATAATTTATGTGGAGTCATTGTGAGGTTTTTAATTTAAGCTGTTTATATAATAAAGTATAGATGAAGCGACTAGCATTTTTGCCGGATACCGGATATTCGGCCAACCTTGTGGCCGGATAGCCGGATATTGTCGCCGAATATCCGACGGAACATTGCCCAGGAGATTTGATGAGGTAGTAAATGCAAACTATATTAGCCAGGTTCAGCGTGAAAAAACGCAATACAATGTTTATTCGTAAGCTTGATTTTCATCATAAGTCAATGCGAATTGATCGCAACTGTAACTCTTATTCTTGGTGGGGAGCTAATGCTAAACAATACCCAAATTTAAGAAAGTTTGCCAAAATCTACCTTTTAGCGCCTTGCAGCAGTATATTGTGTACAACGAAAAACTTTTTTCTGATGCTGGCTTTGTTACTGAAGGCAAACGAAACCGCTTATTACTTCCACTACTGAATGCAGAGAAATCAGTATATTGTTGATTAATAAAGCAACTATAAATATATTTTTTTTTTAGTTTTAAGTCTGCAGGATTGGCCGGATACCAGATAATTACCGAATATCCGTTTTATCTCTAATATAAAGCTTTATTTTGTTTAGGGCCTGGCATCGACTTCAAACCAATCAATAGGCTACCACTGCTGCTTGCCGCTTTGTCATACTATACTGTTCTGTAAAATATACAGTCCTATAAAAACATTACAGTTATAACCACCAGCTTTGGGAATGTACCTACTCTCTGAGTGCGAACCAGTAAATAAGCCAATGAAATGCTTAATACTGATACTGTCAAATTATTCTAGCTGCATAAAATAGCTAAGTACATAAAAGAAACGCCTAGTGAAAAAATAGCATTAAATCGAATAAAAAAAGAATTGCTAAAATCGTACATCGCAAAAATATATATAGAAAATAATACTGTCTGCGTGTCAATCTAGTGCTCATAAAATAACAGGACGTGTATGGGCCGAGGTATAGCGAAGTTTAAAAAAAAATCGGATGGCGACCTCTCACGGTTCCTAGGGAAGAAAAATTTTTAAGCAACAGTACCAGCTCCAAAGATAGCTACCCTCTACTTTCATTAGATATTGACAATAAATATACTGCAACGCAACTTATCGTTAGTGAGACCCTAATAGAATTTACAATAATAAATCATCTTTCTAAATTGAAATTTTATTTCTCCGTTCACCTGTCTTGCTCTTAATCTTTAGTAAAAAATATTAGGACTACCAGTAATATGATCAATGCATAAAACATTTGAAATTAAATAGCGTAAAACTGAAAATCAAGTTTTTAAATAACAATATTAGGCTGTATACGTAATACCTCTGCCTATTTTCAGAATTTAAGAATATAATATGAAAATTTACACAATGTCAAACTCAAAATATTGTCAAATTGACAATTTTTTTCAGTAGGAATTTGTAGGTTATGTTGATTTCCTTTCGGTAAATAACTAATTATTAATTAAAAAGTACTATTCAGCAATGGCACTTCTAAAAAATTTAATATTCCGTAACGCTTGTAAGTTCATCATACTGTTTTATACTGCGACATCAGTGAAAACTTACTTTGTAAAATT
Organism: Melitaea cinxia; assembly: GCF_905220565.1. NCBI lineage: Eukaryota > Metazoa > Arthropoda > Insecta > Lepidoptera > Nymphalidae > Melitaea > Melitaea cinxia. The sequence goes on from NC_059416.1 coordinate 1,108,995, forward strand.
AACTAACTTTATTATTACTTTTACAGTTTTAATAACCCATAGAGCAATAGTATCGATTATACGGCCTTCATCGAACGCTCCTGTAATCGAAGATGAAGATGCACCAATCGAAATGGAAAACCCATTCAAGAAGGAAAGAGTACAATGTATTTTGTGTAAACTAAACATAACACCAGATTATAAGAATTACCGCCTTCTGTCTCAATTTCAAAGTCCATACACGGGACGAATATACGGAAGGCATATAACTGGTCTTTGCAAGTCGAAACAGGCTTTAGTTGAAGCTGAGATTAGGAAAGCACAGAACTGTGGTTATATGCCATATTATTATGAGGACAAAACATTTTTGAAGGACCCCAAGCTCTTTGATCCAGAAAATCCTATCCGTTCGCATAGATTTTAATTTATTTTTAGTCATTTTAGTTTAGGTAACTGTTATGTATGATGATATAATAAAATGTTAAAGATATACTGGTTTTGTTTTTTTTTTTTTTTTAATTTTTAGGGATGTACTTAAACGACCCCTAGTTGGCTTATAAAGCTTTAGTTAAAACTGATGTCTGTTGGTATTAATACCTTTGATATAAAAAAAAAATAGGTATTTTAAACTTTTTTAAACTATTTTATTATTTACTTTTTTTATACCTTCTAATAAGTATTTTGTTATTATGAAAATTAAATATTAACAGTATCATTACTTATTTTAACAAGTAAACTATAAAAATGACAGAAACCATTTCATTACTATAACATACATAATATTATTAAAAAACTCACTAAGCTAAATTAATTTAATATGAATAAGTAAACTAAAGGCAAAATAAACCATAACACAGCAAAATAATCATTTCTTCTTATAGCTTAATGTACATATAAATATTTACAAAATTCTATTTAATATCAAAACCAGATAAAATAATAGTAGCATCATCGGGGGTAATAAAACAATCGTTTTCCGAGTCATAACCGACTAAATCTGGAGGAATCTTCAGCAATTGTAATATTTCCGAATATTCCATATTTTGACGCTCCGGCATTTTCTCTTTCATCAGATCAAGGAGTTCTGTTAATGCATTCTGACAACCTTTCTGCCATTTCTTGATTAAACTCCGTAATTCAGCTGTTTCGTTTGTCATTGCTTTGGCTAGAAGTAAGTTCTTCTTGTTTTTTATTCTTTGGTTTAACTCATCAATGTCTTTTTGTGTTATAGAACCGGTCGATTTTGATTTTGACGGTTTTTGGATTTTGTCGTATGATTTTTTGATTAATATAGTTTTTTTATTACAAACGAAATCATCATCGTCGAGATCGATTGACTCTTGTGATGAGGGGATGGTTTCTTGCTGCATCTTTGGTTTTGGCTTATTTTTAAGTTTCGATTTTTGTTTATCTAACTTTGCTTTTAATTCCGTTGTTGATGTTGTTTGCTGTTGAAGCTTCTTTACTTTTTTACTGTCTTGAAATTCATCGTCATCATTTATGAGTACTGGTTGAGTATTATTATCTTTTTTGTTTAAATTACTTAAAGGAGTGTCATCAGAGTCTGAGTCAAATAAAACTTGTGAGGCTGTGTCATTTTGTTTAGACTTATCACAAATTTGCAAGGATGATTTGTTTTCTTTAGGTTTAAATAATTTCTTTTGAATAACAACTATACATTCTTTTGTTAAATTTTCTGGACTTTTCTGCTTACTTACTTGTATATTTTCATTATTTTCTAATTCTGATACACAAGGTTTGTCGCTAACTTCATTCTTAGTCTGTTCAACATGTTCTTGTTCTTTTACTAAAGATTTAATTATCTTTGACTTATTTTTAGAGTTTGTTCTTGAAATTTTTTTCACTTTATTATTTTCAGGGGAATCTTGTTTAGTTTCTATTATAGGTGAATCTACTTTTTCATCAATAATTATATTACTCACTTGACTTATATTATCATTCTCTTCACATTCTTTTGATAATAGTAATGTTTTGGATTTTTTTCTAGATAAAATACTACGTAAAGGTGTTCGACTATCAGATGTTCGTGGTGTATTGCAAGATGATTGAATTTCTTCTAACTCTTCATTTTTATCGCTATTCTGAGATGACTCTTGAGATGTATCATCTGTTATGGGACGTTTCCTTTTTCTTGGTTCCTGTTCCTGTGATTGAGGTGTGCTGCTCTCTGTACCTGACAAAGGGGACACAAAAGGCGATGGCCCACTTTTTCTCCAATTTCGAGAAAGTCCAACCCTTCTACAAGGGGTTAACAAGGATTTACTAATTCCACCGGGAGTTTTTGGTGATTCGCTTTTATTACTTTTCTGTATTGTAGATATATTTTTCATTTCTAACCCGTTTCACCCGTAGTGTTGTAAATATTATTTGTTTTAGACACTTTGTAAATAATTCAACATTCAGGTTTTCTTTAAGCTGTCAAATCAAAATATTAACATTCCCGCCATTTCTTCCTTCCATTAAACCCATAAACCGATCAATCAATCAATCATTTCTTCCTTCAACGTTTTATATTTAAACAAAGAGGATGTAACCATTACGTTTTATATTTAAATAAAATAAAATATATTTATTATTTAACTGTTTATTATATATATATATATATATATATATATATATATATTTAAATTTGATTGCAATTCTTAATTTAAGAACATAAATATTTCTATTTTCTTATATATATTTTTAATTAAAAAAACAACTACAGTTTCATTATGAAAAATATAAAATTAAGAATGTTTACTACATTTCACTTTATTTTTTATTTTAAATTTATTTTTGGTTTATTTTTTAAACTTTTAATTCGTCATAATATGAAACTAAACATTTATTAAAAAAAGGTTAGACGTCAACGTAAATTGTCTATGCTTTTCGGATCATTGCTGCTCGAGCCAATCAAAAACAAAATTATTTCGAGAAAAAAAATCGCGCCTACGATTTCGACACTCTCCACGACTTAATATTTAATGTATTATATATTATAAGTGCATATAATTAGTCGCAATAATTACTTGTTAATAAGGAAAAAAATATTTTTTTGTGATAATATAAATAAAAACATTACATAATGCCAATTTTGAGATTGACTGCTGGTGCTTTTGGCCAGCTGCGTACCTTCGCAACGTCATCGGCTCTCGGTAAACGGGTGAAGACCTTTGCCGTATACCGCTGGAATCCAGATGAACCGGATAAGAAGCCGTACACCCAAAATTTCGAAGTCGATCTCGATGATTGCGCCCCTATGGTGCTTGACGCTTTGTTGAAAATAAAAAATGAAATAGACCCGACCCTGACGTTCAGGAGGTCTTGTCGTGAAGGAGTCTGTGGCTCGTGTGCTATGAACATCGACGGCATCAACACACTTGCCTGCATTAGCCACATCGACCAGGATCTATCAAAGCCATCGAAGATTTACCCGCTTCCTCACATGTACGTCGTAAAAGACCTCGTACCTGATCTAACGAACTTCTACCGTCAATACCAGTCTATTGAACCATGGCTGCAGCGCGACAAAGAAGCAGTCAAAGGTTCGGAAACCCAATTACTGCAAGATGTGGAAGACAGAGCTAAACTTGACGGTTTGTATGAATGTGTGCTCTGTGCTTGCTGCTCCACTAGCTGTCCGTCTTACTGGTGGAATGGTGACAAGTATTTAGGACCAGCTGTTTTGATGCAGGCATACCGTTGGATCATTGATTCACGTGATGATGCTACAGCCAAGCGCTTATCTAAACTTAAGGACACTTACTCCGTGTACCGTTGCCATACTATCATGAATTGTACGAGGACATGTCCGAAGGGTCTCAATCCTGGCCGAGCTATTGCTCAAATTAAAACCCTGTTATCAGGAATCGTTAAGAAAACGGATCCCATCATGGACCCTGCAGGCTTAGAGAAACAATCCGCACGTAACTAATGACCACAATCAAAAATTCTGTTAAGTTTTTGCCACTTAATTTATTAGTTGACAATAATTTGACTTTAGCAAAAGTACAATAAAATATTAAAAATAAGAATTATCTTTCGAATGGAATAAATATATAATATTATATTTACTGAACGAAAGAGGATTTAATTGATGAAATAAACTTAAAAACAAATCATAACAATTTGACTCTGTACTTGTGTACATAGGATTTTACAAACATTTTTTAAATGAAAACGGGTGAAAAACTAATTCATAATTGACCTTACTACCTTTATATACTTAAAATCATGAAATTAATTATATTAGTCAAATTAAAAGTATTATTGCATGTAATCTAGTAACATACATTTTATACAAACTGCCTGACCTCACACAGTAATCGAATGTCATGTCTTAACACCTAATGTAAATTATTGTCATTATTTATTATCATCTTAGGTGTATAAATGTAATAGGTTACAATTTATTATTTTGTTGAATAAAGTTTTATTTTTTTCTGCACTAGTATTTTTATTTTATTATACATTCTTATTACCCTTCTACTATCCTAAAAAATTAGTATTCAACAGAAAAATAGTTATAATTTTTTATGTTTTCAGACATAACTCTTATATGTAGGAAAAATTTCTTGGACGAAATTGTATGCTAATTTTATGTAGGTTTCATTTTGAGATAAAGAGCCCTAAAGAAGTTATGATGTATCAAAAATTGTAGATAAATCGAAATCAAGTCGTTTTGTAAATATATTATGCAACGCAAGTTACGAGTATCAGATAGTGTGGTAATATTTCAAAAAAAAAAAATTGAGAATAATTAGCGCATTCTAGAGATATCTAGCAAATAAATAAACTCTGCCTTATCTTAATCGTAATGTTTCTTGCATCAGAATTAATTTGGTTTTTTGTTTTAAACGTAAATTGTTGTGAAATCATTCTGCATACAGATATTATTGTTAATGATACAGTAATTGCTCTCGTAATAAACGGAGTGGAAAATTCCTTGTTTATTCATATTTGCTATGTATTGGAATATTTTTATAATCCATATCAAGGATTTCCTAATTAAAAAAATTACAACTGGTTTTTAGGATAGATAGTTTATGCATATAATTATATCAAATAGTTTTTTTTTTCTGGAATTTACTCTTTATTTTAGGTCTATGAAATATGTCTACTGCCCACTAAGAGAATAAATTATTTTATAGTGCCCACTTTGAGCAATCTTAATGAATATTAGTTGATGTTCACAAGTTGTAGTCGAGAGTCCTTATAGATTAAATGACAAATCGCCCCCCAAGCCTCTACACAACGGCACCATTTTTTTTCTAGCTCTCTTAGCCCCCTTTGGTACGGCAGCGCCCACAAGGGGGCGTTATCGCCCACTTTGGGAAACACTGGCTTAAACGTTTACCAACACTTCATTCTATTCATATTCAACATATAAATTTGGACACATTAGAAAATTCAAGGTAAACGAGATAAATAAAAAACAATAACGTGTTTATGATAGGTATTTCTCACTCGGTTTTAAAGCTAAATACTGGCGTCCTAAAGCTTTTAAGATTTTATCAACAGCGATACTAAGTAATATGAAATTTTTTACCTACTACACCTACCTTACCTACGTACTTAAACGACAAAATTTTATTAAGTTTAAACATGTTTTAGACAATGGTATGGAATGGCTACGAAACATTAAGGTATCTATACCTATTATAAATTTGTAAAATTAATCTAATAATGTTAGAATAACTAGATGACCATTTTCTTTACCAGTGAAATTATCACACGTCTAAGTAACTTTCAACGAAATTGCCACTTTTTGCCTTTATGATATAACAAAAGAATTTATTGGTATTTCATAGGTCTACAAAATTCTGCTATCCATCTTTTAGGGATTAACCTAAATATCCCTTTCCGATTTTCTATAAAATAGTCCATAGTGCCGGAGCAAAAAGGATATCAGTGTCCTTACAAACTGCATCAATGGGAGAGAAAAATGTTTTTTTTTAGGGCAGCCAACACTCGAAAGCCGAACGGCTCACTTGAAGATAAGTGTAAGCAGTTACCGTAGCCTATAAATGTCTACAACATTCATCGATGCATCGCAAGTGCGTTACCCACCTTACCCAGGAGCTCTGGCCACCTTAAGCATCACAGGACGAACACTGCCTACTTGAGAGTAGTGTTATTTAGCAGTGATCTTCTGTAAGGTTGAGATACATCGTACTATCCCAGTTGTGTGGGTCTAACAATATCAAACTTCAAACCTAAAAACATTTGTGTTAAAATAATTTAAATCAAATCATGTCAGTAACATTTATTTGAATCGAAAAATCTTTAAGACTATATTTAATACTTAAAAATTAATTTTTAATAATAAATTTTGAGAAACAATCATAAAAACTTAATTACTTATTTTTCTTTTTCTTTTCAAAGTTTTGACTTATTTAAAAAACTATACGCCATTAAAGATTTTATTGTGTGAAGTGAAGTGTGTATGTGCAACTCACACACGGCAGAAGTGAAACTTCTGAAAAGTAGCCTACGAGAAATGTTTTTGTGTTTGTTTATTTAGAGTGGTGCATTTTTGAAGTGAAACTTCTTTGGGCGCATGAGGGTAAAATTTGTACGGATGGGACGGCAACGTTTTTGTCGATGGCGCTGGAACGGAAATCTAAAGCTTTAGATTTGTATAAATATAAACGAGACTTAAAAATTAGTTTGCCAAAGAAGTTTTACTTCTGACATGCGTACTTTGTATTTTTTCTTAAAATAGCGAATGCGTTTACTTTCAAATATAGTGAGAGCTGAATTGCCTTTGAATATAGTATGTTTATTTCTTTCACTTTTTTTTATTTTATTCATTTCTGGAAGTGTATCTTAAACCTAACGTTATTCAGTAGAGTATGTTATTTCACCTAAAGTTTACCTTTTACCTAGAAATTTAATATATACATAAAAGTACGATAGAACTCAAATAAAAATCTTATATAATATCAACTTAGTATAGACATTCCAGAAACTTCGATTTAAGTTTTACTATGAATAAATAATTTAAAAAAATAATAAATCGTAACTGAAACTACACTACTTTTTAAATAAATGACAGACAAATTTATATTCATATATTTATTTAATACATTTTTAAAACAATCAACATACTGATAGCAACATTTTATAGATTATTATAATATTGCCAGATATAAATGTATTTATGATATGGCAGTGTGTAGCATTTTAATCTAAATTTTAGTGTACGTTTGAAATGGGCTTGTGTGAAATTCCTAATTTTCTACATAATCACTAAAAATTAAAAATCAACATCAAGTCAAAATTTAAGAAATAAACTAAATTATTAACATCTTAAAATAGACAAGAACAAGCGATAAATAAAAAACACAAAAGACGCGCAAAATTACAATATTTACATATTGAATATTATATATCAAAAAAAAAAAAAACTAGATCCATTTTGAAATTTATTTATCGTATTACTTTTTTTATCTACTTTCTAAACCTAATATTTCTGAACGAATGCTTAGTTGTTGATACTGGCAACATTCAGATAAATTCCTGTACATAACCTCTACTTACGGACGCTCAAAACATCGTGATACAGTAATGTTTTAAGTAATTTTTTTTTTTTTTACCTTTTATTTTAATCATCTTGCTAAACACATTAAAAACAATTATTTATCACACGTTTTTAATTATTTCAGAACACACGCCTTGCTTATTTTAGTGTTATTTCTATTAAACCAAAGAAGCAGATAAGAGGAAAAGAAGACTGTATTCGTATATCGAAAGGATAAACACGTAATTCAAACGACGTTTACTACATCACTGACCAATAAACATTGAAATTATGCAAGTGAACAATATATATATAAACGCTTATGTAAGCCATAATGAATTGAGCCTCCGTAATGTTACAAATATTCTTTTTAAAAACCGCAAAAGATCTACACGCTACTTAAACTTTTAATCGAGTATTGTGGCTGTAATACTAATAATGATTTTTAGTACTTTTTTATTTTAAAATAATACTTTTTTTAGTATAAGACATATTTTTTACATCAAAATATATCAAACAATGTCCAAATATTAAATGTATATGAAAAGTATGTTTTAAATAGCATTATTTATAATAATGACACAAACGACGTGATTTATCATATAAAGGAAAAGGAAATATTTTACCGATTTTTGATAAATTTTATCTCTGAGGTAAGTAACGTGTAAGCTATCAGTGACTTTATCAGTAGGAGGAAGCAACTAATAAACTACAACGTTTGGTTATTCATCTTAAGAATAGAAAGAACTAATAGATAAAGTAAAAGTTAGATGGTGAAATAGAAAAAGAAGACAATACAATCAGATAGGTTCAGAAAGGTTAGTCTGTTGGATACCATTGTACATCAGATAAATATCAATAAGCGGTAAAACTGGCCGCGAATTTTATAATTAATTTAACAAAAGGAACGCACTTTCGAAAATCAAATTTCCCGCCCAATTTGACATTCTCAAATTAAAATGGCGGTATTTTTAAGTAATATGGCTTCTTCGTGAGAGAAAGTGCAGTTTAGGTTTATATAAGTCCGATGTATCGTATCTCTGTACTTGAACGCGTTTTATTTTTCCATTCGGTGTCTGGGGCTGGGTTTCTTCTTCATAATTCTCGACTGATTTGTCGCTTGACGGACTGTTGGGTAAGCCTGAAAATAAAATATTATTAAAAATAAAAAATAAAAACAATTTTAGCAGGATTTTTTGAGTCTATCTACTACAAATATTCGAAAATACAAATATGTTCTCATTACAACGTTATAGATTAATAATATTTATTGTGGGTAGTTTACATAATTAAATTATCAATAAAGGAATTCTATTTTAGTCAAGTAATATATAAAGGTTACAAAAACCTCCTTTGAAATATTCTAATTGACACAAAGCAAACGCATATTAGCTGGCAATATCTCTTTCTCCCTCAGAAATCTCTAGGTAAAAACTGTATTGTTTGTCTATAAGCTTTCTCTTCTTAATATTAAAATATTTTAATAAAATGAATGATGATGAAATAAATAGTGAAATGAGTGTAACTTACCAGACCTCTTTGGTCTAGACAGACCGACTCTCCTAGCTTTGCCCAAATATTTCGAACGCGCACTGTTTATAATCTTGTTATTTGAAATTTCATCGTTATCTGTAAAATATTTTTTTAAATCGTTTTATTATATTTTAAACTGACATTTAGTTATGTAACTAGACAGACGAAAACACTGGATTCCTTTTTAAATCTAGTTTTGAATAAGTAAAATATAGTGACTTGATCTTTTAAAAGATAATTTGAAGCTTTACTTTATAATCCATCTGCAATGATTGTTGATATGTCACTGTAAGATTCAGCTCCAAAATATATGTATTTTGAAATTTACGTAACTTTTATAAATTACTGTAAAATAGCGATTCAGCGCTTTAAAGTGCTTATTAGAGTACATTTAGAATATTGGACCAATAAACAGAAATTAGACTTAACTGAAAATATGGGACCTTTATATGCGAATAAACCTGACAGATTTACCTGTTTTGTAATTTTTTTGCACGCACGTGTACACCCTTTCCAAGTTTTTGACATTAACTATGGTGTTACCGATCATATAAAATAAAAAATTAAAGTATCAAATTACAAATCAAAATATCTACCAACCTGTGGTAGACGATATCTGCTCCGTACTAAGTTTCCTTATCTTGTTTGGTGTCAGAACATGCCTGTTGTTATTGATCGTAGTTTCCACATCATTCATTTTACGCTTCAAATTGTTTTCACATCCACTCTCAATGTTCGAATCTGTTAAATAGTCGATTTTGGGCATTTTACTCGGCGATGTATCTATAACACTGCCAAGTATGATTTCCATAATTTCCTGTCTAGATGTCTTATTGACCATCTCTTCTAATTTGGCATCGTAATCACTAGATAGCTCAAACGAACATTCAGATTTTTCTGGACTGAAAACATTGGATTTGAAGTTTTCATAGTAGTTTGTTGGTTCGTAATCTACATCAATGGGTAGTGATATCTCATTTGTAATATTCAGGTTCTTAATAACGTTTCCGGTTTTCGATAACTTTAAATGTCCATTTCTGTGATAGTTGACTATTTCGTAATCACCGAATTTTTTCGATGTATCTCGAATTAGGTTCTCTTCGTAGCTATCGCAGTTGATCAAGTATATCTTATTACTAATAGATGATCTCGAATCGTATTCCTTCAGGAATTTACTAAACCTAGCTCTTTCTATTTCCGCGTTGTATTTCTCGTGTTCAGCGAAATAGTGCAATTTGTTTTCATCTCCGATAAACGGTTCTTGAGAGTCTTTATCGCCATCGAATTCTTCACCAATTCTGCCCGTGTCGTGTGCCCGTTCATTATGTATTTCCTCATTTTCTGATAATTCTTCAGCGATAACAGTAACTTCAAAAAGATTAGTTTGATTCTTTTCTACCATATTTGAGTTAGGACTTTTTAGAGAACTGTCTCTATTTACAGTGCATTTTTGTTCATAGTATGATTTATCTTTTACTGTTTCAGACTCAATATTACCTACATTAGTACAATTATCATCCGCTTCAATATTTTCAATATTAATTTCATCAGCGTTTTCTGATGACACAACTTGATCATTAGTGTCTTCCATATCTGCTGTATCGCTTTGCATTTCTTGTATAGCGTTCTTTTCTACTTCAACACTTGCATCGTTTAAAACATTCAGTAGTTGATTGCTTGTATAGTGGGACTCTTGAATATTCTCATTACTTTGTACGACCAAGCCTTGGCTGTGTCCTGTATTAGTAATACAAGCAAATTCTAGTTCAGGTCCAGGAATACTAGAGTAAACCTGACTCAAACTAGGCCTTACATTTGCTTGAAATTCTAATAAAAGCGCAGCCTCTTGATTCATCCTTTTCTGTTCCTCATCTAGAAATTTACGCATTTTCATTAACCGTTTGGCTTCTTCTAAATTAGCAGCGAATTTTGGTTTCTTTATGGTCACATCTGGAACAAAGGGCAATCTAGGTGGCGATGCCACTGGTTGCTCCAAATGACTCTCTATTCTAATTATCGGTTTATGCTGAAGCGATTCTTTAATTATACTGCCGCGTTCGTGAACTATATTTTCCTTATCGCTAGGGCTTGTTGAGTCTCCACTGGGTGGAGTACTCTCCGATTTCGAACTACTTTTGGTTTCCTTTTTACTTTCTGATGTTTTAGAGCTCGAAGGGTGTGTCGAACCTTTTGATGATGTACTACCGTCATTCGAATCCCTATCCGTTGACCGTCGGTTCGGATTACCTCTGCCAGATAAGCTGTAATGATCATCGGTTTCCTTTTTACTTTTCTTATTTTTATCTTTTTCATCACTTTTGCTCTTACTTTTATCACTTCTACTACTGCTGCTACTTTTTCTATCTTTATCGGATCGATGGCTACTAGATTTCGAATCTCTTGGTTTGTCCATCAAATTTTTATCTGAACTTTTGTCCTTATCTCTTTGATTTGAAGAGGATGACGATGATTTTTTATCATCCGAATGTTTACTAGAATGTCTGTGGCTTGAGCTCGAACTTCGATGGGACTTCGAATCTCTGTGACTTGATTTATGGGAGCTTCTATGTCTTGATGAATCTCTGCTATCTTTCTTATCACTTTTGTCAGATCTGGATCTGTCTTTGTCTGATTTGGACTTGCTTTCATCCCTTGAGGATTTATTTTTGTCGTGTCTACTGCTATCCCTAGAGCTTGATTGTTTAGTATCTGATTTTCTATCTCGACTGCTCGAATGTTTGCTGGAATCTCTCGAGCGATGTGAACTCTTATTATGACTGCTCCTCTTATCATCCGACTTACGTTCCTTTCTAGAGTCTTCAGAATTCTGATCGTTTTCTACTACTTTATTTTCTTGGATAACTTTGCTGTTGGCATCACTTTCATAATCAATGTGTAGAATATTGCTATTTGAACTGTCTTCGTACAGTGGTGTATTGAAATTATTAATGTTAACTTGGTTATTAAATTGATAAGACAAGTTGGTTTCTGTATCTTTCTTTTCAGTTTTAATTACATCAGAACTGTTTTCAGGAGACTTTACGTCGATTGCAAATTTAAACGAACTCGGTTCTTTGATATCATTATCTTTTACGTCAGTTAAGTCATTGTCAAATGCTTGTTGAGCGTCGCTCGAATTTTCATTGTTAAAGTTCCGTATAGGTGTCAACGGTGACATATTTCTGCGTAGTGAGGAATCTGAACTTGAGTCGTCATCATCACTATTTATCGGTTTAAAGTATTGGTCTTTATCGTCCTTGCTTATATCATCTGGAAGCGGTATATTAGTGGATATTATTGGTTCTTTAGGTAGTTCGATTTTCTCCAATTCAACTTTAGGTGGACTGTTATCCGGTGGCGGTATATTTTCAGGCTTTATTTCTTCCGCAGGCAGAGGTATGTTACTCTTATCGACATCGGTAGTTGGTTCGGTGCTTGGTAGCTGGATATCTTCTGCTTTTTCTTCTGGTAATTCAATTGTCATACTGTTTTCTTTTACGTCACTTACCGATTTTTCATCTACAACCATGTTACTTTCTCCCGGTACACCGTCAACTTCCATTGACTCATTTTTGTCGTCATTACTTTTTACTGAACCGGGACTGACCGCTTCTAAGTCAGTGGGTAAAAGATCAACAATCTTGCCATTTGAAGTTTCAGCAGTCACAGTTTTCTTTCGTGCTATTCCTAAATAATTGTATACCAAATCTTCCACTTTTGGAATGAAAACAGAAGCCACTTTCGGATTCACAACTTGATCTACGATCCTTTCCACTCCCTGCTCTAAGTAGTTGCCACTGAAAAGAAATTAGAGTAATTAAGTTTTTTTTATCATTATGTTTATATAATTGTTATCATAGACTTGATAACGATTATACTTCTGGTATGAGAAATGCTAACCCGCAGTGGAGCAGCGTAGGGGATTAAGCTCCAAATTTTTTCTTGTATGGAGACAGAGGCTAGCAGTGGAATATTACAGGCTATTTGATTTCAGTTCCATTAAATAAAAAATAAATAAATATCGTCAGAATTCACACACGTCATCAGTTTCCTAAGGAAAACAACTTAATGCTGATATAAATAACATTTATTTCGAAATTTCACAATACATAATATATATCGAATAAAATATATATTCAACAAAAAAATTTTTTTATTCAAACCTTCCTGTTCCTGAGATTAGCATTCAAACAAACAAACAAACTGTTCAGCTTTATAATATTAGTATAGATTCAAGTTAAAAAGATACCATAGTCAACTCACTCAAGTATGTGCTTTCTGAGTTTCTCTCTCAACTGATTCTTGTTCAGATCCGGCTGCCACGTTTGTCTGGAGAGAAATGTTGACACGGAATTCTCAACTCTTTGACGCAGATTCTGGTACGCTGGCCTTGTGTCGACATCAGCGATGCACTCTTTACGAAACTGTAGATATCATTTGAAAATAAAATATTTTTCTTTACTTATAAATACACATTTGGGTCTATTCAATTTTTTATAAATTTGGTGACAAACACACTATTTTACTAAAAATTACACATGATGTGTCATGAATATTTATGTTACAATGTATGTACATATATGTATGTATGAGAGCATATTCATAGTTACATATTTACTGTAAATGTCTTGTATTAAAAATAGTACAGTGGCTGACATAAGAACTCTGTTTCGAAGAAAGATACAATTGTAAGATAGTGATCACGTTTGCAACAATAATATCATCTTTTGTACGTAACAATACTTTGCTGGGTTTTTCTTTATGTAATATTGCTGTTTTGGTATACAAAAGTGTTTCTGTCCATCTACCGAATTGGTGGTACCTTTATTTATTTTAGTACAATTTTAATTTGTAAAAATGACAATTCAAACATGCTTTTGAGAACTACTTGTATTAAAGTAATTTTCGATTTTTATTGTACAATTGATTTTTGACATTAAAACCACCATAATCTTAAGAAGCAAACATATCTTTTTTAAAAGGGCGTCTAGTTAAATTAATATTTTCATGAAGACATTCGGGTAAATTTAATTCATATTTATTAAATCAACTGCAGTCCTTGTGGGTCTCCCCACAGTGCAGCACGTTAAGCTGTCGGTCCCGGTTGTTATCATGTACACCTGATAGCGATCGTTACTCATAGTAGGGAATATATTCGAAAACCCGCATTGGCGCAGGGTGGTGGATTAAGCTCTGATCCTTCTCCAACTAAATTATTGGGAATCTTTCATTTAAATCACACTGATGTAAAAAAAGGCTTAGGATTATAAAAACGTCACACTACCTCTATAGAGATGAAGCAATATGATGATAATAATGAATACTGCTTTCCTAAATTTATGTTTCAATACAGAGTGATTTACAATTATATTTATTGGATATATTATTTTTTAATGTTTACGCATATTTTATTTACTATAATGAACCGTCCTCCCGTGACCGTTGTGGCTGTAAGGTATCCGAAACATCAGGCAATTAAAAAACCTAACAAACCACAATAAAATCCGAAAAAGTTGTTTAATTATAATACAAAGAACAATTCCAAATAAGTAGTGCCCTATCACTAACATAACCTAGTTAATTATTTATAGACTAGCTGTGCCTTTTGGTTACACTCGCGTTAATTTGAGGAAACATCGTAGTAACATTTTATATAGCCTATATCTTATAGCCTTCCCAGAACTATCCAACACAAAAAGTATTTTTCAACAAACAATCTCTTCACCTTTAATAATATCATTATAGATTACCTCCTTGACTTTTGACATTCACAAAAAGTTATATATTTTTTACATAAAATAATAATTTCCTTACTTAAGATTCAATGTGCAGAGCAGTGTGCATATTTTTAGGCAAATACTAGTTAATAAAATATACTTTTAATAAAATTCAGTATTTAGAATATAAATAAATCAATGTTTACGCAAAGATATTTTTCAATGTTGTCGATTTAGGTTAGTAAATACAACTAGATAATATAAAACAGTCACTAAGGTCCTGTTTGACCAGTTGTGGATAACGCTATTTATTAATATATTCATCATACTATTATTGAAGATACATTTATGACAATTAAATCATTTATGTTGCATTCATGATCAATAACAAATGCATCGCTGACCATTGCACTTGTTCATTACAGCCTATACAGTCCACTGCTGGACATAGGCCTCCACAAGTTTACGCCAAAAATAACGTGAACTCATGTGTTGAATCATGTGTGAACTCATTGCACATGTAATAGTGCCAAAGTATTGGGTGCTCAAAACTAATAACAGCAAACATGGTAAAAATCACATAAACATAAATCATAGAACCAATATATTTATTAAGAGACACATAAATAAAAGCTACTTTATTTTATAAAGAGATTACATATTTAGATTCAATTATAAATAAATAATGCTTGACTTGAAGCTAGGTTCACTAGTTACTGATAAAATTTAATTTGCACAAAGTTAATGATAGGCTATCAAATACTTTATAAAACAAAAGTGAAACACATCAAAATATTCATCAATAGTTCAAGGTATTTTTCTTTATACTCAAAAACTGCAACTTTTGGTTTAACAAGTAGCAAATAGTATCTATTGGAGAATGTTAAGTGTAATTGTGCAACAGAAACAACCCTATAACCTTATCAGCAATTAGTGACTTTTAAAACTAAATAAAAAAAAAACTTAAATAACCACCTAAAATTAGCAATTTTGGTCTTTGTAATGTATTTTATTAGTATTTTGTTTAGTTTTGTATTATTTATTATTAGTTACCTTCCCACATTATAAGAATAATCCACAACGTAAATTATAATTAAATCTTAAATACATACAACATTAATGTTGTGTCTTCATGTTTTCTGCAACTACTTTTAGACAGACTAAATTGATTTAAGTGTAAATTATTGCACAGAAATAAAGATGAAGTGATAAACTGTACATAATTTTGTACAAAATAATTTAAATCAAAGCAACCTGTATGTACACAGTTGGTTTATGCATATTATCACTCTTAGATAATAAACTTTGTTAAGTTTTATTTTTAGTTAAGTAATATTGATGTAATGTATTAATAAATAAATATAACCTTTGTTTTGTCGATAAATATAAATCAATACATAAATATACTTTCTTTTCTTATTAAATCGTTTATGTTTTAAATAGTTCAATAATAATAGAGCTTCAAAATAGATAAATTATTATTTTATTTTTATTGTCAAATTGATACAAGTTATTTTACTGATATTGTTTGGAGCGGAAAACAGTTAAGATTGATTTTTATTAAGTTACATTAAAAGAAATCTTTAATTCATTTACTATTAATTATAATAATAAATTATGTCAATTATATTAGTCCTAGCGACTTCTGTCCGTCCAAATTTTTTAACACTATAAGTAATCACCAACATATCATATACTAAAATATTCTCCGAAACACATTGCATCTTGTGGTATAAGTATTATTCCCATTGGTTCAGTAGTTTTCGCAGTATAACCGTACAAAAAAACTCTCCTGGATTATTTCAAGAAGAAAATTTATTTTAATGTTAAATTTGTAAAGATTTATCATACATTTCATATTTCATATTTAGTAAACATTGAGAATATATATCATGTCATACTTTTTTAATGTGATGTTGCACGACTTTTATCAGATTTATAATTTAAAAAATCTTTATAGGTAAACCAAAATGGCTACATAGTCAACTATTGGTAATTAACTATTGATCAAGTGATTTTGACATTATGTTAAACAATTTATAACATTTATAGTAAAATATTCACACAACAAATATTAACACATGTTGATGTAAGCCCAAAATTGTAAAAAACTATGAATAACAAGTACAAAAAAAACCTCGCAGTACAATTGCGATATTAATTTTAATTTACTCCTTTGTTGGAAAAGTTAAAAACATGACGAAGCGTGTTAAAATAATTTACTTCTACTACTTCTTTTTAATTATTGCGAATGTATAACTTAGGATTAGAAATTACCTGATCGAATATTCCTTTAGATTTGAGTTCGTACACCAATTGATCAACTAAGCGAGGGTCGCCGGGCATGTACTGCAAATGAGCCATTTCTATTTATATACACAAAACATAAGGTGCTCCACTGGTTAAACCTAATTATTTATTTATATTTTCGAAAATATGGTTCTTCAGAACTCAGAAAAATCAAAATAGTTTTTGACAACCTATTTTACACCACATCTTTGCCATATATATTATCTTTTTGACTTTTATAGCACAGAATGGCACAGATCAAAAGTCAAAACTATACACCGGTACACGCTAATGTTTCATTATTCCATTAATTATTGTTTATATTTAATGTGTATTTGTATTAATCTAACTAATAATAAAGTTTTATATTTTAGACATTATCGATTTACTAAATTAATCTTATAATAATTTTGTTTTTACATATTTTATTTAACGCAAAAATAATTTTATTTATATTTTACTGACATACATTGATTGATTGCTTTTCTTTTAAGAATTGTTTTAAATTAAATATAATTAATTCAAAAATTTAATAAAGCATTATGTTGCTAAAAATTAAGAGCTTAATTTACTTAAACTACTTTTTAAAAAATTACTTAAAGGGCAATTTATTAAGTATTGTCAGAAATAATTCAAATTGGAAACTTCGTTAGTCGCCTAGTCGGAAATCGTTATCAAAAAAATAAATTTTATTCAGAAAATAGGTTAAAGTATTTAATAATCATGAAGGTAAATGAAAACCATATAAAGTTGTGTGAAACAGTCGTAAAAAGAGAAATATTAGAACAAAAAGCTTTAGGTAAGTACAGATAAATCGCTATCTTATGTGTATAATCCGTCTAAATGTAAAAGGTGTCTATTTTGACGTAAGACTTGGAATTAAAATTTGTTATTATTCTATTTAATTTGGTTAAATAATCACCATTAATAAATATTTTTCTAACCTAACCGACTATCCAATTGGTTTTATTTCTGACATAATGAATAAGCTAACATCGTACACTATAAAAGAAATCCATAAATCTTTTTGTGATAAATTATTGACGCCGACAAGTTTCGTTGATTTGTGCATTCAACGTGCGAGGCAAACGAAAGAATTAAACGCTTTTATTAACATAACGAACGAAGAAGCCGAGAATCATGCAATCGAAAGTGAGAAACGGGTGTACGTTGAAAAGAAAAGTAAGCCTCTGGACGGAATTACGATCGCCATAAAAGATAATTTCTGTACAAAAAATATACAAACTACATGCGCTTCAAATATGTTAAAAAACTTTGTTCCGACTTATGATGCGACTGTTTATTCTCGTCTTATCGATTCTGGAGCATGTCTCGTCGGAAAGTCGAACTTGGACGAGTTTGCGATGGGTTCGGGGACAGTTGACTCGATATTCGGACCGACGCGAAATCCTTGGTGTTACAGTGAAGATTGGAGGATATCTGGGGGTAGTTCAGGGGGTAGCGCAGTCGCTGTGGCCTCTGGAGCCTGTGTGGCTGCTATAGGCTCCGATACAGGTGGTTCAACTAGAAATCCCGCCGCTTTGTGCGGTGTTGTAGGCCTTAAACCCACATATGGATTAGTATCAAGATATGGATTAATACCTTTAGTCAATTCCATGGACGTACCGGGTATCTTAGCTAGAAATATTGATGATTTAACTATTATATTGAATTGTGTAGCTGGACCTGATATTTTGGATTCAACTACAATAAAGAAGGAATTTAAAACAATTAAAATTAATAAAGATATAGATTTGTCTAAGATCAAAATTGGTATACCGAGTGAGTATTATTGTGAGGGAATGAGTGAAGATGTCTTAGATGTGTGGAGGAGTGTCACAGACTTGCTAGAGAATGAAAAGTGTCAAGTTAGTACGGTTTCCTTGCCTCACACGTCCGTGTCAATTGCGGTTTATTCAATACTTAATCAATGTGAAGTAGCCAGCAATATGGCTAGGTATGACGGCTTAGAGTATGGATTGAGAGCATCTGAAGATTATTCTACAGAGGAGCTCTACGCTTCAACGCGATCAGAGGGCTTCAATAATGTTGTCCGATCACGAATATTTGCCGGAAACTACTTTTTATTGACGAGAAATTATGAGAAATACTTTCTCAAGGCTCTCAAACTAAGAAGACTGATAGCTGATGATTTTAAGAAAGTTTTTCATGGAGACAATTCTGTGAATTTATTGTTGACGCCAACAACATTGTCTGATGCTCCGTTATATAAAGATTTTACGTCAAAGCATAATAGAGAACAATGTGCTTTCCAAGATTATTGCACTCAGCCAGCCAATATGGCGGGAATACCCGCTATTTCGATACCTATAAGATTATCAAATAATAATTTACCGTTGTCAATACAATTGATGGGTCCAATGCTATCTGAAGAACTAATGTTGAATGTAGCTAAAAAGATTGAAACTATGGTTAATTTTCCTAGTCTTGAAGTGTAGAAAATAATTATAGGGAAAATATATATATTTGGGCTTGTTTCACAAGTTGTTACTTTGGCTCCCTGAAGGATTTGCCAATATCTGAGTAAAGCTTAGTTTATGTTATAAGAATTGTTAAGTTAGGACAGAAAACTTTGCTTTGTGTAAGGCTTTGTGGGAGTGCAAGTCGTAGGAGCAAAAATAAAGACTAAGAAATGAATCAGAAAAAACGTCGGCCCCTAGTGTATTGTATTAAGTTTTGTAAATAAATTACTTTGTTGAAAATGATGTTTTTTTTTTTCATTTTATTATAATTTAATTCCAGTAAAGGATAACACTACATGACGACATTTTATGTTACTCCTCTCTTTTATTGTAATTTTTATTTAAAATTTATACAGTAAGGAACATTACAAGTAATTCTTGAAATCAAACGTTCATACAATAATGAATTGCTGACACTCGAAAATTATACATTATTGACTATTTTTAATATTAAATAGTAGTTGTACTGCTATTTTTATACTAAGGACTTTTTTTTTTAAATATTGTATCAAGTAACACATTTTTGAGTGCTTCAATGCACCTTTGATTTGGATGCATACTGTGTATGTTTATTATTAGAAGTAAGATTTTGCAATATGTTGTATGTTATGCTGTTGGTGTGTCAATAAATAAATAAATAAATGAATAAGGACCTCTTCACCAGTTGTGGATAATGCTATTTGATGGATGATGGTATTTATTTATTTATTTATTTAACACTTTATTGTACACCATACAAATAAAATAAGCAAGCAACATTAGCAATAATTTGTAGAAAAAAAAATGTACAAAAGGCGGCCTTATTGCTTAAGAGCAATCTCTTCCAGGCGACCTTAGGGCAAAGGAGATGATATATTGACGGTGTAGGTGTAGAGTATAATTTTATAAAAAATAATAGAAAGCAACTCAATAAATAAACATACATACTTACATAGATAGTTTGTTTACATACATACAAACACACACATACACACAGACACACATACACACATACATACACACACATACACATAAAGTTCATACTAGATAACTAAGAAGTTTTTAAACAAGATTAATAGTGACAGAAGAAGACAATCACAAGACTGGAAACCTAAAGCAAAGGATTAATTCCCACCCATTTTAAGAAAGTGTAGTTGGTATTCCATGGATAAAATTTTTTTGTATATTGTTCTTTCTTTTTTCGTTTAGATGGTCATCTAATTGCACTATATCTATGAGATATTTCTATTTGCAATTATAAATCTTTGAGTTGTAGTTTATTAAAGGTGAAACAGGTCCTAATGGGCTATACCACCTCCTGCTGTTTAAAGTATATTCGTAACATATTTCCGTGATATATACAAATGGTGAAAAAGCCCACACAGATACAATTAATTTTGTATTGAAATTAGTACGCCAAAAAATAAAACTGATTTATAATAAAGAACTATATCCCTGCAATTGTTTTTTTTTTCTTCTAATAAACACCTCACACTCAACAACCTTCACTAGGATTATCTCCTGTGCCGGAATCCGGAAACACACACGAAACGGCCGATGTGTGGGTGCAAATGCTTGCCATGTGCGGGGATCGAACCCGTAACCGCCAGCGCCACAGTCACAAACCAGTACTGTGACCGTTGCGCTAACGCGTCGTCAATTTCGTTTATAGTAGTCTTGTCTCGTGTTGTTTGTTTCCAAAACTAAAATACAATTCTTAAGGTTGATAAGTGTGAAGCCGTAATATGTTTTAATTTTGTTTTCTAGCTACACTAACATCTGATACATTGAAAACTCTAAACATATCTATCGAAAATTTACCACAGAAATGTCAAAATCTTTTACAACAAGTAGCTGAAAGCCAGTCTGTATTAGAAATCGATAATTTAGATTCGGCTTCGATATCTCTGTATCGTTCCAGAGAATTGTCAGAGAAACTACAAGATGAATATGAGATTTTAAAACTCAAACAAAAAAATGCAGTACTTCAAGCAAAGATTGACAGAAATAATCGATCGTTAGAGGAATTACGCAAAGAATTAGAATCATCCAAACAGTCGTTGGCAAGTCAGAACCCGAATCCTGATAATATACAGGACCATATCAAGCAGTTGAAACAAAAATTAACGTCTTATGAAGAGAGCTATGAAAAGGCTAAGGTAAGAATTCATTTTGGAATTCCGACAAAACTGCGTAATTCCGAACGACTTTGCAGAATTCCGAACATCTTTGCAAATATATTCTTTAGTTTAAATTAAATATTTCATGAATAAATTCTGTAAGCTCTTTTAGACGAGAAACGGCTAATATTAGAAATTGTGACCTCGCCTTGATTTTCTTTCTTTAGTTTAAATTAAATATTTCATGAATAAATTCTGTAAGCTCTTTTAGACGAGAAACGGCTAATATTAGAAACTGTGACCTCGCCTTGATTTTCTTATTTATCGTTCATTTAATAGGAACTTTCAAAAAAAAAAAATTACATATAAATTTTATGCTTATGTAAAAATCAAGACTAGGCTTTCCGTCACGATAGGAATTATGAGTAGCTCAAAAAAATTTTTTTTTTATTTTTATATATATTTTTTAAAATGTATGGTATAAATTTACTTTACAATATAAAAAAAAGATATATATATTTTAATGCAATGCAGTCTGCTTCATTCAAGTAATTTAGTTGTATATTTCTTATATATATTTTTCAGAGTAAATACGCAGTTCTATCAGTACCGGAGGCGGTATTACCGAAATCTCTCACATCTCAAGTGACGTCACTGCTCACTCTTCAAGAGGAAGCCACGTCTTTGAAACAAAGAGCCGATGATATTTCTCTAATGAAAGAGGCCAGAGAAACATTTAACAGGTTGAGGCGATAATAAATAAATTCCAGAAGTTCCTAGCGGTTTCAGGCGTTTACTTTAATTTAACTTTATATTGAGAAGTTATTAGGATATTACAGTTCATCGATTACCAACAAGCATTTTATAAATATTTCCTGATAGTGTATGTATAACGCAAGGTGCCTGTAACCTAATATTTGTGCGATATATTTAGGTGTAAGCAATTGTATTAATAATGTTTATATTGTAACTATGTTAAAAGCGGACAAAATATAAATAAATAAAAAACATTTTTTTAAATTTACGTATTTTTAATTATTATCAACATTTGTCACAGATCTAGTTACATATTATAAAAGTTTTCATAAATTTTTGCCATACAAAGGTTATAAATTATTAAACAAGAAAAATAATATTAAAACCTAAAAATGTTTGATGTTTCATTATTGATTTTATTATTTAATGATGATGAGTCGACTACTCGAAACTTATCAGTAGATGCTGTTTCTATTTCGATATTTTTAAATCGTTATAAAGCCGTACTAATGAAATTCCGCAAAAATTCGAAAATTTCGGCTTTGCAAAATTCCGCAAAATTTTGATGAAACAATACGATTTGGAAACGTTACAAATTAAACATCGATAAATATGATTAATTGAGAACATTGTAGCTAAACTTAAAACTAACGATAAGTCAAAAATCTTAGTCTTCGGAAGTAACGCATGGCCAACTGCATGTTGTTAATACTTGAGCTGTTGAGAAATATTAAACATTTATTTCATTTTTTATATAAGCGTTTACTGAAAAAGTGTAAAGGAAGATAAAATAATATAGTCGTGTGTGACTCCTGGCACAGTGGAGGGTAGGTAATATAAATATGGCTGTTAGGTAGGAACCAATATCTTGATAAAGTAATAAATTTTAATACAATCATCATCATCATCCCAGTCTATTGCAGTCCACTGCTGGACATAGGCCTCCACAAGTTCGCGCCAAAAATGCGTGAACTCGTGTGTTGCCCATAGTCACCACGCTGGGCAGGCGGGTTGGTGACCGCAGGGCTGGCTTTGTCACACCGAAGACGCTGCTGCCCGTCAATACAATAATTTCCATTAATACCCCAAAAATATACATTCACCTTTTTGTTTGTCTCCGTTAGTTGCTGTATTTAACTCCATAGCGTGTTGTCCATAACCAATTTGTCCTCGAAGACCCCATATGAACACATCACGCGGATTAGTATTGATCCCCGTATCCTTCTTAGTTTGTTGGCATTTATCGCGCGGTTCAACCGTTTGACAATGTATTTCAGATCGAAGATGGCTGTAGTCTGTTTGGGTTGAATGGGTTTGACAATTGACTATTGTGGCCTAGAATAATATTTTAAAAAAAAATTAGTGTATCATATAGAAAACCGTTTTGGTGCTAATGAGAGAAATTTTGTCAAAATCAAAAGTAGTGGACACGACACACTGCTCAGAATATCAATATAAATATTTCTTTTATTGTCTGGGTATTTGTCCTTGTGGGTCTTACCACTGTGGATGGGAGAGCACCAAGCTGAGCAACGATCGATGGGTATCAGATACTCTGATAGCTTCGATAAGGCTACTCTAATTTTCCGTCAAATTAAAATTGACAAATCAACAAAACCACTCAACACAGTACTGTACCTGTATACTTTAATACTAGCTGTGCCCAGGGGTTTTGCCCACCTTAATTTGAGGAGAGAAGGTGCTAGAATATTATGAAACCTAGAGTCTTACTCGATAAATAGACTATCCAACACAAGATGAAATTTTCAATTCGACCCAATAGTTCCTAACATTAGCGCTTTTAACCAAACGATTTCTTCAGCTTTGTAATATAAGTATAGAAGTGTACTAACCCACTGACAGGCGCGGCGTTTCCACTCCCACATATCCCAAGTGTAGTTTTTCTCTATATACCCGTCAATGGGATGAGTTTCTGTTTGTACAGGTTTGTCTGATATTTTGGCTGAAAAGCAAATGTAATAAAGCAAATATAAAATTATCTTTGCTATTTCATTCATTGATAGATAGTTTCTAAACATTGTATTGTTTATGAGAATTATTATCCGTTAGATGATATAGATACGTGAAAATTTAACAAAGTTGCATAAAAATTTATAATACAAATAGCAGTGGGCAGATTTACAAATTTGCCGCCAGTAGGCTATTAAATTATTGCGGCCCTTACTGACCTCTAAAACTCGATATCCTATTTCCAAGTAGGAGTACAGTCAGGCGCCAATCCAGTCGTCTAAAAGGTGATCACACCACTTGAAACACGGCCAAGTGCTAATCGCGAATATATCAGTTGACTTTTTTTCTCTTTTTTAGCCCAACTATTCCACAATTCCAGAAAATAATCATGTTAAGGGAAAATATACTTCGGCTGACTTTTTTTAGGTATCCATTGTTGTACAAAGGTTGTGGGCATGCCCATTCATTTAATGGATGTTTATACTAATGTTTCAAAAATAAAATTTAGGCAAATTTTTCCGCCCTGGGTTCCAGTCTACTCAGCCTACTGGTAAATCCGCCACCGCCGAATAGGGTGGAACAATAAGTGTGAAACACAATGGTCCAGTAGCATAAGGTTTAGGGTCTAAAAATGTATGTGGTATGGCCTACACAAATAATCGCCATGTGCCGTGATCAAACCCAGTTGTGTATTTTAAAATTCAGCACTCTAGGCCAATAAAGATTGCCGCCCCATATATTAAAGGAAAAGGCAAAAGCAGCGTATGAACTAGGGATGCGAGTTCTCGGGAAAAAACGATATCGTATTTTTCTTTGGAATTTTTTTTCTGACATTGTTTTTAGGTTTCCGTATAATTTATATTAATAATCGATGAAACTAACAATACCCATTATATTTCAGCCTTTTTGCAGTGCGCCCATTCCATGAATTAATTGAGTAAAAGGAAAATATCAGAAATATATTTCGGCTGAACATTTTTTTAGCCTTTTGGGCCTTGGGTACATAGGTACGCCTATGATCGAAACCACAAACTAATATGACTTGAAATTTTAATAGAGTATTATGATCTAATACATACTTTTTGGTAAAACTCGAGTGACTAGATTATCTATTTTCTTCACATCTTTCACATCTTCCAAAATATTCAGTAAATTGATCACACAGGGATTGTTTCGAGCGAATTCTAGAACTTCGTTGACGTGTCTTTAAAGAAAAATGATAACTAAATTATTTTGAAAGAAAAGTACTTAAAAGTACCAACAATATATTTAAATATAGTGGAATAATGAGACAAAACTTATGCTATGTTATGGCTAGTTAATGGCGCGATGGCATATTTTAATAGGTCAAAAATTTCAATTTTTAATGGCCAGGTTGTAAACGGTCCAAACGTATGCATAAAGGCGTTTTTTTATAACAAAGAAATAATAATAAAAAAGGTATATACCTTTGCGAGTCCTTACTGAATCGCGTCGCCATTTTAACACTACAGAAACCATAACTATGTCCTTTAAACTTAATCAGTCCGAGTTTCACATTACTTGGCACGAGCGCTCCAACGCTTAGACAAAGTGCACAAAAGCCAAGAAACTGAAATATTTTACTAACATTAGATTTAAATATTTTAACGATTAAACTATTATCATTAAAATTTAAGTAAACACTCGAAAAATACAGTTTAATTGAGAACCTCCTTGTTTTGCAGTCGGTTAATGGTGGCCAAGAAAACAAATACTTTATAAAAATAGCTCTTTTATACTACTAGGTCGGCAAACAACCTTACGGCTCGCCTGATGGTAAGCGATTACCGTACTACGCCTGCACTACCAGAAGCATCGCAAGCGCGTTACCGACCCAATCCCCAATCCCCCCAGGAGCTCTGGTCACCTTACTCACCAACAGGAACACAATACTGCTTGAAAACAGTATTATTTAGCTGTGATCTTCTGTAAGGTCGAGGTACTTCCCCAGTTGGGCTGCTCCATATTTTGAGCAGGAATTTCCTGCCTCAGTTATTATCTTATCACCAACCTGAACATTCTTGTCAGTCAATGTAGTAAAGCTACCGCCGTAAGCCACATAATTCTTCAACGAACCCAAAGACAGTTTATCTGTTACACTAATTTTACTACTCGTTCTATCGTGATCTGTGATAACACTTTTCCCTTCCAGCATCTTTTCCACAATATCGTAGGGTATCTTCATCTGATCTTGGATGTTAGCAAGAATCGACATCAATCGATTAACGGTAGACATCAAGTACATGACGTTTTGCATGGAACGCCATACTTTCCAAAGTTTTGTGAAAAGAGGCTGAAATAGACACAGTAAAATTACAAAGTACTTTTGTTGGTTATTTTAAACTTCTGTCTACATAAAATGCAAATTCTACAATAAAAAAGCAATTATTAAGGAAACTTAACAGACGCTCTTTTATAATTTATCAATATGTAAAAAGAAAATACTATAAAAATTGAGTAGGTACATTGAATACTACATAGTTATTTTGCCACAATCTAAGTAATTTGCAAAATTCCGCAGATATTGCAAGTTTCTGTTATGAGAAAACTATTATTTATATAGTTGATATTTAATAACCGACTTTTGATCACCTCAACTAATATATGTCTAATTTATTTGGAATCTTAAATTTTATCAGTGGCTCTACTAAATATTGAAATAAAAAACGAGTAAAGACTGTGATAACTGAAGTAAAAATTCTTTAGCTTCATCTAACTTATATCTCCCTCTAACTTCCGTTCCCCTCGCCTGATCACACTTTTCGTAACGCTCTCGTCACGCATTCACCAGCTCTACTACTCCCCAAGTCAAGCGTGCGTAAGGAAATTTCATTTTAAAAATACTCACAAAAACTGTCACAACGGGAACAGCAGCTTTATACTTTACAGATGAATGTAACTCTTCGAGCACTAGCTTCACTTTCTCTACGTAGTGGGTACCGTTTTGTACCATCGTTTCAACGTCTGCTAGTAATTTACGTATGTACAATTCATATTGGCGATTGAAAGCTAGCAATTCGAATATTTGTTTGAAATTATTTCTGTAAAATTGATTTTTATGAATTTTTTTCGCAAAAAAAGTTATTTTAGAATAAAGTGTTAAAATTTATACTTATAAGTACCTAGATTTATATGAAAACTAGCTTTTACCCGCGGCTTCGCTCGCATTGATTTTTTTTTTCAATAAAAATTATCCTATGTTACTTCTAATACCTCCAAAAATATGTGTACAAAGTTTCACGATGACCGGTTAAGTAGTTTTCGCGTGAAAGCGTGACAAACAAACTTACATTCACATTTATAATATTAGTAAGGATTCAGTATTTTTACATCTACTATCATACTGGATGAGGATTGCGGGAAACCGGGATATTTGGCGCGAACTTGGGGAGGCCTATGTCCAGCAGTGGACTGCAATAGGCTGAACTGACTGACAGTATTTTTACTAACAACCTATCTTAAAAATGTTTTTATAGAGAAAGAAATTATTTATTTGCAAAAGTCTTCTTATGGCAAAGTAGAAAAATTTCCAGTGCTTACAACATTTCTATACTTTGCCACTATACTGCGCCCTTTTCACATTAGTATATCCCTATACTCGTAATTATATCACAGCCCTTAAGACGTTTTTTAATAATTAACATTAAGAATCAATTACTCGGGTTCACAAAAAAAAACGTTAGTTTTATTGTAATTATGCTAGTAAAAAAAAATCTAAAATTACCGACTTCAGTTCAGCTCATTTAAATACATAAGAAACCTAATTGTGCTAGTTATGAAAATTCGCATCAATGCATCTGTTTGCGATTTTTAGCCATTTTCCGTTTTTTGGAATCTATTCAAAATTAAGGGGAATAGGGATCAAACTGACCCCAAATTTTGGAATTCACTCAAAATTAGGGGGAAAAGGGACAAAACTCGGTTTCAGCGCATCACAGATGGATCTGGTCAAAGGTACAGAGCACTTTTATTGTGGGCCATTGTTATTGAACTAAATAAAGTGAATACTAACTCAGTCAGTTCTGAGTTGCTTGGTAAATCAATGATAACGTTTCCCGTTTCTTCCTGTATTGTAATTGTATCCGCTACTGCCGTTGTTAAGGAATTAACTCTTTGCATCACTCCTATCAAGGAATTCGATAGTGCAGTTAGACAAGCCTTGCCAGCGTCCACCAGATTAAACGGCACTGAAACAAATAAATAATTATATGAAAAAATGTAAATACCCCCTCGTCATTGCAATTTGTATTACAGCGCATAACTTTTCACTGGTTGTGCTGATTTTGATGATTCTTGTTTTAATTGAAAGCTGATGCTTGTCTTGTGGTCCCGTTTTAAATTGATTACTTACTACTTTTTGAGTAATCTTTGATAACGCGTATTTACTTGACAATTTTTTCGTCTAATTACGTTGTATTACTTGTCGATGTAATTGAAGTTGGTTTTTTTTTTCGTTTTCGTACAAACAAATAGATACTTACAATCAGGTATACCCTCGCCACCCTTGTTACAATCTCTATTAAAAAGCCTCACGCCCGACGTTATTTGCATAAGTTCATTTAACTGTGTCATTTTTTCTTGTCGCGGTAAAGCGACAAATACTTTGAGATCTTCCAGAGAGAACACGCTTTCTAAGGCTGCCATGCCTTCTTTCAACGTCTAGAAGTAAAATATTTTGTAATGATTTTTCTGGTGTGATTTTTTGCTATACATTCACACAAAGTACACATTCCTTCACTTTTATTCACGTCTATTTAAAGGGAAAAGAGTGATTTAAGGGTAAGTTGATTTTTAATTAAATATCTTAACATCCGTAAATGTTTGAAATAAATATGTTTTTTGCGCCATTGGGGTGGCAAATAATCTTACATTGCCGATTCATTTTCTTACCTAGTATCTACCCTAGAAGCTCTGGCTACCTTACTCACCACTGGGACACAACAGTGCTTTACAGCTATATTATTTAACTGTGAGATTAAAGTAATGGCTGCTCAAATATTTGAGCAAGATGTTTCCTGCTGTTCCTTACCTCATATAAAGTTAACAAAACTTTTAAGAAATAAATTTTTGGCGCGTTACGGGAAAATGACAAGAGTAAATCTTTACGATGCGCGCGCACACCGTCACAAAAAAAAACCGACACACTGAAGTTAGCTAGTCATCGAAAAAGAAGTTAGCCAGTGAAGTATAACTTCTTACGTGCGTACATAAGTATTTTTAATTTATCCCTGGTGGAAATATTGGTTTAAAAAAATCATAAGTCTTCACAACTCTGAATAAGGCTTTTAAAAGAATAAGTTTTTATCATCATCATCACATCATCACAGCAGTCTTTCGCAGTCCAATACTGGACATAGGCCTCCACAAGTTGACGCCAAAAATCGTTATAATGCTCAAAAGTTATTATAAAGCTATAAAATTGAAAAAATAAAATATTCTCCGAAATTTCGAACTATATTTCGGAGTCCGACATAAAACTAGGGATATAGGTAATAAAAGTTATAGCTAAAGATCTATATAGCAATACAACAAAAATACTCCACTTACCACAATAGACCCGGGATTACCGAGTCCACTAGACAAGATAATATAAATCGATATTTTTCTAAATAGTTTCTTGAAAGCTATATCGTCGTCAACGTCAGGATCTTCGTCTAGAATCTCATTGATGAGTGGTCGGAGACACTGGTCTATGGAGTCTAGATGTTTGTCGATGAGGTTTTGTAACTTATCGTAGTTAATTTGCATTATAAATTGCATTTTTAATGTATTTATTGATGTTGTACCGCCTACAATAATATACAGTTGAATAATAAATACGTACTTAATATATGTAACTACTTATTAAGTTTGAACAACGAATATTTCATAAATACAACTGAGGTAGGGCACAGCAGGAATTTCCTACTCAAAATATGGATCAGCCCGACTGGGGTAGTACCTCGACCTTACAGAAGATCACAGCTAAATAATACTGTTTTCAAGCAGTATTGTGTTCCTGTTGGTGAGTAAGGTGACCAGAGCTCCTGGGGGGATTGGGGATTGGGTCGGCAACGCGCTTGCGATGCTTCTGGTGTTGCAGGCGTCTTTAAGCTACGGTAATCGCTTAACATCAGGTGAGCCGTACGCTTGTTTGCCGACCTAGTGACATGAAAAAAAAATACATTTGGCAAATTAGTTTTGTTTAAAATCCATCTCGGACTGAGATTTTTTTTTTATAATAAGCTGACGGTACAATCTTATTTTAAATGGCTACCGTCGCCTATGGACATCTGCAACATTAAGAGTTTCATAGCATTGCCCTTGAAGAACTCCGAATTACAAATAAGATAAATTCTGGGACGTATCGGTCAATCCGCAGTAATACATCACAGTAGTCATAGTAGATTTATCTTTATCTATCTATCTCTATCTATCTAGATTTAGTTCCAATCCTTCTCATGAAGTCCTGACTCTACCCGAGCGCCCAGTTGCTAAACATTTAATAGATGTTTATGAAGTAAAATTCTTTACGGACGCTTGACTTGGAGAGTAAGCTGGTGAATATGTGACGAGAGCGTTAAGAAAAGTGTGATCGGGCGAGGTGAACGGAAGTTGAGAGGGAAATAAGTTAGATAGAGCTAAAGATATTGTACTTCAGCCGTGTGGTCTAAAGCACACTCGTTTTTTTTTTAAACTATTTTACTAACAGACTAAATTAATCTAAATAAGTCTTATAATTATCATAGGTACATTTGCATAAAATAAAATTGACTTACTTGTAAGCATATGAACACAGTCATTTACAAAAGCCTCCAAGTTATTTCTGCTGATAGTTTTAGAGAACATTCTTCCATACTTCGGATTTAGTAGAAGTAAATCTATTAAATAAATCACGAAATCTGTATCGACCGTAATATTTTGTGCTTGACAATTACGTGTTATTTCATTCGCCATGTTTTTTATAACGTTTTCATCGCACGCCATTTTGAATATTATTTTAACAAAATTGAAATAAGTTATATGAAGTAAAATATAAATAGAAATTGTCTTTTGATTTATCAATGTGAAGTACCGGTTGCTATAGAAACTAATAACAATTTTTTTTTAACTTTGAAAGGCCTACGCACAGGCTATGTTTATTCGAATCAATTACTCGACATTACATCAAAGATGGCGCCACAAGTTATGAATTCCAAAATATAATTTCCAAAGCTTCTTTATGCACGCATGACTTAGGGAGTAAGCTGGTGAATGCGTGACGTGACGAGACCGTTACGGAAAGTGTGATCGAGCGAAGCGAATGAAAGTTAAGAGGGAGATATAAGTTAAGGAAGATAAAATTACGTTTCGTATATTACTGCAGGAGCTAAAGAATTTTTACTTCAGTCGTGTGGTTTATAGCACACTCGTTCAACATCGTATACATACAAAACCTGAAATGTCTTGCGACTTTCGGAAGATTCATAAATAAAATAAAATAACAGTTAATTGAAAGTCTTTTATTTTATCCTATAATCCCTCTGGGATATGCATACAACCTTTCAATCTAGCAAACTAGATTTATACAATACCTCACATTCAGTTTAGCGAAAAACACTTTTTTCTTATTTTAAGATATGCTTATTGCACTTTAATGTAAAATACCTAAATTTTCCTGATTAATCATTTGAATTGCTATTTTTAATTTGTGTAGAGATCAATTTAATAATTCATGTCAAATTGTCAAACAAATAGAAAAGGAAGGAACTGCAATTGTTATAAGAATCATCTCCTTTTCCCTTATTTATTACAGAAATTTTAATACATAAAAACCCGATTCCTATTAATTTTAAATTGTTGTAAATAGGATAAGAGTTTTTATATACGGTAAAGAAAAAGTATTAAATATCAAATATCTTTACATTATCAATCACAACTAGAGTTTTGCAAACACCTAATGAAAAACAACAATTTATAAGGAATCTTAAAATTATTTATTTGGATGTTTGCAAAACATATTATTAAACTTACGTCATATTTTATTAATAGGATAATTTTATTAATAATAGAACATAAACGTAATTCAGATTAAATCCAAAATAATGTATGGAAATATAATTATTAATGTACTGATTGAACTGCACTGTGTTATTAAAGTATTTATATTTAGTTATGATTCGACAATCCATAATTGAGCAGTATGGTAGTAAACTATTTATATATTTTTGTGATATTTTGAGTCAAAAACAGATTCAATTGTAAAAAAAAAGCTTTGAGTTGTCAATATAACACAATTGTTTTACACGTTGTTTGGATATTTTTTACTGACTTTTAAAAAAAAGTGGTTCGACCATTTTTTTATGTACTTTAATCTCAGATCTTTAGAAAACTACAACCCTTCTCCTGCATGAAGAAAAAGGCCTATGCCCAGCAATGGGATGTTAAAGGCTGCGTATCGCTAATTATGCGTATTTACTGGCAAATTCATTTGTAGATCATTTGAAATGTATGTTTTATTGACATCAAATGGTTTTTTTTATAAATATAATGGTCAGTTGTTTGTAATCCTTTTATGATTATAATATTTATCTTTATACAACCCTTTTATGGTCATTTTGGCAATTGGTTAAAGTATATTTTTAGTCAAATTGATTTCTATTTCACTATATACCCTAAATGGTGTCAAGCTGCCAATTTCTCTCATCAACTATCACAATAAATTTATATTACAATAACTATCAGAGATAAACTCAACTAAAATTCTGACGTTACACAGATATGACATACTTAATTTATCATTGACTTCACCGACAGTTTACTGAAAAATAGTGCACATGATATAAAAAAAAAAATGTATATATATATATATATATATATATATATATATATATATAATCACATGTCTATAATATATATGTTACCTAATTAACTAGATTACTCATCGAGAAAATGCGTTTTGAGGTACTTCATCATACCAAACGTACGGAATCTTTTCGTACCAATAACTTTGTACAGAGCATCGTCACAAATAGCAAATTGCTTGTTATTGGGATCGTAGAGATTTTTTTCTTTGATGATGGTCCAGACACGTTTGACCACTTCATGTCGGGGCATTTCTTCTTGCCCCATTAGTTCTGCTAAGGCTGGGGAAAGTTTGTATGCCCTTGTATAGCCACCGCCTTTACGGCTACCTCCCGACTGAAATAGAAATTAAATACTATTCAACTTAGTCTACACATGAAAATTTTAAATAACCCAAAATAATTAAATTTGAGAGCTGTTTTCCGAGCAAGACAACATCTGCTGGGTTCGCTAGTATTTAAATATAGAGCATGTGTCACATTTCATTAGTTTACCTGCATAAATAGTGTATATGCAAGTAAGAGGCGATAAACGAAACAACGTATACTACATACAACTTCTAATTTATATACAAAATCAGTTAGAAGCAATGGTCAAATTTTCTTTGTTATATTATAAAAATATAAATTATAAAGTACCTTTTTAGCTTTAGGAGCTTTTTCCTTCTTCTTGCCCCAGTCGCTGTCGGAATCTTCAGATCCCTTCTTTTTCTTGCCTTTCTTTGGTGCTGGCTTTTTCTTCTCCTCCTTAAACAAATATTATTCCTTTAATATTAATATAAGTAAAAAAGGGAAATATAAATAAAAGAGCAGGGATTGGGGGTAGGGTCGGCAACAAGCTAGCAATAGGCTACTATAGGTAATCTCTTACCGTCAAGGTGGGGCTGCACCCTTGCTAGCAGGGCAGTTAAAATAAAAATACTATTTGAAGTAAGTAAAGTAGGATGTGAAATAGGTATACTGAGCATGCCATAACAGACACAAACCAACTTACTGTTGAGTAAGATTAGAGGACTTTCTTATTTTCTGACAGATAAAATATATAAAATAAGAGACATCACCATCACTTCAGCCTATCACAGTCCACTGCTGGACATAGACCTCCACAAGTTCGCGCCAAAAATGGCGTGAACTCATGTGTGTTGCCCACAGTCAGCACGCTGAGCAGGCAGGTAGGTGACCGCGGGGCTTTGTCGTACCGAAGAAGCTGTTGCCCGTTTTCGGCCTGTGTATTTTAAAGCCGTTGGATAGTTATCCCGCCATCGATCGACTTTTTAAGTTCCAAGGTTGTAGTGGAACTGTGTTATCTCTTAGTCGCCTCTTACGACACCCACGGGAAGAGTGGGTGGCTATA
Organism: Melitaea cinxia; assembly: GCF_905220565.1. Taxonomy (NCBI): domain Eukaryota; kingdom Metazoa; phylum Arthropoda; class Insecta; order Lepidoptera; family Nymphalidae; genus Melitaea; species Melitaea cinxia. Next base: position 1,143,544 of record NC_059416.1, read on the forward strand.
TTCTTTACTGTCGTAACACACAGCAGTACAATAAAAGTAGTGTTGTACAATGAACGCATTAATTACTTTCTAGAACGGTTTGAGGGGTACGGTATCCTGGACCATTACTTAATGTCCCAGCTTAGCGACAGATCTTACACACAGCAGCTTACACAAGCAGAACAATAAAATAAAAGTTATGTATGTATATATTTTTACAAACCTCAGATTCACTGTCATTGGATCCATCCTCATCATCTTCTTCAGAGCTTTCTTTCCTAGATTTCTTTGAAGCAGCCTTTGTAGCAGGGGCTGATCGCTTAGCTGGCTTCTTTTCTTCTTCCTGTGTGACAAATAGAAGAAAATAGAAAAATTAGAATAGAAAACAAAATTTGAGACACTAAATATATTAAAGTTTACAGTAGAGAAGAAGTGTCAAGCTCAATTTTGCAGAGGCCCATATATTAGAATGTGTAGGATTCAAATCTATACAAATAAAATTGGAGTGTCTGTTTGTAATATTAAAATAACCGCTTTTTACTAAAAAAAATAAATAAATAGCCAGTTTCACAAATTGTGGATAGCGCTATTTGATGGATGACAGTATCTGACAGTGTTAAAAGTTTTTGATTAGTTATTCTTTTTTACCATCGAGCCATTACCACCAATCACAATTGCGAATCTAACCGCTTACCGTCAAGTGGGCTGTACGCTCGTTTGCCACACAAAAAAAAATTATATTTACCTCTCCATCCTCGTCTCCATCTTTTTCATCATCAGAACTTTCGTTCACATAATCCATCACCAGCTGGTCAATGATCTTCTTTTTCTCGGTTAAGTCAGTATCAAATATCTTCTCGAGCTTCTGTACAACCTTTTTTGTTGAGGTCTTGGCGAGGTTCGCATTTTTGAGAATCTCTGTAGGCAAAGTAATTCGTTTTACAAGATTTTTTTCGAAAGATAGCAAAATGTTGAGACCCGAGAGTTATTTTAGTAACTATTTTAGCAATATCTGAGTAAAGCATGGAATATATTGATAAAAATTTACGTTTTGCAGACACTTCAGTGTTTATTTATGTATACTTAGTATATTTTTTTTATAGTCAAATAAATGTAGAGAAAATTATCATTTGTAAATGTGATTTTATGTCAATACATCATTATTCATAAAATTAACGGTTACTTGTTAAAATCAAACTAAATTTTGTTTAATAATTTCGTATTTACCAATTTAATTATTTTATACTTTGTACCATAAATTTTTGAATTTGAGATGAGCATTTGCATTAAATAACTATGAGTGCATTTATAACTGACCTCAAAAAATGTAAGAGTATCAACTCAACTGTATTTTTTATTTTTGTGTATGTCACCTCAGAACTTTTGACTGGGTGGACTGATTTCGATGTGTTTTTTTTTAAATCAAAAGTCCCATTTAAATTTATTTGAGATCTGACAAGTACTTTTTGAGTTATCTCTACTAATACGCGTATTTACTTAACCAATTTTTTGTTTATCTACTTGTACAATTTTTACCGATTTAAAAAAAAGGAGGAGGTTCTCAATTTTACTGTAGCTCATAACTTTTTGCTGAATGGACTTCACTGGGTGTACTGTGTAGATTTCGATTATTCTTGTTTTAGACCAAAGCTTGTAGTCCCATTTAAATTTCACTACTATTCATATTTTGTAAAATGTAGTTTTAAAAATATGTAAAAAACAGATAGATAGAATATACTTTATTGCACACCACTCAGAAAAGATTTACATAAAACAGTTATTTACACATAGAGCGTTAGTAATGCACAAAGGCGGTCTTATCGTTTAGTAGCAATCTCTTCCAGATAACCTTTAGAAAGAGGAAAATGAAATGATACATAGCAAAGAATTATAAAATATTAACAATATATTCATTAGGTACAAAGGGCGGCCTTATTGCTAAAAAGCGATCTCTTCCAGGCAACCTTGTATTGAAAATAATACATACACAATATATCTACTACAACAAAAATAAGGTTAGTATTTAAAAAAAAAAAAAAAAAGGTTCATAAACAGTGCACGGAAGAAACTTGTTTTTGTATTGTAATCAGCTTCATTGCAATCGAGTCGAAGAATTTTATGGCTAATTCGTTTTTATAGGCTACGATTCGATTTGGAGGGTTGAAAGTAAAATAAAACTACTGAATTCTTAATAGAAATCAAGATTATGACGAATATTTTGTTCGACATAATGCATTTCCCGCCAATTACGTTATCGATCAACAAAGAGAAAATGAAAAGGTCAATAATTACTATATTCTATAATACAAAACTGTTAATATGTAAAAAAAAAAATCTAAACTCAATCAAGTAAGACGAATTGAGTTCATATTCGCCTTGTGATCGTATATTTGTATTTGTGTTGATAGTATTTCTGAACGAGGCCGCTGGCCGCGCAACATGGCGGCTTTGATAATTGGATAAAACATTCAGTAAATTGCAATAAAATATCCACACGAAGCGTATTAAGCAAAATGCTTCGAATAAAAATTGTTCTAATAATAGATGCGCATCGTATGTGATATAACAAAATGAATAAAACTCAGTCATTTTAGCGTTTCATACGTGGAGTATAGATGTTGAAAGTTACGCGTTGCATAAAAATAAACCACCAGTGAGCAGGCTTAAATAGGCGGTATAAAATGATGGCCTATATACCAAGAGATCCGCATAATGAGACCAAACAACTTTCACTTGAAACATTTTTATAAGAATGCCCTACTATCAGAGATATTTCAATTGAAAGATACAAAAACTCGAAGTTCTCTTGAACAATTATAGGAAGCCATTACGTGACCCCCGGGTTGTAATGCTTGATACCAATTTCATGTATATTTGCAGCTTAAAAATTAAATTTAACGGCATAAAATGTAAAAAATATTATAACAGCAGTTTTTCACTTACTCGCGATTTCCTTTTCAAGATCTTCTTTACTAACATCTGCCATTTTTCTTAGAACAAGTAGATTCCGCCAGCGACACAAGGAAACACAGCCACACAATAATATACCTACGCGCTAGATGCTACACGGCGTCCTAACGAAAATAGCCGAACGGGGATTCGGGTATACTCGGCTGGTTTTCAATTGGCCTATAGAAAATGAAAAATTTACGTAGACTGCGTTCAGTTGAACTTTCAAAACATACATATTATAAGTATAATTAAAAAAATATTGTTAAGATTGCCTTTCATATATATGAAAGTCTTTTTAAGTCAATAGTAATAATTATACACATTTAATAATATAAAAGAAAGACCTGTCCATTTGTTCTTTAAAAAGGGTTAAGAAACTGATTTATTTTCCTTAAATTTTTAAAAAGAAACTTATTTTTTTGATTAATTTTTTATCATTATAAAGTTCAATAGCTGAATAATAACTTGTATCAAAATCGAGAATACTGAACTTTCCTTTTCTTTCGAGAGCTTGTAATAGTCTAAAATTAATATCGAACTCTAGATAGAGCCAGCTGATAATTAAAAAAAAATGGCGTATTGTATTATATATTCCCTGATAAATGAACGCAACTTTAAAATTTAATCTTGTCAATTGTCATTGTCAAAGCCATGTGTATTTTATTTGTTGACGAACGTTTAACCTAGAAGATTAGACATAGAGACTAAAAGTTATATTTTTGTAATAAATTAATATACTTTAAAAGAAAATGGCTAAAGTAAAGAATAAGAGGAATGCAAAATTAGCAGACAAAGTTCACCAGAAGAAAAAAGCCGAAGCGAATAAGAAGAAATTAAATCCATTCGAAGTTCATATAAATAGGGAGAAAATTAAAGTTTTAGGAAAGAAATCTAAACATGACAGAGGGTTACCCGGAGTGTCTCGTGCGAAAGCTATACAAAAGGTAATAATAGTGTTCTTTATTTTTCCTCATTTATTTACATTGCAAATATTTTATATTTATTCACTAGTACTATAATACAAAACCTGAGCGGGAATTGAACCTGCATATATATATACATATATATATATGTAAAATTTATCTTAAAAACAACTATCCCATAGTTAAGATCATGTTATCATAGAACAAAGAGGTTGTACACTTGTGTGACAATCTTAAACCTATCAATATTGCATCAAATGTTTAAACTGTTTACAACGAAATTTTGTATGTAGAGAAGAGCTGGAGATCTGGATGTATGAAGTACCAGTTCAACATATTATAACTGTTCATGTTTTGTTACAGAGAAAGGAAACCCTAGGTACAGAAATGAAATTACTAAACAAAACAAACACTTTCATTGACCGTCGTATCGGAGAGAAGAATAACCAGATATCAATTGAAGATCGTATGACGGCCAGGTTTGCCGCTGAACGAGCTAAGGCCTTGCAACGCAGCAAAACTAGCATTTATAATCTTGCTGATGATGATATGTTGACACACAGGTATTGGAAATTAATTTGAATATTCTTTTTATATATGTAAAGTGCATAACATATAAATTTATTGAAGGTCACAGCTAAATAATAATGCTTTCAAGTGGTGTTGTGTTCCTGTAGTGGGTAAGGTAACCTAAACTCCTGGGGAGAGTCAGGGTAGGGTTAGTAACACTCTTGGCCAATAGAAAATGAAATATTAATATAGACTGGCGTTCAGTTGAACTTTCAAAACATAAGTATTATAATTATAATTAAAAAAAATTGTTAAGATTGCCTTTCGTTTATATGATAGTATTTTTAAGTGAATAGTTATAACATACTCTACTCTTAGTGGCTAGGCTTTAGATTAAGAACTGTCATTTTGAGGGTAGAAGGTTAGGGTTATTTTTTTTTGTGTAACAAAATTATTCCCATAAACGGTCAACTTTTGAGCTTAGATAATTCGACGGTTCTTAATCTAAAGCCTTACCATTATTTTATAATAAGTAGAGATTGACCCCTTCCTGTCTTCAATGTGTTGGCTTCTTAAATAATTTTAAGCACATTTATCTTAAGCTAATATTCAAAAATGTACATTAAATTGCAAGATAAAACATATTTTTGTTTATAGAGGGCAAACATTGGAGCAGGTAGAAAAGTTTGATGATCCAAAGTCGGATGATGAAGACGACGGTAGATTTGGAGGTTTGGGTGGTAAGTAATATGATTATGATATATTTAAGTTTTTAAACTTTCATAGTCATTATGAGGATTTTTTATTCTATGGGACGTAGCGTGACTTTTATTTTGAAACTTGTGACGCTGAAATATCTGCAAATAAAAAAAAGAAAAGTGCAGAATAAAAAATACCAAAATTTAAATAATAATAATATATGTAGCGACATCTATCTCGCGACATACAAACTAGAGAAAACTGACGTATCTCACATCGCGATATCAAAGTTATCAGAGTGATTGAGTATATATACAAGAACCCGACAATATCCGTTGGGGGCGTTAGCCCACCAGATACATCCCCCTTCTGGTCGGAGGATTCTCCCTTTGCAATGACGGACAAGGAACTCATCACCATGTTCGTTCACGCTCGCACCTTAACTGGTGACCCCGATGTGATTATTCCCACACCTCCAAATATATATATTTTGTTTCATACTAACTACAGAAAGAGTCGAGTACAATAGCAAAACAAGTCAATATTTTATTGTTTCAAGTACCCAGACTCGTAAAATATATCGATTTCATAATTTTGATAGGCTCTCTCCTTCTTAAACTCAACTCTTTGCTCTATTGTGAGGAAGCTGTAGTTTCTTTTTTTACTATTAACATTGAAAGGCTCAAAATTACAAACCCGCGCTGACAGCCTGGGCACATTAAAACTAACTTGTGATAGGAGGGATGGACGGTCATATTTGCTATTTATATGGTTATTTCAAAAGGTACATGATATTATGACATTTTAGTGGAAATCATAATTCATCAATATTTCAATCATTTTCCAGACGACTTCGTATCTGAAGGCCATTTTGGTGGTGGTTTAATATCAAAAACTGAAGCAAAAGATGGCGCCAAATCACACAAAGATTTAATCGAACAACTAATAGCGGAATCAAAGAAACGGAAAGTGGAAAAACAGAAGGAAAAAGAACAAACGCTAGATTTAACGGAGAAGTTAGACACTGAATGGAAAGATTTGCAACCAGTTGTGTTTAAGAAACAGAGTGTTCCAGAAGAATCGTTAATCGACAAACTTCTGAGTAAGGCGGAAAAGGGCCAGGACTATGACAAAATGATGAGAGAGTTGAGGTTCGAGAAGCGAGGAACGGTGAGTGATATTTCTAGTTTTATAATTCTTTGTTGGTATCTTCTATAATATAAAAATGAGTCGCTGAATGTGTTGCTAAGCGCAAAACTCGAGAACGGTTGGACCGATTTCGCTAATTCTTTTTTTTAAATATTCCTTGAAGTACGAGGATGGTTCTTACTGAGAGAAAAATTCTAAAAAAAAAAAAAAATTAATAAAATTAAAGAATCGACTGTTAGGCGATACGAAGTTCGCCGGGTCAGCTAGTATCTATATATTAATACATGAAGCAATACAATACAAATACTCTTTATTGTACACTATCAGAGAAAAAAATTTACACCGTAAAAGAAAATATTCACATGTAAATAAGGCAGTCTTATCGCTAAAAGAGCGATCTCTTCCAGACAACCTCTACCATGAAAAGGACATGACAAAAGAATTAGACAGCATGGAGGTGTACATACATAATATATACATATAATACGTAAAAAGCAAAAACTTTGTACCCCTTTTTACGGAAATTGCGCGGACGCAGGAGTATGAAATTTCGCATACTTGAAGTTTATATATACACATATTGTTTATATAAAAATACATTAAATTAAATCAATAATGATAAAAAAAACAATACTTTGTGTACCAGGTATTTGACACACACACGCATATAATATACTCTTTTGTATATTATTATAGAAGTATAGTCTTTGACAACAGACCCTTAATAATGTTTAAACTTATAATTTAAATTAATTATTATCATTATAAAACTGTTATTTATTAAAATAATACTTTATAAGAGAGGTTGAAATCCAGACTAAATATGTAACTTTACTGTAAGGTACTTGTGTATTGTGTGGTTGTCCAGACCCGACGTCAAGGTAGTAGTAGTAAGTTAGGACACAGGAATAAATCCGAGTGGTGACCTAAAATTGTACCGTGTTTTAGCCATCAGATGGTCTAAAGAGTCAAGAGAAGCAAGAAGAAGAAGAGAGGAAAAAAATAGAAGAATTAGAGAGACAGAGAGAACTTAGAATGTTGTCTGAAGAAGAGGTTGCTCCTAAAAATAGGCAACCCGCTAAACATAGGTATGTATTATTATAATTATTACTATTAATATAAATAAACTAAGCTGACCATATTATTTGTGAATTTATCTTTTTTTTTCTTTTTTTTTTCTTTTATACAAAGCTTGTCGTAATAAGAGCGAACAAAAGAATTATCCGATGTAAAGCAATTGTTCATTTTTATTTTTGTCTTACCTTGAACAGCTAAAGTCCAATTTTGAAAGTCACTATCTCTCTATGTATGGTACAGTCTATGGTTGAGTGAGAGATGACATGTGAGGGAAGGTCATGATGGTGACCAAACCCAATGAAAGTCGATCTAACACTAAGTTTATTAAGAATATTTTGAGTACCTATATATAGGCAAAAGAACAGATGTCATCCGCATCAGGCAAATAACAATTTCGTAAAAAATTACCTAAATTAAAGGAGGTTATTGGTTTGCATAACAATTACATTGCTAAATGTACCCGTACACTAATTTATTTTTAAATATAGTTCATATTTTAAGCGTGTAAGGTCGACAGCATAATATAAAAAACGAAACAATACGTAGTATGTTAAAAATTCAAATAACAGAACATATACATACACATCACGCCTCTTTCCCGTAGCGGTAGACAGAGACCACTTCTTTCCACTTGCTACGATCCTTACATACGTCTTTCGCTTCGTCCACTTTCATTATTTCCTTCATACATGCTGCTCTTCGGTTTAGGGTACTCTTGACCTGGCCTTTTTTCAAGACGTCTCTTATTTGGTCTCGGAACGTCCGCCTAGGTCTACCCTTTTCAACCCTTCCATCCACACTTGCCTTATACACTTTTTTCGCCAATCGTTCTTCACTCATTCTCTCGACATGACCAAAATGTAAACAAACTTTTTGTAAGCAAAGTTTCTCAAGATCTCTATAAAAAAGAACTTATTTTGAACAATGGTGGTTGAAATTACGCCTAATATGAACAATATGAAATACTTACGTCACTAAACGTAGTAACGAGTTAGTCATCCCGTTTATATGAAAGTAATAAATAAATAAATAAACGCTTCACACTCAACGGCCCCCAGTAGGATTTTCTTCTATATTAGGAGTCCGGAAATACACAATACACAAGCATAAACGCCCAAACCACTAAAAACATCAATATGAGCCCGCGACCGCTAGCGCAACAATCAGTTCTGTGACCGCTGGGCCAACAAAATACAAAGACAATATCTCAAGTATGTACTGATTATATAATAAATCATACTAACAAAATTTTTATACAAATTTTTCTTTGTTACAGATCTGCAGATGATTTAGATGATAATTTCGTATTGGATAACGAACAAGACTTCATGTTGGCGTACGACAATGAAGGCAAGCCGCTTGTACCTGAACACGTGCTGAAGGATTACTCAGGTAGTACTAATTATAGATTATCTATAGTCAATTATTTACTATTAATTAAAAATATATCTATAAAAAGGTAATTTCAATTCGTAAAACAATATTTGTATTACCAACATATTCAATATGTATTTTATCTATATGGTACTGTTTATTGCAAGAATCGTAGCAATAACACAGTAGTGGAAAGCAGATATAAAAATATACACAATACGGGTTCAAGTATAGTTAAAAAAATTGAATGTTCTCAAAAGTTATTTGCTACACTGGTATTAACAATATATAAACGTTTACTAATGTAATTTCATTTATTGTAGTACCAAATGCGAAAAAGAAATTCGATGATGGTATATCAGATACATCTGAAGAAGAAAGTGAAGAAGAGAGTGGTGAAGAAGGAGAAAGTGAGAATGAAGTAGAAGATGGAGAAAATCAAGTTAATAATACTTCTGATGATGATTCAGATGAAAAGGAAGAACTAAATAAAAAAGATATACCAAATATAAAAGAAAATGATAAAGATTCAGACTCTGGTGAAGATAGTTCTGATGATGGTGATGATGAGAAAAGTAAACCAAATAAACAAGATAAAGCAAAAAGAAAAAAATTAAAAGTGAATGATATTGATTCATTTTCAGGTGAAGATGCGTCTGATGTTGAAAAAGATAAATCAGATTTAAATAGCAAAATTGTAGATATAAATAGTAAAGGGTTAAAAAGAAAACATGATTCTAAAGAAGTTGATGCTGATTCTCACAAACAAGAAAAGCAAACTAAAACAGATTCCAAAATATTAGATAGTTCTGAAAATAAATTAAACAATTCTAGTAATTCTATTGATCAAGATTCACAAGATGCTGAATCAAGTGAAGAGAGTGAAGAATCAGGTTCTGAAGACAATGATGATTATCCGAACATCAATAATTTGAGTGATTTAAAGGAATCGGATAAATCTGATTCAGAAATTGAGGATTGTAGCGAAACAATCGGTTCTTTCTTTGATTTTAAATCTGACGAAGGTGATAATTTAAAGGTAAAGAATACTTTTACAATTATGTTTATGATGCTTCTAAAAGATTCAGTAATTTACATTATTTGTATATGAAGTCAAATTTTTCTACAAATTTATCTTCTAATATATTCTTATAAAGTTGTTTTGACGATGTGATGACGCAGTAGTCACGTATACTGGATGATGCTCAGGTCACACGCTTAACATCCACTCCATTAACATTTTTCATACACAGACGTTATACAATTATGAAAATTATACAAACTATATATTTTTTCCAGAAATTATTAGCTGGAAAGACGCCATCACAGCAATCAGTCGCGTTACAGCAGTTAATAAAAAGTTACGACCCAAGCCTATCAGAAAATAATAAGGAATTATTAAGTAGACTATTCGCTCACCTCTTACAATACGTACACGATATATTCTCAAATATAACAGACGAAGGAGAAATCATAAAATCATTCTTAATTTTCGATAAAATAGTTCCATACTTTTACGACCTCATTCACTTAAATAAAGTCTCAACCAAAAAGTTTTTAGTCGAACTATTAAAAGAAAAATACGATTTATTCAAACGTAAACCAAAAAAAGTTCCAGATTTGAACACACTTATATTTTTCAAATTAGTATCTGTGTTATATCCAACTTCAGATTTTAGACATCCGGTCGCGACGCCATCTTTGGTTTTCATGTCGGAAATATTAACTTTAGGTAGATTTAGAGACGCGTATTCAGTTTCTAGAGGATTTTTCATTGTAGCTCTTATTTTAGAATATACTGTACTATCAAAAAGATATGTTCCCGCTGCATTAAATTTCCTAAGAGGTATGTTTTATCTGTGTGCGAATACTTCCGTTCTAAATCCAGTACTAGTTGTCCCGCCATTCCGTTTACATAACACAGAAAAGATATTGTATTTGGAAAACGATTGTTCCAAAATGGCCGTCGAACATAAAATGGCGGCTAAAGATCTTGTAGCCACAGAAATCAATGATAGCTTCAAAATTCGATGTTTACTATCAGCTACAATGATGTTAAAGGAATTTTTCGATAATTATAACGAATTAGAAGTATTAGAAGCGGTTTTCGAAACGCATATCAAGTTATTAGGTAGAGTAGATTTAGATTTGTATCCGCAAAAGGTAGTAAAGAAAATTGAGGAAGTATTGCAGTACATGAAAGAGACGTTAGAAGTCAAAACGTACACTCAAATGTCGAGAGAAAAAGTAAGGCCCAAGGCCTTGAGGCTGTACGAGCCTGATGTACAAGAAGTGTGAGTATTTATTACGTTTATTAAAATATTAATTAAATTGTATTTGCGTTAAAAAATATATATAGCTGTCAGTACCTTATCCTCCCTTTATCCCTCCCACTCAGCTTAGTCAGGCCCTTAACCAATTAAATCATATAATTTGTACGATTTGATTTTTGTGTTACCCACACATTAGGGAATTCTAAACATTTTTTAATATCACATCAAAAAGCTAGAGCACCGACACGGTCAGTCGGAGATGCAGGTTCGATCCCCGCTTGAACGGTCGATTTTTGATATGATATTAAAAAATGTTTAAATCATATAAATTAGAATGTCTGACTGAATGGCTCACTGCAACGTTATTAGTATTATAAAATAATTATGCTACACATATCGCTAGAGGAGAATAATGACTCATCGATGTCACTTAGCTTAGCCACGCCCCTTGACATATTAAATTGCGCTGTTACATATAACAAGCTTAAGTTGCTTACATCAGGAAGAGACAACCGTGTGTGTATTTTATAAATATTTGTTAAAAAAATATTTCAATATCAATTAGTACCTAATACACATTACGTTGTCTACATCTTGAACAAGCAACCGCGTATATAATGAAAATAATTATTTTTTTATGTATTTGTTACAGCTTCACCGGTAGCAAGAGTGCAAAACTTTCGAAGGAGAACGCAGAAAAGGCTAAACTTAAGAGTAAATACAAGAAGGAGATGAAGGGAGCTCTGAGGGAGATAAGAAGAGATAAGGCGTACATCGCGTCCGTGAAGATAAAGCAGAAGATACAGAGGTTAGTGATGTTTATATTTATTTCATTATTGAAGTAAAACTTCTTTACGCACGCTTGACTTGGGGAGTAAGCTGGTGAATGCGTGACGAGAGCGTTACGAAAAGTGAGGTCGGGTGAGGCGACAGAGCGAGAGAGAGAGAGGTGCGAGCACACATTTTCTTTCTCTCATAGCCAGTTACTTTTCATATATCTAAGACACAGTGCAGGCCTATTGTGCAGAAGTTTAACTTCACTTGTGTGGTCTAAAGCAGTCTTGTTTTTAAGGTTTAATAACAGTTGCATCTAAAATAAATAGATATAAGTTGAGCTGTCTTGTGGCTTTCAGTGATTTTGTCGTGTATGATAATACATTTTTTCAAGATAAGTGGATAATTTTGTGCCAAGTAGGCAAACTGCATGCCTGTTGTAGCAGGGGTTGCACCCCCCCCCCCCCGGGGGAGGGGGGGGGGCTTGTGTTATTAAGAAGCTATGCAGATTTAAATTACTGCAATTTTTTGTAAAAATTATGTTTTACAAATATGTAATTAAATATTAAAATATAAAATAAGAACTGATTACACATATACATACTGTTTAATAATATTATATATAATCCCATCATTCTTTATATGTGTAACCACTCCTTAATACTATTTTCTCTTTGAATCTCATAATAATATAAATTTATCATTTCAGTGACAATATAAGGAAGGATAAGGTCAAACAGATATACAAAGACGCTTCTATACAACAAGGGGAGCTGAATAAATTGAAACGAATGAAGTAAAACTATTTATTTTATTTGTAAATAAATAAATCCACAAACATATAATACTTTTACTTATATATACATTTGCTTTATTTATACACGGAAAATAACAATATTCTAACTTTAAAAAAGTATATAGGCTAATAGTGAATTCACGTAGTCACTAATAGTGATTTCTTACAGACAACTTTTATGAATAGAAAAAATATTGATAAAATAAACAATAAAGTTGACAATTAACTATTTTAACTACATATCGTCGTTGATAACAATCACTCTGGTGTAGTGGTTAGTGTAGGCGGCTTAAATATAGACGGTTTCTAGGTTCGACTCTGCTTGGCTTTGTATATGTACAAATATTTCTTTCCGATCTTTTTGTCTGTCCTTGTGGGTCTCCCCACCGTGCCTCGGAGAGCACGTTAAGCCGTCGGTGCGACACGGAGAGCCTATGCCCAGCAGTAGGATGTTACAGGCTGAACTGTGATCGATCGTTGATACTGCAATACCGCGACTCGTAAAAAATTGTGATTTTTGTATGGAATCAATCGTTTAACCCCATTTTTATGGAACTTTCAACTTCTTGTTACGCTTGTAATATCCCACTACTGGGCTCCATGGCTGTGACCGTTGCGCCAACGTCGCGTCTTCTTGTTAATTTCAAATAATTTATTTAGGTAAATAGATGGATATGTAGGTACACGATAAATTATAACAAAAATCTTAGTTCTTTAATATATATATATATATAAAAACAATATACTATCACAATCGCATTTAATCTTATAACATTATGATCATATTATATTTTTACATTCTGTAATAAGTTTTTATATAATTTGACCTCATGTTTAAATTCTGGACATATCATTTACGTGGAATAAGAATGCATGTTTTTATTTCAATGTTTCTCAGTACGTGTAAGCTCTAAAATACTTGTTTTTTATACTCAAATGTTGCAGGGATATTCTATTTTCAAAAATTTTGAATTAAAATACTAGAAATATTTTTTTAATAATTTTATTTAATATTTTTTTGTGGTCCGGGTTTTTTGTCGCCTATAGACGTCGTTGGCGTACAGGACTCGCAAGCCCTTGTCAAGTATAGATGACTATGGTGTTCAAAAGGTTAATACAGTAGAAAATTGTCTTTTACCCATAGTGGCCAGTGTGTTAAATGATATTTTAAAAGTTGTCAGCAATTTAAAGTATATACTTTGTACATACAAGCGAGAGGCAAACAAAATCACATATAATTGATCAGTTACGTAACGAACTTATAAAAACACCATATTACATATTTTATTTCAAAACTATTTATTTTCACTTGTAATAAAATAAAAATGTAAATTCTTTTTATTTAACATTCTGGCAACTTACAAAATATACACAAATAGTAACCATAATCATTTAATTTTTGGTTTCTTTGTTGAGTTGCCATATGGCAAAATTAAGACAGGTGGCAAATGTAAGCCACCCTAGATATGGAGCCATGAAGTACAAAGTATTCTTGTTAACTGTAAAGAAACTTGCAGTACAGGCAGCTGCGGCCGCGTCCAGTGCTAACATGTGTAATAAAGCCTGGAAAAAGTCATATTAGACAAATCACACAGTTATTTTTGTTAATGTAACAAAGAAGATATTGTAAATTTATTAGGTCGACGTTGATTTTACTTGAAATCTAGGGTAAATTTCGTTTTATCTAATTTTAATTTGTTTTTAGATAACTTTTTTGTAAATTTTCTCAAATAAAATCAGTTGATCCCAAGACAAATACATACAACCATACTCTTGATACCATATACTTCCCTTACACCATATACTTTAGACCTCAGACCATACTCTCCCATTAAGGTCACTGGTAACCTTATGTGGTATCTCATGTTAATATATAAAAATTTTGGCTATATAATAATATACAGGATATTTACCAAACCAATCTGATGAAATTTAAAGAATACAGGTGTCCAAGTCCAATTCAGAAGTAACTGACCACCGAACAATGTTAAGGGTAACACTGCATCACCTGGAATAATAATTTTTTTAATTTTTTCATTTCATTTGTATTTTTTAGTCCAATGTAGAAATATTTATTTGTATGGCATAGTTAAATATAGGTGCAATTGGCATAAAAATGTATTTTTTTTAAATATAATATAATTTCACTCAATGCCAAGATTTATTAATTTTCGATTTTTAAAATAAAATGAAATGACAATATTTATAATTCGAATTGTAGAAACCCACAGAGAGTAAGGTCACAGACAAACGGAAGGCTATTTGAGACAGTAGGACAACAGATTTCAAAAATTGACTTCTTAATTGAGAAATAACTATAGCTAGGATATAGATAAGTAATCAAATATGTTAATAAACAGGAGGATTGATGATATACTTGTAAATCCACCACACTCTTCATAAACCTTGTAAGAAGCGTAACCCATTCCAGTGTATAACGCTGTCCAAGCTGGTCCAAAGACCCAGTTAGGTGGATTCCAGCTCGGTTTCTTGATAGTCTCATACCAGGCTGTGCCGTCGGGTGATTTGACTTCACCAGTCATTGTTAGGGCTCCGGCCCATCCCCCAATGTTGGGCAGCACCATTGCTCCGATCATACCCCAGTTTACCATGATTCTGCTTCAAAATTTTTATTATGGTAACAGAGAGTTTGAAATAAAATTACACAGTGCAATTTGTTGTAACTTACTTTTGAATTAACTCAATATTATAATTAATTTTGTTTAAAATCATCAGAAATATCTGGTATTCTCACCAATTGATATTCAAATCAGGGTATTCTCAATAAAAAGGCCATATTAATTTAATTTATTGAATAGAATTTTGTATTATTTTTACAGTTCATTTAGTTTTATTGAGTTGATCATAGCAATAGCCAATTGTGTGATAAAACTATACATAAATAATAAAATTATTATAAAAATACTAAACTGTTTCTAAATTTCTTCTTTAAAGAAATGAAAGAGCTTATTTCAAAGAAAATCCAGAAAGTTATCTAACAGAAACATAAAAAAAAAATTGTTAGTCTATCTTTTCTTACAATGTTTTCCACAGCTGATTGCAAGATGAATAAAATAAAGTATTTAGTTAAGTAAACAAGTATTTAGTAAGTAAGGTTTGGCTAGCTCTACTGAATTCTCTAGCATTTTAGTAGGTAACTAGGTACTACAGAACTTGAACCTATAACCTTATGACCATAAGGTATTCATATGACTACTAGGGCATTATAATTATAATAATCTATGTTAATATTAATATCTGTATTTATATTCATTTGAAGCTATAAAATCAAAGAAAAAATATCTTTTATTTAAAAGTTAATTAAAAAAAAGTTAATTTAGTAATATATTATTATCTTATCACCTTATCAAAAGTTTAGGAAGTTATAAATTATGTTTGATAACATAGCAACGAATATTTTATATAAAAGAAATAGCGTAAATACTTAGTCTTATTTACCCAAATATATAATATTCAAGTACCTATATTAATTTAGTTGACAAAATATTTTTGAAATAAACAAGCTTTGATGAAGAAGAAACCTTATTAGTATATGCATAAAGCAGAATTTACAAATTTAATAATTGAGAAAAAATTTACCTGGTTAGTTAATGTAGAAGTGTAAATATTTTAAAAAATAAAGAAACAAAGGTCGTTTAAGCTTGCATAAAATGATGACCAGACGTCAAATAATGATATCACTTTGTAAATAAAAACGGGTTATCAAAATGCCGATAGTATTATTAGCTATTAGCTGTTATCAAGCTGCTTTATTTTGCTAAAATATTGTTTGTTTTTTTTAGTGTTGCCTACCTCATAGTATGTAATATATACTACACAAAAGTTTTATTTTTGTTCTAATTCGTGACTGCGTAGTTTTATTAGGTTACTTATTAACTATATTAATTATAAAAATAGTTAGTAGTTAGTTAACAAAATTACAAAGCAACTCACTAGAGTTGCACTAGCATTTTTATTAATTTAAGATGACTGCATTAATTTGTATAAGTCATTAAAAACGTTAAATTATGTGTATATATATTTATACAAAAAACAGAGTGTGTGCTCATGACCACACGGTAGAAGTGAAAACTTAATTGATCATTGCCAATCGCAATCAAACAATAACGCAATAAGTCCCGAGTTCACCCGTTCGAGCCTTTCACCTGTCAGCAGCGAAGTGCTGCTGTCTGTAATTTGCATCTTTGTGACTCTGGTACACTCGGCGGTCCCAAGTTCACCCAATCGAGAGTTTCACCTCAGTGTGTGACTGATCAGCCTAACTTACTACCTACCTATGAAAAAATGTGTTTGCGGTACTTCAAAAGAAGTTTTCACTTTAAAAGTTTCTGCGTTGCTCGGAACGTAAAAGTCACGATACACTATGTACTATCCGACTAAATAGAAAAGTATACACTTTCATTATCAATGTGGACAACTTCATACAACTTTAATTTAACACGGTTATTTGCCGGTGATTTCACCGTAAGTTTTCCCCATTTTCTCAAGATTTTTTAATTCATTCATCACCTCCATTCTAGTTTCTAATTGTGGGATACTTGTTAAAGAATAGAAGGTAAGTCATCTTAAAGAGTATTTTTTACTAATGTTAGGCGTTATTTAGTAAAAGGTTTCCTTATCCACTGAAGCATTGCATACAGTGTAGTTCAATTTTAATACAACTATTTATTCGTTTGTCTTACAATTGCGTCATCGTTATTTAGTGTTTTAATTTTTTTTGGTAAGTATTAAAATATTAATTAACGCGACATTACTAATGGGAAGAATTAATTTGAATTAATTATCTACTGACTCTTTGATAAGATTAATAAGTGACTATTGACTACGAAATTATCATATCATGTATTGTAGTGCAGTGTTATAGTCGAGTTAATACAAAATGGAAAGCGTTCACGATTACGTATCATTAAAATTCAGGTAGTGTCCAATTTAATCTAAAAAAAGCATACCTTCACATTTAAAAATAGGAGTGAATGATTAATCTATGTTACGTCGTAATTCGTAATTTTTCAAGATCATTTTGACGCTACTTGCTATTTAAATATAACATTACTAACGACTATCCTATTGTGTAATCTTATTAAGAATTTATTTGTTAATTGATAGACCTAACATAATCAATTAATGCTGTAATAAAACAAAGTAAAAAAAAGCCATATATTTCATATTAAAACTAAACAGCTGTCATTTAAAAAAAAGTTTATTGATGCCAGTAGCATTACACACTTCTTATAAGAATAAATTGTATATTATTCCTATTTTAAAAATTATATATATATTTTTTTAAATATCTATTCAAGGAACTTCATACACCTAATACAATTGATTATGTTTTTGAAGTAACAGATAATACATTTGTTATGTAAAGTCCAAATTCTTTACCGATAACACGACTTACATTTAATATGATTCTGTTTAATGTTAACTTAAAATGTGATCAAAGTGATTGATGACTTCGTTGTAGATAAGATAAAATATATGAAGTATGGATAAAAAATATCTAAGTACTATGCTGCTTAACTATGTTAAATTTCATTACTTCCTCATTATATTCAGAGCCGGTTTCACTGTTTGTCAAAGTTTATCCTGCACATAAGTTAAGAATAAACTTTCACAGCACGAGGTAGAATTATTTTTTTTTATGTCACTATGTCGGCAAACAAGCGTACGGCTCACCTGATGGTAAGCGATTACCGTAGCTTATAGACGCCTGCAATACCAGAAGTATCGTAAGCGCGTTACCGACCCAATCCCCAATCCCCCCAGGAGCTCTGGTCACCTTACTCACCAACAGGAACACAATACTGCTTGAAAACAGTATTATTTTGCTGTGATCTTCTGTAAGGTCGAGGTACTACCCCAGTCGGGCTGCTCCATATTTTGAGCAGGAAATTCCTGCTGTGCCCTACCTCTGTTATAGAGATTAGAATGGGCCATTAGGACCTATTTCTACTAATTTATTAATAAACTACGACTTTTAGGTCCAAATTTACGAATAAAAATAGCCCATGAATAAATTGGAATTGAATTGTGTATAAGAAAAATTAATTATAAACTTACATCTATTGGAAACCTTTAACCGTCAATTAGAGCTAGCCACTGCTGGCACAACAGGCATAATAATAAATACTCTTTATTGTACACCACAATACAAGAATGTGATACATAGAAAGGCGGTCTTATCGCTAAGAGCAATTTCTTCCAGACAACCTTTGGGCATAGGGCATGGAATAGAAAAAGAGAAGCAGTAGGGAAGTGTACAAAGAGTTGATAAAGAATTGGCATATAGGTTACAAGCAATATGATATTAAAAGAAGTAAATATACATACATATACACATAATATACATACATATACACATAATATACATACACACTGAACATACACAGTGAACTCTACAATAGAGCTGATAAAAAACGTGATACATATATATAATAGTATATTTATTCATTGTAATTTCAAATTTTTTTTATTACATATCAAGTTCATATTTAAAAAAATACAACTTATTGAAAATTCAAGTTGGCGTAGTATAAATTGTTGGTTTCGAAATATAAGCATATTGATAAAATATAGTTTAAAGTTTTTAACCACTTAAAGTTATCTATTCTGTCTATTTATCTGTACATAGATAAAAAAGAGCTAATTTCAACAGTAAAAATTATGTAAATTTATAATGATAACATTGATAAAGAATATTAGAGTAATCGTAGTTTATTGATTGTGATTATTTCTGTCTGCATTACTACTATCACTATAGCGTTTAAGATTATAAAATTACTAATCTCTCTATCAATGTAGAGATAACAATAAAAAATTACACGTATGAATGGAATGTAGATAAATCTTGTTTAAGAAGTAAAAATTATTTATCATACTATTTTTACAGCGAAATCACAATGGCAAACTGGGCAGCGATCGGATCCATTATCCTCCCCAATGCCGGAGGCTGGGCCAACGGTTTGTATTTCGCTGGTCAGGTCCGTAAGGATGGTGACAAGGCTTGGTATGACACCCTGAAGAAGCCTTCATGGAACCCACCGAAATGGGTGTTCGGACCCGCTTGGACGGTGCTATACAGTGGCATGGGATATGCTTCCTACTTGGTGTATGAGGAATGCGGTGGATTTACTGGTAAGATTTAATACTATGGATGTTAATATTACTATTTATAATAAAAAAATCACATTATTCCTTCAGTCTATTGCAGTCCATTGCTGGACATAGGCCTCCTTGTGGAGGAGGCCTATGTCCAGCATGTAAGACAGTTACAGAATGTGAATTACAATGGGTGGACTTATGGCTATTTAGACATTATGATATGCATGAGACATACTGAGAGGTACCTGACAGGACAAAGACATAATCTAAAATTAATAACCATAACCTATTTAATTAAAATAATCATTATTCATCATCATTTCAGCCTATCACAGTCCACTGCTGGAAATAAGTCTCCACAAGTTCACGCCAAAAATGGCGTGAACTCATGTGTTTAGTCCATAGTCACCACGCTGGGCAGGCGGGTTGGTGACCGCAGGGCTGGCTTTGTCGCACCGCAGACGCTGCTGCCCGTCTTGGTCTTGTGTATTTCAAAGCCAGCACTTGGATGGTTATCTTGCCATCGGTCGGCTTTTTAAGTTTCGAGGTGGTAGCGGAACTGTGTTATCCCTTAGTCGCCTCTTATAACTCCCACGGGAAGAGAGGGGGTGGCTATATTCTTTAATGCCGTAACCACACAGCAAAAATAATATAATAGAAATGCATATTTATAATAATCATATTTTTATAACTTATGTAATCTAATATGTACTTTTCAACTCAACCTTTTTTTTGGCATTTTTATGTGTATATTTGGCAGGTATGAGAATAGGTTGTAAAGTATACACCCCTAGGTTTGCGTATAGGATTATACGCTTCAGCCTGTAATATCCCACTACTGGGCATAGGCCTCTTTCCCCATATAGGGAGAAGGATCAGAGCTCCACCACGCTGCACCAATGCGGGTTGGCGGATATATTCCCTCCTACGAGTAACAATCGCTATCAGGTGTACATGATAACAACCGGGGTCAACGGCTTATCGTGCTCTCCGAGGTACGGTGGGGAGACCCACAAGGACTACACAAACACCCAGACCACGGCAAACACCTGTATGGCCAATACAAATGTTTGTCATGAGCGGGGATCGAACCCGCAACCGCCAACGCAACAGGTACAATCCATGGCTGTAACCGTTGCCCCAACGCGGCGTCAATGCCTAGGTGATTAGGTTGTCCCTATTCAAATGTATTTTTTTTTCACACTTGACAATTCTCAAGATGTTTGTTTAAAAATCTAATTTTTGCCCTAAAAACAATTCCATATGCAGTGAGGTAATTGATTGATTATTACTTTTAACGATTATTTTATTTAGATAAATTTTAATTACTTTCAGATGAAGCAGTTTTACCCTTGACCTTGTATGGAGGTCAGCTCTTACTTAACTGGGCATGGACGCCTATCTTCTTTGGCCTAAAGGACTTTAAGTTGGTAAGAAAGTAATATTAACCAATATATGTTCATAGAAAAATAAACTAAACAATATCTTCTTTAAATTAAAAAAAATAAATACTAAGAATATTCTCATTTGTTATTACATATAATGTTTGGTGCCTCAGTTAATCGAGACTAGACTAGACTGTCCTAAACCATTTTTACCTCTTTTTAATAATAATATTAAGTAAAGACATCAATTACTTGACGATTGCAAAGCAATTAATTGTGCGATTATCGCTCGAGGTATAAAATAATTCTAGTAACTGGATATTGATTTAAGATCATTATACCAATATTTTATTGCAGGCCTTCATTGAAATATCTGTACTAAGTGGAGCAGCGGTAGCCACTGCAGCTAGTTTTTCAAATGTGAACAAAACTGCAGGACTATTGATGTTGCCCTACCTTGCATGGCTGGCATATGCAAGCTCCCTGTCTTACTACATCTGGAAGAACAATCCTAAGGAAATCAAAGACGAAAAGAAGCAGTAAATGTAAGTTTTGTGTCTATACTAGCGACACGCCCCGGCTTCGCACGGGTGCAATGCTGATACTAAATATACTACAGAATGTCTTTATTTACAGTGTGAAGCTAGCTTATGACATGGTTATTAACATAATAACAACAACATTCAAATATTTGTCGTTAGATTACACGTTACAGAATGCGTTGAAGAAATAAAGGTTCACTGCTCGTTCCCCGTAGGTGATAGCGTAATAATATGTATCCTATATGTTGACCCAACTTCTTAATAATATTCATGCCAAATTTGAAGTAAATCCATGTAGTACTTTTTGAGTTTATCCCGGACATACATATAGACAAACAGACAAAAATTCTAAAAACTATATTTTTGGCTTCGGTATCGATTGTAGATCACACCCCAAGTATTCTTTTAAAAAAATATTCAATGTACAGTTTTGACTTTCCAACTATTTTATTATATGTATAGATTTATAGAGGAAATGTGTTTTCCCTAAAACCCAATCAAATCAACAATTACTTTATAGGCATCAAATACACTTTTGATTTGTTATTTTATTAATTATAATAGTATTTAGTTGCTATTGTTTTTAAATAAGCTTTCGTATATGTTTCTTTGATATTTAATTTTTTAATTTGGTTAGTAATTTTTATTTGTTTAGGTAAAGTAATGTAAATATTGGTTTTATATTATATCAAGTATAAATGCTAATATCAAAAAATCTAAAGGTGATACAAAATTCATAAATTAAATAACAATTTACTTATAAAATCAAAATAAAAAACAACTTTAGTCAAATAGGCTTCAAAAGCACTTTCGTAATCGTCATCTTACAAATTAAAACTTTAAAATGTTTACATATTATATTTAAAAGTAAAGCTACCACAGATTCAGAATCTAGATTCTGCAGAGAAGAATCGGTATGAAACTCCGCAGTTATTGCTAATAAATAATAATAATATATTTTTATCTTTTTCAGATGCAGAAAAACAATGCACAAAATAAAAAAATCTTTTTAATCAATAAGCGAACAAATTGAATTTGTCAAAATAAGTAATATAGAATGTTTCGTATTAATAATTTAATTTTGAATTAAAAAAAAAAAATATATTATTTTAAAGAGACGAGACAAAAACACTTTTAAAAAAATATTTTTTCATCTGTCTAAAACAAAATTGTAATGAATACCGTGCAATGTATATTTTATTTTGTAAATCTTTATTCTTTATATGCCCAATTAAGATCTATGCTTTCATAGAATTAAATAGAATAAGTTACTCAGAATTGAGAATCGAATGTAAATTAATGTACTGTTTCAACATTTCATCAATCAACATTTTTTTTGATATATTTTATTTTAAAAATAAACTTCAAGAGTTAATTGTCAAAGCTGGTCTAGTTCAATTTCCCGCAATTCCATCTACGACATTTGAGTGAAAATTTTCTTTAAATAATTTAAACGACTAATTTTGAAGATTAACTCCTGAACTATGTAAAATACAGTTAAACTGTTATACATAAGTCAATTAACTTCAATTCTCAGTTCTGAGGTAAAGTGACCTTCTGTTGATAAATGTACATTCTTAGCGTTGCATTTACTATATTTTTGTATGAATCGATCTTGACGTTTTTTCGTTTTCTTGAATATATTTATCATTAATGTTAGATAATAAATGTTAAAAAAAAAACGTGTTTTATTTTATTTTTAAGATTCTTCCGCCTGTTTTTATGTATTTTATATTTTAAAACTTTTAAAGGTACCGATTTTGATGATTTTCCTTATATTCGAAAGTTAGCGTTTGTTGGCATATACATGTAATAAATGTCTACAGTATGTATGTTAATAGATAATGAATACATGAAGTTAATTTAAATCTCACATGATCTAGAAAACGCCTAACTATGACTCGTAGTAATAAATCTGAGTTATCGTATATCTATTTCGTATTGTTGAATGATGTTGTAATTAAAGTAGTAGCCTTTTTTTTTCGTTTAATCTATTTTACATATATACAAAATGGCGTCATATAACAATTACGTCATTGTCAACAATATGTTACTTTAATCACGATTGAATATTTGAAAAATGAGTTAGCGCTTTGGTATTAAACGAATCTTAAATATAAATCTCTGTCAGCTTCGATACGCGATTGGAGATTAAGTGCTCTAGTGATATTGAAAAATTATTTTTTTAAGGGGATCTATAGTAGGTACAAAATATAAGTGTGCTGACAAACGAAAAAAAAACCAACTTCAATTACATCGACAAGTTATACAACGTAGGTAGACGAAAAAATAGTCAAGTCAATATGCATTATCAAAGATTACTCCAAAAGTTGTAATCAGATCTCGAATAAATTTAAATGTGACCACATGATAAACATCGGCTTTCGATTAAATTAAAAATCATCAAAATCGGTACACCAGTATAAAGTTATGCGGATTTTCGAGGGTTTCTCTGGGATCCCATCATCAGATCCCGGTTTTCTTATTATGGTACCACACCTAAGATATCTCTTTTCCAACAAAAAAGAATTATCAAAATCGGTGCATAAACGACGAAGTTATCCCCGAACATACATTTAAAAAAAAAGAATATAATAAAAAAAAAGTGTATCGGCCTGTTTCCTAGTTGTGGATAGAGTTTATCCGGCAAATAAGTTAGATTAGACATAAACAGCGGGACCTAGAATAGGCCATTAGGAACTTTTTCTTCTCAAATAAAAAACTGCAAATTTTACATTTATTTTCCGAATAGAAATATCTCATAAATACAGTTTAATTCTTATAAGCTTTTATCTGTTGGTTATCATCATCCGTCAAATAGCGTTATCCACAAATGGTGAAACAGGCCCTAAAAATTTAAAATCAAAACGTAAATTGACGTTTGCTATTCGTATCGGTTCAACAAAAAACCGCTAAAAGCGCTTTAAAAATTAACTACAATGAGTCTTATGTCGTTAATTAAGGAGTAAACTCTGAAAAATGCTTTAAATATCAGTAATGTTAGTCCGAATTCATAACAATAGCCTTATCATTGAATTTACATTTTTTTATTTATTGGGCCAAATCACTTACATTGAGTCATAGTCTATCATAACAATTTTCTTACAAGAAAAACTCACAGTAATATCCTTTTGAAAATGTTAAAGACCCAAAACTACTAGTTTTAATTGTAAGTGATAGACATTATGATAATTGGGTAAAAACCGTATTGATTAGGGTGAAAAGGGAAGTTGGGGCACAATGATTAATTGTTTTAGGAACGAAATGTTTAAAATGTTTATCTATCTTTTCGTATAACTTACAATTTTGTGTGTGTTTAATTATATAGGAATCATGACAGTGTATTCTGTACGCTTCCCGCAGAAGAAAAATCTTTCGGTACCCATTCATATATAACACGATCTTTTATTTCTTAAAACTTGTAAATAACCTACTTTTGCATAAGACTTCTCCACCTAATGCAGATTTGTTCATCGACTGCTATTGGTACCTAACAGATTGCTTAAGGGCTATTTTATAAGTAGTGATTCCTTGTTTTTAATTATATTAATCTTAGAAAATTAATGAGGGTAAGGCTCTTGTGATGCTTTTGAAGCTGCAGATGTTCTATAAGTTTTCTCCATTAAGTTTTCCTCCTATCACGATTTTTCTTTACTGAGACACTTAGAGAACAGCGGGAAATTTCCTGCTCAAAATACGAAGCAGCCCGACAGGGGTAGTACATCGACTACAGAAAATCACGGCTAAATAATATTGTTTTCAAGCAGTGTTGTGTTCCTGTTGGTGAGTAAAGTGACCAAAGAGGCTGGGGGGAATTGGGGATAGGGTCGGCAACGCGCTTGCGATGCTTCTGGTGTTGCAGGCGTCTATAAGCTACGGTAATGGCATACCACCAAGTGAGCCGTACGCTTGTTTGCCGACCTTATATAAAAAGAAAAAAAAAACCATCAAAAAAAAAGATCACGAGTGAGATATCCTTACAATGTTATCTAAGCTAAAAATATATAAAGAAGTATAATATTAAAATAGTTCTCTTCAACAATAAAGAAAACATTTTAAATTATTTAATAATCTTGTAGGTAAGTTTTATTTCAAAAGTTTACTGCAAGCATCTGTTGAAGCCGTTTCGTAGAACACATATTAAAACTACAACACTAATTCTATAATATCATAAATCCATCACAGAACTGAAAGTTTTACGAATTTATTTTTCATTTTTACGTTTCAGCTGTTGAAGTTATAAAGAAAGTTTTTTACAAATCGTAAACGTATATATTTTATCCTCTGAAAAATTGTCTCAACTTATGGATTAAATTTCTTTTCTTCGCTTAAGCTAATAACGCACATTTGTATAGGTACACATACTTCCATATAAACGCACACAATGCATAGATGTGTGTGTGTCACACGTCACATTGCGTCCTCAAACCAATACTAGGTACAGATGATGCGTGATAATAACAAAGGAAACAACTACCCCTTGACAGTTTATTTTTAGATTCAGTTAAATTAAGGGAAAACGGCAAAAGCAGTTCTTTTAGAAATTTTCGGCTATCTTTTTTTTAGGCTTCATATTCCATATTTTTTGTTCATCATTCATCATCATTACAGCCTATACAGTCCACTGCTGGACATAGGCCTCCACAAGTTTACGCCAAAAATAACGTGAACTCACGTCTTTTGCCCATAGTCACCACGCTGGGCAGGCGGGTTGGTGACCGCAGAGCTGGCTTTGTTGCACCGAAGACGCTGCTGCCCGTCTTCGGCCTGTGTATTTCAAAGCCAGCAGTTGGATGGTTATCCCGCCATCGGTCGGCTTTTTAAGTTCCAAGGTAGTAGCGGAACTGTGTTATCCCTTAGTCGCCTCTTACGACACCCACGGGAAGAGAGGGGGTGGCTATATTCTTTAGTACCGTAGCCACACAGTACATATTTTTTGTTACATTGAATCAATTATTTATTCATATCCCTAGTCGTATGTTCAGTTTGCGCCGCTCCTCGTACTCGGCTTGCGCTACTCCTCGCTTTGCAGAATGCTACTCCAGGCTATGACCCTTTTTGGCCTCGGTTAAATACATACGTCATTGCCCCTTGGTATAGTTGGTAAAGACTGCTCTTCGCTCCAGGGTTGAATTCGCACTTCTAGTTTAGAAGTAATATTTATATTCCATAACTCTTTTAGTCGTGCAAGCCTCAGCGATTGATAGTAGTAGAACGGAAAAAAAGACTAAGGGTATCTTTATACTACAAGAAGTTACTTGAAAGATTGGTATTATTCTTTATGAATTCATATTTATGTTAAACTACCTGACCCGGCAATCGTTGTCTTGCCGCTAAACGCTATTAAAAATAGGGGTTGATGGTAGAGGGTTGAAAATTTAGGGTTGTATGTATTTTTTAATGTTGTATCATAAAAAAATAGAAATTAAAAATTTTGTCTAAAAAATAAAAAAAAATTTAGGGGTGGACTACCCCTAACATTTAGGGGGATGAAAAATAGATGTTGGCCGATTCTCATAGATACCGGATAAGCACAAAAAATTTCATCAAAATCGGTCAAGCCATTTCGGAGGAGTATGGCAACGAAAACTGTGACACGAGAATTTTATATATTAGATAACAAAGATTCACCAAATATTTGAATTAAGTGTATGTACAAGATATCGAATAAAGTAAATCTCAAATAATATGTTTCAACATATTTAGAATACACGGTCATCCGATACTATGAGATATTTATTTCCTTCCAAAACCACACTAAAATGTCCAAAAGATAATTTATATATACACTAGCTGATCCCGCAAACTTTCTTTTGCCATATATGTTATTAACCCCCTTAATCGCCCTCTCCTTTATAACTTAGGGGTACCTAGGAGAAATAGATGTTGACCGATTCCCAGACCTACCCGATATGCACACAAAATTTGTAGAGTATTTTAACTAACATTGTGACACGAGGATTTTATATACAAACATATATTTCGGTCAACGAAACCGCAAACGATAATTTTCGATTATCAGACATTAACGGAGACATCAAAATATGATTTGGTTGGTATATAACCACATACAGTAATTAGGGGTCGCGTTGTACACTCGGCGTAATGGTCGGAAATGCTACTGTCGTTAATATCATTATACCGCCATGTTTAAATATCATATCTAGACTGGACTCACGTCAATTTTTAGAGATTCTAAGGCTAGCTATTAAGTTATCTAAAGTTGCAGTGAAGTTCCGATGCATGTTTAAATTAAAAAAAAAAAAAATGGAATGACAAAAGCAAGGGCATATAAGCCCGTGGATATATCACTTACATAAAAAAAATATATCATATCTAGTTTTAATTTATAATTCGATTTTAAAACGAGCATTAGATAATATTTCTATCATACGAAAAATTTTAATAATGAAATAGAGTGGCATTAGTGGAATGTGTGATGTACTTGGGAAGTAACTACATCCACACATTCCACTGTCGGTAATGGATAAGTATATATGTAGAAATGGAGAAATAATTCTACAAAATTATATTTATGTAAGAATGTATGTATGTCTGTGTGCATGTATGAGTGTGAGTGTATGTATACATAAAAAAAAAACAATTTCATTAGCGTCTATCACGTCCAAACTTTACTAGTCACAGGACTGTCGATTTGGAATTCTAATAATAAATCGCCTGTGGTACCTACTACAACCCTTTTTTTAACCGACTTCCAAAAAAGGAGGAGGTTCTCAATTCGACTGTATTTTTTTTATGTATGTTACTTCAGAACTTTTGACGAACTTTTTAACGATTTCGACAAATTTTCTTTTAACTGAAAGGTGGTGTGTGTCAATTGGTCCCATTTAAATTTATATGAGATCTAACAACTGCTTTTCGAGTTATATCTAATAATGCGTTTTTACTTGACGCTTTTTTCGTCGACCTGAGTTGTATTATACCGCATAACTTTCTACTGGATGTACCGATTCAATCGAAAGCTGATGTTTATCATGTGGTCACATATAAATTATATCGAGATCTGATAACTAATTTTTGAGTAATCTTTGATAACGCGTAGTTACTTGACTATTTTTTCGTCGATCTACGTTGTATACTCGTAGATGTAATTGAAGTCGGTTTTTTTTCGTTTGTGAGCATACACAATTATTTTGGAAATAAATCAGGCATAAGCAGGCTCTTAGTGTATTAACTACAAAGAGGAATTTAAATTAAATTTAATCGCGAATGCGGAAAGGAGTATACTTGAATTACAGTTTTGAACCAGTTGATTTACATTCGTTAGTGATGCGTGTGGCTTGTTGTACCAGGTAAGCTATAACGTTTTACGCTTTGCAATACGGATAAGTTAAATGTTTTGAAGTTTTCAAATACAATTTTATAAAGAACTAGTTTATTCCACAGACGTCCTATCATACGAACTCTCGAACTGTTGGAAGTTAAAACCTTAAAAGTTTTTTGAAATTTTACATTTTTCTGCAAAATTGACTGAACTATTCACTCCGTGTGAATATTTTACTAAATAATAGAACAAAAAAGAAAATGTGATAGATTGGTCCAGCCGTTCTCGAGTTTTGCGCTTACCAACACATTCAGCGATTCATTTTAATTAGTATTAGAGACAAACTTTAGCATTCCATGGATTCACCGTGCGGGTGCCGGGTCCATCGTGTGGCAGAAGGAGAAACTCAGAGTAGTTCCGAGGACTTGCGACCTAGGTGTAGGTTTAAGGAGGCTCCCTTTCAGTAAAAATATTAATATCTAATATACGTAAATAATATAGTTTTAGGTACATAGGAATATCCGTTGATCATCTAATGCAATAGTAGAATACAATGTCAGTATATGTAAGACAAAAAAAAGTGTATGTTAGCTTCGAAGCACAAATGGAGTTTACTCCTTCAGATCGACTGTCTAAATAGGTACAAAAAGGCTTACTACTCTAAGTAAAAGATTAATACCATAGCAAATAGTAAATAAACGAACCAAATAACGCCATCTATCGGATGATGAGATTATGATCGGAGATGGCGTTACTAGGGTCCGATAGATGGCGAGGTGAGAAACGTAACGAGGTCAGTCGCTCAATAGATTTTACTTCTCATATTTTCCTCATCCCGGGCCTTATATGAAAATCGATTCTTAAGGAGTAAGCTTCAATAATTGTGTTTGTCATAAATAAACCGACTTCAACTTTTTTTAGTAACCTATTATTTTATTAAGTCGGTTAAATTATCTATAGCATCGCTTAACTATCGCTATACAGTTCAAACACCAACCTTTCACCACGTGACAGATTTCACGCTGAACTTTAATCGCGGTAGTGATTTAAATAATCTCGCAAAGTTACGCCAAAATTATCAAGATTTAAATATAACTTGTTTAAAACTTAACTGGTTGTAAGGACCGTCTTGTTTTGCGTATGTCCTTTTTGAATTAATAGAATAATTATTCATACATACGATATTAAAGCCTTTATTGTTTTTATTAGTAAATATTATATATTTTTTAAAGTAGTTCTATTAATAAATAAATAAATTAAGTATCAATAAGTAAATAAGACTTGAGTAGACGTGTCCTGGAGTGGAGAACGCGTCTCGGTAAACGCAGTATGGGACGTCCTCCGGCCCGTTGGACCGACGATCTACGTAAGATTGCCGGTGTATAATGGATGAGGATTGCGGAAAAGCGGGATGATTGGCACGAACTTGGGGATGTCTATGTCCAGCTGTGGACTGCAATAGGCTGAACTGATACTGATACCGAACTGGAGTAAATAATAGGTGAGGTTATAAGGATTTCTGTAGGATAAGAACTCTTTGTTGGAAATCCGGAAAAACATACAATACAATTTGCAAGCAGACGAATCTTGCAAGACATGAGATATCTGTATAAATTACAAAAAAATGTCTGTGCGAAGAGCGAACCTGCGCTATAACTTTCTAGAATTTGCTTATTCTGATTTCTTATTATATGCCAGGTATCAATTAATAAAAAAATCGAAATATGTCCTTAGTGATTTATTTGCCGTATTTATATTCGCAGGCTGTTAATATTTAGAAGATTTCAAAACCTTTAAGATAATGAGATTACAGTCAAAGACGTCAGCGTTGCAAGGAGTTAACGACCTGACATACCCGTAAGCACAAGTCGCAGAAATACACCCGTTACTAATGGTAATGAAAGTCAAGTATAGTCTTTCAAACTCAATTAGACTCTCGTAAAACGTTCACTTCTAACGAGTTGATTTGAATGAGTTAATTTAACTATTTTGTTCAATTGTAAGATTAATTCATTCGGTCTTACGTAAAGTTTTTAATTGGCGCTGAAAAGTTAAAGAATATATCCTTTCGTTGTTAAGGTGTGTGTTTTCAAGCGAAGTTAGCGCTTCAAGGTAGCTACAATTTATGTATAAATTTTGAGCGCTCAGACTTATTATACTTAGAACAACTTTTTATATTCGACCTTAAACATTTTACCTATTCTTGAAGCACTTTAAAATCAAAAAGATTATAATTCTAAAAAGAACTGTATTCCCTAAATTTTAATGCGCAATCTGTTATGAAAAAAAAAATTATTTATAAAAGTAATAATTCCCTATTATAAACCATAAAGAATCAAACAAAAATAAATACATATAAGTATATAAAGTTCTATCAAAGCACAAACCCATATCCATTTGGCCATCCGAGTCCACAAATTTTTGTTTATTATATGCCAGAACGTTATGCAAATAGGCGTGTCTGACAAATCTGTATTTTTTTGTCACCATTGTTATTGCTTGTAAATGAAAAAAAAAACTGACTTCAATTACATCGACCATATAACACGACGACCAAATAACATTTCGTATGTAGATTAAAAATAGTCAAGTTAATTATTGGAGTTATCTCCAAAAGTACTTATCAGATCTCTATTAAATTTAAGTTGGAGCACATGATAAGCACCAGCTTTCGATTTAAAAAATAATTATGTAAATCGGTTTACCCAGTAAAAATTTCTGAGATAACACTCGTGAAAAACGAGTGTGCTTTAGAACCACACGACTGAAGTAAAACTTAAGAAATGTAACATTCTCTCTTTCTGTCTTCACTAACTTATATCTCCCTCTCATCGTCCATTCGCCTCGCCCATTTACACTTTTCGTAACGCTGCCGTCAAGCATTCAGCAGCTTACTCCCCTAGTCAAGCGTACGTAAAAAAGTTTTAATTCAAAAACACATAAGAACCTCGTCCTTTTTTAAAGTCGTTACCGACTGTTAAACCATAAAGTTGAATTAAATCTGTTAACATATTGACTGATATATTTTTATTTAATTCTTACGGTTTCACGGAAAAATATTACCAACAAAAATATTTAATAAGCAAAACCCTTAATTTAATATAATTATTACATTGAATTTTACACAAAAGCCATTCAGACGTTTCGGTTCGAGACGAAACTTTTTTAATCTCTCTTCACGAAGGCACCTTTGATAAGTGACAAGATGAACAATTGTTCTGATTCTTTAAACATTTCAAATTTCTGAAACTTTACTTATTGCGTAATTAAATTATCTTGAACGTTTACAATATTGTATTATACAGGATGTTGGGTTGCCTAGCTGCGTTCCTTCAAATGGTGGGATCTGTAATAGGTGTAATAAAACATATTTCACGTAAAATAATATTCATAACCAATTTTTAAATTTGACTTCGTTTAAATAAACCAACTGCTTTGATAAAAACGTTTGCATGATACCTTTCGTGAGCACGTAAAAACGCCTTTATAATGATTACTAACTGACGATTATAACTAAAGAACTGCGTATTGGAAGGAATTCTTTTCCTCGAAGAATGTTATTCATTGTAAAATAAAGTCGCGCCCATTGGACGGTTATGGAGAAGTACCAGTACCAGAGTAGCTGTTATATTGAGACAAAGTAAAATTAAAAAAAAGCTAAGATATTTTTTCACGTGGAACCTTATCTATTATACGTGCAGAACTCTCAATTTAAGGAACGCAGTTCGGAGTCGAACCCCCCATATATGTTACTAGCCGACCCGTGCCCATTTCGTTGGGCGTTAATTATTATTATATTAACCAAATAACATACTTTAAAGAACAAATTTTATAGCGCTTAAATAAATAATATGTTGCTCCAACGCCATCTATCAAAAATCGAGAAAACGTCGTCGATAGACTAAAATAAGACTAAATTAACAACGTCGAAAGACTAATAAATTGTTTTCTAAGTGGCGATAGATGGCGCTAGTTTATTTACCATTTTGATATTATATTTTAATCTTTTTCTTAGTTACTGAATTTTTTGTTCAATTACAATAAAATATAGCCTATGTCACTCCTGAATAGTGTAGCTTTCTGTTAGTGAAAGAATTTTCATGATCGGATCAGTATTTGCGAAGATTATCCCCTACATATAAACAAAGTTATAAACTTTACCTCTTTATAATATGAGTATAGATGTACACATATCCAGTTTTGTGTATTTTGAGAAATGCATTTTTTGTATTAATTTTTTTTATCATTATCCTTTAAATGTTCTAAAACATATTTTTATATGTGTTATTTATTTAAACGTAGTAAGAAAAGTGTATACGAAGCTTTTTTTCAAAGGATGCCTCAGTTTGTGATTTTTAATAATATTATGAAATGATACAGAATATTATTTGTCAAATATTAATATTTTTATTTAAGTTGAGTAGTAGAAAACGAAAAAGTTACTTCGAGAAAACAATTATAATAAACACAGCTATTTATAATTAATTTCAAAGTTTATACCAATCAAATTATTTATCATAATATATTGACGCTATCCTTTTGCTACCCGAAGAAAGAGGCATAGATGCCCAGCTGTAGGATGTCACTTACACTTTACTAGTGTCACAGATAACATAACGAAAGACATAAATAATCTATTCACAAATCTTATTATAAATCCCACGAAACATGAACTAAAAAATACTGTTATAAAACTAAATCAAATTAAAAAATACGTTACATTTTCTAAATATACATCCTGGGACGAGTCAGGTAATTAGTTTAGGACCAGCAAGTTTTTTAATTAGAGACGACACGGCATGTTAAGTTTCCGGGACCGGTGAGAACGGTCTTACTTTTAAATTGAAATACTCACTCTCTATCCGCGTGGTGAGCATTTTTTATCTATTTTTTGTTGAATCATGTTTAGTAACTAGCTGTTAGCCGTGGTTTTGTCTGTTCTGTTTATTATGCTAACAATGTAATACAATAAAATTCTGTATCGAAATCTGTGTCAGTCGGCTTTTGCCTACACTATAGGCATTAAGTTTGGTACCTTAGAAACAAACGATTGTGTGTGTATATTAAACCCGTTAAAATATTTATTAATATAAAAAAATAAATCATCTTCATTCTTTTAATCAACAATAGAAAACTTATTAAATAACGATGTCAGCTTTTTTTTTATGTCACTAGGTCGGTAAACAAGCGTACGGCTCACCTGATGGTAAGCGATTACAGTAGCTTATAGACGCCTGCAACACCAGAAGCATCGCAAGCGCATTACCGACCCAATCCCCAATCCCCCCAGGAGCTCTGGTCACCTTATTCACCAACAGGAACACAATACTGCTTGAAAACAGTATTATTTTGCTGTGATCTTCTGTAAGGTCGAGGTACTACCCCAGTCGGGCTGCTCCATATTTTGAGCAGGAAATTCCTGCTGTGCCCTACCTCAGTTAATCTCAGGTATAGTGATATTGTGATGAAATTTCAATCCTGAATAACACTGGGACCAGAATTTTATGTGGGTGGGTAAATTAACATGTTTTTCATTTTAGAAGTTTTTTTTTAATTCACAATATTGATATTGAGTTTTCTACTTAGCTGGAACTAGGAATAGAATCGCTGCTTCAGCAATGAGGCCTCCTTGAACTATACTCTTGTGAACATTTTTAATCTGTACTTGATTATTAAATTTGATGTGCAATAAATATCCTTAAATTAGCACTATGAATTGTAGAAGCAAACATATTCATTGTGACGAATGAGCAAGTAGGCAACGGTGTTACTGTTAAAGATATTTTAATTTTTTTTTATTGATCATTTCATAGATATGTCGTGATCTTTATAAAGTAATCTATGTAGCATTTTATTTTACTCTAGCAGACCCGGCAAACGTTGTCCTATTTGAAAAACAGCTACCAAATTTGATTGCTTACATACCGATAGCAGCTCCACCTACCGGGTCTAATTGAGATAAAAACTACACTACCTCCCAAGTTGGACCAAATTACAGATGCTTACAAAAATTTTATAAAAATTGGTTCAGTTTCGGAGTTTATCGCTAACATATATCGTGACACGAAATTTATATATATAGATATGGAACGTTTAAAATGCTTTTTTTTCTTCAAACTCATGTCATACATATAATAATAATAACAATATAACTCTTTATTGTACGCCAAAATAAGGAATATAATAATAAAATAAAAAAAATAATTTATGTTGGTAGTAATGACGCCTGTGTTTTTACTCTTTACAAAAAATAAATGCCTCCTCTAAATCGTTAATAAAAGTACACGTTGACACCATAATAATACATTTAAAAATAATAAGTTGAACAATTTGCAATCAGAATTTTGTCTAATTAAAGATATTGTACCTAAATTAGATTATATTTTATTAGAGCGTAAGTCTGAGTTTAATTTTAAATTGAATTAAAGTTGAGATTGTCTCTTTCGGGAGTTTTTTAACTATTTTAAATTCGTTTCCTTCAAAGAAAGAAAGCAATTTAATGTTTCAAAAGAATTTTACTGTACCTCGGTTATAAGGAAGATCCTTACATTTTAGACGGTAGGTTAAAAGCGTTACAATAGAGTCAATTGTCCTTTAATTACACTAAGTGATATTTAAATAGGAAATATGTATATAATATATTCATAACTACCATTTTTATGCTCAATGCCATTTATAGATAATGGATTGTTTTAAACAAATAATAAATAAAAATGACAATACATTAGGGTTTTCTCTTGTGTCGGGGGTCTGGAAACAAACACAATACACAAATATAAATGCCTAAAACATGACAGGCATTTAAATATGTACGATTTTATTTTTGTGTTACCCACACATTAGGAATTGTAAACATTTTAATCATCATATCAAAAACTTCGATCTAACGGGTACATCGTTCTATAGCTTAATTGGCTAGAGCGCCGTCACGGTCAGTCTGAGACGCAGGTTCGATCCCCGCTGCAACGGTCAATTTTTGATATGATATTCAAAAATGTTTAGGCATTTAAATGTAGGTATATGGCCACAACAACCATTACTTAAACATTTACGCCAAAACCCCGGCCCCCGGTATAAAAAACAATATGAGGAGTAAAATCTACGGAACGAATGACCTCGTTACGTTTACCGTAACGCCATCTATCGGAACTCCATGATGTTTTCTAATAACGCCATCGGAACCCAAAGGTTACGATAGATGGCGTTCTTTGATTCGTTTATTTACCATTTGATATGATATTAATCTTTTTTCTTAGACTCTTTTTGTGCTTATTTAGACAGTCGATCTGCTGGAGCAAACTCCAGTTGCTCGTCAGAGCTGACACATACACTTTTTTCTTTATCAGCATAGAAATGGTATTTAGTATACGTAGTTTCATAAATACATCTCGCTTGTATCTGTGCAGTATACAGTATCAAGACGATCTATCAAGGGGGTTAATTCTTCACTTAGATATACTGCGCCTGTTAACAATGAACCTTGAACTTGACGGGTATACCCTTACGTTGTAACCTTCATTCCATGGCAATAAATAACACTCTCAATATATGAGAATCGATCCTAGGACACGTCACCGTTTACGTAATATCGTCTGAATTTCTACTACGCTTATGTCAGCCTGGTATTTTATTACATTTTCTCTGAGGATGGGGTATTTATTATTTTACCGATTTATGTTGTAAGAGGTTGTGTTCTAGGACTTTGTAAATAAATAATATAAATAATCTCCAATAACAAGGTCGTCTGTTCTTATGGTAAGCAACTAAATGCTTGTATTACAGGTAACAGCTGACTGACTGTTATAGGTAAATACTTCTTTTGAGAAATATACATAGAAATAATACGAGTGAAAGTATAAATAAAAATAATACACAAATAATTAGGCAGAAATCGAACCCTTAACCCGAGGAATAGAAAGCAGGGCCGCTATAAACTGCGCCAATGGGCTAGTCAGAAAAAACTGTTGGGTTTGACTTCACCCAGATTTGGGTGAACCAAAAAGTAACACTAAGGTGTATTCGTAGGTTTATAAATAATGATATTTTTAAAGAGTATCTGTGGAGTTTCGAATATTCAATATTTCGAATCAGTCGACACTTCACTTTAAGCTTTAATTGATTAATTAAAAGAAATATAAATTTTCTTTGTATAATGATGAATGATGATTCTTGTGAATGATGGTTCAAAGCGTTTTTAAACCTACTTCAATCAATTTTTTTTTTCCATTTTTTTTTAAACAGACGATAATATATTATATATATGAGATCTCTATTAATAAGCATATCTTTTTAAATATTTTTTCCAAAATAAATATGTAGATATGTATACTTTCGCAAATGTACCAAACGTTCACGAGTAACTTTGAAAAAACCAACAAAAAATAACAACTTATTATTATAATATAATATATATATATAAATTTATTATAAACAAATTTATTATTATAATAAACTTACTACTAAAAATTACGAAAATATACTCTTCCTTTAAAATTCCTTAAAAACTATAAAGATGTCAAAGTTTCACAAAAAAAAAATCTTTAAGAAAAGTCGAAACTCCGAGCATAAATGGCTGGTAAAACAAAAAGAACCTCAGCGGACGTGACGCCACAACCGCACCCGGAAGTCCGCCGACACTCGCACCTCGCATTGAAACTATTCTAAATCCCTTCTTGAAATAATGACATTTTTATATGACACGAGAAGAGAACTGACGAGTTTCAAATACTTTGTATGAGTTTTATAAGTTTTCCTCGCGTGTGTCATATTTCAACCGACAGCAAAAAAGGAGATTTTTGTTTATCTGTTACATATGTTGAGGACAGCTATCGACGGACATCATGTGAGCGAATAGTGGAAAAACTAAACAAGTTGTAACACTAACAATGTAGTTTACATTCTAAATGCCAGAATTTTCGTTTTAATGATTTCCACAAATTTCTTGTCAATCGTGCGACGTTTCCCTATATATTATTATACTCTTTGGTGCGACGTGTCTACGTCTTGTGATATTATTCGCTTAGCGCGGTACCAACAGTGTTGCCAGCCTTCCGACAGTGTCGCCAGCCTCCGAACGTCGCGCCAAACTTCCTTTATTCGTTTCTAAATTAATGACTGTCTCCGATATATATTTAGTTTATTAAAAAAAATCCTGATAAAAATTACTTTGTCATCGACTACTACTGTACTACCTTTTATTTTTGTATGTTAATCTCAAATACTATGACTAGCCCGTTGGCACAGTTTGTATCCTGCTTTCTGCTTCGAGGGTTGTGGGTTCGATTCCCACCCCGAGTCTGGGTGTAATATGTATATTTATTTATATATGTATTATTTATATGTATATTTATCAAAAAAAAGTAGCTATACCTGTCGGTTGTTAACTAATACAAGCATTAAGATGCTTACTTTAGGAACAGATGACCGTGTGTTGGGTATGTTGTAAATATTTATTTATTATTATTTTATTTTTTATTAAATACCTATATCAAAATTGGCTAACGCATAGTAAGCTGTCCTACTGCCTACTGGACAAACGATTTACGCAAGATGGCCAGTAGATGCTGGATGAGAATTTTGGATAACCGGAGCGTTTGACACAAAATTTGAGATAGTTTGTGTTTAGCAGTATTTTACGATTTGGCTGATGTAATGTGGTAATGAGATAATACAAATGTGCTGAAAAAAGGCATAATGCAATTACTCCAAAAGTCATCCCTTCTTCAGAATTATGTATGTGTAGAGCACGGACAGTTATTAAAATAAAAAACTTCAACAGTAAATTCAAAAAAAATAATTTATTAATCATTCAAAATGAATCAGTATTGCATGTACCGTCTCGCTAGTATGAGTCTACTCCTCGGCACTCTGCACTCAGTCAGAGGATGTATTCGATCACTTCTCTCGAAGGCTGGGTCCTCTGACAGTTCTGTCAGAGCTGACATAGTTTGTATTGTATCGAAGGGCACTTCCATTGTTTCACTTACTCGGGAGAGCCAGCGAGCTTCTACACAACTGAAATATATGAATGTAACGCTCAATTTAGTTATACGCTTTGAGGTTTCAATCCTTCTTCTACATGGTGAAAGAGGCCCATACCCAGCATTGGGATGTTACAGGCTGCATCGTACTATTTCAATAAGTGTTAAGTATTCGTTAAGAGGCCTGTTTGGTGAAAGCTCTTGTCATAGTTCTCTATCTTTTGAAAGAAGAGAGTGAGAGAGAGAGAGAGAGAAAAGAAACTCTTAACATTTAGGTTTTATATGGATGGACTATGAAGGCTGCTAGGACAGGAAAAAAATGAAGATTGAGAGATTCGTAGCGAACAATACTAATTTATTTACTTATTAGCTTAGCTAGCTATTCCTAAGCTTTAACTTACGCAGGACAAGGATCAGCTGGTACTAAAATATTAATGGGTATCGCTGTCCAGTAGTCCAAGGGTTCAGGGTGGACGGTGTACTTCTTCAGAC
The DNA here is from genome assembly GCF_905220565.1 of Melitaea cinxia. Lineage (NCBI taxonomy): Eukaryota > Metazoa > Arthropoda > Insecta > Lepidoptera > Nymphalidae > Melitaea > Melitaea cinxia. Next base: position 1,182,856 of record NC_059416.1, read on the forward strand.
GAGAACTGGTTTTGCCTCCTTTCTTCTGAATGTGGCGTTCCTGTATGAAAAAGAAATGTAAGTACTACAAGTTCAGGTCTGCAAAAATTATTGGTGAAACGTTTTTTAATGTTCTTAATAATGTTTATGAATAAACAGGTAGATCAGTAGCAAGATAATTATATAAGCATTAGTTATAAAAAAAGGTATTATAAATGGCTATATGATTAAAAGACTGGCTAAAAATAATAAAGGTCTTGATCGTAAGTTAAAGCACTCATTATATCCACACAATTTAATTATCACCAACCCGCCTGCCCAGCGTAATGACTATGGGCAACACACATGAGTTCACGCATTTTTGGCGCGAACTTGTGGAGGCCTATGTCCAGCAGTGGGCTGCAATAGGCTGGAATGATAAATTTAATTATCACTGTGCCAAAAAATACGAAGAGTAATCTCTTATCGAAGTCCAAAGACTAAATGTGGAACAAACATTCTGGACACCATTAGGGCCCAATCTTCTACAGAATCTAACCTTTATTATAAAAATGAAACTTACGTAATAATATGTTATCTGCACTAACTCCTTAATTTTCTCAGTCATCAGTCTGAAAGTTAAATCCAAATTGCGCAGTGACGGTTCTCTTTCTCCGAGTAGATTAGCGTATGGTTTCATTGAGCAGTCCAATGTTCTGAAGAAGAAATAATTTATTATTAATAACCATTTTATTATTATACAGATAGGCAGAGGTCTTCTCTCTCGTAAAGTATATGAAGAAAACGAATCTATAGAGGAGCAATGGCGGCCAAAACAAATTTGAAGAATGTTTGTATGCTCGTCTAATAATAATCACAATGATGAACAGGTTGAATGTTCAATGTGTAACAGGAAACTAGCATGGGAGCTTAGAGTAATGATTCTCAAAATTTAGTTTGAAATCTAGTATAGGTTCCTTTAAGAAGAACTCCCAATTAATTAATCTAGAAGTGAAGTTATCACTCCATAAAAAATAGTTAATTGTAATGAATTCGTTTTGTATGCACATTATTTTTTTAAAGTCGATTACTGTTGTCATTATTATGAATAAGATAGTAATAATAAAAAAAACTGATGTGTGGTTATGGCAGTAAAAAATATATAGCCACCCCCTTCCGTGGGTGTCGTAAGAGGCGACTAAGGAATAATTCAGTTCTACTACCACCTTGGAACTTAAAAAATCAACCAATGGTGGGATAACTATCCAACTACTGGTTTTCAAATACACAAGCCGAAGACTGGCAGCAGCGTCTTTGGTGCGACAATGCCCTGCGGTCACAAACCCGCCTGCCCAGCGTGGTGACTATGGGCAAAACAAACGACATATCGCGCCATTTTTGGCGCGAACTTGGGTAGGCCTATGTCACGCAGTGGATTGTGATAGGCTGAAGTGACATGATGTGAGTAAAAAGAAAGGTTTGTCTGTTTTTCTATCTCCAGATGCGTACATCACACTGACTCCTAATAAAACCAAGTCCGTTGTAGTTCACAGACGATTTTAATATTACAATACATTTCAAGATCTTCAATTTATCTACTAGGAAGAATATTCTAACACGAAGTCGTGAGCAAAAGTTTTGAAATTATTGTCTTGTTTCCATATAGTACTAAAATTAACAGGTGTGTAATCATTAGAAAACTTAATTAATTGTTAGTTTGTTGGTTTTAATTAATGGTAATTGTATTCAAATGTTGTTTGGGCGCGCATCGCAATAACATTATTTTACATCGAGATAGTTGTTCTCGGTATAATAGAATATATTGTGGGAAGATAATATAGACATTATTTTGTAATTGTCTTTTACCTGTGTGAATTTAAATACCTTATGTAATTAAGTACATGTGTGTTAGCGTCAAGCACTATGTACAAAATTTTGTAAATTTATCAGTAAAAAATCAAATTTTTAAATCAATTCTTTATACACATTCTAATCCGTTTTTTTGTGTCATTACATGTCCTTTAAACAAAGGTTGTCTGGAAGTAAATTTTGAAGTTTTGATGATTTATTTTATATGAACAGCTTTTGCGTTTGTCATATCCGAGGTTGTGATTGGCAATGATTTTATTGGTATTCTAAAGTGGTCCTATATTCCCATTGTAAATAGGACGAGATCTGACGAGGAACTTATGAGTTATTCTCACTATTGCTTCTTTAACTTACTTCAAACTTAACACATTTTAATACTTATCCATGTAAATCAAAGTCGGTTTCCTTTCATTTGCGAACAGATTACAAACTAACAGACATTTATTCATCTTTTCAATAATTACACGTATGTATTACTTCCACATTATTATTTCAGTCACAATTCGTAAGCTAAGTTAATCATATGAGATTAATAACTCTCACGACATGTCCTAAACTAATCCAATTTGATAGGAATTGCATCGATTGTCTTCATACATACAAACCTACATACATATACAAGTTAATAATTATTCTCGCGCCTGATATCGCCCGCGTCGATGCGTCATTAAGATTAGCCCTTTGTTGTGCCGATCATTGTATGTTTAATTGTAAATTATTATCATTTATTGTTAACAGTAATTAATTTACCGTGGTAAGACGGAGTGTGATGTCATGTTTAGCTAAAAGTTACAGTTTTTCAGTTCTTTTCGTAAAATGTATTAATAAATCTTACGATTCAACCTGTAAAATCCCACTGATAAGCATAGGCCTTTTTCTCCGTGTAGGGGAAGAATCAGAGCTTAAGCTGCTTTAAGCACCACGCCGCCCCACTATGTGTTGGTTGATATATATATTACAAGTTTATAATTTATTAATTGTTGTTTTGAAGAATAATGAATGAATAAATATTGTTATTGAATCGAAAGGCAGAAAAATCTGAAATTACTTTAATTTGTTTTTAAGTTTCAATTCAAAGATTACACGAAATAAGTTAATAAAACATGTCATTCAAAACTCGTGAAATCTTGCATTATTTGAATTTCAATCTGATGTTTTATAGCCTAACAACAAAGTTAATTAATTTTCCAAAGTACAATATACGCGAGTGCCTCAAACTAGCTTTTAAATTGATCGGGCGCGTGTCCCGCAATACAAGCCCTTACTTACAGTATCAATCGATTGCTAGGTGTATGTAGTACCTGTTATACAATATTTGAATTTTTAACTGTTATTAAAAAAAAATGTTGATATGAAATAATTTTAATGGAAATAACTTTGTTTCTAATATCTGCTAATCATCGAGCTCAAGGTAACAATGGTTTATAGCAGTGGCTTAATGTACTCTTTAAGGCATTGTGGGAAGACGTACAACTGACAAATAGCAACAAGTATCTACTTCTATCAAGAATATAATCCGCAATCATCCGTATTAATGGAATTTCTGCAGCACTTCACTAGAACAGTGATCATAAATAATTGTGCTCTTGAATTCAATAATAATTTCGAAATAAATGGAAATAATAAATTAATGAAGGCCCAAATACATAACAAGTGATTAATTTTAAAATCAATCACAACGCTGGTATGTACCTGTTTCCGGAGTCAATTAATTATAAATAAATATACACACACATAAACATAGCACACACATAAGGAAACAATTTTAATTTGTATATTGACTAGCCTGTTGGCGCAGTTTGTAGTAACCCTGCTTTCTGCTCCGAGGCTTGTGGGTTCGATTCCCACCCCAAGTCTGGGGGTAAAATATTTATTTATATATGAATTACTTATAAGTATGTTTATAGAAAAAAAAAATATGTAGCTATACCAGTCAGCTGTTACCTATAGCACAAGCATTAAGTTGCTTAATTCAGGAACAGAGGACCGCGTGTGTATTGTGTAGATATTTATTTATTTTAACTTAAAAATAATACAATGACAATTCAAAAGTACTCTTAAAGCTTACTACTACACTTTAATTTTTTTGCACACTTCCACATACACGAACACTGACATACACATACTAACACAAACAGCCCCTCGCTACTGTGACGGAAGAATTATTTACTAACATTTCTCTAAGAAATTGTTTTCAAAGACTTTAAAGGAACTTTCTGAGCTGACGTATCGACACCGAGGGTGAGCGATTTTTATTACTTTTATCATCTACATCTGGTCTATATGTTACTGGAGAATTTCTTAAATGTATTTGAAGTTTCTAGATTTTAGTAATACGAGTTGATAAATTTACTAAGTTAGGTTATTCTGAGTTCGGTGTTAGGTTTTATTGGAAATAAAAGTGCACGTATATTATTGAAATTGTTCTTGATGATTATTTTAAGCTGTGTGGCTACGGTAGTAAGGAATATAGCCACCCACTCTCTTGCCGTGGGTGTTGTAAGAGGCGACTAAGGGATAACACAGTTTCACCACCACCTTGAAACTCAAAAAGCCGACCGATGGCGGGATAACCATCCAACTGCTGGCTTTTAATTCACAGGCCGAAGACGGGCAGCGGCGTCTTCGGTGCTGCAAAGCCCTGCGGTTACCAACCCGCCTGCCCAGCGTGGTGACTATTCGCAAAAGACACGACATCGCGCCATTTCTAGGCCGGATGGCCATGGATAGGCTGAAATGATGATGAATGATGATTATTTTAAATAGGTAATTATTAATAATTTTAGATTAGTCTATCCTGTCAGGTACCTCTCAGTATGACGATATGAGTATCATGCGTATTATAATGGCTAAATAGCCATAAGTCCCTCGTTGTAATTCACAGTCTGTAACTGTCTTAAACTATGTTTGATGTGTAACATGTAATTATGAATGAAGTACAAATAAATATTAAAATGTAAATCTTAATTTATCTGATAGATATCAGGGAGAAATAAAGAATAAAGGAAGAAATTGAAAAATTGAAACATTATTATATTATAATATTTTGTATACACCTAAGCTAGTGTCGACTTATAAGATATAATCTTATTGATGTCCTATACTATACTATAGCAGTCGAATAGCGATCACTAGTAACAAAAGTAATTCAACATAAAAATGTAACAACAAAAGCAATAAAAACACAATAATACATTGCGTATTTTGGAATATTAAATAAATAATAAATAAATATCATATAACATACACACACGGTCGTCTGTTCCTACGGTAAGCAACTTAATGCTTGTGTTATAGGTAACAACCGACTGTTATAGCTAAATACTTTTTTTAAATATACATAGAAATACTACATACATAAATATATAAATACAAATATTACGCCCAGACTCAGGCGGGAATCGAACCCACAACCCGCGGAGCAGAAAGCAGGGCCACTCTAAACTACGCCAAAGAGCTATATATACATTTTTAATTCAGCCTGTAATATCAGACTGACGGGCATAGGTCTCTTTCTTTATGTAGGTGAAGGGTCGATGTTTAACCTACCACGCAGCCTTACTACCGGTTGGTGGATATATTCCTTACTATGAATAACGATCTCAATCCTATTATTAGTATCTATCGTAACAACCAGGTCCGATAGCTTTACGTGTTCTCCGAGGCACTGCATTGACTAGAATCGCAAGAACACCTAGACCGGAAACTAATATTTCTACAAATGCAGATGTCCATCCGGAGCGATAATTAAACCCTCAATCGCTATTGTTTAGGCTCCTCCAAGTATATGCACCAGAGCGGTTTTAAAAAAATATTCTTCCAAAAATATGCAAATTTAAGATCGTCATATACAGTGTACGTAATGACGTAGAACAACGTACACGTCTCGTTAATTAATATTCGCCCGCAAGTGTCTGCCGACACCGGTGAGTGACACCGCGACGCGGGCGCTAATGATTGATAATACGTTTAATGAGAACATGTTACTTTGACAGATTATTTGTTGAATTAATTTGTCCTTAGTCTATTCGCGTGAAGAAAAGTTCTAGCTTTTAGTAAGGTTGGGCACAGGGATATGTCCTGCTCAAAATCTGGAGCAGCTCGACTGGGGAACCTTGCAGAGGAACGGCTACGGTAATCGCTTACTATCAGGTGAGGTGTGTGCTTGTTTGTCAAGCTACTTGAAAAGAAAATAGTTGGACCGAACCGAACCCTTGTTTGCCACCCTTGAAGTAAAAAGCTGACACCAAGCTTAGTCATGCCTGTTGATCAAATAAATTGTAGTAAGTCAGAATGGCGTGCTTAAACTGACCAATTGAAGTAGGTCATTTAGACAGAAATTTTATCAACCGTTGAAACTTCTATTTCTTAGGCATATCTTAGGATTACTTAAAATGTTTTCTAATACTTGGGTTTCCAATAACATATAAATAGTTTACTTGAAAATTTCGTAAACTTGTTCCATAGTTTCTTTTAGAAGTTGTTCTTTGTCGGCCAATTTATTTCTTTTCTCTTCTGTGATTATCTTCTGTTGTTCTAGTTTCTCTTCTAGAGCTTTGAGCTTCGTTTGTCTTTTTTCTTCCATCATCTCATTCCAGTCTTTTCTGTCCACTGCATTATATGTAAAAATAGTTTCTATTCAAATAATTATTGTATTTTGTTATAAATTTTTATTTAGGACTAAATAAGCCAGCGTACTTCATGCGCAGAAGACTATAACATTTCAAATAACGATTTTATGATTTTCTGTCTTTCAAGTTAACTAATTAATATATTTACATGTATGATGTAGATATTTAAAATCTTTACCAATATCTTGTCGTATCTTGTTCAGGTCCCTTCTAAGAACTTCGTTTTCAGCGCAGAACTCATTCAAAAGCTTGTATATAGAGAAGTTTTCATTCTCTATCCGTTCGAACGTTTCTATAATTTTGTCTACACTGGGTTCATTGGTGTATTCCTGGAAAAGTATTAATTTACCCAAAATCGTATAACATTTTTATTTTTAAAATATAGTTTTAGATTTCTATCAGGTGTTTTGTAGACAAAGTACGATCACTATTCAACTTGTAAGATCCCACGGCTGGGTAAAAGCATCCTTCTCCGTGTAGGAGAAGGATTGGAGCCTAATCCACCACAATGCTGCATATTGTCTACTATGAATAACGATCGCTATCAGGAATTTATGATAATAAACAGAACCGACAGGTTAACGTGCACTCCGAGGCACGGTGGGAGACCCACAAGGACAGACACCCATACCGGAAGGAAATATTTGTAAATACAACTCATATAACCGCAATCATACCCGCAAACCGCCAGTGTGTAGGCGCCAACACAGCACACCTACCACTACACCAGAGTGATTTTATCCTAACTAATGACATGTAAAATAATATAAACGCGAAAAAAATGTTCCATATTCATAAAACATTCGTGTCATAATTTAATTCCGTAACCGAAAAAAGAGAGGATAATTTCAATGCATTATCGAAAAGCCGAAATATATTAAAATCAGCACATTGACCGAAGAGCGAAATTTATTCTTTTTTGTGACGAAAATTTAACTAAATCCATAGCTGCGGGTGTTTTATTTAAATCAAGTTTTGCTCACGACCGTCAGCGGAATATTTATTAAGTAAATATTTGTGGTGGATAGTGTCGACGGTACAGATTTGTATATTTTTATATTTTTTCTGTTACTTAATTTTCTTGAGAATTAGAATTTCTAGAGTTTAGTTCGTTTTAGTTTTTTGTTGTGGCATACGTGGTCATAGCACTGGCTGTTGCGCTGACGGTCGTGGGTTCGATTCCCGTTCACGACAGACATTTGTATCGGCCATATAGATGTTAGTCGTGGTCTGGGCGTTGTGCTTGTGTATTGTGTGTGTTTCCGGACCCCCAACACAGGAGAAAATCCTACTGGGGGCCGTTGAGTGTGAAGCGTTTATTATTACTATTATACTTTATTGTATATTTCTTAATTTATCTACATTACATGTTTAAAGTTCAAAATTAAACCTGCTAAAATACTGCGCATAAGAAGTCCTGTGTTTCTGAGTAAGATAGCTGCAACTCCCGAGGAGAGTCGGGATATGGTCGGTAATTAACTTCTAACGTCATTACCATTTTTATCATAAGACGGACATTACGCTTGTTTTCAAATCCGCACAAATCTTTTTTATATCCCAATGATATAAAAAAGATTTGGCGGTCCTGAAATCTAAGCTACCATTTTCCGCATCTTAGGTGTTCAAATGATTTGTGAATAATTTGACCAAGATAAAATATGAGTTACATTAATTTTATCCAGTGTAGTATAATTGTTAGCTTTCTGCTAAGGAGCAAGTATGGTTTCGTACAAGCAAGCGATCTATTAACATTTTGTAACGGGCAAAATTATATGACATTTGGCGGAGAGGAAGGAGACAGAAGTGGCGAGGAGTGGAGAGTAGAGTAGCTGGTCATTCTTTTTGACAACAGCGTTGTGATCGGACAAAAAACATTTTTTACTAAAACCTGCTTTAGACCACACTCATCACCATCATCATCATTTCAGCCTATCACAGTCCACTGTTGGACATAGGCCTCCAAAAGTTCACGCCAAAAATAGCGTGAATTCATGTATTTTGCCCATAGTCAACCTACTAAAGTAAAACTTCTCTAGCAATAGTCCTACACAATAGGCCTGCACTGTGTCTTAGATATGAATGTAACTAGCTATGAGAGAAAGAAAATGTGTGCTTGCACCTCGTTCTCTTGCTCCGTTCACTGCGCCCGATCACATATTTCGTAACGCTCACGTCACGCATTCACCAGATTACTCCCCAAGTCAAGCGTACGTAAAGAAGTTTTACTTCAAAATCAAGATATTATTCTAGTTATTTGGACATTCCAACAAATAACTTTATTTTTAATTTCTCAACTAACGGCATTACAATATATCTCAATATTTGTCTTACCCGCCCTAACACATCCAGACCTTCTAACACGAAAATGTTAGAAACGGAAATTCAAATTAAGGAACAAGAGATAAACTTATACCGTCATAACCATATACCGTCGATCCCCTTTCAAAGTGTAATGAAACATTCACGCCTGTAATACCTACTTCTGGCCATGGGCCTTTTTCAAATGTATGGAACATTAATAAATGCAATAAAAGTTTTTGTTTGTTAATGTGTAACTCTAGAGATTTAACAGATCAGTCTTATTATCTGAAGATTTTCTTAAATTAGTGTTTTAAAGAAGTTAATTAGTCATTGCCCTATCGATACAAAGAAGTGAAAGATGAAATACGGTTGAAACTCCTTAAGAACTAGTGTGTTATAAAAAAGTACTTCCCTTTTGATTCTACGGGTATTCGCGAAGGTCATTTTGATGCTCCCGACATTTGAACGGTAAGTTTCGATTGATTGATCGATTCAGTCTGTGACATCCCACTGCTGGGCATGGGACCTTTCTCCGTGTAGTAGAAGTCCGTGTAGTGTTTAACTGAGGTAGGGCACAGCAGGAATTTCTTGCTCAAAATATGGAGCAGCCCGACTGGGGTAGTACCTCGACCTTACAGAAGACCACAGCTAAATAATACTGTTTTCAAGCAGTATTGTGTTCCTGTTGGTCAGTAAGGTGACCAGAGCTCCTGGGGGGATTGGTGATTGGGTCGGCAACCCGCTTGCAATGCTTCTGGTGTTGCAGGCGTCTATAAGCTACGGTAATCTCTTACCATCAGGTGAGCCGTACGCTTGTTTGCCGACTAACGCCCGGTTTCCGAAAGGCTGATCAACGCAGAAATTAACAAATCATCTGTCAAATATCTTGTTAAGCATGAAATGAGTTGCTAAAAGCATGGTTAACTACTTAATTTAATCATACTGTCAGTTGACATAACTGTCAAATTTGACTCTAGAATCGTATGTTAACCGCCATTTTGGGTTTCTGAAACGCGAATTAAGCTATAATCATTGATCAAACGTCTGTCAAATACTCGGTCCACTAATCGGTGTATATCGGCGAATTAACTTAAGGAAAACAATTATTTTCTACGTGAAACTACATTTTGGTTCTTTAAAGGTATGTAAAACATATTTATAACCAAGTTTTATATATGTAATGTATGTTTTATCTTATAATAGTCTACATTTTGGTCTTGATAAACTAAAATTTTTTGTTCTTTGTTGTAGCTTACACAGATGTCTATTATTATTACGAAGAAGATACTGGTCAAAGTTCAATAATAAATAAAAACACTTCAGTTCGGTCATCTCTATTATTGACACATTTTAATTGTTAAGTTTTAAATTTGATTACTAACAATATATAAATAATAGGGAATTTAAAAGGAAAGGTCATAAAAATATATATCTAAATATACATTTATAGGAACTATTAAAAAAATACTTATAATTACTTAATAACTAAAATTTGAAACAAGCTATAATAATTATAATTACTTTATCATATTTTCATCTTACTATTTTCTACTAATGTTTTTTTTTTAAATCAGTCTACAATATTCTGATAATTTTCTGCTCCGAGGGTTGTGGGTTCGATTCCCACCCCGAGTCTGGGTGTAATATAAATATTTATCTATATATTTATTTATGTATTATTTATAAGTATGTTTATCGAAAAAAAAAAATATGTAGCTATATACCAATCGGCTGTTAACTTATAACACAAGCATTAATTTGCTTACTTTAGGAACAGACGACCGTGTGTGTATTGTGTAAATATGTATTTATATTTAATTTTTTTTTTCTAAAGATGCTCTTCGTCTTATTTTCATGATATTGTTTTTTTTTAAATAATAATAAATAAATAAATATCTCATAACATACATTTTTTATAAATATACAAAGAAATAATAGATATATAAATATATAAATACAAATATTACACCCAGACTCAGACGGGAATCGAACCCGCAACCCGCGGAACAGAAAGCAGGGCCACTACAAACTGTGCCAACGGGCTAGTCAGTTATTGTTTTTAGGAACTATTTCCTTTTATTGTATCTTCCTTAGATGTTTATATGATGCTTTATTAGATGTTTGAGTATTATCATATGTATTAAATAACATCACAACTAACAATTTCTGTAGGTTTTGATACATCACAAATATATAAAATAATATTTAATTATGTTACATGACCACATGTTACAAAACAAATGTCAAATCAAACTAATCGAGGACTAGCTAATTTTGCTGTGAATGACGTTTCAGCAACTCCAATTGATTTGACATCCGTTTTAAATCTAACAGCCGATTAGTAGACCTATACTTTGACAAACGTTTCAGAAACCGGGCGTAAGTGATATATTTAAAAAAAAAGGAGAAGGGTCGACGCTAAATACACATACACCACGATGCTCTACGGGTTTATCGATCAAAAAGTGCCCATACTGACCGTAAACTTCTAAAAACTTGTAAGTTTAAAAACAGTTACTTACATAGATATCATTGAATATTTTCGTGTGATACTTCAGCTCCTTCTGTTTATCTTCTTCGTACTTCTTCTTTTGTGCTTCTTCTCTTTCCTCCTCTTTTTTGTTTATTCTTCTTACACCTTTCCGCGCGAGAAAGTGGTACAGTTTCATCTCGTGGTCGAAGGCTTTTTGCAAATCTCTCATTTCCTGGAAAATCGTTTTAATTAATACATGAATTACTAGCTTCTGTCCGCGACTTTATCCGCGTGGAATAGTTACTTTGGGCTAACGAAAACTTTAACCAGCAAATAAACTGTTTACGCAGTGTACGCAGCGGAAGTTCTCCAAAAGAAAACAACCCCAATTTTGAAACATTTTTCATTGGAGCTCCGCTCCTATTGATCTCAGCGTGATGATATATAGCCTATAGCCTTCCTCGATAAATGGACTATCTAACACTGAAAGAATTTTGGAATCGGACCAGTAGTTCCCGAGATTAGCGCGTTTAAACAAACAAACAAACAAACTCTTCAGCTTTATAATATTAGTATACGAGTAGATGAACAAGTTCATAGATTTTTTTTCACACAATGTATGGTTGCTTGTGTGTTCTCGTAAATCTCCTAGGTAGCAAGTAAAGCCGTCAATTCTGATTGCTATTTGTTTTCTTTATCATAATAATTTAATAATCGTCACATATGACGTAATAATCATTCATTTCTAAATAATTAAATATCTTATAACATTCATACAGGCTCGTTTGTTTCTAAAGTAAACAACTTAATGCTTGTCTTATAGGTAATAGAGGTTATAGAATTGAGCTATTTCAAATAATGACTGTCTACTTGACTATTTTTTTTCTACGTTGTACTATTTATCTATGTACTTGAAGTTGGTTTTTTTTCCGTTTGCGAGTTAACACAATTAGTCGGCTATGCGCCTTTTAAATAATTCTGTTATTAAATTTCTAACAAGCTAATTCGCGTTATGGAAATTAATTTAACGAAATTTACATCATACGTTGGGAGAAACGACACGTGATATTAACATAGCACTAGAAGGATTAAATATTAAATATGTCTCTTAAGCGGGAGATTTTATCACCCATCTATGGGAAGAATGGGGGCAGTTATTACCACCATACGTTTGTACAGATAATAACATAACGCGACCCTGTTTAAAATACACTACAATACACGTAAATGGTTAGGTCGACATACAAATTAATGGGTTAGCGTTATCAGAGGGATGTCATTAAAAGTGGGGCGACGGAGTGTGATCGATTTAGGAATTAGAGTGGAAGATGCCAATGTATAATAAAATTCATTGGAAACGTACAGAGGTGGGTACGTTTTATTTCAGCGTTTAATCGCTTGGAAAGGGGCGCTAATTTAACTTTTTTATTTGGTTTAGGTTGAGGAGATAAGAGTGTTAATTTGTTTAGGGTTTGAGTAAGTATACTTTATGGTACATTAAGGACAAAAACTCTTTCCCTAATTACGCTCTCTTCCTAAATGAATTAAGACTTCTTTCAATTTAAAATCAAATTCTAAGCATTTTCGAATATCATATCAAAAATTGACCGCTCCAGCGGGGTTCGAACCCGCGTCTCCGACTGACCGTTTCGGCGCTCTAGCCAATTAAGCTATGGAACGATGTACCCGCTAGATCGAAATTTTTGGTATGATAATTTTATTTTCGATTTAAGCGAACAAAAATGTTTAGAATTCCTAATGCGTGGGTAACACAATAATAAAATCGTACATATCAATTTTTTATACAAATAGATCGGCAAACAATCATACGGCTCATATGATAGTAATTGATTACAATAGCATATAGGCAATTACAACAACAGAAGCATAGCTAGCTTGTTGCTAACCCTACCCTCCCAACCCCCTAGGAGCTCTGGTCACCTTACTCACCACGTGAACACAACACAGTTGAAAGCAGTATTCTTTAACTGTGATCTTCTGTAAGGTTGATGTTCTTCCCCAGTTGGCTACTCCAGGTTTTAAGCAGAATATATTCTGTTGTGTCCTAACTTAATGAATTGAAGTATACTTTGTGATACACAAAGGACAAACATTCTTTTCCTACTCTGGTCTTTCTTCTAAATGGAGAAAGAGTCCTGTGCCCAGCTGTGGGACGCAATTGTTTGAATAAATCTAAGGACAAATGTAATATATTGAAATACAAATGACTTTTAAGTTTGTACAATTAATGGTTTTATGGTAAAAGTTAGTTAATGAATAATTTACGCTGTTGTACAAATGTTTGTTTTTTTCCATTTTTGTTATGTTTGTTTTACTAGAAATATTAAAAAAAGTATGTATTTATTATATACTAGCTTTTACCCGCAGTTTCGCTCACATTGAATTTTTTTTTAAATAAAAAAGTTACTTTCAATAACTCCAAGAGTATGATGGGTTAAGTAGTTTTGGCGTGAAAGCTTAATAAACATACTTACATTCACATTTATAATATCAAGTAAGGATATATAAACGACGAGGCAGACTTTGGTAACTAATGCACGCTTATTGTTTAATTAATTAATTTATTTTTAAAAAAGATACACCATCTACAACATCAGTAAAATAAATTTTTAAGAAGTGTACATATAAAATTACAATTAACAAATATGTCTTTACATGTGTTAGCAATATTACAAATAAAAGTAAACAAGATAAATAAAACTCTTAAGTATGTAGAGATAAAAATAATAGAATAATTTTAAACAATAAAAAACGAGAAATTAAAGATTTAACTACATTTAAAATCTTAAATACTAATCATTGGTGGACCGGAGAAAAAACTTGATTCTATCAAAACAACTGTGTTTGCCAGCAAACGAAAAAAAACTGACTTCAATTACATCGAAAATTAATACAATGGAAGTAGTCAATAAAACAGTCAATGGCTTTCATTACTTAAAAAATATTCGTCAGATCCCGATTAAATTTAAATGGGGCTACTATTACATACACCGTCAATATACCATCTCCTTTGCCCTAAGGTTGCCTGGCAGAGATCGCTTTTAAGCAATAAGGCCGCCTTTTGTACATTTTTTCTACTAATTATTGTTAATGTTGCTTATTTATTTTATTTCTTGTTTGGTGTACAATAAAGTGTAAATAAATATATACTAATATGTGTGACTACTTCTTGTGATCACAAGAATCAGCTTTCGATTAAAAATCATAAAAATCGATATAACTAGTAAAAAGATATGAGGTTATTATTTAAAAAAACAGTCGAATTGAGAACCTCGTCCTTTTTTTGAAGTCAGTTAAAATTATTAATGTGTACCATTTATAAAATACATAAAAAAATCAATATTTGTCGAAACTCATATCTCTTATTATGAGAAAGAATTACAGGTTTATCCGCCATACTGTTTTGTGCTGATATGCGGATGTACGTTATTAACGATTTTAACACATATATCATGTTAATATTTTCCTTAAGCGGCGAGAATGAGATGGATGATTAATAAGGCTTAAAAGTTAAATAATATACGTTACCAGTTCGAATTTACCAGCGATCGAAATTAAGATAAGTTTCAGGTATATCCACTAAACTAGGAATTCCTAAAGTAAGGGTTTTGTGAATATCGTAAATTTTTTAAATTGGTGAGTATTTTGCATTATGTCATTGGGGAAAAACTAGAGATATATTTTTTATTTAATTTGGCTCTTAGACCTGGGAGTTTGAGGTATAACGTCGTTTTGGAAAACGGTTTCTTGCTCAAAATAGTTATGAAATCTCTGCATTAGACCATCTTAGTTCAAAGATTGAACTGAAGTAGACTGTAAACGACCTACTGCTGGGAAAAGCCTCTTCAGCATAAAGAAGAGGATTAATCCACCACGCTGCTGCTGTACAACTGAATTTGGGCGTAATGTACCCCACCATGAGTAACGTTTGTTCTCAGGTGTCTTTCATAACACCAGGTGTTGATAGCTCTCCGTTTTCTCGAAGCTACAGTAAAGAGACCCAAAAAATATATGGATAAATGCAAATATCTGTCCTGAACAGGAGTCAAATCCGTCACTGTAGATGCTTATAACTATTTGCATTTTTGTAAAAACGTTGTCTCAAACATATACATATTATAAAATTTATGTTGTAGGTAAAATCGGTAAATGTTTACCTGAACTTGAACCATTTGATCAATTTTTCCTTTTTCCTGAACGGATTTTAGCTTCGTGCACCATTCGTCTCGCTGGTCGTATGCTAGAGTTGAAGACTCAAAGAGATCCGTTAGGAATTTCTTTCCTTTGTTTAAAGAGTTCAGCATTTTCGTCCAAGATTGATTGAAAAGTGCTCTGAAAATTTTAGAATATAAATATTGACAGTAAAATACCTTTTTTTAATGTTGCTGTTTAATTTTTGTTACAATTTGTTAAACCTTTACAAATTACGAAATAAAAAAGAGAGAAAAGTAGTTTGCTTAATTTGATCGCTTTAGTGCTTTCTTGTCTGATTTAATTTCATTTTAACATTTCATTTGAATAAAAATACTTATAACCATGATTGCTGATGTAGGTGAATCCTACAGTAAATTTGTTATGAATAGATGCATGCAAAATGAAACGCGTGAAACGCGTTGCCGACGTTAGACGCGGGTGTAGGGTCGCTATCAACACAGCGCTTCCCCAGGAGTTCTGGCTATTTTTTTAAACATGTATTGACATTTTTACTTTTTATTTATTTATTCAGAAAAACCAAGTTATACGCACAATTTTTATCATAAAGCATACAACAAACAATATAGCCAATAACAAGTTTCCCTAAAGTTAACAAGTTGGTGCTATGTAGAGATCGTTGACAAAAAGAAAAAAAAAAAACAATGACAATCAGTACATTCCGATACACAAAAAATGCTTAGAAGTGAATTTTGATGGTGAGACACAGTTAATTAACACTTAAGTAATACACTACCTAAATTGAGCAAATAAAAACAATCTAACGGTCTCGCTTACACCCGTATGTTTTTTGTAATCGTCTTTGTGATCCTACCGTCGGCGGTAGTATTGTTTAATTAATAAAGTAGAAGCGATTTTTAATAAGTATGGTAGACACAAAACTTTGTTTAACAAAAAATTGTCTAAGCTTAGTATAAATGTGTTTTTGTAAGTATTGTAGTTGTAAATGTTATAGCAATATGTATAAGTGGTATATAAAATGTGTGAGACTCTTACTTGCTGGCAAGCCTAAGGGCTTTTGCAAGTAAATATAGTGTACATGCTTTTGTTAATGTTACAAATAATTTAAAAAAAAATACTTAAATAACATAGTAAAAGAGGCATATATATATAACTACACATCATACATATACAGATATACTTATAGTTTATGCATTGTTACGGTGACTTTAATGATAAGTAGTAAAAAAAAGGAGTTGACTGGTAGATATTTCTTTTACTGATAATATCGACCCTGTCAAATTCTTTTTTGATTAAAATGTTAATATGTTTAAAGTGGAAATTAAAAATATTAGAAAAGTAGGTAAATAGTGGGAGTCCGACTCACACTTGGCCACTTACCAACTTACCTATCATTAAGCATGTGTTCAATATCTTCTCGTATTTTCTTGTTTTCACACTGAACTACGTTGAAACTCCACATCGCAGCTTCTAACTTGTTTTCCGCTGAAGTCAGTCTATTTTCGCTCAAATTACGACGTATTTCAAGCTTTAAATTTATAAAGGGAGCGTTACACAAATTCATTTACCTTCGTGATAAATTCCTTAAGAAAATCTCACTTTGGAAAAATAAGTAAAGAGAACACTAACTAAAAGTTCGAGAGTGGATAAAGTGAAAGAAATAGAATCCAATGAATGTAACTCAGTAGTGAATCAAAATCAAAATCAAAAACAGCTTTATTCAAATAGGTTTAAAAATAAATTATTATTTTTGTAAAAGTCAAGCTACAACCGATTCCGAATGTAGATTCTGCAGAAAAGAATCGTCAAAAAAACTCCGCAGTTACTCTTTTCAAAAATACTATATAAACTGTTTTTTAATACAAAATTAGTAACATGTTGCTTAAAATACAGCGTCACTAAGTCCACACATCTTTATCAACTATGTAATCCTGCACCGAATAATAAGCTTTATCTATTATTATTTTTTTCAATAAAAACTTTAAATTTATGTTGAGACAATTCCAAAATTGTTTGTGGGATTTTATTATACATGCGAATATCATGACCCAGAAAGAAAACGTTTACTTTGTGCAGTCGGAAACTTAGAGTTACAATTTTATTATTCCTTCTCGTGTTTACAATGCGATTATTACTATTTATTTCAAAACAATGAATATTCTGGTTAATATACATAATGTTGTTATAAATATATTGCGACGCAATTGTTAATGTCTACCTTTTGAAAAACAGCCTGTAGGGAGACTCGAGCTTCAAGATCATAAATGCCGCGAATAGTCCTCTTTTGCAAGATAAATACAGTCTCAATATCTATTACCCCACAGTAACAGACCGTAAGACGTAACACTATGGAAATAGCTAAAATATATTAAGCGTGCAGTTGCAACGTCGGTCAGTTGTCGTACTTTTCTAACAGCGAATGCTGCGCAGCTGAGTCTACCATTCAAGGATGAATGAGAATTCAACTGAAGTTTTGAGTCCAAATGTATCCCTAAGAAAACTGTAGTATTATTGACAATAAGCCTCTAGTTATTTATTATAAAATTAAAATTTGGATGCTTAACATTAGGTAACGAAAACACAACGCACGTTTTTTTTTGGCGTTCAAACCCAAGTTGTTTATTTTAAGCCAATCTTGAATTCGAGAAGTGTTCACGACATCATAATTTACTTTTAAAAATATAATTAACTAATTATAAATGATTGTGGTTTATTTTACCCGACCACTGTTTGTATTGACAACGCTCTTTAGCTGAATCATTTCCTTGTTTTTCCGTCGCAGTAATCCATCTATTTGACTCATCAGACTGAGGCCCTCTAGAAAATATATATTTTAATACGAACAAGGAATATTTCCGTTATGGACTAGTGGATAAGACGCACAGTTCTTAACAGAAGAAAATGCAGGTTGCTCATGGATCATAGTTGGCATGCTCTGCGCAACTGTTTTGATCTGTTTATTGGATAAGCTCCGCGGTATCGATCTTAAGGAAATTGAATATTTTAATTATTATTAAAAAGTTTTTTTTAACCTTTTGAGACAGTTTCAATCAAATCTGGCATACATCGAAAACAAGTATTTTGCAAGACAACAACGTCTATCAGGTTAATTATAGGCCTCTTTCTCCGTGTAGGAGGTTCCGAGCTTAATCCACCACGCTGAGTGATGATCGTTATCAGGTGTCGATGATAACAACCGGGACTAACAGCACATACGTGCTCTCCGAGGCAGGGTGAGGAGCCTTACAAAAACAGACTACCAGACCGGAAATAAATACTTTAAATACAAATATCCATCCCGACCGGAAATCAAACCTGCATTCGCCAGTTTGTGAACGTCAACACGGTGCACTTACCACTAAACCAGAGCGACGTCCGTTATCGGGTCAGATGGTATCAAATAAATACTCTGTCAATCTGCTGTTTTACCTATGTTAATTTAGATTTACAGTAAGTACCTTGACAATCTTGTTTGGTCTTTGAACGCAAAAGTAAAGCTCTTGCCAGATCTGCTTTCATCTTTTTGTCGTTCTTTTTATGTGCCCCTGATCGAGCAATCTGTAAATATATTTCAAAATATGACGGTGTGTAGTATACAGCTTGATATGAGGCATTTGAAGTTTTATTTATAAGTTTACATTTGTAATAAATTTTGTTGAAATGTTGATAATGTAGTCACAGCAACAATATTAGAGGTCAATTCGGTTTCTGTTGATTTATTTATTTATTTATTTATTCAGAAAACCAACAGCTTCTTATATACTATTTATATCATAAAGCATATTACAAAAAATCAAGCCAATAACAGGTTTCCCTAAAGTTAACAAATTGTGGAGATATCGTTGACAAAAAAGAAAACAACAGTCACAATCAGTACATTCTGATACACAAAAAAATGCTTATAAGAGATGCAGTTAACTTACACTTAACAATATACATATATAAATACATAGTAAAAGAGGCATAATTATATAAAGAGAGCTACACATCATACATATACAGATACATAATATATACTTATAGTTTATACATTGTTACGGTGACTCAGATAGTATTTTTATTATATTGGTTTTAAATATCCTTTTAGACTTTGTGAAGATGTCGACGTTTTTAAATAATGTGTTATACGTATGAGGGAGTCTCAGTAACAGCGAGTTTTTTAAATAATTCGAAAAATGTTGAGGAACTTCTAACATAGATGTTTTACGGGTACGATATTTAGGAACTCGGAAACCTATTTTAGATACTAGGTGTGGGCAATCAAGCTTACTATTTATTATGTCATAGAGCAGACCCATATCCAAAAGAATACGTCTCTGCTCCAACGAAAGCATTTCATGTTCCGCGCAACCATCTTCATAACTCTCACAAAATTTACGACACCGAAAGTTTAAATGTTTTATGAATTTTTTTTGTATATGTTCTAGGCGGTTAAGATAAATGCGGTATTGAGGTGACCATATAGGGCCAGCATACTCTAAAATGCTCCGTACATAAGCAAAATAAACACACTTAATAGCTGATATATTTGTAAACGGTTTACACACGCGAAGAACAAATCCCAGGTTTTTATATGCTTTCATTACTATATTTTCTATATGATCTGATAGTATCATTTTTTGATCAAAGTAGACCCCCAAATGTTGATGACAAATATTTGTACAGAACATTTAGATATTAAGGTATAAGACCTACATCTTTCCGAAAATATATACTACATAGACATATAGGAAGAGGTCAGACCCAGACCAAGATAAACGTCTATAAGGCCTACGATTTTATTTTTGTGTTACCCACACATTAGGGAATTCTAAACATTCGCCGTCTACAGTGAGCTCTTTACAGAAACTCGTACCTACTGTCTAAATAAAATCGTACGAATTAAAAATAGCATGGTGTCGTTTCTTGTCAAATATTTTTATTGTAATATGAAACTTAATAATTACGAGTTCTATAAAGAACTCACAATAGACAGCGCCACGGTCGCTTAGAACCTTATATAAAATAATTATATCAAAAAAGACAACGCCATAAGATCAAATTCATTAGATACTGCATAATTTTTAAAGTTATTGTACTATAGTATTCAACAAAGTTAACCTTCAAGTTCTTGTAAAGATTCAGATATTCCTTTTTCAACGTTCGCAGTAAATTATCCTGTCGGCGGAATTTTGGATGGACGCCCATAGTTCGATGGAGTCTGTCGGTTTGTATCATTCGAACCTGTATATATTATATGTAATTGTGAAAATATGTACTTACTTAATTTTAAGAGAAAGGTTTAGTCATGTTTTGATTCTATTAATCTTTCTAATCAATCTAAAACCTAGAAGACCTAGAAAAATTAATACAGAATTTTTATCAAGTTTTCGACCCTCTACTACTAAAGGGCTCTAGTGATATGTGTATAGCTTGGCGGTGATAGACTACCCCCCAAGATAGCCAAAAATCACGTACTTTTGGGCAAAATAAATTGAAATTTACAGAATATTACCTTTAAATACAGGTATGATCTGATTAAATTTTGTAAAATATAACATCGTGATACAAATTTCCAGACAGACATTAAAGTTGCAGGGTGTTTTTTGATTAAAAAATCACGATTTCAACGAAAAATAAATACACGAAATATTTCATCAAAGCCCTCCTGTCTACCTCACGTGATTAATGGACGACGCGTACCTATTACATTTTCAAATTTTAGTTTTGTATAATTTTCGTAAGTATATATAATTCTTTGTGTTTTATTTTTTATTTTAGTATTTTATATCTATTATGTTGTTCTAAGCTAACTGTAAAATATTGTTAGTATTTATGGACTTCTCGTCCGAAATAAAAGTATTATTATTATTATTATTTTGCAAATTCTTGTTCAAGAAAGAAATTTTTTTTAAGAAAGTTTCTTTTAACTATTCGCCAATAGATGGTGCTTATCGAAATCAACTAAATTTCATCAATTATGCAGTTAACTGTCCATTTGTTTTCTTAACTAAATTTGTTTCTAATAACTGAAACCTAATAGTGTTCCGATAGATGGCACACAAAAACGTAATGAGGTCATTCGTTCAGTAGATATTAGTCCTCATATTTGTTTCATACCGGGGGCCTTATATGAAAATCGATTGGCCTTATATGAAAATCGATTGGCCTTATATGAAAATCGATTGGCCTTATATGAAAATTAATTCTTAAGGAGGTAAATTCCAAAAAAACTTAATCTTCTGATTAAAAAGTTTCGTGATTCAAAGAACTTTTAATCGAAACATTGCTTGAAGTTATAAAATTTCCACATGAATTATTATAATCGTAAATCAAAACTAAAATATTATAGATACCTGTCGCCGTAATCTCAAATGCTCATCTTCCATCTTCTTGACTACATCCATATCATTTGATAGACATTCTGTATTACTTTCCATTTTGTAAAGGTTGAATAGTAATGTAAAAACGTTAAAAATATTTTTGACTTTTCATGTTATTGGCATAGCCCTCTGGATTGATTTTTTGTCGCATAACAATGCATAGGCAAAGTTATGGCTGAAGTGGCCATATTTGTTTTGTGAAAATTTAAGAATAATTTTTGTTTTGAAATTCATGTCAGAGACAGTCTTCCTTATCCTTCTTGTAAAAGACTGGAGCATATTCATTTCCGCGTTGCTCGATCACAGATTAACAGATAAATACGTCTTGTAACTAGTAAATAGTAATAATTCGTTTGTTTTCATTATAATCGTCATTCCTTCTTAGCTTCTTGTAAATAAAGTTTAATGCAGTCTGTAGTAATTTTTCCTATATATATATATATATATATATATATATATATATATATATATATATATATATATATATATATAGGAAATATACATCGATGATAGAGAGATATCGATGTACATACATAAAAAAAGCTCTCAAAAGAAAAAACCTGATCTTGAAATATTCTTCGTTGGTGCTCCGCTCCTATTGGTCTTAGCATGATGATATATAGCCTACAGCCTTCCTTAATAAATGGGCTATATAACACTGAAAGAATTTTGCAAATCGGACCAGTAGTTCCTGAGATTAGAGCGTTCAAACAAACAAACAAACAAACTCTACAGCTTTGTAATATTAGTATAGATTCCATTTTGAAGTTGGTTAATAATGAGTTTACACACGAAAACATGTTAAGGCACATTAATTTTAAACCATAGAATTTTATTTTGTTTAGATTGTTTTTGCCTTTTAAATATACTCGTAGTGGTCAGTGGTCATTACACTCAAGTATAACATTATTTTATATGAAATGAATATGATGTTAAAACAACGTCAGCATATAAAGATGGCTGTTCAGTTTTTTTTTTGTTACTCGTTTAACTTTACGATTCTTTTTTTTCACATAATAAGTCTTTTGGTAAGGCCTATGTCCAGCAGTGGACTGCAATAGACTAAACTGTATTGTACTCATTAGTGATTGACCGTTCCAATCCAATTTTTGATATGATATTAAAAAAAAATGTTTAGAATTCCTAATGTGTGGGTAACACAAAAATAAAATCGTAGATATTATACAAAATAGCACGGTGTCGTCTCCCTTCAAAGATTTTCATTTTAATATGAAACTTTGAATAGTTACGGGTTTCTGTAAAGAGCTCACTATAGACGGCGCCACGGTTCGCTTAAACCGAATATAAAAATCATCATGTCAAAAATTCGATCTAGCGGGTCCATCGTTCCATAACTTAATTGACTAGAGCGCCGAAACGGTCAGTCGGAGACGCGGGTTCGAACCCCGCTGGAGCGGTAAATTTTTGATATGATATTCAAAAAAATGTTTAGAATTCCTAATGTGTAGATAACACAAAAATAAAATCGTAGATATTATAAAAGTTAGTTCGACTGTATTTTTAATTCCTTTTACCACGCTTTTTTTATTCGAAAGTTGGTTTCTTGTCATATAATTTTATTTAAATTTCAGCGAGACCTGACGAGTAATTTTAAAATTAAAAACTTGACAATGTATATTGTTTGTCTATACTTCACTTCAGCCTGTAATATCCCACTGCTGGGTATAGGCCTTTTTCCCCATGTAGGAGAAGAATTTTTGTACTTGTGTCAATATAAATTTAATTTCTTATGTTTGACAACATACATAATTATTGATGTTTCATGAATGGTCACCTTTAACGCTTTAAATAAATTTTATTTATATCAGTGCGTGTTATTATTGTTTAAAATAAAAATTCTTAAACCAGCTTACAACTAATTTATTTTATTATGTGTTGTGGCGTGTCATAATTAGAACCGCTGTTTACCTATTTGTCCTTGTGGTTTTAAATTTATCAGGTTTGATATATTTTAGTTTTTTTCTTAATAGTAACAAAAGATTATTTCACTCAATATTACCTTAATTTGTAAAATATATAAAAAAATAGTCTTGATCGGAAAATGGGCTATCCATCACAAAAATATTTTCACAATTCAAAACATCGTATTTCCTGATATTAGCGCGATTAAACAACGAAATAAACAAACTTTTCAGTTTTATAATATTAGTATGGTTAGAATTCAAAGCTATAATCTTTTTCGTTCTATAAATAATTTTAATTTGTTCATTTTTTTTGTTGGTATTATTTTAATGCTTTTTACTTATACGGTTTTAGCGCGATTGACATTTGAAACTCCCGTTCCGTCTGTTGTCCGTAATTATAACCCAGCAAGTTGGCGACCTTACTTAGATTGTCGTTTTAGCGGATCAAAGGACATCCAGAGCTCCTGGGACCGGTCGGGGGTAGGGTCAGCAACGCGCTTGCGATGCTACGATAACCGTTTACCAGGTTTGCCGACCTAGTTATATAAAAATAATGAGACGTCAAAGCATATCATTAGGTTCAAGATTATATTATTGATAAATATATTCAGTGATGCTGTATGTATGAAATGACTAATTTTATAATAATTGACTGTTTTTTCAAAAGAGTAACTGCCGAGTTTTTGCGGATTCTTCTTAGCATAATTTACATTCGAATTTGTGATAGTTCGATATTAACTATATATTTAATTTTGTTAAAAACGAATATAATTTAAATTGTTTAACATGACGATTCAATATTATTTAAATTTTTTAAATAATAAGTATAATTGAATGCAAGTGAAAACGCGGGAGTTGTCTTGTTTTATTGTTAACGCTTGACCTTTCTATTATATTTGCGTGTATTAATCTAACTTTTCATTTGACGTGCAAATAAATATTAATATACATTTTTAATAATAGATATGTATTTTCCACGTTATTTTTTTGCCGTTTCTGTAATTATTTCAAAGCTTCCATTAAATTAATTGGCACTTTATTTTATTCTTTTTATTTATACGTATTATTCCTTTGTAGCATCGCTTTAATAATCAAATTCGAAGGATTACTCGTGCTCTTCGAAGCATGGATACACAAGCGTACACCTCGCGCTCACCTGATGGTAAGCGATTAGTAGCTTATAGACGTCTGCAACACAACAAACATCGTAAGCGCGTTGCGTAATCACTACAGGAGCACAACACTGCTTGAAATTAGTATTGTTTAGCTGTGATCTTCTGTAAGGTCGAGGTACTACCCCAGTCAAGCTGCTCCATATTTTGAGCAGGATATTGACTGCTGTGCCCTACTTCAGTGAAATAAATATGTAATATATTTACCAGTTAAAAGGACACAGCCATAAAGGGCCTTACATCCTTTAGATAAAGCTTTTCATTAAGTTAAGTATGAGCTAAATTGTCTCAGCAAGTGGCGTAACATACATAAATATATTAAACTACTTATAAATTAGGTTTCACTGCGACTGACCGAACAAATTTATTACAATGAAACAAATTCGGAATTTATCGCGGTTTATTAAGTTTTTTAGATGCCCGAAGTTTCGGATACTTTACAGCAACCATGGTCACGGGAGGACATTCTCCATCATCGGTTCTCCCGTTTTTCATTGTGATGAGTGAATTTCGCGTAGACATTAGAAAAACAAATTTATTTTAAGTGGGCCTAAAACAAACTATGTACCTATTTCCTTTTTATCGGAAATCTCTGTCGCTGTAAAGACGTTATTAGGTAATAAAGCATTCTTGACCTAAATTAACGCGATTTTACAACATTATATTATACTTTACAAGTTGACTCAGCGAACTTTGTAGCGATATATACTTAGTGTCGAGAATGTGTCGATATTTTAATGGCTTTTATAAGATACTAGCTTTTACCTACGGTTTAATTATCATTGATTTTTTAAAATCAAAACTATCCTATGTATCCTCTGTCCAGCGAACTTTGTAGCGACATATACTTAGTGTCGAGAATATGTCGATATTTTTAATAGCTTTTATAAGATACTAGCTTTTACCTACGGTTTAATTCGCATTGATTTTTTAAAATCAAAAGTATCCTATGTTACTTCTAATAACTCTAAGAATATGTTTACAAAGTTTCATGATGGTTAAGGTATTAGGTTAAGTAGTTTTCGCGTGAAAGGTTAACAAACAAACTTATGAGTACCATCCACATTTATAATATTACTAGCGACCCGCCTCGCCTTTGCACGGGTACAATGCTGATACTAAATATAAAATAAATATTTGCAATGTAAGCGTTAAAAAATTTGTTTATTAATGAAATCACATAAGAAACCTCTAAAACTATCAGTGTTCCTCTATTAAGTTATGCATGTTTATTCATATAGACCTTCCTCTGGAATCACTCTATTTACTAAAGAAAATCACATCAAAATCCGTTACGAATCTTTAACGATCTAAGCATACAGATAGCGGGAAGCGACTTTGTTTTATACTATGTATTGATATTATTAGAGATTGTTTTTATACAGACGTTTTTTGTTTATATTTTTTTTCAAACCTTATCTAGACCATAACAAACTCATACTATTAAGATTGATCATAAGTTTTAGCGAGTAATTTTTAATAATATATTCTAATTATATACATTTGCTCTTTGTGTATGAAATAAGTAATAATTGGTTATAAAATGAGAGTTCAATTATTTTTTTAAATTATTTTCGCATCTGTTGTGATTGAATAGCAAATTATTTCATGTAATTGATTGAAAAAAAAAACTCGAAGAATGGAGCATGGTCGAGAGATTAGGTAAATTGTATTGAAAATTACTAAATAAAATTTATTCATTAAAGCCTTAAAAACGCTATATTTATTTTTTATTGAATAGTATTTTCATGAAATTTATAACAATGCAACAAACGCTTCTAACTGTTACTTGTATCATTGTTCAGCTTAAAACATTTGCTTCATCTACACCATAAACTGCTTTCCCTTTTTTTTGATCGATCGATTTAGTCTGTAATATCCCACTGCTGGGTGTTGAACTCTTTCTCTATCTAGGAGAAGGATCGAAGCTTAATTCAGCACGCTGATCCAATGTGGGTTGTTATATTCTGTTCTAATTGATATACCTATGCTGCGTGGTTACGGCATTAAAGAATATAGCCTCCCCCCTCTCTTCCCGTGGGTATTGTAAGAGGCGATTAAGGGATAACACAGTTCCACTACCACGTTGGAACTTACAAAGCCGACCGATGGCGGGATTACCATCCAACTGCTGGCTTTGAAATACACAGGCCAAAGACGGGCAGCAGCGTCCTCGGTGCGACAAAGCCAGCCCTGCGGTCACCAACTCGCCTGCCCAGCGTGGTGACTATGGGCAACACACATGAGTTCACGTCATTTTTGGCTCGAACTTGTGGAGGCCTAAGTCCAGTAGTGGACTGCGATAGTCTGATGTGATGATGAATTGATATATTACCTATTATGATTAAAGATCATTATCAGATATTTATGATAACAACTGGGACCGACAGGTTAACGTGATCTCCGAGGCACAGTACTGAGAGCCAAAAGGACAAACATCTAAACTGGACAGAAATAATTCTATAAACATAAATTAAATATCCATCCCGAATGGGAACTGACCCAGCGAACCGCCGGTGTGCAGTCTTCGACACGGCACACGAGCCACTACTCCAAACCGATTGTCTTAACAACAACAAATACAAAAAAAAAAAAAAATGGCTGTGTTTAGTAATGAACGTATATCTCACAATCCCTGTTTATTACTATTTCTAGCTGCCCGGACAGACTTCGTTTTGTCAAAAGTGAATAGTAGAATTTTTTTAATTAATTTATTTATTTTATACTTTATTGTACACCACAAATACACTACCGTCCAAAAGTTTGGAAGCACACCTGATTTCAAACAAAACAAAAGATTGCCGACTCCCTGCGGTAAATAATAGCAATAAAATAAAGTTTTATGACCTTTTGTGATTTTTTAACACAAAACAAAAGGACTACTAGTGCATATTCCTTGAGTTTTAACAAATTCCTGGATTTTGACGAAACACGTGTTTTATTACTTCATCCGCCGGGGACTTTCTTTCATGCATTGATGCGGTTTTATTGAAAATATTTTGTAGTTTATATCTTTTTTGGACCTTATTTAGTCACACTTGAGCATTAGAACGCGAAGGTTGTGATATTAACATCGTCTGTATTCAAAAGATTTCGACTACTTCCTTGACCGTCTTTTTTTTTTATTGAAAATGGCAAAACGCAAGCAAATCACACTTGAACAGCGAAGCGCTATTTGTACTCTGCGTGAGGAAGGCTACAGTGAACGCCAAATCGCAAAAAAACTCGGAATTTCTTGTAAAGGTGTCCACTACACCCTCGCTAGAAAAAAAGAAACTGGCAAAAATGAAGATAGAAAAAGGTCTGGTAGGCCCAAATCCACTACAAGTCAAGAGGATAACTTCATCAGAGTTCTTTCTAAACGGAATCGTCGCTTAACTGCACCACAAATTACCGCATCTCTGAATGAAACGCGAGGAACACCCGTGTCAATAACAACAGTTAAAAGACGACTACTGTCTGCGGGGCTAAGAGGTTGTGTTGCAGTTAAAAAACCAAAACTAACAATTCGGCATAAGAAAAACAGACTAGAATGGGCAAAGGAACATAAAAACTGGACAATAAACCAATGGAAAAAAGTTCTTTGGAGTGACGAATCGAAGTTTCAGATTTTCGGGTCCAATAGACGTGTTTTTGTGCGCCGATCTAAAGGAGAGAGAGCTTCAGAAGCTTGTACAGTGCCTACTATCAAACATGGTGGTGGTAATGTCATGGTTTGGGGGTGTTTCGGCAACAATAAACCCGGAAGTCTTGTGAGGATAACCGAAAAACTAAACAAGGAACGCTATTTGAAAATTCTTAAGGATTTCGCCATACCCGGTGGACTGAATCTTATTGGTCCTGGGTTCGTTTTTCAGCAAGATAACGACCCGAAACATTCGTCCAAACTGTGCCAGAACTTTTTAAGGAAGAAAAAAGATGTGAAAATCATGCAGTGGCCGTCTCAATCACCTGACCTTTCTCCCATTGAACTTGTTTGGGATGAACTAGATAGAAGGGTGAAAAATCAATCTCCTACGAGCTCAGAACATTTGTGGCAACTATTACAGAGCGAATGGAAGAAGTTAGATGAACAGTATTTTATGAAATTAATTAGTAGGATGCCTAGAATATGCGAGAAGGTAATTAAAGAGAGGGGTGGACACTTCGATGAAGCTAAAATTTAATTTAATTTTTATATTACTTATTTAATTTCATTGTTGTAGAAGTGTGTTTTGTCTATTTTTTTAATTCTGTATCAATAAAAAAAATTTAAGATGGCTTACTTTTATTTTATTTGATTTTATCTTGTTGCTTCCAAACTTTTGGACGGTAGTGTATATTACAAAAAAAGCATAAAGATAGTTACAGACAGTGAAGTACAATGGGCGGACTTATGGCTAATTAGCCATTTCTTCCAGACAACCCATATATTTTTTTTTAAAGTATTAAAACCTTCTGTGGGCCTTAAGGAACATAGCCGAATTGGTCGAGCCGTTCTCGAGTTATACGCTTAGCAACATGCGTTTTTATTTATATAGATTATTACATATATTCAAATATATATATACTACATACTATGTCAATGCGACACGAATACAACAAATGTTTTCTTAATTTATTATAATTCATTAATGTAGGGCAGATATAACTTGCTAGAAAAATCGCGAAGAAACTCCGAAGCTGTGCTTAAAAAAGAAAAATGGTATATGTATATAGACAGCAAGAAGATCCAGAAGAAGAAGAAGAATTTATCTTGAAACCTTTGATCTGAACGTTACACAGGTGAAATCACAAACGTACTTACCATTTGTATACCTTTATAAAAAAGTATAAAATCGTTCAAGGGACGTGGAGTTACAAGTAGGGTGCCATACGCTCAAAAGGGCGCACTCTTTTATGATATTTGTACGTTTTCTATTTCAAACGTTTTTCAGTCGCTTGATATTTTTATTGAGATGTTATTAATAAAAATCAATTTGTTCAAAGCTTTTCAATATAATGTACACGTTTATGTGGACCCTCACATTACACGTGTAAAGGATTTCATATCACCATCATCTTTCAATCAGTTAAGATAGTTTTTAATGTTTTTGAATATTTTTATAAACCAAGTAGCTGACCTCGCAAACGTTGTTTTGCCATATCTGCTGTTAACCCCCTTCACCCTATAACTTAGGGATATGAAAAATAGATGTTGTTCGGTTCTCAGACCTACCCAATATGCACACAAAATTTCATGAGAATCGGTCAAGCCGTTTCGGAGGAGTTTAACTACAAACACTACGACACGAAAATTTTATACATTAGATGACGTAACATAGTACATTGGTGGTTATTGTAATATGGGGCGTACATTATGTCAATAATTTATTCATTTGTATTAATAGCTTTTATGATGTCAAAAGCACAGATGATTTAGCCAATGTTACGTTTGATCATATTTTAAATTATATTAAAACATGGGCATAAGATTATTGAATAGGTACGTATAATTTATGTAAAAATAATAAGAAATTTGAGAAATTTCTTCGCTTGTATTTAGTTCATGTTTGGTTTTCGATGATTCCTTTTTAAATACAAAGCGAAGCTTGTCATATGGTCCCATTTAAATTTAATCGATATCTCATAAGTACCTTTTGAGCTATTTCTAGTAATGCGTATTAACTTGACTATCTTTGAAGTAAAACTTCTTTAAGCACGCTTGACTTGGGATATTTAATAAGTTAGGTGAATCTAAAGAAGTTTTACTTCAGTCGTGTGATCTAAACAACTTCGTTTTTTTTTTCTGCGTGATAAATATAACCACAGTTGTTTTGAGTTAGCCTATAATTGCAATGTATACTTAAAAATTATTACACTTATTTTTTTTTATAAAAAACAAATTATAAAGTTATACAAGTGTATCGCTTCCTATATTTAATAAAAAAAAAAATCTTAAAATATGTCTTATTTATTGTATTAAAACATAAAAATAATCTAAGACAAAATATAATAACATCGTATATCACAGTCGTAAAGCCACCAGATTTACAGCCGTCGTCCTGAGCGTGTTTCTTAAAAATTATTCAAAATACAAGATGAAATTTGAAGCCGCTGGATGCTGTACCGAGATAACAATGTTATGCCATATGTGTGGTATGAACATGAATAAAATACGTATGAATTTTTAAGTTAAGATAAAAATGTTTCTTTGTATTTATTTTTATGTGGGTTGAACAAATAAAATTACGTTGTCTTCACTTATACAAAATGTGATACGGTCGGTTTGTGACGCTTTGTTAGTAAAAAAAGCGTTTATCAGCCCCGACACGCGACTGTAGTGGAAGTAAGAACGGTTACATTTAAAAATTAAATTGAATCAAATTATAAATTGTCGCCTTTATTTTTTTATACAACTAGGTCGGCAAACAAGCGTACGGCTCACCTGATGGCAAGCGATTACCGTAGCTTATAGACGCCTGCAACACCAGAAGCATCGCAAGCGCGTTGCCAATCTTACCTCCAATCCATATATAAATAAATAAACGCTTCAATGGTCCCCATTGCAAAGGCACGATGGAAATTAAAATGTCCAGATTATGACATACAACTATATGGCATATAAAAATATATAGAGTGAGTATCGAAGCCATGATTACTTACGCAACAACCGGTATCATAACTACTGAGCATTAATTAAAAATATTATTTCACCTTAATCAATTTAATTACTAAAGGTTATAGGTAAAATAGCATCACGTTGCTATGCAGGTCAGAGGTAAAATTAGTTGTAATAAATTTTAACACAGGTAAGACTGCGCAGATCATCTTGTAGCCTCGTGTATTTTTTGTTCTTTTCCTTCTTGTAAGATATGATTATGCTGTAATAAAACTAGACGGCACAGTTTAACCTGATTTTATGTAGCTCATCTTTACCTCTAATGTGCATTACGTTATTTTTATAGCGTTCCATTACAAAAAGGATTTTCAAAGAAAAACAAATATACATAATCGTATACAAAACTCTTTCGCATAACGTAACATTACATAACAATTTATGTAAAGTATAGATGTATAATAATTTTTCTTTCGTAGCCCTTTAATAAACAAATAATATTTGTACAAAATATTTAAAAAAAATGGCTCGTTGTGCAGTTGGTCCTATTGTCTGCTTTAGACATAGGTTCCATAGGATCGTAAGTCTAAGTGTAATGTATAGACCACCCCATTAGGGAAGTACCTACCTATACCTTACAGAATATAGTTAACATTGCTGACAAGTGACAACTTGAACACTGTGTTCCTGTAGTGAGTAAGGTAAGCAAAGTTCCTGGCAGGATAGGGTTGGCAACCATAACTATATATTATATATTTGTAAAAAAAAATGTAGGTTACAAAGTACTATTAGGTCAATCAAATAGTAAAACATATTCTCCTGAAGATGAATGATGATGAAGATGTGTTACCTGGAAAGTTAGGCTCGGCAATGCTCGTGGTGTTGCTGGCGCCTATAAGCTACTATATCCACTTAAAATCAGACGGACCATCCTCAAGTTATTCAAATTTATAATGTCAAAAAAATATCAGTTTGTCGCTACATATAGTACAGGCATTAAGTTGCCTACTTTAGGAACAGGCATTGGTTTGTGTATTTTAACCAAGTTTATTTATTTATTTATTTATTTTTGTGATAAAATTTTGACAAATAACATATATATGTGTGTTTAAGATATACCTCTATTATATACAACTATATATAAATATAGTTGTATATAATACAGAAACAAATATATAATATGATACAGAAGTGTATATACATAAATAAGAAAGTGTAGACCCATTAACTGATTAAATGAAAAATGTTAAATGTTATCAGAAATTCGATTAATTCTTTTCAATCCATTAGTATAGCGCTTTTTGTACATTTATTTTATGATTTTTATCAAACAGTCTACATAGATGTGTTATCAATCATAATTTAATTGATTCGTTGATTGATTGACGTGGTTATATTTATTGTGACATTAATTTATCAGTACATACATATTTATATTTATATTTTTGTAAAAAAAAAGATTGTAAAAAAAAGTTTTTAAAGCCGAGTTTTTTGAAGTAATTTTTGATTTTGCACTCTGCTGTTGAAAGAATTTTTAAAATTAGCAGTTAGATTTGTTGGTATATGTTTCATGGAACTCGCCAGCAAGCCTTGAGCACGAGAAGTAGTCCCAGTTGGCCAGTTGTTTCACACTGGATTACAATATACTTGGTAAGGATATTGACATTTCAAATTAATGTTACAATCCATCTCTTATAAGAGCAGAGGCCGGCACTTAACACTCAATTTGTTGTGTCACAGTGGACATTTTAGGCTACTTAAATTCTGTTTAGTAAACAAAAACTGGCTCAGAGAGATCAGCTCATTGTCACGATTTTAAAAATGTTATAATGTCGACCATTATGTCCGCAAACACGAGTAAGACTCGTTTACAGGTTGCTAGCAAATCCAAGTTGTAACATGTTTTGGCTGGAGTGCTCGTGAAGTTTTTATCGCGACCACATTTTGGCAACCGACGCAGTTAATGTATGCAAAAATATATGAAAACTGTTATCGTACTGTCGGTAAACTTTGTCTGGTTATGTAAATCTATATATTACTAGCTGACCTGGCGAACTTCCTATCACCTTATTTTTTTCTGAAATATAATAATAACATAATATATCAAAATAGAATATAGCCTATCTTTTAAGTTGGATCAAACTGCACACGGTGTGCAAATTTGACTAAAATCGGTTAAGTAGTTTAGGAGTCCATTGAGGACAAACATTGTGACACGAGATTTATATATATTAAGATATAAAAAATTCGTATCACGATGTAAACTATGTTAGCGATAAACTTCAAAATTACTGAACCAATTTGATGGATGGATGAATGAGGGATGGGAACCCGGTCCTGCTAGACATGGCGTCGTCGGGATTTTCAGAGGTGAGCCGAACAGTCCCCATGGAGGAGAAGTCTGGCCTTTCCGCCGAGGCCAGCCTGTCACTGGAGGGATCCTGTTGCCTGCAGATCCGGGACCATCCAATTAAAGCGGCCGAAGGCTCCCGCAGGGGTTTTGGTCGGTAGTGCACCCCCAAGTGCTGAAGCCGACATACGGTCTAGGAATGCCTACCCGGGCATCCTGGATATCACCCGTAAATGGGTTACCCTGCGATATCAAAAACAAAAAAAGGAGATAGGGTAGTTTTGTATCTCAATTATTGATCTCAATATTGGTTATTGAAAATTAAATGTTTATTATACGACTTTAATGTGTATTTATCGGTTAATTCTATAAAATCCTAATAGATGGCGGTTTGACATCTTAGTTGCACAGTTATCCGGTAGATGGCGCCGTATTTCTATTTCTATATTATAGATGGCGCGTTTGAAAATAGTATTTCCATATATTTTAATAAATTATAATTACTTTGCCACAGCAACGTGTCCTGAATCAGCTAGTATATTTATATAAGTTTGTATAGTTGATGGCTATTCTGGTGTTGTGGCCTGAATTATTTATTTATTATTATTTATTTATCATTTTACATTTAAAAAAAAAACAGTAATACACTCCAAAAATCGCAGGGATTTGTCCGGAGTGTTAAGTTTGAATACAGTTCATTTAGGCAATTAAAAATAAGGTGGGTAGTTCTATAATCTAAAGTAAGTATAAAATCTTTAATAAACAAGAAACCGGCTTCCCTGCGAAGGCGATCGAGACGCAAAACCGGTTTATTACAAACAGTTACAGGCTGTTCAGATAATACGACTTCAATACATTTCTTATATTTTTTATAGTGATTCTTTTCTTAAATGCCACATCCAATCTATTCAACAAGCGAGGAGTCAAATATTCCGTGGTCTTTTCACCATATACGTTATTTGTTGCAGTTGTTGTTATAAGTTTTTGTTTTATTATTTGTCGTGTATTAATTTTATGGTGAATTTTGTGCTGTATGTCCAGTATTAAAAAAGTTTTGTATTAATACGTTATATTTTAATCTATATTTTACCGGTAATACGTTGCAATACTTAAAAAGTTTATTGTCATCATTTTTATATTGTTCTTTTATTTTATGATTTACGATTTTTTTAGAATTCTAACTTGCAAACTTTGTATAGTGTGTAAGATAGGTTCTACCATAAGTCGTGATACTAGTAGCTTATGATTGAATATTCTCTTAACTCTGATGGGGCTGATGCTCGAAACGAAATATATATCACATAAACGAAATATATAAAAATATATAAAAAATATCGATATTTATCATGGATTATTGGTTAAAAAAGAGATAAAGCTGCCATTTTCGGTTACGATCCTAATCGTTTTAATTTGATTGTTTCTTTTAGAAAGGAAATTTATTCAATAATTTTAAAGATAGTTGCATGGGGTATTACGTACCAACCCCCAAGAAATGAGCCCTTTGCCAAACAGTTAGACGTAATCAAGGGATTTCATTCAGAAATTCGCGTTAATTACTTATCGATGTTGTTCTGTATTTAAAAAAAAGGCCATTTTCACAGATACTTTTGTAATAATAAAAAAATTACTCAATCAAAGTTAAAAAATCACAAAAAGTACAATTGTCACATTTTAAATTATTTTCAAATTTATCATCATCATCGAAACCATTTCAGCCTATTGCAGTCCACTGCTGGACTTTGGCCTCCACAAGTCGCGCCAAAAATGGCGTGAATTCATGTGCGTTGCCCATAGTCACAACGTTGGGTAGGCGGGTTGGTGATCGCAGGGCTTCTAATGTATAAAAAAGATTCTTAAAAACGTTTTTCGACTGACGACATCTTTAAATATCAAATTACTTAGTTTTGCTATTCCTAGTTATTGCAGCTATAGTATTATATAGTCTTCAAAACTTTCTATCCAATATTTTTCTAAAGATAAAGATACTCGTAGTCATGTATCAAAGGGATAGCAGGTTCTTATTGTTAGGGTTCTATTGATTGCTAAAAACACATTTAAAACTAATAT
Source organism: Melitaea cinxia (assembly GCF_905220565.1). Taxonomy (NCBI): domain Eukaryota; kingdom Metazoa; phylum Arthropoda; class Insecta; order Lepidoptera; family Nymphalidae; genus Melitaea; species Melitaea cinxia. The sequence continues at coordinate 1,218,735 of NC_059416.1, forward strand.
AACATCGACATTTAGGATGAGAATCAGACCTGCAATCAGGGTTACTGCCAACTGCCAGCTAAAGTTAGCAAGCCGGTTGCAACAACTCACAACAGTAGAGTTCAGTTGTTGATTTTTGTATTGCGAATGATTGTTGAACGACATATTCCTATGTAAAGCTAATTGGTTTTTTTTGTGAATGTGTAATTTGTACTTTTGTTACATGTTTGTATAGTAATAATAAAAAAAAAGTTACACGCAAACATTAAAGACACGAAATAAATGCGACCATTCAAAGAAAACGATCCTAAAAACTATCGTATGACGCAATAAAGTTTACAAACGCCAATAAACTGAAGAAATGTGGAGAACGTGATAAAAGAGAGCTAAATTACGTATGTGAAATTTACTGTGATGACTTTTGACGTATTACTGAACAAAGGAATTTCCATTTTATTATGACGATTGTGTAGACCGTGACTGCACATAACCGTTTCACGCTCCTCATTCACTGTTTTTTCCTTATGTTTGCTTTGATGTGACAGAAAAATTGTCACAATCTTTTCAGCGGAAGAAAATATTAAGGCATCGCTTTCACTCAGCTCAGCCACGCCCCATGACCAATTAAATTGTAGTACATTAGAGTGAGCGTCTTCAAATTATTAAATTTATTTAAATAGAATTCAAAAGCACCTTCGAGTTGTCATCTTACAAATTAAAATTTTAGTTATAGATAAAAGTCAAGCTGCCGCCGATTCGGAATGTAGATTCCGCAGAGAAGAATCGGCAAGAAACTCCGCAGTTACACTTTAAAAATATATATTAATACAAAATTAGCACTTAGCTAACCTCTTTATTAACAATAAAATATAATATCCCTAAATGCCATAAAATACATATTTCCAATCACCTTTTTGATAAAAGGTAAAAAAAAAATAATTTAAAAAATTAGCAAAATATTTTATTAATTTTTATTTAGAATTAAATATTATTTGCAATTAGTTTCTATTGTTATCCCTAAGAAACTATACAATAACATATTAAGCGCGGTGAGCTTATTCGGAGCCTTCTGAACTCCGTAAAGCCTCCAAACATTTATATAGGATGCGTTTATTACTGAGCTTACAGGGATAAGGGATAAAGATAGGAAACTTTATTTCAATGGCGGATAGAATAAAAATATAACTTAATTTTATTTTTTAATATATAAAAAACTAGTCTATACCAATAGTATAAAGCTGAAGTGTTTGTTTGTTTGTTAGTTTGAACGCGTAAATTTCTTAAGAATATCTATTTATAAGGAACTACTGGTTCGAATTGGAAAATTATTATTTTTGTTGTATAGTCGATTTACCAAGTAAGGCTATAGGCTATATTAAATTTTTAGACGGTTTATCCTTAAAATTAACGCGGGTGAAACCGCGCGGCACAGTTAGTTAAGATATAAGCGAGTTTTTAAATTATGTGTAAACTACCAAGTTGGAGGTACAAGTTACAAGTACAAGTACAGGTCCAATCCCCGCTGGAACGTTGATTTTTGATATGATATTAAAAATGTTTAGAATTTCCCTAATGTGTGGGTAACACAAAAATAAATATTACTACCCTGTGGCTGTGTTTTATTGTTTTCAAGGATCACTTAAATTTATTATTAATACAATCTTTTTTAAAGCTACATTGAAATAATTTTATTTGATTACCCTGACAAAGATTCTGGTAAGTATTTTTGGAGTGATACGTGGGTAAGTTACAATTGTTACAAATAGACGGAAACAAAATGAAATATAGTTCTGTCTTCTATAAAATATTTTTTTTGGTACGAAGTCCATTATGGGGCGTTACGGATGGATACCATAGCTGGCAAAAAACATTTGTAAAAAAAAGCGTGAGATTTTTATGTATAGCCATGTCAAATGCCCATGTCTGCCATGACAGTGTTATGTAAGTTAGTTTAGTGTTTAATGTACTAATGTATGTTATATAATTATTATGTCATTCGATAATTATTATATATTTTATTATGTTATTAAAACCTATGCATAAGTAATTTTTTGTAATTGATTTATGAAAATGTTTGAATGTGTTGTAAGTTGTTGAAGACATTTGTTAAAAATGTTTATTATAAAATATTATGTAAAAAAGCTTATTCATTTCAAATAAAGTAAAGGTGTTAAGTTTGTAAAGTAAGTAGTTTTTATTTTTATTTTTATCGATTAAAATCATAATAAAAAATGTATATCCGAATAATTATTTTCTTTATACCTCGAATAGAACTTAAAATTAATATTTTATAATAAGGAACTTCGTTCCTATCTGGTCTCCCACGACTGGTTCTATTTCTGAGTAAGTAAACTAAGTAAATATAACTTGTAATTTTTATTACAAATACAGATATACGTAAATAAAAATAATATGATACAATAACAATTCTGTTCTAAAAAAAAAATAACAGTAACAATAAAAGTTACGAATATTAAAAATTGTGTCGGAAACATTTCTCAATTTATTGTAATATTTCCAATACTAGTTTTCATATCAAAACTATAAAACTATGGAAAATTAAATTGCCTTCCATAAAACGATATTGGATGTTAGGGTAAAATATTAGTAAAAAAAAACAAATTTTGGTCATACGCTAGTATTTGAATTTAAAAATATAAAAAACGAGTGTCTTTAGACCACACGACTGAACTAAAAGTAACTTCTTTAGCAATAGGGCTGCACAATGCAATGTGTCTTAGATATACGAAACGTACTGAAGTAAGCTGGTGAATGCGTGACGAGAGAGTCACGAAAAGTGATAGGGCGAGGCGAACGGAAATTGAGAGGAAGATATAAGTTAGTGAAGATAGAAAGAGAAAGAGTTACGTTTCGTAAGTTTTACTTCAGTCGTGTGGTCTAAGGCACACTCGTTTTTTTATTTGTAAGATGACGATTCGAAGGTGCTCTTGAAGCCTATTTGAATAGTTATTTTTGATTTGGATTTAGAGCAAAGTTCTGTAGCATTCCACTAATTGGAAATGTTTAGTTTCAACTTCTAACAATACTAGATTCAAGAGATTCCGTCTTGTTTTGAATTCAATTTGGAATTAGTATCTCTATAATATTATAGAGTTGTTTGTTGCTTACAAAGTTCTATAAATATTTTATGTAATTAACTAGCTGTTCCCGCAACTTCGTTCACGCGAAATTTAATAAAATAGTTATTGTTCAGTTTGCAGAGTTATAAAATAAGTTATCTAAGATTTTATTTTTTTTTGTGTTACCCACATTAGTAATTCTAAACATTTTTGAATATCATATCAAAAATTGACCGCTCCAGCGGGGTTCGAACCCGCGCCTCCGACATACCGTGTCGGCGCTCTAGCCAATTAAGCTATGGAACGATGCACCCGCTCGAGCGAAATTTTCGATATGATAATTTTTAATTTCGGTTTAAGCGAACCGTGGCGCCGTCTATAGTGAGCTCTTTACAGAAGCCCGTAACTATTCAAAGTTTCATATTACAATGAAAATCTTTGACAGGAGACGACACCGTGCTATTTTTAATATCTAAGATTTTATTTTTTTTTTTGTGTTACCCACATTAGTAATTCTAAACATTTTTGAATATCATATCAAAAATTGACCGCTCCAGCGGGGTTCGAACCCGCGCCTCCGACATACCGTGTCGGCGCTCTAGCCAATTAAGCTATGGAACGATGCACCCGCTCGAGCGAAATTTTCGATATGATAATTTTTAATTTCGGTTTAAGCGAACCGTGGCGCCGTCTATAGTGAGCTCTTTACAGAAGCCCGTAACTATTCAAAGTTTCATATTACAATGAAAATCTTTGACAGGAGACGACACCGTGCTATTTTTAATATCTAAGATTTTATTTTTTTTTGTGTTACCCACATTAGTAATTCTAAACATTTTTGAATATCATATCAAAAATTGACCGCTCCAGCGGGGTTCGAACCCGCGCCTCCGACATACCGTGTCGGCGCTCTAGCCAATTAAGCTATGGAACGATGCACCCGCTCGAGCGAAATTTTCGATATGATAATTTTTAATTTCGGTTTAAGCGAACCGTGGCGCCGTCTATAGTGAGCTCTTTACAGAAGCCCGTAACTATTCAAAGTTTCATATCATTTCATCTTAGATATTAAAAATAGCACGGTGTCGTCTCCTGTCAAAGATTTTCATTGTAATATGAAACTTTGAATAGTTACGGGCTTCTGTAAAGAGCTCACTATAGACGGCGCCACGGTTCGCTTAAACCGAAATTAAAAATTATCATATCGAAAATTTCGCTCGAGCGGGTGCATCGTTCCATAGCTTAATTGGCTAGAGCGCCGACACGGTATGTCGGAGGCGCGGGTTCGAACCCCGCTGGAGCGGTCAATTTTTGATATGATATTCAAAAATGTTTAGAATTACTAATGTGGGTAACACAAAAAAAAAAAAAAAAAAAAAAAAAAAAAAAAAAAAAAAAAAAAAAAAAAAAAAAAAAAAAAAAAAAAAAATCTTAGATATTAAAAATAGCACGGTGTCGTCTCCTGTCAAAGATTTTCATTGTAATATGAAACTTTGAATAGTTACGGGCTTCTGTAAAGAGCTCACTATAGACGGCGCCACGGTTCGCTTAAACCGAAATTAAAAATTATCATATCGAAAATTTCGCTCGAGCGGGTGCATCGTTCCATAGCTTAATTGGCTAGAGCGCCGACACGGTATGTCGGAGGCGCGGGTTCGAACCCCGCTGGAGCGGTCAATTTTTGATATGATATTCAAAAATGTTTATAAAATAAGTTTCTAAAATAAAAGTAGCCTAAGTTAAACCTTATTGCATCAGCTATCTGCCAGTGTAGTCCCGATAAAATCGGTCCAAACGTTTCAGAGATTAACCGGAAGAAACAGAAAAAAGAATTGTAAAAAATGTTATTTTGGTATATGTACCGTGTATACATACGAATTTAGTGAAAAGCGGTTATTTTGATATTACAAACAGACAATCCAATTTTATTTATTTGTATAGATAAAAGGGATGAGAACTAGAAGTTATAACATAGCTTAAAATACTTCTGTCATATGCCATATTAACTATACTATTTTTGATTGACTGAAGTCCCCACTATGAGTTACGATCGCTATCAGGTGTATATGATAACAACTGGGACCATAAACAAATTAAACCGTTTTAAAAGTACGTTAAAAACAAAGATACATTGAACAATAGCTGTACATATGTAGTAGAAAGTATGACGCAGTTATTTACAGGGGCTTGAACTTTGTCACTAAAACAGTATGAAGACAAACATTGTAGTTTTAAGTAAAATTTACATTGTTGTTAATTGGTTTCGTGTATTTGTGACGTTTTATTTGCAGAAGTTATGGCTCGCGTGGGACATGTTACAAGAGGAATATTAAATAAGGAAAATAAGGTATTAACATATAATTGTACTGTATGTATGTGTATTTTTACTCGCATTTTCGCTTGCATTGATTTTTTTGAATTAAAATTATCTATGTTACTTCTGATACCTGCAAGAATATTTGTACAAAGTTTCATGATGATGGGTTAAGTAGTTTTTGCGTGAAAGCGTAACAAACAAACTTACGTTCACATTTATAATATTACTAGCTAACCTTGCAAACGTTGTTTTGCCATATATGCTATTAGCTCCCTTAATCGATCCTCCCTTTATAACTTAGTGGTATGAAAAATAGATGTTGGCTGGTTCTCTGACCTGCCCGATATACACACAACATCGGTGCAGCCGTTTCGGAGGAGTATTGTAACTAACATTGTGACATGAGAATTTTTATAAATAAGAATTAGGGATTGTTTTTAAAATAAAAATAAAAAAAAACAATTTACATCCAGAAGTAATAAAGCGTAAGTAATAAAAAAGATAATCGATTAAATACGCATTATTATAAAGATGTGGGTCTCTATTGCGTAGGGTACGGGGTAGTGCCAGCAGAATTCTGGGCATGATATCCAGTAGACTGGATTGTATATACGTGAATCATTGCTGTGCCGTTGCAAATGGAACGGTGCAGCGGTGATTCGTGTGTAGTGTAACATTTATTAGTAACATTCATTTATTTAAAAAAAATATAATAATTCAACTAACATAGTATGTAAGAAATATTGTTTACTAACCAAAATGAGTCACTGGTTTCTTAAATAAAGAATATTATTATTATTATTATTACGAAGTCAAAGAGCACTTATCAGATCTCGGTTAAATTTAAATGGGACCACATGACAGGCACCAGCTTTCGATTAATCATTTCTGTTGATAATCATTAAAATTGGTATACCCAGTAACAAGTTACGAGATAAAACACATTGAAAATACAGCCGAATTGAGAACCGTGTAGCCCGGTTGGGAAACCTCAACCTTATAAAAGATAGCCAAGCTAAGTAGTCCTTTCCAGTAATGTTGTGTTTTTGTGGTGAGTAAGGTGGCCAGAGATCTTAGGTAAGCACATTGTTACTAGCAGTAGTCGGTAACATGGTGGCGATGCTCCCGGTGTTACAGGTTACGGTAACCGCTTACCAAAAGATGGCCCGTACACTGCGCGCGTTGCTGCGCTTCTTTTTGTTGTACTCAGAAACCTTTGTGGACTCATGCACAATACTTTGATGAAGATCATGATATGATCAAATGCATATTTTACGCCAAAAATAACGTGAACTCATGTGTTTTGCCCATACTCACCACGCTGGGCAGGCGGGTTGGTGACCGATATATTTATGCAAAAGGTCGGTCGAATAGCAGTAGCCTGCAGATGTTGTCCTGCCCGGAAAACAGCTACCAAATTTGATAGCTTACATACCGATAGCAGTGCCACCTAACGGGTCCAATTGAGATAAAAACTAACATATCTTCTAAGTTAGACAAAATTACAGATGCTTACAAAATTTGATAAAAATTGGTTTAGTAGTTTCGGAAATACACACCGATAGCAGCGCCACCTATCGGTTCCAATTGAGATAAAAACTATCCTATCTCCCAAATTGGACTAAATTACATATGCTTACAAAATTTGATAAAAATTGGTTCAGTAGTTCAGTAATTTTCATTGTTAACGCCCACCACCCCCTAATCTTTATTGGGAATGAGCTATCATAAAATCCGCTCATTGATCATTTTTACATCACATATAGGAGATTCCTACCAAATTTGGAGTCGATAGAAGCTATAGTTTAAAAATGGAAATTTTCCATTGTTAACGCTCCCGCAACCCTCCTTGGGGGTAGAATTTCTTAAAAACCGTTCTTAACTGACCTGTACTCGGTAAAAGGAATATTCCTACCAAATTTCAAGTCTCTACGCCTTATGGTTGCAGAGATATCATGATGAGTCATTATAGTGTGTGTAGTGTTGATCTCTTATATATAATATAGAAGATATAGAAAAGTTTATATACATCAAAAGTTATTACGGTTAATTTAAATGAGCAGCTGTTGATGACAACATTAAGAATTTCCAAAATCAAATAACAAATGTAATTTTAACCGCTATTGCTTAGTACAATAGCGAGATTTTCGAAATATAAAATTTTCTAAGATTCACCAAAAGGATTTCGCGGAAAGGTTAACATAACGATAATGCGAATTCTAAAGTTTTAATAATTATAATAAAACGCTAAAGCTTTAATCTTAATCACGTCAAGGACTCACGCCGTATCTGAAACGACTCACAGAGCTCTTAAAATCCAAAAATGTTGAAACTTCGTTACAAATTACAGTCGCTGTTTCGGGAAACAGCAGTATAAGTTGGAAGACTGATTTTAACTGGCGCGCAATAGCATAGAACCTCCTTTTAAAAACAATTGTTCAATAAAAAAAAGTGAGTACAATTCACACATGGCAGAAGTGAAACGTCTGAAAAGTCGAAGGAAGGTAGGCCGCATTTACTGAAGTAGGGGAGGAAATATCCTGCTCAAAATATGGAGCAGCCCAACTGGGGTAGTACCTCGACCTTACAGAAGATCACAGCTAAATAATACATTTCCAAGCAGTGCTGTGTTCCTGTTGGTGAGTAAGGTGACCAGCTCCTGGGGAGAATTGGGGATAGGGTCGACAAAGCACTTGAAATATATCAGCCATATTTATATATATACTTATAAAGGAGGAGTTTCTCAATTAGAGTGTATTTTCCGTATGTGTCACCTTATAAATCTTTTCTAGGTCAAACAAACCAAGAAAGAGAAATCTAACAATTACTTCTTGAGTTATATCTAATAATGCGCACTCGTCCTACGTTGTATTATGTATACCACATAACTTTTCACTGGTTGTACCGATTTTGATGATTCTTGTTTCAGTCGGAAGCTGATTTTATTGTGGTCACATTAAAGTCAACCGAGATCTGATTTTTACTTTTTGGGTAACCTTTTATAATACATATTTACCTGACAAGATTTTCTTCTTCGTTGTGTGAGTACCACTGTGTTCGAATTAAAAAAAATATTTTTTGTTGGATGACCCATATCCTAATATAAGCTATTTTTTTTCCTCAAGTTGACGAGTGTGAAACTGTAGGACAAAGCTAATAATAATAATCAAATTAAATACATTGACAGAAAAACCAAATTAAAAAACAAACAAACATTTTTTATTAATTTCGATTTTCAAATTTGTCTTACGTCACTATTCGAAAACTCATCAACTAACACTTATCTTCCATCATAAAAACACATTCATTCCAAACGACCGTAGTAATTATGAACGTACGAATGAACGATCGAATGAATTGCTTATTTGACAGAATGATTGAAAATTCAAACGAAAAGAAACGTAACTGCAATTGGCTCAGTACCGACTTTGACACTTAAAAGAGTTAAAGTCGAACTAGTCTGAACATGTTAAGCGGAAGATGTATTCACTTAAACGTATGCCAATAGATAAATAAGTCGCTTAGATTTATTGCTGACTTTTGAAACGTTCTTGTTTAGTTGCAACGAAATTTTGACTAACGATAATAGTCTTAGGTTCGATTTCGTATAAAAATGTTCATATTAAGCTATATAAGCATGTATACAAATATTTATATTAATGAATTTTTTTGGAGGCGTTTTGTTTAAATAAAAACTAAATAATAATAAATATTAAAATTATCATTTAAATTACATTTTATAACTATTTAAATTATAATTTACGCGAACTTGTGGAGGCCTATGTCCAGTAGTGGACTGCAGCTGAAGTGAGTGAGTGTTTCTATTGTATCGGAATGTATTGGAATTCCTGACTCAAACCTGACTATTCATCCTATGGAGGTCGTTGAGTATGAAGCGTTTATTTATTATTTATATAGGCAGTAAAATATAAAATCGTTGTCACGTGTACTTAATATGTTTAAGGGCCTGTTTCCTAGGTCGTAGATATCGATATTTGACGGATGACGGTATCTAATGGATAGGTAAAAAGTAATAAAGTACAAAATCTGAATTTTGATGATCTGAAAATGAGGAGAAACAGGTCCAAATCGCCTATTCTACCTCCTGCTGTTAAAATCTATTCGTAACTTATGTGCAGGATAAACTTTATTCACAAATCATGAAATAGGCTTTAATTTTTTTAATAACATTTTCAAAATAATGTGAATTGAATCGAATTCAACTGTCTCCTCAAACTTAAATTTACATACACATGAACATAAACGTATAACAGATAGGACTTTCATTTTAAGAGTTAGAAATATTTTTGCTCATTCAACTCGGTATTCCCGAAGGTTTCGTGTGCATAATGAATTAACATATGCGAAATGTTTAGTCCTATGAATATTTTTGTGTCTCGTGCAAGAGTCCTGTGGGAAACCGTGTCTTGCCGGTCTGTGTGTGGATCGCATGTCTAGCAGCATTCACGAAAGGAATGTTCGAACGCGGTCGTGTACTCATTTCATGTGCTACGCAGTATGGGGTTTTAATTTGAAAAATATTCTTTATATTCTCTTTTTCGATTCCTAGTTTTACTCTCGCTATAATTATTTTATATAAATCGATGAACGCCGGCTGCATGCACGAAATTGGATGACTCGTTGTCCCGTTACGCTCATTGTACGCTTGCGCCGCATCTATCTCTCTGACACTCGATTGGCCTGTGCGTTCGAGGAGATGTTTTATTATGACGTTGTCACGTCAAACTATCGTCCGTAAACCAACTTCACAGACAACCAACTTTTTTTTAACGTTTATTATATGCACTAATTTTGTTCGACCTTAATTTATACTAGAACAAGCTATCTTTGTTCCAATATTCCAACGTTTGCATCAACAACTTTGCTGCGCGTCTTCTGTTTAACTTTGTCATACACTAACCGAACTGTTCGTATCTGATCAGACCTGATCAAGGTTGGTTGGATTCGAGCCAACTTTGTTTTGTTTCATTTGTGATCATAATGTATTAACTTCATAGATCAGATATGTTGGCCTATGAAAGTTTCGCATGCAGCTGGCTTCGTGCTTGACATTTGACTTGCATTTATCTTAGCGTTTCCTTTGTAAGTTGAAATGACTAAGTCTGATAAGTTGGTACCGAAAATTTTGTAAGATGTTGGTTAGTAAAGTTATTTTTATTGTTATTTTTGTTTTATTATGAGCATGGTAATTTATCGATCGATGCTAGAAGGATTTGTGCTGTGGGTAAAGCAGGTCCAGTTGCGTGATTATACCTGTATAGGTATACTGGCTGCGTAATTATACCTGTATAGGTATTATAGGTATACGTACAGATTTATAGAGTCCACGTTGTTATTTTTGGTTTGGTAGAGTATGAAAAAAAAATATATAATATCCGTGTTATATCTAAACTTTGAATAAACGTCATTTTAAGGACGTGGAAAAAACAAGATTATTTTTTAAGACCTTTTTTTAGGGTAGGTGTTTAGCGACAAGGCATATTGAGTACAGTGTTCTGTTGCATGTCAGATATGTTCCTTTGAATTTAGTTTTGAATAGTTATTGTAAAATGACTATTTAAAATTGCTTTCAATGTGCTTAATAACGCGACTTTTAATTTTGGTTTGTTTATTTTGTATGCTGTGTGGTTACGGCATTAAGAATATAGCCACCCCCTTTCTTCCCGTGGGTGTCATAAGAAGCGACTAAGGGATAACACAGTTCCACTACCACCTTAGAACTAAAAAAGCCGACCGATGGCGAGATAGCCATCCGACTACGCTTACGCTTCAGCCTGTAATATCCCACTACTGGGCATAGGCCTCTTTCCCCATGTAGGAGAAGGATCAGAGCTTAATCTAACACGCTGCTCCAATGTGGGTTGGCGGATATATTCCCTACTATGAGTAACGATCGCTATCAGGTGTACATGATAACAACCGGGACCGACGGTTTAACGTGCTCTCCGAGGCACGGTGGGGAGACCCACAAGGACTGCACAAGCACCCAGACCACGGCAAATACCTGTATGGCCAATACAAATATTTGTCATGTGCGGGGATCGAACCCGCAACCGCCAGCGCAACCGACACAATCCATGGCTGTGACCGTTGCGCCAATGCGGCGTCTAGCCATCCAACTGCTAGCTTTGAAGTACACAGGCCGAAGATGGGCAGCAGCGTCTTCGGTGCGACAGGGTCAGCCCTGCGGTCACCAACCCGCCTGCCCAGCGTGGTGACTATGGGCAAAACACGTGAGTTCACTCCATTTTTGGTGCGAACTTGTGGAGGCCTATGTCCAGCAGTGGACTGTATTACGCTGAACCGATGATAATGATGATGATGATTATTTTTACAAAAAAAAATTATAAATACACAATTTTGTTATTCGCCTTACACCCATCAAAGATATTATAGAAAACCAAGCTTTTATCATACACGAAATTTCAAACGCATTAATGGAACGTAAATGATTATAAATAGATCAATACACATTTTGTTAATCCTTTCCACATCACCGCGCGCAGTCACACGCGGCGGGGTTTGATAAATTGTAATTAACTAATACCATGTAGCTATGAAAGAAATATGACGACGCGTTGGCGCAACGGTCACAGCACTGGTTGGTGGCTTTTGCGCTGGCGGTTGTGGGTTCGATCCCCGCACATGACAAACATTTGTATTGGCCATACAGATGTTTACCTTGGTCTTGTTGTTTGCGTAGTCCTTTTGGGTCTCCCCGGGTTGGGCCCGGCAGTGTCGGTCGGGCACATCAGAAAATGTCCTGCTTAAAATTTAGAGCAGCTCGACTAGGGAAGTACCCAACCTTGCAGAAGACAATACGTAACTAATACTTCTCTCAACTACGAGTAGTATTGAGTTCCTGTGGTGAGTAATGAAGCCAAAGCTTCGGTGGAGGGTAAGAGGTAAGGTTCGGCAACGCGCTTGCGGTGTTTCTGATGATTCAGGCTGGAATGTATGCTTGATTGCTATTTTTTTACCCCAAAAAAAAAATAATAAAAAACAGAAATACTAAAAAAAAAATCAAGTTTTACTTTGCTTTACTTCTTGTGTTTATAGCAACTTAAAAAAAAATATTCGAGTCGAGGTATGTCATCAAAAGTATTCCTATTGTATAATGTATACATAATTTTTTTTATAAAAAGATTGTAAACCTTTATCGAGATTGAAGATTTTAAATGGCACAGATAGTCCGTTTATGCAAGATTATGTGACAGAGGACTGAACATAATTTCTATGGTATATATTTTTGTTATCGCTTCACAAAAAGAATCTTCAAAAATCCGGTTTTTTAACATTTAATTTTCGTTCTCAAATGCCACGAAAATACAAAAGGGAAGGGAAGATAAAGAGAGGTAAAGAAGAAAAAAAAAGCCAATTGCGCCAACATTCGATACCAGCTTTAGGGCGGATGTCTACTGGATTTACAGTCTTTTTCATGCGGAGCTATTTGTTTCAGTAAAAATTAATTTAAACAAGCATTTCTTGCAGCTGATATGTATATAAATAAATATCTGTTTTGTTAATTCATCACAGGAATCCAACTATAATTGTGAGCAGTACTATTCGGCACACTACGGATATCTACTTCTTTTGATTAATGATTGTAATAGATAATTGATAATAATTGAGGTAGAGCACAGCAGGAATTTCCTGCTCAAAATAGCCCGACTGAAGCAGCCTGACTGGGGTAGTACCTCGACCTTACAGAAGATCACAGCTAAATAATACTGTTGTCAAGTAAGGTGACCAGAGCTCCTGGGGGGGGGGGGGGTTGGGTCGGCAACGTGCTTGCGATGCTTCTGCTGTTGCAGGCGTATATAAGCTACGGTAATCAGGTGAGCCGTACGCTTGTTTGCCGACCTACTTGGATATATATATAAAAAAACTGTAACTAACCCTCCTTTCTGCTTCGAGGGTTGATGATTCGATTCCTGCCTGAGTCTGAATGTATGATTCATATTTATTTATATATCTATTATTTATATGTATGTTTATAACATAAAAACCATTTAGTTATAACAGTCGGCTGTTACTAATGACACAAGCATTAAGCTATTAATCTTAGAAACAATCAACTGTCAACAATCGTATCTGTGTTAAGGACATATTAATTATTGTGGTTTTGGTAATAGCCGATTCATATACGCGTTGATTTTTTATAGCTGATGTATAATTAAATAAATTGAAAAAATATAATATATATTATAATATATTATATTACTCCTAAATTTAAGGCGGGAAACCTAAGAGCAGAAAGAGGGGTCACTGCAAACTGCGCCAACATCCTAGTCGAAATAAGTTTAAATTTTTCACAGCCTACTAATAGGTTGCAATTTTAAACGTATGCTTTTAGAAGGCCGTATAACCACACAATGTCTAACAACTGCTCAAAGTCCGATTGGCTCTCGATTAAGGACTGCCATTCTTCCGTCAATCAACACTCAACAATTTGCCTATCTGTTTCCATTTCAGTAATTGTTCTATGTTAAAGGCGATCGTTTGAACTGTTGTTGATATATTTCTAAATATATCAGCATGTTAATATTATTTTTTAATGTTTACGCGAATTTCAGTCATTATAATGAAACAACTTTTTTGGATTTTATCGCGGTTTATTAAGTTTCTTACATGCCCGAGGTTTCGGATACTTTACAGCAACCATGGAGGACGGGAGGACTATTAGATGGTAAAATCCGAAAAACTTGTTTCCTTATAATCAGCATCATAATTTTTTAATAAGATTTTTGTACGGATAAATTTTTCTTGTGGTTCTGTGGTCCAATTTTTTAAAGTTTAATTTAGTTCCGGCCTGGTTTTTAATTAAATTTCGAACTTAATCTAAAAATTATATTTATATAGAGGTTTGCAAATTTGATTGCAAAGCTAGACTTTTACTTATTGTAAAGCATACATTTTGTTCGTTTTATTCGTACTTAAAAATTGTATAGTACCATTTGAGTTGCACTTTGGTGTTTTGTTGGCAGTGAACTATCTTTCCGGTCCAAGATCGTAGATTCGGTTTCCGTCAGGATTCAGTGCGTACAATTTATGTATCTACGTTTTTTAAAATATACATTATTTATATATACTCGTATATTATAGATTGACTAGACTAGCTATTCTTTCTCAAATACAATTTTACTTTTCAAACAAAACTTGTAAATAAAAATAATTTTAAATTGCAATAAAGAACGATATACATATACACACACACCCTATCGAAGTCCACTGCTGGATATAGGCCTCCACAAGCTCGCGCCAAAAATGGCGTGAACTCATGTGTTTTGCCCATAGTCACCACGCTAGGCAGGCAAGTTGGTGACCTTGTGATATACATATATATGAATCCTAATTCTTAATTACTTGTTTATTTTATAAAAGCTGCCATACAGCGAAATACTTGTATTATGTGCCTTAGCAAATAAGGCAATGTACTCAATAAAAAATAAGTCAGCAACTTTTAATCAATCACTATTTAATGTACGGGACTGTTAATGTAATATTTATCAGCAAAAAATGTAATTAACACTCGTTATTAATGTGATACAATCTTTTTATTGTGTAAGGTAGTAAAGTTTTTCTTTTTAACAAAAATTTCAAAATAATATTTTTTCTATTTTTTTTTGAAACTAAAATATAGCCTATGTCACCCGCGGATAGTGAATTTCCCCAACAGTGAAAGAATTCTTCAAATGAGGTTCAGTAGCTTCGAAGCCTATTCAAAGAAAACACACAAACAATCAAATCTTCCCTCTTTATAATGTTAGTATAGATTTTTAGAATGCAAGTGATCCATTAGAGGTTGCGGTAAGATCCCTTTGTGAACCAACTACTTAGATGGTATTCATTAATTCATTCGGTCTCGAATCTTATTTTCAAATGCGATTTACAAAACCGAGTGCTATCAATCATTTTTTTTGTATATTTATAAAAATATCGTATCATATTATTGTCGTTACTCACGTAAAAGGCTGTCGCAAGTCATGATAGAGTTCAAATAATGTTTTTATTATCAATTATCATGGGGTAAGTGCTTTGCTTAATATGTATGTATGAAATGTATATATGAATAAATGTATGTATTTTTGATATTATATTCACAAAGAATAATAATACAACGCCTAAAGCTATGAAATTTTGTTATAATATAGTTAAAATTCTAGATAACACAGTATTTTTATTACAAAACTTTTGATACTTTTTGGAATTTCCGTGGGTGAAACCGCAAGGTGAGGAAATTTCAATAAATACCTACTTAATTAAACAGATTAAATCGTCCTTATTAATTTGTTGTTAATAAATTGCTCATCATCATCATCATCATCATTTTAGCCTATCGCAATTCACTGCTGGATATAGGCATCCATAAGTTCGTGCCAAAAATGGCATGAACTCATGTGTTTTGCCCATAGTCGCCTGGGCAGGCCGGTAGGTGACTGCAGGGCTGGCTTCGTCGTACCGAAGATGCTGCTGCTGCAAGGCCTTCGGCCTGTGAATTTCAAAGCCAGCAGTTGGATGGTTATCTCGCCATCGGTCGGCTTTTAAGTTCCAAGTTGGTAGTGGAACTGCGTTATCTTTTAGTCACCTCTTACGACACGCACGAGAAGAGAGGTGGATAAATTGCTCAGATCAATGGATTAAAAATTGGTGTACGAAGATTTTTTTTCGATTTTTGTAAAAATTTTTTTTGTTGGCTCAAGCACAATTTTGGCTGTCTGTAAGATATGGCTAGCTTTAAGACCGCGTCTCGTACTCTACGTATTGTCTTGAAGCTTTTTATGTTCTTTTAATGTTCATGACTTACAATAAAATGTAAATAAAAGAATAACTATAGTAATCTATATCTACTTATACATTATACAAAAAAATAAAATTGGAGTGTCTGTTTGTAATATTAAAATAACCGTTTTTTATTAAATGCATATGGATGTATACACGGTACATATACCAAAATAACATTTTTTTAGAATTTTTGTCTGTTTGTTCCGGCTAATCTCTGAATTGGCTGGACTGATTTTGACGAGACTTTCCCTGGCAGACAGCTGATGTAATAAGGAGTAACGCAGGTTACTTTCATTTTAGATTTTTTTTATAACTCTGCAAACCAAACAATCACTATTTTTGTTAAATTCCACGCGGATGAAGTCGCGGGCATGGCTAGTCTTACATATTAAAGCTTACATTAGTTTAAGTTACCTATTATAAAATTGCAAAGGGACAAATTTTAAAATAGTAACTTGTTGCTTGTTCTCCTTATCTCTATATCTATTACACATTTAGATTTTCATCCTTCATATTCAAATAATACTAAGAATCATTGCAACTTGGCGAGTGGTTTTGTCGGACTGGTGTATACAGACGAACAAACAGACACAACAAAAAGTACAGGTTTTGCTTCAATATAAACTATCGATAGTTTGGAAAAGTGTTTTTCAAAATATTTGCAATGTATGGAATCGAACCTATCACAGATCTTTATATGTATAAAAAATAATTATCGTAATATATGTACGTGTATAATTCAAAGTTTTTATAGAATTAAATTTAACACGGAGTCAGTTTGTTATAAATATACAATAGCTTGTGAACTGTCAAAGTGATTGAAAAAAAAAACCTTTATTTTTATGGTCACTAGGTCGGCAAACAAGCGTACGGCTCACCTGATGGTAAGCGATTACCGTAGCTTATAGACGCCTGCAACACCAGAAGCATCGCAAGCGCGTTGCCGACCCAATCCCCAATCCCCCCAGGAGCTCTGGTCACCTTACTCACCAACAGGAACACAATACTGCTTGAAAACAGTATTATTTAGCTGTGATCTTCTAAGGTCGAGGTACTAACCCAGTCGGGCTGCTCCATATTTTAAGCAGGAAATTCCTGCTGTGCCCTACCTCAAACCTAATAAATAAGTTAAGAATAAAGGAAAGGTGATGAGTTCTAGAGATAGCAACTATATGGCTAGCGAAGTGGATAGCCAGGTTTATACAGGGTTCAGAGCGCTGTCTATGTGGATATCTCTAACGGCTTAAATAGAAAAGATACAAAGTGAACGCGTATAAAACAGTTAAAGTTTATTTTCAAATATTTTGATAGGAACGAACCGGAGCTTAGTACAAGTTCAGCTGGTTCTCAAAACACTGCGGTACTGTCGACTATGTGCTCTTCTTATTTTTATACATATTTGAGATAGTGTGAGGATCTAGTAAAAATATAGATCGCATATATTTTTTTCACAATAATTCTATTGACTATGACCAGCCCATTAGCGTAGTTTGTAGTGGCCCTGCTTTCTATTCAGCGGTTCACGGCTTCGATTCCCGCCTGAGCCTGGGTAAAATATTTTTATTTACATATTTACATTTATGCGACAAAGCTAGCTCTGCGGTCACCAACCCGCCAGCGTGGTGACTACGGGCAACACACATGAGTTCACGCTATGTTTTGCGCGAATTTGTGGAGGCCTATGTCTTACAGTGGACTGCGATAGGCTGAAGTGATGCTAATGATGATATGATGATATAAATTATAACTCGGGATATTTATCAAAAAAAGAAGTTAGCTCTAATAGTCGGCTGTTACCTATAACACAAGCATTAACTTACTTACCATAGGAACAGACCGCGTGTGTATGTTATAACAAGATATTTAAATTAATATATTTCTATTGCAAGGTTGGCAATACTGTTTTAAATATAAATGTCTTTAAAAAATTGTGTAAAAACAAAAAAGAAATAATCAAAGTCCTGATACTTTCATATTGGATAGAATTCCTGTATTTTTGATTCAAAAACATTTACATTTATCCCGATATATCAACGGGATCGAAAATTATTGCAGGTGAAATCGCGAGGCGCAGCTAGTCGGTTATATATTACTGAAATTACGCTTTAGCTTGTACTATCCCACTACTGGGCATAGGCCTCTTTCCCCATGTAGGAGGAGAATCAGAGCTTAATCCACCACGCTGCTCCAATGCGGGTTGGCGGATATATTCCCTACTATGAGTAACGATCGCTATTAGGCGTACATGATAGCAACCGGGACTGACAGCTTAACGTGCTCTTCGAGGCACGTTGGGGAGACCCACAAGGACTGCACAAACACCCAGACCACGGCAAACACCTGTATGGCCAATACAAATGTTTGTCATGTGCGGGGATCGAACCCGCAACCGCCAGCGCAACAGGCACAATCCATGACTTTGATCGTTGCGCCAACGCGGCGTCAACGGAATACTGAAATATTAATTTTAAATGGTTATGCTAAACATAATTATTTTGTGTACTCATTGTTATTTGTGAATCTAATTTATATTTATCAAATGCGTTAATTTCAAGTTTATAATGAAATGTGATTAAATTATGATTAATTTATGAACTAGCGGCAGTAAATACTTTGTACAAACTATTTATTGTAGGTGATTAAATAGTGAACTAAAGAGGTATAATATATGTCGCAGACATCTATAATCCACGGTAGCCGCTTACCATCAGGTGGACCGACACTTGTTTGTCGACCTAGTCGTATAAAAAAGTTGTTTTTTAATTTTCGTATTGTTTTTCACTACTGCGGGACTTCCTACGACTTGTATTTTGGAAGTCCCTAAGGACTTTTCCTAAGAAGATTTACTCTAGCTAGAAAAATATCTACATGCAATTAAAGGATGAACTCCCTTTTGAAAAGACAGGATTCTATAGAATTGACTGCAGATGTGGTAGCTCTTATATCGGAGACACTAAGATATTCAAATATCAATGGGTCCAAGAGCACATAGCTGCGGTTAAGAAATGGGACATCAATAAGACGGAGATTATTGAGCACTTACTACAAGCAGACACAAATCACTGGATCGCGCTCCACGGCCCGAAAATACTTGCAGTTGAGTGCCATTTCGTACCACGTCTCATCAGAAAAGCGATTGAGATCCAGAAGTATCCCAATTTCAACGGGATAGTGAAATCTAGTGATTGAGTTATGTAAAAAGGGCTTACGTGTTCCTGTAAATTGTTGCCGTAAACACTCTGTCAGTGTAGAGTACAAGCATCTTAACGATAAACGAAAAAGGAAAAGGGTAGATCGCTATGGCTTACCTGTATAAGTGTTTGCAGGCAAACGAAGAAAAACTGGCTTCAATTATATCGCGACAAGTAATACAACGTAAGTAGACGAAAAAATATTCAAGTAAATACGCATTATCAAAGATTACTCCAAAAGTTGTAATCAGATCTTGATTAAATTTAAATTTGCCCACATGATAAACATCGTCTTTCGATTAAAAATCATTAAAATCGGTACACCCAGTAAAAAGTTATGCGGATTTTCGAGAGTTTCCCTCGATTTCTCTGGAATCCCATCATCAGATCCTGGTTTCCTTATTATGGTACCAAACTAGGGATATCTACTTTCCAACAAAAAAAGAATTGTTAAAATCGCTTCATAAACGAGGGAGTTATCCCTGAACATACATAAAAATATATATATACGCTCGAATTCAGTAACCTCCTCCTTTTTTTGAAGTCGGTTAAAAATAGCATCTAACTGGCAGCTTTCTTCAGTCATTCGTGTCTATGGCGCCTGCAACAATCATTCGTCATTATCATTTCAGCCTATTGCAGTCCACTGCTGGACAAAGGCCTTCACAAGTTCGCGCCAAAAATGGCGTGAACTCATGTGCCTGCAACAAAGCAAAAGAGTTCCAAAAAGCAAGTTCCAAAGAGCAAAGAGTTCCAAAATAAAATCGCAGAAGTCCCGTAGGATAAAAAGTTTTTGTAGTGACCGTGTAAGATTAAAAACTTATAGAAAAAAATTCAACCTCAAACTTCTCGTGCAGATAAATAAAAAAGTTACAAGCACAACATTTAAAGTGTTAAAAAATAAGTAAGCAAAAGAAATTAAATTTTATTAATGCGTATGACTAATATGTGTTTAGATTCTGTGCATCAAAAAATAAGACCGCTAATGGGAGATGCAAGTGCAGGTCTAATTCGTCACTTCGATTGGCGCTAAGTTTTCGCGCCGCGGGGAGGGTCCACGCAGGCGCCATTTCCCGCCATTTTCTCAGATTAGGGATGCCATGTTTAAATAATTCTCTACGATTTCGAGAGATTTATATATAAAATTAGTTTTTTATTAAACCTCTTATTCTTTATATTTTTACTTGTATTTAGTTAAAATTATTTATAGCTTTATATATATATGTTATTTTTATGTGTACAGATGTGTATGTCTACCGTAAAAACTCAATAAAATAATTTAAAATGAACCAGAAAAATTATTCGTAAGTAACAATTTAATGATATACTCTAAAACAAAATTATGATACAAATTTTAAACAAAGTTAAACAAAAAAGAAATATTCAGCGTTTTAAAGCAATTGAAAATTACATTTACAATTTGTTAGTAATTATTGAAATATGTTTAAATTATGTAATTTAGGAGAATAAAATTAGCTTTTGTTATATTAGCGAGAGTGTTTTCTTTTCCGGGGTACAGCTTAATGAAGGATGGTATCCCAGTCATCCCGACCGGTCAGTACTTCCCGCGCTACCGTTACGAGCGC
The DNA here is from genome assembly GCF_905220565.1 of Melitaea cinxia. Lineage (NCBI taxonomy): Eukaryota > Metazoa > Arthropoda > Insecta > Lepidoptera > Nymphalidae > Melitaea > Melitaea cinxia. Next base: position 1,239,694 of record NC_059416.1, read on the forward strand.
ACGACGCTCTCTCATCTCAACCGGTATCGTATGACAGAAAATATAATAAAAATATAACAAAATGTGCTCCCCAGTGCCCTCTTTTGTGTTGTTTCGGTGTATCAATGTGTTCGATGTGCTTTACAACCGCTGAAAAAGATACGTAAGTAAACATTCAAGATTTTTAGATAAATTTACAGAATAGACGTTTGTTTTCTCTGGCACCTAGAGAATAGTGGAGGCATTTTTCGGCTATTCGATACGGGCTTATGTATTTTTTTAAGTATAAAACCTCTTTTTATTAACACAAAAAACAAACCTTTTTAAAATTAAATTATTTTTAAAAATGGAATATGTTTTGGAATTATTAACCTACGTTTTCGCTAATGATGCGACGAATATTAACGTGACAAAAGCTTTGAAACAAAAGTGACGTATCTTATTATAGAAGACATGTATTATTCATTACATATGTCATTTTAAAATTAGATCTGCTCGAATATTTGAATGTGTTTTGAAGTTCTACAATTTGAATGTGTATAATTTGTATTGTCAACATATTGACATACGTTTGTGTTTTGTTTCAATCGACGAGTTACGTGACATTTTATGTTTTTCTAATTTCGTAGTTAATCATAAAATTACATGGACAGTTAATTTATAATTTGAATTGTATCATAAAAAGATATAAAGGTAATTTTCAATGTAAAATAATAAAAATAAAATTTATTTAAAGGAATCAGTGAAATAGTTTTAAACATAGGTTCCGTTTTGTGAAATCATATTTCCTTCTTTGATAAATATATAAACATTCATTTTGTAGCTTTCGAGTTATTTCAAGTAGGATGCTGGATTTTTAATTAAGATAGTTAACCTAAAACACGCGATACCGTTAATTCTATTAATTAGATGATATTAAAATTTTTTTTTTCCGGAACAATTCTTATATATATATATATATATATATACACTTTGAAGCGAGAAAGTTATATGTAATAAATCTTTTAATTTATTTAATATTAATATTTTTTTTACTACATATGTAGTTATTGTTAAATATTTTGAGACATAGAATTCACATAAATTAACTATCTATATATCCAATTACTAGTATAGTAAGAATAATAAGTATAGGAATAATTATGACTTTTCATGCTTTCACTATACTAATATATTACTAATATATAAATACTATATATTAATACGTGTAGTGTTGTACCCCTTTTTACGAAAATTGTGCGGACGGAAGAGTATGAAATATCGCACAAATATAATTTTTATAGAGAAGAAGCGTAGAGTACTGATATTTTTTTATTATGGATAAAAAATACATTAAATTAATAAAAAAAAATATAACGCACTTTACTATGTATTTAACACACACACGCATATATCTTTTGTTTAATGTTCAAAGTTATAATTCAAATTAATTATTGTCGAATTTCGACCAATCTAGTATTTTTAAATGCACAAATTAACAAATAAATTTATCATAAAGTTTTAAACTATATAAATATGTTACGTACCATATAATTATATAACATAATACGTTCATTATATATTACATAAAAATGTTCCCTTAAAATATTAATTTCGCCGTAAGACCGTTTATTTTTCCTTGATAAAATATGATCTGTCTAGCGCAGTGGTAGTAAATCAGTCTTCTTGTAAGTCGTTTCAATTTTCGTTAAACATATATATATTATTGATTTTACGTGTTTATTTTCGTAAAGAAGTTATTGTTTTTATTTAAAACATAAAAAAAAACTAAATATATTTTAAGTCACAAAGACTAAAAACAACGATTAAAACAATCAAGAAAAATTAGTACAATAAAAACCGTTCGGGTATTATATTACATTGTATTAAATATATGAAGAAGAATAATTATGAAGAAGCGTAAGAAATACGCAAATCTGAAATGAAAAATTAAAAAAGGAAATCAAATTAAATTTAATAAAAATTAAACGTAACTTGCCAATAATTGCTGTTGCAATATTTATTTCAAATTCTGGTATATGGACTTACAAATGTATGATAATGATCATAAAATTTCGAAAAATTGATTTTTATTTGGTTTAATGGGATTTAATACTGCCAAAGGAGCGTAAATGATTTTGCTAATGTAACCTAAAGTGGAGAATAAACGAAGGAGAATGAATACTGTCGAGTTTTACTTTTATACTATATAACGAGGTCGGCAAACAAGCGTATGGTTCACCTGATGAAAAGCGATTACCGTAGCTTATAAAGTCCTGCAACACCAGAAGCATCGCAAGCGCGTTGCCGACCCCAGGAGATCTGGTCACCTTACTCACCAACAGTAACACAACACTGCTGGAAAACAGTATTATTTAGCTGTGATCTTCTTTGAGATCATGTTGTTACATTCGTTTGGTGATAAGATATTAGAAAATTGCTGTGAAAAGCTATCTAAGATATTGAATTTTTCGTATACCTACGACAAATCTATTTGTAGTATTCCTTACAATTGTCGACGTTGTTTCTTTAATTACATCGCTATTTCCATCTAAATATGTAAATGAAATTTTATATCATCAATACATATCATAAAAATGTAATGGATCCCTGTCTGTACATAGAAGATATATGAGAAAAAATATTATTGGGATCTTTATCAACGCAAACAGCACCCGAAACAATGATTATTAGAATTTTTGTCTGTTTGTCTGTGCGTTTGTGCACGCTAATCTCAGAAATGGCTTATTGGATTTAGATGTAGTTTTCACTAATATGTTGTGGTAAGCTTCGATTAATATTTAGTATTTTTTTCATATCAGTTGGTTCATAAGTAAAAAATTTATGCCAAATTAAACAATCACGTTGAACATGTAAATAGTCAAAACGCGGATGAAGTCGTGGACGCAGCTAGTTATATATTATATGAATAAAGTTTTTAATAATTAAGGTCTACACTCGAAATAACTTTAGTTAATTTAAGAGTTTTTAGTATGACTTTTAATTGACGGGGGCTAGAACGAAGAGCTTTGAACGAAGGAAGGCTTTGGAAAATTCCGCTGATAGTCGGAAATTTGGACGGTACGTTTTGTATGAAAAATCTCGATATTTGACGTTTGTTTGGTACACTATATTGTAAGAAGTTTTACGTCTATGTAGGTATTTGGTGGCATATCTTGGCACGTTTATATATCTTGTGTCAACGTTTCGAATAATTTACACCAACCAGTCCTCCCGTGACCGTGGTTGCTGTAAAGTATCCAAAACGTTGGGTATATAAAAAATATAATAAACCGCGATAAAATCCTAAAAAGTTGTTTCGTTTTTAGACATTCAATAAAATTATTCTCATGGTGAAATGAAATTAAAATGTTTACTCGGAAGCTTTAAAACACCCTCAAAACGTAATAGGGAATTCAATTAAACTTGTACAACATCTGTCACAAGAAGAAAGTTCATACATAATTTTTTTGATACAATTTATGAAACTAAGTTGACAGCGCGTCGCGAATAAAATTAAAAACTTAAATGTTTTGCTCAGTTTTTTCATCTACAAGATTTATATTTACGAAGTTCTGTGTTTCAGTTTCAAATATCGGTTTTTGTGACGCTTTCGTTTATCTCAGCAAAAAATCGGTATTCAGATTTCGTCGGAAATAATTCTTTTGGTCATCTCTCGATCTGTGACTATGTGGAGCGTCTGCTGGAATCGATGTGTTTTGCAATCTCTTAAATATGATTTGTCGAATCTTCCTTTATTATCTTTGTTAGTATGGTCTTTTAATACTGGATTCTTTATTTTTAATTAATTTATTGGACTACCAACTTAATATACAGTTTATTTAATATTGAAATACACAGGCTGAAGACAGACAGCAGCGTCTTCGGTGCGACAAAGCCAGCCCTCACGAGAGGTCACCAACCCGCCTGTCCAGCGTGGTGACTATGGGCAACGCACATGAGTTTACGTCATTTTTGGCACGAACTTGTATATCGAGCAGTCGACTGCAATAGGCTGAAATGATGATGATGATATTTAATATAAATTTGGAGATAATAATACAAAATTTTTTAATTATTATCTTTAATATTATATTATCCTTAATAACTAAACTTTTTGTATTTTTAAATAAATTAATTTCATTCTTTCAATAGAAAATATAAAAGCGTATGTCTATTTGGTACAATGTTGTCAGGATGTGGAAACTTGTCAGGATGCCAGCACTCCACTGCACTATTGAGTGGTAAGCTAACAAGAGTTACATTACTAGAGTCGGATGAGAGATTTACTAGAGTCACATGTTTAAGAGTAAAGTTCTAAAAGGGATAATGATTACAGCGGCTGTTAATTATATTGTTATTTAACAATTATAAACGGACGCAATAGTACGCGAGGTGGGTAGACCCCGGTTCACATTCTATTTAAACTAATAGAGGCCCATATGAATGTTGAAATATTAAAATATAAACTTTTGTATTAGACGTAAAAATAAAGACTGTGGCAAGTTTCGCTTAGTTTTAATAACCAAGTTATTTAATTTGGTTCAAGATTACGTAAATGAAAAAGTGATATTTGTGGATTTAGTAACACTGTCTTTCATTGAAACATGACTAAATTTATAATGGTTGGGTTACTACATTTTTTTAACTGAGGTAATGCACAGCAGGAGCAGCCCGATTGGGGAAGTACCTCGACCTTACAGAAGACCACAGCTAAACAATACTAATTTCAAGCAGTGTTGTGTTCCTGTGGTGAGTAAGGAGATCAGAGTTCCTGGGGGAGATTAGGGGTACGATTGACAACGCGTTAGCGATGTTTCTGCTGTTGCAAGTCTATAAGCTACGGTAATCGCTAATAATCAAGTGTGCCGTACGCTTGTTTGCCGATCTAATGTATAAAAAAAGAGCAACTGTTGAGTTTTCTATCGGTTCTTCTCAACTAAATCTACATTCTGGATCGGTTGTCACTTTGCAGGACGATAAAATTAAAGCCTAATTTTATAAGATAACTAGCTGACTCCGCAAACGTTGTTTTGCCATGTATTTTATTAACCTTCTCACCCTCCCCCCTTATAACTTAGGGGAATGAAAAATAGATATTGTTCAATTTTCAGACCTACCCGATATTTACACAAAATTTCATGAGAATCGGTCAAGCCGTTTCGGAGGAGTTTAACTACAAACACCGCGACACGAGAATTTTATATATTAGATAAGGATGTATCTAAAAACATCGTCGAAGTAGCGTTGAAACTAGTTAATACGGAAACAATAGGAGTTCATTATCGAATGATGAACCCTCCGGTACCTTTTTTAGGAAATACATCGCAGTAATCATTTGGTTCATTTGAGCGTGTAGTCGGACCCGTAAATAATTTGATCATACTGGCGTCGTGGTGGACGAAGACGACGATACGATACGATTCAGCCTGTAACATCCCACTGCTGGGCAAAGGTCACTTTATCTATCTAGGGGAAAGATCGCCACGCTACTTCACTGTGGGTGGGAGGATATATTCGCTGCTACGACTAACGCGACGTTGGCCCAACGATCACAGCACTGGTTTGTGGTTATTGCACTGGTGGTAGCGGGTTCGATCCTAACACATGACAAACATTTGTATTGCCTAGGTGTTTGTGCAGTCCTTGTCCTTGCCGTCGGTCCCTGTTGTTATCATGTACACCTGATAGCGATCGTTCGATTCCCCGATATTTTTATTACCAAATTAAAAAAAAAATATGGCGGCTATAACTTCGCCAGGTCAACTATAAAATATCAGAGTGTCTCTTTCACGAATGTGTAATGAACGTGAGTAAAATCGCTAGTACTGTCTAGTATCGGACAAAATTGAACAACACATTACCCCTGGATGTGCTCGTCTCAATTGATGCTTAAGGATTAAGTATGTAATTTTAGTAATGTAGAGATCTCAAATGATCCTGTTAGTTCGCATTGAATGTATCAAGTACATGATTGCATTACAAAGAGACGGAAACGCGTGGTGCGTTATGATATTTTAATTCTATTTTAGGGTCATAAACCCTCGAACGTCTATTTAAACTTGAACACACAGAAGACTAAATTACATTTTGACATTAGAGTTTTATTCGAATTCATAAAAAAAAATCCACATTTTAAAATATTAAATTTTGTACGGAAATCTAATTTCGTAAGCAGGATAGTTGCCAATATCTCTAATAGACCAGATTTATAAAAAATAATAATCTAATAAATAATATCTACGTACAGTAATATTGCACGGACGGAGGAGTATGAAATTTCGCATACTTCTGCACTGCTTCTCTAACGGCCGAACCCAATATTCAATCTATCTCTGGTTATGTCCTACTAGAGACAGAAATATCTATCTATCATTCATTTTACTGACCCAATAAACTTGTCGACGATAGGCAATCTTATCCTTCAAAGCTGTCTATCGACGAGAGGGAGGATAGCTTACTAGAGATAACAATTCGTATGAAAATGACAGTGTAAGCGTCCCAATAATAATAGAGTTCTATCTGTCAGTAACGTTGGTTATCTTTAATAACAACAATATCCGATCTATAGTTTTCGGGGGATAACTAAGATTTATTAATTGAAAAAGTATTTTCTTTGTTTAAAATAAAATTAATTTCGAGTGAAAAATAATGGCAGACTCAAGTTCAAGTAGCAGTTCAAGTGATATTGCACTTTTGCAACAATTAATTGAATAAAAATAATAAGTTTCTTGTGAAATAATACTTACTTTACTCATCTTGTGAATAAAACAAACAATTTGGTGAATGATTGTACCTATAATTTGCAATGATTTGTATAATTTGAATTTTGATTTGTAAAAAAATTATACAAATTTAAACGAAACGACGATTCAATAAAACCTAATGGCGTCGTAGCGTCTTTTCGTGTCGTCTTAAAATGTTCCGTTACTAGATTTACCATGGATTCCATATTAAAATAATATCATTTATTATAAATTAAAAAGTCTGTGTAAAAATTAATTTGTCCATATTTTTATAAAGTAATCTTACTTTAATATGAATAAAATTTGTAAGACAAATTTAAATACTACAAAACATCTGTGTAACAACTGAGGCCGTCTGTGACGCTGTGTATACTGGAATGTAAGGAAGAGCTTAGGTAGCCGGTCTATCTACAGCTAACTGGAGATATTAGTCCCCTATGCGAATTATTGGGACAACTACAAAGGATAGATAGTTAGTTATTAGCAGTCGATGATAACTACCTATCTCTATCTTTAGATTGAATATTGGGTTCGGCCGTAAAAGTATAGAGAAGCAGTGCAGAATGCTAATATTTTTTTAAATTATTCATAAAAAATAAATTTACTCGTAATCAATAAAAATATGTAAGGTACACACACTACCCTGTTTTTGACACACACAGGCATAATTATTATACAGTTGTCGATTGTCAAAGACTGCAGTCAAATTGAAATTTTTTTTTAAAAATGTTCTTTATTTTCATAATTAATTTTTTGGTTTTCTTTAATTTAAATTTTTAATTATGGTCGCTATACGCTCGTTATACGCTTAGGTTAAGATGTTTGCCTCCCTTTTTAGAAATAACCTCACAATTACTCCACATAAATTATATGTCATTTTATAGATAATTGCTTGCTCTACCGACATTCATAACTAAAAAAAATTATTATTGCTTTTGTTTATGTAAATTAATTAATTAAGTATTAAAATTATGACGGCTTAAATTTTGAAACAACGTCAACATGGTTGAGGGTCGGTAATTTTTTTTCCTATTTAGTGCGAAGTTTTCGCACGCATTTTCGTATTGCTAGTATTATATAATTCCATAATACTATTCAGTAAAAACAAATGAATCCTATCTTGCATCTCCTAAGATAGCGTCTTCTTAACTTACCCAAAGATAAAATTAAATAAAACTCATTAAATAAGTCGGGATTGTTTTATCGGGAACTACTTCCGCAATTAGTAATTTATACTTGTTTACCGTTTCTATGTTTATGTTACAAACAGGAATAATTTATTTCAGGTTCCAAACTTATATCATGAAAATATATGATTTGTTATTCAGAATAATGTTTAAAAACATATATTTTAGTTTATTAATCATAATGCTTTTTGCAATTTTTTTACATCATACATCTTTTCCCTAAAAGCTGCCAACGCACTCATTTTATGTTGCAGATCTGCATATTATGTGTGTGACGACATTTTTTTTTTTTTTTTTTTTGATATCGCAGGGTAACCCATTTACGGGTGATATCCAGGATGCCCGGGTAGGCATTCCTAGACCATATGTCGGCTTAGCACTTGGGGGTGCACTACCGACCAAAACCCCTGCGGGAGCCTTCAGCCGCTTTAATTGGAGGGTCCCGGAACTGCAGGCAACAGGATCCCTCCAGCGACAGGCTGGCCTCGGCGAAAAGACCAGACTTCTCCTCCATGGGACTGTCCGGCTCACCTCTGAACAATTCCGACGACGCCATGTCTAGCAGGACCGGGTTCCCATCCCGGCCCGACATGGGCACAGGGGCGTTACTGGAGACGCATTAAGTAGCGCCTCCTACGCACCCCCGTTCGTCGCCTGCGGACGGAGGCCTCGTCGGCGGCCCCCTCTCTCATCCGCTCGTCGTTCTCCTTCTGGGACATTACTGTCTCGCAGAAGGAGACCATCGCCTTCCAGGACTCGTCGTCACCGAGCATCGCGGTGATAACGCTCGGCAGTGACAAGTCCCCTCCGAGGACTGTCGTCAGATCGCGACGTAGCGCCGCCCATCTCGGGCACACCTCAAGGGTGTGCTGGGCAGAGTCCACCGCCGCGCCGCAATCGTGACATTCAGTCGTCGGCTCCCTTTGGGCCGTCCGACACAAGTATTCACCAAAGCAGCCGTGCCCGGTGAGAACCTGCGTCAGACGGAAGGTGAGGGGTTTGCGCTTACGGCGCATCCACCGCTCAAGGACCGGGTGCAAGGCAGCCGTTACGCGTGTGCCATACGCTGGGCTGCTCCACCAGGTCCTCCCCCCACCTCCGCATTAATGCTTCTTGCCCCATCCGGCGCACCCGTAGGATCCCGTCCAACGTGAGGTTCTCACCGAGAGCCCTCCTACCCGAGACGTATGAGTAGGTCTCGGCAAGGACCTCCGCCACGAGCTCCCACGGGGGGTCGCCAGCTAGAGCAGTAGCTGCAGCCCACGATACCGTACGATACCCCCGAATCACCCTCACCGCGATGATCTTCTGCGCCGACCGCAGTGCGGCCTTATTCTTCGCAGTGAGGCGATCCGCCCAAACCGGGGCACCGTACGTCGCCATACTCCGGCAGACTCCGGAATATAGCTGCCTGCAGGCGGCGCTGGGTCCTCCGAGGTTCGGGAGGAGTCTGCCCAGTGCACTCGCCACCTTCACGACCTTCGGTCCCACCATAGCGAAGTGTGGACCGAAGGTCCACCCTCCGTCAAGGATGAGCCCCAAATATTTCATTTGGGAGCTCATCCTGACCCTCCCCTCTCCGATCTGCAGGGTAGCCCCCGGTGGGGGTCCCTTGCGTCCGGTCCCGCGAAAGAGGAGGGCTTCGGTCTTTTCAATTCTGACACGAAGCCCCAAACTCTTTATGCGGCTGATCACGAGGTCGAGTCCGACCTCAGCCAGCCGCGCCGCCTCCTTATAGTCTCGTCCCCGGGAGTAAACGAGAGTGTCATCCGCGTAGCAAATGACACCCATCCCGGGGAGGAGACGGCCTCGCAGGACCCAGTCGTATCCGATGTCCCACAGGATCGGGCCCAGCACCGATCCCTGTGGGACACCGCAGCCGACCCGCCGCCACTCCACGGACCCCGACCGATTTTCGAGGCCTACTTTGCGATCGGAGAGGTACGCCTCCAGCAGCCTCCCTAGATACGGGGGTACTCCGAAGAATTTGAGTGCCTCCCGAATCACTGCATGCGGGAGGCTGTTGAAGGCGTTCGCGATGTCCAACGACACCGCGAGCACCACCTCCCTCTTGTGTTCCGCTTCACCCGTCACCGCCCGTAGGCGTTTGAGGGCGTCGATGGTCGACCGGCGCGCTCGAAACCCGAATTGGGATTCCGAGAGTCCGGGTCCCGAGCCCTCCTCCAGGTGCTGAACGAGCCGGGAAGCCACTATTCTCTCCAAGAGTTTCCCAGCTTCGTTCAACAACACTACCGGTCGCACCGACGAAGCCGAGTCCGGGGTCCGCCCTGCCTTAGGAAGTAGGCAAAGCCGACCCTCCTTCCAGGCCCTCGGGAACTGGCCCGACCGCAGGCAGCGGTCAAACAGTTCCCGGAGGCTATCGCCGAGGTGCCCGAGAGCGATCCCAAGTACTCTCCCGTGCACCCCGTCTGGACCCGGCGCCCTCTTCTTACTCTGAAGGCGGGACAGAGCTGCCTCCATTTCAGCCTCTGTGACGGGTGGCGGAACACTCTCCTCCTCGTCCGGCGTCTGCCGAGCCATCCTGGGGGGCATGAAACCCTCGGGTTCGTCGGGAAAGAGTTCCCCGACGAACCTTCCCAGTTGCTCCGGCTGGAGCGTTTCGCTGATGGGGGCCGACTGGGCGCGGAGCTTGTTCCGCGCCCAATTATACGGTCGGCCCCAGGGGTCTCTCTCTAGACCCCCAACTAACTCCAGCCAGGCCTCCTCCTTGGCTCGGCATATGGCCTGCTGCAGGATCTTCTTTTTCTCCACGTAGATCCTGCGCAGCCTGTCGTCCCTGTCCACATCCTGGGGGCGTCTCCGCCTGCTCCGAGTATATTGCCTCCTGGCCCCGTTGCAGGCGGCCCGGAGACCGGCTATCTCAGCCGACCACCAGTAGAGCGCCCGCCGTTGGGGTAGACGCTTCGCGCGCGGCATGGCCGCTCTGCAGACAGCGGTAAATGTGGTGTGACGACATTAGTCATTTAACATCAGTTAATAAGTGTCTGCTTGTTTGCCTCATCCATTATTACTTAATTATTAGGCACACAGCGTATATAATGTAATGGTCAAAAATACGTGTTTACCAGAAATGAATTCAAATCCAAGCAAACACCATTGTGCACTAAGGTGGCGTTCATAAAATACGTGAGATGTTTAAGGGGGGAAGGGGGTCGAGTCAAATCTCATCTAATCTTACGTAGGAGTGAGGGGGGTGGCTCAGCAAATATCACGCAATTTTTTTTTTCCTGATTGAAACAAAAAAAATATACTATTTTAATCCATTTAATCCAGATTGTACATGCTTAAGATTTAATCTTAAGCGTAATCGTAATACGATTAAGATCATTCACTAATTCGTTCGAAAGAAAATAATTTCATTCATACTTCGACGTTATACATCTACTGACTGTCAAACCACCATATTTGTTTTTGTTTGTCAAAGCACGAAGCAATATTTTTTTTCTTTTTACAATAACAATCCAACGCGTTTACGTAAGAAACCCACATTTTGAAAAATCTCACGTGAGATTGGGGGATGGGGGAGGGGTTGAATAAAATCTCACAACATCTCACCAGGGGGAGGGATAGAAAATTTAAAAAAAACGCCTCACGTAATTTATGGATGCCCCCTAAGTGTTTTGTCGCGTTGCCGACCCTACCTCTAATTCTACCCAGTAGCTCTGATCACCTTACTACAGGAATACAACACTGCTTGAAAGCTGTATAATTTGGATGTGATCTTGTTTAAGGTCGAAGTACTTCCTCCGTTGAGTTTCTTCAGATTTTGAGCAGGATATGTCCTAATGTGAAACCTCAATTAAGTATACAGTTTTAGACCTTTCCACTACTAGGTTTTTTTCCTGTCGATTGTGAATAGAGATAGATCTTTTAGACCAAATGTGGGTTATTAACATACAACAGTGTAAGCCCTAATGTGGTACCCGTGATATTTTCTGTTAAGATCATAGATACTACATCCATTGGACCTAGATAGGTATTAGACTTTATCTAAATTAGGATCTACACATACTAGCCATATCTTAATCGGCATCTAAATTAGAAAGACTTATATAAATGCTCCAAATCAGCTTGAATATGTGTGCGTCAAACTTATATCTATGCATTAATTTCTTTTGATTGATAAGTAGTAAAGTCAAGTCATTTTAATACATGAACGTAGAAAAATAAACAAAATTAAAAATACTTTTTTTATCAAAAAAAAAAAAAAAAAAATCGTCATAAAAATAAAAATAAACCTTGTGAAGAAAATCGGTTGTTTTTAAAGAAAAATCTAGTATATGTATACCTATCAAAACCCTGTAAAATAACTTGGTAGATGATGATGATGATGCTCTAACGGATGATGCTACGTTTTAAATAGAAAATAAGACATTTCAAAAAATCGAATGTTAGTAATGACAGATGTTACGAAATTAAGTAAAGTTATCGAAGCGAACAAATCCATTTAATATGAAAACCAAGTGTTTATCTCAATTACGATCCGTTCACTTGGCACGAGAACGTTAAAATATTTAAATTATGTAAAAATATCCTAAAGGACGATTCAGTGCTTGACTTTGAAGGGACAGACGGACGCTGGATACATAAATATCTCTTTTTACGACCTGCTCCCGTGACATTTTAAATTATTATTAAAATTACAAGTGCTGAAGTTTGAAAGTATTTTTTATTTGTTATTAGTACTTATAATCTAAGAATAGGCTTATTCAATAAAAAAAGTACAATCAAATAGTCGTTCTTTTTCTGAAGTCATAGATGAAGAAATAGATGGGATCTAAGTTATTTTATGTTGCTAAGCGCATAACTCGCGAATCTCTCGAGCAATTCGGCTAATTTATTTTTTTATATGTTCCTTAAGGTTCATAGAAGGTTTTAATATTAAAAAAACCAAGACGTTTTTTAAAGATAATATTAACTTTTGACAGGAAGAAGTCTGTCCGGGCAGCTAGTAAATAATAAATACGTAAAAATCAATCACAAAGAATATAAAATAATTGAGGTATAAAGCAGAAAAAACAATTGCTTCACTTTTGAACAATTTTGGATTGGGAAAGGTCCTCGACCTTAAAGAAGATGACAGCTAAATAATACTACTATAGTGTAGGCTGTGATCATGTGGGGAAAGATAGTGCTAGGGCCAGAAAAACACTTGAAATGTTCCCAGTGATGCTGGTGTTTACTTCGGAATCCGCATACCATCAGGTGGTTGCACGCTTGTTTACCAGTTTTGTGATATATTAATAAAAAAAACATAAATTTAATTGGGTGTAGACCAAATGTGATTTTACCCTTTTTGTAGTGTGTTGTGTATCAGCACTTATAAATATAATAAAAATAATAAATAAAACATAACTTCTCTTCGTTACAAGTTGGATAAAAAATGAAAACGATCTGGATAAATAAGTCTTTCATACTTTCACGTATGATTGTTATTTGTTTGTTCGAGAAACAAATGAAAACAATATTGTTTTATTGTTTATTTAGTGAAGTTCCTTACAATTATTTGTAGAATTGTTATTCATTATAAAATTAATGAAATTTTGTCGATAAATTGTAATGTTATGATTGCCATAACTGTATAATTGTGATGATAATGACCAGTCAGTAGGCACAGTTTGCAGCACCCCTATTTCTACTCCAAAGATCGCGGGTTCCATTGATTGAAAACCATATATTTATATAATTATGCATTTGTTGAAAAATAAGTCTAAAATTTATGTATTCCAACTGTTACCCAAAATACAGGTATTAAATTACCTATTTTTAACACAGAAGACTACGCGATGTTAAACATATTATCTTTAATTTTAAAAGGTGTTACAAATTTATCTTCGATATGATATTTAATGTAATTGTTAAGTGTAACACTCAGGTGTAGCCAGGTCAATAACAATGGATGGGCTGTCAGTAATAATAAAAAATCTTGTCCACCAACCGTTCATTTTCAAGGGATGCAGATTTTATATATCACCAAATTGTGAAAGACGTATATAAATTATAATTTTAGCGCGACGTAACATACAGATAGCGCCATCTATCAATGAATCGTAGAACTCAAAATTATTGTGGTTCTAAGTTTGTACGTTTAGTAACAATTAAAAGCATGAGGTAGATATAACGTTATTTGTACTTCCATATACAGGGAAATGGGCGAACATTGTATATTATGTACCTAACACTTGTAATCAACAAGCTTAGTTCAACAGTATCGCAATGGTGAAATAATTAAAAGAATATTGATTTTATTGTATAGTACCTGATTATAAATAAATAAATAATGCATATTTCTTGATTATTTTAAAAACGAGAGTAACGAATTAAGGAAAAAAAGATAATTCTGAATGCTCGCGTCAACCTGTAATATCCCAATGCTGGGCATATGTTTCTCTACCCATATAGGAGAAGGATCAGAACTTCTAAATCTGAACGATCTGAATGAGAATTTGAATGATCTGGAAATTTACATGTGTAAAATTTTCAATTTCAGCGTTTTTTTTTCTTTTAAATTAAACTACCCTCAAAAACGACTGAAAAATATTTGACTGTATCACGTCACAAATAAAAAAAGTCCTAATTTTGATTTACTTGCCAGTAATAAAACGAGTTAAGTCCCCAGCATAAAGTTCTGTTTAACTGAAAATACTTAATCCCGGCTTAGAGATCCTTTGGCGAAAACAAGTTTTTACGACCCACCTGTATACCATACGCTCGTAAAAAGGTAATCTGTCCAACGCGCCCTTGTCGAGCAATTGACGGAGATGAATAAAAAAAACCCACCTTCATAACCTTGAGGCCCTACAGATACAGATGTGGTGCGAATTACATTACATCTAAAAAAAAAAAAACATAATTCAAGTGAGGTTTAAAAGCACATTTAAATAGTAATTTAACCAATTACTATAAGAGTGTTTGGTAAATTATTTATGACTATTATAACATTTCTGGTCATAGCTATTCTACGTTTCTAGTAGAATTGTGACTTGTATTTGTAGCTCGTTCTGGAGCTGCATAATTTCTTTCTTAACGTTATAGTCTATTTTTAACCGACTTCAGAAAAAGGAGGAGATTACTCAATTCGACCGTATATATATATACGGGACATATATATGTATATATTTTTTATGTATGTTCGGGGATAACTCCGTCGTTTATGAACAGATTTTGATAATTCTTGTTTCGTTGGAAAGGAGATATCCCTAGTTTGGTACCATGATAAGGAAACCAGGATCTGATGATGCGATCTCAGATAAATCGAGGGAAACTCTCGAAAAGCCGCTTAACTTTTTACTGGGTGTGCCGATTTTGATGATTTTTTATTTAATCGAAAGCCGATGTTTATCATGTGGTCACGTTTAAATTTCATCGAGATCTGATTATAACTTTTGAAGTAATCTTTGGTAATGCTTATTTACTTAACTATTTATTTGACCTACGTTGTATTACTTGTCGATATAATTGAAGTCAGTTTTTCTTCGTTTGCCTACAAACACAATTATCACTATTGTATTCAACTGAAATAAAATAAATATAATTAAAAAAACTTTTATCCCATCATATTATGTCAAAAATATTTTTTCATTATATGCCTTACATTAGCATTACATAACTAATAATAACTTCGCTTCAGCCTGTAACATCCCACTGCTGGTTATAGGGATGTTTCTCCATATAGAAGAAGGATTTGAGCTCAATCCACCACGCTGCTCCACTGCGGGTTATAAGTCCAGGTCATAGTATACATACATGCTACAGTATGTGATGCAGAAGTCAAAAACATAGTTAATGCCAACGTTACCTTTTTTATAATGCCTGTCTCGAGAGTAATAGAAACATTTTCATCATTTACATTACGAGTTCTGTTTATGAAGCGACGGTGTAATTATCTATAATGAGGGAGAAGCAAATTTTATAAGGTTTTGGATATATGAAAGGGAAAATTTCTGTACCAACTTTTGAATGGAGTAAAATTTTAAAAGTTCGAATATTGTTACATTAAAATGTTTTAAAGGTTTTAAAGATCTTTGATACGGACTTATTAAGAAAAATAATAGATAGTTTTGTAATAACAAGCTTTTGTGCTTTTTGTGTTGCTTAAAGAATAAAAAGAGTATAGGAAACTCATAGTAAGATATAATATCTTCAAAACCATATTATTTATTAAAATGGTTATGCGTTACAAAAACTGTGATCGGGCGAGGCGAATGGGAGTTGAAAGGGAGATAAGTTCTTCGTTCATCTAAAGCACACTCGTTTTTTTTTCTATGTTAGCATACGAACTTTTCTGCTCACCCTTGTAAATATAAGGTTTAAAAGTACTTTAATAAGCCTAGTCGAGTACAGAATACTTAAAATTTAAATATATATAAGTTACAGAACTCTAAGTACGTAATAATGCCAAGTAAGCGAACTTTCGATACAAACAAGAAAGTGTTTAATTTACTTCATAATTCTCAAAACTTCGAGTAATTTTAGTAATCTCCAAAATTATGGTTAAATAGGACATTTAATCGTGTTAAGTTAGTTAGGCTTAGGCGTTAGCCAGTCGCACTAATCTCTCTCTGTGTCATTTATAATTGTAATTACGCTTAAACAAAGTAATTTTGCTTAATTTTATTTGTCGTTTGTACAAAACGCGTGAGATAACGTACTTTTGGTGTAGTTATTGTAGGAATCTGTAGCTTTACGGTCCAGAGTTCAAACTTCGCTCGTGATGATTGTTTTTAAAGTTATGCAAATATTTGTCGTTTTTTTTTAATAACATCAAATAAGAATTAATTCCCACTAGGGCTAGTTAACTGTGAAGTGTTATCTATATTAATATTAAAAGAGTTGAAAAATAAATTTTCGTTCATTGTAGGAATTTAGAATAAACAAAGAAACGCTTATAGCATTTTCATGTGTTTTTATCTTGACTTTTACTATCAGAAATCTATAATTTGTGTATAGGACTTATAAAATCGCCAAAAAAATATCCAATAGAACGCCTTCCCAGTAAAAAAACAAATAAAAATTGATATCGTTTTTAAACCATACAGCGAAAAATATAAACACTGAATAAAAAAATCACCAAAGTAATCTAATACAATCGTTATATTTCGACGAACGTTGAAAATACCTACATAAAAAATACGTCCTATATCGCTTAGAGTATTAGACAGGTCATTGATCTCTATCAATATTGCAGTGCTTAAAATGATTCCCGTTAATAAATCAACGAGATACGCAGCTAAGCCGTCGCGATCCCGTAATTTGTTTGACCCCTAACTGGGTCCGTATAAATGGGACGCTCGCAAAAATACCCCCAGAGACAACCTGTGATATTAATTTAGAATTATACGTACAGCTTTTTTTGGTAATTATTACTCTAGCATAATTTCTATAAATTTTTATTTGAAAATATGGTTTTTAGAAATACGTCGATGCATGTAGTACGATTTGTATATTCCCGTTACCTAATACAGGGTTGGTAACTTGTGGATTGTAGTGTAAAACTGTAAAGAGGCGTTTATCTTACGAAAAAATATTTGGTTTTTATCGAAGTAAAACCTCTTTACGCACACTAGGAGTAAGCTGGTCAATGCGTGGACGAGCATTACGAAAAGTGTGATAGGGCGAGGTGAAAGGAAGTTAAGAGAGATATATTAGTGAAGATAGAAAGAGAGAGAGTGAAATTTCGTATATTACTGTAGGAGCTAAAGTTTTACTCCAGTCGTGTTGCCTAAAGCACACATTTTTTTTTTAATATAGACAATTGAATTTTAACCGCAACATCTACACATATAGCTGAGTTAGTACAGAATTGTAAAAATGTTACCCACATAGGAATATCTAATGTACACTCCTTGGTATGCTCAAAATGTTTACAATGCTTTTTAGGAGTGTCACAGGTGAACCGATGGGAGAAAATTGGTAATTTCAATAAATGAATATTTTGTGAATTTGTGTACAATTGTTAAAATTTTACTCATAAATTTATATGATACGTATCGCAATATACGTATATAAATACGATGTTTTTAACTGACTTAAAAAAAACTGATTGTCTGTAAAGTTGGTTTACAGACGATAGTTTAATGTGACAACGACATAACAAAACATCTAGGCTAATCGAGTGGAAGAGAGATAGATGCGGCGCAAGCGTACTAAACTATTTAATGAGCGCAACGGGACAGTAAGCGTAACGCCACAATTAGTCATCCTTTTTAGTGCATGCAGTCGACGTTCATCGATTTTTTAGATGATGTCACGTCAAAAGGAGAAAGTTCCCAGTTCGACTGTATTTATGTGTTTTACTTCATAACTTTTTACTGGATATAGCTATTTTGATAATTCTTGTTTTTATCAAAAGTCGATGCTTGTCATGGGACCCCATGTAAATTTGATCGAAATCTGACGGGTAGCTTTTATATTTTATTTCTAATGAGGCTTACTTGACTATTTTTTCGTCGATCTACGTTGTATTACTCGTCGATGTAATTGAAGTCGGTTTTTTTCGTTTGCGAGCAAACACAATTATTATATCTAAAGCTTTTACAGCGATTATCTTTGAAGTGGGCGAAAAGGTAGGCCGAATTTAGTACTTCAAAAAGTTTTGTATTGTGTTGTGTTTGTAATCGGATATGTAGCCTACGTTTAGCTTTCAGATAACACCGAACCCATGTCAGATGTCTCGACTCGGAGAAAATCTCAAAGTCATACTACGAGAGTTGAAGCAACATCTTTAAGTTGAATTTACGTCTTGATTTTTATTTATTTATAGTTTATTGTACATCTCAACTATATGTTACACATTAATATAGTTTAAGGTAGATACAGAATTACAGCGGGGGTTACTTAGCCATTTCTTCCAGGCAAATCAAGTAAAGGAAGGATAATGTTTAGCTCGAGACAGGGTAGGTAGTTAAAATAAATCTACATACAAATATATACATACAAACCTACCTAACTAACCTACTAGCTATACCCGTGCGAATAATTCGCACTAAGTATAATAATTATCACTATACAAAATTACAAAAAAGTGTTTATACGTGAGTTGGTTTGAAATTAAACAAAAAAATTACCGGCCATCAATCATGTTGACGTTGTTTCAAAAGTAAAGCCGTCTTATATATAATTTTAATAATTAATTTATTCACATAAACAAAAGCAATAATAATTGTTTTAGTTGTTGATGCCGGTAGAGCAAGCAATTATCTATAAAATCATGTATAATTTATGTGGAGTTTTTGTGAGGTTTTTAATTAAAAGGGAGGCGAACATCTTAACCTTAGCGTATTAATATATATGATACTTATACAAAACACAAATATGTATGATGTATATACGTCATACATAACCTTATAATAAACTAATTTAAAAAAATCTAATGTTTGAGTGGAAATTATGAAAATTATAATATTTCTTATGTTGCAAATGTGAAAATTGATTTAAATTAAAAAATTAATAAACTGAAAAGTCTGCATTGAAACTTGGTACATAAATAGCTGTAAATCAATATTATTACATAGGCCACTTTTCATCTCAATATTGCCACGAGATTGGAAATTGCGCTGTTAAAATTAAGAAAATAAATTATTATTGTCCATAAATATTATTTTAAGGAGTACTTCAAGTATAGAGAACGATATAACAAGCTTAGGAAAAAAGCTTGGACGCGCTTTTACACGATTTCAAAACAGGAGGTGGTTTCTCAATTCGACTGTATGTAGTTTAATGTAAGTTCGCGGATAACCTCATCGTTTACCGATTTTAATAATTCTTTTTTTTTTTTGTTGGAAAGAAGATATCCCAAGGGTACCATTATAAGGAAACTAGGATGTGATGATGGCATCCCAGAGAAATCGAGGGGAACCTTCGAGAATCGTAGTGACGACTAACTAGTGCGTTTGTTATTTTTTTTTGTCTACTTACGGTATATACTACCTGTCGATGTAACTGAAGTCGGTTTTTTTCGTTTGCCAGCAAACAAAATTATTTAATTTGTGTTTTAGTTGAAAAAATATTTTCTCCTATAATATTCTCACTTAACAAACGTTTTTAACCAATAAAGATTCTAAATTACAAATTACATAATTATTGTAATTTACATGTATAACCATTTTAATACAAGTATTAGAGTCAATATATAAATTGCTTTTTTATTCAAACGTTAGCACTATTCATCTATTCATGTTAAGTAAATGGGAACAAAACGTAATTGCTTTGAACTATAATAAATATACTCCCATATGAATACATAGCGTACCTTTGTATTTGCATATGTTTTACATACAGACATAGAATTACTTTGCTTATGATATGAATATAAAAGTAATTAGATATAAATCTACCGATGGCGGGATAACCATCTAACCGCTGGCTTTGAAACACACAGGCCGAAGACGGGCAGCAGCGTATTAGGTGCGAAAAAGCCAGCCCTGCGGTAACCAACCCGCCTGCCCAGCGTGGGTATGGGCAACAGACATGAGTTCACGCATTTTTGGCGCGAACTTGTGGAGGCCTGTGTCCAGCAGTGGACTGCAATAGGCTAGAATGATGATGATGAATGATGATAAATCTACTACGTTGTTATCTTGCTGTATTGTGGGTAGCATCAGTCTTTGGTATCAACTTGGATCTCTAAGGTACGGTGGCGGGGGAGACACAACTGAAGCAACATTAACGAATATTTTTAAAAAGACCTTATCTATCTATATATATTATATAGAATATCTGACTTGAGATATCGACTTATTTCTCTTTTCCGGTGGCTACACTACTCTACCAGAAAGTTGTCAATATTTTAACTTATGCTTCAGCCTGTAATATGTATGTCATAGTGCTCGGCATAGGCCTCTTTCCCCATATAGGAGAAGGATCAGAGCTTAATGCACCACGCTACTCCAGTGCGGCTTGGCGGATATGGATATATTCCCCACTATGAGTAACGATTGCTATCAGGTGTACATGATAACAACCTGGCCCGATATTTTAATTTATTTCAAAGAAACTCTGTACAAATCCGATCATTTTATTTCACAAAATGGAACCATTAAAGTCACACGTAAGCCCTGTCACATGTCTCGAGTCCGGGAATCTGAAAATCATACTACGGCGGAATTTAGAATAACGTTTTTCTAATGAAAAATATTACTTACATTACTGAAAGTAAATCTTTTTACGATTTGACAAAATTGTTTTATTTTTGTGTTACCCACACATAAGGGAACTCTAAACATTTTTTAATATCATATCATATCGTTCCATAGTTTAATTGGCTAGAGCACCGACACGGTCAGTTGGAGATGCAGGTTCGATCCCCGCTGGAACGGTCGATTTTTGATATGATATTAAAAAAAGATCTTTTAAAATATCATGAATAATTTTGTATGAATAAATATATGTTATGTTAATTTTAGATTATATATAATGTTAATTTTATCCGTCATACATTTATTCTCATATCTTATATATAAAATTCTCGTGTTAATATGTTAGTTACCATACTCCTCCGAAACGGCTGAACCGATTTTTATGAAATTTTGTGTTCATATCGAGTAGGTTTGAGAATCGGCCAACCTCTATTTTTCATACCCCTAAGTTATAAGGGGGGGGGGAGGATTCAGGGGGTTAATAACATATATGGCAAAAAAACGTTTGCGGGGTCAGTTAGTTATATTATAATACTAAAGAATTTGTTATTATTTATGAGCCCGCTAATCTAAGAAGGCTTTAATTGAAAAATTATTTCGTGTTGGACTTTCCATTTACCAAGGAAGGCTATAGGCTATATATTTAAGGACGTTTTCCTTTAATTATCGCGGTTCAAACCGCGGGTCACAGCTAGAAGAAGATAAATGACATCTTGATCGTAAAATTGTAATTAGAAGACCGAATTTTTTTTCCCACGGGTAAAAGTTTTCAGGAAAATTGCCCTAAAACATTAACGTTTCCTACAGAACTTTGACTGAAATGTATCTAAATACTGACTGCATTTAATAAAGTAACCAAGTTATCTACGGTCGCTGCCGTGGCCAATGCAACAGGCCGCACAACTATGAATATTTGTTTTGCTCTCACTGTTTATTTTACGTACCCTGACATTCCGACGTTCCAACTTAGGCTGTGCGGCCCATTAGTCAAATAGTTTCCGGCTGATTATTTGCCTTCGTATATTCTAGATGGAGCTTTTACTTAAAATTTAGTTTGCAACGTTTCGCTTGTCATTGCGGTCAGCGGCTGATTTGTAGAACATTTGCGCGCAATTTCGTCGAGTCAGCTGCAAGCGTAAATCGTTGACAATAGACAACGCCTGGCATGTTTTATTTAAGTTGTTTATACGATATGATTCAAGATAATATGACAATAATTTGAAATAGTTTTAGTACCTATGTGTTTTTTTATATATACCTATTCTATATAAATATAAATAAATATAAATAAATATCTACACAATACACACACGGTCGTCTGTTCCTAAAGTAAGCAACGTAATGCTTGTGTTATAGGTAACAGCCGACTGGTGTAGTTATATGTTTTTCGATAAACATACTTATAAATAATACATATATAAATATATAAATAATATAGTCCTATTATTTCAAGTATAAAAATATTTATCCTTTTCATACAATTAATTTTACCGTAGCCTATGAACGCATATAACAAGGGACATCACAAGCGAGTTTTCAACTCTAACTCGACCCTCAAACGCAGCGCATTGACAAGCACAAATCTTTCTTTCCAATTTGGTCACAAATCAATATCTCAATATCTGTTTTTATGGTACTCCCCACCGTGCCTCGGAGAGCACGTTGGATTGTCAGTCTCGGTTGCTATCATAAATACCTGATAGCGATCGTTACTCATATTAGGGAATATATCCGTCCACTCGCAGTTGAGCAGCGTCGTGGATTAAGCTCTAATCCTTCTCCTACGCGCAGAAAGAGGCCTATACGCACCAGTGGGATGTTACAGGCTGAATTGTGAACCTACTACCATTATTTCGAAATCCGATGAAGTGCATGAAGTATTGCGCACGTTGATCATCGCAATGATGTTGTGTTTGTGTGTGACAAAATAACGCATCGGAATGTCAAATAGAAATAAAGTGGGATAGCTTAGGACGGCACCTGAGTTTGCATCATATTTGCAATTCATTTTGCCCTAGACTGCGGACCCATTATGGTAATGGTTTTGGCCTAACTGTCAGTTAGCTGACACTTAGTTCTACGCAGACAGGATCTAATAGCGCTGCAAAACCGTTGTTGGTCGGTTTACCTTGTTTAAGTTCCCCTGCTTCGCACAGATGCATTATCTGTATATTATTATACGTGAGCAAAAACTTTGTGCCTTGATAGTTTATATAGAAAAAAAGTGCAGAACGCTATTCTTTTTTTAAAATTATGCATAAAAATATATTTAACCATACTACATGTATTTGACAGATACACGCTTATTATACTCTTTGTTGATTGTCAGTCTGTAGTCAAATTGAAAAATTATAAAAAAAGGTTCTTTATTTTAATTATTTTTTTTGTTTTATTTAATTTCAATTTTTAATTATTATCGAATTTCGACATCTGGACGACCATTAGTATGAGATAAGCATATTACCTTTCACTTCTATTTAAATATACATACGTGTATATTAAATACATATCTTTCATTGAATATTATGTTTAATAAACGTATAGTTTTGAGCATTGTAGTGGATTTAAACTGCTTGATAAACGAGTACTACAAGTGCTTTTGAAACATTTTTGAATAACGTATTTTTTTTTATTTTTACAATTAAATATTTATTTTTTAGTCATGCCTAAAAATATCTTTTCTATTTCGAATTGTTGAACTCAGAAAAAATAATTGCTTATTAATACACAAGTTGGAAAAATTCACTGTGAAAGAGCAAATATTGACCTATCCTTTATGTTGGTACCGCGATAGTCAGCGTATTTCCTTGAAATGCCGGTCGGTAAACACTGAATAAGAGAATATTTTAAATATATTTAATAGATAGCGAAAAACGGCGTTAATTTTTTTTTGGACAGTATTTATTTTATTTTATTTAGCTACAAGTTTATATTTATATAATAGACTATTAATATTAAGACATTTTTTTTCTAAAGATAAGTGACACTATTTACCGGATGAGTGGCTGGCTCTCTTCAAGTAAATAAGGAAATTAATTCTGAGAAGCATCCTTAAAAACAATTTAAATCAAAAGATCCAGATCCACTTAAAGCGCGGAAGCAAAAATAATAATATATATTTTTTTAAATACACTCGGTCACCTGCTCCGAAGGTGGACTGTACTGTATACTGTACCTGCGTTTTGATAGTAACCGGCTGATACAGACTTTTTTTTCATATATGTACATACTCGAATTGAACTTGATTAAATTATTAAATTATGAGGCGGTACAAAGTTCGCCAGGTCAGATAGTTACAAATATATATTTCAGCCATACTCGAAGCAGGAATCGAACTCACAACTTCTTAAGATGAAAAGGTCAGTCAACTCAGATTCAAAGTAATATATCATGCTTAAATTCCACCATTTACAATTAGTGAGCACGATCAAGTCGAGGCAAACGAATAGCGACATTACGTGGCTTACTGACGTTATCCAGGAGTGATGGAAGGCGTTCCGATTACTATCTCCCTTAATAGAATAAAATTTTCATACTTAGGGGCATTACAATATGTCTTTAGCCGGCTTCAAAAACAGAAGGTTAATTCGACGGTATTCTTGTCTGTGTGTTATCTCATATCTTTTTACTTGGTGCACCGCTTTTGATGATTATTTTTGAGAGCTAGCGGTTCTGGTGTTATCCAATTTAAATTTGATTGAAATGTGATAAGTGGGTATTGTTGTTGTCCCTAATGATGTGCATTTGACTTATTATTTTAATACTAATAAAAAATCAAATTATACACATATATAAAAAAAAATTAGTCCTTGTAGGTCTCCCCATCTAGTGCGTGCCTCGGAGAGCACGTTAAGCTGTCAGTCTCTGTTGTTATCATGTACACAATCGGATCGGTAGCAATCGGTAGCAATCGGATAGTAATAAGTATATAATAGTAAGGAATATATCCACCAAGTAAGGAATGCTAACCCGCATTAAAGTAGCGTTGTGGATTAAGCTCTGATCCATCTTCCTTGCAGTTATCTCAATTAACAATCTTTTTAATGGTTATAAAACATTTGGTTCTAAACGAAAAAAGCCGACTTCAATTTACAGCGACAACCATTATAATACAACGTAAGTAGTTGAAAAAGTAGTTAATGAAATAAACATTATATTATATTATATTATAAGGGTCATCTCATATTATTCGTCAGATCTTAGTTCAATTTAAATCAGCCTACATGACCATAACCAGCTTTCGATCATAAAAAGAATCATAAAAATCGGTACATCTTGTAGGTAACACACATAATGAAATCGATCGAATTGAAAACCTCCTCCTTTTTAGAAGTTGGTTTAAAAAAATATTTGAAGTGTCTTAAGATTAGAAAAAGCTGTCGACACTCCACTTTTATTATATAAATACAGATTTGTCTTGACCTTCGTAATATACTCATATCGACATCGATAAATCTTTTCAAATACACGTGTCATGTTCAGGTCATGTCACCGACTTCTTGTATGTATTGACATACGTCGAATCTCCAGAAGTCTTTTAAGACGACGATGTGACGATGTATGTATATATTGACCTTTTTATAACTCATCGTAAAGTGTGACCCACGTCACACCCAACTGTTAAGCCTTTAGGCATTAGTGCTGTTATTTTACTGTCGATAGATTTAATTTAAAAGTGATCTGTGTTTATAAAATAAATAAAAAAAGGAATTATTGCCAAATTACCTATCCAGTGGTTATTCCAGGAACATGATAGGCAACCAAACGTTGTTATTTTCTAACGGCTTCACACTATCGATTGAGATCATTTATTTCTTAAACTTATCGGAGCATTGTTAAATGAACAGCAATTTTTCAATTTTTAATTAATTATATTCTGGTTAGAAATTTTACAGTCAACACGTTTGCGACTTATTTTTTGACTTTCTAAAGTAGATATAAAATATTTTTGAAGTAAGACTTCTTTACGCATTCTTGGCTTGGGATGTAAGCTGGAGAATGCGTGACGAAAGCGTTACAAAAAGTGTGATCGAGCGAGGCAAACGGAGCAAGAGAGAGGTGCAAGCACGAATTTTCTTTTCTCTTTTCTGACAGCCAGTTACGTTTCGTATATCTAAGACACAGTGCAGGGCAGGTTGTACAGAAATAAGTTTTACTTTAGTCGTGTGGTCTAAAACACACCATTTTTTGTCCATTGAACAGACGGATGAAGGTCGTTTCGAGTTCAGATCCTAGACAGCTAGACTATCATTACAGCCTTTACAGTCCACTACTGGACATAGGCCTCCACAAGTTTACGCCAAAAATAACGTGAACTCATGTGTTTTGCCCATAGTCACCACGCTTGGTAAGCGGGTTGGTGACCGCAGGGCTGGCTTTGTCGCACCGAAGACGCTGCTGCCCGTCTTCGGCCTGTGTATTTCAAAGCCAGCAGTTGGATGGTTATCCCGCCATCGGTCGGCTTTTTAAGTTCCAAGGTGGTAGCGGAACTGTGTTATCCCTTAGTCGCCTCTTACGACACCCACGGGAAGAGAGGGGGTGGCTATATTCTTTAGAACCATAGCCACACAGTACATCCTAATCCTCCTATCCTAGACTAAAAACAGAAAATCAATTTAAAGACAAAAAAATATTAGAAATGTAAAAATAAATTTTATTAACGAATAAACAAAATAAAGACAAAAGACTTAGCTTACAATTTAATATTATTCTTACGTTCTTAAATTTCAACTTTTTTGTTTTTCTCGTTCCATTTTTATAAGATAAAATATGTAAGGATTCGTTTTGTTTTATCTAAACGACTTCAAAAAAGGAGGAGGTCACTCGATTCGACCGTAGATGTGTGCGTGTGTGTGTGTGTGTGTGTGTGTGTGTGTGTGTGTGTTCGGGGATAACTTCGTCGTTTATGAACCGATTTTGATAATTCTTTTTTTGTTGGAAAGGAGATATCCCAAGGGTGATACCGTGATAACGAAACCGAGGGAAACCCTTGTCGATGTAATTGAAGTAACAGCCGATGTGCCAAATGAAAAAACTTATGCAAGTCACCTAAAAACGTTAATTCCCACTCCGTGAGTGGTTTAGTAAAATAGTTAGTGTTTTAGCAAATTAATGAATTGATAGTGTTCCAGTCGAGTGCAGTAAACAAATGAGTGGTATTCTGCTAACGTCCGTCTTTAAAGCTGGTTCGAACTAAGCTAGTAATTAAATTGAGTAGAAAATAATTTATTACCAACATTAGAATACCACCGCGTTGGCGCAATGGTCACAGCCATGTATTGTGCCGGTTGCGCTGGGGGTTGCAGGTTCGATACCCGCACATTTGTATTGGCCATATAGGTGTTTGCCGTGGTCTGGGTGTTTGTGCAGTCCTTGTGGGTCTCCCCACCGTGCTTCGGAGAGCACGTTAAGCCGTCGGTACCGGTTGTTATCATGTACACCTGATATCGATCGTTACTCATAGTAGGGAATATTCGCCAACCCGCATTGGAACAGCGTGGTGGATTAAGCTCTGATCCTTCTTCTACATGGGGAAAGATGCCTATATCCAGTAGTGGGATATTACAGGCTGAAATGTTTTAGTATACCAAAAATTCAAAAAGATAGTTAAGTAATTTAGTCAAGTCGAAGTATTTTAGCTATTTTATTCCGATAAGTAACTTACAAGAGTACATACAAAGTACTTTGTTTGCTTACCTCAGAATGCAAAACAATTTTAAATCTGTCGTTTTATGAAAATAACTACCGAATTACGAAAATAGCCAACGAATTACGAAAATTCTACGTGATATTGGTGAAGTTATCTGTCAGCCTTTATAGCACCATTTAAAAAATTATACCAAAATAAATCGAAATTAAATTGTTTGTAAGTTGGTAGAGACTACTAATAAATGTTCTTAGCTAAACATATTGAAAATATTTTATAATATTTCAACGTAAATTAATGTATTTTTCAGAATTATTTTCGACTTTCGACGAAATAAAATAAATAGGCAAAGTTGCAGTAAGTAGCTTGTTGTATTATAAATATTACTCATTAAATATAATAGGATAAGGAAAAACGTAAACCACGATTACCGTTATACCGTTTTGTTACGTGGATATTATTCAAAAATACATTTTTTTTATCATTGCCTTAGCTTCGGAATGATTCGCGATTTCTCTGAAGATTGGGCAGATCGGATTATCCCTTGACGAGAGACAATTTTGTTTGTTTTTTATTATATCGAATACAGCTTTGAGACCAAGGAGGTTGATTGTGTTTTTAAGGTTTTATGAACTGATGTGACTAGATGGATAGTCAGTCAGCCTATTGCTGGATATAGGCTGCCAAGTTTGCGCCAGTCATCCTGGTTTTCCGTAATCCTCATCCAGTCTACAACGGAAATCTTACGTAGATTCAAACTGTGTTTGCTAACACGCGGTCTCCACTCCAGAACACATCTGCAACAACGGCCAACAGTTCTGCGACACAGTTGACCGGCGCACTGCCACTTCAAATTGCTTCAATCTTTAATGTTCATAGTATTGTGGAATACTTTTCTTGCTGAAATGCTATTGGTTAATCTTTAAAAACCTCGTTTATTATTATTTGATAAAAATATATACTTAAAATATACATTGTCATATTTATGGCTATACTACGATACACTTGCATGTATGGATAATAAGGTTTAAATTATATATTATATATTAATAATGAGTATGAGTACTCGGAACAGGGTCGATTTCACAGTGGAGCAGCGTAGTGAATCAAGCTCTAATCCTACATGGAGAAAGAGGCTTATGCTTAGCAATAGGATGTTAGTTAGACAGAATCAATTAACCAAATATATTACAAATGCGTCTAAGAATTTAGTAGACTATTAGCTACTAATATGACCTCGATAAATCATGTCGATATTATTGTAATAATTTGTCGCAAATGACTATTTTCTATGGACAGCGGTAGAACAGAATTGTGTATGAAGACCTTTGATAAGTTCGATAAAGTATGAAGTGATTTTTTTGTATTTCTCGGCGTTATGCGTTAAGCACTTTGTTCAGTTATTGAAGTATTAATTTTTAATCAACTTTAAATAGAGAAGGAGTTACTCAATTCGACTGAATGTTTTTATCTGTTCTTCTTATGTTTCTTTTTTTTTTAAAGCTTGTGTTTGTTGTGTACCATTTAAATTATATGAGTATTTTACCTAATTAGTGGTCGCTCAGTGGCAAAATTTCGACCATAATTAAATTAAATTATATGTTTGAACATTATTCAGGTTCTGTTGTCAAAGACTACACTTCACTTCTGTAATAATAAACAAAAGAGTATATTATATGCGTGTGTGTGTCAAATACGTGGTTGTTTTTTTTTATTATTGATTTTATGTATTTTTTATGCATAATTAGAAAAAAATATTAGCATTCTGCACTCCTTCTCTATATAAACTATAAGTGTACAAAATATCATACTCCTCCGTCCGCGCAATTTTCGTAAAAAGGGGTACAAAGTTGTTGCTTCACGTATTAATAAATGATAACGCGTACTTAATTGTTATTTTTTAGACGTAAATTTTTTGTCTGTATAAATTACCAAGCGCGAAGTGCGATTCGCGTGAAAATATTGATGAACATGTAGCACAAACATAAAGGAAAAAAGTCAGTGTCGGACCACGTCCTAGCTTTACTAGGCAGTCACAGAACTGTCGATGTGTCGAGGATGCTTAAAAAAGGCATATTAGAGACTCTGGATGTTATTTAAAAAATATATGTCATATCGAGTATAATTTAATCGATAAGATGCGTACATCACTACGAATAATATAAAGTAAGCTCTGTTGACCCAGAGCGTTGAAATTACCAGATACCAAACTTTGGTGCTTAGTTCAGGTAATTTATAACACCTTAAATAACTTCTCATCTCATAACTTGAAATGGGCTACATACTATCATTAGATTATGTCCTTTGGGGGTTGAAATTGTAAAAGTAACGTTGATTCTGATATACCCTTATTACGCAGTTGTTTTTGAATTATATTAGGTAGAATTGTTGGAATTAAATATAAGCCCAATTCTCATTAGCCTCCGTATAAAGTTATGTATATTTAACATTTAATCATAAGTTCTAATGAGCTGAGTTGTTTACTGTAGTTGGTACGAGTCACAAATGAAGATATACTTACTGGAAGGGATATTTTTTTGACGTAAAACACAGCAGTAAATATAATGCTTTGCAGTTTGACAGGTTAATTGACTAAACGAGAATATTACAGCCTAATACTACTGCTCTTGGATAATCGTGTTCATTTAGTGAGAAAGATAGGCAAAGCTCCTGGGGATGTACTCCTCCATCCTCTCTCTCTTCGTCCATACTTCCTTTTGTACATCTAGCTCAGCAAACAAGCGTACGGCTCACCTGAGGGTAAGCGATTACCGTAGCTTATAGACGCCTGCAACACCGATAATATCGTAAACGCGTTACGTATTCACCACAGGAACACAACACTGTTTGAAAACAGTATTATTTAGCTGTGATCTTCTGTAAGGTCGAGGTACTTCCCCAGTCGGGCTGCTTCAAATTTTGAGGGTATTTCCTGCTGTGCCCTACCTCAGTTACGTTTGTGTGTACTTATACGAGTATACTAATTAATATTTATATTTTAAAATATTTTATTAAAAATTCATTGATCCTACAGCTTAATTTTTTTTACAATGTATCAGATCTGATCTGATCAGATGATGAGCTGATGAGCTTCTAGTCACAAGCTGAGAGCGTCCAACAATCAAGTCCCATCCAATTTAAAGAAAGAAATAAAGAATTAAGTTAGCTTTGAGTTACTATACTATTACTAATAATGCATAATTACTTGACTATATTTTCATCTACCTCCGTTGCATTATACCTTATAATTTTTAATGGGAGTGCCGATATTGATGATATATATAATAATGCGTATTTACTTGGGTATATTTTCCTCTACCTACATTGTATTGTACCTGTCAATGTCATTGAAGTCGTTTTTTTTTCGTTTGCGAGCAAACACAATTATTATTAAGAATAATGCTATGGATTATTGAAAACATGGTTTATTTGCATGACTTGGCTATACTTGAAGATTTGAAATATAGCTAAATCATTCAGTTAAACGGCCTTGGCTACGTCTACCAATGTAAGATTTTATTTTATACATGTGTCAATCGTTATAAAACAACTTTCTATCTTTTTAATATTGTACGAAAAACTTTGTTAATTTTTTAAGGTCTTATTACATATTCGTTGTATCAATTTTTATCATATTTTTTATCCCATTAATTTGACACATTCACCGTGAATTTTTATTTAAAGCACGATCACACCTTTTTTATTGTATACACCAAGTATATCATGTTTTCGCATGTAGATTTAATTAATTAAAAACCTTTTTTACAATATAACATTTTATTGGCATCACTTGATTAAAACAATTTTGTCTAATATGTTAAAATAATTAACAGAGTGAGCCCGTTAACTAAAAGTAAAATTACGCATGTGAGGGAGAATATCCAAGGCAACATTTTATGCCCCCCTGTGGGGCCGATTGTGCTGGATTTTTTGACTCAACTCAATCTTTGTTAAGATTTTATTAGGTTCGTTATTGTTCCACTCTCAAGGCTCGTAGTCATTGTATAATACAAAACAAAACAAAATTCTTTATGAAATCGCTAACGAGATTAATATGTTCAAACCAACAATATATTTTGATATACAATTTTAATAAAAATGTTAATATAGTTTTATTAATTTCGTAAAACAGAAAGAATTTTATTTGTTCGTTCGAAAATGGTTCTAAAACCTTACGTGATTTAAAGTTTTCATTTACGGGTATAGAGCAATTTGTATTTGACTTGAAAATTTATTGCATTTCTTAAATTGGCTAAGTAAGCGAAACAATAAGAACGTTGGTATATTTCATTTTCTAGAAGCGAACTAAACGTTAATATCTAATTTATTTGTGTCGAGTTTATTTATTTCCATAAGAGTAAGTACTTGATTCTTCTGAGAGAGTCTTTTCTATAGCCGTTACTGCCCCCGTTTAGACAGCTGAGTGCAAGCTGTAATCAACTACCCATAGCTACTCTAGGACAAATATTCTTATCGGGGAGGTCACTTAACGTATGTGTTTTCGAATCTATTCCTACTATAGACAGCTTGACCTCTTATAGTCTACAACGTTTCTCAAGAAATAGTGGATTAAGCTCCGATCCTTCTTTTATATGGAGAAATCTTTTATATTATATTTTAAGTAATTATAATAACTTTAGTAAATATGTAATGCACTTATTTAAATTTAATGGTTTAGTGGTTATTTAATTGAAATACATAAGTATATTAGAATAAAAATACAAGCTAATATTAGTAAAAAAATTGAGGCTTTGCCTAACGTGTAATGTATAGAAGATATATTGTTAGATTAGTGTTGTTTAAGCTATCTTTTTCAAAGTTTGTAAAATATTTTTAACCGTTTACAGGCATCAGCTGCGTTATACTCATAGAAGTTCAGCGCTAATGCAATATTATTTTATCGACCTAGAAAAATGTTTGAGATAAAAGTTGGCAATAGAAACTTCCAAGCTACAGGTGATAGGGCAATTAAGCCCCTAAGAATATTGGAATTTTCTGGGTGAAATATGTTCTACTCTTTATGAATGTTTATTTTAAAAAGAAACATATATTTTTCTACTTTTATTGAGGTTAATATTTGACGTTTTATAATAACCTTGGAAAAAAACTTTAATAAGCTTACTCTTAGATATTTTAAAACATTCAATGATTATTGAAAATTATTATAAATGTACTGTGTGGCTACGGCACTAAAGAATTTAGCCACCCCCTCTCTTCCCGTGGGTGTCGTAAGAGGCGACTAAGGGATAACAAGGTTCCACAACCATCTTGGAACTTAAGAAGCCGACCGATGGCGGGATAACCATCCAACTGCTGGCTTTGAAATACACAGGCCGAAGACGGGCGGCAGCGTCTTTGGTGCGACAAAGCCAGTACTGCGGTCACCAACCCGCCTGCCCAGCGTGGTGACTACGGGCAAAACACATGAGTTCACGTCATTTTTGGCGTAAACTTGTGGAGGCCTATGTCCAGCAGTGGACTGTATAGGCTGTAATGATGATATAAATGGGGCACATAATAACGTTTAGGGGCACATTTGACTGAAATTTTGGCGCAGTGACTTTGATTTCTGTTCCGATTTTGTCTTTTCTTTTTTTATGATACAAATATTTCCTTCACGCCTAGACTTATACACATAAATTTTTTAATGATAATCGGTGGTTATCTACTCGCATATAAGTAAAAGACTCACATAGCGATTCTCTAATGGTTTCATGAAAATTATTTGTTCTTTATGTAATGTATATTTCGTATATATTAAATTCCAAATCAGGTCAAGAATATTAGTTAATCAACGTTGCAATTACAACCAATTGCTGTGAGATAGGTTGACAGATTTACACGAATTAGTTGAAATAATGATGATGTTGGTTTAGCAATCAATTAATGTGAGTGTCGGTTTACTTGGTTTTCATTTGAGAAAATAATAATATAAATAACGTATATTGGTATTTTGAAGAATTGAAATTAAACAAATTTCGTGACTATATTTTTTTTTAAACTTATTTGAACACGGTGCTATAATTTTTACATAACCAACGTAATTATCAATGCATGAATTCTGTCTGTCCCACTGTTGGGCATAGGCTTTCTACATGTAAAAGAAGGATTATATTATTTATCAATAGATTTTCATAATTATCAGTTAGTTGGCATAGATGTCACAGCAGATGTTTGTGTTTTACTGGGCATTTATGTTTTGGTGTTGGATGTGTGAATGTGTGTGTGTATGTTAAACAATAAAAAATATAAAGCTTACACACGTCCTGAAGTAAGACATTCAATCCGATGCTATAACAACTAATGGTGCGGAAGGCTGTGCAAAGTGAAGGAGTCTCGGTCCGAAGGCAGACCCAGGCAACGAAAGCTGGGGTTGAGATCTCTAAACATTAGATGAAAATGTTTACTTATAACAATTAAGAAAAGGTTTTCTCTTATAAAAAGATCACTTAAAAATAGATGCTCCCCCCCCCAGAACTCAAAGACCATGGACAGCTATCGGTATATGCTGTTATCACAAGCATATGACATCGATTCTAGAGAAACTATCTACATCCATAGGGTAATCCCTAATCCTAGCTAACTCTTATTCTTTTAAAGATACCTTTGCCCAGACGTTGGGACGTTGATAGACTGTTACTATCACAGTACTGATTATTCTGAACTTAAAACTAATCCGGACTTAAGAAACCGGGTAAGTTAAACCGGGTCAGCCTCGATATAATTTTGTATCGTTAAGCCCGGGGCTTAAGAAAGAATAATAACGATGTGACTTTCAGTCTTCTGGCGGCAATTTATTCGCTTTTGTACAATTCTAGATTCAATGAACTTTGTTTCTATGCTAATATTATAAAGTTGGAGAGTTTTTTTGTGTTTTTTTGAATGTGATAATTTCTGGAATTTCTGGAATTTCTGGTTCGTACTGAAAAATTATTTTTGTTTTGGATAGTTTATTTCCCGTTGAATTTGGATAGGGAGAGGAAGGCTATACAACATTAAAGTCCTCATTACTCAAATTAACACGGGTGAAGCCGCGGGGTATCATACGATTCGGCCTGTAACATCCATCTTACTATGTGTATATATAGTTATATGTGTTATGAGCATGACAGACCTCGATGCGATTCCAATTCAAAGCACCGACGTGGCTCCAGCAGAGCAGGTTTTGAAAGAAAAGAAGACCACTACGACTACTACATCAAGGACAAGAAAACCAGTAAGGAAGATTTAGTATTTCTTAACGTAGTATTTTGATAATATCTTTCACTTACCTTAAATTTTACTCATTTCGTCTGTGTTCTTTGTTACTTGTTTATTAGTACTTATTTATTTACCGTCTATTCTTTGTATTAATTTATAAGTTTAACTTTTTCTTTATTTCATATTTGTAAGAGGTAGATTTAAAGTTTTTGAATAGTTAATTTTACTGATAAATTGATAATGTTATTATTGTGCTTAGATAAAGAATAGGTTTCTTTGTCAAGTTATTGTTTAAGTGTATATGTCGTATGACAAGACAGTGTCATTGTCAAGTGCTGTCATTTCTCATTTGTCAATAAGTACTTCAGTTCGCTTCAATGTGCAACTTTAAAAATTGTTACAAGACACTGGCGGGTAAGGGTATTTTTATTTTGAGTGTTTAATTTAATTACATAATTTACATTTGTTAGTAAGTTGGTATATATATAATTTTATTATTATTTAATTATCAAATAGTTTTAAGTAAATATTATTATATAGTACATTTTATTATAGTATTATATTATTAATTATCATATTTTATTTTTTTTTATTTAATTATATATAATATTCTTATATAATTGAATTTCTCTGCACATTTACTTGTACTTTAAAAGCACGTAAAATAATATAAATGGCCACTATAGATGTAGATTATTCTGATGAGGAGTTTTGTTCTGTTTCTACCTTAAGCAGCGACGAGAGTTATCATAGTGCAGTATCGCCTTCCTTGAATGATGTCATCTCAGAACATCTTTCTGATGATATAAAAAAATTTAACGTCATTCATATAAATGCACAAAGTATTCCGGCACACTATCCAGACATCCTCGCGTCGTTTACTTCAAACAGCATACATGCTATACTTGTTTCTGAAACCTGGCTGAAACCTTGTTTACCTTCAACTAGCTATTCCTTGCCCGGATTTCAGCTAATTCGAAATGATCGCACCAACAGGGGTGGAGGGGGGGTGGCAATTTATTTGAAGTCCAACTTTCCTTTTTCTATAATAAGCTTGTCACCACAGCCCCCGCCAATTGATGCTGCTGAGCACATCTTGATAGAGGTTGAGTTGGCTCACACAAAAATGTTATTAGGTGTATTCTATAGCCCATCACTTAATGTAGACTACTTTACTTCTTTTGAACAGATTATAGTGACTTATACTCCCTCATATTGTCATAATATAATTATGGGCGATTTTAACACATGTATGGTAAAGCGAGATAGAAGATCTGAAAGACTCAGTACCATCCTTGATTCGTGCAGTATGCAGCTGTTGCCACTTAAACCCACACACTATTTTCCCGGTTGTGTGCCTTCACTTTTAGATCTCATCATGGTTTCTGCTCCAGAATTTGTTTTCAAATTTGGACAGTGTCCCGCGGAGGGTTTCTCGTACCATGATTTGATATACCTGTCTTATAATTTACGTCCTCCTAAACAAAAGGCAAGAGTATTGATGCAGCGGAATTTTGGCAGAATGAATTCAGATAGTTTACTATTAGACGCACGTGAACTGAACTGGTCCATAATTTATAGCGAAACGGATATCGACAAAAAAATAGAAATATTTAATAGCCTACTAGCTAATTTATATGACAAACATGCCCCAGTAAGACCTGTTAAAATTAAGCATCTTCCTGCACCTTGGATGACCGACGAGTTAAAGTTGTTGATAGCCAAAAAGCACAGGGCTAGGGCAAAGTATAGGAAGTCCAATTCTGATGAGCATCGTGAGAGATACGTAAAAATACGCAATCGCTGTAATACGATGTGTAGGGATGCGCAAAGACGTCATATTCATAAATCGGTTGAGAACGGCAACCCAGCAAAAGTGTGGAAGTTTCTTAAATCACTTGGAGTTGGTAAGCAAACAAGTAATTATTACTCAGATATTTCTTCAGACGAAGTAAACCGACATTTTGCTTCACCTGATTCAGACTTTGACGCCAATACAAAGGCTTGCACACTACGTCATCTTTCCCAGCTACCAGCTCCTAATCATCCTCCGTTCTTTTTTAGTCAAATTACTGAATGTGATGTTAAGAAGAACATATTATCCATATCGTCTGATGCCGTTGGTTGCGATAACGTTAGTCGTAAGATGCTGGTACCTATCCTTGATGTAATTCTCCCTGTTCTCACGCATATTTTTAATTGTTCTATTGATTCTGGCATTTTTCCCATTACTTGGAAGGATGCTTACGTTATTCCTTTACCCAAAAAATCTAATCCTTCTACTGTTACTGACTTTCGACCAATTTCTATCCTTCCTTTTCTTTCCAAAGTCTTCGAACGCATAGTCCACTTTCAACTTACTTTGTATATGACAAAAAATAATCTTCTTAATCCACTTCAATCAGGGTTTAGAATAGGACACAGCACGACTACTGCTCTTGTCAAAGTCACCGAGGACATCAGATATGGCATGGATAACAAAAAGCTTACTGTTCTGACTTTATTAGACTTTAGTAATGCTTTTAATACGGTAGATCATGACGTACTTCTTAGTACCATGTGTTCACTTAACATATCTCCATCAGTGATTGACTGGTTTCGTAGTTATCTACAGAGGCGCCGGCAGAGAGTAAAGATGGCAATAGATCTTTCCTCTTGGTCTAATTTACCTGTCGGTGTACCTCAAGGTGGCGTCTTATCACCTCTTCTATTTGCCATTTTCATTAACAACATCACGAATAACATTTCTTCTCTCTACCATTTGTATGCAGATGATTTGCAGATCTATGCTCAGTCTGACCTCGAAAACTTGCCTGGGGCTATTACTATAATTAATAAAGATCTTGCTGCTGTAGCTGAATGGAGTCGCTGTTATGGTCTTAAATTAAATCCAGTGAAATCGCAAGTTATAGTATTGGGTAGTCGGGCTTTTATTTCGAGGATTGACTGGGCTTCTTTACCTCCGGTGCTCATCAATAACACTTCCATACCATATAGTAAGTGCGTTAAAAATCTTGGCGTTTACATGGACGAGAATATGAACTGGACAACGCAGATTAAAGAAGTGAGTAGAAAAATGTTTTCAACTTGGCATTCGTTAAGACGCTTACAATACATGCTACCGACTTCTACTAAAATTGCACTCGCGGAATCTCTTTTCCTGTCTTATCTCGACTATGCCGATGCGTGCTATCCTGACCTTACTGAACAACAACTGACAAAACTTGAGAGGCTCCAAAATTTAGCTATTAGATTCGTATTTTCTTTGCGAAAATACGATCACATATCCGATTTTCGTAAAAAGCTCAAGTGGTTGCCAATCCGCTTTCGCCGGAATTCTAGAATGCTGGCGCTGCTTTACTGTGTGCTTAAAAGTCCCCGGGCCCCTGAGTATCTAAGAGAAAAGTTTGTAGTGCGTGAATCTGACAAGGCACTGCGCTCGAATGATACAACTACGCTGTATATACCTATCCATCATACTGCTTTCTACAATTGCTCTTTTACAGTGCAGTCAATAGTTCTGTGGAATGCTTTGCCTAAAACTATTAGGGAGGCTAAAACTCTTAAATCATTTAAGAAGCTACTAAAAGATTTTTACCTAAATTGTTAATGAAAAGCTGGTCTGTGTTAGTAAGTTTACTCGTAGTTATTCGTAAATGTGCTGTCGATAATTATTCAATATTATATTTATGATTAACTACTGTCCACTTCATAATAGGTATGTATTTATTTGTGTATATATTTTACGATAAAGCATAATGTAATGGGTATGTATTTATTTGTGTATTTAACTGTTTATATATTTATAATATATACTATTTATTTATATATATTATATATAATGGAATGGGTATGTATTTATTTGTGTATTTAATTCTTTATATGTTTATAATATATACTATCTATCTATATATATATATATATATATATATATATATATATATATATATATATATATATATATATATATATTATTGTATTATTATTAGAATGTACGATCTACTTTGTTTTTAATTTTCTGTTTTGCCTTTTGATAACCCTACTCTTTTTATTTTAAAATCTCCTGTACCCCAAGGTTGTCTGGAAGAAATCGCTTACCTAGCGATAAGACCGCCTTTGTGCATAGTATTGTTTTGCAAATTTTATTTTTTAAAGATGTATGTTATGTAATATGCACAATAAAGTATATTTCTTCTTCTTCTTCTTCTTACTGCTGGGCATTGGCCTCTATCTCCATGTAGGAGAAGGATTAGAGCTTAATCCGCCACTCTGTTCCCCAGCGGGTTGGCGGGTATGTTACCTACTATGAGTGACGATCGCTATCAGGTGTACATGATAACAACCGGGACCGAAGGCTTAACGTGCTCTCCGAGGCACGGTGGGGAGACCCACAAGAACTGCACAAACACCCAGACCACGGCAAACATCTGTATGGCCAATACAAATGTTTGTCATGTGCGGGGATCGAACCCGCAACCGCCAGCGCAACGGGCACAATCCATGGCTGTAACCGTTGCGCCAACGCGGCGTTATCAAACTCGTAAAGTTAAAAATTCAGATACCGAGGACAGACATCCAAACCAGAAAGAAACATTTGTACA
Organism: Melitaea cinxia; assembly: GCF_905220565.1. Classification (NCBI taxonomy): domain Eukaryota; kingdom Metazoa; phylum Arthropoda; class Insecta; order Lepidoptera; family Nymphalidae; genus Melitaea; species Melitaea cinxia. The sequence continues at coordinate 1,279,189 of NC_059416.1, forward strand.
AATATAAACATCCACGTCGAGCGGGAATTGAACCCGCAAACCGGTGTTTTAAACGATTACTCGCACCACTACACCAGAGTGGTTGTTACCATGGGGCATAGCTATTTTGAAATAATGATCGCGTAATCGTCATAATAGTATGTCTTTTATTTTTTTGTGGGCTAAGGTTGAATTTTTTTTTTTAATATTTTTATTTGACATTTATTGTTTTTTGTAATAGTGTAATTGGCGCTAAATTTTTTTTTGTGGACACTTTTTTTAATTTTTATACCCACAAAGGCTTAAACAGTTATTCTTAATTCCTCGTTTTGGTTTATTTTTGAACTAGCTTTGCCCGCGACTTCTTCTGCGTGGATTGTAACAAAATAATTATTCTTCAGTTTGCAGAGTTATAAAATGAAATAAAAAACTAAAGTAAAAGTAGCCTCAGTTACTCCTTATTACATCAGCTATCTGCCAGTGATAGTCCCGTTAAAATCGGACCAGCTGTTTTAGAGATTACCCGGAACAGACAGACAGACAGACAAACAACAATTATAAAAAATGTTATACTGGTAAATGTATAGTGTATACATACACATGAATTTAGTTGAAAGCGGTTATTTTTATGTTACAAACAGACACTCCAATTTTATTTATTTGTATAGTTGTTAGGAGTATATTTTAAATGTTTTAATTTAGATATGCGTTTTATATAGTATTTTATGGGTTGACATTATTTTTTAATTTGTATACTAGCTATGACCTGAAAGAGTAAGGTTTAGTTCAGTAGTTGGATAAATATCCCACTTTGAGGGTATAATAATATAGAAGTAGAAGAGGGGAGTGTAGTTAAGAGTGATTGAATTGATGATTTGCATACTTCATTTAAAAAAAGTATATTTTTTATCAATTACATTGAATGAATTTAAATTTTTTACAAATATCTATAACAATACATGTATTCCATAAAAATAGAAAACCTGTAGAATAAATCGAAATAATTCAACAAAAACATATCAGACAAAGCTGTAAGTGTTAGGACCTTCGACTTTCTTCTGGAATAAAGAAAAAAAAAGTTCACGAACTGTTAAAGTATGAACTCTTAAAGTATTGACAGAATTGCGAATAAAACTTTTATCGTTAAAGGAAAAACTCGCGAACATTATTAAAACTTGTGTCTTAATAATTTAAAAAAAAGAAGAGAATGCATGTTAGTCCGAGTTTGTATCTCCTAAAACAGTTTTAGTCGATAGAAAGTACTTTTTAAAAACAGCATGGTTATTATAAGTTTGGAAAGATACTTTCTATTTTTAAATTTCTATGACAGATTCGTGGATGACAAAACATTATTTATTAGTATTTTTTTTTATTTCAAAACCGATTTTAAAAAGTTTTTATATCATAATAAAGAATTTAGGAGACCTTAGTAATAAAAGTTTTTTTTTGTCAACTTAGAATAGTTTTATTGTTACATAAAACAATAAATTATAATAATGTATTTAAAACAACATTATTTTATGACGATCATAAGATGTATAAAAACAGTATTATTTATCTGTGAGGTCGAGGTACCATAATTAACGTATACCAGTAATACAGCGTTACATACGAAGGACGATATATAGGTGGACGAATAAATAGTCAATTAAATATACATTTTTAGAGATAACCCAAAAAGTACTTATCAGATATTGATTAAATTTAAACAAAAGTATAAGCTAAGCACCACCTTTGTTTAAAAAAAAACATTGAAATTGGTCCACTCAGTAAAAAGTTATGAGGTGACATACAAAAAAAAAAAAAATAGTCGAATGGGGAACTCCTTTGTGGTTTGTCCCGGGTTTCAAAAAAAAAAAACAAACAAACTCACCAACTCCATTATATTATTGGTTTATTTTAGTTAATTATACCGTTTTAAAAAAAAGTCTTCCAAAACATTGAAGTTCCAATTTAATAAAGAAGTTACTTTTATAAGTATTCCGCTTATTATTCTTCGGTGACTAAACAAGTTTGACGAAATTTTAATAATAACGTGAAAAATTTACTCTCGACGCTTACAAAGCGATCGCAAGTTATTAAAGAATAATTTACTTTGCCTAATTGAATTATGAAAATGGTTTTTTTTTACCACAAAGATGGCAAACAAGCGGTCAGTCCGGCAGTTCGTAGAGGAAACTTACAGACAGTATAAAGATAACGCCTTAATCGTCCTTGACGAAAGGATCACGGCGCTTAACTCCATATACACCACGACACACAGGACACACACACACCGCCATCGCTGGCGAGGGCGAGGTCCCTGCGTTCTGATGGCTCGCACGCGCCCAGGCGTGAAGGGGATCGTCCGTAAGCCGTCTTAGCGCTCCGCATAGCGCCTTCTCCGCTCCGACGACGCTCTAAGCCGAGGTGCGATCTCGCTAGGAGACCCGTAGTGCGTGCGTTTTCGCCGAGCCCTCCTAGGGGGCTCCCTTCTTTCTTCGCGGCCAGTGTCTGTAGTACCCGGCACCTCTCACCGGTGACGCTGTAAAGGCCGATAGGGCAACAGTACTCCATAGCTCGCAAAAAAAGGTCAGTACGGCAGATGGTAAGCTGTCACCATTGACTATGGATACATGTAATATTAGAATCATCGCAAACGCGTTGCCGACCTTTTCCTCGACCTTCTCCAGGAGCTCTCTCGGAACACAGCGCTACTTGAGAGGGATATTATTTAGCTGTGATCTTCTGTAAAGCTGAGGTGTTTCCAGTCGGACAGTCGAACTGCTCCAAATTTTGACCAGGTTATTATCTGCTATGCCCTGCCTCTTTCCACAAAACCGAGCTTTTACAATTTTTGACATTTTATTGTTAGACGAGATTCAAATATAACATGTTTTTAGAAAAAGCAAAACTGTTCAAAGGTACTGTGTTGTGAAGTTTTGAAATTTATTTCTACGTCTGAAAAGAATACGCTATAAAGATTGGGATCATAAGTTCACATACTTATGACGTATATATATTTTTAATTAAGCTTAATTTAAGAAGAAGAAGAAGATTTAATTGAGTAATCACTCTAAAGAAAGAGGTTTATAAGCAGTGGGATGATAGACTCTAAATCAATCAATCGCACACATTGGAAATTTCCAGAACTGAGCATGTTAAATATTTCTAGAAGTGTGATTCAAGGAAACTAGATGGCTAAAAATTTAATACTCCAAACTAACGTCACGCTAGTCTCAATGTTTAACCACAGAAAAAAAAACACACTTTTCACGATGTTTTAATTACTGTTAGAATTAACTCATACGCTCGCATACGATCGATCCGATTACAATAAGAAAGTTTACACGAGAATGTTTAAACTCAAACAAACAGTACGGAGTCATTTAATTTATACGCTTTCCATCGGTTTTTTAAAAGCGGATCGCTCAAAGAGTTCCGAAGGAAATTGCTCAACGGAAGTCGATTGGGAAAAAAACTACGACCGCCCGTGTGTCCTAATGAAACTCTAGATGGGAATGGTCCGCTGTTTAATTGGTTAAAGATTTATTTATTTCTTTAAATGTGTTTAAAGAAGATTAGATCTGGATATTGCATTTGTAAGTAATGGCGGTTGTGGCTGAAAATATATATTGCTTTTATGTGGGAAAGCGTTAACAGACAAGCAATGGATTACAAGATGTTTAGTGAGAGGGAATTTTTATGTATTTGTAAAAACGAAAAAAAAAATGAATGATGTTTAGCCAACTTTTTCTTCAATTGGAGATATAAATTGTTTCTGCTGTTGCGTCTTATTATGTTGTTATTATAATAAATAAATAAATATCTGATAACATTCACACACGTTCGTCTGTTTCTATGGTAAGCAATTTAATGCTTGTGTTACAGGTAACAGCCAGCTGTTACCTGTAACACGAGCATTAAGAAAGCAGCAAATTGCGCCAACAGGTTAGTCATTATGACTTTATTAACCGACTTCCAAAAAAGGAGGAGGTTCTCAATTTGACTTCAGAACTTTTGACAGGGTGGACTGATTTCGACAAAAACAAATTGTAATCGAAAGGTGGTGTATGTCATTTGGTTCCATTTAAATTTATTTGAGATCTAACAACTACTTTTTGAGTTATATCTATTAATGCGTTTTTACTTGACGCTTTTTTCGTCGACCTACGTTGTATTATACCGCATAACTTTCTACTGGCTGTATCGATTTTGATAATTCTTTTTTTGTTAGAAACTAGATATCTCTAGTTTAGTACAATGATAAGGAAACCAGGATTTGATGATGGGATCCTAGAGAAATCGAGGGATAATCTCGAAAATCCGTATAACTTTTTACTGGGTGTATCGATTTTGATAATTATTAATTTAATCGAAAGCTGATGTTTATCATGTAATCACATTTAAATTCTATCGAGATCCAATAACTACTTTTTGAGTAATCTTTGATAATAGTTACTTAACTATTTTTTCGTCTACCTACGTTGTATTACTTGTGGATGTAATTGAAGTTGGTTGGTTTTTGTTTGCGAGCAAATACAATTATATTAAAATATTTTTGGTAATGAAATATTAATTTGAGATTATGGTTTTGTTCTGTTATAAGGATTGCTATTCTATAATAATCTAAAACAATTTGAAGTGCAGTAAAAAAACAAATGGAAAAATGAAATATAAATATAAATAAATATAAATAAATATCTATACAATACACACACGGTCGTCTGTTCCTAAAGTAAGCAACTTAATGCTTGTGTTATAGGTAACAGCCGACTGGTATATAGCTACATATATTATATATTTTTTTTTCGATAAACATACTTATAAATAATACATATATAAATATATAAATAAATATTTATATTACACCCAGACTCGGGGTGGGAATCGAACCCACAACCCTCGGAGCAGAAAGCAGGGTCACTACAAACTGCGCCGACGGGCTAGTCAAATTATATCATTGTAAGTTAACTGTACTTAAATATAGAAATATATGAAATTACATGAAAATATTTGAAATTTTTATGTAATAACATCTCTGTCTGCCCCAAGTATTATGTGATGGGGGAACATAATAACGTATGATGAATTATAGTACTTTGCCTTTTGGCAACAGTTTCGAAAATATCTGGAAGTGGTGTCCTCATGCATAAAAGATGCTTTTGTTTTAAGATAACGGTAAAAAATTGCTCGGAACAAAACTATAAATTTATTGAGCGATAACACATTTTCTTATCTTGTAAACGTACTTTCGATCCAAATAATATGAAAAAATATACGCATTGATGGTAGATTGTCAACAATTTTTCGAGTAATATCATCCATTTACATGGGTAGTACCTCGACCACACAGAAGATTATAGCTAAATAATACTGTTTTCAAGCAGTGTTTTGTAACTGTTGGTGAGTAAAGGAATAGGTTCGGCAACGCGCTTGCTATATTTCTAGGTGTTGCGGGCGTCTATAAGCTACGGTAATCGCTTAGCATCAGGTGAGCCGTACGCTTGTTTGCCGACCTAGTTATATTTAAAAAAAAAATACTCATGTAGTTGCCGGGTAGGGTAAAATAATGTGAAGACATATAATTTCATTTATGTTTATGTAGAAATTGAGCAGTAGTTTGATTTGTATTCGAATTCAAATCAAAAATTTATTTTACACAAATTGGCTCCAAAAGCACTCTTGAGTCAGTTTAGAAATTAAATTTAAATGTGTCTTAGTTAACTTAATTTAAATTGCTTGTAGTTAAAAGTAAAGCTACTTACGCCCTTTGTAACTCAGGATACTCTTTTAAAATCAATCTGATATGTATTATTTCTGTATTTAAGTGTTTTCTGTATTATTTCTGTAATAAAGTGTATTGTTATGTTATGTTACCACAGTTTGACGCTATTGACGTAATTATTACACAAATGGCTGATTGGCTAGCTTATGCGGGTTCGATCTCTACACACGAGAAAAGTTTGTATAGGTCATACAAATGTATTCAAATACAATGTCCAGATTCCATTAAAAGTTTTCGAGTTTCAGTCGTTTTTTACGCTGAAATAAACATATTTTTCTTACGGCCGTTTTAAACAGTCTATCTACCTCTGGTTTTATTTATTTATTGATTAAAATGTATGAAATGTATTTATTTTATAACTCTACAAATTGAACAATAGGTTTTTCGTTAAATTCCACGCGAACGAAGTCGCGGGCACAGCTAGTAATAGTAATAAATATCTTATAACATATACACACGGTCGTCTGTTCCTAAAGAAAGTAACTTAATGCTTGTGTTACAGGAACAGCGGACTGGTATAACTATATATATATATATTTTAAATATACATAGAAATAATACATAAATAAAAATGTATATAAATACAAATGCACCTAGACTAAGGCGGTAATACAGGTACGTCTTACTATGTGTATATTTTATATGTTTATATAATAGTTTTCTATTAAGCGATCGTTTAGTCTCTCAAGCCCTATATCTAGACCGTGAATAGTATGTCACAACAGGGGTGCTTGACGCACGTTTCTCTGCTATATTGAAGTGTACTTGGACGAAGATCGGCGATCACACAAAAAACTTTATAAGAACTTTAACGAATTTTCGAAGTGATCTTGTTACTATGTGTGGTAAGAAACACACTTTGTTCTTTTTGTTTGTGTGTGTAGTTTATTTAATGTTAGATAAAAAAATAAAAAAATAAATGTCTCAGACTCAGAGTTCGTTATTAGAATGAAAAACTATATTCGGAAACAGATACAACACAATCAAAAAACCCACATATGACAGTATATCCAAACAAGCATTTTTCATGAGGCGATATTGCATATAACAATTTTTTTTTGCAATTTATTTTACACATACATGCCATGTCATAATAATAACGAAAATAAAAAAAAGACATGCATTGATTTCGGTGATTAATTTATATTTATATAGATTTGAATTTTTCGGTCCAAGATCTGAACAAATTTTTCAACTAATCTAATATTTTTAATATACTAAAATGGATTTAAAATAATTTTTATTTGTTAAACATTTTGAAATGGATTAAGGTCGTTTTAGTTTCGATCTCCTACTACGAGTGTGTGAGCGAACGAGTTGTAACAAACATGCACGTTAAAATGCAATTATATATATAGTTATATTTCTTATTTAATTATAAATTTTATTACGCTTGAACACGTCGAACTAAAATCACGTATAAGTATTTGTAATGATGTAACACTGATGAAAAGTACTTCAGTTCCAAATTATTCTCAGCTAAATTAATTATGTGTAATATAAATAAATAAATATATACACAATACACAAACGGTCGTTTGTTCCTAAAGTAAGCAACTTAATGCTTGTGTTATAGGTAACAGCCAACTGGTATATTTGTAATATAATGCAAAGAAAGTATGCGTTGATTTTGATGTAGGTATTGTCTTAGAAATTGTGTTAGTTCAAACTTACTCCTACAAAACTATTAAAATAGAATATCTTGCGATCGTAAGCATATTACAGTACAGTAATACAAAAATACAATAAAAAGGAACGAGTCACGTGAGTAGAGTATTTCAATTTAGGACCTTTTTCTTAAATTTATATTTCTTTTGTGCTAGAAATATCAAAGTATTCATAACACACATAAACAAATATGTGTTATTAATATATTTTGACATTTCAAACATATCTACTTTTATTTATTTACAAGATTTATTTGTTCGTATATATTTTCCGAAGTAAACATAGTCACTATGAGGGAATAATGCGATGATTCATTCTTAAAGGATATTATCTAATTTCCGCAAAACGCCAATTATTCAAGGTTGTCGAAGAATTTCTGCTTCCTACAACCGATAGTACGAATTTTCCCTTTGAAGGGCGCACGCGTCGGAATATATATTTTCTTTTGTTTCCATTCAAATTATTTAGGTATAAAAATACTACAAATTAAAAGACTCTACAAAAGTAAGTCTCTATGTAGAGCTACTAGTACGATAATTTTTTGCTTTTATTGCTATATTAGTTTTCATTTACTCAATAAATCAATTGTTACTTTAAACTACTACCGTACGAAAATATAAATCTATACAAATAAATAAAATTGGCGTGTCTGTTTGTAATATTCAAATAACTGCTTCTTACTAAATGCATATGTATGTACAGTACATATATCATAATTACATTTTTTACAATTTTTGTCTGTTGTCTCTCTGTCTGTCTGTTTATTCCGGGTAATCTCTGAAACGGCTGGACCGATTTTGACGGCATTTTCACAGGAGCTGATGTAGTAAGGAGTAACTTAGGCTACTTTTATTTTAGAAATTTATTTATTTTATAACTCTGCGAATTGAACAATAACTTTTTTGTTAAATTCCACTTGGACGATGTCGAAGTCGCAGGCAGTTAGTTTGAAATATGACAAGAATAGTTTAATAGGTATGGGTACACATCCGCAGAATAGGCTTTACCTAATACGGGGCCGTAGAATATCCTGTGTTATTGTTAATAATAATTGATGGAAGTAAATTTAGATTTATTAATTTAGTTAAATGTTATTTATCACAATAATTAATCTTAAAATATCTATCTATTGAGGTACATGACCATCATTTCACAACAATTCGTTTAACATTGAATGATCAAAGACTTACGATCGCTACCTTCATAGGTGATAGGAAATAAACATAAGAGGCTGTTTCGATGTTTTATCGATTCCGACCCCATAACAACATATAACAGGCTGTCCATCATCTCGACGAGAACACAAAGAGAGCTATTTTTCACATCCACCCGTCACATTGGAAGGGTACCGAATTAGATTTCGCAACAATAGAATGAATTAAGTAATGTTTGTGAACCCATTTTATTGTTGGCAAAAAAAATATCGCTATAGGCTTTTAGGGTAATGAATGGGACGCTCGAAAACCTTTTTTTTTCCGTCGGGATTAAAATATTATAATAGAAAGTCTCCAATAATTATGGTAATATTATATGGTAGTACTATAATTTTTTTTATAAATTATTGTACAGGCATTTTTTATATATAATCAGATCGGCAAAAAAGCGTACGGATGACCTGATGATAAGCGATCACCGTAGCTTATAGATGCCGGCAACACCAGAAGCATCGCAAGCGCATTGTCGACCCTATCCACAATCCCGCCAGGAGCTTAATGTTGTTTATCTATGGTATCATGAAAAAGAGCCTTGAAAAACATTCTCACTCGTCGATAGAGTCCAAAATATATCGAACGTATTTTAATAACTCATGTAATGAGTTAATGCACCCAGTTGATTCTTCAATCATTGTTATTGGATATTTAGAATGCCTGAAAATATCGGTTCTATTTTAGTATTGTGGTGATAAAGATGTCGTCTTACAAAAATATGTCTTACCCAAAAATCGATTTTAGTTGTTGTTACGATTTCGTTCAAAGTTTACCAATTTAGCAGAAGAAATAGAATATTATGATTATTATGATACTATATGAAATTATTTCAGAAGAAAGACGCAAACGACTGAGCATTATTTAAAAAAATAATTTAACGCAAATAATGCTGTGTGTACAAACTAGTTTAAAGCGATTATCAACTATTTATTTTAAATACTACACTATCCACTCATCGTCGGTCCCGGTTGTTATCATGTACACTTGATAGCGACCGTTACTCATAGTAGGGAATATATCCGCCAACCCGCATTGGAGCAGCGTGGTGGATTAAGCTCTGATCCTTCTCCTACATGGGGAAATAGGCCTATGCCCAGTAGTGGGATATTACAGGCTGAAGCGTATCCACTTATCACACTCACTCATCTCTACTTATCAGTCTAATACTAAATGAATGTATAAAATTTTTTTTACCTAAATTCAGATAAAAAAATTACTTCATAACAATGTTAAAGCAAAAACTTGCTTGACACTTTTAATAAGCCGGAATTGGGTTTAATTAACAATGTCGATAAGGGCGCAGGCGTTAAACCATTAATTTACCCCCAAAATAAACGTTATTCCATTAGTCTTCGGGGTCATTTATCTCTGTCTGTCTTTTAGTGCGGTTCTTAGTTCGTATTTTATTGTATAGTTTTAACTTAATAGCGTTTCTTGTCTTCATCGTATTTTGCATTGTGTTGTTCGAAAGATCTATATCTTGAAATCCTTCAGAACTGTTAGCAAGTTTTGATGCTTGTCAGATTTGTTCATGGTTAATGGTTGCTGCCTCGTTCCAAATCACTTGTAACTAAATTATTTTAAGATGTTCTATTACGTTTCACATTTCCAAATGGATGAATTGCACAAAATGTCAATATATTAAAAAAGTAATTAAAACCAAAACCAAAATACTTCAATCATCAATTATTACAGCCTATACAGTCCACTGCTGGTCATAGGCCTCCACAAGCTTACGCCAAAAACAACGTGAACTCATGTGTTTTGCCCATAGTCACCACGCTGGGCAGGCGGGTTGGTGACCTCAGTACTGGCTTTGTCGCACCGAAGACGTTGCTGCCCGTCTTCGGCCTGTGTATTTCAAAGCCAGCAGTTGGATGGTTATCCCGCCATCGGTCGGCTTCTTAAGTTCCAAGGTGGTTGTGGAACCTTGTTATCCCTTAGTCGCCTCTTACGACACCCACGGGAAGAGAGAGGGTGGCTAAATTCTTTAGTGCCGTAGCCACACAGCACTACCAACTACTTACCACCAAAATACTGACTTGAAACTATTTATAAAATATTTTGAAACTCACGTAATGCATAACGAATAGTGCTACAAAACAAAAAGAAATAAGGAAACAGATTGACGTAAAAACACGAAAAAAATTACATTTCTCATCTAATTTGTGTAAATCTTTACATAAATGTCTTTAGGTCTTCTGCCATATCTTTGAAATCTGTTCTTGTGAAAAGTGCACAATTTTCTAAATTAAGACTGAACAGTTGAGTTTGATAGTGTTAAATTGTCAATTTTTACTTTTATGTCGCACAAACAAAAAGCCAATATTTTCGATTGTAAATTAGCCATATCAGTCTTTTTTGTAATGCTTTGTTTAGTTCAAGACATTTATGGCTTTTTCTAGTGAACAATACAAAAATACTTAGGTTGGAATTTTTTTTAATTTTTAAACAATTATAACTCATACTTTACTTACTTTTTTATCTCTCAAGCTCTAGACGAAAATAAATAATAAAACAAGCGACGCTGTGTAACAATATATCACTTATGTTGTATAATTATACACTAAAAATAAAATGACTTTTTGTTATAATGCGATTAAAAATAGAATTTTTAAACTTATTACATGTGATCTATAATTACTTGTGTATATTGTATGTAATTCAGCTAAATTTTAATTCACGATACACTCATTTATTTATATAAATTATGATATTATAGTCAAAATCCTATTAACATAAAAACTCGTAGCTAGTCTGTCAACAAATCCTCAAATTTTGTTCTGTTGGAGCAGCTGACACAGCTCGAAGTTTGGATTTTATATTGCCTGTATTTATTAAACGTGCGTTTTTGAAGTAAAACTTCTTTACGCGCGCTTAACTTGGGGAGTAAGCTGGTGAATGCGTGACGAGAGCGTTACGAAAATCGTGTTTGAATGAGGCGAACGAAAGTTGAGAGTGAGATATAAGTCAGCGAATATAGATACAGAGGGAATTAGGTTCGTATTTTTTACTCCAGTCGTGTGGTCTAAAGCACACTCGATTTTTTGTCTGTTTATCTATAAATAATCTGTGCTTAATTAATAACACATTAAACAGCATTTTAATATTATATATTATTCCTAAGTCATTAACGTTACTAGAATTCCCAATCGCAACTAATTTCCACAAAATCTGTCAACTAGTTGGGCAACAAATCTAAGAAATCCCTTAAAAGCTGAATCACTATAAAATGTACATTAATTTGTATTACGTTTGGGTTTTGCATGTATATGTAAAATGAACGTTATTATAATACGGAAGACAACAATTTGTCTAGCTTAAAATCACACTAATTAGAGTAGGGACCACAGAAAAGAGCATTAGTGTCACATACCACTACCGTTTATTATTAAGTCTGTACAAGTTTGACATGATTCAATCAGAGTTGTATACACTTGAAATGCGACTCTATGTTAATATGATAGAGTCTATTTTAGTTCGTGCATTTAAGTTACAAAGTTATTTTGAATACATAGCATAGATAACGAAGTTCGGTGATTGACTTACTTTCGTTCTGTTTGTGTTCAAGTGACAAGTGAACAGTGTGAGTTTGTGATTGTTTAGGCTTTGGGGGGAGTGGAAGATAATTTGATGATATAACATTCGATATAATAAGAGGTAACATTTTGATGGTAAGACGTGACCTGGCACGTAGTTGCCTACTGTTCAATGGTCATACTATTATAATAAAACAACTTTTTTGGGTTTTATCGCAGTTTATTAAGTTTTTTAGATGCCCGACGACGATGACGATGACGACTATGATGACGTTTCGGATATTTTACGGTTACAGTACTCCCGTAACCGCATTAAAATCCGAAAAAGTTATTTTATTATAACGAGTGAAATCCGCGTAAACGTTAGAGAACAATATGTCATGCTATTGTCAGAGGTCAGGGTCTTAATTCGATCCGCCATAAATCAACCTCAATAAATCATAGTGCTGTGTGGCTACGGCACTAAAGAATTTAGCCACCCCCTCTCTTCCCGTGGGTGTCGTAAGAGGCGACTAAGGGATAACAAGGTTCCACAACCACCTTGGAACTTAAGATGCCGACCGATGGCGGGATAACCATCCAACTGCTGGCTTTGAAATACACAGGCCGAAGACGGGCAGCAGCGTCTTCGGTGCGACAAAGCCAGTACTGCGGTCACCAACCCGCCTGCCCAGCGTGGTGACTATGGGCAAAACACATGAGTTCACGTTATTTTTGGCGTAAACTTGTGGAGGCCTATGTCCAGCAGTGGACTGTATAGGCTGTAATGATGATGATGATGAATGATGAAATCATATTGTACGAAAAATATTAATTAACCTATTTGAAATAAATCGTAGAAATATTTGTTCATTCATTCATTCATTTAGTTGAATGGCTTCCAACTGTGCCAAATTAGCACAGATGATTTCGTCAATGTCAAGTAGAAATATATTAGTAGTACACCCGCATGACTTCCGAACGAACGCACCAAATTGAATAATACGTTTGTCTCTATTCCTAATAATGCGTATTTAATTGACTATTTTTTAACTACCTACGTTGTATTACTTCTTGATGTAAGTTGAAGTCGGTTTGCGAGTAAACACAATTATCACTAAACTTATTTATCGTAAGTAATAATAGTAATCTTTTTTGAAAAGTTGTAATATTGAAAAAAAAACCGTTCATATTGTTTTAAGTTTCATTGCAATGATATAACAATGAGGCCTTACAAAAGAGGCGAGTCTGAGGTCAATATGCCGTCTCCTGACTGACCTCCAGAGGTGTAAGAAAAGGCGTACATTGGTCCTTGTTAAAAACATAGTCAGAAAATTTTCTGTAAAATAAAGTATACTTCATTTTTGTTGTTGTTTTATATTTCTTTAATTGAACAATTGAAGATTTGCTACCATTCCTGCAACTATATCAGCCTTGATTTGTACTATAAATGAATAATTGTATATAAATTGAGGGTAGTCTGGAATAGATCACTATCTAGTGATAAGACCGCCCGTTGCATGCGATGTAATTACTTTTTTTTAAGCTTTATTCTTATATAATTGTTATATGTTGCTGTGTGCAAGAAAGTTATTTATTATTATTATTATTGTTAAATTTAATAGTTGCCTATGCATTTTGTTTTAGGCTGTATATCTATATGTAAATGCGTATTTCCCAATGAACGGATTGATTACGTTTCTAAATTTTCAATCTTACTAGATGACTTTTCGATATGATTTTTAAAGTCCTATGATAGTACGTATAAGTGCAACAGATAGTATATCCGTGAACCCGGAGTCGAGCAGCGTGGTGGACTGAGCGCCGACCTTTCTCCCATATGGCGAAATGGGTCTATGCTCAGTGGAATGGTAGAGGCTAAATTATACAATGGCTATGGTGTAGTGGCGTGTGTCTTAAGCACCGACAATTTTCGGGTTCGATTCCCGCTCGGAATGGATATTTCTATTTGCCAAATATTTCTCCTCGGTTTTGATGTCTGTCATTATGGGTCCCGATTGTTATCATGTACACCTGATAGCGATCGTTACTCATAGTAGGGAATATATCTGCCAACCCGCATTCGAGCAGCGTGGTGGATTAAGCTGTCATCCTTCTTCTACATGGGGAAAGAGGACTATGCCCAGTTGTGGGATATTAGAGGTTGAAGCGTATATGTTCCTTAATGCCCACGGAAGGTTTTAATATTAAAAGAATATATTTTTACTCTTAACTTTTAACAAAACGAAGTCTATCCGGGCAGTTTTAAATAAATAAAGAATGTACCTATATTAGGCTTTGCATAATAAAATTGCTACAAAAGTTGAATAATAATGAGAAAGTTATTAGATTTTATTTAAATTATTCTTCTTTAAGACTTTTTCTTTCATCATTAAGTACGACGTACACACGATGCATAATTATGATTTAAATTGCACTTTATAATTTAGCGGCGTTTTTTTTGAGCTTGAATCTAAAACCCCGATTAAAATTTAATGGTTGTCCAACTATTATCCAGTTTAACGTTGTTTATTGTCGTAATGGTGGCTAATTGACTTGAATCGACTAGGCAACGATGCTGCAAAACTTGACAGGAAATTAGGAATTACTAGCTTCTGTAACTGTGTTTATTAGCTTTAGTGAATATTTTTGTAATTTTATTGGTGCAACGGGCCTAGTTTGCTGAAGCTGAAGGTCGTGTTTTCAATTTGCTCGCGGTGCAAATATTTGTTTCTGATCTGAGTACTTCTGGTCGTCTTTCCAACTTACCTTGGAGGAAACATGGAGTTCTTGGTTCGCTTTGTATCACGGATTACGTAATGGTATTAACATACTAGTATTAAATAAGCGTGTTGGATTAACCTTTTTTTATTACGGAGAAGGCACCTTAGTCCAGCTGTGGACTTTGAGTCCATGACATAGTGCAGTGCTATTTTATGAAAATCATAGTAATACTTTTGTGGGTGGTGTGGGTCGAAAATAGTACATAGGTGAATTTCAATATTCAGTTGGACTCGCGCCAACAGTATAGATGAACCTTGTCAGTACGCGTCAAACGTCTAATAGTTTCACATATATACAGTGGTTTTATCCGACAATCCAGCTAAAGAAGGTAATGAATTCACACCGTATGAAAGCGGCTGAAAGCCCCAGAATTTAACACATCACTTTTAGAGTCAAAGCTATTTTACGTAACAAAGCTTTGTGCTTAGACTGTGTCAGTGTGTGTGACGTTTTAACGTGTATCGACATAAATTTTGCGTTGTACGAGAAAAACACGGTTCGCCATGACACGTTGTTTTAGCTTATTCCTACGGTCTTTGAGTTTCGCTATTGGCCTGTATATCATAGAAATATGAGCTCTATAGAAGTTTTGCTAAAGCCGCTGTGGCTTAATGGACAGTAGTCCAATTTGGGCCAGTAGAAGAGGATTTTAGAGTGATATTGAAACTTTGAGACCACAGTAATAAACTGTTAGAATTCAAACAACGCTTTGCATCACAGAGTTTTTAAGTGTTTTTTTTTTTGGTTTTTCTTGTATTTAAGAATAATAAAGTCGAGTGGAAATAGCTGGTTGCCAAAATATTTGTTTGTTTGTTATAATAATCTTTATATATACGTATGTAACACTTATAACTAAGATTAAGCTCCACCCTACCCTTACCCTAAGGTTGTCTGGAAGAAATCGCTCTTAACGATAAGACCGCCTTTGTACATCTTTCTTCGTATGTATTACTTTTTTGTAACATTTTTTTTTGTAGTGTACAATAAAGAGAATTTTTATTTTTATAATTATTATAATCTTAGCTTTTAAGATCTTTTGTTTATGATTATATCTGTCTATTGTCAGTGTTTATCTTGTTGGTGTTAATAAATAAATAAATAACTAAATAAATATGTATTGATGTTGTTTGTTGAGTATAAAGTGATGGATTAAGATTATTTAATGAAACAACTTTTTTCAACGGGAGCCCCGTGACCATGTTTGCTGTAAAGTATCCGAAACGTCGGGAATCAAAAGTTAATAATAAACCGCGATAAAATCCGAAAAAGTTGTTTCATTAAATGAGTAAAATTCGCGTAAACATTAGAAAACAATATGGATTAAGATTAAATTTTTGCACTGCAATGAGATACTTGTACGTTGTTACAATATTGTCATGTATTTAATTATCAAATGATGCATAGCAGGAAAAATGTAGGTACATATATGTGTTAAAACATTCTAAGATCAGCAATTAATGAAATGAGTTTAATTTTGTACTAGTACCAGATCATAAGTCCATCGTCAACAACAAAAAGAAAAATGTCACTTATATTAATATATAAGGAAGTGATCGTTAAACTTTTTGTATAACGAAAAATAATAAAAATCCAAGATTGGTCCATAACTTTGATTGTTTGTTATTATACGGTAAGTTGGCTCCAATACTGGACACACTTTGGTTACTGGACGTAGCGCTAAGAAATCTAATCAACTCGACTAGCCGTCACTATATACTAAAAAAATCTTATTAAGGTGAGTCTAAGGTATGATGACTTTTTCCTATTTCCTACCGTAAAAACGTTAATACGTTTTTTTTTTATATAAATGAAATAAATAATGTAATAATTCTCGGGAGATACGCATAATGAATATTAATGGAGAAATGTTTAGGGGTTTTTCATCCTGAATATTTCCTTTGTCTACTTTATTACCTGTTACGTGTCTTATTAAGCGTGTCTTTATGAATTCATCTATTATTGTGTGTATTAGGTTTTATGATTGCGTGAAGCGCAATATCCCACTACTGGACATAGGCCTCTTTTCCCATATAGGAGGAGGATCAGAGCTTGGGTTGGCGGATATATTCCCTACTATGAGTAACGATCGCTTTCAGGTGTACATGATAACAACCGGGTCCGACGGCTTAATGTGCTCTTCAAGGTACGGCGAGAAGACCCACAATGACTGCACACACACCCAGACCACGGCAAATATCTGTATGGCCAATGTTTGTCATGTGCAGGGATCGAACCCGCAACCTCCAGCGCAACAGCCACATACTAGTGCTGTGACCGCTGCGTCAATGCGTCGTAAAATCTAGTATCGACTAAATGAGCGCTGTTTAAACGTCATCTGTATAAACGACAATGAACCGCTTATTGTATAGCTAAATTTGCAACTCGAGAATTGGTGAACCAATTCGGCATTTTTTTTAAAGTTTTCTAATTTTTAGCATAATTTTGATCGGTGGACTCACGTATGCATTAGGGATACTAAGATAGAATAATTAGTTTTCTTAATGTAAGCTGCAGTAGTGTCAAGTAAACGATCACTAACAAAACTAAAAATCGGAAGAACAAAAGCATGGACATTATAAGCCTGTGGACATAACTTTATATAAAAATATATATATTTTGAAGGGCTATATAAACCCGAATAAAACAGGCAAATTAATTTAGTTTCAATGTAGTGTCATTATGTATGGATTTTAATTGAGATTTCTTCTTCAGACAAACTTCTGCGTATCTGCGTACATCTATACATCTATACGAATTAATAAAATTGGAATGTCTGTTCTTGATATTAAAATAAACGCTTTTTACTAATTGTATATGAATGTATAGACGATACATATACCAAAATAGCATTTTTTACAATTTTTGTCTGTCTATTTGTTTGTTTAGGCGAATCTCTGAAACGGCTAGACCGATTTTGACTTAGGCTACTTTTATTCTAGAAATTTATTGATTTTAAACAATTTTTTTTTAATGTTCACGTGGACGAAGTCGCGGGCACAGCTAGTGCACATACATATGTAATAATATGTATATTACTACATATGTTTATTAATACAAATTCTTTGATTTATTCTTAGTGAAACAGAATTTAGTAGTCAGAGTCATAGATTATCTAAATACTTGTATTAATTTCCCAAAATTGTTATGATAAATGATTCCTAGTGTACAACAGTTAATTTCTGTTGTTCAAGTACTACGTAATATATGTGAGGTTTTGTGGTTGTAATGAAGATATATGGAGCTGAGAGACTGAACAATGAAACGAGAAGAACCCATTTAATTAGGCTAAATGGCTTTGATAAATGTTATTGTAGTTTTCTGACACAAAAATTATGAATGATAACTAACATATATATAATTGTGTTTGCTCGTAAATGAAAAAAAAACCGACTTCAATTACACCGACAAGTAATACATCGTATCTGTAATACATCGTTGAAATCGGTCCACCCAGTCAAAAGTTCTGAATTAGCATACATAAAAAAAATACAATCGAATTCAGAACCTCCTTCTTTTCTGGAAGTGGGTTAAAAATAAATATGTATAAAAGATAGCCTTGACCCATTTACTAATTTCTAATAAAATATTCTATACAGCTTTTTGTGTTCAGTTTTAATTGTTAGCCAATTTTGATTATGTTTATATCTACTACACACAATGCAGCTTGACATTTTAAACGGGTTAGATTTCCATTCATAATAGATATTTGTATTTTTACAAATAATCGATTCAAATTTGGAGTTTTATTCGTGTATTCCTTCCCCATGCCTCGTATAGGATGTAGAGCACTCGGTCCTGGTTATTATCACAGACATTGATAGCTATCGTTACTCATTGCAGGAAAATTATTCGCCTACTCGCAGTGGAGTTGAGTGGTGGAACGTTAACGTTACGTAGTGGTGGAAAACGACATTAAAATTAGCAATAACACAACAGGAAATATCCTGCTTAAAACTGGAGCAGCCTGACCGCTAAAGCACTTCGAGCTTACAGAAGATCACAGCTAGCTAAAGCTGCTTTCAAGCAACGTTATGGTCTGTGGTGAGTAAGGTGACCAGAGCTCCTAAGAGGGGATTATGATAGGGTTGGTTGGTAGCGATGCTTCTGTTGTTGTAGACTATATATATATATATATATATATATATAGCTACCCTAAGCACTTACCTACTACCGACCTAATTGTTTAAAAAAAAAACATTGTTTGCCTTGTATTGTTTCTATCCAAAGAGCTGTAAGCTTGTGTCCATAAGTCAATCACAAAAGATCCTGTAATTAAGCGGAAACAATTCAGAGGAGCTCAGGTGCATTCGCTAATTAAATAAAACCCTCTTGTTTTATATCCGTCCAGATTTATACATTTAGTTAATGGGACAGAATTTTTATGTTTGCTTATAACAATCTGACCAGGATAATTTCGTACCTTCTTTTTTCTTGAATATGTAGGTATATTTTTTATTTTCTATTAGCTGGCTCGACAGACTTTGTTCAGTCAAAAGTTAATATACAAAAGATATAAAAAAAAAACATTTAGTATTAAAACCTTACCTGGGCCTTAAGGAACATACAACAAAATAAATTTGCCGAATTGGTCGAGGCACTCTCGAGCTATGCGCTTGGTGAAATTTATTTATATTTATAAAGAAGATTATATAAAACTTAAATTGATGATAATTAACCCAAAAAAAAAAATCCAAATTTAATGAAATGTAATTACATTTTGACGAGATATTTTAATTTATATAAAAGACTAGCGACTTCTGTCCGTCTATAATTTTTACACGATAAGTTATCACCAACATATCATATACTCAAACTTTCTTCGAAACACGCTGCATCTTACAGTATAAGTATTATTCGGATCGGTTTAGTAGTTTTCGCAGTATAACCGTTTATTAGTATAGATAGAATAACAACTTTATATCGATATTTTTATTTATAATGTACAAAATGCTTAATTTAACTAACCCTAACCGGTCGGTATCTACACATCCATACAGACACCCAGACCAAAAAAAAAAAATAATCCACAAAAGCGCATATATTCATAGCAACCGGGAATCAAACATGGAATCAGAGCGAGCACAGAAAATTAATACAAAATTAAAAGCAATTTACAAAGGTTTCCTTTACAAATATTCGTACAAATTACCGTTTAGTTTTCGAGTTCAGTTTCCGCGCTGCTAATATAATAAGCTGTCAATCTCAGTTAACGAATAAACGCTAGTTTAATAGCTCGATTCATTAATTCATACCGTCAGCTTGATGTAATGTTAATTTTGTGAATATAATATGCGAATAATTATAACTCATCTAAGACAAGAGAGCTTACTTGTCTCGACTTCCATTTTAATATCCAATTTTATGATACTGAGCATTATCTTGACAAAATCGTTATTAAAGAATTGCATTAGTTCAAAAAAAGGTAGCTATAGAGACTGCCGATAGAAATGAAAACTTAGAACTTGAAATTTGAAATTTTATTATGAACCAAATAAAAACACTATTTCAACAATGCACAGAATATACAGATAATATTACACATTTAACTTTTCACTAAATCCATTCAATTTCACTTATCACGTATATCTTATACACAGCACTAATGTTGCACAATACGTCAGCTGTATAGCTACCGATATACTGCTATAAGCATGTCGGTCACGCGAATGCACGTGTTTTCACCCACCCAAAAGCGTCTAACGCGCACAGCACATGGCCGGTGCGCGTGAGTCATGAGCATGTCGGTAACGTGAACCCATAAGATTTTCCCCTACCAAAAAGTGCCCAACGCGACACACAAGACACACCGACAAGGATAACACAGTTCATCATTAAGGAAAGTTCAAAATAGTTTTAGTATTTTCGTCGGAACTCACTTAAATTTCAACCTATTGAATAAGCTTATCTCAGGAATAGGCGACTGCATATCCTTTAAAAATACCAATTCTGTGCATTTTAAAATTAAACATTTCGTATAGCACATTATTATTAAATTTATTTTTAAGGTGATTTAGTACAAATGGCAGTGGCCCTGTTTTCCGCTCTGTCCAATTTTACCCGGTACGACTTGAGTCATGGTCATCACAAGATATCAGGTGATACATGTTTATTTCCTGGCTTGCAACAGTAACACGGCCATTTATCTTTCGATATTACAATCACGTAGGTGTTATGCACATTAGTATTACAGATTAGGATTGACAGTTGAAGATTTAAATTAATCGTTTCGATATCCCCCTATCTGCATCGTTAACACTCGAATGAAATTGATAGGGTTCTGTTAGGTTATTTATAGGGGGCGTTTAGATTGTAAATGTGATCGATTACAGGCATGAACCTTGAATTGGTTAAAAATATCGTCTTCATAAATTTGGTTTTTGTTATGGACTAAGTGTTGAGGATAGAACTAGTAAAGGCTCTTTATTTCCCAATCTTGTTGATTATTAATTAAACTTCATTATCATCATCATCATCATCATTACAGCCTATACAGTCCACTGCTGAACATAGGCCTCCACAAGCTTACGTCAAAAATAACGTGAACTCATGTGTTTTGCCCATAGTCACCACGCAGGGCAGGCGGGTTTGGTGACCGCAGTACTGACTTTGTCGCACCAAAGAAGCTGCTGCCCGTCTTCGGCCTGTGTATTTCAAAGCCAGCAGTTAGATGGTGATCCCGCCACGGGTCGGCTTTTTAAGTTCCAAGGTGGTAGCGGAACTGTGTTATCCCTTAGTCGCCTCTTACGACACCCACGGTTAGAGAGGGGATGGCTATTTTTTATATTTGATTCCCACACCGAATATGGATGTAGTGCATATATATATGTACGTTTATCGAAAAAAAATGTAGCTAAACCAGTCGGCTGTTACCTATAACACAAGCATTAAGTTGCTTACTTTATGAACAGATGACCGTGTGTGTATGTTGTAAATATAAAAAAAATTGTTACTTATTATAATCGCTTTGTATATGTATCATTGTCTCTATTAAGGTAAAAAAAGAATAATATTAATTTATGAACGCCATCTTTAGAATATGTCGTCTCTTCGTCAATACACTGTGCACTGATTGTATCTCTGATAAGTTTACGTTAAAATATCGGCAACATTATGATGAAACAAATGCATCGTAAAGAAAACTTTATGGATGTGCTTTCGAAATGGATTTTTAATTGTACATGTAAAATCAAAACCAACAAAACAGCTTTATTCAAATAGGCTCCATGAGCACTTTCGAATTGTCATTTTACAAATTAAAACTTTAAAAATAAATTATTATATTTGTAGAAGTAAAGCTACCACCGATAGTAGTACCACGGATGTAGTTTATTTATACTCGTAGATGACCCTTATATACCTTATTTAATATGTAATAATAGTGTTTGTGTATGTTTTAACTGAGGTAGGGCACAGCAGGAATTTCCTGCTCAAAATATGGAGCAGCCCGACTGGGGTAGTACCTCGACCTTACAGAAGATCACAGCAAAATAATACTGTTTTCAAGCAGTATTGTGTTCCTGTTGGTGAGTAAGGTGACCAGAGCTCCTGAGGGGATTGGGCATTGGGTCGGCAACGCGCTTGCGATGCTTCTGGTGTTGCAGGCGTCTATAAGCTACGGTAATCACTTACCATCAGGTGAGCCGTACGCTTGTTTGCCGACCTAATGACATAAAAAAAAAATGTTAGTATAAGTAGTAAGCTGTGTGGCTACGGCACCAAAGAATATAGCCACCCCCTCTCTTCTTGTGGGTGTCGTAAGAGGCGACTAAGGGATAACACAGTTCCACTACCACCTTGAACCTTAAAAAGTCGACCGATGGCGGAATAAGCATCCAATTGCTGGCTTTGAAATACACAGGTCGAAGACGGGCAGCAGCGTCTTCAGTGCGACAAAGCCAGCCCTGCGTGGTGACTATGGGCAACACATATGAGTTTACGCCATTTTCATCACGAACTTGTGGAGGTCTTTGTCAGTGGACTGCGATAGGATGAAGTGAAGTAATGTTAGTATCTATATAAAAGTGAATGAATGTTGTATAATAGTTTCTCTGTCTTTTCCTAAATTTTCTAAAAAATTTTTCTGGCTTTAGCGATAAGATGGCCTGTTGAAACTAATGAAACTCGCGTAGATGTTAAACTTTATATTTGAGTTTTTATTGCTTAACGAGAGTTGTTGGTTTACGAGTCCAGTGTCCGCTAGCGATGGATATTTGTGTTTACAAATATTTCTTTTCGGGTTGGATGTCTGTCCTTGTGGATCTCCCCACCTAACCCGAAAAGGAGCAGCGTGGTGCATTAAGCTCCAATCCTTTTTTTACATGAAGAAAGAGGCCTGTAACCCAGCAGTGGGATTTTACAGGCTAAATCAAACCGTTGCCGTTGCCTTTCAATAATCTTCACTTCAAATAAAGACCTCTTTAAACGAGATCAAAGCGTTTGAGAAGTTTCCATTAAAATTGATTCTGAAACGGCTTTTATAAATTATAGTTTTAACAAAGGGCATAAGAACGGGAACTTCCCTCAGTTTGTAGTTTGACTTATTACCCTGGAGCGTTTCTCACAGTACTCTGTAATAACACACTACTTGTGTTTACAATCGCTTAAGGTTCCACGGTGGAATTGTTACTTTTGTGATTGTTTTCTATGGATTAGCTCACACAATTTATCAATTAAATTTTGAAATTTTTACTTTATGATGATAGTGAATTTTGTAGCACGAATTATAATGATTGTGTGCAGCATACGAATAAAACTGATTTCAATTACATCGAGTAGTAATATAACGTAGGTAGACGAAAAAAATTAACAAACGCACTAGTTGCCACTATGATTTTCGAAGGTTCCCCTCGATATCTTTGGGATGCCATCATCAGCTCTTGGTTTCCTTATCATGGTACCACCCTTAAGGTATCTCTTTTCCAACAAAAAAAGAATCATAAAAATTGGTTCATAAGCGACGGAGTTATCCACGAAGACACATAAAAAAATATATACGGTCGAATTGAGTAACCTCCTCCTTTTTTGAAGTCAGTTAAAAATTAAATAATTGATAAAGTAAAAAGCAAGACTTAAGACTCAATCAAGCATCGTAAAGGGCATAAGACAACCAATAATAAATAACAATTGACACCGAGTTGGCGCAACGGTTACAGCCATGGATTGTACCTGTTGCGCTGGCGGTTGCGGGTTCAATCCCCGCACATGACAAACATTTGTATTGGCCATACAGGTGTTTGCCGTGATCTGGGTGTTTGTGCAGTCCTTGTGGGTCTCCCCACCGTGCCTTGGAAAGCACGTTAAGCCGTCGGTCCCGGTTGTTATCATGTACACCTGATAGCGATCGTTACTCATAGTAGGGAATATATCCGCCAATGGATTAAGCTCTAATCCTTCTCCTACATGGGGAAAGAGGCCTATGCCCAGTAGTGGGATATTACAGGCTGAAGCATAAAGGGCATAAGGGCATTCAATTTATTATTTATATTACGGACCTTATATTTGTGATAACAACATACAAATATCCTCAAGCCTTTGGATATCGCACAATACCTATTAGTTAGACTTGGCCTAAATGATATTTTTCGTCCTTTCTTTTTCATCCTCTATTAAGCGGTTTTTAATTTGGTTCTTCGCCAAGTCACAGTGGAGGCACATAGTGGACTAAGTTCCAATCCTTCTGCTACATGGAGTTTCCTTTACCCAGCAGTGGGATGTTATAGACTGAATGTATTAATTGAATGAAATTGCACCATTCATCACCAGTAAATGATCCTTAAATATTCAACTGTGCCATAAAACTTTTTCGTTTTCATAAAATTTAGCACACCATCAAGGCAACAAACTATATTTCATCAAAAATCTTATAGATTTTTTTTTATTTTAAGCACTAACGAACAGTTATTGCCAATTGTCGGTTTTATTTCCCAGTTGTTATAAAATTGTTTTGAAAAGTTTTTAATACTAGCGACATTAATTTGTTTTTATTCATTTCTGGTTATATTTATAACAAGTTACAATGGCTCTTGTATAGGAGATAAGGTTTACGTAAGCATTAATGGTCCTTTGTTTTATTTCCGGTTGAATTAAATATTTCTATTTTTGTAGTCATTTTTTAACGCTCCGATCTGTAATATTCCACTGCTGGGCATAGCCCTCTTTCCCCATGTAGGAGAAGGATCAAAGCTTAATTCACCTCGCTGCCCCAATGCGGGCTGGCGGATATATTCCCTACTATGGGTAACGATCGCTATCAGGAGTACATGATAACAACCGGGACCGACGCCTTAACGTGCTCTTCGAGGCATGCTGGAGAGACCCACAAGGACTGCACAAACACCCAGACCACGGCAAACACCTGTATGGCCAATACAGATGTTTGTCATGTGTAGAGATTGAGCCCGCAACCGCCAGCGCAACTGTCACAAACCAGTGCTGTGAACATTGACTGGAAAATCGTACCTGTGGCAAAGAAAACTCTTCAATCCATGGTGAAGTGACACAGCAGATTAAGTTCCAACCTTTTCCTACAAATAGTTCCTTCTTTTTGCATTATTCATCTTTGTCAAGCACATTATAAATATCGTTCATTTTGTTAATTCCATAAAAATAACTTTGCGTTATTATCTTTATTACTGTAATAATATTATCGTATAATGTGTATTGTCATGTTTTTATTATTAACATATTACATAGGTACTCTGCCCATTTAGATAATGCCCGAAGCAACTTAATATACCGTATATGTTTTTTTTTACTAAAGAAGATATCTCACTTGAGTTTATTCTTGTTTGGTTGAAATTTATGATTATGATTAAATATCTTATGATCTTTGTTTATCTTAAGAAAAAGACTACTTAACTTAAACCGTGTTGTTGACATCAAACTTAGCACGAGGTTAGTTACGTAGGTTCAATCTGAGTTACGTATTCACGTGTCATCGTAAATCACGTCAGATTTTCTTATGCTAAAAAAATAATAATTTTCTAAACTTAATTCAGGTGTACCTGGTGAACTTGTTGAGATCTATGTTCAGCAGTGGAGTGCGATAGACCAAAATGATAATGATGATGAGTTCAAGTATAACAAGTGACCAAGCGGTCTTTTTCACGACTGTTGCTGTAGCGCAAATGCGATTTTAAAACTCTTGACGCGGTTGTTTCATACGGTCACGTAGTTGCTGGCGGTTGTGAAAATATTCGCAAGCTTGCGGATGATCGAAAAACGGATGGTTCTTATAGGATCCCACAGGAATATAAGTTAAGACGAATTCCACCAAGGCAGCCCAATGATTCACTTCGTGACTTATTATCTTAAAGATTAAAATATAAAACCTTTGTGAACAAATACCTATTATTCAAAACGAAATACATTTTAAATTCAACAAGCGTCGAAAATAAGAGAATAGTATAGATGCAGCTATCTTTCTCTCGATGTCACGTAGCAGTGCTACAAGTACTACGAGTGCTACGACCAACATTGCTACGAGTTACGATAGCTACGTAAATATCTCTAGTATATATTTTCGTTAAGATTAATATCAAATATAAATAAATTCAAGTTTAAATTCAATTGCTATTGTATTAAGTTTGATAACGATACTTAAGTAAAGGATACTGTAGAGTTGTAGACATTTATATTTTTAACGACAAGCCGTTAAGAAGGCTGTCTCTGCCTATTTATTTTATTAAATTGCTGCAGATTTAACATCAATTCTTTCTTAATTATATAAATTATAATAGTATCGTGACCTTTAAGTCAGAACTTCTCACGAAGAACTCGTATATACAAATTTACATTTTTAAACCGACTTCAGGAAAGAAGGAGATTACTCAATTCGACCGTATATATATTTTTGAGTATGTTCGGGGATAACTTCATTGTTTATAAATCGATTTTGATAATTATTTTTTTGTTGGAAAGAAGATATCCTTGATACGGTACCATGATAAGGAAACCAGGATTTGATAATGGGATCCCAGAGAAATCAAGGGAAACTCAAAAATCCGCATAACTTTTTACTGGGTTTACCGATTTTGATGATTTTTAATTTAAACAAAAGCCGATTTTTATCATGTGGTCACATTTAAATTTCATCGAGATCTGATAACAACTTTTAGAGTAATCTTTGATAGTGCGTATTTACTTACTATTTTTTCGTCTACCTAAGTTGTATGACTTGTTGATATAATTAAAGCTGTTTGCTTGCAAACACAATTATATTTTCTGTAAAGACGATACTTATTTAAAACTCATACCCCGACTTAGGGCTGGAATGGAATCCACAACCCTAGAGCTCAAAGCAGTGTTTTTGGCATCATTTGGACTAGATTATCAATTTGTTCGACTACCTTGTATCAAACAATAAGCAGCAAAGTTAAAAGGGTATGAGTTTCATTTTACTCATAACAAAGGCTCCACTTCACAGGAGGAAATAGTCATTAAAAATTCTTTTTCAATTTGAGTCACTCGAGCCAAAATGTTTGGCTCGAGCTGTTGACTAGTTCAAATATTCTAATATTCAAAAATTTAAGTCCATTCAAAGTTATTTACAACTCTGAGAGGAGTACTTTAATATAGTATGCATATTTTGCGTAGAAGATAAGAATAATAAGCAAAATATTAATTTAAATAAATGAGATAAGACACGGCTTGGTCCGGGTGAAGATCGAAAATTCTTTATTTTTATATACAAAAGAATTTATAAAATTAACAAGAATATGTAAATGTTGAGTTTGTAATGTTTAGTTACGTTTTTTTCATTTTTTACGTGTTTCTGTTGATATAAATAGGTATATATACGTTGAGACATTATGTACGTTGTAGTAATATCGCTTTAGCATGAAATATCCCACTGCTGTGCAAATGCCTCTTTCCCCTGTAGGAAAAAGATCAGAGCTTAATCCACCACGCTGCTCCAATGCGGGTTGGCGGATATATTCCCTACTATGAGTAACGATCGCTATCAGGTGTACTTGATAACAACCGGGACCGACGGCTTAACGTGCTCTCCGAGGCACGGTGGGGAGACCCACAAGGACTGCACAAACACCCAGGCCACGGCAAACACCTGTATGGCCCATACAAATGTTTGTCATGTGCGGAGATTGAACCCGCAACCGTCAGTGCAATAGCCAACGCGTGAAACCGGTGCTGTGACTATTACGTCAACGCGTCAATTAATATCACTACACGTTAAGCTGTTTTTCTCGATCGTTATCATAAATACCTAATAGCGATTGCAGCGTGGTGGATTAAGTTCCAATCCTTTTCCTACATGGAGAACGACGCCAAGGCCCAGCAGTGGGATGTTACAGACTGAATCGTGATTGAATGTCTGGACTTGAGACTAATATCGCTAACATTTTTTTTAGTAGTTACGGCGTCAAACCATCATCTGATCCGTAGTACTGAGAAGATGGATGGAGGGCAAGCTATTTCTTTCTCTATCTCTTAGCGCAAAAACTACGGAACTGACTGAAATGATTTCTCAGACTAAATGCTTAGTTAGCTGTAGATTCAAAATAATATATAAGTTACTTTTTATAACTACTGAGCTATCTTGACTTTACAAAAGATCACAGATAAAAAATACTGCTTTCAAGCAGTGTTGTGTTCCTGTGGTTGAGTAAGGTGATCAGAGCTCGTAGGGGGATTGGAGGTAGGGTTGGCAACGCGCGCGCATACTTCTGGAGTTGCAAGCGTGTGTAGGGTATAGTAATCGCTTACCGTCAGGTGCGATTATTTGTCAACCTAGTTGTATAAGAAAAGGTGGAATCACGTGGCAGAGCCAGAAGAAAATAAACAAATTATTTTGATGTCGAAGCATGTCGTATTCTTTTGTTAAATAGAATTAAATTGACTCTTTCATTGTCAATATAAACAGTCTAAGTTAAGATTCTTCAATTTTAGAAATAAAATAATCTCTCGGTAATTGTTAAAAGCCATCGTCACGGAAGAGTAGCTGAGGCGTTTCTCATCAAGGTTTTTCTTTAATAAATTGTAATTTTTGTTCTAATTTCAATTTTTATGTAAAGAACCTTGAGGCAACCGATTTTTTTGACGTTTGTTACTTCAAGATATTCAGAGAATTTGATGTTTCGTTATACGTTTTTTTTGTTTGGTTGATTTACGCTTGATTGCACATAGATAATAAAAACAATAAATAGATGCAGCCACTGAGCACGCAATTTTTATTTACTGTTACTTCAAATTTCGTTAGGTTGCCAGGTCAATTGTACATCTTATTTTATTTATTATTTATTTAAATTCCTTATTTTACAATAAATACACTAATACAAGTCTGTACATATTATTGAGCTGTAAGTTTTTCTGTAAAATAAATAAATAAATACAAAAGGCGGGCTTAACGCCAATACATTTTCTACCAGTCAACCTCGGTATGTGCACGAAACTATAGTGTGTAGGTGTACAATAAAAAAAAAATAAACAAATAATACAATATAACATTAAATATCACAACATAATACTAATAATAAAATATAAATTTACGTTTATTCCTAGACAAGCTGTACCCGCTATTTCACGTAAGCTGTGTTTGTAAAACTATATGGTATACAAAGAAAAAAAGATATAAAAAAATGTTACTGGCTGATATCTGTATGTGAGACTATATTAAGAAAAATATATTTTAAGAGAAATAAATATTGCGTGAAGCTGGGATAATTAAATTTCTAGACATTTAACTTTTTACCATCCCGAAGTAGAGCAGCGTGGTGGATTAAGATCCGATCCGCCTCCTATACGATTAAAAAGGCCTATATCCATACAGTAGGATGTTACAAGCTGAAACGAAGGCCTAACTTAAAATCGAGTGTAGATTTTATCTTGATACGCCGCTTAAAGTGGAGTTCTTACTTTATAAACAATTGTATTTAAATAGTCACGAAGGCATTATGTATACACATTATCTTTACTTAACACGTCCAGGTAACGAAATTACTATAAATTAAGAGACTTAATCCACACCAGGCAATTGTTTTACAAAGCCTAATTATTTATACAGATTACAGACTCAAAAATATCACTCAAATAAGCGGAAACTATTCAATTAACGTGGGTTAAAGTCTCGCAGTCGACTGTAAATAAAATTTTTGATTTTACTTTTACTTTATTTATTTTTATTTTAACTTATTGATTTAAAATTTAATTTTGTTTTGTTTTATTCTAAATGTTGTTTTGTTTTACTAACCCAATATGGACTTAAAATTTAGTCTGAAATAAAGTATTATTATTATTATTATTATGAAAAACAAATAGCGAAATGTATATAAAACAAATTTAACCTTACACGTATATACTATAGCTTAGACAGAACAAATATAGCCAGCTCGTAAGCTCTTATTTTTTATTAACTCACTTGAACGAATGGAATGCCGATACGAATGGCGAGGTCGATATCATCTGCATAAGCTCGTGATGGCGATGGCTCCGAATTGTTTTAAATCAATTTCGGTAAATAAACGAATATATAGTGAAATTAAAGGTTTTTGTTGATGAAATAAGTTTTTGAAACGTTTTGCAAAAAAAGTGTGTGTCAGGTCAGATATATGACTTCATTCCTTAAGAGAGATTAATGTGTTACCAATACAAATAAAGAAAATTGGAGTGTCTGTTTGTAATACTAAAAAAAAAACACTTTTTATTAAATGCATACACGGTACCAAAGTAACATTTTTTTACAATTTTTGTCTGTTTATCTGTTTGTTCCGACTAATCTCTGAAACGGCTGGACCGATCTTGACAGAACCTCCACTTGCAGATAGCTAATGTAGTAAAGAGTCACTAAGGCTACTTTTATTTTAGAAATTTATTTATTTTGTAACTCTGTTAACTGAACGATAATCTTTTTTAATTCCACGCGGACGAAGTCACGGTCTCAGCTAGTTTGATAATAAAAATATAAACGCCTAAAGCCAAGATTAGTCTATGGTTTCTGTCCATGGTAATGATGGATGGATCAGTAATAAAGTCACTAGCAGATGTCGCATAAATACAACTCTACACTGCACTATCAACTTTACGTACATCGGGTATAATTCTTGCCTTATTCAAGTAACAATCCTTCTATATACTAAAAAGAATACAAATATCTCTGTTATGTAAAACTTTATTGTGAACACTGTTTGTTAACTTAAATAAATAAATAAAAAAATAATACAAAAAACTGTACTCATTTCTAAGTATGTAGGTATATTTTTTCACTATAAGAAAATAAGTTCGAGCTTTTGTATTCGTAGCCTAACAACACCGAAGTTATCCTATAGATATCAATTTGGTTAGGTGAATACAAGTCTTAGGAAATCTCCAGAACATGAGACAATTTTCACGATTTTCTATTAAACATTAAGAAGATTTTGTTGGTTATAGTAGCACGACTCAGAACTCGCTAATTCTTCATTATTACACTTATTTTCCATGAAATATCACAATAAACGTATTCTAAAAAGTTTTAGAAGCATTTTAGAATAATTGCCTCATAGTGTATTAATATTTGGTGTGTGGTTACGGCATCAAAGAATACAGCCACCCCATCTCTTCCCGTCGGTGTCGTAAGAGGTGACTAAGGGATAACACAGTTCCACTATCACCTTGGAACTCAAAAAGCCGATCGATGGCGGGATAGCCATCCAACTGCTGGCTTTGAAATACACAGGCCGAAGACGGGCAGCAGCGTCTTCGGTGCGACAAAGCCAACCCTGCGGTCACCAACCCGCCTTCCCAGCGTGGCGACTATGGGCAAAACAAACTTGTTGAGGCCTATGTCCAGTAGTGGACTGCGAAAGGTTGCTGTGTGTATGTGTGAGTTGCTGTGTGTATTAATATTTACGTGTCCAAACAATTTGGTATTTACGAGCGAAAACAACAGGTTTTTAGTTAAATGTAAAAAAATATATACCGTTGAGAATTCCATAATGCCTTTTTTTTACGTGGGGAAAATCCATCATGGATACCCTCCAGCGTGGGGGCGCCAGAGGGTTATGTCAGACTCCTACTGACTAAAAACCACCAGGTGTGAGCAGTCGTCCGCCTGGGTGGGGCGAGATGGGGTCGCGTTAGCATTCGACACTGAATTCCATACTGCCTATAACAGCATTATAACTCACGAACTCGTGAGGGCCAGACCTACAACATTTTATAAAAGCTGAAAAGTGTGTTAAAAGAGTTCTCAGCGCATATTCCCAACACAGGTTAAAGCAATGCCCTACCGGTGTTGGGATCATGTATTGAGAAATTTTCAGCTTTTATGAAACGAAGCAAGTCTGGCTCTCCTGGGCTCCCAGTCTATTGATAAAATTTTGTCCAAGAAGTTAGTCATGACATTTGGCATATCGGAGTTTCAAGTGACGTCACCATATTATTCAGTCATGTGATAGATCTGGGGAGTTCAAACGTCAAAGTTGAGGGAACATTAGGGTAGCACTATACTATATAGCTTAGAAAAGGGGTCTCCAAACTAAGAACCAACAGTGCCATCAATCTGGTCCGCGGCAGTTATTCTCTTATTATTATTACTCCTCGGTTTTATTTACTTACAAGCTAAAACTTAATTTAAGAAATATAGTTAAGAGCAGAAAATTTTAAACTGTTTTGGCCCTTGGAAGATACAGAAAAAAATATTATGGCCCTAAGGCTTCAAAGTTTCGAAACCGCTGTCTTAGAATAGAATAGCGATGACAACTACAAAACTTATTGAAAGTGAAACCACAACGGTGGCCTAGTTAAGGATTAGCACAAAACACGTTAATTATTATAACAATTTTATCTCCCATCCTAAGATAATAAATTTTAATAGGCTCCCAGAATAACCAGATTTTGCAAAACACTAATGAAAAGTTGTTTCCTAAGCAAACATAATGCTTGTTTGTGTACATAATGACTATTTTCATTAATATTCGTGTGTTGAACAATGCGTAGTTAGTGCTTTTATATTCATGTACTGTGCACGGAGATTATACCTAGATTACATTTATAGAGATTTAGAACATGCTTTTCAGCACTTATCTGCATTGACGCTGATGATGATAGGGACAAAACTCATTTTTTTTACGTTTAGTTTTGGGTTCCACCAGTCTAACCTCAAAAAAATATCTTAAAATAAGAGTCTGTTTTAGCCGTTGCAAATTTATGAGCTATACAAATGCAGAATATTTGAATTATGAATATTATGAAACTTATTACGAGTTTTTTTTTTACTTATTTTTGCCACGAAATCGCTGTTTAAAAAACATTTTAAACATTTATCAACAACTGAAGCTTCCATTAAAAATAATTAAACATAAAAATCGTCCTAAGCCTATGCGAAACATCTATTATGGATACAATTACATCTTAACCAGAAAAATATCCTTTGTGTAAAAACATCTTTTCATTAAAGGGATCACAAAAAGCTATGGCGGTGACACCATCGGAACCTTCCTAATTCCCTTAGCGGCCTCAACACGCCGTTTTCGTAGCTTCGGAAAATTGTTTTTTCAAAGGTTCGCGTTTATTGTGTGAGTGAAAATTGAATAAGTTTATGAATAAAAGCGTTACTTATTGAAATGGACATATTGTGTTTATATCTGCACTTGAATTATTACAGTTATAATATTTTTTATTTTTAAATGAAAAAATCTTTATAATTTATGAAATAGTCTAATTGAGGAAGATTATATTATACGTTCAACAACCGCTTTAGTGTGTTGCGAGTCTTCTAAAACACCGACTCTGTCTTCCTCTGTCCTTATGGGTCTTCCCACCGTGCCTCGGAGATATTTACTATCATAAATACCTGATAGCGATAGTTATTCTTAATAGGAACAAATCCGCCAACCCGCAGTGGAGCAGAGTGGTGGATTACGCTCCAATCCTTTTCCTACATGGAGAGAGAGTCCTATGGCCAATAATGGGATGTTACAGACTCAATGCATGAATGCATATTATATATTCAAAAAACATAGGTATGAGGAGGCCATATTTTTCGTCTGAAATCTTAATATATCTGCTAAACTAAACGACGACGGAGGATGATACAGGCAGCGGTATCAGCTTTAGAACAAAACCCTTTTTTTGATGTCCGATTTAAATTGGTGGCAGAAACCATCCGTTTTTCGAAGATAAAAATTGCCTATATTATAGTTGAATAGGAAATCTAAGATAAGTTGGATTCGTCGCCGAAGTGCGAAAACGTAATTTTATCTGTATAATTCCATTAATTATCTTATATATAATTCTCGTGTGACAATGTCTCAATTATCGAGTTACAATACTCCTCCGAAACGGCTGTGCTATTGTATATATGTTTTATTTATTTTTTATGAAATTTCGTGCCTATCGGGTAGGTCTGAGAATTGGCCAACATCTACTTTTCATAACACTAAGTTATAAGGGGGAGTTAAGGGGGGGTTAATAACACATATAGCAAAAAAACGTTTGCGGGGTCAGCTAGTAATTTTTAAAAACAAAAGGTTCATTCTTTCACCTTATCGAAGTGTCGGAATTTCTTTGTAAACTAATTATTTTTATTTTTAAATATAAGTATTTATTATTATTTTTATTCCTTAAACTTTCCTTGATTTTCTTAGTCCTTCGATAACGATTTCTGCTTAGATAAAGAAATATTTCTATTAATAAATTGTATTATTCATATGTTGAAGATTTTAAGTTGAATATTTCGAGTTGGATATCTTTTATACTGACCCTAAAGTTTCTGACCGGATAAAATTACTTAAACCGAAACAAACCTTCACGAGGTATTGAGATAAAGGGCAATTGGAGGCATACCAGGTCCCTAGGGATTATGCCCTAATTTAGAATAAGGCACTGAAGGTCCGATCGAATGCCTCAATTTCTTCGTTTGATGTGACCTAAGGGAGCACGATTTGCGGTTTGGAAGAATAAATTACAAATGTTGCGTCAATCGCGCTGTAGTTAAGCGTTAGTATTATTTGCGATGTGTGTGTGTTGCTAAATTAGATTATTTATATGTGTGTGTAAAGAACGTGTATGAGTGGGTTTTGTTTTAATGTGTGCTTCATTTATATGTGTGCGTAAAGTATTTGTATGTGTAGCTTTTGTTTCAACGTGTGCATGGATGATGTGATTTAATGTTAGTATGTGTGCATTGTCGTGATAATTTTTTTCGTTCTTTGTTTTAGTGTTTGACATGAATAATAAAGTGTCTTTACGAGCGATTGTTCTTAATTGCAATTATCTCATTAACGGTCAGTTTCAACAGTTAATCTTTATTTTGATTTTGATTACAAATTAAATTTCTTCATTTTCTTTATTACAATTTAATTTTCTTTCCTTTTTTAATTTATTATTATATTTTCTACATTTTTTTTATTGTTGTAGTTAACTAGGGATAGTGATGCATCAGTGTTATTAATCGACTTCAAAAAAGGAGAAGGTTCTTAATTCGACTATATTTTTATGTGTGTTACCTCATAACTTTTTATCGGTTGTACCGATTTTGATCATTATTTTTAATCAAAAGCTGATAAACGTATATTGTACTACTGATTAATTGATTAATTTAATAGGATATATTGTACTATACTGGTCGATGTATTGAAGTCGGTTTTTTTTTTGCTCGAGAACGAACACAATTTTGTTTTTAACGCCAATCTATACTAATATTATAAAGTTAAGAGAAACTAATCTTGTGTTAGATATTTGAGTATCTTTTTTCTTTAAATTAACGCGGATGAAACCGCGAGGAACTACTGCTAGTAGAATATAACATAGCAAAATCATTTGACATTTCAAATTGCATTTGTTAGAAAACAGACACACAAACGTGCCAAGTACTAATCATTCGTTCATCTTCCGACGGATATAGACACATGATTTCAGCATCTGGATTCATGCCATCAACACTTACCGTCAAATTTGTCAGACAGTATAAAGTTTAATTGGTGTTAGGTTAGTTTTAAGTGTTGTATTCGTGGCTATTCAAATAATCGTAAATATGATAACATACAGATACCATTAGAATATTACGACGATCTACGTAAGATTGCAGGTGTAAGCTGGATGAGGATTGCGGGAAACCGGGATGTCTGGCGCGAACTTGGGGAGGCCTATGTCCAGCAGTGGACTGCAATAGTCTGAACTGACTGACTGACTGACTGACTGAAGAATATTACGATTAAAAGAAGCATACGTATTCTGAATTTCTATGTATCGATGTAGTAGAGTTCATTACAATCAGCTCAGAAGTTTTTACGTGAAAGAGTTACAAATATCCATCCTTGCAAAGTTTCGCATTTATCACGACACAATTCAAGTGTCAGGTAATATACTTTTTAACTTGACTTTCCAAATTTGCTAGAGAAGTCTCAAATTTAATTTTCAGTAAGTTTCGAAGTTTGTCGACATCGCAGAAGTTGTACATCATTGTAATAGCTGAGTTTATTCAGACTACTTACTAACGAACGAAGTTTTATTGTTGATATCAATATAAATATATTAATACGTAAAGCGAAAACTGTATGTTTTATTCATTTATTTTATTTATTTAATATAAGTATAAAAATACATTAAATTAATAAAGAAAAAACATTACACACACTATCACGTATTTGACACACACACACACGCATATATACTCTTTGGTTTATTGTTAAAGTTTGTAGTCAAATTGAGAATAGATTATAGGTTATAGATTATGGTCATATTTCGACCACTGGGTGATCACTAGTATTAATAATAATATGCTTAACATGTATACTCGGTTGACAGTTTAACATCTGTGTTAGATGTTAGTTTGGTAAATGGTAATACACACATAAATATATCACTTAGGTTAGGGACTAAAATAGAACCTACAGTTGCCGGAGCAGAATTTAAGGTTACTGCAATATGGTCGGTCTGACGGACTAGTCTTAGGTTATTTCGAAAGAGCGTTAACTGAGGTAGGGCACAGCAGAGAACCTCCTGCTCAAAATCTCGAGAAGAACAACTGGGGAAGGACCTTGACCTTAAAGAAGATCACAGCTAAATAAGATCAGTGCTCCTAGAGGATTGGGGATAGGATCGGTAACGCATTTGCGATACTTCTGGTGTCGCAGACGTCTATAAGCTACGGTAATATGCTTTCCATTACGTGAGTCAGAGTATTGAGTGGTTCTTCTAAGCAGAATCTGCAATCGGAATCGGCGATAGCTTCACTTCAAAAAATATTTATAATTTTAATTTGTAAAATGACAATTCGAAGGTTTTGAAGCCTATTTGAATAAAATTAATTTTGATTTGATTTGATCGTATTGTAGATGTAAAACTAAAATAATAAAATGACGGTATAAAGGAAGTGAAATATTTTTTTATGTATGTGTCAATGATGTTGACCAAATATTTGTTAAGTGGCCTTTCATGTCAACGAGCGTCAAATAAAATAATTACGACCAATTTCAGCCTTTGAACAATATTTACTTATTGATGTTATGAACAGTCATATCTGAAGAGTTTGTTTGTTAGTTTGTTTGATTAAACGCATTAGCAAAATAATATATTTTACAATTTTTGTCTGTCTGTCTGTCTGTTTGTTCCGGCTAATCTCTGAAACGGCTGGACCGATTTTGAGGGGACTTTCACTGGCAGATAGCTGATATAATAAGGAGTGATTTAGACTGCTTTTATTTAAAAAAAATATTTATTTTATAACTCTGAGAACGAAAAAATAACTTTTTTGTTAAAGGCTAAGTTGCGTTAATATAACATGACTCGTGTTTGCATTGTGCTTAAAGGTAATACAGGTGTTAATCTCGATAAGAAGTAGATTATTTATTTATTTACTATAACACTTTATTTTTTATCACTATCCACAGTACTTTAATAAGGGCTTGCAGAGCTTTTGTATTTAACCAAAAGATACATAAAAAAATACAATCGAATTGAGAACCGCCTCCTTTATTTTGGAATTTGGTTAAAAACAAACGATTATTACATCGCACTATTATCTGATATATTTATACTCGACCCAGACTTATTTTAATGAATTGAGAATTATTTAAATTTTTTCCTAAATTACATCATAGATATCTTTTGAATAAATATTTTCTTTTCCTATCTCCATTTACATTATACTTTAAATGAAATATGATATTATCTTTTTTAATTAAAAAAAAGTTAACCAAGCTTAGATGACGTTAAAAGTATGGAAGAAGTTAAAATATTCACACAAAAAAGTTCTTACTAAAGTGCGCTAGAAAGAATTTTTAAATATTCTTTTAGGTCTGTCGCATAAATTTCGTTAATTGAATAACTGATCTAGCTCACAACTTTAAAGTTATAGTGTATAAAATTACACAGATAAAACTGCGGCTTTTTTAAAAGATATACGTAGATTATGCCATGGCTAAATAAGTAAATATAATAAAAACAGAGTTTCATATGTATATTATTAATTTTGTCAATTATAATAATAATAATGATTATTTTTTATTTATTTATTAGTTTATTAATAAGGTTATGTATTCATCATTACAGCCTATACCGTCCACTGCTGGACATAGGCCTCCACAAGTTCGCGCCAAAAATGCGTGAACTCATGTGTGTTGCCCATAGTCACCACGCTGGGCAGGCGGGTTGCCCAACAAACATTTTTGTCATATAATCAAACAATTATATGACTTTGAGTCTTATTAAAGTTATATTACAGTATTTTTTGTAACTCTACGTCATGTAATGGTGCATTATGTGTCCAAATAGACATATAGATTTTTTGTCGTATAACATTGTCGTATAGACGTTATTTCGACATTTCTTTAGAATCGTCTTATAATAGCGTCTATGAAGACATCTATAAAACTTGCATATACAACTTTTCGTCGTGTAAACGTTTTCGTAGTGTAAACGTCATAATACTATTAATTTTGTCATATAATTACCTTTTAAACGTCTGCTAAACGAATAGTAATTGTTTACACGTAGTACTTGTAACCATTATATATAAGTCGAATATGTGTACTAGTGTAACTTGTATACATCCTAAAGTATTACAAAAATGATAATACAACCGTTATTTAATTAATACTCATATTAAGGGGTTATAATAACCTTGTAAACAACTTCCACCATTTTGAAATCAAAGTCATATTAAAATTTATTTACTTGTTTCGTACAACATGAATCGAAAAAATTGGAAAAGTATTAAAAAAAGTGGTGCATTCAAAAGAAAAGTTAAAAACAACTATCATTCGCTTCAAGCACGTACTTTCATACAAAGTAATAGAACTCAAGCTCAAGCTGTGACTGAGGCAAATAAGAAGGGTTCCGTATCACAGGTAAATGCAAGTTTAACCAAAATACTACAAGTGTACCCCGTAGTTCATTTGCCGAAGTTCAGGACTCTTGTTCATATTCTGAAGTTGAAGACAGTTATTCATCGTCCGAAAATGGTGACAATGCTTATCCTTTTGAAAATAAATTAAGTTAAATAAAGAGAATGATTAGAAATGGAAATCGGCCACTTCAGAAAATTGCTATAGTCGGGGCACCAAAATAAACCATAACGTAATAAATTATTTACATTTTTGTCTGTTAAAACAAAATGTAACGGTCTATTTCCACGGGCTATCTGGAAACCACATCCATAACAACGAGAACAAAATATAAAATGAGTTAATGACCACGGCCATTTCAAATGTGCGCATATCATTTCGATGAAGTCCATCTTCGATAAAAACTTATCAACATCCGCATAAATATGGATCATAATTGTGGGGTTTACCTAAAAAAAGTATTATTCAGACTTAACTAAGTTATATGTCTCGTAAATTCTTCTGTTCTGAAAATATAAATTATTTGAAATAAGTTAGCTAGGCGTTTTATTATTTTATTCTTGATCCCTAAATCAACTGTCATGGCGTACACATTTACAATATGTACGCAGTATATACGTCGGGAAGTTATATAGTTGTCATATAACGCAGTCACTTAATAAATTATTAATAAAAATATACGAAAACATTAAAATTTTAAAAGCGCATGAAAAATTTGTTACAAAGTTACCTCACATTAATCAGTAAATTTGATTGCACAATGGTTTGTAACTGATGAAATGGTTTTATCACCTCAACAAAGTAAAAAATACAATATTTTAACTCAGCTGTCAAAAAAACTGCCAAATTCAATTAGTGTGTATTATGTTTATAATCTGTTACAATTTTTCATTCGTTCAATATAAAAGTATCATCTTTAAATGACAATAATACAACGAATACGTTAGATAAACGTCATATTGTGTGCTATTACTCGACACGAAGTCGAATACACGCCGCGACAGCTATCATTACATGACATGTAGTCAAATCGCCAACGTGTATATGACTCCTATGCGACTATATAGGTATTTATATGACTGTTACACGAAACTCTTAGCGCCTTAAGTTGAATAAAATGGGCCCTAATGCCGTCGAGTAAACGTTCTAATGTCGTTTATACGATTATACTAAATAACATTAAGTTGTCACCAAAACGTCTACTCAACGTCGTAAATGTTTGTTGGGTGGTGACCGCAGGGCTGGCTTTGTCGCACCGAAGACGCTGCTGCCCGTCTTCGGCCTGTGTATTTCAAAGCCAGCAGTCGGATGGCTATCCCGCCACCGGTCGGCTTTTTAAGTTCCAAGGTGGTAGCGGAACCGTTTTATCCCTCAGTCGCCTCTTACGACACCCACGGGAAGAGAGGGGGTGGCCATATTCTTTAGTACCGTAGCCACACAGTACAGGTTATGTATTATGTATGTATATATGTATGTATTTGTGTGTATTCTGTATAAGTATTAGTGTGTATGTAATAGCATGTAAGTTTATCATATAACTGCAC
The DNA here is from genome assembly GCF_905220565.1 of Melitaea cinxia. Taxonomy (NCBI): domain Eukaryota; kingdom Metazoa; phylum Arthropoda; class Insecta; order Lepidoptera; family Nymphalidae; genus Melitaea; species Melitaea cinxia. The sequence goes on from NC_059416.1 coordinate 1,319,941, forward strand.
CACCTACCCTGTCTCGAGATTCTATTAAGTTTATCCTTGCTTTAATTGGGTTGTCTGGAAGAAATGGCTAAATAGCCATAAGTCCGCCCATTGAACTTCACAGTCTGTAAATGTTTTTTTAAATGTGTTCATTGTTTCAAATGCAGTTGTGGTGTACAATAAAGTATAAATAAATAAATAAATAAAAAAGCCTTTATTTGATAATGTTATATTTTATCTTAGTTACTATTATTATGATAAAGTTTTAGTAATAGCCCGGATAGACTTCGTTCTGTCAAAGGTAATATTTTTTTAATTTTATTTTTTTAATTTTTAAACCTCTCGTGGGCCTTAAAAACATACAAAACATAAATTAGCCGAATTAGTCGTGCCATTCTCGAGCTATGCGCTTAGCGACATTCATTTTTATTTATATAGATTTACTTTTGCTAATACTACTCGTAAATTAGGTACTTAATTGTCAAGGTTTCCAGATTGGGTAAAGGCTTCCTCCTATGATTTTCACTTCTTTCTGTTTTGTGCAAATAAATTAATAGGAAAAGGTAAAATAAGTAATAAATAAAAAAAAACTGCTTATTTTCAAAAGAAAGAAAAGTTCTTTTCCAGTCGAAGCCTCCTTTCCATATAAGAAAGACTTTGTAGCTTAAAAATTTATATATCGTATCTTGTATTTTTAAACATTTTTACTCACTCACTCACTGCAGCCTATCGCAGTCCACGGCTGGACACAGGCCTCAGAAAGATCTCTCACTCATGTGTTTTGCCCATAGTCACCTCGCTGGGCAGGCGGGTTGGTGACCGCTAGTTGGTGACCGCAGGGCTGGCTTTGTTGCACCGCAAACACTGCTGTCCGTCTTCGGCCTGTGTATTCCAAAGCCAGCAGTTAGATGGTTATCCCGCCATCGGTCGGTTTTTTAAGTTCCAAGGTGGTAGTGGAACTGTGTGGTTACGGCAGTAAAGAATAAAGCCAACGACTTTCTTGCCGTGGGTGTCGTAAGAGGCGACTACGGATAACACATTTTTAACCGACTTACTACTATTTTTTATGTGTGTTACCTCAAAAAAATTTATTAGGTGCACCTGGTGGGGTTTTGCTTTTAATCGAAATGTTAACGAACTTCTCAAGAAGTCCTATTTGAATTTAATCAAGACGTGTTAAGTATTTTTTGATTTATCTCTAATGATGCGTATTTACTTGACTATTTTTTCGTCTACTTACGTTATATTTCATGTAGATGTAATTGAACTAATTGAAGCCATTACATGAATAATGAAACTGTTGGTTAAAAGTTTCAACAAGAACAATAACTTGGTACGGCCGAATACTTCTCAAAACAGTTAGATACTTTCAAGGTACAGAAGTAGAACGTTAGGGGTTTTAGAAATTTTTCGAAGACCACAACTTTTCAACAATTTCGCTTAACTCGGAAACTTTGTGAAGTATGCGGTGTTCTAGATAATGTACTACACCTATCATCTCATGGCTCTGTTCGTGTTACATTTTGTTCCTAGTTTGTTGCTGTTCAGAACGCGTTAATCTTATCAAAGGAAGTTAATATTGTTTTCTTTTTGAAGTGATAACTTCTTAGGGGAGGGTAAACTTCGTTACGTAACGTGTTACGGCGCCAGTTTGTCTGGCTTCCCTTTCATTCACGCATACTTTCACTCTAACCCACAGCGCTGGCCGTATTTTGGACTGATGCTTTTTTCTCTCTTAGTTTAAGTTATCACGTCTGTCCGGCGTCCCGTGACGCACACGTTTTTTTTTCTTTTTCATGTTTATGTTTTTATTCAATTCAAATGTACTCATTTATGGTTGCTTTTATGTAAGATTATAATATCATGATCAAGAATAAGTTACAATATCCTATAGATTTAATAATATTAATTACTTATAGCTACAGATTTGGGAATAATATTAATTGATTATAGCTTGTATAAAGCAAGAATTAAACCAAAATATACAATAAAAAATACAGTCGAATTGATAACCTCCTCTTTTTTAAGTCGGTTAAGAAAGCTTAAATTTTCTGTCTATACTCGTGGAGTATTTGTTATGTCTTATGTTTAAAATACAAGAATAATTTATAACTGTGGTTTGCTGTGGTGTGGAGGTATCGTTGTGGAGTGAATTCGGTTTGATGGGTTAACACATTTTAAATTTTAAATTGACCTAAATTTCCTTTTTAACCGACTTCCAAAAAAGGAGGAGGTTCTCAATTCGACTGTTTTTTTTTTTTTATGTATGTTACATCAGAACTTGTGACTGGGTGAAGCGATTTCGACAAATTTTCTTTTAATCGAAAGGTGGTGTGTGCCAATTGGTCCCATTTAAATTTATTTGAGATCTAACAACTGCTTTTCAAGCTATATATCCAATAATGCGTTTTTACTTGACGCTTTTTTCGTCGATCTACGTTGTATTATACCGCATAGCTTTCTACTGGATGTACCGATTTTGATAATTCTTTTTTTGTTGGAAAGGAGATATCCCAAGTTTAGTACCATGATAAGAAAACCAGGATCTGGTGATGGGATCCCAGAGAAATCGAGGGAATTTCTTGAAAATCCGCAATAACTTTTTACTGGGTGTACCGATTTTAATAATTTTTAATTTAATCGAAAGTTGATGTTTGTCATGTGGTCACATATAAATTTTATTGAGATCTGATAACTACTTTTTGAGTAATCTTTGATAACGCGCAGTTACTTGACTACTTTTTCGTCGATCTACGTTGTACTACTCGTCGATGTAATTGAAGTCGTTTTTTTTTCGTTTGCGAGCAAACACAATTATCATACCTACAATAATTCTTTACATAAAGAATTTATTATTATTACCAAGTTTTTTGCATTCGTAATTAATTGGATGAAAAAAGTGATTACAGACAAGTAAATTTCTAATAGAAAAGAAAACAAATGAACACATTGGCGAATAAGAGAGATTACTCAATTTATGTAGAAGTGAATGTTTATTTTTTATTTTACGATTTTAAATGTCAACACTTACAAATAATGAAATAAAGACTCACGCATCGATTAATTACAATTTGTAATTTGTAATTACGAATACTTTGAAGAATTAAAATAATAATTTATTATTAATTAAAATAATAATAATTTATTCAGAATTCATTCATCAATTTTTTTTATTCCTAAAATGCAAAATAGCTTATTATATTCCTTTTGATACTAATACTCAAAGCAAAATAATTTCTTTTGAGAGTTTAATTATTTAAAAAAAATCCCTTTTATTTAAGAAGCGTCTTGAAAGCTCATATCGTTTCTTTAAGTATATAATTGAAAGGTATAAAAAATATCAAGCTAGCCTAAATTGTTCTAACCTGTATAGATAGTTCAAATTCATTAGTCATCTTGGAACAAACGTTCTGACGTAGTGGTGCGTACGACGTGTAAGCGCCTAAAATACCAGCAATTGCGGTTTCGATTCCCACTCGGGATGGATATTTCGCTTCAGCCTGTAATATCCCACTGCTGGTCATAGGATTCCCCACGTAGGAGCAAGATTAGAGCTTAATCCACCACGCTGCTCCAGTGCGAATTGGCGCGTTGGAAAAAAGTACTTCTCAGGTCTCAATTAAATTTAAATGGGGTCAAAAGAAAAGCACCACGTTTCGATTTAAAAAACTACCTTTTACTACCTTAACTTTATTAAAAATTGTTTAATTAAGCATTACTTTAGTACAAGAGATGCAGGTTCGGTCGAACGGTCGATTTTTGATATGATATTAAAAATTGTTTAGTTAAATACTACTTTAGTACAAGCAGTTGTCCACGTTCACATTGCTTTGTTTATTTAAAACATATGATGACATTTTTGACAACACAAACGAAAAGCGTAATTTATATTTTATACTAACATAAAAATTTATTACAACGAGTGAGACACCAAAAATACATATTAAAATAACAAGAACATTTAAATAGACGTTCAGTAACATAATTTTCGGAATACTGCAATAACTACGGACTGAGATTCTCCTAGCTAAGTAAGCACTAACTCTTCTGAGTGGTCCAGACTTGTAGAGAGTTATTTTAATATTTTGCGTCTAACGACCGAGGTCCGACAGTATTTAACACTAGAAACTTGCTACATTTCGTGATATTTTATTCACATTGAAAATTGAAATTTTTCAAGATAAGAAATTCTTTCATATTTTTATGTAGTGCATGAAAAATTTAAGAGCTTTTTTTGTCGAATTTTTTTAGCTGAATTTACATTCTGAATGAATAGTTGATTCAATAAACGATTCTTAATTCATTGAAAGGCATATAATTTCGATTGGTAAAATAATTATTCAAAAGTGACTTTCCCGAGTTTTAACTAATCTTTTTTTGATGTATTCATTATTGATAGTGCAAGATATTGCATAAAAGGGAATATTTTTTTTTTAAATATATATTTACAAAACTAAAAAATTATAATATGACGGTACGAAGATCATTGTGTAAAATTAAATTACCACATTATTCAAAACGCAGAAAAAAATTGCTCAATAACTAATCCAGTTTTATCTAGTTATAACAAGTTTAAACTAGTTTTAACCTGTGATAATCGAGACATTGAGCGTACTTTTAGGAACATACAGTTGGCAGCTTTCCTTCTTCTAGTATTTCCGGCACACTGCCAGTGTACGCTTTCTACTTTAACCAAAATCTGACAATTTGCTTTTCTTTATAAATAAAAATTACTTTCTAAGAGGTGAACTTTGATAAATTTTTACCATTTTTGTAAGGAGGTTTAACTAGGGGATTAGGAGTAGGATCGACAGCGGGCTGGCGATGCTTTTGTTGTTGCAGACGTCTCTTAGCTACGGTAATCTTTTACCATCAGGTGATCCGTACGCTTGTATACCGAACAAGTTATATTAAAAAAAAGAATGCTAATGATAACAATAATATTATTTATTGTACACCATTTAACAGGCATCTATAAGCTACGGTAATCTCTTATTATGAATTGAGCCGTAAATTTGTTTTCTGATCTAGTTGTAAATAAAAAAAGTAGTAGAAAGTAGAAATAGAGTACTATGCAAGAAAGTAGGAGAAGGATCGGAGCTTAATCCACCACGCTGCTCTACTGAGGTTTTATATATATATATATTTACAACGAGTTACGATCGCTATCAGGTGTATACGATAATAATATTATTTTAATGGACATAATTATAAAATTTGGCAAGGAGCATCGTTTCTACATTACAATAATTTCCCAAATGATAACAACGAAGTGGACTCTATTAAAAACCATTAAAGATATTGATGATGGGTATATCGATTTCATATTATACGAACTGACCCGTTGAACTTCGTACAGTGTTCATATATAATGTTTATAATCTATACATCTATATATATACATATAAATTATGAAGTTGAAGTGTGAACTGTGTCTCTATGAATTCAAAATAATTGTATTTTTTTTTCAAGTGCATATAGTTATCTATACGATACTGAAACTAACAGAAACAAGCTATTTTTAAATTTTTTGTCTGTTTTTTTGTTTGTCCGGCTAAGGGCCGTGATGATTTTTATGGGACCTTCACTGAAGGATAGAAGAGGTTGTGACAAGCCGCGTTTTATGTTAATACATGCTGCCTAGATAGGTATGAAATAACCCAACACTTTATATTAAATATGACAATTTTTGCCAGCAAAAACAACTAAAATTACAAAATATGATAAAGGAGTCACATGGCAACTTATAATTTTTATTCCATAATTTCCACGGGTTCAGGATCACACTGTTACAAATATAGTATATACATACAATCTGCCACGCGAACAAAATCGCGGTTATAGCTAGTAAGGTCCAGTTAATAAGGAACACAAGACAAAAGTATGTATCTAATTTGGATGTAATCTTTCAAAAGATATTTGCTTACATATGTACATTTCGGAGATTATAATTAATAAGATTTAGTTATTTTCTCACCACAATATTGTAAACATGACATTTGATAGGTACATAATAACATGAACAATAATATTGTGGAAGACCGGTACCTAAGCTAGGCTCGACGCCTGTTTGAGGACACCAGGTCTCCACCCCTTAATAAAGTACATTTCAATTATCATCATACGGGCATTAACAATTGTTGTAAACAATATTATATGAGATAGTAAATTTATATAGGTATTTATATCTAAGGTGGGTAAGGTGAGTAAGGGTATATTTATATATTTATTGTTGGTATATTTTATGTTATACATGGTCCGATATTTCTTAAGGCCAAAAAATGTAATCTTCTGATATCTAATTTTTGCTGAAAGCGATTCCTTACCAGTATATTCATAGCATTTTTGTGATATTTTCAGATACAAAAACATTCTTGTTTTCTAAAATTTGATGAACGTGACATAAATCTAACGATCTAGTTGTTTTCAATAAGATACTTATATTAAAAATCGCTGTACCTAACTTTTCAGCTTCATAACATTAGCATGAATACAACATATACAATTATACAGACAGCTAAAATATACCCATTTGGCAAACACTCACGAGTTCATCGACCTTATTTAATTACAAAAAAAAAATATATGGAATTTTAGAACAAAGGAAAAATGTTGAAATATAAGCTTCAAAACAGTAATGTGATTTAAATGTAAAACAGCATCAATATGCACGGAATATTCTGAATGAGATATGGTATTCGTAAATAAAGGGAATTTGTTTCGTAAAAATAATTGTGTTTGATCGCAAACGAAAAAAAAAACCGACTTCAATTACATCGACGAGTAATACAACGTAGATCGACGAAAAAATAGTCAAGTAACTACGCGTTATCAAAGATTACTCAAAAAGTAGTTATCAGATCTCGATAAAATTTATATGTAACCACATGATAAACATCAGCTTTCGATTAAATCAAAAATTATCAAAATCGGTATACTCAGTAAAATGTTATTGCGGATTTTCGAGAGTTTCCCTCGATTTCTCTGAGATTCCATCATCAGATCCTGATTTCCTTATCATGGTACCAAACTAGGGATATCCTCTTTCCAACAAAAAAAGAAATATCAAAATCGGTACATCTAGTAGAAAGTTATGCGGTATAATACAACGTAGGTCGACGAAAAAAGCGTCAAGTAAAAACGCATTATTAGATATAACTCGAAAAGTAGTTGTTAGATCTCAAATAAATTTAAATGGGACCAATTGGCACACACCACCTTTCGATTAAAACAAAATTTGTCGAAATCGGTCCACCCGGTCAAAAGTTCTGATGTAACATACATAAAAAAAAAAAAAAAAAAAAAAAAAAATACAGTCGAATTGAGAACCTCCTCCTTTTTTGGAAGTCGGTTAATAACGGTTAAGAGCGAGCCGTGTTCACGCGCAAAGGGTTTCCTATTACTCGTACTAGGAAGTGATGGGTTTGGTTTCTACTAAATTTTTTTCAGGTTTCTTTCACAAAAACTAAGACCAACAGCTTGACATGCTCTCTAAGGGAAGGTGAAATTATATGCACGGACAACCTAACCGGAAAGAAATAAGTGTACATATAGAAATAGCTGTTGCACTGGCGGTCGCGGTTTCGATTCCAGCACACGACACACATTTGTATTGGCCATATAGATGTTTGTCGTGGTCTGAGCGTCGTGCTTGTGTATTGTGTGTGTTCCCGGACCCCCGACACAGGAGAAAATCCTACTTTGGGTCGTTGAGTGTGAAGCATTTATTTATTTATCCATTCAAAGCGGTTATCCCGTTCAACATGCCAGGGCGGTTGTAACTTGTAATATACTAGACATGTTTTTGAATGAGAATTAGATTTAAGTTCTCTCCGAAGCACAATCACTATAACGATTCAGCTTGTAACATCCTACTGTTGGGCATACGCCTTTTTTCCATGGAAGAGAAGGATGGATGAAATAGATATTTATATTGGTATATATATTTGTTTCCTGTTCGTATGTCTATCCGCACGAATGTCTAAAGCACGACGGAAAACAATGCCCCTATGTCTGAATTATAAAATGTCAATTCATATGCAATGAAAGATAAATAAATAATAAAGTAGTGTCGTAGGTGTCTGCTGGCATACTTCAGATACGGTACTCTAAAAATATTGTTCGTAATTCGTAAGAAAAAGACGCCGTGGCTCGAAACTCTATACTTCAATTCGGAGTTGTTTTGTCGGAGATAATAATTAAAATGTACGGAATATCCTTTTCGCTTTTTTTTTCCTGGAAGAATTCATTTGCATATAGTGATGTGACGGTACTCGTTTTATAGATATCGATATTCTGATATATATGGGAAGTAATAAATTATTCTTAATATGTAGAATTGTATATTATATTCTATTTATAGGTTGTATTGTAAATTTATCTTCTCTAATAAAAAATAAATAATAAATAATAATAATAATTGTGCTGTGTGGCTACGGCACTAAAGAATTTAGCCACCCCCTCTCTTCCCGTGGGTGTCGTAAGAGGCGACTAAGGGATAACAAGGTTCCACAACCACCTTGGAACTTAAGAAGCCGACCGATGGCGGGATAACCATCCAACTGCTGGCTTTGAAATACACAGGCCGAAGACGGGCAGCAGCGTCTTCGGTGCGACAAAGCCAGTACTGCGGTCACCAACCCGCCTGCCCAGCGTGGTGACTATGGGCAAAACACATGAGTTCACGTTATTTGTGGCGTAAACTTGTGGAGGCCTATGTCCAGCAGTGGACTGTATAGGCTGTAATGAATAAAAAATAAATCACTTGTTAAGCACTAAACTCGAGAATGGCTTTACTGTTTCTTGCCAATTTTTTTTTTAGTTTTCTAATATTTTTAACCGACTTCCAAAAAAGGAGGAGGTTCTCAATTCGACTGTATTTTTTTTTTTTTTTTTTTTTTTTTTTTTTTTTTTTTTTTTTTTTTTATGTATGTTACATCAGAACTTTTGACCAGGTAGACCGATTTCGACAAATTTTGTTTTAATCGAAAGGTGGTGTGTGCCGATTGGTCCCATTTAAATTTATTTGAGATCTAACAACTACTTTTCGAGTTATATCTAATAATGCGTTTTTACTTGACGCCTTTTTCGTCGACCTACGTTGTATTATACCACATAACTTTCTACTGGGTGTACCGATTTTAATAATTCTTTTTTTGTTGGAAAGGGGATATCCCTAGTTTGGTACCATGATAAGGAAACTAGGATCTGATGATGGGATCCCAGAGAAATCGAGGGAAAATCTTGAAAATCCGCAACAACTTTTTACTGGGTATATCGATTTTGATAATTTTTACTTTAATCGAAAGCTGATGTTTATCATGTGGTCACATATAAATTTTATCGAGATCTGATAACTGCTTTTTGATTAATCTTTGATAACGCGTATTTACTTGACATTATTTTCGTCACCTTACGTTGTATTATACCTCATAACTTTTTACTGGGTGCACCGATTTTGACGTTTCTTATATAAATTAAAAGCTACTATTCGTCACGTGGTCCCATTCAAATTTAATTGAGATTTGATTCGTAATTTGTGAGTTATATCTAATATTGCGTATTTACTTGACGGTTTTTTCGTCACCCTACGTTGTATTATACGTTATATCTTTTTACTGGGTGCACTGATTTTGATCTTTTTTGTATAAATCAAAAGCTAATACTTGTCATGTCGTCCGTTTTAAATATGATTGAGATATAATGAGCAATTTTTGAATAATCTTTGATGACACGTATTTACATGACGATGTTAAGACGACTGTGGTCATGTTCAATACTTTGCCACAACGCCATCTATCAAAATGTTATGAAATTACTTCGTTCACTATCGATCCAATTACAATATTCCACTAGAGTAGAGAGTAGCAGTTTATTCGTTATAAATATATTTGAGCTTTTAATTTTTGAGTTATCGCTAATACTGGGTATTTACTTGGCTATTTTATGTCGACCAACGTTATATTAACCTCATTACTATTTTACTGGGTGGACCGATATCGATGATTCTTTTTTAATCGATAGGTGGTGCTTGTCATGTGGTCCCATTTAAATATAATTGAGATTTGACTCGAACTTTTTGAGCTATATCTGATATGGCGTATTTACTTGACTGTTTTTGGAGTTTTCTCCTTAAGAATCGATTTTCATTTAAAGCCCCGGAATGAAAAAATTGAACAGTAAAATCTACTGAACGAATGACCTTGTTAGAGATGGCGTTCAGACGTTTTCTAATAACGCAATTAGGTTCCGATAGATGGCGTTATTGCATTAATTTATTTACAATTTGATATAGTAATAATATATTTCTTAGACTAGTAAGCCTTTTTGTGCCTATTTAGACAGTTGATCTGAAGGGGTAAACTCCAGTCGTGCATCGGAGCTGTGTGAAAACATGAACATTACATATTTTTAATAAAAAAGACATAAACCGTAATTCAATATAAATCCGCTTCAACTAAAAAACCCGCCGTAATAAGCGATGTCAGCGCTTCGCGCGAATCGACGACGGGCCTTTTATGAAATTTCTGCCTACAATCGCTAACAAAATGTTAGAAATAACAGTAGAACATTATATAGGTAATTCTACAATTTTATAATGTCGCGTTATATGGAATACGAACAAAGTATTACTATTTTTTCGTCGATCTACGTTGTATTACTCTTCGATGTAATTGAAGTCGGTTTTTTTTTCGTTTGCGAGCAAACACAATTATTTAAGTTCGTATGTAATGAAAAACTCAAAAATGCGGAAAATTGTGCAAACAAATTGGATAATTTCTGAGAAAGTATTATAGCATAAGTATATATTATTATTTATATTTAGAAATACGTGATGAAGAGTAGGCCTTACACGCTTACTCTTCGTCTGCGAATTCAATTGATCCGTCAACCCGCAGTGGAGCAGCGTGATGTGCTCTCCTTTCAAATCCTTTACAGTCTTTCTTCTACGTGGAGAAAGAGGCCAATGTCCAACAGTGGAATGTTACTGGCTGAATATGTTATACGTTAAGAATATATGATTTACGTAGTATCTGAATTTTTAACTTTACGAGTTTGATAGTTCGCAGTATTAACAAGAAATAACTTTATACTTAATATCACCAATCTTACATTTAAAATTCTCGTGTCACAATGTTAGTTACCACACTCCTCCGAAACAGCTGAACAGATTTTTATGAAATTTTGTGTACATATTGGGTGGGTCTGAGAATCGGCCAACATCTATTTTTCATACCCCTAAGTTACAAAGGAGGAAATAAGGGAGTTAATAATTTATATAGCAAAACAACGTTTGCGGTCTCAGCTAGTAAATATATATATCTGTGTATATAAGAACTAGTTGAAAAATAAATTTAAGTCGAAAGTTTTAAATAAGATATTAAGTGCTGAAGTTAACGATTACGTACTAAAGTTTTCCGTTATTTTGCAGTTGAAGTGAAATTATTAATGGTGTGTTTGTCGAAGTTTTGACCGGAACATCAGCGATTGTATATTACATCATCTGTTTGTTGGAAGTAATTTTGAGCTTATTTTATGTTTTATTGGTAAATAAAGTAAAAATATTATAAAAGTCTTGCAACTTAGGTGTCAGGAGTGTTTATACGTTATTAGTCAAGTTTATTTATTAAGTTATTTTATTTAACTGAGGTAGGGTACGGTAGGAAAATTCCTGCTCGAAATATGGAGCAGCCCGACTGGGGTAGCTCGACCTTACAGAAAATAATGCAGCTAAATAATACTGTTTTCGAGTGTTGTGATCCTATGGTAAGTCAGGTGGCCAGGGCTCCTGATCAGGGATAGGGTCGGCTTGCAATGCTTCTAGTGTTGCAGAAGTCTATAAGCTACGGTAATTGCTTACCATCAGGTGAGCCATACGCTTGTTTGCCGACCAATACCTATGACCTTATATATATAGTTTAGAAATAAAATATAAACTAAAACATTGCAATTATGGAAATAGTATAATTATCATCATCATCATCATCATCATCATCATCATCATTATCATCATCATCATCATCATCATCATCATCACCATCATTCCAGCCTATTGCAGTCCACTGCTGGACATAGGCCTCCACAAGTTCGCGCCAAAAATGCGTGAACTCATGTGTGTTGCCCACAGTCACCACGCTGGGTAGGCGGGTTGGTGACCGCAGGGCTGGCTTTGTCGCACCTAAGACGCTGCTGCCCGTCTTCGGCCTGTGTGTTTCAAAGCCAGCGGTTAGATGGTTGTCGCGCCATCGGTCGGCTTCTTAAGTTCCAAGGTGGTTGTGGAACCTTGTTATCCCTTAGTCGCCTCTTACGACACCCACGGGAAGAGAGGTGGTGGCTATATTCTTTGGTGACTTTAAAAAATTCTATAATATCCTCTTTGAAGGCGTCATTGTAATAGATGAACTGACTTTAAATGAACCAAAATACGCGTTGTAAACATCGAGTTATACTTATAAATCATAATAATAGTGCCCTTGAAAGTCTATTAAGGCATTATTTATATTAATTAACATATTTTGTAAGTTTAGAAAAACATATTAAGTAACTTTTTGCTTATGCATAAAAATAATACTCAAAAAATAATTTTTAATATAATTACCAAGTTTAAAATTACTTATTTCAATATAAAATACCAATGAATCTCAGAATTTAAGATACTGGAGCTTCAACGTATAGGAGTTTATAATTTAGTCTGTGTGGTGTAATCGTGTTGCCAATAAAGATGTGAGGTTTATGTTGCTTTGTGTGCTCCCAGAGGCGTTACACCTCTAAAGGCTTTTATTGAGTTAGATTGAGTTAGGATATTGCATCAACACCTTCGTGAGATTACGATCGATGAATTGCGCTTTTCCCATTTTATATTTGATTAGTTTAAAAAAAATACCTATAAATTTTTTTAGGCTCTTAATACATGAATAGTTAAAGTAAAATCATAATGTTTTTTTATGTTATTTTTATCAATAAATAAAAAAATGATGGACGTGAAAGGGATGAAGACTCGTTTGCGCAGCGGTCACAATACGGGCTGTTGCGCTGGCGGTCGCGGGTTCAATCCCCGCTCACTAAAAATATTTGTATTGGCCATATAGATGTTTTGTTGTGGTCTAGGCGTTTGTGCTTATGTATTGTGTGTTTTCGGACCCCCGACACAGGAGAAAATCCTACTGGGGGTCGTTGAGTTTGAAGTGTTTATTTATTTATTTATACAAAAAATTATAGTCTAAAATAATCTATAATACAGCATAATACAGTCCAAATAAGCCTATGTAAAAATTTTAAAGATAAATAGCCATAAAATCGCAATTGAATATGGCAAAATAGAAATAGACAAAAATTGCCTGAAGACGATTATGACGAGTTTATAAATACTAGTAGCCCAGTGATCGTTATTCGAGCATAATTTAAATTATAAGTTTAAACATTATTAAGGTTCTGTTGTCAAAGACTATACTTCTAATCTTATACTATTAAACGAGCATATATATATAATCTGAATCTCGGAAACGGCTCCAACGATTTTCATGAAATTTAGTATGCAGGGAATTTTGGGGGAGATAAATAAATCTAGCTAGGATTTATTTTTAAAAAATGTCGCTTTATCCTAGTTTTTAGACACTGAAAAAATGGCTACAATATCGTTAAAATACGAAGGTAAATTTCGCACTTAAAGTTGTAGTAGCTCAGGTGTGTCAATCGGCCGGTCGCGATCGTTCGAAAGGACCACGGTTCAAATCTTCAAATTTCCAGGTCGATTATTATTTTTTCTTTTTTGTTTCTAATTGCACTCGTTATTTTTTATTTAAATAACCGGTTCTTACTTTTTATTATTATGTCGGTAAAATCGAAAAATATTATTAATATTTTATAATTATTTTTTTGTTTTCGTTTATTTATATTTATTTATATTTTTTTATTACTGTCGGTAAAAAAAAATATTATTCATATTTTATAAATATGTAATTCGTATTATATATGATTTACTAAATATACCGAGCTAAGCTCGGTCACCCAGGTAATAATATTAGTATAGGTAAAACTATCGACATATCGATAAAATTCACGCCCATCACTAGACGTTACTCATGAATAACATACATTAATACTGAGTGGCTCCTTGGGAAATATGACGAAAAGTTTTAAAATGTACACACGGGTACCTAAGTTCCCCATTCTCTTGTTCGCCAGTCTGATACCTATTCATCAGAACATAATGAATAGAATTCTTTGCATGGATATTTTTCGCGTCTTTGTATAGAATGAATAATTTTAAACAGTTAAATTTATAAGACGCTGTGAAAATATAGGCAAACTGAGATTTTTTTGTAGCTTCGTTATCTATAGCAATCATTGTATATGGTTTTATCTTTTTTATACGACTAAGTCAGTAAATGGCGTTGGCGCAACGGTCACAGCACTGGTTTGTGGATGCGCTGGCGGTTGCGGATTCGATCCCCACACATGACAAACATTTGTATTGACCATACAGATGTTTGCCGTGGTCTGGGTGTTGGTATAGTCCTTATGGGTCTCTCCACCGTGCCCCGGAGTGTTCACTCTGTCCTGTCAAGTCAGGTTCAAACCATCTCTAGTCTAGCTATTAAATTGTGTCTGATGTGTGATGCTATATGACATATATATATATATATATATATATATGTATATATATATATATATATTATACAGAAATAAATAATGGGTTTTACAGTAATCTAGTGTCTAAGAGGGAAAGGTTCAACTGAGGTAGGGTACAGCAGGAATTTCCTGCTCAAAATATGGACAGCTCGACTGGGGTAGTACCTCGACCTTACAGAAGATCACAGCAAAATTATACTGTTTTCAAACAGTATTGTGTTCCTGTTGGTGAGTAAGGTGACCAGAGCTCCTGGGGGGATTGGGGATTGGGTCGGCAACGCGCTTGCGATGCTTCTGGTGTTGCAGGTGTCTATAAGCTACAGTAATCGCTTACCATCAGGTGGGCCGTACGCTTATTTGCCGACCTAGTAACATAAAAAAATAAAAATAAGAGCTGGTTAAATCCTAATAATACATACGTATATCTAATTATACATTATTTTCTTGAAAGGAATATTTCTAGGTATCAAAGTTAACAGACAAATACACTCGAATAACCTTCAGTAATTTGACCCAATTAAAATGTGAAATTAAAATAAACTTTAGAGTAAACTTCTTGACTTTAAATCGAGCGCGCGGAACCATTTAACATTTAGTTAACCGTAAGAGGAATCCGCTTCGAAAATTCACAAATGCGACGTTTTAATTAATTCGTAAGGAATATTTTCTATTGGACTTTTTGATGTCATTCGTAATTAATTTCTGATTCACAGTTCAAAGTCAGTGAGTCGGGATATTAATTTCGTTAAATTTTTTATTATAAATGATAATAATGGAATATAAAGTGTACAGCTATATTTAGTAAGAAAAGAGTTATTTGAATCTGCAGTGATTACAGTTCATGGATGAGTGACAATCGACATGGGGGAAGGTCAATGAGGTGAACCAAACCCAATGATAGTCAACCTAACACTGAATTATCATTACAGCCTATACCGTCCACTGCTGGGCATAGGCCTCCACAAGTTTACGCCAAAAATAACGTGAACTCATGTGTTTTGCCCATAGTCACCACGCTGGGCAGGCGGGTTGGTGACCGCAGTACTGGCTTGTCGCACCGAAGACGCTGCTGCCCGTCTTCGGCCTGTGTATTTCAAAGCCAGCAATTGGATGGTTATCCCGCCATCGGTCGGCTTTTTAAGTTTCAAGGTGGTAGCGGAACTGTGTTATCCCTTAGTCGCCTCTTACGACACCCACGGGAAGAGAGGGGTGGCTAAATTCTTTAGTGCCGTAGCCACACAGCACAACACTGAATTAATATTAAGATAATTGTAAGTATATATAAGCAGAAGTGCAGATGTCATATGTGCTTGTGCAAACAGAAATTTCGCAAGAAGTAACCTAAATTAAAGAAGGTTATTCGATCGCCAAGACAAATGATTGTATGCTTGATTGTATGCAAAGTGTATACACTTTGCACACAATAATACTCTTTTTTTGTAGTCTACCACCTCATCACCAAGGGGGAGTGGGGTAGTCGTAAAGTTGCTAAAAAACATGACGTGATTAATAGACGACGATTAAATTAAAAACATATATATATATTTTAAGGGTCGTCTAGGGGTACAACTATCCCGGCCAAAAAACGTTCGGCTCACCTGATGGTAAGCGAATAGCGTAGGCTATAAACGTCTGCAACACGACAAACATCGCCAGCGCGTTGACCACCCTACTCCCAATTTCTGATCTCTGGTCACCTTACCCACTACAGGAACACAACACTCCTTGAAAGCAGTATTATTTAGCTGTGATTTTATTGTAAAGTCGAGGTAATTCCCTAGTCGGGCATCTCCAGAAATTGACGCTAGAATTTATATTTCCTCACTGATTTTATATTGTTATTATTTGAAATCGATTTCACTAAACACGAATATTGTATGGTAAAAAAAAAAAACAAATAAAACCTACTTTGTATTACGACATATCTCATTTTGAAAGAAAAAAAAGATAAAAAAACGTGTTTACTTTTTTGTCCAGCGTTTCATTGCACAAGATATATGTAGAACAATGATAAAGAGATCAGTAGACTGGATGCGTGCACGTTACTGAATCTTGAAGCCCGAGGGAGTCGGTCTGCTCCAGATTTTGTGCAAGATATTTCATACTGTGCCCTACCTAAGTTGTACCTAATTATTAGTTTCCACAACTATTGAACCTGCACCGTTGGCCTTAATGGGACTTTTATTACAACTGAGCCACATCGCCACCATTCTAGCACTGCTAATATTCTGTATTAAAATTACTTGAAAGCGTATTTACGATTTCCATTGGTTCTATTCATAGCATGCTCTCTTTTATATTCAATTCAGAAATGCATCAATTGTTTTCAATGGGAATACTTTTTCTTTGATATTAATGTAAAATTCTAATTTCGTACGAAACTAGACGAGTCGTGCTGTTTCACTCGTTTTTTTATTTATTTTTCTGTCACTATGTCATTGTGTTGCTGAATCTTCTCCGTTAGATTTGTTTTTTAATATAGAAAAATCTTTTAAAATTAGTTTTTATTGGTTTTGAAATAAACACCATCATACAATAAATAACATAAATATTATAATTTTAATACCTACTATAGGTTACTTGTATATATTGTTATGGTATTGTATTATGACAATTTTTGTCATTAACATCTGTACAGACAATTTACGTAGTTTGACAGGAATATTATGTGAGAAACTGAAGTGGAGTAGTGAGGTGGATTATTTTTTTTAATGGGAAAGAGCCTCAAAAATGGGACGCTTAAAACCAGGCTTAATTTAATTGAGTTGAAACTGAGTATATGTTAACATTACTATTAATATAACTGTACGCTGTGCAATAATTATTAACTTTTTTTTTGTTTAGTTAATTATTTAATTTGATTGGTTGACATAACATATCCTAATCATTGAGATTAAATATATATTTAATTTGATCTGTTTAATTATATGTATGATTTTAAATTCGATTTCTAATGTTTTGTGTTGTAATTTTTATTTTTTGTCTTCTCTGTATATCGATGTATGTGAGCGAGTGTGAATTAATGTTTATTATTATTATTATGTGACTTGATGTCACTCCACCCGCTTAATATATAATAGATACATATATTATAATAAATACTTATATAAATAATATAGTAAATTTACTTATACTTACATATATATAAATATAATAATAATAATTATTATTATTTTGTTGTTTCGTCATGTTTAATTCAGTTTTTTTTTATCTACCTTGTCCAAAATAAAAGTACTATTATTATTATTAATATTATTAATTTTGGCAATTTATAGGTACAATGTTCACAATAATAGTTTGTTATAGGGGGCGTTATGGTCTGGGCGTTTTTGTTGGTGCTGTAAATTTTTTTACTGCCTTCAACAAAGGAGGTAGTTCTCAATTCGACTGTGTTTTTTATGTACCTCATAATTTTTTACTGGATGAACCCATTTCGATGATTCTTTTTTTAAACGAAAGGTGGCCATGTGATACCATTCAAACTCGATCAAGTTCTTATATGTTTTTTTTTTTGGGTTATCTCTAATGTTGTGTTTTTAATTGATAATTTTTCCGTGTACCTACGTTGTTTTACAGGTCGATGTAATTGAAGTCGGCGTTTTTCGTTTGCAAGCAAACACAATTACTGAAATCTCGGTGTGGAAATCTCATCTTATTGGAAGGTAGTTCAACAGACTTTTGATGAAATTTGATACGAAAATAGAGTAGACTTTAAAAAAGGACATAGGCTACTTTTTACTGTGAAAATAAAGTTAATTGTCTGGATCTGATGATGGGGTCCCAGAGAAATCGAGGGAAACCCTCGAAAATCCGCATAACTTTTTACTGTTTTTTAAACAAAAACAAAAAAAACTTTTCCAAAATAAGTATTGTAAAACAAAAATAAAAATACTGTCTCATGTAATTATTCTTTGCGCCTGTGTCGCGGACAAAAGCCAGTTTGATTTAAATGAAAACAAATTATTATTTGTGGATTTTTTTTTTATTACATAGCACCAGAATGATTGATTAGAACTTTTGTTTATTCAACGGTGTCCAATAAGAAGCTTAGCACGGAAATTACGTTTTGATCCGTATATTTAAATAAAATGTCCAGGAACACGAAGGGTCAACAAGGCCCTAATTTTTTGGGTTTTTATAGCACCATTGAATTTTATAAAGACTTTCCAACAGTTGTGCATGTAACATATAACAGAAACTAATTAAAGATATCGTTATTTAATTTTAATGCATTTAAAAATGTACACATGTACATGTTACGGTAAATAATACTCTAGATTTCAGGTTTATTTATTTTTTTAAATACTTAACAAAATATTTACTGGATACATACTACAAATAATTTGTACGATTTTATTTTTGTGTTACTCACACATTAGTAATTCTAAACCGCCACCGCTTAGACCGAATATAAAATCATCATATCAAAAATTTCGATCTAGCGGGTACATCGTTCTGTAGCTTAATTGGCTAGAGCACCGACACGGTCAGTCGGAGACGCAGGTTCGATCCCCGCTGGAACGGTCGATTTTTTATATGATATTAAAAAAATATCTACTAATAAATTACGTTTGCAGCAGTCAGGGTCGAAAAAAAAACCGAATACTTTATAATTATTTATTAACACTGTATGAATACAATTATTCTTAAGACTAACGACTACCTTACTCGAAGTGGGAATAAAAAGTGTTTGAAATAATTATACAATTAATAAAGTTAAAAATGAGAACAATAGGGCATTGAAAGGCTAATACGGGGAACTCGGCCAATATGGGAAACTCGTGAGGTGATCGCCTGGGAACTTTCCATCTGTTTGGTACGTCAGAATATCGTGGGATCGTGGTTATCATGGTTCCGTAACTAATAGAAGATGTCGATCGCAATTTTTGGCATTAATTGACCTTATTAATGAACTACAACACCATTATTAGGTAGGATAATTGATAGTAATCGTGTTTGCTCGCAAATAAAAAAAACCGACTTCAATTACATCGACCGGTAATACAACGTAGGTAGACGAAAAAATTGTCAAGTAAATACGCATTATTAGATATAACTAAAAAGTACTTGTCATATCTTGATTAAATTTCAATAAGGCCAAGTGTAAAAAGCTACAAAAGTAGTTGTAGCTTTTCAAAGTCGGATAAAACAAAAGATGTTAATTATACTAGCGATCAACTCGTTGGACAAACGAACGCCTTATATTGTATTTGTATAGATAATACATACACTTGCTAAACCATAGGAATAACAAGCATAACGTAACAGATCAAAAATAAAAAAATACATCCTTATCACGTATCAGCCAGTACGTTCTATTATTTCCTCATGAGCTTGTTCGTATTTTCAACGAAAAAAAAAAAACAAAAACAAAAAAAAGGTCGTCAAATAAGGTTGTATATATTTTTGACAGTGGCAAATCGTTTTGTAACCTGTGTGATAAACGTTAGTCAATTAATCCCGTTCGTTAGTGTTGATATTAAATAAAAAAAGAAAGAGTTGTTTAGTTCAGAGTGAGTTTGTTCATAGTTTCATTTTTGTGTAATTATAACGCAACTTAGCGCTGGAAATAGGAACTAATATGAGTTTGGTATCATTCCGAAGTCAAGACTGACAGACGTAAGTTTTGTACCAAAAATATAGATATAAAGAGTTTGGATTCAAGTCAATAATAATTAATGCTATCACAACTTGTTAGAATTATCCAACAGAAATCTGCAACTGATATTATTTCTTCCTCAAAAGCTTATACTTAGCAAACAATTTATTTGACAACTGAAATTTCTGTCATAACATATCAAATATACTCCGATTTATAATATTAATACAGGCGTCACTCGGACATACACGGAGTCTATTTCTGTCAGCGATAATTCAATCGCTCTAGACCTAAATAACCATCCACCGACCAATCCGCTCTAAGCAATTGAAGTTGAATTAGATTGCTACGGTTTCAATTAAAGATGCCTAATCGAAATTACTTGGTTCGGACTACGGTTAGTTTAGGCGTATTTTGATTTGTTTTTAAGTTTTAAATTCATCGAGCGCAAAGGATTATTTGTGTTTCCGCTGTCTGTGTATATTGAATGTTCGTGTAATGTATCTATGGTCGCAACAATACAATAAAATTTTAATAAAGCTAAAATTAAAGAAGGTATACAAGTAGCTTGTTTGCTCATTATAAAAGTCTGGACTTTAAAATATGTACAATTAAATATTGACGTTAGTATGAAACTTGGTATGAAAGCGTTCAACTGATTGTTTGTTTTGTATTTTTATTGTGTAGCTTTTCGAGTATGTACGTAATAAAATATTTTTTATTGATATTTTTTTTTAAGTTTAATAATAAATAATTGAGTTGAAGTAACTCTCCGAATGCAAAATCTCATAAGTTATAAATTTCAAAATTATTGCTCTTTGGTTTTATGGAGACATATTCGCTTTCATTAACCGACTTCCAAAAAAAGAGGAGGTTCTCAATTCGACTGTATTTTTTTTTATGTTTGTTACATCAGAACTTTTGACCAGATGGACAGATTTCGACAATTTTTTTTTAATCGAAAGGTGGTGTGTGTTAATTGGTCCCATTTAAATTTATTTGAGATCTAACAACTACTTTTCGAGTTATATCTAATAATGCGTTTTTTTTTTCGTTTGTGAGCAAACACAATTATCATATGACTTTTCCGAATACGCAGTTACATCAAGTTTACATAAATACTGTATCGCGTAAAATCAGCCAATAATACTTGTAAATACTGAATCATTCATTCGATGTCTCTTGTTTTTTATTATTTTATCAGTCACTTTCGCAATCTGATTATTATTCTAGTACGGATTTGATGGATTTGTGATTTTTAGCGAGCAATTGCTATTTGACTTTCTCTAGACCTTGCGAGTTATTTACGACCGTTTTGGTGTTACATTGGTTTACATATCATTGGTTATTTTTGCGTTTGAAAAAAATTTTCTGCCTGTATGTTTAAACTAGAAGTTTCTATGAAATATCTATGCCTCACAGTTCTAACTACATTTTTTGGAAATGGCGACGCGTTGGCACAGCGGGCACAGTACTGGCTGTTGTATTTTCGATCGCGAGTTCGATATCCGCTCACGTAAAATACTTGTACATCTATATGGTTATAGATGTTTGTCTTGGTATGGGCGTTTGTGCTTGTATGTTATGTGTGTTTCTACACCCCCGACACAGGAGTAAGTCTTATTTGGGTCCGTTGAGTGGGAAGCATTTTAAGTAACCACAAATGGACTCACTGAACAGTAAATTTAAGATTTCTATTCGATCAGATCTGAATACAAACTAGAGAAGTCTGGGCCTACGTAATGAGTTCTAAATAAATACTTTCAAAGGTAGATACGTAACTAAACAAAGTTAAAAAAACAAAAAGCTTCTCATATATGTATCATTCGATCCCAAAGATAAACAACCCTGTTACAGAGAGACAGATGGACGATTTGATACCTTTTCCTTTTTTATTGGTCACTAGCAGACGCAACAGAGTTTGTTTTACCCTCCGAACTGTCACAAGTGCGATGTTGAGTAACAAGCGTTGCGTTTTATGAAAAAAATCCTATTTCAAGCGCTATTTTATTAATTTTCCTTTTATTTAACTGAAGCAGTCGGCTGTTCCGTATAACACAAGCATTAAGCTGCTTATCTTAGGAACAAACGACCGTGTTTGTATTTTAAAGACTTTTTTATTTGCAAAGTATGATGAAGAACTTAAAAAGTAAAAGCCGAATTGGTTTAGGTGTTCTCAAATTTTGCGTTACACACACATTCAGCTGTAAATTTTTACTTATACATGATGATTACATAAAAATGGAATAGCGCTTGTGATGTTTTTAGTGTTACAAGTGTCCATGGACTAAATTAACCATTGAAAATGAGATACGTCTTGTCATCTACGTTGTTGTATATATTAACCGACTTGAAAAAGAAGGAGGTTCTCAATTCTAAATTATATTTTTATGTCCTATCTGATAGTTTTTTTTACTGAGTATAGGGTTTTGATAATTTATTTTATATTTGAAAGTTTGCTTGTTATGTGGTAGCTTTAAATTGAGCGATAATAATGTGAATATGGATTCATATTTTATTATTTATTGATGTAATTTGAAGTCGGTTTATTTTGTTTGACGAGAGACGACGCGTTGGCGCAACGGACACAGCGCTGATTTGTGGCTGTTGCACTGGCGGTGGCGGGTTCGATCCCCGCACATGACAAACATTTGTATTGGCCATACATATGTTTGCCGTGGTATGAGTGTTTGTGCAGTCCTTGTGGGTCTCCCCACCATACCTCGGAAAGTACGCTAAGCCGTCGGTCCCGGTTGTAATAATGTACACCTGATAGCGATCGTTACTCATAGAAGGGAATATATCCGCCCACCCGCATTGGAACAGCGTGGTGGATTAAGCTGTGATCCTTTTACTACATCGGGAAAGAGGACCAGCAGTGGAATATTAGGCTGAAGTTATCTATCGTTGTGTCCATTTATTATAAATATTCTTTGACGATTAGCAGGAAAGTGGACATAGGGTGCCAATCAAACCACCAATTGCAAATTCATGCGACGTTTCGATCCTTTATTGGACCATCATCAGGCATCTATAAAATATAAAATCATTGAAGAAAGCTGTATACATAAACCAATCCATAACAACAAACAAACAAAAAGAAACCAAATCCTCAGTACCTTTACATACGGTAGTCAAAAGACATCTCCCCGTCAAAGTTCTTTAAGTAAGATTCTAAATTCCAAACCTTATATACTATTTTTTAAGTTATATTCTAAACTTTAATCTCTAAATTTTGAAAATTTAAACTACAACATTTGAATTTATTAGGTAACAATATGCACACTTTTAAGTTATTAAGTTTTTAATTTTACAATTTCAAGGCATCAAATTCTCCGAACTTGACTATTGAACTGCATCTAAAACATCAATCATATATGTACACACAAATAACCATCAAAGACTGACAATATCTACATAACGATCAACAACCAACATTTTATATTACCTTTACATATGTTAATTACATTTATAATTTTTTTTTCCTCCTATTTTGGTTCCTTTAATTTATATTATTTCTACCCACATGTATTTTTCTTCAATTTTATATATTAATTTTTTATTATTCATTATTTAAATTGTTAAGATTTACAAAATATTAGTCATTTCTTATCAAATTGTCATTAAAATTAAGTCATTTAAAATTGGCTAGTTAAAATTTACATTAATATTTCTATTTTGTAGTTATTGCTCTTTAAATTTACATTTTGTTCTCCAACCTCTTGTATTTTCATGTCTAAAACAACAAATTATACATAAGCCACAGCCGAACACGTTACATTGTACAAGAAACAAACTACCCACTACAAGTGTACTAAATACGGATTATGAACTATAATCATTATAATACAGGCTTTTACTCACATATAGTCGCATCAATACATATTTTTGATTATTAAATTACATCCTCCAATTAGTTTTTTAATTTTAATTTTTTTTTGTTAACGGCCGAAAAACACGTCACTCCACATGGATTTCACAACTGTCAAAAAACCCCTCGTTATGTCTGATTGAACACAGATGTTACATGCAAATAATTATCAAAATGTCAAATATTACCACTTACAATTCAAAATTATTAATTTTCAAAATTATTACTTATTTTCAGGAAAATTCCATACATTTAATTATATTATATTTCAGATTTATACTTTTTTAAAATATCGTTATACAAGATGCTCAAATTATTTGTGTCTGTTCTTTTATTCACTGTGTTATTTACTTTGATAAAAAACATTTCACTAATATTTCTTTTAAACCAATTTCTTTCGTTGTCTAATATACTTGTATTTTCAAAATTAAAATTATGATGTTGGTCGAAATGATGGGATGCTAAAGCAGTCTTATTATCTTTTGCGGCGTTAACATTTCTACAATCATTCACATGTTGCTTGACTCTCGACACAAGAAATTGTTTAGTTTGTCCTATATAACAACGGTTACACTCACAAGTAATTTTATATACCAACCCACTACGTTCTTCTTTTTTTAAAGGATCTTTTAATTTAGTATAAACACTATTTATCTTCAATAAATTATAGAAAAATAGAAATGTAAGATTAGCTTTCTATAATTTATTGAAGATAAATAGTGTTTATACTAAATTAAAAGATCCTTTAAAAAAAGAAGAACGTAGTGGGTTGGTATATAAAATTACTTGTGAGTGTAACCGTTGTTATATAGGACAAACTAAACAATTTCTTGTGTCGAGAGTCAAGCAACATGTGAATGATTGTAGAAATGTTAACGCCGCAAAAGATAATAAGACTGCTTTAGCATCCCATCATTTCGACCAACATCATAATTTTAATTTTGAAAATACAAGTATATTAGACAACGAAAGAAATTGGTTTAAAAGAAATATTAGTGAAATGTTTTTTATCAAAGTAAATAACACAGTGAATAAAAGAACAGACACAAATAATTTGAGCATCTTGTATAACGATATTTTAAAAAAGTATAAATCTGAAATATAATATAATTAAATGTATGGAATTTTCCTGAAAATAAGTAATAATTTTGAAAATTAATAATTTTGAATTGTAAGTGGTAATATTTGACATTTTGATAATTATTTGCATGTAACATCTGTGTTCAATCAGACATAACGAGGGGTTTTTTGACAGTTGTGAAATCCATGTGGAGTGACGTGTTTTTCGGCCGTTAACAAAAAAAAATTAAAATTAAAAAACTAATTGGAGGATGTAATTTAATAATCAAAAATATGTATTGATGCGACTATATGTGAGTAAAAGCCTGTATTATAATGATTATAGTTCATAATCCGTATTTAGTACACTTGTAGTGGGTAGTTTGTTTCTTGTACAATGTAACGTGTTCGGCTGTGGCTTATGTATAATTTGTTGTTTTAGACATGAAAATACAAGAGGTTGGAGAACAAAATGTAAATTTAAAGAGCAATAACTACAAAATAGAAATATTAATGTAAATTTTAACTAGCCAATTTTAAATGACTTAATTTTAATGACAATTTGATAAGAAATGACTAATATTTTGTAAATCTTAACAATTTAAATAATGAATAATAAAAAATTAATATATAAAATTGAAGAAAAATACATGTGGGTAGAAATAATATAAATTAAAGGAACCAAAATAGGAGGAAAAAAAAATTATAAATGTAATTAACATATGTAAAGGTAATATAAAATGTTGGTTGTTGATCGTTATGTAGATATTGTCAGTCTTTGATGGTTATTTGTGTGTACATATATGATTGATGTTTTAGATGCAGTTCAATAGTCAAGTTCGGAGAATTTGATGCCTTGAAATTGTAAAATTAAAAACTTAATAACTTAAAAGTGTGCATATTGTTACCTAATAAATTCAAATGTTGTAGTTTAAATTTTCAAAATTTAGAGATTAAAGTTTAGAATATAACTTAAAAAATAGTATATAAGGTTTGGAATTTAGAATCTTACTTAAAGAACTTTGACGGGGAGATGTCTTTTGACTACCGTATGTAAAGGTACTGAGGATTTGGTTTCTTTTTGTTTGTTTGTTGTTATGGATTGGTTTATGTATACAGCTTTCTTCAATGATTTTATATTTTATAGATGCCTGATGATGGTCCAATAAAGGATCGAAACGTCGCATGAATTTGCAATTGGTGGTTTGATTGGCACCCTATGTCCACTTTCCTGCTAATCGTCAAAGAATTAGGCTGAAGTTTTTATTTTCTTTAAGAATAATCACAATCATATTTAAACGTGGTCTTTCTTGTATCTACAGGTTGGATGCAAGCGAGAGGCGGAGTTCATTAAACTCTCGGTTGCATCCAACCTGTTTATAAAAAAAAAATAGTAACTTTTTAATTATCTCGCACACTAACCTTTATATATAACATAAAAACAATGAATTCTGCGATCTATGTAGAAGGTATTTGAGATTGGGTCTTATTAAAGAATTCCTTCCGATTAGGCAGTCAATACGTTTCGGTCGAACGAAGTTTTACGATGAGTTTTAAGTTGTAAGCGAAGAGCGTTTTATATTTGACGTTCTGTACATAAATTTGTTTTCTTGTTTGTTTTGGAATGAAGTTTCTTATTGCGGACCCTAGTCAGCAAAAAAACGCCCGTTACGTTTTAAAAAAGCGTAAGATTTTTTTTTTATATATGATGGCTATACAGTGTCTTATGTATATTCTACGTGATGACTTTTATTATTATTGTAGTTTGCTATTATTACTATATCATTCGATAATTATTATATATTGTTTAAAATCATTGTAAATAATGAAAAGGTGTTAAGATAATTTTGAAAGGTCATAAAATCATAATAAAAAATGTATAACCAAATAATTATTTTCTTTATACCTCAAATAGAACTTGAAATTAATATTCTATAATACGGAATTTCGTTCCTTTCTGGAGTCCCACGACACCACACGGTTTTCTTTACCTTCAAAACCTATTACGTAATAAAGAAAATTGAAAAAATAGGCATATATTAAAGTAATACTTATAAAGAGAAAGTTTTCGTCTCCAGTCATTTGCGCTTTTTTTTTATGTCACTAGGTCGGCAAACAAGCGTACGGCTCACCTGATGGTAAGCGACTACCGTAGCTTATAGACACCTGCAACACCAGAAGCATCGCAAGCGCCTTGCCGACCCAATCCCCAACCCCCCCAGGAGCTCTGGTCACCTTACTCACCAACAGGAACACAATACTGCTTGAAAACAGTATTATTTAGCTGTGATCTTCTATAAGGTCGAGGTATTACCCCAGTCGGGCTGCTCCATATTTTGAGCAGGAAATTCCTGCTGTGCCCTACCTCAGTTGCTGCATTGATTCTTATCATACTAAGGCCCGAGTGAGTGTTTTATTTCGTACCCGCTATCCAAGCTCATTTACACCATACGGAGCGAATATTATTTGGTATCGCAGCTTTATAAGCGCGAATATAGGACTCGACAAGGTCAACTAATCTCTTGGACTTATATTATCTATCTATACGCAAGGCTCTTTCCAAGAATGAGGAAAATGATACAATTTATTTTTATTTATCTTTTTGTTTTTACTTCGGCTCGCAATCGCCGACAATTGTTTAGTTTATTATTTATTGAGTTTGTTTATATCATTAAGTTGTTCAAAGAATTTACTAAGGTAGAGCACAGCAGGAAATTTCCTGCTCAAAATCTGCAGCAGCCCGAATGGGACTTTACCTCGACCTTACAGAAGATCACAGCAAAATAACGTTAGTCTAACAAGCTGTTGTGTTCCTGTTGGTAGGTGAGCAGAGCTCTTGGGGTGAAATGAGGATAGGCTCCTGGGGAGAATTGGGGATAGGGTCGGCAAAGCGTTTGCGATGCTTCTGGTGTTGCAGACGTCTATAATAATCGCTTACCATTAGATGGTACGTACGCTTTTTTTGCTGACCTAGTTATATAACAAAGGATGCTATTATTAATAAAAATAATAATATTCTTTACTGTACACAATTCAACATTCAATTTTTGAAGACAAACAATGTACAAATGTGGTCTTATCGCTAAAAGATAGCCAACCTTTGGGTATAGAACAGGGTATAGAAAAGCGAATAGGAAGTGTACAAATAATTGTTATATAATGTTTTATATTACTTGAAGTTCGATTTTATGGGCATATATTTTGAGTGTTAACGTTTATTATATAGCCTATATTCGTTCCGAATAATATAGTTTTTATGTTCAATAAACGGCTAAAATCCATCGAAATAGTTTAAGAATAATTGTGTTTTTTGCTCGGAAACGAAAAAAAACTGACTTCAATTAGACGAAAAAAATTAACAAACGCACTAGTCGTCCCTACGATTTTTGAGGGATTCCCTCGATTTTTAAAGGATCCTATCACCAGATCATGGTTTTCTTATCATGGTACCACACCTGGGATATCTCCTTTCCAACAAAAAAAAAAAAAAGAATTATCAAAATCGGTTCATAAACGACAAAGTTATCCCCGAACATCATACAATACTTAATATATATATATATGGTCAAATTGAGTAACTTCCTCCTTTTTTGAAGTCGGTTATAAATACCTCGATTAAACATATAATTCTTTCACTCTTTTTAATAAGAACTATATATTACTGCAAGCTATTGTACTCAAAATAATTTCTAGAAATGTTGATACTGTCAAGTGAAAAATGCACAAGTTCTATGGTTTCTGAAAGTAGTGTGCTTAAACAGGAAATGACTTGAATATCTCAAGGCATCTTTGTTTTAAGATTTATCTCGTGTTCAGCGAAATTAACTTGCCAAGAGATACTCTGAGACATCAGAAAACAAAAAGTACTGTAGCATTTACTTATAAAACGAGTAATATGTCCAACAAGAACTCAAATATCTTAATATATATGAATCTCGTGTCACAATGTTTGTCCTCAATGGACTCCTAAACTACTTAACCGATTTTAGTCAAATTTGCACACCGTGTGCAGTTTGATCCAACTTAAAAGATAGGCTATATTTTATTTTGATATATTATGTTATTATTATATTTCAGAAAAAAAAAATAGGGTGATACGAAGTTCGCCAGGTCAGCTAGTTATGTTATAAATAAATACGTTCAATATAAACACACGTTCGTCTGTGCCTAAGTTAGGAAATTTAATGTCTGCGTTATTGGTAATAATTGACTGATATAATCATCATCATCATCATTCCAGCCTATTGCAGTCCACTGCTGGACATAGGCCTCCACAAGTTTACGCCAAAAATAACGTGAACTCATGTGTTTTGCCCATAGTCACTACGCTGGGCAGGCGGGTTGGTGATCGCAGTACTGACTTTGTCGCACCGAAGACGCTGCTATATAATACG
The DNA here is from genome assembly GCF_905220565.1 of Melitaea cinxia. Classification (NCBI taxonomy): domain Eukaryota; kingdom Metazoa; phylum Arthropoda; class Insecta; order Lepidoptera; family Nymphalidae; genus Melitaea; species Melitaea cinxia. Next base: position 1,349,474 of record NC_059416.1, read on the forward strand.
TAATATTTATATTAATTTTACATGTCATTAACATATGCTTACAAGCTGACTCCGCAAACGTTGATTTGCCATATATGTTATAAACCCCCTTTACCCCCCTCCCCATTTAACTAAAGGGCATGAAAAATAGATGTGAACATGTGACGTGTTCTGTAGTAAAGACCGCGTGTTGGTAAACGCAGTATGGGACGCCCTCCGACACGCTGGACCGACGATCTACGTAAGATTGCCGGTGATGGCTGGATGAGGATTGCGGAAAACCTGGATGTTCGGCACGAACTTGGGGAGGCCTATGTCCAACAGTGGACTATGAATGATATACTCAGAATTGGGGTCGGAATCTAAACTACAAAGCTCGAGAAAAATGTTCAGAGTGTACTTCACACTCTGAACATTGAAGACGTATACCATGTTCTGATAGAATGTGTTCGAATTGAGTCGAATAGGAAGGTTTTATCGATTTAAAAAAATATATGTATTAATTTGTTCGATGTGGCTTAGTGTACTGTAACTTTGAACATTGTCAGTGATGGCTGTAATGCTGTATAAACTAATAGTTAAGCGTAAATAATCGTAACATAAACTCATATGAGGGTGACATATTCAATGTATAAAAAAACCTTTTAGAAAACCTTCTTTTATTTACCGTTAGTAGCTTTCCACCCGTGGCTTCGTTCAAGTCAATTACACTATTTTGGCTATTCTGGTTGCTTCTATTGAAATGTAGCCTTTATCACTCAGTGACATAATTTTAAAAAATATTTAAAAAATCGATACAGTAGTTTTTTTTTACTAAACTACACTACAAATAAAAAAAACGTGTGCTATAGACCACACGACTGAAGTAAAACTTCTTTAGCTCCATCTAACTTATATCTCCCTCTCAACTTCTGTTCGCCTCGCCCAATTACACTTTTCGTAACGCTCTCGTCGCTCACCAGCTTACTTGCTTATAATATTAGTATAGATAGAGCATAAGAAAATTAAGGCAGCCATCCTTTTGTGTCCCTTTAGATATATTTATATCATAGTTTGAAAGTTCGGACCTTCACGGTCAAACGATCAAAGAAATCTAAAATTGATCAGAAACCGTCTACTTTTAAGCTTATTTAAATCACGTATATTAAGGAGTCATGTATACAGTAACAGTGAGATTTGAATTTGTGGTTATAATTTCTGTTATATCGTCTTACTTTGAGCTTTGCTTTTGGTTTTAATATCAATAATATATGAAGATTAGTATTTATTTGTCGCTGTATTTCATACAAGATATTACTTTGGTACTAAACACAGTTTATACACTATTTTTAAAAGAGTAACAGCGGAGTTTTTTTGCTGATTCTTCTCTGCAGAACCTATATTCCGAATCGGTGGTACCAAAATAATAATTACTATTAAGCCTATTTGATAAAGTATATATTTATTTATTCATTTATATATATATGTCGCTAGGTTTGCTAGTTACGCCGTACCGCCATATTTTATTAATTTTGCAATAGACACTGCGGTCATAAATCGAAAATATAGCCTACTTATATTTTAAGTTTGACAAAGATATATCTAAACATTTTTTAATATCATATCAAAAATCAACCGTTCCAGCGGGGATCGAAACTGCATCTCCGACTGACCGTGTCGATGCTCTTACCCGTAACTATTCAAAGTTTCATATTACAATGAAAATCTTTGACAGGAGACGACACCATGCTATTTTTAATTTGTACGATTTTTATTTTTGTGTTACCCACACATTAGGAAATTCTAAACATTTTTTAGTATCATATCAAAAATTGACCGTTGACCGACACAAAAATAAAAATCGTACAAAGATATATCTGTGAAAATTTTTATTATAATCGATACTGTAGTTTCGGAGATTAGCCCGGATAAATATCGAGACATGAGATTTATATTATATTTATTTATATATTAACATTAAAATTACGTTAAGCAAGAAAAAGAACAATTAAGTAAAATATATAGGCCTCATTTATTATTACTAAAGATTTTGCGGATAATGACCGAAGTCAGATATCGTTGACAGTATTATATGTTCGGCCGACGTACGTCGTTTAATCCACCTGAAAGATATCGTCTGGGTCTGTATAAGGGCTGATATTAAAAACGATAAGCACGCTTAGGGTGGCCACACAGAAGAACAGGACATGGATTTCCCATTTGATTAACGATAGAAAACAGATTTTCCTATGAACAACAGTATATTTAAAGTGCAACGATTGTTAGTTAATTGGTTTTACTAAAAAAAGGTGATGAGCAGCATAACTGGGGATCTCGACCTTAGGGAAGATTGCAGCCAAATAATACTGCTTTTAAGCAGTGTTGTGTTCCTGTGGTGAGTAAGGTGATTGGAGCTCCTGGGGGGATTGGGGGTAGGGTCGGCAACGCGATTGAGATGCTTCTGATGTTGCAGGAGTCTATAGGCTACGGTAATCACTTCCTATCAGGTGAGCTGTAAGCTTGTTTGCCGATCTAGTTGCATAAAAAAAAGGAAAATATAAATGCGTAATAATGAGAATAATAATTGTACGTTTATTTCAGACAAGGTTATGTTACCGTTTATATTTCGGGAATACATAAAGCTTGTGAGTTCCAAAAACAGAGTACATCAAGTGATTTTTCACCAAAAAACATTTTGATAGTGATCTCTTAAAAAAAAAAACTTTGAATTATAATTAGCTTATAATTACCATGAAATTTCGCACTCGCACAGGGTAGGAACTTAAAAAGAAAATAGGTGTGAACTTCATGTTCGAAACCTGTTTTGTACATGAAAACTTACGTCAATGTTTTAATTTAAATGATTTTTTTAATGGCTACAAGGTATGGTTCTACTACCAGCAGTATAGAGAACTACTATAGGATAAAGTGGACAAAAGTTAAATTGCCACTTCAATTCATATCAACTTTTGGCAATTTTTATCAGTCTCCAGTTTGGTATTCGAGATTGTGGCCACCCTACAAGGTCCGGTACTTGATACAGCTTCGCTGCCAGATAAGGTCCTCTTCTTAAAATTCGTTTTCAAAGAAAGTCATCACATTCTCCGTTATGACTTTTTTTTAACCGACATCGAAAAAAGGAGTTTACCTCAGAAATTTTGACTGGGTTTACCAATTTTGATAAAAAAAATTAATCGAAAGGTTGTGGGTGTCATATGACCCCTTTAGATCTAATGTACGTTTTTACTTGACTACTTTTTCGTCGACTTTTATTGTATTATATTACATAACTTTTTACTGGGTGTATCGATTTTGATGATTCATATTTCAATAAAAGTTGATGTTTGTCTTGTGGTCCCGTTTAAAATTGATCGAGATTTGATGACTACTTTTTGAGTAATATTTGATAACGCGTGTTTACTTGACTGTTTTTTCGTCTACTTTCATTGTATAACTTGTCGATGTAATTGGAGTCGATTTTCTTTCGTTTGCAAGCGAACACAATTATTAGTTTATTTACAACATATTTTGATAGAAACAAAGAAAGCTGATGTAGAAAGTTTTGTAAATTTGAAATATATATTTGAAAGTTGTGTAATTAACAAAATCAATTTATTTTATTGTTTAAGGATCCTTTGTTGTTATTACTATTTTAAAACGTAAAAAAGTATGCATAGTAAATATATGTATACTTATTAATAACACACACATGGTGTGTTGTCCATGGGGTAGTTTAATGTTTGTGTTTTAGGTGATAGCCTATAAGGGAGGCTAATAACCTGTAAAGGATAAATCACTTTCGACTTTTAAAAACCACGTTAATCAACACTATCTTAATATGGAGACGATTTAAATAGTGTTATATAGCACATTTCTTTTGTTTTTCTTTTCTTATTGTTTATACGTATATCGGTGTGTTTTGTTATTCCACTTTACTTTAATCTTCAATTAACATTTACTATTATTGTATTAGTTTATAATGGAATTCAAATCATATTTCCTTTAAGTATTAGAATGTAGACATTTGTATGTAAGTTCATTATACATCTACACCACCTACCTAATTTTGATAATAAGTTTCCTTTTTATGTTAGGTTGTCTGCTAATTAGCTATATATCCGCCCATTGTACTTCACAGTCTTTAACTGTCTTTATGATATATAAATATAAATAAATGCGATACCAAGGCTCGTGACGGGAATTAAACCCACAGATCAAAGTGAATTGACCCTAATCACTGCCAAGTGCGCCAACGTTATATAGTAAAAACGTACAAGACTTCTAGAAGCCACTTAAATTTTTATGAAGAGAAAAATGAATTTAATATACAAAACAAAAAAAAAAATTACAGAATAATCTTACATTAGAAATATTCCAAATACCATAAACGTAACATTTTGAATTCAATAATCTATAATGATATTAATACGTGAAACAAAAACTTTGTACCCCCTTTTTACGAAAATTGCGCGGGTGGCGAAGTATGAAATTTTGCAAACATTTATTTGATATAGAGAAGGAATGCAGAATGCTCATATTTTTTTGTTAATCATAAAAAAATATTATTTATTATTATTATTTATTACATTAATTCAATAAAAATTACTCACACTACCATATATATTACACACACGCGTCAATCAAATTAAGAATAGATTATAGAGTATAGATTAATATGGTATGTCTTTACTGAATGTCAAACATAATAACTAACATATATGTTCAAACCTAGATATAATTTAAATTAATTATGTAGTGTTGATAAAACCACAAGCTACATTTCCTCTTAAGTAAAATAGCCTTAGCTAGTAACAATTTATAATTTTTTGATTAATTATGTAAAACTGTTTAAAAAAATGAATAACTCGACTCTGATTAAAGTGGGCGTGAATTTATGGTAAATTGAGACGATTTGTCGGAGATGTAATTAAGACGCCGGTCATAAATCTCGAAGATTATCCGAAATTGAATTATTTATCAAGTGTCAAATCGAATTTTATGGTATTATCTCGAGTTAATAACCTTGGCTATAGCGCAAGTGGACTTGATTAAGATTTTTAGTTCGTTGATTCGTTCGTTGATGTTAACCTACTTTTATAAACAGTAACTATGGAGTTACTTTGTAGATAAAACAGAAAAAAAATATCATTATGTCGAAAATTATAAAACAAAATTCACAGATAAAATAATGAATAAGTACGTTACATACACAATAAAACGCCGCGTTGGCGCAACGGTCACAGTCATGGATTGTGCCTGTTGTGCTGACGGTTGCGGGTTCGATCCCCGCACATGACAAACATTTGTATTGGCCATACAGGTGTTTGCCGTGGTCTGGGTGTTTGTACAGTCCTTGTAGGTCTCCCCACCGTGCCTCGGAGAGCATGTTAAGCCGTCGGTTCCGGTTGTTATCATGTACACCTGATAGCAATCGTTACTCATAGTAGGGAATATATCCGCCAACCCGCATTAGAGCAGCGTGGTGGATTAAGCTCTGATTCTTCTCCTACATGGGGCTAGAGGCCTATGCCCAGTAGTGGACTGAAGCGAATAAAATTATTTGAAACGGGATATTTACCATGTTTTTATATTTTTATTTTGCGGAGCTCGATATTTTAACGTTAAATAACGTTAAAATATCGAAGGTTTTGTTCACGATAAAATAATTTAAGTAATGAAAATAACCATTTTAATTAACAATTTTAATATAAAGATATAGTTACACAAATATAAAGTTACACAAAATGAAATTACAAAAAGAGGAGCAAAGAGCATTTAAACATTTCGAATATGTAAAATTTTCAATCAATACACTAATTGACAGTCAGTCGTACAAACGACGGTTGTAATTGTCCAAAATAAAAATTAATACCGTTAATAAATATTCTCTCGATGCGATGTTGAAACGTTTTCGTCATTAAAGCGAACGGATATGACCGGAGAATCGCTATCGAGAGATCGATGCTTCATCGATGGAAGAGGACTTTTTGATCTGGCATTTTCATTTTGAAACAAAAAACCAACTTAAATAACATCAACCAGTAGTACAACATATGTAAACGAAATAATAGGTAAAAATAATTGTGTTGTGTTGTGTGGGCAAACGAAAAAAAACTGACTTCAATTACGTCGACAAGTAATACAACGTAGACGAAAAAATAGTCAAATAAATTCGCATTATCAAAAAAAGAGATTACCCCAAATGTTACAATCAGATCTCGATGAAATTTAAATGTGACCACATAATAAACATCGGCTTTTATGGGTGGTACACCCAATAAAAAGTTATGCGGACTTTCGAGGGTTTCCCTGGATTTCTCTGGGATCCCATCATCAGATCCTGGTTTTCTTATCATGGTACCACACTTAAGATATCTCCTTTTCAACTAAAAAAGAATTATCAAAATCGCTTATTATTATGATTAAAAAAATATACGGTCGAATTGAGTAACCTTCTCCTTTTTCAAGTAGGTTAAAAATAGTCAAGTAAATACAAATTACTAGAGACATCTCAAAAGGTTTTTGTCAGATCTCGATTAAATTTAAATGGGATCACATGAAAAGCACCTACCTTCGATAAAAAAAGAATTATCGATATCCCAATAAAAAGCTATGATGTACACATAAAAATACAGCTGCATTGAGAACCTCCTTTTTGAAGTCGGTTAAAAGTATAAAAAAGGTCAATTTAATGAGTATATATTCTGTTCAATTCGAAAAAGAAGGGAGCAATAGTATCTATAATTGACGTTAATAGGCATTTTCTAGTTAGGCTGTATTACAGCAACTACGAGCATAAGCCGATTTGTCAAGAGATATAGTCGTTACCCGCCAATTAGCGTCGGTACGAAATGTTTTATTTGGAGACCGGTTTGTACAATAATTTAGTTAAGACACAATAGTTTGATCAGCAAATTTTGAATAATACATATAATTAAAATTTGAAAGGTTTGTTCAAACTACTGGTCGAATTAAAAACAATCAATCAACTGCGGTAGGGCACAGTAGGAATTTCCTGCTCAAAATATGGAGCAGCCCGACTGGGGTAGTACCTCGACCTTACAGAAGATCACAGCTGAATAATACTGTTTTCAAGCAGTATTGTGTTCCTGTTGGTGAGTAAGGTGACCAGAGCTCCTGGGGGGCTTGGGAATTTGGTCGGCAACGCGCTTGCGATGCTTCTGGTGTTGCAGGTGTCTATAAGCTACGGTAATCGCTTACCATCAGATGAGCTGTACGCTTGTTTGCCGACCTTGTGAAATAAAAAAAAAATCCATCACAGAGGAAGGTCATAGGCTATTTTTTCTCAAATTACAGCGTGTGAAATCACACAGCACAGTTAGTTTATTTATAAATGCTTATATTTAAAAGTTTCCAGTAAGTGACAAACTTTTGTCATGAGCAAATGAATGAAATGATAAAAGAATTACTTTTTTATACGACTTGGTCGGCAACCAAACGTACGGCTCACTTGATGATAAGCGATTACCGTAAGTTATAGACGTCTGCAACACCAGAAGCATCGCAAATGCATTGGTGACTCTATCCCCAATTCCTTCCAGGAGCTCTGGTCACCTTACTCACCAACAGAGACCTCAGTACGGTTACTAGTGGAATAGGCCATGGCACTGCGTAAACCCATCTTCAACTGCATATCGTCACCTACACAAATTTAATAGTTTCACGTGTATTTAGTTGGTCCAACATGTTTCATATTCTATATACGTATAGGTATGTATATGGCTATATCTTATTACAGAAGATCACATCTTAATACCACTGCTGTCATGTAGTGTTGTGTTCCTGTGGAGGGCAAGGTGGCCAGAGCTCCTGGGCAGGGTCAGAGGTAGGCAACGCACTTATGTTGCAGGCGTCTATAGTAGGATCCTACCGCTTTAATGGGATATCTAAGTTAGAGCTAATGGTATACGCTTTTTAATAAGACTGGTAAAGCTTGAGGTAAACGTCGAAAAAAAGCAAAACTTCACTTTTTATGGTGTTTATTTTTTGTATTTTAATGATGTGCATAAGCGGTTTACAGGTTCGAATAACAATATAACAAAAATCACAAAGGTTTGTCCGTCATCCAGAGAAATAAAGATTCAGAGTCATTGAAAGAAAGAAAGAAAGAAAGACATTTATTTGAGACATATACACTGCTTACAGTCATACAACAAACACAATGAGAGCACAAATACAATAAAAAAATAATAATAATGATAAAGTCAAAATTAAGCAAAACTGTAACAAAAAAATTAAATAATTAATTTAAAAAATGAAAAGTAAAATTATTATCAAATAAAAAATAAAAAGAAAAGAGTGATAATAATAAAGAGCAACAAATACAGCCTCTCTTTATAAGATTGAACATAAATGTGAAGAAAAGAGTAAAAAAGAATAAAAAAAAAAAAAATTAAAATAAAATAACCATTCATTGAAAAATATTTCACAATCGAATAGCTATTTTTATAGTGTATTGAACATTCGATGCTAATATATTTTGTCTGTTTAAAATAATAATAAATTTACTGATAAAAACGCAAAGAGGTTGCCCTTTGAAACAAAATAAAGAATAATTATAGTTTAAAAAAAAAAATTAAAAAAAAAACCACGCTTCTATATAAATAAACAAAACTAAAAAGGAATAATCTTATCAAATTAATTTATTATCATCGGTCCTCGATAAGTCTACTAACTTTACATAAATGAAATCGTTTGAATGAATGAACGTTTGAAGTGGGTCAAAATGAACTCCAAAGGAGTCGGTTACAAACATACAGGTGAAGCTAATAAATAGCGTTATAAAAAAGGAATATTTGTAACATTTTTATGATAAATACTCAAAATTATCTCAATTATTTAAATTCTTAATTATATATTCTATAGAAAACAATAATATACAGCTTACATATGTTTTATAGTACGCCTATAAAAACACAGTTTACTTAACATTTGTAAAAAAAATACTATCATACATTGACGCATTTCCCGCACGCGTTTATTTACCAACCGTTGACCTCTATCGACGTTTTAATGGGAGTCAGTGTTCGCAGGGAAGCAATTTTGGCAGACATTAACATCATTATTATTTACTAGGTACGTTGTATGAATATTGACTCACGGACATCTGGCTATTTACGCTGTCCATATACTAAACAAGGATTGCGGAAAACCGGGATGTCTGGCGCGAACTTGGGGAGACCTGTGTCCAGCAGTGGACTGCCATAGGCTGAAGTGATGATGATGATGATGATGATGATATACTAAACAGAGTTTGTATTGCTATGATAAATGCAGTTTCTCTTCTCGTAAGTTGTAGTCGTAGTGGAATTTTTTTATTTGTACAAATGTCATCAATAAACAAAGATTTATTTCAATTACAAAATTTATATTATTAGAAAGTTTTATTATTAATTAGAACAATAGACTATAAAACAGCATACTATGAATTATAAAAGAGGACATATGTCATCTTATGATATTTATATACAAGTTTAACTTGTATTTTCCGTTATTTAAATAATATCGTTAGATGATTAAATTTAATAATTGAGATGAATAATAAATCGTTAAAGTAGATGGCAGGGATCCGAACGAAGAAAACACGAATAAATCCAATCCTTTGTTTGTGTTCATTCGTTCGTTCAACCATAGTTGTTTGAATATACTCGAGCAAAGAATCGAATTTATACGATTAACTTAGACAAAGAACATACAATATATTAAGCTATAAAATGTACATATATAACACTATATGTTTTCTTCAATGAAAATAACATTTGAGTTTTTTTTAACGTACGCTATAATAACTTAGTAAAGTTTGTAAATAAAGTATTTTAAGGATAAACAGTTACCCATACATACATGTACACAGACACACAGACACATACACATACTATTTAATTTGTTAGAATAGCAATTGTTAATTAAATTTAAATGTCTATCCGTATAATTCATTTTTGAGGTTTGATAAGCTATTCTTTCTTGTATTTTTAACAAATTATAATTTCACATAAATCAAATGAAAAATGACGAATAAAATAAAAATAATAATTAAAGTCCTTCGAATCATCATTCAACAAATTGAATTATTAATTGTAGTTAATTAAAAGTGAAGCTACCATCGAACCGGAATATAAATTGTACAGAGAAGAAACGGCAAAAAGCTCCACAGTTACTCTTAATAAATACTGTATCTTATTTATAAAATTCTCGTGTCTCAATGTTAGTTATCATCCGATTTTTATGAAATTCTCTATTTTTAAACTTATTTTTCATACCCTTAAGTTCGGGTGGGGGTTAAGGGAGCTAATAACATATAAAGTAAAACAGCGTTTGCGGGGTCAGCTAATTTTAATATAAAATTTAGTAATTGCATGAAATACATCATCACTAAATCCATACATCTTTATTTTTAATATATTTCTGCTTCGAATAATTAAGTCTTAGCTATTGATTTCTTTTTAATATAAGTACAGTAAGAGCTGAAACGGTTTTACGCATCATGGATCATGATAGAAAGAGCGGTGAAATAGATGCCGCATCTGATTTTCTTACATTAAAGTGCAGTAAAATCTCATCACGTCCAGAAGTATCGGCTACATTTCGTCACGATTTCAACTGAAAATTACTTTATCATGGACTCATGGTAAAATGTTGAGACGAGACAGACAATCGCATTCAGCATTGATGGAAGTGAAAGAAAAACTATAGAAAGAATTTAATAGGCGTATTATTTAGTTTAAGATTTATAAATGATAAAGATGTTTGAATTTAGTGGCGTTGCATTTTATGTAAGACATTTTGACAGAGTAACTGTGATGTTTCTTGATGATTTTTCGCTGCAGAATCTACATTTCGAATTTGTAGTTGCTTCACTGGACGTTTCAGCCTGTAATATTCCACTGCTGGGCATAGGCCTCTTTCTCCATGAAGTAGAAGAATCAGAACTTAATCCACCACGCTGTTCCATCCCTACTATAAATAACTATCGCTATCCTGTGTACATGATAACAACCGGGACCAACGGCTCTACAAGGACTTCACAAACACCCAGACCACAGCAAACATCTGTATGGCCAATACAAATGTTTGTCATGTATGAACAGCCACAAATCAGTACTGTGACCGTTGCGCCAACACGTCGTCGCTTCACTCTAACTATAATTGAATTCCTAAATAAATCTAAATTTAGTTTACAAAATGACGATTCCAAAGTTCATTTGAATTCTACTTGAAAGAAAATAAAATTTGAATTTAAACAAATAGTAAACGAACTGTGATGATATTATAATATGTATGTTAATCAAAAGGTTGCGAGTTCACTGAGTTTTAAATGTCAATAAATATATCGCTCGGCCATACGGATATTTTTGTGGTCTGTTTGGTTTGTTTATGTTTCCAGAGACGTGGTTTCGTTAGACTGAGGATATTTGATTATAAAACGTTAATTTATTTATCCTTTCATTTGGATAATTATTCAATAAGAAAGGTTCAAAAAATTTATTGAAAAGAAGATTATGTTTTACGCACAAATTTATGTTAAGCCTTTTTTTGTATGAAAACAGTCTAGTTTTATAAGTTCATTTACTTTTGATTAAGTATTTGAATAAAGATACATATTTGTGTAAACTTTGCGAAAAAAATTCTCAGACGATATCGAGAAGTTTGTATTAGAAAATATAGATATTTTATATCAGAAACCTAGGTTTCCGCCGCGACTTTGCCCGCTGGTACTACACGATTTCAGTTTTGTTTTTGAATTAGAAATATATATATGTATATTAATTTGATATATATATAATAATAATATACATTATGATATATATTTGTATGATATATATTTTCCCAAATTCCCTAGTGTCAGTAGAAATTTTTTTAAAAAGTTCCAGAAGTTTTCTAGTCAAATCGTAACAAAAAATCAAAAAATCTAAAAGTTTCCTCATTATAATATTAGTGTAGACATACATATCTTGAACTAAAGTCAAAATCATGCTCACTCTACTGTCCATAAGTTTCGCAGCATTCGATCCTTGAACAAATATTTCTCTTTGTGGCTCAAACCATCCGATCGCAGGCTATTCCTTTGACAAATTATGTTATCGCTTTGATTTTTTTATCCGTCTCTTTTATCCGGGTATTTCTTTTACCCGGGCAATAAACGGACATCAGACTTTACTGTACGATGATAGGTTTGTTAGTTTACTCGTTGAGACGATTTTATATCTGTTTTTTGATGTTTCGCTTGCAAATCTCGTAAAGGGTACGGTGTGCTGGAATCAATGTTTATAAGGGCCGATGTATTTAGGGTGAATTATTTCAAAGATGTTTTAGCGTTCTGGTCGTTTATGATTTCCTGGTACTTGAGTGTTTATTTATGTCTTTTTCCTAAGTTTGTTTATTTTTATTAGTGTAATACATAAACGAAAATAAAAAACCGACTTCAATTACATAGACAAGTAATACAACGCATGTAGATGAAATATTATCTAAGTAAATAAGCATTATTAGATATAACTCAGAAATACTTGCCAGGTATCGGGTAAATTTAAATAAGATCACATGCCAAACACCACCGTCCGATTAAAAAAAAGGATCATCCACCCAGTAGGAAGCTATGAGGTAAAACACATATAAAAAATACAGTCAACGTGATAACTTCCTTCTTTTTGGAAGTCGGTTAACAAAGCAGTTTTTAAAAGAACAATATTGGGCATAGGCCTCTTCTTCTATGTAGGATAAGAGTTGAAGGTTGATTCGTTGCAGTGCAACGTAGCCAGATTGGCGAAACCGATGTATCTCAAAATTAAAAAATAAAGGAAATCAATTACATTTCATTTCCTATATATGGTATTCTATATTATGTTATATATGTTACGCGTTGGCGCAGCGGTCACAGTACTGACTGTTGCGCTAGCGGTCGCGGGTTCAATCCCCGCCAACGACAGATATTTGTATTGGCCATATATATGTTTGTCGTGGTCTGGGCGTTTGTACATGTATAATGTTTGTGTTTCCGTTGAGTAATAAATAAATAATAAATTAATAAATATTTACACAATACACACACAGTCGTCTGTTCCTAAAGTAAGCAACTTAATGCTTGTGTTATAGGTTACAGCCGACTGGTATATAGCTACATTTTTTTTTTCGATAAACATACTTATAAATAATACATATATAAATATATAAATAAATATTTATATTACACCCAGACTCGATGTGGGAATCGAACCCACAACCCTCGGAGCAGAAAGCAGGGTCACTACAAACTGCGCCAACGGGCTAGTCAAAGTATGAAAAAACATTTGGGGTCTCTTTCGGAGATAGAATCAGAAATTAGACTATTTGCTAGAGAACGAAAGTAACCAATATAGCCCTCACAAATAGGAAATCGAACTGGCTCTAGGCTGGTCACCTGTGTCACAGGATGTTGGCAAACGCAGTGTGAGACGCCCTCCGGCCCGCTGGGCCGACGATCTACGTAAGATTGCCGGTGATGGCTGGATGAGGATTGCAGAAAACTGGAATATTTGACGCGATCTTGGGACCTATATCCAGCGGTAGACTGCGATAGGCTGAAGTGGAAGGAACTAAAATCCTTAGGTTACACCCGGATACTTTGTGAACCACAGATACGTACAAAGTTGCTCTACAAAATATTTGTACAAGCATAAGTAGCTGTTGTAAGTAGTTATTTAAAAAAATCTTCTACTTCACTGTCTATAAAACAAATCACTATGAAAGAAATTACTGTATACTTTGTATTGTAGTAAATACGTTTAACACTTGTAGCGTTCGTAGACATTTCGTAGCAGTGCTACGAATGTGTAAGCAATGTTCTACGACATGTTTTTAACTAAATTCGATTTTTATTCAAAATTTTATTTAAATTTCTTTTGTAAGGCAATGAATGTTATATTGTTTTCTAATTTTGACCCGCATTTCACCCATTCCATCAACTTTTTTATATTTATCGCAGTTTATTAAGTTTTTTAAAGGCCCGATGTTTCGGATACTTTACAGCAACCATGGTCACGGGAGAACTCGGGGTCTTCAAGTTGTTTCATTATAATAATTAAATCTTATATTAAGATAAAAGCGACTTTGCTTTACGGCTCACCTGATGGTTACCGTATAGACGTCTGCAACAGCAGAAGTATCGCAAGCGCGTTGTCAACCCTATCTGCAATCATCAGGAGCTCTGGTCACGTTACTCACCAAAGGAACACAACACTGCTGAAACTGTAATTAGTGAAAACTTTGAATAAGTAGCAAATTAATATTAATATTTTTTATAGCGACACAATATAAAAATTAAAAAAAAGTTGAAAATAAAAATTTTTGTAAATTGAGTTATTTTATTTTAACAAATAATAGCTTGAAATAAAATGAAAATTTTTTATTTTTGGTTTAAAAGGTACTTTTGGATCGCCATTTTATAAATTATAATTATATTTGTTTTTAATTTAATAATTATAGTTAATGTTACTACTAATTCACAGTTACTACTATTTACAGGACAAATCTTGTATGAAACAATTATTGTAATTATTGTAATTATTGTAGGGACAAATATTATACTGTTTATTAAATAAAATTGTTAACTAAAGTAAAGATACTCCGCAGTATAGAAATAGGTACAGTTTATAAAATAACTTTTCCCGATTATTTTGTCAGTGATTATACAAACCGCCTCCGGGAATGTTTTATTCATAAATTATTGAGTGCGACTTAACAATGAGGGGTATTTGCATGAATTAAGATGTTAAGTATTTTGGAAAGAATTTTAGTGTATAATCCTTTTTAGTATAAGCTTAATAGGGAGACATTTTGTTTGTAACAATAAAGTATGGCTTTAACATAAACAAGTAACTGTAAAGAGAAAAAATCACAATGAGATAATTTCGTGTAAGCTTGTATCGTATAAATACGTTTTAGCCCTTGTAGCTCTCGTAGACATATCGTAGCAGAGCTACGAATATGTAAGCAATGTTCTACGACGTGTTTTAAACGAAATTCGATTTTTCTTCAAAACTAGCTGTGCCCGCGACTTCGTTCACGTGGAATTTAACAAAATAGTTTTTGTTCAGTGCACAGAGTTATAAAAAAAAAACTAAAATAAAAGTAACCAAGTCACTCCTTATTACATCAGCTATCTGACAGTAAAAGTCCTGTCAAAATCGGTCCAGCCGTTTCAGAGATTAGCCGGAACAAAGAAACAGACAGACAGACAAAAATTCAAAAAAATGTTATTCTGGTATATGTACCGTGTATACGTACATATGAATTAAGTAAAAGGCGTTTATTTTAATATTACAAACAGACACTCCAGTTTTATTTATTTGTATAGATGTCATTTAAATTTATTCTGTGAGACATTGAATCTTTTGTTAAGATAAAAGTAAGTGTACTTTGTTTAAGTCCTTTTTGTACAATTAGGTCGACAAACAAGCGTATCTGATGGTAAGCGTACCGGTACGGTACCGTAGCTTTAATGTCTTACACTCAAGTACTTCCAGTAGAATGACACTTCTATATTGGTTGTTTTGAAATTGATCATTAACACGAAATAAATTTATATGACTACTATATACATATAAATATTAAGAGGATATGTCTTTCGAGCAAGGTGTTCTTTAATTAGTTTATTTGAATTCGATAATAAATTTCGCGCGATTAAATGTTTCCTTATCATAAGTTAGTAAGGCTATTTTAATCACATTTAATAATTAATCAAGTAATAAATTATTAAATGTTATTTTTTTTTATTAAGTAATTAATACGATAAAATATAATTATGTTCTACACGTTATTACGTATTAGTGAAAACCTTCTACGAATGTAAAGAGCCTTTTTTGTTTGAGTCTGAAACTAACAGTGTGCCAAAAACGACAATTGACATTTAAAGAAGCATTGAAAATGTGGGGCAAGAAAGTAACCTACTTTGACTGTACATCCGCGTTAAGATTCATATTAATAAGTAACTGTGCCACGTGGTTTTATTCGCGTAAATTACGATCACATGGGAATGTTGGGATAAAAAATGGCTTATATGTTATTTTAGATCTCCAACTTCTACGTACCAAGTTTCATTAAAATTGGTCCAGTAGTTTTTGCATGAAAGAGTAATAGACATAAATACATACATCCTCACGCATTTTTAATATTCTTATAGTATGATAAACAGAGGGTGGGGCCACTAGATATCTATCTGATAACTGGTTGGAACCGCTACGGGTACGCGACCCCGGACTTCTCTAGCTGCTAGTGTCACACACCCCTCCCCGTGATCCGTGGCACTGGTATCCGTAACCCCAGATCCTTCTCTCACATAAATCCTTCTCACCTATCCTTCTTCTTACCTCAAATTTCCCAAGGAGGGTTGATGTCAGGCAGGCGGCCGGTCGTAAAATATACAAGCCAAATCACATTACAACATGAGCTTGGGAATTAGAGTATCATGTTGTGCCGACCCTACATAAGTGGGATAAGGGCAGGAAGATGATGAAACAATTGAACTTCTTATCAGCTGCTTGAAGTAGACTCTACGTTCTAAACCTACTAGTAACTTGACATCAAGCAAAATGCATTCATAATTGTTGTACAAATAGCAAAAGTTTATATTTATTTGATATCTCGATACTGAATTACCTTTAATCAACTAACGACAAGGTTCCGTACTATTTCTACATCTAACTGCGTTTACTAGAGAAATAATTTCAAAAGGTAATAAGTCGCCAACTAGTGGGATAGAATAGCAGAATAAGCTGTATTGTTTTCCACATGAATAAGAAACCTACTCGTATATCCAGGAATGGGATATATTAACATTGTTTTTACAAATTGTTATTAAAACAACACGAAAATGGAATTCGATATTAAATTTAAAGGACATTAATAGAAAAAAAAAATGACTTATGTGTGTCTTGTGTCGATATTTATTTATTTATTTATAAACAAAATTAAACTGAAATTAAACAACGTATTATACTAAAATTGATAAATAAATCCAACACGTTGAAAGTGTGAGCCAATGAAAATTGTATTTCCAATAGTTCAATAAAAATAGATTTTTTTTTTTCAGTTTATATTGTCAGTCTGCCTTTAGTTCTCGACAGCAACTACACGAGTAAATCCCACGCAGCTGTCGGCAATAAACACGGAATAGGTTCACCGTGGAACATGATATTCTCGGAAAGCCATTTTAAATATTTTAATTATTATTTCAATTATTTATTTTTATTTTTAAATATTTTGATTAATTAATATGATCCAGATAGAATTAATTCCACTAAATATATAATTCCCTTCACGATTTACTTGACCTGACTTAATATAATTAAGTACCTGGGTGACCGAGCATAGCTCGGTATTTTTAATAAATCGTGTTTTTTGGAAATCATATTATTACATATTTATAAAATATGAATAATATTTTTTTTCCGACAGTATTAATAATATTTTTCGATTTCGCCGACATAATAATAAAAAATAAGAACTGGCTATTTAAATAAACACCGCGACGCCGCGTTGGCGCAACGGTTACAGCCATGGATTGTACCTGTTGCGTCGGCGGTTGCGGGTTTGAGCCCCGCACATGACAAAAATTTGTATAGGCCATACAAGTGTTTGCCGTGGTCTGGGGGTTTGTGCAGTCCTTGTGGGTCTCCACCGTGCCTCGGAGAGCACGTTAAGCCGTCGGTCCCGGTTGTTATCATGTACACCTGATAGCGATCGTTACTCATAGTATAGTATATATATCCGCCAACCCGCATTGGAGCAGTATGGTAGATTAAGCTCTGATCATTCCCCAACATGGAGAAAGAGGCTTATACCCAGTAGTGGGATATTACAGGCTGAAGCGAAATTTAAATAAAAAATAACGAGTGCAATTTAAAAAAAAGGAAAAAATAATAATCGATCTGGATATTTGTGGATTTGAACCGTGGTCTTAGTTGATCGCGACCGGCCGATTGACCCACCTGAGCTATTACAACTTTATTGGCAAGTGCGAAATTTACCTAGGTATTCTAACGACATTGTATTCATTTTTTTATTGTCTAAAAACTGGGATAAAACGACATTTTCTAAAAATGAATCTAGCTATATCGATTTATCTCCCCCGAAATCCCGTGCATACTAAATTTCACGAAAATCGTTGGACCCGTTTTCGAGATTCAGATTCTATATAATTGCTCGTTTAATAGTATTAGATTAATATGATGATAGACGAATACCACAATTGATATTTAATTATGCTTACGATTCAGTCTGTAATATCCCACTACTGGGCATAGGCCTCTTTCCCCATGTAGGAGAAGGATCAGAGCTTAATTTAATTATCCTTGAAATGTATATTTATATTTTTAATAAGACTTTTCAACATTTTATTAATGTAAGCTAAACATATTCCCAAAAAAGTCCCAAAAATGCATCACCCTCAAAGGCTCTCAGTTGTATAAATACCTACGTCAGGGCTTGTGAAATCCGCAACATATATGTAACAAACATACGAGTATGTTACCGCAATGAAACCCGAAAAAGTTGTCTCATTATTATCAGTGAAATTCGCGTAAATATTAGAATTCAATAGCTATCACTTCAGTCTATCGCAGTCCACTACTGGACATAGGCCTCCACAAGTTCGCGCAAAAATTGGTGTTAACTCATGTACCGGTATTGCCCATAGTCACATCACACATAGTTGGTGTCGCACCGAAGACGCTCACAGCACTAGTCATAATGTTGATTTATATACAAAGTGTGAAGATAAAAAAGTCACAACAATATGATTTATTATTATAATGGAATACAAACACATTTTTCACACAGAAATATACCAAAATATATGATAAAGAAAACTTACATTTACAACTAAAATAAAGCCTAAAAATTATTTTCAACTGTAACATAATTTTTTCTTCATACAGGGATGTAAAACGTTAATTAAAAACTTAAGTGTCTGAGATATAAAATATACATAACATGCATCCAGTGTAGAGTAATTTACTCTCGTGTATAATTCTGTAATTAGCGCGGTCCGGAGAGAAAAAAAAATAATTATATGCGTTGTGTTGCATTGTGATAGAAAGGAAAAACTGTGTACTAAAGCGACCGACGTACAGCGTACATGGAGCTTAAATCTGTACATTAAAAAAATGCTTCTTGAATATTTTAAATAAAACCGTGTAACTTATTTATCTATTTATTTTATTTTATTTTTATTTATGAAAACTTTTTTACGCGCGCTTGACTTGATGAGTAAGCTGGTGAATGGGTGACGAGAGTGTTACGAGAAGTGTGATCGAGCGAGGTGAACGGAGTAAGAGAGAGAGAGGTATGATCACACATTTTCTTTCTTTTATAGTCAGTTACGTTTCATATAACTAAGACACAGTGCACTCCTATTGTGCAGAAGTTTTACTATATTATTATATACTTTATTGCACTAAAAATAATGTACAGAAAAATTATACATAAAGTTGATGGCAAAAGTGGACTTATCTCTAAAAGAGATCTCTTCCAGTCAACCAATGGTCATGAGAGAGAGTTTCAATAAAGCGGGGAACACAGTGCAAGAATAAATAACGTAATAGTTAAAGAACTGTAATATATTACATACTTATAGGTATAAATACATACACTTACATAGATACATATAGATATCATACATATACATATACACATATATCATGCATATACATATACACACACTGTTTTACTTTAGTAGTGTGGTCTAAATCACACTCGCTTTTTTTCCTTATTCATAATTCACGAATATATTACAAATAAAGATAGTGACAGATTGTGTAGTACAATGGGCGGACATTATACTTATATATACATAACTAGTTGTGCCCCAAGGTTTTGTCCGTGTTAATTTGAGGAAAAACATAGCCTATAACTTTCCTTAGTAAATGGGTAATGTAAATTCAAACAAGTAGTCTCTTAGACTAGCGCATTTAATATAGGTACAAACTTTTCATCTTTACAATTTAATTTAGAATGGATCGGATAGTAATTGTATTGTTATTTTATTTATATTGTTTAGTAACAAGATTTTTTATTCAAGTAAATTTAAAGCGATTAAAAGTGCTCGCATTTTGTTTAATTATAATGATCGACGATCTACGTAAGATTGCCGGTGTAGGTTGGATGAGAATTGCGAAAAATCGGGATGTCTGGCGCGAACTTGGGGAGGCCTATGTCCAGCAGTGGACTGCAATAGGCTGAACTGACTGACTGACAAGTAATTTATTAGATAAATGCCTTCAAATCGATAGTTCGGTGACTGCTTATTCAGTAAAAATTTAGGCTTGTAATATAAAAATCGTAATTTGTTTTGAGGAAGTCAACGTTACTTTAAAGAATCACAAAATTATATGTAAGGGTTCTAAACATTTTTGAATATTATATCAAAAATTGACCTCTATATTTCGCTCTAGCGGGTACATCGTTCCATAGCTTAATTGGCTAGAGCGCCGACACGGTCAGTCGGAGACGCGGGTTCGAACCCCGCTGGTGCGGTCAATTTTTGATATGATATTCAAAAATGTTTAGAATTCCTAATTTGTGGGTAGCACAAAAAAAAAATCGTACATATATGTAAGGGTTCTTATGGTACTTACATCTTAAATAATCTTACGTAACAAACTTTTGCAGTTTGTAAAACTGTCAAAATTTTACACCTCTGTCTCTGAATTTCTCTGAATACTTGACAAAGTTTGCGTTTAATTGTTGTTTTGTTATATTTTCATAAACGCAGCTTTATACATAGTTCAAAACTGCTAGTCACATCTGCTCATATTTCATGTCATTATCAACATTGACGTATTACTTGACAAGTTGGAAGTATAAGTAGTGGAGCAATGTATCAAACGTACATCATACATGCTTTTTAAACGTAATATTTAATTTACAAATTAAATTTCCTAAATTTATGCAATTCAACAAACAAATCTTATAGTATATCTATACAAATAAATAAAATTGGAGTGTCTGTTTGTATTATTGAAAAAGCTGCTTTTTACTAAATTCACGTGGATGTAACACGGTACCTATACCAAAAAATATTTTTTTTACAATTTTCGTCTGTCTGTCTGTATGTTTGTTCCGGCTAATCTCCGAAAGAGCTGGACCTATTTTGATGAGACTTTCACTGGTGTAATAAGGAGTAACTTAGGCTACTTTTATTTTAGACATTGATTTAATTTTATAACTCTGTGAACTGAATAAAAACTTTTTTGTTAAATTCCACGCGGATGAAATCGCCGGGACAGCTAGTCTTTCATGCAAATAAATAGAATTAATATTATCAATCACAATTTATACGTCAAATTTTAAATTCTTGAAAAAGTATGTTTTTATATCACATCAACGTTATTTTTACAAATTAGGAAATAGTAAAACGTCTTACACTCAACGGCCTCCAGGAGGATGTACTCCTGTGTCGGGGGTCCGAAAACACACACCAGTGTAACCGCCCAGAACACGACAAATCTTCTAGAAATGTTAGCCGAAGCGGGGATCAGATAAAAATATTCATCATCATCATTCATCCTATGGCAGTCCACTGCTGGACAAGGCCTCTACAATTTCGCGCCGGAAATGGCATTAGTTCACGCCACGTGTGTTTCCCATAGTCACCACGCTGAGCAGGTAGGCTGGTGACCGTAGGGCTGGCTTTGTCATGGTTTGTGTGAAAAAACATTAACAAAAGTTAATTACCTATCTTGCATAATTACATAGTCATTATAAATATAATTATCATTTTATGAAAACGATGGTTATGACTCGAAAAATCGCTTTAAAAACTGCAATAACAAAGTTGAACTGACTCTCCAGGAATCAAAACAGTCAAATGAACTATTCAAGCTCCAGGAACGAGAAAAAAGTTTAAATTCAGTTGAAATCCAGCATAAAATCGATAAAAAAATTAAACTAAAGAACGCACTAAATAAATTATGACTCAGAAAAGAAAACTAAAACTGATTGACTCAGATTCAACTTGATGATGAATTTAGTAACTTCCCCTATTCCCTACAATAAGGTACGATGGGTAACAGCTGTCTATAATAATAACCGGGACCGACAGCTTAACATGCTCACCAAGACTACACCCACGATCTATTTACCCTGCGCGGGAATGAAACCAGTGACCACCAAACTAGTGCAGTACTAAACCAGTAACCAAAGCAGTAGCTAAAATTATCAGTTGTCAATTATTGACTCTAGAAGTCATGAAAGACAACTTTAATTCATATGAAACAACTGCGTTTCACGCGGTTTCATAAGTGTTAGTTTGAGAAAAAAATAGTTTATGACCTTCCTCGGTAATGGTCTATCCAACAAAAAAAAATCGATTTGAATCTGTAGTCCCTGAGATTTAGAGCGTTTAAACAAACAAATTAACTTATCAGCTATATAACGTTAGTATAGGTTTGTCGTTATGTTCCAAATACGCTAATTACAGTTTTACAACTATTCCTGTGTGATAAGAACTTACAATGAAATTCGAAGACTTTAAAATGTCTGCAAAATTTAATTGAGTTTGGGCTCTCGACCAAACCTAATGATCCTTTGTGTCTTCTCCACACGTGACATGGGTGAAATAATATATGTCAAATTGGAAACTAAAAGCAATAACTGTGAAATTGGATTTAATCTAAATTTCCTTACAACGCTTAATTACGTCACAGAATATACCACTGCTGGGCATAGGCTTCTGTCTCCTTGTAGGAGAATGACTGTAGCTTAATCCACAATGCTGCTCCATTTCAAGATAGCGGATATATACTATGACTACCGATTGCTAACAGGTATTTATGATAACCATCAGGACCGAGAGCTTAACGTGCTCTCCGAGGCACGGTGGTGGGAAGATCCACAAGGACAGTTATCCAAACCGGAAATAAATATTTGTACAAATATAATCGTGTTTGCTCGCAAATGAAAAAAAATCGACGTCAGTTACATTGACAAGTAATACAACTTAGGTAGACTAAATATAGTCAAGTAAATACGTGCTATTAAAGATTACTCAAAAAATAGACATTAAAGCTCAATCAAATTTAAATGAGATCACATGAAAAGCAGCAGCTTTCGATTAAAGTAAGAATCATCAAAATCCGTAAGCCGAATGGAAAGTTATGTGGTATAATATAACGTAGGTTGAGGAAAAAATAGTCAACTAAATACGCATTATTGGATATAACTCGAAGAGTACTTGTCGGATCTCAATTAAATTTAAATGGGACCATGTGACACGCAACATCTTTCGATTAAAAAAACCATCGAAATCTGTCCACCCAGTCAAAAGTTCTGAAGTAACAAGCATGAAAAAAAAATACAATGGAATCGAGAATCTCCCTTTTTGAAAGTCGGTTAAAAAATAGCCACTCCGAGCGTGCTACAGGTCACCTAGTATTTATTTAAATGTAAAATCTCATTGTAGTATAATTCATAAAGTGTGTAAGTGAAAATACGAATTATGTGAAGTTTGCAATTGAATCTGACTTGGATTAATTGTCCGAGATGACTGTTCAGCAAGCTACTCGTTGATTGAATAGTGATGTTCTCTATTTATCGACAAACTTGTCAATAAAAAAAAATACAATCGCTTCAGCCTGTAATATCCTACTACTGGGCATAGGCCTCTTTTCCCATGTAGGAGAAGAATCAGAGCTTAATGTACCACGCTGCTCAAATGCGGGTTGGTGGATATATTCCCTACTATGAATAACGATCGCTATCAGGTGTACATGATAACAACCGGGATCGACGGCTTAACATACTCTCCGAGGCATGGTGGGGAGACCTACAAGAACTGTACAAACATACAGATCACGGCAAACACCTGTATGGCCAATACAAATGTTTGTCATGTGCAAGGATCGAACCCGCAACCGCCAACGCAACAGGTACAATCCATGGCTGTAACAGTTGCGCCAACGCGGCGTCAATAAAAAATATACGGTTTTATAAAAATCTCAAAAATTACTTTAATATTGAAAAATAAGGACAGAATAATATCAATTATAATTATTGTTACGTTTAATAATAAATATCCTTATATTGTTCACCGTCGAGTATGAGAAGATTATTTAAGCTAATAAGACTTGATTGAATCCGTAATCTTTATGTTTAATTCAAAGTATTTTATTCACTAGGCTATAATAACCATGACCGAATTAAAAAAAATAACAATATATTATTCCATTTTGTAAATTGATAATAATTTTTTAAATATGAAATTAAGTGCTATTAGCAAATGAAACGAATGATTTGTCAGTTCCAATTACATTATTCAGCCAGACAACTGATGTTTCAGTGAAATATTGTAATTAACAATAAATTATTAATACGAGTACATGTACATAAATTATTTAATCAGTGATTTTAAATTTAGTGAATCGGCTAAAAATATATTTTATAAAATCGACTTCAATTACATAGACATGCGATAAAATCCGAAAAAGTTGTTTCATTTAAAAGAGTAAAATTCGCGTAAATATTAGAAAACAATATGAAAACGTATGTAGACAAAAAAATTAAGTAAATGCACGTTATCAAAGATTACTCAAAAAGCAGTCATCATATGTAAATCAAATTTTAAGGGTTCATCTAATGGTACGAGATTACCATAGCTTATGGATGTCTGCACCAGAAGCATCGCAAGCGCGTTGCCGACCCTATCCTCAATTTCCCCCTGGAGCTCTGGTCACCTTACTCACCAACAGGAACACAACACTGCTTGAAAACTGTATTATTTCAACAGGAAATTTCCTGCTGTGCCCTACCTCAGTTAGCTATTAAGTTCTTTTTAAAATAGTGCAGTCAAAGCTGAAAGAGCAGTGAATATAATAATTATTACATTTATTTTAATTATAAAAATAATCAAAAAAATATATCGATATCGACAACTAAACGTGACTAGCGAGCAGGTGGCCGACTTTTCTCTTAATTGATCTAGTCGACAGTTTCGCGCGACCGTGTCTCGTGGTCCGTGGCAAGGAAGTCAATTTTGTGACATCGCCCCTTCTTTATTGTTTTTTTTTTCCTTAGAATATCTTTTATTTAGAAATGATAGGTATATCTTAAATATATACTTGAAGATCTTAATTATAGTCTGAACAAAAAAAAAACTTTTTTATGTGTCACAAGCGTTCTTTCGCTAATTGTAAAAATGTTGTAACGCTAAAAGCTAGTCGCGTCAGAATATCTAGCTAGATCTAGAAGAAATTTGGTCAAACAGTCACCTTTTAAATAAATTTATATGCCAATGAAATAGCGGGTATATGTTTATCTAAAATAATTAAATAAAAAATAAATTAACGTCTCATACTCAGCGGCCCGCACTACGATATATTTCTGCTTCGGGGGTCAAAAAACACACACAATATACAAGCACAAATTCCCTGACCACGACTTGTATAGCCAATACAAATGTATACCATGTGTGTGGATCGAACCCACAACAGCAAGCGCGTCGTCAAAATGTAATCTTCCAAACCGCGGATATATAATTGAAATAAATAGATAAAATAATTGAAAAGTCTTTGTAACATTTCCAAAGTTTCAATGTTCTCTGGTACTCCAGTTACCCGCTTGCGCTTGACAAGTGATGGCCGCTAATGGAACCAAAGTCTGTATGAATCGATATGTCTGCCAATATTTGTAAAATGGTATTACGATATTTTACAAATTGACGTGAACGGGTCAATATAGTTCGTGAAAGCCTCAATTTGGTGTTATGTCGACTTAATATGCTCGTTTTCTTCCGTATAGGAGTTTTTAAGTTTGATTACAAATATTAAGTTTTAGTTTTTTTAAACGGTTTTATTTAGCTCACCCCGTTTGTTTTATTTTTTATTTATTATTTATTCTTGGGTCAAATTTAGTAATTCAAATTTCACCCTCTTCCTGTCAACCGATTAATCTGAAATTTTGTATACACTTTGGATTTTGGTGACAATACAATTATGTTTATTCATTATCATTATAAATTCAAGATGGCCGCCGCTACAAAATGGCGGATAATTTATGTTTTATTAATCCCATCAATATGGATATCAAATGAAAGGGCTCAACAAGCAGAATACAATATACTATAAAAAATTGAAATCCAAGATGGCGGCCGCTACAAAATGGCGGATAACGTAGGTTTTATCAATCCCATCAATATGGGTAGCAAATGAAAGGGCTCTACAAGCAGAATACAATATACTATAAAAAATTGAAATACAAGATGGCGGCCGCTACAAAATGGCGGATAACGTAGGTTTTATCGATCCCATCAATATGGGTATCAAATGAAAGTGCTCAACCAGTATAATCAATGTACTATATAAAATTAAAATCCAAGATGGCGGCCTCTACAAAATGGCGGATAACTTAGGTTTTATCAATCCCATCAACATGGGTATCAAATGAAAGGTCTCAACAAGTAGAATACAATTTACTATGCAAAATTGAAATCTAAGCTGGCCACCGCTACCAAATGTCTGATAACAATTTTTTATCAATCCCACCGGTCGGTTTTGGACTCACTACGAACACTGCAGTGTTGAAAATAATACGCCTCAATACTTGAAAATTAAAATTTAAGTAAAAAAAGGCATGGGCACTCAAGAGCCTATGGATGTTAAAATTTAAATAAAAAAAAAAAAAAAAAACTTAGGGGTATGAAAAATAGATGTTGGCCGATTCTCAGATCTACCCGACATGCAAACAAAATTTCATAATAAAAATAGGTAAAAAAACTTTTTAAGTTAAACGGTTTTATGTTAAACATACATTGCAATGTTTAAGATAAATGTACTAAAAACCAAAAAATAATAAAATAGATACAGTCGTGGGAATTATAAACATATGCATAGACTAGACTAAAATAAAACCGTGGGGCACGTCAATCTGAGGACTATTGTAACTAGCATTGTAGCACGAGAATTTTATATATAAGATAGCCACATTTGTATGCTATCTGTTTGCTAATAGGGATTCAGGAGTAGCAAATTTTTTTATGATTATTAAAAAAGCTTGTGCTAAGATAAATATTTTAAATTTTTTTTTATTGAAACCATATTATAGTAGAGTTTATCAATCGCCAATAAATTGTATAATTCGCATTACAGCTCGACATTTGCGACTCCACTGGAGCTATACGTGTTCGTCCAACATATATACTTTAAAAAAATCGTAAGGCTACAATTAGGTTACCCAATTTACTAGAAACGATTTATTACAAACTAAATCCCTTACATACAGTAGTTTTCAAAATCTATTAGAACCTATGTAACTTATTAAACATTTTTTACTTTAACCGTTCCTCATAAATTAATTATTGAAATATATCAATAAAAAAGATTTGATCAAATTATTTGCGGTTTTCTTTTATTGTTAATTTAATTCGTATCCATTTGATTGAGATTATAGAAGTTTGTAAATTTTAAAATCATTTACCAAATAATAATATGTGAGTTGGAAATTTTTGGTAAAAAATAAGATTTTGCTGGCAATTCTTTTCCTATTGTAATAATTGTAAATTTTATAATCTGAATTTCTTTGATTATATAAAAATATTATTTAGCTTAATGTATTTAGGCCCTACTTTGACACACCCCATAAATGAAATGGTTATTTTATTATTTATTTCTTAATATTATAAAGCTGTAGAGCTTTAATTTTTTTTGTTTGTTTCATCATGTCATGTTTGTTTGTTGAAATCGCGGGACAAAGCTAGTTTGTTGAACTTTATAATAAAACCAGCTGACTTAGCGAACTTTATACCGCCATATTTTTGTTTGTTAATATTATTAAAACTAAATTTATTGAAGGGATTCATAGTAGGATAGTAGGATCTCAATTAGTGCAATCCCTTTAAAGTTGTAGCGATATCTATCGCGCGACATACGAACGATGAACTAGGAACTGACGTATGCTGCATCGCGATATCGAATTTATCAGAGCAATTGGACATATATATTCGTACAAGGACCCGACAACAATCGCTCGACAACAATCGGCCCGACAAAAGTCGGAGGATCCTCCCTTTGCGATGATGGATGAGGAACTTATCACCCTGTTCCTCACCCCAAAAAAGTTATATTCGCACATATATTTTAGCTTCCAATTTTAATTTATACACAAAAAATAGATCTTAAGTGGTGCGAACCGGTAGACAGGTCTGAAACGAGTCTTCGTACTATTCTATAATAAATATTATCTGAGTTACTATTTAGAGTGACGGTAACTGCAACACGTCGTGAGTTGAATCCAAGCTATTTGAAATATGGAGTTAGTCGTGGTCTTGTTATTTACATTCGTAACTCGTCTGACAAAGGACTTTTACTGAAGTTGTTTGGACTCATTTTAAAACTCATTTTGCATATAGGCTTTGGCTAGTCCGTTGGCGCAGCTTGTAGAGGCTCTGCTGTCTGCTCCGCGGGTTGCGAGTTCAATTACCGACTGAGTCTAGGTGTAATATTTGTGTTTATATATGTATTATTTCTATGTATATTTATCAAAAATATATTAAGCTATAACTGACTGTTACCTATAACACAAACATTAAGGTGCTTACCTTAGGAACAGATGAACGTGTGTGTAGGTTATAAAAAAAATCCATTCGACATTCAATTACCATTACTAAAGTCAGTTTTATTGTTATATCGATAACAATGTATCGAGAAAACTCCACGATTATGTGAGTTTTCTACCAAACATGACCAAGAGTACAAAAGGCGTACGGTAAAATGTAACTACTATTAGTTTTTAGTACAGTTTTAATACGCCCAGTTCAATCATCTGCGCCACTACAAATCTTTAGCGTAAACTAATACCGCTTCGAACGGAAATGATTCATTCGTTTGAGTTCAGTTTAAATGTTTTAGCTTTGCGACGTCTGATCGATATACGTACAAATGAAAATTCCACTCTAAATTCCGCTCTATCTTTATTAACTTAGGTAGAGCAGAGCAGGAATATCCTGCTCAAAGGATTGAGCAGCCCAACTGGGGAATTACCTCGACCTTACAGAAGACAGTTAAATAATACTGCTTTCAAACGGTGTTGTATTCCTGTAGTAAGATTACTAAAGCTCTTGGATGTGATTTGGGATTGGGTCATCAACGCGTTTGCGATGCTTTGGCATCGCAATCAAGTCAAGGCCACATTCACAATAATGTGTTATAAAGTAATATATTTTAAATTGATCCTTAGCACGAGTGTGATAAGTGACATGCAATAAATAATTAGTAAATAGTGCCAAAATTTAAAAATATATATCTAAACAAATAAATAAAATTGGAATGTCTGTTTGTACTATTAAAATAACGGCTTCTAACTAAATTAATATATATGTATACACGGTACATATACTAAAATAGCCCTTTTTATAATTTTTCTCTGTCTGTCTGTTTGTTTGTTCCGGCTAATCCCCGAAATGGCTGGACCGATTTTGACGGGACTTTCACCGGCAGATAACTGATGTAATGAGGAGTAAATTAGGCTACTTTTATTTTAGTTTCTTTTTTAATATCTGTGAACTCAACAATAACTATTTTGTAAAATTCCACTCGGACGAAGTCGCAGGTACAGCTAGTATATTATATAAATAAATTTAAAAAATCCTTTTGTTTGTGTCATACTGTCGTTGTGTTAATTGTGTATCTGTATGCAGTGTGTGTTTCTCAAATGATGTCTTTAATTTCATTTCAAAAATGTTTCAACTTGTTTTACAAATAAAATTTATAATAATGATATTATGAAAAACTTTTCTCGTCCAATGAAACTCACCGCGGTTCCGTTATTTCATAATATAAATTATTTAAACACAAACTTTTTCACCGACTGTGCTCGGCTGTTAATTGAATTGTTTCTTAAAAAGAGCAGCGTTTCAGTAGCATTTCTATTTTTTAATAAACTTGAGATATTTTTTACATTATATTTACATAATTTTATGTATTATTAAAAGTAGATTTTTTAATTTAGTTTTTACAAGTTTTCCACTCACGATTTTACCCGCATGGATGAAATGAAATAATATGAGCACATTTATTTCTTCATAACACAAAATGAACATCAAAAAATATCTACATTTTCAAACAAGTAACAAAAAAGTCTCAAGGTAGCAAAACCAAAAAAACAATTTAAAAATGGTTACATTTTATCATTACGTACATTACAAACTTATACCCAGTGTTATTCAACAATTACAAAACCTCGGAACCTTGCCTAAAAGGACTCCTTTTTATTATGTTTTTTAGTTATTATATTATGTATATATAACTTAAGGTTTTTTTTTAGTTAATGTAATTTATTTTATTTATATAGTATAATCAAATTAAGCTTTTTACTTTACGCTGTAACACCACTTAATAATAGATTATACATAACAAAACAATTTTCGCTTTCATATCTTGCTGTAGTACTCAGACTAAAAAACTAACTTCCTGCCTACAGTCGTTGCACAGGCGGCATTGGCCATACAGATGTTTGCCTTGGTCTGGGTGTTTGCGTGTGTGTGTTTCCAGATCTCTAACAGGAGTGAATCCTGCTAGGTACCGTTGAGTGTGAACGGTTTTTAAATGGGTAGTAGTGGATATCGTACTCATTAAATAATAAACTAATATAATAATATAAATTGCTGTGTGGTTACGGCAATGAAGAATATAGTCACCCCCTCTCTTCCCGTGGGTGTCGTAAGAGGCGACTAAGGGATAACACAGTTCCACTACCACCTTGGAACTTAAAAAGCCGACCGATAGCGTGATAACAATCCAACTATTGGCTTTGAAATACACAGGCCGTAGACGGGCAGGAGCGTCTTCGGTGCGACAAAGCCAGCCCTGCGGTAACCAACCCGCCTGCCCAGCGTGGTGATTATGGGTAACACATGGTTTCACACCATATTTGGCGAGAACTTGTGGAGGCCTTTGTCCAGCAGTGGACTGTGATAGGCTGAAATGATGATGATGATGATGATGATGATGCAATAATAAACTAGTAATTTAAGATTAGCGTTCCTTGAGATCTGAATACAAGCTAGAGAAGTCTCAGCCTACAAAATAAGTTCTAAATAAATATTGTATATGTTTAAATGTACATACAAAATGTTTGTTATGTATTTAACAAAATGGAGTGTGTGGCGTTTATTTATTTAGGTATTTAAATCCCTACGTTAGGAACTGTCGACTGTACGTTAACATATGGAAAAAAAAATATCAAGACTCTTACAGTAATTTACTTGATTAAAAATTGTTGTGTATTGTGTTGTATATATTTATAATCTATACTATCCCACTAATATTATAAATGTGAATGTAAGTTTGTTCGTTACGCTTATACGCGAAAACTACTTAACTGATCATCATGAAGCTTTGTACACATATTCTTGGAGGTATCAGAAGGCACATAGGATACTTTGTATTTACAAAAAAAAGTTCAATGCGAGCGAAGCCGCGGGTAAAAGCTAGTAATATTATAAAACTTAAGAGAGTTTGTTTGAACACGCTAATTTCAGGAACTACTGATCCGATTTGAAATTTTTTTTTGTTGTTAATAGCCCATTTATCGAGAAAGGCTATAGGCTATATATTATCACGCTAAAACCAATAGGAGCGAAGCACAAATGAAGAATGTTTAAAAATCGTTTTTCCTTTTCCTTTTGAGAGCATTCCCATCAAGCCCAAAGAAACTGTTCCACTGTGCACGCGGATGAAGTCGCGGGCAAAAGCTAGTATTTAATAAATAGAATTAAGCTCCATGCGAGTTGTACGCTTTTTGTTTTAATTAGGTTTTCGTTTGTAACACAATGAAAAATATCGCATATAGTAAATTCTTTCAGCTCTAGCCAGTAGACCTAATTACACACAAGTAGAAATGAGTTTGCGTGGAATATGTGGTTTGTTTAATTTAATGTTTAAGTTTGTTCTGTTTAAAAGTAATTTTAAGGAGTTTATTCCTTCAGAAAATCAAAATAAATATTAAAGTTGCTTTATTGAAATATATTTCAAAAGCAATTTCGAACCGTCATTTAACAAATTAGAACTTTAAAAGTGATTATTATTCTTAAACGTTACGTGAAGCCGTCTGTCACGGTTGTTATCATGTACACCTGATAGAGATCGTTATTCATAGTAGGGAATATATCCGCCAACCCGCATTGGAGCAGCGTGGTGGATAAAACAGTGATCCTTCTCCTCCATCGGGAAAGAGGCCTATGCTCAGCAGTGGGATACAGGCTGAAGCGAACGAGACGTACTCTGTGAATGACGTTTGTTGTCTCTTGTGAGTAAGAAATGTTTTGGGTATCACTATAATCGTTCTTAGCAGTAATTTCCAGTTCCGTTTCCGAGCTGACACACACAGTTTTTTGTTATTTCCTTTTATAAAGTAAGCGATCGTGGACGAGACCGCAGTGGTAACTTCACTTGTTAACAATTTGCCAACATTTGTGTAGGCGAAAGTGGTGTTTATCTTGGTCTAAGTGTCTGTATTTGTATTGTATGTTACTGAAAATTTGACAGGAGATTTCATCTTCCTTAGCATATTAATGTGCATAATATTGTCTGTTCTGCGTTGGTGGTTGACTGTGGAAATGTTTTTATTTCAAATGTTTTCTCTATCTTGACAAGAGTTCACATCAGGAAATATCCTGTTCATAATCTGGAGCAGCCCAACTGGGAAAGTACCTCCACTTTACATAAGATCATGGCCAGATGACACTACTTTCAAACAGGTGATCAGAACTCCTGGGGAAGATCAGGGGTAGGCTCGACAATACGCTAGTGATGATTCTGATGTTGCAGGCATCTGTAAGCTACGGTATTCGCTTACCATCAGGTGAGTCGTACGCTTGTTTACCGAACCAGATGTAAAAAAACGGTCATTTTATCGCAAGTTGCATAACATTGTTACAAGCTGAATTTGAGGTTTTTATTTTATTTTTTACATACATTAAGTTCAATTTCT
Organism: Melitaea cinxia; assembly: GCF_905220565.1. NCBI lineage: Eukaryota > Metazoa > Arthropoda > Insecta > Lepidoptera > Nymphalidae > Melitaea > Melitaea cinxia. Next base: position 1,382,405 of record NC_059416.1, read on the forward strand.
CAAAATATGGCCATTTATGACCTACACAAACATGTGTCATGAACGGGCAGCGAAACTACGGTAACTAATATAATAATTCGCTGGTAGCCTCAAACTAAAATTAATTTAATAAATTAATTTATTAAAATAAATACAATTTCTGTTTGTAAACGACGATTGAAAAGTGTTTTTGAAGCTAGAATCTTTGATTTTAAATAGTGACCTTGGCTTTTTCGCCGCTAACCATCATCTAAGATATTAATTATAAATTTATTAAAAATATACCTCCTTCAAAGTTTGTTTTTTAATTGTTCAAACGAAAGGCTCCGAAGAGAGCAAAGGAATTCTAATCGTAATATTTTAACATAAATAATGAGGGATGGTTTGAAACCGCGAGTTTTCTTACTTGTAACTCTAACTCGATTATAATATTTACAATTTCGGATACGTTTATTCAAATGATTTATACCACTTGTAATTTTAAGCGAATTCGGATTTGGTTTTATATTATATATGTATGCATGCATTAACATTACACTATATTCATAATACATACTCGTACCATAATAAATGATTGACATTCAACGAACCCCAGTAGGATTAACTCCCGTTTGGGGGGTTCAGACGCAGACACAACACATAAGCACAAATGTCGAAGCCACGACAAGTACATATATAGCCTAAATAAATGTTAAACATTTTTAATATCTTATCAAAAATCGACCGTTTCAGCGGGCATCGAACCTGCATGTCCGACTGACCGTGTCGGTACTCTAGCCAATTAAGCTATGGAACGATGTACCCGCTAGATTTTAATTTTTGATATGATAATGTTATATTTGGTTCTAAGTGATATAGCTTATTTTATATGATTTTTGATATGGCATAAAAATGTTTAGAATTTTCTAATGTATGGGTAACACAAAAATTAATAATACTATAGAAAATTTGACATGAGTGGGGGTCGATCTCGCGACCGTTTATGCATCAATCAGTGCTGTGATCGCTGTGACAAAGCATCATCAAACATTATGCTGACTAATGACTACTTCTAAAACCTACTAACTACTAAAACATCTGATCTGATTTTGGTCGAGTAAGATATTGTATATAAAGTATGCGCAGATTTGACAGAAAGGCTCTCTTATATAACTACACATATGAAATCACATAGTGTTGTTTCATTAGAATATTATTAATATTATACAGGTTCCCTGTGTGGCTACAATAGTATTATAGCCACCCCCTCTCTTCCCGTAGGTGTCATAAGAGGCGACGAACGGATACACCTTGGAACTTAAAAAAAAAGCCGGCCGATGGCGGGATAACCATCGGACTGCTGCTGGCTTTGAAATAAACAGGCCGAAGACGGGCAGCAGCATCTTCGGTGCGACAAAGCCAGCCCTGCGGTACCCAACTCGCCTGCCCAGCGTGGTGACTCGTCTGTCTGTCTGTCTGTCTGTCTGTCTGTCTGTCTGTCCGTCCGTCCGTCCGTCCGTCCGTCCGTCCGTCCGTCCGTCCGTCCGTCCGTCCGTCCGTCCGTCCGTCCGTCCGTCCGGCCGTCCGTCCGTCCGTCCGTCCGTCCGTCCGTCCGTCCGTCCGTCCGTCCGTCCGTCCGTCCGTCCGTCCGTCCGTCCGTCCGTCCGTCCGTCCGTCCGTCCGTCCGTCCGTCTGTCTGTCCGTCTGTCTGTCCGTCTGTCTGTCCGTCCGTCCGTCTGTCTGTCTGTCTGTCTGTCTGTCTGTCTGTCTGTCTGTCTGTCTGTCTGTCTGTCTGTGTCTGTCTGTCTGTCTGTCTGTCTGTCTGTCTGTATTGAGGTTTCGATCCCCACTCGGGATGGATATGTATATTTGTAAATATTAAGCTGTCGGTCCCGGTATATCATTCGTTACTCATGTAGAGAATATATCCGCCAACCCGCAGTTGAGCGGCGCGGTGGATTAAGCTCGAATCTTTCCCCTACATGAATAAAAAGGCTGACGTCCAGCGGTGGGATATAACAGGCTGAATCGTGAAAGTTACTCAAATAAAACTGCGCCAGCAGTTACTTTATTACACAAATATTAACACGAATATGTAATTATCTAAATACTAAAGGTGAAGGTATGTTTGTTTGAATGACATATCAAAGAACAATTCAGACAGTTGGGAAGAGAAATTTGAAACGCAAAAGCTTATATAACAAGACTTGTAGTGAACTTGAAATTAAACCTCTACGGAATAAATATTAATTCAAATAATAGTATCAAAAAGTGTAGTATGAACCAAAATCGAAAATTCTCTATTCAAGTAGGCTTTAAAAGAACTTCTGAATAGTCGTTTTATAAAGCTTACATCTAGGTAAATAATTATGCGAAGCATACAACTCAAAAATGGCTCGACAAATTCGGCTGATTTTTTTTTTTATTTTTTTTTTATGTTTCTTAAGGTTCACGGAAGGTTTTATTACTAAAAAAAAAACAACATAAATAAAAATCTATTAACTTAATATTTCAAAATTTAGTTATAGTTGATGTAACCAGGCACAGATTCTGAATGTAGACTGATGTAACTGACAAGAACACATCAGTTACTCTTTTTAAAGTCTTCAAAACAAACTGAACCATTATAACATAACTTTAGCTGCACATCTTTGTCCTTTATGTAATCCTGTAATAAATAAGTCGCGTTGGCGCAACGGTAACAGCCATGGATTGTACCTGTTGCGCTGACGGTTGCGGGTTCGATCCCCGCACATGACAAACATTTGTATTGGCCATAAAGGTGTTTGCCGTGGTCTGGGTGTTTGTGCAGTCCTTGTGGATCTCCCCACCGTGCCTCGGAGAGCACGTTAAGCTGTCGGTCCCGGTTGTTATAGTGTAAACCTGACAGCGATCTTTGCTCATAGGAATATATCCGCCAACCCGCATTGGAGCAGCGTGGTGGATTAAGCTCTGATCCTTCTCCTACATGGGGAAAGAGGCCTATATATAGAGTAGTGGGATATTACAGGCTGAAGCGCGTAATAAATTAATTTCGTACTTTTACAATATAATACATATTTTACAATTCACAACTTTAGAGTTAAATATTTAGAAATAATTCCGGTATAAATTATGTCAGCGTGGAATGGTGCCAAGAATGCTGGCAGCATTTCACCGTCGAATCGCTAAGTCGATTCTCTGGAGAAAAAAATGCATCAGCCCTCTTGTCACCAGTGGGGGCAATAAGCCGAGGAGTCAAATCTTTAAAAAAAATCAGCATTGATTTTCTGAATTCCAATTGTTTCAACTGAAAACCCCAAAAAGATGGATTTGTGACTAATATTTGTACATGTAATAAATCGATTTACTGAACATAACACTTTCTTGTCTACGTAATTAATCTAAAATATTTTGCTACTGATAAGAGCTTAACTGAGGTAACACAGCAGGAAATTTCTTGTTCATAATATGGAGCAGCCCGACTGGGGTAGTACCTCGACCTTACAGAAGATCACAGCTGAATAATACTGTTTTCAAACAGTATTGTGTTCCTATTGGTGAGTAAGGTGACTAGAGCTCATTGGGGATAGGGTCTGGTGTTGTAGGCGTCTATAAGCTACGTTAATCGCTTACCCTCAGGTGAACCGTAAGCTTGTTTGCAGACCTAGTCATATAAAAATAGAGCAAAATAAAACGAGAACTAATCACAAATAGATAACTGATATTTTATATTGATAAAGAATTAACAAAGTTAATATGAACGTCATACATTTTTTATTATTTCAAAAATTTGCCAGAAAAAAATCCATTCGAATAATATATTTCATTCATATACCATCAGAGGGCCATAATAAAAATTGATCCAATGAAAAGAAACTTTCCGTAGTTGTGAAATTGAGCGGCTGAAAATAAATTCGTCGATCCTGACTCGACATATATCCATGAGGCATTGATTAAGGCAAGTTTCCGCGCCCTACCTTGTCAAACACCGTGGTTTCAAAATATATTACATCGTGCTTTTATACGCCCTTCGCAATATGAAGGAAAAGTGGTTATAGAGCGAGAACTAGTCCAGCATATAATATATGCCTTATATATACAAATTGTGTTTATTCGCAAACAAAAATAAGCTGACTTTGATTTACGTCAAGTAATGAAATGAGAAGTCAAATACGCATTATTAGGATTAGCTCAAAAACGTCAGGTCTTAATAAAACTATAATGGGCTCATAAGACAAGTGTCAGCTTTCAAACACAAATAGTATAATCGAAATCGGAACAACCATTAAAAATATATGTACATAAGTAGCGTATATAAATATATATCTTCATTTTGGACGTCGGTTAAAGAAAAAAAATGCTTAAAGAGCGGTAACGAGCGAATAATATTAAATTAAACCACATAAACTACATACATACAATTTATAAGATACAGACAAAAAAACACCATTTATAAAAAAATCGTTTTCATTAATCTCTTTCAAGTTTTTTTATACTTTGTTTGAAAGTCTGTCTGTTTGTCAGAAGGTTTTGATGGAATGATAATTTGGAAAATGTCCAATATCCTAGAAATATTTTTAATAATTTCGTAATTATAGTATTTAGTATTATACTATAAAATAAAATATAAATTAAGTACGCTTTAGACAACACAACTGATGTAAAACTTACGAAACGTAACTCTCTCTCTTTATATCTCCCTTCTCATATCTCAACTTCCATTCGCCTCACTCGATCACACTTTTCGTAATACTCTAGTCACGCATTCACCAGCTTACTCTCTAAGTCATGCGTGCGAAAGCTCATTTTTCGCGAAGGCCTATAGGCTATATAACATGACAGTATGAATAATAAGAGCAGGGTATCGACGAAAAATGTTTCAAAAAGGAGAAAATTAATTCATATACCTAAATAGCAAACCGTATAATATAATATGAAATCCTCCCGTGACCATGATTGCTGTAAAGTATCCGAAACGTCGGGCATGTAAAAACCTAATAAGCCGCAATAAAATCCGATAAACTTGTTTCATTCATAATATGAAAATTAATATCCGAGCGAAATCGCGCGATAACAACTACTGTTGTTTAAAGTTACGCATTTAAATGAAGATTTGGTAAATGAAAATTGTTTTGTAATAGTGAAGGAGCTGCTTGAGATAATTTTAAGCGACGTTCCACTTACGGCTATGTCATATACAGTCTCAACTTTGGACCGAGTGCGAAGTCTGTTACGGCTTTGTTGATTCCTATTGTTTTTGCTGTGAATACTATAATTGGTATAAAGGGACACATGATATCTAGTTTGATGTAGATTTTTACCGAACTAATTAATTTAACAATTACATTGAACAATAATATACCGTATAACGTAGGTGGATGAAAAAATAGTCAAGTAAATACAGGTTATTAGAAATAACTCAAAAAATACTCATTATTTTATTTTTGTTTTCGTATTCTTTGTTACTTATTAAAGAAAAATTAGAAACAAAAGTCGATGTTGTTCGATTCTCAGACCTACCCGATATGCACACAAAATTTCATGAGAATCGGTCAAGCCGTTTCAGAGGAGTTTAACTACAAACACCGCGACACGAGAATTTTATATATTAGAGAATATATAAATAGATATACGGAATTACAAAGATATGCTTAGCTTTTCTGGACTCAATTGATCAGGAGTAGTAAGTATACTTCCCATGGCTGGACTACGACCTCTTCCTCTAGAAGAGTTGGAGTGCCTTCTTCTATATGAAAGAAAGTACGCAGCTTAATACTCCACAGTGATCTTTGTCTTAGCATATTACTGTAAGTTGGCTGCCATGATCTCATTAAATCTTACTTCAAATATTACAACGGCATTAATATACATGTATAAAAGCCAAGTCATGTAAAACTTTCTATACAACAATTCCTATTATGTAAAAGAGAACATGGCATAAGTAAAAATATTCAATTATATACATTATGCAATTGAGCACAAAGGCGAAATTCCCGTGAAAATATTTTTACTTAACTTCGAAGTTGGTTTTCGTGTGTTTTCCTCAACTTGGATGAAAATTGAATGTTGTAAAACTTTCAATCCTGTATAAGGTATAATGTGTATTTTTACTGAATGAGCTGAATTGAAAAGAGTATTTTTGTAGAATACTCTAAAATATCGCCTTTAGTGATTAAAAACTCTGAGAATGTGATACTTTCTATATGTTGCAACACCAAGAAATTTATGTCTATACTTTATTCCCCAGAGAATGATAGCTTGATAGAAAATTCGATTTGACATCAACTCTCTCTCATTAGCTTAATTTTCGTGTTACAAATAATTAGAATCATGTAACATAATATACCGAGAAGGAAACACGCGAATAATACACAAATAGCCTATTTATAGCTTTGTTAAGTCATGGTTTATATACAATTTATATATACAAACAATATAAAATGTGTAGATTTAAAAATGTATGTGTAAATATAAAAATTATATTGAGCTTTGTTTTCTCTGTTCCAGGTACTAAGACAGCCCAGTCAGATCTTTTGTTCGCCTAACTACAATTAAATGGCTCAGTAAACTCTTACTCCAAGGATGACAATTCAAAAATAAAAAATAGACAAACAGAAAAAAAAATGTGATGAAAAAATCGGAAAAATGTTCGCGAAGACAGATCGCTTTTGGGACCGCAGAAAGCAAAGAGTTACACGATGACGTCACGATACCGTTACTACGGGAGTATAAAATAATCGGTTAAAATCGATTCCAAACTAGCTTCGATTTAAAAATAGTTACGCTTTTTTGTGTGTCGCATTGTAACGCGTGTGTGTTTATTGTTAATTTGCTCGTTTCGTTTCGGTTATATTTTTGTATCAATATTCGTATTAATTTGTATAAGCAATATTAGGTTATACGTTTAATAGCTTAGTAGTATGTATATAAATAAATTTTAGTGTCGTCAAGTGATTTGAATCAATGTAAATAATATCGATATTTAATAACGAAGACCGCTCATGTGGCCACATAGTTCGGGCGTACGGGTAAAATCGATAAAATAAATATAATAAACTTGTAAAAAGAACTTTTAAAATCTCTAAGTAATAATTCCGTTCCTATAGGCAATACTTTTTTAAAACCGTTTGAACAGCATTCTAAATAATACAACGGGGCCAAAAAACTAAATTTACATTGCAATTCTTCACAACAATAATATTGTAGATAGTAAAATATATTAGGAAATCGGGCTGTTAACGATAAAAAAACGATAAAATGGTGCCAAACGCGACAACACTGTTGAAGCCGACAATGAGTACGAATTTGAACGCTTCGCTATCTCTGAACTCGACGTTCCTCGTCCCGACTTATATGACGCAAGAGGAGTTCCTCGCGCTACAGATGACAAACGCCTCAGACGCGAACACGACGCTCAACGATTCGATGATAAACCAAGTGGTACTAAGGACGTGGTATCCAAGTGGTTATTCCCCAGCTCACATAATAATAGCATCAGTAGTGGTCACAGTGTTGATGATAATGGTAGTGGTCGGGAATATGCTGGTTATCATAGCGATAGTGACGGAAAAAGCGTTGAAGAACATACAGAACTGGTTCATAGCTTCATTAGCAGTGTCGGACTTTTTTTTAGGGTTAGTGATAATGCCTTTCTCATTAGCGAACGAGTTGATGGGATATTGGATTTTCGGATTTTGGTGGTGTGAAATACATTCCGCGATGGATGTGTTGTTGTGTACGGCCTCGATAATGAATCTGTGCCTCATATCGCTGGACCGCTACTGGAGTATAACTCAGGTGAGTGACTTGCTAAATTGATTTATGTAGCTTTTGTTACTCAGCAAAATATTTTGCTTGATAATTTGGATCAAAGATAGGGAGTATAAATTCTTAACAATATGTCTATGATCTAAGTCATGTCTAAATAAGAACGTGCATATATGTATAACGTTTCAGCAATTCCTTCAACTACGTTAGCGAACAACGGAGGATTAAATTTCTTTTTCGTTTAACAATTGAAATGATTTTTCAGTTTCAAAATTTACATTCGTTTCGACGTTCGAAACCACTTCAGCATGAGAAAATCCGATCCAATCTGGTCGAATATTTAATTCAATACCCGAAACCGTCAAGTTCTGGCTTGAGTATGAATAATGGAGACTGTAGCTCAATTTCCCAATACTCTATAGCCAATAAGTTTACACTGCTGTGTACTACTGGTTTCGGGCGGTCGGAACTAGTTAATACCGGTTCAGTCGAGCTTATAAAAGCGTGCACTGTTTTGATTTTACAAAGAAATTGTAAAAGTACGAAAATTAATCTGTGTAAATAATTGATTTACTGCATCGCATTTTGTTACCGGTATATTGGATTATGGAATGGGTAATGGAAATAGAAATAATGTTTCTATTTTTGGTAAAAAAGTGGTTTTGTATTAAAGGTACATTTAAATTTTACTAATTGATTATTTGATTACATCAAAAATGAATTTGAGTGGATCAAAGTACTTATAAAGAACAATCAAATTAACAATAAATGGATCAGAAAAAACAATTCCGCTATTTTTTTAGTATACATTTGTAAATGTTAAATAAATCCCACGCAAGCTAAATTAAACTAAAATCCCATGTCAAAAGTTTTGTAACAGTGATACAGTGATTTCCGTTTGAAAAATGAATGGTTTCATGTTTCATCGTTTTTCAATGAACATCAGCGATTCTGAATCGAATTTTACGAAATACGATAGATAAGGGTGAATAATTTTAATTAAGTACAAAATGCTTAAAAATGTGCAACAATTTTTGAGCCGTGAAGTATTTATAGTTTAATGTCATGTATATAGTCATAATATACAATAAAGGATAAATATTTTCATGATATAACCTGACTACAATAACAAATACAAACAAAAAATATTATTGGATATGTCAAAACAATAACAGAATAATAACAGTATTCAAACTAATAGTCAATGAAACAAATTATGAAAGAAAACTGAATACAACTTACGAGTAGATACTAGACTATTTAGTGTTTTACTTGGCACCGAATTCAAAATTATAAAATATTCATTTAATCATTTCTGATTAACTAAATCAAAATACGAATTACTTTGTACTAAGTAAATTTCTTTTTCACTTTTTAGTTTCCTGTTTGAAGTCGGTTTTTTTTTTGTTAAATATTATTGTGTATAAAACTAGGTCATCAAGCAAGTGTAAAGCTTACCTAATGGTAAGCGATTACCGTAGCCTATAGACACCTGCCACACCAGAATAGCAGCGCATATCAAGCGCGTTGCCGATCCTACCCTCGACCCCCCCAAGGAGCTCTGGTCATCTTACTTCCTACAGGAACATAACACTCCTTAAATACAGTATTATTTACCTGTGATCTTCAGTAAGGTCGAGGTACTTCCCCAGTCAGGCTGCTACAGATTTTAAGCAGGACATTTCCTAATATACCCTACTTTAGTGAAATGAGCTGTCTGTTGCGTTCCGAGTTTCTAAAACAGATGCCTTTTTTGGGTTTTTTTTTTTGCCTCGCTCCCCATTTCTCTAAGCGGTGTTTGAAGTTTTTAACGTCTATTTCACTTTCTCTGATCAGGTCTCCATTTCGACAACTCAAAAATAGTGCACCAATTCTTGCTATAATTAGTTTTAGTGTTATATTTATAGAAAAATAGCCTTTTTTCATTTTGATTTACGTCACATAAATTTTTGGAAGTGATACCGTGATGTTTTATAGCCAACTGTTTTATATTCAATTAATAAATCATCTGTCAGAATAAATATTTTTTGGAATTTGGATCACCGATATTACTTGAAATTAAGGTTTCCTAATAAATAAAGTTTTTATTAGAAGAATAGAATATATTTATACCTGAGTATTTAGATGCACTGTAGCACAATGTGATTTAGGAACAGTGATTAGTACATTATTAAACTGTTTTTGGTTAGTTGTGTACCTTCGGGAATGTGGTCTTGTTGCATTGGTAAATAGCAAAGTACAGGTGACCCCATTCTGTGTAGAACTTCGTAGTGAGTCTACGTTGATACGCTAATGAAAAAGCAACTTTGCCTATCTAGTTGTTACATTTGATATTCTTAAAACAAATACCCTTAAATTTTTTTTTTAGGTCAGATATTTTGTCTCGATAAAAGGTAAGGGCTTGTAATAAAAAAAAATTACAAATTGAATTTACAAACTTGGCTTGTAAAGGAAGAATCGAAAGAAAGCATGGACAACGTTTTTTGATTTCGTATATAATTCTCTGTCTTCATTACATAACCATAGACATAGACATAGACAAAGACATAGACATAGACATAGACATAGACATAGACATAGACATAGACATAGACATAGACATAGACATAGACATAGACATAGACATAGACATAGACATAGACATAGACATAGACATAGACATAGACATAGACATAGACATAGACATAGACATAGACAAAGACAAAGACATAGACATAGACATAGACATAGACATAGACATAGACATAGACATAGACATAGACATAGACATAGACATAGACATAGACATAGACATAGACATAGACATAGACATAGACATAGACATAGACATAGACATAGACATAGACATAGACATAGACATAGACATAGACATAGACATAGACATAGACATAGACATAGACATAGACATAGACATAGACATAGACATAGACATAGACATAGACATAGACATAGACATAGACATAGACATAGACATAGACATAGACATAGACATAGACATAGACATAGACATAGACATAGACATAGACATAGACAGACATAGACATAGACATAGACATAGACATAGACAATATTTTGATACATATTCAACAAATATCCACCCCGATCGGGAATCAAACCGGCAATCGCTCTTTGAGCGCATACGGAACACGCACCACTTACACCAGAGCAATGTCCATAAAACATACAACACACTTTTATAAAAATGAATAACAGATGATGTTTAAACTTACTAAATTATAAACGAATTAAGCACAATAAACTTATTTAAGTGTCCTAAAATATTCTATTCGGAGTTAAGTCATTAGGGGCTTAAGGCCATCGCAACAACTTGTCCAAAACTGCTTAGCAACCGCAGAGCCGAGTTTTGGCATGAACTTGGAGAAGGTCCAGCATTGGACTGCGATAAATTTTAGCTAAATGAAGCTAGAATTACGACGAGCTACTTTGATAGACTCGTTCCGCATGATACCTTTCATGAGCGCGTAAGCATGGCTTTAATTTACAGCAGAAAATATTCTACGAGAAAAATAATAATAACCATTTATTTATTTTATTAAGATCCATGTAAGAATATAAAATTAATTACTAATATTATAATAAGATGCCACATAAACTCATTCGAGTTTTACCGGACATTAGTATTGTCGACATTATCACTAATGATTAGGTACATAATATACCTATTCGACTTAGCTTATTCGATTAAGCTTCACCCTCGTCGTTTGTACACTTGGACCTCACCACAACATACAGCTAACAACATAGTTCGTAATCAAATAGACTTTGTATTGGTTAACAAAAGATTCCGAAATTCAATCAAGAACTGTGTTACATATCCGGGAGCAGATATAAAGTCTGATCATAATCCTGTCGTAGCAACATTACACTGTAAATTTAAAAAATTGGCTCAGCAAAAACAAAATTTCCGCACAGATTTAAATATGTTGAAAGAACCCATAGTTAAAGCAAGAGTTTCAAACGCTATAAACGAATGGGCTAATGGGCACTTGACCTGCCCATTAACATCTTTGACAGCGTGGTCAACACTCAAGGATGCGGTCAGCAATATTTGTCGGACTTATCTACAGCCTGAACATCTGGTCAAGAAACAGCAATGGATGACTGAGGAGATCCTGAAGTTGATGGATGAACGCCGAACATATAAAACCGCAGACCCAAAGAGGTACGACGAATTGGATAGGCTCATTGCTAGAAAAATTCGATCTGCTCGAGATAAGTTCTATGAGACCAAATGCGAACGTATCGAAGGCCTTTTAAAGTTACATGACGGATTTAACCTTCACAAGGAGATCAAAACACTTGCGGGGCTTAATAGGAATCACAATTTGAATATACTATGTGATGATCGGGGCAATGTTCTTCATGACCTGGAAAGCAAGAAAAAGTTATGGAGTGACTACATAGTCAAAATGTTTGAGGATGCTTCTAGGAGCTCCGCGAATGTTTTCGTCACGGATGACACTGGACCACCAATTTTAACAACAGAGGTGAAACAAGTACTTAGATCTGTTAAAACTGGTAAAGCTTTGGGCCCTGACGGTATACCAGTAGAAATTCTCAAACTGTTGGAAGAAGAACACTTAAACGCCCTAACCAACTTTTTCAACCAGGTGTATAACTCGGGCTCTTTACCCGATGATTGGCTAAAATCCACATTTATAACTATACCAAAAAAGGCAAAAGCAAAGAAATGTGAAGAATACCGCACAATAAGCTTAATGAGCCACGTACTTAAAATATTCCTGGCGATCATCCAAAACAGGATAAGACCTCGATGCGATGAACAACTTGGGGAGTGTCAATTTGGTTTCAGACCCGGCATGGGAACTAGAGAGGCGCTCTTTGCCTTGAATGTTCTAGTACAAAAATGCAAAGACATGCAGACCAATGTTATCTTGTGCTTCATTGATTATGAGAAGGCGTTCGATCGCGTAAGACATGATATACTCATGGAACGTTTGAGGGATATAGGTCTGGATGGCAAGGACTTACGGGTTATTAAGAACTTGTATTGGAACCAAAGAGCGGCTGTGAGAGTTGAGCATTCGGAGACCGATCAGGTTGAAATTTGCCGTGGTGTACGTCAAGGGTGTATATTGTCTCCCCTGCTTTTTAACATATACTCGGAAGCTGTAATGTCTGAAGCTCTGGAAGGGTTGGAAGTGGGCGTCAAGATTAACGGTCAAGTCGTGAATAACCTACGATACGCCGATGATACCGTGCTTATCGCCTCTTCAGAAAACGACTTACAGACATTGGTGAACAGAGTTAACGAGTGCAGTGTGAAGGCGGGGTTGAGCATGAATATTAGCAAGACCAAGTTTCTGGTGGTGTCGGGCGATAAGGGTTTAGAGCCGAAAATTCAAGTAGAAGGTAAATACCTAGAGCGGGTGCGTATGTACAAATACCTTGGTGCTTGGGTAAATGAAGAATGGGACTGTGGGCAAGAAATTCAGACCCGGATTGAAATTGCCCGAGCAAGCCTTAAAAGGATGGAGAAGGTTTTGTGCAGCCGCAAACTATCCATAAAGCTCAGACTAAGAATACTCCACTGCTATGTCAGGCCAGTAGTGTTATACGGTTGCGAGGCATGGACCTTGCGAGCTGACACCCAGAAGCGCCTAGAAGCTTTTGAGATGTGGTGTTACCGCAGGATGCTCCGTATTGGCTGGACACAGAAAGTTTCGAATGTGAGAGTACTCCAGCGCGTCGCCACTAGCCGGATGTTACTGCAAACCGTCAAGAAGAGAAAAGCCGAGTATTTGGGCCACGTCTTGAGACACGAGCGATACCAGCTGCTCCAAATTATAATGATGGGCAAAGTAGAGGGCAAGCGACGCGTTGGAAGAAGAAAAAAGTCCTGGTTGCGCAACATCCGCGAATGGATGAAGATCGCCAGCGTGGAAGAGCTGTTTCGCTTGGCACGAGACCGCGAAAAATTCGCTGAGCTGACGGCCAACCTCCAGTAGTGGAGAGGCACAAGAAGAAGAAGAAGATACCTATTCGACAAAGCTAGCCCTGCGGTCACCAACCCGCCTGCCCAGCGTGGTGACTATGGGCAAAACACATGAGTTCGCGCCATTTTTGGCGCGAATTTGTGGAGGCCTATGCCCAGCAGTGGACTGTAATAGGCTGAAATGATGATGATGATGATATTCGATTTAATTAATAATAATACTTAATTTACTTTTATTTTATTTCTTACTTAATTCGTTTCCATATGTGGGACTTTAGTTATATACGGCAGTTAGAATTCATATTACACTTATCGACGATTTTAGGGCTAAAAAAATAGCACTAGTTATGCAAAAGTACATCGCCAGAATAGCTTATATATTAAGACAAAGTAAAATTTAAAAAAGGGCTGTGTTTTGACGTCGAACGTAACCTATTCATACCCACTGAACCCCCACTTGAAGGAACGCAGTTAGGAGTCGAATGCCTATAATTACATGCATATAATTACATTTGTATTATTTATATTTATAGGAAAAGAAATATCTATAAGAGTCGGCTGTTAGATATAACACAAACATTAAGTTGTTTACCTTAGGAACAGACGACCGTGTGTGTGTTATATATTTGTGTTTTATTTTTTTTTATTTATAGCTTGATGATGATAATCGCGAACGAATTTTGGTTTAGACCTAGTTTTAATAAATGTATCTAGAATAATTTTTATCGTATAATTTATTAATTCAAAAAGCCATTATTAGTTAATTAGTTTGTTAAAATTCTATCGAACTAGATTTTAATCACAATATGTAAATTTCTGAATACAAAATAACGTTACTATATAGTGAATATATATTGAAATTCACTTTATGAGGTCAGAATGAGTACCGTTGTAGATGTGAAACAGATTAAATGTGTACCAAAGCGAACAGATAGACATTATTATATTCTTATCTATATTGATGTTAAAATGCAATGGACTCGCGACAAAGCTTTGGCCTAATAGTTATAACGACTGGTTACTGTAATTAATCATGAGTTCGAATTTGTTTACGCCATTTTTTATGGGCAATATAGTTGTTTGTCACCAAACCACAGTCTGGTCGTTTGCTGATTGATCTTTCACACAGGATTATCAATTTACTGGGGGTTGTCAGAAAGTTAAAACGCGGTTAAGTAAGGCGTTTATATTTGAATCTAAAAGTTCGAGAATTTTCTTAGAAAGCTTATACTTTAATGGAGCTTTTAGGCTGTAAAACGTCTTGCTAAGACGCCGAGAGACACGATTCTATAAATCAGTTGAAATTGTTCAGATTTTCTAATTTATAATACAAGTAATTACATTTATCATTTAACACATTTATACGTTTACCTTTCAGAGTCATCATTTCAATAACTCTTCGACTAGTAGGTCGTTATGCGTGTGGGTTTATGTGATACGGAATGAGGTACAGACATGCAAGGATGTCGCGTTTTGCTAACGATGTCACTAATCATCGACTTTTAATTGGTTGCGGTGTAAATATAAGCGGTAGCGGAATCAAATATCTGTTTTTTTTTTTTTAAAGTGGCGAACAAGTTTGGATCCACCTGATGGTAAGCGGATACGGTAGCCTATGCGCTGCCTGTCGACCCTAAATCATTACTCTCCCATGGAGCTCTAGCTCCCGACCTTACTCATTACAGGAACATAACACTACTTGACAATAGTATCATTTTCTGTAACATATTACTCAAGTCACACAATTTAAGATGCATACATGTAAATATTTACATAAAGAAACATGGATGTTAAAATTTATGTTATTTTATGTGCAATTAAATAATGCTTTAAACAAATTCGTACAAATATTATAAATGTGAATGTAAGTTTGTTTGTAGCGCTTTCACGTGAAAACTACTTAACTGATTATCATGAAACTTTGTACACATATTCTTGAAGGTATTACAAGTAGCATAGGATATTTTTTATTAAGAAAAATCAATGCAAACGAAGCCATGGGTAAAAGCTAGTAATTAATATAAAGATCAGTCCTTGTCACATATTTGCTAAACTGAGCGAACGAAGTGAAAAAAACGAATGAAAGACTTTGTTATGATTAGCCAGTTGGGGCAGTTTCTTGTGGTCCTGCTTTCTGCTCCACGGGTCCTGGTGTAATTTTTGGATTTATATATATGAAACATTATATTAAAATATTAAAGCTATATTAGTCGGCTGTTAGCTATAACACAACATTAAGTTGCTTGCCATAGAAACAGATGACCGTATGTGTATGTGTGTGTGTGTTATAATATATCTATTTATTATTTGTTTATTGTAGCATAATTAACTGTAATGCGCCATTGGGCCAACTTGCCAATTAAAAACAAACCCTACGGCTTATATAAAAAAATCGCTTCCGCTCGCATCTTATACTCAACACCACACTCGCGTGAGCAACTGTCGTTCGTAATTACGCGTTTGTCGTTAAATTACTGACAGTTCGTCAAGGTTAATTTACTATGATTTATTTCCTAAAAGTTTATTTCAAATTGAAATTAAAAAGTTTTCTCATTAACATTTGAATGGGTTATTATTTGATATCTATATTTTATCTATGATTGTCCTTCCTTGGAATATTTGTGAAATAAAATAAAGTTAATCAAAGCGTCAGTAAAATGTTTGTAAAACGAAAAATTACATAATATTGTGTTATACTTTAAACTAGCTATGCCCGCGACTTCGCCCGCGTAGAAAAAAAATATGGTTCAGTTCGCAGAGTTACAAAATAAATAAATTTCTAGCCTTAGTTACTCCTTATTGCATCAGCGATCTGCCAGTGAAAGTCCCGTCAAAATCGGTCCAGCCGTTTCGGAGATTAGTCAGGAACAAACAGACAGACAAACAGACAAAAATTGTAAATAATGTTATTTTGGTATATGTGCCGTGTATACTTCCATATGAATTTGGTAAAAAGCGGTTATTTTAATATTACAAACAGACACTCCAATTTTATTTATTTGTATAGATAATCATACTCGTATAGCCGACAGATAAACAAACAGCGTAGTGTTACCAATATAATCCCACAGGAACCTTTTGTGTTTTGAACCCAGAAAAGGAAATCGCTGGGTAAGAAAATAAAATCCCCTTTTTATTTAAATTCAACAAAAAAAAAATACATTTATCACGTCACCTTAACCTGTTACACATGGCCTACCACAGTAGATCGCTGCATCAGCATGCTTGCATGTACATTGCACACGGCACCTACGACCTACATAGACCCCACGTTGAACAAGCTCAGCAATTGCAAGCAAGCGTTGACGTCAATTTTTGACGTTAATGAAAGTTTTCCTTCTAAGCCTGAAACGTGGAAGCATCACTTTTGGTACAACCATCAACCAATTTTCATTACTGTTATTTTTGTAATAATTTCTTTCTTTTTATAATGGGCTTGATAAGTTAATTTGAAATTTAATTTGCATTTTTTTGGATCCTTCGGCTGCACCTCCCGTAATTAACCATAGTATATAAAAAAGAAACAAATGGATTCTTGTTTTTTTTTTATAAACAACCGGTTCTTATAAAAGTTACTAAAAACTTCTCGTAAACACTCAAAACTCTTTTATCATCACTATAATCCGACCTAAATTTATATCGATTTCTGTCTGTCGTTTATCAAGATATTGTCTTATTACAAAGAACCTTCCAAAATTGTACGTATATTAATATTTCTTCGGATATCTCCCGCCGAGATATATTGTCGGAATATATTTTCCTCGAAGCATAATCAGCAAAAAGTGGGTATCTGAACGTATCTTATAACTTATATTAAACGAATCGTTTATTGATTTCGTGTCACGGTAAAAATGTGACTGTTTTTTATCCGAATTTCGAATGTACGAAGGATATTTTTTTCGTATTTACGGACATCATTCCTTTGATAAGAAGTTGATGGAGGGTTATTCTGTTATGACTTTAGATTCTTAAAAAGTTTAAAAACAAACAGTCGAAAGCTATAAAACATTAGGTGTAGATCTCGACCGCATTATAAAATACAATTTAAAATTTCAATAGAAAATATTAAACACTTACCGTTAAATGGAATGTAAAAAATTTAACGAAGTGAGAAAAGCCTTTGTTGTTTGAGTGGCAAATGCTTCAAGGGCGTGACGGGATGTGATAATATCAAACAAGCAGTTTTCGCTTTAATTCACGTCACTCGGTGTAAAAAGCTATGTGTTCATTCATTATAGCCTTTACAGCTTCATACCACTCAAATTATTGTGTTCTTGTGCTGATTAAGGTAGCTAAGTCTCTTGGAATTGCGTTGTGTTGATCGCGGATGTCTGGTCGGCTTGGGACGCAGTTGTGATGCTCAGTGTCTGGTGGATCATAAATTGTTCACCTTTCAAGTTATATAAAATAACACACTTTCTTATGAATCAAAAACTTCGAACGCTCAATATAAATAAGATTTTTAAATAAGGCGTTATGTGATTTGGCAAACAAACGAATATAATTTTATCCTTATTTCAAAATTTATAATTGTGTCTAGCAAACGAAAAATAAAAACCTTCAATTAAAAAAATAATAATTGCACTAGATGTCACTACGATTTTCGAGGGTTCCCTCCGATTTCTCTAGGATACCATCATCAGATCCTGGTTCCCTTATCATGTTCCTATATCATATTACTACCGTTGCAATATCTCCTTTTTAACAAAAAAATAATTATCAAAATCGGTTCATAACCGACAAAGCTATCCCCGAACATTCATAAAAAAATATACATCCCACCAAAAACATTTTCATGTAAAATGTTGCCAAGACGAGATCATATGGCTCGCATTGTCAAAAAGTTATCAGATCTCATGTAGAGACAAGCTTCTAACTCTACACGCCCTAACTCTACACGCCCTAAATTCACAAACTCTACATCTTAGTCAAAATATCTGGCTTGGCCGTTTCGTTACTACCGGCTGCCGATGTTGTAGATGACGACTTTCCTGTCTCATTTATATAAATATATTTTCTCTTTTTATTTTAATTTGTATTATATGTATATCTATTATTCTTCTTCTTTTTATTTTTTCTTTAATAGAACTATTGTATGACAGAAAAGTAAAAAACAGTGAAAAGAATTTTCACCTTACGCCCACGTGACGGTAGCGAAACGGCCAAGCCACATATTTTGACTAAGGTGTAGAGTTTGTGAAGTTAGGGCGTGTAGAGTTAGGGCGTGTAGAGTTAGAAGCTTGTCTCTACATGAGATCTGATAACTTTTTGACAATGCGAGCCATATGATCTCGTCTTGGCAACATTTTACATGAAAATGTTTTTGGTGGGATTTCACTTCTTTTTGTAAGTTGCTTATGACAATATTATAGTTGCATTTTACCTCCGACACATTTTATACCATAAATATCATCCAATCTTCACCATATTCGGTTTAAGCACGCTGTTTTTGATTTTATGTTGAACTGATATGCAAACGGTGATCTCCGCCAAAACTTAAATACCAAAATTACAAAATGTAAATTTTCGACATAAACTAATAACCGATTTTTATTTTTTATGTATTTTATTATTATTATTAATAACAAGGAGTCCCTATATCAATTTTCAGACCTCTAGCATCAAAATTTGCGGAAGTCTCATACAAACTTCCATCTCCTAGTTTAAGGGGTTGGGGGGTAAAAGTTCCAAGTTTTAGAATTTTTTTGTTATTTGTGTACTAATACTAGCTTACATACCAAATTTCAGCTTTCTGGGACTTCAGGAAGTACTCTTTGAATTTTGATGATCATCAGTGAGTGACGAAATCGGGGTTTTTTAGATATCAATTAAATCTAAAGTATAAGCGCTATGCAATTGAAACTTTATATGTTTAATAAGTTTACTATTGACATCATATCCCTAGAATTTTGTTTATCTAGTATAATCCAAACCCAAGTTATGGGGGTTCAAAAAAACGACGAAGCACTTCGAGAAAAGATAGGTAGTGCTTTTCGTTTTTTTTTTTTTTTTTTTTTTTTTTTTTCGTCTTGGCGGGGGCACTACCGTGCCCCCAGATAATTATACGGTCGAATTGAGCAACCTCCTGCTTTTTTTAGGTCGGTTAAAAACTTTAGTTGAAGCGTACTTGGAAAAAGTAGTTTTTGATTTTGATATTTTTGATTTACGAATTAAGGTTAATAGCAATATTATTTATTTCTTGACATAAATGTACAAAATGAAAAATATCTCAGGCATTTTTAATGTTGCTTAGTAAATAAATGTATCTATTTTTGACAATATATTTTGTCGAGGTTTTAAATGAACGAGAATATCTCGCTAGAGCAATAAAGAAAGTACGTTAGCGTATTTTAGTATAAAAGTCATTTCGCGGGGTAAATAGTTTGAATAAAATATAAACCACGAAATTGCTTTGAGCCTTGAAATATTCAAAAATGTTATAAAACGCACTTAAAGAAACATTCTCGTCATGATTTTTATATTCGTCGTCTGCTGTATATTAATTATATACTAATGTCGTCATTTTCTCAGACTTATGTCATGTAATGGTCAGATTTATGTCACGTTTTTGATCAGACTTATGTCTCGTTTTGGTCGGACTAATATCATGTTTTTTCCACAATAACGATATACACGAGTACCGCGGGTAGCTTAATAAACAATTATCTCAATACCATGACATTTTTATTATAATTAATTAATTGGTTTAAAATAAACAACTTCGTTTTGATCGTTAAAAACAATTGTCAATGATACTACAGTTTTCATTGGGATGCATTTGGACTCAAAACTTCAGTGGAATTCCCATTTGTCCTTGAATGGTAGACTCAGCTCCGCAGCATTCGCAGTCAGAAAAGTACGACAACTGACCGACGTTGCAACTGCACGCTTAATATACGAGTATTTTAGCTATTTCCATAGTGTTATGTCTTACGTCATGTTACTGCGGGGTAATGCTGCTGATATTTAGACTGTATTTATCTTGCAAAAAAGGGCTATTCGCAGCATGTACGATCTTGGAGCTCGAGTCTCCCTACGGAATGTTTTTCAAAACGTAGACATATTAAGAATTGCGTCGCAATATATTTATAACAATATTATGTATATTCACCAGAATATTCATTGTTTTGAAATAAATAGTAATAATCGCATTGTAAACACGAGAAGGAATAACAAAATTGTAACTCCTAGTTTCCGACTGCGCAAAGTAAACGTCTCCTTTCTGGGTCATGGTATTCGCATGTATAATAAAATCCCACAAACAATTTTGGAATTGTCTCAACATAAATTTAAAGTTTTTATTAAAAAAAAATAGATAAAGCTCGGTGCAGGATTACATAGTTGATAAAGCTGTGTGGACTTAGTGACGCTGTATTTTATGCAACATGTTACTAATTTTGTACTAAAACACAGAGTATATATATTATTTTCAAATAGTGTTTGTGGTATATGGTGATGAACTAGGTCAAATGAGGTGTTAACGTAGTAACGTAATAATATAGCATTTAAAAATAAATTAGCAAATTTCACCTTTAACAGATCCAGCTATCTTAAGGTCTATAGTTCTAGCCTGTAAAGAAGCATCAAACGAACTCGGTATAACCTCGACAAGTCTTTGTTAAAATGTGTATTTAAACGTTGAAATATCCCCAACAACCTTGGATCTGAAAATTCTTTAGACACGAAATTAGCGAGGAAAATTAAATGAAGTAGAAATTACAATTTTTCTTTAGGGGATTTTTTTTAATACAAGTATCTTTAGTTCATTTGGAAAATTGAAATGAAAAATGTTTAGTCGCATGTAAAATATACCACCTGCGCCTAGACTAATAGGGAATTTCGTTTGATCATTATAATAATAATTGTATTGTATTGTATTGTTGTGGGCTCGATTTTCCGCATTTAGACACAGAGGTGGTTTGTTGTGCGTCAAAAGAGGGCTGACTAATTCAGCCAGCCCAGCTCCTTTCAGAAGCTATAATAATAATATAATTTGTTCTGAGTTTTTGTGAAAATAATTTAAAAAAAAAACGAGTGTGCTATAGACCACAGGACTGAAGTAGAATTTCTTTAGCAATAGGCCTGCAATAGGTAACTGGCTATGAGTGAAAGAGAGAAAGAAAATGTGTGCTCGCACCTCTCTCTCGTTCTCGTCCCGTATTCACCAGCTTACTTGCCAAGTCAAGCGTGCGTAAAGAAGTTTTGCTTCAACAAAAAAAAAAAAAAAAAAAAAAAAATAAACACTTCCACTCAACGGCTCCTAGTAGTATTTTTCCTATGTCGGGGGTCTGGAAACACACAACACACGCAAAAACGCCCAGATCACGACAAACATCTATATGGTCAATACAAATTTTGTCAGTTTAACTGAGGTAGGGCCACAGCAGGAATTTCCTGCTCAAAATATGGAGCAGCTCAATTGGGGTAGTACCTCGACCTTACAGAAGAAAATAATACTGTTTTCAAGCAGTATTGTGTTCCTGTTGGTGAGTAAGGTGACCAGAGCTCCTGGGGGGATTGGGGATTGGGTCGGCAACGCGCTTGCGATGCTTTTGGTGTTGCAGGTCTCTATAAGCTACGGTAATCGCTTACCATCAGGTGAACCGTACGCTTGTTTGCCGACCTAGTGACATAAAAAAAAAATGTTGAGGGATCGAAACCGTGACCACAAACTTAACGGCTAGTGCTGTGACTGCTGCGTAGACGCATCGACAAACATGTATAAAGTCTTAATATTTTAAATGCTAACAAATATGTAAAGTATGTATCTCTTTGTTTAAATGCTACACAAACAATATCAACTCTAGTAAACCCACCACCTTTTACCTACATGGATAAAGAGGCCTATATTCAGCATTGGGATGCTACAAGTTAATCGTGACACAAACAATAATATTTTCAGACAGACACAAACGAACTGAGACACACATAACATGAACAAAGAAAAGAGTATAAAAGTTCCATTCAATTGTGTGTCTCAGCTTCTACGTAGTTTTTATCCGTCTTTTGTTAGTTTCCAAAGCGGATAGTGTCAAGTGCTGACATCTAACAGGCGAGTTTAAAGATTGGAAGTGGTCTTGACGGTAACATAATACCCTATTTTTATCGCCTAGAAGTTAAGATAAGATTAGGAAACTCCCTTGGGTGCCTCGAATACAACGAATTATTTTCTAACCAGCTGTTTGATTTTGTGATCATAATTAAACAACTTTATTCAAATAGGCCCCATAAGCACTTCCGAATCGTTATTTTACAAATGAAAACTTTAAAGTGATTATTAATTTTGTACAAGTAAAGCTACCACCGATTCGAAATGTAAATTCTGCAGAGAAGAATCTCCAAGAAACTCCGCGGTTACTCCTTTGAAAATAATATATAAACTCAAAATCAAAATAAAAAATTATATACATTTGATGTTTTTATCACAAATGTTTTAATATAATTCTAGTAATGTTTTGCTATAAAATGACAATAAAAAATATTATCATTATAAAAGAAAGTTGTTTTTTACAGAAATCGCTTTTTCTATATTACCACTGCGGTAGCATTTAAATGTCGATTTAAGTCTAAAAGCATATTTTTCAGCTCAAATTTGAGAGAGAAAAAATCTCTTTTATCAGGGCAACTGTTTAAATATTCGGGGTGAACTAAATCGAATTAACTTCGTATTTTATATTGTCAGTAAAACGTGTGCACGAAATACCGATTCAATACATAGAACGCTTGCTATCTACTTCACCGAAATTAATGAATCACTTCTACCGTTTTTCTATTTTTTTTCTTTTTATATAAAATATTTCTATTTTTTTTTGTTTCTCAAAGATATTCCAATACCATAATAGTTGTTAAAAGTGTCAACTATCTTCATCTATATAAAGAAATTCACTAAAACTTGTATTCATTTTATTAGGTGAGGCATAGCACGATATATCCAGCTCAAAATCTGGAGCAACCCAACTGGGGAAGTACCTCGACCTTACAGAAGATCACAGCTAAATAACTGGTCTCAAGTAGTGTTCTGATCATGTGGTGAGTAAAGTGATCAGAGAAAGAGAGCCTGGAGAGGTTCAGAGGTAGGTCTGTTAGGTATAGGCTTTGATCTGTTGTAAGGTAATGTACTTTGCTAGTCCGACCCTAGAAGCTGTGCTCTACCTAGCCTAATGGCTATTATGAGATATCTTAATTTGTTGTTAATGTTTACATTAAGTCCATTTTCATGTCTGGACATTTTGTAGATTTCGTGCCAAAATATATGCTTACGCTTCAGCCTGTAATGTCCCACTACTGGGCATAGGCCTCTTTCACCATGTAGGAGAAGGATCAGAGCTTAATCCACCACGCTGCTCCAATGCGGGTTGGCGGATATATTCCCTACTATGAGTAGCGATTGCTATCAGGTGTATATGATAACAACCGGGACCGACGGCATAACGTGCTCTCCGAGGCCCGGTGGGGAGACCCACAAGGACCAAAATATAATATGCCAAAATATATATCCACTAATCCAATAATTATCTGAAAACATTAACTAAATATCTTTAGTTTAAAAACTTATGTATCTATAAACTGAGGCTCAATATCTCGCCCTAAATAGCCGGCCCGATTCCATTAAGCGATTTGCCGTGAGAATATTAATTCAATTTATATCGGCCGCCTGAGCAGCCTTCTAATGACCGGTGTTTAGGCAATTTCAAAATCATAAATCACCACGCTTAGGAAGGTCCTTTTTAAGTGATATTTTGTTTGGATACTAGATGAGATTTTTGGTTTCGTTTGCATTAAAATATATATTAGGATCAAGGTCACGGTTCAGGCTGTAAACACTCCACTGCTGGTCTAGACCATTTAGCAGAAAGTTCGGAGCTTAATCCACCACGCTGTTCCACTGCGGTTGGCGGATATGTTTTCTACTGTGAGTAACGATTGTTTGATAATAACCGAGATCGACTACTTAACGTGCTTTCCGAGGCACGGTGGGGAAATTTACAAGGACAGATATCGAAACAGGACGAAATATTGGTACAGAATGAAAAGCTGAAGCGACGAGCGACGAGCGGGAATCGAAACCGCTATCAGCGATCTTGTGTGCCCGCACCGTGCACGCATCACTACACCAGTGTGAAGTCTCATAAAATGTATGTTCAATTGGAATAATTGGGTGATGTTGGTGGTAGATATGCTTCAGGCTGTAATATCTCACTGCTGGGCACAGGCCTCATTTCCCATGTAAAAGAAGGATCAGAGCTTAATCCACCACGCTACTTCTATGCGGATAGGCAGATATATTCCCTACTATGAGTATCGATCGCCATCAGGTGTACATGATAACAACCGGGACCGACGGCCTAAAGTATTTTCCGAGACACGGTGTTGAGACCCCACAAAGACTGCACAAACACCCAAACCACGGCAAACATCTGTATGGCCAATACAAATGTTTGTCATGTGCGGGGCCACCGCCAGTGCAACAGCCACAAACCAGTAGGTAATGGTAGATAAATACATTATAATTAAGAAAAACTACAATATGACCGATATTTATACTACAATTATGTTTTATAGCCTATGTTATGCGACTACTGTTAAAAAAAAAATTGATATTCGATAGATCCTGAAATTGGCAAGCTAATAAAATTTTTGTTTTCGGTTTACGAAATATTTTTAAATTATCTCATACATTTCATTGGTTAAACTTGAGTCTTTTCGTTCAAATAAATTCAACTTCAAACAAAACACTTGGTATATGTTTGAAACGTGTGCATTAATTTTTGTACAAAGATGATTGTAAAATCTGATTGTAAATTCTGCTAAAATCTGATTTGAACGGCGGTCAACGAATATAAGACTGGCTAGGAATTTTCACTCAAACGATTTTCGTTTTATATATTGCTAGATATGTTAAAGTAAATTTTAAATAATTACTATCAATTAAACAAATGGTTGAAGGTTTTGTCTTAAACCCCTTGTACTAATTGTTATTCTTGATAGGAAAATAAGACCAAGCTGCATAAGCTGTTCATAATAAACTCAAGATCTAAGTCAGTATGAGAGTGCTCGCACCCCTCACTTGCTCCGTTTGCCTCGAGCGATCACACTTTTCGTAACGCTCTCGTCACGCATTCGCCAGCTTACTTCTCAAGTCAAGCGTGCGTAAAGAAGTTTTACTTAAAAAAAACCCGTCTCAAATACAAATTATAGGAATAACTCAAAAAGTACTCTTCAGGTTTTACTCACAATTTAACGAGACTACGTGACTAGCCAAATTACTACAAAAAAAAAAAAAAATCATCAAAATCGATACACCAAGTAACAATTTATGACGTAACACAGATAAAAAATAAAATCATATTTAGAACGTCTTAATTTTTTGAAGAAACCTTAAAAAAAAAAACAAACTTTAAACATAACAAATGTGTCCCACGGGATGTTAAAACAAACAGCTAGTATAAAACAAAATCATTTCGCCATCCATTATCAGAAAATAGGCTTTATCAAGTAAACAGACGTCTTAAGGATTTCTGAATTAATTCGACACAGCGAACTAGGTGATGAATCACTCACGCAGGTGGTAATAACGCAGTTGATTAATCGACGAAAATATAACGCTGTCTTGGTTGAAACACGCGCTTTTGGTTCGAGTAAACTTTAAACGTTACATCGTTATTTTAATACTTACGTACGTGTCAATTATTTTAAAAAAATGTTTAAATAGTATTTGGAAAGCTTTATCTTTTTTTGGAAACTGATACCAAAAAAAAAGTTTGGTGTCGTGGAACAACAGATTGGCACGAATTTTTTTATTACATAAATATTCTTTTCAAGTTCTAGTCGAGGTAAAAAGAAAATAATTATTCGGGTTTAAATTTTTTATATATGAATTTTTTTATAGATAAAAATCAAAAACTTCTTTTTAAATTTATCTTAAATAATAATAATAATAACCGCCATTACATAGACTATAATATTTGATACTGTGTAGTTAGTATACATAAACTACATAAAAATCTTACTCCACACGTATTCGTTACGAACGATTTTTACCAGCTACCCATCCGCATCGTCCCATAAGGAACTTCGTTCCAAAAATAAGCTATTACTAAAACTCTGTCTGTCCGTTTGTTGGCCTGACATAGATCTAGTGCCATCTGTCTCTGCCTGTAGTAGTTTGTCCTTAAGATAGGTAACTTAATGCTTGTGTTATAAATAACAGCTGATTGACATAGATACTTTATTTCAATAAATATAAATAATAAAAATATAAAATAAATACATAAATTACATTGAAACTCGAGACGAGAAACAAACTCGCAAACACCGGATCTGTAGATCCGGGAGTGTACTCGTATTATATTGTCTATAACTTTGAGATTTTGTGAATGATTCCATAAAACATTTTGATATTTATGTGTATTCCCTAGATTCAAACTGACGTATTAAATTTCATCACAATTTGTCTTATAGTTTTGCCATAAAAGCATAATAGAAAGAGGGAGGTAGAGTCATACGGTAACTACTTATTTTATAACTATAGAGAGTAGAATGATGGAGTGGCTTTATTTATTTAATACTAGCGACCCGCCCCGGCTTCGCCCGGGTGCAATGCTGATACTAAATATACTACAGAATGTCTTTATTTATAGTGTGAAGCTAGCTTATAGCAGTGGTTATTAATAATAATAATAATAATAATAAATACTCTTTATTGTACACTACAAAGAAATGTTACAAAAAGGGATACATACGAAGAAAGATGTACAAAGGCGGTCTTATCGCTAAGAGCGATTTCTTCCAGACAACCTTAGGGTATAGGACAGGGCATATAAAATGAGAACTAATTTTTTATAATTTTTTATTTAATTATAATAATAATAAATAAAATTTAATATTAACATAATAACAACATTCAAATATGCGTTGTTAGATTATACGTTGTAACAGAATGCGTTGAAGAAATAAAGATTCACTGCTCGTTCTCCGTAGGTGATAGCGTGATAATATGTAGCTTATATGTTGACCCGACTTCTTAATAATATTCGTGCCAAATTTGAAGTAAATCCATGCAGTACTTTTTGAGTTTATCTCGGACATACAGACAAACAGACAAACAGACAAAAATTCTAAAAACTATATTTTTGGCTTCGGTATCGATTGTAGATCACACCCCAAGTATTCTTTTAAAAAAATATTCAATGTACAGTTTTCACTTTCCTACCATTTTATTATATGTATAGATGAGTATAATATAATGGATTTTTCAACAAATCTTCTACTCGTATAAGAGAGAAATTAAATTATAGTTATAAAAGTCAAAATATTGCCATCATTTACGATTGTTTTATCTCCCACGAGATTACGTGATGCGAAATCCGTGACAGAGAAACGTACGAGTTTATCAAAATTTAGTTCAATACACGGAACATTAAACTTTTATTGCATTCCATCTCTTGGCTCACTGGAAATAATGAATTATTCATTTGAGTTACAAATTTTATAATCTTAAAAATTGTATTCTGTCTTTTTTTAACTGACTTCAAAAAAGGAGGGGGTTACTCAATTCAACCGTATATATATATTTTTATTTTTTTATGTATGTTTGGGGATAAATTCGTCGTTTATGAACCGATTTTGACAATTATTTTTTGCTGGAAAGGAAATATCCCTGGTGTGGTACCATGATAAGGCAACCAGGATCTGATGATGGGATCCTAGTGAAATCGAGGGAAACTCGAAAATCCGCACAACTTTTTACTGGGTGTACCGATTTTGATGATTTTTAATTTTATCGAAAGCCGATGTTTATCATGTGGTCACTTTTAAATTTCATCGAGATCTGATTACAACTTTTGGAGCAGTTTTTGATAATGCGTATTTACTTGACTAATTTTTCGTCTACCTACGTTGTATTACTTGTCGATATAATTCAAGTCGGTTTTTTTTTTCGTTTGCCTGCAAACACATTTATTACAATGTTTGTTAAGTTTTAAAACTAGATATTATATCCTAATTTCACTTGTTTTGGATTTGTAGCAGTGTACATTTTAGGTTTTTTTTTTGTTGTATTTGTATCATGGTTTAATACCCTAAGGTATGTTTGTATGTAATTGTATTAAGTTTTATTTGCGTGTGTTATACTGTTTTCATCGATCAAGTTGTTTGATTGAACGCGCTAATATCAAAAGCGCGCTAATAAAAAGTACTCATTCAAATTGAAAAAATATTTTTGTGATGGAAAGCCCATTTATAAAGAAAGACTATAGGTAACAATTATTTATGTAAATAAATTAAGTTGTATTTACATTCATTATAACAAATAGCGTTATAAAACAAAACTTAATAAACGCATATTTGGTCTGTGGCTTGTTATATGTGTATAGTTAGGAAGTAATCAAATTGTTGCTCTTTGTAATGTTAGTGAAGATTGACGTAACACGCTGCCTTTATCTTTTGACATGTAACATATTAGTTAATTGTTAGAGATGGTCTATTATTATAAACCATAGCACGAAATGAATGAATGAATGTTGCTTTGTAAACTAATATTGTGATTATTAATTTATGTCCTTGGAATTCCTTACAAATTGTTCAATATTTTGTGATAAATTTTAATGTTAAATTTAATAGTGTTATATTTTTATCATTTATATAGTAGAATTTTTTTAGTGGTTTACTTTAGTATGATTAGGGCAACACTTATAATTAATATTTTTGTAAAAAATCGTTCTTTTTCTGATCATGTTAGTGTATGTCTTGTTGGTGTTAATGTTAAATAAATGAATAATATGGCCCTTTGTCTTTTGAATAATGTAACTACGAAACAGTGAATTTTGAAGTTAATCTTCTTTAGGCTTGACTTGGGGAGTAAGCTGGTGAATGCGTGATGAGAGCGTTACGAAAAGTGTGATCGGGTGAAGCGAACGGAAATTGAGAGGCAGATATAAGTTACTGAAGATAGAAAGAGAGAGAGTTATGTTTGAAATTTATTAATACTACTTTCTTTACTACTCTTACCATCTCTACATTTGTAATTTCATTAAATAATAATTTTAAGTTTATTTTAATTTCAAATTAAAAATGTCAAAATTTAAAGGCTATTAAAGTAATGTTGGTATTTCAGAGAGGCTGCATTGAGTTCGTGATTAAAAGATGTTATCTCTTCCCTTTAATCAGGGAGTATATCACTTTCACTGATTGAATCTTAGATCTTGTTAAGATTATCTGATCTTGAGTCGTAAATGGAAGATAAAGACAAACGTAGGAGTTAAACTTATTTTACCAGAATGTAAACATAAAATAAAAAATACACAATTATACTGAGATAAGTACGAAATGACATTTCTTTGACATAAAATTTTAGGTGAGATGGCTTCACTGGTGAGATTTCACCAACCTGCATTGGAGCAGCGTGGATTAAGCTCTGGTCCTTCTCCTACATGGTGAAAGAGGCCTGTTCCCAGCTATGGGATATTACAGGCTGAAGCGTGGAATCATTAAACTTATATATATCGGTTTTATTTATATTATCAGGACAAACAGTACATTAAAACATTGAAAATATCAATCGACACAAGAAGGTAAACGAAAAAAGTTTTCACTTAAAATACAAAATTAGATATTTGTGTAAAATTAATAATATGGAAAATAAGAAATAAATAGAATTATTAGAAATTTTTATAATACTTTATTTTACCATGAATGATAACAATACCAGGAACTATTACTAAAATTTCTACAAGAAAAATCGTTATTATTAGACATTTACACATACATCATTACGACGAAAAACGATTCTACCTGTAACATCCCACTGCTGGAATTGGCCTCTTTCTCCATGTAGGAGAAGGGTACATCACGCTGCTCCACTACGGGTTGGCGGATATATTCGTGTATGATGACAACTGGGAGTGACAGCTTAACGTACTTTCCAAGCACGGTGGGGAGACGAGTAAAAATAGACGATCAGACTGGAAAGAAATATTTGTACAAATACAATTATCCATCCCGAGTGGGAATCGAACGCGCATACCGACGGTGTTTACGCGTGTACATGGCGCACGCTCCACTAAACCAGAGCGGTTGTTTTACATGATTACAACTCGAATAAAAACCATGTTTAAAGTTCTGTAAATCTAGCATTATCGATAGATATCTCTTTGGGAACACTAACTTCTAGACATGACTGGACTTGTTAAGTTCATGACGTGACCAATTTCGTGACTTTGAGATGGAAAAGGTTCGAGGACGTGTCGTCTGTCATTTTTAAATCGCATCATAAAAGATTCAGTAACGTGCACGCATCCAGTCTATTGATCTCTTTATCATTTTTCTATCTATATCTTGTGTATTGGTACGCTGGACAAAAAAAGTGTAAAGACATTTTTTATCTTTTATTTTCAAAACAATATATTTTGCAATACAAAGAAGGTTTCATCTGTTTTTGTTTTCACCATACGATATTCATATTAAGTGAAATTTATTTCAAATAATAACTGTATAAAATGAGTCATGCAATATAAATTCTATCGTCAAATTCTGGAGCAGCCCAACCGGAGAAGTACCTCGACTTTACAGAACATCACAGCTAAATAATACTGCTTTCAAGCCACTGCTTGGGTGCGTTCCTGTGGTGGGTAAGGTGACCAGACCTCCTGGAGGGGATCGCGGCAGGGTCAGCAATGCGCTTGCGATGCTTCTGATGTCGCATACGTGTATAGTCTACGGTAATCGCTTACCATCAGGTGAGCTGTACGCTTATTTGCTGACCTAGATAAAAAAATAAATAAAAAAATCGCTTCACACTCAAAACTCAACGGCCTCACACATAAACATGTATATTTAAATTATAACTAAAATATAAAAAAACAATATTGTCCATAAATGATTTTCACATCTCTTCTATTTTCTACTTGAAAAGGTAAAAGCTCTTAAAAGTTAAAAAAAAAAAAATATATGTGTTCATTTAAATAAATAAAATGAAATTGTGTTTGCTGGCAAACGAAAAAAACTGACTTCAATTACATCGACAAGTAATACAACGTAGGTAGACGAAAAAATAATCAAGTCAATACGACTTATCAAAGATTACTCCAAAAGTTGTAATCAGATCACATGATAAACATCGGCTTTCGATTAAATTAAAAATCATCAAAATCGGTATACCCAGTAAATAGTTATGCGGATTTTTGAAGGTTTCCCTCGATTTCTCTTGGATCCCATCATCAGATCCTGGTTTCCTTATCATAGTACCATACTAGGGATATTTCCTTTCCAACAAAAAAATATATCAAAATCGGTTCATAAGCTACGAAGTTATCCCCGAACATAAATAAAAAAGGTATATGTATGTATACGGTCGAATTGAGTAACCTCCTCCTTTTTTGAAGTCGGTTAAATAAATAAAATATACTAACGAACTTTCAGTTTGAAAAAGTAAAAGATAGAAAAAATCAAAAGTAACACATATACGTGTAAGCTGCATTAACATACGATTTAAATTTAAACATTGAACTCAGTAATTTAATTACATAATGAGTTCTCATTGATAGACAATAAAAAAACAAATAAAAAATATTAACAATAAATAGTAGTGAAAATATTATATTATTTTGTGTAGTTATTCAGTCCTGCATTGTACGTCTGTAGCACGTAGGTCGTCATATAATTCTGAGGCGCAGATGGCTTGACTCGATCGTGTCGTCTCAAAATTACATTTCCTAAATTTTTTTCGTTGTTTTATTTCGACATGTAAGGTGCGGTTATTGGCATGTTATTTTGTCTCGCTGTGTACTATTGTTATTCTCAATATTTTGTTTTCTTTTTCGAATTACGTTCTGTCGTACAGAATCCGGAATGTTATTTTTTTTGTGCGTGTGCTGTTACGTACGTCAGTAAAAGCCTTTTAAAGGATTATGTGTTTATTTCGCGTAATTTTAATCGACTTTAAAAAAGTTCTTTCATTAGGGTATATTTTTTTTTGTGAGTTGCACGATGATTTGGTAACTTTGAAACAGATTAATTGATTTTTTTACGGCGTAAAGACTAAGAAAGTTTGACTTAGATAAAGAAATGTCGTTTTATCACTGTTTTTCAATAAAATTGCAATAGGTCGGGTGGGAAATCAGCCGGTCGGAAACGACCGAGAAGACCACGGTTCCAATCCCCATGTCACCAGTTCGATTATTATTATTTTTTTATTTTTAGTTTTTTTTTATATTTATTTATATTTTTTATTATTGTCGATAAAATCGAAAAATATTATCCATATTTTATAAATATGTAATTCGTATTTAAATATGATTTTCAAAAAACACGATTTACTAAAAATACCGAGCTAAACTCGGTCACCCAGGTACTATATACCTATGTATGTATGCGTGTAATATACATTCGCAAAAATGCTAAACAGATATTTATCTCCAATAGACCTAACCCAGTTCTGCGTCATCCATTAACTTAAAACTAGGAATGGTCCTCTATATCACAAACGAAACTCAACAATAATCTTCAACAACAATATATCTTATTTACTATAATGTAAGAGTTATTTTCGTTTGTATAATTATTACGAACGCTTATAATGGAAATCAGTGACATCTCGAGTGACGTCACGAACATGCAAATAGTACTATTTGTTATACATAGTTTTGACGGTGCATTAGAGCATGGTAACAACTGAAATATTTTCAGTCTCACACACGATGTCTTCAAGCTCCACATTAACTATAATTACCTTATTACACATGATTGAAGTAAAATTTCCTATTTTCACTTACTTATATCTCTCTCTCTCTCTCAATTTCCGTTCTCCTCGCCCGATAACACTTTTCGTAACGCTCTCGTCACGCATTCACCAGCTTACTCCCCAAAGTCAAGAGAGCGTAAGGAAGTTTTATTTCCAAAATGATATAATTATAATCTGTAAATGATGATTGAAAATGCTTTTGAAGCCTACTCAATAAAGATTTAAAATGTTCCTTTTCTACATTCTTAATCTGTGTGGGTTCCTTATTCAATAAGAAAATTTTTGATTTCGATTGATTTATTGATTTATTGCCTGCATATGCAGATATTTGTAAAGGGCTTTTCAGACAGGGCACGATCTG
Organism: Melitaea cinxia; assembly: GCF_905220565.1. NCBI lineage: Eukaryota > Metazoa > Arthropoda > Insecta > Lepidoptera > Nymphalidae > Melitaea > Melitaea cinxia. The sequence goes on from NC_059416.1 coordinate 1,416,188, forward strand.
TAAAGGGCTTTTCAGACAGGGCACGAAAGAAAATATTAAGCACAAAATCTGGAATAGCTTAACTGCGGAAGTACCGCAACATTACAAATCACAGCCAAGTAATACTGCTTTCAAGTAGTGTATGTTCCTGTGGTGATTATGGTAACCGGAGTTTCTAACAAGGATCGGGAGTAAGATCGGCAACGAGCTTGTAATATTCATTATCTTGTTAAAGTCGATAGGCTATATTTTGGCATTTGGAGATGTATTGTGTTACCGAACCTCTGGTACATTTGATTCTACGAATTGTTAAAGCGATGCTGCCGAGGTTTTCTGACACGAGTTATTCTAAGTATTATAAAGTGTAAATATTTGCCATTCTGAGCAGTGTTATCAACTAAATTTCATTACATCTTTATTATGAAAAAGTAATTGCGCATAAGAAATAACGTTTGAAATTGAATTTTGACAGAGAACTTGAATTCCGACAGAGTTGCTATCAGATTTGTACAAACAAGTCACGCTTAACCTCTTTCGAATGAAATTAAAAACATAATTCAAATAAAATAAAATATATAAAAGAACGATAGTAATGGTTCCACCGAATTCAAATTTAAAGCATCATTGTTGAATGCATCGGGTGGTATGTTCTGATTTCAAAATTAATGAAATATACGCGACCGAATGTAACGGTCGGTTGAAATTCCAAATTCAAATCGGATAGTGACAAAAATAATTGAAATAGCGGTCTCGTGTTTGCGTTGATGAACGATTGAATGAATGAATAGGAATTAGCGGTTAATCACGTTCTTCATGAGTGATTTATTTGTATTCTACTAGGTTTTGTTTTAACTAAAACCACCTAAATATGTTGTAAGGATCCATAACATTATTAAAAGTAATCATATGAACCAATTAAACAATTCTGCAAAATAATTAAATCTGAAATAAATTAAAAAATCCTTTTCCTCTTAAAAAGATAATCTGTGTTTAATTAAAAAAATAAAATATACGCTTCAGCCTGTAATATCCCACTACTGGGCATAGGCCTCTTTCCCCAAGTAGGAGAAGGATCAGAGCTTAACCCACCACGAAAAAAATTTTTTTTAAATAAAATATAATATAAATTAATCATCATCATCATCATCATCATCATCATCATCATCACTTCAACCCAATATAGTCCACTGCTGGACATAGGCCTCCACAAGCTCGCACCAAAAATGGAGTGACCTCATGTGTTTTGCCCATAGTCACCACGCAGGGCAGGGTTGGTGACCGCAGGGCTGGCTTTATCGCACCGAAGACGCTGCTGCCCATCTTCGGTCTGTGTATTTCAAAGCCAGCAGTTAGATGGGTATCCCACCATCTAAACTGAACTATGTTATCCCCTAGTCGCCTCTTATAGTCGGGATATAAATTAATAGAACAAAAAAATGAATACAAAACGAAAATGAAAAAAAAAAATCATAGCAAACCCATAAATGTAAGTTTATGGTTGTTTTAATTCAGAAGAAGATTCTTTTATCATACATACATTTGGTATGTATTTGGTATGTATGTAGCTCATAAAAATAAGTGGTTCATTTACCGTGTAATAGTAGGACATTAAAATATTTACATTCTCGTTCAAATGTATTCAGAGTTCACTTATATTTTCCTTCTCGCTGAACGTTTGCTGACATCGCGTGAAAGTAGTATTAAAGAGAACATCAAGAACATATTTCAAGTACGTACTTATTTATTTGTTTTGTCATTTACTTAAAAGCTTATAATATGTTTGTTAATACATATCATTGAAAATCACAAAGGTTTATAAAATACTAGTTGTGTCTGCGGTTTCACCCGCGTAGCTCATAGCTTTCCTCGGGAAATTGACTACTCAACACAAAAATAATTTATCTATTCGAAGCAGTAGTTTCTTACATTTGCACGATTAAATAAATAAAATTTTTAGATTTATAATATCAGTAATTAGTATAGATATTAATAGACACAGATATAATACTTAGTCGTTATAATTCCTTTTACTTCATACTAACTGATACTTTAACTGAGGTAGGGCACAGCAGGAATTTCCTGCTCAAAATACGGAGCAGCCCGACTGGGGTAGTACCTCGACCTTACAGAAGATCACAGCAAAATAATGCTGTTTTCAAGCAGTATTGTGTTCCTGTTGGTGAGTAAGGTGACCAGAGCTCCTGGGGGGATTGGGGATTGGGTCGGCAACGCGCTTGCGATGCTTCTGGTGTTGCAGGTGTCTATAGGCTACGGTAATCGCTTACCATCAGGTGAGCCGTAAGCTTGTTTGCCGACCTAGTGACATAAAAAAAAAAATAAATAAATAAAAAAGATGTTTATTTGAAAAATCCTTTTTTATTTGAAATCTGTCATAAAGCTGTTGGGACCTGAATTGGACCATTGATTGGTCATAGTCCCAACCGTCTTAATTAAATTTAGACGAAACTTTATGAGTACTTTTTGAGTTATCTAAGGATAACTACAAAAATAATAAGCGTGTAAGCTCTTATTTTATTTCTTGTCGATAATTTGAAGTAGTTTAAAAAAAAAACAATTATTTATCTAATATATAAAATTCTCGTGTCGCGGTGTTTGTAGTTAAACTCCTCCGAAACGGCTTGACCGATTCTCATGAAATTTTGTGTGCATATTGGGTAGGTCTGAGAATCGAACAAAATCTATTATTCATCCCCCTAAGTTATAGGAAGGGGGGGGGGCGGATTAAGGGGGCTAATAACATATATGTATAATATAGCAAGACAATGTTTGTGGGATCAGCTAGTTTGACTATAAGTATAAATAATAAATGTGTATTACAACCTATTCATCATAAACTGGGTCAACATTTTTTTTAAATATTAATATCAGATTTTGCACAGTAAAAAAATTACCAATCGCCTTCGAAGGTCACCAGCCCCTGGAAACCATCTTCCTAAACAAACAGTATCGTACGAAATCAACTGAAAATATTGTAAACTGTCAATCGAGACCAGAACAAATATTGTTTCGACAGAAACCGATACTTGTATGAAAAAATATATGGGGTAGAAATATGGACATTCAAACATGATCTACATTTTAGGCTTATAAAACTTCTTGGTGTCTTATCGCGACTTGGTAATGAAAAATCTGGTGTAGTGGTGACGATAGTTTTGTTACATGCAAAGATAGTAAGTTTGATTCACACGTAGAGCAAATATTTGTGTCAAAAAATAATTAAATTAATAAACATGATAGCGCCACCGTACTACCAAACTAATGCATACAAAACTTTGTAAGAGAAAGCGCATCACGTTATTTTTGTTACGAGTCACGTTAATTCAATGCAAAGGTAATACTTTTCCCAGCCATCCAGCCTGAAACATCTCACAGCTGGACTTAAGCCTCTTTCTCCACCTAGAACTACCGGAGCTTAATCGACCAAGCTGCTCTACTGCAGTGTAAATATTTCCAACTATGAGTAACCATCGCTATCAATCAGATGTTTATGATAACAATCAGAATCGGCAATTTAACGTACTCTCCGAGGCACGAAGGAGAGACCTACAAAGAGAGACAGTCAGACTGGAAAAAAATTTGCATAAATACAAATACCCATCCCGATCGGGAATCTAACAAGCAGCAACAGAGCTGGTGTTTAAGCTCCCTCGGCACACTCTCTTTTACATCAGGGCGGTGTCAACAACTGACGTTATTACAAACAAACAATACATCAAATCTTTGTTCAACAACCTATTTGTATTACGAATCATATTGTTTACAAACAAACGGATCTTTCCTCTTAATAATATTAGTACAAATGAACTAACGAATCGTTCCGAATCCCCAGTATCAATAGCTCGAATGATAAACAAACAGTAATTAAGAGAACCGATGTAGAAATGAATTAAAACATTTTGTATTCCGAACGCCGCCTTGTTTGCTTACGAGTTTTTTAAGTTGCTGTTACACTTGGAGATACTATTGGTTATAGGAATTCTAAACATTTTTAATATCATATCAAAAATCGACCGTTCCAGCGGGGATCGAACCTGCATCTCCAACTTACCGTGTCGGTGCTCTAGCCAATTAAGCTATGGAACGATGTACCCGTTAGATCGAAATTTTTGATATGATGATTTTTATATTCGGTTTAATTTAATTTCTTTAAATTAAGTTTATAAAATTTAATTTCGTTATAGGATTAAATTTTCGTATTATTAAAAGAGGATAGTGTCTGGTTCAAGTTTATTACATTACGTTATGCTTTTGTGTTTAACTGACTTAAAAAAGAGGTTCTCAATTCATTTTTTACGTGCGTATTGGTGTACCATTTTTTTATGATTCTTTTTTTAATGGTAAACTGCTGCTTGTCATGTAGTCCTATTTAAATTTAATCTTATAGCGGTAACCATCAGCACAACAGCCAGTCGCAATTACCACTTCACTAACACATTGTAAAACCAATTTATTATCAACGTTACTGTAAGGCTGTATCCAAAAATTCTATGAGACCCGTCTCGTACCTATATCGTAGATGAAGGGTAGATAAGAATTTAGGTAATTCTTTATCAACTTTCAAGAAACATATCATGTATTTTTACATATAGCAAAAGATCTTCATAATCACTTCAGAATTTAATTCTGTTTAATTATATGTAGTTTGTGAGGGAGCAATCAATTAGACTGAGCTGTTGCAATACTAGAGATGAGAAGTTCATCACATCAGCCTTTCGCAGTCCACTACAGGACATAGGCCTCCACAATTTCACGCCAAAAATGGCGTGAACTCATGTGTTAAAGAAGAGAAGTTAAAAGTAATAAATAATATTTCAGTTACATTTAATTCCGTCTTTCACCAATAGAAAAAGAAAAAAATCCTTTTATAATCACAAAGGTACTTTAACTACAAGGAACCCCAATCCAGAAGATTTCTATGCAATTAATTTGACGTATAAAATGTGGGCTTCACGAAGTGCAGTGACACGTATTGGTTGACCATTACCAGCTGACGTTTACAAATTATTTTACGTGTTTTACCCAAAGCCTCCCCTATCGAGGGTAATGATCAAGTGTATTTATGTATAACATACGATTAGATTTGCTTTAATTAGAGCGTTTTGGAGAAAACATTCCTTTTTCCTTTTATCTTTGAGGAAAATATCGTGAAAAAGGTTTGCATGTAGGAGTTTTGAGACAAGTCAATTTGCTTAATTACAGTAGAATTGAATGTCTACGAGTACATAGATTAGTGTTTACTGCCGCTGAACCTTTCTGTAAATGTTGTATGAATACGTAAAGAATTATAGATACAAAATTATGTACGGACTTACTAAGTGATTAAGACAAAAGTAGTTTTTAACCCTCTATAACACTTTAACTTAGATTTTGATAATTGGTAGAGATTTGGATATCATTCAAAAAATAAACATATACGTATTTCTGTATTCTTTATTATATGACAACATGGATTTTTTATGTGTGTAATAATTAAGCCATAAAAATAGAAAAAGGGAGTGCAGCTTACAGGCAACAACGAGCGATCATAGCAGAAAAAAGTACGTTATTTATCATTCATGAAAGGTATTATAAGCAATTTTTATTTTTGTGTAGCATAAGACAGCGCCACTCTTTTCATATATACGCTTCAGCCTGTAATATCCCACTACTGGGCATAGGCCTCTTTCCCCATGTAGGAGAAAGATCAGAGCTTAATCCACCACGCTGCTCTAATGCGGGTTGGCGGATATATTCCCACTAATATACATATAAATTTTTTAATTTTCACATATAGTGTGAGTAAATCCAACGCAATTTGGAAACACAACTAATTTTTTCATCCGCCCCCTTAGGTAAGTCTCCATTCTGAATCTGAATCAAAAACTATATTTCCAACAGTTTGTACCTTAATTTTTAAAATTAACTAAAAGTATTTAAGTTGTCATTTAAGCAGTTTTAGTTTATTTTTGTTGAACTGGAAGTCTGTCTCTTCTACAATCATTTTAGTTTTTAATTTCTTCTATTGTAACTTTCTCCTATGTGAAGTATTCTCTCGAAATAAACACAATTTTAATAAAATCAACCTCCATATATCTACTGAAATAAACTAACACATATATAAGTAAAGCTCAACAAATAATATCCAAATTTCTAAACTAAATTCTATCCGATAATTCACACAATTATCACAACTGGAATTAATCAAATGGAATCAGTCAATAGCAGTCAGCGTCCTACAGCCGAGATATGAGTATTGCATAAGTGACTGACCAATAATATTATACACACGCTGGCCATGTTCCATGTTGCCTATAATAATCGAACAGCCGGTTGGTGAGAATTTGAGCATTGAAATTCTGCGGTGAGTTCTACATTAATAACGACAATATCAAAGCTGTGAATAATATGCATTGTGATCAAATTTGTTGTTTTTATAATTCTAAATAATATTTCAGTATTATAATTTTAATGTGTTGATAATAGCATGTTAAAATGAAATAGCAAGCTACTTAAAAAAAATACAACAAAACCTATTGGATTCTAAAATAAATTAAAATGATTTTTTATTTTATTTTATCAAAACCGTAGCAGTCGTTTATGACGAGTTAAGTAATACACACACATATTATAAACATGATAGGTTCATACAAAAAAATGGATTATCAAATATCTCAGTGTACCAAATTCTTATTCTTAGACTTTGTTTGCTCGAAGATAGCACAAATACGGAATACACAATTATGTTAGTTATTTTTCTTATTGATGAAAATCTTTATTGCTACGGAAAATATTTCAGTATGCAGAGTGACGTTTCGTATAGAGTTGGCAGTGATTTCTCTTTTATTTAAACAAAAGGCGTGTCTGTACTTTATTTAGTCTTCTTTGAATGTTATTTTTTGAAATTAGAATTTAAGAATGTTGTGTTAATTTAAAATAACGAGAACGATGTTTTCACAGAAATTGTGTGGGGAATATAATTTGAATAATAAAATTAAAAAAGGTAATTCATTTTTATAAAATTATTTGATCCCCAGTAGGATATGAAGTCTGTATCTGTGGTACTTTTACTCACACATACAATCGCTTAGACTACGGCAAATATCTGTACGGCTATAGTAACATTTGTCTTGTGTGGGTGTCCAACTTCGATATAGTATTTTTTTTTAATAATTATTTATAGACATACATAGTTTTAAATAATTATTTATACATATATATGCAATAATATTCTGTAAATTTCCCTGTCTTTACGTTTGTCCGATTTAGCCAGAGCTCCTAAGGAGGGTTTCCGATGGGGTCAGAAACGCATTTGCAATGCACCTGGAGTTGTAGACTATATGCTACGATAACCGGACCACACGCTTGTTTACCACCTTATTTGTCCTATCACTATTGTGGTGTAAAAAGTGTGGTGTAACGATGGTAAAACCACGACGCTTCGCTTATAAGGAACAAAATCCAAAGTAAATTTGATTTGGAACGTTTTTGTAAATAAATAATAAAAATTCGTTACTCATTCAATGTAATTTTTTATTTAAAAACAGCGACAGACGCGATCGTATTCCCGCTTACGTTTTAAATCTCTTGCCGATAATAAATCTGCGAGATGAAAAATGTAACTGTATTCATTTATTTATTTTGTGAAAGGTAGACAAAGGGCTCTCGGTATTAATATTGTAAGAGCTACGTATGTCAGATATGACTTGGAAGCGTGGATTAAGTTACGCTTTAAAGTGCTGTCATATCTTTTTTCTTTTTTTTTTAAATATCATACATTATATGTATACTTATCCTACAGGCGATTTATCAGCAGGAAATATCTTGCTTAAAATCTGGAGCAGCTCGAGTGCAAAAGTAACTCGACTTTACAGAAGATCCCCGCTAAATAATACTGCTTTCAAGCAATGTTGTGTTCCCGTGATGGGGGGGGGGGGGAAGGTCAACAATTTTCTTGTGATACTTCTGGTATTGCAAGTGCCTGTAAGCTACAGTAATCGCTTATCATCAGGTGAGCTGTACGCTTGTTAGCCGTCCTTTAGGTATAAAAAAAAACATGTATCTTATTTAAGTTGTAACTAAACATTAACAACACAACTAACAAATTACGTTGGGTGCAGCCGGAGGATCCAAAAAAATGCAAATTAAATTTAAAATTAATTTATTAACTGTTCTTTCTACAAAAAGAAACTATGACTAAATTAAATTAGTGACAATTGTGTAGTATAGTAAGTTGTATACGTTCTAAGTATGTAGTATAGGTATGTTGTATACCTTATAAGCCTTATACATAAATGTCAGTAAAAAACATGCAGTTTTGCTATGAACACGTCTTTTTAAATTAACACTCCTCAGTCCCATCCGTACAATTGGTCGATGTTTGTACCAAGAGTGTCGCTTCTACATTTCAGGCTTGAAAGGAAATCTTCGATTGACGTCAATCATTGACGTCAATGCTGCTTGTAGTTGCTGCGCTTGTAAAACGTGGAGCCTACGTAAGTCGTAGGTGCTGTGTGCAATAGGCAAGCACGCTGATGCAGCGATCTACTGGCTATGTGTAACAAACACATTAATGTTATTGTTTATAAATGATTTTGTATTCCTTATATTTTCATCTTATAAAACTAAATGTTGTTAAATGAAATAAAATAAATTTACTACAATAACTTAAGTATAAATGAAATACTACTCATTTCTTCAAAAGCAAGATACTTAAGATAAGATAAGAGATAGATATATAGAAAACAAGATATAGATGAACTACTCATTTCTTCAAAAACAAGCTCCTAGGGATGGGAAGGGTCTGCAACGCGCTTACGATGCTTCTGGTGTTGCAGTTGTCTATAGACTAAGGTACCTACTTACCATCAAGTAAATTATTTATTGTTATTACCGTGCGCTTGTTTGCCAACCTAGTAGTATATAAAAAAATGAGTTCCCTACTTCCCGAAGAAGGCTATGCTATATAATATTTTAGTATTTTTTCCAAATTATAATCAGCTCAATGGCAAAAAACTATTTACATCTAACACTTTTCTAAACACACAGTTTTCAATCGTAATATAAAAATATTATGAAAACGGAATTTACTATTAGAGAAAAATAATACATCTGTTGTTTACAAAACAAACAAATTGTAATCCTTTACGTGCCATTCGGTGAATAACATGTACCAATACATGATCAGTAATATGAAACGAGATATTGTTCCGTGAAAAAATAAAAATAATAAATTTTATTATATAAACTGTTTTGTTGACACAGTCGTTTAATCCTAACGTAGGCTTAACTTTTGTGTTTTATATAAAAGTCGGCCGATCGAAGTGCCAATTCTTCACATTAATATATATAATACACATTTATCACATTTATATATATATATATATATATATATATATATATATATATATATATAGAGAAATATACATTATATAAATATACAATATATTTTACCCGGGCCGGTGCGAGAATCGAGGGGATTTAGAGCAGAAAGCAAGGTTACTGCCAACTTCGCTAATAGGTCAGTCAACAAAAGTATTGACTTAAACAAATCAAGAAAGTTACAAAATTTCTGAAACTGATTAAACATCGTGTTGATACACTTAAAAGTCCAAATCAAAACAATTAGGTCAGAAATTTTAACAAATGTACGAACTTTTAAAGCTCAATACGACTGACATCGCGAGGCTATATAGCTTATACAAAAAAAAAAAATATTCACATAAAAATATTATACAATTACAAATTTATTAAAATATATACCGAAGTTGTAATTTTTCTGAATGATTTATCGTTTCATCTCATTCGTTCGTTCATTGAAAAAAAGTATCCGTTCAATATAATCACGAGAAAACTTTTGTAATACGTTAAAAGCATTACGAATTCGATTAGAAAATTCGAAAAAAAAATTGAAGATTTTTCCATTCACCAAACAGTAATCAGGAAGACAAATTCGCAGATTTCACAGATTATACTTATCCTTCAATTTCGTGACGATTTTTTATATTTATTCGATTCTAAATCTGATTCGATCTTAGCAATCTATTTAAATTGGCACCTCAATAATTGGCGGAGGCATTAGGGTCCCGCCATTCTCGAATTGAACGGGATTTGGTAATTCCATTCAATGTGTAGGAAAGAGATCATTTGACGGCGGAAATGTAATGACATCGTATTGCTTATTGCAAATGAGAGTAACTTGCTACAACATGTAATGAATACTTACGGTACATTTATAGGTATTAAGTTTCAAGGTATTGTTGTAAGTGTTTTGTCGTAATATGTACCTAAGCCTTTATTCCATTGTTTGAAAATGTTATTTCCTCTATTAAGAAGAAATCCGGACGACGAATAATGAAACGTCTTACAATTTTCCCTAAAACAGGCAGACTTAGCACTTACTATTTGTTTCTTTTTATCTTCTATTATATAAAAAAATGAATGTTGCTAAACGCATAACTCAAAAATGGCTGGACCAATTCGGCTAATCTATTTTTTGTATTTTTTGCAAGGCCCGCAGAAAGTTTAACGAAAAAAAAATTACTATTAAGTTTTGGCAGAACAAAGTCTATCCGGGCAGCAGGTTACTGTAATATTATCGGGCACAAAATAAATTATAAGAAATTTAGCAACCTCAAAGGCAGTATTACTTATCCTCCGTAGCTTGCATTTCTTACTGAAGAGAAAAAAGAAAAAAAAGTCGAAATCAATTTACATCCACAAGTATAGTATAATACACATTATTAGTGATAGCTCAAAACCGAAAGGTAAGCGGTTACCGTAGGCGTTTGTAACATCAGAAAGCATAGTAAGCATCGCAAGTGCATTGTCGACCCTACACTCAACCCGCTCTCCGAGCTCTGGATACTTTTCTCATAATGAGAGCAGTGTTATTTTACTGTTGTCTTCTGCAAGGTTGAGGTAATTCCCTCGTCGGGATGCTTAAGATTTTGTACAGGATATATCCTGCTATGCCTTCAACTAATAGTGGTAAGCTAAAAAGGTGACATGAGTCGCTCAATTAAAGCCATTCCTATCCCATAATACGCTTTTCCTATCAATGGAACTTTATTAGTGAAGTTACTACTAAACCGTTATCGTTAGACGGAGCCACGTATATTCAGCTACTAAAATTGATGTAACGCAAATTTTCAAACATTTTTCTAGCATACTATTAAACTTCACGGTATCTATAACTAGCTGTGACCCACAGTTTCACCCTCGTAATTTCTGATCCCGTAAGAATGTCGTAATAAAAATTAATTTATGCGTTTCTCTAGACCTTCAGCTATGTTCGTACTAAGTTTAATTTAAATCGGTCCAATAGTTTTTGCGTGAAAGAGTGACAAACATACAGACACCCTCACAAACGCTAGCATTTATTGTACTAGAATAATGGGTAATACGTATTTGTGCTGTGTGGCTACGGCACTAAAGAATTTAGCCACCCCCTCTCTTCCCGTGGGTGTCGTAAGAGGCGATTAAGGGATAACAAGGTTCCACAACCACCTTGGAACTTAAGAAACCGACCGGTGGCGGGATAACCATCCAACTGTTGGCTTTGAAATACACAGGCCGAAGACGGGCAGCAGCGTCTTCGGTGCGACAAAGCCAGCCCTGCGTGGTGACTATGGGCAAAACACATGAGTTCACGTTATTTTTGGCGTAAACTTGTGGAGGCCTATGTCCAGCAGTGGACTGTATAGGCTGTAATGATGATGACGTATTTGAAATCTGCTTTTTTTGTTATATAAAGATTTTACCCACATAGTTAAAACCGGAAAGAAATATTTGTAAATATAAATATCCATTCCGAGTGGAAATCGAACCTGCAAAGAGTCGGTGTGTAGGTGTCGATACGACACATTCACCACTACACTAGAACGACGTTAGTAACTGTTGAGAAACACTGAGTGACGGTTGTCTGGAAAAAAAGGGCTATGCTAGCTATAAGTCCGCCTTTGTACACTGTTCCTGATTTAAAATATGCTATCTTTTTGATTTTTGACGTGACAGCATCTAATAAAACGATGAACGCCAGCTGCAAGCACGAAAAAGGATGACTCATTGTCCCGTTACGCTCGTTGTACGCTTGCGCCGCATCTATCTCTCTTACTCTCGATTGGCCTATGCTTCCGAAATGTTTTGTAATGACGTTGTCACGTTAAACTATCGTCCGTAAACCAACTTCACAGACAACTAATTTTTTTGTGTACAATAAAGAGTATAAATACATATCCTAAATATAATAGTATGATAAAGCAGATTATAAAATGTTCAATTTCCCATGCTTAGTATGCAGTAATAAATAGAATCATACGTTTCTGGTAGTAGGAAAAAGTCTTAAGTTCCACATCCCGAAAGCGTTAGAAGTGGACGGATTTGAAAAGAAAATTATTTTAATGTGCGCTAACCTTATCCAGCCTTTGCCAACATCCGCCTTTGAAAACATATTTGAATAAACGCCTATCTACGAATTGTGGTCGAAAAAGATTTTCTAGTTTCGGTAAAAGCTTTTAAGGAAATTATACGAAAAAAAAAATCACAATTTCATTTAGGATTATGAACTTTTTTAATATGATTAAGGATATCTTGTGTAATTAAATGATTTATTACATTATAGTTTCTTCAAAGAAATTAAAATTTCGAATAAGTGTGTGAATTATTACGAGATGACGTGTCTCCATTTAAGTTTTTAGAAAGGTAAGTATTTTAATAATTACTCTATAAAAAGAAATAGAACTAATTTAGAATAAATATTTTTATGAATTTACGGTCTATGGTCAACGCATGAGGATTGTGGAAAACCAGGATGCCTGACGCGAATTTGGGGAGGCCTATGTCCAGAAGGAGATTGCGATAGGCTGAATAGACTGGCTGAGATAAAAAATGATATGCGTACCGAAATAATGCATAAACTAAAATAAATATTTAAATATTTGTTGACAGCAGCATGTAAAATAATAATTGTGTTTGCTGGCAAACGAAAAAAAAAACTGACTTCAATTACATCGACAAGTAATACAATGTAGGTAGACGAAAAAATAGTCAAGTAAATAGGCATTATGAAAGATTACTTCAAAAGTTGTAATCAGATCGCGATGAAATTTAAATGTGACGACATGATAAACATAAACATCGGCTTTCGATTAAATTAAAAATCATCAAAATCGGTACACCCAGTAAAAAGTAATGCGGATTTTCGAGAGTTTCCCTCGATTTTTTTGGTTTCCCATCATCAGATCCTGGTTTCCTTATCATGGTACTACACCAGGAATATCTCTTTTCTAACAAAAAAAAAAAAAATAATTATCAAAATCAATTCATAAACGACAAAGTTATCCTCGCGCATACATTAAAAAAAATATACGGTCGAACTGAGTGACCTCTTCCTTTTTTGACGTCGGTTAATAATAATAAAAAAAAACTTTTGAAACTCGTTTTATGCAGATTATAAATTCGTTTTTTAAATAATAAAACACGAATTTTTCGATACTTTACCGATACTTTTCAGCAATCGTTTTTACGGACCGTCGGATAATTAATGTTTAAGTTTCGGTAATTCATTCACAATTAACGATTTAATATCGTTATAAATAGCTTTATCATTAAAGCGGATATTAATAAATTAAATTTATCATCTATACTTGATGTCATAAAAAGTTTGTATTTGTTTAAGCCCGATAATCTCAGGAACTACCAGTTTAAACTGAAGAATTATTTTTGTGTTGGATAGCCCATTTTTTTCCTCAAATAAAACCGGGTGAAAACGCGGGGCACAGCTAGTTATTAAATAAAAATCGATTAAAATATTTATATATTATCTTTATACTAATTTAAGTAGGGTTCCTATCTCACCTATACATACCCACTTCCCCATCATATCACCCTTCCTCAGCAGGAAATATCCTGCTAAAAATTTGCAGCAGTCCAACTGTGAAAGTACCTTAACTTTACAGAAGACCACAGCTAAATAACACTGCCTTCAAGTAGTGTTATGTTCCTCTAATTCAGGGGTTCCCAAACCTCTTTGTCTACTGCCCACTTTGAGAATAAATTATTTTATATTGCACCCTTTAAGCAATCTTTAAATTAATATTAGTTGATGATCACAAGGTTTAGTCGAGAGTCGGGAGAAACAGTTAAGCATTTGACTTAAGCCTGACACCTCTTTTCACGTTCATGATTAAAAATAAACGATACATTTATATATATTATATGCAACGTTCACAGCTAGCGGTTTTAGGTTCGATCCATTCAGGCCATACAGATGTACGAGAACACGTTAAGCCGTGGGCGTCGGTCCCGATTGTTATCATTTACACCTGATAGCGATCGTTACTCATAGTAGGAAATATATCTGCCAACCCGCATTGGAGCAGCCTGGTAGATTAAGCTCTGATCTTTCTCATACATGGGGGAAAGAGGCCCTGACCAGCAGTGAAATATGACAGGCTCAACCGTATGTGTCGTTCTGCATAAATATTTTATTGACCTTTCTTTCTTAGCATAAAATCTATCATAATTTTTGATATATGTAACTTATTATATACTATGCAGGCAGCAATGGGCTATTACAGGCTATAGCTAGTGTAGCATATTAACGTTATAATATATAATAGTTATTTATGTGGTCTTAACGCAGCTATTCGACATATATTTATATAAGAACCTCGATCCGAATGACCTTAGAATTCCTGACCCGACGTTACCTAGCAACCGGCTAAGATATTTAGTTCAGCTTACTAGTGCAGACTTGAGACGTTTTGAAAATTTAATAAAAAATAAATCAATGTTTGTATAACCCGTTTTTTTTTTTTTTTTTTTTTTTTTTTTTTATATCACTAGTTCGGCAAACAAGCGTACGGCTCACCTGATGGTAAGCGATTACCGTAGCTTATAGACGCCTGCAACACCAGAAGTATCGCAAGCGCGTTGCCGACCCAATCCCCAATCCCCCCCAGGAGCTCTGGTCACCTTACTCACCAACAGGAACACAATACTGCTTGAAAACAGCATTATTTTGCTGTGATCTTCTGTAAGGTCGAGGTACTACCCCAGCCGGGCTGCTCCATATTTTGAGCAGGAAATTCCTGCTGTGCCCTACCTCAGTTAAGTTTTTTCGAGCCCTACCTCATAGGTATAACGGGTTGTCAACAAAAATGCAAAGCAGTAAATATTTTACTTAAAATCGGGATCAGCATGACTGAGGAACCTTAATCTTACAAAAGATCACAACTAACGATAGTTAAAATTTTAATTTGTAAGATGACAATCCGAATAGCACCTATTGTATCCTATTTGAATAGTTATTTTTGATTTTGATTTTGATGCGACAGTGCTGCGACTGTCTTGTCTACTGACTACTTCTGACTAAAAAGTGTATCAAACATGTCTGAAACAGTTAGTCCATTTCTATTTCAACCAATGCGTATTCCAGTGAGGAAATTTGGCGTTGAAACAGACGTAGCTTGATCTTAGAACTTTCAGACTTGTTTAAAAAGTTCTCATTTATTGTAAATATTTTAGCGTTCTAAAAATCTATACTAATTCTATTTACGAGAGATACAGGTTCTAGTTTTAACTCGACCTGTTAAGTTATTTCTATCATAATTATTAATTATACTAACTTAGATAAAGCTTAGACCAACCAATTTCAATATTATCAATAATAAATATTTCAGATATTTTTTTATGCAACTAGGTCGGCAAACAAGCAACAACAGAGCCCAATCAAATATAAGCAGTACTTTAGGCAATAGGTAGGTTTTAAATTGTGCAATATAGATATGCGATATTCTTAAGACGGTTAAACCACTTTTAAATTGGTATTACTAGCTCCAGTCTAAAGTTGATAGAGAGAAAGAGAGAGAGAGAGAGAGTGGGAGGGAGGGAGGGGGGGGTTAAGAGTGGGATTTATTATAATGGTCTCAAATCTTAAACATAGTCACCGTATAATAATTATATTATTATGCATTTATTCAGAATAGCCCGAGGAACGGGTTACAAATACTGAATATTTATTGGATATTATGCTGCACAATATTTGTTACATCTAACCCCAAACATTGGATTAGTTCCTCTTGTACTTTTTTCTTATATAAAAACGTGGTAAAATTTATAAGGATAAAGTATATTTTCTAAGAATCTTATAAAAATATTTGGATGAAGGATGAGATGACGGAAGTCTGATCATAGTACATGTTGAATATTTGTTGTGTTAACATTTAAATCACTGTTCTTACAAATTTTTGAGTACTGTTTTATTTCTTATAGCCTTTTTCGTTAAAATAAGAAATATCCTATACACATTTATGTATTCAATTATAACTTACTTAAGTTATCATATAAAAGTAATTATCTCCTTTATATAGTTACTAGCTAACACCGCAAACGTTGTTATTAACCCCTTCCCCCCTTATAACTTAGAAATATGAAAAATTGACGTTGGTTGATTCTCAAACCTACCTGATATGCACACAAAATTTCATGAAAATCGGCCCCGCCGTTTCAGAGGAGTATTTTAACTAACATTGTGACGCGACAATTTTATATAGAATAAAAATTTTTTTTGCTAATTCCCACCAAGATTGTGTTAGCAAGATCCTTCTGCTCCTCTCTCATCCTAGCCACCTCGGGAAGATCAATTAAAGACTAACTGAACTCGAGCGTATTCAAAACCTTCCTATTTGCTTCACATTTCGACTTAAAAATATGACCACATTTCTGAGTTTTGCAAAAAGCTCGGATGGCTCCCAATTCGACTTCGCCGGAATACAAACATCCTATCACTTCTCTCCTGTTTACTGTTTAATCCAAAGACGCCGTGCTATTTTAAAGAGCGCTTCGAGTTACTATCGAATTCTCACGACCAGTCTCTTCGATCGGATAGTAATCTTATTCTTAAAACTCTTTCTCATGTTTCTTCTTTTTTATACCAACTCTTTTTCGGTCCAAGCTGTTTGGTTGTGGAATTCAACAATCACTAGACACTTTAAAAAGTTGCTCAAAGAAACACTATTTAAGCACATGAGTCACGTTATAAGTTTACTTATTCATTTACTCCAAATGTATATTAGTGTCTATGACTTTAGCAGTTTCTTCCTCATTTCTGTCTATGTATATTTGTATTTTTATATATATCTATAATAATATATATAAAAGCGAAAGGTCACTCACTCATCACGAAATCTCCGAAACTATAACACCTACAAACTTGAAATTTGGCAGGTAGGCTCCTTATAGGACGTAGACATCCGCTAAGAACGGATTTTATGAAACTCGACCCCTAAAGGGGTAAAACAGGAGTTGCAAGTTTGTATGAAAGTCCTATGTTTTTGAAGTAAGAGACTTGAAATTTAAAATGTATGCTCTATAGATGATGAGAAGGTGTCTAAATAATGTATCTTTAGAAATCAACTCCCTTTTGGGGTTAAAACGGGGGATTGTAGGTTGACTCACTCATCACGAAATCTCCGAAACTATAACACCCACAAACTTGAAATTTGACAGATAGGCTCCTTATAGAGCGTAAACATCCGCTAAGAACGGATTTTACGAAACTCGACCCTTAAGGGGGTAAAATGGGGGTTGGAAGTTTGTATGAAAGTCCTATGTTTTTGAAGTAAGAGACTTGAAATTTAAAATGTATGCTCTATAGATGGTAGGAAGGTGACCAAATAATGTATCTTTAGAAATCAACTCTCTTTATTTAAAACGGGGGATGGTAGGTTGATTCACTCATCCCGGAACCTCCGAAACTATAATAGCTACAAACTTGAAATTTGGCAGGTAGGTTTCTTATAAGGCGTTAACATCCGCTAAGAACTGATTTTACGAAAATCGACGCCTAAGGGGATAAAACGGGGGTCGGAAGTTTGTATGAAAGTCTTATGTTTTTGAAGTAAGAGACTTCAATTTTAAAATATATGCTGTATAGATGGGGAGGAGGTGTCCAAATAATGCATCATAATCTATATATATATAAAAGCGAAAGGTCACTCACTCACTCATCACGAGAACTCAAAAACCGCTGTATCCATCCAGGTTGGACAAAGTTAAAATTTGGCAGGGAGGTAAATTATAGTTAGCAGACGTCCGCTAAGAACGAATTTTACGATATTCCACCGCTATGGAGGTTTAATTGGAGTTAATAGTTTGTATAAAACATATACAGCCTGAAAATAAAACTAAAAATGTGTTGTATAGAGAGGTTTTATAAAATAACTATTAAATTATACTAAATTGTGCCTTTTAAAAAGTTACTCAGTTTCATAAGCATTTCAAGTGACTGAAATAAAAAAATAATTTGCGTTAAACATCTTAATAGTAATGCATATATCTTCCTAACCACGCGGACGCAGTCGCGGGCAACAGTTAGTGTATTATAAAACAAAGTCCCCACAAGTGTATGTGATCGATTCGCTCAAAATCTACTGAACGGATTTTCATGCGGTTTCACCATTGGAGAGAGGGCTCCACCATTTGCAATAGGAAGGTTTACGGAACGGCTAAGCCGATTTTGATGAGAGTGTTAATTGAAGTTTGCCGGAAAAACTTTATGACACACTAATTACAACGCGGGCGAAGCCGCGGGCACAGCTAGTTTTATATATTATAGTTATATATATTCAAATATATTATTATATGTCTATATATGTACATACACCTCTATGCCGTCTAATTCGTTGTCATGTCCATTTCATGCTTGAGGTTGTCTGGAAGAGATTGCTCTTTTAGCGATAAGACCGCCTTTATACGTGTTTATATTTTCCCTTCGATGTAAAAACTTTCTCTCTTAGTGTAGAATAAAGCTTATTTGTATTTGTACATTTTACTATTTGAATTTTTTTTTATTTTGTTACAACCTTCCTTCCTTACTGCGGTTCTGACAAATGAAAAAATTATAATAACAATAATTATTATAAATTAGTTAGAACCTTTCCAATACTATCACAAAACTTAAAAAATATAACAATTAAATAATTAGAATCTCTCTCGAGTTGTGGTGTGATCAACCGAAAGAGGAAGTGAAGTCGAAATGAAAACTCGTCAATATATAAGAATTAGGACTAGTGTACTAATTTAAATGAAATAATTAACTATATATGTACACTAGCTGTGCTCCGCGATTTTACATGCGTTAATTAGAGGAAAAAAAGTCAGTCTTTAACAGTCTTTACATTGGCTAACGTAGCAGAAAATATCGACAGATCCTTTCAATTGTGTTCAAACCTGATTTCGATTAAGTATATTTAAACATTTCTCTTTTAATTTTCTTTTTAAACAAAATTAAACAGCATTTAGATACTCCGTTGTAGCGCTAACGTGTCTGATAAGGAAGGGATTTGATCCATTAAACATGGATAGAATATCTAATGAACCTTTAATAATACCGACTTTGACATTCAGAAAATGATACTTATTATAATATAAATATATTAAATTTGTAAAAAAAATGTATACGCAAAAGATTGAAAGATAAATCGGTATCCGTATTAAAAAGGAGATCACAGCAAACGCGCTTTGTTTTTAGATAAATAACTCTCAATAAATACACAGTGTCTTTATTTTGTTCTTTGAGCAAAAAAGGTACTACTAGCTTTTACCCACGGCTTCGCTCGCATTGAATTTTTTTTAATAAAAAATATCCTATGTTACTTCTATACCTCCATGAATATGCGTACAAAGTTTCATGATGATCTTCTCTCTAAACTTACATTCACATTTATAATATTAGTAGGGATAGTATTCCTCGGCAAATGGGTGATCCAGCACAAAAATAATCTTTCAATTCGAATTAGTCGTTCTTGAGATTAACTCGTTTAAACAAACAAATGAACTTTTCACCTAAATAATATTAGTATATATTATATATTAGTTTACATACAAAGTTAAATACAGTCGGTAATAATTCATTTCTAATGTATTTATTAAAGCTTTAAGTTTTATAAATGTTCGTATCCGCCCAGCACATGGTCGGTATTTATTTTGAACACAATCTGAAAATAACTATTTTGCTCGCAAACGAAAAAAAAAAACAGATTTTAGATTACATCGACGAGTAATAGGAATAAATCAAAAATACGCGTCAGATCTGAACTCTATATTAGACCACACGATAAATAACAGTCTCCAACAAACAAAAAAAAAACATCAAAATCGGTATAACCAATAAAAGTTAAGGGTAACTAATATACATGAAAATAGTGTCAAATGTGAACCTCCTACTTGGTTATAATATACCCATTTTTGCATGAAACAAAAAAAAATGATAATAAATGATTGTAGTGTTAATAACTGACAAAAAGAACGGCATGAACACCATTATTTTATATAATTTATGTTTATACTATTTATATTTTAGTAAAAAAAAAATTAAAATTTTAATAAATCAAATAATTACTGGTCAATTAAAAAAAAAGAGTGTGAGACCACACGACTGAAGTAAGACTTTCTAGCTTTAGTATGTTATATCTCATAAGTATATATGTAGTAGTGGAACTGCGTTATCCCTTAGTCGCCTCTTACGATACCCACGGCAAGAGAGGGGGTGGCTATAATGCCGTAGCCACACAACGCAACAATCTCATTCACAATATTTCGTAAAATAAATATTACGTATAAACAAAATTAAAACATTTTTTTAATATAACATAAAAAATAACGTATGGATTTGATAAAGATCAAAATATTTTATTTTTTATGTGAACAAAAGCCATTAATAGAGCTGTACGCGTCAGTATTATTAGATTATGTTTTGATTTAGTGCTGCGCCTAGTCTAGAATGATAGATGGCAGTGATTTTTAATAGTACTAGAGTTTGAGAGTGTATTTTTTACGTCATTTAGGTAATGGAGTTCTGTATTTAGTTATAAAGTACCTTGTATATAGATAATTTATCAAATATATTTTAGCCGTGCCCGCGACTTCGTACGCGGGGAATTTAACAAAACAATTATTGTTCAGTTCGCAGTTATAAAAAAGATAGTGTAAGTTACTCCTTATTATATCAGCTATCATCTAGTGAAAGTACAGTCAAAATCTGTCCAGCCGCTTCAGAGATTAGCCGAAACAAACAGACAGACAGACAAAAATTATAATAAATGTTATTTTGATATATGTACCGTGTATACATCTATACGAATTTAGTTAAAAGTGGTTATTTCAATACTACAACAGACACTTCAATTATATTTATTTGTATAGATAGTAAGTAAACGCCTCACACACAAAAGTGTCACTAGGATTAACTTCTATATCAGGGATCCATAAGAATTTGCAATTTATAAAGTAATCTTTAACCAGAACCAGAATTTAACCAGAACCTATCACATTAATCATGTTCTGCTAAATGAATTCGACCACACTCGTGATTTGGGAGTGATCTTAGATAGTAAATTACGTTTTAACCTGCACATAGACGATATTGTAAATAGGGCTTTTCGGATGTTGGGCTTCGTTCTGCGCAACTGTAAGGAGTTTAAGAATCCCAGAACTAAAGTTACATTATACACCTGCCTCGTGCGTAGTATTCTGGAATATTGCAGTGTTGTGTGGAATCCACATTACAGTATCTATATTAATCGCCTAGAGAGCGTACAGAAGCGATTTTTATGGCACTTGTCCTATAGTTGCAACATGGCTGGAAATCTGCCTGATTACAACAATCGCCTAGCTCACTTTAACATTAAATCGCTTCGACATCGTAGAGAGCTGCATGACATCAAATTTTTGTATAAACTCGTCAATGGAATTTTAGATACTCCTAACATATTGTCTAGTTTAAATTTTGTCATCCCCAAATTACCGCAACGACATATAAAACCTCCTTTTAAAATTAAAGGTGCAAAGTCAAATTTAGGCCAGTTTTCCCCGCTTAACCGAACTCTAAGGAGTTATAACAAGATCCACAATTTAAAAGTCTCTGATAGTAATGTTATAGACATTTTCTCGAACTACCCCAAACTGTTTAATAAGTTAGCGACTGAGCTTATTGGTGTCTAAGGTATAAGAAATTAAAACTTTTTCTCTTTTTTTGTATTATTCCTAATATTATATTATATTATTATTTTTATTGTGATTCTCATTATAAAATTAAATTAAATTTTAAATTTTATTTTCATAACGTTAACTTATCATGTATTGTATTGTATCAATTTTGGCTCTTATTGTATTAATTTTGTATTGATGAATTGATAAATTAAATTTGGTTCTATTTTATTCATAATTTTTATTGTAATATCAATTTCTTTGTTTTCATTGTATCAAATCAATTCAAATTATATTGTATTAATTTAAATCCTAATTTTTTTTTATGGCACTGATTTTAATGTTGAATTTATTCATAATTTTATAATTGATTGTTTTATTATTAATCTTTAGTATTAATGTAAATTCTAGCGTAGGATTATTAATTTTGTTAATTAATTTAAATTGGATTATTTTATTCTTAAATTTATTGTAATAATTTAATTTTCATTGATTTAATTCGATATGTTTTTGTAATGAAAAACTCTCATGTAAGCTGTATGTGCCTATAATTGAGGTATCACTCAATTGTTTGTACCCTGTGCTGATGATTATAGTGAATTTATTAGTGTCTACCTTGTTGGCGCATTATAATAAATAAATAAATAAATAAATAAAGTAATCTTTGACAAAATAAACAACTATATTTCTTAAAGGTCCATATATACGACTAAAGTAAGAAATTAACTAGAAATATAAATCATTACTTTTATTACTTATAACTATAACAGTCAAATTGCTTGAATCAAATATACTTATCCTATCGTTATTATTTTCTATTCGCATTAAGGAAATGTTGATTCATTGCTACCACTTAGCGTAGTCTTTGGCCAATTAAAACATAATAAATTAGAACGCCTCTTTGAAAGGCTTACTTCAACGGGCCCATATAAACATGTTGTTGAATCGTCTCCAACGTGGTAAATAGACCTATGCCCATTAATGGGACATTACAGGCTGAATCTATCACAGTACACCAAGGTCCAATTCAATATCTTACTTCTCTGTCATGATAATATGATGACGCTAGCGCAACGGTCACCTCAATTCAATACCCTCACATAGCATACATTTATTTATTTATTTATTTACACTTTCGCACACTAATACAAGGTTTTAACAGCATAACAAATGAAATATAAAAATAAAATTTGCATCAGCTGCTGCAGGCGGCCTTATCGCTAATACAGCGATCTCTTCCAGGCAACCTTTGGGCAGCGGACTAAATAAGAAGTGTGGGATGGGGCGCAAAAATGTTATGTAACATACAGATGAACATGTTATAGTCACAAACGTACATGTACACCAAATACATTTACTTACATATACATAATACTTACTTACATATACATACATTCAGATATACACATATACATATACACATACATACACATACATATACATACACATACATACAAATACATATATATCAATAATAGTAATAAAAAAATTACATTTTTATTGGTCACACAGATATTTGCCGTAGTCTGGGTAGTTGTGCAGTCCTAGTGGGTCTCCCCACCGTGCCCCGGAGAGCACGTTAAGCCAGTACCGATAGCGATCATTACTCATAGTAGGGAATATATCCGCCAACCCGCATTGGAGTACCGTAGTGGATTAAGCTCTGATCTTTCTTCTTCATGGGGAAAGAGGCTTACATCCAGTAGTGGGATATTACAAGATAAGCTGAAGCGATTTTCTAATAACATGTCTGCTTATCGATATTGATGAAAACTTCATCGACAAATGCGCCTGCCCAGCGTGGTGACTATGGGCAAAGCACATGAGTTCACGTTATTTTTGGCGTAAACTTGTGGAGGCCTATGTCCAGCAGTGGACTGTATAGGCTGTAATGATGATGATGAAATGTGTTATGTAAGGAAATTAATTGTATGTGATATAATTTTATATTGTATAAAATACATCTATCGTGGTTTACAATGTTAATGTATTCTCATATTCTATAAACGTTACATACTAACACCTGCGCTGACATTTACGGCTAATTTCCGCTACAATTAATTGAAATGAATTGAGTGTTATATATATATTTATATATATACATATATTTATTTAGTGTTATATATAGATATATATATATATATATATATATATATAAAATTCTCGTGTCGCGGTGTTTGTAGTTAAACATCATCTATTTTTCATCCCCTTAAATGTTAAGGGTAGTCCACCCCTATTTTTTTTAAATTGTTAGATAAAATGTTTCTTTTTTATTTTATTATGATTTGGCGTTGAAAAATACATACAACCCAAAATTTTCACCCTTCTATCACCAACCCCTATTTTTAAATAGCGTTTAGCGGCAAGACAACGTTTGCCGAGTCAGCTAGTATATATTGTATGTATATATTGGTTAGTTCTAGGTAGCTGTTAAAAGGTTACGCGCACCACTACACCAGATCAGTTGTTGGTACTGCTTACATTAGCATTATTTGAAATATTAATTTTCCTCTTAAATGTTTTAAATACTGTAACAAAAAAAAATGTACAAATAACCAACTTTGTTCACTAGCTTAAATATTGAAGTTACGATTTAATAGGAAGGGCAACACAGAATTATGTAATAACTAATTAAAGTTTCCTTGAAGCGTAAATTAAAGGAGCACTTTATTTCTCAACTCAATTGACAATCATCTACTTAGTGAATATGTAAGTATATAATTACCTATCGATTATGTTATGTATTTGTTTGTATTTATATGTGTATATATGTATATATATAAATGTATGAATAATATGTATGTCTGTATGTATTTATACTTGTAAGTTTGTAATATATTACACTTATGTAACTATTTTCCTTACGTTATTATTCCTTGCACTATGTTCCCCGCTATATGACACACTCTCTCATAACCATTGGTTGACTGGAAGGGATCTCTTCTAGGGATAAGTCCACCTTTGCCATCAACTATACGTGTAATTATTTGTATATTTTTTTATATAAAAATGTTTGACATTTTATTTAATAAGTGACTTGAATTTCTTCGGAATCATTTCTTCAGAAATGCGGATGTCAAATCGGTGGTAGCAATAAATTAACTATAAATAATTTACCAAACACTAACATAAGAGAAGTGATGATTCATAATAATTGTGTTTGCTCAAAAACTAAAAAAGCTGACTTTAATTACATCGACAAGTAACACAACGCAGGTAGACGAAAAAATAGTCAAGTAAATATTAAAGATAGTACAAAAAGTAATTGTCGGATATCGATCTAACTTAAATGGAAATATATGACAAGCACCACCTTTCGATTGGAAAAAAAATCATCGAAATTTGTTTACCCAGTAAAAATTTATGAGGTAACACACATTAACAAAATTACAGTCGAAATTAGAACTTCTTCCTGTTTTGAAATCTATTTGACCAACTTTTTATTTCATTTTTATGTGATGTAACATTATCGTACTGATCAAATCAAATACCTAAACATCGACAACCCTGAGATGATCGCACGTAATACGATCATTTATCCTTTACGAGATAGCCGAATTACAGTTACACAGAAATACAAAGCATTGTTGTTTGGAGTGACTGTTACGCGGTCAGATGCTAAAACTACTAATCGAGCTTGGAATATCCTATTACAGATACTGCATTCAGTTCCAGTTTAAAATAACTTCGGTCAGAAATAACTTTTGATCTTTTTTCGAATCGTCGAGTGTTTATTATTTTTAAAAATGAAGCTACCACCAATTCAGAATGTCCATTCTAAATAAATAAATAAATAAATATCATATACCTAACACACACACACGGTCATCTGTTCGTATGGTAAGCAACTTAATGCTTGTGTTACAGGTAACAGCCGACTGTTAGAACTAGATTTTTTTTGATGAATATACATAGAAATAATACATACATAAATACAAATTTTACTCTCGGACTCAGGCGGGAATGGAACTCGCAACCCGCGGAGCAGAAAGCAGGGACACTACAAACTGTGCCAACGGGCTAGTCTGATGAGAAAGTCTGCATGAAACTCCGTAGTTACTCTGTGTTTTAGTACAAAAATATTAATATATTACATGACATACAGCGTCACTAAGTCCACACATCTTTATCATTTATGTAATCATGCACCAAATAATACGCTTTATTTTTTAACCGACTTCCAAAAAAGGAGGAGGTTCTCAATTCGAGTGTATTTTTTTTTTTTATGTATGTTACATCAGAACTTTTGACCGGGTCGACCGATTTCGACAAATTTTGTTTTAATCGAAAAGTGGTGTGTGCCAATTGGTCCCATTTAAATTTATTTGATATCTAACAACTACTTTTCGAGTTATATCTAATAATGCGTTTCTACTTGACGCTTTTTTCGTCGACCTACGTTGTATTATACCGCATAACTTTCTACTGGATGTACCGATTTTGATAATTCTTTTTTTTGTTGAAAAGGAGATATCCCTAGTTTAGTACCATGATAAGATAACCAGGATCTGATGATGAGATCCCAGAGAAATCGAGGGAAACTCTCGAAAATCCGCGATAACTTTTTACTGGGTGTACCGATTTTGATAATTCTTTTTTTGTTGGAAAGAAGATATTCCTAGTTTAGTACCATGATAATGAAACCAGGATCTGATGATGGGATCCCAGAGAAATCGAGGGAAACTCTTGAAAATCCGCAATAACTTTTTACTGGGTGTACCGATTTTAATAATTTTTAATTTCATCGAAAGCTGATGTTTGTCATGTGGGCACATATAAAATTTATTGAGATCTGATAACTACTTTTTGAGTAATCTTTGATAACGCGTAGATACTTGACTATTTTTTCGTCGATCTACGTTGTATTACTCGTCGATGTAATTGAAGTCGGTTTTTTTTTCGTTTGCGAGCAAACACAATTATTTAATATACATCTTAAATTTATTTTAAGACAATTGCAAAATCGTTTTTATATATACGAATACCATAACCCAAAAAGGAGATGCTTACGTTATAATTACTATACGATTTGTTTGAAATATCCTGCGTAGTTTGCAATGGGATCATGGATGGTTTGAAAACAAAATTGGACGCTGTAGGTTGCGCTGCTGTCGGTAAGCTATCAGTCAAATTTGGTCTTCGGTCTACTTCGGTCTGGACAACGTATGCTGGGTCCGCCAATTTACAATAAAATTCAATTAACTATTTTATGGTGGCCTATAATATACTAATTTTTAAATTCGCTGTCAAATTTCTGGGCAGTACGTAAATTCTACATTCCAAATCGGTGGTAACTTCATAAGCCCTATATTTATAAAAAATATCATGGACCATGTAAAGTAACGTTTTGAAAGTGGTGTGAAGCCTACTTGAATAAAAAATATTTCATTTTGAGTGTAATTTATTAAACAGTCAGTAAATTTCTAATTCCCGGATAAAGAGCTCTATTCAGGGCAAGGATTGGAGCTTAATCCGCCACGTCTCACTGCGGATTGGCAGATGTTTTGGAATTTGTCCCGAAACGTGCAGGTTGGCGCAGGATGTTTGGCTTCACCGGCGAACGCAAGATGAATTTTAAGCTTGCTTCAAATATAGCTGTTGTTACCCGGATTTACGTGTCCGGTAGTTACGTGTTTTGTATCAATTTGAAAATCCCTCTTTAACTTACTTTAAAAAAAGGAAGTGTTTCTCAATTCGACTGTATTTTTTATGTGTATTGCTTCACTACTTTTTTTAATTGCAAGGTGATGCTTGTTTTGTGGTTCCAGTTAAAACCTAATTAAGATTTAACTTGTACTTTTTGAGTTATCTTTGATAATTCGTATTTTTTAACTAACGTATCGTCGTATTGGTAACAAACACTGCTTACGTGCGATAAAAGTCAACAACAATAATAATAATAATATATTCTTTATTGTACACCAAAATATAAACAAACAGTAGTAATTACAAAAAAAAAAGATGTACAAAGGCGATCTTATCGCTGAAGAGCGATTTCTTCCAGATAACCTTTGGGCACAGGACATGATATAGTAGTGACGGATAGGAAGTGTACAATATTCTTAAGGATGAATAAAAATAGTGTATGATAGATTCATTAATTCATACAAATACACATATAAGTACAAATATCCATACAATACAAACAATATTCAATTCTAATACTAAACTACAAAAAAATGAAATGAATTTGTGATGTCACCAATCGGCCCGCTCAGTATCGTTGAGACATCATTGCCCCAACATGGATTTTCAGTGATCACCGTGTATATACGCTTCAGCCTGTAATATCCCACAACTGGGCATAGGCCTCTTTCCCCATGTAGGAGAAGGTGGAAAGGACCGTGTATATACAAACAACTTTTCGTCTACCTACGTTGAATTACTGGTTGATGTAACTGATGACGGATGTTTTTTTCCGTTCCCAAGCAAACACAATTATTTTATTAATACACGTGTAAAATTATTCAAAAGCGGTTAACGTAAATCAGTGTGTCCAGCATCCAATTATTTGATGAACGTAAATGTGTACATTACTTTAATATTAAAACAAAACTCAATTAACAATATCGGTTTTATATTCGTGAATAAATTATTTTTATTATTTATATAAATAGAACTGAAATTATTATATGGAATTTTTGACGTTTTAACAAATTATTTTTGTATATTTATTGGTGTAATAATTCAATTTTTTTTAGTATATTAAATATACTGGTGTTTTCAGAGGTGCGATATAGTATTTTAGTTTACACTTCAGTACTACGTAATATAATTGAAAATTGTTGAACATAATGTTCTTTATTTGAATTTCGCGCCTTTTTGTGCAGTCTGTGAGCTAAGATTGATTTTTGAACATAGATTTATTATTTGTTGGCGTTACAAAATAGATACTGATAAGAATAACTTGTAGGTAGGTAGTAAAGAAAACAGATTATAGTGTTGCTGTTATTAAAATAATGCGTTTTTCAACAAATACAAATTAAACTATAAGTAGGACTATAACTAGGACATTTTACAAACAGATAAATAAAAATAACAAAACTGTAATCATTTTTCTTCAAATGACTTCGAAAAAAGGCAGAGGTTGTCAATTTGGCTGTATTACTGGCTGAACCAATTTCGATGACTTTTTTATCAAAAGGTGGTGCTTGTTATGTGGTTCCCGTTTAAACCAAAAGTTTGATCGAGGTCTGACAAGTATTTTTCGAGTTATATCTAATAATGCGTATTGAACTTGTCGATGTAATTGAAGTCGATTTTTTTAGAAAAAATACGCCTAATAATATATAATATTTCTTAATATGTAGAGGTATGATCTATTTTTCTTAAGATGATTTTTTAAGTATTTTTTTTTTGCTTTTTTTTTGGTTGCAATCAAAACCCAATTATCTACATTTACTACGAACGTAAGTTGAGATGGAGATATAACTTAGTGAAGATAGTAAGAGTGAGTTTTATGCTTCGTCAGTTTTACTTCAGTCGTGTGGTCTAAAGCACACTCGTTTTTTTACAAGGAGTTTAATTTACAAAAAACAATATAAAAAATATGGGGAATGCGAAACAGTGACACTTAGGCACTAACGCTTAGTTCTACCCACAACAACTCTTGCGAGTAAGATATAATAAATATACTGTACTGTTACAAGTACCTATTGAGGTAGGTAGGATATGAGAAGATTAGATGTAATCTTATTTTAGCTCGCATTCATTTTTATGTTCGCTTGCTGAGAAAATCTGATGAGGTTATTGTGTACTGTGTTGAAGTTGCCCAATGGCTCTATTGATGTATGTACTTTATCATCGGCGAATGGAGCCAGTGTGATGCTATTGAAATGTTCTTCTGAGATCTTAGATGCATCTTCCAGTGCAATAACATCGTATAACGTCACAAGAACCTTCATAGTCATGTCTTCCTGTCATAAGAGACTATGTCTATCTGTGGTTTTTACTGTAGTTTACTTTTTAGCTGATGGAACTTAAAGAAGAATATATATATATATACGGTCGAATTGAATAACCTCCCTCTTTTTTAAAGTCGGTTAAAAATAATTATAATTACAAGATAAGACGACTTACTGGTTGCTTTACGCTAACAACGTTACATTAATTCCAAATATTTACCCTATTGTTGGAATCACAATACAAATTTAAAGGCAAATTAAGCAAACTCCGAGGAAATTCGATTTATTCTATCTTGAAAGCTAATTCCTTCAAAATTCACGAGACTATTTACGATTACCAATCCGTTTTGAATTAGATTCTTGGGGATACAAATTTAGAGCATTTGTTATTAGTTATAAATTTAAATACATACTAATTATCCCTTTGCGAAAGTGGAATCCTAAATAGAATGGAACGATTAACTTTGTTAGCGTCGATGAAGTTTGCTTGATTTGTATTCCTTGTCCTCTTTTTCTCGACCGTCGTTTTATATTTCGTTAAATATTTTCTTGAGCGACTGTTATTCTTCTGAATTAGGAAAATATAACTCAAATGAGTGTTATAAATTTAAAACTGTAGTCGATTTAATTTTGAGTGTCATATAGTCGGAAAATGGATTTGCGAATAACCTTGACGTTAACCCATTCAGCCTGTAACGTCCCACTGCTGGGGATAAAACCCGAGAAAATTAATACGAAAAGATCGAAGGAATACATATCTTTTAAGTTTTATATACCTAGCAGTAAATTGCATTTATTTACGGATACTGAGTTGTGGCCGGAAGGTATATATTTTAGAAAATATTTTCTATTTAGACATGGTAAAAAGGCTATGGTTGATCGTGAGCAAAAAACCTAAGAAATGGCACAGAAATATAGACAAAAAAATCACAGTTTGAAGTTGGTGAGTTTTAATTGTAAATCGATAAAAAGATCAGTGAACAGCGTGAGAAGTTTATGCGGTCCGGCGGATGTGGTAGCGTTACAGGAGACCTGGCTTATGCCATATGATCTAGCATACCTTAGCACTGTGCATGATGAGTTCGAGTCTACGGGTACGTCGGCGGTGGATACGGGTGGAGGCATGTTGCGTGGCCGTCCGCATGGAGGTGTAGCGCTGTTATGGCGTAAAAATGTGTTTACATCTGTGTCTGTGGTCAAATGTAACAATGTGAGGTTATGTGCTATCAAGTGTCAGTTTCGTGAGCAAGCTATACTGTACTTTTCTGTGTATATGCCAGTGGACTGTATTGAAAATCTCACAGACTTCACGGACTGTATGAGTGAAATTAACGCAATTATTGAGGACAGCGGTATTGAAGTGGCTTTTATTCTAGGTGACTTTAATGCGCACCCTGGGGAACTATTTTTTAATGAAATGTGTCGGTTTTGTGAAGATCAAAAGTGGGTATGTGCTGATTACGAATTATTATCAAGTTGTACTAATGTTTATACTTATATGAGTGATAGCCATGGCTGCTTACGTTGGTTAGATCACTGCCTTGTAACTCGTTTGGCTAGGAATTACATTGATAGTATTAATATTAAGAATGATGTGACGTGGTCCGATCATTATCCCATGGAGATTTACTGTAGTTTTAGCTTGGATCGTTCTCGTTTACAGCCAACTGAATTTTTAACTATTAATAAAGTAATCTGGGGTCACAGGGATAGTGATCAGATTAATTTATATACAGACTATTGTAATAAAAAGCTAATGTTGCTTAATTGTCCTTATGAAATGATAGACTGTTGTAATAAATTATGTAATAACTCTGAACATAAAAAAGCTATCGAAAATATGTATGATAATATCGTAGGTATATTACGGGATGCAGCGGTTTATTGTTATAAAGCTGCACCGTGTAAAAATAAACGGTCCATCACGGGGTGGAATAAACATGTGGCGCCACTTCATGCTAGGGCTCGTTATTGTTTTCAGTCTTGGATATGGGCGGGAAGGCCAGCTCATGGAGCCATCTACGAGGATATGAGGGATTCTCGTAGGGCCTTTAAATACAAACTCAAATGGTGCCAAGACAACGAGGAACAGATTAAAATGGACATACTAGCAACGTCATATAAGAATAAGAACTTTGGAAAATTTTGGCAGCAAACAAACAGACTGAATGCAAGACCGAGTCTTCCTGCTGATGTAGGTGGCATTAGCGGTTGCCGTAACATAGCAAATATGTTTAAAACTCAGTTTAAAGTGAATCCCTGTGAGGTCAATTGCACCGTAGCCTGCAGTGGGGACACAATAAATACCGGGGAGTGCTTGTTACGTTTTACAACTAGCGAAGTAGTCGATACGATTATGAGCATGAAGCGTGGGAAGTCACCTGGGCATGATGGCCTTAGTGTCGAGCACCTTCGACATGCTGGTGTGCACCTTCCCAGAGTCCTCGGTATGCTATACAATCTTTGCATTAGCCATGGTTTCCTACCAGACGCAATGACAGTGACAGTAGTCGTGCCTATTATCAAAAATAGGACGGGGGATGCGGCAGACAGAACCAACTACAGACCGATATCTCTTGCTACCATCACAGCGAAGGTTCTTGATGGCTTGCTTGATACACAACTTAGTAAAGCAGTCAATATACACGATGCGCAGTTCGGCTTTAGGCCAGAACTATCAACTGAGAGCGCAATACTGTGTCTCAAGCAAGCTGTAAGGTACTACACCGATAGAAAAACCCATATTTTTGCGTGCTTTTTGGATCTGTCTAAAGCATTTGACCTCGTGTCCTATAAAATTTTATGGCAGAAGCTTAAAACAGAAACTCATTTAAGACCCGAGTTGATATTACTATTGAAGTACTGGTATGGCATTCAAAGTAATGTGGTTAGGTGGGGTAATGCACTTAGTGATCCATACAAACTGGAGTGTGGAGTGAGACAGGGGGGGCTGACGTCACCCAGGCTGTTCAATCTTTACATGAACAACCTGACAGAGAGGCTTAGCAGAGCAGGCGTTGGTTGCTCGATAGACGGTGTTATAATGAATAATTTTAGTTACGCGGACGACATGGTTCTGTTGAGCCCCTCGGTCAGTGGTCTTCGAAAATTAATAAAAATCTGTGAGGAATATGCTAAGGAGAACGGACTCAGATATAATGCTAAAAAGAGTGAAATTTTAATCTTTCGAGGTAAAAATAAACCATTAAATTTCAATCCTAATATACATCTCTGTGGAACTCCTCTAAAACAAGTATCTGAGTTCAAATACCTTGGCCATATTGTGAATGAACGCCTGGATGATGATAGTGATATCGAGCGCGAGCGCAGAGCTTTGTCTGTTAGAGGTAATATGTTGGCCCGTAGATTTGCTCGTTGTACGTCACAAGTAAAAGTAATTTTATTTAAAGCCTTTTGTCAGTCTTTTTACACGTGTAGTCTATGGGAGAATTACACTCGGCGAGCATATAGTGCTCTGCGTGTACAGTACAACAATGTGCTGAGGGTTTTGTTGAAGAAGCCTCGGTACTGCAGCGCGTCGGCAATGTTTGCGGATGCTCATATAGATGATTTCTATGCGATCATGCGCAAGCGGACCGCGTCCGCAATGCGCAGATTAATGAACAGCTCCAATAACCTCCTCAGCACATTGGCTGTAAAGCTAGATAGTCCCCTCTGGAGACGCTGGGATGGTGCACACGTAGCTGCGAGGGAAGCTTAAAGAAATAAATTTTGATAGCTTTTACTTTTTTTATAACTAACATAGTTGTTAAGAATCATTGTAACTAACATTTAATTATAATTTTGATTTCAATTTCGATTTTGTCTTGATTCTTAGTTTTAATTTTTGATTTTGGCTTTACGGTGATAATTTGTGATAATTTAATATATTGAAATTTTTTAAACTTAATTTAAATTGAATAAGTTATTTCTTCAGCGTTTCTATTGATTGGATTTTAGTTTTTAGTTTTAATTTTAATTTTGATTGAATTTTAATATTGATTTTTTTAAATTTTTTATTATTGTAATTTTGAATTTTAGTATTTATTTTAATTTTTTAATTTTAATTATTGTAATATTGATTGAATTTTAGTATTGAATTTGGTGATCATTTTAATTTTGGGTTTGATTGAATTTTAGTATATTGATTTTGAGTGTTATTTTTATTGATTTTTGACTTGGTATAATTTGTTTGTTTGTCATTTGTAACACTTGTTGGAACTAACATAGATTAGGAAAAAATTTAACTAACAAAAATATGGACATATGTCTGAAATAAATTATTATTATTATTATTATTATAAGCCAGTTTTCTGATGAAAGAGAAGGATTGGAGTTTAATCTATAAGGCTGCAAGGACAAACAGCCAAACCGCAAAGAAACATTTGCACAAATACAAATATCCACCCCGACTGGGAATCGAGCCCATAAACCGTCGGTGTTTTATATGACTACTCGCACCACTACACCAGAGCGGTTGATACACTATGACGTTTATTACGAATACTTGTTATCATTTACTTATTGTTAACCTACTTAAAAAAAATGGAGGAAAAGGAGAATATTCATAGTTTGACTGTTTTATCATTTCTTTTATGTTTAACCTTTGGCTGGGTGTACCGATTTTTATGTTGGTTTATTATTTGAAAGCTGGTGCTTATCGCGTAGTCGGAATCAATTTTGACATGACAAGTAGTTTTTGAGTTATTCCAAAAAATGTATTTTATACTACACTTGTCGATATAAATTAAAGTTGGCATTTTTTCGTTTGAGAAGAAGCACTTGTATCACTTTTTAACGATGCGACAATGCTAAGACGCTTAAAAACTGTCAAGATATTTTTTGGCAACAGTAAGGAACTAAACGAAATATTAGATTATTACTATATGTGTGGCAAAGCATATTTAAAATCTCACGCTATAATTAAAAGTAAACATACAAAACTTACCATAAGTCATAACCAGAACAAGACTATCTGACGGGTAACAAAATTTATGGATGGTGAAACCGTAATAATAGCCTGTTACTCATCTCTTTACTGCATACATTAGAAAGCAAATAGCTCCTGTATTGTAGTGAATATGTTAGCAAGCGGTTGGTATCTATACCGAGCCTTCACTAAATTTACCACTAATTAAATTATTCATATACTCCTATAACAGAAAGGATAAAGTTATATATTATAGTGTTTATAGAGGGAACATATCGTAAAGTATCAGATTTCTTTAATTAAACTTATCACAAGCTGTAAGCAAGTATTTGATTCAGCTTGTAATATCCCACAGCTGGACATAGGCTCTTTTTCCATGTAGTAGAAGGGTAGGGAGCTTTATCGCACTGCTCCTATGTGGTTTGGCGGTTATGTTCCCGACTATGAGTAGCAATCGCTATCAAGTGTTTCGTATAATAACCGGGCAAGACAGCTTCGCGTGCTCTACGAGGCATGAGGGGGAGGGGGGTAGATCCACAAAGACAGACACCCAATTTTTTTCTTTTTCCTCCAAAACAAATATGTTAAAGCAGAACTCAATCAACATTATGATATTTTCCTAGTCACAAAATAACAAACAAGAATAAAATAAAATGGAGAAAGCAGTCAAATTAGTGACAGTCACGGCCAACATGTTGTCTTCTGAAGTGTCATCAATCTTAATACATTACGCGTACAAAACATAAAAGTGTTTTTGATTACGTACAAATTTCATATCATCTCGCAGAAATTTCGCGTCACTTTATATCGCTTTTGATGATAAAAATTCAAAAAAATTGAGAAAAGAAATCTGATAATAGGAAACGGGCGACTTTTTCAGAAATAAATGCATTGATCCTGTCATTACAAACGATTTAAGAGTGACTTGCGAATTGTAATTCTATCCGTCTTTTAGAATTGAATACCGAATTTTGTATTAATATTTGATATTTCATCTTATACTTTAATAATGCTTTTGTAAGGTCTATAAGAGCTCTTTGATATTATCACAATAATGTTTGAGTGAGTTCAATTAATTATAATGGACTTAGAGTTTGAGTGTTATTGAATATTAGTGACCTCGTTCTAGGTTGGAGCGAGTATTACTTTGGCAATATATTGTTTTACGTTAATATTTTTTTTTTGGCTTATAAATTGGGAGTTTTATTCTTATTAATGATAAAGATTGGGCAATTATATTCATTTATTGCAGTATTTTTGATTGTTTTAAATCGTAAGTATTGCTTACATTTATTACTGAATGTTTCCCTTCTTAATATTTTTTATCAATAGAAATTGAATGCTATTTTAAATCTAACTAGTCGTTAATGATGGGAATGGGGTCTTACATAGGATCCTTCTATGATTAAGTTAAGTATGAAATTTCAAGCAAAAGAATTTACGAGACAGACAAATATCCAAATTAATCTAAATGACTTAGTTATTTGTTAAAATACTCGGAACCGAGATCTAATTTCAAGTTTATGAACTTGAACAACAGACAACTGGAGACAGACTCAGACTAAAAATAACGGCGATAAATTGGGCACGCGTTGGTTATTTCTCATTCACTAAATGTATTACGGAATCTTGAGTAAAAGAAGAAGATTTTAGAAAAAAAAAAATTATGTAATATCATCAGTAGACTAAGCAAAACGTCGCCAACAAAATCGTATCTTTTTCCCTTATGTGCATAATTTATCTTTGTATTAGATACTTTATCGCGAGCATTTATATGTAGAGTAGCGTATTTACTAACTTTAATTATTGTTGACAAGTAAATTAGATTAAAAGATTTTTAGTATTATCTTTGTTGTGTGTTGAATGAGGAGGGACCAGGTTTGCGGAAAACCGGGATATTTGGTGCTAGCTTAAAGAGGCCTAAGGCCAGCAGTGTAATGTGGCAAGCTAGAGAGAGAAAGAGGAGAGAGAGAGAGAGGGAGAGAGAGAAAGAGAGAAACTAAACAAAACTGAAACTGTAAAGATCACTATACGGGTCAGGCTTCTTCATGAAATAAAGCATCTTATCCGCGTCGTTGCATCATTGTATATTGGTGAATAATTTTCCTGCAAATAATAACGAACGTTTTCTGGTCCTCATGATCCCATTCGCGACAGATAAATATCTATTTTGGGCGAGAATCCACACCGTAACTCTCAGAACTATTGTCATAGGAAAATATATATTCGTTTCACATTGTATCCAAATGCTAACTATATTTAAATTGTTGCAACTTTTTCAGTTCTCCCGTGACCATGTTGCTGTAAAGTATACAAAATGTCGGGAATCTAAAAAATTTAACTTAAAATCCGAAAAAGTTGTTTCGTTATACTTAAATTATTTATAAGTGTTGGCAAAATATTCTTTAATATTTTTGTTCGTACATTATGTCTATTGAGTCATTAATTAGATCACATCAGACCACACACAGAAGATCGAAAAAAAAACCCGAAATGATTTTTAAAACTAACTTCATCAATATTTGACTTATGACAATTTAATCCTATAAACGATGCTTCCGCATCGAAGTGGGAATAAAGAGTGACCGTTTTACAAAATAATAATTAAAAGTAAATCTGTGTGAGCATTACGCCATTGCTGCTTTGACACTTTTATTCAGTAAATACCTATAAATTGAATGAAACGCAACGTAGACAATCCCCATATATATAGTACCACCATAGTACTACGTAATTCCTCCCCTTAGCTTAGTTTTTTAATTCCAATGTTTTTGTTAATCAATGATCTAGTAGTATCGTGCATTATTATTAATGTGTATTATTAAAATTATCATTGTTCCAATCGTAATATATAATTAAACTAGTCGTTATGTAAATATCTTTTATACAGCAAGAGTTGTAAACAAGCGTTCGGTCCGACTGCTGACTTCGACCTGCGATCTGACCCTTTGCTGTACAACAAGCAACGCAAGTTCATTGTTGACCCTACTTCCGCTATTGAAATAGCCCATTTCTTGGAACTCTGGCTAACTTACTCGCCACAGAAACATTAATTAAAACACGAAAGTATAATACTTTGCCTCCGTTTTGGACAAGATATCGTCTGCTGTGTTCTAGGAGTCCTATCTCATGTAGCATTTGATTTTTTTTTTTCATTTTTATCAGAGAAATGTACTTCTGATGCTACTTGTTGATTTATGATTATATTTATGTACACATTTAAATGTTATGCTTCACTAACTTTTCAATGACTCATCCAACCACTAACAATTTTAGTTTCATAATCAAATTACAACATAATTTCATATGATAAATGGTTGTAAAGATGATTAATTATTCCATTATTATACGTTTTGAATGTTTAATTGTAAGTTTGTGTTAGCTTTAAATAATTTATAAACTGAGTAAGACGATGTGACCTTGAAAGGAGCTTACGTATGTATGGAACTTTAGTGTAATGACGATACTAGGATTATTTCTTTGTTCAACATTACGTGTTCAAATTTGCTTTTGCTAATAATAGAAATAGAATGTATGTAGGTATTTATGTAAAGACTAATTATTTATTTGAATGTTGAATATTACTGAAGCTTGTATTATAATACTTTTTTTATTTAAGTTGTAAATTAACAGGAGATTTTTTTGTTGAATATTCTAATATTTTTTTTTTTGATAATTGTGTTTCTTTTTATTTTCTTAAGTTCACTCTAAACAAATAGATACCAAAGGCTCAGGAACTGTTCAGTTTACGGAATATAAGGATCTTTTCTAGATTCTCGGCTGAAATTATCAATGCTTTCGACAAATCAATGATTATAGATATCATAAATTAGATTCATCAATATTGTCCTCCCGTGATTATGGTAAAGTAGTAAGCTACCTGAAAACACTACAAAAATTTCAAGATAGTTTTAACGTCATCAATACCGGTCAAGTAGTTATTTTTTTATACTATAAAGGTGCTTGATGGTAAGTGGATATTACAGTCTATAGGCTTCTGGTCTATAGACCTGGAGTTCTGCAACACCAGAAATGCAGATATTAATAAAATAGTAGTAAAAACATTTTGTTAGTCCCAGTAAAAAAAATGTAAATTAAATACAATTCAAATAGACCAATAAATAAACTGTCAAGAGATATATTTTCTGTTTTACGTATAAAAATCTGTACATTACGCGGCTATACATCAAATTTTCTCTTCATAACCGAAGCACCATCAATCATCCTTCGACATATGTTCTGGTAACAATGAGAAAATGCGATGTCCAGAGGTTTTTGTACAGTGATTTATTTTACCGCAAGCGAGAGGGACAAAAACAGAGCCCGATAAAAGTTTGAATACAATAAATATAGCGTTATATTTATTTCATATCTGAGAAGTGGATATTTGATGCGATTTGCAATAAAATGGTTTTCCGGATATTGGTTTTTTTTTGGTCTCCTGTCATTCTTTTTGATAGAATGCTTTGTGTCTGTAATGTTTTCTTTGCCTTTCTCTTAAAAAAGAAGATATCTGAAACCACGGGTAGAATTTTAGCACATTTTTCTAATGTAGACTAAACATAAAGCAGAAAAAGTTCAGTTTTATGTGACCAAAATATTCGTCCTTGAGAGATTCTTTAATACGTCTGATAGAGTTATCTGCCTATTTCTTTGGTATAAAACATCTCAAAGCAGGAGCTAGGAAATTTATTAATTAGGCATATTTTCATATTGCCTATACTTGAAGCTAAAAAAATCAGTTTCATGTGACCAAAATATTTGTCTTTGAGAGTCTCCTTTTCATAGCTGAAAAAATCCATAAAATCCTCGATCCTGGTTATTGTTCTGTTTTACCGACTTGTCTGTTACGTTACTTTTTCGAGTGAAGTCATTCAAAAGTCTGCAGTTAAAAATTATACGGTTGCAGTTTCAATGTCCTTTTAAATAGCAGAGGGTTTTTGTCTAGCAGTTATGAATAAGCCTGTTACATCCTCTTTCCCTGAGTTAGTTCAGCAGTGGTTCAGATTTTTTTTCAGTTCCGTTCAACTAAGATTCGTTACACTAAATAATTTCAAGGGAAAATGCATTGAACATGCAGAAAATGCATTGAAAATGCATTCCAACATTTCTTGGAATATTAATATATTGAAGTTACTTCATCATTAGAAGAATTTAACAATACTTTACAGTTAAAATGGACAAAAGTAAAACAAAATAAGATACAAAAATTTTCCAGGCCATAACTTGAAACAATAAATTAAATAGCCACGGGGAGTCGAAAGCAAAAATATTTTGCTACTCGCCTAATTGAGTTGACTTCAAGTATAGCTAAGTTTTTAATTATGCTTGTCGCACAGTCCGAGGTGAACCGGATGAAACAATATGGTTTAAACAAGTGTTATTTTACGAGTTTCAATTATTTAACTTTTATACTCGACGGCTACTTAATCCACTTTTCATGTTTGCGTTCCACTAGAATTCTGCTATTTCGTTTTGAGTAAGAGATAGTTAAGTATTTTCATTTTCGCTCATATATACGTTGAATAGTTGTGTTATGTGGTTTAAGCCTTGTGACTATTGATTTTGTGTAGATTTCGGTATAAAACTAGCCTATTTTTTTACTCGAATCTTGATCTATCGACATTGCCTTTGTAAACAATTATGGAATTATTGAGTTATGGCTAAGCAGGAAATGTCTTGGTCAAAATCTGGATTCAAAAATAAAATCATAAATAAAATTAAAGGTGATGATGAAGATGATACAGAATCAAATTATGAGGAAGACTTATAAATTGTCGCAATATAAATAGCGGCGGTGCGAATTTATTATATACAAAAAAAAAAAAAAAAATTGCTGCAGTCCAGTAGTGTTGTGCTCCTGTAGTGAGTAAGGTATAGATAGCCCTTAGTGATGCGCTGTTTGACAGCGAGATATAGTGATTGTATTCTAATAAGGATTAAGAGTAAAAAAAAATATATGTACGATTCTTTATAAAATTGTATTTTATTTATTTATTTGCTGTTTTACTGCCGTGATTTCATATTTTAGTAAGTATGAGAGTTTTACTTAACTGTAACTTACGCGATCAGTGAAATCGTATCTAATTAAGTAGCCTAAATAATAATAAATTAACAATTTGCCAAGTAAATAAACTAACTAAATTTAATTACAAACAAATCGATTCAAACAGGGACAAAATACACAACAAATGGAAACTTTTAACACAATAAAATAAACACAATTATGTCCATAGTTAGAAATGTCCACATAAGTGTTGTACTGTACTGCATATATGATTGAATTAGAGAATTAAATTGTCCAATTTTCAGGTCCCTATTTAGAATATTAAGCTGGTCAACAGTTTGCTATGCTAACATTGCCATTTAATAAAACTATAATGAACACAAAATTTCAAGTGAATTTAAACTTTATCGCGTATTACATAAGGCTATAATGGATGTTTTGAGTTAGCCTAATATATTTTTAATTAGTGCATACAATGAAAACGTCTGTTTATGCAATTAAATTAAATTATGTTGACTTTTTAAACAGTTCTCGTTAACATTGTTCTAGACCTTTCTTTGTCCCTCTTTCTCTCTCTTTTACCAACAAAATAATATGTGAGGGTATATTGCGTGTTTCAAAACTTATTTCTTCATATTATTTATTTAAAATAGCAAGAAATATCCACTCAAAATCTGGAGTATCCCGGGGCAGCTCAGCCTTACAGATGATCACAGCTAAATAACACTGTTCTCAAATAGTGGCGTGGTCCTGAGATGATCAAGATAGCCAGAGTTAAAGAAACTAGACAGCTGGTGGAGAACTGGAGGCTAGGGGGGTCGGCAACGTTTTGACGGGTCTTCTTGTGTTGTAGGCGTTTATAAGCTTTAGTAAACGCTTATCATCAGGTGAGCCGTGCTTCTTTGCCGACCTAGTTGTGTAAAAAAAAATATATAACATTACCTTACTTATTACTTTACTTATTCTAGGAATATTTATTTATTTGCGTGCTTTTTGGTTATAATATTTTTAATTACCTAATGCATTTACTTTTGTACTGTGTGGCTACGGTACTAAAGAATATAGCCACCCCCTCTCTTCCCGTGGGTGTCGTAAGAGGTGACTAAGGGATAACACAGTTCCGTTTCCACCTTGGATTTTAAAAAGCCGACCGGTGGCGGGATAACCCTTCAACTACTGTCTTTCAAATACACAGGCCGAAGACGGGCAGCAGCGTCTTCGGTGCGACAAAGCCAATACTGCGGTCACCAACCCGCCTGCCCAGCGTGGTGACTATGGGCAAAACACATGAGTTCACGTTATTTTTGGCGTAAACTTATGGAGGCCTATGTCCAGCAGTGGACTGTATAGGCTGTAATGATGATGATGAATCCATTTATAAAACTTACTACACAATCCATAAAGTAAAGACTCGCTAGAACATATTTTGATAAAAGATCTTGTCCAGATATTATATCCATTAGGTCATCTCGATTTAAATGTGTATTTACTCTCCTATATTAGAACATACATGATTATCTGTGTATCTGTGTCGTACACAAACACAAGGAAAATAATAAAGCACAATTAAATTATATATACGGTCTGGGCCTCTTTAATTTTAGGCGGAGTTATCGATGCTACACATTCACCGTGGGTGCGCTTTGCCAATGGTTGTTCCGTTTCGACACAAATTTATGTGTCGAAATTTTATCTCGAATAGTTTTTCATTAATGCTTTTCTATAAATATTAAAAAAAGAATTTATATTTGAATTACAAAGCTAATTGGATTAATTAGCTTTTATGATTCCAATTTTCATTTTCACGAGTAAATATTAAAAATTGTTTTTTTTTTTTTTATTATTTAGGTCCATTTACCTCTGAAGTTAGCGTTTTTAAGTTCTTAAGTATTTTTCCTTATGATGTTAGAATATACATTTTTTATAATTCATTGGACATATTTTAGCATTCAATGGAAAACGCGCACTTATACGCAGTATTTCTAATTCCTAATATAAAGGCTTTCAACCTTATGTCGTAACTGTAAATTTATGAACAGATATAATTAATATGCACATGTATTTATTTTTTATTAGTATTTTATTATCAATCATAGAAATATTATGGAGAATATTTTCGTTATATATTACGACTATTTATTACATAACAGAAATTATGAAGTGGAAACCGCTCCAAAAGCCGACCGAGCTGTTTCCATAATATAATAGAAATAGCTCACAATAAGTAATACATCCCTCGCGC
This sequence comes from Melitaea cinxia, assembly GCF_905220565.1. NCBI lineage: Eukaryota > Metazoa > Arthropoda > Insecta > Lepidoptera > Nymphalidae > Melitaea > Melitaea cinxia. The sequence continues at coordinate 1,459,237 of NC_059416.1, forward strand.
ACGGTTCGCCGCGTTCTCTGATAGATTAAGGAATTTTTTGTCTTACATATAAGTATTAATTTTATATATAATATATTAAGGTAATTGGACAGTAAAAGTAGATAATTAATAAATTTGGATCGTCGGTACAATATACTACGATTTAAAACGTTGAAGAATATCATGAAATGAATATTTCTGTGCTTATTTTATAAGGGGTAATTTCCGTAGGTTTGTTGGTAATTTTGTAGTGGCTAATTTTGGAATTAATGATTCGATTTTTAAAAATTCCTCCACCGATAGAAAGTTACACTATTTTGAGAACATATCTATATTAATATTATAAAGTTGAAAAGTTTCTTTGTTTGTTGTGCACGTGTAAAACCGCAGGGCCCAACTAGTAATGTTCATAGGCCATAGGCTATTCTATTTCCGTAATAATAAGAATGTGTCAATTCGTATTTAAAGCTTAGCGGTGTGGTGTGGTGTGGTGAACTAAGGAATTTTCATTAATTATTACACATAATCTTTTGTGTATACATAATTATGTCAATAATTACTTTTGCTCGCAAATGAAAAAAAATGACTTCAATTACATAAACAAGAAAAACAATATAGGTAAACGAAAAAATAGTCAAGTCAATATGCATTTTATAGATAACTCAGAAAGTACTTGTCATATCTGGATCAAATTTAAATCTGACTACATGAATAGCATCGGCTTTTGATCAAAAAATCTTCATCGAAATCGTTCTATCCAGTAAAAATGTATAAGGTAAGACAAAGAAAAAAAAAATAAAAAAAAATAAAAAAGATTTGAGAATCTCCTACTTTTTTGAAGTTGGTTAACAAATTAACTGAGGAATTTACTGCTAAAAATATGGAGCAGCCCGACTAGGGTAGTACCTCGACCTTACAGAAGACCACAGCTAAATAATACTGTTTTCAAGCAGTATTCTGTTCCTGTTGGTAAGTAAGGTGACCAGAGCTCCTGGGGGGATTGGGGATTGGGTCGGCAGCGTGCTTGCGATGCTTCTGGTGCTGCAGGCGTCTATTCATTACAGCCTATACAGTCCACTGCTGGACATAGGCCTCCACAAGTTTACGCCAAAAATAACGTGAACTCATGTGTTTTGCCCATAGTCACCACGCTGGGCAGGCGGGTTGGTGACCGCAGGGCTGGCTTTGTCGCACCGAAGACGCTGCTGCCCGTCTTCGGCCTGTGTATTTCAAAGCCAGCAGTTGGATGGTTATCCCGCCATCGGTCGGCTTCTTAAGTTCCAAGGTGGTTGTGGAACCTTGTTATCCCTTAGTCGCCTCTTACGACACCCACGGGAAGAGAGGGGGTGGCTAAATTCTTTAGTGCCGTAGCCACACAGCACCCGTAGCCACACAGCTAAATATATATATTAATAATAGTTGTAGTATGGCGGGAAAAATTATAAATTTTCATTTTTTTTTATGTCCACTTATATTATTTAATTTTTTTTTCACTAGGATAGATGTATTTCAAGTAAACAACAATATACTAAAACATGTTATTCTGATTACATTTGAAACGATTTCGTTTAGTAAACATCTACATATGTATATTCGTGATGCAAAAACGAAAAAGCACTTTCTCGGAACGAAGCGCTCCGCCATTTTGGTTTTCTTATTCTGTTTTCGATTTAGCTAAGCTTGTTTTTAGGTAAATGATAAACATCTATTAGAATTTACTCATTTACTAAAAAGCTGAGATGAAAACCGACTTCAAAAAAGGATGAGGTTCTCAATTCGACTGTATATTTTATGTGTGCCTCATACATTTTTACCAGGTGGACCTTACCGGGAAAGGTAGCGGTTTTCATGTGGTGCCATTCAAACTTAATCAAGATCTGTTGACTACTTTTGAGTAATCTTTGATAATGCGTATTTACTTGATTATTTTTTCGCCTACCTACGTTTTAGTACTGGCCAATGTAATTAAAGTCGGTTTTTTTTAGTTTGCGAGCAAACAAAATTATAAATATTTAATGATCTTTTAGTATTTTTCTTTTTTATACCATTACATAGGAGTAGGCTTCTAAGGTACTTTTAAATCATCAAACCAACAATCTCATCGCGTATATATTACTATACTAGACGACATTTCCGCATTTTCTCTTTTCTATTATTTTATTTTCATTCTCTCTCATCATCAGTCCCTATTTTTTTACGCGATAAGTAATCACCAACATATCACATACTAAAATCTTCTCCAGAACACGCTGCATCTTACAGTATAAGTATTATTTGGAGCGGTTCAGTAGTTTTCGAGGTATAACCGAATAAAAAAACCAGCTCTTCGTTTATTAGTATAGATAGATGATAATCATTACAAGTGCCTGACCAATCTTACCTCCCGGTATCAACATACGTAGTTCATTCCTAACAACTTTAATTACCTTACTGCAGAAACGCAAAACTACTGGTGATCAGCTTAATATGGCTGGGAGCTTCTGCAATGTTCAATCTAGATAAAATTTCAAGAAGAAGAACTACTTTAGACCTTACCAGCAAGATACTTTCAGCTATTACCTACATTATAAAATAACAGCTATGATTTTTAAGACTTTCAAGGTCATTATCCCTGGACTAACCTCTGTCAGCATGGTGTCTATAACAATACCGTAATTACGGAAGTTTCATAACGACAATCGTTGTAAATTATCATATATATGATTAAAAGTGAGTATATATATGATTGAAAGTAAGAAACTTCGAGAATATTCTGCATCTTTCCATTAGTATGTTCACATCACACGCAGGCTCGTATGCTGTGATCGCGCTAACCTATAGTTTGTCGGCGGATTGACAACTTACATCCAAATGTATTTAAATGGAAGCTAATATGAGGAAATGTAAAGTAGCAGATAGAAATGTTTAGGTTACATTCAATTCATAGTTAAACTGAAATTGACATTCAATTTGAAATTAGAATATTTGTAGAATTCAAAAAAAAGAGAAGGAGTTTTTATTAGCAATAAAAAATTAACGGGCCTTTTCAGTATGTTGTTAAATATATTTTATTGTGATTTTTCATAAGATTTTTAAATTGTAATGCAATTTTTTGGGGAAAAATCAGAAAAAAATGATAAAGAGAGTGTTAAAAAATGTTGAAATATGATGTAATCGGTCCACACAGTAAAAAGGAGTAAAAAGTTAAGAAAACATATTAAAAAAAAAACAGTTGAATTTATAACCTCCTCTATTTTTTTTTGAAATCTTTAAAAAAGTACAATTAATATCTATCTAATGTTAAATGTTACTTTTATATTTTTTATATACGTACATATGTATGAATAGACGTCCGTTCGTATTAATATAGACTACACATTTCTTCTTAAAATTTAAATTTACTAGCTTTTACCCTTAACTACCATTTGCTGTGTGGTTACGGCATTAAGAATATAGCCACCCCCTCTCTTTCCGTGGGTATCGTAACAGGCGACTAAGGGATAACATAGTTCCACTACCACCTTGGAACTTAAAAAGCCGACCAGCAGCGGGATAACCATTCAACTGCTGAGTTTGAAATACACAGGCCGAAGACGGACAGCAGCATCTTCGGTGCGATAAAGCCACGCCCAGCGTGGTGACTATGGGCAAAACACATGAGTTCACTCCATTTTTGGCGCGAACTTGTGGATGCCTATATCCAGCAGTGGACTGTATTAGGCTGAAGTGAGCTTTTATCCGCGGTTTTATTCGCATTGATTTTTTTAAATAAAAAGTATCCTTATAAAATGCATACACGGTCGTACATATATAAATACAAATATTACGGTAATACATATACATATACAAATATTACACCCAGACTCAGGCGTGAAATGAATCCACAAACCCCGGAGCAAAAGACCACTACAAACAGCGCGAACGGGCTAGTCTAGTAGAACAATTGATAGTATGCCGGCTTATAGAAAGGTACAAGAAAAGCGCTCCTAGTGTCCTTGATATTAAATCCAACCATTCCAAGCTAATATATACATGTACTTTTTTTTCTGTGCGGTTACACTGCAAAAACGACTGAACCGATCGGAATAATACTTGTATCATAAGATGCAGCGTGTTTCGGAGAAGGTTTTAGTATATGATATGTTGCTGATTATTTATCGTGTAAAAAAATGGATGGACAGAGGTCGCTAGTATAAGTATAATCGAAATTCCAACCGTGTACCACATAAGGAGTTGCTTAACACAATAATAAAATGCCGTGAAACAAATTAACCGCCTATTACAAATATTTTCTGATTCTAAAAACATTCGAATTTCTCACAGAAACATTTCGCTCTCGAAGCACGTGTCGAGAAAATAATTTTATTGTAAAAATGAGGTCCTCGGGTCTTTTATGTTTCAGCGAATTGTCGATGCATTGAAAGTTTTATCAGATACAATGGTGTTACATGCTCGGAACGTGAATATTTGATTTATTTTAAACGATGGAATAAAATATGGTGGAACTTGGAATTTTACATGTTCATTTGAAGCAGCAGTGTTGTGTTCCTGTTGGTGAGAGGGGAATTGGGGATAGGGTCGGCAACGCGCTTGCAATGCTGCTGGTGTTGCAGGCGTCTATAAGCTACGGTGATCGTTTACTATCAGGTGAGCCGTACGTTTGTTTGCCGACCTAGTTGTATAAAAAAATAGTACATGCTAAGCTTTTTACAGAAAGTATTGAAATTAAATTTAATACACGTGTACAGCACTAAATTGACTATGCCGTTAATTGTAACGTAATAAAACGAAACGGTAAAAAAAGCTATTTTAATTTATATTATTTGAATTATTATTAAATAATGTATAAATAGAAATGAGAAATAAACATAAATTTTGAAAGAAAATCATAAAATTTTTGATTTCGTTTTTTTTTACTCAAAAAATAAAAATTGATAACACTATCAAAATAAAAAAAAATAAGTAAAAAAAAAATAGCACCCCCAAAGCATCCTTTCGGCTATAACACAATTAAATAAGCCCCCGTCTTTTACCCTAAGGGTGGAATCTATTCACAAAACTCATATGGGACCACCCTCGAGATATACCTACCCTATTCAATAAGAAAAGAATTATCAAAGTCAGCTTACAATTGGCGAAGGATATTGCGTAACGCATTATTACGAGCATAAGGCGTTATATTATACTTCCTTTCCTTTAAAGTCAGTTTGCAATATTTTATTTATATTTTATTTAATAGGCTTACCAACATAATATAATGACAAATATTACGAATTTAAATGTAATTACTAATTACAGGTAACCCCTCAATATATCGACGACCGCTCGGTTGTAATGGTGTGTGCGCCGTGTTAGCGGCGCCCAAACACCGACGGTCACGGGTTCGATTCTCGCTCGAGGTGGATATTTCTGTTTATACAAATATTTATTTTCAGTCTGGTTGTTAGTTCTTGTGGATCTCCCCACCGTGCCTCAGAGAGCACGTTAAGCTGTCGGGCGCGGTTGCTATCATGTACAACTGATGGCGATCGTTACTCATATACACCTGATGGCCATCGTTAGTCATATATGGAAAAAGAGGCCTATGCCCTACAGTGGGATATTACAGGCTGAAACGTAGCGTTATAATATAAGTATTAGATAATACAAACGCATAAGGCATAAATGCAAAGGCATAAGGTTATGATTAAACGCGATATTTTGTGACTGCAGACTTATCAACTGTACATATTTCTAACTATAAACGGCGATACGAGTAAAACCGAGTATCTCGTCTAGTACTTAAATATTTATGGTAATGTTTGTTATAAAGCTATTTTTAAAATATACAACTATTTACGAACTTTTATTTTCGTCTCAGCTTTGATGTTTTTTACACGTTTTAAGACTAAAAATAACAATCCGAAACCAAGTTTTAAAATTCTTGTAAAAGTCTATTAAAATATATTTATAAAGAGACGAATTGAACAATGAGCAACAGCGAAACCTCACATGACTATTACACACAAAGAGAGTACATTACTTCGTAAACACGAGTTCAGGAATTACAATCACATGTAAAGAGAAATATTACAACAGTCACTCTCTCGGATTCCATATTTTTGTCGCGATGCCAAAACTTTCGTGAATATCATTCATAATTCCCCATTTTTATACAAATACGCACACAGACGAAAGGACGGAGATGCTTAATTGCGCTCACAGATGCCTGACTTCTTTAGTGGTTCCTGGCAGGGTATGATTATGAACAGGAAAATGTTTGGTGAATTTCATTTTGAGCTAAACTAAATTAGCTTATAAATTCTATGTAAAGGACTTAGTAGTTTGTAAGGCATTTTCTCGATCGAGGAGAAGTTTTCGAGCTTAAGCACTAAGCTTACTAAGGTTTTGTGTTTAATTTTTTAATTATGTCCGACAACTTTGTGTGATCTCCGAGGAACGGTACAGAGGCCCCCAAAAATACATGTAAGCATTTCAGTCTGAAATATTTTAAGAATGATGATCTATACAAGCCCAGACCAGAAACACAATACAATTTTCTACCCCAAGCGGGAAGTTGCGCTACACCGGATCGGGTGTCAGAATTTTTAATACCAATTCTCAGAATTTCGCTCAGTAACTATCGAAAGAGAATTACGTTTACTATTTCCTCGTAGATATTTTCCTTGATATATAAGAACTATTTTCTTGAAGTTTTCATGTGTTATGACGTCTGCTTAAAGATGGCCATGGTTTCATATAAACTTTAGCCAGAAATGTACTGGATATACATGCTTCATTTTGTCCATAAAATAAGCTGAAATCGACTTTATCCGTCTTCTATTTCCTACTTTTGTAACAAATGTAACAAAAATATAATCAATAAACTATTTTTTTTATTGTAGTATGTTTTAAAATTTAGTGGTACAAATAAAAACATAATAATTAGCTAATGCTAGCTTAGGATATATTTAAGGTTGTTCAAGGTCATAGGACACCAAAAGTATATATTCGTTCATGTATGCCAAAGTAATAAATTTTCTACGGATTTCAATTTAGGCATAAGATTTTTTTCAGTCAAGCTTTTACTCAAACGATCAGCGATGCTAATAGATAAACTTTACCGATTTCCATAATTGTAATTCATATTATAATGAATAATTCATGTAATATAAAAATATAAAATAAAAGTTAAGATGAATTAGACGATTAAGACAATTGCAAATTATAATATAAATTCCAATCATGTTTATTAACATCACAACTAAATGCTATAAATAATCTTTTATATCATAAGAGCCGATGTCAGTAATTCCAAGTAGGTCGAATCATTGACCATCCCATTACGCACCAGATCACGTTCAGGCCAATCATTCTAAATTATTTACAGTCCATACAAAACGTGATATATTTGTACCAATGTTTTATATTTATTTATACATGTAATTCGAAGCCTGTACGTGCTTAGACAGTTGAATTTTTTTTTGATATGTTGTAGATATTATAAATACTTCTTTCAATCCTCTGTCTATCTTTAATTTGCTTACTAGTGGTAATTTCAACGTAAACTTCATACCAATTGTATCAAAAACCTAGCGCTGGAAAGCAAAATCAGAGACAGAATATTGATAACTGTATTTGCTCGCAAATGAAAAAAACGTATTCAATTACATCGACAAGTAATACAACGTAAGTAGATGGAAAAACCGACAAATGCACTAGTCGTCACTATGATTTTCGAGGGTTTTCTTCGATTTTTCTGAGATTCCATCATCAAATCCTAGTTTCCTTATCATGGTGCCACACTAGGGATATCTCCTATCCGAAAAAAAAAAAGAATTATCAAAATCGGTTCATAAACGACGAAGTTATCCCAGAACATAAATAAATATATATATAATTATATATTGAGTATAGAATTGAGTAACCTCCTCCTTTTTTTAAGTCAGTTAAAAACGGCCGTTAGCTCGTCGATACTGAGACAAACTTATTTAGCGACAGTAACTGGGTTCGCTATCAGGAGGTTACTGTCAAATGCATTTTTTTTCATAAAATATTATTTCAGTAACTTTTGTGCGAAACCAGTTTTATGAGCTACCAGGTGGAACAGGGTCTTGAAAAATTGTGAGACGACATTTTTTGGTATCTGAATATCAAGAGGAATTTGATCCCAATTGTTATCATAGACACCTGATAAGGATTATTACTTATAGTAGGAATATATCCGACAATCCGTAGTGGAACAGCGAAGTGAATTAAGCTCAGACACTTCTCCTGCATGGAAAAACAGGCCTTTGCCCTGCAGTGGGATGTTACAGGCTGAATCAATCATTTAACGTATAAATATAAATTTCATATCAGACTAATCCAAAATCTCCTTTATCAGAACTAACATTTTCTTCAGATTTATATAACATACGGGTTATTAGAAAATGTAAAAATAAAATGTCCAAATTTAGTTTATTTTTTAGTAGCAATATGTTTATTAGTATATGTATTTTAGCTGTTTCGAACAAGTAAGCCCTTGTTTATAATCACATTTAAGTCGCCCACAACGGTTGTTACAGCTGACGCAGTGGAACGTAATCGTATTTCAAATTGCTAAGACGAGGAAGAGTAACAAACTTGTATCTTTATATATACTTGACTTCAAGTCTACGTTATAGGATAAGATGTTCGTCTATATATATACATATATATATTTATTCTACACAATAACTACACACACGGTCGTCTGTTCCTAAAGTAAGCAACTTAATGCTTGTGTTATAGGTGACAGGTGACTGATATAGCTAATTATAGTAAGCACATTCTAATAGTCACATATACTTTCTATATAACATATTAGACCAATGTTTCAACTACATATCAATAACCTTTTTTTTTTTTTTTTTTTTTTTACGTGGGGAAAATCCATCATGGATACCCTCCAGCGCGGGGGCGCCAGAGGGTTATGTCAGACTCCTACTGACTAAAAACCACCACGTGTTAGCAGTCATCCGCCTGGGTGGGGCGAGAGGGGTCGCGCTAGCATTCGCCACCTCGCCTCAGCGGTAGGCCCAGACAAAGCTTCCGGGCCCCGGCATGATGGTGGGGTGGCCTCGCTCACAACAAGGCCACCCCCAGACGTATGGGGTCGTGTCGTCCGGCCGGCCGAAGTCCCCCGACTATCAGCCGCCGACCCCACTATTACGAGGGAGGGAGGAGGTGGGCAAACCGCCTTCTCCTTGCCCCCGTACGTCTGCGCCGGAGTGGGCCAGCAGAGGCGTCTTCCTCTCTGGCCCGCTCCGCGGTCTCCTTCTGCGTCATTACCTCTTCGCAGAAGGAGACCACCGCCTGCCACGATCTCTCGTTGTCAAGCATGGCCTTTACGACACTCGGCAGCGAGAGATCCCGTCCGATAACCGCTGAAAGCGTGCGCCGCTGCGGTTCCCAAGTGCCGCACGCCTCCAGCGTGTGGAGCGCCGTATCTTCTGGCGCTCCACACTCGTGGCAGGCTGGAGTCGCCTCCCGTCTCGCGATTTGGTGCAGGTACTTACCGAAGCACCCATGTCCGGAAAGCACCTGCACCAGTCGGAAGGTCAGCGGCCCCGGAGGACCGGCTTCACTGCGTCCACCGTCCACTGCCCGGGGACTGGCGAAGCCAAGTCCTCCGTCCACCGCCGCAACAGGGTGTCCTGCGCCAGCCTCTGCATGCGTGCGAGCTCCTCCCACGTAGGAGACTCCCACCGGGATCTCCTCGCCGCCACAAAATGATATGTTTCGGCGAGGATCTCCGCCTGCAGTTCCCAGGGGGGATCGCCGGCCAGCACGCACGCCGCCGTCCAGGACACCGTCCGGTAACCGCGTATCGCCCTCGTCGCGATGACCCGCTGCGGCCGTCGCAGCTGGATTTTGTTGGCGCGACCGAGGGCGTCCGCCCAGATGGGTGCCCCGTACATGGCCATACTCCGGATGACCCCGGAGTACAGCCGACGGCAATGGGCACTGGGACCACCCACGTTCGGCAGCAGCCTTCCCAGTGAGGCGGCGGCTTTCACGACTCTTGGGGCTAGCTCTGCAAAATGAGCCCCAAAAGCCCACCTCCCGTCCAAGGTGAGACCCAGGTACCTCATCTGGGTCCCCACCCGGACCACATATCAATAACCTGCCTTAATCACTTATTATAGCAGTTTAATGTAATATGATAATGATAGCAGGTAAGTGGGGATGAAAGATAAATTATTCATCATTATCTAATATATAAAATTCTCGTGTCGCGGTGTTTGTGGTTAAACTCCTCCGAAAGGGCTTGACCGATTCTCATGAAATATTTTGTGCATATTGGGTAGGTCTGAGAATCGAACAACATCTATTTTTCATACCCCTAAGCTATAAGGGGGGTCAAGGGGGGTTAATAACATATATGGCAAAACAACGTCTGCGGGGTCAGCTAGTAATTTTTATAATGTTCTTCAATATGTATATCTTGAGTTAGTTTGAATTGCGTGTTCCACGTCGTGTGTGTCGGCGCGGGCTAATAAATTCGGGTTGGTTGCATCAGCCGCTTGCCAGAATTAACCTAAAAAAGTTCTCTGCCATATCCCATATATCCGAGATATATGCTTGATGATAAATTACCTGCTTTCAAAAGTGTTGTTTTGAGATTGTTGAGGGATTAATTAATCGTAAATGATTTTGCTTTTGTTGATTTTTGTCTTTGATGTTTGTGTTTATTTTTCACTTTAACTACACATTTTTTTAATTATTTTCATTTGTATTTCAATTTGATATAATCTTTTTAATAATATTATACTAGTGTTGTGACAACTTAAAATTTTGCGCATTTGAACTCAATTGTAGTACCTATAAATTTTATGTGAAATTTGTAATGTAGCAACTACTGTTTGTCCAAATGAAATAAATAAATAATTAAACATAATGTATTGTCTTCTCGGAGAGCTGAATTTTATATTATCTAAAAAATATATATGAAAGTAATCAGAATTTTGTATTACATGTCGGCCATGTTTCTTTTGTTTGTTCTTTTCTTTATTATCGCATGTCGGGTTAATGGGTTAACATTCTCTTCGTTCCTGAACGCCGTAACCATTATATATGGACCATACTTAATGGTTGGAGCTCTTGATCTATTAAGACATTACACTCTTTTTTTTTATTTTACGTATATCGTCGATTCAAATATAAAGGAGACTAGCTATGCCCATCGTTTTCTTTCTCGTACTAAAATATTATGTAGCTTTTCAGGTGTATATAATAAAAAACCAGGACCGACAGCTTAACATACCCTCCAAAGAATAGTAAGGAGAATCACAAGACGGAGAGAAATATTTCTACAAATGCAAATCTGTAACAGCAATAGAACCTACAAACTGCGGGCCGCTTACACGGCATATGCACTACATTGTGCGTAGTTATTATAATTTACAGCATTGAGTTAATTACCTCTCGATTGTATGTATATATTTTAATTGATGAAACACATAATTCGTAATTCTATTTGTAACTGTGCCATGTGTTATAATGTACAACTTTACATTAAAAAAACTAGAGATTTTTGTTTGTGTTTTGTGTGTGTGCTACGTCAGTAATTGCGAAACTTTAATTCGTCAGAGCTGACCGTCCCGTTCGGTTTCAGGGCACGCGCTCTTCGCAATCACTCTAAATTATTTTCGCTCACACGCGGTACGTGACTGACGGTTGTCGGTCTGGTTTGTGTTGGTATTTAGTTTTCACACGTATCATGTGCGCGACGAACGTAGTAACAGAGTGCGCTGTTAAAATATTAAGTATTGTACTTATCTATCTGAGTGATCTTTATGTTTATCTATCTCTAACTGATTCATTTAGCCTGTAAAATTATACAGAATAAAGCCTACACGGAAAAAGGCCTAAGCCCAGTAGCACAGTTGCACAGCACTGCGTGTTACAAGCTGAGTTAATGTAATGAAATCACTTGAGAAAGGAGATGATAATAAAAACGTATTGTTTATTTTATTTTATTCTTCGTGACGTATCTAGACTTTACTTATTACTGGATATTTAAAATAAAATCTATTAAACGGATCGATATTCAAGACCAAAATAGCATAATTAAAAAACTTATTTGTGTAAATGAAGTATCAAGTGAATCGGTGATTAATAATAATAGATATATAATTATTGGAAACAATGAAACCCTAAAATGAAAACAAAATGTTACCTGTTATTTGTACCGATACAGTATATGGTGATTATACCCATATCTTGCTAAAGCTGAAAGCGCTGTAAAGCTTCATTATCAGCGTCACTGCTGTTTCGTTGTTTTACATGGTTTTACTCTCAATATATTTTCATACCTTCTTATTTTTTCATACTACGCTTTGCTGTGTGGTTACTGCAGTATAGAATAAAGCCACCCTCTCTCTTCCTGTGGGTGTCGTAAGAGGCGACTGAGGAATAACACAATTCCACTACCACCTCGTTACTTAAAAAGTCGACCGATGGCGGCATACCCATCTGACTGCTGGCTTTAAAAATCACAGGCCGATGACAGGCAGCAGCGTCTTCGGTGCGACAAAGCCAGCCCTGCGGTCACCAACCCGCCTGCTCATCGTGGTAACTATGGGCAACACACATGAGTTCACGCCATTCATGGAGCGAACTTGTGGAGGCTAATGTTCAGCAGTGGACTGCGATAAGCTGAAGGGATGTGATGACGATGATGACTAAGCAAAAATGTGTAATTATGAACGAAACAGCACAAACAGCTTATCAAAAAAATATACATAAAATATGAATAAAATTCTCTCCAACAAATCACACTAAGAACAAAATTATACGAAAACCGCTATCATGACACACATTCCTATTCAAAATAACTTGAACCGTAAAATGTTGCTATAATAAAAGTTTACAAAAATTTGGGATTTGTTACAAAATATTTATAAACACAGGAACAATATTACTTTGTCTACTGCAAAATAAGTTTTTTTTTAAGTGAAATAACAAGAAATAATTTTGAATAAAGTACGTAGTCAATAGGCGACGTATACAAAGTCAATTACAAACTTCTTTCGAGTTCAACGTTTCGAAAACTTTCAATATTGTTAGTGCATCTTTTGTCTTTCTGTGCTTCCATTGTTATCCCCTTTCAGTGTTTCAGGACTTAAGTTTATCGTTTTTGTGTATTAAATCGAGTTTGAAGTCTGAAAAATGAAGATTATTGGATTTTTTTTTGTATTTATCTTCTGTATGAAATAGAACCGATAATTTGTTACTCATAGTTGGGAATATATCCGCCAACCTGCATTGGAGCAGCGTGATGGATTAGGCTCTAATTCTTCTCCTACATGGCTGGATCAATCAATCACCAATATCAACATTTTCTTTGGAACCCCAAAGCAAAAGAAAAAGCTATTTTCCTTTTGCTTTCTTTATTCAATCTACTCTTTTCATACACATCATCTATAATTAAAGTACTTACAACAATAATATATAAGAAATTTATCTAATATATAAAATTTTCGTGTCGCGGTGTTTGTAGTTAAACTCCTCCGAAACGGTTTGACCGATTCCCATGAAATTTTGTGTGCATATTGGGTAGGTCTGAGAATCGAACAACATCTATTTTTCATACCCAGAAGTTATAAGCGGGGGTTAAGGGGGTTAATAACATATATGGCAAAACAACGTTTGCGGGGTCAGCTAGTTATAGTATTATAGTATAAAATTCATAATAATTAAAAGATTGCTAAAAATGAAATCGAACTAAAGTAACTTTAAAACCGGAGACGTCAGCAGTTTTTCATTCGTTAAGCTGTTCAAACTGTTTCATAGGATGAGTAGTTTGCGCACAAAGCGCAAAATATTTCAACTGAGTGTTCATTTTAAATTGGTAAATTCAGAAGGCAAACGTCTGGTAAATATAATATTTGTATATGGTAGAGCGTGTTAGCAAAATTTCCTTTTGCGGTTCCTCAACGTTACGTGGAAAACGTTTTGGCTTTCAGGCGAATTCATTTCGCAATCTGTAGTGGCATCTACATAACGGTAACTTTACTTAAAACTATAGATGATATTTAAGTCAACCATACGAATCATTACAGCCTATACAGTCCACGGTAAAGCTTTAGATTAGGTAAAACCGAATTTCGGAACCGTGGGGGGAAGGGGGGGGGGGGAGAGGGTGTGGAACGCTACCCCTGGTACCACTGTCACACCTCAGAACCCCATGGTTATGGAGATATCCATGGTTAAAGTTTTGAGGTTAGAAGAAGAATTTCGAAAGTTAGAGGAACGCTTGCCTCCGGCGCTGCGGGAAGTGCAGCCCTTCCGCCCTTGCGTGCAAAAGCGCGCGAACGAATGCGTAGAGGGGCGGCTGAGGCTGGTCGCCGGAGGCCGGCGGGCGAGGGCTGCTTTCCCTCCGCGCCTCCGCGGCACAAAAAAAACACTCTAGGGGTAGGACAGACCAAGACCACGTGGACAGTGGGGTGCTCCGATTCGGTTTTGAGTATTTTTCGAATTTCTAAACCTATATTCTAGCACGCAATGTTACTAATTTTATTAGAATATTATGTCTGAAGCGTTATTTTGTTTAAAAGTGTCGATTTGTCACACAATGCAAACAGTACGAGCTCAAGGGTATTATAATAGCTTTAAATTCTTCTTCTAACCTCAAAACTTTAACCATGGATATCTCCATAACCATGAGGTTTTGAGGTGTGACAGTGTTACCTTGTATAGATTCCCCTACACCCTCCACCCCCAAAAACCCCATAATTCGGTTTTTCTAATTCGGTTTTACCTAGTCTAGATCTTAGCCCAGTCCACTGCTGGACATAGGCCTCCACAAGTTTACGCCAAAAATAACGTGAACTCATGTGTTTTGCCCATAGTCACCACGCTGGGCAGGCGGGTTGGTGACCGCAGTACTGGCTTCTGAAGTTCCAAGGTGGTTGTGAAACTTTGTTATCCCTTAGTCGCCTCTTACGACACCCACGGGAAGGGAGGGGGTGGCTAAATTCTTTAGTGCCGTAGCCCAACAGAAGTAGCCAGCACAACCATACGAATGTGCTTATCAAATTCCTCTACATTTTACCTTGTGACATAAAACTTTGTAATTCATTTCTCAAATAGAGTAATAAGCAGCAAATTAGCTATAATTTAGCATAAATAGACAGCATTCTATTATTGGATCTTAATAAATCCTTTTCACCTGTACGCGTTTATATGTTTGTAACCGACTCCTTTGGACATCATTTAGACTCACTTCAAACGTTCAAATTTCATTTAAAGTTCGTAGACTTATCGAGAACAGATGACAATACACTAATTTGATAAGATTATTTCTTTTTAAATTGATTTATTTACTTATAGAAGCGTGTTTTTTTAAATCGACTTCAAAACAGGAGGAGGTTACTCAATTCGACTGTACTATATATATATATCTCTCTTTTATGAATGTTCGGGGATAACTTCGTCGTTTAATTCTTTTTGTAATTCTTTTTGTTGTCTTATCAAGATAAGGAAACTAGGATCTGATGATGGAATCCCAGAGAAATCGAGGTGAACCGTCGAAAATCGTAGTGATGACTAGTGCGATTGTTAATTTTTTTCGTCTACTTACGTTGTATTACTTGTCGATGTAATTGAAGTCGGTTTAATACCCTATTATAAACTTTAATAATAATATTGTTTTTGAAGTTAAAGACAAAAACAGTAACACAATGCACACGCGTGTGTGCATCTAACACACCTAACACACCTAAATCTTAATTCTGATTTACGAAATTTGTTTTGTGTCATACGTCTTTAAATAAGCTTGAGTAATCTCTGGCTGTTTATCTATACAAATAAATAAAATTGGAGTGTCTTGTAATATTAAAATAACCGCTTTTTACTGAATTCATATGTATGTATACACGGTACATATATCAAAATAACATTTTTTGGATGTTTTGTCTGTCTAACTGTCCGTCTGTCTGTCTATTTATTCCGGCCAATCTCTGAAAAGGCTAAACCGATTTTGAAGGGACTTTCACTGGCAGATAGCTGATGTAATAAGGAGTAACTTAGGCTACTTTTATTTTAGATATTTATTTTATTTTATAACCCTAACTGAACAATAACTTTTTTGTTAATTTTCATGCGGACGAAGTCGCGGGCACAGCTAGTAATATAACATAATTCTAAATTCGATATTAAATTGTACGGCTATATCAACCTGTAATATAATTTTGTGATAGCTGACGTAAGGTTTAAAACAATGCTTTGTATTATTCTGTTTGCTAAATAATATTTCGAACTTGCTAATATCATTATTATGTCAGACTAAAGAAACTTTATCCTCAAAAGAAATAACATTCCACTAAAATGAGAATAGAAATTAAAATTAAGTGCACTACCTAGTAAGCATACCTAAGCATACCCAGTAGCCTAGTAAGAATTTTTAAATAAAAGACATGAGCCATATTGTTGATAATAAACAAGAATTGAAAACTCGGTAGTTTGAAAAATTAAGAAAAGGAACATGACGACGTGTTAGATCAACGGCCACAGCCTTAAGGCCGTTGCGTTATCGGTTACCGTTTCAGCCATACAGATGTTCATGATACAGATGTTGTAGTCTGAGCTTTTGTGCTTGTATATTGTGTGAGTTTCCGAACCAAAAGGAGGAAATTCTACTGGGGACCGTTGAGTGTGAGGTGTATCTATTTTATTTAGTTACTTACTCTTTTAAAAAATATTCATTGATTAATTGATTAAAATATTTAAAATATACCTAATAACGACTAGCCCGTTGGCACAGTTTGTAGTGACCCCGCTTTCTGCACTGGGGGTTATGGGTTCGATTCCAACCCCGAATCTGGGTCTAATATGTTTATCGAAAAATAAATGTAGCTATACCACTCGGCTGTTACCTATAACACAAGCATTAGGTTGCTTACTTCAGGAACAGACGACCGTGTATGTATTGTGTAGATATTTATTTTAATTTTAAAAATCCTCTCTTGAAATTCAAATGTCCCAATAAGACTCCTTTCAACTGGCTCACTTAACTCCTCATCAATAAAACGCAAACGTCCCAGTGCATCGTACTTTTTCCATCGTTTTTTTTATTTCCTTCGATTGAATTTATTTGACGCGCCACTATTCCGACGTCGGTCGGCATCGCTAGATAAAGGAAGTTCCACTTTGCGTCTCTTTATCGTATTTTTAAACCAGAAATAGTTAAAAAAGTATAGTATAATAAGATAGATGGATGTGATTTTAAATGGCTATTTCGTTTTCCTGTTTTGTTATAATATTCTGTTGCTATTTTGTGATATTACTAAAGATCCTTAAATGGTTTCAATTCACAAGTATACAACTAAGATATTATGAGAATTGTTTCGATTGTTGTGTACTGATTTTTTTATCACTGAAAAATTAATTATTATGGTTATATATTATAAATAACCAACCGAACCAATGTCCAGCATTGGACTGTGATAGGCTGAAATGATGATGATGATGATGATAATATAAATAATGTTAGTACTTATTTATGATTGTATTACATTCAAATTAATTCTTTCGTTTTCAAAAGTTAGTTGTGAAATAATCTCATTTTTTTTCTTTGGGTACATCTGAAAGTTATAAAAGCGAAATAGGGTTATATAATGAAAGGTTGATTTCGACAAACTAACCAGTTTTATTGTGGTTTTTTGTATAGACTTTTATTTATTATTCCACTAATCGCACTTTCACTCATTACGGAACGGATTTCCGTCTTCGGTCTTCAGATGAAATGGATTTTTCAGTGTACAAATAAATAGTTTTAACTTAAAGACGTGAAGTTTACTTTTATGTACAAGAAGTGCATAGTTGATATATATATATATATAAATCAGCAGCTGAACAGCTTAAACTCGACAATGGCTGGACCGATTTGGGTGATTTTGATTTTGAAATATTTGTGGAAGTTCAGGTTCAGTTAAGCGGTGAGAAACATAAATAATGATTGATGGAAAATAATAAAAAACGGTGCTGTGTGGCTACGGGTGCTGTGTGGCTACGGCACTAAAGAATTTAGCCACCCCCTCTCTTCCCGTGGGTGTCGTAAGAGGCGACTAAGGGATAACAAGGTTCCACAACCATCTTGGAACTTAAGACGCCGACCGATGGCGGGATAACCATCCAACTGCTAGCTTTGAAATACACAGGCCGAAGACGGGCAGCAGCGTCTTTGGTGCGACAAAGCCAGTACTGCGGTCACCAACCCGCCTGCCCAGCGTGGTGACTATGGGCAAAACACATGAGTTCACGTTATTTTTGACGTAAACTTGTGGAGGCCTATGTCCAGCAGTGGACTGTATAGGCTGTAATGATGAATAAAAAACGACAATTTAATTTTCCATTTTGATGTTCCTAGCTGTTATGCATTTGAAGTCATTTGTCAAAAAAACTGTCACTTGGTTGTCAAATATTTATAGATGCGTTCAGAACGTGTTCTGTCTATATTTTTTTACAAACTTATGTAGGTGATACGAAGTTTACCCGGTCATCTAGTAAACAATAAAAAAACTATACATAATGTATATATGTTACAATTAATTTACATATTCATCACTGTGATTCATCCAGGTAATTCACAAATTAGTCCAGAGAGGACGTGGATTTTAAAGTGGTTTTAATGTTACGTCAAATCTCTTTTGCCATAAAATAATGCATATCACTTGCGGGAACGTTTCCGTTTTACTGAGGTAGGGCTCAATAGGAAATTTAATAATTAAATAGGGAATTAAAATCTGGAGCAACTCGACAGGGGCAGGACTACGACATTACAGAAGATCATAGCCAAATAATACTGCTTTCAAGCAGTGTTGTGTTCCTGTTGGTAAGTAAGGTGATCGGAGCTCCCGGGAGTAATGTGAGCCGCACGCTTGTTTGCCAACCAAGTTATGTTATGTATATATATATATATATATATATATATATATATATATATATATATATATATATATACATATATATATATATAAAACGTATCTAACTACTATTATTTATCAGCGGTTGAGCAGCAAAAAGTCGTTATTTATACAATCAATTACTAACTACTATACTGATTCTACTAACTTATAAAAATATAGTAGAATGTTAACTGTGTCTTATCAGAAACTATCTTGTTTAGTGCCACATCCATATAGGAAAATTGGGTAGTGTGTTCTTGAACCGTTGCATTTTCTACAGTAACTCGAAGAATAACTATAACCATCCCTCTTTTTTATGTTTAGCTCTCCCTTACTACTGTATTGTGCCAGTAACAAAAGCATTAATACCCCCTATGCTGCAAGTATATTAGGAGAGGGTGGAAATTCCTTAACATCCGGAGATACGCTTCTTGATGACTATCCATTTCCATAATAATAGTGAATGGTAGTCAATCCAAAGATCAAGAGAATAACTGCATTTTTTAGGACATATTACTGGACAAGACTACAGTTTGGAAAGCAGTGAAATGTAATACTGCCTCTCTGATTCGACTAGCGTTTTTACGCAGTTTGCAGTGACCCTGCTTTTCGTTCCGAGGAAGTAGGGTCGATTCTCGCCCCTAGTATATATATATGTGTGTATATACATAAGTACTTTTTATTTATATTTATCTATAACAAATATGCAGCTAGCTCAAACAAACAAAACCACGAGACTGCTTATCTTAGGAACATAATTATGACTGAATGTTAAATCAATGTATTTATTTATTTATATCTATAATATAAAAATGAGTCGCTGAATGTGTTGCTAAGCGCAAAACTCGAGAACGGTTGGACCGATTTCGCTAATTCTTTTTTTAAAATATTCCTTGAAGTACGAGGATGGTTCTTACAGAGAGAAAAATTCTAAAAAAAAAAAAATTAAAATTTCCTCAAAAAGTCTAAAAACAACACTTTTCTATACTCCCATACAAAAGATTTGTGATAATACTTAAAAGTCAATTTGAACTTTAATACCATACGATAAAGTTTGTGTTAGGCGATACGAAGTTCGCCGGGTCAGCTAGTTAGTTATAATAACTTTTTGCTAAAATCAAAATCAAAAACAACTGTATTCAAATAGGCCCCATGAGCACTTTTGAATCGTCATTTTACAAATTAAAAATTCAAAAATGATTATTATTTTTGTATAAGTAAAGCTACCACGGATTCGGAATATAAATTCTGCAGAAAGGAATCGGCAAGAAACTCCGCAGTAGTAACTGCTTGCTACTACTTACTAGTAACTGCTTTTGAAAATAATATATAAACTGTTAGAAGATATGTTAGCCCAATCGAAATGCCCAAGCGAATGATCTGCTGATTGTTTGAACTCCATGTATTTTAGATGCTGTGAAATACAATATGAAGTGCACGCAATTTGCAGAATTTTGTCCATTACATCGTTTAGTCGGCAGCCCATTTGTAGCGAACGTATGATCCACCTTATCAAGCTTGTGGTATGACTTAGTTTGAATTTATGTTCAGATTCCAATTAAGAGTCTGTGAAATCATCAGCAACACATACGCGCATTTCAGCCAGTAGGACAGGTAATTTCTTCTCCATTTACATTGTAGTTTATCAACAACCCCTCTGGTGTAATAGTGCGAGTAGTCGCCTAGAGCACCAACGGTTTGCGGGTTCGATTCCCGCTTGTGATGGTTATTTGTATTCCAGATATTTCTTTCCAGTTGGATGTCTGTCCTTGTGTGTCTCCTCGTGCTTCGGAGAGCACGTTGAGCTGTCGGTCCCGGTTGTTATCATAAATGCCTGATAGCAACATGATACATGGAGAAAAAAGCATATACCAGGCTGAATGTTATATTTATTGCTGTTTAATTGTGGGTTATATTTCCTAATATGGGTAACGATCGCTATTAGGTATCTATAATGATAATTGGGTTAACGTGTTTTCCTAATTTGTTGGATCCAAGGCAAAAACAAATATTTGTACAAATAAGACATACATTACATAGTCCTATACAGTCCACTGCTGGACATAGGCCTCCACAAGTTTACGCCAAAATGACGTGAACCCATGTGTTTTGCCCATAGACACCACGCTGGGTAGGCGGGTTGGTGACCGCAGTACTGGCTTTGTCGCACCGAAGACGCTGCTACAAATAAGAAAATCTACCTTAAATGGGAACCAAACTAGCAATGGTAGAATTTAAGTGGACTATTTTACCACTAGCGTAGAACGGTTAGTGTTGCAATCGATGCATATTTCGAGTCTAAAGAAATAACTCAAAAAAACAATCATAGACCATTTTAAATGTTCCATTAACGTCAAACATTTCATTGCTATATAGAAACATTTCAAGCGAAGAAATCTATGGACGTATGAATTGAATATCGGTTGCAAATAAAAAAAATACTCTACTTTTTCGTACTATTTCACTTTTCAAAGCCACGAGCTGTGAAGTCGTATATCTGAAGCCGACATTATATGTACATATATTTAAATGTATGTTCGGTTTTGTTGCAACATTGTTTTTATGTGTATAAATAGTTAGACGTAGTTATTTTTCCGAATTTTTCTACAAGAATTATGTGTGTGGGTCTTCCTGACAGGCTCGAGGGTCTGTCCGGGTACGGGCTTCGAGGCTGCCCTCTTTACCCGGGCTTTCATCACCGGGGCTTCGCCTCCGGGGTCACCTTATTTCGGCCCTATTGGGCCAGGATCACAGTGCCCTTGGGGTCTTTCCTCGAATTATTAATATAATCTTAGAATCTTAAAGAAATCTTAGAATTATTAATACAAATCTTCTAACTTAAAAAGGCAGTCAATTATATGAGGATATATATAAGTACTATATGCTATCCGCACTGAAAAAGTGTGGTAGATTAAGCACCGATCCTTCTCCTACATGGAAAAAAAGTCTATGCCCAGCAGTGGGATTTTACAGCTGAATCAGCTATTAGTCAATAATCAGTCACTCAGTATATAAGTACATAAGTCAATATTAACGTAATATATATGTAGATACATAAATATTGTATCACTAAATCATTATATATCAAAACGTAAAATATTGTTGAAATTACAGCGTCAAAAAGGTATTGTTAAATTTTTATATTTTATGTAATACTAAATAATTAATCTATATAAAGAAATAAAATTGGAGTGTCTGTTGACGTCTGTGTACAAACAGACACTCCAATTTTATTTATTTGTATAGATGAATGTAAGTGACATCGCTCTGGTATAGTGGTACGCGTACCGTATTGTCACACCAGCGATTGCAGCTTTGTTCCCGTTCGGGGTGGATATTTAATAATAATAATAATAATATAATTTTATGGTCTACAATAAATAATAATATTATTTATTGTAGACCATTAAAAGAAACAACAAAACAATAACATAAAATGAAAGATGTACAAAAACAAATGACATTAGTATGGGCGTCACAGACTCACAGTATAAATGACAAAAATAAAATTTTAAAAATTTTATAATCATTTTCATATGATAATTTTATAACTGTCAAAAGGAAAATAACGATTATTTTTATTTTTATTCATAAAATCAGACATACTCGTATATTGTTTCATAGGGGCATAAAAACCATAAACCCTGCAACACATTTTATCACTTGAAATACAACCATGTACGTTTTTTATTCAAAATCGAGTAAAACTTTACAAAACTAACAGCATTCGGAATTTATGCGCTCACTAAAATAGTTTATATGGTTTTGAAACGCGCAGTAAAATGTGTGAAGTGGTAACAGCCTTGAGAATTAACTTCTAAACTCACGTAACTGTCTTCAACTTGAATTCGCTATAAATTTAAATGAAAATTAAATGAAGATACAAACATATAATTGTTTATTTAGGACAGCCAACAAGAACAAACATTCTGCATTTAAGTAACACGTGAGTAGTCTTACGGCCAGTCTCAATATTCTATATATCTCTCTTTGCTGGCTACGGCAGTAAAGAGTATAGCCACCCCATCTCTTCCCGTGGGTGTCGTAAGAGGAGACTAAGGGATAACACAGTTCCACTACTACCTTGGAACTTATAAAGCCGACTGATCGTGGGATAACCAACCAACTGCTGGCTTTTATTATTATATTATTAGACCGTCATCGGTCGGCTTTTTAAGTTCCAAGCTGTTAGTGGAACTGTGTTATCCCTTAGTCGCCTCTTACGACACCCACGGGAAGAGAGGGCGTGGCTATATTCTTGGAAATCTTAGATTTAAATTACATCTAATACTTCGGTCAAATTACTTTGAATCGGTCTAAAAATGTGTTTGCTCGCAAACGAAAAAAAAAACCGTCTTTAATACATCGACCTGTCCACCATTGAGTTATATTTCATTGACCATCGCCTTCTTAATACAAATCTCGATTAAATATAAATGGAAGATGACAAGCACCACCTTTCGATTAAAAAAGAGACATCGAAATCGGTCCATTAAATAAAAAGTTATGAGGTGATATAACGAATATTTTTAAATTGAGAACCTCCCCCTATTTTGAAGTCGGTTAAAAAACACCTACGATCCCGTGTTTGAATCTTGCGCAGGGTGTAATATATTTGTATTTATACGAGTATTTATT
The DNA here is from genome assembly GCF_905220565.1 of Melitaea cinxia. Lineage (NCBI taxonomy): Eukaryota > Metazoa > Arthropoda > Insecta > Lepidoptera > Nymphalidae > Melitaea > Melitaea cinxia. The sequence continues at coordinate 1,482,744 of NC_059416.1, forward strand.
TCCTGTGATTGGAGTCATTTAAAATAGAAGCTGTCTTTATGAGTCTTCGCACCGTGACTGAACGAGAACGTAAATTATTAATTATATTTATTAAAAACGAGTTCAATGTACATCGACAAGTAATATAATGAGTTCATTAACGTAGTCGAAGTAACTTTTTTATTTATTTAAATCTTAATTACATAAAATTACAATGATACTCTCCAAAAATCGCGTAATTTGTCCGGAGTATTAAGTTTGAATACAGTTCGTTTAAGCATTAACAATATCATCATCATCATCATTATCATCATTTCAGCCTATCATAGTCCACTGCTGGACATAGGCCTCCACAAGTTCACGACAAAAATGGCGTAAACTCATGTGTTTTACCCATAGTCACCACGCGGGGCAGGCGGGTTGGTGACCGCAGAGCTGACTTTGTCGCACCGACGACGCTGTGCTTCGGCCTGTGTATTTCAAAGCCAGCAGTTGGATGGTTATCCCGCCATCGGTCGGTTTTTTAACTTCCAAGGTAGTAGTGGAACTGTGTTATCCCTTAGTCGCCTCTTACGACGTCCACGGGAAGAGAGGGGGTGGCTATATTCTTTGCTGCCGTAACCACACAGCATGGATCATACGTTTGCTACAAACGGGCTGTCGACTAAACGATGTAATTTATAAATAGCTTTGTAATTTACTATTAGGATCGCATATTGTTGAATTTTATCTTATGTGAGCAGTGTTTGTTAGCAATAAAATTTATTTTATTTTATTCATTTGTTAAAAAAAAATGTCAGGTAAATTTACTTAATTACTAGAATTAATACACCTAGTAAAAATATATGAGTTTGCATGCATAAAATAAAGTGAAATTCACAACCTCTCTCTGTTTTGAAGTCAGTTAAAATGTAACCGTTCAATCTACCAAGATTTGTCACTAAATATTATAAACAAGGCATTTTTTCTGAAACAGACTCTCTCGTAATATTTTTCTTCCATCACAATATGAATTATTGAGCAAATTCAGGTAACTTTTAGGTTTAAGACCAGTACCTAACCTATATGTTCTATCCACTAGGCCATCTTCGTTCTTACCGCTAAGTAGCTCCAGCAATATAACGATTTATAACGGTTTTCACGGTATGGAAGTTTTTACATAAATTTTTATAACAAGTTTAACATTTATGTACGAACATAATTCTCTAACGAGCTATTTTATCGGTTAACATTGTTATACTTTAGTAAGTATAAATTTAATTTACAAAGTTGTTCATCTTTTCATATATTTATAATTTTGTTATAACGGCTTTGTTCTCAAAAAATACTATAAAAAATCTATCTTAGATTTTCGCGTCATTCATTCACATATCAGTAAGTAGGTACGAGCTGTTTTCACGGAATATAATATGTGTATATAATTATGTTACAGATACACATATACTATGATATTGAAAAAAATAAAAAAATAAAAAATAAAAAAATAAAAATTAAAATAACTCACACAAAACACTATATAATGTTAACTATATAACAGTCTGTCAAAATTTTAACACTAATGATTGATTCATTGATTGATAGTTTTAATGACCACTAATTACTATTATTATAATTAAGTTTGCTCGCAGACGATAATAAAACTGACTTTAATTATATCGACAAGTAATACGATGTAAGTAGAGGCAAAATAGTCAAGTAAATCCGTGTTATCAAAGATTAGTCAAATAGTAGCTCTCAGATCTTGATCAAATTTAAATGAGACCAAAAAAAGCACCAGCTTTCGAATAAAATAAGAATCATCAAAATTATTTATAAATAATAAACTGCTCTTCCCCACTAGTGGATAATATAGCTCACCACGTTATAGTAGATCTGACCGCGTAACATTATTTCATCGATAGTCCGAAACGAAGTAGTTTTTCTGAATTCCAATAGATGGCGTCGCGGTAACGACGCGTACGCACCGTCACATAAATATGCATTAGCAAAAATTACTCATTATATCTCAATCAAATTTTAATGACATTATAAGACAAGATCAGCTTTTAATTAAAATAAAAGTCATCAAAAACGGTATACCCAAAGAAAAGTTTTGCGGTACAATACAAAGTAAGTCGACGAAAAAATAGTCAAGCAAATAAGAATTATTAGATATAGCTCGAAAAGTACTTGTTAGATCTCAATTAAATTTAAATGGGGCTATATGACACGCACCACCTTTTGATTAATTTTTTTTTTTATCCAAATCGGTCCACCCAGTCAAAAGTTCCGGGGTAACACATTCATAAGAAAACCAGTCGCACTGAGAACCTCCTCCTTTTTGGAGGTCGATAAAAACATCGAAACGATTATCGGTTTCAAAAAGCTAACCGCAACATCAATCTCTAAATACGTTACAGTGTGATCAATAATTACTATGTAAACACAGAGCACATACATACACATGCTCTTACGCATATAATCGTAATAAAAATTAAAATAATAAATTGTATTATAATATAAAAACATACTCAAGACACATCCAGTAAATCTCGCTCGTCGCGTCTGCCTCTGACGTCTCTAAGATAGGCATCACTTGTACTAGCTATAAATCATAACAAACAATTCGATATCGCGAAAGAGGGCGTGTGGATATTAATATTATCATGCCTTTTATATTTCAATTGAAGTTCTCGAGTTTTGTCGCGCGAAAGATTTTTATGAGAGAGGTGTTTTTCTTACTTCTGACTAAGCTTCTTTTTATACAACTAGGTCGGCAAACAAGTGTACAACACACTTACAGTATCAGAAACATCGTAAACTCATTGCTGACCCCCCCCCCCCCAGGAGCTCTGGTCACCTTACTCACCTTAGGAACACAAAGCGGTATTCTTTAGCAATGATCTTCGGTTCCCCAGTCGGACTGCTCCAGATTTGAGCAGGACATTTCCTGCCTTGCCTCAGTTAAATTAGCTGTCTGTAGCGTTCAGAGTTTCTAAAACACATGAAATCTTTTGCTGTTTTACCTTTGTTTATTTTGATTGCTTTAATGTGATACTATATTGTGTTATTTAGTAAAAAGTGTTTTTCAATTATGGTCTTTAAAATCTAATCTGTATTTTCTGAGTTTTGAGATTATTACACAAAAATATTTGTCTAATACATTTTTTTAGAAATACATTTTTGTACAAATAGTTTAAAGTAAATGAATTTTGTAGAAATCGAATAAATAACAATGATATTTAATAAAAACCAAATAAAAGTAATCGAGGTATTAATACTAATAAATTGTAATTATTATAAGTTGAAAGTTGGTTTGTTTAAGCGCGCTAATCTCGGGGACTACGGGTTTGAATTGATTGAAACTATTTTTTTTCTTGGATAGCCTATTTACCGTGGAAACATGTAGATTATTTTTCCTAAAATCAACGCATCTGAAACCGAGGAGCATAACTATTCATTTAATAAAACATACGGTTCATACTTCCTCATGTGTATTTATAAACATACATATATAATATCGAATTCTATTTGTATTCCAGTATATATTTCGCTCGTGATTGTTAAGATCAAACAAACAGCAAATTCCTTATGATATTAGATAAATATGGTACCCGTAAATCATGTTATGATAAATACGCTCCTACACGTTCAATACATTGTTGCAGTGATACTTTTAGTATATTGAACAAGAAATCTTGTTCGATTCCGATTTGTAAAAGTTTTTTGAGAACTAAGCTTGCTTTTCAAATTCTGCTCATCCAAAGTATAAACAGCGTCACGATTTAAGCGCACATTATAGGATTTTTCTATTAGTAACTAAATATAACGAGAATTTTCAGTTGATCAATTATTTATAACTCTATTTCTTGAAAAAATAAATGTGAAATGTGAAAATTTCTTCAAATGTTTTGATAGAAAGCAATTGTCTGTGTCAGCCCAGATACGTGAAAATAGTTCACTCCTTACAAAATATTACTTTGATATTTTATATTTGTCTCTTTTTTGTAAGACTTAGAAAGAGCGAGCGAGAGAGTTTCACACGATTTCACTTTCTATAATTTTTTTCCATACTACAGCTCTTACACCTACAGTGTTACTCAAGAAATAAACTTCAATTCACGTTATTTTTGGCGTAAACTTTTGGAGGCCTATGTCCAGCAGTGGACTGTATAGGCTGTAATGAGTAATGAGAGTCTCATTATGCAGGTCCAACTTGCGACTATAGTAGTACCTCAAGAAATATTACCGTGATATTTTAAAGTATATTTATCGCTTTCTCGCAAGAAAACGTTTCGCGATAAAACGCTAGCGTTAGTTTTCCATAATATTTCACTCCCCATATTTGTTTCGTAGCCTTATATCGTTTTTTAAGGAGTTAACTCCTAAAAGAAACTTACAATGTGCGCTCAGACTCACGCTGCAACAGATCTCAGCTCAGCAACATTTATTACGTGTTGCTCGCTCTGTTTACGATTGTATGCGCCGTGAATCCGAGGTGCATTATCTTGAAACATAAAACGGATCAGTTTGGCACAGATCTTAAGAACATTTAACGATGCGATGAAATATCGTTTTAATGGGTTTATATTTTGTCTCGGGCTCATAATGGATTTGCATTCCGATCATATTAATATTAAATTATATTTGGAATTATATTTTTGAATTTTATGTAGGTATTTTTTTATATATTATTATAAAATATATAATGAAGTAAAATAACCGCTCTGGTGTAGTTGTTGTTGATTCTCGCTCGGGATGGATTTTTACAAAATCAAAATCAAAAATAGCTTTATTCAAGTAGGCTCCAAGAGCACGTTCGAATGGTCATTTTACAAATTAAAACTTTAAAAACAAATTATTATTTTTGTAAAAGTGAAGCAACCACCGATTCGGAAATTTTTACAAATATTATTATCATTTGTACAAATATTTAATTTCGGTTTGGGTGTCTGTCCTTACTGGTCTTCCTACCATGCCTCGGAGAGCATGTAAGCCGTCGGTGCCGGCTGTTGTCATATACACCCGATAGCGATCGTTACTCATAGTAGGAAATGTATTCGCCAGTGGAGCAGCGAGGTTATTAAGCTCTGAACTTTCTCCAATATGGAGAAAGAGGCCTATGCCCAACTGTGAGATGTTACAGATTGAATTGTGATGGAAGGAAGTAGGTATGGTCACATTTAAACCTTTCATACCATTCTATACCTACGAGTATGTATCGTAGGAATGGAATTGTTCTGAGGGTATGAAAAAAACTTAACATATACAATGTTAAGACTATTTTTAAGTTACTAATTATCTCGGAAATTACTTGTTGACTTCCTGACAGGGCTTTGCATTTATATGTATTTTATTAAAAAATTGACAGAATTTATTTTAGAAAAGTCTCTTTTGTGTTTTCTGCTGGATTCTCATTAGAAAATTCGTAATTAAAATTAATGCCTAAGTGACGATACCAAAAGTGCTCAAAGAAGCCCACTTAAAGTAACTTATACATAATTTATATAAAATATACTATGATCGGTATAAAAAGACTTGACCATCACCACAAATGTATGCCAACTCACGATGCTTGTGGCGCCAAGGCGTGTAGAAGGCCAAACAAATAAACGCACTAACATTTACATAACAGTAGAGATTTTCTGCTGAATTACTGTGAATGGGAGGAATTTTAGTGATTGTCATTTTTATTTTCATCCTAATAAAGATTTAATGTTTTTGTTCGTGTCATTTATGATTAGGAGTTAAAATACCTCATTCTATCTTTATTAATTAGTACTATTGATTTTAAAGATACTATAGAGGTGCCTAGACCACGCGATTGAAGTAAAACTTCTGCACAATATTTCTGCATTGTATTTTAGATATACGAAACGTAACTGGCTAGGAGAGAAAGAGAGAAAGAAAATGTGTGCTCCCACCTGTCTCTCTTGTTCCGTTCACCTCACCCGATCACACTTTACGTAATGACCTTGACACGCATTCTGTTAACGCCTTGCAAGTGTGTGTCACACACACATTTGCATACGTCGACTGGTTCATCGGACGCGTCCGCTGCGGCGACCCGCTCACTTCATTCTCGTTGACGATTGATTGACACACGTTTATGTATCTTATTTATACTTGCTCATTTAATTGTATTACTGTTGATATCGAGTTTAAATACTACAACAAACGAGCACCCACCAACGCAGACGACCAATTCCATACACATTCACCAGCTTGCTACCCAAGTCAAGCGTTCGTAAAAAAGTTTTACTTCAAAAATACAATCAAATTGAAAACTTTCTCCTTTTTTGGAAGTCGTTTAAAAATGGGATCTAATGGAAGTTGAAATGTTCAGTAATTAACTTAAACTTAACCGGACTAGGCGCAGTTAGTAGTTGCCTTGCTTTTTGCTCCAGGGGTTGTGGTTGACTCTGTCTAATATTTATATTTATATATACTTACATTTATAGATATTTATACTGTATGGCTACGGTACTAAAGAATATAGCCACACCCTCTCTTCCCGTGGGTGTCGTAAGAGGCGACTAAGGGATAACATAGTTCCGCTACCACCTTGGAATTTGAAAAGCCGACCGATGGCGGGATAACCATCCAACTGCTGACTTTGAAATATACAGGCCGAAGACGGGCAGCAGCGTCTTCGGTGCGACAAAGCCAGCCCTGCGGTCACCAACCCGCCTGCCCAGCGTGGTGACTATGGGCAAAATACATGAGTTCACGCTATTTTTGGCGTAAACTTGTGGAGGCCTATGTCCAGTAGTGGACTGTACAGGCTGTAATGATGACATTTATAGAAAAAAATATTAGCTACAACATCAGCCAGTCTACAAAGTCAGCTGATAACTGTAACACAAGCTAATATTAAGTTACTTAGCTTTGGAACACACGACGATGTGTTTACGTTCAAAATATTTATTAATAAAATTTATTTAAAATGCCCATTATATAAATTCGTATTTTAATTAATATAATTTGTATATTGTTCCAGGCTGTGGATTACCTCAAGAAGAGAACGCCAGCGCGCGCGGCACTTATGATAGCCGCGGTCTGGCTCATGAGCGCGCTGGTCTGCATTCCACCCTTACTGGGCTGGAGGGTCACGAGACCGCCCGAGCAGTTCCCACAATGCAAGGTAAGACCTTTCAAATATAATTTAGGTATGCAATATCATTTTTTCTAACTCTGAATATAATTAGTTCAACAGTATCAATATTGATGTAGGTTTTATAAATTTTGGCAAACGTTTAAGGCAATTTTTCGACATGTCATCATATACATTTTACTTAATTAGGGATAAAATTCAGAATCAAATTCATTCTCATATTCATACTAAAACGATATAAAAACTTTTTTCCTCTATCCAAGGAATCAAATTTAAAAAAAAATTATCATATTTTTTATATTAAGGCTTAATGCCTACGTCGTATTTCGTTTGCAAAAATTAAAACACAAAATCATAGTATTTAACTGCGCACTAATTTAACACATAGAAACAACAAATTACTAATGCCATGGTCAAAGTTATTGTACAGTTATTACGATAAGTTTTGATCGTAATTACACAACCTCTCAATTAATAGGTACCTAACCGTATTGAATAACAAGCCTTAGTATATAAAAATATTAGTAAACCACTCCATTGTTAGTAGGTACAAGTAAAAACAGTCATTCGAATCCACATTAAGGATTACACAAAACCAATTACCGTACACGGATTAATGTTAAAATAAATTAATAAATCTGATTTATTTTGGTTTATATTAAAATTTATACATAATTTAAAATATTCGTTTGCACCGAAAAATTTAATAAATTCAAAAACCTTTGTGGGTTCTCATCGAATTTCGACAAACTAGAATATGTTTTGTTTGTATTTCTGTATTTAATATAACTGTGCTTGATATTATTTATTTAAGCAACGGCTACTTATGCAGCTAGTCTAGCTAGTTGATAGAAGGAAGTTATAGGCTATCGCCATCAGCTATATATATCTAGATATGCGCGTGTTTGTTTAACTTTGATTTGGTGGTCGTAATTGATCATCATTTCGATAAATTTATTTTATCAATATATAAATAAAATAAATAAGTTTAGAGTCAGTCAGTCAGTCAGTCAGTTAAGTCTATTGCAGTCCACTGCTGGATATAGGCCTACTCAGGTTCGTGCCAGACATCCCGGTTTTCCGCGATCCTCATCCAGCCTACACCGGCAATCTTATAAGCTTAGAGATTAGATTTAAAATATTTCAAATAAGATTCTTAAATGTCTATATATAACGAGCTGATTCATTACCGCACTTAAGTGTAAGCACGTACGTTTGAAATGAAATCGTAAATTTTGCGAAAATGAGAAATTGCGTTCTCCAACTTCTCACTTAGTTTAGAGAAAATATTTAAAAAAAAATACATTTTATTTCAAATGGCGTGTAAGGGGCAACGATTTTGACGTAATTTATTTTCGGGAACAAAATTGCCCTAATGCGTATATACGTCTAAGTCAGTTACAAAGTAAATTGGATTACGCGAACGATTTGTGGTGCAAAAGCGAGGGATTTATTAAAAATTATAATTCGAATTTCTATTAATAATAAATGGATGAAATGTGTATCAAGATCAAGATCATCTAGAATATGCTTCTGTTACATGGAATCCGCAATATGACAAATATAAGCATATGCTTCAAAGTATTCAAGATAAATTCTGTAAGCTACTCAAATATAAGCTTAAGACATCTCCGCCTAGAACATTAATAGCCCTTGAAGCTCGGCGTGAACACCGTGATATCATTTTTCTGTATAAGATTTTAAATAACCAAATCGATTCACCATATTTATTAAATGAAATATCCTTCAATTGTCCTAAATATAATCCGCGATCAAACCGAACTTACACATTTGCTATTCCATTCTGCAGAACCAATTATGCTTTGAATCGATTTGTCGTTAGGGCCTGCAGACTGTATAATAATAATTATAATATGCTAGACATTTTTCACTTAAAACCTAATATATTTAAAACTGTCATCAATCAATTAAATTAATTAAATGAACTGTGATTGTCACAAAATACTGTTACTGTAATTCTTGCATCGTATATAATGTTGTGTTAAAAAAAAAACTAAGTTTGTATTGTTTGTATAATTTTAAAGTTTGACCAATTAATATTTGTCAGAAGTAATAAGTGAAAACTTAATTGGCTTATGAATTTTCTAGTTTGTAAGAATCATATGTGTAATTATAAGCTGTATGTTTTCTTCATAAATAAAATAAAAAATAAAATCAAAATTGCACAAGCACACCCATTATACGTGAATCTCCATGATGAATATTTTATGTATATAATTTTGTAAGTATAAAAAAATTGTTAAATAACATAAATAAATAAAATTGAACGGATTTGGAAGAAATGGTACTATTTATCCTCGAAGTGTTAATAATTAAATTACTATGATGTATTAAATTTGAGAAAATTGTTTTTATATCATATCGTTTTGTTAATGAAACAACGCTTTTGGTCAGAAATGTGCGAATGAATTACATACTTTATTAGATGTATTCTTACATAAATATAATAGTTTGACAACACAATACTGATGGTGTTACTGTCTATATTTTGATATACAATAACACCCCCACTTACCCAAACGTTATTAACCGAATTCAAAAAAAGGAGTTACTCAATTCGACTGTATATATTATGTATGTATTAGGTATGTTCGGGGATAACTTGGTCGTTTATGAATCGGTTTTGATAATTCTTTCTTGTTGGAAAGGAAATAGCCCTGGTGTGGTACCATGATAACGAAACCAGGATCTAATGATGGGATCCCAGATATATCGAGGGAAACTCTCGAAAATCCGCATAACTTTTTACTGGGTGTACCGATTATGATGATGTCGATGTTTATCATCAACTTTTGGAGTAATCTTTCATAATGCGTATTTACTTGACCATTTTTTCGTCTACCTACGTTGTATTACTTGTCGATACAATTGAAGTCGGTGTTTTTTACACAATTATTTTATGTAACTAGGTCGGCAAACAAGCGTATGGCTCACCCGATAGTAAGTGATTGCTATAGTTTATAAACGCTTGCGTCTCTACAAGCATCGCAAGCTCATCGCCGACCCTATCCCCAATTCCCCCCAGGAGCTCAGATCACCTTACTCACCAACAGGAACACAACACTGTTTGAAAACAGTATTATGTATCCCAGTGGAGCTGCTCCATATTTTGAGCAGGAAATTTGCTGCTGTCCACTACCTCAGTTATAATAATGCAGGTACACAAAACTTATCTATCTATATCAAGGAAAGAAAAAAAAAATATTACACGACTCTTAGCCTAAGCGCGCACTGGCGGCCTGCAGCGAAATGTATGTACATCGTATCATAGAGCGCCATCGAGATTCGAAGAATTGTACGATCGTGCGCTAGTGTGCGCGCACTGGTCGCCGCGGATAAATGTTTTACTGTTTACAGAGTGTTCAAATTATATCGTTATGGGCTATGGCTTGGGAGCGACGCTTGCGGCTGGTCGCGACACTTGCGGCCTGGTCGCAATACTGGCCGCTGTGGCCTGGCCGCCAGTGCGCGCTTAGCCTTATATGTAGTCACTTCCCGCCGTTTGTATGCTTATATCTTTAAAACTACGCAACGGATTTTGATACGGTTTAATAAATAGTCATTTCAGGGGAAGGGTTATATGTATAATACATGCATAATATAGTAGATAAAACTGATATTTTTAAAAATTTCTAATGTGATTTCGTAAATAAACACATTTTTTTTTGCACTTACATCGCAAATATTTATTTTATATTATATTTAGTACCATCATTGTACCCGTACGAAACCGGGGCGGGTCACTAATAAATAAATAATTATAAGTCGGACAGATGCGTTAAGATGATATAAATATTGCCATATTTATTTATTAATTTATCTAAGCATACTTACAATATACGTATTTTCACATGGATATAAACACATCATACAGTAAGGTCTTTAATATATCAATAACTAGCATGCATAACATTCAATTTTTTTGTTCAGCTTACAAAACAAAACCATTAATTATGAACCATTTTAGAAATCATTAAAGAAAAATAAATTATTACTAAAGAAAATATTAATAACATTAACAAAAAAAAATGTGAAAATGACATATAGCATGATTTTACTAAACTAATGTCAAGTTTTTAATCATGAACGTGGAAATAGTAAAAAAAATTACTTCAGGGATTTGCTAAATAAACTTTGGTTTAAACTTAAAGATTGATATATATATATATATAAATCACCGATGGCGGGATGACCATCCAACTGCTGGCTTTGAAATACATAGGCCGAGGACGGGTAGCAGCGTCTTCGGTGCGACAAAGCCAGCTCTGCGGTCACCAACCTGCCTGCGCAGCGTGGTGACTATGGGCAAAACACATGAGTTCACGCCTTTTTTGGCTCGTGTTTGTGGAGGCCTATGTCCAGTAGTGGACTGTGATAGGCTGAAATGATGATACAATCGTGTTTCCGCAAAAAGCAATTGAAAAAAAGCTTTATTACTATAATAATAAACAGGAATAACTCATAAGAGAATTAAATAAATTGGTACATAATGACTAAACGTAGACAGTCCATGAGTGTAAAGCATTTGTGATGAACTGCCACCGATTGTCTTAGTAATTTATCTTTGGGCTCACTTTTATAAATAAGTCAAACACCCAAAGAATCGCAACTGATGTCAATCAGTGGTTATTTCTATGGAGTAATTTTTTGGATTTTGGAAGTGAAAGTTTCTTTAGCTGCGTCGGGCACTTTTTGGTAGGCGAAAATCTTATGGATTCACGTCACCGACATGCTCATGTCTTACGCGCAGCGGCCGTGTGCTGTGCGCGTAGGGTTTTTTGGATTGGCGAAGAAATCTCGTGTCTTCGCGTCACCGACATGCTTATAGCAGTATATCGGTAGCTATACAGCTGACGTATTGTGTGTAGTGCTGTGTATATCTTATAAGTGAATTGAATGGATTTAGTGAAAAGTTCAATGTGTATATAATGTGCATTGTTGAAACAGTGTTTTTGTTTGGTTATTATTTAAATTGTTTAATTGTAAATCATTATGAAATTTCAAATTTTCAGACTAAATGTTCTAAGTTTTCACTTTTCTCGACAGTCTCTATAACCGCCAATTTTCCTTTCAAGTTTTCCTTCATATTCGACTTATAGTTTAACTTTTTTATTCATCAAATTCTTTTTGATGTTGATTATTATAGATAATTAACGTTTCTTACTATTTACTGTTGACAAACTGTCATTAAAAACAAAACAAAATTAACGATTTAATTAAACTAAATTAATGAGCAAAAGTCAATTCGAACTTCAGAAATATTTTATAGCAAATGTTATTATTTGCTTAAGAACTGAAATTCCGAAATACGGATAATTAATTTACTAATTGGTTACCTTTTAAAAGACGGACTAAAGTATTTCAAGGATAAGCATTTCATGCATTTAAATTAACTAACTAATATATATTTTCCAAAACGGCTGGACCGATTATGACGGGACTTTCACTAGCAGATAGCTGATGTAATAAGAAGTTACATTGGCTGCTATTATTTAAGTTTTTTTTTTTAAATTTTATATCTCTGCGAACTGAATAATAATTATTTTGTTGAATTCATCGCGGACAAAGTCGCGGACACACCTAGTTATAAAATAAAGCTCTATTTTTAAATAGTAACTGCGGGGTTTCTTTCCGAATCTTCTCTGTAGAATATGTATTCCGAATCGGGGATAGCTTAACATTTAAAGATTTTTTTAAATAATATTTAATATTTTATAACATACACACACGGTCATCTATGATAAGCAACTTAATGCTTGTGTTAAAGGTTATATCCGACTATTATAACTATTTTTTTTGATAAATATACATACAAATAATACATATATAAATATATAAACACAAATATTACACCCAGATTTAGGCGGGAATCGAACCCGCAACCCTCGGCACAGAAAGCAGGGCAAACTGCACTACAAACTGCGCCAAGGGGCTAGTTATAATTAATTAATTAAAACGTATGTAATTTTAATTTGTTAAATTAAGTTTTTATTTATGACTGATTATTGATTCATGAGCCGAGTAATTAATTCTACAAATTTTTTGGTGTAATCCTTACTAATACTATAGAACAGAAAGTTTGTTTGTTCGTTATCTGGAACTAATCACTGGTTCTAAATACCAAGGAATGCTATAGGGGCACAGCTAGTGGTATAATAAATATTTCCTAGACCAGTGGTCAGGAATTTAATTTCTGCTTAGGACAGATATTTGTATATATTCAAATCTAATCTAGATGAATGTTTATAGTCTAGTTGAATCATAGATCTTTCCACCCGGTTGTAATCATAGACACTTTGATTATGATCCTTACTATATGGTAAGAAAACACCTGTCGACCTGCAGTCAAGTACCGTAGTGGATTAAGTTCTAATCCTCTGCTGTGTCACTATGGATTACTTTATGGAGAAAAAGTGTTTGCTCACTATTGACATAGATGCATGCATTGCATACATACTTATTAAAAAAATACTTAAAAGTATCGGAAATGCATTTTATAGTATCACGGTTGTATGAATTTACTCACTACTGTTTTCTAAAGTTAATCTCTCTAGCAAATAGATGAAAACGGGAACCTCGGTAATAAGTTTTGGAATCCCAAGGGTACGGGACCCTAAAAAGAGTTTGCGCCGCAGAATCTTTAAAAGTTTAAAAGTCTAAAGGCAATAAAATTCCAGTTAGTCGATTACTTTAGCCAATCTGTCTGGTTAATAACGCCGCGGGGTCAAATTAAAATTCCTTTGATAGAAGAAACGCCAGGAAATCAATAGTCGTTAATAATGAAACGGAAATCAAATGACAGCTGTTATATAATGGTATTGCGTGACGATTCTGTACTAGTATTATAAAGCTGGTTTGTTTGTTTGTTCGCTAATCTCAAGAGTTAAGGATTCGAATTGAAAAAATTCTTGTTATGTTGGATAACCTATTATATACTTTATTGCACTCAAAAAATACATGTAAAAACAACATAATATTAATGTTTTAAAATTAAATGTTTATGGCAAAGGTGGACTTATCTCTGAAAGAGATTTCTTCCAGTCAACCCATGGTCATGAGTAAGCGTTTTATATAGCGAGGCAAACAGTGCAAGAAGATTTACTAAGAACAAGACCTATAACCCTATTACCTATTTACCGATGAAGGCTATAGACTACATAAAATCACGTTACGACCAATAGGAACTGAATTTTCATAAGATATATTACGAAAACGGGATAAAATCTGGTTTGAGAGCTTCCGTTGCGTGCGCTGCATAAACGGTTAAAGTGGTAAAAAATGTCCGCGATAGCATATGTCTATCTTTAAGGTTAACTAGTCACAACCTTATGTAAGGTAACTTTGTTCTAAAATAATGCATTCCTCAAATTAACGCGTGTAAAACCGCAGGAGACAGCTAGTCTTTCAATAATGAGAAAATAAAATTCCTTTTACTCCAGTAAAACCTTCGCTAGTTTTGCTTTTCCCTACTTTTATTTGTCAAGATATCCTACTGGATTTTTTTTATCATTCACCTAGTAGGCTATTTCTAAGGTAGGTAAATTAATGTCTTATGTATTATGTCAGTCATTGCGCTGTATCAACAGACGGATTGGGGTCTTAAACATGCTAGCAATGTATGTATCTCAGGCTTTCGGGATTACCGTAATTGCTTAGACCTTTGTCACAGTTTGTACTGGGCCTGCTTTTTGCTCCGGGGGTTTTGTGTTCGTTTCCCGTCTCAGTCTAGGTGTAATATTTGTATTTATTTATACGTGTATTATTTCTATGTATATTTATTAAACATGTGTACATTCCGGAGCCTCTAATAGCCTCATATTTATTCAATATTTCTTTTATAGGACGATTCCAAAGTGCTTTTTAAACTTAATAATTACGTCAACTAAAACCTAATTCTTTTAAACAAATGTGTCTATATTTTTGTACATAATATTGTTTATTTTTTCAATATTTTCTCTATTTTTGTATGTTGTTTGTAAGACACCAACCACTATTAGTAGTGTTGAACATAATGTTCTTTATTTGAATTTCACGCCTATTTGTGCAATCTGTGCGCTTTAATAAATACTCGTCTCTCTCTATAATCTGTTACATCTAGCGGCCGGCGTATTACTGTTAATTTTTCTATTATTTAAATATATAGTGATTAAAACCTGAGCTACGTCTTTTAATCCAACAAGTAGCACGGCTGGCTTTGCACTTTTTTAAAGTTATAAAGTTGGTATTTTTCTTATGTAATTTCAAACGTGCAATAAAATAGCTCGAAGTTTTTTTTGTAATATTTTTTTACACGTTACATACCGATAAAAAGTTCGATGGGATCAATAAAAACGTCTATAAAAGGTCTAAGTGCCAAGACTGCCTAGATTTATATGTAAAGTTACGAAAAAGTTAGAAGTTAATGATGGACAAAGGAAAAGTTCCAAGAGGTTAAGAATGTCATCAAATTAACTTCTGACCTGACCTATATTTAAAAGAACAAATAGTGACGTATGAGGGAGTTTTTGCAGAGGTTTTGGATGAAAAAGAAAAAAAAACTTAGCACGTTGAATAGTATAAATCATACGCTTTAGCCTGTAATATCCCACTACTGGGCAAAGGCCTCTTTTCCCATGTAGGAGAAGGATAAGAGTTTAATCCACCACGCTGCTCCAATGCGCGTACATGATAAAACTGGGACCGACAGCTTAAAGTGCTCTCCGAGGCACGGTGGGGGAACCCACAAATATTAATAATCAGACCGGAAATGAATATTTGTGTAACCACAAATATCCACTCCAAGCGGGAATCAAACCCGCGACTGTCGGTGTTTAGGCACTGACGACACGGCACACGCACAATTACACAAGATCGTTACTGTAAGTTTTCAGTTTAATAATATTAACATAGTTAAAGATAGACCTTAAAACATCATACATAACATACACAAACAGAACATATCAAACAATCTTACACGATCTAATTGAAATTCAAAACAGCTCATTAATCGAACAACACTAAAGGCAATCATGCGTAAATAAAGTACAATACAATCGTTGTAAATTCATCCCAATTGGTCAATAAATAAGAGAGTGAAACCGCAGTACTGGTTTCGGAACCGGAATTGATGTTAGATATAATTCACCCACTAATATTACTTACAAACGATAATAAACATGAGTTTATTATTGAGGGCACAGCAGGACATATCGTTCTCAAAATCTCCAGATCGCAGCTAAATATTACTGCTTTCAACCTGTGTTGTGTTCCTGTGGCAAATAAGGTGGCCAGAGCTCGTGGAGAGGGTCAGGGATAGGGTCGAAAACACGCTTGCGATGCTCTAGTGTTGCAGGCGTCTATAAGCTACAATAATTGCTTACCATCAGGTGAGCCGTACGCTTGTTTGTCGACCTAGTTGTATAAAAAAAGTTACCAACGACTAATAATTAATTTTATTAATCTATAGCTTCCCGTCCGTACTACTTATTACATCACCTGCGTGGGTTACAAGGGCTCGATTGTTTGCTCAGTGGTAATATAGCATTATTTTAGTAAAATAATTTTTATAATCAGCCATTAAGCTTTTGAGTTTATCATTTACAAATATTCGAAAACACAAAAATACAACAATTTCTGTTCTCTCCACAAGTTTGCGCCAAATATGGCGTGAACTTATGTGTGTTGCCCATAGTCACCACGCTGGGCAGGCGGGTTGATGACCGCAGAGCTGGCTTTGTCGTGCCAAAGACGCTGCTGCCCGTCTTCGACCTGTGTATTTCAAAGCCAGCAGTTTGATGGTTATCTCGCCATCGGTCGGCTTTTTAAGTTCCAAGGTGGTAGCAGAACTGTGTTATCCCTTAGTCGCCTCTTACGACACCCACGGGAAGAGAGGGGGTAGTACATATCAAGATAATTCCAACTAACCGTGTTATTTGATCGTTTGATTCATATTAAATGCGTTTTATAATATTGATAGTAATATAGACACATTTTTCTTTTTTGTTATATTTAAATATTTGTGATGTTGATATAATTCGTAAATGAAATATTTGTTTAACGACTGTGTCAAAAAGTAAAGTAGTTTAAAAAATACGCCTTGTCAGACAAATGTAACGTGGATCTCAGAGGCGGAGATTGCCGTTGCCGGAGGGTACAATAATTTTACGTTTACCCTCAAAAATGTTTTATTAGTATAGCGTTCTTAACAGATATTGTTCAATGTCTGCTCATAGTGCTAAGCGTATTTTTAACAAAACCCAAAGTAAAATTTTAGTATTTACAACATTTAAAATATTTTGTAATTTTGTAAACAATATATCGTTTAATATCTAAGATTTTATTTTTGTGTTACCCACATTAGGAATTCTAAAAATTTTTTTTTTTTTTTGAATATCATATCCAAAATTGACCGCTCCAGCGGGGTTCGAACCCGCGTCTCCGACTGACCGTGTCGGCGCTCTAGCCAATTAAGCTATGGAACGATGCACCCGCTCGAGCGAAATTTTCGATATGATGATTTTTATATTCGGTTTAAGCGAACCGTGGCGCCGTCTATAGTGAGCTCTTTACAGAAACCCGTAACTATTCAAAGTTTCATATTACAATGAAAATCTTTGACAGGAGACGACACCGTGCTATTTTTAATATCTAAGATTTTATTTTTGTGTTACCCACATTAGGAATTCTAAATATTTTTTTTTTTTTTTTGAATATCATATCAAAAATTGACCGCTCCAGTGGGGTTCGAACCCGCGTCTCCGACTGACCGTGTCGGCGCTCTAGCCAATTAAGCTATGGAACGATGCACCCGCTCGAGCGAAATTTTCGATATGATGATTTTTATATTCGGTTTAAGCGAATCATAAGCGTTCCATAGCTTAATTGGCTAGAGCGCCGACACGGTCAGTCGGAGACGCGGGTTCGAACCCCGCTGGAGCGGTCAATTTTTGATATGATATTCAAAAAAAAAAAAAAAAAAATGTTTAATATATCGTTTGTGTGGTTCGTTATTATGACTAAATACCTACTACCTTACGTACGGTGATCAGGATTACGGTTCAGAATGTAACATCCCACTGCTGAACAAAGACCTCTTTCTCAATGTAGGAGAAGGATGGGAGCATAATCCACCACGCTGCCCCACTGCGGGTTAGCGGGTATGTTTCCTACTATGAGTGACGATCGCTATCAGGTATTAATGATAACAACCGCACCGATGGCTTAATGGCATCCAAACCAGAAATATTTGTAATTTAAATTTTGTGAGCGGCAATTGAACCCGCAAAGCGTCGATGTTTTATTAGGTTCCTATACGACTACACCAGAGCGGTTGTTATAGTATCTACCTACTAATTAATATATATCTATAAACATACATTGAAACTAAAAAAGCCAAATAAATCTCTGGCTTATAAAAAGCGATAGTAATAATAGCTCACGGCGACAACAAAAAAAAAATGCTGAGAGCGTAATAGAAGACTTATTTATTAGCTATGAGTGACAAAGTGGCTGGGTAAGAGGAAAAAACGTTTGTCATAGAAAATCAAATGTAATATAATTTATTATGTTCTTATGACTATTATTATAATACAAAATAGTAAGCGTATTATATGAGAATAATATGAAAAAGTACCTGATAACATTACCAAAGTTTTGATGGATAACTCTTACAATAAGCTATGGTATATGAAGTTATATCTAGAAATATTTATAACTATCTTTTACTCGCGAGTTCACTTGCATTGTTTTTTTTTTTAAATCTGTCCTATGCTATTTCTAATACCTCCAAGAATATATGTACAAAGTTTCATGATGATCGGTTAAGTATTTTTCGCATGATAGTGTAACAAACAAACCTAAATTCACATTAATTGGTACGCTTTTATTTTTGTGTTACCCATCATCATCTTCCTGCCCTTATCCCACTTATGTAGGGTCGGCACAACATGTTTTCCTCTTCCATTCCTCTCTATTATTCGTCACTTCAGTGCTTACTCCTTTCTTTCTCATATCCTCACTCACACAATCCATCCATCGCTTTTTCGGTCTGCCGATCGCTCTTCGTCCTTCGACATTCATTTCTAACATTCTTTTACCGACATAGCGGTCATCCCTCCTCATTACATGCCCATACCACGCTAACCTATTGCTCCTCATTTTCTCTGTCACGGGTGCTACTTTCAAACTTCCCCTTATATACTCATTTCTAATCCGATCTTTCCTCGTTACTCCACACATCCATCTTAGCATTCTCATCTCGGCTGCGTGCACTCTTCTTTCATCCGTCACTTTTGTTGCCCAACATTCCGATCCATACATTACGACAGGTCTTATGATCGTTTTATAGATTTTCCCCTTAAGTTTAAGGGGCATTCGTGGATCACAAGCTGTTCCAGAGACCTGTCGCCATTTCATCCATCCCGCATTTATTCTATTTTTCACGTCACGGTCTATGTTGCCGTCATTTTGTATTAATGACCCAAGGTAGCGGAAGTCGGAGCAGACTGGTAGGGATACACCATCCAAGACAATATGGGAAAAACCGGACGAACCGCTGAAATCGCAGAACAAGTGCTCGGTTTTAGACCTACTTATCCTCAATCCCGCGCCCTCCAGTCTTTCCTGCCATTTTCCCAGTCTGCTCTGTACCTCAAGGACATTATCTCCGACAAGAACAACGTCGTCAGTAAACAGCATACACCAGGGTGCTTCCTCCTGTATGTCTGATGTTAGAACATCCATTACCAGGAGGAATAGATACGGGCTTAAAGCCGACCCCTGGTGCAAACCTACAGCCACACTGAACTTGTCAGTTACCCCGGCTTCGGACCGGACGTGGGTGCTAGCTCTATCATACATCGCCTGAACAAGTCGTACATACTTCTCTGGCACTCCTTTCCCTTTCATAGCCCACCACAGAACCTTACGGGGGACTCTATCGTATCCCTTTTCCAGATCTACGAACACCATATGTAGGTCTTTTTGTGCGAGTCGATATTTTTCGCAGAGTTGGCGGAGTGCAAATATGGCGTCCGTAGTTCCCCGGCCCGGCATAAATCCAAATTGGTTCTGTGTGACCTCACATTCTTCTCTCATTCGTCGCGCTATCACTTTCTCCCATATCTTCATACTATGTGACATGAGCTTTATTCCCTGATAGCTGCTGCAGTCCTGTATGTCACCTTTATTTTTAAAAATGGGCACCAGTGAACTGTAGCACCATTCCTCGGGTATGACCTCTTCTTGCAGCAACTTATTGAAAAATAAAGTCAGCCACTTCCATCCATCCGCCTTCAAAAACTTCCATACTTCCGCTGGTATACCATCTGGCCCAACTACTTTTCCATTCTTCATACTCTGCACCTGCCATCTTCACTTCCTCTATACTTACCTCTTTCACCATTCCTTCATTACTTCGTACATTTTCTAACACTCCGCTCCATTCATTTTCTTCATTCATCAAGTTATTAAAGTATCTCTTCCAGCGTTCTTTTATTTCCTCATCGTCCGTCAAAATCTTCCCCGATTCGTCTTTTATACATTTCATATGGTTTACATCTCTTGCATTCATCTCTCTCTCTCTTGATATTCTAAAAAGATTTTTTTGTTCTTGTGGGCTCTCTAAAAAATGATACAACTTATCTTGAGCCTTGGCCCTTGCGATAGCGACTGCTTTCTTAGCCTTCTTTTTAATGTTTTGGTAATCTGATCTTTTTATTTTATTTTCTCTGTCATTTCCATCTTCCACTCTTTTCCATTCTTTGAAAGCATTCTTTTTTTCTTTCAAAATCGTCTGTACTTCCTCATTCCACCACCATGTATCCTTCTCTATCTTCCTTTTCCCTTTCGTTTCCCCTAAGACATCCCTTGCCACACTTCGCACCCACGTTGCCTCACTCCAGCACTCGTTTACTCCTATCCCCACCATATCTCCCATCTCTATCATTTTACCAACCACTCTTTCCCGGAATTCTGCAGCCACCTCCCTATCATCCAATCTGTACCATTTCGTTCTAACTGGGGGCTTCGGGCTCTTATTTAAACTCTGAACTTTCAGAGTTAAGTCCAGGAGCAGTAGCCTATGCTGGGAGACGAGACTCTCACTCGGTATTACCTTGCAGTCCTTGGCCGATTTTAGCCTGTTTCTTCTTAAAAGAATGTAGTCAATTTGGGTAGAGTGTAGACCACTACGGTATGTGATAAGGTGTTGTTCCCGTTTTTGATAAAATGTGTTGGCTATTGCTAAGTCAAAGGCCAAGGCTGCTTCAAGTAGAGCTTCACCGTCTCGGTTCCTAACTCCGTAACCTCTGCCCCCATGCACCCTCTCATACCCGTCATTCATCCTTCCCACATGTCCATTAAAATCCCCCCCAATGTATATTTCCTCACACTCTCGTACTTTCATTATTACCGCATCAAAATCCTCCCAAAATCTTTCTTTCATACTGTCATCGCATCCCGTTTGCGGCGCATACACACTAACGACATTTAAACCGAGTCTTCAATCAACAGTTTTACTGCAACCCACACATTAGGAAATTCTAAACATGTTCAATATCATATCAAAAATCGACCGTTCCAGCGGTTCGCTTAAACCAAATATAAAAAGTCATCATATCAAAAATTTCGATCTAACTGGTACATCGTTCCATAGCTTAATTGGCTAGAGCACCGACACGGTCAGTCGGAGATGCAGGTTCGATCCCCGCTGGAACGGTCGATTGTTGATATGATATTAAAAAATGTTTTAAATTCACATTTATAATATTAGTAGGGATTATATTAAGATTTTTCCTATACCACTGTAGGTGCAAACTAGCGTTCATTTTACCTGATGGTAAAGGATTACCGTACCGTCAGGCGAACTGTACTTGGAATCCATTGATTTACCGGACTATGGACATTCGGAATACCAGAAACATCACAACAGAAGGGACTTGTCACTGCCGAGCGTCACCACCGCGATGCGGCGATTACGAGTCCTGGAAGACGATGGTCTTCTTCTCCGAGACAGTAATGTCCCAGAAGAAGAATGACGAGCGGGTGAGAGAGGAGGCCGCCAACAAGCCCTCTCTCCGCAGGCGACGAACGGGGGTGCTTAGGAGGCGCAACTTAATGTATCTCCAGTAACGCCCCTGTGCCCGAGTCGAGCTGGGATAGGAACCCGGTCATGCTAGACACGGCCTCGTCGGGATTGTTCAGAGGTGAGCCGGATAGTCCCCATCGAGGAGAAGTCTGGCCTTTTCGCCGAGGCCAGCCTGTCGCTGGAGAGATCCTGTTGCCTGAAGATCCGGAACCCTCCAATTAAAGCGGCTGAAGGCTCTCGTAGGAGTTTGGTCGGTATTGCACCCCCAAGTGCTGAAGCCGACATACAGTCTAGGATTGCATACCCGGCGTCCTGGATATCACCCGTAAATGGGTTTCTCTACGATACCAAAAAAAACCAGGAACATCACAAGCGTCTTACCAACACATATACCATCCGGTAAATTGAGATACGTATTACTTTGCTGTAATCTTCTGTAAGGGTTGATGTACTTCCCCAGATGGTTTCTTCAGATCTGCAGTAAGATTTTTCCTTGTACTCTACAACAAAATAAAAATTAAGTTCGAAATAGTTTTACATTAAGTAAACAATACTCGTAAAAAAGTAGGTAGGTGATAAAAGAATCATGAAGCGATTGACATGTGCTTAGCGAAATTGTACGCGACAATTCGGCACGACGATTGATTCGTTAATTCGCTCACTCATCCGCTCATTGATTCGACGCGAGCGCCATCTCATGCCATGTTCGCGACAAGACGTTAACGCGTGAGTAGATTGTTCGTTGTGCGCACGCGACCTGCAGCTCGTTCTGCTCGTTATTCGTGAAAATATTACCGGGCGGTGCCTAATCAGATGATAAAACATATAAATATTGAACTGGAAGTGAAAACAGTGTGTAATCTCAAGCCTTTCGTTGCACGTGTATACGCGCGAAGGCATATCAGCCCGGGAGCTTGCCGTCCGCCAAGTGACATCGAGTGCAAGTAGCCGCTGCACGCCTATCATCCGCTCAACTGCATCCCAAGTAAGTCCAACGGTAAAGCTTTAGATTAGGTAAAACCGAATTTCGGGACCGTGGGGGGATGGGGGGGGAGAGGGTGGGGAACGCTTCCCCTGGTACCACTGTCACACCTCGGAACCCCATGGTTATGGAGATATTCATGGTTAAAGTTTTGAGGTTAGAAGAAGAATTTCGAAAGTTAGAGGAACGGCGGGCGAGGGCTGCCCTCCCTCCGCGCCTCCGCGGCACAAAAAAAACACTCTAGGGGTAGGACAGACTCAAAACTTTAACCATGGATATCTCCATAACCATGGGGTTTTGAGGTGTGACAGTGTTACCTTGTATAGATTCCCCTACACCCTCCACCCTCCACACCCAAAAACCCCATAATTCGGTTTTTCTAATTCGGTTTTACCTAATCTAAATCTTAGCCCAGATATATCTCCGCGGGTAAGCGCCTCCGCTCAACATACCCCTTGTCACGTGTGACCGCCCCCAGCGATTACAGAAATATAATTATATTTATTGTGTTTCGTGTACAAAAACTGCTCTGGTGTACTCCCAGCGGTTCGAGTAGTCGCCTAAAACACCGACTGTTTGCGGGTTTGATTCTCGCTCAGGATGGATATTTTTTATATTTTTGGATTTATTTCCGGTTTGGATGTCTATCCTTGTGGGTCTTTCCACCGTGCCTCGGAGAGCACGTAAAGCCGTCGTTCCCGGTTGTTATCATATACACCTGATAGCGAACGTTACTAACATTATGGAATATAATCGCCAACCAACACTAAAGCGGCGTGGTGGATAAAGTTCCAATCCTTCTCCTACATGGAGAAATAATCCCAGTAGTGGTATGTTACAGGTCGAATGCATGTTTTGTGGGTACTAAACAATAATTATTAGAGTTAATTTTCTAACTGCAGGTAATTGTTATCAGATCAACCGTAACTTCATGTAGGAGCACACACATATAACGTTGAGTGAATCGGTCACAATGACAAACCTGAACCATAAA
Organism: Melitaea cinxia; assembly: GCF_905220565.1. Classification (NCBI taxonomy): domain Eukaryota; kingdom Metazoa; phylum Arthropoda; class Insecta; order Lepidoptera; family Nymphalidae; genus Melitaea; species Melitaea cinxia. Next base: position 1,506,877 of record NC_059416.1, read on the forward strand.
CAATTTTTGTACAAAACTTCCGCTTCCGGAATCTAACCCGCAACCGCCGGCGCTAATGGAACTTTCGTCAACACAAGAACGGTCCATTCGACACGACACAAATGCTTAATTTCCGAAAACTCGAACACACATTCAGACATTTTCGCGTCAAATATCACGTAAATGTGTACAAAAGGGAGCCGGTAAGAGCCGAGAATCCGTTTTAAAACCGCCCCAGTTTTATGAATAATTCGTTGAATTCGCGACGGAACGTACTTAGCGAGTACGTGACGAATATTTTAATCTAAGGATTTTATATCTGAATTTAAGGTTCGTTATCGGTGTAATGAAACGGAAATGTCTGGTTTCAAGTTCTTTATTCAATTTAAAATTTATTTTCCAGAACTGTAAAATTTTATTTCACATATACGAATGATATGAACACTGAACTTTGTTTGGATGTACATACAATAACGACTAGTCCGCTGGCGTAGTTTGTAGTGGCCCTGCTTTCTGCTCTGCAGGTTATGGGTTCGATTCCCACCTGAGTCTGTGGGTAATATTTGTATTTATTTATTTATATATTATGTATTACTAGGTGACCCAGCAAACGTTGCTTTGTCATATATATTATTAATCCCCTTGATCCCCCCTCCCTTACCTTGTAACTGAGGGATATGAAAAAAATAGGAGTTGGTTGATTTTCAGACCTACCCGATATGCACACAAAATTTCAAAAACAGTTTATGTATTAGATTTCGAAGTTTATTTAACAAAAAATAAAAAAAAAATCAATAAAAAAAATCACAACATCAAACACAAGCATTAAGTTGCTTACCGTAGCTACAGACGACCGTGTGTGCGTGTAATAAGATATTTATTATTATTATATATTATATACGTATATAAACACAATACGCAAAAACGCTTTTTCAGCGTTTGATGTTTCGTCAGTTATGCTTCGGCGGTTGAAGAGATTCATTGACAAACCACTTCTCATTAGCTACCTTTAAGATGGCATATCGTATACTGTATGGTCGATGGTCATATATTTATCTATGGTTTATAATCAGCCTTTCCCAAAGTGGGCGATAACGCACCCTTGTGGGCGCCGCAGTGCTAAAGGGCGGTGGGAGACCCAGAAAAACAATGGTGGCGTTGTGTAGAGGCTTGGATTTGTCATTTAGTCTATAACCTCCTGCGGCCCAGTTTAAAAGAGGGGACTTCCGAGGATGACCCAATGTCCTTATATTAGAACTAATTAATGAAGTACTGAACGCCCAGACCAAAAATTGTTTGTATCTGGTTAATCCCAATATTTACAGGCGTCATATTTTAGGGCTATTATAGTATTGATTTAAGCTTGTCAGACAAAAAGAAAAAATGCCAAAATCTTTTGTTCTTTATTCATCACATTGGGTTGTTACATTAACTTTAAAGCCAACTGAACAGTCCTAGAAATCTTATGAAAACTTAGTATTTAAACACTTAAAACTAGTATAGATCAACAAAATAAACCTTTAGCTGCATAGAAGTTGCAATAATTAGTTATCTTTCACAAAAATAACTCAATAATCACATTCAAAAAAGAAAAAAATGAAATTTAAATTAACTTAAGGATGTTATTTAGACCATTTATATTTCATTATTAGTCTTCTTTTGCAAAAAAATATCAAAAACCCCACAGCGAATAGGAATCTAAACAAAAAGTAAAAAAGTTGCAAAATAACAATACTGCTATTTAACATAATTAGTCTATTTTTATAATAGGAACTCAAAAATCACATAAAAAACGTTCAATTTTACTAACAATATTTGTAACTATAATACTTGACAATCTTTTAGCGCTGTAAAAAAGCGAAAATGTATGTGCCTGATGACCTAATACTATGACAAATTAAAGTATTAGGTACAAAAATAATTATCCCGTTCTTTTTTTCTATATCACACGAATGCCAAACCTTATTAGTATGAACGAGGTGCAACACCATTAAAAAAAAGCAATTATACCCGCCCGGCGTACTAGTACTAGTACAAAAAAATTATCATCAAAAACACATGTCGAAAATGTCGTCATTATGGTAAACTAACAATTGTCACGCATAATTTAATTCTTTATCTTTAAAATAATAAAAAATACAGTAAGTATTAGATAAAGATTGTAAAGATATTTACAAGTTAAAGTAACCTCTTCTCGTTACACGCGTCATTGCCACGACGTTTGGTGACAGAAGACTGAAGATACCCCTTCCCGGTCCCTTTATGTAGTACTGCCATAATGCCAAATATATCCACAAACTAACCGACAACGAAAACATGACATGGCGCGTAATTTAAACATACCAGGTGTCGGTAAATATTTTGTTCTAGTATTATCACAGTGGGTCATTACTCCAAGTCTCTGTTTTCATACTTGGGCCTTCACTGCAAACTGATTTTGTCCTAGTATTATCACTTTGAACCCCAGGAGGATAAGGGCTCTTAGACACCGACCGAGCTCTCGATTTTTGACTATAACTTGTAAACATCAACTAATATTAATTAAAATATTGCTCAAAGGGGGCATTATAAAATAATTTATTATCTAAGTAGACAAAATAAGTTTGGGAACCCCAGGTTTATATGATTTAGGATAATCGAATAAGCTCATGACAAATCAGATAGTAACTAATATTAATTTTTATATTTTTGGACGTGACAACATATAATAAATCGATGAGAGCTGGCAGCATGCCCGAAAAATGACGGCTCATTGTAGTGATACGCTCATTGTCCCGTTACGCTCAAGGTACGCTTGCGCCGCAACTATCCCTCTTCCACGCGATTGGCCTATGCGTCCGAGGAGATATTTTGTTATGACGTTGTCACGTTAAACTATTGTCCGTATGCCAACTTTACAGACAACTTATTTTTTCTTTTCATTATTGTAATTTATTACAATCGTAGGTTGTTAAATTCGTTCGTACTGATGATAAAAATATCAGACTTAACATCAAGTATTCGATAGTCACCCAACGATTATGGCGTAGTTAATAATAATTGCTTAGTAACTACATGTAATGATTTCTTAAATGAATATAGTAAGTTAATATTATTATTTGTAATTACATTCGTGTGTAATTAATAACTAACTCCGATTTGAAAGATCGGTAAAATTGTATAAACAGGGTAGATATTAATTTTTTAAGCATTCGTTATTATTCGGTTTGTCAAAAACGTTACGTTGTTCATAAATAAAGACAGATTATGATGATCGCCTTGGTTATTTAATTTACAAACCCACTAGTGCATAAACGAATCTATATATTAATACGTAAACCAAAAATTTTTACTCGTTTTTACGAAAATTGCGCGCACGAAGGAGTATGAAATTTCGTACACTTATAGTTTATATAGAGAAGGAGTACAGAATGCTAATTTTTTTTATTAAATTATGCATAAAAATATATTTAATCGATGAAAAATAACATTACTCACACTACCATGTATTTGACACACCCACACGCATATTATACTCTTTTGTTTATTGTCAGTCTGTAGTCAAATTGTAAAATTTAAAAAAAGGTTCTTTATTTTCATTATTTTTTGATTTTCTTTACTATAAATTTTTGATTATGGTCAAATTGCGACCTCTGGGCGACCACTAGTAGCGCTTAAATACGCGAAAACTGTTGATGTGATTATTCCAGTGAATCTCTACTACTTGCAATGATTGGACTGAAGTTTTCGGAGAGATGAAAATAGATTAGATACACCCTTCTCCTGAATTGGTCATTTCCAAAAGCAGCGCATTTAAATACAGTTTTAGTTATGTTTTAAACTAGTTATCATCTGCTTCGTATTCTTGAGTGCAATACGCACGATGAATGCAAAGATTGTGTCCAATTTTGCTTTTGATTTAGCAATTGCTGTTTTTTTTTTTTCGACGAAGAAGAATATTTCTAGGTTTTTGTTTTGCTGTTAGAAAAACTTACTTCGTAAAATAAAATATTTAAATTGCAACAATTATTTTAGCTTTTAATTTACATGTTGTTCTATACCCAAAAGTTGTCTGGAAGAGATCGCTATTTCAGCGATAAGACTGCCTTTGTACATCTTTCATTTTATGTTTTTTTTATTGTTTCTTTTAATGATATACAATAAAGAGTATTGGTAATAATAACAATAATAATAATATTTAATCTACGAAAACAGATTATATAAGACAAGTTTATTTTGTTGAATCAAATATTATTTAATCTCATAACGGTTGTGATCTAATAAACTTCGACTTATCTATACTAATATTATAAAGCTGAAGAGTGTGTTTGTTTGTTTGCTTAAACGCGCTAATCTCAGGATCTACTGGTCCGATTTGAAAAATTCTTTCAGTATTAGATAGCTCATTTATCGAGGAAGTCTATAGGCTACATAAAATCACGTTAAGACCAATAGGAGCGGAGCACCAATGAAGAATGTTTCAAAATCGGAATTTTTTCCTTCCGCTGCGTGCACTGAATAGACAGTTAAAGTTTCGCAAATTATTAAAGTTAGCATTAGCCCAAAGTAACTATTCCACGCCGACGAAATCGCAGGCTGAGGCTAGTATTTATAATAAAATAGAATATTACTTAAAATTGCCTTCAGTTAAGTTAAATAACCCTCATAGTTTACATTTTCACTATTTTAAAATACATGGGACTAATAGACGCACGACAACGGAAGCGTAAATATTTTTCACAACTACAGTAAAGGGTTAATCAGCCACGCTCCACGGTGAAATTAACGATTTGCGTGTCTCCTGATTACTCTAGTGGAATGTAAATTTGTTTTTTTTTTTTTTTTAATAACTAGCTCGGCAAACGAACGTACGGCTCACCTGATGATAAGCGATTACCATAGCTTATAGACATCTACAACAACAAAAGCATCACAAGCGCGTTGTCGACCCTATACCCAATGCCTCCCAGGAGCAGTGGTCACCTTACTCACCAACAGAAACACAACACTGCTTGAAAACGGTATTATTTAGCTGTGATCTTCTGTAAAGTCAAGGTATACCCCAGTCGGGCTGCTCCATATTGAGCAGGGAATCTCCTGCTGTACCCTACCTCAGTTAAAAACTCAGTTTTATTCCTTATTATGAAATAAACTATTGACTTGAAAATATAATATAGCATTGTTTATTTGTGCGGGTTTCAAATCACTACATTTTTGTTTGGATCCGTATAAACTATAAATAAATAAGCGCCTCGTAAAATAGGATGGATGGAACTTGTATGTGAATCCTGTATCAGTGGTTCGGCAAGACTAACAACGCAATCATACGCACAGACCGTGACGTAGATCTGAGAATCGAACAACATCGATTTTTCATCCCCCTAAATTTAAAGGGTAGTCCGCCCCTATTTTTTTAATTTTTAGATAAATTATTTTCTTTTTATTTTTTTATGATACAACATTAAAACATACATACAACCCTAAATTTTCAATGCTCTCCGATCAATCCCTCCGATCAACTTTTTTTGGTTCCCTTAAGTTTAAAATATGTTTTATAAAGAAATTAATCATCATCATCACCATCATCATCACAGCCTATTCAGTGCACTGGTGGACATAGGCTCCACAAGTTTACGCCAAAAATAACGTGAACTCATGTGTTTTACCCATATTCACCACGCTGGGCAGGCGGGTTCGTGACCGCAGGGCTGGCTTTGTCGCACCGAAGACGCTGCTGCCCGTCTTCGACCTGTGTATTTCAAAGCCAGCAGTTGGATGGCTATCCCGCCACCGGTCGGCTTCTTAAGTTCCAAGGTGGTAGTGCAACTGCGTTATCCCTTAGTCGCCTCTTACGACACCCACGGGAAGGAGGGATGGCTATATTCTTTTGTAGCGTAGCCACACAGTACAAAAAGAAATTAATAGCTAAAGCTATTTTTTTTGGCGCGGAATTCTATAAATTATAAGATGTGTGGATTTAGTGATTCTGTATTTCATTCAATATATTATCAATTTTGTTTTCAAACATTAAAAGAGTAACTACGGAGTTTCTCGCCGATACTTCCTCTGCAGAATCTACATTCCGAATCAGCGGAAGCGTCATTTTTAATCATAATTACAATTTTAATTTGTATAATGACGATTCGAAGGTGCCTTTGAAGCCTTTTTAAATATACTTACTTTTGATTTTGTTAAAACTTCTTTTTATTCAGATGAGTAATAGTACGAAAAAGTAATTCGTACGAAATTAATATTTCGATAATAATATTACGTAACTCTTGATATCTTCCATTCTAATATATCACTTTTAGCAAATAAATAACTCGGGAATACAGTATAAATCGCGCGGACCTGTCTTAGATCACCGTCGACGAATAATACCTCATTCCTAGCTACTTTAATTTATGAACCTTCTAATCGAGATTAATCTCTCCGAATTATTCTAAACAAAGGACGACTTTGCAGTAAATATATGTTATACATTTTAATCTTATTACAAGATTTGTGTGTAGCAATTAACTAAACAACTTTATTGGTAAATACTTCGCTTCAGCCTGTAATATCTCACTACTGGGCATAGGCCTTTTTCCCCATGAGAAGGATCAAAGCTTAATCCACCACGCTGCTCCAACGCGGGTTGGTGGATATATTCCCTACTATGAGTAACGATCGCTATCAGGTGTACATGATAACAACCGGGACCGACGGCTTAACGTGCTCTCCGAGGCACGGTGGGGAGACCCACAAGGACTGCACAAACACCCAGACCACGGCAAACACCTGTATGGTCAATACCGATGTTTGTCATGTGCGGGGATCGAACCCGCAACCGCCAGCGCAACAGGTACAATCCATGGCTGTAACCGTTGCGCCTACGCGGCGTCAAATAATGTAAATATATGTTATACATTTTAATCTTATTACAAGATTTGTGTGTAGCAATTAACTAAACAACTTTATTGGTAAATACTTATCGATATATAAATAATTGTATTTGCTCGCAAACGAAAAAAAGTGTATGTCACCTCCATCATACGACTGGAGTTTACTCCTTCATTTTGACTGACTAAATAGGCACAAAAAAGGCTTACTAGTCTAAGAAAAAGATTAATACAATTTCAAATGGTAAATAAACGAATCAAATAACGCCATCATTCCGAATCCTATTTTATTAAATGGCATTATTAGAAAAACATCGTTACGCCTTTAGACTTTGCGCGATAGATGGCGCTACGAGAAACGTAACGAGGTCATTCGTTCAGTAGACTTTACTCCTCATATTCATACCGGGGGCTTTATATGAAAATCGATTATTAAGGAGTTAACTCCAAAAACCGACTTCAATAACATCGACAAGTAATACAACAATTAATAATATAACAGTTGTGCTGTGTGGCTACGGCACTAAAGAATTTAGCCACCCCCTCTCTTCCCGTGGGTGTCGTAAGAGGCGACTAAGGGATAACAAGGTTCCACTACCACCTTGGAACTTAAGAAGCCGACCGATGGCGGGATAACCATCCAACTCCTGGCTTTGAAATACACAGGCCGAAGACGGGCAGCAGCGTCTTCGGTGCGACAAAGCCAGTACTGCGGTCACCAACCCGCCTGCCCAGCGTGGTGACTATGGGCAAAACACATGAGTTCACGTTATTTTTGGCGTAAACTTGTGGAGGCCTATGTCCAGCAGTGGACTGTATAGGCTGTAATGATGAATAATATAATAGTAATTACAAGTATTTATGTATGTATGTATATATAGTATATGTTTAATTATTTGTATATTGATTATAAATTTGTTGTAACTTGTACATCTATGCTGACGCTAGATCATTTCCTTTGCCCTAAGGTTGCCTGGAAGAGATCGCTTTTTAGCGATAAGGCCACCCTTTGTACCTAATGAATATATTGTTAAAAAATGTCTTTCATTGCTATGTATTATTTCTGTTTTTTGATGTGCAATGAAGTATATTATTATAATATTGTTATTACAACGTAGTTTACCGAAAACTAGTCAAGCAAATACGTATTATTAGAGATGGCTCAAAGAGTAATTGTCAGACCTCGATTGTATTTAAATGTGACATGACAAGCGCGTAAAAAATATTAACGAAATCGATTCACTTAGTAATAAGTTACGAGGTAACACACAAGAAAATCGCCAGTGTATGAACGCGCATAACTTCCTAATGACTGCGCCAAATTGGATAATTTATCTTTTCGTGTTCGTTACTGTCAAAACAAAATTTCTGTGAAAGAAAATTAAAAGAAATCGATTCATTTAATACTGGCAAAAGAAAAAATATCTAATAAGTTACGAAGTTCGCCGTGTCAGCTAGCAGCGTATAATCTATACAAATAAATATAATTGGAGTTTGTAATATTAAAACAACCGCTTTTTACGCTTTAAGATTATTATTATTATTATTATTTTACTAAATTAATATGTTTTTACCAAAATAACATTTTTAAGATTTTTGTCAGTCTGTCTGTATGTTTGTTCCAGCTAATCTCTGAAACGGCTGGACCGATTTTGACGGCACTTTCACTGGCAGATAGCTGGTGTAATAAGGAGTAACTTCGGCTACTTTTTATTTTTATTTTGTAATTGCAAACCGAACAATAACTATTTTATTAAATTCCACGCGGACGAAGTCGCAGGCACAGCTAGTCTATACTAATATTATAAAGCTGAAAAGCTTTTTGTTTGTTTGTTCAAACTCATCTGCTGGTTAGAATTGAAAAATTATTTTTGTGTTGAATAGTCCACTTCCCAAGAAAAATTATATGATGTATGATATTTTATTACTTTGATTTCTCAAATTAACGAAGGTGAAACCACAGTATGCAGCTAGTGTACAATAATGTGTAAGAGGTTTTATTTTTTAGGTCAAATGAGTGATCCTTTCGTGAGATTTCTTTGATGAAAAATGATTTAGTAATTAATCTTACTGTGCATTAATTAATTGTAACGTGCCATAGTTATTACCCCCCTTAAGTAATACTTTTAAAATGAATAATGTATGAATCTAAACGTTACTCTAAATATTTTTTTTAGTATTCTATTTTATTTTTATTTTATTTTCAAATTTAGAAAACTTACAGCTAAATTACAAATATAAAAAAAAAAAACAATGATCAAGTTACGGCCAATTACAAGTTTTCACAAATAGTAATGAGGTATATTTGGACTAATCGTTTTTTGTCATTAAAACAAATGCTACGCTCCACACTCAACAGAACCCAGTAAAATTTTCTTATGTGTCAAAGGTCTGGAAATCACACAATACATAAGCACAAACGCCCAGACCACAACAAATATCTATATGGCCAATAGAAATGTCTGGCCTAAGCGGGGATTGACCGCCACCGCCAGTGCCACAGCCAGAGTTGTGAAAGACAAAGTTCGCGACCGTATAAAATAATTCAACCCATACCTATTAAGCTTTCCAAAAGAGTTGTATCATTTTGTTTTCGTTGCACTTCTCCATCTGCACTTAACTCTCACAAAGTGGAACATCCGGGAAGCGTTTACAATTAAACCTTTATATTTTTATAACAATGTATTAATCTATACAAATAAATAAAATTGGAGTCTGTTTGTAATATTAAAATAACCGCTTTTTACAAAATGCGTATGGATGTATACACGGTACACATACCAAAATAACATTTTTTATAATTTGTCTGTCTGTCTGTCTATTTGTTCTGGCTAATCTCTGAAACGGCTAAACTGATTTTGACAGAACTTTCACTGGCAGATAGCTGATGTAGTAAGGAGTAAATTAAGCTATTTTTATTTTAGAAATTTATTTATTTTATAACTCTGCAAACTGAACAATAACTATTTTGTTAAATTCCACGCGGACGAAGTCGCGGGCGCAGCTATCGCAAAAAGCACACTTTTATACAAAATACACGTCAAAATATAAATTAAATATCATTTTAAGTCTTTTTTTAATACTATTACGTCAACGTTTTTGCTATACCGATGAGTAAATATGTTTACGTTTCTATCACAATAACAAACACAATTATTATCGATACAAAAGTTATAATATTATAGCGATATATGTAAAAGTAAATATTTGTTTCATAGAAAACGCTTATGAAACTAATACAAATATATCGAATACACATTAGGACGAGAAAAACTATCTATATAAATAATATTAAATTTTAATTTAATATTAGATTATTTTCGGAACACACCCAATGTATCACAAAATACACAAAGACAACGACGCTTAAGATGAATTATCACTTTTATCTCTCTCTTCAACAAAAACATCAACTTGACGTTGACATTTATAATATATATATTTTTTTATATTTACTGTGTGATAAATGTTCCTTATAAATAAATAAATTGTATAGTTTCTTTTATATCCTCAAGACTTACTTAATAACTAGGAAACGCTATAATTTAAATTTTTTGTAAAACTTGAAAATAAACATCATTACATTACAGCCTATACAGTCCACTGCTGGATATAGTTGTGTTCTCCTCATGTGTTTTGCCCATAGTCACCACGGTGGGCAGGCGGTAAACTGAGGCCAAAGACGAAAGCTACCCTTAAGGCTAGTTCAAACGATATTATGAACGTGTTATACCCATAAATAATATTTTACATTCTATTGTTTCTGTTAAAGACTGACTAGCCCGTTGGCGCAGTTTGTAGCTGCCTTACTTTCTGTGCCGCGGGTTGCGGGTTCGATTCCCGTCTGAGTCTGGGTGTTATATTTGTATTTATATATTTATATATGTATTATTTCTATGTACATTTATCAAAAAAAAAATAGTTCTAACAGTCGGCTGTTACCTGTAACACAAGCATTTAGTAGCTTGCCATAGGAACAGACGACCGTGTGTGTATATTATATGAAAAAAAAAGCACTAACATAAGTAGCTTTAACGTGCTATCCGAGGCACGACGGGGAGATCCATAAGGACAAACGCGGAAAATAAAGATTTGAACAAGAATTCATTCCGAGCGAACACCTCAGCTTTGGTATATTCTGCGAAAATTCTTTCAATTTCCCTCAAATTTTCACATCAAACTTTTACGTATCAGTCATCAGCGTTTTATTATACTCTCCATTCCCCAAAATATAATGTAACGAAAATTTCAACTAAAATACGACTTCGTTCATACTTTATAAAACATTATAAATGTTCATTTGAATCGCAGTCTCTCGGGTTCCATGAAGCGAACTAAATTAAAAAGTTTACGTTTCGGAACCAACTTTAAGTACCCGTAAAGTATTATGATTAACCCTGTCCATCTGTTACGGATTATCTTTAAATAATTGTAATTAGGAGTCGAAAGTTGATTCGATATTATTTCAACTAATTTAAGCTTTATTTTTCGTCTTAATGCTTGTGTTATAGGTAACAGCCGACTGGTATAGGTACATTTTTTTTCGATAAACGTACTTACAAATAATACAAATATAAATACAGAAACAAATATTTTATATTACACCTAGACTCGGGGTGGGAATCGAACTCACAACCCTCGGAGCAGAAAGCAGGGTCACTACAAACTGCTCCAACGGTCTATACTTACGACTATCTTAGCCTTGTATAATCTTACGATATCCTCATTGAGGTTCAGGAGATACAGGAGAAAATATCTTGCTTACAACTTCGACCACCTCAACTGGTAAACTACTCGTACATCAACAAAATCAAAATCAAAAACAGCCTTATTCAAATAGGCTCCAAGAGCACTTTAGAATCGTCATTTTACAAATTAAAAACATTAAAAATAAATTATTATATTTGTAGAAGTAAAGCTACCACCGATTCGGAATGTAGATTCTGCAAAGAAGAATCGCAAAGAAACTCTGCAGTACACTTTTGAAAAATAATATAATTATAAACTGTGTTTTTAGTACAAAATTAGTAACACGTTGCATAAAATACAGCGTCACTAAGTCCACACATCTTTATCAACTATTTAATCCTGCACCGAGTAATAAGCTTTATCTATTTTTTAAATAACTGTATAGAAGATCACCGCCAAATGATACTGCCCTCAAGTTTTGTATTACTATGGTAAGTAAGGTAGCTAGAACTCTCGAAGAAAGTTGGGAGTATAGTCAGCAAAGTGCTTGCAACGTTCCTAGTGTTTCAAGTATCAAAGGCTATTACCCACACTTACCTTTAGGGAGAACGTACACTTTTTTTACGTACACCTATTTGCGTCTCTTGTGGTATAAATAAATTTTACGATGCTATTATGATTTTTTTATAACTTATGAATTTGAATTTTATATAATGGTTTGAGAATAATTAGTCTCATCTAGTGGTGTGTAATATTATACGATATACTTGGCGATTAAGTGGCTATTCTCTATAATTTTTATCTATTTCTCAATAATTTTTAACAAAAAAAAAACCGACTTCAAACAGGAAACTAAAAAGTGAAAAATAAATTTACTTAGTACAAAGTAATTCGTATTTTGATTTAGTTAATCAGAAATGATTAAATAAATATTTTTTAATTTTGAAGTTGGTGCCAAGTAAAACAGTAACTACTCTAAGTACTATAAGTAGTATTCAGTTTTCTTTCATAATTTGTTTCATTGACTATTAGTTTGAATACTGTTATTATTCTGTTATCGTTTTGATATACCTAATAATATTTTTTGTACTTGTTTGTTGTGTGTGTGTTCTTTGTATTTGTTATTGTAGTCAGGTTGTTGTAGTATTGGCACCGACTTCAATAGCTCGACTCTTAATTTTTTGTCTTATGTGTTTTGAAGCGATTTTCAGCCAAGAGAGCCTTAAATCCAAGACGTTTAGTAAAAGATATATATGGTAATTATTGCCAAAGTTATTAGTCCATTTGGCTGTTTGTTTTTTTTTATCTCTAACAAAACCATTACCTTATTACTTTATCACATTATATAAATCTTGTGGCGGTTGTCGCGAACAAAGTATCCGTAATGGCATTACTTAAGAATAATAACAAATTAGAGAGCGATAAATTCTTTAATCAAAGCAAAAGTTTATTTAAATATAACAGTTTCTCTGGCCGTTACTTCCAGTCGAAAACTTAAGCCCCATTTCACGGAATTTACGATGTTTACGCGAGTTTATATTCGTTTATGATTTTTGTCTTTATAATTAACTTAAGGTTGTATCGGATGCTCAGTTTGTTAATATTTATTATATTATACGAAAGTTTGGTGTCATCAGCCTTATATAATTGTGTTTATATTTGATTTAGTGATTAAAGTGATTTTTATTAGGTTTAGTTTTAATGATTTAATGAATGTTTATTTTCTTATTGAAAACATACAGTCACTTATATGAGAAACTATCTATTATGTGGGTAAAAATACAAAAATTGTCCAGCAGTTCACATAATACATTACGATTTGTTTTACACACTACACTGTACTTACAAGGAATTTCTATCACCAAACATTTTACATTGTAAAATTAGACCATTCCTCAACTTACATGCATTATTATCTATTTTGCATTGAAAATAAGTGGTACCGACGTGCGCGCTCAGCGCGCGGCCGGCTAAGTACTATGATGGTACTGTCACAGTTGCCGGTTTTATAAATGTAGTTTTCAATGTATCTCCGTTGCGTCGTTACGATTGCAATAAACTATCAGCTTATGATTTTATTAATTAATTAGCTGTGCCCGCGACTTCGTCTGCGTGGAATTCAACAAAAAAGTTGTTTTTCAGTTTGCAGAGTTATAAAATAAATAAATTTCTAATATAAAAGTAGCCTACGTTACTTTTTATTACATCAGCTATCTGCCAGTAAAGTTCCGTTAAAATTGGCCCAGCTGTTTCAGACATTAGCCGAAACAAACAGACAGACAGATAGAATTGACAGACAAAATTGTAAAAAATGTTATTTTGGTATATGCACCGTGTATACATTCTATATGCATTTAGTAAAAAGTAGTTATTTTAATATTACAAACAGACACCCCACTTTTATTTATTTGTATAGATACAGATTAGAATTAAATTATTCATACAAAGATAGTGTTCGGGTTGTTGCATCTTTTAGTCACTATAATGCCTTCAACAAAATGAATATTTAAAGCGTAGTCGTAGCCAATTAAATACGCATAGTGAGGTAAACCTTAACCCTACTAAATAACTCTTAATTACCCTTAGACCTCACACAGAAAATCGGTAAACACATAAAAATACAGTAGAATTGAAAATCTCCCCTTTTTAGTCGGTTAAAAATATAATTACTAAATTACAAAAACTCATTAAGATAAAACATAACAAAAATTAATTGAACACAAACACGACTCAAAACGTACAATTTCGTTACAAAAATATGATATACGCATTCTCAAAGGACACGGGATTACCAAACGTTGAATTTCAAAGATCTCGAAATATATTACAAATATCTCTTCGTATTTGAAAACCGAAATAACCACTAATCCCTCAGCGCAGTTTACGTTACTGTAGATTATAATGTAATCTTAGATTTGCGTAAACTTTCTTATCGTTACGCATTAGCGACTTTGTTTCCTAATCGAACTTCGAATTGTGGGATATTAGGGATGTTTGGGCACGTCGGATTTAATGGTTTAATTTGTTTGATTTAATGTATTTTAAAACTCATTTTTTATGGTTTATACTTCACTAGCTGACCCCGCAAACTTTTCTTTGCCATATATGTTATTAACCCGCTTAATTCCCCCCCCCCCCCCCTTATAACTAAGGGGTATGAAAAATAGATGTTGGCCGATTCTCAGACCTACCCGATATGCTCACAAAATTTTATTATAATCGGTCTTGCCGTTTCGGAAGAGTTCAATGTTTAACACCATGACACGGGAATTTTATATATTAGATTTATATATTATTTTTTAAATATAAGATTTATGTTAGTGTAGACAAAAAAAAACTTAACTCTTTGTCTATTAACTTACGTGTTGGCAAAAAAACATTGTTATGAGTATGTAAACATGTAATTCTCCAACCCGCATTAGAGCAGCGTGGTGGATTAAGCTCCAATCTTTTTCTTACGCGGGGAAAGAAACCTACGCCCAGCAGTGGGATGTTACAGGCTGAATCGTGACACATATGCGTGCCCATCAACACAGTGCTCATAAAACAATAAATACTCTTGACGAAAAGTATAAAACTTTGCACAAAGAGCACAGAATCACTAGATTGTGTATATGTGTGACATCTAATTAACACAAATAATATTGAATTAAAAATTCTTTACGCGCGCTTGACTTGGTGAGCAAGCTGCTAAATCCGTGACGAGAGCCTTACGAAAAGTGTGAATGGCGAGGCGAACGGATTAAGAAACAGAGAGATGCGAGCACACATTTTATTTCTCTCTTTCTCTCGTAGTCAGTTACGTTTTATATATCTAAGACACAGTGCAGGTCTATCGTGTAAAAGTTTTACTTCAGTCGTGTGGTCTAAAGCACACTCGTTTTTTTATTATACAATATAACAAAACTCAATAAAACTATCAGAACATTATGAGCACTCTTTAGAAAAATAATCCTTATAGACTTATATTTGAAAAAATTATACAATCCCTTCCATTTCTCATTTTTTAAATTCTAAAATGATCTACAAAATTTACTTAGTTACATGAGCAATAATTACCGTAGTAATTTAAAGTCAAATAAAAGCAGTGTATAGTAAAAATAAAAACAAATATAATATATTTCAGTGATTCTACAGTCAGTGAAAAACTGTCCAGTGACGTCACAGACTCACCCCGAGCCTGCGAATACTTCCTCGCATTCCTCGTTTTATTACGAATGAGGACAAGTTATTAACTTGTAGCGGGTAAATATATTTTTAACATTATATACGACAATTTGTGGTGATCTAATGTTGTAAATGTGCTGTAGCTTGTATGACATAGTCAGGCATTTATCATAGGTATGAAAAATGTCGAAACAAGTAAGTAATGTGAAGAAATCAAAGACTTTTCAATGACTAACTTCATCACTCATTACAATAAATAATTACAAATATAATCTGAGTACTGAGTAGACCTGTAGGCTTTTTGCTCTGGTAATCGAATAGAACCTCGTCCACCGGCTCCTAATCTTTTGACGAAAAATACTAACAACACTCCTCGCCGCATTCGATTCTGATTGGTTGTCGCCACCAACAGGAACGCGACGCAGGAATTAAATTGAGTGACTAAATGTTTAAAATATTTTAAACATAATAATTAAACATACATTTTAACTAGCCCGTTGGCGTAGTATGTTGTGACCCTTCTGCTCCGGGGGTTGTGGGCTCGATGTGACCCCGAGCCTAGGTGTAATATATATATTTTTTATATGTGTATTATTTACAAGTATTTTTATCGAAAAAAAAAAATGTAGCTATACCAGTCGGCTGTTACCTATAACACAAGCATTAAGTTACTTTAGGAACAGACGACCGTATGTGTATTGTGTAGATATTTATTTATTTGAACTGAAATAATAGAATATTTTTGTCTTATTAATAAAAATCACAACAGTAGGTATATTTTAAATTTGGTGAAGTGGTGCGTGCACCATGTGAGCGCTCTCACACCGGCGTTTGCGAGTTCGATTCCCGCTCGAGATTGATATTTGTATTTATAGAAATATTTCTTTCTGACCTGGTTATCTGTCCTTGTAAGTCCCACCGCGCTTCGGAGAGCACGTCAAACAGTCAGTCCCAATTGTTATTATAGGCACCTGATAGCAATCGTTACTCATAGTAGGGAATATACTCGTCAACCTGCAGTAGACCAGAATGATGCATTAGGCTCCAATTCTTCTGAATGGAAAAAGGAGCCTATGCCTAGTAGTAAGAATGCTACAGGCTGAATTATAGTCGCAGATTTGCACTAACATGCCTAACAATAAGTGACAGCAGCATATAAATAAAAACGCTCTTCGCTTCCGAATCGTACCACCAACAGCTGAAATTTAAGTTCACGTTCAATTTTCACGAAGATATGTCTGAAGATGTGTTGCTACTAGCGATGACGGTTCTGAGCGGAATTGTACAAAAGTTACTGCAGCAGACAGAGTACAGAATGGAATCCTCAACATAAACTTTGGATAGCAATTAATGCTTAACTTATGACACTTGTTATCAACTTTTGTTACTGTCTGCGGTTTTGTATAATATTTGAGTTTGTTTGCAAAACGAATAAAAAAAAATGAATTCATTTTACAACGACAAATAATACAACGTAAGTGGTCGAAAAAAAAACAATTAAATACGCATGATAAGAGATAACTTTAAAATCTAATAAAAATTAAATAAAGGTGCGATCTTGATGAAATTTAAATAGGAATTCACGACAAGCACCAGGTTTTGAAAGTTAAGGTAACCCTAAGGTAGGTATAAGAATGTGCGTTAGCGCAACGGTCACAGCACTGGTTTGTGGCTGTTGCGCTAGCGGTTGCGGGTTCGATCCCCGCACATGACTAACATTTGTATTGGCCACACAGATGTTAGCCGTGGTCTCGGTGTTTGTGCAGTCTTTGTGGGTCTTCCCACCGTGCTTCGCAGAACACGTAAAGCCGTCGGTCCCGGTTATTATCATGTACACCTGATAGCGATTGTTACTCATAGTAGGGAATATATCCGTCAATCCGAATTGAAACAGCGTGTTGGATTAAGCTCTGATCCTTCTCCTACATGTGTAAAAAATGTGTGGGAAAGTGGGATATTGTAGGCTGAAGCGTACATAAGAAAAAACACAATAGACAAATAACATATACAACAACATATAAAATGGACGTACGTGTGTAGACGAATATTGTCCTTATCACAAACAGTGATTTCTTACAAGCAAGCATGATGTTTATACAACTCGGTCAACAGCAAGCGTACGGCTCACCTGATGGCAAATCATATCTTGTTAGACGCCTACAATACGAGAAACATCGCAAGCGCGTTGCTGCTGCTCTTTACAAGGGTTATATTTAAAAAAAAAATGTATTGGTTTTTTGTATTTGTGTTGCATTTATATAAACATAATTGTGTTTGCTTGCAAACGAAAAAAAAACCGACTTCAATTACATCGACGAGTAATACAACGTAGATCGACGAAAAAATAGTCAAGTAACAACGCATTATTAAAGATTACTCAAAAAGTAGTTATCGAATCTCGATGAAATTTAAATGTGACCACATGATAAACATCGGCTTTCGATTAAATTAAAAATCATTAAAATCAGTACACCTAATAAAAAGTTATTGCGGATTTTCAAGAAGTTCCCTCAATTTCTCTGGGATCCCATCATCAAATCCTGGTTTCCTTATCATGGTACTAAACTAGGGATATCTTCTTTCCAACAAAAAAAGAATTATCAAAATCGGTACACCTAGTAAAAAGTTATTGCGGATTTTCAAGAGTTTACCCTCGATTTCTATAGGATTCCATCATCAGATCCTGGTTTCCTTATCATGGTACTAAACTTGGGATATCTCCTTTCCAACAAAAAAAGAATTATCAAAATCGGTACATCCAGAAGAAAGTTATGCGGTATAATACAACGTAGGTCGACGAAAAAAGTGTCAAGTAAAAACGCATTATTAGATATAGCTCGAAAAGTAGTTGTTAGATCTCAAATAAATTTAAATGGGACCAATTGGCACACACCACCTTTCGGTTAAAAGAAAGTTTGTCGAAATCGCTCCACCCAGTCAAAAGTTCTGATGTAACATACATAAAAAAAAAAAAAAAAAATACAGTCGAATTGAGAACCTCCTCCTTTTTTGGAAGTCGGTTAAAAACAACAACACAACACTTCACCCTATGGCAGTCCACTGCTGGACATAGGCCTCCCCAAGTTCGCGCCAGACATCCACCGGCCAAGAACGCATTTATAAAATGCAAATATTTATTAGTATATGTTATTACATCCGAAACGCATTACACAAAGACAGAATTGAATATTTTATACACTTCTTCTTAAAAAGGAACCACGATAAACTAAAGGGACCGCAATAAAAACTTTGTAAGTCCTAAATACTCGTTGTTTGTTGTTCGTACTACAAATCTCAATCATTGCCCGTAAGTTCGCACTCGGTCACTGGATCTTTTTATGTATTTATGGATAAATTCCGTCAAATCTACACAAACATATAAAACCAAGTCTTATGTCGCGTGTGTTCGCGATAAATTTGAAATGTTCTGAAGGGATTTTTATGCATTTTTCACTATATATATATATCACCTAGCCTCAGGTGGAAATTGAACTCACAACCCTTGGAGCAGAAGCAGGGTCACTGCAAACCGCGCCAACGGGTTAGTCAGACTGTAGACAGAGTGATTAATGAGAAAGATTTAGGTGTATAATTTTTTAAGGGAGCTTTCATCGAAACATTGCCTATAGCTTTTGAGACATAGTAATACAAATATAGTGGAATTAATCATAATTCATATTAATACGAAAAATTCAACAATAATATATGTCTATATTTTAATTACTCACTATTATCACTCTAATTTCAACAGAATAATCACGTACAATGCGTGCGGTTACGAGTAATTTGAAAGATATCTAAAAAGGTACACTATTAATAGTTATAGAATTAAATACCTTAGTTACTTTAAATATTTCATTTACGTTACAATACTCTACACCGTGTAATTAAATCGAATATTTAAAGAGTTATAAATAACTTAAAACAAAAAAAAAAACGAAAATATCATTCAATCACGTCTCACGTCTATTTAGGGACTCAGTCGCTAGCCAAAGCTAGCCTAGCTTTTAATATAGCTTGTCCATATGAATTTGACTATTTTACAAATCAGAGTAACACAGCGTTGCTTAAAAGCTGTATTATTAGGTTTTATCCTTTTAGGTTGAGGAACATTTCTTCACTAGGTGTGCTCCAGACTTTGAACTAGATATGTGCCAAAATAAATTAATTTACCCCGTTACCGATAATACGAAGAAGTGTAAAGTACTCAAGTTACACGGTTATAATTAATTTTACTAAGTAAAACGAATAAAGTATAACTTGATTAAACACACCGTCGTATAAAGAACACACTCTCAAAGGTGTTAATTTTATTTGGCCGGGATGTTTTATTGGTTAATTGGGCTCGGTTAAAGTTATTCAGACTTTAAAATTTAATTTTGAATATATTTTCTATATAATTTAAACTGATTTAATAAAATGAATCCAATGAAATGGAACAAGTTGTAACTTGCGCGTTTCACTGATGAGCAAGTCTTGTTTTAAAGGTAATTTTTATCAAAATAATTAGCAACACTTTTGATGATCAGTGATCAGTTTTATTATTATAGTACAAGCTTTTGAGTCGTCATTTAATAAACTGTAATTGAACTAATACTTAACAATCTAAATATGTTAATGTAACACATTCAGCCTGTAACATCCCACAGCTGGGCATAAGCCTCTTTCTCCAAGCTGAACCCACCACCTTCTTTCGTTATAATATTAAAATAGCAGTGTAGAAATAAATACACTAGTATAATAGTGAGGAAAGTATGACATTTTTTTTTATCTCACAAGTTATTTAATAGACAAATGGGTTTAGTTAATTAACTCTACAAAATGTACTGTTTTTTTTTCTTTAATTAAATAGCTTATGACATACACACATGATCCTCTGCTCCTCATGTAACTTTATGGTTGTGTTAAAGGCTAGGTTGTGTTGTAGGTAACAGCCGACTGACATAGCTAAATGTTTTTTTTTTTTAATAAATATACGTAGAAGTAGCACACACATACACACACATATGCAAAAAAAAATATTACACTTAGACTCAAGCCCGTCGAATCCGTTGTCCGCAGAGCAGAAAGGAGGGTTACGAACTGCGCTTACGGGGTACTGTGTGAAAACAAATTAACTAACTGAAGATGGGTTGACGCAGTGGTCAGTCACACCAGTCAGTTACTGTTTATGACCGATGTTTCTGTAGGCCATACAAATGTTTGTCTTCGTGCAACCCTTTGTCATTGTGATGCGTGTTTCGGACGTAGGATTTTATCCGACTTTGAGTTGGTGAGTGTGAAGCGTTTATTACGAGTTATTTATTATTACAGCCTATACAGTCCACTGCTGGACATAGGCCTCCACAAGTTTACGCCAAAAATAACGTTAACTCATGTGTTTTGCCCATAGTCACCACGCTGGGCAGGCGGGTTGGTGACCGCAGTACTGGCTTTGTCGCACCGAAGACGCGTATTTACGAGTTATTGCCTAAACACAACTGGTAGTTGCAAGTTTGATTTCCATTCGGGTCATATATTTGACTTTCTACAAATATTTATTTCTATATTGGATTTTGGATGTCCTTGAGGATCACTCCACCTCCATCGTGCTGCGGAGAGCATGTAAAACTTTCAGTCCCGGTTATTATCACAGACACCTAGTAGCTATCGTTTCGTTCAAGAGAAATTACACCCATTGCAGGAGCATGGTCGATTAAGGTCTAATCTGTCTTCTACGTGAAAAAGGAGGGCTATGAACAGCATTGGAATTTTACACCCTGAATCAACATCATAGGCCAAGTATAGTTGTCGTGCATGTAAACAAAACTGTCAAATCCCGTTTAGTCTACACAAGACAATCTTTATACGTATATGAGTCAAAGTGTATGTTATATTATCTTGTCTCGCCTTATGCCTCACCTTACAACTCGCAAAGCTGGCGTTTAAAGGGATTTTTGAGCTTAATTTGAATTTCCCGCAAGCGTCGCGGGCTAGTGTTTACATTCTCGCTTTCGCTTTATTCTATTAATAGCATATTTTTCATACTTTATCTGAAATTAAAAATAAATATACTTACCTTCTTGGAACCGTTTTCATAAAAGGAAATTGTTTTTTTTTTTGTCTGATGGAAAATTAGAGATGTTTTTATGTTGTCGATGTAATTGCCAAATATTTTGACTCATAGTGGGTTTAGCAGATGACAACTAACTTTCGTCATTTTATAAAGTATTTATAAAATGACGAAATTACTAAAAACCCATAGTATATTAAGTTATTTTGTAATTTTGTCGTGGTTTCGAGTGCTAAGCAGTTTTGTACACCACTGAATCCTGGTATTTGCCAAATCCACTATAAGCTTTATATTTGGCCAAGACTTCTGCTGGTGTTGGAAGAATGCGCTGCAATATTTTCAGCTTTTATAGAATAATGAAAGTCTAGACCTCACGAGCTCTTGACCTATAAGTAATAACAACAAATTACTAATTAATAATCAATATGACATGAAATTCAACAATTAAATTAAATAATATTAAATCTAATCATGATTTTCATTCAATAACAATAAATAAATAAATATTAATTGTTAACAAAAAATTCACGCCCGAATAATTACAAAGAACAGCAGTTTCTAAAACTAATAATAAATCTAGTTTGTGAACGTCCATCGGATCCTATTTTGATCCCGATTTGAGATTTATTGCCGTGATTGATCTCACGATCCTCCACTACAGTGACGAATAAGACAGAAACGCTCTAAGATTTTGGTTGGAGCAGAGAATCTCTTCGGAATTTCTCAAGTACACTTTTATTTTGACAGTTAAAGCCAGGCCTAAATTATAATTTAGTATGTGTCTTTATCTGCAAGATATAAAAAAGAAATAAAATTAAATGAAGTATAAACCGTCATTCCGCTAATTATTTATTTTAATGTATCAAATACATTGGGCAGAATTTTCGATGAAAGGTTCATGTAGCTTAAATTACCAACCTTCATTGTGATTTTTCAACCAATCAACAAAAAACCTTACCGAAATATATACCTAAACCTTCCTCATTTATACATTTATTTAATAAGACCCACCATCAGAATTACATTTTAAAAGAAGAAATTAAGATACGCTTCAGCTCGTAATATCCTTCTGTTGGGCATAGGCCTCTTTCCCCATGTAGGAGAAGGATCAGAGCTTAATCCACAACGCAGCTCCAATGCGGGTTGGCGGATATATTCCCAACTATGATTAACGATCGCTATCAGGCGTACATGATAACAACCGGGATCGACAGCTTAACGTGTTCTCCGAGGCATGGTGGGGAGACCCACAAGGATTGCACAAACACCCAGACCACGGCAAATGTGGTCGGTACGAACCCGCAACCGACAGCGCAACGGCCACAAACCAGTGGTGTGACCGCTGCGCCAACGCGTTGTCAAAAAAAAAAAGAAATGAAATTATAATGTGTTATATGCTTAGGTATTAAGTAATTATGTGATTCTTCCTACAGCATACGTTTTAGAGAAGTTTTTAAGTTTAAAATGAACATACAAAGAGACATTCGTATAGACATGAGACTTAGTTTTACAAAATATAATCTAGCAATGAATTAAATATTACATACATACATATTATAATCACACCTGTTTCCCGTGGAGGTAGGCAGGGACTTCTTCTTTCCACCTGCAACGATCCTTACATAGTTCTTTCAATTCGTCCACTTTCATTACTCCCTTTATATATGCTCTCCATTATACATGCTCTACTTTTTTTAATAATAATAATATTTAATACATACATACATAAATACAAAAGCATGTATTAAATATTATTATAAAATAATCATAAAATTCGTTACGTAACGCCACATACAAATTCTGATTTAAAAATATTTTTCTATGTTTATAATGAAGATTCATATCCACACATAATCGCTGTATTGAAACGTCCTTTTATAAAATTCAGGGCTCAGCAAATGGGATAGAATTTGCTTTCAACTACAGCCTATTACAATGTAGAGGTATACATAGGCCTTCAATAAAATAAATCAAGTCTAACAAAAATCATACAAAAGTTGGTCTTATCGCAGATTCTATCAGCATTTTTTTTCTGTCATTAAAATTTATTAAAATAAAAAAACATGTGTACTTTAGACCATACGACTGAAGTAAAACTTCTGAACAATAGGCCTGCACTGTGTTTTAGATATAAGAAACGAGAGGCTACGAGAGAAAGAAAAAAGAAAATGTGTGCTCGTACCTCTCTCTCTTGCTCCGTTCGCCTCGTCTGATCACACTTTTCGGAACACTCTCGTCACGCATTCACCAGCTTACTTCCCTAGTCAAGCGTTCGTAAAAAAGTTTCACTTCAATTTTACTTCAAAAAAAAATATATATACGTAGCGAATGGAATATTAGTAGTATTTCCTCGAATATAAATAGTAATATTATGGTCAAACATCTGTCAGCGCTCTTGTCATAATTAGAGGCTGTGAAAGATACTGAGGATGGCTACTCAACGATTCAAGTGTTTCGACTGTAAACGAAACAAATATATACTTTTTTATTGACTAATTACAGTTAAAACAAATATATTATCGGTTTGAAATGTAGACTTATTCTGAAAAGGTAAACTACGAAGCCTTGCGGTTACTGTTTTCCATAGTACTAAAGTGGCAAATATTTCTACAGCCCTACTAATGGTAAACGGTTACTGAAGCCTACAGACGTTTGCAACACCAAAAGTATTGTTAACAAGTTGCCAACCCTATACCTGTTCCTCCCCAGAAGTTCTGGCCACCTTACTTAACACAGAAACGCAACAGTGCTTAAGAACTATATTATTTGACCGTGATCTTCTGCACGGTTAAGGTACTTCACCAGTCGGGCTACTCTCATAAGAGTTTTCAATTTATAACTATCCACGGAACCGCACGATAGTAGTGACTGCAAACTTGCCAGGATTATATTTAAACCACGTATAATAAACACTGAAATGTATACCAGCTCCATACATTCAATGCGGTCGTGCAGATGATTAGCTCTCAAAGCCGATGTTTAGTCGGTGAAGTTTTCTTTCAAACGTCAAAAGTTAAATGGACCGCTTCAAGTGCGATTTAGTCATCGTTACAATTCAACCGCTAATAACTTTTCATATTTTCACGTCTTTTAGAAACGTTATCATTGAAATTTCAGACGTTTACGTAGTGTTACGTGGGGTGTTATTTTATTCATCTTTTAGGAGACTTTTACTGAGATAATAAGTGGAATTTGGAATTATAATAAATATGAATGGCTTGTTGTTGGCCTTGTTTTACGTGCATTTATGATTACTGCGATAATTTTTAGTAGTTTACTTAGATGTACAGTATTGTTATTTAAGCCATCATTACGATAACGACCATTAAATAATAATAAATAAATATCTTGTAACATACACACACGATCGTCTGTTTCTAAGGTAAGCAACTTAATGCTTGTGTTATAGGTAACAGCTGACTGATATAGCATTTTTTTTTGATAAATATAAATAGAAACATATAAATACATAAATACAGATATTACACCCAGACTCAGGCGGGAATCGAAACCACAACCCGCGGAGCAGAAAGCAGGGCCACTAGGAAATGCGCCAACAGGCTAGTCGGCATTAAACTATTGTTTTAAAAACTATTTGTCAATTCGAAACAGAACAGCATGACAAGTAAAAATAAAAACCTCCTTCAAAATGCCTCGAATTAAAAACAGCAGCTTTGCAAATAATGGTCCAATTTTTCTCTTACGTTCCTAAAAACGATTAATAATTTTAGCAAAGAATTATCCACCAATCCGTAGCGGAACAGTGTGGTTAATTAAAATCTATCAATTGCCTCATAGAGAGAAAAGAAATATTTTTCCAGCAGTAGAATATTTACAAGTCACTTAAATTCAGCTTAAGCAAGCACTCTTGTGAAAAACAAGTGTGTTTTAGACCACACGACTGAAGTAAAACTAACGAAACGTAAATTTCTCTCTATCTGTCTTTACTAACTTATATCCCTCACAACTTCCGGTCGCTTCTTCCGTAACGCTCTCGTCACGCATTCGCCAGCTTACTCCCCAAGTCGAGCGTAGAGCAAGAAATTTTACTTCAAAAATATTTTTTGAAATGTATAATATGTATGTAGTTAATCGTGTTAAAAAATATGAATTGTCATGATGATGATGATGATGATGATGAAATTTAAATAAAGTGCTATTAAGGATGTTTAATGTAATGTTTAAGTATATTTTAACGCCAACCTTCTTGACAAATAACTCCAAGCCGTCGTACCCCCAGTCTCATTCGATAAGCGTCCCTCGGGAGTTGAGTTGCGTTCCTCTACCCTTATTGACCTGACTGGGCAATTATCCCGTTGCGTGTGGAAAATAGTAAACAGAGTCTTATAAACTATACTTGCTTGCAGCGCAAACGTAATAAGAAAATATTTTATCGGAATAACTGGATTAAAAAAAAAAGTTATACAAATAAGTCCTTATACGAAAAAATAGAAATAATAATTACTATTGGAAAGTAAATTGAATTTGTTACAGTCGTTTGGAAGGCACGCGTGTAGTTGTGTACGTACATTTCGGGGATTGCATAAAAATATACACCATAAGATTATGTAAAAATATTCATTTTTTTTTGTAAACTATGATTCTTATTTTTGAATAATATACATGTGGATATTATATAGTTATCTTAATTTTTCTTTATTATACTTTATTCGAATATAACTACCCCTGTCTTCCCGTGGGTGTCGTAAGCGGCGATTAAGGGATAACACAGTTTCACTACCACCTTGGAACTTAAAAAGCCGACCGGTGGCGGGATAACCATCCAACTGCTGGCTTTGAAATACACAGGCCGAAGATGGGCAGCAGCGTCTTCGGTGCGACAAAGCCAGTACTGCGGTCACCAACCCGCCTGCCCAGCGTGGTGACTATGGGCAAAACACATGAGTTCACGTTATTTTTGGCGTAAACTTGTGGAGGCCTGTGTCCAGCAGTGGACTGTATAGGCTGTAATGATGATACTTTATTCATTGATTAGCGCGAAGTTGGGGAGGCCCACGTCTAGCATACTAGTGGACTGCGATAGGCTGATGTGTGATCATATTTTTATTCGTTCTTCGTGCTAAATTACTTATATAGTGATTTTATAAGAAATATCAATAGCGATGTTATAAATGTTTTTTTAGTAATTTCATAGTTTAATGTTTCCAATATCATAAATATCACATAAAACATTAACATTTTATTCATATCTACGCCATTACTTATAATAATACTCTAAGCTACGAATGGTTATTTTTTAACCAACTTCAATAAAGGAGGAGGTTACTCAATTCGACCGCATATGTATTTTTTATGTATGTTCGGGGATAACTTCTTCGTTTATGAACCTATTTTGATCATTCTTTTTTTGTTGGATAGGAGATATCCCAAGTGCGGTACAGTGATAAGAAAACCAGGATCTGTTGTTGGGATCCCAGAGAAATCGAGGGAAACCCTCGAAATTCGTAGACTTGTGCGTTTGTTGATTTTTTTCGTCAACTTACGTTGTATTACTTGTCGATGTAATTGAAGTCAGTTTTTTTCGTTTGCGAGCCAACACAATTATTTAGAAAACTACTTATTTAGCAAAAAAAAAATACGCTAAAAAAAGGCAAATAATCTCACAAGGGTTTTTTGTAAATTATAAATATATTACGCTTTAGGGGACTCTACAGGAGTTATGTAGAGTAATCTGCATGTAGTGTATGTATAACTTAATTGACTATACGTCACTACTGTGGATTGATAGAAATATTTATTTCAAAATTTCCCTTGAGACACGACTTCCTTGTAAGTTTTCTTTCTGAGTATGACAAGAATTTTGAAACAAATTCTCACACTAGGAAAGTCATAATTTGTTTATATATTTTCACTAAATTCGTTTACTATTTTCCTCATTTTATATTCCAATAACAGAGATCGAAAATTATCAAGAATGTTCGTACCTACACCAAACCACTATAAGTGCTTTTTCTGCGGAAAATAAGAATTTTCTATACAAAAAATTCATTCATTGTCGTTCATTCTCTCTTTGTTTGTTCGCTCGTTCATTTCATTCGTCCTTCAAACATCCAGCGCTGAAATAATACAACTGGGAAACCATAAAAAATGGTCAGTATACATGACGCTATAATAATAAATAAGAATGACAAAGCCTTTAGATTTCCCTAAGCCCTAAGACAGGACAATCTTATGAGAAAATAAGCAACTTGTAACGTCAATGTGCTGGAAAGACTGCCAAGGGACTCGTAAAAGGGTAGAGCACCTAAACCGCGGAATTATGCAGCAATTGACCTACTTTTTGTATATAAAGTCTGATTTTTTAAGGCCTAAAACGACTTATGAAAAATTCTAAGTTGTATATTTTCAGAAGCTATTTCGCTTTTATTAATATTCTTTGCTCTTCGCGGTAATGAGCCCTTACATTTAACAAAGGTTCCTTAAGATTAAATTTAAACCGCTTACCCCTGAAAAAAATGACTAAAAATAGTACACAAATATGATCCATTCTTCCCTGGTCTTATCTGAATAAGCCCTACAATAATGTATAACGTTTAATCAACACCAACTACCATCTAAAGACGCGGATCTCAAAGTAGTGATTGTATTGTCAACCCAGACTTTTGATTTAGTATGACCAGCATTTACACACGTCTCACTTAAACTATATATATATATCTTAATGTATATAAAAGCGAAAGGTCACTCATCACGAAATCTCCGAAACTATATCACCTACAAACATGAAATTTGGCAAGTAGGTTTCTTATTGGACATAAACATTCGCTAAGAACGGATTTTACGAAACTCAACCCCAAAGGGGGTAAAACGGGGGTAGGAAGTTTGTATGAAAGTCCTATATTTTTGAATTAAGAGACTTGAAATTTGAAATGTATGCTCTATAGATGATGAAAAGATGTCCAAATAATGTATCTTTAAAAATCAACTCCCTTTTGGGGTTAAAACGAGGGATGGTAGGTTGACTCACTCATCACGAAATCTCCGAAAATATAACACCTAAAAACTTGAAATTTGGCAGATAGGCTCCTTATAAGACGTAGGCATCCGCTAAGAACGGATTTTACTAAACTCGAGCCCTAAAGGATAAAACGGGGGTTGGAAGTATGTATGAAATTCCTATGTTTTTGAAGTAAGAGACTTGAAATTTAAAATGTATGCTTTATAGATGATAAGAAGGTGTCCAAATAATATATTTTTAGAAATCAACTCCCTTTTGGGGTTGAATCAGGGGATGGTAGGTTGACTCGCTCATCACGAAATCTCCGAAACTATAACACCTACTAACTTGAATTTTGGCAGATGGTGAGAAGTCGCGGGCACAGCTAGTATATATATATATATGCATTAGTGCTAAACGGACTCTATCGGACTCTATGTTAAACTGTTAACTCTATATTAAAATATATTTCTTAATCTTCATAAATGCAATAAAACTTGTAAAATGATTCGCAGAACCTTCAATCTTGCTTTAATAATTTAAGTCAAGAACCTGCAATAGAACGTCGAACATTACCAGCATTTACTCTGTAATGAGTAATTAACAATTCATTCCTTACCGTTCGAGGTAATGACATTAATCTCAATCGAGATCGTTCTATAATTTATATGTCTCAAAGCAGCCATTCATGATAAGACTATTGGTTTTCATATTTTCAAAGTTTACATATTTTATTCAATCAAATAAAATTTTAACTCAGGTTTAATACTCAAAATCCAGAGTAGCCTGACCGGGGAAAAACCTCGACTTTACACTAGATCACAGCTAAATAATGCTGCTTTAAATACTGTTGTGTTTCTGTGGTGAGTATGATTACTAGAGCTCCTGGATGGTATTGTGAGTAGGATCGGCAAGGCGCTTGCGATGCTGCCGGTGTTGCAGGCGATTATAGGCTACGGTAATCGCTTTCCATCAGATGTGAACCCTACGCTTGTTTGCCGACCTACTTATATAAAAAAATATAGTATTATATGACAGTACAGAGTACATCATACTTTGTACTGTAATCTATACAAATAAATAAAATTAGTGTGTCTCTTTGTAATATTAAAATAACCGCTTTTTACTAAATGCATATAGATGTATACACGGCACATATACCAAAATAACATTTTTTAGAATTTTTGTCTGTTTGTCTATCTGTCTGTCTGTCTGTCTGTTCCGACTAATCTCTGAAACGGCTGGACCGATTTGATAGCTGTAAATGAAAATGTAATATGGAATTTATTTATTTTATAACTCTGTGAACTGAAAAATATATTTTTTTGTTAAATTCCACGCGGACGAAGACGTGGGCATAGCTAGTATTATATATAAATGTACTAGAAGAGTAAAATGTTCTACGAGATCAATATAAATTTACGATAAGAACAAGAATGATGGTCAGAGAGACCTTGTACATATATTTATTGCATGAAAATCTTTATTATGTTTTGCGCTATCTTGGGAAATAAAATATGATAAATATGAAGCATTTTCCGCATTCACACATTAACTCTTCTGCGGTCATAGTGTATGTAATCCTAGGGATATATTCATATAATCCCTTCGAAACAACACTGCGTCCTGTTCTGAATTATTCCCTTGAAAAGCAATGATATTAAAAGTATAATCTAAATTATTATCATCCCCTAAGCAATTACTGATTTGTCTCTAAGATTTTTTTTTTCGCAGATGTATAAAATACATCGACATAAAGTTCGTGCCAAAAATCCCAGTTTTCCGCAATCCCCATCCAGCCGCCCCCGAAAAATTAAAAGAATTCTATATCGATAAAGTAATTAAGTAATCTTAGTAGATTCAATTATCACTGCTACAGCTAAACGCCATTTTTCCAAAATATCAATGCAATTCTTTCTTGTGTTATCTATGTATGTTGTATGTTGCTAAGCGCATAACTCGAGAATGGCTCGACCAATTTGGCTAATTTATTTTTTCACATGTTTCATGGTCCACGGAAGGTTTAAAAAAAAATTAAAAAATTCCTAAAAAAATCGAAAACGAAAATTGCGTGGACAAATTTAATTTTTACTATTAACTATTGACAGAACGAAGTCCGTCCGGGCAGCTAGTGTTAAAAATAAAAAACGCAGTGCTGTAGCCATTTTGTTGTGTAAGTCGTAACAGTCGTAGCACGAATGGTCGCTTGAAACACCAGTCAAATTGAAAGATATTTTAATATTCCATTAAGTCTTAGAAGGGATTTTTACTGTAAAATAAATATAGATTTGGAAAGAGTTGATTCCGTTTCAACCAGCCAACCAGCCAGCAGTCTGTAGTGTATAAAATAATGGGTTGTCTGGAAGAAATGGCTAATTAGCCGTAAGTCCACCCATTGTACTTCACTGTCTGTAAAGTATAAAATAAATAAATAAATAAAATTAGTAAATTGAGCCCTAATTACGACACATAATCTTTTGGTACACTCACAACAATACGAAATAGAATACATTGACATAGCTCTTCGTAAACAACAAACAAACGATAAACGTACATAATAATAGCCCTAGTATCTTGTGAAATTACTGAACGTCTAAAAGGCTGTATCCATTATGAGGTAACAAGGTTATGAGCAATCGAACAATGCTCGAACGATGAGCATCGGCCTTAGGAAATTAAATCTCTCGAGCTGCCGACGATTTAGCATTTTAATGTGACGACCTGTCACACGGTACGTGAATATTTTTGATGTTTGTTAATTTTTTTAATTTTTTTTTGGGAATAAAATTTTTTTGAAGTAAAACTTCTTTACGCACGCTTGGCATGGAGAGTAAGCTGGTGAATGCGTGACGAGAGCGTTACGAAAGGTGTGATCAGGGGAGGCAAACGGAGTAAGGTGAGAGGTGCGACCACACATTTTCTTTCTCTCATAGCCAGTGACGTTTCGTATATCTAAAACACAGTGCAGCCGATTTGCTAAAAAAGTTTTTCTTCCGTCGTGTGGTCTAAAGCACAGTTGTTTTTTTTTTTTTTTTTAAATAATTAATTTAAACGAAACATAATAAAATTAAAAACATATTTGACTTGAGAGGGAAATATATTATAAATGTTCTGGTGTCAATTTTAATTGAAGCTGCACCACTTCTTATTTATATACATTACTTTCAGCATTATATTTTGTAAAATAATACTAAATACATTTAATGTATGTCTCACGTAGGCCTATAATTTGACTCGGAGAGCACGTTAAGCTGTCGGTCCCGGTTGTTATCGTATTTTTTTTTATGTCACAAGGTTGGCAAACAAGCGTACGGCTCACCTGATGGTAAGCGATTACCGTAGCTTATAGACACCTGCAACACCAGAAGCGCGTTGCCGACCCAATCCCCAATCCCCCCAGGAGCTCTGGTCACCTTACTCACCAACAGGAACACAATACTGCTTGGAAACAGTATTATTTTGCTGTGATCTTCTGTAAGGTCGAGGTACTACCCCAGTCGGGCTGCTCCATATTTTGAGAAGGAATTTCCTGCTGTGCCCTACCTCAGTTAGTACACACCTGATAGCGATGTTTACTCATATAAGGGAATATATCCGCCAACCCACGGTTGAGCAGAGATGGATTAAGCTCCAATCCTTCTCCTACACGGATAAAGAGGCCCATGCCCAGCAGTGGGATGTTACAGTCTAAATCGTGATTTTCTTATTTATTTAGTTATTTAGCACTAAAATTATAAATATTCAACGCTAACCAAAAATAAAAAACAAAACTTTTTCTAATACAGGTTTTGGCTAAGATCTAGATTAGGTAAAACCGAATTTCGGGACCGTGGGGGGATGGGGGAGGGGAGGGTGGGGAACACTACCCCTGGTACCACTATCACACCTCGGAACCCCATGGTTATGGAGATATCGATGGTTAAAGTTTTGAGGTTAGAAGAAGAATTGGTCATTTGTTAGTTAAGTGGCCTCCAATTTATGGGGTGAAATGGGGGTGGGAGGGTAAAGGGTGGTGGGGAGGGTGGGTTTTTTAGCCCCCCGTAGTGTGCGTTTCGCGTAAACCCCGTGGTTTCGAAGATATCGTGTTTGAAGTTGTGGGGTTAACTTTACGTGATTCAGAGATATTACAATACCTTAGAGCTCCGTGTCTGACTCCACCTTAACTCCGGTGCAGCGGGAAGTGCACTCATATGCTCCATTCACCAACTTTCACATTTTATTTTCGAACAAATTTACGTAAAAACGATCTCGATTGCAAGATCAACAAACGATACGAACTGACGCTTAACGACTGACAAATCGACATTTTTAAACAAAATAACGCGTCAGACATAATATTCTAATAAAATTAGTAACATTGCGTGCTAGAATATAGGTTTAGAAATTCGAAAAATACCCAAAACCGAATCGGAGCACCCCACTGTCCACGTGGTCTTGGTCTGTCCTACCCCTAGAGTGTTTTTTTTGTGCCGCGGAGGCGCGGAGGGAGCGGAAGGGCTGCACTTCCCGCAGCGCCGGAGCCAAGCGTTCCTCTAACTTTCGAAATTCTTCTTCTAACCTCAAAACTTTAACCATGGATATCTCCATAACCATGGGGTTCCGAGGTGTGACAGTGGTACCAGGGGTAGCGTTCCCCACCCTCTCCCCCCCCATCCCCCCACGGTCCCGAAATTCGGTTTTACCTAATCTAAAGCTTTACCCAGGTTTTTAATATAGAAACTTAGAAAAACCTCAGCATTTCATCCTATAAAAGGTATTCCTTTCTTATCCATAAAAGATAGATAAATATGAAGGGAACTTTTCTGATCTGATGTTTGTTTGAGATCTATAGTTTTACTATAAGAAGTTTTTCTGTTACGAACGCCACGGAAGCCACATTGGCAATTCTATCTTCGACTATTTCGGCTTTATCAAATGTGTCTCGTATATAACAATAAATAAACTAGTAAAGTTGAATAGTTTTGTTTGTTTAAGTGGTAAAATAATCTTTGTGGTGTAGTGGTGAGATATCTAGTCACAATATGATATCTGTGAGTTCCATTCTCGTTAAGGGCAGATGTTTGTGTTTAGGCAAATATTTTTTACCATTCAAATTCTAGTTCTGCGCGTATTTTGAGAACACGTTTCTCAAAATGACAACAAAACATTTTTTTTTTTTAAATCATAATAAACTGTTTGATGACGTAATGTGTTGATAGTAAAAGTGTAAAAATTTTAAAGGAAATCAAAATATAGCATTCCTTTTAGCGCATTTGAAATAAAAGCTTGTTTATTTTTAGTTTTTTAATTTAATTTAATTATCATATCGATTTTATTAATTTATTCTAGTATACAATAGCCTGACAATCTGGACTACAAAAATTATTATTTAATATTTACGCGAATTTCACTCATTATAATAGAACAGCTTTTTTGGATTTTATCGCTGTATGTACTTTACACAGGTGTATACTTTGGTCCATAGTCACGGGAGGTAAAGTATCCGAAACGTCGGGCATCTAAAAAACTTAATAAACTGCGATAAATCTGAAACAGTTGTTTTATTATAAAGAATTATCTAATTTAATAAAGACGATTATATAGACGTGTAAAAAATATTTATATTAGATTGATTCATTTTTCATTCAATCTTCATAAAGTTTATCTTTAATTTCTACCTACGCATTAAAATGTAATTAACTTTATATTTTACTATTACACCGCTCAAAATGAAAACGACGAGTGAATAATATAGGCGACTATCTTTACAAATAAATAAAATTGGAGTGTCTGTTTGTAATATTAAAATAACTGCTTTTTACTAAATGCATACGGATGTATACACGGTACATAATACCAAAAAAACATTTTTTACAATTTTTGTCTGTCCGTCTGTCT
The DNA here is from genome assembly GCF_905220565.1 of Melitaea cinxia. NCBI lineage: Eukaryota > Metazoa > Arthropoda > Insecta > Lepidoptera > Nymphalidae > Melitaea > Melitaea cinxia. Next base: position 1,541,459 of record NC_059416.1, read on the forward strand.
GTCTGTCTGTCTGTTTGTTTGTTCTGGCTATTCTCTAAAGCAGCTGGACCGATTTTTACGGGACGTTCACTGGCAGACAGCTGATGTAGTAAGGACTTAGGCTACTTTTATTTTAGAAATTAATTTATTTTATAGATTTGGGAACTGAGGAATCACTTTTTTGTTAAATTCCACGCGAATGAAGTCGCGGGCACAGCTAGTATAACATATAATAATATATAAGCTCGTATTTCATCGACGGTGTGACAGACAGCCTCGCTTAATGTATTTTCGTCGCGAGGCACGTTCGCGGCTGGTTTTATATTAAATGACGTGAGAAAAATTTATTTTTCCATCCCGTTTCCACTTACAAATATCCGTATAATGCTGTCTCTTTCTATTATATATTTAGTTTTAAATACATTTACAGGTTTGAATTTCAAATATTATTAAAAAAAAATTACATAGGAATAAATTAGGCCATATTCGTTATATGTAATATTCGAAATAATTTTAGAAGCCTTTTTTTCATTAATATTGGCTTTAGGATATGAATTACAATGAGATAAAACAGGTATCGCCTTTTCGTTTCTTGGCTTTTTTCATAATAAATTTCGAAATACAACGCGGTATTACGGCCACTATATTATGTAATTTTATTTCAATTTTATCTAGCAATGATTCTGGAAATTATTCTATCTTTACCGTTTAACAATTCATCAGTAATTTAACAGTATGACTGAGTAATTGACTTATTAACAACGAAATGCCGTCGGTGTCGGTTATTATCATTTACACCTGATAGCGATCGTTACTTATAGTAGGGAATATATCCGCCAACCCACATTGGAGCAGCTTGGTGGGTTAAGCGCTGATCCTTCTCCTACATAGAGTGATAAGTAAGCAAAGATATAAGCAATAAGTTGCCTGTTGCCTGCCTGTAGAAATCGACTATCGTCTGTGTAAGTCAAAAACAAATATATATATATATATATATATATATATATATATTATGTTTAAAAATTGCAATTACAAAGATAGACAAAATCAAACTACAAAGAAAACCTTTTTTCAAATAGGCCTCAATAGGACCTTCGAATTATCATCCTAAAAATTAAAACATTAAGAATCGTTAAAATTAAGCTACAGTGAAGTGAAGTGAAATATACTCTGTCTATCCGTTTGTCAGACAAACAAACGGATAGACAGAGTTTTAATAATAGCGATAGCTCTCTTTTGGTACGTAAGTATAAAAACGCAATTCCGTATAATTCGTTCACGATTCCGAGGCAACGCGAAGCTATCCAAGTCCTTGCTCTATACGAATATCGGATTCAATTGTTCTACTATTGATCCCCTCCCGGGGTTATATTTTCGGGGTTTTTCCAATTCTTATACGGGACATTAATTTATTAGGAGCGTTCCGAAAGATTTACGACGTTCAACTTAATACGATTGTTTTAGGTTGACTTTATTTTATGTCTTTTCAACGGTACGATATTGGTACTACCCAACCTTACTTCCTGCTTATTATTTTTTTATACTCCTACAGTGGCAAAGAAGTTTTAGTTCTGCTTAATGGTAAGTGACGATTGTTGCCTATGGGATCTCATTGTTGCCTCTAAAATAATTAGCATTTTAAGTGCGTGCCAACCCTACCCCACGCAGTCCATGTCTAGGGGCTCTGGCTGCCTTACCCACCATAAGTAAATAGGACTACACTACTGAATTACTCATACTATTCCTCCAGATTTTCAGCAAGATATTTCTGAATGAGCCTAACGTCATTATTCTTCCCTATTAAATGCAGTAAATGAATTTTACTTAAGTCAATAATTATTGTCATTCATATAAGAGATAAAAATCCGTAGTTATAACAAAACAAAGCCTAGATAAATATATTAAATAAAAATAATCGCCATTTTTATTATTAATAGTATAAATTGTGAATTTATAAAAAAGCAGGAAAACAATGGTCGCATTAATGATTGTCTGTCGGAAGCCTCCATTAACGTGAACACGAACGGAAACAGCCTGTAACTGCATCCGGTATGGTTTTTCAACGGAAGTAAATAGTGGCGGTTATGAGTGGTTGACATATTACATTATAATGAAGTGGATTCGATCGAATTTTCTAGAATAAACATTTTCTTTTTTATAATTACTCTGTAAATTTTATCGGTGGTCTGTATTTTGGAACTCATGAAAAATTAAGACTGAAGGAAGAGCGTGGCCATCAGTCAAATAAGTAATATGAGTAATGTTTTCGAAATGAAACTTCTTTAGAATAGTTGTAATTTTAACTCAATGAAACGAAAAATGCGTCCCAATAAAGAAACAAAACACATTGATATACAGAAGATGATGAGATCGAATAAATTTCTGCTCAAAACGCGTAAGCGATGCATTTTAATGGCACTTACGATCTTTGTTCACGAGGCCGTGATCATCGCCTATAGACTATAGAACAAATCCCAACGACCTACCTTCTTATGACTTTTCAGATGTTCCACTTTTGCCGTGTGAATTGCAGACACACGCTTCTTTTGTCTCATATATTTTGATCTTGATTACCAATAAAATATTTCTAAAACATGGATTTCTAGGACTAGATGACAGTTTACAAAATTACCATAATTTTCTCAATATTGATGCACGATGGAGCCATTTATTAAGTTTAAAGAATTCAATCTTGTAATAAAATCTAATCTCACAAAATCATTTACAACAAAAAGGGTTGAAGATGTTTCCCATCAATAACACTTTAGTATTTCACTGATGAGGTCCGCTGCCCTCATCACATATTACTTTTGTTCTTATTAAGTTTCACCAACTTCTTGCTCTGATATCGTCCATGTTTCGTAAATACTTCGGCTGCTTGTCGAAGTTTGAAAACTTTTACTTTGCTTTTTTACTATTGTTTTGCTGATATTTTGCTCGATATATTGGAATATATGTTTATGAAATATTTATCTGATGATAACATTGATGTTCTGTTGCAATCAGTTCATTAGTTTGATTCGATTGTACCGAAAAATCGATTTGTTTTTCTAAAAATTAAGAGGCATATTCATTATGATTCTCTAATTCACCAATGAGAACTTGATGTAAAATCTCAACCTTGAAATAAATTAAACCCGTTGAGCAAAGGTCTTCTCCATAAAAAAAATAGTTGTAGCTTATAACATATATTAACCAAGATGCGTTACTATGGGCTATCAAGTAAGTCCCCGTGTGCAACAATCACTATCTACGGTTCAGCTTGTAATATTCTACTGCTGGGCCTATGTCTTTAAAGGGTCCTATATCTCTTCCCTCATGTAGGAGAAGGATCAGAGCTTAATCCACTACGCTACTCAATGAGGGTTGGCGGATTATTCTCTAGTACCTGTGTAATAATCGGTACAATGCATCCAAGTGATAAGGACCGATGAAGAGAGAAATAACCAGATGAAGAACATTTAAATAGACACTAATATATTTCTTGCCCCGACTATTAAGGATATTTTCGCATTTAAACTGCAGAAAGATCATGACCCATTTTTTAACTGATTTCAAAACAAGGAGGGCTTCACAATTCGACCCTTTTTGGTGTAGAGATTTCTTTGATTCTTTTTTATTCGAAAGCTGGTGCTTTTTGTGTGGTTTGTATTTAAATTTGAGCGAAATATGACGAGTATAATAATAATTCGTATGCAATTGACAATTTTTTCGACTACCTATATCGATGAAGTTCTTATTTTATTACTTCACCATCACTTCAGCCTCCCGCAGTGCACTGCTGGACATAGGCCTCCCCAAGTTTGCACCAAAAATGTCGCGTACTCATGTGTTTTGCCCATAGTTACCACGATGGGCAGGCAGGTTGGTGACCACAGGGCTGGCTTTGTCGCACCAAAGACGCTGCTGCTGCTGCTGTGTTTATTAATTGTCAATGTAAAACAAAGTAGTTTTTTTATTTGATACAAAACCGATTGAAAACAAATACGATTATATGAACAAAACTAATAAAGTTATTATTAACAATAACAAAACAACAGATACGATATTGTCATGTAATAAAGCCTAAATTATTAGCTACTAAAAGGGCTCTATTCAATAACAGGGAGGGGATGTCATTAGTTAAGGATGTGTCGAAAGTTACCAAGATGACGGTACGGCCATTGTTATTGTTACTATGCCTTTAAAGCGTCCGTCTGTGAACCGTGATTATTTACAAATGTAAATGATAGTCAATTGTAATGTATCGATAAAATATTAATTTATCTAATATGATTTCATTTGTCTTTGTTTGGTGTATTGTAAAGTTAAAAACTTTACAAGATACTTACGAAGTATACGAAGGTCTTTTTTGTTTCTATCTTTATAAAATTGTGCTGTGTGGCTACGGCACCAAAGAATATAGCCACCCCCTCTCTTCCCGTAGGTGTCGTAAGAGGCGACTAAGGGATAACAAGATTCCACTACCACCTTGGAACCTAAGAAGCCGATCGATGGTGGGATAACCATCTAACCGCTGGCTTTGAAAGACACAGGCCGAAGACGGCCAGCAGCCTCTTCGGTGCGACAAAGCCAGTACTGCGGTCACCAACCCGCCTGCCCAGCGTGGTGACTATGGGCAACACACATGAGTTCACGCATTTTTGGCGCGAACTTGTGGAGGCCTATGTCCAGCGGTGGGTAGGACTTTATTGCGTTTAATTAGGTTCAGTTTTAAATTATAGATTTTTCTAAACTATTATTTTGAAAATAATATATTAGTAACGAAAAAAATGTAGCTTGTCTTGAATATTGACATAATTCTACACAAAAATGACAAGACTAAAATTCAAAAAAAAATCTCTTAATCTTTTGCCCATTCTCATCTCTCTTTTTCTCTTCTCGCATGATATCCTTCATCATTCCAGCTAACGAAGAATCGCAGCTTCCTTCAGTCAATAAGAGTTTATAGGGAACCAGGTCGTTTGCAAGATTTTCAATAAAAGAAGTAAAGCTGATTACCATCTATGCTCTTCGTGTATTGTGAAGTCACGTTCAAATCGGATAAGAGAGAAGAATCGACGGTAAATTGGTAGCAAATTTGTGAATAGTATAAAATTTCTCAGATATTGTGAATTTTTACATATGTTGGCATCCATTTTGTCATTTTCCTAAAAACGTTACCCCACCCCGTTCCGTTGAAAAGGCATTCTCGTGGTTGTGGTCCAAAATAAAAGATTATTTAAAATATATTTTAAAAATATAGTTGGAACTAGAATTAATATCCAATTTGGAGCAGTTGTTGAGAAGCTACGTGCGTTCATTTCTGAGATTAATTTATATATTTACGACTAACAGCACGTGTTTATTACTGTAATAAAATGTAGCATGTTTTGTTAATATAAATAAATAAATATCTACACAATACACACACGGTCGTCTGTTCCTAAAGTAAGCAGCTTAATGCTTTGTTACAAGTAACAGCCGACTGGTATAGCTACATTTTTATTCGATAAACATACTTATAAATAATACATACATAAATATATAAATATATATATATAACACCCAGAGTCAGGGTGGGAATCGAACCCACAACCCTCGGAGCAGAAAGCAGGGTCACTACAAACTGCGCCAACGAGCTAGTCAAATATAATGGTATTATATATTAACACGTGCAGAAAAACTTTGTACCAGTGCAGAATGCTAATATTTTTTTTTTTCAAATTATCCATAAAAATAAATTAAATCAATACAAAAAAACATTACACACACTATCATATATTTGACACACACGCATATAATACTATTTTGTTGATTGTCAGTATGTAGTCAAATTGAAAAATAAAAAAAGGGTTCTTTTTTTACATATATTTTTGGTTTTCTTTAATTTAAATTTTTAATAATGGAATTTCGAAGATACTCGTAGATGTCATTGTACGCATTTAAATCGCGCTATCATTTGGTTCTACGGTTTTAATATATGCGTCTCCATATAATATTGCTCAAGCTTTATTATTATTAAATGAAAATTTCACCTTACATAGTTAACCATATATATTTATTTTTATATCTATATTTTTCGTAAACACTAATCTTCTCCAAATAAAAATGTACAACACGCGAGCAGGCGCAGCACTGGCTCTTTCGAATTCGATACTGTTCATAGTTAACTTTTTTATAAATAAAGGTATATATATAGGTGTTTGTCGTGGTTTGGGCGTTTGTGCTTGTGCATTGTGTGCGTTTCCAGATTCACGACACAGGATTAAATCCTAGTGTGGGCTATTAACTGTGAGATGTTTATTTATTTCTTACTTTTGTCATGTTCCTGACTTGAATATAAAAAAAAAGCGATCATTGAGTATGAGAACCACATTACAAAGATGTAATTTACTCAAATGAGAGTAATTTAAACCAAATTGATTAAATAAAAAAGTTTTATTAAGAATAATATAACCTCTTTCGTCTTATACCAAACAACTCTGTCTATTATTCTGGTTGCCATATTTTATTATTATATATTGGCGACATCTGTGACCCCTATTTGAAAATTGGCGCTTCTCGAATCTCAGTTATTTCAACAATTTCACGTGTACAATTGAATATTGGTACTGGACGATTTAAATTATAGACAAGATACAATTGTGACCGAGAGAAAAGATGCTTGAATATTGATTTTGGGCTTAAAATCTATTCTGCATTGTTTTACGCTTGATAGAGTTTTATAACTATTGGTTTATCTATTTATTTCTATTTATAAGGAAAATAGTTTTTATATATATTAAAAATAAGCGTATATTACTTTCGTTTACCAATTAAATTTTCACATAATAATGACACAAATAATAGTGTTGACACCACAACACATATATTCTTAATTTTCCAAAAAACCCGACTTTTTTTATTTAGTATATAATTCTTTTCATTTTAATTTATTTTCTATCTATTTATTTATTTATATAATCTTATTTCTAAATTATAAAGCTTCAAAGTTTGCAAAAACAAAATTGTGTTGTTTAGCTAATTCACCGATGAATGCTACGGAATATTTTTTCCTCAAATGAACGCATTTGAATTCGCGGGTCACAGATAATCTACAACAAAAATAAAATATAAAAATTGTCTTATTTCTATAGGGTTTAAGCTGTCATGCGCCGTTCGCGGATTGTGGAATTTAAATATTCCAAAACGAATTATACATATTATTAGAATAGCTACGAAACCTTACCGCATGGCTGAACGTGGCAACATTTTAAAGACACTGTTCGTGTACACGCTATATAATATGAGATGCGATGCGGCACCGTATCATTTAAATAGATAAGGCAGTTTTAAGGACGTCGACTAGATCTAGAACAGAACAATTCTAGCGTGAAAGAAATATCATTACAGTAATTTACCAATATTAATTTAAGTGTTTATCTTATGAAGTGTATGTTAGATTTCGTGGCTTAAAACTTCTGTAAACTCAAAATAAAGTTTAATTTCTATTGCATGCAAATGTATGCGTTAGTTTGTTTGTGTGTAATTAGCAAGAAGTTGTTTCTCAAAATATTGCACATATTTGTTTTATACCTAACTTCATCCTTCAACAGCGTTGACAGATTTTAAATTTGTCTGTTATTACGATTTAGACTGTAACATCCCACTGCTGGGCTGACCTCATTTTCCATGTAGTAGAAGGATTAAATGTTATATACTTACTTGCTTATCTCGAGTAACGATCGCTATCAGGAATTTGATAACAACCGGGACTAACGGACTGAAATATTTATACCGGACTGGAACCGAAAAAAAAATATTTGTTCAAATCTACAAATATCCATCGCAAGCGAGAATCGAATCCGCAAACCGTCGGCGTTTTAGGTGCCTACACACACCAGTGCACCAGAAAGCCCGTTAAATTTAGCATTAGTCAAAATAATTTGTTATTAATAAAAGTTTTTTTACGTCTTGTTTCTTGATACTGTAATCCCAGGTGAGCCGTACGCTTGTTTGCCGACTAAGTTATATAAAGAAAAATACTTTTTTCCGCGGCTTTGCTCGCATTGATTTTTTTAAGTAAAAAGTATCCTATGCTACTTCTAATACCTCCAAGAATATGTGTAAAGTTTCATGATGATCGGTTAAGTAGTTTTCGCGTGAAAGCGTAACAAACAAACTTACATTCACATTTATAATATTATAAAAAATTAGGGATGGAAATTCGAAATTAATATTTAAAATTTTGTTTTTAAAATTTTGATTTTACTATAATATTATTAACAAGCAAAAACCAATTTAAACCAATGATCATTATAAAAAGTATATTAACAGAAAAATAAAATAATTATTAAGTGTAAAAAGAAAAGTAAAATTCAACAAAATCTTATAAATCTCCATCTTCAAGACGTTTTCAATAGAAAAACGAGATTTCTAAAAGGAAATAATATACACGGAAGTACGCTGTCAAACCGCAGCCTTTTAAACTTGGGAAAATGTTAAATCATATTTCAAACAAATTTGTACTTAACTAAATAAAAAATAAGGTGCATATTGCAGATAGTATGATCACACATAATTGAATGAAATTTTCTTAAAAACGCCTCAAAACCCGAAGAATTCTAAGATTGAAAGTGTTTGATATAAACTTGTATCTTGTGAAATATTATACTGAAATAAATTAAAAAAAAAACTTTGATTTCTATAAGTTGAGAATCTTTTGAAAGTCACTTTAAAATTTTTCTTTGTGTTTTTATAAGTTCAAAAGCCTTGATAGTATGCATTGATAGCCTAGATTTTCTTTTCAACTATTTAATTTTTTTTTTCATTTAATCATCATTACATAGTATTAAAACAAAGTCGCTGTCTGTATGTTAGATATTTAAAACTACGCAACGGATTTTGTTACGGTTTTCTTTGGTAAATAGAGTGATTCCAGAGGAAGGTTTATATGTAAAGAAATACTGATAGTTTTCGCAACCGTGCGAAGCCGAGGTGGGTAATATAATTACCTATATAAAACTCGTTTGCTGACTTAGTATAAAACAGTCAGAATAATATTTTCAAAACCTTTAAAAACTTAAATGTTTTTTAAATAAAAACATTATTTTTTGTTAAATCATGTTTGACGTCCTATATATTACATACATACCTATAGACATGTTCAAAATCTGGAGCAGTTCGACTAGAGAAATACCGTCACCTTACTGAAAGTACACCAAAATTAAACTGCCTTCAAGCAGTGTTAGGTTTCTGTGGTAAGTAACATGAACAGAGCTCCTCTGGACGGCAACGTGCTTGCAATATTTCTCGTATTGTTGGCATCCATAAGTTTACACACAATGCATGCTGACCAGTGAGCAAACGAGTGTGCTTTAGACCACACGATTGAAGTAAAACTTTTTAGTTGCCCCTACAGTAATATACGAAACATAACTCTCTCCATTTCTATCTTTACTAACTTATATCTCCCTCTCAACTTCCGTCCTCCTCGCCCAATCACACTTTTCGAAACGCTCACGTCACGCATTTACCAGCTTACTCCCCAAGTCAAGAAATTTTACTTAAATAATTTAATTTCAATAGCTGTCGTAAACGAAAGCAAAATCAGGCATACCACCCAAATCTATGCAAGTAAATAAAATTAGAGTGTCTGTTTGTAATATAAAAATAACCGCTTTTTACTAAATGCATATATATGCATGTATACACGGTACATATACCAAAATAGCATTTACAATTTTTCTCTGTCTGTCTGTTTGTTCCGGCTAATCTCTTAAAGCTGGGCCGATTTAATAGGAGTAACTTAGGCTTCTTCTCCTTTATGGGGAAAGAGGCCTATGCCCAGTAGTGGGATATTACAGGCTGAAGCGAACTTAGGCTACTTTTATTTTAGCAATATATTTATTTTATAACTCTACGAACTGAACAATAACTTTTTTGTTGAATTCTACGCGGACGAAGTCGCGGGCACAGCTAGTAAATTAATATAAATTGTAACTCCTTCTGGCAATTATGTACTAATTTAACATTAATCACTTTCTTACCGGTTTCAACGTAGGTTTAATTTACTGCATTGAAAACGTTATACGCTTATTCACTCGAGACCCGATCGTACGTACTATAAATAACAAATTTTGTAAACTTTGTTCTAATTTAACGTGAATATTTAGTGTTATGGGAATTCTGTTTAATAGGTAAGGTGCTTTCGACGTGGGAAATCAGTTTTGTGAAATCTATGTAGGTATTAAGTGTATATTTTCGGAAGCAGTTGCAACACGTTCACTTCAGCCTATCGTAGTTCACAGCTGGACATTGGTCTCTCCAGGTTCATTCAAAAAACGGCGTGAACTCATGTGTTTTGCCAAAATCTAAAGTTATCGTTCATTACAAAAACTCATCAAATCATTAAAAACTTAATTTGTATCTCACGATCAAGGTTCAGCCTGTAACACCTGGGCCTGCCTCTTTTTCTATGCAGGAGTGAATAATTACCAGACAAAAAACGAAGATTTCTACAAATCCGAGATCCTATTTTCATAACTACTACACCAGAACGCTTATCTACCTGGTTTGACCTTTTTCTGATCTTGATATTTTATGGCCTACGTTTGCTCTTGACTCCTAGGTTACTTACAGGTCTGAAGTCTATAAAATTTTCGTAACTACTACGCCAGAACGGTTATATTCTCAGATGGTTTAAACTTTTTCTGCTATATACATAAATGAAATACATCGTGATATTTTAAAGCCTAAACCACTATATTTTTGAAATAATGTCTGAAGTCTATAGGCCTAGTTTAGAAGCGAACTTTTTAACATTTACATGTAGTAAGGTTTTGTTTTGTGTGTGTTTGTACCTGGCAGGTTGCCCAATATGTAGGCCGTGAACTTGACTTAAGATTTATGTGTTGTGAGCTAGCAAGGGGATTCAGGAAGAAAACATCACGTATTTCACCATGGGTAGAAAAACTCGATTTTTATGATACCCAGAAACGTTCACGGTTAAGTGAGTTTATGGGTTTTATGGTTGTTTATTATAACTGACTTTGTGTGACTCCATTTTTGTGGTACGTGGTACAATATGGTACACTTTTATCATTGTATCCCGGAAAAGCTGATCACTATCAACTCAGAGAATGTTTAGAGGTTATTTATCTATCGCCATTTTTATTGCACTGACTTTTCTTTTACATAATATTACTTTATTTTATGATTACTTCTGTACGTTCTTGGTTTACTTTAAACTTTAATACGCTACAATTCGCTTCAGCCTATAATATCCCATTGTTGGCCATAGGCCTCTTTCCCCATGTAGGAGAAGGAACAGAGCTTAATCCACCATGCTGCAATGTGGGTTGGCGGATTACTCTAATACGTTCATAATTAAGCGCATAACCCATTTTTGGCAGTGGAGATTTTATTGACTGTTAACACTTTTGTCTCTATTAGACTGAACGTGCCTGTTATTTAAAAACTCCCGATATATCAGCGACATTGCACACACCACGGTCATGAGTGACTTGAGTGACCACGAAAGCATAAAAACTTATTTCGTAGACTGTTACTAACTTCAGTTCAGATTCTTTCATATTCCTTACATTTACTACTTTTGTTCTTTTGAAAGGAATTCGATCTTCAAATTTAAAACAATTCAATTTCCTTCATTGAGTAATACCATGTCAAATTTAAAAAAAAATCTTTATCAGATCGCAAAAAGGCAAAATATGAAATTTAAAACTAAAATATTCTGTAAATTGTAAGATCAGCGGAAATATAGCCTTCAGCTCTGCACATCCGGTTTACGCCGGAAGCTTTCACTGGAATGTCTCAATTTCGGACTCATTTCCCCTTTCGGGCGTATTGTGTTTCGTTTTTCGCGTAATAATTATTTACTTAAGCAAACAAGTTTTTTGGGTTTCATCAAGTGTTGTCGGAATTGTTTAAAATATTGTTTCTGTACGAATCATGGCTATGAATAGATATGTCAGTATGGAGTCTAGCTGAACTGGTATGAGGTGTTAAGGAGAATATTATAAAGAGTTTAAGGCTAATATTATATAAAAATAATGTTAAAAAAAATCAAGGTATTTTTAAAATAAAAATATAATATTCACACATAACTGACTGTTCCTAAGATAAGCGACTTAATGCTTTGTGTTAAATATACTACGGTTACAGGCGGGAATCGAACCCCTAACCCGCGGAGCAGAAAGCAGGGCCACTACAAACTGCGCCAACGGGCTAGTTTTCGATACAAATATAATGTTCAGTTGATGAAACATAAGATTAGATGTTTTTATTTTGTCTGGGAATATGACTTTGCTTTTAACGATATATTTTAAATGTCTCACTTTGACAAAAATATACATCGTATACAAAACTCTAAAAATAACTACGAAATCTGGAGAGGCAAGAATGCTATAATAAATTAGTGTTGATATACTCCTCCCGGCCGATTACGGCCACGGCGACTGCATTCAACTCCGTTTTTTTCTTTGGTGTGCTCGTGCGTGGCTTATGTAGCCAATTTTGTGTGTAAAAGTCCTCGCACACAGCGGGCACGCTAGCACACCGTTAACATAGTTATAGCTAAAGGTCGCTGGTGGTCGAACCTTTAGTTCATCTCGCTTGGCGTCCAGCTCATAGAGCCGCCTATCCTCAAAGTTCTGGACGCTAGCTTTAACTAGCGCCCTCCACTCTGGCCGTCCGGCTGCCTGCTGCTCCCATTGCAGCGGGTCGATGCTGCAATTTTTCATGTGTCGCTTGAGCACATCTTTGTACCTGAGGAGTTGACCGCCATGCTTACGCTTGCCTTCCTCAAGTTCCGAGTAGAAGATGCGCTTAGCGACTCTTTGCTCCGCCATGCGCGACACGTGTCCGCACCACCGAAGCTGACGCCGCATAAGATAAGCCTCAATGCCATCCACATTGGCTCTTCGCAGCACTTCAGTGTTCCGTACACGATCAGACCATCGAATATTGAGTATTTTACGAAGACAATTGAGGTGGAATCGGTCGAGCGTTTGTATATGACGGCGGTACACGGTCCATGTTTCGGCAGCGTAAAGGATATTAGGCAGCACAACAGCCATGTAGACGGAGATCTTAGTCGCCAGCCTCAGATCATGGGAGCTGAAGACTTTCGCATCCAACTTGCCGAACGATGCAGCAGCAGCGCCGATTCTGCTGTTGATTTCCGCATCTAGGTCACATTTAGATGAAATTGTGCTCCCCAGATAACGGAACTTGTCGACCTGCTTCAGCTCCTCCCCACCGAGTTTTATAACCAGTGTCTCGTGACCTTGTATATCTAAAGACATTATTTCCGTCTTTTTGACACTGATTTTTAAGCCGAATTTTCGGCACGACTCGTCGAAAACGGACATCAGCAGCTGCAGGCCGTCTGGGGACTCTGCAACAAAGCATAGGTCATCGGCGTACATCATTTCGGTGATCAGAGCATGCGACACTTTGGTGCGGGCCTTCAGTCGAGTCAGATTAAATATACCGCCGTCCGTACGGAAACGGATGCGGACCCCTTCAGAGGTTACTTGTATGACCTCCTGTACTACAGCTGCAAAGTACAGCGCAAACAGTGTGGGTGCTAAGACGCATCCCTGTTTCACCCCACAGGTAACTGTGAAAAAATCGGACTGGTCATCGTTGACAGCGACACAGCACTCCATGTCGTCATGTAGAAGTCTCAGGAGCCTCACAAACTTCTCTGTACACCCGATCTTCGCAAGTACAATCCAGAGGGCTTCTCGAGGCACACTGTCAAAGGCCTTCTCAAGGTCAACGAAGCAGAGGTATAAATTACGACCTTGCTCTCTGCTCTTCTCCTGCAGTTGACGTACAGAGAAAATGGCTTCACACGTACCTCGTTCAGGTCGGAAGCCAAACTGGGTCTCGGGCAAAAGTTGTTCAGAAAGCTTCATAAGACGGTTAAGTAGTACACGGGCAAAAACCTTTCCGGGGACCGACAGAAGTGAAACACCACGGTACGAATCGCAATCGGACCTGTCACCCTTGTTCTTATATATGGCCCTTATGCGTGATACTTTAAAAGTAGATGGGACCTGTTCTTCTTTCCACATACGATCAAAGTGTTCCCAGATAGCCAATTGCAACTCATCACCACCGTGCTTAAGCAGTTCTCCTGGTATAAAGTCAATGCCCACCGCACGCCTATTTTGCTGTTGATTAATGGCAAGAGCAATCTCCTCACACGATAATGGCTTATCCAGCTCAGTAAATATTGGGAGTTGAGGTAACGAACGAATGTGTTCTAAGTCAGCAGCCCTGTCTACATTCAGCAGAGTGCTGAAGTGTGCCGCCCAACGTTCGAGTATTTCCCCTTTGCTTTTGAGAAGACCTTTGCCACTAGCAGGCTTAATAGGTACTTTTGCAAAAGGGGTCTTACCTATTAGCTTTCGAACCTCACCATAAAACTCTCCAACCTGGTTAGTGTCAGCGAGCCACTGAATGTGATAAGCCTTCTCCCGCCACCATTTATCCTTTGTTTCCCGAGATAGTCGCCTAAGCTCCAGGTCACTTTGTCTGATCTCCTTAGTGCTCGCACATCGGTTTGCTCCACGGTGTTGTCGGAGAAAACGTCGGTGTTTGCCGATCGCCGCCATCAGGACTCCGTCATTCTCATCAAACCAGTCCTCGGACTTTCGGACTTTTTGACCTAAAGTAGATGTAGCGGTATCTAGAATATGAGAAGACAGAGCATTCCAGTCATAATCAACTCGGCGAACATCTTTGCTGAGAGATGGTAATCCAGCGGCCAAAGTGCGAGCATACTTCTCCCTCGTCACAGGATCCTTTAGCCCGTCCACGTTAAAACTCGCATACGGCTTAGGTTTTCCAGATCGACGAGGATGCTGGAGTCGGAGACGCAGCTTAGTAACAACAAGCCTATGATCAGTCCAGCAGTGGGCACCACGCATTGCGCGGGTGACTTGGACCTGGGAAACATCTCGCTGCCGCACGATAGCGTAATCAATTAGATGCCAGTGTTTAGACCTTGGGTGCATCCAGGTGTTCTTATATTTAGCGGGAAGCCTGAACATTGTACTAGTGATGGCAAGTTGGAATTGTGCGCAAAGACTCAGTAATAGCTGTCCGTTGCTGTTCATGCACCCGACCCCATGCCTACCCAAAACCTTGGGCCATGCATCGTAGTCCCGTCCGACTCTGGCATTAAAGTCGCCCAACAGAAGAATCTGCTCTCTAGGCCTTACGCTTTTGATGCATTTTGCAAGTTCCTCATAAAACTTATCTTTAATATCATCAGACTTGTCTAAGGTAGGTGCATAGTGTGTGTTGTAGTGTTGATAGGATTAAGACGTCGATATTTGTAACATATAGATTGTTTCAGATATTAATTGTATAGAAATTGCTTGTGTAAGGATTACATGATCACTTCGTGACCAAACTCCTTCAATATAATTGTGTTTGCAGACAAAAGAAAAAAAACCGACTTCAATTTCATCGACAAGTAATACAACGTAGATCGACGAAAAAATAGTCAAGTAACTACGCGTTATCAAAGATTACTCAAAAAGTAGTTATCGGTTAGTATAGATAAAATTTAAATGTGACCACATGATAAACATCAACTTTTGATTAAATTAAAAATTATCAAAATCGGTACACCCAGTAAAAAGTTATGCGGATTTTCGAGAGTTACCCTCTATTTCTCTGGGATCCCATCATTTAATCCTTATCATGGTACTAAACTAGGGATATTTTCTTTCCAACAAAAAAAGAATTATCAACATCGGTACATCCAGTAGAAAGTTATGAGAAAGATAAAATACAACGTAGGTCGACGAAAAAAGCGTCAAGTAAAAACGCATTATTAGATATAACTCGAAAAGTAGTTGTTAGATCTCAAATAAATTTAAATGGGACCAATTGACACATAGCACATTTTTATTTAAAAAAAAATGTCGAAATCGGTCCACCCGGTCAAAGATACAAAATACATAAAAAAAATACAGTCGAATTGAGAACCTCCTCCTTTTTTGGAAGTCGGTTAAAAAATAAAGAATTAAAAAAATCTACTCTAGAAACATTTGCAGTAAATCTAGATATATATAATCTCAGGGAAATTTCGGAGATATCCTTATAAATAGTATATGACATTACAACAAATATTACCGCATAAACCAGAATACGTTGCATATTAGTATAACACAATTATGTCTCTCTAGGAATACGATAAAATATCAAGTTTCCTGTGTATATTCAAATGCTCCTTATCTGCAGTATTATGTAAATGTATGCACCGGAGAATTCGTATCGGGGAAACGAGGAACGAAAATTATCACTACCTTTAATGTACAAAAATTATATTTTGAATAATTTGGTAGACTAAAGTTAGGTGTTACATGAGGTGGGGCACAGTAGGACCCTGCTCAAATATAGAGCAGCTCGACTAGAGCCTCGACTTTACATAAGATCACAGCTAAATAATCAAGCCGTGTTGTGTTTCCGTTGGTGATTAAGATGAACAGAGCTCCTGGGGGGAATCGGGGATAGAGTCAGCAATGCGCTTACAATGCTTCTGGTGTTGCAGGCGTCTATCATCATCATTATCATCATTTCAGCCTATTGCAGTCCACTGCTGGACATAGGCCTCCAAAAGTTTGCGCCAAATATGGCGTGAACTCATGTGTTTGTGCAGGCGTCTATAAGCTACGGTAATCGCTTATCATCAGGTGAGCCGTACGCTTGTTTGATGACTTAGTTATATAAAAAGGGGGTAAAATATAATAATATTACCGTTAAAATAAAGCGAGTTCCTCAACCTTACAGAAGATCACAACCAAATAACAATGATTTAAGGTTTTATTGTGTTCCTGTGACGATTAGGGTATCTAGAACTCCTAGGGAGGGTCAATAGGGTCGGTAACGAGCTTGCGATACTTCTCATCTTTAAAGAAATGTCATTAAACCATTCTGTCCAATAGTGTTGTGGTGCACTGTTATAAACACTACGTCATTCTATTGTCAAATTTCTAAAAAAAATACCTTTTAGATCTCTAACACCAAAATATACAAAGGAATTAGGTTTCATTTAAATTAAAAACTGTAAAGCATCTTGCCTGCCACAGAGTCACAAGATACGCTCGTTTGATTCAAAAAATGGTTACATAGTTTATATTTCCGTTAATGTTTCCAACAAGTTATTTTTACCTGTCTTCAACCAGTACATATTACCCAACTTTCCTAAAATACCGGTTCTGCCTGTAACATCCACTACTGGGCATAGGCCTCTTTCTCTATGTAGGAGAAGGATTAAAGCTTAATCCACACGTCGCTCCAATGCGAGTTGACGGATATATTACCTACCATGAGTACCGATCATAACAGGTATTTATGATAACAACAAGGACAGAAAGCTTAACGTGCTCTCTGAAGTACAGTGGGGAGACCCACAAGGGTAAATATCCGAACTGGAAAGTAATATTTGTACAAATACAATTACCCATAGTTAGCGTTAATTGAACCGCAAACCATCGGTATTAAGACGCTTACGCCTACTACAAGACATTCATCACTTCAATACGTTACTTTCGCTATTTAATACCCAGAAACTATTTTAACAATTACTCAAAGGTCATCACATCATCATCACATCAGCCTTTCGCAGTCCACTACTGGATATAGGCCTCCACAAGTTCACGCCAAAAATGGCATGAACTCATGTGTTTTTCCCATAGTCACCACGCTGGGCAGGCGGGTTGTTGACCGCAGGGCTGGCTTTGTCGCACCGAAGACGCTGCTGCCCATCTTCGGCCTGTGTATTTCAAAGCCAGCAGTTGGGTGGTTATGCCGCCATCGGTCTGCTTTTTAAGCTCCGAGGTAGCAGTGGAACTGTGTTACCCCTTAATCGCCTCTTACGACACCCACGGGAAGAGAGGGCGTGGCTATATTCTTTAATGCCGTACCCACACAGCATACTCAAAAGTAATTATACTAAACTACAAAATCCGTATAAAACGCCACAACTAAAACGGTTATAAACAATGCTCAACTTTGTAGAACTTGTTATTTTTAATGCTTTTATATACCCATATGAAATATAACTTCCCTTACTGTTTTACAACTTGTAATTAGGTATAAAGATAAACACGTCTGCAACTTTTGTAATATAGTATTAACGTTTAATACAGTTGTATAAAATAGCGAGATGTAAGCGAGTGTTGGATTAGTTTTAAAACTAAAGCCCGACAGAGTCATTTGAAGTTTCACGTTCGTCGCTGAACGAATACCTCATGAGACCTGTATTTTTCTAAAAATAAAGAAGTTATATGTATATCCATCAATTCATAGCTTGATATGATGTGATTTTTAAGGGTTCAATATTAACAGCCACATCTAATAATAATCAATTTTATAAATGAAATAAATTGACATATACTTTATAAAAATATAATAAATATTTTAATTGAAAACTATAATCACTTACGAAGATGACTTTTTAGTTCATAAACCTTTATTTTTTTATACGAGGTCGGCAAACCAGCGTACGGCTCACCTAATTGTCGACGCTTGCAACACCAGAAGCATCACAAGCACGTTGCCGACCCTACCTCCAATTTCTAGGAGTTGTGGTAACCTTCCTCACCATAGGAATACAAATATGTTTGGAAGCAGTATTATTAACCTGTACTCGTCTGCAAGTTCGAGGTACTTTTCCCCAATCGAACCAGGTTTTGAGCATTTATCAGGACATAACAAAATATTCCTACTCACGTTTTTATAAGTGTTATAAAGGTGTCGATCTTGATATATATGTATGTCTTCTGTGTTCATTCGTTATGAACCACCGAAACATGATACTAACTTAAAACCGTTAAATGAAATATTTCATTATTAATTCATTCATTTCAGTAATCATAAAAACGGGTAAAACAACGCGAACCGACAGTACGCTGTAACAGCTATAACGTTATTATACTACAATATACTGGGCCCGGTCAGACCTAACGTTACATTTACTGAATCCATTTTTCATTTTCACACCGAAGAAAATTTCATTGAAACGTTCCAAACAATAACGTCTTGAATAATGAGTCGCTACAATAATAGGCGTTATTGGTGAACAGGCTTTGTTAAAAATTGTGATATAAATGTATCCTTACTATTATTATATTATACATGCAATGACGCCGCGTTGGCGCAACGGTTACAGCCATGGATTGTACCTGTTGCGTTGGCGGTTGCGGGTTCGATCCCCGCTCATGACAAACATTTGTATTGGCCATACAGGTGTTTGCCGTGGTCTGGGTGTTTGTGCAGTCCTTGTAGGTCTCCCCGCCGTGCCTCGGAGAGCACGTTAAGCCGTCGGTCCCGGTTGTTATCATGTACACCTGATAGCGATCGTTACTCGTAGTAGGGAATATATCCGCCAAACCGCATTGGATTAAGCTCTGATCCTTCTCCTACATGGGGAAAGAGGCCTATGCCCAATAGTGGGATTTTACAGGCTGAAGCGTATTTTAAATGCAAAAATAAAATTACCCGTAATGTTTTTCAAGCTTAAATGTCAGTGTATAAAAATAAATAAAATTGGAGTGTCTGTTTGTAATATTAAAATAGACGCTTTTTACTAAATGCATATGGATGTACACGGTACATATACCAAAACAACATTTTTTACAATTTTTGTCTCTGTTTGTTCCGGCTAATCTCTGAAACGGCTGGACTGATTTTGACGGGACTTTTACTGGCAGATAGCTGATATAATAAGGCTTAGCTTAGGTTAATTTCACTATAGAAATTTATTTATTTTATAAGTCTGCGAACTGAACAATAACTCCTTTTTTAAATGTCATGCGGACGAAGTGACGGGGACAGCTAGTTATTAATATAAGTGTATAATAAAGTACATATGACATTACGCCATGACAGCAGACGTACACACTTAAACTATGCACTGTTTGACTTACTCATAAAAAATAGACCCTAGTTTGAATCATCCTCAAACACAGAATTTTAAAAATGAATACTCATAAATGAAAGCAAAACTCTCATTTGCCATTTCAACTCGAAGCCCTAATGAAATCGATTTTAAAAACACACCCAATAATACAAAGGAATTCATCCCATTTTCATCATTGATGAACATTAAATTCTGAAAAGGCAAGGTCGAATCGATACTCATCAAAGAATTTTTCACAACTTTCAATATTTCAACGATGCCCTGCGACTAATATCTGCTTCTGAAAAGAAAAAAGTACAAAAAAAAATCTCAAATGACATCAGGGGTAAGATATTTCTTCCGACGGTACCAAATTAATTTGCCTCAATTTTCATCTCGATTCAATGGCTTAAAAGGTATTTTCTTACTGGGATCCTTTGAAGAGAATTCTCAAAGATGTAATGAGAAATACGATGTTTTTTTTTAAGTTATTTTAAGACTATTAATTATTGTTGTCCGATATTACGATTGTGAAGTTTTTCGTGTTTTTGCACTTTTGTAGATGGAAAATCAAGAGGCCTGTTTTTAAATTAATATTGCAAACTGAAATAAAAAAGTCAAATGCTCGATGCTGATCTATGATTGTAATTATAAATTCAGTCTCTTTTCTATTATATGGAAATAGCTTATAAAAACGACAAAATCTAAAAGCATTAAACTGGCTTTCATTATTTTTTCACCAATTTCACTTTGACTAGCCCGTTGACGCAGTATGTAGTGACCCTGCTTTCTACTTCGAGGGTTGTGGGTTCGATTCCCACCCCGAGTCTGGGTGCAATATAAATATTTATTTTTATATGTATTATTTATAAGTATGTTTATCGAAAAAAAAATGTAGCTAAATACCATTCGGTTTTTACCTATAACACAAGCATTAAGTTTCTTACTTTAGGAACAGACGACCGTGTGTGTATTGTGTAGATATTTATAATTTCACTTTGTATTATTTAAACATGCCCTAGCATATGGACGCTTGATAAGCCAGGAGCATTGCAAACGCGTTGCCGAACAAGAAGACTTGCTACCTTACTCGCCACAGGAGCACAACACTTCAGAGCTTTTTTCATCTTATTTAAGGTTGAGGTACTTATCTCCGAACAAGTGGCTTCAAAATCTGAGCAAGATATTTCCAAAATGAGCGAGGTACAGTTTGTAGATAATATAGATAATATCGAAAACCCATCGTAACAAGGTAAATCCGAATATCACGTAAATTCTCAACTATATTTCCTAACGACTGTAGTTGTGGAGGGTACGTATCCAATCACGTCTCAAATCGCCAACTTAGATGTAATTCCAATTACGACTAATCTTCCTACGCAGCCTTTCACACTTCCATGAGCCTAAACTCTATTTCAACTCGAACTAATTGCATATAGTATAATATTGATTCGGTGAATAAAATAATCAAATCTTGAATAAATTTTATGGCATTAAATCTTGCTAAGTAGCTGTTTCTCCGAGATTTTTTTTCGATCTGTAGTGATAAAGATTTATTTTTATTTTATTTTTATTGATCATCTGCTAAGTGAAGCAGGAGATAGCAAACTATGCTTCAATCCTTCTATGTCAAATAAAAGAGTATACTCTCTAGTACTAACTATTTGCAGACTATTTAACAGTTCAGTTTAGTTCAGCCAAAGAACATACGAATGCTTTACAGTATTACGATCAAAACAGTTCTATGAAACGTTTTAGTAGAAGACAGTTATAAGTTTACAGACACAAACAGAACAATTACATTTACGTGTTGAAAGTTCTCAAACTCTTAAGCTCTTAACACTTGAGGCATATAACTCGAAACGCTTGTTCTATATATTGTTAACAATCCCTCTGGGATAAAAGACGTCCTAAACTTGTACCGCAACTTAAACAAAGATTTATTCATTAGTACCTACTTGTTTATATTTTTATTTTAGGACAACATTTTTGTCTGTAGATTCGTACTTATGGAAAATTGTTATTGAATTTTTAAGATAAATTTCACTTCAGCCTATTGCACTCCAATGCTGGACAAAGGCTTCCTCAAGTTCGCGCCAGTCATCACGGTTTTTTGCAATCCTCAACCAGTCTCCATCGGCAATCTTTTGTAGATCATCAGTTCAGGCAAATTTAGTTCCGAAACGAAGTTTCCGAAACTTTGGGTATTTAAAAACTTAATAAACCGTGATAAAATCCGAAAAAGTTGTTTCATTATTATGTAGGGTTACATTAGTAGGAAACCAACATTTTTCTGCAGACTTTCTAGAACCAACCTGGTATATAGTAGTGAGATGATTTTACTTTCGTTCTTCTTTTTTGTAGAGAACGAAGTATCAAAATAGTTCCACATTATTATATCAATAAATATATGAAGAATTTTATACAGTCCATTAGAGATTGTCTATTCATTCAATGACTTGAGCAAAATTGCACTTATAACTACTTTTTTATAAATATTAACGTTCATACTAGATATAAAACTAATACTAGATGTAAATATGTAAGCAAGGTCCTACTGCAGACCTCGTATTTTGGATTTCAACTTATTACTCTTATTCAGCTCTACTGTAAATTGATGGTTATATAAATTTCAGAGTTTTTTTACGAGATAATCAAATTTCCACAACTGTGTTCCTCACTTCTGAGTATACTACTAAACACATAAATAAATTCTTCCACACATCGACCACCACTGAGACGAAAATCGTTTATTGAGAGTACGAAAACGAACACATAGCATACTAACGTCCAGATAATTATTTATCATAAGTAACTAACGTGTATGTACTGCGTGGTTACGGCATTAAGAATATAGCCACCTCCTCTCTTCCCGTGGATATCTTAAGAGGCGACTAAGTTCTACTACCACCTTGGAACTTAAAAAGCCAACCGATGGCGGGATAACCATCTAACTGCTGGCTTTGAAATATAGAGGCCGAAGACGGGCAGCAGCGTCTTCGGTGCGACAAAGCCAGCCCTGCGTTCACCAACCCGTCTGCCCAGCGTGGTGACTATGGTCAACACACATGAGTTCACGCCATTTTTGGTGCGAACTTGTGGAGGCCTATGTCCAGCAGTGGACTGTATTAGGCTGAAGTGATGAACCTAACCGGAAAAAACGTATCGCCATCGTGAAAAAAAAATTAGCATTTGATGCCCGATTTTAAACGTGTGAATTTTCCTTTGAGAATCAAGTTGTCTTTTCATTGAGTGGTCTTGTCTCTTATTCCTAGTTTTATTGAAATACTTCAGATAAAGCACTAACATAAGAATTACTATGTAGTTTGTTCATGAAGATTATCTCCGTTCGCTTGCAACATTTTAACGGGAGTTTATGAAGCGATTAAAATTAACTAAGAGTTTACGATCTTATTTTACAAGTTGATCATGAAAAGTTCAGTATTATAACCATTAAATATGCTATGTGTACTGACAAGTACAGAATCAAGTTTGTATTTTAAGTTGAGTATTTTCTTAAAAATATTTTCAATTTATACTAATAATTGCTATTTATTTTTATCCATTCAATTTCTTTTGGATTCCCCATAGTGAAGAATCTCATAATCTTCATGGAAACATGGACACACGCAGACCAAATCCTCATACCAAATTATGAGATCTGTGAGAATTTGGTCTGTATTTGACCATGTTTTTATAAGGTTTGAAAGATTTTTCGATGTAACTTTACGTGTACAATAATAAACGGTATCTCCTGTAATAAATGTATGTCAAAAGTTTGATGCTATGGAGTCAACTATCATCAAATCCGCTTCATTTGTAATAGCATAATTTTTAAATGTATATTTTAAAAGCGCTCTTAACTCAACATGTAAACAATTGTTTTTATTTTTTTAAGTTATAACAACTCCATTGTTGTTATAGTTTTTACCTACATTTATATGTTTCAAATTAAAAAAAAAGCCAAATTCTAAGGTCTCAAACTTACTACTTTATTACAGGATATTCACTTACTTAAAGCCATAAAAGTCAATTCCGTCTAAAATTTCAAAGATTTTTATTAGAAAAATAATAAAAGTTTTTGTTTGAATGACAGCTTTCTTATATTATCTAAGTTTGCACTTGGTTGGTTCTCATAAATGGAGTCGCGTCCGGCGAATGAGAACGTTTTTCTTTGTAATGATATCCGTTTAATTTTGCCTTTTTCGTAATTGTTGATTATTGACAGTGCTATTTGTAAGATAAATTATGTTAATGATTTTTTTGCTAGAATTATTTTACGACACAGAATATATATATATATATATATGTATATTCTGTGTCTGTGTCTGTGTTGTGTGTGTATATATATATATATATATATATATGCTAGCTGACCTGGCAAACGTTGTTTTGCCGCTACACGTTAGAGTTTTGTATATTTTTCAAAGCAAAGTCATTTCAAAGATTCTCATACTTACCAAACATGCACAAAAATTTTCATAGGAATCGGTCAAGCTGTTTCAGAGCAGTTTGGCCCCTAACACTGTAACACGAGAATTTCACATATTAGATATTATGAAACAGATATGAGTCATCCCTATAACTACATATTTTCAAAAAATGCTGAAACTTCTAAATAAATAGGAATGATACTTTGAATTTAGTCAATACTGACGCTAAAACATAAAATGTTTCCCAAAAGGAAACAAAAATCAAAAACCACACACCGACACGGTCAGTCGGAGACGCGGGTTCGAATCCCGCTGGAGCGGTCAATTTTTGATATGATATTCAAAAATGTTTAGAATTCCTAATGTGAGGGTAACACAAAAATAAAAATCGTACATATTAAAAATCAAAAAGTTTAAAGTTTTAGTGTCATTCATTGGCAATCGGTCTGATGTCATAAATTATTTTTTACTACTTAAAAAAATACTTACAAGATAACCCCCCAAACAACCCCCCAACTGTAACCTTAATCCTTGCCCTACCCAGATCATACATCATGCTACCCAGCAGATAGGCTTTTCTCTAATTTTATTGCATCTCTTTACTTGAAATAAAAGATACAAAACAAAAATTAATAATTTCAATTGCATCACGAAACAGATTGAGAAAATAACAATACTGCATTATTATATTATATAATATTCGCAGAAAATACGTCGTTCCGTTTCTTTATTTTGATGGACGACGAGATGGCGGAATATGCACTAAGGTGTGAACATTGAATAAGATTTTATCTTATTTCCAAGATGGAGTTTTGAAACTATTTCTGTTGATGTCAACACTGCACGTCTCTTGCAGTTTCATTTGCGATGTCTGTCGATTCTAACATGATTGGTATTTACGAACCAATTGCAAGAGAGATAAGTTTCGACATTTGCGTTGTGTTGGCGTTAATGTCTTTGTTAATTTTCAAAAAGTTATACAAAACAGTTCAATATGTAAAATCTTAATTTTAAGATGATCTAATATCAACCAAATTAGCAACAATGACTAAAGTTAATGAAGATTGAGTTAACTTGCAAGAAATAATTCTTTTATACTCTTAAACACCTACACATCGATGTCTTCATAGTTTCAAAGCTTAGATTTGTCAAACCCATTAATTTGTAACCCATTGTTTATTATCAATTGAAATTAAACCTAATACTTTAAAATCGTTATAACTCATAAGACATCTTTATCAAGCCCAAACTGATCCCCGTTCAATATCACATCAAGCCCATCGCATAAAGTTCCAACCTATATAGAATATCTTATAAGACGTTTCGAAACAAGCCCATGTAGTAAATAACAATTTTTCACGCGATACATACATCGATCACAATAATCCAATTATAAAGGAGATAGCTATCCAGTTACAGGGGAACGGAAAAATTGTTAACATTTTTCAATCTACGTGCAGAGATGATTGAAACTTGTGCTCGAGTCAATAAAAAACTTCATAAATTTTCACAACTAAGTTGGCAAACAAGCGTACGACTCACCTGTTGGTAAGCAATTACCGTAGCTTATAGAGCTTATGGCCTGCAATACCAGAAGTATTGCAAGAGCATTGCCGACCCAACCCCAAATCCACAGGAGCTTTGGTCGCCTTACTCACCACAGAAAGACCAAAAGAAAGAGAAGAAGAAAGAGAAAGAGAACTACTTGAAAGCTGTGTTATTTAGCTGTGATCAAGCTAAGGTCAAGATATTTCCTCAGTCATTATGTTCCAAATTTTGAGTAGGGTATTTCCTGCTATATACCTACTATATATATATATATATATATATATATATATATATATAACCTTAGCTATATATTTCGACAAATGAACCAGTTGTAAAGTCAATCTTAGTTATTTATGTAAAACTAGCTTTTACCCGCAGCTTTGCTCGCATTTCATTTTTTTTTAATTAAAAGTATCCTATGTTATTTCTAATACCTCCAAGAATATGTGTACAAAGTTTCATGATGATCGGTTAAATAGTTTTCGCGTGAAAGCATAACAAACAAACTTACATTCACATTTATAATATTAGTAGGGATACACTATCTCCTAATGTTAATTTTTTGTGTTGTCTGAGGTGTATCTAATGGCCTCTTATTCTTCATCTGTGTTAATTTTTTTCTGTAATTGGCAGAAATAAAGGAAGTTTGTCTAATGACGAATTATCACCGCTGTATATCATTACTGCCTAATACAGTGGAATGAAACTATGACATACTGTGGTAACATAGCAGTAATGGAAATGAGGTAGAGGAATTTCGGTCAGTCAGTTTATTTGGTAGACGTAGTTGGATAAGTAGGTTACATAATACCACTTCTAATTAAAAGTACATTATTACCGTAACAATGACCTTCGTAAGTTTTATCCTAATTATCTAACCAGAATTTAGGTAGGTACAGTAACAGCGAGAGTAGAGCATATTTACCCTAGGGCCAAAAGGGCCATGTTCCGAGGTGGTATTCTGGATGGGGCGGAGTAAGTTGAGCATTCTGTAGTAATGGGGATGTGAAAAAATAATCTTTCTTACAAGAAAAAATACAGAATAGGTGTCCTAAAAACAGGTCGGCCAAAAAATTAACCGTGAATCTTATTCGACTTATTTTACAAAGGACATTATTTTCTCCAAAAAGTCATATTCCGCAATCTTAAAAAACGCAACTTTAAACCTCAGTTACCTAAACTTAAACTATAAAAAAACAATCCCTTAACTCTGACAGTTTCGTCAGTATTATTCACAATTTAGAAAGAAAAATCTAGTTTAAGATTTTATCTCGCTAAAATACAATACACGAATATGATAAATTCAAAAGATGCACTGCACCAATAACAAAGTAATATGGAAAGCAAATAAAGATCTAGAATAACGCTATTTTTCATTCAAATATATTGGATGAATCTGTTTGTTACAGTTTATTTGAGAAAGCTCTACCTGCATTGTCATTACTTTTATGTAAGCAAGTAGAAAGACAGAAAAAAGAACTATTTTTGCCAACTATATCAATTATTTGTGGCCTTCCACAAAATTTTCAAAATATCTTAAATGTAAAGAATTTGCATACAGTTTCATTATAAGTTAGTAATATATTATTGCTTTAAATAATCTATACAAATAAATAAAATTGGAGTTTCTGTTTGTAATATTGACATACCCGCTTTTTAGTAAATTCATATGTATGTATACTTTATACACAGTACATATACCAAAATATTTTTTTTATAATTTTTGTCTGTCTGTCTGTATGTCTGTCTGTTTGTTTCGGCTAATCTCTGAAACGGCTGGACCGATTTTTACGGGACTTCCACTGGCAAATGCTGATGTAATAAGGAGTAACTTAGGCTACTTTTATTTTAATTTTTTTTTTATAACTGCGAACTAAACAATAACTATTTTGTTAAATTTCATATGAATGAAGTCGCGGGCACAGCTAGTCAACAAATAAATTGACGAAGACAATTATAATACCTGTACCAATATAATACTTTAAACCTTTTAGCTCGAATAACACAAAATTCTGGATGCAAGCTTCATTTTATCATCCAGAGCAAAACAATGGTTCTGTAAGATTGTTTATTTAGAAGTTTTACTTTGTTTACCAAATTTTATATTTTATTTCATACCAATATTATCGACAAGGTTTGTGAAATTATCAAAGCATTCTATAAAATGTGTCTTATAAATTTGTTCATCCAAGCATAATTCTACAGTATACAAGTCTAATTGAGATCTGATTAATTTTTGGTAAGCCTTTGAAAAAAAAAAAAAACTAAAAAAAAAAACTCAAACTTTGGTACTCTTCTCCTTTTTAACCATTAAAAGAAACAAACAGACGACAAGAAGACGTCACCAAGCACTGACCATATAGATGTCTGTCGTGGTCTGGGCGTTTGTGCTTGTGTATTGTGTGTTTCCGGTTTCCGGACGCCTAACACAGGACAAATCCTACCGGGGGCCGTTGAGTGTGAAGCGTTTGTTTATTTATTTAAAAATGGGGAAGTTGGTTTTTTTATTAATTTATTTATGTTATCTTAAGGCTTCATAGGCATGAAAGAGTTGGGCGAGTTTAAATTCTTTTTAATTTAGAAATTTTATTGTTTAAAACTATATATAATTAGGAAACCCCGTGCTACGACCTGCAGTCATGTAGGTAAAATTGTAAGGATCAGTTATTAAAGAATGAACTAAATATCAACAAACACAAATATGACTTGCCCGTTGGCGCAGTTGGTAGTGTTTTGTTCCCTGCCTTCTGTTCCGCGGATTGCGGGTTCGATTCCGCCGGAGCCTGGGTGTAATATTTGTATTTAGATATTTATATACCTATGTATTATTTTTATGTACATAAAAAAAACTAGTTATAACTGTCTGCTGTTACTGTAACACAAGCATTAATTTTCTTATCATGGGAACAGACGACCGTGTGTATATATTATAAGAAATTTATTTATTTATTTCGAAATAATATTTTATTACAGTTTTCCATTCTTATAAAATAATTTTAATTAAATTTTACCCATCAAGGGTAAAAATTGCTTTCTTTACTTTTCGAGTGTCCACAACTGGACAATAGACCTTCCCTAGTACTAAGCAATTGCTTATGGCAAAATTAAAGCTTTAATTAGCTTCACGAGTTATGGTGGGAAGACTGATAATGGGCTATCTTGGTTAGAGAGAAAATTCTCTTTTACGTATTTACCATAACTAGCCAAACTAACTTTAATGGCTAACGTAAGAGATGTAGACAATTTAATCGTGATTTTAAAAATATAGGTAACAATAATTAATATTGAATAATATATTTTTTTTTTTATAATTAAGACGTGTCTCGAGATATATCTCTTACATTTAACTTATTTCTTTATCAATCTCTTACTTTAATACTTTGACATTGATTACAGAACTTACAGAAGATCACAGCAAAATAATACTGTTTTCAAGCAGTATTGTGTTCCTGTTGGTAAGTAAGGTGACCCGAGCTCCTGGGGGGATTGGGGATTAGGTCGGCAACGCGCTTGACCGACCTAGTGACATAAAAAAAAAATTATAATTGAATAAAACTTATATAAACGATACATCAAAGTTACAAATTTATAATACAACTAGTATCGTTATATTTGATCATTAAGTAAGGGAATATCTTTAGAAGCATTATCCTCAGTACAAAGGATTCCTCTAATAACTAAGCTCTCAACTTCGGCCACGCCGTCTTAGCCTCGCCCCGGGCAGGCAAAACTACCCGGTAGCCTTACATTATAAGGCACTCAAATTGTTTGCAACATGCTTCCACGAAACATTTACGGAATTGTACAAAGTTATTTTATACTGTATATGTTGTTGAGTTCGTTGTTTGTTGCGTTTAAAATTTATCATTATACATATTGAAATTGAGCTTTATTGTATATATTTTTAAGAATTTTTATTAAAATATCCAAGCGACTTTCAACAATCTGCATGGAGCGGGCCCTTACCTTCTTCGGGCATATTATGCAATCTCCTAAGCTTAGTCTCGGGAAACTTATACTACTGGATCAAGTTGAAGGGAAACGCGCCAACGGGAGGATACCAGCAAGATGGTCTGATGTCATCAATAATACAGTGGGAGAAAGCTTGCACTGTGCAACACATGCTGCTTACAATTGCCTTTATTGGAGACGTATCATTCGTAGTCGCGATCCTCATCATTGAGGGCACTAGGAAGAAGAAGAAGAAGATTAAAATATGAAATCATTAATATTTTAATTGCAATATTTTGTGACATTGAGACCCAATTTCTTCTAAAACCAAGCTTATATTTGCACTAATCGCTTAAATAATACTCCTTAAATGTAAAAACTACAATAAAACGTAAAATAAGTTTACGTAAGGTGGACTAGGTTATTGCATTGGTTATTGTGTTAATTTACGTTTCTAAAGTAAAACCCTTTTTTATGCAAAATAAATATTTAGCAGCTTAGCTCAGCTCAAATTCTCGACAACATTGCTAATCGAGAACTGGCCGACAACTGCGGTGTATCCGTTTTTATATTGCATGCCATCTACTGCGCCAGATGTCTGTCACACGACTATATTATTTTATATGACATTACACGTTTCTTGAAATATTATACGTGTTATATCACGTCCAGTCACGTTTTATGTCGCATATCTAGGATAACACAGGACTTTAATTATATTAAACTAGCGAACATCGTAACACCGTATTTTTTTTTTCGTAATATATCTTTTTGGAGCTTAGTCCTTAAGAATCGATTTTTAGATAAGGCTCTATTGAACGTTACGTTTTTATACGCCATCTATCGGAACTTTTTTTTTACGCTGGAAAATATCTATCGGAACTAAGCTAACCCAATAACGTAACGGTTACGGGTAGATGGCGTTACAACGTCAAATAACGCAATCTATTGAAATATGGCGTTATTTGATTCGTTTATTTACCATTTGATTGGCATTAATCTTTTACTTAGACTAGTAAGCCTTTTTGGGTTTATTTATTAGACAGTCGATCTGAAGGAGTAAACTCCAGTCGTGCGTCGGAGCTGACACACACACTTTTTTTGTTTTTTCTTATAAGTATTAAAATCTTATCCAGATAATAAATAATACAATAAAAATGAATTATTTAACTTAATGCAGTCGTTCGAAAGACATGCGCCTACAAACGTTTTGGCGATATATTTATATACAAAGACTAGCACTACCCCGCGGTTTAACACGCGTTAATTTGAGAAAGAAATAACCTCCTTCAGCTATAGAGCTATCAGATACAAAAAAAAAAAATCAATTCAAGCCAGTAATTCATGAGATTATCGCAAAAATACAAAAATACAATGTCTTTAGTTTTATAATATTAACAAATAAATAAATGCTAAAAAATAAACGTATCCAGTAGGGTGAGAATACACAGCAGGATGTCTCAACTAGTAAAAAAATACTAATATGAAAAATCCACATAATCCTTATACATGTTTAGTAGACTGTACAGTTTGCGAGCTTATCTTGCGAAGGCATCTTGAAGAGATCGTTATTCATCGATAAGAGGGCTTCTGTATGCTTTTGTTTGAATACTATCTTAATACTTGCTTTTATCTTTCGCTTATCTATACTAATATTATAAAGAGCAAAGAGTTGATTGTTTGTTTGTTTGCTTTGAATAGGCTCCGAAACTACTGAAGCGGTTTGAAAATTTTTTTCGCTTTTGCGAAACTACACTATCCGCGGGTGATGGCTATATTATATTTTGAATAAAAATTAGGGGATTATTTTTATTTTTAAATATCTGTGAGAAACCGGGGTAGGATGCCTAGTGTTATATAAAAATATAAATGTTTATGGTAAATTTGTAGTCATGAAGACAAAATAAATATACATAGTAATAAATGAACATATGGTTTTATTAGTTGTTTTGTTATTGTTTTAAAACGAGATATAGTTATATTAAATACAAATTTACGACTATCGTATGGACAGATGAATACAATTTATATTTTAAGTCATAGTGAAAATTTCTGAACGTTTATTTATTATAAAAACAAAAAATTTACAAAACTGATTTCTCAATAGTTTTTTAAACAAAATTACTATTAAAATTAATATGTTTTTCCAAATCCTACTAAAATATTTATTTAAAGCAAAAAATAAGAGCACATAGATAGCCTTTAAAAAAACCAGTGTGCTTTAGACCACACGATTGAAAAAAAATCTTGTTTAGCAATAGGCCTGCACTGTGTCTTAGATGTACGAAACGTAACTAGCTATGAGAGAAAGAGAGAAAGAAAATGTGTGCTCTTTCTCGGTTCACCTCATCCAGTCACACTTCTCGTCACGCATTCTCCAGCTTGCTCCCCAAGTCAAGCGCGCGTTAAAAAGTTTCACTTCGAAAATCTTGACTAATTCAGAAAGTAGCGCTAAGAAAGTGAAATCACATTAAACCATTGTACCAAGAAAAAATGGCAACACAGATTTTTTACTAGACCATATTAAATAATTCATAAACGTCACAACAAGCTTCACGAGGGAACAGCGACGATCAATCTCGTTTATTTCAGGGTCGCGTTCGGTTTTTATTCCTCTTCTATTGACTTGGATTTTTTTTTTGCTACGAGGAAGTAAATCACGTTACACTTGATTTGACTTGCTGTGATGTTCAACTTGTTTTGTTTCCTTTTATTTTAGCCGTACACGATCTTATTTGTACTTTGGTTTAATAAAAAAAGTATACGTACTGAAATAAATAATAGTAAATATCTAATAATATACACACACGGCTGACTATGATTGCTATTTTTTTTGATAAATATACGCTTCAGCCTGTAATATCCCACTACTGGGTATAGGCCTCTTTCCCCGTGTAGGAGAAGGATCAGAGCTTAATCCACCACGCTGCTCCGATGCGGGTTGGCGGATATATTCCCTACTATGAGTAACGATCGCTATCAGGTGTACATGATAACAACCAGGACCGACGGCTTAACGTGCTCTCCGAGGCACGGTGGGGAGACCCACAAGGACTGCACAAACACCCAGACCACGGCAAACACCTGTATGGCCAATACAAATGTTTGTCATGTACGGGGATCGAACCCGCAACCGCCAGCGCAACAGGTACAATCCATGGCTGTAACCGCTGCGCCAACGCGGCGTCCTGATAAATATAAATCGAAATAATACATATAAAAATAAATAAATACAAATATTACATCCAAACTCAGGCGGGAATCGAAACCGCAAAGCTCAAGCAACCAGCAAAAACAAAGTTCAAATAACAGGCATACAGTACTATAAACTGTGCCGAAGGGTTACTCAAAATAGTCAAAATAGAACTGGGATAATTAAGGAAAATGTTATGATAACCCAAAATTGTTATCGCATCTTGACAATGTGTTGAATATCATCTTTACATAGTATAAAACAAAGTCGCTTCTCGCTGTTTGTATGCTGAGATCTATAAAACTACGCAACGGATATGGATACGGTTTTCTTTAGTAAATCGAGTGATTCCTTAATAATCGAGTGATTAGAAGAATATTGATAGTTTTTGAAAACGTACGAAGCCGGAGCGGGTCGCTAGTATATGTATATATGTACTACGCCCTTAAAAATTTACAATTTTTTCCCAAAGAATTTATTCTTCTTAACATATTACACTTTAGCGGTAATAAAGTTTCGTATGTAAGGGTCGAAAGTCGAGAATTTAAGCATGAAACTACTCTGCTCTTTTGGTCGTAGTTTTTTTAGTGTTAATAAATACATACTTTTTTCATTTTTACAGAACAATATTCACAATTCATACAATAAAAATTAAAATGTCACAGTAAAGTCATTATTGCAAATTAATAATAAATTGATTGTTAATTGAAGTTAGTTTTCAAAAGAGAATGTTTCACTATCAATTGTAACAAGGTTAATCATTTATTAGTTATTTAGTCAATTTACCAACGCATACATTTTTTTATTACGATCGTCGTGAGCCAACATTGATTAAATTCTTAAACATAATCTGCATTCAGCATGTAACGTCCCACTGCTGGACAAACATTCCGCTAGAAAGCAAAAACAGAGATAGATAGGTTATTGAAAACTGCCGTTAGTGTGTGAGGCTTTGGACAACGAATATAATATAATTGAATAAGATATAAATTAGGACGATAAAGGCAGTGATGAATATGAAAAGAACATAGATACTCCTTTCTTTAGTAAACTTCATTAAAACATTACACGAAGTTGCCAAAATAACGCTGTCATCTAATCTTAAAAATCAGCGTTCTAAGATTGTATTATCAATTTATTAGGTAGTCATATACAACTGTAAGTGTACTTCTATAGTGGTAATAT
Organism: Melitaea cinxia; assembly: GCF_905220565.1. Taxonomy (NCBI): domain Eukaryota; kingdom Metazoa; phylum Arthropoda; class Insecta; order Lepidoptera; family Nymphalidae; genus Melitaea; species Melitaea cinxia. The sequence goes on from NC_059416.1 coordinate 1,575,654, forward strand.
TTGACCATCGAAATGGAGAGTATGAATAGTTATAAGTTAGCCTTCAATAAACAGTTTTTCTACTGAATAAGATATTTTTTTCTGTGTATTACCTAATACTTATAGTTGTGTTTGCTCGCAAACGAAAAAAAAACCGACTTCAATTACATCGACAAGTAATAAAACGTTGGTAGACGAAAACTAGTCCAGTAATTACGCATTATCATTACATGGTATAAAACAAAGTCGCTTCCCGCTGTCTGTATGCTTAGATCTTTAAAACTACGGAGTGGATTTTGATGCGGTTTCCTTTAGTAAATAGAATGATTCTAGGGGAAGGTTTATATGTATAATACATTCATAATATAGTGGAGGAACACGGATACTTTTTGTAATCGTGCGAAGCCGGGTCAGATCACTAGTTAAAGATAAAGAGTCAAACACGACAAGCACCAGATTTTTATTAATAAAGAATCATCAATATCGGTCCTCCCAGTAAAAAGTTCTGGGGTAACATATTAAAAAAATACAGTCGAACAGACAAACTCCTCCGTTTTTGAAGTCGGCTAAAAGTAGTTTTGATATCGGACCAGAAGATTGACATTTTTGAAGACAAAAGAACAAAAACCTTCAGAATTTTGATGTAACATTTCAAATTCTCCCGATCTAGAAAGCGAAAGTAATAATATCCCTTAAGGCGCAAATTTTATTACACAGTTATTGAAAAACCTTTTTCAATTATCGGCATTCTTTATACTCTTGAAAGGCTATATCGTTCTGCGCAATCGGGTAAGGAATAGCGATGTAATGTGCTAGAATTTTAGTTTCGTATTCAGGTCGTGTTATTGGCAGTAAGGTCAATAGCGCCCTGAGGGATAGGAGTCGTACTTAGGTGTACAAAACGGGATAGTTTGATCACGTTTTTTTTTTAGTTATATATTATTTTAAAACGGAACATATATTGTCTCATTTTTAAATTAAATGATTATAAACAATAATAAACGCTTCACACTCAACGACCCCCTGTAACATAGTAAAAATATTTTGCATAGCGACATCTGGATCTAACGGCAGAATCACTATAGATCCTAGTATTGAGGTTTGTCTAGCGAAGCTTGCGGGCTCACTAGATGGCGTGCTTAGAGAGTTGCTATGTGTTTAGTAGGATTTTCTCCTCTGTCGGGGGTCCGGAAACACACACAATACACAAGCACAACGCCCAGACCACGACAAACATCTTTTTGGCCGATACAAATGTCTGTCGTGAAAAAAAAAACAAATGTCTGTCGTGAGCGGGAATCGAACCGCTAGCGCAACAGCCAGTGCTATGACCGCTGCGCCAACGCGTCGTCAAATAGAAACTTATTTTAAATATTGTGTAAATATTTTTTAATTTTTATAGTTTTTAGCATTGCTGAGGTTAAAACTACAGTTTTCTGTGTGTCATCCTTGATTAACTTCAACATGAATATATATTACGCTTAGTCATTTAGTGACACGTTGTGATTGCTTGGATGAGTAAGTCAAATTGTCAACATAAAATGTAAATCTCTTGTATAAAATGCAAACATCAGAAGTTTTACACTATTGATTATATCTTCGATTTAAAAATAATAATAATAATAGATTGCACCAAATTCGGTAATTATTTCTTGTTGTGTTTGTTTGTCTCGGTTGTTATCATGTACGCCTGATAGCGATCGTAATTCATAGTAGGGATATACATACGCCAACCCGCATTGGAGCAGCGTGGTGGATTAAGCTCTGATTCTTCACCTATATAGGGAAAGAGGCTTATGCCTAGCAGTGGGATGTGACAGGCTAAATCGTTATTTATTTAGTTATTTAGTACTAAAATTATCAATATTCAACGCTAACCAAAAATATAAAATAAAACTTTTTCTAATACAGGTTTTTAATATAGAAACTTAGAAAAGCCTTAGCATCATTTCATCTTACAAAAAATATTCCTTTCTTATCCATAAAAGAAGTGCAGCTAGCCAGCAGTGAGATATTACGGGCTAAAGCGTAGATAATCCGCATGTTCGCGAGAAAAAATATGTCAATACGTCGGTCATCTAGTTTTTGATATAACTGATCTAACGGAACCGAATATTTAAATTTAATTTGTCACTAAATTAACACATGTTTTCATCGAAATTCGTAATTTCAAATAAAATAACTCGCAAATATACAAAATGTGAATAAATAATAAATGATTTATCATCTGGTATATACATTTCGAACCCATGTTAGCTTTATAAGTGACAAGATTGATATGAAACATAATGATTTGAGTTGTGAAAACGAATTTGTATAAAATACATTTGATTGATTACTCAATATCAATCTAAAACTCTTTGTAGCGACAGAGACGTGTGTAATTTATTTATTTCATTCGCGTTATTAATAATTTCATTGATTTATATTGTGTACTAGCTGTGCCCGCGACTTCGTTCGCGTGGAATTTAATAAAAAAGTAGTACAGTATTGTTTAGTTTGCAGAGTTATAAAATAAATAAATTTCTAAAACAAAAGTAGCCTAAGTTACTCCTTACTATAACAGCTATCTGTCAGTGAAAAACCTTTCAAAATCAGTCCAGCCGTTTCAAAGATTAACCGATACAAACAGACAGACAGAAAGACAAACAAAAATTGTAAAAACATGTTATTTTTGTGTATTTACCGTGTCCATATGCATTAAGTAAAAAGCGGTTATTTTAAAAACAGACACTCCAATTTTATTTATTTGTATATATTATATAATATGACGTATTAAATATTAGTTTAACCTGTGTAAATTTCCAACCTCTACATCTGTCATCTGTATATTAGTTGAGGCTGCTTTTTTGGGTGTCTTGATGACTTCTTAGTTTTTTAGCCGGCTTCAAAAAAAGAGAAGGTTACTCAATTTGACCGTATATATATATATATATGTATGTTTGGGGATGACTTCGCCATTTATGAATCGATTTTGATAATTCTTTTTTGTCGGAAAAGAGATATCTCAAGGGTACCATGATGATTAAACCAGGATCTGATGATGGAATTCCAGAGAAATCAAGGAGAACTCTCAAAAATCGTATTGACGAATAGTGCGTTTGTTAATTTTTATTTCGTCTACTTACCTTGTATTCGATGTAATTGAATTTTTCGTTTGCTAGCAAACACAATTATAACATGCGAATACGTAACATACAAATTACTTTAAAAAACAATTATGGCACTACCGATACAGTAGCAAATTAAATATTCAAAAATATTTGTACTTTCCTACTTAATCAAAGGAAGTACCATAGTGTGATGACCGTGAGTATACCATAACGGAAGCATAACGCAGAAAATATCTTAAGAAAATATGAAATCTTAACACAAAATGTAGCAAAACTAACTGTATTGTAACATACATTAATAAGCCAGACAGAGCATATGGAAATAAATAACATAAATATATATTTTTTATTACGCAAAAATAGACATTGGCGAGGATCCAGAGACGGTCGCAATGCGTAAGCCCCACATCGCTTATCTTAAACTTATAGACCAGCCTCAGACCAACGACACATTGTGTACATTATTTAATTGACAAAGATTTGTTTTAAATACTAAATACATATAAAAACAAGTGAATGTTATAGATCACAATTGAAGGAGGATATTTTTTTTAATCTTATGGATAACAAGTTAAATGACTTTTTTCATTTTTCTTCATGTTTAGTTTTTGAATCTTTGTAAAATCAAGTTCAGAAAATTCGTGCAAAACATTTTATAATACGGTAATTTCAGAGTTAAACTCCGTTTATACAGAGAATGAAATAGGCTCTAAAAGATCAAACTATGACACACAGGAACGTAATAACCAACAATATTTTTTGACTAGTCCGTTGGCGCAGCTAGCAGTGCTTTCTTTTGGAGTCTGATTGTAATACAAATATTTGTTTATCTATGCATTATTTATATGTTTACTAGTTGACCCCACAAACGTTGTTTTGCCATATATGTTATTAACCCACTTAATCCCCCTTCCCCCTTATAACTTAGAGGTATGAAATATTAGATGTAGGTCGATTCTACCCGATATGGACACAAAATTTTATAAAAATCGGTCAAGCCATTTCGGAGGAGTATTGTAACAAACACTGTGTGACACGATAATTTTATATATATAAGATTTATCGATAAAAATATATTACAGTCGACTTTTGTAGTTACATAACTATATACCTAAAACATATGCATTAAGTTGCTTACCTTACGAACAGACGATCGTGTATGTACCCAAGTTAAAAAATATATTAAAATATATAAGTTAGCAAAAGCGACTTAATTATACCACGATCTCCTTCGTGTTCTCTCCTTCGATTCTTCTTCATTTTACGTGACTTTGGCGAAATTATTCGCGCAGTTTTAGCAATATTGGAGGCTATTAATCTACGACAACTAACAACAAATTAAACTTATTTTTGTATTTATGAAATCCTAATATAAACTTATCGCGTCTTAAGTCTGTACTCGCCTGATCCGTGCTCTATATATGCTGCTTCCTCAGATCCATATTTGTAGCGAGATTAAATAAATAGTTGGATCTTATCAATGGAATCGAGTGTGGTTTCGAGTATCCATCTCTTATCGATATTTAAATCTTTAATGATATTCCGCCTTTTATCTTTACCAAAAAACTTTTACTTTAATTATTTATATAACGTGAACTAATAATCTAAGGAATATATTTTCCCGCTTCCATAGCCTTCCTCGATAAATGGACTATCAAACAAACAAACAAACAAACTGTTCAGCTTTATAATATTAGTATAGATATAATTGAGACGTTTGACAGTTAAATATAATTGTATTTTGTTATTCTAAACGACGATTAATATCAACAAACATGGATGGATTAAATACGAATTGAAACGGTTGAATAGAAAGTTAAATATATAAGTCTATTGACAATAATTGTGTTTCCAGGCAAACGAAAAAAACCGACCTCAATTATATCGACAAGTAATACAACGTAGGTAGACGAAAAAATAGTCAAGTAAATACGCATTATCAAAGATTACTCCAAAAGTTGTAATCAGATCTCGATGAATGGCTTTCGATTAAATTAAAAATAATTAAAATCGGTACACAAATACAACCAGTAAAAAGTTATGCGGATTTTCGGGAGTTTCCCTCGATTTCTCTGGGATCCCATTATCCGATCCTGGTTTCCTTATTATGGTACCAAACTAGGGATATCTCTTTTCCAACAAAAAAAAAAGAATTATCAAAATTGGTTCATAAACGAAGCAGTTATCCCCGAACATACATAAAAAAAAAATATATATATACGGTCGAATTGAGTAACCTCCTCATTTTTTTGAAGTCGGTTAAAAACTAAAAAAGACTTCATTGTTCGTAAGTTCGAAGGTACTCTCGCGCGCATAAGTATAATTTTATGAATACAATAAAAGCCAAGTCGTCAAGAATGCGAATAAATTCATTAAATGTCAATAATGTGTGGTTATGTTGTGAACTGTCTGTGTTTGTAGTAAAAAGTTATGAAATAATAAATAAAAATTACAGTGGAATTTAAGAATCATCTGCTGTTTTTGAAGTAAGTTAAAAAAATTATAATACGTACGTAAAACAATTACAAAAGCCCAACACTCAACGGCTTATAGTGGCACAAATAAAACCCCAGATCACAAATATATATTTTGCTAATAACCAATTCGGTATTAGGCACACGTGACGTGACTGCTAGTACGACATCAAACTAGTAAACTTTGATGATATGATTTTTTGATATAATGTTTTTTTAATAAAACTTCTTTTGATACGCAGCTTAAAACCAGGACCAAAAAAGGCTGTTAATCCTAAAATTTCCACAGGATTTACGAGGGTAAAACACGATTAAAAAATTAAATTAATTTAAATTTAACGGAAGATTCATTACGAAACTTGTGAAATCGCTATAAAATATTACGAGCATTCCTTAAATATTGCGGACGACGAAAATGCAATAATTGGAATATTTCTACAAACATGTGGCTGTAATTTTAATTTCAAAATTAAATAACTTAGATTTATTTCTATTTACACGTATTTTATAGACAAAATTTAATTTTGAAAACAAAAACCATGCCAGGCTTTTAGCTGTGTCAAATAAAGAGTGAGGTCGCCGTCAAAAAATCTTGGGACACTTTTAGACAATGAAAGTTTTAGAATTGCTCTCGGTCTCCGGTTGGGAGTTCCACTGTGCTTTGAACACAGATATCCGTGCGGAAAAGAGGTTGATTCTTTCGGATTACACGGCTTTTCCTGTAAAAAGAGTTCCGGTAGGTTTTCCCGCCACGGTTCCCTAAACGATACCATAAAAAGAGCTCTTGCCACCATCGACGTTCCTGCTCTTATCGAGCCTAATGGAATTAGTCGCAATGATGGCAAGAGACCTGATGGATTGACGTTGGTTCCTTGGGAAAGGGGACGGGCGCTTTTGTGGGACGCAACCTGCATTGACACACTTGCTCCGTCTCATGTTAGGGAAACAGCCTTAAAAGTGGGAGCCGCAGCGGAAAAAGCTGAAACGACTAAACGACACAAATATTCGTCACTAATTCCAAATTACATATGTGGCGACATCTATCGCGCGAAATACGAACGATTACAAACTACGTAATTAGAGAAAAACTGACGTATGCTACATCGCGCTATCAGAGTTTTCAAAGTGAAGTATATATACAAGATCCCGACAACAACCGTTGGGGCGTTAGCCCGCCAGACACAACTCCCGTCTGGCCGGAGGATCCTCCCTTTGCGATGGCGGACGTGATTCTTCATACCATATTCCTCATACTCCCAAACTGGTGACCCCGAGCATGAACATCAGCGCAGCCTTCGCAAAAGCCACGTCATCGTGACGTCATCATCACTTGACCTCAAGCATGAACATCAGCGCAACCTTCATCGTCATCATCACTTCCTCAAGCTTTCGAGCAGCGAGTAGCATCCAATATCTATGGCTTCAGCCAGCCAGCATCTACGGCTACTACGGGTATCCTGACCACCAGCATGCAGCGGACGCGCATTCCTGGTCATCGCCCACAGCCTTCTCAGCGACTTTGGCACAGCACACTGCACTTCGGCCGGTCAGCAAGCAGAGACGCACTTCTCTCCTGGTCGACGCAGCAGCCAGCCACTACGCAGCACTGCACCACTCCGACTCACTGGAGCATATGCAGCATCACCGCAGACAGTTCCGACTCACCGTGAACTATGCGGCATCTGGTTCCGACTCACTGGAACATTCCACTGGCCCGGCGAGCATCACAAGATAAATGGACGACTTAACCTGCTATCGACCTCCGGTCTCGGAGGGGAGTGATGTGGCGACATCTAACGCGCGAAATACGAACGATTACAAACTACGTAATTAGAGAAAAACTGACGTATGCTACATCGCGCTATCAGAGTTTTCAAAGTGATTAAGTATATATACAAGATCCCGACAACAACCGTCGGGGCGTTAGCCCGCCAGACACAACACCCGTCTGGTCGGAGGATCCTCCCTTTTCGATGGCGGACGAGGACGTGATTCTTCACACCACGTTCCTCACACCACTAAACATATTTGTGCCGTTTGCAGTCGAAACACTCGGACTTTGGAGTAGCAGTGCTAAAAAAATTTTAAATGAGATAACTCCTAGCCTTATTGCTTCTATTGGTGACAAGAGGGCTGGTGCATTTTTTACCCAGAGAATCGTCATAGCGATTTAACGGGGAAAAGCTACCAGCATTCTTGGCACAATTCCACGCGAACATGATTTATACCAAAACTTTCTGTAAATATTTAGTTCTTAAGTTGTGAATTGTAAATAATTTTCAATCTACATACAATAATTTAAGACAAGAAATTAAAAAAGTAAATACACGCTTCACGCTGCAGCCTGTAATATCCTACTACTGGGCATAAGCCTCTTTCCCATGTAGGAAAAGGATTACAGCTCAATTCGCCACGCGGCTCGAATCCAGGTTGGCGGATTTATTCTTCACTTTGAGTAACGATCGATATCTTGTACATGATAACAACCGGGACCGACGGCTTAACGTGCTCTCCGAGGCACGGTGGGGAGCCCCACAAAGACTGCACAAGCACACAGATCACGGCAAACATCTGTATGGCCAATACAAATAATAATAATAATAAGTGAGTGACTGAGATTGAGTGTATTAATACACACACTCATATACGCTGAGGTTTGCTAATTAAGTGTACCTACTCATTGAGTGCATCCATACGAACACAATCATAAACGCACACACTCAATATGATACAAGTTCGTACACGTTGTATAAAAAAAAATTATACGAAAATCTCACTCGAATATCATATTAGTGTAGATTTTACGTGCTCAACCTTTTGCCTATTTCAAATCTGAATAGCGGCCATTTTACTTGGAAATTCACCTACGAGCAGTTGACACAACCCATTTCTGAGAATAAACTGAGCTAAGGCTTTAATCTTGCGATGATGATACAGACTGGTGGATGAACATTGTATTATACACCTTATCATCTTGCTATAAAGCTTAGAATTGATAAAATGCTGTGTTGGAATTTTCGTATTTAGCAGTAATAATAAGGATTGTTTGAATTAAAAATTATGGTATAGTTTCGTATGCAGCAAAAGAAGATGTGTATTTTGTATGGAAAGGGGTTTCCTTTGCGTTTAGTCATTCGAGTTTATAGTTTTTATCATTAAAGCTCTGCTTTGTTGAAATATTTCGAGGAATTATACATGTTTTGTAAAGGTTTCGTTGATATTGTCTTATATAACGATACGACTTGATTTTTTTTTTAAAATATAACTAGATTCGCAAACAAGCATACGGCTCACTTGATGGTAAGCGATTATCGTAGCCTATAGACGCCTGTAAAACCAGAAGCAAGCGCATTGCTAACCCTATTCCTAACCACGAGCTCTGGAGGAGGAACACAACACTGCTTGACAGCAGTATGATTTAGCTGTGATCTTCTGTAAGGTACTTCCCCAGTTGGGTTGCTCCATATTTTGAACAGGATATTTCCTGCTGTGAAGGCACAGCAGAGAGGGTTGAGCTTAAAAGTTAAAAAAAAAAGATACAAGACTCGTAGTATAAAAAAATTAGAGCAAAATCTTGAACAAAAACGCTGAATTTCCCTAAGAGTGATTCTTAAAAAAAAATATTTTTTTTTAAATGACGGTAATCGATATTAAAGAGTCAACAACAGTTGCGTGTCGCAGCCGACACACAAATATATATATATATATATATATATATATGTGTGTGTGTGTGTGTTTTTTTCTTGTATTTTATCATAAGTCTTTTATTTGTTACTTTTCTTGCACCAAAAAAAAAAACTTTCAGCTATTTATCAAGCCCCTATGTTAGATAATACGCTTCCCTTGAGATCAATGAACAATTATAAATAAGTAGAATTTCTGTAACTTTATTTGGTCTTCCTTAACCATTTTATCCTCAACCAGAAAGAAAAGTTTTACAAGATTTCGCAGATAACAAAGGATTTTATCCCCCCACTATGTATCTTGTGACTATTTAACCGACTAAAAAAGAAACGTGTTTTGTTTTTGTGAAGTATATTCTTGTACAAAGTAATTATGATTCTAAGTCACAATAAGCGCATACAATTTTCGGTTAATGTCCCCATGCTAAAGTATTGTCGTTTCAATTATTGTAATGAGACATTATTCAACGAACATTAGCCGGAAGTAGGGGATGCATTAACATAATGTTTTGACCAGAATGCAACGTAAAATACGCTATGCACCCATCCATCCGAACGCCCATTATGACAGAATTTGAAATATTTATTGTTGAGAATAAATGACGCCACAATGACGCAACTGTCACAGCAATGGTTTGTGGCTGTTGTACTGGCGGTTGCGGGTTTGATCCCCGCACATGACAAACATTTGTATTGGCCACACAGATATTTGCCATAGTCTGGGTATTTGTACAGTCCTCGTGGGTCTCCTTGCCGTGCCGTGGAACATTAAGCCGTCGGTCCCGGTTGTTATCATGTACAACTGATAGCGATCGTTACTCGTAGTAGGGAATATATCCACCGAACTGCATTGGAGGAGCGTGGTGGATTAAGCTCCGATTCTTATCCTACATGGGGAAAGGGGCCTATGCCGAGCCGTGGGATATTACAGGCTGAAGTAAGAATACATAATTGATAATAATAAATAATTCTGATACAACTAAATTGGATAGATAAAGTTTGCTGTGATTATGTTGATTATGACATGAATTTTTTTATTTTTTTATTTATTTTTAAACGGTTTTATTTAGCTCACCCCGTTTGTTTTATTTTTTATTTATTATTTATTCTTGGGTCAAATTTAGTAATTCAAATTTCACCCTCTTCCTGTCAACCGATTAATCTGAAATTTTGTATACACTTTGGATTTTGGTGACAATACAATCATGTTTATTCAATAACATTATAAATTCAAGATGGCCGCCGCTACAAAATGGCGGATAATTTATGTTTTATTAATCCCATCAATATGGGTATCAAATGAAAGGGCTCAACAAGCAGAATACAATATACTATAAAAAATTGAAATCCAAGATGGCGGCCGCTACAAAATGGCGGATAACGTAGGTTTTATCAATCCCATCAATATGGGTATCAAATGAAAGGGCTCAACAAGCAGAATACAATATACTATAAAAAATTGAAATACAAGATGGCGGCCGCTACAAAATGGCGGATAACGTAGGTTTTATCGATCCCATCAATATGGGTATCAAATGAAAGTGCTCAACCAGTATAATCAATGTACTATATAAAATTAAAATCCAAGATGGCGGCCTCTACAAAATGGCGGATAACTTAGGTTTTATCAATCCCATCAACATGGGTATCAAATGAAAGGTCTCAACAAGTAGAATACAATTTACTATGCAAAATTGAAATCTAAGCTGGCCGCCGCTACCAAATGTCTGATAACAATTTTTTATCAATCCCACCAATATGGGTATCAAATAAAAGGGCTTGACAAGAAGAATACAGTGCACTATACAACCTCAATATTTAAGATGGGCCTTGCAATAATGAAGCACTAAATGAATTAAACAGAATGCGAAATAAAAACTAAAAACTAGAAAATAAAAATAAGTAAAAAAACTTTTTAAGTTAAACGGTTTTATGTTAAAAATACATTGCAATGTTTAAGATAAATGTACTAAAAACCAAAAAATAATAAAATAGATACAGTCGTGGGAATTATAAACATATGCATAGACTAGACTAAAATAAAACCGTGGGGCACGTCAATTGTCTACAAATTATCGACTTAATGTGCGATAGAAGAATCGTTTAATTCGTCGTTAAAATAGGCAGTTGGCCCGCAGACGGTGAGGAAATTACTTACTATTTTCTTGCTCATGGAAATTCCAATAGTTATACACTCCATGTAAATAAAAGAGATGTTTCAACTAGTTTATCGTTGGACATTCACACTGCTGACTGGCGAGGAATCGTTTCACTGCTCGTAGTTTGTCTTTAATCGACAAAACATATGATAAAAGTACTACTCGCTCACCACTATGAAACCCTAAAACTCGCTTATAATCGAGCTTGCTAGCTTGTTTCCACATTCTAGCCCTACTTATCACACGTCCATCGTTGTCGGTTGAACAACTGCCTAATTATAGTGTAACATTACAAAACAAACATTTTAATCAACGCTTGTAGACAATTGACGTACCCCACGGTTTTATTTTAGTCTAGTCTATGCATATGTTTATAATTCCCACGACTGTATCTATTTTATTATTTTTTGGTTTTTAGTACATTTATCTTAAACATTGCAATGTATGTTTAACATAAAACCGTTTAACTTATTTATTTATTGTTAATGTACGCCAAAATACAGACACATATAAAGAAAGATATAATACAAGATGTACAAAAGCGATCTTATCGCTAAATGACCTATACTATAGTAGTGACGGTTTTTCATAGAAATCGATACAAGATTCTTTACTAAAAGTAATTTAAACTAATAATAGGGATTTATAAATGTGAGAGATTTTCTTTTTGATTGTACTAAAACAGCAAGCTAGACACAAACATTCAAACAAACCTTGTGATTTTTGAAAGTGAAGAATGACATTAAAAAGAACCGGTTATTCTAGTCACTTTCACCAGATTTTGAAGATTTTGTTCACAACACGAGCGTTATGTGACGACATTTGAAAATTTACATAATCCAGTTTATTCCACACGGCGAGAAAGATATAACACACTCTTGCAGCTCATAATATATTATAACGAGAGTTAAAGCGTAATAGTAAATCTAAATGATGAGAATTTCTCTATAATTTATGTTCCGGACACGAAATGGAAAATGTTTTCGTTACAGTTTTCTAGATTTATATGTGAAATGTTGAAATTAAGAGAATAATTTGGAAAATTAATTACCTAATCATGGAATAATCTATATATTATACGTGAAGTAAAAACTTTGTGCCCTTTTTACGAAAATTGCGCGGACGGAGGAGTATGAAATTTTGCACAGTTATAGTTTATATAGAGGAGTGCGGAATGCTAATATTTTTTAAAGTATGTAATAAAAAAAACATTACACACACTACCATGTATTTGACACACACGCATATACACACTACACTAGTTGATTGTCAAAGTCTGTAGTCAAATAGAAAAATTTAAAAGAGGTTATTTATCTTCGTTATTTTTTTTTTAATTTAAATTTCTAATTATGGTCGAATTTCGACCACTGGGCGACCACTAGTTTATATTAATGGGCTACAAGGAAACTAATGCGTTTAAAAGTAAAAAAAATTTCGTTATAAAGACAAGATAAGATATACAGCTCACACTTAACGGGAATTAGGTATTTTTTTTTATACCACTAGGTCGACAAACAACCGTACGGCTCACCTGATGGTAAGCGATTGCCGTAGCTTATAGTCGCCTGCAACACCAGAAGCATCGCAAGCGCGTTGTCGACCCGATCTCCAATCCCACCCCAGGAGCTTTGGTCACCTTACTCACCAACAGAAACACAATACTGCTTGAAAACAGTATTATTTAGCTGTGATATTCTGCAAAGTCTGTACTACCCCAGTCGGGCGGCTCCATATTTTGAGCAGGAAATTCCTACTCGTTACTAAAACTACTCGTACTATGTCGTAATTTTACTCGTGTTACACACAATCACGAACGCCCAGACTACGAAACATCTTTATAATTAATACAATTGTATGCCATCTGCGGGGATCGAATCCGCAACAGCCAGCGCAACAGTCATAAGCCAGTGCTGTAAACGTTGCGCCAACGCGTTATGTTATCAAGCCTTACGAAACATCTTAACATACAGCGTTGATGATCTTCGAATATTTTTTTTAAAATTAAAACCCAGTAAAAAGTCCTAACACATAAAATAAAAAATATATAGAGTCGAATTGATATCTTCCTCTTTTTGAAGTCGGCTTACATGTGTTATCGTGAATTAACGTAGTATAAATAGTTTTTAAACTAACGTCCAATTATTACAGTAAAATATTTCATAATTTGTAAAAATACCAATCTTTTTCTGCAACAGTTAGATCAGCTTGAACAATCAAAACTAACACAGAAAATCCTTTAGTACTAAGTATAAAATAAGTTTCAATTTATATAAATCGGGCTTTAAGAGAAATTTCTAGAAATCCAAACAAAATAATTAATATAAGATGTGTGATAGCGTCCGACCTGGCGCAACTCCAACATCTAAATACTATTTTCAGCTTATGAAAGCTTGAGGTTGAATGCGGCTGAAAGGCACAATTTTAAATAAATTGAATTAACAAAACGTTTTGGTTCAAATCTTGGCAAAGCTGAAAATATTATTGTAGTTAAGTTTTGTTTAAAAAAAAATTGTTTGTAGTTTTGTAATTGTAGCACGCAGTATTTACGGTAACGATTCAGCCTATTACATCCCACTGCAGGCTTCTATTTCCATGTAGGAGAAGGTACAGAGCTCAATCCACCACGCTGCTCCACTGTGAGTTGGCGGATATATTCTTTTATATGAGTAACGATTGCCAGCGGCCACCAACCCGCCTGCCCAGCGTGGTGACTATGGGCAAAACACTTGATTTAACGCTATTTTTGGCGCGAACTTGTGGAGGCCATCTCCAACAGTGGACTGTATTAGGCTGAAATGATGATGATGATGAAGATGATGATGAAGATGATAATGATGATGATGATGATGATGATGATGATTATGATGATGATGATGATGATGATGATTGCTATCAGGTGTCTATTATAGCAACTGGGACCGATAGCTTAACGTGCTCGCCGAGGCACGATGGGGCGACCAACGAGGACAGACACTCAGAACGGAAATAAAAATTTGCACATATACAAATATCTGTTCCGAGCGGATGATGCAGCAGACACTGCAAATTGAATGTAACATATAGGATAACATATAGGTTTGTAAGGTGACCATAGCAAAAACTTATAATATTTACACAAGGCATATCAAGAAATAGTTTGCTTTTTGGATTTGCCCGACTAGGCAAGTAATAATTACACTTTATCCGTACATCAGATTAATAATACTGCTACTCCGCCAAATGATTCTGGTCTAGTAGTGTTGTGTTTCTGTGGTAAGGCAGCCTGAGCTTCTCAGGTGGAAGGAGGTAGGTGGGGGAGGAGGCCCCAGTACTGTAGGTGGTCATTGACTGGGCATCCGCTTACCATCAAGTGTACCGTACGTTTGTATGAAACCCTGGTGATGGGAAAATTATGTAAGCCTTAGTTATGTCCCAAAGATACGTTAATACAATGACCACTGAAACTTTCTGATGGGTTAGCGGTTGCAGTTTCAATCTCCGGATAGAACAACGAATTAATTGTGTAATTTGCTGGATTCACGATTTTTCAATCCAGTAATATAAAATAAACATTAAACCTCCATAAGTGGCATACTCGTATAAATTAAAAAATAAAAACAGGCACATATAAAAAACTTATTAAAAAAAAACAACGAAAATTAATATCAAAATCTACAACCTCACATCGCAAATACAAATCGACTTTGCTAAGCGTATCACGAGCATTCGACACATCGAAGGGAAATCATAACAGAAATTGAATAAGATCCCGGCTGTTAATAATGAACTTGATACCGAAATACTCGATAATCGGATGGAGGTTCCCGCACGTATAATTTACGAGACGTTTTCCATTTTCTCACGTGATAAAAACATCCGAGAAATTAAAATAAATTAATATAAATACCTAATTTTATTTAAAAAATAAAATCAACATTCTCATGCTTATTAAATAAATAAATAAAATAAATGCTCTAAAATGGCCACGACATTTGTTAAGCATCATGCATTATAATTATGCTTATCCTACAGGCGATTTGTTACTTAAGATTACAGATCGACAGTCCTGTGACTGCCTCGTAAACCTAGGACGTGGTCCGACACTGCCAGTGTTTTTCCGTTGCAGTATCTTCACTTTTTTTATCTGCACATTAAAAAATTATAGATTAATATCTATACATATAATAAAATATAATAAAATGGTAGAATAGTCAAAACTGTACATTAAATATTTTTGTAAAAGAATACTTGGGTTGTGATCTACAATCGATACCGAATCTAAAAATATAGTTTTTAGAATTTTTGTCTGTTTTTCTTCAACGCATTCTGTAACAACGTGTAATCTAACGACGCATATTTGAATGTTGTTGTTATTATGTTAACGATCATGCTATAACGTAGCTTCACACTATAAATAAAGACATTCTATAGTATATTTAGTATCAGCATTGCACCCGTGCGAAGCCGGGGCGGGTCGCTAGTAATTAATATGTATGTACATTTTCACTAGCCCGATGGCATAGTGTGCGATGTCCCTGCTTTCTACTCCACGGTACTGAATTTGATTCTCGTCGGAAGAAATATTTGTGCAGATACAAATATCCATTCCGAGCGGGAATCGAACCCGTAAACGACTGGTCTTTAGGCACGTACACGGGACACGCACCACCAGAGCGGTTTTTATATTTACCTAGTTATGTAGCAAAAGTGTTTTTTTTTTCTTATAGCATACACACAGTCGTCTGTTCCTATTGTAAGCAACTTAATTCTTGTGTGTATAGGTAACAATCGACTGATAAAGCAATTTTTTTTTTGATAAACATACTTAGAAATATTAGATATATAAATACAAATACGAATATTACACCCACACTCAGGCGAAAATCGAACCCACAACCCGCTGAACAGAAAGCAGGCCCACTACAAACTGCGCCAACGGAGCAGTTAAATAACTGAAGTTCCTGAAAATATTAAGTAATACATACATTAAAATGAGCTTATACTTGCAATACGATATTATGCCATTGTGAAAACTGTTAATAATAATATTAAAAAACAATAACATATTAACTTCAAGCTAATTAGTTTCTGTTTTACGATTGTTAAATACAACTAAGCGTGTTACCTTTCAAATAATTCGTTACGCCATAATCACGTTTCAGAAAACTTTGAAGATAATTTTTACACATAAGTGATGTGAACACATAATTAATCAGATACTGTATAGCACGTTTCGTATTGATGCGATAATAATATCGTAAATATTTCCATGCACAAATAAAATTACGTAACGTAAGGGTACAATGAAAACGCTTACCGGCTACGGAAAGATCTCGAGAACGTCAAGCTCTCAGAATTAGCATAACACGGTATATTATATCGTTCAAGCTACTGCTAAACTATTGCTGATAAATATACTATGAAGCTAAACTTCGAAACGAAAGTGGGGAAGATGTTTTGATTTTTCGAAGATTTCGTTTATTTATTTAGGGCAATTTATAAAACATACATTTAATACTCTCAAAACATGAAATGAAAACAATGAAATGAAATCATTTATTTCGTCATAAGGTAATATATTATATACTTTATTGCACTAAAAATAATGTACAGAAAAATTATACATAAAGTTGATGGCAAAAGTGGACTTATCTCTAAAAGAGATCTCTTCCAGTCGACCAATGGTCATGAGAGAGAGTGTCATATAGCGGGGAACACAGTGCAAGAATTAATAACGTAATAGCTAAAGAACTGTAATATATTACATACTTACAGGTATAAATATATTCACTTACATAGATACATAAAGATATCATACATATACATATAATTACACATAATATAATATACACACTTAACGAAAGTCAAAATAATGTCATTTACAAAAATAATAATACAAATAAATTAGAAAAAATAACTCGACAATAATAAAAGAAAGTTAAGGTAGCAAAAAAAATCAAACAATAAAATAAAAATTTATATCTTAACATTGGGTACATTACAAACTTAGGTAATATACCCAGTGTTATGTGCAACCTTCTTTACATGTTTAACAATTATACACTCTGTGTGTTTTTTGTTAATAAACCTTTTTTTAGGCTTTTTCAATTTAAAAACTAAATTTATACTACATTTGAACTAGCCCGTTTTCGCATTGTAGTGTTTCTGCTGCGGTTCCTGTGGGATTGGAAATTTGGATTCCCGCCAGAGATGTGATATTCGTATTTATTTAAATATTTATTATTTCGATGTTTATTTTTTGATAAATATGCATCATAATAATATATCCAGTATGGTTGGTATTGATAAATATATACAAGCATTACATTGCTTACAATAGGAACAGATGTCTTTGAGTGTATGTTAAGAGTGTTTTATTTATACATTTTCTAATCAAAAATAATTGCTATTACTAGCCCGTTGGCGCAATTTAGTGGCCCTGCTTTATGTTCCGCGGGTTGCGGGTTCGATACCCGCCTAGGTCTGGGTGTATTATTTGTATTCATATATTTATATATGCAATATTTTTATTATACTTAAGAAATAGTTCTAACAGTCGGATGTTACCCATAACACAAGTATTAGGTTGCTTACCATAGGAACAGACGACCGTGTGTGTATGTTATAGGATACTAGCTGACCCCGCAAACGTTGTTTTGCCATATACGTTATTAACCCGCTTAATCCCCCCCCTTATAACTTAGGGGTATGAAAAATAGATGTTGGCCGATTCTCAGACCTACCCGATATACCAACAAAATTTTATTAAAATCGGTCGACCCGTTTCGGAGGAGTTCAATGTTTAACACCATGACACGAGAATTTTATATATTAGATTTATTTATTTTATTTATTGCAATCAGACACTAGTTATATAGTACATATACGTACTATAACTTTATCGATAAACGCTTTGTAGTCAAGACCGTAATAAATTGATTATACCTTACCTTTCATACTTAAAATTCTGATATCCCAATAAATTGTATGATAATTCCTCCCTTTGGCCGGCTCATTTTATGCTGATTTGGAATTACATGGAAACAAGAGAATATTGTTATTATAAACATATTCCATTCGCCTTTGACCTCTCGAGAACGATATGTTTTATTTTATAGAGTAAATTTTGTATTACAACACCTTTGTTGAAATAAAAATTGGTTATGAATATGAAAACAGTATAAGATAAAAAGGTCTAAATAAATTTGCTAAGCAATTTGTGTAAAAAAATTGAATAGACTGTATCTAGTGCTATATTCACATATCTAATATAGCCTATAGTGGGATTATATAGGTTTTTTTTTATGTCACTAGTTCGGCAAACAAGCGTACGGCTCACCTGATGATAAGAGATTACCGTAGCTTATAGACGCCTGCAACACCAGAAGCATCGCAAGCGCGTTACTGACCCAATCCCCAATCCCCCCAGAAGCTCTGGTCACCTAACTCACCAACAGGAACACAATACTGCTTGAAAACAGTATTATTTAGCTGTGATCTTCTGTAAGGTCGAGGTACTACCCCAGTCGGGCTGCTCCATATTTTGAGCAGGATATTCCTGCTGTGCCCTACCTCAGTTAAGTTTTTAATATATTTCTTATATGAGCCCCTTTATTTTTATTGTATATTGTACAGACTTCAAATTTTCCTTTTTTGTTTGGAGATTAATCCTTAATAATCGATTTTCATATAAGGTCCGCGGTATGAGAAAAAAACGAGGAGAAAAATCTACCGAACGAATGATCTCGTTACGTTTTTGTTGCGTTGTTTGTTGTGGCGTTATAGATTTTCGATAGATGGCGTTATTAGATTCGTTTATTTACCATCTAATATGGTATTAATCTTATTGACGTGACAACGTCTAATAAATCGATGAACGCCGAAAGTATGCACAAAATGATGTTGTTGATGTTGTAAATGATGATTTTATTATGACGATGTCACGTTAAACTATCGTCCGTAAACCAACTTTACAGACAACCAACTTTTTAAAAGAAATTACTGCAGTAGATGGTCAAATAACGGAATCTTAGTAACAGGGTTAAGTCTAAAAACAAAAGCAACATAAAACCTTAGTTCGAAAAGAATTCTGATTAACGCGATATAGCTCCTGTAAATATATATAAGAGTATTTCTTGACCGTGCGCTACAAATCAACGTTCGAAATAGAACTGGAAAATCTTGAAATATACGAAAAATAAAGGAAAATTCTTTCAGCTATAACAATTGTTCGTTTGTTTTATTGGATTTTAAAGTGCTTCATTTGAGTTACATGTTTGAAAATATAAAGGAATTTCTTATTATAGCTTTAAGCCCACTTATAGTATAATAAGTCAACTATAGTAACGAAAATATGAAGTAATATGACAGTTGCGGTCGGCAGACACAAAAAAAAAAATGCAAAATAATATTAATTATTTATAAAATTCAAAATTCAGAATTAAGACTATAGTTAGTTTTTTCAATATTCTTATTTCGCCGGTAACATCACACTGTTTTGAATAGCCTTTTTTCTCCATATAGGAGAAGGATCGGAGCTTCCATAAAGCTGCTTCATTGCGGGTTGGCGGAGTTTCAATATTGCATACATACATATAATCACGCCTCTTTCCCGTAGGGGTAGGCAGAGACCACTTCTTTCCACTTGCTACGATCTTTACATACTTCTTTCGCTTCGTCCACTTTCATTATTCCCTTCACACATGCTCTTCGGTTTAGGGTACTCTTGTTCTCTCTTTCAATATTGATTAATGTTAAATCTAATAAGGGCTTAAAACATAATTGAAAAAAAATCAAGCAACACATCCATCACCTATAAAAGCTACATTCAAGTTTACGCTAGTATTATTAAAAAAAATCATGAGAAAATAATTAATTAGTAAGTCCTGAAACTTTTTGTTTCCAGTAGTTACACATTTCAAGTTGAAACGTACATTTTGTATTTTATTATAAAAGGTGTCCTGTCACTTTCGCGTACGTCTGCAATGCCAGAATAATAAGTTATGGTGTCATCACACAAAAGCACTAATTTAAAAGCTATCAAGTGTTATTGAGATTGTAAATGTTAAATGGGATAGTGTTTGAATAAGATTTTCAAGTTTAAATTTTAATATTATGAAGATTGTAACTTAGTTTTCAGAATGGATTCTAAGTAATTTTTTTTGAACTTAGAACATCTTCCATTTAAGTATTTTAACCCGGCGAGCATAAGGTTGGGCGTGGTGATGCCCAGAATGGTTACAAGATAATCTATTACTTATTTTATAATTCATTTACTATCCAAGTATTCATATTATTACCGCCTTAGGCAGCTACATTTTATTTTTAATATGTTTTTGTTTGATACTTCAAAATTTAATTATCATTTTTCAATTTCATGATTTATTTTATTTTAAGTATTTGTTAATCTTTGATCGAGTTTTCTTATATTGTACTGTTATCAGGATGACTTTACATGTCATTTTTACTTTAAAATGGTTATACTTTAGCCACCCCCTCTCTTCCCGTGGGTGTCGTAAGAGGCGACTTAGGGATAACAAGGTTCCACAACCACCTTGGAACTTAAGAAGCCGACCGGTGGCGGGATAACCATCCAACTGCTGGCTTTGAAATACACAGGCCGAAGACGGGCAGCAGCGTCTTCGGTGCGACAAAGCCAGTACTGCGGTCACAAACCCGCCTGCCCAGCGTGGTGACTATGGGCAAAACACATGAGTTCACGTTATTGTTGGCGTAAACTTGTGGAGGCCTATGTCCAGCAGTGGACTGTATAGGCTGTAATGATGATGTAATGATTTATAACTAGGTCGGCAAACAAGCGTACGGCTCATCTGATGGTAAGCGATTGTCATAACCTATAGACGTCTGCAACACCAGAAGCATCGCAAGCGCGCTACTGACCCTATCCTCTATTCTCCCCAGGAGCTCTGGTCACCTTACTCACCAACAGCAATACAACACTGCTTGAAAACAGTATTATTTAGCTGTGCTCTTCTGTAAGGTCGAGGTACTACCCCAGTCGGTCTGCTCCATATTTTGTGCAGGAAAATAAAAAATAAATAAAAAAACAGAAACGTAATGATAAATAAACAAATAAATCAATACATTCAATTAACGCTTAGTTTTAGGTTCTTTAGTTGCAGATCCAAAGACCAGACGTTTGTAT
The DNA here is from genome assembly GCF_905220565.1 of Melitaea cinxia. NCBI lineage: Eukaryota > Metazoa > Arthropoda > Insecta > Lepidoptera > Nymphalidae > Melitaea > Melitaea cinxia. Next base: position 1,597,206 of record NC_059416.1, read on the forward strand.
CCTATGGATTTTTAGGGTTACAAGCGCTATCAACGGAATCTTACTACTGATACTGTGTGTCTGTCACCTCTGTGTCTTTGCATGACTGTGTCACAGGAATATATCGTTGCAATCGTAATAGGTAATAAATAAATAAATAATCGAATTACTAAGTAAATAAATAAAATAGTTAAATATTTAAGTTTTACTAATTTCTATATTCCTAAAACAAATGAGCTTTAAAAATCCGGTTTCACCATTATGGTATCATTTAACTTATCCTATCCGCTCGATGTCTTAAGTTTTCAGACCATAACATTTATTATATATAAAAGTTGCGGGGATACCTTTTGTACTTTTCCTCGTTTATGTATTTTTTTTTTGTGCTGTATAAAAAAAAAATATTATTATTAAAAAATACGAGGGAAATCGCTGACTTGTGCTTGTATTTCCGAAAAGCCAATTACCGTAACACAAGTATTTACAAGACAGTAGACTCTCATTTTGTCTAATGAAGGTTTACTTTGCTTACTTACTTTCTTCTTTTGCGATGTTTAGTAAAAGTTACAATTGGAACAACTTATTTATGTAATTATATACTGTTATAATTAACTAGGATATCAGCACGGTTTTATCCATGTCCTTGTTGAATTTGAACTATTTTTTAAAAATGGAATTTCTAAAAATTAGAAAAACATGGAATTATTAGTCCTAAATGACAAAAAAAAGTGCGCTTTAGACAACACGACTGAAGTATAAGTTACGAAACGTAACTCTCTCTCTTTCTATCTTCACTAACTTATATCTCCCTCTCGTCTTCCGTTCGACTCGCCTGGTCACACTTTTTGTAACGCTCTCATCACGCATTCACCAACTTACTCGCCAAGTCAAGCGTGCGTAAATAAGTTTTACAGCGATCAAATTATGTGGAAGATCACAAGCGGCCAGACAAACGTGTATGGACAATACAAACATTTCTCTTACGTGAGCCACAGCGCTAACGTGTCATTAAGTTTACTAGTCATATAAAAAAACATATTCAGTTAGAGTTTATACAAAATAGTAGTAAGCCTTAAATCTTGCTAGAATGAAGGAGAAAATAAAATTAAAAGTAAAAATACTGATTTATCTGACAAAAACTAAACATAAGTTTTTTTTTCTTTAATATCTACACATTACACACACGGTCGTCTGTTCCTAAAGTAAGTAAAAAAGTTGTATTGTAAGGGGCAAGGGCAAGGCAGACATAGCAGATCATAATCTTAACCCATTTAGTAATTTTAAATATACATGCAGAGATAAATATATATATTTTATTATTTTTCTATTTTTTTTTAATCTTACGTTAGCTTTGACACCGGGTAGGGTCCGCAATGTACTTGTAACGCTGCTAATGTCACAGGTGCCATACGCTACGGTGACCGCTTACCCTCAAGCGGAACGAAAACTTGTTTGTCATCCTAGAATTATTAAAAAAATCTCGTTATGTGAGATTAAAAATATTTAAAAGGTCATATTTTTAAAATCCTGTACCAAAATATGACAGCCTGTCAGAATTCTGTAAGACAGATGTCTAAATTAATGAAAGAGGTTGATGGTTAATCTGCCTCGCCATAACAGCCGGGGTAACAATACAATAATATTAAATTCGCAAAAATGTATATTTATGCAATAAATACTTAAGCTTTTTTTCGAACTTGCTACTTTTAAGAGTTATCTGTGACTATCAAAGGGACATAACGAAGTATGAGATAACTTTTTGATATGTAAAAGTTATATAATAATAATTGTGTTAGCTCGCGAACGAAAATAAACCTTTAATTACATCGACAAGTAATACAAACTAAGTAGACGAAAAAATAGTCATGTAAATCATCATCATCATCACTTCAGCCTCATTCATCATAGCAGTCCACTGCTGGACATAGACCTCCACAAAATTGCGCTAAAAATGGCGTGAACTCATGTTTTTTGCCCATAGCCACCACGCTGGGCAGGCGGGTTGGTGACCGCAGGGCTGGCTTCGTCGCACCGAAGGCGCTGCAGCCCGTCTTCGGCCTGTGTATTTCAAAGCCAGCAGTTGGATGGTTATCCCGCCATCGGTTGGTTTTTTAAGTTCCGAGGTGGTAGTAAAACTGCGTTATCCCTTAGTCGCCTCCTACGACACCGAGGGGAAGAGAGGGGTCGGCTATATTCTTAAATGCCGTAACCACACAGCACACACAGTCAAGTAAATAAGCGTTACCAAAGATTACTTAAAAATTAGCAAACCGATCTCTATAAAATTTAAATGGGACCACAAAACAAGCATCAGCTTTTGATTAAAATAAGAATCATCAAAATAGGTATACCCAATAAACAGTTACGCAGTATAATGACAGGAATTGTACAAAACATAACTTCCAATTACCGCATTGGGCTAACAAACGATCTTAAAGACACTTACGTCATATAACTTCTACCAATTTCATTTGCACCAATTAAAAACAAAGTCTTAAACTAAGGAACAGCGAATAAGCGATTGTATTCATACCCTTGGAATAACTTTCGAGATAACTGCGTTTAATCAACCGAAGTGTTTATGGATAAAGACCTCGTTAAGACCTGTGTTTCACTGAAGCACATGTAAAATCATAACCTTTAACTGTTCTTCCGACCCGATAGTTTATTGTCTGCAGATTTTATACGCTTAACTTGTGGGAAGACAAGATCATCATTTAACTGAGGTAGGGCACAGCAGGGATTTCCTGCTCAAAATATGGAGCAGCCCGACTGGGGTAGTACCTCGACCTTACAGAAGATCACAGCAAAATAATACTGTTTTCAAGCAGTATTGTGTTCCTATTGGTGAGTAAGGTGACCAGAGCTCCTGGGGGGATTGGGGATTGGGTCGGCAACGCGCTTGCGATGCTTCTGGTGTTGCAGGCGTCTATAAGCTACGGTAATCGCTTACCATCAGGTGAGCCGTACGCTTGTTTGTTGACCTAGTGACATAAAAAAAAAGATCAAAATTTGTTTACTTCACAGTCATAGAATATATTCGCCAACCCGGATTAGGATCTGATCCTTCTCCTACACGGGGAAAGAGGCATATGCCAAACAGTGGGATATTACAGGCTAAAGCGTTACTTCACAGTCACAATGACACACACACACTTTTGATTCTATGGGAGTTACCGCTATTTTCATTTCAAACTCTCGATATTTTGGCGATGTTGCAAGCGTAACGGTCACGGGTGATTTATCATAATCATTATATCTATTCTAACATTGTAAAGCTGAAAAGCTGGTTTGTTTGTTTAAGCGCGCTAATCTGAGGAACAACTTCAAAGGTAGTTTCGAATTGTATTTTTGTGTTGAATAGCCCATTTACCGAGGAAGGCTATAGGCTATTTTTTCCACAAATTAAGCCGAGTAAAACCACGGGACATAGCTAATGTTACATATAAGTAAAAATAAAAATCTTGTAAAAATTATGCATAATTTGAGCATTTTTAAAAATTTTAGCAGTTATCGGTTTCGTGTTGCAGTCATCGCAGTGGATGTTGCACTGTCGGTCGCTAACTAATTGGACATTAAGATTTTATCGTAATCATGGCTTCTGCTGTAATACTGCGCGTACTTCTAGATTTAAAAGCCATAGATGCTTTATAGTCTAAGCTAGATGATGCTAACATGTTCATCCACGTTGACGTTAAGAGCTAGTACCTATCGTTTATTTCATTGTTCTCATTTCAATTCGTTTCCATCATAATGGACATGGTACGTTATTATTCAATAAAAAAATATCGAAGCTAAAAATCGTTTGTAACGTTATATAGCGCTATACATTCAGTGGCTTAAGCGTTCGTTTACTTATAATATACCTTGAAAGTTCAACACTCGAATTGAGAATTTAATTCTGATTAGAAAACTTCTATCTTTGTTTGGATTTAATAAAGCGATTATTAAGACCTTGTGTAACATAATTAATTATTTTTAGTAAAAAGATTTGTAATAATTTATATAATCACATGCAAGTTGGTAATAATTGTGTTTGCAACGTAGGTAGACGAAAAATTAGTCAAGTTAATACGCATTATCAAAGATTACTTCAAAAGTTGCAATCAGACCTCGATAAATTTAAATGTGACTATACATGATAAACATCGGCTTTCGATTAAATTAAAAATCATACAAATCGGTACACCCAGTAAAAAGTAATGCGGATTTTCGAGTTTCCCTCGATTTTTCTAGGATCTTATCATCAGATCCTGGTTTCCTTATCATGGTACCACGCCAGGGATATTTTCTTTCCAACAAAAAAAAAATAAATATCAAAATCAGTTCATAAGCGACAAAGCTATCCCCGACCATACATAATCTATAATCTATAATATATATAAAAGCGAAAGGTCACTCACTCATCACGAAATCTCCGAAACTATAACACCTACAAACTTGAAATTTGGCAGGTAGGTTCCTTATAAGACGTAGGCATCCGCTAAGAACGGATTTTGCGAAACTCGATCCCTAAGGGGGTAAAACGGGGGTTGGAAGTTTGTATGAAAGTCCTATGTTTTTGAAGTAAGAGACTTGAAATTTAAAATGTAAGCTCTATAGATGGTGAAAAGGTGTCCAAATAATGTATCTTTAGAAATCAATTCCTTTTTGGGGTTAAAACGGGGGATCGTAGGTTGACTCACTGATCACGAAATCTCCAAAACTATAATACCTACAAACTTGAAATTTGGCAGGTAGGTTCCTTATAAGACGTAGGCATCCGCTAAGAACAGATTTTACGAAACTCGACCCCTAAGGGGGTAAAACGGGAGTTGGAAGTTTGTATGAAAGTCCTATGTTTTTGAAGTAAGAGACTTGAAATTTAAAATGTAAGCTCTATAGATGGTGGAAAGGTGTCCAAATAATGTATCTTTAGAAATCAACTCCTTTTTGGGGTTAAAACGGGGGATCGTAGTTTGACTCACTAATCACGAAATCTCCGACACTATAACACCTACAAACTTGAAATTTAGCAGATAGACTCTTTATAGGGCGAAAACTATTGCTAAGAATGGATTTTACGAAACTCGACCCCTAAGGGGGTAAAACGGGGGTTGGAAGTTTATATGAAAGTCCTATGTTTTTGGAGTAAGAGACTTGAAATTTAAAATGTAAGCTCTATAGATGGTGGAAAGGTGTCCAAATAATGTATCTTTAGAAATCAATTCCTTTTTGGGGTTAAAACGGGGGATCGTAGGTTGACTCACTGATCACGAAATCTCCAAAACTATAATACCTACAAACTTGAAATTTAGCAGGTAGGTTCCTTATAAGACGTAGGCATCCGTTAAGAACAGATTTTATGAAACTCGACCCCTAAGGGGATAAAACGGGGGTTGGAAGTTTGTATGAAAGTCCTATGTTTTTGAAGTAAGAGACTTGAAATTTAAAACGTATGCTCTATAGATGGTGAAAAGGTGTCCAAATAATGTATCTTTAGAAATCAATTCCTTTTTGGGGTTAAAACGGGGGATCGTAGGTTGACTCACTGATCACGAAATCTCCAAAACTATAATACCTACAAACTTGAAATTTGGCAGGTAGGTTCCTTATAAGACGTAGGCATCCGCTAAGAACAGATTTTACGAAACTCGATCCTTAAGGGGATACCTTTTAAAAAGTTACTCAGTGTGATAAGCACTTCAAATGACTGAAATAAAAAAAAATAATTTGCGTTAAACATCTTAATAGTAATGCATAATATCTTCATAACCACGCTAACGTAGTCGCGGGCGACAGTTAGTGTATTATAAAACAAAGTCCCCAAAAGAATATGTGATCGATTCCTTCAAAATCTACCGAACGGATTTTCATGCGGTTTCACCAATGGAGAGAGGGCTTCAAGAGGAAGGTTTACGGAACGGCTAAGCCGATTTTGATGATAGTTTCACTGGAAGTTTGCCGGGAAAACTTTGTGACACACTGATTTCTACGCGGGCGAAGCCGCGGGCACAGCTAGTATATATATATATACGGTCGAATTGAGTAACCTCCTCCTTTTTTGAAGTCGGTTAACAAGATAGTCATTCAATCAAATATTATAAAGTACATACCATTTCTAAGCAAGTGTGTTGTATATTCGTAGACAAAAAATCATTCAAATAAAGTAGTTCAGTTATTAGATTCAGTAGTTTAGGCACAGTATATGAATATACATTGCTGCTTCATTTAATAAATAAGGTTTTTTTTTATACAAACTAGAACGGGAATCAAGCGTATGGCTAACCTGACGGAAAAGAGATTACCGTACCCCATAGACGCCTGCAAAATACCAAACAAACGCGTTGCCTATTCTATCCTCGATCCTCCTCAGGAGCGCTGGTCACTTACACAGGAACTTAACAGTGTTTGAAAGCAGTAATATGTCGCTGTGATCTTCTGTAATGTCAATATACTTCCCTAGTCGGGCTGATCCAGATTTTTACCAGGATATGTCCTACTTTGCCCTACCTCAGTTATCAACTGTCAGCTTAACAACAAATGTCAAAGTAGTTGCTTTTTTCTTTAAGTCGTTAAAGTACTAAAACTGAAGAATTTTTTATTAAAATAAATAAAATTACAAAATTTACTCACCAGTTCAGACCGTTCTAAAAAAACTATCTTTAAAAAAATGAACACAAAATGGCTGCCGCACATTTATCACTCAGCCGCATTCCGTGACATCGGTCCAGATGTATTTTAACTGGAAGGATTAAATTGCTTCCTCTAAAAAAAAGTGTTAGAGTTCTATTTTTAAAAATATACATTTTGAGCGTATTTTTATTATTTTTTATAGTTATATAGTAAGATAATTATTGTAATGATTTGATTTAGTACACTACTAGAGGCTTATAAATATAAGCATCTTTATCATGGGTGTATTTTTTTTTATCATCGTCGAACGTAAAATGAATTTAAATAAATCGTAAATCGAATTTATAAACACATTTTTCTATTTCTTTATATTTCTTGGCGTTCACTTCTTAAGAAGACTTAAGAAGCTTCCTGAAGAATTTTACTCCTCAAGAAGGTATAAAAAAATATGGTAATTGAAAACGTGTGGAAGGCATAGGTATAGGACATAACCTACTTGAACAACAACCGTCAAACTATTGTTTAATTATAGAGGTTTATTATTTAAATAGTTTTTAATATGAACAATTTAAATATTAAATGTCACGGTAGTAGTTCTTAAGATGTACAGTACAGTAACTTCAGTCACGTGTCGAAACAGACATACAGAGTTTTTTGATGTAGAGAAGTTATTATGTATAAGAAAACGTTTTACAGCTAAATACTGTTTTCAAGCAGTAGTGTGTAGGTGAGTTAGGTACCAGAGCCCCTGGGGCTAATTGGGGGTAGGGTCAGCAACGCGCTTGCGATGCTTCTGGTGTTGCATGCGTCTATATATAAAATAGCTACGATAATCGCTTACCACCAGGTGAGCCATACGTTTGTTTGTATAATATACTTAATTGCACTCAAAAATACATATAGAAACATAAAATAATAATAATATTTTTGGCAAAAATAGGCCTTAACTTATACCGTTTTGCAATTGAACTATCCATGTTAAGCCGCATCCTTTTCAACGTCATGATAGCTTTATCTGTCAACGAAGAATCTAAATACCGTGTACATTCACAAAACCCAAAATGGTTCGAGATTTCAAATCACGTTCCTTATTTTATAATCTGTATATCATCATTCCGATTTCAAATATTCAAAATAGGGATAAGAACCAATATTATACTTATAATCTATATTATATCATTATTCCTATTTCAAATAATCAAAATTCGAATAATGATAATATTAAATAGGTTATCTTGCTCAAAGTCTGAAGGAGTCCGTCTGAAGTACCTCAACCTCACAGAAGAGCAAAGCTAAACAATACTGCTCTTAAGCAACGCTGTGGTCTTGTGGTGAGTAAGGTGACCAGAGCTCCTGGGGGATTGGGGGTAGGGTCGGCAACGCGCCTGCGATTCTTCTGGTATTACAGGCGTCTATAGACTACGGTAATCGGTTACTATCAAGTTTGCAATAGGCTTGTTTGCCGACCTAGTCGTATGAAAATAAAATTGAACGGAAATGTCACGTCGGTTAGTTCTACATCCGCGGAACGTCAGGTGGTTAGTAATCCATCACAATCAAGAAAAGGGCCGGCAGATTGTGATTACAATGAATGTTCGAATTTACGCTTCCTTTTAATAGACTGTTCTAAGGAGATATTTAATTGCTTTCGCTGATGACGTCACTGGATATTTTGGAAAATGAGTGATATTTCTGAAACCACCAGATGTTGTATTAATTAAAGGTTTTTGGCGAAATAAGTATTTTTTTAAAAGATTACTAATGGAACATTTATTATTAAGATTTCAACCTATCCATCATTCCACTCAAGGTATAGCAACAAAAAATGTATCTGCAATTCACACACGACAGAAGTGAAAGTTCTGAAAAGTCGCAGCAAGGTAGGTCGTTGTGATTTGTTCTATCGATGGTGATCAAGGTCTCATGAAAAAGGTCGTAAGCGCCATGCAAAACGCATCGCTGTGTTTTGAGCAGTGATATATTCTATCCCCTTTCCTCCTATACATTTGTTGGTTTCTTTCTTTGTCGTGACAATTTTTTTTTATACAAAGATTCTAAAGAAGTTTCATTTCAAGACATTTGGTAACATTGTGCTCTAGCGTACGTCCAAATATATATAACAAGAGTAAAATTTCGTATTTGTTTATTTAATTATTTATTTTAGTATTCCTTGAATTAATTGTATTTCTGTGATTTTTTATATTTCTTATGTGTGCTTCTTAGCTCATTTATCAATTGTTTACTATTGGAAACATTATTTGGTATTAGCTGTATAACTTTTTTAATTTGTTATATAATCGTGCTGCTGGTTTCCTAAATAAAATAAAAATAAAACTTTTATGACACTTGTTGACTCCTATCGGTACGTTCTATCAGATAAATGTTTTTGGAAATGTATAACCAACCTTAAGTACACCACAAACAAGCAAAGCTTAAAGATAGTTCTATAAAGTAAAATGGGCGGGCTTACGGCTAGCCATTCTTCGGCTTAGCCATTTCTTCCAGATAATCCAAACACAAAAAGGAAAACTTAATATATTGCGATTGGGTAGGTGGTGTAGTTGTATAATAAACACTCATACAAATTTCTACATTCTAATACTTATAGAGTATACTTATAAAAATAAAAATAAAAGGAATGAAAATAAATAACTTAAATAAAAACTGTAATTAATTTTCTAAATAATATAATCTATCAAATGATTCAAAAATGATTTAAATGCATATTGTTTTATTTTATATTCACACCGCACACCACATTCACACAAACACAAATATATATTTATATACACAAAGATTAATAATTTTACCAAAAAAAAAAACATTTTTTTTTACACAAAAGAATAACAGTAGAAAGGCAATATCCTGTCTGCTTAGTAAAGTTAAGGCCACGTCCTGACAAGTCTAAAGATGTGAAGCTTACGTTCCACTATCAACCTCGTACACGTCCTCTTCCGGACTCACGCCAGCTCTTTGCAAAGCTTACCTTTACTACCGCTTGAGATAAAGTTTGTTTTGATTTCGAAGAGAATAGGAAATAAATATCTTATGATTTATTCTTTGAAATTATTGTTCTCTAATTTTTACGAGAATTTCAATCATTATAATGAAACAAACTTTTCGTATTTTATCGCGGCTTATTAGGTTTTTTAGATGCCCGATTTTTCGCATACTTCTCAGCAAGCATGGTCACGGGAAGACTGACTGTCGTCCCCTGTCCCATAGTTGCTGAAAAAAATTGTCTCATTATTTTGAATCTAGCAATACCCGTGCAAATAATTCGCACTAAATAAGTATAATGTCATCGTCATATATATAATCTTAATAGTTAATTAATTTCTGAAAACAAAAGCGATAATAATTTAATTAGTTATGGTAGAGCAAGCAATCTATACAAATAAATAAAATTGAAGTGTATGTTTGTAATATTAAAATAACCGCTTTTTACTTAATGCATATGAACGTTTATACGATACATATACCAAAATAACATTTTTTACTTTTTTTGTCTGCCTGTCTGTTTGTTTCGGCTAAACTCTGAAACGCCTGGACCGATTTTGACGAAACTTTTACTGGCAGATAGCTGATATAGTAGTTTTAGTATTTGTTTTATAACTTTACGAACTAAACAATAATGTTTTTGTTAAATTCCACGCGAGCGAAGTCGCGGGCACAGCTAGTTATCTATAAAATGATATATTATTTATGTGGAGTTATTGTGAGGTTTTTTCTAAAATTGGGAGGCAAACATCTTAACCTAAGCATATTAATATATATAATAATTTTAATTACAACAAGTAGAGAAAGATTAAGCTCCGATCCTTCTCCTACATGGGGAAAAGGGCCTTTGCCCAGCAGTGGGATGTTACAGGCTGAAGCGTAGCGCGTAAGCGTATGTACTTTACACATACATAGCGATCTTAAGCGAGTCCTCGTGTGATCTGTTTTGAAATATTTTCTTACCAAAAACCAAGTGTCCATTTTATTAAGTAAACGGTTTTGACTAGAAGTAAAAGTAAAAACTTTACGAATATAAATGTCTGTTCTGAGCATGAAACGAATTTGATAGGCGCGTTAATGGAACGTAAGCTACGCTAACGATTCAATGTGTAAAATATAAAATATAAAAAATATATGTTTTCTTTATATTTAACGACTTTGTAAATCGGTATGGAATATTGGGTATTTAGAAATAAAATTATATTCATTATATATTACGATTTCTTATATTGACATGGCATATTTATTTCAGGTATTAATAATAGGCCGCATACTTACTTTTTTATTATTTACGCTTTCTGTTTATTATGATATTTAGCAAAGAAATGTTGTAGTTGTTTTTTAAACTCGAAATAAAAAAACTGATGTTTTTATGTATTTTGAACGCATCTTAATATGTATGTTCTTCTTTATGTTATGGGCAGTTCAATAAAACATATATAACTATATATATGCTAAAAGTTAAACTATTCAGCCAATAACATCTCACTGCTAAGCCTCTTTCCGATGAAAGAGAAGGATTAGAGCTTAATCCACCATGCTGCGGATTGGCGGATATGTTCCCTATTATGAGTAACGAGCGCTATCAGGTATTTATGATAACAACCGCAACTGACAGCTTAACGTGCTCTCCGAGGCCCGGTGGGGAGACCCACAAAGATAGGCATCTAACTGGTATGAAATATTTGCTCAAATACAAATATCCATCCCGAGCGGGTATCGAACCCACAAATCTTCGATGTTCAAGGTGACTATACACATCACTACACCAGAGCAGTTGCTAAAAAGTTAAGAGTAAGTTGAACGACTTGATCTTAAATATGGATAATAATTTAATCTATTCAAAATGATAGTTTACAAAATAAATAAACAAACACATCATCACATGTATCATTTGAATCTGAAATCTGCACTATCCGCTGCGAAACATCAAATACGTCATTAGCAACCCATATTATAAGGCTAAAAGTAGATAGAATCATATATACCTATGTCCTGTCGAGATATTCCAAGAAACGTAAAAATAATTTCAAATATCTTCCTAAGTCGACAACCCTGTCCAAACATGTTACTCCCAAAGAGATAAGTGGCAGCGGTTTGATTCGTTTATAATTATTGCCTGCGATCCTTTCATCGGGTATTTGAATGCCTTTGATGCTGTTGAATGAACAAGATTTCACAATTAGTGACATTTTGTGCTGAGTTCATTCGCGGTTAGAAATTAAGACACTGAACGTGCTTATGTGAGTGTAAAAATGTTGTGAACTCAAAAATTATGTTTCGTACAACATTAGGGTTGTCATAATTTTGTATTTAAATTATTTTGTCTTTGTTAATCTTCACGCCGACTTCCACTGGAGTACTAGGGTGGATTGAGTTCATGTTCTTCTTTTACATGATGAAATACGCTTTCAATCCATTGTTGGTTATATTTATTTTTGCACTAAATTGAGGTAGAATTAATTTCTAGTCTATTATTTGTTGACTATGAAAATCTGTATTTATACTGTGAACTGAAGAGTTTGTTTGTTTGAACGCACTTATTTCAGGAGCTACTGGTGTAGATTTAATTTTTTTTAGTCCATTTCAATTATCGAAGAAGGTTAAACTAGGCTATATATTATTTTCCGGGGCCAGGTGGCGAATGCTAACGCGACCCCATCTCGCCCCACCCGGGCGGACTACTGCTCACACGTGGTGGTTTTTTAGTCAGTAGGAGTCTGACATAGGGTATCCGTGATGGATTTTGCCGACGTAAAAAAAGGCTAAATATTATTTTGGTAAATTTTTTCTTCAAATAACACGGGTGATGCGGAGAACAGCTTGTATTTTTAACTTGTAACATAATATTTATGATTCAATACCCGAGTCCACATTTGCGAATCCCGATTCAATGCGATTTTGAAGAATGAAATCAAGATTAAAAATTTAAAAAAAATCATCATTTTAATAAATGCAAGAAGTATGTAAATTAATATTAATTAATTGAGGAAAATGCAATTTTAGATCTCGGCAAGATATGCTAATGGTTGGAGACAGTCTTGTAGTTGGAATCCTATTATAATGTATTAAAAATGTCACGAATGCAAAATAGAGTCCATCTTGTATTTTATAAATAAAAAAAATGTTTTGTAATGAACATTTTTTTAGATAGTGTTCTGATTTTTGTAAAGTTTATACTTGGGATTTCATAAATTTATTCTTACTTATATTCTAGCTCATGTCCCAATTATAAAGATCAGAACATGAATGTCAAAGTTCAAATTAATTATCCCGAATGTAATCATAAAGTTCAGTTAGGCAACTCCCTAATGTAATACTAGTCTTGAATCCTAGGGGATTTCTATATTAGCATGCCTTTGATAGCACTGAGATTCTGTTGCGTAAGGGTCCCGTGGGAAGGATATTATGCTAGCCCTACGAGCTGCTAAATCTTGTTTTTATGTATTTGTGTGACTTTATATGATGTAATAACCATAACAAAATTTAATATTAGATGGCTATTTTGGTACCATTTTTATACAACTTAACTGAGGTAGGGTACAGCAGGAATTTTCTGCTCAAAATATGGAGCAGCCCGACTGGGGTAGTACCTCGACCTTACAGAAGATCACAGCAAAATAATACTGTTTTCAAGCAGTATTGTGTTCCTGTTGGTGAGTAAGGTGATCAGAGCTCCTGGGGGGGTTGGGGATTGAGTCGGCAACGCGCTTGTGATGCCTCTGGTGTTGCAGGCATCTATAAGCTACGGTAATCGTTTACCATCAGGTGAGCCGTACGCTTGTTTGCCGACCAAGTGACATAAAAAAAAAACAACTAGAACGGCACTTTACACACTTACTTTACTCATCGCATGAACACAACTCTGCTTGAAAGCGGTATTATTTAGCTGTGATATTCTGTAAGGTCGAGGTACTTCCCCAAATGGGCTGCTCCAGATTTGGAGCAGGGTATTTTCTACTGTACATTACCCAATTATTATTAGTTGTCTGTTTTGAATTTGATCGCAGCTCATGGACATAGTTTGAATGGGCCATACAGATATTTATCTGGGCAGTTGTGCTTTTGTTTGTGTGTGTGTTTTTCTCATCATCTTCCTGCCCTTATCCCACTTATGTAGGGTCGGCACAACATGTTTTCCTCTTCCATTCCTCTCTATTATTCGTCACTTCAGTGCTTATTCCTTTCTTTCTCATATCCTCACTCACACAATCCATCCATCGCTTTTTCGGTCTGCCGATCGCTCTTCGTCCTTCGACATTCATCCCTAACATTCTTTTACCGACATAGCGGTCATCCCTCCTCATTACATGCCCATACCACGCTAACCTATTGCTCCTCATTTTCTCTGTCACGGGTGCTACTTTCAAACTTCCCCTTATATACTCATTTCTAATCCGATCTTTCCTCGTTACTCCACACATCCATCTTAGCATTCTCATCTCGGCTGCGTGCACTCTTCTTTCATCCGTCACTTTTGTTGCCCAACATTCCGATCCATAAATTACGACAGGTCTTATGATCGTTTTATAGATTTTCCCCTTAAGTTTAAGGGGCATTCGTGGATCACAAGCTGTTCCAGAGACCTGTCGCCATTTCATCCATCCCGCATTTATTCTATTGTGTGTTTTTCTATACTCCGAAAGTTATCATTCTACTGGGGACTATCAAGTGAGATGAAAAAAAAATTAAAATGTTAAATTTTATCGCATACTTTGCAAATCTGACTATTTTATCTAACAGGAACACAACACTTGGGGAGGACTAGTCCACTATGTCCAGTACTAGACTGTGATAGGCTGAAGTGAGTGAGCAAGCTCAAAACTACTTCAGTAGTGCAGAATTATTTGCCTATAATCACCAGTCAGGTTGAGGTACTTCTCCAGTCCGCCCCCTAAAGATAAGTATTAAGATAAGTCTAATACTATTCAAGAAGTATTATGTTCATGTGAGAAATTGACGTGACGGTAGCCTGCGCTCCATGAGATACTTTGATGATAGATGTAGAACTCTATGCTTCAGATTTTGTAGACGTATACGGAAACAGCTTCCTATCAAGCGGCCGTACTCTTGTTTTGCACAATGATGTTAGCTGTAGTAGAAGTAATATCCTTTCCTGTAGACCAGAATATAAACAAATAAAAACAAAGGCGATCTTATCGCTAAACAGCGATTGCTTCCAGATAACCTTCAGGCATAGGACACGATATATTAACGACGGATAGAAAGTGTATGAAGATTCAAAAGATGGATAGTAATGATGTTTAATAAATTCAATATTTATACATATTATTACATTGTTGATACCAAAAACTAATGCTAAAAAGGAAATTGTAAATTAAAATAAACAATATTTTAAATACATAAATAAAATCGGTCAGTGTAATAATAATATGCAAAATTTAAAATACGAAAAATTTAGACTGGAAGTTTCCAAATGGGTCGCGTTTCATGAATATAGATAAGTTTGAAAAAATACATTTTTTTAGTGCAAACAGTACAATTCCGTACGAACGTACGAATGGCCTCAAAAACATGTGTCATACTGAAAAATATACATTGTAATGTCGACTAGCTTTTGTTCGCAAATATCGTCTATATATGTATATTTTTTTACAAACGTTCATAACAATGCGAAGTTAAAACGAAGTATAACGTAAATGCATTTAAATGTAACGAAATAGGAGCATGCGGGAATGGACCTCGTAGATGAAACTGAAAACCGGTCAAGTATTAAAATCATATTTGTAAAAAAAAAACTAGAATCGAATCGAAAAAATATCGATTTTACTTATATTAATTATCGATATTAATTATTATTCAATTGATGCAAACTTTCAAAATTTACGCGCAAACATTTTTTTAACTAATTTTTTTTATATATAGATTATTAAAAATCAAAAAGTGTTTGTGTGTGCAATTCACACGGCAGAAGTGAAACTTCTGGAAAGTCGTAGGAAGGTAGGCCGTTGCGATTTGTTTCATCGACGATATCACGGTTTCGTCAAAAAAGTAAGTTTTTGACCAGGAATGACTTCTCACTGACTATCTCATTCTTTCCTATACTTGTGTGTTTCTTTCTTCATCGTGACGCATTTTCGTTTCATCATTTTCAAATCACATTATTATTATTATTATTATTATTATATGGACGGCTGTCTGTAACTTGCCCACGATCTAAGTCAATACTAAATTAACAATTGCGACCATACATACACTCGACCTAGTATCAGTAGTAAAGACTATGTACCAACTTCGTAGAGGTTAATAAAAAAAAAATTAAAATTTAACTTTCTCCTTAACTTAACCTAACTTATGCCAGAAAGATAAAATTAATTAAGGCAGCCGGAGTAATTAGTAATTAGTTATTACGATTAGCTGCGAGCCAGAACGAGTCCAACGGACGGCTGCCTGAACACTCAAGACTCGACTAGGTGCAACCTAGAGCGTATTTGAATTATTAAATAGTAAGATATTCAAACTAGTATTTACGTTCAAATTTCTTTCCAGTTTATTTATTAAAATATTCAAACAGCGTCGTTTTCTGTATTTATTTTCATTCCTTCGATTCTGTGACATAGTGACATGATTTAAAGGCTAATTAATTTCACTATACATGTTTTTTGTATGGAGAAGAGACCTCTGCCCAACTGTAGGATATTTACAGGCTGGTTGAATTTATTATTTTTTTCAATACTTCAAGGGTGGTAAACATGTATGCGATTCCGCCTGATGTAAGCTATGAGACCTGCAATTTCAGGAGCATTGCAAGCACGTTTCTCTCCCTGTATCCAACTTTTCCCAAAGAGCCCTGGACTTCTTAAGAGCAATACCATTTGGCTGTGATCTTCTATAAAGTTGAGATACTTCCCCAGACGTGCGGCTCCAGGTTTTGAGCAGGTTATTTCCTGCTGTGTCCTACTTCAGACTATAAGAGTATATTGCGCACGCATTATTGTTCACGCCATAAATGGCGTGAACTCATGTGTACGCACATGTGTACGCACATAGTCACAGCTAAACGCCTGCAATAGATGTAAGGGCCATAGATAGAGATAGATAAAAAATAAAATAAATGAATTATATTTTAACATTATCCCCTACTCGTGTTCCTGCTGTGACGAATATCAATGAATCAAAATCAAAAGTAACTTTAGTCAAATAGGTTCAAAAGTACCTTCGAATCGTCAATTTACAAATAAAATTTTTAATTATCGTTATAAGTGAATCTACCACCGATTTGGGCTATAAATTCTGCAGTGTAGATTAAGTCGCTTAAAAAACTGAGAATCTAGTTGATAAACGAACATAGAATTTTATAAAAATTTTTTGAAATTAATATCACAAGTTATTGTCTATTAAAAGGCAAGAACTAAAAGGATATTCTAATGTGAAAAGTTTCATTAGTTCGCTACGTAATATTTTATTGTAATAGTCTCCAATAAGTAATATCCTCACGAGGCAACATAAATTGGTGAGTCTGAGCTCACTACGCTAAATTTCCTTTTTGTATGCATAAGTTAAATTCAGTTTTAGAATTTTAATCTCTCTCATAGTTATAATATTTTAAAATTTTATTTTTAGAATGAATTTTCAACTTTGATAACGGGTTGCAGCGTTGAGTTGTCACATTTGTTACCAGCTTGAGATTTTAATTTCCGAACATGATAAATCTATGATAAATAACTGTGTATTTGTGTTTCTCAACTTACTTTTTACTACAGATCTATAATACCAACCGAATCTCTAAAAAAATAATGCTCTCATCCTCTACCATCTTCTCGGCCAGTAGTTGTTCTATATTTTTAATTTTTTCGCATATTTACTAGATACATATACACAAACAAGTGAACCGAAATCATTTAGGGGTTTTAGGGAAACATAACCCTACAAAGGTTTCTTGAACAATATAAATAAGTCTTCTCATCTTGAACTTTCCTTGCTAGTATAAGCAATATCCGCGGCAATATTTCACTATAAATCAAGTATGTTTTGGTTAAAATGGTAGATTCGAGTTTATGGAAAACAAATCTCAGAACATTTATGTGTTATGTTATCAATATTATACTTACAATATGTTTTCATTTTTTCTTTTGGGAAAGAAACTATTCGAATCGAACATCAGTTTATTTCTATCAATGCATTATTATGTGTTAGGTTAAAATTATGTAAAAATATTATTTATATAAAACTCACAAAACAATATATACGAGAGAAATTCGTAGTGATTCTGAAATGAAAGCATCTAAATAATCAATATAAGGTCATTATCATCGCTTTTAGAACCGTAGTTCGATATTCAAATTTGGAAAATTTTATATAATACCTATTTGTTTTTTTCAAGTCATGGTCATTGTAGTTGTACAAGGTTAACATTAGTATAATCCAAACATATTTTAAAGTAATTAAATTAATATTCTAAATTCCGTTTAATAAATAATCATTAACATCGTAATACATTTTCTGTAACAACAGATCAAACTATATCAACTCTTTAACGTTGCAATAATAATTGTTAGATATTTTAAGGTATCGGGTAACGTGCTATAAATCTTCATTGCCATACAGTATACATTTTTTTTTATATAGAGGTGGTTTTTTATATTATTTTGTGACATGCATTTGTGTACTTTACGTTGTATATGTATGTATGTAATAATGTATGTATTTTGTGTATGTTGTAAGTATTTAATATGTGTACATATACTCTTACGTATGATATACGTAAATTTATTTATTCTCATTATTTTGTATGTTTATCCTATTCTTCTATATATATGTGTATGTATATATTTTTTTATGTATTTATAACTCTATTTATATTTATCTACTTTTGCACAATCCCGCACTTTGTTACTAATAATCTCCTTTTACCTGGGGTTGTCTGGAAGAGATTGCTAAAAGCAATGAGACCGCCTTTGCAAGCTATCATTGTAACACGTTTTGTTTAATTTTATTTCTGTACTGCTGTTTTTTTTTTTTCCTTTTTTTACTATGTAAAAGTGGTTGATTATGTTTATGCAAGAAGTGATAAATAAAAAAATAAATAAAAATAAATGGTAGTATTTTCAACGACTTAAATAGCAGTGTGCAACTGTCTTAATATCCGACGGTGTGCAATAATCTTATACAAATTTTTTTGAGACTTAAAAGGTCGATGAGCGTCTAGTGAATTAATCCAGAAGATTAGACTAAGGTTCAACGCCACATATCCATGATATACCAATAGACCTATTTCAGCAGTTGCTACTTGATATTTGCGTTTAAAATTATAAACGAACCCAACCAATTTATTGCACAATTTAAGGATATGTTCTTTCTTGTTACAATACTTATCCAATGTTATGCCTAAAAATAAGACGGGATTCTACATTCTTAATGGGTGAGTTATTATAGTTAATAGTGATTTTCTAAACATAATATATATTACTATAATTAGGATATTCATCACTACAGCCTAAGCAGTCCACTGCTGGACATAGGCTCCACAAGTTTACGCCAAAAATAGCGTGAACCCATGTGTTTTGCCTATAGTCACCACGCTGGGCGGGCGGGTTGGTGACCGCAGGGCTGGCTTTGTCACACCGAAGACGCTACTGCCTGTCTTCGGCCTGTGTATTTCAAAGCCAGCAGATGGATGGCTATCCCACTACCGGTCGGCTTTTTAAGTTCCAAGGTGGTAGCGGAACTGTGTTATTCATTAGTCGCATCTTACGATACCCACGGGAAGAGAGGGGGTGGCTATATTTTTTAGTACCGTAGCCACACAGTGCAATTAGGATATTAAGGTTTAAAAATTCAACTCCACGAAATTCGAACAAATTAATAACTATTTTTGAGTAATACACACGAACTTCCGCTATATTTGTTCTCTCGCGCAGAGAACCTAATTTGTAGTTTTCTATTTTTTTTTTAATGACATTTAAAACTGCATCGTATTTTAGGGCCATATTAATTACTTTGTTTCAATTACAAATAACTAGACTGATGAGATTGCCTTAAGGCGATAAGTTACGACAATTTTTTTTTTCTTATTACTTCAAAAAGGAGGATTAATATGTTTAATTATTTTTAATGGTAAATTCCTGTTAGCCTAAAAGTCTACGAGGACCAAACCTTCTTCATTTTATAGCTAATAAGATGAAAGTTTCTCAGCGCCTGCTCCCAACACCGATAGAAGCAATGGCATAATATGGAGTTTAACTCACAGTGGCTTTGACAAATACCAGGAATCAAAATTTTCAGCTTTTATATAATGACGAAAGTCTGCCCTCCCGGGCTCTTGGTCTAGATGTCTACTATACAGATATTACTTACGCAAGAAAAAAGCTATCTAATGGTAGGAAAACATGGACTATCTATTAACAAATTGTTATAACATTCAATACGAACAGATTAACCAATTTTGTATTTACCATAAAATATAAATATTTTCTTTTTTACTTTGTCTTATATTATATTATGTAATCATAATTACTTTTTGCCTGTGTGTATAAATATAATAATTATTTTTTCTTATTTTTCAGGTAAGCCGTGTAACTTTGTAAGTAACTTGTATATAATATTACAATAATAACAAAATTATATGATAACGTTTCAAATTATATTATGATCTAAGGATTCTACTGACACTTATATTGTATTTAAACAAAATTTATTTATATTTCTTTAAAGGTGTAACTAAAAGAGTAATTATATATTCTTTGCAGATTCTACATTCTGAATCGGTGGTAGCTTTGCTCTTAAAAATAATTAAAGTTTTAATTTGTAAAATGACGATTCGAAGGTACTTTTGAAGCATATTTGAATAAAGCTATTTTAATTTTGATTTTTTGATTCTTGACTTAATCTACACTATCAACATAGTGCAAGCAAGAACAAAAGATCCCCTGCATTACTCACAACAGCAACAAGAAATTTAAAAACAAAGTGTGTGAGTCTCTGCTCTGACACACGACTGGACTTTACTCCTTCGACTGTCTAAATAGCCACAAAAAAGGCTTACTAATCTAAAAAAAATTAATACCATAGCAAATGGTAAATTATCGATTCAAATAACGCCATCTATTCGAACCCTAGTTTATTAGATGGCGTTATTACAAAACTTCGTTACGCCCTTAGACCTTACGCGATAGATGGCGTTGCGAGAAACGTAACGAGGTCATTCGTTCAGTATATTTTACTCCTCATAGTTTTTCCTTATATGAAAATCGATTGTTAAGGAGTGAATTTCAAAAATATGTCAAAAATAATAAACATCGTTACGATATGAGAATAAACGCAAAATATGACAGCTTAATAAAGACAGATCCGGAGAGAGTGTATTTTGAATTTATGAAGGCGATTTTCCATTTACTGATAAACTCATCCGTCTTCTTTTCATTATGAAAAAGTAATTCTGTTTGAGACGGATAACCGCCTACTTTCTCCCGCGTCGTTGACTTCGTTCGAGACTTTTTTGCACTAGTGTCAAGGTAAATATTATAAGATTTTTAAAATTTTGGCGTGTTTTTCTATAATTTATAATATTTGTAATTCTTTAGTATATTTTGCGTACAAAGGGTGGCTGGTAAAGACTACTTAGTTTATAATGAATTAAGCTGTAGATGTAATATCTGTTTTTGATTTTGCGTCTAAAAGCTGGTGGTTAAACAATCTTTTTAGTTCAATTCCTTCCATTTCTACAATTATTTAATTAAAATAATCTGTTATAACCGGATAGTTCTAGTAATTCTAATATATATAAAAAGTCTTTTGTTATGGAACTAATTACGTTTGCGACAGACAAAAGATCGAAAAAAAAAAACCGAAAGTACTTTAAAACTAACTTTATTAATATTTTAATTAAAACAATTTAATCCTATAAACGATGATTCCACTTCGATGTGGGAATATGGAATGATCGCTTTTACAAAAATAATACTTAAAACTAAATCCGTGGGAATATTACGCCGTTGGTGCATTGACACTTTTATTCAGCACATATAAATTGAATGAAATGCAACGTAGACAATAGCCATATGATAGTACTATGTAATTAAATCCTTTGAACCGACTTGACCGATGTTTATGATTAATGTAGGATAAGTTTTATATAGGTGCGAGTAGTCGCCTAAAATACTGGTGCTTTACGGGTTCGATTCCCGCTCGGGATGGATATTTGTATTTGTACGAATATCTCTTTCCGCTTTGGATATCTGTCCTTGTGGGTCTCCCCACCGTGTCTCGGAGAGCAAGTTAAGCTGTCGGTCCCGGTTGTTATCATAAATACTCTTTTGGATCTTCTGGATGGATCTTAAATCATAGTAGGGAACATATCCGCGAATCCACAGTGAAACAGCATGTTGCATTAAGCTCCAATCCTTCTCCTACATGGATGAAGAGCCCTATGCCCAGCAATTGGGATGTTATAGGCGATGCGATGCAAATTTCACAAACCTAGGTGATAAATGCGTCCCTATCTATACGGCAGAATAATATTTTCCCACAATTAAATAAATAAACTTAGTATTTTAAGATTTATTACCTATGTTGTATTAGGTTACATTCCTGTGTATCTTAAGCATGTATTATTTTCTAAATAATATACATTTAATTACATTGAGTTAAAGTCGACTGTATATAGTGCTAACCAAAGCCTGTCATAACGGGAAAAATTTAAAGCTTAATGGGCCATGTCACGTCAAAAACATTTTTTTAAACGAAATTTTATCAGCAATTATATAAATAGTTATATCAGTAATAGCCCTATGAACATATCGTATATGTGTGTATAGTGTCTGCATTTGGAAAAAAAATCTTAAAACAGGTTCTTTGACCCTTCAATAATATGCGTGCGCGACATAGATAAAATACCGCAACATTATACATCTAACTCCGTAATTTTTTATTCTAATCTAACCATATTAATAATTTTAATATACATATAAAGGTGATATCATAAAATTAATTACAAATGCACAGATTGAATACACAATATGGTGTACAAGACGCTCGCTCTCCACACGAGATCGTCTTAAGCTTTTAAACCATCGATTAAATAACGTAGTCGAGGGAAATGGAACGCTTACACTCGAGCCATTCCATCAAAGCAGGTTAGTGTAAAATTACACTATGGTACGTGATCTGTGTGCTATTTGTGTCACGTGTGTAAATTTATCGTATCGACGTTTGAAAGGGATACTTTTAAGTGACGCGGGGATTGTTTTAGCCTTTTTCTTGAGTATTCACTTTAAATTGATATACATGCGTCTAAGTTAGTGTGTTATATTCACTTTTATTTTACTTGGATAGCTTTCAGCTTATACTAATTATAACTAATACAAAATAGAAAACTAAATCGCTAATAATAAGCAATCGCATATTGAAAAAAAAAACTCGCTCTGAACATTTATAAAAAGAATAACAAAACTAATTAGTAGTGTATACGGATTTTTTTTAAACGCTTCACACCCTCAGTAAGATTTTCTCCTGTATCGGGGGTCTGGAAATACACACATTAGTATAATGCTTGTAGCACAAACTCCCAGACCACGAAAACATCTATATGGCCAATACAAACGTCTGTCGTAACGGGGATCGAACCCGCAACGGCCAGCACAACAGTCAGTGCTGTAACCGCAGCGCCAACGCGTCGTCGAACATATATTTTTCAACATATATTAAAAAATGCCATTTTTATGGTACTATTACTCCCGTGAAACAAATCGATAACAACATTAATGCTATTACACGCCTGACAAGCTCTAATAAGTATACTAATCTGTCGATAGTTTGTGCCTGGCAAGGATATAATAAACTGCTAGTAAATATTGTGAGAAAAGCTCCTTGGGGAATCGGGGTCCGTAACGCGCTTAAGATGCTTCTGGTGTTGTAGACGTCTATAAGCTACGGTAATCGCTTACCATCAGGTGACCTGTACGCTTGTTTGCCGACCTAGATATATTTTAGAAACAAGAAGAAGATGTCTGCCAAATTAGGATTGATAACTCATCTTTATATGCTCTTTGACCTAAAATAATATTTATAAATGTGAGATAGGCGACCCCTTTCTTAACCCTAATATTTGAATTGGTTCATTTATAACATACAAGCAAATCGTTAAATTATAAATTATTTTTTTTGGACTGTATTCGCTTAGTCAAAAAAAAAGCTTGTGCGTCTCGGGACGCCCGACAAAAGTGATAACTTAAACTAATCTAAGTGAACTGTGGGTTAGAGTGAGAGAGGAAGAGCCTGCCTACCGCTGCCGTTTGCGTGAGAAAAAGGGAAGCATGACAGACTGGCGACGTAACACGTTACGTAATTAAGCGATTTACCCTCCCATAAGAAGTTATCACTTCAAAAAAATCATAAATACATTTTAATTCAAAGACAATTTTGTATTCAATAGTGACGTGAAAATAAATAAATCAAAATGTCGATATAATAATATTACATTTTTTTTACAGTCGATAAACCAACTTATAAGATACTATGTTTAAAAGAAAAATACACGTGAATTCTTGGAGAAGCCATCGCTCTTTCCGACTGACACGAGTGCGCCTCATTAGGACTCCCTACTGCCTCGAGCTTAAACAACGGCATAGGGTGGGGGCATAGGATTGGGATTAGTTAACAGAATACATTTCTTAGTTTTATTGTTTTCATATTTTTATTGAAGTAAAATTTCTTTACCAACGCTTGACTTAGAGAGTAAGCTGGTGAATGTGTGACGAGAGCGTTACGAAAAGTGTAATCAGGTGAGGCAAACGGAAGCTGAGAAGGAGATATAAGTTAGATGGAGTTAAAGAAGTTTTACTCCTTTGGTGTGGTTAAAGCACACTCGCTTTTGCTTTTATTTTATTTATTTAAATATTATAACTGAAATTTTTAAATTCCCAAGGTAAGCAACTTTATCCTTGTTTTATAGGTAGAAGCTCACTGATATTAATCTTTTTTTAACAAAATACATATAAATGGTACACATATATAGATAAATATATATAGACCATATATATAAATACCATATGACACCCATGCTCGAGGCAGGAATCGAACCCACTAACCCCGAAGCAGAAAGCAGGGTACATTCATCACTCATCACCATCACTTCAGCCTAATACAGTCCACTGCTGGACATAGGCCTCCACAAGTTCGCACCAAAAATGGAGTGACCTCATGTGTTTTTCCCATAATCACCACGCTGGGCAGGCGGGTTAGTGACCGCAAGGCTAGCTTTATCACACCGCAGACACTGCTGCCCGTCTTCGGCCTGTGTATTTTAAACCCAGCAGTTAGATGGTTATCCCGCAATCAGTCGGCTTTTTTAAGTTCCAAGCTCGTAGTGGAACTGTCTTATCCCTTAGTCTCCTCTAACGACACCCACGGGAAGAGAGGGGGTGGCTTATTTCTTAATGCCGTAACTACGCGACAATTAACATTATCAAGTACTAATTGTATCCATGATAATTAAATTAAACTTTCTACTGCTGGGCATCTCTTCTCCATATAGGACAAGAGATTGTTTGGAAATGAGATAGAAATGAGCTTAAAAAACTATGTTACTCCATTGCATTTTGATAGGTAATTTTTCTTGCATATATAAATATTTGTTCCGAGTGAGTATTGAACACGCTAGCAGTAAAGCATTAAATCAGTTATTCGAACAATTACCACATAACAGTATTCATAAAACATACGGCATACAGCGGAAAGGAAAACATAAACATGTACAAAAGGCGGTCTTATCGCTAGAAGATCGATTTCTTCTAGATAACCTCATGCATGAAAAGAACATACAAATAATTAGATTTAACTTAAAACAGCAAATATTCAATAGCAATATAATTCTCACAATTTAAAAACATTCATAAAGGCAAATGTAATGATAACAAAAAGGAGGCGGCAACCATAAAGTTATTGTTATTTAAAGTTTATAAAATAT
Organism: Melitaea cinxia; assembly: GCF_905220565.1. NCBI lineage: Eukaryota > Metazoa > Arthropoda > Insecta > Lepidoptera > Nymphalidae > Melitaea > Melitaea cinxia. The sequence goes on from NC_059416.1 coordinate 1,622,725, forward strand.
TTGATACTATTTTTATCGATAACAAAAGAGCACGTCACTATTATAAGCGCTCGTGGCTCTATTCACGTGCTTTTTTTCTTCACAACGTTCTGCACTGAACTGTCTTTTTAAAATTATATTTTTAAAACATCAAACAAAAGCAATAGGCCATTTTTTGTGAATAACTTTTTTTTATTTACGTTGTCATGGAAAAAAGATAAGCTCTTTCTTAAAGAGAAAGATAACTTCGAAATATATACGTACATATATAATAATAATTGTGTTTGCTCGCAAACGAAAAAAAAACCGACTTCAATTACATCGAAGAGTAATACAACGTAGATCGACGAAAAAATAGTAATACTTTGTTCGTATTCCATATAACGCGACATTATAAAATTGTAGAATTATATAATGTTCTACTGTTATTTCTAACATTTTGTTAGCGATTGTAGGCAAAAATTTCATAAAAGGCCCGTCGTCGATTCGCGCGAAGCGCTGACATCGCTTATTACGGCGGGTTTTTTAGTTGAAGCGGATTTATATTGAATTACGGTTTATGTCTTTTTTATTAAAAATATTTAATGTTCATGTTTTCACACAGCTCCGATGCATGACTGGAGTTTACCCCTTCAGATCAACTGTCTAAATAGGCACAAAAAGGCTTACTAGTCTAAGAAATATATTATTACTATATCAAATTGTAAATAAATGAATGCAATAACGCCATCTATCGGAACCTAATTGCGTTATTAGAAAACGTCTGAACGCCATCTCTAACAAGGTCATTCGTTCAGTAGATTTTACTGTTCAATTTTTTCATTCCGGGGCCTTAAATGAAAATCGATTCTTAAGGAGAAAACTCCAAAAACAGTCAAGTAAATACGCCATATCAGATATAGCTCAAAAAGTTCGAGTCAAATCTGAATTATATTTAAATGGGACTACATGACAAGCACCACCTATCGATTAAAAAAAGAATCATCGATATCGGTCCACCCAGTAAAATAGTAATGAGGTTAATATAACGTTGGTCGACGTAAAATAGCCAAGTAAATACCCAGTATTAGCGATAACTCAAAAATTAAAAGCTCAAATATATTTATAACGAATAAACTGCTACTCTCTACTCTAGTGGAATATTGTAATTTGATCGATAGTGAACGAAGTAATTTCATTACATTTTGATAGATGGCGTTGTGGCAAAGTATTGAACATGACCACAGTCGTCTTAACATCGTCATGTAAATACGTGTCATCAAAGATTACTCAAAAATTGCTCATTATATCTCAATCATATTTAAAACGGACGACATGACAAGTATTCGCTTTTGATTTATACAAAAAAGATGAAAATCAGTGCACCCAGTAAAAAGATATAACGTATAATACAACGTAGGGTGACGAAAAAACCGTCAAGTAAATACGCAATATTAGATATAACTCACAAATTACGAATCAAATCTCAATTAAATTTGAATGGGACCATGTGACGAATAGTAGCTTTTAATTTATATAAGAAACGTCAAAATCGGTGCACCCAGTAAAAAGTTATGAGGTAATACAACGTAAGGTGACGAAAATAATGTCAAGTAAATACGCGTTATCAAAGATTAATCAAAAAGTAGTTATTAGATCTCAATAAAATTTATATGTGACCACATGATAAACATCAGCTTTCGATTAAAGTAAAAATTATCAAAATCGATACACCCAGTAAAAAGTTATTGCGGATTTTCAAGAGTTTCTCTCGATTTCTCTGGGATCCCATCATCAGATCCTGGTTTCCTTATCATGGTACCAAACTAGGGATATCCCCTTTCCAACAAAAAAAGAATTATCAAAATCGGTACACCCAGTAGAAAGTTATGTGGTATAATACAACGTAGGTCGACGAAAAAAGCGTCAAGTAAAAACGCATTATTAGATATAATTTGAAAAGTAGTTGTTAGATCTCAAATAAATTTAAATGGGACCAATCGGCACACACCACCTTTCGATTAAAACAAAATTTGTCGAAATCGGTCTACCTGGTCAAAAGTTCTGATGTAACATACATAAAAAAAAAAAAAAAAAAAAAAAAAAAAAAAAAAAAAAAAAATACAGTCGAATTGAGAACCTCCTCCTTTTTTGGAAGTCGGTTAAAAAACTTATAATACTTAACCCAGCTAATAATAATTTGAGATTTATTTCCAGGTTTTAAAACAATATTTAAGTATACATTTTTTAATTTGTACGATTTTATTTTTGTGTTACCCACACATTAGGGAATTCTAAACATTTTTTTTAATACCATATCAAAAATCGACCGCTCCAGCGCTTAATTGGCTAGAGCGCCGACACGGTCAGTTAGAGATGCAGGTTCGATCCCCGCTGGAACGGTCGATTTTTGATATGATATTAAAAAAAATTTATACATATTTTATTATTTTATTATGAAGCTAGGGGTTGGCAACGCGCTTGCGATGCTTCTGGGGTTGTAGGAGTGTATACGCTACGATTATCGCTTACCATCAAGTGAGCCGTACGCTTATTTGCCGACCTAGTTGTATAAAAAATATCACAGTGCGAATCGTAAATTATTTCGTTAATCTATTGTTGTTAAATTATTATTTATTTGTTAAGAACTACTTACGAATGAATAATGCTCATACTCTTACAAAAATATCAACCATTATTTACATTAATTTCCAATTTCATAAGAATAGATCTCAACATTGAGACAAAACCTTAATTCATTTGTCTATCCAGTCGCTTTGACCATGGTCGTATACTGGAATAATTCATGATGATAAGATAACAATTTAGACTGTAATATCCCACTGCTGGGTACAAGCCTCTTTACAAATTTAAATTACATTTGTTTCAATAAGTTGATTGTTGTTTAAGTGAATCTACCACTGATTCGGAATTATAAACTCTACAGACAAGAATCGGCAACAAGCCACGCAGTTACTCATTAAAAAAATGGCCAAGTGCAAGTCGGATTTACGCGCCGAGAGTTCCTTACAAACAAAATTATTAAAAATATTTTTATTCTATCATGTAAATAAAAATTTACGCTTTTCGCAATTTTTTCTTTTTCAGTGCTATAAGACGTTTCTTCGTACAAAATTTCAAGATTTTTAGTTCACGGGAAGTACCTTGTAGGTTTTGATTCCCTTGCGAGTTTCGAAAATTTGCAGTATAAACGGCTGTATCTTTTGATTGCGTTAGCTTAGAAATTCGGTTTTTTCACATCTCTAAGGGTCAGTAAATTTGAGTATTTGATATAAATTTTAGCTTGATACCTCTACGATTTCCTGAGAAGAAGGGTTTCGACAGATAAATGGACAGCAAAATTGATTCTATAAGGATTCCGTTTTTTTCGTTTGAGGTAAGGAACCCTAAAAACTATGTTTTATTATTAATTTTTCTTTGTACCTAACACCACCTCTCTTTTATTCAAAGCTAGCTGATAGACACATCCTAAAAGTTCCCACCAGAAATAATAATAGAATTAAAAAGAAATTCCAGGGTGATAACACCCTGCATTGACAGAGACGCAGAAACGTGACTGAATAACAGTTAATTACGAAATCGCACATCCTCGCACATACGTGACATCAAAGCTAATTACCGTAGTAATTTCCTGTAATACGTGATTACCGCGGTAATTTCCTAAAATACGTATCTCATGAAAGTTAGACGAATTATTCAATAACTTATACCGATTTCGAAGAAATGTTGAAATAGTTTCCGATTATACGACTTTCTGTTGATTGAAATTGTTTTCGCTATTGTGTATAGTGGTTCTATTTATGTATCCCTAAAGTCCAGTATTACTATATTTATTGGAACGAAGTTCCTTATGGGTCGTTGCGGAGGGGTACCCTAAACGGCAATAAGCGTCCGTAACGTTAAAAAAAGCGTAAGATTTTTATGTATAGTCATGTATGATGGATATACAGTGTCTAATGTATAGTCTACATGATGACACACTTTACAAAATTATCTTAACACATTTATTCTATTAACAATAATTTATAAAAATATATAATAAGTATCGAATGATATAATAAAATTAGCAAACTGAAATAATAATAACAGGCATCACGTGGACTATACATTACATACTGTATAGCCGTCATACTAAGACTATATATAAAAATCTCACGCATTTTTTAACGTTACGGAATTTTTGCCGGCTAGGGTGGGCACTCTAGCCGCCATAAAACCTCCGTAACGCCCCATAAGGAACTTCGCTCCAAAAAATATAATATTTGAAACTAGCTGACCCGGCGAACTTCGTATCGCCTAACAGTCGATTCTTTAATTTTTTTTTTTTTTTTTTTAGAATTTTTCTCTCCGTAAGAACCATCCTCGTACTTCAAGGAATATTTAAAAAAAGAATTAGTGAAATCGGCCCAACCGTTCTCGAGTTTTGCGCTTAGCAACACATTCAGCGACTCATTTTTATATTATAGATTTCATATCACAAATAAAACTATTGAAATAAGAAAGAAATTATGAACAAATCTAACACGAAAAAAAAAAATATGACAAGGAAAACTGAAAAGGTAAATTTGTAAACAAAAAAAAAAAAAACAAATACTCTTATAAATTATAAGATAATTAGCAAACACGTGCGCTGTTTCCGGGCTTATAGGGAAACGTAAATGAATTTAAATAGCCCGGGCGTCGGTGGTGATAACAATTGAATTATCTCATTAAAAAAAATCGTATTACATTTACACATTTTTATGACACCAAAAATTATAATTAAAATTTCGTTTGTGGGTTTTGCTTATTGAGATACTTAGTTTTTATAAAAATTTGAATAGTTTTATTTTTGGAATAGATATTTATGATTATGGATTTTGTTTTGACTCAAAATTGTAACATGATTCTTCAACGTCTAACATGATTTATCAAATGTTTATGTATGTATGTAACTACTACAGCATTACTTACTATGTAATTATACATAATATATATTCCTTGTACTTGCAATTTTATTTAAGTTTTTATTTAGATTAATATTAAATTAGCTTTTTCATTTATATATTTATTACATTAATGGTGCATGAGTAGAATTAAAAGATATCACTACTAGTGATAAGGCATCCTTTGCTTTTTTTTTAAGTTATAATATTGTTATTTTTCTTATGTAGTTTCAAATTTGTAATAAGATGTTAAATAAAAATAAAAATAAAACAGAATTAGTAACCTAATCTATACAAATAAACAAAATTCAAGTGTCTGTTTGTAATATTAAAATAGCCGTTTTTTACTAAACGCATATAAATATAAACGGTACATATACCAAAAAAACATTATTTTTTAATGTTTGCCTGTCTGTGTGTTTGTTAAGGCTAATCTCTGAAACTGCTGGATCGATTGTGACGGAACTGTCACTGGCAGATAGCTGATGTAATAAGGAGCAAGATAAGCTACTTTTATTTTAGAAATTTATTTAGATTATAACTTTGCGAACTGAACAATAACTTTATTGGTAAATTCCACGCGGCGAAGTCGCGGGCACAACTAGTTATTATTATATATTTAATATTTTATTTAAGAACAGTTATTTAAGTTTTACAAACGTCGCTCGTACTACACGCAACCGGCTTTAACATTTTCGAAAGAACAAACTTCAATCATTAACAAAACGTTGCTTCACATTATCAAACTGAATTTATACTTTGGTACAAGCTAAAAGCGATATCCAATAAAATGAAAATATAAATGATAAACTAGCTTTGTCCTGCTTTATTAGAGGAAAAAATGGCCTATAGCCTTCCTCAGTAAATGGGGTATCCAACTCAAAAATAATTTTTCTATTTGACCCAGTAGTTCCTGAGATAAGCAGCAAAACAAACAAACCAACGATTCGACTTTATAATATTGGTAAAGATATGATGATGATTAATCACCCGTGACCACTGTGCTTGCAACATCACAAAAATATTGTGACTTTAAAAAAAAAGTTTTTAACGAAAAAATAAAACCACCGAAAAGACTGAAAAGCAAAAAGTAATAAACCTTATTTTATTAAAATTAATAACTAAATTCTTAAACTAATGTAAGTATTAAGTATACCTAAGTAATTGTGAGTCGACACCAAACAAGCAAAAATTATTACGTAAAGCGTGATGCGCGGCGACCGGAAAATTAATTTGATTTGGTTATTTCTTTAAATTTAAGATCATTTCTTGATCTTCTTTCATTGATTGTTCGAAAAAAAAAAACAAATGGGCAAATTTTTATTCCGAAATTCCCACGGAATCAGAAGCTACGTGGGTGAAATTGCGATGCCCAGCGAGTATAATGTATTTTAGAAATGTTTGTAAATTTTCGAAACTACGCAATGGTTCAGGGGATTACACTCCGTTTATGTACTCACGGATATGGTAATCTCTCTTCATAATTATTGACTAGCTTTTAACTCAAAATAGTTACTATGATTTATGCTTTAACTGTTATTTTACAATTATATTACTATAGTAATCATAAATAAAGAAGTATTAACCGTCAACTATCCACTATTTATACCTCCGGTTTCTGAGACACCAGAGGGATGTCGCTCTTAGGCGTAGAATATAATTACTGTAAAGAACTACTTAAATAAAAATATTGTTTAACATAAGTCTTTAACTCTCAAACATTTTTTTCTTGATCGGGATCGTAGTTCTATTAGGGATTCATCGTCTTCTGATGAAAACTGCTCTAGTAGAATCTTTGATAAAATTAGCGTGCTTGATATTTTCTCGATTCAGGTATAAATGAGGTAGGGCACAGCAGGAATTTCCTGCTCAAAATATGGAGCAGCCCGACTGGGGTAGTACCTCAACAGAAGACCACAGCTAAATAATACTGTTTTCAAGCAGTATTGTGTTCCTGTTGGTGATTAAGGTGACCAGAGCTCCTGGGGGGGGATTGGGTCGGAACGCGCTTGCGATGCTTCTGGTGTTGCAGGTGTCTATAAGCTACGGTAATCGCTTACCATCAGGTGAGCCGTACGCTTGTTTGCCGACCTAGTGACATAAAAAAAACACTGTGGTCATCTTCACTATCCGACACATCTCGTTCTAACTTTTCTTCACTTTTCAATTTTTTCATTGCTCAATTCCATTTTCAACACTTAAACAACAATAAATACTATCAGAAAAATTATGTAATCACTTACCTTCCGTCCCTGAGACACTCGATGTTAGTTTTTACTCACTGTAGGCAAACGTGCGCACAAGTGGTCTCTTCAAGCGTTCAGTACTTAAATGAGAGTTGAAAACTTGAAAAGGTATACAGTCCTACGGGCAACTACGACGCGTTCAGATAACAATTTTGTTTCCGTTTAGGCGACGTGAGGTTGGTGGTTACAGGTTAATGCGAGAGTTACGTATAATAATTATAGATCTATTAAATAGTAACTATTTTTATACAGTATTTATCAGTAACTATTTATTATTTAACTGAGGTAGGGCACAGCGATACATGTCCTGATGAAAACCTGGAGCAGCCCGACTGGGGAAGTACCTCGACCTTACACACACTAACACACACAGCTAAATAATACTGCTTTCAAGCAGTATTGTGTTCCTGTGGGGGGATTGGGGGGTAGGGTCGGTAACGCGCATTGAATGTTTCTGGTTTTACAGGCTCTAGGCTACGATAATTGCTTACCATCAAGTGAGCCATATATTTGTTTGTCGACTTAGTTGTATAAAAAAATACACGTGTTAAGAATTTATATTAAAATTATCCATATAAAAAACGACCACGGATTTAAATCAAGAACTATTCGTATCAATTTCTCGTCTCAATCATTATAAAACTTCGGCTCGCTAGCTTTCAAAAGATAAGTCTGGGATGTTCTAACTATAACGTGAATAGTCTACGGAACCTAAGTGCATTCATTTTTAAAATACATATAGTAAAAGTAGATTAAGGTCGCGTGTATGAATGAAAATCTTTTTTATTCGCTTAGAGCTTAATTGAACAATAATAACTATAATAAATCAATGTTCAATGAATTATTTCATGTGTTTTATCCTGTAATATCCCACTGCTGGGCATAGGCCTCGTTCTCCATGCAGGAAAAGTATATTTTTTTAAACTAAAAAGGAAATAAAACCTTACAGAAAAGACAATCTTTTTTTTTATTCTACTCAATTATACAAGGAACGAGTTATTAAGTAAAGTTTATTTTCCGTTAACTATAACTGCTTAATAACATACACAAACAAATACACACACACACACACACACACACACACACACACGCACCCGGGGCTGAGGTGATACTGCTACCGGGCGCGTCTCCATCAGCGGATAGGAGAATGCTCGCCGCTCACATGAGCGGAGGGTAGGAGTGAAATAAAATAGCTCCCGCGGACAAAACACCCCAAGTTAAGACGTTAAGATACCGTGTCGAGGACTGCGTGGCGTCAGGGACGTGACGTCGCAAACGGTTCCCCTGGGGCACCGGGTCCAACCCCAGGCGTATTTAGTGGCCTTACTCCAGCAACCGGGGCTCTGCTGTGAGTGGACGAAAATTTCCCTAGGTACTCGTGGGAACGAAATGATAAGTCTTAATATTAATAAAAACCAATTTGATCAAAGAAGTAACTGTGGCCAGGAGGCCGAACAAGCAAATGCAGAAGCAAGTGCGGACATGAAAAGGACGCAAGCGTGGGACCATCTTGAGAAGCTAATTGGAGAGCTCCGAGAGTTTGTCCAACCTAAAATAAACGTCCATAAGGAGATAAAAACCAAGGTGGCCAGTATTGGCAGTGCCTTCAAAAGACTAAAAATGTTGGAAGATACCCGACTTGAAGACCAGTCTCAAACTAAATTGACGCCAATAGACTCACTTATATCGCCAACACCTCGTGTGCGGACCATCACCGAGACAACCACAACGATAGACAACGAATTCGAAACTGATGTTGAGTCGATCACTGGAGAAAAACGTGATATACGCAAAGCTAAACGGAAAGAGCGAACATCACCAGAATCGGGGAGTAAGAAGGCGAAGAAAATGAAGGGAACAGGACCTACTCTACTCGCTGAAAATGAAACAAAAACACCCGACACGAAGATATCAGAGTGGCAAACAGTCAAATCCAAAAAAGAGAAGAAGCCATCTCAAAGAAAGAAGCCAAAACAATCAGTGGAAAGGCCCAATGCACTGATTGTTCGGCCAAAAGAAAAAGAGAAATATGCGGATATACTCAGTCGGATCAAGAAAGATGTTCCCGATGATCAAGTCCGCTCAACGGTAGATAAAATCCGCAGAACAGCGACTGGTGATCTGTTGGTCATCCTTACCAAAGAGAGCACAGACAAAGGTCACGGGCTGCAAAAAACCATTGCTAAGCTCCTTGGGAACGAAGCTGAAGTTATAAGTAAGGGACCGCAAAAGGAAATCGAAATACGAGACCTTGACGACACGACGACCAAACAAGAAGTCCTCGAAGCCCTACAGAAAGCGGCTGGAGAAGATGACGAACTGACTCTGGATGTCATCAGATCACTGCGCAAGGCCTATGGCGGTACACAAACGGCATCAGTGACACTTGCAGCGTCAATAGCGAGGAAGGTCTTGGGGGAGCACGGCAAAATCAGAATTGGCTGGGTCAACTGCCGAATAAGAATTGTGGAGAGACCAACCAAGTGTTTTAGGTGCTGGCACTATGGACATCTTGCCGCTAAGTGTAAGAGCAACGTGGACAGATCCAATCACTGCACCGGTTGCGGAGAAGAGGGACACAAAATTGTCACCTGTAAAAAAGATGCCCGATGTACCTTGTGTCTCGAAAAGGGCAACACAAAAAATTGTGCCCACATTGCTGGTAGCAGCAGATGCCCAGTCTTTCAAGAGGCACTCCAGAAGGTGAGAAAAAAGAAACAATTATGAAGGTACTGCAACTAAACCTCAATCATTGTGAGGCTGCACACGATTTGCTCATGCAGACGGTGCGAGAACTAAATCCAGACCTTGTTCTGATTTCGGAGCCGTATAGACACCTCGTAACTCAACCATGGGAAACAGACATTACCACTAAAGCTGTGATTTGGGCCTGTGGTGGATACGCCTTTCAGAGTCCTGCTAATGGCAGTGAGGCTGGTTTTGTCGTCGCGAAACTTGAGGGAATCTACTTCTACAGCTGCTATGCTCCGCCCAGCCTTTCACTCGACGAGTTCAAGAACTTTGTGCAACGGCTGACCGAAAATGCGAACCAATATTCCCCAATTGCAATCGCAGGGGACTTTAACTCCTGGGCAGTCGATTGGGGTAGTAAGGAGACAAACGCACGAGGAAAGGTACTACTGGAGGCAATGTCCAGCCTGGACGTAGTGTTACTAAACAATGGAGATAAACCTACGTTTGTCCGAGGAGAAGCGAATTCCATCGTTGACCTAACCTTCGTCTCTAGCAGTTTGGTAAAGGGAAACTGCTCTTGGGAGGTGATGGATACCTACACGGCCAGTGATCACTATGCACTATTGTGGGAAGTATCATCCGAGCAAAGCGCTGGAAGAGTACACAGGAAAACTAAGACAATTGGTTGGAAAATAAGTACCTTCGACCTTGAAGTCTTCATGGTGGCTCTTAATAGAGAACCAATCAGTGATGGAAATGCTGAAAATATGGCAAAATATCTGATGAAGAGAATTACAGAAGCTTGCGACGCCTCCATGCCTAGGAAACGTGCTATAACCAGGCCTTCTTCGATGCATTGGTGGAACGAGGACATCGATAATCTCCGTAAAAAGTGTCTCAAGGCGAGAAGAGCAGCACAACGCTGTAGAAAAAGACCAAACTATGAGGAACTGGTGGCAGTATATAAAAAAACGCGCCAAAGATTGAACAAAGCCATCAAAGACAGCAAAAGACGATGTTGGAACGACCTGATACTTGAGGTAGAAGACGACCCATGGGGCAGGCCGTATAAGGTGGTCATGACTCGTCTGAAGAGCCAGCCAATGCCATCGCCCACTTGTCCCAAACTCCTAGGCAAGATCGTTGCCACGCTGTTTCCTCACCAAATGCAACTACATCGTCAGATAGAGCAATATGAAACAGAAGAATTTCCACCCATTACAGAAAATGAGCTGTTCGAAGCGTGGTCTAGAGTAGGGAATACGAAAGCTCCGGGTCTAGATGGAATTCCAAATATTGCACTAAAAGCTGCCATCAAAGCAGTGCCTGCAATATTTCTTGACGTCTATAACAACTGCCTTACAGAAGGTACATTCCCAACTATGTGGAAACAACAGAGGCTAGTTCTCCTCCCCAAAGGAAAGAAACCTCCGGAAGAACCAACATCCTATCGTCCGCTCTGCATGTTGGATACTGCTGGCAAAATACTCGAACGCATAATACACAGGAGGATTGAAGCAGCAGTCGAACCGCTACTTGCCAGCAACCAATACGGCTTTCGGAAAGGACGCTCTACCTTGGACGCAATTAGCGTCGTCGTCAATACAGCTAAGGACGCAATCGCTGGAACCAGATGGAAGGGAGGTACTAAGAAGTACTGCCTAGTAGCAACGTTAGACATAAAAAATGCCTTCAATTCCGTCAAGTGGGATTGCATTATGAAAGCTCTTTACGAAATGAAGGTACCAGGATACTTACGAAGGATGGTTGCAAGCTACTTTTCCGACAGGATCCTAAAATATGATACAAAGACTGGTCCGAAAACATACAAAGTCACTGGAGGAGTGCCCCAGGGCTCAGTATTAGGCCCACTTTTATGGAATATCATGTATGACGGGTTATTAAAACTACAACTTCCAAAAGAAGCCAAACTCGTGGCATATGCAGATGATGTGGCCGTAGTGGTCGTTGCAAAGCATCTCGAAGAAATCACCTTCGCTTTTGACGCTACCATCGAAAAAATTAGCCACTGGATGAACACAGTTGGACTGCAGTTAGCGGAGCACAAGACTGAGGCAGTACTCATCACTAGCAGGAAGCGGCTAGAAACCATCACACTGCAAGTCGGAGCTCATGAAATCACATCCCAGCCGTCTCTTCGGTATTTGGGCGTTATGATTGATGCCCGACTCAACTTCAAGCAGCAGGCGCAGCACGTGGGTGCCAGAGCGTCGGTGGTCAGAGCGACATTATCAAGGCTAATGCCCAACATAGGAGGCCCGAAGCAGAGAAGGAGGGCGTTACTGACGTCTGTAGTAACATCTGTACTCACGTATGGAATCCCCATCTGGGCCGATGCGCTTAAAATACAGGAAGCACGAAGAAAAATTGCACCAGTATATCGGCTGAGCGCTTTAAAAATTGCCAGTGCTTTTCGCACAGTGTCTGACGATGCTGTGAACGTTATTGCTGGGATGCTGCCAATTGAAGTACTAGCCGAAGAACGGAAAGCCCTATACCACCGTAAAGTAACGACCACACTGAGCCCTGGAGAACTTGGCAAGGAGGAACGACTAAATAGCATACGACGATGGCAATTGAAGTGGGATACCAGTACAAAAGGCAGATGGACCTACCGTCTTATTCCAAAGGTTGATGTCTGGTTAAACCGTAATCATGGTGAGGTCAATTACTACCTGACACAAATGATCTCAGGACATGGGTGCTATCGGGAATACCTCTATAAATATAAGCGGGATATGTCTCCGATATGCCCATCCTGCCCAGGAGTCAGTGAAGATGCGGAGCACGTGTTCTTTGCATGTCCTCGTTTCGACCTGTTACGTAGTACCTGGTCAGAGGTCCTTACGAAGAAAATTCAGCCAGAGTCTCTGATAGAAGCTATGCTATCGTCGGAGGCAGCATGGCAGGCGACAAGCGCTTTCGCGACGGAAGTTCTTCAGGAGCTCCGTCGGTTGGAAAGAAAGCGGTCGGAAAACAAAACCCGTGACATCAGCATGACGGAAGAGCAGTAGCTAGAGCCTCCCTCCACGAAGTAATGCCTAGCGGCGGTTCCGTGGGGGAAGAGGAAGTTGACGCCAGAGGTTTCTTTCATACCTCTGGAAAAAAAAAAAAAAAAAAAAAAAAAAAACACACACGCACACACACACACACACACACACACACACACATGGATATTCATTGTCATAACTCTCACGAAGGGTTGGCGCAGCGGTCACAGCACTGGCTGTTGCGTTGGCGATTTCGATCCCCACTCACGACAGAGATTTATATTGGCCACATAGATGTTTGTCGTGGTCTGGGCGTTTGTGCTTGTGTATTGCATTTGTTTCCAGCCCCTGATACAGGATAAAATCTTACTGGGGGCCGTTGAGTGTGAAGCGTCTATAATTCTCACACCAAAACTTGTATAAATCTACAAAATATGACCACATCATCAAATTGGGGATGCGACAGGAGATGAACGTGTTCGCAGCGAGCCTTGTTCGAGCCTCGCGTTTCGATAATCACACAATATTCTGTCTATCGTACGTGTGAATTTCAATATTAGGCTAAGTGCTTTGTACATTGGGCCGAGTTATAAACTGAACCTGAGGCAAAATTTAAAGAATTATTTGAGCCTTAATAACCTATACGGTAAGGAGACTGAAATTATTTTTTTTTTCAAATTTATGACATAAATTATATAAAATTACCTACTTATAAAACAATTTTTAACAATAAAACACTACCTCATATAAAATCGCTTTCATCTTAACAATTGTGCTATCCACCTGAATATACAAACGGTGTTCAAGCTCATGCAGTTTAGTATTTGCTTTGTTTAACTACTCAACTGTGCTGCGTTAGTGAATGAAGTGTTTTAAATACAATCTTTTTTTTTCAATTCTCTATTTGAAAATATTTAAGAACCATATCGATAGCACATCATAGCGTACTTATAAGAAAAATATTAGTAACATCTTTAGTATAACTGTGGTAGGGCACAGCAGGAAATGCAGGCATTGCAGCAGGGAACCCTGCTCAAAATCTGGAGCAGCCCGACTGAAGAGCACAGCTAAATAATACTGTTAGCAAGTTGTACAGCCTGTGTTCCTGTGGTGAGTAAGGCGACCTCTTAAGTCGGGGGAGGGATAGGGTCGGCAACGTGGTTGCGATGCTTCTTTTATTGCAAGCATCTAAGGCTACGGTAATCGCTTACCAATAGGTTATATTTTTATTTATTTATTAAGGACAACCAATAGAAGATACAATATAAATGTTTTAATACATAGGCAGTCACTACATGCTATACTAACTAACTCAACTGGCTCAGTGATCCGAAGTGAATCTTGGCCTCCGAAACAAGATTTCTCCACTTTGCACGATCTTGCGCGATTTCCCGCCAATTATTGGCTTGGATCTCACTCGAGTCTGCTTCAACCATGTCCCTCCAGCGGTACCTGGGACGAACCACCGGTCTACGTCCAGTTGGTCGACCCAGATACGCTCTCTTAACTGCTCGATCCACCCCCATGCGTTCGACATGACCGAGCCACGCAACGTCACATGCTATACTGCTCATTGTAAATTAATCAATAATAATTAAATAATTATATCGATAAGTATATACATACATACATCATAAATAACACATTGTTGTCTTCAAATGTACACATAATTCTTCAAAACCTCGTGTTATCCCATGATTAATTTTCAGAGTCACCGCAAAACAATTCTGAATGAAAAGTAACAAAGACAATTTCTACTTAATCCGACCTCCGGCGTCATATGTTTAATAAATTAACCGAAAGGCCACACGCCATGAATTATGATTCTGGAGGTCAACGACGGTTAGTCCGTATAATTTATTTTGAATTTATTATACTTTTTCCGCAACATAAAACGTTTATAATATATTTCTATCTGTCCTTATGTTTCATTTTTTTTTATTGCGGGGAACGTAATTTTTTACGGATTTTTAATTTCGGATATTTTAATTTGTGTTGTTTGTGTATTAACAAGATGGTGCGCCTGGTTTCGCTCATGTCGATTATTAAATTTGATGTTGTTGTTCTTTCTTCATTCGTAATTAAATAATTTATTAAACCAATATTGTAAAATAATAAATATATATAAAATAATAAATAATTTATTAAAACAAATCGGAAATGAGTATTTATGAGAGATCGTATATTTCGAATTTAAGAAACAAATATAAACTTCATATTGATAATGTAAGAACTAATTATGGTAAAAAAACAATTCTGTTTGAAGGAGTACAGCTGTTTAATAAACTACCAGATGTAATAAAACTATGTGATAATGTGAACATATTTAAAACCAAACTAAAAAATCATAATATATCCTCACTATAGTAAATAAGAAAGCCTTCCAACGGCCCAGATGTTAAAACTGTATTCTTGCAAATGTATAAAAATGTCATTGTATCTCATTTTAAGTGAATGTTAAATTCTTATGAGAAATAAAGTTCTTTAAACCTAACCTATATTATAAAAAAATAATTTAAAATATTATAATACAAGGAAATGGATCACTCAGTCAGTTCAGCCTATTGCAGTCCACTGCTGGACATAAATCTTTCCAATTCGCGCCAGGCAACCCAGTTTTCTGCAGTCTTCATCCAACACGAAATACATCACACACTGCGCTTACCAACAAGCTATCCCCACTCCAGGACACGTCTGCTCCAACGGCCATCAGTCCTGCGACACAGGCGACTGAACAGGAAAAATAGATAAAATAACAAAGAGAAACTAAACGAAAATCTTCTGTGACTATTGTGAACGCTCTTATTTCTGAATTTACACATTTATTTACGGACAGCTTAAATACTCTACCTATCTGTAAATATTGTTAACTAGAAATAGAATTTTGATCTTAGCTCAATACAAGTTCTGTCAAAACTTATTACTAGTAGACAAAACCAGAGATAGATTGTTGAAAATGGCCGTTAACCAACTTTAAAAAGTCAAAGTAACAGCCAAAAAGTTGACAAGTTACTCGGCAGTGCTCTCTAGCACAGCAGGAATATCATAATCAATAATCATGCTCAAGATATGGAGCAGCCCGACTGGAAATATATCTTACAACCAAATAATACTGCTCCCAAGTAATATTTTTAGTAATAGTTTTTTTTTGTAGTAAAATAAGGCCAGAGCTCGTTTTTTGGCACGGGCGCGCCAAAGGGTTATGTCAGACTCCTACTGACTAAAAAACCACTACTTGTGAGCAGTCGTAGGCATTCCTAGACCGTATAGCGGCTTCAGTACTTGGGGGTGTAATACCGACCAAAACCCCTGCAGGGTTCCGATTCTGCAGGCAACATTATCCCTCCAGCGACAGGCTGACCTGAGCAAAAGGGCCAGAGTTCTCCTCCATGGGGTCTATCCCGCTCACCTCTGAACAATCCCGACGACGCCGTGTCTAGCAGGACCGGGTTTCCATCCCGGCCCGACACGGACACGGGAGCATTACTGGAGGTGCATTAAGTAGCACTCCTACGCACCCCCGTTCATCGCCTGCGGAGGGAGACCTTGTCGGCGGTCTCCTCTCTCATCCGCTCGTCATTCTCCTTCTGGGACATTACTGTCTCGTAGAAGGAGACTACCGCCTTCCAGGACTTGTCGCTCAGCATCGCGGTAAGGCCAGAGCTCCTGGATTAACGTTGTTTATAGTAGTACTACAAGGGTTGGCGAAGTACTTATGATTTTACTGGTATTGTAGGCTTTCATAGGCTATAGTAATTGCTTAACATCAAGCATACTACACTCATTTGTGCCAACATACCTGTATAAAAAAAAAACTAAGAATGTACAGAACATCGTCCACCATAATATGCGTCATAACTTTAAGTAAAGAATTCAACAGACGCCGTATCCAAAGCGAGCAAAACCGCGAGGAATGCAAAGTATATACAAACAAATACAATATTTCATACTTTCAAAATTTCGTAATACATAAAGCTTGAGGAGTTCAGGCAGAAACGTCTAAACGTAACTCTCGGTATTTTAAGGGATTTCACGAACTCCGTTAATAACTAACTTCGCTTCGCAAAGTGAAAATAATGAAGGTCGGAATATGTCTATATCTATATACATATACTAATATTATTAAGCTGAAAAGTTTGTTTGTTTAAACGCGGCAAACTCAGAGACTAATAGTTCGAATTGAAATATTATTTTAGTATAGAATAGCTCATTTACAGAGAAAGCTCATAGGAAATTTTTTTCCTCAAATTCACGCGTGTGAGTGGGGCACAGCTAGTCTGTAATGTTGACTAAAGTAAGGTTTTCGTTTGTAAGTGTTACAAACTCAAAAGTTCACTTCAGCCTATCGCAGTCCACTGCTGGACATAGGCCTCCCCAAGTTCGCGCCACACATCCCGGTCTTCCGCAATCCTCATCCAGCCTACACCGGCAATCTTACGTAGATCGTCGGTCCAACGGGCCGGAGGACGTCCCACACTGCGTTTGCCAAGACGCGGTCTCCACTCTAGGACCCGTCTACTCCAACGGCCATCGGTCCTGCGACACAGATGACCAGCCCACTGCCACTTCAACTTGCTAATTCTGTGGGCTATGTCGGTTACTTTCGTTCTCCCGCGGATAGTCTCATTTCTAATCCTGTCTTTCAGAGAGACCCCAAGCATAGCCCGTTCCATTGCACGTTGAGCGACTTTAAACTTGTGGACCAGTCCCTTGGTCAGTGTCCACGTCTCGGCTCCGTATGTTAACACAGGCAGGACGCATTGCTCGAAAACTTTTGTCTTCAAGCATTGCGGAATCTTCGAAGTGAAGACTCGACGGAGTCTGCCAAACGCCGCCCAGCCCAACCGAACCGGCCTCCTTCTCGAAGTTGTTGCGGCCTAGTTGGATAGTATGGCCTAGGTAAATATAATCCTGAACAACTTCGAGAAGGGTACCATCGACCGATACCGGTATCGGTATGACTTGGTTGTTAAACATAACTTTCGTCTTATCCAAGTTCATACAGAGACCGACACGTCGGGAGGACTCGTTTAGGCCGGCCAGCATTTGGCCTAACTCATCCAGCGTCTCCGCAAAGATGACAATATCGTCGGCGAAACGAAGGTGAGAGATGAATTCACCGTTGACGTTGATGCCCCGTTCCCCCCAATCCAAGGTCTTAAAAACATCCTCTAGCGCAGTGGTAAACAGTTTCGGTGATATTACATCCCCCTGTCTTACCCCGCGCCGGAGGGAAATAGGTCTTGTTCTTTGGTCATTGACATGAACGGTCATCGTCGCCGCGTCGTACATAGATTTTAGTACCTCGATATATCGCCAGTCGATATGACATCTCCGCAGAGAGTCCAGGACAGCCCAGGTCTCGACGGAGTCGAAGGCTTTCTCGTAGTCCACAAATGCCATACACAGCGGTTGATTATATTCTTCCGTCTTTTGGATAATCTGCCGAACAGTATGGATGTGGTCCACGGTGCTGTAGCCATTTCGAAACCCAGCCTGCTCTGGTGGTTGGAATTCGTCGAGTCTTCTGGCGAGACGATTCGTAACAACCCTCGAAAACAGCTTATAGACGTGGCTCAGAAGTGAGATCGGTCTGTAATTCTTTAACAGAGACTTATCGCCTCTCTTAAAGAACAGCACCACCACACTCCTGGACCACGCCTCCGGCGTGGTACCTCGGTGGATGACGGCGTTAAATAGTCTTGCCAAGGCTTTCAGGACAGGTCGCCCTGCGGCTTTAAGGAGTTCAGTGGTAACTCCGTCATCCCCCGGGGCCCTTCCGTTTTTAAGCTGCCCGAGCGCTGCACCAATCTCATCCTCTTCGAAGTCCGGGATACACTCCGAATAATGGCGCAACAATGGTGCCCGTGGATCTTCGGTGTCCCAAGTCGCAGGCTTGCGTGCGCTCGACGAGTACAGCTGTCCATAAAAATTCTCAACCTCTTCTCGGACCTGAGGGCGAGAGCAGACGGTTCTGCCATCTGCTGTTTTAAGCTTCGCAAGAAGGCTTCTCCCCAATGGTCTTTGGAAAACTTTGGACCCCCTATTCTGCTCAATCAGAGTAGCAACCTCTCTCGTATTTGAGCAGCGGAGGTCTCGGCGAATAATTTTCCGTACCCTCTTGGAAAGAGCCCTCTGTTCTGGCGAAGCAGCCGGCAACTCGCGCCTCTGCCGCATCAGATCCAAGGCTTCGGGAGAAAGTTTGGACTGCTTCGTTGGCTTTGTTGGTGGAAAGTGCCTGCGACCCAGTGTACACACCGTCTTCACCACGTTGTCGGTTATCTCGTCCACGTCGCTAGTAGTTTCCAGCGAATCGAATCGGTTTTGGAGTTCCAACTGAAACTGCTCGGAGCCACATAGTATTTGGGGCAGCGTAGGTCGGAGAGTAGATTTCATCAAGCGGGTCCGCTCCTTTCGGAGACATATATTCAGAGTGCCCCGTACTAGCCGGTGGTCGCTGCCGGTGTTAAACCTGTTAACCACTGAGACATCTCTGAATATATGCCTTTTATCCGCTATGATGAAATCTATCTCGTTCCTCGTCACAGTATCGGGGCTTTGCCATGTCCACCTCCTTTGGGGCTTCTTCTCAAAAAATGAGTTCATCAAGAAGAGCCCCTCCGATTCGAGGAAGTTGACAAGCGTCTGCCCCCTGTGATTCCTGTGCCCCAATCCGTGTGGTCCGATGCTCGATCCGTCGCGGCCTTGTACTCCCACTTTAGCGTTGAAGTCTCCCATAACAACGCTGTAGAAGGTCGAAGTAGTGCCATGTATGGCCCTTGTGATATCTTCATACAAGGCTTCGACTTCATCGTCAGAGTGTGCCGAGGTCGGCGCATATACCTGTATCACTTTCAGGGAGTACCTGTCGGTGAGCTTAAGTACAAGGTACGCTACCCGGGTCGACACACTACTGACTTCCACAACGTTGTTAGTGAGAGTCTTGTGAACCAGAAAACCGACGCCACCTTGGGAAAGCCCATCACCTTCACGGAAGTAGAACAAGTGCCCGGAGTCCAGGATCATCGTGTCCTCTCCCTCTCTTCGGACTTCAGACAACCCCAGTATGCTCCACTTAATGTGACTAAGTTCTACCTCAAGTTCGGTGAGGTGATGGTCCAACCGTAGCGTGCGTCCATTATACGTAGCCAGGAATATTTTTCTATGGCAGCCTCCCGTACCCCGGTGATTCTTAGCACCCTCTACCCCACCGTTACCACGGCCGCTGCCGTAGCCGGGAATAGTGGGGCTGCCGGGAACTGAGGGCCTTATTTTTAGGTACGAACTCATGGGGGTTTTTGCCCATAGTCACCACGCTGGGCAGGCGGGTTGGTGACCGCAGGGCTGACTTTGTCGCACCGAAGACGCTGCTGCCCGTCCTCGGTCTGTGCATTTAAAAAGCCAGCAGTTGGATGGCTATCCCGCCATCGGTCGGCCTTTTAAGTTCTAACTCAAAAGTTATCAGACTGTTTTTTTTTTTCGTTTTTGCTTAGTTTGAACTATTCTTAAAGTGAATTTAAATAAGGTTTTTTTAAACAAAGGAGGCAAACAGGCTGACGAAGCCATCAAATGTTAAATGGCCATCGTCAACATTGCCGGCCTTTAGGAAAAAGATGTCTGTAAAGAAGAAGGTTCTTCTACAGTTTGCATGTACGCGGAAAGGATGCGCGTAAATTTCGCACATTGGTTGCAAACCAAGCATCCAAGTGGTGTGGATGAAACTTAGTAGAAATCTTACCTTTCAAACTTTGTTCAAACGTTGACTAGCCCGTTGGCGCAGTTTGTAGTGGCTCTGCTTTCTGTGCCGCGGGTTGCGGGTTTGATTCCCGCCTGAGTCTGGGTATAATATTTCTATTTATATATTTATATATGTGTTATTTCTATGTATATTTATAAAAATAATATACAAAGTTATAACAGTCGGCTGTTACCTATAACACAAGCATTAAGTTGCTTACCATAGGAGCAGACGACCGTGTGTGTATGTTATAAGATATTTATTTATTATTTATTTGTGTCACCGTAATTTGTTCATAAGTAAATAGAGATAGTTTTTTACTTTTTCTGTTATACAAACCTTGCTTTGACAATAACGAACACAAAATGAGGAATAATCCAATTTGATGAAGTCATTTGGAAGTTAAGCGCGTACATAGATTTTTGCAATACATTTCTATTTATATAAGATAACTAGATGTGCCTTGCGGTTTAAACCATATTAATTTAAGAAAAAAGATATACTAAAATATGATATAGCCTATAGCCTTCTTCGATAAATGGGCTATCTAACACTGGAAGAATTTTTCAAATCGGACCAGTAATTCCTAAGATTAGCTCGTTAAAGCAAACAAACAAACTCTTCAGCTTTATAATATTAGTAAAGATGAATTTGAAGACGCGTTGGTGAAGAGACCAATTCAACCGGCAGGAGCAGTATCACAACATAAATATTTGTTTAAGTCGTATGTTTGTCGTCTGAGTGTTTGCACACACATCGCATGAGTATGTGCAGATTATCGTGCACAGTCAAAATAATCTTGGCTTACATTCACAGGGGGCCATTTGGAGTGAGATATTTTTTTCTATAGCTTAAGAACCAGCAAAAATAGAACAGAAGTTATATGAGGTCTTGTATTAAAAATGTCTCTTGATTTAAAGAAGGTGGAATACAAGATTAATAATTAGTAAAATATTCTGGTAAAAATATTTTAGTCATAAAAATTATATTTTAGAAGTAGCTTTACTAACTCGAGTATATTTTACGAAATAAAAAAAAGTCACTTAAATATGCTTCAGTCTTTGACTTAAATTGTAAAGTTTCACTAATTAGCGTGTTTTTAAAGAAATAAGTAAAAAAATATTCCTGTCATTTCCCCATATAATGGGAGTAAAAGAACTGTCTAGAAATTAAAGCCTGGTCGAGTGTGCTATCCTTATTAGTGTGAGAGAGACAGACGTATTTTTACCTGAAATAACATGAATTAAAAAGAGATAGGTATATTTTATCAACGTCGTCTGATAAAACTACGTTCAGTTATCGTATTCAATTAAATATCGTTGAATATGACTTTAAAATGAATGCATATGAGAATTATTTATTTTGCATTTCGATAAACAAAATAAGAGATAGTCGTACAGGTTTATTTATATTTAAATTACTTTGACGGCTTACAGTTTTATGATGAAACTGACTGATTGAGCTTTTTTATAATTTACATATAAAAATATTTCATAAGTAGATATTTACGATGTACCGAATGAATATAAACGAGAGATATTAAATAAACCTACATAAACGACACACCATAGCTAGGCTACATAAAAAAAATGTGCGCCCTCACGTGACGGCTGGCAGATGTACATATATTCCATCATACAGCATGAAGATGCGTCGTCATGGCCTATATTGCCACGCCAACAATCAGGTTTACTCTCGCCTATAGATGTTTTACATAAAAAAACAGTCGAATAAAAGCAACAGTAATTAAGGGACAAGATATACTTATAACTAACTTTAAACTACTATTAATATTTGATTAATTTTTCGTATATAGCTTAGGATCGGTATAGATTATCTGTGTTTGGTTTAATTTATTATACTTCGCTATATGCTATCGGTTTATACGCAAAAATAGATACGTTACTTCATTTAATATTGTGCTACGTAACCAACAAACGTAGCACTGCGTAGCATACTGTGCGTAGCATACAGCTACGAGACACGATAAAAATCAAGTAGTTGCTACAAATAAGCTCTTTTACGTTATCGTATTATTTTTCATCATTACAAGTGTTTGTCGCATTTGTCACACAACTTCGCACCGCTTCGTATCGCATCGCTTCGTGTAGTTATGACAAATGAGCGTCGCGGAAAACGCAACACAAAAATTAGTTTAAATTTCTTTTATGAAAATAATATTACAGAGACATACATTTTTTGTAATTTGAATCAGATTTAAAACAACGCCTACATATTCGTAGTAACATAACGCGAATAATAATTCACGCTCGAGTAGCTTATATAAGCTTAAATTACTTGCACATTTCTCGCGACCCGTGTTTTGAATATTTCTAATATTATTATTGTATACACAATTGGAGGCTAAAATTACGTACGAACGGAACGGAATGCTCTTTATGTTCCACACGAACCGACGGTTACACCGCTTCAGTTGAGAACCTGGAAAATACATTATACATATAACCGACGTACTATTAGATATAATTATTTTTGTATACAAACGAAAAAAAACGACTTCAATTATATCGACAAGTAATACAACGTAGGCGATAAAATAATCAGTTGAATTAGCATTTTTAGAGAAAACTCAAAAAGCTGTGTTCAGATATCGATCAAATTTAAAATGGCCTATCTAACAACTGCAGCTTCTCTATTAAATCTTATTAAAAATTATGAGTAAACACAAAAGCACCTGCTCTTTTTATAAGTTTTCAAAAGCAGGCACAATACAAGCACAAAGGCTAGACGGGCATAAATATCTACACGATCTATAACAAAAACGTTTATGACGTGCGAGTGGTGGAGTAGTAGACGTACGTGTCAAGATAATTAATCATCAAGATCATCATTTCTGCTAGAGCAGGCGTATCCTCGAAACGGGTCGTGAAATCTGCGTCGCAGCAAACGTAATATAGGGCATTGTCCGGTCCGCTAGACCAACTAAAAGGAATCGAAAGATCGTCTCCGGAAATTAAATAATTTCTGTGTTCAGCCGAAATACTTACCGTCAACTTATAAAAGAGAAAAAGAACAACAAAAAAGAAAAAAAAAAGAAAAAAAAAACATAAATCAAATTAATTAATTAATTATTCATCTTAACAACTTGCAAAGACCGCGTCTTGGAAAACGCAGTGTGGGACGGACGATCTTCGGCCTGCTGAACCGACGAACTACGT
This sequence comes from Melitaea cinxia, assembly GCF_905220565.1. Taxonomy (NCBI): domain Eukaryota; kingdom Metazoa; phylum Arthropoda; class Insecta; order Lepidoptera; family Nymphalidae; genus Melitaea; species Melitaea cinxia. The sequence goes on from NC_059416.1 coordinate 1,646,497, forward strand.
AAGATTGCCGGTGTAGGCTGGATGAGGATTGCGGAAACCGCGATGTCTGGCGCGAACTTGGAGAGGCCTATGTTAAGCAGTGGACTGCAATACTACAGTCTGTTTTAAGAGCAAGACTGATGATTAAGGTAGATACTGTGATCACTACGCAAAACTCTATGAATATGTGTACCGATGTAAAGACATTGAAAATGGAAGGGAAAAAATGTTTATAGAAAAAGAAAGACTTGATAGATTTGTTATCATTACACAGAAGATTGCGAGTCTCAAAAGCTAGCAGTTTTTGGTGTAAGGCTTTTTTCACCATTCATTGTGATACTATGCGTATAATATATCCCAACCACGGTGTAATACACGTCCAAGTAACAAACGTACCTACGCCACTTACTTTCTCCCGCACGTTTCAGCAATTAAGCAAGTTTCGAGCCATCACTCTTACATATCAGAGTAATTTCGCGTTCATACAGATTACGGTTCAAGTACGCGTTGAATAACACATAACTTTATTATATAACCACGCCTCACGGTTTTGCCCACGTAATTGCTGATCTTGTGCGAATGTAATGGTAAAAAGCAGCATTTGTGCTACTCTGGAGCTGTCAAGTGTTAACTGCAATATCAGCAGCATTTTCGAACTTTCTCCCGACCCTTTCTAGCAGCTTTAGCCACCTTACTCATAAAAGAGAAAATTAAATAAAACTATTATTATTATTATATTAGCGACCCGCCCTGGCGCCGCACGGGTGCAATGCTGATACTAAATATAAAATAATGTGTTTTTTTACGACATCATATTAGAAACCTCTAAAGCTATCAGTTTTTCTCTAATAAAATATGCATATATTATACATATAAACCTTTTTCTCTAATCACTCTATTCACTAAAGAAAACCGGATCAAAATCCGTTGCGTAGTTTAAAAGATTTAAGCATACAGACAGCGGGAAGCGATTTTGTTTTATACTATGTAATGATATGTTGTATAGATCGGATGGTAAAAATGTCTCCTTTTTAAAATGTGGTAACTGCTTACCATCTGGTTAATTGTACGTTATATTAACATTAACAAGAAAAATCAGTCTTGCATTAAAATAAAATCAATCACAAACTGGTGGACATAGTTGCATTAAGGTATAAAATAAAATCATTATAATAACTTCAACAAATAATTTCTACTCGAGAAGCGGTAAAAAACAATCGTCAATCAATTTATGTTAATCATATACAAACGGTATTAACGACTTATCCCCAAATGCGTACTTAAGTATTTATATACGCATGGATTTCATATTCCACGAAAAAGTTTTAATTCGTTAAAAAAATTTGTTCATTTTGTACGCAACAAAACAACGAAACGGGAATTTTTTAATAATATTATTCTTAACACGTGAACTCACGCGTTTTCAGTCATCCGTTGTACGTGTGTGTATTAACACGAAGAATATATTAGAAACGTTTAGAATGAGTTTGTATGTGTCATATATAATCGAAATTGCTTTTTTTGCTATGTAGTCTAAATTAAAGCCAGCAATATTATTATATTCATCTTATTTATTTGTTATAATAAACGCTTCACACTCAACAGCCCCCAGTACGATTTTCACTAGTATCAGGGGTCCGGAAACACACAATACACAAACGCAAACGCCCAGACCACGATAAACATCTATGTGGCTAATAAAAATGTTTATCGGGAGCAGGGATCGAATACACGACCGCCAGCGCAACAGTGCTGTGACCGCTACGCCAATGCGTCGTCAAAAATTATCATATTCAAATTATAATATATCATGATTGAACCTATATCATCCCACTGCTGGGCATAGACATCTTTCCTCATGTAGGAGAAGGATCAGTGCTTAATCCACCACGCTGCTTCAATGCGGGTTGGCGGATATATTCATTCAGGTGCATATGATAACAACCGGGACAGATAGCTTAACATGCTCTCCGAGTGACGGTGGGGTTTTAGTTACGCGATGGTAATCATTTGATCCCGAAATGCACATAAAAAAGGAAATAGATAAATAAATAAATAAATATCTACACAATACACATACGGTCATCTGTTCTTAAAGTAAGCAACTTAATGCTTGTGTTAAAGGTAACAGCCGACCGGTACAGCTACATTTTTATTTTTCGATAAAAATACTTATAAATAAAAATTTATATATCACCCAGACTCGAGGTGGGAATCGAACCCACAACCCTCGGAGCAGAAAGCAGGGTCACTACAAACTGCACCAACGGGCTAGTCTATAAAGAAAAACAAAATAACAGAAAAAAGAGGTGAAATGATTTTTAATTTTTTTTTTTTTGTGCAGAATGAGATTGCTTACAATATTTTAGAAATAATATTATAAAGAATATTAATCATTTAATTCTATCAAAATTCCAAGTAGATTTTGGAAATAACGTTCGATAACAAATTATGCGCCTTTAATAATGCCACTTTACTATAAATTACAAATTTAACGAAATTATTTACATGAAAAATTAGTCATCGAACCGGAACTGTTGAAGCAATCATCAGCAACAGACTCCAATATTACAATTACGTCAGTAAATTCACTACTTGATCCAATTCCATAAAAAATATTTCTTATAAACCATATAATAATATCGAGACATTTTTCCAAGTCGCAACACGGAAACGAGTTGACCTCCATTCCCTTTATTATCCCCCCCCCTACCACATACACGTGGACATTCTTCCACGAGTGTGTTAGAATGCAATAAATATTTCCGTAACATGTCTAGACGTGAGCAAAGATGGGAAGGACAATGACATCAAGATATAACATAATAATAAATTCCGTAATATGTTTGGGAAAGGAGTTTTGTTACAAAATAAATAAGTAGCTATACTTTTATTACGATGATTTGCTGATATAAGGTACTGGCAACCTAGTTAACCTGGTACCTGGTAACATAAGAAAACTTCCTCATCAACAAGTAGGTAGACTTTGCTGTAGTTTTTGAATAAATTTTATAAATTATTTTTAAATTCACTTTAAAACCCAGCCACTTAAGTACCATCATCTTACAGTAGCGTTACTCCTAGTGTTATAGGAGTCCATCGATTGCGGTATCCGTTTAGTATCTAGCGGAGCGCGTTTGGGCTTGATCCATCATCCAGCATAGAGTAGCGTGAAGAACTAAGATTGAATCCTTCTTACAAATTTATAAGGAAAAAAAATAATATAGATAGTAAATAATATAGATAAAAAGGAAAAGAGAAAAGATATTTGGAAACCAGTGGATAGAAGATTAATTCGCAGAAACCATGTTGAGGTAATCCAGTTTCTTGACATTTTTTTATATAAAAAGGTGCAAATTGATATTTTGAACGAAAACATCGATAAATTTTATTATAAATAGAAAAAGTTATACCACACACATCACTACAATATGTGATCTGTATCTAAGAGCCGTTGTATCGTCCCCAGTAGCCTTATGACTTGGGTTCGTAATCAATCAATAGAATTAGTTCCGGCCCTATTCCCTAGCAAATGACGCGTTAACCCCCTTTCAAAGAGTTGTATTCAGCATAACGGAAACTTTTATTATTTATTAGTGAAAAAACTGCTGTTCTTTATAGTTTTATGGCTTTTAAATCATAGTTTATAGATTGAAAGAAAATTCCTTTTTAAATTATAATACAATCTCTTCCGTCATTTGATAATATTATAGAGACCAGTGGTCGCCCAGAGGTCGAAATTCGACCATAATTAAAAAAAAAAAAAAAAATTATGAAAATGAAGAACCTCTTTTAAAAATTTTAAATTGACTACAGACTTTTACAATCAACAAAATAGTGTGTATAATACGCGTGTGTGTGTCAAATACATGGTAGTGTGTGTAACGTATTTTTTTATTGATTTTTATGCATAATTTTAAAAAAATATTAGCATTCTGCACTCCTCTATATAAACTATAAGTGTACAAAATTTCATACTCCTCCGTCCGGGCAATTTTCGTAAAAAGGGGTACAAAGTTTTTGCTTCACGTATTAACATATAGATACATTTTTTTGATTGATAGCTTTGTTTCAATATATGTATATGTTGCATGTGTATTACACATATGATAGAAAAATAAATAAATAAAAACTTCACACTCAACGGCCCCCAGGATTTTTTCCTGTGTTGGGGGTCCGGAACACACACAATACACATGCACAAACGCCCAGACCACGACAAAAATCTATATGGCCAATATAAATATCTGTCGTGAGCGGGGATCGACCCCGCGACCGCCAGCGCAACAGTTAGTACTGTGACCGCAGCGCCAACACGTCGTCGAACATATATTTTTCAACATATATTAAAAAATTGCCATTTTTATGGTACTGATACTCCCGTGACACAAATCGATAACAACATTATCGTCGCGTGATAAAATAAAATAAAATAGAGAGTAATATTTATTAACTTGAAATATTTTTGTTGTATTATAAAGAGTATTTGTTGTTGTAGCATTTATTTTAGTATGGTACGGCGCAGTAAAAAATACCACGGTTCAAATCTGAAGTCATCCGATTGGAGAAGTTTCTTAAAGAAAATCATTGTCAAGTAATCCTGCTCACAAGAAATGTCGTGTTAATGTGATGAGTGGGGGAAGCCCGGGAGTAGGTTTGGCAACACACGTGGTACTGGTACTGCTGGTGATCATCAACTAGGATAGCCGCGTTACATCAAATAAATTGTAGATTAGTTTGCGACGCTTGTATGGTTAGTAAAAAAATTGCACAGCAGAAAATTTCCTGCCAAAATATAAAGCAGCCCGACTTGGATAGTACTGCCTTACACTGGCGGCTTTGCAGAAGATTATAGCTTAATAATACTGCTTTCAAGTAGTGTTGTATTCCTGTTAGTGAGTAAGGTGGCCAGAGCTCCAGAGGGGAATTGCGGATAGGATCGGCAACGCGATTGCGATGCTTCTAGTGTTGCAGGCGTCTGTAAGCCAGTGTAATCGCTTACCATCAGGTAAGCCGTACGCTTGTTTGCCGATCTAGTTAAATATAAAAAAAGCGCTCGAAGTGTCTGCGGTAACCTCTTTATGTTGTATTTTTTTAAAGGTACTTCACCTTTTAGAGCTCTGTAAATATTGTATGCTTCATTTATTTAACCATAACAAAGCCTGATAAATGTAGGAACATGTTTATGAAATGGAAGTGTCTTTCCGTGTTTTTGGATTAACGCCCTTTTCCTTAAGGTTTTCTGTAAAATATTATTTTATAGCAATCTAGGTGGTGCCCGTGGCTTCTACTGCATGTGTGTCACAATTTTTTTTAGAAATTTTAAGATTTTTATTTTATAAGAACTTTGTACAGTGTTTAAAAAAAAAGATAAACAAAATTGGTAAAGTCGTTCTCAAGACCAAGGGAAATGGGACCCATTCCTATACATATCGCTTAAATATTTATTTATTTATTTATTTATAATTCATCTCTACATATTTCAACTATCTATTTCAAATATCGAACCAAGCGTTATCCTATTAAATTCTGAAGACTATATTGTATTTTTAGAGTTTTTTTTTAATTTTTTGACTCTTGTAGTACTGTTATAATGTATAATGAATATTTTTCGAATTTTCCATATCAGTCAAATATTTGAGGCAATATTATTGGATGATACGTTACATTTTTTTATTCATTTTTTTTATGTGGCACTACACATTTTTTTCAATAATTATCTAAAACATCATTTCTTGCAACATTTTTTGGCCAAAAAATTAAAAAAGAACGTCAAATCTATATAAATTAGTTTTTGGTATAAAAATCCTATAGATTTTTTTTAAATACCAATTCTCAAAAAAAAATCTTTCACGCAAATCTGTCCAAATTTTGTGAAGCAGCGTATAAAATATACATCTATCTACACAGATATTTATCTATCAGCTAAAGTCAAATAAACTCCGATTCAACTCATTCAACAGGAAGGTAGAGTTCGTAGCTAGCGATGAAAACAACTTTCAAAATTTGAAATATTAAGGAATTTCGGGAAAATTGGACGCTAAACATTAGGAAGAAATTATTATCCTCGAAAAAACCGCAAAAGCCGCAAGGGGAAGTTCTGTATAATTTATGAGCAAGCGTGTTTATACTGCGTTACGTGTTATCAACTGAAGCACACGAAGCGTGTACAATGAACATTTACCCAATACTTACGTACTGTCTACGTCATCAATATGAAGACACGCACACACGCATAATGTACTCATTTATTGATCAACTTGTAAAAAGTTTTTATATATTTTTTTTAATAATCGTTAATATTGCTTATGGAACAATTTCAAAATTCTAATTTTAAAAATTTTTACTGCAAAGGCACGTAACGTGTAAGTAATGATAAAATAGAATTTCTTCAAAGCATATTACGTGTAGTATATTATCGAATGTGCTTAACCAATTCTTCAATATTTTTAGAAATAAGGAATTCTACCTATTAACAGCTGCTGCCAATGGACATCTATAACGTTGGAGGAGTTACGGCTACGTCCTTGGCCTCAAGGAAAAATCCTAAGTGAATTTTCCCAAAAAAAGTAATTTTTAACAGAGTTATACCTGAAATTTATAAACGTTACGTTATAATAGTTAAATACATCTCATTTTCCGGCGGTAATTTATTATTCACTTAAGTTTAGACACAACTTGAGACGTCTAACTAAGAACTTAACAAATTACCTAAGTGCTTATAAGTACCGCTTATTGAAGGCATTTATCAATTTAAATTATATTATGTTAAGTATTTTTCTTTTTTTAAAATACTAGTTATATAATATAAATTTATAAACTTCAATTTTCTTATTATATGTTTATGTATGTATAAGAGGTATGTGAAACATTTATCAAGATTAACCAATCAACGAAAATATTAAATTGTAATATATTGGTTTAAGCTAACGCGATTACTTTTCATATTTGAATTTAATACGTATGTATGTATGTATATATGTATGTATGTATGTAAATTTATACTTGTTCGGGTACCTAACACGTTTATTGGTTTGTTGAGATCCCTATATTTCGGCAATGTTTCAATCGCCACGATCACAGGGATAGTGTGTCCATGTGCCGAAACCAATCTTCCAAAATGAAGAATAAAGAGGGTAGACAGATTTTTCTGATCTGTCACCATCTACAAGCACCGTACGTCAGTCTTCACATGATCATGGTGACTAAAACATTGCCAAAATATAAGGACCTCAACGAAACAATAAGCGTGGTTAGCACCCAAACAAATATAAATTTAAGTAATAAAATTATGTTCTACAAATAATATTTCGTAAAAAAATTAAAGAGACACATAAATTGTTTCTATCGATAAACAAGTTATTATAAATTAATACCACTCAAATAGCTATGAAGTAATTTATTTCGTAACTATTTATAGATTTACATTAAATTCAATCCTCGACTACAAAGCCAGGTTAGTTATACGTTTGGCTTACTAGCTAGGTAGCACGTAGCCGTCGTAGCACGTAGCTTTCGTGGCATATACATAGAAGAATGATCTGATTGTTATACTTATTTTATTTGGATGTCTTTTTAAATTATAAGCAAATAGAAAAATAAAAATTAGCGAACAAAATAAAATAAAATTTATTTATAGAAAACTGAAGTACCACGCTGTAAAGCAGATTACACACTGCAGATAAGGAAAGTTGATATTATTTTTCTTAGTAGGTTTTTAACCGACTTAAAAAAATCGTGGGTTCTCGATACGACTATATTAATATGTGCCTCATAGCATTTAAATTTGAGCGAACTCTTTTGAATTGTGTTATCTATACTAATATTATAAAGAGGTAGATTTTCAAACTTTGTTTGTATGTAGGGGGTAATCTTCGCAAATACTGATCCGACCACAAAAATTCTTTCACTAACAGAAAGCTACATTATTCAGGAGTGACATAGAATATATTTTATTGTGATTGAACAAAAAAAAAACCAGTAAAAATCTTATATAAAATTCTCGTGTCATAATGTTAGTTACAATTATACTCTTCCGAAACGGTCCAGCCATATTTTATGATTTTTTTTGTGCATATCGGGTAGGTCTGAGAATTTGCCAACATCTATTTTTCATATAGTTAAGTTATAAGGGGTTAATAACATATATGGCAATACAACGTTTGCGGGGACAGTTGGTATATTATGTAATGTTCCCATTTAATTACTTGTTGATGTAAATTAAAACTTTTTTTAACCGACTTCCAAAAAAGGAGGAGGTTCTCAATTCGACTGTATTTTTTTTTTATGGATGTTACATCAGAACTTTTGACGGGGTAGACCGATTTCGACAAATTTTGTTTTAATCGAAAGGTGGTGTGTGCCAATTGGTCCCATTTAAATTTATTTGAGATCTAACAACTACTTTTCGAGTTATATCTAATAATGCGTTTTTACTTGACGCTTTTTTCTTCGACCTACGTTGTATTATACCGCATAACTTTCTATTGGATGTACCGATTTTGATAACTCTTTTTTTTGTTGGAAACGAGATATCCCTAGTTTAGTACCATGATAAGGAAACCAGGATCTGATGATGGGATCCCAGAGAAATCGAGAGAAACTCTTGAAAATCCGCAATAACTTTTTACTGGGTGTACCGATTTTAATAATTTTTATTTTAATCAAAAGCTGATGTTTGTCATGTGGTCACATATAAATTTTATTGAGATCTGATAACTACTTTTTGAGTAATCTTTGATAACGCGTAGTTACTTGACTATTTTTTCGTCGATATACGTTGTATTACTCGTCGATGTAATTGAAGTCGGTTTTTTTTCGTTTGCGAGCAAACAAAATTATTGTGAACAAATTCAATAAATGGTACCGTCCTTCTATGCTAAGTGTGAGATGAATTTCAAACTCCTATACAACTATGGCTAACATTGTTTGAGCCAGAGTATCGAATACCGGAAATTCGATACACTGTGCTTTTTTTAACTAACTTCAAAAAATGGTTTTCAATTCGACTTGTATTTTCGTTTTGTTAACTTTTTACTAAGTTAGAAGTTTGATGATAATTTTTTTAATCTAAAGGTGGTGCTTGTTATGTGTTTCCATTTAAATTCGATAGAAATTTGATAAGTTTTTGAGTTATTTTAATAATGCGTATTTACTTGACTATTTTTTTGTCGTTGTATCGTTTCCAAGAACACACAATTATCACTTTATAACACCTATAAACTCCTTCACCTTTATGAGATTTCAAGACTTTAAAAATATCATACATTTACAAGAGCGCGGTTAAATGTTTGTACATTGATAGTACTTGATCGTATAAAATTTTACATCTTTCATTTTATACGTAAACATAAATATTTTATTATGAAAATTACGCGTCACGTTACATGAAGTTCCGTAAAGATAAAACTCAAAGTACGAATATGTTACGTTAAAAATGAAATTAAAATGCTGTTTTATTGCAGCTTTTTTATTTATTTATTTTTGTAAAGAGACGACTTTTAATAGTTATGTCAATACCTGTATATTTTATATGAAAAATCTCGTGTCGCGGTGTTTGTAGTTAAACTCCTCCGAAACGGCTTGACTGATTCTCATGAAATTTTGTGTGCATATCGGGTAGGTCTGAGAATCGCACAACATCTATTTTTCCTACCTTAAATATAAAAACGAAAATAAAAGTTGTTTACATGTTTAATGTAATTAATACATAGGTAAAGTGTATTATTCGGTGCAAGATTACATAGTTGATAAAGATGTGTGGACTTAGTGACGCTGTATTTCATGCAAGATGTTACTAATTATGTACTAATTTAATTTGTAAAGTGACAATACGAAAGTGCTTTTGAAGCCTATAATAAAGTTACTTTTGATTTGATTTTATATAATTGTATAACAATCGGTCTAGATGTTAGTTCATGTAGATTTTTCTACTATATTTAAAAATCAGGTTAAGATGTTGGAGTCATAAAAATAGATGATCTTTTATTTATGTAAAGCCTTTGGAAATCCATTATCGGAAATCCTACTAACCCCTTTGACTATATACTCTGTATTACAATGAAACAACTTTATCGGATTTTATTGTGGTTTATTAGGTTTTTTAAATGCGTCACATCTCAGAAACTTTACAGCAACAATGGTCACAGGAGGATTATACTACTAAACCGCGTTAAAATTCGAACAAATTCTTTCATTATAATGAATCAAATTCGCGTAAACATTTTATTATTTCATTTTATTTATTTATTAAGAAAACCAACAGCGCTTTAGTTAATACATACTATAACCAAATTACAAAAAAAAAATAAGGCCAATAACAGGTTTCCCTTTATAATATTTACAAGTATAGTTACATTGTTGCATTTGGACCGATGGGATGGCGCGCTTACAATAGTCACAGTTATGGATCAATTTTTTTATTATTGTTCAATAAATTTATACGAGTATTATATATAAAGTACAGCGTGTTTGTCGATGTTTCAATATGTATAATATATAATAATGTTTTTTATAATATAATAAAAAGTTATTTTAATGTCATTATATTTATTATAATCATTAGATAATTAAATAGGTATTAGGCAGACATATTATGTGTGTCATCACATAGTGTGTTGTGTGGATTAGGAATTGACGCCCTATTAAAAAACAATCTATACTCTATAGTACACCTTGCTTAGACTAAGTAGAAACTGTTACAATTAATCTTATACACATTTAGTATTTGTAAAGAAAAACATCTTAAGGAGTGCGAAAGCATCAATAGACTTGTCAATAGAGCAAACACGGTCTTGATGGACCCTCAATATTGTTTCGACTTTGTCCGTTACACTCGACGGCAGAAACGTTGATTAATGATGAACTTTTAGGCATTTTTTCTTCTTCACATCTTTGTTAGACTACCTACTTTTAGCTTAGAGTGTTGACGTACATTTATTTTGAGTGAGAAAAGGAGTTTTAAACAGTAATGAGAAATTAAAATTTATATATTTCAAGTATTTTGCAAGTTATATTTTATTATAATGAAACAATAATATAAAATTAAGTTAAATTATTATTTTACTGTACTGTGTGGCTACGGTACTAAAGAATATAGCCACCTCCTCTCTTCCCGTCGGTGTCGTAAGAGGCGACTAAGGGATAACACAGTTCCGCTACCACCTTGGAATTTAAAAAGTCGACCGGTAGCGGGATAACCATCTAACTGCTGGCTTTGAAATACACAGGCCGAAGACGGGCAGCAGCGTCTTCGGTGCGACAAAGTCAGTACTGCGGTCACCAACCCGCCCGCCCAGCGTGGTGACTATGGGCAAAACACATGAGTTCACGTTATTTTTGGCGTAAACTTGTGGAGGCCTATGTCCAGCAGTGCTGGCTGTATAGGCTGTAATGTAATGATTATTTTTTTTTTTTATTATGATTAACAAAAATCCTTATCATTTATAAATGACACTGTTGACGAGTCCCGTGGCTTTCACCGTTTTACTTCTAAGATTAACGATAGCATCAGCAATATATAAATATATTAAAGTTTTATATCTTGGAATGTTTAAATACTAACCAAGTTTAAAAAAAACGTTTAATACTCAAATATACGTTATCAATATCTTTTAAAATTTAAATTTTCCTCGAAAGCCTTAAAGGTTATTTAGCCTTTTAAGCCTGAGGGGCGTTTTGTAAAGGTGCCACTCAAGTACCAGCTCGCCGGCTTTTTGAAAAGATAATTTATTATTTACGAGTAACAGTTAAGGTGGAGCGAGTATCGTTATTACATTTTAATTAAATCTAATATAACTAATTAGAAAGTTTAAAGGTTCCCTTGAGGAGGCTAACACAGGTGCGCGTACTTATTATCGAAACTTCTTAATTTCATAGTTTGGAGATGTTATAAAATCGAATTTATGATAAACAATATTCCTATTACAAGAAACAGGCTGATTTTTATAACCTACAAAAAAGTGTGTATGTATGTACTTATGTAACTTATGTACGCATGTAAGAAGTTATACTTTATTGGCTAGCTAACTTCACGTGCTAACTTCTTCATTGACTAGCTATTATCAAGATGTCGGTTTTTTATGACGATATGTGCGCGCATCCTTAATTTTACTCTCACTTTTTTCCCTAAAGCGCCAAAGGAGTTCAGAAAGATAGAAATATTTGAATGGGCTTAGTCGTTTACTAGACAGAATTTTATTAATGTCTCCCACATATGTAGTTATATGTTTATCTACATGTGTTTCTTTATTCAAGTAGACTTTAAAAGCTCATTTGTATCATTATTTAACAAATTTAAATAATCTATGCGTAATAGCAGACAGGCATTGAAACTGTATTTGTAAGAATAATATACTACAATTGACATTAAATTGAACTCTACTCCTATCTAACTGATTTCCTTTCATGCTTTACTACATGCCCTATGCCGCTATCGAAACTACCCTAAAAAGTTTTAGAGTTATATATACTACCATTGCTAAACATGGAATTCGTACAAAATTATATAGCGTATTCAGCCTGTAACATCCCACTGCTGGGCATAAGCCTTTTCCCATCTAGGAGAAGGAATATTATTTAAAAATGTGGGTATGTGTTTCCCATAAATAAAAAAATTAATTTCGTTTCAAACTCTTATAGAGCAAAAAATATTTATTGTAAATAATTATAATTAATGTTGTAAAGCTAAAGAGCTTAATTAAAGCTACAAAAGCAATGTGAACTCTCCTTAAAGCGCGCGAGAGCGTTTGAAACATTGAAATTGTAAGGAGTGAAAATTAATGAATCTTCTGACAATTCCCCCCCCCCCTCCCGAGAACGATTTGTCTACTTTAGCTTAATCGAAGTGAATAAATAATGTCGGTTACGGTAACGTTTTTTTTTTTTCAATTTTTGCACGTTTCACGGAGACATTTATTATCTTCGAAAAAATGCTTGTGTGATACTTAATCGATTTGAATTTTTTCGGAGTTTTCTTCTTAAGATACCATATGAGCTCCGTGGAAATAAATTATATGGGGACTGAAATTATGTGAAACAACTGACACTAACGCTCGCTGAGCCAAGAGACCTTTGTTACCTTAGTATCATTGACGTTCTACAGCGCTTGTAGCTGCTATTCCTGCTGTACTGGTGTTGTAGACAAAAAGTAAAATATTAAGTGGAACAAGAATAAAGTATCATATGGTACAAAGGCCTTATCGCTAAAGAGCGATCACTTCCATGCAACCTTGGACCAGAGGAAATGATCTAGCATCGGCAGATATATACAAATGATAATAAATTTAAGAATATATTAAAGACTAGCTGAGCCTGCGACTTCGTCCGCATGGAATCTAACAAAAAAAATATTGTTCAGTTCACAGAGATAATCTAAAATAAAAGTAGCCTAAGTTACTCCTTATTACATCAGCTATCTGCCAGTGAAAGTCCAGTCAAAATCGCTCCCAGTCGTTTCAGAAATTAGCTGGAAAAAACAGACAGACAAACAGACAGAAATTGTAAAAAATATTATTTTGGTATATGTACCGTGTATACATTCGTATGCATTTAGTAAAAATCGGTTATTTTAATATTACAAACGGACACTCCAATTTTATTTATTTTTATAGATATTTAATTATAAGTACAGCGTCTGAACCTTACAGAAGTTCACAACCAAATACGTCGTCCCTCTGTTACCTATAACACAAGCCTTAAGCTCCTTACCTTAGGAACAGACGACCGTGTGTTTATGTAAAAAAAAAGAAAAAAAAAACATAAGTTTTTTTGCCACTCTAGTGATAATTATAACAGTGTGTGTGTCAACTGCGACACGCAACTGTTTTACTCCATACGAGCAATCAATGTATATGTAAAATTTTAAATTTTCTATCAAATAAATTAAATTATAATTAACTAGCAGCGCCCCGACTTTGCATGGGTATTTAAAAAAAATCAAAATATTTTTTTATATATATAATATAGCCTATGTCACCCGTGGATAGTGTAGCTTCACAGTAGTAAAAGAATTTTTCAGTTTGGTTCAGTAGTTTCAGAGCCTATTCAATGAAAAGAAACAAACAATCAAATCTTTCCTCTTTATAATATTAGTATAGATCAAATTATAATTATTTAAAACAATAAAATTTTAAAATCAAAAGATAAATTAACGCGTGATATGTATATCGGTACACTCAATAAACAGTAAGTAAATAAATAAATAAATCCCTACTAATATTGGCCGTGTGGTTTCCGGCTCAAAAGAATAGTACCACCCCATTTCTTCCCAGGGAGTCGTAAAAGGCGACTAAGGGAACACAAACTAGACCTTCTAGTTTGCGTAGTTATTCACCATCCAGGAAATGGAAAATTCCGTTATTAAACCCGGAAGGAGTCTCCGTTAGGCGCTCTCGCAGCTGATTCCTGCAACCGAACTGGCTCCGCACGTATCGGCTTGCCGTTTCTGCGGATTAAGTCAGCTAGGTCGAGAGGGTGGGCGTGGGTCTTGGGCAACCCTGCGTTTTCCTTAATCTGTGTCCCAGGCAACGCAGTGTCTGTGGAGAGGTCACTCTGCCCACGACAGCGCTGCTGCGTGGAAAGCAACACGGGGAGTGGCAGTGACCGGTTATAAGTCCGCATATAATAGGCGTCAAGTTCGGGCGCCAGGGGTCACTCTCGTCAGTGGGAGGGTTCATCGAAGACCCATTGATCGGTTACCGCCCGCTTAAACCGGGCAGCCCCCGGCCAATTAGGTACCGATCCGCCTCGTCGTGGATTTGCTTCTTTAGGGTGTAGGAAGCACTAGTAAATCTAGAAAGTTCACGTCGTTACCAACCACACCTGGATCTAAGCAGCAATTAAAAATACACACCGAAAACCCACTTTTCATGCGTTTATCGACATGGAATGTCCGTACGATGAGGACAGGCTTCCCGGACACCAATGGAAGCTCAAATGGCGCTGACGACCTGCGCAAAACTCAACATAGCGGTTTCCGCACTGCAAGAGACCAGATTACCGGACGAAGGCTCAATACGCGAGGCCTCATATACATTTTTCTGGAAGGGAAAGGACTCTGCTGCCGCACGTGAGCATGGCGTTGGTTTCGCAATCCGCAATGATCTCCTTTCCGCAATCGAAACTCCTCGAGGAATTTCGGAGCGCATTATGGTGTTGAGGATGCGAAGCAACTGCGGCTTTGTTACTTTTATTTCCGCATATGCCCCAACACTAGTTTCACCTGACGAAGCCAAAGACCAATTTTACGACCAACTCACTGAGACGGTACGTGGCGTAAGTTCTAGTGACAGACTTTACATCTTGGGTGACTTTAACGCCCGGGTCGGCCAGGACAGCTATGCTTGGCCCGATTGTGTGGGTCCCCACGGCATTGGAAAACTCAACGAGAACGGACAACGTTTACTTGAGTTCTGCTCGAGCCAATTGCTGTGTGTGACCAATACTTTCTTCAAGGGTAAGCCTATGCGTAGGGTGTCCTGGAAGCACCCTCGCTCTGGTCACTGGCACCAGCTAGACCTAGTCCTCACCAGAAGAAAAGACCTCCGTGAAACCATTCACACGCGTACATTCCACAGCGCTGAATGTGACACTGATCATTCCCTAGTAGTAACACGTGTAGCCCTGATCCATAAAAAGATTCATTCGTCCAAACCACCTGGTAAGAAGAAATTAGACCTTCCTAAAACTAGGCATGACGATTTGA
This sequence comes from Melitaea cinxia, assembly GCF_905220565.1. NCBI lineage: Eukaryota > Metazoa > Arthropoda > Insecta > Lepidoptera > Nymphalidae > Melitaea > Melitaea cinxia. The sequence goes on from NC_059416.1 coordinate 1,662,179, forward strand.
TTCGTGATTTTGAGGATTTGGTACGTAAGGAGACTGAAACTTGGGATGTAAATACGACCGTCGAAGACGAATGGAGCAATGTCAGAACTCTTCTCACGGAAACAGCTGCCAAAGCTTTCGGCTATCAGAGAGCTAAATCTCAAGACTGGTTCACTGAAAATATAGAGCAAGTTTCACCCTTGCTTGACTCTAAACGCAACGCTGCTCTTGCTCACCGTCTGAATCCTAATCCAAAGACGCGCGAAGAGCTTACAATTTCTAAAGCAGCTCTTCAGCGCAGCACACGCCACTTTGCGAATGTCTATTGGACCAATATTTGCCACAACATCCAAGCGTGTGCAGACTCAGGAAACTTCAGCTGTGTGTACTCTGGTATAAAACAGGCCATCGGCCCAGTTTCCAAAAAGACAGCTCCCCTTAAAGAAGCTGATGGCTCTGTTATAACAGATCGTCATCGTCAAATGGAACGTTGGGTAGAACACTTCACCACTCTCTATGCAACTCCAGTCAGCATCGAACCGGAGGCTGTTCAGAGCATGCCTAAACTGGATACTTGGAGTCAATTAGACGACCTACCTACTATAAGGGAATACCACATTGCTGTAAAGCAGCTTAAGCGCGGTAAGAGTCCTGGTAGTGATGGAACCCAAGCAGAAATACTTAAACTTAAGTGCGTGTCACCTATTCTGCACAGTCTGCTGTGTAAGTGCTGGGAGGCGGGGTGCGTGCCTCGGGATATGCGTGATGCCAACATCATCACACTATACAAAGGGAAAGGGGATCGCGGCGATTGCAACTCCTACCGTTGCATTTCCCTTTTGAGCACAGTCGGCAAGCTATTTGGACGTGTAATATTAGGAAAGCTCCAAAAACTTGCAAATCGCGTATATCCTGAGGCACAGTGTGGTTTTCGCCCCCGGCGTTCCACAGTCGATATGATTTTCTCCCTTCGCCAATTACAGGAGAAGTGCAGAGAGCAGAAAACGCCATTGTACGTGGCGTTTGTTGACTTAAATAAGGCCTTCGATACCGTCAGCAGGGAAGGTCTTTATACTGCACTGAAATGCATTGGGTGTCCACCGAAACTTTTGAGCCTTGTTCAATCCTTTCACGAGGATATGAAGGGCGCTGTAGTTTTTGATGGCCAAACGTCTGATCAGTTCGAAATGCGTAGGGGTGTCCGTCAGGGCTGCGTGTTAGCTCCTACCCTGTTTGGTATATTCTTTTCGATTATCCTAAGAACTGCTTTCGGCGATAGCCAACAGGGTATCCACCTTCATACAAGAGTAGACGGAAAGCTATTCAACATCTCACTGCTTCAAGCTAAACGAAAGCGTCATGATCTTTTCGTTGACTCTTTGTTATTTGCCGATGATGCAGCTTTTGTGGCAAACTCAGTTCTCGAGCTTCAAACAATCATGGACAAATTTTCCAAAGCATGCACTTTGTTTGTTGTTGTTTGTTTTCCATGTCCATAAACCCCAAAAAACTGTGGTTCTAGCGCAAGGCAGTGTAGAAATACCTGCAATAATGCTGGATAACACTGCTTTACAAGTTGTTGATAGGTTCTGCTACCTGGGATCGACTGTCTCGAACAATCTCTCTCTAGAAGCAGAGATCAATACTCGCATCGGAAAAGCGGCGACTACGTTCGGGCGGCTCAGTACAAGAGTGTGGGACAACAAACATCTTACCAACAGGACCAAGATGATAGTATTTCAGGCCTGTGTTTTGAGCACGCTCTTGTTTGGAGCGGAGGCGTGGACGTCCTATGCGAAGCAAGAACGTCAGATTAACACTTTTTATATGCGCTGCCTACGGAACATCCTGGGTATAAGTTGGAAAGACAGAGCGACCAACGAGAGGGTTCTACAAATAGCGCGGATGCCCAGTCTAACTGCCATGCTAAAACAGCGTCGGTTGCGTTGGTTGGGGCATGTACACCGGATGGACCCCTCTCGACTTCCGCGGCAGATCATGCTTGGCGCAGTTGCGAACGCAAGGAGGGATGTTGGGAGGCCTTTGCTCCGTTTTAAAGACTGCGCCAAGCGCGATATGGTCGCTTTTAACATAAATCACAACAGCTGGGAAAAGTTAGCCGAGAACAGAGACCAATGGCGTAAGAGCGTGAAGGATGGTCAACAACATCACGATGAAGCCTGGTTTGGACTCTTATCGGACAGGAGAAACAAAAAACACCAGAACAGCGACATCAGTGACACTAGCACATCTTTTCCTTGTTCGGTGTGTGGTAGAATCTGCCGCTCCCGTATCGGCTTGTACAGCCATCAGAAGAAATGCTCTTCAGACACCGTTAAAAATCGTCTGGAATAGACGTAAAGGCCTATGATGACTAATATTATAAATATTTTTTTTTTCTACAAATTATTACTAATGTTGCTTGCTTATTTTATTTGTTTGCTTTACAATAAAGTGTAAAATAAATAATAAATAAATAAATAAATAAATTATAAATGTGAATGTAAGTTTGATTGTTACGCTTTCACGCGAAAACTATTTAACCGATCATCACGAAATTAGGTATTAAAAGTAACATAGGATACTTTTTATTAAAAAAATTCAATGCGAGCGAAGTCGCTGGTAAAAGCTAGTAAATAATAAATAAGGTTGAGGATCTTAATTCAATGTAATTTTTTATGTGTGTTCAGAACTTTTGACTGGGTGGAGCAATTTCAATGATTTTTGTTAATCGAAAGGTGGATCTTGGCATGCGGTTCCATTTAAAGTTAATTGAGATCTAACAAGTACTTTTCGATATTTAATAATGCGTATTTACTGGACTATTTTCTCGTCGATCTACGTTATATACAAGTCCAAACCTTTTACTGGGTATATCGATTGATGACCCAAGAAAATTTGATCGAAATGAATGACTACTTTTCGAGAAATCCTTGATAACGCGTATTTACTTCACAATTTTTGCGTCTACTTACATTGTTTTACTTGTCAAGCCAAAGCCAACTTGGCTTCACCAGTCATCTCAGAGCGCACGCCAGGCGCTAACAAAGGATCGCCGCAGACGGATACGTCTTGGAGGACATCATTATTACTTGTCGATGTAATTGATCGTTATTTTTTATCTTTTGCGAGCAAAAACAATTATTTAATATAAACGTCTACTCAAAATCAAAAACAACCTTATTTAAATAGGTCTTAAAAGCACTTTTGAATCGTCATTTTACAAATTAAAATTTTAAAATGATCAGTATTTTTAAAAGTAAAGCTACCACTGATTCGGAATGTAGATTCTGCAGAGAAGTATTAGCAAGTAACTCCGCAGTTACTCTTTTGAAAAATAATATATAAACTGTGTTTTAGCACAAAATTAGTATTATATATATTGGTTTATTTACAAAATATTACTAAACGGATAATTATATGTAGAAATAACCCACGTTAGGGGTGCACAAATAAGCGGAAATGCCTCTAAGCGTATTATACTCCCATGACACACTTTCCGCTTAACTAGTAATCGATATTTTAAATTCTTTATAAACTATTTATTACTTGTATATTGGCATATTAAACAATTTTAAAGCGTCTCAAAAAATTTTATAGTCTAACCCCTTTGATACTAAAACTATACTAAATGCACGTTTAAAATGTTATCAACTTTGTTTTAAATATTAATACAAATAAAAATGAAAAAAAATATATATATTTATTGTAAAAGTTATATTAAATTCATCATCAATATCATCATCATCATCACTTTAGCTAATCGCGGTCCACTGCTTGACATAGGCCTCCACAAGTTCGCACCAAAAATGGCGTGAATTCATGTGTATTGTCCATAGTCACCACGCTGGGCAGGCGGGTTGATGACCGCAGGACTGGCTTGTCGCACCGAAGACGCTGCTGCCCGCCTTCGGCCTGTGTATTTAAAAACCAGCTGTTGGATAGTTATCCCGCCATCGGTCAGCTTTATAAGTTCCAAGGTGGTAGTGGAAATGTGTTATCTCTTAGTCGCCTCTTACGACACCCACAGTAGCCGCACAGATTATATCAAATTTATTATATATTAAATTTAAATTTAAAAATATTATTCAAAGGTAATAAGTCGATAAATCGATATTAATTAATCATAAACTCAAAAGAAATAAACTAATAAAAATTATTTATTTCATGATTAGTTAGATAAATGAGCTTGCTACATCTCACAGCTGGACCGGGACTCTGTCTCGATTTAGGAGCTTAATTCTCCACTTCGGGTTGACGGATCATTCATAGCGATTTAATTTCAGTTTTTTTTCCACGTCACGAAGACAATTCATGAAGGAAGCCTTATTAGTATATTATTACTAGCTGACCCCGCAAACGTTGTTTTGTCATATCGTCGCTGAATAGGCAAAACTACTAAAGCGCCATTTTGGTCAAAATGAGTTATATATATGGTTCGACTGCATTTTTTTTTCTCTACCTATTAGTCCGGGTCTCGTGGCAATCAGAGCATTTTTTTGGCGCTTTAGCACTCAAAATGGGGTTAAAATCTCACAAGATGTGTTGCGACTTTTTACTAATGTGTGGCTTACTTCGACACATTTTCGTATAATTGTCGGTTTAGTATTATGCTCGCTGCAACAAGCCCTATTCAGGTTTGTTAGTGATTTTCGAAAGTATACTTTTGATAACCGATGGTATTTATATAACTTTCGCTTGAATCTATTTTTTTACCACGGGTCCTTTAAGTCAAATGAGCTTAAGAAAAAACCACAAGATATGGTGATTTAGTAGTTTCTGCTGATTGAAATCACGTATACTCAAGCTTATAAGTAAATAATCTTTCAGCAAGAATCATCAACCATGGCGCTTTAGTATTTTTGCTTTACTCAGTAATTTAAGTAACAGGATATTAGCATTTTTGAATGCGCACCTGTAATCTGTACTGGCTGCTTAGAAACTTCGATGAGTTTGTTTTGGTAATATTTGGGGATAAAAGTATTTTTTGTGCCACAAAACAATTTGGAAAATTGCAGGTAAGTCATTTTGCGATACCTTAAAATTACCAAATTAGACGTTTATGTCTATTAGACGAACCGGTTTTTGGGAGTTCGTACCGTGTAACACTCAAAAACTTCATTAGTAGTATTATGACGCGAGAGTTTAGCTACGAACTACTCCCGCGCTTCGTGATCACGACTCGTCCGTCAGTCGATGTCGCCGCTTGCAAGGAGTCGGACGTGCGGACGTTTAGAAGGCATAACGACTGTGGTGAACCGCGTAAGTAGTTCATGGATTATTAACACCCTTCTTTTTTTTAACACCCAGCTATGTGTACGACTTGTCGTATCGATTGAAAACGAGATAAATTAATTAGGTACCTATCTAGGAACTCTGACGTGGCTAAACATTTTAGTATCTTGTCACAAAAAGGCGGATGATTATCAAAGTGATTTCTGCTTACACTAGTTATTTTAAAACACTCGGGAAAAACGGGAAATATCTTCAAGAGTCGATTCCTGTTGTAGATTAGCTATTTACGTACCTATAAATTTGTACGAAACCCTCGGTGAGCAAGTCCGCACTCGCACTTGGCCGGTTTTTTTAGGGTTCTGGAGCCAAAATGGCAAAAACGGAACCCTTATACTTTCGTCATGTCCATCCGTCCGTCCGTCCGTATGTCACAGGCATTTTACTCAAAAACTACATGATGTAAGTATGTATACATAAAGTCGCCGTCAATAGAACTTGCTAAAAAACAAACCATTTAGTGAAATATAGCACTATTTTATTGTTTTGATGGTTGAGGAACTTTAGGATAATGATGTGACAAGATTTGATTATAATATAACACGTAGATTTAGCGGTATTTGACTAGGTAGAATGGAAATTAAAATAATTTTGAACACAAATTTTGTTTATACCTACATTGTTAGCAAGTTCTATTGACGGTGACAATATTTAAGGGAGGGGGAGAGGGGGGGGGGGGCACGCCGTACATGTCAGAAACAGAAAAATATTTTTTTTAACTTACGTCAACGTGTGGCACTTAGTTCGATAGTTCTTTTGAAAACATTATACATACATTTAACATTTCAGATTTTCGCTAAATATGAAAAGTCATCGGGCTTCATTCTTCAGAAAATTTACTAATGTGGGGTTCAACGAAACAGTGCCAACAGAACTACGGTGCAAACCCCACGTAGTTCGAAAAATTCTTCATGGAAACCAAAATGAAGACGGTTCATTTGGTGAACAGAATGTTCATGTTACTAAATTGAGAAAACCTACTACAGAAGAATATAAAATATTAGCAACTGAACAGAGCAGTGCAGGTTCGTTCCTTTTATTGTATCATTTACCTACTTGCTAGTCATCACGTACCTGACTAATTCAAACCGTTGTGTGTGTTCCTGCATCAGATTTGTTGTAGCCACTTTTAGGGTTCCGGACACAAGGATTGCCAACGGGACCCTTTTACTAAGCCTCAACTTTCTATCTGTCTACCTGTTTGTCTATATTCATCTATTCTACGAGAGGTAAGTACAGCCGAACAAGATAAGACGTGCGTGATTTATTCTAGGAGTTCGTTACATTAAACTCAATTATCATGGTTGAAAGTACTATGTTGTTTTACCTACTACGACAGGGCTAGAGCACTGTAAAGCAGATAGTGCATCACGTTTGACTCGTTTGACTGTACTTAACTCTGACTACTTAGGAGTATCGCTTACTTCATTAGGTATATTATTATATCACTCTCTTTTCTAACCTCACTATCAGGTGATCGACCTGAAACACTCTTTGGCCCGGAGAGACGTAACTCGCATTCATCACTTTCGGGCTCACCATGTCAACCACAGTTGGACGAAGAGAACACACATTCATTATTCTCGCAGCCTATTCATAAAGTTCACGTAGAGACATCCAACCAACCAACGCAACAAGATGAGGTTAACCTAGAAACCTTCAAAAGCCAAGAAGAACTATTGCTTCACCCATCATTCTCACAATCTGATGATCAAGCTGAAATAAAGACACTTTTTGGTTCCGATAAACATAAATCCTGCTTATCACTCTCTTGCTCACAAAAAAATCAAACTAAATTAAATGAAGAAATCACACATTTGTCATCCTCGCAACCTATTAATAAAGTTCTGATAGAGACATCTATTAGCCCAAGCAATCATCTAATGCAACAAGATAACATTCAAGTAAACGTCTGCATGAACCAAGAAGAACAATTGCAAATATCTGACTCGCGAATAAATGTTCTAGCTTCAATCTCGAACATAATATTTGACGAACATCAGCTGCAACTTTCGGATAAGGATCACCTTCAAGCAGGCCCGTCTCAAACCCGAGATTGTTATGATAAAGACACTGGTGGCGAAAAGAGTCTTAACAGACTTAAAGAAATAGAACTATGTATACAAGAAATACAAATGGAGGACTCAACCGAAAAAAATGTAACCTGTGAAAATAACGACATCATAGTTGAACAAATTACAGTCGATATAGAAATGGAAAGAGACGTGTCTGAAAATAATGAAGAAAATAAAGTGGCAAAAAACAAAAAAAAACTGAAAAGACAAAGCGTTTACAAACATATAGATTTTCTATCGGATGACGAAGACTTTTACTGCAGTTCAGGTTCTTCTTGGCGAGGATCTTCCGATTCATTAAGTGGATTATCAGAAAATGCAAAAAATAATGCGAACAAAAATAAAAAAAGAAGAGAAACTGTAAAAAAGACAAATCCCAAGAATAAGAAAAACACTGCAAAAAGACAGTTGCCAAAAGAAAAGACAAGTATAGATGAAAATGAAGAGCCCAGAAAAAAGGTTAAGAAAGTTAATAAAGCAGAAGAGAGAAAAAAGTTAAGGAACAGTGGCCAAAGTTACATAACAAAAACGGGACGAGTTACTGAAGAAAAACGAGTTCAAGATAACCCCTGTACACCTGAAAATTGCCATAACAACTGCTACGATATTAGTCACGAAAAAAGAAAAGCTGTTTTTGACCATTTTTGGAGTCTTAACAGAGAAAAACAAAAAGATTGGTTAGTCGGAAACTCAAAAAAGAAAATAATTAAGAGACGACGAACAATTGAGGAAAATAGTAGACGTAAATGGACTTTTACGTATTATATAAATGAAGGAGAAGGAAAAAGAGAAATTTGCTTGAGATTCTTGCTTTCCACGTTGGATATTAAGCAAAAAACAGTTTACAACGTCATCGCCAATGCTTCGTATGGTTCGGCCAAAGAGGACAGTAGAGGTAAACATGTTCCGGCAAACAAAACGTCTGAAGCAAACAGAGAGGCAACAAGAAACTACATAAAAACTTTGCCTTATTTACCCTCGCATTATTGCAGGAAAAATTCGAAAAGGGTTTACCTTCCACAAGAGTTTCGCAGCCTTGCTAATTTATACAAGATTTATAAAGAAACCCAGACTCAAGAAGGCAATCCTTTTGTTGGAGAAAGAGTATTTCAAGATGTATTCCACGAGTTCAATATTGGATTTCATGTTCCGCGTAAAGATAAGTGTGCAAAATGTGTGCGCTTTGAAAAAGAGAATGATAGTGAGGAAAAACTGAAACACCTTGAAGATAAACAAAATACATACGAGCGTTTTCAGGTACACCAAAACATTGAAGATGATAATATACTTTGTGTGTCTTTTGACCTGCAAAAAGTTTTAAATACTCCACACGGTCAAAGCATGCTCCTTTACTACAGCCGCAAAATAACAGTGTATAATTTATGCTTTTATGAGTCTAGAACAAGAGAAGCATATTGTTATACCTGGAACGAAACGGAAGGCAAACGCGGGGCCAACGAGATATGTAGCATTTTAGAGAGGTATATTAAAGTTGTCGACAATCGAGAGTCAGTAAAACACCTTTTGTTGTATTGCGATTCATGCCCAGGCCAAAACAAAAACAGGACAGTACTTGCGTGCCTCCATTTATGCCTACAAAAGTGCAATAACCTCTCCAGCATACAGATAAATTATCTTCTACCAGGCCACACGAACATGCCCGTCGATTCAGTCCATTCTGTAATTGAAAGAAGTGTAGCAAATACCATCATTTGGGCTCCATCGCAATGGGGAACTGTGTTTTCGCTGGCTAGAAAAAATCCCAAGCCCTACCATGCCATTCGTTTAACCCACATAGACTTTGAAGGCTGGGATTCCGTTGCAGACCGCTATTTCAAAGGAAATCTTGTAGGTAAAATATCGAAGGTAATTTTATTTATTTATTTTAAAATAACAAAATACAGTTCAATTATAAAATTACTTCGCCAAACTGCAGTAAAGTTTTTTTTAAATCATCGTAACGTACCTATTTCCACACAACATAATAACATTACATAGGTCATCACATCACATTACTAGTTACAATTGTGCAATTTAATACATTTCAGGTGCGAATAGCAACATTTAAAAAGTCTGATCCCGAGAAAGCTTCTATCAAATATACAATGGCGGCTGATGTAACAGAAGCAGAAGAGTTAACTGTCAATGGAAAAAACAAAAGTGTGTTAAAAAAGATATATAAAACTCGGCTGCCTATTTCTAAAAAGAAGTACGATGATTTATGGAAATTGTGCACATCAAAAGTAATCGCAGAAGAACACCACGATGAATACAAAAACATGCCTTGTATAGCGAACGTTCAGGACACGCTACCGGACACTGACGAAGAGGATGAGATTAATGAGGATTAAGTAGATTATTATTTCTCAATCAATATTTTATTAGAATTAGAAGTTAAAAATGTTCAGTTTTGATCTCTTATTTAAATTACAATAAGTATACTGATTATTGTTAAAACTGAGTCTTGTAATTGTAACTAACTTAAGTAACTCCGTCTAGGATGACTGTTTTGAACGACAGGCGTGATATTGTTATTTTAAACTAAGCTTAGTATAAAAGAACAATATAGCGCCTGAACTGAACAGTGATTCCAGAGGGAGTTATTTGTGTTAGTTGCAATAGCGAAACTCCACATTATGTTTTTATTTAGTACGTTTTTATAAACAAATGTGGAAAATTACGGAGGAAGGTGATTTTTGTTTTATTTATAATCTGAGAAAATGTCAATTTTGTTTGAAAAAATTTTTTAATTGAATAAAGATTTATGTTAAATTGGTGTTATTTATTTATTATACGGGTTAATATTTCATAATAAACATTTTTGTTGCTCACATTAGTAATAATATTTAGGCTGGAACAAGATAAAAAGTTATGAAAGTATAATCATCCCATTATTTAATTGGCAACTATGTCTTGAAAGTAAAAAGCTTTCGAGATTTCTCTAGTATCCGATGCTGAATGTCTTTTTGCTATATGTCTTTCTGTAGTAGATTTATCTCTTAGTAATTTTCGTTTACGACTATTATATTTTTTAAATAATGTTAGTATTTTTTTTCGAAGAGAATGTTAACACAGTCGAGTCTTTAGTAGTTGGCGACTCCCTAACCGTGAACTTAACGTGGAGGTTAGTAAATTTCCCTTGCTGGTTTTTTTTCAGGACTCAGAGGATTTATCCTAAAGTGACAGCTAACTCCGTAAATAGTTAAAATACGAACAGTGTAATAGATTAATTGCGTAGATAAAATTAAATCATGATTATGTTTCCTTAACAGTTCTTACTTTCACCCGAAAGAAAAAAAGTTGTGACAGGTTAAAGCAAAAAAAAAACTTAAAATTGTTTTTTCTCAAAACAGCCCTTGTGCACGTTAGCAGTTTTGCCTATTCAGCGACGATATATTTTATTAACCTTCTCAATCCCCCCCACCCTTATAGTTTAGGGGAATAAAAAATAGATTTTGGCCGATTCTCAGACCTACCCAACATGCACCCAAAATTTCATGAGAATCAGTCAAGCCGTTTCGGAAGAGTTTAACTACAAACAACGCGACACGAGAATTTTATATATTAGATTAATGACAAAACTTCTAGTTCTGGTATTATTAATAGCTCTACAATTTTAAATTACCCCGCTAACATTTTAACCTCTGTGCCAGCCCAAAAGTCGTTCATATCTCAGCGTCTTCGTTAACTACAATTTAGTATTTCTGGCACAACGCCCGACTGCACAGCCAAAAAAAAAAAACTCACAAATTCATTTTATAGTAAATTACTTGTTCATGTGAAAACTTTTTGTATATGCTTATCGGATATCTGCAAAACCTCAGTGGAGCAGCATTTTTTTCTAAGTGGAGAAAGGGGCTTATGTCTAGCAATAGTACGATATGTGCTGAATAAATGAATCAACCAATTAACATGCTTATATTTACGGTGTTATTATACGAGTACATTATCACAATTACTATTTTTACCCATGTAATTTAGCTAAAGGTCGTTTGGATGTGATCGCTCTTTTAGCAATAAGGCTGCCTTTTATACGTTAATTTCTTTGATATCGTTTTATTCTTTTCTTGTTTATTGTTTTATTTTTTTAACCAACTTAAAAAAAGGAGGAGGTTACTCAATTCGACTGTATTATATATTATAGTATATATATATTATTATTTTTTTTGTGTGTTCGAGGATAACTCCGTCGTTTATGAACCGATTTTGATAATTTTTTTGTTAGAAAGGAGATATCCTTAGTTTGGTACCATGATAAGAAAACCAGGATCTGATGATGGGATCCCAGAGAAATCGTGGGAAACTCTCGAAAATCCGCATAACTTTTTACTGGGTGTACCGATTGTGATGATTTTTAATTTAATCGAAAGTCGATGTTTATCATGTCACATTTAAATTTCATCGAGATCTGATTACAACTTTTGGAGTAATCTTTGATAATGCGTATTTACTTGACTGTTTTTTCGTCGTTGTATTTCTTTTTGATATAATTGATGTCGGTTTTTCTTCGTTTGCCTGCAAACACACTTATTGTATACTATAAACATTATTTGTATTATGTTACACACTCACAATAAATATTGGCTTAGGTCATACATACACATGTATGTCGTGGTCTGTGCGTTTTAGATTAGATGTCGTACAAAAAATGTTTGATAAATGATACTAAAATTATCCATAACTTAATAATATAAAGTATTATCCATAACTTAATAATTAAAACAATGCAAGTTTAGGTATATAGTACTATGAACCGTAGGAACTTATTTAATCACGCTTGATTTAGGATATAGGGTTTATTAAAAAAAAAACATTCAGCCTGTAACATCCCACTGTTGGGCATAGGCCTCTTTCTTCGTTTAACTGAGGTAAAGCACAGCAGGAATTCCCTGCTCAAAATATGGAGCAGCCCGACTGGGGTAGTACCTCGACCTTACAGAAGACCACAGCTAAATAATACTGTTTTCAAGCAGTATTGTGTTCCTGTTGGTGAGTAAGGTGACCAGAGCTCCTGGGGGGGCGGGGGGTTTGGGGATTGAGTCGACAACGTGCTTGCGATGCTTCTGGTGTTGCAGGCGTCTATAAGCTACGGTAATCGCTTACCATCAGGTGAGCCGTACGTTTATTTGCCGACCTAGTGACATAAAAAAAGGAGAAGGATTGAAGCTTAATCCACCACGCTGCTCCACTGCGGGTTGGCAGATATATTCCTATTCCCCTTAATGAGTAACGATAGCTATCAGGCATTTATGATAACAACTGGGACCGACGGCTTAACGCGCTCTCCGAGACACGGTGAGGAGACACACAAAAACAGACATCCAAACAAAAAAGTAATATTTGTACAAATACAAATGTGGGATAAAATCAAGAAAATCCACAGTCGTTAAAATACCGTTTAATCAAATACACAGAAAAATAAAAATACACGTCTTGCCGTCTTCACTCGCTTAGCGCCACACCCAAACTCACTGTCACACGTTCGTCTGTCAATGTCAATCATTCTTCACATCATGCATACCCACTTTTACATTCCCTTTCATGCATTCGTCTTTAAAGTTACACATCCTACAATCGGCCATTCCTGACCGTGAGACTGGCCTCAGGCTCCACACATTCTACATAATAACTTAAACTAACTTAACAATACAATAAATAATAACAATATAGAGTAACAACAATACAATGAAATAACCTAGCGTAGCAGTTCGCTCACCACTAACCCGCAACATGGTTGTAAATAAAATAGGAACAAATGAAAAATAAAAAATAAAAACCAGTACTGACTTGACTATAAACTTTCCTGGTCAGTAGTATCATAGTCCTCTCCGAGGTCATCTGGCCATGGTTTCACACAGTCTGCAGCGCTAGATGTCTTTATAGGTCCCTCACTATTGCCATTATACTTCACAACATCATACCTATCTTTACCCTTGACTTTATCCACTCTATAGGGTCCTAGGTACTTAGGTTTAAGCTTCATACCTACACCAAATTGTGTTCTCTTTATAGCCACCATATCGCCTTCTCTATATTTCCGACTTTCCTTTCGCTTATTATTAAAATATTGCCGATTTTCTTCCTGGACTTTAAGGATTTGTTTTTTAGCTTGCATTCTCAGCTCATCTCTATTGTTAACAAAAATATCTCTATGTTCTTGCTCCAGCAACTTATGAATTTCAATATCCTCTCTCTGTCGCATTTTCGTTCCAATTAGTAACTCAAAAGGACTTGTGTTAATACTCCTTTGAAATGTGCTATTCAGTGCCCGCTGAACTTTGCTCACATGTCTATACCACTGGGTAGGGTCGTCTATACATAGTTTAGTAAGAACAGATATTACAACACGGTTCACTCTCTCAACCTGTCCGTTACTCCTCGGGATACCAGTTGTTATTAGAATGTGTTTTATTTTCTCTTCCGTACAATAGTTCTCAAACTCCAAACTCGTGAATGCTGTTCCTCTGTCAGTTATAATTCTTGTTGGATTTCCAAAACACTGCTGATGTATTTGCAGCTTTTCTAAAGTCTCTTTGCTTGTTGTGCTCTTACAAGGGAAAAGCCAAGTAAATTTAGTGAACGCATCAACTACTGTAAGGATATAATTGTACTGCTTCTTAGTCGTGGTCATTGGGCCGATATGATCTAAATGCAAGGTATGTAAGGCTGTATCCTCCTTCTCAATAGGATTCAGAAATCCTTCTGCCTTCCCTTCTTTCCTGCTGGCCAACAGACACGGAACGCACGTAACAATAAAGTCTTCTATTTTTTGTGCTAAATTTTTGACATAATAATCTTTATCAATTAGCTCAATCATTTTCTTTTTTGAAAAATGACCATTTGAATGAATTTTACTGATAATTTGTTTTTCAAGACCTTTAGGTATAACTAATTTTTCCTCTAATCCCTTGACTAACAGGCCATTACTTATCCCATAGTCCTTATAGGTTCCACTCTGTAATATTTCCTTTATAGCATTAATACCATCATCTTGCTCTTGAGCCTTCTTGATACTGTCATGCAAACTCATCTGATTCAACGCTACATAGGGTATCCTGCTAAGTGCATCGGTATGCTTCATCTTGTCCCCAGCACGGTGCTCAACAACAAAGTCATAGTCCTCCAGTAGTAACACCCATCTTGCCACTCTCGTTGTGAGATCTTTCTTTCGCAACGTCATCTCAAAGGCTTTGCAATCTGTAACAATTTTAAACTTTATTCCATACAAGTAACATCGAAATTTTTTAACGCCTTCAATAACAGCTAGAGCCTCAAGCTCATAACTCGAGTAATTTTTCTCTGCGGCACTAGTCTTTCGACTCATATAATGTACTGGATGTAGACAGCCATCTTCCTCATTCCACTGTAGTAAAATAGCTGAATAGGCCACCAGCGATGCATCTGTATGTAGCTCAGTCTTATAGTTAGGATTATAAATTTTTAACACAGGGTTGGTAGCTAACAGTGCTTTCAACTTATTAAATGCAAATAACTCTCTATCATTAAACTGGAATGATACATTTTTTTTAAGCAGGTCTGTTAAAGGCTGTGCAATTGATGCATAATTAGGTATAAATTTTCTAAAATATGATGTTAAACCTACAAAACTATGGAGCTGTTTGATTGTTTTTGGAACGGGATATCGAACCACAGCTTCCGTCTTGTCTGGTGAAGGCCTTACCTCGCCATTTTCAATTAGATGTCCTAAGTACTCTACCTTCTTACATATCAACTGACTTTTCTTCCAATTGATCTCGAGTCCATACTCTGAAGCCACCCTTAAAACTTCCTCTAAACGTTCCACAGCTTGTTCCTCATTCTCTGAAGGTATTATTAAATCATCAATAAAGATTATAACTATACCTTTTGCAACTCTCTGAATATTATATTGATGAACCGAGTAAAAACCTTAGGGCAAACCGCAAGACCAAACGGTGCTTTTAAAAACTCCCACTGACAGTTGTGTGTAACAAAGGCTGTATATTTAATTGAATCTTCATGAACAGGTAAATGGAAAAAACCATTTTTCAAGCCTATAGTACTAAATATTCTAGCATTCGATAGCTTATCAATATGATCTTGAATTACAGGCATTGGATACTCATCCTTTACCAGCTTTTTGTTTATCAGTCTGTAGTCTATACAAACTCGAGGACTACCATCTTTTTTTCGTACTAAAACTACTGGACTTGAGTATTCAGAGTAACTTACCCGTATTATTCCATTTGCCAGCCATTCCTGTACCTGCTGGTCTACTACCTGTTGTTCCTTAATAGCCAATCGTCGCGGTCTCTGGGCCACTGGTATTTCGTCCTTCAGAACTATTTTCAGTTGGATAGGTGCCTCCTTCGTCTTATTTGGTGTATACATTTCAACCATACGTCTTACTTTGCAATGTGTACCCATACCGACACCTTCGCCTACAGAAAACATAACATTAGGAACATAATACGACATATTTCGCAACCAATCTTCGTTACGGGGTAGTAAGAGAACGCTGCCACTATCCATTAACATTACAATATTGCTTAAAAACTCCTGACCTATTATTACATCGTACGGCATACAATCTGTAGGAACTACATAAAACTCGGTACTATTGTAACAATTATTATCAATTGTAATCGGAATTTTCAACCGACCTATCGACGTAATATTATTGCAACCAATACCTCGCATAACTACACTGCACTTTCCCAACTCCGGCGCATTTAACGCTTTATAACAATTATACGATATTAGGTTAACATCACTGCCCGTATCTATTAGCGCACAAACACTTTTATTGCCAATTATTATATTTTTAACCGGCTTTTTCATATCTACCGCTACACAATTTTTATTTACTATGACGTCTTTGATATTTGAATTTGATACAGATGACAGTAATCGTTGTGACATCGCGTAAGGTGAAGTCAGCTGATACACTTCTCGCTCTCGAACCGCCATGTTAGAAGTGTTCGGGTCCGTTCGCTCGCTCTCGGCACTGATGTTGTCTCGCTCGCTCGTTGTTTCAATGCACATCGTTTGTTTCGTTGCACGGTCTGTTCCGGAAGCGTAGTGATCGGAATGATTCGTTTTATTTTGAACTGTTCCGCCAATCCCCGGCCTATGTGTAGTTGTCGTCTCTTGCCTGTCATTGGTCCTGCATTGTGACGAATAATGACCGAAGCCGTTGCACCGGAAACACTTCATACCTTGACCTTTACGTTTATAAGGGCATTCTATTGATAGGTGATTTATTTCACCACAGTTAAAACACCTTTTATGCTTGATGATTTTTCTTTCAGGACACAAGGCAACTTTAGCACGATCGGGTTTCTGCGTTATTATCTTCTCCCGCACCTGCTCGTATATTTTAAGTTTTTCTTTCAGGTCGCTGTACGTTGTAACACCGTATAACATAATTTTCCGCGTTTCGTCATCCTCTATGCCGTCAACTATGTACTTGATCGCAACATAATCGGGCATTTTACCGCGTCTTCCTAACTCCTTCATAACCAGTACATAATCTAGACACGATTCGTTTGCTTGTTTCTTGCGCGCCGACATCATTTCATGCACACTTTTCGCGTCCAACGTATCCGGGAACTCCTTGGTTAACGCCGCCTTAAGATCCTCCCACGTCTTAAAAGGCCTTTCCGACTTCAACCATAGCGCCGCAGTGCCCACCAGTGACCGCCTAGCCACGATGAGTTGCTGTAGCGCCGACCACCCGAATATTTCGGCATTTTCGTCAACCTCCTGCACAAACCTGGCGACAGGGTAAGTTTTGTCGTTGCCGCTGAACTTAGGCACCAGATCCTCAGCATACTGGAGTAAATTCCTGCTCTGCTCACTCATTACCACTGCTTCCTGGCCCGCCTTTGACATCCTGAGTCCAGAAATGGGTTGAGATACGGTATATTTAAATTTAAAATCGACCGTTACAGTACGTCGTCGTCGTCGTCGTCGTCGTCTTACGTCGTTCGATGACTCCTCTGGATAACTTGACTTATATCCCGGACGAGCCCCCAAAATTTGTGGGATAAAATCAAGAAAATCCACAGTCGTTAAAATACCGTTTAATCAAATACACAGAAAAATAAAAATACACGTCTTGCCGTCTTCACTCGCTTAGCGCCACACCCAAACTCACTGTCACACGTTCGTCTGTCAATGTCAATCATTCTTCACATCATGCATACCCACTTTTACATTCCCTTTCATGCATTCGTCTTTAAAGTTACACATCCTACACAAATATCCATTCCGAACAGGAATCGAACCAACAAACCGTCGATGTCTTAGGTGACTACTTGCACGACTACACCAGAGCGTTTGGTTTGTTGAGCGGAATTATTTTAAGCATTGTATTAAATATATTTAATATTGTGGGACATAATAAGATACTATTAAATATTAATCTATTACACCTATAAGTCGTATATAATATGTATAAACTCAAAAATTGTATGAAAACAAAACACCATGCAACTTATTCAAGATTCTCTTCCACCAAAAAGTCGTACAAGGCAGCGTCATAGAGTGCGGTCGGCTTGAGACTTTGTAGTAGCCACGTGGTCCCAAGCACTCTCAACTGTAGAGGATTTATTGTAAGCTCATCTCATATTGGCTTTCGAATGGTTAATCTATAGATAAGTGTAAAAATGGCGTCTCTAAACGTGCTTTGTAAGCGTATTTCATTCTTGAACCAGTTTCATGAGCTACGAAAGCTGATTTGAATTTAAATATCTGTGATTAAAAGTTAAATTAGTAACTTAAGTACGTTTAGCTTTGCGCTTTTTACGACATTTATTATTGTACGTAGTTAAGTCAAATGTTTTACACACTATTAGGTTTATGAGTTATAAAAATAAATTATTAAAATGTATGAAAATAAATGAAAACCAGTGAATCTGGTATAACATCACGTATCGGTTTGAAAACAATTCAACATAATGCGTTCGTCGCTAGTTGGACACCGCTAATGACATCGGTTACCGAATTGTCATTTCGCTCGCCGTTAATTTTAATTATTGTTTAACAGAATTTTGGTTGCAGTTTGTTTATTAATATGTATTTTAATAATTATTCTGTATGATAACCAACGCTTGTCTTCAAGAGAAGTAGTTAGTAATGTACGTAAATAATAAAATCTGAAAAAGTTTTTGACGTGACAACGTCTAATAAATCGATGAACGCCGGCTGCAAGTACGAAAAAAGATGACTCATTGTAGCTTACGCGCATTGTCCCGTCACGTTTGTGCTTTAGTTTGGCTTGCACCGCATCTATCTCTCTTCCACTCCATTGGTCTATACGTCCGAGGAGATGTTTTATTATGACGTTGTCACGTTAACTATCGTCCGTAAACCAACTTTACAGACCAACAATTTTTTCATCATAATGAGTGCAATTTATGTAAGCATTAGAAAACAATAAATATACGTAAAGTTAAAAAAAAGCAATTTTTATATTGTTTGTTGATTTAGTAATCATGACTTATAGTTTGTTTATAAATTACATTTGTAGTGATGATCGTTAAGTGAGTATAACTATCTTATAGATCGGCTATTCAATTTATTGATAACTAGTTGCCCGGACAAACTTCGTTCTGTCAAAAGTTAATAGTATATATTTTTTGTATTAAAACCTTCCGTGGGCCTTAAGGAACATACAAAAAAATAAATTAGCCGAGCCGGTCGAGCTACTCTCGAGTTATGCGCCTAGCAACATTCATTTATCTTCATAGATGATTAAAGGTTATGAGTTAACACATATAAAAAATACAGTCAAGTTGAGAACTACTTTTGCAGTCGATTAAAATACATTTTAGAATCTGTATCTTTCATTAAACAAAACTACAAAGCAATTATAGGAAATTAACACGACCATATTGTTGACACAATTGTGATACAAAAATTAATTTTACGACAGTGAGCGTAGTGGTAACAGTAAATAGCTGTTGTTCTAACGGTCGTTCACCGCTAATGACAGTCATTTATATAAATAGTTCTGATGTGTGTTATTGTATGTCTGTTGGTTTAGTGTTTGTTTCGATATCCCGGAGAGATAGTCTTATTCTGCTAATGCGTGTTGACTGTTAAACGCTAATTGATTTTTATTTATTTTTTAAGCTTTATTGCACACACAAAAAATAAAATATATTTTAGAACGATTAGATACAAAAACAAATAATGTATGCAAAGGCGGCCTTATCGCTTATAGCGATCTCTTCAAGGCAACCTTTAATAGAAGTAGTATAGAAAAAATATGTCGGTAAAGGTGCGCAATCAACAACGCAAGTTTATCGCACATAATTAAATCATTTTATAATACTAAACATAGTTATATAATGCAATATTAATATATTTAAATGATGATTTTATTTATAGACATAAATTAACTATGGCAGAGTCTATGAAGAGTCGTTTCATTTAGTTGGGACGCAGCAGGAAATATCCTACTCAAAATTTGCGGCTAGACTAGAAAAGTACCTTAACCTTACAAAAGAAAATAGTTAAACAATACAGCCTGCAAATCGTTTTGTGTTCCTGTGGTGAATTAGGCAGCCAGAGCACTGGGAGAGAGTAATTTACGTTAATGGTAAATCCATTTTGTTTCTCTGTGGTTTTCCTTATTGAAGATATAATTTTTCGTCTAATAAGTTTAGCTTAGTGTCCGTATTCAAAGATGCCATCTGATAATGTTAGATATTAGTGTAAGTAATGTACATACAGCTGTATTGTGTTCTTGTGGTGAGTAAGGTGACCAGAGCTCCTGGGGAGGATTGGGAGTCGAGAGGTTGAGGGTCTACAATGCGCTTGCGATGCTTGTGGTGTTACAGGCGTCTAAAAATTACGGTAACAGCTTACCGTCAGGTGGTTCGTACGCTTGTTTGTCAACCTAGTTATATAAAAAAAATATATACAAAAAAATAACTATATAGTACTCTTGACTCTTAGAGTTGACTTGGGTCGTGAATCGATTCCACTTCCCCTGTAACAGAAAGCAGGGTCACTCAACGAAATAATGCTTAATCTTATTGCAACCTGAATAGCCAATGAGTTCACTCGTATTTTTTTAATAAAGAAAACAATTTTAGAATGCATTTTGAAATTTTAAATTTGGACCTTCATTTAAAAAACAAATTCGAAATTTAAATAAGTCTTTCGTTCATTGGAATTGATGAAAAGCTAAAATTATGCAAGTTTTTTCGTCTAAGTGGAAGGAAAATTCATAAACACTTGACTTGGTTTTAATTTGCAGATTGTTATAAGTATGTTATATTCTTTTAAAGTGTTGAAAGCTGTTATAATATTGTTAGCATTTAAATTTGTGTTTCAAACAATTATTAAAATATTTAAGATTGTATTGTTCTTACTGCAGTCATTATTTCTTGAAGTACCGGAAGAGCATGAAGATGGCGACACTATCTTCCAAATAGTTGATAGTAATTTTTTGATTGGTCAGTCGCCATCTTTGTAATCTATTGGCAGGATTATTTTCCTATAAATATGATAAGTGAAGTTAGTTATTATTTATAGTGCGCTTAACGTTGCTACTCGATAAGTGGCGTATAAGTGATTAGTGTAACTTATTCAATGTAGTTAAAAGTGTGTACTGTGGATGAATAACTATAGATTTGAAGTGAGAAATGAGTGTTTCATTGAGTGTTTTCAATTGTGGTCTACATTGTTGAAATATAAACAGACATTTAAAATGTACAGTAATAAAGTAATATTAAAAGTAATCATTTTACATGCATTTTATATTTTTTCATATATCGTTATCCTAGTTTTTTATCATTGTTATATATACACATGAATATTTATTTATTTTTCTAAATAAATCATTTGAAATCTACAGTATTAAAATGTGAGAAATCATTGTATCTAAAGCCTATACGCTAAAACCTCTGGCGTTTTGTAACATAGTCACAAAAATAAGGGATCCTTCAAAAAATACCTTAAACTACACTATTTGTCACTAAACACGTCATGATGGCCTGTATGGTATTTGTATGATATATGTATTTATATATGTAAGTATTATGTATATAGTATGTTTATTATTATATATTATCTATATGTACTTTATTAAAATATTCTAATTCGCATGCCAATTATTTATTTATTTACTTCCTAACTGCAGTTTCTGTTTTGTGTCCTATACCCAAAGATTGTCTGGAAGAGATCGCTCTTTCAACGATAAGACCGCCTTTGTACTTCTTTCATTTTATGTTATTATTTTGTTGTTTCTTTTAACGGATAACAATAAAGAGTATTATTATTATAAGGGATATTCCGTGCAAAGTGAATAAACTATCTTGGTTATTTTATAAAAACTTTTAAATACTCATAATGGGACTTACAGCAGTGTTTACCTATCAGCTACTTAAAATTTTACTATAACTCGTTAACTATAGAATATACTATGATAATATTCAATACATACCTTGTGGGCATATATGGGTATAACATATCTGAAAATTCCTAATATGGCACACTCCCCATGTATTATTATGTACTTTTCGATCCTTATTATTTAATACTTTTTTTTTGTTGCAGGTAATACCAGAGTAATATTCAGATGAGGTAATTCGAAATAAAACGAGTGTGCTTTAGATTACATGACTGAATTAAAACTTACGAAACGTAACCCTCTCTTTCTATATTCACCAACTTATATCTCCCTCTCAACTTCCGTTCACCTCGCCCGATCACACCATTTGTCACACCCTAAGTAAAGCATACGTAAAGAAGTTTTACTTCAAAAATCAAAAATCCAAATCGAATTCAAAATTTGACATTTAGAATATTAACTATTACATATAAAAATTACTTAACCTCTGATTTCTATCTACAATAATTTAAATGAAATATATACAGCAAGACAAAGTGCATATACTAACGAGCGGTTAATACTCAATAATAGACACCTGTGGAAGCGCCTGGCGCCGCGCCAGCCGATGACAATCGCTGATAATGGGTGAATTAAAAGAGTTTAGAATTGCATTCGTTATTTTATAATTGAACGATGCAGTCGGAACTTGAACCGACTGCAAATAAGAGATACTTTTAAAGGATGAATAGAAATAAAGCTTTCACAATAAACAGAGTAATAAAAATGTGACGTTCAATTAAATCACGTATACTACATATAATTTCTATGTTATATAAGAAATCGCTAAAATATAAGCATTAGCTGTACTTACAACTATATTTCCTGTGTTCCGTTATATTTCATTTAATTTTTAAATGTTCTGTACAATTTTTAAATTATTTACATTCCTAAGAACCTTTTATAAAGCATTACAAAATAAAAAAATATTTGTATTTGCTCACAAACGAAAAAAAAAGGACGTCATCATCAAGTAATACAACGTACGTAGATGAAAAAATAGTCAAGTAAATACGCGTTATCAAAAATTACTCCAAAAGTAGTTATGAAATCTCGATGAAATTTAAATCTGACCACAAGATAAACACCAGCTTTCGATTAAATTAAAAATTTTCGAAATCGGTACAACCAGCAAAAAGTTATGCGGTATAATACAACATAGGTCGACGAAATAATAGTAAAAACGCATTATCAGATATAACTCAAAAAGTAGTTGTTAGATCTCAAATAAATTTAAATAGGACCAAATGACACGCACCACTTTTCGATTAAAAAAAATGGTGAAAATCGGTCCACCCAATCAAAAGTTCTGAAGTAACATTCATAAAAAAAAATACATTCGAATTGAGAACCTCCTCCTTTTTGGGAAGTCGGTTTAAAACAGCTGTGTTAGTCTAATCGTGCAATATTACATTACCAAGTTCATAATTCCAAGTTCTCAACTACTCTTCTTTTATTCAACTTCTTTGAGGATAAACCATCAAAGCTACGAAATTGTGAGCGGCGAATATTTATATGTGTTTTCATTCTTTATGATTATTAGTCGTTTGCGTGTGTGCGTCGTGCGTGGTCAAACATGTAATCGAGACTTGCGTGAGGGTACTCGAGCAAGAATTACCTAATAAAAGTAAGGATGAAACGTATAAAATGTTTCGTAGTTTTATTTACGGATGTACGTCAAATTTGTAATAAAACTGTTACATTATAACTCATACTTAGGGCTGTCTAATCATAATTAAGCAGACGTGCAGAATTTTCCATCACCTTGCTGATATCGGGGTTAGTAGAAAATCCTAAATGAACAGCAAGAGTATTAATATGCCAGGTATCACTCATGCCAGGTTTTTTTATCAATTTAACCTAGCATTTTGTGAAATATTTTGAAATATTATTTATTTATACTTTACACGTTTGACAACCAGGATAACTAGACGTCTGTCGGGTTAGCTAGCTTAAAATATTTAATATATGCAGAAATGTTTTGTAAATATAATGTATGATAATTTTAATTAAAATAAAAATATCTAAATTATTTACTCTCAAAATTTTTAAATAATAATTGTGTGTGCTCGCAAACGAAAACAACCGACTTCAATTACATCGACAAGTAATACAACGTAAGTAGGCGAAAAAATTAACAAACGCATAAGTCGTCACTACGGTTTTCAAGGGTTTCCCTCAATTTCTCTAGGATTCCATCCTCAGATCCTAGTTTCCATATCACCACGCTTGGAATATCTCCTTTCCAACAAAAAAAGAATTATCAAAATCAGTTCATAAACGACGAAGTTATTCCCGTACATACGTCAAAAATATATATACGGTCGAATGCCGAATGTCGATGAGAGCCCTCCTCCTTTTTTGAAGTCGGTTTAAAACTTTTACAATGTAAAAACCGAGTCTTCGTATTCGTTTTCCTACCCTCCATAGTCTCAGATGACATTTAATGATAAAAAAATGTTCAATTAAATGCGAATACTAAAGCCAGTTCAGACTGCACAATATAGTAAGTAGGTCTGATTAACAATAGCGGAGCTAATTCACTGAATGAGATGTTCAAGAACGTGTGAATGCGGCATTAGTTGCACGGGATTGTGACCCGCATTACATGTTCTACGTTGAACGAAGGCTGTTTATAGATGAGCTGTCTTTTTCACGCCCATGATTGAAATGGTCACGTCGCGCTAAACTGCGTGCTTGTGAATAATTTCCCGAATAACTGAAAAAATCTGGAGCAGCCCGAGAAGTACAGACGTCACAGAAGATCACAGCTAAATAATACTGCTTTCAAGCAGTGTTGTATTCCTGTAGTAAGTAATGTGACCAGAATCCAGAAGGGGGATTGGGAGTAGAGTCGGCCACGCGCTTGCGTTGCTTCCGGTGTTGCAAGCACCTCTTGGTTACGGCAATCGCTTACCATCAGATCGGTCGTACGCTTGTTTGCCGACCTAGTTGTATATATAAAAAAATACTGTATCAATCAAAAATATTCTTAGAACGATTGATTCTTAGAGTGAAATAGTGAGTAACCTAACCTAACCTTGAAAGGTAAACATTCGATGACAGTCCCAAGGCAGTATATAATTTTTAAAATATTTTTAATTACAGTCACATTCCATCCAATGATCACTAAATCTATTAGTGGAACGGGCATAAAATTCTGATTTGTACTTTTGCACCCTATACAAACAACAGACAGACAACAGAATTTTATAACAAGCTGTGCTCCGTGGTTCCACAGACATTAATTTGAGGGGAAAATGGCCTTCTTCGGTAAATAAGCTATCCAACACAAAAATAATTATTTTAGGCGAACCAGTAGTTATATAAGTTAATGCGTTTTAACCAACAAACAAACGAATAAACTTTTCAGCATTATAATATTATAATAAGAATAAGAATTAATAACCGCTTCACACTCAACGGATCCCCCAGTAGGATTTTCTCCTGTATTGGGGTCCGGACACACATACAATACACAAACACAACGCCCAGACCACGACTAACATCTATATGGTCGATACAAATGTCTGTCGTGAGCGGGTATCGAACCCGCGACCGCCAGCGCAACAGACAATGACGCGAATATTAGTTTGGATTTGTTAAAATAATATAAAATGCTAAATTGTGGGGCAGCTAAACAGCAGTAAAAATTACTTGGTACAAAGTTAACGTTTATCTTGATTGAACTTTATTTTTAATTAAATAATTATTATTCAACGAAAGTTTTCATACAACGGATATTCCTTTGTTAAGTAATTATGACTATAATTAAACTTGTAACAAACTTTCGCTAGCTGACACGAAAACTTAATTGTCGAAGCCTAGAGATTAACAGAATAGTTAATGAAGTTAATTTAAATTACTACATTTTTTATTCGGGTTAGGAAGTCGTCTGTTATTGTTAATTTCAAATTATTATAGACTAACTGTGCCTCAAGGATTTACATGCATTGATTTGTAGATACGTTAAGCCGTCGGTCCCGGTTGTTATCATGTACACCTGATAGCGATCGTTACTCAAAGTAGGGAATATATCCGCCAACCCGCATTGGAGTAGCGTGATGGATTAAGCTCTCATCCTTCTCATTGATGGGGAAAGAGGCCTATGCCCAGTAGTGGGATAATACAGGCTGAAGCAGAAATTTGTAGACAAAAATAGCCTATAGTCTTCCTCGGTTAATGGGCTATAAAAAAGAAAACTAATGTTTTCAACTTTATAATATAAGTTTAGATTAATTATAAAGAATGTCTTACATCACTAATTTTTCACCTAGCACCGGTATTATTATTACCTTACTTAGAACAGACGAGTGTTTGTGTAAGCTAACATCGTTCGTATGATTCATCATCCAGCGAATTTCGTACCGTAGGTATACTTTTATTAAATTTTCACAATTTTATTTTATGCAAACCTTGCCCCGCAATATATTGAACATAACTAGAATCGAAATCAAAAATAGCTTTATTCAAAGTGGCTTCAAAAACGCGTTCTAATCGTCATCTTCCAAACAAAAAGTTTAATTACCGTTAAAAATAAAGTACTACGGATTTGGAATGGAGAATTAACACAGAAGAATCGGCAAGAAACTCCACAAAAACAAAAAAAATCGAGTGTGCTTTAGACCACACGACTGAAGTAAAACTTACGAAACGTAACTCTCTCTCTTTCCATCTTTACTATATTATATCTCCCTCTCAACTTCCCTTCGCCTCGCCCGATCACACTTTTCGTAACGCTCTCGTCACGCATTCACCAGCTTACTCTCCAAGTCAATCGTGCGTGAAGTTTAACTTCGAGAAGAACCAATCATTTTGGTACACTAGTTCGGAACATTTCGGCGATTTTCAAGCTACGATCACAACCACCTGGCTCTAAGAGACGCAGATAAGAAGCTCAGTATGTAGACTACCTTAGCCGTAAATAAAGACCGTTGTAAAAATAAAACTTTATTTATACTGGGTTATGCTTACTTGAAACAATAGGAGAGAGGTCAGTTTGACTTGCCGTGCAGTCGACTCAATCAGAATTATACTTTATTTAACCTAACGTTGAAGTTTTTGT
Organism: Melitaea cinxia; assembly: GCF_905220565.1. Classification (NCBI taxonomy): domain Eukaryota; kingdom Metazoa; phylum Arthropoda; class Insecta; order Lepidoptera; family Nymphalidae; genus Melitaea; species Melitaea cinxia. Next base: position 1,688,973 of record NC_059416.1, read on the forward strand.
TTCATTTTCTTACAGTTACTTAAAAAATGCGCTTTAAGTCTATTTGAGATATAGCATAATATTAATTCGGGGAATTATTCTGCCAGCCTTGTAAGAAAATTTTCAATTTGTATGATTTTATTTTTGTGTTACCTACACATTAGGAAATTTTAAACATTTTTTTTTTATATCATATCAAAAAATTGGCTAGAGCACCGACACGGTCACCCGGAGATGGAGGTTCGATCCCCGCTGGAGCAGTCGATTTTTGATATAATATTTAAAAAAAAAGGTTTAAAATTTTCAAATCTAAATTGAGTTTTGAGAGTCACTTTTGTTCGTATTTGAAATGAACGAAAATAGTATTTTGTATTACTACTTTATAATTTTTATATATAACTAGGTCGGTAAACAAAAGTACCTGATGGTAAGCAATTACTATAGTATATAGGCTCATACAACACAAAAAGCATCACAAGCATGCTGCCGACCCTACACCCACTCTCCTCAGGTGATCTGATCACCTTACCACAGGAATACAACGCTCATTGCTTGAAAGCAATATTATTTTGCGATAATTTTCTGTAAGGTTGACGTTCCCCATTCGGGATGACACAGATTTTGTCTTCCATTTTTCAAAAACTTCTTTATATATTTCATATTATACAATCCTTAGGACTCAGGTATGATTACTTTTTATTACTAAACAGACTTATAAATTTTAATTTTAAGCTCTAAGCACATTTCTGTCTAAACTAATTTATTTGACATTGTTTCAAAGTCGTTATATGAGAATAAGCTGCAACGTACTTAATCGCGTTACGGTAAAACGTATTATTGGAATAAGTACTAGCTTATTACATAGACAAGCAATTATATATCAGGCTTATATAAACTACATAATTGCTTATTATGTATTTTATATATATTTTTAGTAATATTATGTCATAACATTTTATATAGATTGTCTGAAAAATCGAATAAAATATTTCTGACACAAATAAAAGTCAATGAACATGTCTCCTTATGATTTATTTAATTAAAAAAAAATAGTACAATTTTGTTTATCGACTGAGCATAGATGAACGACAATCTTACTTTGATATTCAGAGAAAAACTGATACTCAAAGCAAACTTTTAATGTTGTTTTATAATATTTGCGCGAATTTCACTCATTATAATGAAACAACTTTTTCGGATTTTATCGTGGTTTGTTAGGTTTTTTATATGCCCGATGTTTTGGCTACTTTGCAGCAACCATGGTCACGAGAGGAATATATATATATATATATATATATATATATATATATATATATATATATATATATTGTATATATATTTGTTGTTTACTTCAATAACTTCAAGTTGAAGTGGCAGTGGGCTGGTCATCTGTATCGCAGGACCGATGGCCGTTGGAGTAGACGGGTCCTGGAGTGGAGACCGCGTCTTGGCAAACGCAGTGTGGGACGTCCTCCGGCCCGTTGGACCGACGATCTACGTAAGAGTGCCGGTGTAGGCTGGATGAGGATTGCAGAAGACCGGGATGTCTGGCGCGATTTTGGGGAGGCCTATGTCCAGCAGTGGACTGCGATAGGCTGAAGTGTTCAATATTTTTAGAATATCCAATGAAATTAATAAACTTTTTTTTTTAATTAAGACATCGGTATCAAAGATAGAAGCTTTTATAGGTATATACAGAGAGATAAATACGAAGTTAAAAAGCTTATTTCTCCTCATTGCTACGTATATTGTGCCAATCAAAAAGCACAAATTAAAATACCGCCAACTACTAAGGAAATACGCTAGTAACTTTCACCCGGATAGTTTAAGTTTGAGTGAAGATTTGTTTTATTTGTACTGGGTTTTTTCCGCTTTGTCCGTTTGGAAATTAATCCAATCCTTCCTCATAATATGTTGTATGGCATGTATGATAAAATTGTTACAATATTGAAATCATACATTTTTTCCCATTATAAAAACCAAACAAGCAAATCAATTATGTGACCAGTTAACGTTCATTACACAAAATAATATGGAAAATGCTTGAAAGAGAAAAACGTTAAGTATGCAACACGGGCATTGCAGAAAATTTCTCGGACTAGTAACGCTAAAAAGTGTAAATTGCAGGAAAGAGGAGGCTAGGATTCCTAGGTGATTCACAAAGAGATTCTCGGGTTCTCGTAACTTACGAAGAATACAAAACGTATTCACCATAACCCACTGCTTATTTTTTTTTGCTCATCATTTAATATGAAAATGTATCATGTATATTTGGCTCAGGTGTTGGAAAAGCTAAAATTACTGTTTGAACGATGACTAGCCCGTTGGCGTAGTTTATAATGACCCTGTTTTCTGCTCTTGGATTGTGGGTTCTATTCCCGCCTAAGTATATCTATTTAAAAACCGCGTTCTTTAAGTTGGTACGTCTATCACCCCCATAATGATATACTTTTATATATTGACACTTTCTTATGAAGGAATTTTATATACGAAATAACAACGAGCATAAAATTTAAAAATATCAAATATTATTAACAACCGCTCTGCTATAGTGGGACGCCATGTACGCGCCTTATCACCGGCGGTTAGCAGATTCGATTCATGCTCGGGATGGATTTTAGTGTTTGTAAAAATATTTCATTCCAGTTTGGATGTCTATGCTTGTGGGTCTCCCCACCGTGACTCGTAGAGCACGTTAAGCTATCGGTCCCGATTGCCATAATATACACCTGATAGCTCCTTCTCCCACATGGTGAAAGATGCCTATGTCCAGCTGTGGGATGTTACAGACTGAATCTTAAACTATTTTGTAAGAATATAACAAATTTTACTGATTTTGTTGTTACACTACAGCGCAAATATTTGCGTCTGCACTTATCAAAGTTCTTCCCTAATCTGCATAAGTCTTATTTTGCTCCATTCCTACAACATTACCGTTAAATAATTACATCCTTACTAATTTATGTTAAGGTTTAACTTTTAACTTGGCTCAGAATCATGTGCCACACTCGTTACATATTTTGTGGAGTGTTATAATTGAGTTGATATGAACCACCGAAAATTGCTAAGACCGACAAAACTAGGAAACTTTATGCGTGTTTTAGTTATATAACATTAAAAGACCAACTGAGTCCTCGAGATTTTGGTTAATTTTTATTTGTTTTCCATTAATTTGGCAAAGATATGTAAAACCTTTACTTTTCATCTGTTAATCTGTCTAAACTTTTTGAATCAATGAAATTATAGCAGATAGTAATAAATAGGTTAGGGAATCGGGCTTGCTTTAAAAGCGCTTGTCGCTCTTTTATTGAAAATGTAAAGTGACAAGTGAAAACAGATGCTATTTTGACACTGATTCTGTTGTGTGGCTAAGGCAGTAAAGAATATAGCCACCCCATCTCTTCCCGTGGGTGACGTAAGAGGCGACTAAGGGATAACACAGTTCCACTACCACCTTGGAACTTAAAAAGCCGACCGATGGTGGGATAACCATCCAACTGCTGGTTTTAAAATACACAGGCCGAAGACAGCGTCTTCGGTGCCACAAAGCCAGCCCTGCGGTCACCAACCCGCCTGTCCAGCGTGGTGACTATGGTCAATACACGTGAGTTCACGCCATTTTTGGCGCAAACTTGTGGAGGCCTAAGTCCAGCAGTGGACTGTGATAGGCTGAAATGAATGAATGAATGATGATGAATGAATGAATGATTTAGACACAAACATGATTCCCAATAAACATACGTCTCGCTTAATAGTATCTAGCATTACTGTAACCTATGAACATCTGCGACACAGCGTATCTACAGGATCTCTATTTATAATAATTAAGAAAGAAACAAAACACTTTTAGAGCAGTATAACCTGGCAGTGATTCTCTTTTGTCTTTCACTTCCCTTGTCAGATTTTTCCAAATTTTGTGCAATACTTTAGTTTTGGGAGGGTATGTCAGACCTTAGCGGTTCACACCAGAAATGTGTGTTAAACGTGTGATGCGTGTGGTTTGGATGTCAACCGCATGCAAATTCCGTCGTCATATCACAAAATTAAACATTTTTTTGAACTGTAAATTTATAAGTACTTTGCGTTCATAATTTTTTTTATTTTTATTTTATCTAACTAAACAAACAAGCGTACGGCTCACCTGATGGTAAGCGATAACCGTAGCTTATAGACGTCTGCAACACCAGAAGCATTGCAAGCGCGTTGCCGATCCTACCCCCAATTACCCCTAGGAGCGCCCCAGGAACCAACCGATAGGAACACAACACAGCTTGAAAACAGTATTATTTAGCTGTGATCTTCTATAAGATCTAGATACTACCTCAGTCGGACTGCTCCATATTTTGAGCAGGAAATTTCCTGCTGTGCTCTACCTCAGTTAAAGTTTCTATAATAGGAAAATTTTTGATATTCTAAATTAAGAATTTCTACATTTAGTAAAGCGCGACTAAAGGATAGGGCGGGATAACCATCCAACTGCTGGCTTGAAAATACACAGACCGAAGATTGTCTTCGGCCTGTGTGTTTCAAAGTCAGCGGTTAGATGCTTATCCTGCCATCAGTCGGCTTCTTAAGTTTTAAGATGGTAGTGGAACCTTGTTATCCCTTAGTCGCCTCTTCACCACGACACCCACGGGTAGAGAGGGGGTGGCTATATTCCTTGGTGCTGTAGCCACACAGCACACGAGCAGAAATACGAGGCCAGAGCCGAGAATATAGCCCCAACGCGTATACAATACACAAATGTGTCAAAGTAAAAGACTTCATAGAAAATAAATAAAGGACACATAATTATATTAATAATATAGTTTATTGAATGTAAAGCACACTACTTATTAAGTCACGCGTTTATGTACACACGTAACCACAAACTTGGGGGCTCTATGTTCAAGGATATAATTAGATAATAATAGCTACTCTACAGTATGAGTTTAACTAATGATCAAGCTTGTTTACTATCAAAGAGTGATTAACGATACCATGATACCAGCCGTTAAGCTAATTATGGCATCCGACGCTCCCCATTGTTTTCAGTGCATTAATTATAATTCAAATATAATTATAGTCTTTATGTTCAGTTACAAAACTATTTTTAAGAGATTTTTTTTTATTTATTTATTCTTGCCGGTTATTCTCTGCAATTCACTTTTAACAACAATTAAAACGTTAACTGTAAGATAACGATTCGAAGGTACCTTTGAAGACTATTTGAATGGAGCTATTTTGATTTTAGTTTGAAATAATAGGTACGTTAGTTTACGGTTAGTTTTACGGTAGTTTTTTCTAAAAAATAAAAAAGATTAAAATAATTAAATCATAACTAATTAACATAATAAAAATTTAACACAAAAATATAAATTTATGCTTGCGATTCGTATCGGCTGGTATACTATTACAACTGTATCTTACATAAACAGCTGGAAGCGCTGTGGAATGTTAGTATCACTGCTCAGATTCATTCCTCATATTCTTACAATGTGGCTTTAATGGTAAAAGCTGAAAACTCCAAAAATCTCAACAATTGTATTCGTGATGATCTTAAATTAAAACTCGAATCCTATAAAATTTTTCTTTCTCCTTTTCAAGTTACTCGGATTACTAAAAGAAACCTATTTAACAAAAAATATTTGTTAAATACAGCTTCTGATTTAAGTTACAATATCATTGCTTCATCGGGGTCTCATAGCAGATTAAACTTGCTTTTATAATATACGACAAATCGTAACAATAAAATAAATTTGCTATTATCCACTTCAAAAAAAGAGGGAATTCTCAATTCGACTGTGTTTTTTTTAATGTGTTACCTCAGACCTTTTGACTGGGTTGTTCATTTTCGATGATTTTTTTTAAGTATAGTACTTTTTGAGTTATAGCTAACAATGCGTATAAATACGGGCGGTCGCGGGTTCGATTACCGCTCAGAGTGGCTATTTGTGTGTATACAAACATTTATTGTATTGTGCTGTGTGGCTACGGCACTAAAGAATTTAGCCACCCCTTCTCTTCCCGTGGGTGTCGTAAGAGGCGACTAAGGGATAACAAGGTTCCACAACCACCTTGGAACTTAAGAAGCCGACCGATGGCGGGATAACCATCCAACTGCTGGCTTTGAAATACACAGGCCAAAGACGGGCAGCAGCGTCTTCGGTGCGACAAAGCCAGTACTGCGGTCACCAACCCGCCTGCCCAGCGTGGTGACTATGGCAAAACACATGAGTTCACGTTATTTTTGGCGTAAACTTGTGGAGGCCTATGTCCAGCAGTGGACCGTATAGGCTGTAATGTAAACATTTATTTCCGGTCTAGTTATCTGTCATTGTGGGTCTCCCCACTGTGCCTTGGAGAGTAGGTTAAGCTGTCAACACCGGTTGTTATTATATACACTTGATAGCGATCATTACGCGTAGTAGGGAACTTATCCGCTGTGGAAGGTCTGATCATTTTTCTACAAGGAAGAAGAAGCTTATGTCCAGCAGCGGGATGTTACACACTGAATCGTGAAATGTAATTTATATTGCACGACATAATTTCTGTAATCGACTCAATATCGTATATTTGTCGAACAGCATAAAGGCATTCCACATTTACTTAATTTATCTATCCCATCCGATGCTGACCGAGTAATAATAGGTTAACTTTGTTTTGGCAAGTAACGAAGTATACGTCGCAATGCGGGTATCTTTTTTATCTATCTTTTTCTCAATCTCTCGTTTCCTTATCTATTTTTTTCTACTCAGTTTTATCTGATTGAATATCAGATTAAAAATGTTCTCAAAATACAATTGAAGCAATCCCAACTGGAATCACTTATATTTAGAAGTCTAGGATAGCCAAAGATGCACTGTTTAGATTTGCTCCGAAATAACCTCTTTGTGCTCGTAAAATAAAATCTTAAATCTCTGTAGCTTTTAAAAGTTTATCCACATTAAGTAATATCATGGAAATTTTAAAATTGTATGGATTTAAGGCAATTGTACTTTGGTGTGAAATCATCAGTTCAGTTCATTCTTTAATTATTTTGATACATTATCTGCACATCAAACTATTTTAAGCGTTCTTGCTTTAAATATTGTGTATTTATTAAACGGTTTTATTTAGCTCACCCCGTTTGTTTTATTTTTTATTCTTGGGTCAAATTTAGTAATTCAAATTTCACCCTCTTCCTGTCAACCGATTAATCTGAAATTTTGTATACACTTTGGATTTTGGTGACAATACAATTATGTTTATTCATTATCATTATAAATTCAAGATGGCCGCCGCTACAAAATGGCGGATAATTTATGTTTTATTAATCCCATCAATATGGGTATCAAATGAAAGGGCTCAACAAGCAGAATACAATATACTATAAAAAATTGAAATCCAAGATGGCGGCCGCTACAAAATGGCGGATAACATAGGTTTTATCAATCCCATCAATATGGGTATCAAATGAAAGGTCTCAACAAGTAGAATACAATTTACTATGCAAAATTGAAATCTAAGCTAGCCGCCGCTACCAAATGTCTGATAACAATTTTTTATCAATCCCGCCAATATGGGTATCAAATAAAAGGGCTTGACAAGAAGAATACAGTGCACTATACAACCTCAATATTTAAGATGGGCCTTGCAATAATGAAGCACTAAATGAATTAAACAGAATGCGAAATAAAAACTAAAAACTAGAAAATAAAAATAGGTAAAAAAACTTTTTAAGTTAAACGGTTTTATGTTAAACATACATTGCAATGTTTAAGATAAATGTACTAAAAACCAAAAAATAATAAAATAGATACAGTCGTGGGAATTATAAACATATGCATAGACTAGACTAAAATAAAACCGTGGGGCACGTCAATTGTCTACAAATTATCGACTTAATGTGCGATAGAAGAATCGTTTAATTCGTCGTTAAAATAGGCAGTTGGCCCGCAGACGGTGAGGAAATTACTTACTATTTTCTTGCTCATGGAAATTCCAATAGTTATACACTCCTTGTAAATAAAAGAGATGTTTCAACTAGTTTATCGTTGGACATTCACACTGCTGGCTGGCGAGGAATCGTTTCACTGCTCGTAGTTTGTCTTTAATCGACAAAACATATGATAAAAGTACTACTCGCTCACCACTATGAAACCCTAAAACTCGCTTATAATCGAGCTTGCTAGCTTGTTTCCACATTCTAGCCCTACTTATCACACGTCCATCGTTGTCGGTTGAACAACTGCCTAATTATAGTGTAACATTACAAAACAAACATTTTAATCAACGATTGTAGACAATTGACGTGCCCCACGGTTTTATTTTAGTCTAGTCTATGCATATGTTTATAATTCCCACGACTGTATCTATTTTATTATTTTTTGGTTTTTAGTACATTTATTTTAAACATTGCAATGTATGTTTAACATAAAACCGTTTAACTTAAAAAGTTTTTTTACCTATTTTTATAAATATTGTGAATTGATGCCTAAAGCTAACACTAATAATGCACAAAAAAACGTCCTAGTTCGTCATGCTCTTACTACCTACAATAAGACGCTGTTATATAAAACAAAGCAGCGATTATCCGAAACGTATAAATTCATATGGGCCAGCGCAGAGGGAAATATATTAGTACGCAAAGAACACAACAGCAAAATAAAGGTAGATTCGAAGAAGATATAGTTCAACTTTTATCTTAAGGTACTTTAGATTTCAATTGACCCCCGCATGTACTAAGTTCTGTAACCAATGGCTAATAATAATGTTAATTCAGAAATATTTGATTGTCCTAACTTAAGATACTATTTGTCAATAATACCTCCCAAAAATAATTTCTCTGTAATACATATTAATATAAGATCACTAATTAAGAATTACCCTCAGCTACTTTGTCATGTCAGTAAGAATCAAAATCAAATAGACGTTATTGTTCTTACTGAAGTCAATATCTCAGAACATCTAAGTAGTATGTTTAATATAAAAGGCTATGCAATGTACACAAAGTTACGAGAAAAACGTAAAGGTGGAGGTATTATTATATATGTTCGCGAAAATCACTGTTTTTCTGTATGTACACACCACACCTTTCATACCGAATGCTTAATAGGCAAAATTACAACTTCACATAATCTTTCCGTGACTATTTGTGCACTGTATAGACCCCCTAATAACAGTAAGTATCATTTCCTAAAATCGGAACTCCCGCAAATACTAGGCAAACACTATTACGACCAAAATTTTATTTTGATTGGTGATGTAAACATAGACCTAAAAAACAAAGATGTCACTACGGAACGTTATATGAACCTTCTATCCGAGGAGGGTCTTCAGCGCATTATTTCGGATTATACAAGAATTGAGACGACCAAAGGTCGAATAAGTAAAACGTGTATCGATCATATTTTTGTCCGAAATTGCGCTGAAGAACTCTGTTCGGCAGTGCTGGGTACAGTAATGGCTGACCATCGTATGATTATTGCTACGTTTACCGGAGTACGCACTATACAGCGTGCTGAAAAAATAATTTCTTATATCGATAAAAAAAAATTAAATAATGAATTAAATAAAATAGACTGGAAAATAACTGAGTCAATGAATTGTCCAAACCAAATATACAATTATATTTCTAGTACGTTTAATGACGCATATACACGTTCGACCTTAACAAAAAAAATATCCATAAATTCAAAACGTAATCATCACAAATGGATTAATGATAAAATTAAAGATAAATGTAATGAAACTGATAAACTTTTTATTAGATGCCTAAAAGATCCCACCAATAGACTATTACGCCTAGAGTACAATAATCTTAGAAATAAAACACATAAATTAATTAATAAATCTCGAAATAAGTACATATCTGATTTAATATTGTTAAACAAAAATGATCCAAGAAAAACATGGAAAGTACTAAATAGTTTAATGGGTAAAATAACTAAATCAATAGACGACATAATATTAAAAGCATTTAAAAAGTACACAATTGATGAAAATGTAATAGCTAAAAATTTTGCAAACGAATTTAAAAAATCAGTAAATGACATTGTACCACAATGCAATACTCCACTACTGGACAAAAAGCACTATCTAATTAATGAAGACAAAACAATGCTATTTAAGAAAGCAAAGAGCAGAGATATATATAAAATTATTAAATCACTAAATCCAAGAAAAGCTCCCGGTATAGATAAAATACGCGCCCTCGACCTCATAGCAATAGGGGACAAGATTGTAAATTCAATAAAAAAACTAATTAACGTTAGCGTAATGCAAGGTATATATCCTTCAGAACTTAAAAGTGAACTGATTAGACCAATTTTCAAAAAAGGTAGTGCAGATCAATACTCTAATTATCGCCCTATAACCTTATTACCTATAATAAATAAAATAGTTGAAAAATATATTGCTGGACAAATTTATAATTTTTATGAAAGTAATAACATATTAACTAATACACAATTTGGATTTCGGCCTAAAAAAAGTACTTCGATTCTTCTCACAGAATTTACTGACGCAATAAACTCTCACCTGGATAGTAAAAAACACGTGTTGCTTTTATTCATAGACTATAGTAAAGCTTTTGATACCTTAAAACATGATCAGTTAGCGGAGAGATTAGACGCCACTGGTATACGTGGACCTTTGTTGGAATGGTGTAAAGACTACCTTTCCAACAGAAGTTATAGCGTTAAAGTTGGCGATACCATAAGTGACGCTGTTAATGTTAATATTGGCACTGCTCAAGGATCGGTAATTGGCCCTCTTCATTATTTGACATACGTAAACGACGCAAAAAATGTTTTAAAATATTGCCAAATATACCAATACGCCGATGACACGTGTTTAATCAGTGGGGACAGAAATATAGAAATAGCTTTGCAAAACTTACAAACTGATTTCACAGCACTGAGCATGTGGTCTCATGATGCTGGGTTAGTTTTAAATGCTAATAAAACTAAGCTCATACACGTAAGGTCAGCCTACAACACTCGAGGCATTAAAAATATTGAATTAATAGCGCACAATCACTCTTGTCTTCATAGAAGCCAGGGTAAACAATGTGCTGGCAGATGTGAGAGAATTGAGCAAGTCGGAAACGCTATATATTTGGGGGTGGTTGTGGATGATAGACTCAATTGGGCTCCTCATATAGAGATGATATGTGATAGGTTACGAGCCTTATTATCCAAAATACGTGTACTTAAAAATAAAGTGTCGCTAAAGACCTTACGAAATCTCTATATTTCACTGGGAGATTCCATTATATCATATGGTATTACAAGCTATGGGCGAACCTATACAACATACCTTAGCAAGATTTACGACCTACAAATTAGACTGCTTAAACAAATAGTACCTAATAAGGTTAAAATTAAGTTCAAGGAAAACTATCGCGCCTTATTTGGCTACTGTGAAGTAATGCCGATATTTGAGAAGGTTGAGTGTGCGCTATTAATCTATCAATTCCTTAACTCTCAGCGGTTTCTTATGCCTTTAGATGCTAAAATTGTCACAAGAAGGACCCATCAGAAAGATATGATCACGAACACTAAAACTTCGAATTGTTACGGTAGGCGAACGTGTAGCTATCTCAAACCTAGAATTTATAATAAATTGCCGGTGAATTTTAGAAACAAGCTAAGCGTAACAAACGTAAAATATAAATTAAAACAATACTATACACAAAATATTAGGAATGAATTTGAATCATTATGATAATTATTACTTCTAGTTTGCCTTATTGTAAAATTGTAATATTTAATGTATCTCTTTATATATAAATATATACGATAAACAAAAAAAATAAATAAATAACATATTAAAAAAAAAACCATGTTACACAGCTATTTTATTTTTATTTTAAATTATATCGAATCAGTAAACAGACTGTATATATATAAACCTGTCAGTGAGCGTGTTGTCCGCACGGTATTGAACATGTACCCGCATTTTGCGCACAAACATTATGCTTGCATCTCTCAAATGTTTTGTTAAACTACCCTATATACTGCATAATTGTTGTTTATTTATATTTTGATTTGTATTCCTGTACTTAATACTGAGAGCAACTTTGACTTATAGATTGTAGCACACACAAATATTTTTTAATATATTTCTTTTCTTATTGTGTTAAAATATAGAACTTCGAATGTAAATATGCCAAGACAAACCCAATAAGGGTTTAATGGCATTGTTACTGTAAAAAATAAAAATATGTATGTATATATAAATAAATAAATAAAATAAATAAAATAAATTTAAATCTTGTCTTTTTAAATGCTTTGACAATTTTATCAGGATGGTAAGCTATTGAACTTTTGAATTGCAATATAATATGAATACTTTATACTTTACTAGCTTTTACCGGCAGCTTCTCTCGCATTGATTTTTTAAAATTAAAAGTATCCTTTGTAACTTCTAATACCACCAAAAATATGTGTACGAATTTTCATGATAATCGGTCAAGTGGTTTTTGCGTGAAAGCTTAACAAACTTACATTCACATTTATAATATTAGTAGGGATGATAGCTTATATTCATAATAAAACGTCAAATTGTGTAGTACCTTGCGGACAAAAATATAAAGATGCGGTCATTTTTAGACTTTTAAGACGTAGAAAATGAGGCTTACCTCGCTTCAGAAGAAAACAATTCAAACTACGAAAGTTTTGTTTGTTTACATTCTTCGTATTAAAATAGCGAGCAAAGGTTGAGGTGCAAATTGCTCAATATTTCACGAACCATATTTTCCAAGGTTTTATACATAATCAATCTTATATATAAAATTCTCGTGCCACAATGTTAGTTATGAAGGAGTATTGTACTCCTCCGAAACGGCTGAACTGATTTTTATTACATGTTGTGTGCATTTAGGGTAGGTCTGAGAATCGGCTAACATCTATTTTCCATACAGCTAAGTTATAAGGGGGAGAGGGGGAGAATTAGGGGGGCAATAACATATATGACAAAACAACGTTTACGGGGTCATCTTGTATATCTATATTTACTTGTAATGAAGCCATAATTAGTCCAATTGTGAACGTAAAGAATGTCTTGAAAAAATTTCGGAGGGTATGTACAATATCTATATACCTACATATATTCAGTATAAAATTTCGCACGCTTAAGCTTTATATAGAGAAGGAGTACAGAATGCTATTTTTTTATTATGCATAAAAAATACATTAAATCAATAAAAAAACATAACACACACCAACATATATTTGCAACACACGCACTTATATTCTTTTGTATATTATTATAAGAAGTATAATTGACAATAGAACCTTAATAATGTTCAAACTTATAATTTAAATTAATTATGGTCGAATTTCGACCACTCGGCGACCGCTAGTTAGAATAAATATAACAAAATATTTAATTCCAAAACATAATTTTATTTTACTCATACAATAATTTTACTCATACAATTTGTTAAGTTTTCAATAAAAATACCACAAAGGAATAACGCAACTGTTTTGTGTCATAACAGAAAAGCCAGTTGCACAAGCTTAAATGAAATTTTAAATTAAAAAATAAATATTTAATTTGGAACACACGTGTACCATAAAATTTTCAATAAAATAACATTAATAAAAATGTTATTTGGCTTACGTTTCCTCGATGGATTTCAATATACTGACAGAAAATATAAAACATGGACGAACATCATCTGATTCTTAAAGCGGTTCATTTTATGTCCACCGTTTACTAAGCAGTGGAATAATAGTACGCTTAAGAAACACATTTTTAATCACAATTTTGAAATACATTTGATTTCGAGCAACGCCGAAAAATCACATTAAAAAAACTATCATGTAAATAGTTAACATCGTAATTCAATACAGGATAATATTAAATATTGAAGATAATTCAATAAGTCTGGATTCTAGCCAAAGTCCACTAATACATTATATTCCATATTTTATTACATAGCTTAGGCAAATATTTAATAAGCTTACAATTAGAATTTTTTTGTACTAGCTGTGCCCGCGCAATCAGGATTTTTTTTCATACTAGCTATGCCCACGACTTCGTCCGTGTGGAATTTAACAAAATAGGTATTGTTTAGTTCGCAGAGTTATAAAAAAAATTAAAATAAAAGTAGCCTAATTTACTGATTATTACATGAGCTATCTGTCCTTGAAAGTCTCGTCAAAATCGGTCCAGCCGTTTCAGAGATTAGCTCGAACAAACAGACAGATAGACAAAAATTGTAAAAAATGTTATTTTGGTATATGTACCGTGTATACACCCATATGCATTTAGTAAAAAGCGGTTATTTTAATATTACAAACAGACACTCCAATTTTATTTATTTGTATAGATAAGATATAAATATTTCATTCCGCAATGGTTCATTCCGGATACAAAGTAAAATATAATAATAATAATTTTTCGTTTAAATCGAACTTTAAAAAATACATTTTTTTTTTTAATATTTACTATCAAGGTAAAATAAATGCGTTTGATAATAGTAAAAGATAAGGTAACAGAAAACTTACTAATGCCAAGGATAGCCCAGTGGGCTGGTCACATCTGTCGTAGAGTCGCAATTTAATAGTTTTAATGGTTACTTGACCAAATTAGTAAATATCACTTTTAAAGTACTGAAAAAAATATGCCTTTAAATTTATATCATCATAAGTATAAAAGGGAAAAATGATGATGATTCAGCCTGAAATATCCCACAGCTGGGCATAGGCTTCTTTCTCCGCGTAGGAGAAGCGTCTGAGCTTAATCCACTACGCTGCTCCATTGCGGGTTGGCGATATAAAGTAACATTACTCAGTGTGAACTAGCTTTGAGCAATTTATTTTGAACGTACGTTAAGAATAACATTCTGTAACTGCCGTTGTTAACACTGTTTCTACGAAGCAATTTCGCGAAAACTGTTACAAGTGGAGAAACACTTCTCAGAAGCGTTTGTTCTTTATAAATTTGAAAACACGCCAAAGGTACACGATAGTAAAACGGAACGAGAATATTTAACGCTGTTGTGTAATAAGTAAGAATTTATATCATAGGAGTAATTAACTCATCACAATTAGTAAAACAATAATATTTCGTGCATATAACTGAAGTAGGGTAGAGCGGGAAATATCCTGCTTAAAATCTGGAACAACCGGATTGATGAAGTACCTCGACCTTACAGAAGATCACAGCTAAATAATACTGCTTTCATTCAAAGCATCAACAAAATTCACAAGCATTAGCCATACAGGTGTTTGATGTGGTCTGGGTTTGTGCAGTCCTTGTGGGTCTCCCCACCGTGCCTCGGAGAGCACGTTAAGCCGTCGGTCCCGGTTGTTATCATATACACCTGATAGCGATCGTTACTCATAGTAGGGAATATATCCGCCAACCGGCATTGGGGCAGCGTGGTGGATTAAGCTCTGATTCTTCTCCTATATGGAGGAGGCCTATGCCCAGTAGTGGGATATTACAGGCTGAAGCGATTTTGTGCATATAACTGAGGCAGGGTAGAGCGCGAAATATCTTACTTAAAATCAGGAGCAGCCCGATTGATGAAGTACCTCAACCTTACAGAAGATCACAGCTAAATAATACTGCTTTCATTCAAAGCATCAACAAAAATCACAATAATAGTAAATTTGAAAACTTAAAAACTTATAGAAATGATATGTATACAATCCAGATATAATATGAAAACGTAGTTAGCGTTCAGTGAGTTGGACAAAGGCCAAAATATCCACCTGTGGCTTAGTGAGCGTACGGCGGTTTCGCCCACTTTTTAATACCGCAACGTATGCCAGCCTAACTTTTATTTAATGCATAAACAATATTGGGATTTTCCGATTTCGTGGCGCTGTTGGCCCGTGAAATGGTTTTATTTTTATTCTATTAATATACTAGAAGTTTGACGTGGTTTCTTTTGCTTTCAGTTTTGTCACTTTTCATTTTAAAGTTTGTAGTAAAAAGGGATTGATAGCTGAAGCTTATTATTCGGTGCAGGATTACATCAATGATGATGTGTGGATAGCTAGTATATTATGATATTACTTTAATTTTACTATCTGTCTGTCTGACAGGACATAAGAATTATTGTACGCAAAAATTCAGAAAAATTTCCAAGGAACTTTTTTTTTCACTTCTTTTATTTAAGCGCGAATATTCGCAAACAGACAAGGAATATATTTCTCTGAAGTGATCTCAATATATTATATTATATCCTCAATATTGCTCGAACCAATATTTTATAAGCAAATTCACTATACAGTGGGGAAAAGAAAAAATTGCTTAAGGGTAAATGTTTTCTAAGGTATTTGGAGAACTACTTTTTTACCTTCTTTATTCGATTATGGCATAAAATAGTGTTGGGATTTTTTAAAGTATCTTTATAAAAAAGTAAATGTTAAGAATTGTTTTAAGGTCTTATTTATCTTAAAATTAAAATTAAAAGGCGCGAACTTGTGGAGGCCTATGTCCAGCAGTGAACTGCAATAGGCTGAAACGATGATGAGATGATTTTAAGAGAAATGTTATAAGAACATGAATGAACAAAGTTTTATTGTTAATATTATTTGTTGTTATATTTTGATATCCAACTGTATGTAAAATAAATAAATAATTTAATAAAATTGTTACAACGGATTGATAATGAGATTTTACTTGTCTAAACAATATAAGTACATATTGTTTTCTAATGTTTACGCGAATTTCACTCAATATAATGAAACAACTTTTTCGGACTACCCTCCCTTGAGCATGGTTGCTGTAAAGTATACGAAACGTCGGGCATATAAAAACTTAATTTAATCTAAAAAAGTTTTAAAAAAAAGTTTTAAAGTTAAACAGAATTTACAATACAATAAGAAACCTTAACAAAAAGTTACTTTAAAGTTAACACGATGGTCCATTTCAATTAGAATCGTAGCGAGAATGTCAAAATGTTTCCGTCACAATTTCTCCTACAGAATGATCTAAATTCCGGTCATTAGTAAGGTGCAAAAATAATGCAATATCTTTACTATAGATATTGTTTCATCATTGCCATAAAGAGTGGTGTTTTTAACCGACTTTAAACAGGAAAATGTTCTCAATTTTACTTTTTTTATGTGTAAGTTTGTGAGGATGTATGTATGTTTGTTTGTTAATCTTCTCATAAGTTTTTACTGGTTGGAACAATTTCGATTCTTTTTTTAATTGTAGCTGTTGCTTGTCATGTGGTCCCATTTAAATTTGATAGAGATCTGACGAGCATTTTTCGAGTAACATCTAATAATGCGTGTTTACTTGATTATTTTTTCATCTACCTTTTTTTAACTGAGGTAGGGCACAGCAGGAAATATCCCGCTCAAAATCTGGAGCAGCCCGACTGGGGAAGTACTTCGACCTTACAGAAGATTAAGCTAAATAATGCTTTCAAGCAGTGCTTGTGTTCCTGTTGGTGAGTAAGGCGATTCGAGCTTCTGGGGAAAATTGGGGATAGGGTCGGCAACGCGCTTGTGATGTTCCTGGCGTTACAGCCATTTATACCATCAGGTGAGCCGTATGCTAGTTAGCCAACCTATTTGCATATAATAACAACTTACGTTGTATTACTGGTCGTTATATTAGAGTCGTTTTCTTTTCGTTTGTGAGCAAACACAATTATTTTACACATTAAGCGATATTTTTCACTAACTTCTAATATATTCGGTTTCACGTTACGACGCATCCCCTAGTATCGTATTAGCATTCACTAGAGCACCCCAGGGCACCGTTAACAGTCCACCCTATGATATATTACCTAATTATACTTTAGACTAATATTTCATTTTATTCCCGCTAGTTGAGCCTTTTTATTTCGATAATAGTGAAGTATTTGTTTTAAGATATTACAAATTTTGTATTGAAACAAGGTTTATTAGTTCGACTAGCCCATCGGCGTAGTTTGTAGTGACCCTGCTTTCTGCTCCTATGGTTGTGCATTCGATTCCCACCCCGAATCTGGGTGTAATATATACATTTATATATGTATTATTTATAAGTATGTTTATCGAAAAAAAAAAATGTAGCTATAACAGTCGGCTGTTACCTATAACACAAACATTAGGTTGCTTACTTTAGGAACAGATGACCGTGTGTGTATATTGAAGATATTTATATATTATTTATTATTATTATTTTTAAAATAACTGCGGGCTTTCTCACTAATTCTTTTCTACAGAATGTAAATTCCGATTCGGTGCTAGATGCACTTTTAACGGTAATTATAAGATGATGATCCGAAGGTGCCTTTGAAGCCTATTTCAAAATCAAAATCATTTTAACGCTTAAAATGTTCGAGTTATAAATTTCAATATGCACAAAAATTTCCGGTCGGTGTCCGCGACATCTTAAAGTTTAACGAATAAAGTTCCGGCTGAGCTGAGGAATTACTTTCTTCCGCTGCGTACTTGTGTTACCGACTTGCTGATTTAAGTTATATGCGGTAGCGATAGCGGGCGATATCGATGTATTAATATTATAAAATTGTGTTTGCAGGCAAACGAAGAAAAACCGACTTCAAATATATCAAGTAATACAACGTAGGTAGACGAAAAAATAGTCAAGTAAATACGCATTATCAAAGATTCCTCTAAAAATTGTAATCAGATCTCGATGAAATTTAAATGTGACCATATGATAAACATCGGCTTTCGATTAAATTAAAAATCATCAAAATCGGTACACCCAGTAAAAAGCTATGCGGATTTTCGAAAGTTTCCCTCGATTCGAACACACACAATATACAAGCACAAACGCCCAGACCACTAGAACATTATATGGCCAGTCTGTCGTGAGCCGGGATCGAAACCGCGACTGCCAGCGCAACAGCCTGTGCTGTGACCGCTGCGCCAATGCGTCGTCGAAACCGTCATCGATCATCGTCGAAAAATGAAAACCTAAGTAGGTACTGCGAAAATACGCAAAATCTTTTGAACAAGCTAATATTTGGTATTGTATGTAAAATATCTGCATCAAGTGGAAACCGAACCTACAACCGCCTATATTATAACGACTACTCGCGGAACTACACGAATAGCTTTATGCCATATCAAAATAACATTACAATTACATATTTTTTTTTTGTATTGGACCACACATAGCCCGTATTGTCTTGTAATTTCTGGTTATTTCTGGTTTAAGCGAGTTACGAGGTGACTTTCGTATTCATGCGAAATTCCTTTGAAATACATCTGCAAATATGAACGTGATTACTCATCGTGTTTGAAAAGATAAACACACACCGTCGAAATGTTGAAATTCAAACAGATTTTGAGGTGAATTTTTATTAAATAATTGTGAATGCTCGCAAAATAAATAAAATAATAGCAACACAGTCTAGTTGAAGAATTGATCAATTAAATACACTCAATTAGGGATAAGTTCAGTTCAGATCTCGGTCAAATTTAAATGGGACCACACGACAAGCTTTAAATAAAAAAAAAAATATCAGAATCGACACAACCGGAGAAAAGTTATGAGCACATATAAAACAAAAACAATAATAAAAAATATATATATTATAATAGTTTATAATATCAACTGTAGTATTACTCTAGAAACACAGTTCAATGTAAACTGTATTTTTTTTTTAAATTAATAAATAATTGAATTGAGAATCTTCTCCTTTTTTTAAGTTGGTTAAAAAGGAATAGAAATAAAGCTGTTATCCGACTTTCTATATGAAGAATGCATTTATTTGTCTTTTAGAGCTTAATGGGTGACTGATTTTAATAAAATTTTGTGCCAGGGTTGTCAACGTTGAAATAAAATACAAAAGTGTATAATTTTTAACGGACTTTAAAAAAAGGAGAAGGTTGTCAATACGACCGTATTTTTTATGTATATCATCTCATAAATTTTAACTGGGTGGACGGTTTTCAGATTTTTTTTTAATCAAAAGGTGTTACTTGTCATGTGGTCCCATATAAATTTAATCGTGATCTGACAAGTACTGTTTAGCTATCTATTATAATGCATATTTACTTAACTATTTTTTCGTCAACCAACGTTGTATTATATCTCGTTATTATCTTACCTTACTTGCTAATGAAAAAAAAGGCTTCAATTACATCGATATAACGTAATTAGACGAAAAAATATTTAAGTTTATACGCATTATTGGAGATAGTTCAAAGAGGACTTGTCAGATATCGATCAAATTTAAATGGGGATTACATGACAACTACCAGTTTTTGATTTTAAAGAAATCGTCTAAATTGGTAAAAAGTTAACACATAAAAAATTGCAATCGAATAAAGAATCTCCTCCCTTTTTGGTGTCGGTTAAAAACGCATTAGACAACCCTATTCACTCCTGTATGAGATATGTTATAACGTCGGAAATATGATATATTATATTTGCCATGTTGCAAAATATATTAAAATACTTCTTTCTTTCTTTGAAATGTATCTTATACAGTCGAATTATTACAAGTGGGTTATATATATATATATATATAGCCCTTATGGGTTTCCCAATCGTGCTTCGGAGAGTGCGTTAAGCTGTCGATCCCGGTTGTTATCTTAAATACCTAATAGCGATTAATGATAATAGTAAAGCATATATCCATCAACACACAATTAAGCAGCGTTGTGGGTTAATCTCCAGACCTTCTCCTAAATGGAGAAAGAGACCAGCAGTCGGATGTTACAGGTAACGCTGGCACAAGGCAGTGATTGTTGCACAGAGTTACTTATATTTAGAGCGGGCGTCTCTACTCAGTTCATTTAGCGCAAACGCTCAACATCGGTATGAATATATTTTTAATCCGCCCCTTAGCTCAGTAACCGGAACGTTAGACGTTGCAAGACTAATGACGATACCAGGCTTTTAACCCCCATTATACCAACTGAGACTCGAGACACTTCACATGTGTCGAGAGCACTCTAACGCTTCTACCGCGAGACTCGACGGCGACTTGCGTTTTCGTTCTTGAAATTTGACCTCGAGGTGTAAAACTGAGTCCGTGGGTGTCATCTTAAAACTGTTACTATCACCTAGCTTAAAGACAGATAGTAATTGAATTTATATACTAGTATTATGTCAATTAAAAAAATTATTTGCAAATTATATTTTTATTTGGTTAATGACTCATTTATTAATATTAATCTTAATCCGCCAACCCGCATTGGAGCAGCGTGGTGGATTAAGCTCTGATCCTTCTCCTACACGGGGAAAGAGGCCTATGCCCAGTAGTGGGATATTACAGGCTGAAGCGAATGACTCATTAATTAATATTAGTTATTTAGTCACGTGGTTTTTGTCATTAAAAAAATCTAATTAAAAATTGCTTCACTTGTGTGTAGCTTGGTATAATGTTAATGACTTTTAAAATTTGATAGTAGAGCATAAAATCTGCTGAAAACAACCGCTCTGGTGTATTAGTGTAAGTAGTCGCCTAAAACACCGACGGTTTGCGGTTTGATTCCCGCCAATTTGGATGTCTATCCTTGTAGGTCTTCCCGCCATGCCTCGGAAAGTACGTTATGCCTTCAGTTCCGTTTGTTATCATGTACACCTGATAGCGACCGTTACTTATTTTATGGAACATAACCACCAACCCGCAGCGAAGCAGCGTGGTAGATTAAGCTCGATCCTTCTGCTATATGGAAAAAGAGGCCTATGCCCAGCAGTGGGATGTTACATAAAATCTGTATAGGGATTCTAGAAATGCATAAGCCTACCCCAAAAATCATCTGTTATTGTTTCATCGGTCATTATATTTTTTTTCTATAAAAAATAACGTTTAATAATTCCTTAGGGTCATTCATCTTGAACTCAGTAATTTTTTTATAAACAAACTAGCGGTACCCTGCGCGCGTAGCTACGCTTTTTTTTGGTCGTACCGACTCAGAACCCTTTGTGGGTTCATGCACACCACTTTGCTGAAGATCATGACATGATCAAATGCATAGTTCACGATTCTATAAAAGACATACAGACAAACATTAATTTATATATATAAATACAAAATAAAGACAATGTGTATTTATTGAGAGTTATTTATCTAAAAAACAAAACGCATTTACTATTATCTCCTTACTTAAAACGAATCCCTATTTATCTTTCAATTTATATTTTTATACGAATTGAATACATTTATATTATAATAAGTATCATTTTCTGAATGTCAAAGTCGGAATTATTAAAGGTTCATTAGATATTCTATACATGTTTAATGGATCAAATCCCTTCCTTATCAGACACGTTAGCGCTACAACGGAGTAGCTAAATACTGTTTAATTTTGTTTGAAAAGAAAATTAAAAGAGAAAGGTAACACGTTCCCGGAAATGTGTTTGAATATACTTAATTGAAATGAGGTTTGTACAGAATTGAAAGGATCTCTCTATATTATTTGGTTTCATTTGACATTTTAGGATTTTGGATTCATGTATCGTGGTAGAGTAATTATAGATGCCATTATTGTTTACTTTTACGAGCGTAGCTAGTAAATAATATATGAAAAATAATAATCATAATTTTTGTTAAATAAATGTATGTGTAATTGATTGTGTTATTATTGCTGTATGTATTATGAGAAATAAATAATAAATATATAATATATACAATACTATCTTGATATTCATATGCATGAAATTCGATAAAAAAGAGTAACTACGAAGTTTCTTGCCGATTCTTCTCTGTAGAATTTACATTCCGAATCGGTGGTATTTTTACCGTTAACCATCATTAATAATTTAATTTAAATAAATAAATAAATATTTACATCATACACACACGGTCATCTGTTCCTAAAGTATGCAACTTAATTCTTGTGTTTTGATAAATCTACATATAAATAATACATATATAAATAAATATATATATTACACCCAGATTTGGGTGGGAATCGAACCCACAATCCCCGGAGCAGAAAGCAGAGTAACTACAAACTGCGCCAACGGGCAAGTTTTTATTTGATTATTAACAAAACAAAAAAAAACGACTGAGACGAGTAAATACTAAAAAGGGAAAAACAAACTTAACAATTTAGTGCACCGTGTATTATATTCCATTCGATACTTTTATAAACTACAGACATATTTTATTATTACAGACCACTCACCAGAGCCGTGTCGCTGTACTCTGTTTAACAAAAAAAAAAAACGATGCATTCTAAAAATATATGTCAGTACGAATTTCATCGATTTAGCAAGTTACTAAAAATGAATAATGTATTGTTTTATAAGTATACTCCTGTTTTCCTACTTATTTGTTTTTTATATGTATTTTTTTTTAATGTTATCACTGTCGGTGCTGCACTTCTTATTCTTATTGTCTTATATACACGGTGCTCACTGAAAATCAGTGTTGGGGCAACAATGTCTGTCAATGAAGGGGCGTCCGACACATCCTATTTTTTTTTAATATAACTTTGAAATTTAATATTAAGATCAAACATTATTGTATTTTATCTCATGTAAGCAGTGTTTATTGTTTGTTACTAATAAAATTTATCTTATTTTATTTATTTATTATAATGTTTACGCGAATTTCACTCATTATAATGAAACAACATTTTTGTGACACAATCCTCCCGTGACCGTGGTAAAGTATCCGAAACGTCGGGCATTTAAAAAACTTAATAAGCCGCGATACATTCCGAAAAAGTTGTTTCATTTTAATGAATAAATAATGTAGGTACCTATTTTGAATTTCTTCTAAATATGAAAACAAGATAGATACCAAGTACCGTAACACAAAACCAGACTTATCTGTGCACACAATAAAATCTAACCTCGCATTAAATGCTGTCCATCTCTTTTAATATTAAAGATACCGGACAATAGCCTTATCCGGGTCATATTAATATGCATTAATTTAATGGACGTATTATAACAGGACAATGGTAATTGGCCATTGTTTTAAAGATGCGTGGGCTGACTTTCGTCCAGAAAATTTAACTTACAAAATTCCTAAAATGTCCTCCTAATTTAATGAACTGTATTAGTATATGTTTATTAATATTTCTCTTGGTCATACTAAATTGAGAATGACTGTACTGATTTCATTCAAATATTCTATATACATATAATAAAATGGTAGGAAAGTCAAAACTGTACATTGAATATTTTTTTAAACGAATACTTGAGTTGTGATCTACAGTCGATACCGAAGCCAAAAATATATTTTTTCGAATTTTTGTATGTTTGTTTGTTATTCTGTTTGTCTGTATGTATGTCCAGGATAAACTCAAAAAGTTCTGCATCAATTTATTTCAAATTCGGCACAAATATTATTAAAAAGTCGAGTCAACATATAGGCTACATATTATCACGCTATCACTTACGGGGAACGAGCAGTGAACCTTTATTTCTTCAACGCATTCTGAAACAACGTGTAATCTAGCGACGCATATTTGAATGTTGTTGTTATTATGTTAACAACCATGCTATAACCTAGCTTCACACTATAAATAAAGACATTCTATAGTATTGCATATTTATACATATTGCAAAATTTCCAGTGTCGCTTTACCAGCCTTTCTATCTTCTGTCCATAGTTCAGCAAATCTCATAAGTAAAATTTTAAGGGCATCCCCTTCAAACTTTGAGATTGCTGGTTTGGAAGAAGCTAGAAACGCTTTCTTAATTGCATGCCCAGGTCAAAATTTTCCAGTTTCTCCAAATTCACAGAGGAGCTGGGACGACATAAACTGCAAATTGACTTATGAAAATCTTTTAAGCTGTAGTACAGGCTCGGCGCGTGCTAGGCTTTTGGCCGTGGGTACGCATGAGGCCGGCTACTGGCTTCACGCGTACCCTTCGACAAATACAGGAACATTTCTTGAGCCTGACACGCTCCGAATCGCAACCTGTCTACGGCTTGGGGTTCCGGTCTGCGCTCCTCATAAATGTCCCTGTGGCAGTGATGTCGATAAGCTAGGACATCACGGTCTGTCATGCCTAAAAAGTGCAGGCCGCTTCTCGAGACATGCCGCACTTAACGATATCATACGCCGGTCCCTTGCCACCGTCAACGTACCAAGTCTACTTGAGCCGACTGGTATTGCAAGAGACGATGGCAAGAGACCGGACGGTATGAGTTTGATTCCATGGAAGATGGGCCGGGTGCTGGTATAGGATGCAACCTGTTCAGACACGCTGGCCCCTTCCCATCTACATGGAACCAACAACAGATCTGGTGCGGCTTGTGAAGCGGCGGAAAAAACAAAAGCAGACAAATACAGGGGTCTAGGCTCCGAATATGATTTTGTCCCATTCGGTGTCGAGACCCTTGGTCCGTGGGGTCCTAGTGCTATAACCTTTTTTAAGGAAATATCGAAAAGGTTATTCGACGTCACAGGAGACCGAAGAGCTGGCAGCTACTTCGGACAAAGAATTAGTCTAGCTATTCAAAGGGGGAACGCTGCCAGTATCTTCGGAACCTTGCCTAAAGGGACTCCTTTTAATAATATTTTTTAATTATTATATTATGTATATATATATACTTAAGGTTTTTTAGTTTAATGTTATTTATCTAATTATTATTATTATATTATAAGTTACTAACTAATATATAAATTGCAATAATAGATATTCTATAGTATATTTAGTATCAACATTGCACCCGTGCGAAGCCGGTTTAATAAAGTAAAGCTTTTTAGAAGGTTCTAAAACAATTGAAAAAAAAGTGTATGTGTCAGCTCCGACACGACTGGAGTTTACTCCTTCATTTTGACTGTTTAAATAGGCACAAAAAAGGCTTACTAGTCTAAGAAAAAGATTAATACAAAATCAAATGGTAAATAAACGAATCAAATAACGCCATCATTCCGAATCATATTTTATTAAATGGCGTTATTAGAAAAACATCGTTACACCTTTAGACCTTACGCGATAGATGGCGTTGCGAGAAACGTAACGAGGTCATTCGTTCAGTAGATTGTACTCCTCATATTTTTTCCTTATATGAAAATCGATTGTTAAGGAGTGAATTTCAAAAAAGTAGGGTAATATATATCCCATATCAATATATAAGTTAGTTGCCAATACGATCTTCAACTCAGTAAGTAAATTTAGGAAGTTGTCAAGTACAATAGTATGAGATATACTTTCGTGTCTGCACTATCCTCGTATTATATCCCATGGGACACGTACGAACGGTCAATTTACCGGTTTCACTTCTGTGTGTGAAATTCAAATAGGAGAGTAGGGATCAACGTGTACTTATTACGGATAGTACACAACGATAAATCTTTAATTTTGTCTACGCATTGGTGCTGCGCTCACAGCTTTGGCTATTGCGCTTCCAGTTGCGGTTCGATCCCCGCTCGTGACATTAGATCTTTGTAGTCTAGGCGTTTGTGCTTACATATATTTTAATCATATGGACATTAAAAACAATGTGTTTCCTAAACTGGATATCTGAAAGATATCGCTTTGTTAGTGTCCATTTTCTGTCCTTTTTTTTACTGTATACGTTTAAATGCTAAGTTTATTAAATGAAGAATAAATATTTAAATAAGATTTCTAGCTTAGAAATAGACGACATATATGTATCCAAAAACGTATCAAAAAGTACAATATTACAAGAAGCAAAAGCTCGTTAATTATCCTTGAAAAATTACGTATAAAAACGACGGAGCTTAATGAAAAGATGGACCATTTTGAAAATTTCACGAGACAGTTATTTATGTTAGTACGTAAGGTTCATTTAGTGACATCTTGGCTCTGTTCGTTACAGCGACGAAAATAGCCAAATAGAAAATCCTGATGTGCTTTAGTCGTCTTATTAAACGTTACTATTGCACGAGATTTGTCTTTGCTCCTTTTAGATTTCGAAGATTTTATTATTTTCGCCAGAAACCCTTATATCTTATAATAGGAACGAGAAACGAACACACAACAGTAATTAACAGAAAACAGAGTCATTGCTGTGTGGTTACGGCATCAAAGAATATAGCCACCCCCTCTCTTCCCGTGGGTGTCGTAAGAGGCGACTAAGGGATAACACAGTTCCACTACTACTTTGGAACTTAAGAAGCCGACCGATGGCGGGATAACCACCCAACTGCTGGCTTTGAAATATACAGACTGAAGACGGGCAGCAGCGTCTTCGGTGCAACAAAGCCAGCCCTGCGGTCGCTAACCCGCCTGCCCAGCGTGGTGACTATGGGAAAAACACATGAGTTCACGCCATTTTTGGCGCAAACTTGCTGAGGCCTATGTCCAGCAGTGGACTGCAAAAGGCTGCTGTGATGATGACGAGAGTCACTGCAAAGTGCGTCAACGGGCTAGTCGTTGATATTTTTAATTTCAGTGTTTTCAATAGTATTAGAACTTTTAGAAAGCGCTAAAATTTGTAAAAGCTCAACAAATGGTGGTTATTAAGCGCGCTCGAAATTTATATTTGCAGTTAGATTTACGACTGCCATTTAAAAATAGCAATACTTCATACACTAGATAAGTAAATGTTTGAAAGTTGTTCATTTTACGTGTTTTAAACCGGGTATTTCTAGAATACGATCCGTTTTATAAACCGTTAAGTTTCAAACAAGACATGTCTAAAATAAATATAAACATTCCGCTACAAGAAAAAGTCGGTTTTTAACTGAGGTAGGGCACATAGGAATTTCCTGCTCAAAATATGGAGCAGCCTGACTGGGGTAGTACCTCGACATTACAGAAGACCATAGCTTAAACTAATACTGCTCTTAAGCAGTGTTGTGTTCCTGTTGGTGAGTAAGGTGACCAGAGCTCCTGGGGGGATTGTAGGTAGGGTCGGCAACGCGCTTGCGATGCTTCTGGTGTTGCAGGCGTCTATAAGTCACGGTAATTGCATACCATCAGGTGAGCCGTACTTTTTTTGGTACAAGAATTAGAGTTTGATTAGCTACGCTATTTCACAGTGAGCTTGTGATTTATTTTGATATAGCTCTGGCCTGCAGTTTCATGTGCGTCGAAGGAAAAATAGATTTTAGCCTTTTTTGGTAAATGGACAATGCAACACAAAAATAATTTTTCAATTTGAAACAGTAGTTCCTGAGATTAGCGCGCTTAAACAATCAAATAGACCAAGTTTTCAGCATTTTTATATAAGTACTAACTTTTACCCTCGGCTTCGCTCGCATCGAATTTTTTTTATGAAAAGTATCCCATGTTACTTATAATACCTCCAAACAAACTTACATTCACATTTATAATATTAATAGGAATAATTTTTTACTTTGCGTTAGTTCAAATTTTAGTACCATAAATATTAGCAGTACTATTCCGAATTTCTGCTAGCGTCTTGTTTCTGACATTAATTTAAAAATAAAGACCGGAAAGTAAAATTTGTAGGAAGAATTTAATAATATTGATTTGGATACAAAGGAATATTAATTAAAGTTATTACATCTATTAAGATTTACAATAATGTCATTGTGTTAAAATGTTAAGCGTTTAAAATCATAAAGATTAAAAGTTTTAAGTTTATTGTTTTAACAGTTCCATGGCTTAAGGGAAATTCTGTCGACTTGTGTCTGATAGATTTATATACAAACTTTCGTCCTTTATTTGAAGCTTTTTCGCTTTGCTTTGGATAAGCTACTATGAAACACGATATGAAACAAATTAGCGCTATAATTCATTGAAATAACAACATTTGAACCAAAGGTGAATTGATAACAAAGTTTTTTGTTATTCGTCTTTGCAGAAGACATATTTCCAGAAAAGGATGATTATTATAGTAGACATACACTAAAACACATATAAATATAATAATAATAATATTTTTTATGACATACCATTAAAATATACAAACAAAAATAGTACAATTACGGAAAGATGTAAAAAAGGCGGTCTTGTCGCTAAAAGAGCGATGTCTTCCAGACAATCTTTGGGTATAAAACAGGGCATAGAAAAGCGGTTAGGAAGTGTATAAATAATTGTTATAGAAATTAGAATAAATTGCAATAATTACATGGTATTAAACAAAGTCGTTTCCGGCTGTCTTTATGCTTAGATCTTTAAAATTACGCAACGGATTTTGATGCGGTTATTTTTAGTAAATAGAATGATTTCAGAGGAAGATTTATACGTATAATACATGCATATTATACTAGAAGAAAAGTGACGGTTTTGGCAACGGTGCGAAGCCGGGGCGGGTCGCTAGTACAATACAAAATAAAAACACATACAAACCCGTAGTAGATTCGGGTATTTTAATATATTACCAAATAGTAACTATTTAATATATTCTTTAACAAACAACTATAAAAACTAGTGGTCGCCCAGAGGTTGAAATACGACCACATTTAAAAATTTAAATTAAAGAAAACCAAAAAAAAAAATGTAAACAAAGAACCATTTTTTAAATTATTCAATTTGACTACAGACTTTGACAATCAACAAAAGAGTATATATATAAAAATAGGTAAAAAAACTTTTTAAGTTAAACGGTTTTATGTTAAACATACATTGCAATGTTTAAGATAAATGTACTAAAAACCAAAAAAAAAAAAAAAATAGATACAGTCGTGGGAATTATAAACATATGCATAGACTAGACTAAAATAAAACCGTGGGGCACGTCAATTGTCTACAATCGTTGATTAAAATGTTTGTTTTGTAATGTTACACTATAATTAGGCAGTTGTTCAACCGACAACGATGGACGTGTGATAAGTAGGGCTAGAATGGGGAAACAAGCTAGCAAGCTCGATTATAAGCGAGTTTTAGGGTTTCATAGTGGTGAGCGAGTAGTACTTTTATCATATGTTTTGTCGATTAAAGACAAACTACGAGCAGTGAAACGATTCCTCGCCAGCCAGCAGTGTGAATGTCCAACGATAAACTAGTTGAAACATCTCTTTTATTTACATGGAGTGTATAACTATTGGAATTTCCATGAGCAAGAAAATAGTAAGTAATTTCCTCACCGTCTGCGGGCCAACTGCCTATTTTAACGACGAATTAAACGATTCTTCTATCGCACATTAAGTCGATAATTTGTAGACAATTGACGTGCCCCACGGTTTTATTTTAGTCTAGTCTATGCATATGTTTATAATTCCCACGACTGTATCTATTTTATTATTTTTTGGAAAAAGTTTTTTTACCTATTTTTATTTTCTAGTTTTTAGTTTTTATTTCGCATTCTGTTTAATTCATTTAGTGCTTCATTATTGCAAGGCCCATCTTAAATATTGAGGTTGTATAGTGCACTGTATTCTTCTTGTCAAGCCCTTTTATTTGATACCCATATTGGTGGGATTGATAAAAAATTGTTATCAGACATTTGGTAGCGGCGGCCAGCTTAGATTTCAATTTTGCATAGTAAATTGTATTCTACTTGTTGAGGCCTTTCATTTGATACCCATGTTGATGGGATTGATAAAACCTAAGTTATCCGCCATTTTGTAGAGGACGCCATCTTGGATTTTAATTTTATATAGTACATTGATTATACTGGTTGAACACTTTCATTTGATACCCATATTGATGGGATCGATAAAACCTACGTTATCCGCCATTTTGTAGCGGCCGCCATCTTGTATTTCAATTTTTTATAGTATATTGTATTCTGCTTGTTGAGCCCTTTCATTTGATACCCATATTGATGGAATTGATAAAACCTACGTTATCCGCCATTTTGTAGCGGCCGCCATCTTGGATTTCAATTTTTTATAGTATATTGTATTCTGCTTGTTGAGCCCTTTCATTTGATACCCATATTGATGGGATTAATAAAACATAAATTATCCGCCATTTTGTAGCGGCGGCCATCTTGAATTTATAATGATAATGAGTAAACATAATTGTATTGTCACCAAAATCCAAAGTGTATACAAAATTTCAGATTAATCGGTTGACAGGAAGAGGGTGAAATTTGAATTACTAAATTTGACCCAAGAATAAAGAATAAAAAAATAATAAAACAAACGGGGTGAGCTAAATAAAACCGTTTAATAAAAATGCGTGTATGTGTCGAAGACATGGTATGTGTGTAATGATTTTTTTATTGATTAAATATATTTTATACATAATAAATAAAATATTAGCATTCTGTACTCCTTCTCTATATAAACTATTAGTGTGTGTCATATACTCCTTCGTCCGCGTAATTTTCGTAAAAAGGGGTACAAAGTTTTTACTTCACGTATAGATAACATTATTAAACCTTCAATATATTGCTTCTGTCAACATATCGCATCTACATTAGCTCTGGCTACATTACTCACCCCAGGAACACAACACTACCTAGGCCAATATCGTATGTATCTATAATCTTTTTTTTTTATGTAAGTGATATATCCACAGGCTTATAATGCCCGTGCTATTATTGTTATTCCATTTTTTTTTTTTTTGTTTAAACATGCATCGGTACTTCATTGCAACTTTAGAACCTTAGAAACCTTAGTAACTAGTCTTAGAATCTCTAAAAGTCGATGCGAGTCCATTGAGCAAGACTATTACATATACATATACATATACACTACATATTGTTTTCTTTTTTTGTTTTTTTTTTTATAGTTATTATAGTTATCTAGTATATCTATAATCTTTTGTAACATTAAGGTTCAGTTGGGCTTTTTCAAATTTTGAGTCAGAAATTTCTGCCTACTATTTTTTTTTAAGGTACTTTGGAGGAGGAGGATTCCATTGTATTTTTTATCTATTTTACCTTAGAACTTTTCACTGGGTGCACTGATTTCGATGATTCTTACTTTAATCGAAAGCCAATGCTTGTTTTGTCGTCAAATCTAAATTTAATCGAGATCTGATCACTACTTTTTGAGTAATCTTTGATGACGCATATTAATTTAACTATTTTTTCGTCTACTTACTTTGTATTACTTTTCTATGTAATCGGAGTCGGTTTTTATTTCGTTTTCAAATTATAATATTACAGAAATTATTGACACTTTTTAGGTTTCCACATCTTAACGTTGCCTATTGTTGTTAAAACTATTTGTCCTAGAGTCATTAATGTTTTGAGATAATATTGAGACTATTAACTTATTAAATATAAATTCAATAGTTATCGCTTGTATAATGTTAGTACACGTTCTAAGACAACATTACTCTTGACAAAGAACAAATTATATGTCTTTTATATTAATTTTGTACATTATTTTTTTATTTAAACTAAATGGCATGGATCTAAATCCCTCCAAGTGTTCATATATCAGTTTTAGTCGCAAACGCTCTGTAATAGAAAGAAAGTACACTATTAACAATTGCCCACTGCAGCGGGTTGAATCTGTCCGGGATCTGGGGATAACTATAGATGCAAAATTACGTTTTAATATGCATATCGAAAACATCTGTAGATTGGCACGTAAAATACTGCGGTTCGTGATCAGAAATGCTAAGCCTTTCAAAAAACTCAGCACAATTAAAACTGTGTTCGCAAGTTTAGTAAGAAGCAAACTTGAGTATGGCACGGTGATATGGAACCCTAGCTATCAGGTACATAAAGATCGTATAGAAAGCATACAGAGGCGATTTACCCAATTCTATTCCATTGGAAAACATAAAAGATCACCTTATTGTACTCGTATCAAAACCTTCAAATTGCTCTCACTGTCAGATAGACGCAAAATTCACGACATGGTCTTTTTGCATAAGCTCGTAAACGGTACATCGAACAACTCAGAGTTGTTGGGCCAAATCTCTTTAAAGGTTCCCATCCGAACACCGCGCTAACCTGTTCCACTCTTCACCCACCGATTCTGTAGAACCAATCTTGGTCGTCACTCTTTGATACCCAGATTAAGTAATTTATACAAACATTTTGTTGATAAGGATAACTCAATTGATATATTTAAAGACAAACTGCCAAATTTCAAAGATAAAATACTAAAAACTCTAGGCTAGCCAGATTCTAATTATAATTTATTGTACTGCTTTTTTCCATCATTCTTTTTTTTAATTAATATAAGGTTCTTTATTGTTACTTTTGTTTGATTAGTTTTTATTTGTTTTATGTACTATTAGTTACTTTAAGATGATGTAGTTTTTAATTTAACTCAGCGTCGACTTGAATAATTACTATGCATGCTGTAGCTACCTTTAAGTTGAATCATATGTTTATATAGCACCTAAGGCTACTATATATATTATGTTTGTATTATATATGATTCTGTTGGTGGCGCTTTAAATAAATAAATAAATAAATAAATAAATAAATAAATAAATTTGACTAGCCCGTTGGGCGTTTGTAGCGGCCCCGCTGTCTGTTTAGCGGGTTGCTGGTTCGATTAACACCTAAGCCTGGGTGTGATACATGTATATATTTATTTATATATAAGTATAGTCGGATGTTACGTATAACACAATCATTAAGTTGCTTACTCTAACAGACGACCGTGTTGTTGTAAACTATATCATATCATGTATTATACAACGTGTTATCAAACTGGCGTCCTTTTGCTTATATATATAGAAGGATACCATAGCCGAAATTATACGCGGTAAAAATAAATAGTAAGTACAGCTCATTATTGCGTAACTTTAAATCGACAAATTTTGGAAAAAAAAATATGTTAAAAGACATAGGAAAGTTGTCAATAAATCATTGTAAACCCAAGATGTAGGCTGGATGGGGATTGCGGAAAACCGGGATGTCTGGCGCGAACTTGGGGAAGCCTATGTCCAGCAATGGACTGCCATAGGCTGAAGTGATGATGATGTGATGAAACCCAAGGTGACTCGGTCGTTGACGTTGATAATTTGATCTATAAGAGTAAGTGCGGAGTTTCTTGCCAATTCTTCTCTGCAGAATCTACATTCTGAATTGATGGTAGCTTTACTTTTACAAAAATAATAATTTACTTTTAAACTTTTAATTTGTAAAATGGTGATTCAAAAGTGTTCTTGGTGCCTACTCGAATATATATGTATATATATATACAAATATATACAAATGTTTGTAGTGAGCGAAGATCAAACTCGCGACCGGTAGCGCAACAGTCAGTGCTGTACTGCTGCGCTAACACATCGTCAATGAATTAAGGACGTACGGCGTTCGCTGGTTGTTATTTTCGTTTACAACACACGTGATATCTCACCCCCCCCCCCCCCCGCGCCTCCTTGTGATTTTTTGGTGTTTCCCTTCCCTTTTCCCTTCGAGCCGCACGTAATTAATAGACGACTACTTACTATTAATATAAATTTTAAAACAGGTTATTTGCTTATATGTCATTAACGCCCTTAATTCCCCTACCCCTTTATAATTTAGAGGTAAAAATAGATTAAATTAGCTGATTCTCAGACCTACCCGATATGTATACAAAATTTCATAAAAATCAATCCAACCGTTTCGGATGAGTATAGTAACTAGCATTATGAGATTTTTATATACAAGATATATAATAAGTATTTATTTGTATTTAGTATATCTGACATTGAAGGCGAAAACAAATACATATACCTAATCTGGAAAAAAAAGTGTTATTTTGTACAGAAATAAAACCGGTAAATGATGGCTCATAAACGTATTCAAACACTGCGTATTGTATTCAAATAAAACTCGCCGCTAAAGTAGACTATTTTACGACACCTCCGCTGTTATCCCATAAAATTGATATTTCATTGACGTTCCTAGTAGCTTACTCGACAAGTTTTTACTACTGCCATGTTTTATAGTAAAAATATTGTATGTAGAACTTCGTCCTTACATTGATGTTACGGTAAAAATAGAAAGTGCTAGATCTCATTCACTTGACAGTTCTAAGATTTTCTGTTATTATCCATTTATTTAAGCTAGTGGTCAGATGAAAAAATGCCCAGAAAATTGTAAATTTTTTGAAAACGTAACGATAATTTTGACGACGCAGTTGCGTTTCTGTCACAGCACCGACTTATGACAAACATTTGTATTGAACATACTGTTGCTTGTCGTGGTTTGGACGTTTGTGCTTTTTTATAGATAAAGGCTTATAGGGTTCAATTATCTAATGATATATAGTTCCTCTAATCACAAACAATAACTACATTCTTGAGATGATTATTTACAATAAGAAGAAGAAGAAGAAGAAGAATAAGAATCTTAAAATATTAAAACCAAAAAAAACAATATATGAATTTCAAGAATTCAAAGAGCTAATGATTAATTAAATAATTGTGTTTGCTCGCAATCGAAAAAAAACCGACTTCAATTACATAGACAAGTGATACAACGTAAGTAAACAAAAAAAATTAACAAACGCACTAGTAATAGAAACTACGATTTTTAATGGTTCTCCTCGATTTCTCCGCGATTCCACCATATCCTGGTTTCCGTTAAAAATTTCAGCTATTTTTTTTTTTTTTTGTTTAATAGATAAATATCTATACAATACACACACGGTCGTCTGTTCCTGAAGTAAGCAACTTGATACTTATTTATTTACACTTTTATGCACACCAACACAAAAAGTGACATAAATTTAATTAAGTAAACAAAAATAATAAAGTTGCATTAGTTCCAACAGGCGGCCTTATCGCTAAAGCAGCGATTTCTTTCAGGCAACCTTTGGGCATAGGACTAGAATTGATTGTTAGTGGGGATAGAGGTGCAAAATATGTACTACCAGACATAAATATAAGTACATATTATATATATTCATACATACACATATACATACAAATACACCTGCATAATTTCATACATATACACCCACACAAATTCCTACATAAACACACAATAATTTGATAACAAAAAAAATACATACACAGAGAAAAAAAGACTGCTTGTGTTATAAGTAACAGCCGACTGGTATAGCAACTTTTTTTTTCGATAAACATACTTATAAACAATTCATATACAATTATATAAATGAATATTTATATTACACCCAGACTCGGGGTGGGAATCGAACCCACAACCCTCGGAGCAGAAAGCAGGGTCACTACAAACGGCGCCAACGGGCTAGTCAATTAATCTAGCTAGTCAGTTATTAAAATGAATATAAATTGAAATTCCTTGCAACAAATTTTTTAAAAATATCGACAGTTTTAATAGAAAGTCTTCTTAAGCTAAATACCAACATTTATTAATGAAATACTTGATGCAGACTAGATAGTAGATACACGTTACGTAAGACATATGAATATGAGTGACTTGTAATTTACTTACTTGAAGTAGGGTACAGCAGGAAAGGTGGCGAATGCTAGCGCGACCCCATCTCGCCCCACCCAGGCGGATGACTGCTCACACGTGGTGGTTTTTAGTCAGTAGGAGTCTGACATAACCCTCTGGTGCCCCCGCGGGAATCCATGATGGATTTTCCCCATGTTAAAAAAAGCGCACAGCAGGAAATATCTCAAAAAAAAACCTGAACTAGCCAGGCAGTAGAACTGGCAGGGTCGAGGATAGGGCTGGTAATGCGCTACCTTTTGGAATTGCGGGCTTCCATATACTAAGATAACCGCTTAGGAGTTTAAAGGGCTTGATTGCTAGAATGTTTACTTGAGACACTTTTTGGTACCATAACATAGTCACCAGTTTTAAAAGCTTACCTGATTTAGGTACCACTTGGTTAGTGCCTTGATTTATTATGGTTAAGCAAATTTTGTTTTAAATTGTCTTTTAAAAAATTAACTATTCCTTGCCGTTTCTTTTCAGCAGAATGTACAATCTGAATTCTGAATCGGTGTTAGCTTGGTATTATTTATTCATGTCAAGTAAAGTATTAACGCAATTCATGCAAAAAATATATTTAGAGAACAATAAAATGTATAATGAGATAGCTAAACTTCCGTTGCCGGTTGTACACACTAGTTTTAATAGAACAAAATGCTTTCAGACATAATTAAATTGATATTAAGCCCCGCGGTCATTGCATGTGCGTTTAAATTGAGAATTTTTAATAATCCTTTTGAGTTTAACAGTTTTCATTCGATTAAACCGAAGAGGCAAAGGATTTTTATGGATATTTTTAAAATGAACTGACGAAAAATCATCATTTTGGATACTAAAAAAATGATGCAATATTTTTAGTCAAACCTATTTTATTTTTTTTGAGAAACTCACAATAGTCACTATTTTATTAAGCTATTGTACCTATATGATTCTCGAAAAATGTTAAAGCTACATTTCACTGCGATCACGAAAAATATTAAGGCTGCCTGGTAATGTTTGATCAGTCTAGGTTCTTATATAAAACAAAATAAATATCAATCATCAAATTACCGAATCTGACCAAATTATCTAAAGTTATTTTAGTATAAAACAAAAAAATATAAAATATTTTTTAAATATTCAAAACTGCACACCACGCACACCTTTAAAACTATTGTTTGCAGTTTATACCAAGCAGCCCCCAGCCCCTCTAGTAGCTTGTTTTGATCGACCACACAACGATAATAAATTCAAATAGTTGATTTGGTTCTTGCAGATAAACACAGATGGCTCTGTTACAACATTATTATAATTGAAACGTTTAAAAACGTTTTATGTAAAAAATTAATGAATTTTTTAGCATCATATTAAATATTCTTCTTAGTTAATAGTTTTCTAACATAATTAAAAAAACGGCTTATGGCGTCAAGTGGTTCTCGTATTATTTTGCTTCTCCGTACATCCAAAACGTTGACATCCACCATAATATTTTTAACTGATTATTTTTACTATGACAGTATTCAAGAAAGACTTCAAATGATATTTAATTTATACTTTAACGTGTATTCTGTATAAAAGTGAGCATTTTATAGCATCCTAGCTGACTCGGCAAACGTTGTCTTGCCGCTAAATGCTATTTAAACATAGGGGTTGGTGGTAGAAGGGTGAATATTTAGGGTCGTATGTAATTTTCAACGCCAAATCATAATAAAATAAAAAATAATGAATTTATCTAAAAATTAAAAAAAATATATTTAGGGGTGGACTACCCTTAACATTTAGGGGGATAAAAAGAGATGTTGTTCGATTCTCAGACCTACCTAATATGTACACAAAATTTCATGAGAATCGGTCAAGCTTTTGGAGGAGTTTAACTAGAAATACCGCGACACGAGAATTTTATATATTAATATATAATTTATTGTTTTATAAATACCATATAATAGTGATTACCGTATTTTTCTTTTTGTGAGATTCTTCTATGTTATCATTCATTTGGATTGTCAATTTTTTCTCCACAAATTTTAATTTCGACGATAAAATTAATATTTAATGTAGCGGGTCAAGAATTAGCTCATTGCGTAATTTTTTTCTAAATAATATTGTTTTATCAAAACGCACGCCCTAATAACTATTATAAGTACTCGATAACAGATGGCGTTATTTCAAAACGAATATAATTTAACCATCCGATTTGAATAAAAATCTCATTCCTCTATGGTATTTTATAAAATTCAAACAACACACAACAACGTAAGAAACGGTTTGAACGAAACTGCATCAGCATGCACGAGTTTCAATTTGAAATTCAAATTCACTTATTGAATCAGCATTTAAAGGAAGCACTTCACTATCAAAGAAAGCGTCACTTCAAGTTACTTTCAAGGTAAAATTCAATAATATCAACGGTACGTTTAAGAGCCTCCAATATTGTATATTTGACGAAGTTGTTGTGATTTTCTTTCGTAACAAGATAATATTATGATAATTTTTTTACACAAGATTATTAAAAGTGATAATTATCTATACAAATAAATAAAATTGGAATGTCTGTGTCTATGTAATATTTAAATATACGCTTTTTACGAAATGAATATGGATGTATACACAGTACATATACCAAAAAAAAAAAAAACATTTTGTACAATTTATATCTATCTGTCTGTTTGTTCCGGCTAATCTCTGAAACAGCTGGACCGATTTTGACGGGACTTTCATTGGAGGATAACTGTTATAGTAAGGAGTAACTTAGGCTACTTTTATTTTAGAAATTTATATATTTTAGAACTCTGCGAACTAAAAAATAACTTTTTTGTTAAATTCCACGCGGACGAAGTCGCGGGTACAGCTAGTATTTAATATTACACAACTCGTATGTGCCTAAGGTAGGATGTAAGATAAGTAGGTAAGGCTAGAATTAATATGATTTTTACTGATCTCTTTAGCCTGCAATATCCCACTGTTGGGCATAGGCCTCTTTCCCCATGTAGGAGAAGGATCAGAGCTTAATCCATCACGCTGCTCCAATACGGGTTGGCGGATATATTCCCTACTATGAGATATCGCTGTCAGGTGTATATGATAACAACCGGGACTGACGGCTTAATGTGCTATCCGAGGCACGGTGGGGAGACCCACAGACACTTTCTTACTGAAGTCCCAATTAAAAATCTATAATAATTCCTAACTACCTACTCAAAATTTACGTCCAAATATAGCTAAATATGTACATAGTACGTAAGTGGAGTATATAATATACTATGACACATTTGCCATTTACAATTTACCTAATCTTTTGCAACAAAATTTGACGCTTAACATATTACAAACTGTATGTACGTATACACATGAGTTCACGTTATTTTCGGCGTAAACTTGTGGAGGCCTATGTCCAGCAGTGGACTGTATAGGCTGTAATAATATATATATATATATATATATAATTCTCGTGTCACAATCTTAGTTACCATACTCCTCCGAAATGGCTGGACCGATTTTTATGAAATTTCGTGTGCATATCTGTTAGGTCTGAGAATCGGCTAACATCTATTTTTCATACCCGTAAGTTATAGGGGTTAGAAGGGGGGTAAAGAGAGTTAATAACATAAATGGCAAAACAAAATGTGCGGAGTCAACTAGTATATATATAAACCTATAACGAACTGCTTGTAGACACGAAGAGTAAATGATACTATTTACATAATAAAGGAGAATTTAGTTTGTCTTGTGTTAATGGAAGCTATTAGTTTTTGGTCTAAATCTTGAATACACTCTTGACCTTAAGTAATAGATTAAGGCTCCACTGCTTAAGTGGAATCATCGTTTAAACAATTTAGACCATTATGACAGGCTTTGTAACCGATAGGGGTTTTATTAATGAAGAAAATTATCCTTTCTAATTGAGGTAGGGCACACAAGGAAATTTCCTGCTCAAAATATGGAGATAGGTAGTACCTCGAACTTACAGAAGATCACAGCTAAATAATACTGCTTTCAAGCAGTGTTGTGATCCTGTTGGTGAGTAAGGTGACTAGAACTCCTGGGGAAATTGGGGATAGGGTCATCAACGTGCTTGCGATGCTTCTAGTGTTGCATGCGTCTATAAGCTACAGTAATCGCTTACCATCAAGTGAGTTGTACGCTTGTTAGCTGACCTAGTCATGTATAAAAAAACTAACGCAATTAAACTAAACATATGTTTGCTCTACTTATTATCTATGACTTTGGATAACATGGTTTTGGATGTCTATTGATTGATTGATTTAAACTATAACATCCTACTGCTAGTCATAAGCCTCGTGTATAAGCGCTTCATGTAGAATGATCGGAGCTTAATCCATAACGCTACTGTACGGTAAGTCGGCGAATATATTCCATTCTATATATATAAGCAACGATCGCTATCAGATGTCTATGGTAAAAACCGAGACCGACTGTTTTACGATCTGTCAGAGGCACGGTGGGGAGACCTACAAAGAAACCCGGACCGGAATTAAATATTTATACAAATATGCGAATATCATTGCGAGCGGAAATCGAATGCTCTACTACGCCAGAGTGGTTGTCATTGTTTGTTCGGTATGGCTATAATGAAATATTCTAAATTTACTAGATGACCCAGCAAATGTTGTTTTGTCATATATATTGCTAACCCCCTTGTAACTTAGGGGTATAAAAAATAGATGTTGTTCGATCCTCAGCCCTACCCAATATGCACACAAAATTTCATGAGAGTCATGCCGTTTCAGAGGAGTTTAACTACAATCACCGCGACGCGAGAATTTTATATTTTTATTTATTTATTTTTTTTATTTACACAATACACACACGGTCGTCTGTTCCTAAAGTAAGCAACTTAATGCTTGTGTTATAGGTTACAGCCGACTGGTATATAGCTACATATTTTTTTTTCGATAAACATACTTATAAATAATACATATATAAATATATAAATAAATATTTATATTACACCCAGACTCGGGGTGGGAATCGAACCCACAACCCTCGGAGCAGAAAGCAGGGTCACTACAAACTGCACCAATGGGCTAGTCACTAGTCATTAGTATATATTAGATAAATAAAGTTAAGAAGCTATTAATTACATAATGTTAATATGACAAACGAATCTTCTAATGAGAAACAATGATTACACCTATT
Source organism: Melitaea cinxia (assembly GCF_905220565.1). Taxonomy (NCBI): domain Eukaryota; kingdom Metazoa; phylum Arthropoda; class Insecta; order Lepidoptera; family Nymphalidae; genus Melitaea; species Melitaea cinxia. The sequence goes on from NC_059416.1 coordinate 1,730,107, forward strand.
ATTTACTTATATAAAAATAATGTAAATAATTGTACGTATCTAACAAAGCACTTTTTTCCTTAATAATTCGTACCCCTTTGGGGTCCATTTTTATATTTTGAATTTTTTTATAAGTATAATGTAAATATGTTTGTGGTAATAAATACGTTAATGAGGTTAATGCATGAAATGTGTTATTAAATTTAAACACGGATTATTAAAATGTGGTTTTCGTATCAAAGGTATCAAAATTATTTTAATAATAGCTTGCGGAAAATTTTTTCATTTAAATAAAAGCGATTTTGTGTTTATAACAAAAAAAAAAAATAAAAAAAATAAAAAATAAAAAATAAATAAATAACATCATTCCGTGGTACAATTGAATACTTTATTGGTACTGATTTTATAAAAGGGATATAGGCGTTACATATAATGCATATATAAATAAAAATAAATTGCAGGAATAAGTGTACGAGTAACTTACTAACGAAAAACTGCACTAAATTGAAAATCTCTTTTATTTGTGTCAAAAAAATCGATATGGAAAAGAAAATTTTGGCGGTACGAAGTTCGTTATATCAGTATCAAATAAAATGTTAACATATTTTATTTAAAATTAAAAACATGGCGATCATAAATTTAAAAAATAAATCTTTGTTTCAGGTAAGAAATGGACTGTAGAACAATTTTTTATTATTCATCGAACAAATAAAACTAAAAATTTAAATTTCACAATAATTTTACAATTACAAATAAAAATATATTAATAATACAAACACAAATAAAAATAAATTAACATTAATAAAAAATATAATTAAAAATATAATGATAAAAATGAAAGATAATATAATTTAAAAATCTACAATAAAAATATGGAGACGAATTTTTGACAATCGATATGAATTCAAACTACTTTATGAATTCACCATTCAATTTGCAAATTATTTTTAAATTGCCACCAGATCCTGCATTCACCGGAGGCTTATTTTAAAAAAAAAGTTCCAGTTTCATTTTCCTTTTATTTTTATATACGGCCAGTATGTTTAAGCTGTAACAGAAGTGTCCCTCATTTTACTTCTTTTTTTTTAAATTAAAACTTGTGACATAGTCATTGGTGCAGACTATTTTTTTTAATTGCTACCTGATCTCGATTCGACGAAGGATGGTTGAAATCTCTTTTTTTTTTTTAAATTATGTGACCAGTTCTGTGTCTGTATTTAAGCTGTAACAGGGATGTGTCTATAAAAGTTTTTTTTTATTAAACCTTATGGACATGTACAACGATACAAAGAACTTTTTTAATTCTACCAGTATTCAACATATAAAAAGTTTATTGACCTTTTATCATTTCACTATAACAATTTCAGTAATAGAAACTAATCGTTGCAAATTATGTTACAATACTACCTTCAATACAGTTAATATCATTGAGCTTCTAAGTTCTGTGAAAAAGTAGTATTTCTTAAAACTCGTTTAAAGTAATATACATATTTTATATATTTATTGTGTGTGTGTGGCTACGGCACTAAAGAATTTAGCCACCCCCTCTCTTCCCGTGGGTGTCGTAAGAGGCGACTAAGGGATAACAAGGTTCCACAACCACCTTGGAACTTAAGAAGCCGACCAATGGCGGGATAACCATCCAACTGCTGGCTTTGAAATACACAGGCCGAAGACGGGCAGCAGCGTCTTCGGTGCGACAAAGCCAGTACTGCGGTCACCAGCCCGCCTGCCCAGCGTGGTGACTATGGGCAAAACACATGAGTTCACGTTATTTTTGGCGTAAACTTGTGGAGGCCTATGTCCAGCAGTGGACTGTATAGGCTGTAATGATATATTTATTCTTGGCTGTAATGATATATTAATTGTTTCTATTTACTTCAAAAAAGAACATATTTATTTTCGAACGCCAACTTTAGGGTGTGTAATGGGAATATATCGTTAAAAATAAATGTAATAATAATTAATATAAAAAAAAAAACTCGTAAAAAAAATACAAAGGAATCCATCAAAACATTTTTTGATGTTGCCTCAATTACGAATTATTAAGCAGTAATTACGAATTATTTCATTAACATTAAAACAATTATCTTTATTAAACCACACGCTTTATTTATTAACCTTAACTTATTACAAAATAATAAATAGGAGTTTCATCTTTTCACCAATGCTCTTTGTCTTCCATACACCCAGATTTACTATTAATTAGTTTTATAATATTTTTTTCATCAGATATTATAATATTATTATCTCTATCAAAAGCTAGACCATAAATATTTTTAATGTCCGAAATCTTCTCCATACCGTCAACTTTAATTAAAAATACACCTAAATTCGTACAAATATACACATTATCATCAACATCTTCGACTATTTGTCTAACTGTTATCAAATTATTAACATTACGAATATCATTATTATCATTATCGTATTTATATAAACCTGTTTTGTTAGCAAAATAAATAATATTATCATTGTTAACGTGAAAATGATCAACTTCGATCCCAAGGAATTCCTTAACTGGTGAAAATTTATCATCTACTTCAATATGTAGTTTTTGATCTGGATAACTTATATAGAACAGATTTCTTCGATAAAACAAAGCCCAGATATTAACACCTTTCTCTCCATAAAAATCAGCAAGCTTAGTCAACATATTGTATTTATAAATCCCTTCACTGCCTCCTAAGTAAATTTCATCAGTAGCTTGGTTGATGGCTACCGCACACCCTCCTCGAATACCAACAATATTTTGATGATCATTTGAGTCTAAATTGTAATAGGCTAGTTGGAAATCGACATCAGAATATGTCTCTGGTTGAGTGTAACTGAAGAAAAGTGTATTTGATCCTCGATGAATATTCAAATTGTAGGGTCTGCCCAGTTCAGACCAAAGTATTTCTCTGTCGTACCAATTGTTTCCAATCCGCATTCTGTCACAAGATTTGTTCGGTATACCAGATGTCGCTGTTATGACGAAAATAAACAGAATTCGATTCATCATATCTGAAAATTGTAATTAAGGTTTCGTAAGTGTTAGTACGTCATTCTGGTGTCACCACACGTGGTGCGTGCACCGTATGGACTCTCACACACCGGCGAGATCGGGTTTGATTCCCGTGCAGGATTGATATATATTTTTGTACCAATTTCATTTCCGGTGTGGTTGTCTGTCCTTGTGGGTTTCTACACTATGCCTTGGAGACCACGTTAAGCAGCCGATCCCGGCTGTTACCATAGACTACTGATAGTAATCGTTCACTCATGATAGGAAATATATCTGCCAACCCGCAGTAAAGCAGCATGGTGGATTACGCTCTGATCCTTCTCCTACATAGAGAAAGGAGCCTATGCTTAGCGGTGAGATGTTACGTAGCGTAGCGGTAAGTTGAGTCGTAAGTCACAGAGTCTCAGTTTATTTAACAGTTCAAATAATTCGCAAAAATGCCTAAAAGGACCGTTCTTTATAAAAACTTATTATATATTCAAATGGACTTTGTTGTCAAGCGATAAATTAAATCTCAAATTCTTTTATTTTCTTTATTCAAAGGAAAACACATTTTATATTTTGATCTAATGTAATTCTGAAATATATTTGACAAATACTTTATAAATGTCAACTATGAAATGAATGAAAATAAAGCTAATTTGAAATGGGTTTTTGATGGTCCTTAATAAAAGAGAAAAAGTAAATTTAACAAATAAACATTGAATAAAAAATAATCAGTTTATTTATAACAAGCTTATAAAGAAAAAAAAACAATATAACATGTTATTTTACACGAGGAAGTGCTGTTTTTCATTTATTTAATACACGTCATACACACAATCTATAATTTTTTAAAACATTTCAAAGTTTAAGCGCTTAAGTGAATAAATTAAAAATCAATAAATGAATATTTTAGTCAATATTTATTTATTGATTTTTTTAAAATTCAGAATACTCCAAGGAAGATTATAGCTTAATAATACTGCTAGTTGTGCTGTGTGGCTACGGCATTAAAGAAACCTCCCTCCCTCTCTTCCCGTGGATGTCGTAGGAGGCGACTAAGGGATAACATAGTTCCACTACCACCTTGGAACTTAATAAGCCGAGCGATGGCGGGATAACCATTCTACTGCTGGCTTTGAAATACGCAGGCCGAAGACGGGCAGCAGCGTCTTCGGTGCGACAAAGCCAGCCCTGTGGTCACCAACCCGCCTGCCCATCGTGGTGACTACGGGCAACACACATGAGTTCGCGCCATTTTCGGTGTGAACTTGTGGGGGCCTATGTCCAGCAGTGGACTGCAAGAGGCTGAAATGATGATGATGATGCTGTAGTGTTTTGCTTCTGTGTTAATTAAGATAACAAGAGTTAGCGAATGATCTGTGTTGCAGGTGAACATAGGTTATGATAACTAAAATCGCATTTTCAATTATGCATCCAATTTTTTGCAGTATATTTAAAAAAATCGCTTCATATTTGATTAGAAGGAAGGAAGAAAGGATTGTGGTCGTTATAATAATGTTTAATTACGATAACTTCACTGAAGCAAGAGATGTAATTATTTTTAAGAAGTCGACAAAACTGTCAGTAAAAGATTGTAAAACTTGTAAATACAGAAATTATTTTACCGATATCTACCGAGAATACTTGCATACGACGCAAATCAATTGTAGATACGGAATTTTTGTGTGTTGGCAAGGACATGAGATCGTGTGGCGTAAAGCCAATATTTTTTTTCTCAATTCGGGAAAAGCGCTACAAAATACGCGCCATTTTATTTCTTTTACGTCGGAAACTTTGCTATTCTATCATTATACTTCTAAAATTCGTGTAATGTTTAACAAGAAATTACTTATTTTAACGTCTTTCTTCGACGGAAAGTTAGTTCTTTGAGAGGAAAACTTCTGGGAGTTGGTAGTGTCCTAATTCTAGCGAATTACCATTATCTACTGATTGTGAGTCTTGTTCTGGTATATTATATTAAATTGTCTACCAAGACATACTCTCGAACACTGACCGTGGCTAATGATATCTTGAGTGCTCTACTGACCGATGGTTTCAAATTATTATCAGCAGTACCATTCAAATGTCATTAAGGTAGGTTTAGATCACGACGATATACAGCAATACAATGTACTATGATATATACAATACATCACTTTCAACATGTAAGCAGTATGTAAATTAACGTCTAACTTTTATAGCTCGTCTCATTTACTATTTTATTAATTTCTATTTTAAATAAAGTATTGATACGCGGCCATTTGATTTCACTAGAGGTCACCCAGTGGTCGTCCTGTGGTCGAAATTCGACCATAATTAATTTAAATTATAAGTTTGAACATTAAAAAAAAGAGTATATCTGCGTACACACGCAATAAATAAAAAAAGAGACTCACGTATCAAATACATGGTAGTGTGTGTAATGTTTTTTATTATTATTGATTTTATGTATTTAATGCATAATTTAATAAAAATATACTAGCATTCTGTACTCCTTCTCTATATAAACTATAAGTGTGCAAAATTTCATACTCATCTGTCGCAATTTTCGTAAAAAGGAGTACAAAGTTTTTGTTTAGTGTATTAATATATACGCTAAAATAATACTAAATTATGTTACTGCCAGAAAACACTTGATTTTTTATTCGATTTTATTGTGTTATAGCGTAATGTTTAACAGTCTTATTATACTATAATCTTTCTAGACTTAGTAATAAAATAAAGTTATATAGATACCTCCGTAGATTATACTAATCTAGATAGATATATATCTAGATATATACTTGCAGCGTACTGAAATAACGAATCCTATAATATTGTTCAGTTTGTTTTTTTGCGAAAATGTCGTAGCACTAGTGCGATATATTGTTCTGTCAATTACAGTCGCATTACAAAAAATATCATTCGCTTTTCTAGACGCAATGAATTGCAAGTTTGACAGCAATTTATGTGCAGTATCTGCTATCGATCGTTTGTTTTTTTCTTGATTACCGAATATCATTATAAAATAATACTGTTTTCAAGCAGTATTGTGTTCCTGTTGGTGAGTAAAGTGACCAGAGCTCCTGGGGGATTGGGGATTGGGTCGGCAACGCGCTTGCGATGCTTCTGGTGTTGCAGGTGTCTATAAGCTACGGTAATCGCTTACCATCAGATGAGTCGTACGCTTGTTTGCCGACAGTGTGACATAAAAAAAAAACATTTATTTAATAAATAATCATTTATAACACTTACCCAAATGTTTTATAAAGAAATCCAGCGTAAAATATCAAATTACTATCAATCAATCAAGTTATCAAAAATGTTAAATGTTGTATAAGCCTTTAATAGTACGTAAAATAAAGTAAGAATAACTTTTGATATAAGCTATGTACATATAGTTGTTTCTGAATAAATATATATAAATACGTATTAACGAATGAAAATTTGACATACAATGAGACAATTCATTGTGAAGCGGTGCACAAAATAAAACAAGCATTGTGTCGTACTAAAGTCATAGTTTGTTTTATTTTTGTCAAATTGTTTTAAATCTATTTCATAACAATCGTTGAGCTCATTGGAAATATTATCATACTAATAATTATCTGCGGTTCCACTCTAAAAATTGCTCTTGGTACTCGACACTATATTTTTGTCAGGCTTTAAACTTTAATGCTTAAAATAATGTTACATTATAAAACAGTATGAACAGTCAGTCAGAAACTACTAACGATATGTAATGAAACTCGGGTAAAAACTTTTTCTTAAGTCATCTAATTTTCATAATAACGCAGATACAGTTATTTTTTAAACCTTGTAATAAAATGGTTGCCCCTTTGTCTTTCAATTTCTTTCGAAAAAAAAAAAATGTTCTATTTTTTTTGTTAATCGTAAAAAATACAATAACTAAAATGTGAAGTTAAATCTAATATATATAATTCTCGTGTCACAATGTTACTTAAAATACTCCTCCGTAACGGGTGGACAGATTGTTATGAAATTTTGTGCATATCGGGTAGGTCTTAGAATCTGCTAACATCTATCTTTCATACCTCTAAAATTAAGGGGGTTAATAACATATATGGCAAAACAACGTTTGCTAGTAATAATTATATAAAAGTGAAGGTTATTTTTACGTCATTATGAGTCTGTACATTAATTTAATTGCCTATTAAAAATATGAAATAACAATAATTTTGAACAGTATTTAGTAGTCATCATATAGCAATTGATCATAACCACTCTTTCCGTTAAATTAGGAATTACCAATAGTAAAAGCAAATGAGGAATATGATATCAAATGGCTTCGAATCCTTGCATTAAACTGTCTATTTCTGGAGGTAGAAGTCTTCTGCATGCATTACTATTATTACTCGGAATAAGTCTGTAAATAGTATTTTTATCCGAGTAAATAATATGATCATTTTGATCAAACGTCATACCAAATAAATGATCCATATTTGCAACCTTTTTAATTCTATTATAAGGTTTATCCTCCACGTATATACCATTGTTGCCAGCTATATATACATCACCAAAACCATCTTCGACTATTTGTCTTACAACAATATCATCATTTAATATTAGAGGACTTTGAGTGAACCTATCAACTTTGTAAAGAGCAGTTTTATTCGAAAAATATACGTCAAAACGCTTCGTCGTAAAGAAATTGTCAACTTCGATGTTCACGGCTTCGGCCACTTGCACAAATTTATCATCAATATAAACGTGTAGCTTCTGTGTTGGATATTCAATGTAGTAGAAATTTTTCCTAATAAACAAACCCCATATAGATTTCCCTTCTTCGGCGAAAAATTCAGCCGATTTGGTTAGGAAATTGTATTTATATATACCATCGTGTCCACCAAAATAAATATCATCGTTTCCGGGATCATATGCTATGGCATATCCGCCTGGTACTCCACCAACAACATTGGTAAAATTTTTATTCAAATCAAAAGTCATTATTTCAAAATCGACTTCAGTCCCTTTCTGTACCGTATGGCTAAAAAAGAGCGTCGCAGAAAATTTATGCACGACCAAATTATATGGTCTTCCAAGGTTTTCCAGTAATAATTCTCTGTCGTAATAAACATGATCAAACAGAAGACCATTACACGAAATCTCGTCTGTTTCGACACTGTGCTCCAAAACGCAAAACATGGAGAGAAGGAGTAATAGCATTTTATCTCGTTTAATTTTCTTTAGTATCAGCTAAGGCCGGGCGAAATGTTTCGTTCAAATCTCCGTTTTTATTTCGTGTTACGAAATTACAACTATGGAAGGAATTTGTTACGTCCGTTTTACTACTTGCGCGTTTTAGTCTACGTAAATCCGTCTTGATACGGTCTGAAAAACAAAAACTTTCCACGTTATACTTAATTAGGTAAAACATAAAACATATTTCAGAACAACATAAATATTATTCAAAAAATACAGTTGTACGCTTATTTAATTTTATTTACATCTAAAGACCCGCCCGGGCTTTGCACGGTATCAAAAACTATCAGTGTTTCTCTACTATATTATGCATTGATTATACATATAGACCTTTTTCTGGAATCACTCTCGGTATTTTCTAAAGAAAACTGCATCAAAATCCGTTACGTAGTTTTAAAGATATAAGTATACAGACATTGGGAAGCGACTTTGTTTTATACTATGTAATCATGTTACGATATAAAAACTGACTTCAGTAATCTCTACTTTTTGGTCGTTATTTAGTTTAAATTAATAAAAAAACTTACATAATAGTAGTCATATAGTCACATAACTGAGAGAATACTGATTGGAGAAGTACCTCGACCATACAGATCACATTGATGACGGCTGATGTGCCCCTGTGGTAAGTAAGATGACCAGAGCTCTAGGTATTACAGGTGTTTATAAGCTACGGTAATCGCTTACCATCAGTTGTGCTGTATGCTTGTTTACCGAACGAGTTGTATAAACGTGAAATTACTTTAACACTTGTAGTTATTAAACTATTGAGATTCTTTGCTATAATTTCTTGCTTATGAGTCTGGTCTTCAGTATGTAATAATTCAGAGTGGGACCGTATTGTATAAATGTTTAGTTTTCAAAATAAACAAATACAATAAATACAGACGCGATGTTTGTAAATATTTGGATATATTCAATACTACTTTTGATTTAAATCTCTTTGACTTAATACGAAGATAATCCTTACATATATTTTACTGAGGTAGGGGACAGCAGGAAATATACTGCTTAAAATCTGGAGCAGCTGGACTGGGGTTACTGTACCTCGACCTTACAGAAGACCACAGATAAATAATACTGCTTTTAAGCAGTGTTGTGTTCCTGTGACGAGTAAGGTTACCTGAACTCCTGTGGTATTGCAGGTAGGGTCGGCAACGCGCTTGTAATGCCTCTGGCATTACAGGCGTCTATAAACTATGGTAATTGCTTACTATCAGGGGAGCCATATGCTTGTTTGGCGAACCAATTTGCATAAAACAAAAAAGTATATAATAAAAGTAATGTCGAAACTGATATTTTAATTAATTTATAGGTGTAAAATTTTGAAATATGTGAAGTGACACAAGGTAAAGACAAGCTGTGACAAGGATGGGGAGGGATCAAAAAATCGTAAATTTTATGTGACGCAATTAAGAATGGCCTCTAATACCTTTAAAAGTATACAGAACATATAACACAAAACAGGTTGGCCAATAGAGAATGTTGGTAACATTAAGCCTTTACATAATACTTAAGAATATAACTTATTGCAATTTTTTATCGTGCTGTGTGGCTACGGCACTAAAGAATTTAGCCACCCCCTCTCTTCCCGTGGGTGTCGTAAGAGGCGACTAAGGGATAACAAGGTTCCACAACCACCTTGGAACTTAAGAAGCCGACCGATGGCGGGATAACCATCCAACTGCTGGCTTTGAAATACACAGGCCGAAGACGGGCAGCAGCGTCTTCGGTGCGACAAAGCCAGTACTGCGGTCACCAACCCGCCTGCCCAGCGTGGTGACTATGGGCAAAACACATGAGTTCACGTTATTTTTGGCGTAAACTTGTGGAGGCCTATGTCCAGCAGTGGACTGTATAGGCTGTAATAATAATTTTTTATCGTGTAATTGTATTGGTGGTTCTTAATAAATCAATAAAGTTTGTACAATTTAATAATATAGACTAGCCCGTTGGCGCAGTTTGTAGTGACTCCGATTTCTGATCTGGAGGCTGTGGGTTCGATTCCCACTCAGAGTCGGGGTGTGATATATATATTTATATGTGTACTATTTATTTGTATGTTTATCGGTTAAAAGCGTAGTAGCGTCATTATTTGAGCTTAAATTATTATATAGGTCTCCCACACAATTCATAATATTTAACCGTCGATGTAAATGTCACGTTAAGCGCTCAAGCGCTTCTTGATTTAAGATTCACCGCACATTATCGTCTCTTGAGAACGTTAGAATCGTCGATATTTCAATATGGGTCAATTTGAACTGACTCGCTGGTGGCAGTGCTTTCTACCCCAGAAGCTGTGGGTTCGATTCCCAACAGATCTAATCGTACATAATATACAGTTTCTCAGCTGTAACCTAAAAAACAGGCATTAAGTCGCCAGCCTTAAGAAAGAACGACCGTATGTTTTAAACGTAATGCTAAATAAAATTCATAAGTATTATATAAATAAATAAATAAATAACATAAATATACAGTTTCTCAGCTGTAACCTAAAAAACAGGCATTAAGTCGCCAGCCTTAAGAAAGAACGACCGTATGTTTTAAACGTAATGCTAAATAAAATTCATAAGTATTATATAAATAAATAAATAAATAACATATACGAGGTTTCGAAAAACTAAATGCGTAATGCTTTAGATTCTCACTAAAATGTTTCCAAACGTAAGAAACAAACGAAATGCGTATTATAAAATTTAATTGGAATTGAAATGTTTTCAACGTTAAATTTCTAAAATGTGCTCGTACACAACCAACCGCCGCTCAAAACATTAATCCAAATAAAACTAGATTGCCAACAAGTCTAGTCTAGTATTTACATAAACCCGCTAATACTTCATCGCTAATTAATTTAAGCCATAGGAAGAAAATAATTTCACTGCTTGTAAATTATAGCTACATAAGGTAGCGCCTTGTTTATTAGAGGAGCGGGAATTTACTGTATTATTTAATTACTGTATTTTTATATTATTTAAATTGAAATACATTATTTATTTATTCAGAAAACCAACAGCCTATACATACTATTTTTATCATAAAGCATACAACAAATAATATAGCCATTAACAGGTTTCCCTAAAGTTAACAAATTGATATTATGGAGATATCGTTGACAAAAAAGAAAAAGAAAACAACCGTCACAACCATTACATTCTGATACACAAGAGATGCTTATAAGAGAATTTTGAGATACAGTTAACTAATACTTAGCAATACACATACATAAATAACATAGTAAAAGAGGCATATATAAATAACTAGACATCATACATGTACAGATACATAATATAAACTGCTTTCCTTAAATATTTATTTTTTAACGTTTTTATAATAGTCTAATAAATTAATATAACAGTCACTCTATAGTACTGTAAAAAACAGAATCGAACTGAAACAGTTTGCAAATATTTCCCATGTGAATTGTAGAGAGATATACAGAGTATTCTACTTCCATGTCAGATCTTTACTCCATATTGAAGTAAAATACCTGTGCACTTCCTTACCCTGGATTACGATTGTTGTCTGGTATAAATGCTAAATAATAAAAAATGAAACCTGGTGGAGTAGTTTGTAGTGGCCCTGATTTCTGTTCGTGGGTTAGTGATTTCGATTCCCACCCTCAGTCTAAGACCATATTAAATAAATATTTTATGTTAAGATAAAGCTTAGATGACCAATCATTTTTAAGGACAAGGTTTAAGTCTAAAATAATTAATCGACTTAGTCGAATTAGTCTAATTGACTTCATCTTTTTTCCGCTTCCCGCTCCTCTGCCCGCTCCGCTCATCAACACAACCAGACCGCTAACAAACATTAGATAGCATTAATTAACCCCAGTAACACACGCTTTGATAAAACTCGGCGAGTAAACCAAAACGGTAATTTAATAACGAGACTTCGTAAAGGCGATATTCTTTTTCTATTTTTCACATTGCGACTTTCACGAAAGCTTGGAAAATGAAACTAATTAAAGTACAAAGTGTTGTTTGCCGAAATATCGAATAATTTGTACAGTAATGTATTAAAATATTTGTATAGAGCTAGTTTAGCTAAAAGAATCGTGTGTCTTTGTTTTAAATGGGTTTCGTAAAATGCAAATTAATGTCCTCGAGTTTCGAAGATGTTTTTACAATCACACAAGTTTAGGAAGGGAATATTTTATAGCTTGTTATTAAACTATTTTGTAAAAAAAAGTCGTAAAAAAAGTGGAATCATAGTTCTTAGGTTGTTTTAGAATCATATGCTGTGACAACTGCATGCGATAATGTCTTTTTTCGTACTAATAAAAGACTAACTTTTTAGCTACCGCCATCGTATTTTTTTTAAATCAGCTCAGCCTATTGCAGTCCACTGCTGGACATAGGCCTCCCCAAGTTCGCGCCACACATCCCGGTTTTCCGCAATCCTCATCCAGCCTACACCGACAATCTTACGTAGATCGTCGTCGACGTCACATTTTCTCATTTTTTTTATATGATAGTAAACGAGTACCTTATACATGCCTATATATAAAACCAGAAGCATCGCAAGCGCTTTGCTGACCCTACCCCTGATCCTCACCAAGAGCTCTGGTCACCTTACTCACCACAGGAACACAACACTGCTTGAAGGCAGTATTATTTAGCCTATCTTCCTACTTATGCCTGTCGAATACTTTCTAAAATATTCAAATCAGACTTCAGCGTTACAAAATAATTAAAGATTATTAGAGTTTACTCGACTAAAATTAGTTTTAATGATTCCGGGCTTATTTAAATTTTAATATGTTAATATTATTATTGTTCTAAAGTTAATACAATATCCGAAAACATTCCAGAACATCGTAAGATTTTATCAAAGTTTTTGACATAATCTCGTGAAACGGAAATTAAGAACGTTCAGACAAAGAAACTTTGTTGAATGTTGTTGTGTAGATATTCTCTTGTTATTGCTTAAACTGTTGTTATTATATATAACTCTTGACCGCGGCTTTGCTCGGACAAAATTAAATTAAGCTAGCTGCGCCACGCGTTTTCGCCCGCGTAATTTTTGATCTCGTGAGAATGTCGGGATCAAAAGTAGCCTTAAACTATCTATATATATAAAGTCTCATCAAAATCGATCCAGTAGTTTTTGCACGAAAGAAAAACAAACATATATCTATCCTCATAAATTTCTGCTTTATCATATTAATACGATGTAATGTTTGATATGTGATCTAATTTTCTGTCTATTTTTCATATAAATTTTCTCGCTCTACTTGGCGTACATGTTGTAAAACAGACTTATTTATCAAATTAATTTCTCTTCAATTTTCTACCCAGTAGAAGGACATTTGAAGGCAGTTTCATTCAGATAAAATTAAAAAGAATTGTTGCCTGTTATAAAAATAATTTTTCAAATAAAATTACATCAAAATCGGCATGACCCTCCACGAACATTAAAATCACTATCTGAAGTATTTAATTTCATAAGTAAATTTGTAAATAAATGTCCATCTTTTATTTACAAAATTGATTTTTATATAACTTAAATAATATGCTTTTGACGAAAATTTCCATAGCTATACATTTTTCCTTCGGTGATCAAGGTCCAGTTCTTGATAATAGCGTTCTTCAAATCAAAAGCGTAGCAACGCTCGCTAGTTTTAAATAAATATTGAACGCCACATATCTAACTCATTTTTGTTTATCAAAATCACTTTATAATTACTAATGAGATCACCACACAAAAAGAAACGTATATCTATCCAAATATATTTTAAAACAAAAACAGCTGTACTAAAGCCTTCCTTTTTAAAGTCGGTTACCTAGTAATGGACGCTGTCAAAGCTCATCCGGTCCTCTATCACGTTCAACCTAAACACCATAAACTATAAAGACAAACAACAATCCCTTCTATTATGCGTTTTAATGGCACATCGTTCCATTAATATTTCCTTTATCTGTTCGCTATCTGTTATACCATAGAATACAAATATGGGGTTTGCGAGATACGAGTATGTACTGCTCTACTATATTGCGTACTTTTGCATAGAAAAGTTACCAAAGCTACAAAACAAATTTGAAAATAATTGTGTTTGCTCGCAAACGAAAACAGCCACAGCCATTTTAGATATTAGCCGGAACAAAGAGACAGATAGACAAAAATTATAAAAAATGACATTTTGATACATGTTCCGTGTATACAAACATAATTTAGTAAAAATCGGCTATTTTCATATTACAATCAGACACTTCAATTTTATTTATTCGAAAAGATGGAGCAATAAAATAAATAAAAGGGGATAAAATAAAGGGGAAACTGGAATAAATATGTTCAATATTATAAACATATACATCACCGAAATGTAGTTCTAAACTACTTCATAAAATGTCGATAACGTCCTCGTCGGACTGCAACAGTTTCTAAATCACAAAATAGTGTACCGAAGAAACTATCCTAATGGACATTAAAGTTCTGGACATTCAAAACGCATTTACTTTTTACACCCTAATACGAAGGTTCGCGTCAAAAACAGATTGGACTCAACAAAACGACAATTTAGCATAATAAAGCCAGTCCACTCTGAGACACTAAAAAGGGTACAGTACTTAACTGAAACGCTATGGAAATTCCTGTCCTAATATCCAGGCCCTTTTTGTTGGTGTTACGTGTAAAACGGGTTGAGAACGTGCGAAAGGTGTGGGAAATTTAAGAGTCGTTGTGAGGATATCCTTTCTTTTTTTTTTACTTCTAAATATTCTCACGTCTTATGTCACACGATTATATATTATTCAATTTTTTTTTTATTATTCAAGTAGCGTCAAAGGCAGTTTTTTATCTTTGTTTTAAAAAGTGTATATTAATTTAATTAAACTTAGTATAACGCTTTAATACGATAGTCAAATTCCTGTGAGAAGAAGTTTTACTTCAAAAAAGGATTACATTATTAAAATTAACCGCTAATTTGGACTTCATTTACACGTTTTTACATTACTTATTAATATAAACTCTTTACGACTACTACTAGTTCAGCATATCGCAGCCCTCTAATGGACACTGGCTTCCCCAAGTTCGCGCTAAATATCCTGATGCTCTGCAATCCTCATTCAGCCTCCACCGGCAATCTTACTTAGATCGTCGGTCCAGCGGGCTGGCGGATCGCAGTCCAGTGATGGACACTGGCTTCCCCAAGTTCGCGCTAAATATCCTGATGCTCTGCAATCCTCATTCAGCCTCCACCGGCAATCTTACTTAGATCGTCGGTCCAGCGTGCTGGCGGATCGCAGTCCAGTGATGGACACTGGCTTCCCCAAGTTCGCGCTAAATATCCTGATGCTCTGCAATCCTCGTTCAGCCTCCACCGGCAATCTTACTTAGATCGTCGGTCCAGCGGGCTGGCGGATCGCAGTCCAGTGATGGACACTGGCTTCCCCAAGTTCGCGCTAAATATCCTGATGCTCTGCAATCCTCATTCAGCCTCCACCGGCAATCTTACTTAGATCGTCGGTCCAGCGGGCTGGCGGATGTCAACACTGCATTCGCCAACACCCGATCTTCATTCCAGGACACGTCTGCCTCAGTGGCTATCGATCCCGCCACACAGGTGACCAGCCCAGCGCAGAGTCGAAAATTGTTTTATTTAGATTTAATTTGACGTAAAATGAAAAAATAGTATACTATATTTACGATCAAACATGTCCATCAACTTAATTTTTTTTTGTATACAAACCATCTTGGTATAGATCAAAACATTCTAGCATGGCTAGTACATAGCTGTGTGTATAAAAATGTTTGTAGCACGGTAAATAGGATTCGTCTTTTAATAAAGGACCAGGTACACAGTAAAAACCTGAAAATAAAAAACGTACTTTCGATGGCATTGTATCGTAGGTATTTACGTCTGAGAGGGTCGGGTCTGAATTCTGAACGGTTAAATTATATAACATTGAGGTCGTGACAATTTGAGATTAAAATACACAAAAAGTTTATACTGTTACAGGGGAAAGTTGGTATCTTTTCAAAGTATCTCTGTTTATCTATCTTTGTAAGTTGAATTTGATCTACCATCTCAAACTGTCAACAGCAAAGGATGTTTATGTTTGTCTAAATCTATTTTTTTTTTCTTATCTTCGTCAATTTTTTTTTGTAAAATATAAATTCTCAAGAATATAGTATAATGTATTTTAGGTATGTGCAGGATTTGTCACTTCATACTGTCACTTCGTACATTACCAAGGTTGTACTTCTACGTGCTTATACTCTGAGAGTCATGACTTTAAATTTATTTTTCTGTGACCGTAAGTTTATTTGGGGAATTCCATTACAACTTGGTGAGAAAATATCAACTTAAATTTGAAGACTTAAATTTACAAGTATGTCATTACGTTTCGTGTCTTAACGAGAATCAACAAATTTTTAATATTTGCCATATTTTTTAGGATTTTTAAATATCTTACCGGTTTTATAATTTTATTCGATGCTTCGCTGCATTTAATGTCACCATTTTTGACAATCAGTTCCATAACATATTTAAAAAAGGAACAAAAAACATTATTAAAAATTTGAACATAATTATGATAGTTATGATAATTTTGATAATATTGATAAATTTACGATGTATATCTAGTTAATCCTCAAAATCCGTAATCCAATATTGAACCAACAAACTCCGACAATCTGAGCTTGTTTTGAATATTTAATCATTTATTAATATTGATATCATATCGAAATAATCAAATAAATCGTTTAGTCCAAGCTAGGTTAGTGGATTAACTATAGAAGTCGCTGTCAGAAGTTATTACCGTCAAGGCATGAAATGAAATATAACTTTGGAATCTAATTAAATTTTACCAAAACCTGACATCTAAGAGTTCGCGTTTTATTAGAAGATGGATATATTTTTAAGATGTTTGTAATTGATTTTTTTTCTGATAAATAAATTTATTGAAGTAATACAACAAACGGAGTTGAAGCTTGGTCTATCATCTATAATTCTATACTAATATTATAAAGCTGAAAAATTTGTTTGTTTGTTTAAAAGCGCTCGTTTCAAGAACTGGTAAGAATTGAAAAATTCTTTATGTTTTGAATAGCTCATTCACCGAAGAAGGCTAGAGAGTGGTACACGTCGTTACTATGATATGATTCAACAAATAATGATGATGTCGTGCGTGATTTTAAAATGTTTATATTGTAGTTCAGACAGTCCTTCTGATGTATTTTTGACTAAGTTCATCAACGGTGGCAGTGAGTTTTATAACTGCTCGGATTCCTGATCTGAATGTTTGTCCTTGGACAACCTCAACGAGTTTCGAATAACACCTAAAGATACTATGTCAAAGTACTGGTAAAGGTTCGTATCATGAATACCATTTAATGTGGCAAACCAAACTAACATTCCAACTTTTCAACATCAGATTTAAAATTCAGGCTTGTTCTTGTACCATTTTTGGCGTGAGCTTTTGGAGGCTTGTGTTCAGCAGTGGACTATGATAGGCTGAAATGATGATGATGAATGATGATAAAACATAGATAATAATGTTGCATGACATATTGACGACTATGTCACGGTATGTCTCTGTGGCGTGACAATATCCAAGGACTCGGACATTATTACAAGAAAATTATTACACAAATATTTAGGTTCTGTTGTAGCACCAACTAAAAAACTATTATTTGTTCTTTTTAGTATTTATTAAAATGAATAAATAAATAATAAAGAAATATCTTATAACATACACACACAGTCGTCTGTTCCCATGCTAAGCAACTTAATGCTTGTGTTACAGGTAACAGTCAACTGTTATACCTAAATATTTTTTTGGATAAATATACATAGAAATAATATACGTATAAATATATAAATACACATATTACACCCAGACTCAGGCGGGAATCGAACCCGCAACCCACGGAACAGAAAGATGGGCCACTACAAACTGCGCCAACGGGCTAGTCAAAATTAATCTTTATTACTTTTCATATTGGTTAAAAAAGACATTAATTTTGCTGTTGATAATATAATACATTTATTACACATTCATAATAAAATACATTTTTGAGTAAGTATAAGCTTATGTTATATAATTCCATTTTTACAAGTTTCTCGGAACAATAAAATTGACCAAAGCAGCTACGAAAAATCGCAAAAATAAAACAAGAAACCACAGATTTTAATAATAAAATAGAATAATAAAAATAATATCGGGGTGGATTTAACAACAAGCCTGAAAATATTTCAAAGGAACTAATCCTCTTTGGGAATAAAGAAACGCCGAATTTAATAAATCAGAATAAATCTCTTTCGGGTTGAAATTGATGATTTTGTCGGTGCTGGCCAAAAAGTGAGCGGGTTGGCCCCACCGGGAGCGATGGCGGACGTAATGGAAACTACATTGTAATTATCCATTGATCTCTCTTTTTACAAGCTTTTGTTTAATTTGTTTTGTTACTGTTCAATGAATTTGTGCGAATAATTTTTATATCCGACCAATATGTTGTATATTGGGGGGAATATTTTAAAGCTTGTTAAAGATTGATATGTTTCAGGATTTCTCCCAAAAATAATAACAAAATAACTTCTTTCTTGGACCTAATTTAAATTTGAATATTTTTTTTTACATACACACACGGTCGTCTGTGCCAATGATAAGCAATTTAATGCTTGTGTTAACGGTAGCATCCGACTATTAAAACTATATTTTAAATATACATACACATATACATTAAATTTAATACATATATAAATACAAATATTACACCCAGACTCAGGTGTGAATCGAACCACGCGTCATCGCAACCCGCAGAACAGAAAGCAGGGCCACTACAAATGCGCCAACGGGTCAGTCTTATTTGAAATTGCAACTGAAGGAAACATATTAAAATAAAATTTGAAATATAGATCACATTAGAACGTAATAAGTTAAAATGAAAGCAGAAAGTGGCCCGAAGAAATCATCAATTTCTTTATCTGCTTAAACTTTACGTGTTAGAACATTATCTCAGCAACTAGCTATTGCGCTAGCAGTTGTAAGTAAGCCCCACTCATAATAGATATTCAAACAGTGACATAGATGCTTATATGAACTTATCATTCAATTGTGTTATGTGTCTCTCTCATATAACCTCTGAAATGACATTTTATGTTATTTAGTGGATTTTTATTCATTTTTAGACCTCTTACTCAATGTAGGGGATGAGTCGGAGATCAATCATCCATGCTACTTGACTGCGGGTTTGCTATAATATTAAAAAACAAAAACTCGAGTGAGAAACAACTAATAGAAAATCAACGGAGACGGCTGGAACAAGATAAAAATTCGATAATTACACAAAGTCAGCGAAATTGAAACAATATCAAACATTATGTACGGTAATACGGTAGGCTTTCGAAATTTTATGCAACATCATACATAACATGCACTCGGAATCTTATTTGAATAAAAAATAATTAATTAAAATAAATAAATTTCTTTTATAACAATACGAAGTTTTCAATAACGAAATAAAGTTGGACACACACGCATTAGTGGCTTTGTTGTTTCACATTTAACCACTTCAAAAAAGGAGTAGGTTACTCAATTCGACCGTTTTTTTTTTTTATTTATATTCGGGGATAACTTCGTCGATTATGAACCGATTTTAATAATTCTTTTTTTTTTTTCGTTAAAAAGGAGATATCCTAAGTGTGGTACCATGATAAGGGAACCAGGATCTTATGATGAGATCCCAGAGAAATCGAGGAAAATCCTCGAATATCCGCATATTTTTTTACTGAGTATATCGATTTTGATGATTTTTAATTTAACCGAAAGCCGATGTTTATCATGTAGTCACATTTAAATTTCATCGATATTTGATAACAACTTTTGAAGTAATCTTTGATAATGCGTATTTACTTGACTATTTTTTCGTCTACCTACGTTGTATTACTTGTCGATTCTAATTGAAGTCGGTTTTTTTTTCATTTACCAACAAACACAATTATTATAAGGCTAGGGTGGCAGACAAGTGTACGGTCCACCTGATGGTAAGCGGTTACTGTAGCGTTACTCACTGAAGACCTTAAATATCGCAAGCGTATTGCCGACCTGACTCTCTGGCTACCTTACTCTACAAGATCACAACACTAATTGACAGCGGTATTATTTGACTGTGATCTGTAAGGTGGGTACTTCTTCAGGTGGGTTGCGCCAGATTTTGAGCAGGACATTTCCTACCTCAATGGATCCTCCATCATCGCAATCATATTCATTACAGTCATTTTATGATTTATACTCTATCACGTTTATGTCAGTTGTGTCCTACTGTATAAGTTGTTATTAAGTCAGTTATTGTCAACTGTGTAAGTATTCCATCAAATACTAATTTTGTAACGTAACAAACATACTTTCTTGACTCGCGTCTTCAACGCGTTTGCGCAGCGGTCACAGTACTGGCCGTTGCGCTGGCGGTCAGGGGTTCGATCCCCGCTCACGACAGATATTTGTATCAACCATATAGATTTTAGTCGTGGTTTGGGCGTTGTGTTTGTGTATTGTGTATTTCCGGACCCCCAACATAGGAGAAAATCCCACTGAGGGCCGTTGAGTGTCAAGAACTTATTTATTTATTTATTTTAATTTTTTTTTAAACATACATAAAAATGTAGAAACGTAAAAACGCCCATCGTATAGTAGACTACAGACTAAACGAAGAACCAAAAGGTTATGTTAAAAAAGAAAAACTCCATTTTATTACGTGAATTTTCATCCGTAACAGTATCATGTTTTATTTATACCGACGGATTTAAGGCTTAACGTCCACGATTTTAAGCTTTAACGCGGCGATATGTAAACATAACGAAAATTATATTGAATTTGTAATTTATGTGTGTTAGAAAGTTGTTATTGATGTTCGTATATGATTATTTAGGAATGATGTGTTAAAGTGGTCTCATGTTTGTCTGTGTGTTTCTTCTGACACATCAACTTATATATAATCGTGGTATATTATATATTTCCTGTCATTTTTTTTAAATTATCTTACTATACTTTTTTTTAATTGACTTAAGAAACAGTTTTTATGTAGCCTCATAATTTTATTTATAGTGCACTGGCGACCCGCCCCGGCTTCGCACGGTTGCAAAAACTATCAGCGTTCCTCTACAATAATCACTCTATTTACTAAAGAAAACCGCACCAAAATCTGTTGCGTAGTTTTAAAGATCTAAGCACACAGACAGCGGGAAGCGACTTTGTTTTATACTATGTAATGATATGAAATTTTAATATTAGCGACTTATATGAGTGCCTTCAATAAATATATCTTTCTATCTAGAAAGTCTCAAAGCTTCGACTACAAACATAACTTTATAAAATCGTTACGAATATCTGGTATTCCCTTTTGGTTATCAAAACGTAGACTTGTTCCTAAGACGCTCGACTGAAAGCATTTCTATTGTTAATATTTGAAAAGGTGTTCTTGTAATGTTCGTTTTTATTTCAATAATCCGACTTCTGATTGATCCTTTTTGATATTGAAAAAGATTCAATACAGAGTTATTTATTGATGGTTATTTTTAGTTGTAAAAGTCTAATCTAAATTCCTTTGTTCATTCTTCAAGCATTTCAGCCTATCGAAGTCCACTGCTGAACATTGGCCTCCACAAGTTCGCGCCAAAAATGGCGTGAACTCATGTGTGCCGCCCATAGTCACCACACTGGGTCGGCGAGTTATTGACCGCAGGGCTGGCTTTATCATTAATAATATTATATATTTTAGTTCAAATTTTTCATTACATAACGTTTAAATTTATTATCTAATATAACCTAAAATTATCGATTTAACCTATTATAATCATCGAGAAGACCTTCGTTTTTCAATGTCCAAGACTTTGAAAACAAAGTTAAATTTTGTAGCGTTCATTGGGGCGATGTTTCGAAGGAATCTGAAATCACGCGAACTGAAGCGACGTGATGCGATACAAAGTGACGTGCACTTAACATGACGTGAATTAAAGCGACAAGTTGGGATGGGTTTATAAAAAATAAATTTATATGTTTAGTTTCATTTAGCTTTGCCCAGCAGTAGAATGTTTACAGGTAAATTTATACACACTATATTATATCAGTAACTAAAATAAGGCGTGAATCGAAACGTAACCAGCAAAACGAATCGTCATATAACAAAACCTTTTACCGTAATCTATGGTTCGAGGGTAAAGAACATTTTCAGTGCCGTTCACATATTTTCATAAAAGTGGAATGTTACATACAAACAAACACATTTGTAAAATAAATTGCTATAGATGTGCAGCTATGCTAGTGTTGCGCGCTTTTTACTTTTATCGATATCGAGTATCGATTTTTGAAACTTTAAATTTATTTTGTACATAAAAAATAATTTTAAAGTGTTTTGAGAGTCTAGTACTATTTTTACGTACTTTACCAACCGCATATCCGCATATACTAATATTATAAAGCAAATAGTGTACTGTTTCACCAGTAATAATTTGAAGAAAAATATAGCCTATAGCCTTTGTTGATAAATGGACTATCCAACGTAAAACGAATTTCTCAGATTTTAGGGTTTAAACGAACAAACAAACAAACATTTCAGCCTCATAATATTAGTATAGACATCTACATTAGCAAGTAAAAGAAATCTTGAACGAGTGTTTTACGATTTTATTTATTTTTACTCAACTGTTCTTTACTCAACTATTCGCACAATCTTTTATTATTATACTACAATAATTTTTTTCTCATAAAATTTTCTCTTAAAACTCTGAAAGCTACACCTTTCTGTTCAGAACAATAAACAGTTAAGTGTTAACTTCTGAATTATTCTCTTTTAACAAAACCAGGTGATCTTTGTAACCGACTACAGAAAGATGAGTAAGTGTGGATTTTTTTTTTTTTTTGATGTATATTATCAATTTTACTGACTTATACAGATTGATTGTATTTATTATAATATTTACTGATTACAGGAAATTATTTCAATAACTATTTTTGTATTATTTCATTAACATTAAATAATTTCTTTTAAGATATTTTCTGTCAAAAACAGGCAAATTTATTTTTTTGAAAACTAATTTTTCTTTACTAGTTCCACAATCTCAAACTGTGATTATTATTATTTTTGTTATTATAACAATTATAAGTTTCGTTTATCCTTTAAATAAATAGTCAGAATAACAGTATAAGATATGAAGTAAGTTTCACATTTATTCCTTATCTGATTAGAAAAATCTAAGCTAGAAAAGAGATTTTATAAAATGACTAGCGACCCGCCCCGGCTTCGCACGTTTGCAAAAACTATCGGTGTTCCTCTACTATATTATGCATGTATTATACATATAAACCTTCGTCTGAAATAACTCTATTTACTAAAGAAATCAGCATCAAAATCTTGATCTAAGTATACATACAGTGGGAAGCGACTTTGTTTTATATTATGTAATGATAAATAAAAATTAATACTCTTGTTCACAACCATCCATTTCTTTAAATATAATAAAGTATATAGGTATATCATCATTACAGCCTATACAGTCCACTGCTGGATATAGGCCTCCACGAGTTTACGCCAAAAGTAGCGTGAACTCATGTGTTTTGCCCATAGTCACCACGCTGGGCAGGCGGGTTGGTGACCGCAGGGCTGGCTTTGTCGCACCGAAGACGCTTTAGGTATATAGGTACCTGAAAATTAGATTTATCCGCATCTACATATTTAATTCTGGCGACCTCTGTCCGTCTATATCGTCTACACGATAAGTAATCACTAGCACATCATATACTAAAACCCTCTGCATCTTACGTTGTAAGTATTATTCCGATCGGTTCAGTAGTTTTCGAAGTATAACAGAACAAAAAAAAAACGGCTCTTCATTTATAAGTATAGATTTATACACACATTCAAATTGAAATATTGAAAACGAAGTTAACACATATACGTCGTGTATTATGAAAGGCATTTATTTCAAATCCAATAAATATTATTTATTGCTTTGAAGATTTAACTGCGACGGATTTTAAATCGTTTAACGTTAAAACGATCATTATTTATTTATACGAATCAATCGCATACGCTTAACTAAATAAATCACACGGTTTTACACACTTTTTTTATACAACTAGGTCGGCAAACAAGCGTGCGGTTCACCCGATGGCAAGCGATTACCGTAGCCTATAGACATCAGAATCATCGCAAATGTGTTGCCGACCCACTCTCAGTTCCTCCCGGGAGCTCTGGTCACCTTGTTCACCACAGGAACACAACACTGCTTGACAGCAGTGTTATTAACTTAGTTGTGATCTTCCAGGTCGAGGTACTCCCCCACTCGGGCTGCTCCAGATTTTGAGCGGAGCATTTCACCAATTTTGCGCCAATTTGGCATGTATATGCATTGGGTAATGCTATAAGGCTATATAACATCATATTATAAGTAGAAAAATATAAATAATTTACTCTAACCTCATGGTTATTATACACTAAACTTGAGCTAATGCTTCCTATAGCACAAAAGAAATAAAATAGTTTCTCTACATATAATATATCTGTTCTAAATGAGTCATTACTAATACGAAAAATATCTAAATTTGACAAATACTTGTAAAAAATAAATTCACTATATTTCAATAACTTCAACTTTTATCTCTATTGACCTTTATCGATATTTTAACCTCACCGATGTATATTCAAAAACCGTGAAAAAGTTCTTTTTATTTATTTTTTATCGATAAAACGTCCCATCACTAGAGCCAGTAAAAAGGTTAACATTGCGCAGAGTGATGCATGAGGACGATTTTTAACGGGCCATCACTAAAGGCTTTCAGAGGAAAAATTTATTTACTAAAACAATTCTTTTGTTTCACTTGATTTTACTGATGAATAAATGGGATGAAAATTTATATAGATATTTTGTGTCCTAAATAGGGATAAATAGGCTAAACTCTCTTTATCTCTATTAGGTATAAACAAGATTCTTGTGTAAGGGATAAGTTATTTTTTAGCAAATCTAAAAATATATTATTTCAGATATAATTATTTTGCAGGAAAAAATTCTAGGAATATATTTTTAAATATGCTCTCTTTCACAGGATATTAATAAATAATAATAAACGCTTCACACTCGACGGTCCCCAGTAGGATTTTCTCCTGTCCACAAACGCCCATATCACGACCAACATCTATATGGCTAATACAAATGTTTGTCGTGAACGGGGATCGAACCCGCGACAACTAGCGCTATATTATTAGGACTATATGCATATGTATATTATTAAATTTTGAATTTTCAGATAAAAACAACGAGAACTTATTCAAGGTCCCTATAGTGTCATTATATGTCATAATAATTACATAACATTTATACTGTGATCCATTGTCAGTCATACCTAATATTTGTTTGTACTAGCGGTCGCCCAGTGGGCGAAATTCAACCATAATTAATTAAAATTATAATTTAAGGATTACATTATTAAGGTTCTGTTGTCAAAGACAATACTTCTATAATATTAAACAAAAGAATATATATGCGTGTGTGTGTCAAATAGATGGTAGTGTGTGCAATCATCATCATCATCATCATCATTCCAGCCTATTGCAGTCCACTGCTGGACATAGGCCTCCACAAGTTCGCGCCATAAATGCGTGAACTCATGTCTGTTGCCCATAGTCACCACGCTGGGCAGGCGGGTTGGTAACTGCAGTGTGTTTCAAAGCCAGCGGTTAGATGGTTATCCCGCCACCGGTCGGCTTCTTAAGTTCCAAGGTGGTAGTGGAACCTAGTTATCCCTTAGTCGCTTCTTACGACACCCACCCGTGTGTAATGTGTTCTCGTATTGATTTAATGTATTTTTTTTGCATCATTAAAAAAAATTTAGTATTTTGCACTCCTTCTGTATATATAAACTATAACTGTGCGAAATTCCACACTCCACCGTCCGCGCAATTTTCGTAAAAAGGGGTACAAAGTTTTTGCTTCACGTATTAATATATAGATTAAAAATTTCATTTAAAAGTAGATGAAAAGGTAGGAAAATCTCGTGACTTGCTTAATCTGCTTTTTTTTTATACTTCTAGAGGGGCAAAAAAGTGTACGGTTTACTTGATGATAAGCGATTACTATACGCTATAGTTGTAACACCAGGAGCACTGCAACCTGGTTGCCGACTTTCGTTATCAACACAATGTTTCTAGGGTAGTTCTGGCTATGTTACAGGAAAGCAACACTAATGGAGAGCCAGTGCTATTTACTTGTAATCTTTCGTAAGACAACAGTCAGCTGCTCCAGAATTTGAACAAGATATTTTTGTCTTAATTTAAATGAAAATTATAATTAAATTTTGTTCTATTCCGTCACCGGACCATTTTCTAGAATAATCGAAAAATAATAAATAGAACGCCGTCGAAGAACGAGTGTTTAATGTAAAAATAGCTTTCGACCTCATTAACATAGACTTAGAATGACTGGATAAGGTATATAAATTTTAAAAAATGACGAGCGTCAGATGATGAGACAATTCAAGATGACGAGCTGGCATCGCGGTTACTTAAGTATTGAGCTGGCAACTAGGGATTTAATCCTCGTTAGTTTTTTGTTTTTTTTTTTACAACGAGGATGGTAAATAAGCGTACAGCCAACCTGATGGTAAGCAATTTCCGTAGCTTGTGTGTGTGATTGGGGGTAGGGTTGGCCACGCCTTGCGATGCTTCTGGTGTGGCAAGCGTCTCGTATGCAACAGTACTCGCTTATCATCAGGTGAGCCGTACGCTTGATTACCGACTTAGTTAAATAAATAAAAAATAATGATAATAAAAAAAATATTAATATATCACTGACACTTCTAGCGTTATTATGAATGTCGAAAATGAAACTAACATTATATTTTTTTGACAGTTAGTTAATTTTGATAAAAAAATGACGTCATTTACTTGAAAATAGAAAACGATAATTACTAAAATTGTAGAAAAACTTGTAACAATAATAGTTTATTGTAAACAAGGGAAACTTATTATTTAACAAAAAAATATTGTAAGGAAATTTTTTATCTAAGTACAAAAAATTAGAAAGTACTATTTTTTCGGTAAATTATGGAAATGCCTGTATCAGCGCTGATTTTGCGAGTATTTTACCTCACAACTCATTAACCGGGTAAACCGATTTTGATGACTTTTAATAATCGAAAGTTATTTTTTATTTCATTATATCACAAATCCCAATTCAGCCTGTAACATCCCACTACTGGGCATAGACCTCTTTCTTCATGTAGGAGAAGGACCAAGCTTAATCCACGACGCGGTTCTACTACGGTTTGGCGGATATATTCTCCACTAAGTAGCTATTGTTATCAAGTGTATATGATATCAACCGGAACCGACAGCTTAACGTGTTCTCCGCGGCACAGCAACGAATTCCTTTGTCCCCATCAAATATAACTAATATGTCCTCTATATATGTATAGATACAAGCTGCCCGGACAGACTTCGTTCTGTCAAAAGTTATTAGTAAAAATTAAATTTTTAAATTTTTTTTTAGTATTATACCTTCCGTGGACCTTAAAGAACATACAATAAAAAAATAAGCCAAATTGGTCAAACAACATTCAGTTTTATTTATGTAGAATAGATAATAAAATTACTAAAAATCCGTACACGTATAGAAAACAACTTAATCCGTTACATAATGCTGACATATTAAACGTAAACAACACGAGATCTAAAATAATCAAGTTTAATTAAACGGTGCCTGAGAAGCGTTTTAGATTATAATCCAAAAGGGAATGAATAATTCGACTTTGCTCGTATGTTATTTGTAGGTAATATCAACAACTATAATAGTGCAGTGGTGCGACTAATTTCCTTAACACCAACCGTCGTGGATTTGGTTCCTAACTAAGGCAAATATAAATATATTTATACTAACATTCGTGTATTTGATTAATACTTTATCGCACAAAATGCATGAATTGGTGACATAAAATATAGATGTGTAAAATCAAAAATCAAAATCAGAAATCACTTAATTCAAATATGGGCACACATCAGCACTTTCAAAGCGCCATTTTACAAATCAAAACTTTAAAGTGATTATTATTTTTGTAAAAGTAAAGCTACCACCGATTCGGAATGTAGATTCTACAGAGAAGAATCAGCAACAAACTTCGCAGTCACTCTTTTGAAAATAATATATAAACTGTGTTTTAGTACAAAATTAGAAACATGTTGCATAAAATACAGCGTCACTAAGTCCACACATCTTTATCAACTATGTAATCCTGCACCGAATAATACGCTCAATCTATTAATTTATTTTTAATAAACACTTCAAATTTATGTCGAAGCTATTTATTTTATTTTTATTTATTTATTTATTTATTTATTGCAAAATTGTTTGTGGGATTTTATAATACTTGTGACTACCATGACCCAGAAAGGAGACGTTTACTTTGCGTAGTCGGAAACTTGGAGTTACAATTTTGTTAGTCCCTCTCGTGTTTACACTGCGATCATTGTTATTATTATATTATTCATATTAAAACAATCAAAATTCCTGCAAACTTCATTATAAATTAATAGTTTTGATCATAACTTCAGCCTATCGCAGTCCACTGCTGGACAAACAACTGCTGGAAAAATCGCGTGAACTTATGTGTTTTGCCCATAGTCACCGCGCTGGGCAGGCGGGCTGTTGACCGCAAGGCTGGCTTTGTCGCACCGAAGACGCTGCTGCCCGTATTCGGCCTGTGTATTTCAAAGCCAGCAGTTAGATGGTTATCCCGCCATCGGTCGGCTTTTTAAGTTCCAAAGTAGCAGTGGAATTGTGTCATCCCTCAAAAAAATCAATCAAATCAAAAGCTGATGTTTATCATGTGGTCACATCTAAATTTCATTGAGATCTGATTACAACTTTTGGAGTAATCTTTGATAATGCGTATTTACTTGACTATTTTTTCGTCTACCTACGTTGTATTACTTTTCGTTGTAATTGAAATCGGTTTTATTCGTTTGCCAGCAAACACAATTATTTCAGTCGTATTTATAGTATTCTTGTAAATATTTACAATTATTTGTTTTGAAAATACCAGACAATCTAAAATAATCGTGTTGAAGATAGTGGACTGTAGACAATTTTATTTAAAACAACGGTTATTTTGGAATCGAAGCCAGACGCTACAAGTATCATTTCTGTGTTTCTATATTTAACAACGCTTATATCAACTAATTGTTATCTAGTGACCGTGATCGTAATCCCAAGTTAGGACCAATGTTATGCACGATCAGGGGCATTGAGAAGTATGTGTGTTTGTATTTATGTATCCATAATCAAGACACGGATTTTTTATCCCAGTGGAGCGTTGAATATAAAGCGTGTGTTATACACTTAATAAATATTAAAATCGAAGCAAAATCAACTAAATCAATATATCATTTTCGTAATGAAAATAGAACTCAGCTAAAATGACGCACGTTTTATAATATAACTTATAATATAACTTCATTTACGAATTCCTAAGTAACATCCCTCGGGTATTCCATCGCTTGTTAAAAGTTAATTAGAATGCAGCACTGCCTGTGAAACTAAAAAAAAGTGATTACTCCAGGTTCTCCCGAAGGGCGTTAATGTAAAACTAAAGCACTACCAAAAAATTACGTAAAAATTAAATCTACTAACAAAGAAATAACTTCAAAAATGGTGTCTTTGCATTTCAAATACGACTAGCCCGTTGGCGCAGTGTGTAGTGACCCTGCTTCCTGCTACAGGGATTGTGGATTAACCTTCCGATTTACGCAGGTGATGACGGTCACGGTTGTTTTGGCGAATACCTGTGTAAGATCGGACGTGAAGCGATGACAGTTTGCCACCACTGTGGTGCGGATTAGGATTCTGCACAGCACATGCTAGAGTTGTGCCCGGCTTAGTACGAATAGACGTACGTGAAGATGGCCATCGCAGAGGTTTTAGTGGGTAAGAATCCCACATAACCCATTTCTACCCCAAGAGCCGGGCATCTTCTTGAATATTTCTTTTGCGTACAAAAAGAAGGGATTGTGAATTCGATTTCTCCCTGTGTCTGGGTGTAATATATTTATTTATTTATATATGTATTATTTGTATGTATCGAAAAAATACGTAATTATATCAGTCAGCCGTTACCTGTAACAAGCATTAATTTCCTTACCATAGGAACATACGACCACGTGTGCATGTTGAAAAAAAAATATTTTTTAGTCTCATGCACAACACTTTGCTGAAGACCGTGCCATGATCAAATGCATAGTTTACGGTTCTATAAAGGACATAAGGACTAGATTCTATAAAGAACATACAGACAAACATTCATTTTTATATATAGATACTAAAAGCTAGATACTTTTCGCCATGTCTTCGTCTGTCGTTATTCCTAATTTCTTGGTTAGGTTGATATCGTTATATTCAACTTATTATTATTTTTTTGTATTTATTTTAATTTCGGCTTAAGCAATACCCAGTATCCTGGCTAGTATAGGCTTCAATCGTGATTTATATAAATTAATTCGGTAGCTTTCGCGTGATTAACACCCAAAATCCAGTCTGACAGACAGATTTGGCGACACATACTAACTACGTAATTAGAGAAAACTGACGTATGCTAACATCGCGCTATCAGAGTTTTCAAAGTTATTGAGTATAAAAAAGAACCCGACAATAACCGCTGGGGCGGTATCCCACCAGACACAGCTCCCGTCTGGTCGGAGGATCCTCCCTTTTCGGTGGTGGCCGATAAACTTCACATCACGTTCTAGACGTCACCAAATTGGTGACCCCGAACATGAACATTAGCACAACCTTCATTGTCATCATCACTCCCTCAAGCTTCAAGCACAGCCACCTAGCATCCAAGACTACTACGGGTATCCTGACCATCAGCATGCAGTGAACGCGCATTCCTGGTCATAACCCACAGCCTTCTCAGCGACTTTGACAAACAAACAAGAATTTCAGTTTCCGTTTCAGTATTGATTACACAATATCCTTCAAACATATTTTCAATATATATTCAATGTACATTGGGTTTATTAATGTTTTGTTCTTTTCAGCCTGTAATATCCTACTGTTGGGCATACACCTCTTTTCCCATGTAGGAGAAGGATCAGAGCTTAGTCTACCAGGCTGCTCCAATGCGGGTTGGCGGATATATTCCCTACTATGAGTAACGATCGCTATCAGGTGTACATGATAACAACCGGGACCGACGGCTTAACGTGATCTCCGAGGCACGGTAGGGAGAGTGTATGGCCAATACAAATGTTTGTCATGTGCGGGGATCGAACCCGCAACCGCCAGCGCAACAGGTACAATCCATGTTTTTTTATAAGCATAAATAAAATTAATTCATTAGTTGATAATAATATTTTTATATTATTATAGATTTTACCAAACGTATTTTTCATATAATAAGCGGATATCAGCTGTTCCCGTCTTTGGGTAGTTTAATTAAATAGAATCGGAGTGCATTCCCGTACCATCCGGAATCCTTGTCGGGCTTTATTCGACTGACCCACATTCTGGTAAGTGTGGGGGCACATTAAGATTTCTACTTTATTCTATTTCTTATGGGACGTGGATAAGGGTCGCACTCTCCATAAGTATGTCACGCAATATTTAAACGTTTTCCTTTATAACGGAAGGTAATTTGGAAAGCTGGTCGAGTCTACTTTTCTGCAATATTTGACAGGAATTAAAAGTAAACTCGTTTGGTATAACCGTATATGGCATTTTATTACGGGTGTCAAATTGAAAATCTATTATATAAATGTGCTGATAAATGAAGAGCTGGTTTTTTTTTGTTCGGTTGTACTGCGAAAACAATTAAATCGATCGGAATAATACTTATACCATAAAATGCAGCATGTTTGGATGAAGGTTTTAGTATAATGGTACGTCGATGAATACTACTTTTCGTAAAAAAAAAAATGGACGAACAAAGTTAAGTAAATCGCTAGTACAAAGTACACATGTCAGAAGTGAAACTTCTTCAGTAAACTAATTTTTAAGTCTCGTTATATTTATACAAATCCAAAGCTTTAGATTTCCGTTCCAGCGCCATCAACAAAAACGTTGCCGTTACATCAAAACGTTGCCGTTTCATCAAAACGTTTTGCCGTTTCATCAAAACGTTGCCGTTTCATCAAAACGTTGCCGTTTCATCAAAACGTTGCCGTTTCATCAAAACGTTGCCGTTTAATCAAAACGTTGCCGTTTCATCAAAACGTTGCCGGTTCATCCGTAAAAATTTTACCCTCATGCACCAAAAGAAGTTTCACTTCAATAATTTCCAGAAACTCAAATAATCCTCCCAAGTTAATATATAAAAGTAAATAGAGCTTTTAAGGGCATTAGACCTCTATTCGACGCCCTTATCCCTTTCATACACTATTTCTTCTCCGTGTACCCTCAGCCTGTTACAGCTCTAAGGGCAGACACGTACGTTTTTTATTTCGTGCAAATATTGAACGAGGACAGCGGACAGATGATATTGATGAAAACTCTGCGTTAAAATGTTTCAAGACACTTTAATTCAATCGAATGATATTAAAATTGTTTTCACTGACAATAATTGAAAGAATGAATAAAGAAATTAATTATTCTTATTTCACAATCAATTAGAGTAATACTGATAAAATAATAATAATAATACATAAAACAATAAAGTTAACTGATTTTTACTTTTCAATGTAGAGACGTCTTAATAGTGGTTACAATTTTTTAACCAACTCTCCCCCATTAAACCTTATCATGAAAAGGGGGTTTTAATATTTCAATGTCTTTATTACACGGTTTTACATTGACTTATTTAATGGTGTCTTTTCTATTCCGTTTAAATACAAACTATTAAATATTGTTTACCGATAAATAAACAAATTCATTCACTTGTTTGTTTTTAATGTTTTTATATATTCCAAGGTAAGTCAAACAAAATATGGAGCAGCCCGACTGGGGTAGTACCACGATTTTATAGAAGATCACAGCTGAATAACACTGTTTTCAAGCAGTGTTGTGTTCCTGTGGTGAGTAAGGTGACCAGAGCTCCTGGGGGAAATTGGAGATAGGGTCAGCAACGCGCTTGTGATGCTTCTGGTGTTCCAGATGTCTATAAGCTACGGTAATCGCTTATCATTAGGTGAGCTGTACGCTTATTTGTCGACCTAGTTATATAAAGATAAAAAGACAACTTATAACTAGCGACAATTTGACCAAAATCAAAATCAAATCCACAAAAAAATGGTTAAAAATGTACTGAAAGCTTATTATTGGGGAAATTAAAAAACAACACTAACTTTTAACAAAATAGAAACTTTCTTTTCGTTAAATTGAAATCTTAAAACTTCTCTCATTCCCAATTGAAAGACAGAACTCTGTTCGAAATTTACTTCGTTCGACTTTGATACGAATCGATCATTGTTTTAACAAGTCTGTCTCACTTCAATTATCATCAGAGCTTAAAAGAGTAATAATTACTGAATCATTATACTCCAACCAACCCTTTTTTTACGTGGGGAAAATCCATCATGGATACCCTCCAAAACGGGGGCGTCAGAGGGTTATAATAATAATAATAATAATAAAGACGTTTATTCACCAAGCATAAAAAAAAACAAAAGATTTCTTAGTCTAATTTACAGAGATTTTATAAAAAAATGCTGGTGAAAAGGTCGTAGACTCAGCTTATTGCTGCTTTTCAGTCCGCACCTTTACAAATGCTGCCAGCACAGGACGTTAGATTTACATTTAAAAACTAGATATAGTAACGAAAAAAGTAATGAAAATAGTATTTAATAAAATAAAAAAATAAAAAACCAGGATTAATAAATGAAGTACGTTGCCGAAGGTACAAGTAGGCAAAATGGCGAGCCACGTGAGACATACTATACGCTTATAATAAAGTCATAGTTACTACAAATCCAGCTCAGTGAGCGTTTTATGTCAGACTCCTACTGACTAAAACACCACCACGTGTGAGCAGTCGTCCGCCAGGGTAGGGCGTGATGGGGTCGCGCTAGCATTCGCCACCTACTCCAACCAATCATCCAACAACCATACCGTATTCCACGTACGCGCCTAAACACTGGCGGTATAGGGTTCAATTCTTACTTTTGATAGATATTTTTATTCATTATTACAGCCTATACAGTCAACTACTGGACATAGGCCTCCACAAGTTCGCGCCAAAAATAACGTGAACTCATGTGTTTTGCCCATAGTCACCACGCTGGGCAGGCGGGTTGGTGACCGCAGGGCTGGCTTTGTCGCACCGAAGACGCTGCTGCCCGTCTT
Source organism: Melitaea cinxia (assembly GCF_905220565.1). NCBI lineage: Eukaryota > Metazoa > Arthropoda > Insecta > Lepidoptera > Nymphalidae > Melitaea > Melitaea cinxia. The sequence goes on from NC_059416.1 coordinate 1,764,549, forward strand.
CGGCCTGTGTATTTCAAAGCCAGCAGTTGGATGGTTATCCCGCCACCGGTCGGCTTTTTAAGTTCCAAGCTGGTAGCGGAACAGTGTTATCCCTTAGTCGCCTTTTACGACACGCACGGGTAGTACCGTACCGTAGCCACACAGTACATATTTTTATTAGTGCAAATATATTTTTTCGGTTTGGATGCTGTCCTTGTGGGTCTCCCCACCGTACCTCGGAGAGCACGCTAAGTTTTCGGTCCCGGTTGTTATGACCATGTATACGAGTATATGACCTGATAGCGTTCGCTACTCATAGTAGTCTAATCTAATCAAATTGATAAGTCACATAATAGCTACCCTGTAGATGAATATTAGAAATAATAAAAATTAATTTTTTGCTTCAGTTTTTTTCCGTATTGTTAAATCATACAGAATATAACTCGCTATTAAGTTGAAATACAAAACATAAAGCGTAAGAACTATTTAAGCGTTTATACATACTGCGTCTAATTTAGAAAATTCTAGCGCTAGTTTTCTCATTATAAAAGTTAAATGCTCGTACAGGCGACTTTCACCTTTAATACAATGGGTTAAAAGCCAGTACCGCTTAGTGGAGTTATTACCTACTTACAGAACAATCGTATGAAATTACGCATTTCAACATGTCAAGGTCTTTTGTCTCTGACCCATGTGGGATAAAGATAGAGACACAATACGAGTAAAACACGCCAGAATAATATATGTGTAAAGTTTTCTACTATATCATTTTGTGCAAACGAAAGAAAACCAACTTCAATTACATTGACAAGTAATACAGCCTAGGTAGATGAATAAAAGTGTTTGTGTACTTACGTACGCACGCAAGAAGTTATACTCCATGTCTTTCTATAGGATTTCAATAGCTGGCAGGTAGTATGCAGTATTCTTAGAAGCTACACATAAAAAAACTTACAAACTTTTGAACAAAAACTCAAAAATTTGAAATAAATTTAGAGCACTTATAGATTGAGTGTTGACACTTTCGCACCTACCCGCGAAAAAAAACACTACACTTACTTCGTGTAGGATACACACAAATACTTCGTGTAGGATATTACAAATGTTAAATTAAATACAATTTTTTTTACTACAGAATCTACATTCCAAATTGATGATAGCTTCACTTTTAACTTTTTTAGTAAACTTCAGTCGTGCGTCAGAGCTGACACACACACTTTTTTATTTAGATTTGGATTTCGAACAAAATTAATAGAACACAAAACTAAACAAACAAATAAACAAAATCTAATACCTACGGAGTAATAGAATCCTTTCATAGTTAATGAAAACGACGCGGGAGGCACTAACTACAGTATTGTGCACTTACGTCCGCTAATATAGGGTAATACAGACTAACGCCAGCCTTAACGTCCATAGAGTTATTTAGACAGAAGCACAGCGGTCACGTTTTCACTTATCACCCATTTTGCGATGATTTTGTCACATCTGCAAACAAAAAAACACCTAATTCCCACAATATAAGGTTCACATTATCATCGCGTTGATAGAGAAGCATTTCGAAACTCGGCTCGCATTGAGATATAATATTGAATTGTTATTTTGAGTGTATTGAAGGAAATCTATGATAATAAAGTCACGGAAACGGTTTTTTGATATTTTCAATGTGACGGCTATGAACAGGCTCTGTTACGTAATTCAATATTGTCATGCGGCTTTGTACATTTTTTTTAATAAGTTTAATTGGAGTAGATATGCAATAGAAAGAAGAACAGGAGGGACAACACATACATATTCTACCTACGATACGTATTCACGTTTTTTTTCAATTAATTCTTTGTAGTTTACTTAAGGATACGGGGGCCACAAGGGAAGATTGCTTAGGGCATCAAGTTACCCAAATCCGGTACTGTCGATCTGATAAAGATAATTATTTCTATAAATATAATTATATCCCGTTGTCTACATTTAAATCTAATACTTAAATAGTATACACTTAAATATAAATTTAGCTTACCTAATATGTTCATATCAAAAGAAAAAATTATAACTTTTTAACCGACTTCAAAAAAAGAGAAGGTTACTCAATTCGACCGTATACATATATCATTCGTCGTATATTAACCGATTTTGATAATTCTTTTTTTGTTGGAAAGATGATATCTCAAGGGTAGTACCATAATAAGGAAACTAATATCTGATGATGGAATCCAAAAGAAATTAAATTCCTAGTGACGACTTGTGCCTTTGTTAATTTTTTTCGTCAACTTACGTTTTATTACTTATCTATGTGATTGAAGTCGGTTTTTTTCGTTTGCGAGCAAACACAATTATTAATATAATTACTTGCGACGCACAAAGAAGTTACCATTTCTAACCACTTAAAATCAATACAACCTATTGTTTTATTTTTTTATTTTTTATCAGAAAAGACATAATTTTCTTTCAAAATAAACAGTATACCATACTTGTTAAAATAAATATTTTAATAAAATTGAATATATAAAAAAAATCCAAAAAAAATATTCTCAAATTGAAAAGACATTGCGTGATACAAAGTGATACAAACACAAAATGTACAGGCAAATATAATACAACTTTTATAAAGATTTATAATTCTTTCAAACTTTCACAAAATATGACAAAATAATAATCGAAAAGACGAAAAAATACAAATTTGTAAATAAATCTATGTCAAACTAATTAGTGTAATTAGACGAACTATTTACGAAAAACAAAATTTATCAAAGATATTTATAACACCGGACTCGAAGCTCGAATTCAGTCGAAAGCTCTGTCATTTGCGCTTTCATTAACGGTCGGTCGGGCACTCGACGTCATTTCCAATTTATTAAGCCTAATGAAATGCTATGACTTGTTTGTTTGCGGGGATTCCCATTAAAAAAAACTAGAGATAAAATACGCACTTCATAAAACGGGGTAAAGCCGTAAATTAATAAGCACTAGTGTTCAAATAGTGGTCGTAATTCGACCACAATTAAATAATATTATAAGTTTGAACATTATTAATTTTGTGTTGTCAAAGACGATATTTCTATAATAAGTAGTGCTCGCCCAGAGGTCGTAATTCGACCATAATTAAAAATTTAAATTAAAGAAAACCTAAAGCTAATTTATATTTAATAAAAATAATGAAAATAAAGAATCTTTTTAAAAAAAAATTCAAATTGACTACAGACTTTGACAATCAACAAAAAGGTATAATATGCGTGTGTGTGCATCAAATACATGGTGTGTGTAATGTTTTTTTTTTTATTGATTTAATATATTTTTATGCATAATTAAAAAAAATATATTTGTATTCTGCACTCCTTCTCTATATAAACCATAAGCATACGAAATTTCATACTCCTCCGTTCGCGCAATTTTCGTAAAAACGGGTAGAAAATCTTTGCTTCACGTATTAATATATAGATATATGTACGTATAACATACGTACTCGGTCGTCTGATTCTATGGTAGGTAGCTTGATGCTTATTATTTAGGTAACCTTTGACTGATATATGTATATCGGAGCTTAATCCACCACCCTTAACTGAGGTAGGGCACAGCAGGAATTTCCTGCTCAAAATATGGAGTAGCCCGACTGGGGTAGTACCTCGACCTTACAGAAGACCACAGCTAAATAATACTGTTTTCAAGCAATATTGTGTTCCTGTTGGTGAGTAAGGTGACCAGAGCTCCTGGGGGGATTGGGGATTGGGTCGGCAATGCGCTTGCGATGCTTCTAGTGTTGCAGGCGTCTATAAGCTACGGTAATCGCTTACCATCAGGTGAGCCGTACGCTTGTTTGCCGACTTAGTGACATAAAAAAAACCTGCTATATATTCAGGTGTATATTGTTACGAACACACAAAGAAACTAGAGCCATCTAGCGGCAACCATTGAAAGCACATAAAGACAGCGATAGCATGAAACTCTCTACTCAATACTAGATGGCGTTAGAGGAACTACTGTGGAACTATATAGAAGTATAGTCTCGAAAACCGGGTACATGCGCGAACTTTCCAGAATGGTCTGGGCCTCGTGTCGGCCGATATAAATAGCCGCAGGTAGGCGAGCGAGTTCAGTTTAGTTTGAGCGATCTTCGAGGCGACTTCAAAAGTGAAAACTAGTGATCAAGAGTGGTACCAGCGAAACCTACGACCTTGGCTACGACTTAGGACATCGTTAGTGCTTAGTGTTTGAACCTAGTGCTTTGTATTGGACCTAGTGCTAGTGAATAAAGTCTCGTAAAGAGTCAGCAGGTCATTCTCTCCAAATCATACGAACCCTAATACGTAACAACTGGTGTCGGAAGTGAGATTTGGAGATGCCATTGACTCCGAGAGAAGACTCCAAGGACTTCAAGGGCGTCAGGACAAGGGCACAACGAGCTGCGGCCCCGCCTATCATGCCCCGCCCACTGACCACGCCCCCAGCCCCCGCCCACTTGGGCCCAGGCCCCGCCCACTCGGGCTCAGGCCCCGCCTCCCCAGTCTCAGGCCCCGCCCACTTGGGCCCAGGCCCCGCCCACTCGGGCGCAGGCCCCGCCTACTCAGTCTCAGGCCCCGCCCACTTTGTCTCAAGCCCTGCCCACTAGATCCTTACCACGCCCACCAGCGACACCGTAGCTTGTACAGACTCTCCAGTGGCTCTTCAATTAGGAAGTTTAATTAAATTAATAGAGTAGTGCTTTGCAAGAATCACAAGAGCAAACAAGTTTCAAATTGCAAGAATCACAAGAGCAACAAAAGGCTGAAATTCGTGGTGTTTTGCAAGAACTACAAGAGCAAACAAGTTTAAAATTGCAAGAATTACAAGAGCAACAACAAGAGCTCCAAGAAAAAACGCTTTGGGCTGTAAAAGATGTTAGTGACGCGGTGATTAAGCTTCGAAAAGATGTCAACGTAGTGGAAGAACGAATTACCGGGTTAGGATTGGATGTTGAAAATGTGAAAACCGGCCTTACTGAATTACAGAAGAAAGTAGTGTTCCTTGAAACCACGGGAGCCGCGATGTCTAGTGGAAGTACCGGAGTGGCGCAAGGACCAAGAGTGAAAGTGCCTCCATACGACAGCACTACTCCGTGGAACGCTTATCGTCAACAATTCCAGACGGTTGCTACTGCCAACGGATGGACGGAAGGGCAATGCCTGACTGCTCTCACTGTTGCGCTCAGAGGGCAAGCTTTGTCGGTTCTGGAAGCACTGCCACATACAGGAAACTTGTTCCAAGACTTGATGGAGGCACTTGAATCCCGATACAGGGAGCGACACCTGGAGCACGTGTTCCGTGCCCAACTGCGTGGCAGAGTCCAACGCTCAGGAGAAGGACTACAATAATGGGCGTTGGAAATTGAGAAACTTGTCAGAAAGGCACACCCAGGAGCAGACACCAAGGTGGTAGACACGAATATTGTTCAAGCATTTGTCGACGGAATCAAAGACCTGGAGGTCAGAGCTGCAGTGAGGCTTCGTCACCATACATCGTTAAAGGAAGCATTGGCGCATGCTTTGGAGGTCGAGGCTGTTCGCCATGACATACGGCAGACCCATAAGATCCGCGAGGTCTCTGAGGAAGTCAAGGAGGTTAAGGCTCCTACGAAGAAAAGTTCTGGAGTTATGTGCTACAAGTGCGTTGAAAGGGGTTATCTTCAGCTCGACTGCTCGCAGAAGGAGACCCAGATAGCAATGATGAAAAGGATCGAGGAACAAATAGAGGAGCTGAAGAAACAAGGGGCTTTGTCCCTTGCACGGGAGCAGGGAGACGAATAAAGGCCAGGACTAAGGGGTGAGTACTGGCTGACGCGGAGGAAGCCCCAATAACTTTTATCTCCCAGGCATGCAGCGGGAATAGTCTTGCGATTCAGGGAACTATTAACGGGACGGATTGCAAAATGACTCTAGCCACAGGCGCCTCTAGAACAATAGTGAACCCAAAGCTGGTAAAAGCCGCAAGGGGACACAAGAGGAGAATTAACTGTCGGCTTCTTACGGCCTCCGGTCAGCCCATACCCGTCCTGGGAGAAATGTCAGTTACGATGTATGTAGGGGGCTCCTCATACTCTCATAACGTTATCGTGGCTGAGATTATGGATGATTGCATCTTGGGTTTGGATTTCATGAAGAAACACAACTGCAGAATTAATGTCACTGACGGAGTTTTCAAGTGTGGTGAAGAAGAAATCTTCATTCTTGGTGGTGCTTGCGGGAAAGTTGCATGTGTAAAGAAAGTCATTATACCTGGAAGAGCGGAAACTCGGGTGTTGGTGAAACTACCGATAACTGGAAAGAAAAAGTCAAACAGATGCGTGGTGATCGAAGACACACCTACCAAGACATCGGCGCAAAAACTGATGATAGCGAGAACCCTTGTTAGTGGAAGCAGTAATGCTGTGGTCAAGGTTTTTAATCTTGATGATCGCGAGTTCTGCTTGAACAAAGGGGACGTCATTGAAAAGTGCGAAGAAGTTGTCTGGATGAAAAAGTGTAGTTCGATGACAGGCGCAGACTTGGCAAAGAGCAACAACTACGGATTAGTGACTGAGCTACTCGATGACTGCAAGAGTAATCTCTCTTATTCGCAGAGCATGAAAGCCAAGAAGTTTTTACAGCGCTACGTGCATATCTTCTCCAGTCACGAAGGGGACCTTGGAAGAACATCAGTGGTCCAGCACAGGATAGATACAGGAAGTGAGAGACCAATTCGTCAACGAGCAAGACGAATACCAATTGCAAAGGAAAAAGAAGTTGAAGGTCTTTTGCAGGACATGCGAAGGAATAAGATTATTGAACCGTCTGCAAGTCCGTGGTGCTCACCTGTTGTATTAGTGAAAAAGAAAGATGGTAGCACGAGATTTTGTGTGGACTACAGGCGTCTCAATGATGTCTCTAAGAAGGACAGTTACCCGTTACCTCGAATCGACGACACTTTGGATACCTTGAGTGGCATGAAATGGTTCTCAACCCTAGATCTAATATCTGGATACTGGCAGGTGGAAATTCATCCAAAAGACAAGGAGAAGACAGCTTTCTCGACCGGTAAATGTTTATGGCAATATAAAGTCATGCCCTTCGGATTATGCAACGCACCTGCCACATTCGAGCGACTCGTGGAGTGTGTACTGGTAGGCTTAGTTGGAGAGGCTTGCTTAGTCTACTTAGATGACGTCATCATTGTCGGCCGTGACTTCGACAGCCATTTGCAAAACTTGGAGCGAGTTTTCGCAAAAATAGAGGGGGCAAAATTAAAGTTGAACCCGAAAAAATGTCGTTTATTCAGGAATAAGGTCAGTTATCTCGGCCATGTTATCTCCAGTGATGGAATCCAGACAGACCCGGAGAAACTGGAAGCAGTCCAAAAATGGTCTACCCCTAAGGACAAAACCGAAGTGCGGGCATTCCTCGGTCTATGCTCATACTACAGGCGTTTTGTTAAGGGATTCTCAGAGATAGCCAAGCCATCAGCTGACAGAAGATAAACGACAATTTAGTCGGGATGAGACTTGTGAAGATTCTTTTCAGAAACTGAAAAAACATATGTGTGAAACACCAATCCTGGGATATCCACAAACCGAAGGTCGGTTTATAGTCGACACGGATGCAAGCAACACGGCCATTGGAGGGGTGTTATCTCAAAAACAGGGTGAAAGAGAAGTAGTTATTGCATATTTCAGCAAATCTTTATCCAAGCTAGAGAGAAACTACTGTGTGACAAGAAGAGAACTCTTGGCTATTGTAAAGACTTTACAACATTTCAACAAATATCTCATCGGCAGACAGTTTTTACTGCGAACTGATCACGCAGCCTTGAAGTGGCTACTGCAATTCAAGAACCCAGAAGGTCAAGTAGCTCGATGGATTGAGCAGCTTCAGGAGTACGACTTCAAGGCGGAACACCGCAGCGGAAAGATGCATGGGAATGCCGACGCACTCTGACGAAGGACGTGTTCGGAAGACTGCAAACATTGTGTTAAACAAGAATCTAATGAAGTAACATTAAAGCTAACAAGAACAAGTCCTTTGGGTATCTGGGAGAATAATGCTATGAGGGAATCTCAAAAAAGAGATGACGACCTTTGGCACATCATCACATGGAAGAAACGGGGTGACGTAAAACTAGTCTGGAGAGAGGTTGTACCCACTGGCGCTGTCACTAAGGCGTACTGGGCTCAATGGGACAGTCTGATACTTCAAAACGGAATACTCTACCGGAAATGGGAGAAGACTAACGGCAGAGAGTTCCACCTTCAGATAATTGTCCCAAGAACGAGAGTACCAGACGTTCTCCGTGAAATACATGATGGCATATCAGGAGGTCATCTAGGTGTCAAGAGGACGTTAACAAAAGTGCGAGAACGATTCTACTGGTTGCATTGTCGAGATGATGTACAGGATTGGTGCCGCAAATGTACTACTTGCGCTACTGTAAAAGGACCACAGACCAGGAGCCGTGGGAATCTGCGGTTGTATAACGTCGGTGCTCCGTGGGAACGAATTGCAGTTGACGTAGCGGGGCCATTTCCTGTAACGGAATCGGGAAACAAGAATTTTATGGTCGTCATGGACTACTTCACCAAATGGCCCGAAGTGTTCGCCATACCAAACCAAGAAGCTACAACAGTCGCTTCTAAGTTAGTCGAAGAAGTGATATGTCGCTTTGGTGTGCCTCTAGAAATCCATTCTGATCAGGGCAGGAACTTCGAATCGCAAGTATTCCAGGAAGTGTGCAGAATTTTGGGCATGGATAAGACGAGGACCACTGCGTACCATCCACAGTCTGATGGAATGGTTGAGAGATTTCACCAGATCCTTGAGAGGCATTTGGCGAAATTGGTAGACGACAAACAAAAAGATTGAGACAAGTATATACCACCCTTCCTTCTGTCGTACCGAACCGCCGAGCATGAGAGCATAAAAGCTACCCCGGCGTATGTCAATTACGGTAGAGAATTACGAATACCGGTAGAGCTATTGACTGGAGGGTCACCGGAGGGATCAAATACCGTACAAGACCAGTTAGCGATTTAAGGGAAAAAATGCGCTATATACACACTTTGGTTCGGGAAAATGGTTTACAGTCAAGTGAGAACATGAAAACTAGATACGACCGGAAATCGAACACGAGCGGCTTCAAGGAAGGGTCTCTGGTATGGCTGCATAACCCAACCCGCCGGAAAGGGAAATCTCCAAAATTGCAGACCAAGTGGGAGGGTCCATACAAAGTGGTTACCCGACTGAATGATGTGACTTACAGGATCCAAAAGCAACCAAGAGAGTCATTAAAAGTGGTACACATAGACCGTCTGGCGCGTTACCATGGCAGTAACAACGATGCTCGGGACGAGCATCTCTAAGACGGGAGTAGTGTTACGAACACACAAAGAAACTAGCGCCATCTAGCGGCAACCATTGAAACCACATAAAGACAGTGATAGCATGAAACTCTCTACTCAATACTAGATGGCGCTAGAGGAACTACTGTGGAACTATATAGAAGTATAGTCTCGAAAACCGGGTACATGCGCGAACTTTCCAGAATAGTCTGGGCCTCGTGTCGGCCGATATAAATAGCCGCAGATAGGCGAGCGAGTTCAGTTCAGTTTGAGCGATCTTCGAGGCGACTTCAAAAGTGAAAACTAGTGATCAAGAGTGGTACCAGCGAAACCTACGACCTTGGCTACGACTTAGGACATCGTTAGTGCTTAGTGTTTGAACCTAGTGCTTTGTGTTCGACCTAGTGCTAGTGAATAAAGTCTCCTAAAGAGTCAGCAGGTCTTTCTCTCCAAATCCTTCGAACCCTAATACGGAACAATATTATAACAACCGGGACTGCTCTCCAAGAACAACCATATCGGAAATAAATATTTGTATAAACGCAAATATCCACTCCAAGCGGGAATTGAACCCGCCGCCGGTATTTGTTCGCCGTCGATGCCGCACACCATTGCACCAGATCATATACAAATACATAAACTCAATATAAAAGAAAATGTAGCACATACATGTGTATATAAATAATACATCCAGACTTGGGGCGGGGTTTCAGTCCCTTAGAGTGGAAAACAAGGTCAATGCCAACTGAATTAATTTGTTAGTCACTAGTAATATTATAGTATCTCATATACAGTCATTTTTATATTATTAGTTGAAATTTATAATGTTTTCTTATATCTATAAAATAAATTTCTTAAATAAAAATAAAGTAACACTCAATTATATTTTGTTAGTTTTCAGACAATCCTCCCGTGACCATGGTTGCTGTAAAGTATCGAAACGTCGGGCATGTAAAAAATGTAATAAACCGCGATTAAATCCGAAAAAGTTGTTTCATTATAATAAGGGAAATTCGCGTAAACATTAGAAAACAATATGTATTTTAAATACTTTAATACTTAAATATTGGGTTCTATGCAATATTTAATTTTACGAAGCCCCATCAAATTCATCTACTAAAATTTTACTGAAGTCAACTACAGAACTAAATTTTTAAAAATAGCTTAAGTAGAAATGGAAATCATATTTTAGTTCGTCCCTAAAAAAAACAATTAAAGCTTTTTTTACGATATTCCCATATCTATAAAAGCCAGTTAGTGTTTTTGCTCGAAACAAAACTTCATAATCGTAAGCAAAAGAAGCATGAAGCGTCGCGGGTAAAAACTAGTTTTCTCACAACTAACCTCGCTTAAACTCAAACTGAATTAATTTTAATATACGACCACTTCAATTACAAACGCGAAGTTTATACGAAGTTTAAACAAGTTTTCACTACCTACCAAATAGGATTTCAAGTTTCTAATATACGGAAATTCACTGTACTTATAAACAAATGCCTTCAATTATTATGCTTATGTCGGTGGAAAGGATGATAAGGCCCACTGGGTATACGAATTCCAACACCTATAATAAGTTTCTGAGTTCGATCGTATTATTTATATTTTTGTTACCTTATAATTTTTACTGCGTGTGATTTTGATGTTTTTTTTTTTTTAATCTGGTACTGGTAGTATAATCTGGTTGATCGAAATTTAACGTGTACTTTTTGAGGTATGTCTAATAATGCGTATGTAATTAAATATATTTATATTTGATTACCTAAGATGTGACTTGTCGATGAAATTTGAAGTGATTTTTCTTTCGTTTGTGAGAAAATACTGTTCTCCATTCTACGTGACATTGGCGAAATCATCTGTGCTCATTTGGCAATATTGAAAGCCATTTTAAGAAGAAGAAGATTAAGAGAAAATACTGTAATAGAGATTTGAATTTATCATTCGTCAACAATGGTCAAACATGGTCAAGAAATAAGGTGTGTCAGGAGTAGTCTACTAGGGCATAGTTGAGCAGTTGTGGATTAAACTCTTTTTATTTCTCGTTTCCATTGATAGCGAAATTATCTGCCAACCTGCAATGAAACATGTCAGATTATGTTTCAACCGCTCTCCTTTATGTAAATGAGTCCTTTGCCCAACAAGGAATGTCCGTAGGTTGTTTTAGTTCACTTCAATAAGAAAGCATTCTGACATGTATAACCACGATCTCGGTGTTACTAAAATTATCGCGTTGATCAAAGCAAACATACTCAAGAATTAATATTAATACGACATATTGTAATTTGTAATGGGAAATAAAACAGCGCCATCTATTAACAGCACAAACAAAAACAATTACGTAAAAAGTGCCAGAAGATTTTTATGTCGCAGAACGATTATTTCATAACGATATAAATGTCGGAACGTTATAATTTACACAAGTTATCCATTTTTCCCTTTTGGTAAAGTTGTTGGGAGATAGTTATGAGTACTATATTACTTAAATGCGTAAAAGGTTTCAGTCGGCCATTACTATAAATACATAGAAATGGGTGTTTCCATTAAGGCTCGCTCTTTAAATTGTTTTTTATAACTTCATAATATTTTAAAAATGCTATAAAATCGTATATTTTGCCGTGATACAGAGTGTGTTGGCCTGGATTTCGTTGTAGGTCGTTTGGTTTTTTCCAATTCTTTCCCATAGCAATAAGTATTTGTACAAACTGTTCAAAGATCCTTACACCAGTGTACTAACCGTTTGAAATTAATGCTTACCTAGGTCATTATTTATTCATCATCATCATCACTTCAGCCTAATATAGTCCACTGCTGGACATAGGCCTCCACAAGTTCGCACCAAAAATGCGTGAACTCATATGTGTTGCCCATAGTCACCACGCTGGGAAGGCGGGTTGGTGACCGCAGGGCTGGCTTTGTCGCACCTAAGACGCTGCTGCCCGTCTTCAGCCTGTGTCTTTCAAAGCCAGCGGTTAGATGGTTATCCCGCCATCGGTCGGCTTCTTAAGTTCCAAAGTGGTAGTGGAACCTTGTTATCCCTTAGTCGCCTCTTACGACACCCACGGGAAGAGAGGGGGTGGCTATATTCTTTGGTGCCGTAGCCAGACAGCAAAGCATTATTTATTAATACTTATTAATTTGGTAGGGTAATAGTATTCTTAACAACAGCCGCTGTCCAGTGTGCACTTATGCTACTATAATTTCTAGTATAACTTGGCTTTGTGCAGCTGTTTTAAATGTTTTTATTACATAATGACAGTATTGCGAAGTGCAGCTAACGTAAGTTCTCACTACACTTTTCTAAATTTACCACTTCTGTACGGAATTCTGTACGTATTTAACACTAACCATTTTAATAAATTTCGTGAATTAAAAATAGTGTTAAAAAGTAATCGTAAATACTAATACTTAGTGTTAATATTTGAAATCGTTTATGCTACATTTTTACATAATTTAAAAATAGTGTCATTAGTATAAGTGCCTTGGAGAGCACGTTAAGCCGTCGGTTCCGGTTGTTATCATAAATATTTAAAAAAAAAAACATATAGTGGGTACTCAAACAAAAATTGGTATAAGTAAAACCGTTTGATGTAGGCCGAAGTATCAATTCGTTTATATGTTTTTATCGCCCGTTAAATTGTACATTTATATCAGTGCCCGTTAGTATTTCACTCGTTGACGTATTTGACGATATATCTCCTTATCTTAGTTAGAATATAGTGTTTGATTAAACATTAAAATAACTATCGTACCACACGTTTCATAATATTAAATAGCTTTATCGTACACATGTATGTTAATACAGAACCAATCTTAATAATAAATATAGAGAGTGAAACGGTTCATCGAATTTTTTTAAATTTATCTAAGACATAAGTTACTGATAGATTTTTTCAGGACAGATGAAAAGGGGCATTATGGCCAGTTTTATATCAACTAATGCGTGTTATGTATCACTTATTGTTTAACTCATTGTAGACAGCTGGGTGTACGGAAAAACTCCTTCAAGTTTATTTTTTATGTACACGATCAAACATAAAATTGATTTGTAAAATACCGTTGTGTAATAAGTTCATTAGTTGCATATAAATAAATAAATATATAAATACATTATAACATACACACACGGCCGTCTGTTCCCATGGTAAGCAACTTAATATTTGTGTTACAGGTAACAGAAGACTGTTATAGCTAGGAATTTTTTTATATATACATAGAATTAATACATATATAAATATATACATACACATATTACACCCAGACTCAGGCGGGATCGAATCCGCAACCCGCGAAACAGAAAGCAGAGCAACTACAAACTTCGTCAACGGGCTAGTCAAAGTTATATGTCAGATAGCTTCATCAGCCGTTACAATTAGCCCTTAGCTTACTTAAAAAAGGCATCCATCAATCGTCACATAACAGTCTAGACCCGTAAGAAAAATCATCAAACTGATAAGTTAATGATATCGATTACCGTACATATTTTACGACACACGTGCGTTATCAATCTCTTTAAAATCCCTAGTCTACCAGACGTGACCTAAAAACTAAAAAAAACTCTGCCCCAGGACTCCTTTGTCGACGAAAAATCTTACCTTTCATTGTAATAGAAATTGAAGATATCGCTGAAACCAAAATGTCCGATCACGTCCCAATATGTGGTCGGAAGAATTCGATATTGAAACATATGACCTGGTTAATTTTATTAAATTACATTACATTTGTTGAAACTTTCTGCTGACTCGTATAATAGCAATATTTGTTTAAATAAAAATGAAACGTTAATTGTACTGCTAAAGCGAAAAACGAGTCAACTGGACCTAATTACTAATTCTTTTATTTTCAAGTTTTCTATTATAAGTGGAAATTGAGAAAATCGCACAGAAATTTTAGACAACGTAATAAATCATTGTTGTAATAAGTATTAAGTGTAAATTTTAAAAAATGTGCAACGTTTTACAAACGGCTCATACGATTAGATACTATACTGATACCTGTGAAGTGTTTTATGTTAACATGTTATAATTACTTTTTCGTGTTTACACGTGTATGTTTGTAAATGTCAGTTAAGAGCTTTTGTTAAACAATTTGTCAAATTACATGATTTAATAAAGACATTTAAAAATCAATCAAAATCAATAAATCATTCATCATCATCATCATCATCACTTCAGCCTAATATAGTCCACTGCTGGACATAGGCCTCCACAAGTTTGCGCCAAAAATGGCGTGTGGCGTGTGTCATGTTTTTTGCCCATAGTCACCACGCTGGGCAGGTGGGTTGGTGAGCGCAGGGCTGGCTTTGTCGCACCGAAGACGCTGCTGCCCGTCTTCGGCCTGTGTATTTTAAAGCCAGCAGTTGGATGGTTATCCCGCAATCGGTCGGCTTTTTAAGTTTTAAGGTGGTCGTGGAACTGTGTTATCCCTTAGTCGCCTCTTACGACACCCACGGGAAGAGAGGGGGTGGCTATATTCTTTAATGCCGTAATCACACAGCATAATAAATTATTACGATTATACTTTACACGTTTGATAGTATATTATATTACTAGCTGTGCCCCGCATTTTTACCCGCGTAAACTCGAGGAAACGAATATCTTATAGCCTTCCTCAGCAATGGGTTATTCACCACATAGAGAATTATTCATTTTGAACCAATAGTTCTTAAGATTAGTGCGCTTACAAAAAAAACTATTCAGCTTTATAATATAAGTATAAATAATATAGTTATGGTATATCTTAGCATATATTTTTCAGTACAACACAAAGAACACATGACAAAGACAGTAAACCACGATGGGCGGTCTTGTGAGTAATTAGCCATTCCTCTCAGACGACCCAAACCTAAATACGGAATTCAATACAAAAACTGTTGTGACAAAGCTACATATCATTTGCAAAACAAATAATTATGTTAAAACTGACGACATCCACAACGAACGCAGTCTAAAAAATAGTCAATTACATACATATAAGGATAACTCAAAAAGTACTCATCAGATCTCGATAACATTATAAATAAAATAATAAATATCTATAACATACACATACGGTCGTCTGTTCCTGAGGTAATTAACTTAATGCTTGTTTTTAAGTAACAGTTGGCTGATGATAGTTACCTTTTTTTTTCGATAGATACACCTTAATAATACTCGTAGAAAAAAAACATCATGGTCAGGCTTGAGGCGTGAATCGAACAACCAACCACGGAGCAGAAAGCAGGGCCACTACAAACTGCGCCAAAGGCTAGTCAAAACATACGTACATAGTCAAAACATTTAAATGAGAGCACAAGACAGAACCAGCTTCCGATTAAAATATAATCATCTAAATCCGTGCACCCAAATACACGTAAAAAAATATAGTCGAATTGAGAAACTCCTCCTTTTTTTAAGTCGGGTAGAACTGTTTTCAAATGAACCATTTTTCGTGACAGATCTGCTGCAGACAGGCAACATTAAAAGAAAAACAAGCCTCGTTCGTATCTCTCATCACTGCATATTAAAACTTTGCCGAACTTCAATCACATTCATGAACAAAAACTTCAAAAAAAATGTACAATACGCAGACGGCGTGTTTGTTATCGAAACTTCGTGAATGTCGTTTTGATGTCATGTTTAATATGTCATAAATAATTCCGTGCCTCCTGTGACAAGTGATACAAGTCGAAAATCAACGTTTTACAGCACATCATAATTATTTTTTTAAAAATTAGTTGTCATGAACTAAGTAAGCTAGATTCAATTTGAGTATCTTATTTTGTAAAAAAAAAATATGGCTAGCTTTAGATTAAGAACCGCATTTTGAAGTTGTATAGGTTAGGGCTATTTTTTTTGTAACCAAATTATATTATCTATGATTTTATTTTTGTGTTACCCACACACTAGGAATTCTATACATTTTTGAATATCATATCAAAAATTGACCGCTCCAGCGGGGTTCGAACCCGCGTCTCCGACTGACCGTGTCGGCGCTCTAGCCAATCAAGCTATGGAACGATGTACCCGCTAGATCGAAATTTTTGTAATGATGATTTTTATATTCGGTTTAAGCGAACAGCGGTTAACCAAATTATGTCGATAAACGATCAAATTTTGAGCTTGGATAATTCGACGGTTCTTAATCTAAAGCCTTACCAAAAACATTCCCTTTCAATATACCTTATGGGTCTTTTATGGTAATTATTTTGTTTGAAGGTTATTTACTTAAATTTTTAGAGTTGTATCTTTTTTCCCCATCAATTAAGTGCTACAATTGTGATAAATGATACTTGCACAGTTAAATTACTTACTCCTACAACTTGTCTTTATACAAAATATAGAATAAAACATCTAAGCGCAATTTGTTTCAAACAAAATATAAAGCCAACCCTAGAAAAGATTTTTTTTGTTACCACTCACATAAATTGCCTGAATTTTACCTGTTTACGAAAGGTTTAAGTTAAAAGGGATATAGTTAAGTCTAGTTACATCAGTATTAAAAAAAAAATATTGAAAAATAAATGTGAAATTATTTAACTTCACATTTATTTTTTACTGGCGACCCGCCCCGGCTTCGCACGGGTGCAATGCTGATATTAAATATACTACAAAATGTCTTTATTTATAGTATGAAGCTAGCTTATAACATGGTTATTAACATAATAACAACAACATTCAAATATGCGTCGTTAGATTACACGCTGTTACAGAATGCGTTGAAAAAATAAAGGTTTACTGCTCGTTCCCCGTAGGTGATAGCGTGATAATTTGTAGCCTATATGTTGACCCGACTTCTTAATAATATTCATGCCAAATTTGAAAGTAAAGCCATCCAGTACTTTTTGAGTTTATCCCGGACATACATACAGACAAACAGACAAAAAATCTAAAAACTATATTTTTAGCTTCGGTATCGATTCTAGATCACCCCCCAAGTATTCTTTAAAAAAAATAGTCAATGTACAGTTTTGACTTTCCTACCATTTTATTATCCTACTTGCGACCCGCCCCGGCTACGCACGGGTGCAGTGCTTATACTAAATATACTACAGAATGTCTTTATTTATAGTGTGAAGCTAGCTTATAACATGGTTATTAAAATAATAACAACAAAATTCAAATGCGTCATGCGTCGTTAGATTACACGTTGTTACAGATTGCGTTGAAGAAATAAAGGTTTACTGCTCGTTCCCCGTAAGTGATAGCGTGATAATATGTATTCTATATGTTGACCCGACTTCTTAATAATATTTTTGCCAAAGAAGTAAATCCATACAGTACTTTTTGAGTTTATCCCGGACATACATACAGACAAACAGATAAATTCCTACCATTTTATTATATGTATAGATATAGATAAGTCTGGATGTAATATATATACATATAGTATAATATGGTTTAAAAAAATTGATTTTTTTATGACATTGTAACACAGAACGCTCAGTGTGGGACCACGTCCTAGCTTTACTGGTTAATCATAGAACTGACGATTTTCAGTCTGAGTCTTACGTAACTAATCACCTGCAGGATAAGCGTATGTTTGACAAAAGGCAAGGGCACAATCTTTATTGGACACAATCATAAATTATACAATACAGATTACCCTGACTCCTGCACTAGTTTGCACTGTGTTGCAGAAGCCAGTATCCTCCCCTTTAATATATGTAATAACAAATTATGCCCTTAAAAACCAATTTTAAAAAAAAGAAAAAATCAAAACTAGCTAACATTAATAATTAAAAACTATAATTAACATTTAGATGGAAAACATGTGCCATGTCTGTTTCATTGTTCACTATTTATTAACCATGTGTATGTGTACGTGCTTGTGTGTGCATGAGTGTGGGTGTGTGTATGTGTGAGTGATTGTGTATGTGTGTATTTGTGTGTGTGTGTGTGTTTGTGTTTAATAAAAAAAAATAGAATAAATTTGTTGTAATATCCATCTAACTATAAGCAATGTTTGTCCCCAGGTATCGGACGACATCGGCTACGTGATATACTCAGCGCTGGGCAGCTTTTATATACCGTCCTGCATAATGGTCTTCGTGTACATACGGATTTACTACGCGGCCAAGGCGAGAGCGAGGCGAGGTATCAGGAAGAACCCTAGACCAAGGCCGGTGAGTATAGAATAATAATTAAGATATTTTAATATACTGTTATTTTTTTATATATTTTTTTATACAACTAGGTCGGTAAACAGGCGTACGACTCACTTCATGGTAAGCGATTACTGTGACTCCTAGACGCTTGTGATACCAGAGGCGTCGCAAACGCGTTTCTGACTCTACCCCTTATTGCCCTAGAAGCCACCTCAGTAGATACAGAATTAAATAATGTATACCGTAATTTTACAATATTATACATATTTACAACTAGCTGTGGCCGCGACTTCGTCCGCGTGGAATTGAATAAATATTGTTCAGTTCGCAGAATTACAAAATAAATAAATTTCTAAAATAAAAGTAGCTTAAGTTACTCCTTATTATATCAGCTAGATATCTGCCAGTAAAAGTCCTGTCAAAATCGGTCCAACCGTTTCAGAGATTAGCCGGAACAAACAGACAGACAGAGTAAAAAATTTCATTTTGGTATATGTACCGTGTAACCCATATGCATTTAGTAAAAAGTGATTATTTTAATATTACAAACAGACAATCCAATTTTATTAATCAGTTCAGCCTATCGCAGGCCACATAGGCCTCCCCAAGTTCGCGCCAGACATCCCGATCTTCCGCAATCCTCATCCAGCCTACACCGGCAATCTTACGTAGATCGTCCGTACAACGGGCTGGAGGCCGTCCCACACTGTTGATAATTTATGTAAAGAAGAATATTGCACCTCAAGGATCAGAATACAAAAAATATTTGTATCTATTTTTAAAAACCAACGATCAAATACAATTTTACGTCTTACCACGAAATAGTTTTAAAAATAACCGTTCTTAATGTCGTTTTTATTTCATACAACACGAGTACACATTACGTTATAACTATCTGAGTAAAATTTTGCGAATGAATTTGAAAGAAATTCCTCAAATGATTCAAATTATTGCATTAATCGCTTGGATGCAATGCATGGTTATTTGGCATACAAGTCATTCTAAGCCTAAATTGTTGCCCTAATTACATGTGATACATTAAGTACATATCATAAATAATATGGATATCAAAAGAAAAGATAATCTTTTCAAAAATAACTGACTGATAACTGAGGTAGGGCACAGCAGGAATTTCCTGCTCAAAATATGGAGCAGCCCGACTGGGGTAGTACCTCGACCTTACAGAAGATCACAGCAAAATAATACTGTTTTTAAGCAGTATTGTGTTCCTGTTGGTGAGTAAGGTGACCAGAGCTCCTGGGGGGGATTGGGGATTGGGTCGGCAACGCGCTTGCGATGCTTCTGGTGTTGCAGGCGTCTATAAGCTACGGTAATCGCTTACCATCAGGTGAGCCGTACGCTTGTTTGCCGACCTAGTGACATAAAAAAAAAAAAAAAAAAAATATGGGATGAATAGGAAATATTTAGGATAAACGAACAACAGTCTTATATATAATTTTCTGTACGAAATTAGATGCAGTTTTAATATTTGTAATTATAGAGAAATTTTAAAACCTTGTTCAGGTTTATTAAGCTTTTGAAACGGAATTATTACTATGTTAACAATTGTAATCGAATGGTAACGAAGTTGTTTTATACACAAAATTTACTTCAAGTAAAACCATTATACCGTGGCTCGGAGAGCACGTTAAGCCGTCGGTCCCGGTTGTTATCATGTACACCTGATAGCGATCGTTACTCATAGTATATATCCGCCAACCCGCATTGGAGCAGCGTTGTGGATTAAGCTCTGATCCTTCTCCTACATGAGGAAAGAAGCCTATGCCCAGTAGTTATATTATAGCCATATTACAGGCTCAAAATATTAAACACCATTACAAGTATGAAGCAATAAACAAAATATTTTGTTCCAGAACGAGCAACAAACGAGCTTTACGAACGTGCCGAAGGGCACGCGGCCGATGCCAACGTCATCACCTCTGTCCTTGCCTCCCGGAGTAGATGCTAGCAATTCTAATAATAATAGGTGAATATTATTATTGTTTTATTTTTACTCTTAACTACACGATCCAATTGCATCACACCTCTAAATAACTCAGTGGATATAACTTAAGGAAGAACTAATTAAATAACAATATAAATAAATTAAGCATCACAGTCAACGACTTCCAAAAAAAAGAAAATTATCTATATGATCTATACAAACATTTGTCATGTGCTCTGGTCTTTGCAGTTATGGCTAAAGATATATTTTTCGAATACTCAATGGCCAAAGGACTTATTTCACCAATTCCCGATAAAGGTTTTTTCACACCTAGGGGGCCAGCCATAAATAACGTCATACGTTAAGGGGGTTTAGGGAGTATCTCATAAATGTGACCAGATCTGATAAGATGTGGGGAGGGGTCAAAAATCGTGAAATTAGTGTAATGTTATTTATGATGATGACCTAGGATGGTCCCCAAATTACTGATAGGCAGAAGAACAGAGACTTTGTACCTTGTACCTTGTAAGTAAGTACCTTGGACTAAATGTCAGTACCGATTATTTTGTACATATGAAATATAAATTTCTATAGACTATTTATTAGAATTAATAGCAAACAGAACTAACACAACCACATTGATTTCAGGGAAAGTCAAATATCAACAATAGAAACGCAGCCGGTGCCTATACCTACGGTGACGTGCGACTTCGCCTCCGACATATCGACGAGCGAGGCAGGAGACGTGGGACCACAGCCCGACGAGAGGAAAGACACTTTGAAGGTACAGAAGTATATTGTCTTACCTACACTATGTCTTACCGTGGCGCCGTCTATAGTGAGCTCTTTACAAAAACCCGTAACTATTCAAAGTTTCATATTACAATGAAAATCTTTAACAGGAGACGACACCCACGGTTCGCTTAAACCGAATATAAATCATCATATCAAAAATTTAGATCTAGCGGGTACATCGTTCCATAGCTTAATTGGCTAGAGCGCCGACACGGTCAGTCGGAGACGCGGGTTCGAACCCCGCTGGAGCGGTCAATTTTTGATATGATATTCGAAAAATGTTTAGAATTCCTAATGTGTGGGTAACATAAAAATAAAATCGTAAATATTAGGAAATATCTAGCGCAAATCTAGAGTAGACCAACTTAAAAAGCATCTCAACCTTACAGAAGATCGCAAATCATATTGCTCTCAAAAAGTATTGAATTGATGTGTCGAGTATGGAAACCAGAGCTCCTGGGTTGGAATTAAAGTCGGTAACAAGTTTGTATTATTTCTGGAGTTGCAGACGTCTAAAGGTTACGGTAACCTCTTACCATCAGCTGTACTTCACGTTTGTTTACTAAGACTAGCAGTGTAAAAAAAATTTACTTAAAAATCTTGTATTTTTAATATAGGACATTATGTATGACAATACAAGTTTCTGTTTTTGGTCAGTTTCTTAACTACCCTCCATCCTCGTAAGAAGAAGCGAAGCCGTCAATTCTGGTTATCCTCTCATAGCGATTATCACTCTTCGTGATAACATCCACTGATTACTATAATTTAGCGGATAAAGCTTCAGTCCTTCCTCCAAATGGAAAAGAGTTTTTCTAGTAGTAGAGCAAATTTTGACTGATTTATTTAAATGGTCTACGATAACAGAAAACACATATACCAAGATTTCCCTTGTCATTGAACAGTTTAGTAGAGATGTAAATATTTTACTTGGCCAAGTAACCTAATGGGAAAAAATATCTATAAGTTCTTCAGACTGTGACCTAAAAGTAGAAAACCGTATCAAATTGGTGTATTGTCATAAGGCTTCGATAAGTCTACTAAGTTTTTTTTTTTTTTTTTTTTATGTCACTAGGTCAATAAACAAGCGTACGGCTCACCTGATGGTAAGCGATTACCGTAGCTTATAGACGCCTGCAACACCAGAAGCATCGCAAGCGCGTTGCCGACCCAATCCCCAATCCCCCCAGGAGCTCACCATGGTCACCTTACTCACCAACAGGAACACAATACTGCTTGAAAACAGTATTATTTTGCTGTGATCTTCTGTAAGGTCGAGGTACTACCCCAGTCGGGCTGCTCCATATTTTGAGCAGGAAATTCCTGCTGTGCCCTACCTCAGTTGAAATGAAATCTGAACGTTTGAAATAGGTCAAAATGAAGTCCAAGGGAGTCGGTTATAAACATACAAACATACAGGTGAACCTAATGGAAACCGTGTGATCAGAATCAGATTAAAAAATATATAACTTACGATTAGTATTCAATTAGTATTACAATAATAGAAATAAATATTAAAAATAAATAAACTAAAATTCATTATGTAAGACAATAATTTATTTTCGGTTACGGTAGTCAATTTTCTAATTTTCTAACAAAGAAAAACGGAATAAAAACTCTTTGAACTCCTAACTCCTTTGTTGACGATTTAATTTTCAAGAAAGTAAAACAAAATAAACTTCCGTTTAAAAATATAATTGTGTTTATTTTAGAGGGAAAAAATTCGTTTACATCATATCGAGTCCGAACTTTCCTAATACTTAATTAAACTCATGAAATACTTCAAAAATTCAATTTCAACTTCATAATCTTCAACTAAAGTGGAGCGGTAATACTATTAGAGAACGGGACGAACTGAATTGGGCGACTCAATTTTTTTTTTAATAAAACCTTTGAGAATCCATTTAAACTATGCATTTTATCATTCGCATTAAAAGCTCTATTATCTTTATATTTTCATCTTAATTGCTTAGAGAAATAACTGTGTTTGCTCGCAAACGAGCTAGCCCGTTGGCGCTTTCTGTAGTGCCCCCCTGCTTTCTGTTTCGCGGGTTACGGATTCGATTCCTGCTTGAGTCTGGGTATAATATTTGTATTTATATATTTATATAGGTATTATTTCCAGTGTCTTAGGTGCGACATAGCCAGTACTGCGGTCAATAACCCGTCTGCCCAGCGTGGTGACTATGGGCAAAACACATGAGTTCACGTTATTTTGGCGTAAACTTGTGGAGGCCTATATCCAGCAATGGACTGTATGTTGGCGGATATATTCCCCACAATAAGTAACGATCATTATTAGGTGTACATGATAACATCCGGGACCGACAGCTCCTAGCTACGGTGGGGAGACCCACAAGCACTAACAACGAAACCGGAAATAAATATTTGCATAAACACAAATTTCCACTTCGAGCGGGAATCGAACCCGTAACACATGCATTACACCAGAGCAGTCGTTTAAATTGGTACGTACATGTTACAAAACTCATACGACTGCATATAAATATAATCACAGTAATAATAATATATAATTGTGTTTGCTGGCAAACGAAAAAAAACCGACTTCAATTACATCGATAAGTAATACAACGTAGGTAGACGAAAAAAATTAACAAACGCACTAGTCGCCACTACGATTTTCGAAGGTCCATTTTCCATTTCTTCCGGTTCATCGGTCATATCATGGTACCACACCTGGGATATCTCCTTTCCAACAAAAAAGAATCATCAAAATGGGTTCATAACAAAGTTATCCGCGAACATACATAAAAAATATATATACGGTCGAATTAAGTAACCTCCTCCTTTTTTGAAGTCAATTAAAAATAACGTTAAAATTTAAAAGTAGTTACTCATAGAACAGATAATTTTTTGACGTTACTTTTATTTCAATACTCGTATATCTCAAAAGTATGCTCATCGTTTGTTTCATTCTTAACAACAAATCCCCTTAGGATGCCAATTCTACTTTCTAGAATAAATTCAGATATGAGAAGCTATAGATAACTAGTTTCAATAGTTATACTAATGCTCTATTCTAGAGAAAATTGAAAAATACATTTATTCAACGTATTCCCACCTGCAGCCGCAAAATTCTCTTGGAATTTGTATTTGGAGATTTATTTCACTGGGAATATAATTTGAATTTATTTTCTTTATTCGAATACGTACGAATATACGCCTGTTATATAAGTAATTTGTGTATATTGATAAATGTGTGTGTATATACAAGTCATGTGTGTATTCTTTGGTAATACAAATTAGAACGCTATGGTAATTTATTATAATTAACGCTAGACGCTCTAAAGCCTGTAGGTATGTGTCAGGATTTGGATACACAGCACAAACGCAAATATCCAGAGCACAAATAACATTTATAGTGGCCTATACAAACATTCCTGAAATTTATACGATTTAAGAAAAATTTTATTATATTTTGTAACACGTACTTATAAGTCTTTTAATTGTTGTTTGACTTTCTTTTCCTCTTAATTGTCGGCAGCAGTGTAAACTACCATTTTAATTGAATGATTTATAAATAAATAGTGGTCGCCCAAAAGTCGAAATTCGACCACAATTCAAAATTTTAATTAAAGAAGACCAAAGAATAATTAAAATAAAGAACCTTTTTTTTAAATTTTCAATTTGACGACAGACTTTGAAAAAAAAAAAGAAGAACAAAAGAGTATAATATGATTGAGTGAGTGTCAAATACATAGTAGTGTGTGTAATGTTTTTTTATTGATTTAATATATTATTATCCATAATTTAAAAAAAAATATTAGTATTCTGCGCTCCTTCTCTACATAAACCATAAGAGTATGAAATTTTATACTCCTCCGTCCGCGCAATTTTCGTAAAAAGGGGTACAAACTTTTTGCTTCACGTATTAATATATATTAACTAGCTGACTCGGCAAACGTTGTTTTGCCGCTAAATGCTATTTAAAAATAGGGGTTGGTGGTAGAAGGGTAAAAATTTAGGGTTTTATGTATTTTTAACGCCAAATCATATTAAAATAAAAAATAAATAATATTGCTAAAAATTAAAAAAAAATTAGGGGTGGACTTACCCTTAACATTTAGGGGGATGAAAAATAGATGTTGTTCGATTCTCAGACCTACCCAATATGCACACAAAATTTCATGAGAATCGGTCAAGCCGTTTCGGAGGAGTTTAACTACAAACACCGCGACACGAGAATTTTATATATTAGATAATAACAAATATATCCAACATCAAGCTCTATCTAATATTTCCTAAGGCAGGTATTTAAAGCCCGTTTTAGGTCACAGACGACAGATTTATATATGTATACTACTAAAACCTTGGGGCTAAAACTGTCGTCACTGCCGACTCTACCAACG
The DNA here is from genome assembly GCF_905220565.1 of Melitaea cinxia. NCBI lineage: Eukaryota > Metazoa > Arthropoda > Insecta > Lepidoptera > Nymphalidae > Melitaea > Melitaea cinxia. The sequence continues at coordinate 1,790,051 of NC_059416.1, forward strand.
TGGCGCTAGACAGTTATATATAGCAAGATTTTTGATTGTTTACTTGATCAATATATATAATATATATATACACTTACACTATATAGTGTAATATACTAGTCTTAGTTATGCGATTACTTCCATGTCTATATAAAAAAATACGATTCAAATCCTTAAAATTGTCAAAGTCTCAACTAAAAAACAAAATATCGCTTCTGTTGCTGATAAATATTAACAATGTCAAAGGCATATATGTATAGTTACTTCAAGTAGGTTACACAAATATTAATCTAGTCTTACATTTTGTTATCGTGATATCTAGTCAATTATTTAATTCTGTTTCAGGTTGTAACATCAGCTCAAGTAACGAGAAACCCGTTAGCGTCATGTCCATACAGAAGTTCAACCCTTTCGGTGAACGGAGAACTACAACTCCAATCGCAGAGGTGCAGAGCACCTAGTGTAGCTATAGATACAGACATGGTCTCCGAGATGGAACCATCCTCATCAGACTCGGGAGTTGTATCCCGTTGTGCTGTCGTCAAACCACTTAAGTTAAGAATATGCCAACCAATTTTCGGCAAAAAAAGCGACTCCTCGCGTAGACAGGAGAAAACTCAACCAACAAAAGCAGAATTGGAACCAGCGTTACCAAAACAACATAAACCTCGAGACCCCGAAAGAGAAAAGAGGAGACTAGCCAGAAAAAAAGAGAAGAGGGCCACTCTCATACTCGGTTTAATTATGGGCAGCTTCATAGCATGTTGGCTGCCATTTTTCTTTCTTTATATTTTAAAAGCGGCGTGTAGAGGATGCGTTATACCATCGAGTGCGTTCGCGATTGCTTTCTGGCTGGGTTATATGAACTCAGTATTAAATCCTGTAATATATACGATATTTAATAAAGATTTCAGACGGGCGTTTAGGAGAATACTGTTCAAGTGATGTTTAGCCTACCTGTGCTGCTACAGCTGTGTCGCCAACCGTATCATGTTGGCCCAACGACGAGCAGCGCCGGGTCTTTACAATGTGCGTTGATCAGATCACTTTCATAATCTCGAGACAATTGATTTGTTGCGTTGTACTATATTATTATTAAAGTCAAATATGTTTTAAGTGATGTGTTCATTTGTACATAAATATTGTGTTACATAGATTTTAATATATTAATTATTCTATACTTCAATTTAATTTATAAAACGATTTATTCTTTAAGTTTAGTCATTTTATATGTCATTGATTTCGTTAACTTCAATATTGTACAAACAACTGAAAGATTATTAACCCTGTCGAAGTCTGTTTTAAAGGCGAATCTTTTGTTAACCGACCTTTACAAAATATAGTTATATAAATAACATTATGATAGAGGATACAAATTATTCGCATGTAAAAATAAATTGTAAAAAAAACTAGTTTTTCTTTAATCGTAGACAATAGTCTAGTTGAAATTAAGATTAATGAATACTGCAACACTAACGGATTTGAAATGTATAGAATTATATCTAATTACCCTCTAATAATACTTGTATTATATAAATTTGTACCCTTAATTTTATCACTCATATTATAATAACGCGTAGCTTTTTCTAAATTCTTTTTTAACCTATCGACTGTAAAAAAAATTATTGATTTACTGTCGTTTTTTTAAATAATTAAAATATAACTATACGCTTTATACGTACAAAAATAGATTTAATTTTAATTACGATTCTATCATTGTGGTCATAGGTAAATAAAATTTCTTCACAAGAATTAAAATAATGATAACGACTTACGATTTAGCCTGGAATATCCCACTGCTGGGCATACGCCTTTTTCTCCATGTCGGAGAAGAATCGGAGCTTAATCGCTTCTCCGCTACGGGTAGGCGGATAAAATTGATATTATATTATTTAAATTAATTTGTTTACTTTATTAACATGGTGAATTCGATTTGTAATGACATCTATTTGTAGTAAAAAATCTTGGAAATAATTTAGCTGAAATATATTGAAAAGACATTATTAGAAGAAATTAATGTACCATACAATATTAGTCCAAAAAATATATTAGTATTAAAATTCCCATACTTTAGAAATAAGCAAACAGAAAATACAAAAATAAATAATTATGCGTAGAAAATTTACTTTAATACAAAAATTAATTTAATTAGATTAACTTATTTTAACAAAAATATTGATAATTAAAGACAGCCGTTTCAGAATACGCGGCCTTGCTCGTCTTTGTGGTCGTGTGAAGCTGATTAAAAAAAATTAGCTACGTACAGAGTAGAAGACGTTGGAACAGTGTTGCTAGCGTTATAAAGTGGATGATAAACATTATGGTTTAATAGAATAAAAATAAATTACTTGAAAATTGACTTATCCTTTGTAGCTTTGTAAGCTTGGGTACAATACAGTGACTTCAAAAAAAAATTAAATTAAAAAAATATATACACATACAATTTGCTTACTGTGATGCATTTATATTAGTGATCTTCTGATCCATTTCAGATGACAACACTCGTGCGTTAGAAACCTAATTTGTGGTAATTAAAAGCTGTTAATTCAAATACGAATACGAACAGCGAAGATGTGATCCACCTAATGATAACTGAGGTAGGGCACAGCACGAATTTCCTGCTCAAAATCTGGAGCAGCCCGACTGGGGTAATACCTCGACCTTACAAAAGACCACAGCTAAATAATACTGCTTTTAAGCTGTATTGTGTTCCTGTTGGTGAGTAAGGCGACCAGAGCTCGTGCTCGTGCGCTTGCGATGCCTCTGGTGTTGCAGGCAACTATAAGCTACGGTAATGTCTTACCATCAGGTGAGCCGTACGCTTAATTGCCGACCTAGTGATATAAAAAAAAAACCTTCAAAACGATTGTATTATAACAAAGAAAACATACTTGCGAATCGAATTCTAAAAGGAAACTTACTAGTGATTATATTTTAAATATAAAACCTCTTTTAATCTTACAAAGTTATCTAAATAAAACTATGAGCTTTCTAAAATAATTTTGACTATATTTAGCAAAAACTCAACATTTAATTAATCTTGTGAAGAAATTAATTTTAATAATTAAATAAATAACTCATTATATCGTATTCATAAAATAATGATCAAAAAATCATTGTGAAGATGTGGTGTTAGTAAGAACTAGTGTCTTGTAAACATTTTATTTATAGAATTTAATAAAAGTAGGGACAAGATATATCAAAAATTAAGAAATTAACGTAGAAACATACCTTTTATGTAAATTTAATTATTAAATTTAATTTATCTTCCCTCATCCACAGCTAAATTGTAATACCTTTCTCTTGTAAGATATGTAACAAAATGTTTACAAACGCTCGATAAAATATAGCATATAAAAATTATTCATATTTTATTAAATGATGACTGTGCCTCCGTGCCTACTAGCACTTCAATAAATTGCACGTTTTAATATTAATAAAATATACACTAAGTTATTATTCCTTATTAAAAAACGGTTTGTTGTATAATTATTTTAAAATTACGCATTAATTGGTTACATTCCATCCATTGGTTAACGTTAAACGCATTAACCGAACAAACCATTGGATTCGTTTCATTCAGAAGCTAACAGTTTAACCATATTTTGTTGTATTTTTTTATTTATAAAAATTATATTAATTTTAATTTAATAAAAAAGTGAATGTGTTTTTGTATTGTCTAAAAGCGCTGGTCGCATTCCATTATCATTTATATATATAATGGTCTAGTTAATTAAGATTTTAATTAATATTTAATGTAGTTTTAAATGTATTATACCAAAAAGAACACCAAAAATCATTGTAAATCTATACTTATGATATTAATTATAACGTTTTCTAAATATCTTAGCAAAAGTATACGCATTAAGTTTGAGCGTATTTTAAAGTACTCGGCGTATATTGTACATAGGCTTTTTTCAATCTCGCGTTCGTGTAAAATACTAAATTAACAATAAAATTATAATAAAAACTATAATTAGTGTTATCATAATTATTATTTTTAAAAAATAAAATATTTATAAAACTGTAACTATGACTGAATATAGTTTTTATAGGTTTCTTTCCTACAAATATGTAAATACTGATATTATTAGATTAGATTATATTATAAATTTTAAAATGACAACGACAACTGTAATTCTAAATAAATTTAGATTCTCACATTAGAATTCTCATTAATAAATTAGTAAATAAATATAATATGAAACCATTGCCGATATTAGATTAAATTATAAATAATGGAATTTATTGATATTTTGAACAATAGATACAAAAAAAAAATTAAAACATTTAAATTTTTCATTTCGTTCACTTGAAATGTTTCATATATTGTCTTCCAAAGTGCATGTGATGTTATATGTAAACTTAGTGTTTATTAGTTTCATTTAACAATATTTCATTTTATTTTACTTTCTCTCATATAAATTTAGTTTCATATTAAGCTGCCAAGTAATATATTTTATTAGTTTTAAAAGATTTTAATGCAGAGTAACGCGTAGATGTATTTGTATGTGGAATCCCACAGTTTCGCTACGAGCCCTTGCGATCTGTGACGATTTTACATAAAATAAAATAATAATTATTATTTACGAAAATATATTTGAAAGAGTATAATCTTTTTAATATATTTTCCAAAACTAATTATAATTGAATGCAATAATTTTTATTAATGATTACCTATATAAGTAAATTTTCATAATATATATTTTAAAAAAAAGTTTTTCGATATAAAAAGTTCTGTACAGTTCGAAAATGTATAAATATGCGTCATATTTAAATATTAACCGAATAGTCAGTTTCTATATTATAAACAAATTTGTTTTTTTAGATTAATAAATAGTATATTCTATATATTATAATAATATAATTAGCGACTTGTTCCATAAAATAAAAGTTATAATCTATAATAATTTATATTATAATAGTTACCAGAGTTTAGCAATTTGTTGAATATTATTATTTTTAAATGTTTCGATGAATTATTATTATTTATGTTGTTGTAATTGATTTTATTTTAATCGTCTAATACGATAAAATTATTATTATTGACTCGAAAATCGTAAATCAAGAAATATACGAAGTACCAAATATACAAGTTTTGATCTTTATAAATTGTTTCATTTGCCCGATTTTTATAATATATTATTATGGACAGTTTCAAATACAGTTTACACACTGCATTATACTAGCATTATAACAAAGTTTGAGTGTTTGTTTACACGAGTTAATCTCAGTGGCTATCTCTTAGTAGCTGACATCGACGTGTTGGGTTGAATTTTAAATTTTATCTTTCATAAGAAAATGGCTCTTAATAGGCCAGTAAATACATACTCTCAAGGCACACTACAGCATAGCTATTTGCTCTTTTTTTCGTTAGGTACATTTTTTTATTGATGAATGTAACGTCAATCTGAGAAATTCATAGATGAACGAGTGAGAGACAACTCAAAATAACTACAATATAACGTTTTGTCAGCGTGTATATAAATATATTAATTTAGAGTAATTCTACTTACCTACAATAACAATTATTCTTCTCCTATATATATATTCTTCTGAAGTTTTTAAATAAAAGAAATATAATAGTCACCAACAGGAACACAACATTGCTTGAACACAATGTTATTTAGCTGTGATTTTCTGTAAGGTCGAGGTAGTGGGTACTACCCCAGTCGGGCTGCTCCAGATTTTGAACAGGAAATTACCTGCTGTGCCCTACCTCAGTTAATTATTGCCGATATTAGATTAATACTGATATTACTTATGCACGTACATTCATTTCTGCGATTTATTTTTATATATAATGCAAATAAGATTTTATTAACTAAAAGCATAATATCATAAATAAATACCCTTAGCCTTCATGGAATAAGTTCGCATACAAGAGGGCGGGTTTTGATTGGTGTGAACCAATGAGACAAAGTGTATCATATTTATTATAAGTACACTTTGTAGGAACGAGAAGGAAGTGACGTTAGCAGTTCATCATATTATTTTTTCTTCGCACAAATGGTAGGAAATACTGAGTTATCGTGACTTAATATTTATGGCTCGTTGAAATTACAACTCATCGTTATGGAGGAGAGGAGAATGGTTTTTTTGTTTTGACAGATTTTGTTAACGGTCTCTCAGTTGCTACCTAGATATATACGAGAATTTATCGTATCTAACATACTTATGTAACATACTTATCCGAAAACTCGCATTGGAGCAGCGTGATGGATTAAGCTCTGATCCTGCTCCTACATAGGGAAAGAGGCCTATGCCCAGCAGTGGCATATTAAAGGCCGAAACGTAACATACTTATGCACGAACTTGGGGAGGTCTATATCCAGCAGTGGACGATAGGCTGAAGTGAAGTGAACTGTGAACATACATATATGTTGGATACGATAATTCTACAGTAAAAGAAAAAGGTTTTTTTTACATATATAACTAAGTCGGCAAACAAGCGTATGGCTCACCTGATGGTAAGCGATTACCGTAGCTTATTAACGTTTGCAAAACCAAAAGCATTGCAAGCGCGTTGATGACCCTGTTCCAATTCTCCAAGAGGTCTGGTCACCTTACTCAAAAGGACAGTACTGCTTGAAACCAGTATTATTTAGCTGTGATCTTCTGTAAGGTTGAGGCACTACACCAGTCGGGCTGCTGCGTTACCTCAGTTAAAGCATATTTAATTTATATGTTAAAAAAATTGTACTTATATATCTAATCTTATTAATTTAACGAAAAAATTCTGTTTTTTGGATGTATCAATCTCAAGAGTTCGAGAAAACATTTTTCATATTAGATATTGAAATTTCTTTTTATTTGTTTTGACCGTATATTTGTTTCTAGATTATGAAAATACGATCCTACATAACAATGTTCTCCATCGCGATCTGTCGAGACCTTGAAAGAACATCTTAAAGAGAATAATATAATATATTATCCACACGTTAATATAAAAAAGGTCATATTTCCGTTTGTCACGCCCGTGACTTCAGAAAGATATCACCAATTACATTTGTCTTTTTTTCCAAAGTATTCTCTAATCCTGTGACGAAGGTACTTCAAAGTGAATAACTAAGAAAAATTGCAAATAAAATTTGATATTTAATTTAAAAGAAACCTTGTGGTGTCCAGGGACACCAGATTGGAACGAAGTTCCTAATTATAAAATATTAATTTCAAGTTCTATTCGAGGTATATAGAAAATAAAATTATTCGAGTATACATTTTTTATAATAATTTTTTTATCTATAAAAATACTGTACAAAATTATCTTAATACCTTTATTTTATTTACAATGATTTATAAAAATTATAATAACTAGCCGACCCCACACACGTTATTTTGCCATATATGTCATTAACCCCCTTAATTCCCCCCTTATAAATTAGGGTTATAGAAAATAGATGTTGGCCGATTGTCAGACCTACCCGATATGCACACAAAATTTCATAAAAATCGGTCCTGCCGTGTCGGAGGGGTATGTAACTAGCATTGTGACACGAGAATTTTATATATAAGATTATCTAATGACATCACACATCTATATGTGATAGCTTGTTATTAGCTTTTTTTTTATTCATATTCTGTATGAGTTATAGTTATAATAAGCTGTAAGCTATCCAAATAAAATAAAATAAAATAAAAAAATAATAATAGCAAACTGCAATAATAATAACAGTCATCACGTAGACTATACATTAGACACTATAGCAACCGTACACAGACAAAACATTTTTTTTTAATTATCGTTTATAAAAGTAGTAGTAATACGCGAAATATTAAAATAAAAAGCAACAAAAAATCACTAAGGTTTCAACCTGTGCTATCTTAGTCTAATTATACACATTCATTATTTATAACGGTTACAGACAATTTTCAAATTCTTTTAATAAGAAAATACGACAAAAATTAAAAAATAAAAATAAAAATCTTACGTTTTCGTTCCAATAACTTAAAACTCATTTACAATTCAAGTCTATTCATTTGCAAAACAGAATAATTTTGTTTGCTGGTAAACGAAAAAAACCGACTTCAATTACATCGACAAGTAATACGACGTAGGTAGACGAAAAAAATAGTCAAGTTAATACGCATTATCAAAGATTACTCCAAAAGTTGTAATCAGATCTCGATGAAATTTAAGTGTGGCCACATGATAAACATCGGCATTCGATTAAATTAAAAATCATCAACACCCAGTACAAAGTTGTGCGGATTTTCGAGTTTCCCTCGATTTCTCAGGGATTCCATCATCAGATCCTGGTTTCCTTATCATGGTACCACATCAGGGCTATCTGTTTTCCAACAAAAAAAAAAAAGAATTATCAAAATCGGTTCATAAACGATGAAGTTATCCCCGAACATACATTAAAAAAAAAAAATATATATATATATATATATATATATACGGTTGAATTGAGAAACCTCCTCCTTTTTGAAGCCGGTTAGAAAATGTCTGTCTGGTCAATTAAAAATACGAATAGACATTTCCAAATTCGGTGCGAGTGAAATCGCGAGCAAAAGCTATACTTCAGTGTTTGTTTTAGGATACGTTTATATCTATCGGACTTTTCGAAACAGTCCAAACTTATCCTAAGCGTGTATTCGCTATCAACCCGAGCAATAATCAATAACAACTATAAGTTTCACCAAACAACCACATTCAGTTGTGACACTGTTCAAGATCATACACACGGTCGGTTAAATTGTATCATGGATAATTGTAATTATTAGGTGTATTAAATAATTTATTTCTATTTTTATTTATTTATTTACACTCTTTATTTACACATTGTACATTAAATAGGATTTACATAGCAACATAAAGAGGAGATACAAGAAATGTGGCCTTATCGCTAAAACAGCAATCTCTTCCAGGGGACCTTAGGAGGATAGCTATAAAAATATTTTCTATAATTAGAATTATTGTGTGAATATTACGAATTAGATATACAAAAATAAATAAAAATATATGTCGGCACCTATGCTGTCCTAGGCAATTAGCAAGAGATTTATAAACAACAGATGCATGAATCACGCCACCTAGCGCATCGTTCGATAGTCACCTATCCTCACTCATTCTATTACTCGAGTCATTCTGATGTGCATAAGACGATCGGTGCAACCGCAGTCCGCGGCTAAGGTAGTCTTAGCTTCTCTATCTTGCGTTACCTTACATTCTTATTAACCAGTGTGACCATGTCTTCTATCAGATGTACATGATAACAACCGGGACCGAAGGCTTAACGTGCTCTCCGAGGCACGGTGGGGAGTCCCACAAGGGCTGCACAAACACCCAGACCAAGACAAACACCTGTATGGCCAATACAAATGTTTGTCATGTGCGGGGATCGAACCCGCAAGCGCCAGCGCAATAGGTACAATCCATGGCTGTAACCGTTGCGCCAACGCGGCGTCACATATACATCTATTGCAATTTAAAAAATTACATTTACATTATATATTTTTACAATACAAAGTTACAAAACAAATTATTTACAAGTAGTCATGGTATTGTCATGCGAAAACTGACAACAGACCAGAATTGTTTCAAATTTCGCTTTTTTGGGTAAAAACCAATCAGTTTTTCCTGTCAGTAATGAAAAAATGGCCATGTTTATTTTTTGCCCGAATAAACTTTAGCCAAATTTCAAACATATAAGTTCTATTCAGAAATAATATTTTTCATGATAGTATACAAGATAGGTTTTACCTGAATTCCTATATTTTAGGGTTTTAATTTAGTTGACGTTAATAAAATTAAGAACATAAGAAAATATTGCTACGAAACCGAAAACAAAGCTTCAAATTATTTTGTGTACAAACAAAAGAGTCGAGTTTTTAATATACTTTCGAATATAACCCTTTAATAGAGTTGTTACAGTAATAAGTATTCTTTTTAATGAGTTTCATTTCATTAAAATACGAAATCAGAAATTTATTTCAAAGTCATAATAATTAAAACTTTCTATTAATTTTGTTTAATGACTCTCGACAGTTATTTTTAATCAATACTCCGGATTTTATTAAGAGTTAACAGCATTTACAAAGAATTGAAGGGTTCGCTTTTAATAAAATTATATTTCAAAATGTAACTCCCCACCGTGCCCCAGAGAGCACGTTACGCGTCGATCCCGGTTTTTATCATTCAAACAGACAAAACTGATAGTCATTGTTAATCATAACATGTATCAAACGACCACACTGGAGCAGGAAAATGGATTACGTTCAAATCCTTCTCCTATATTGAGAATGAAGCCTATACCCAGCAGTAGGATATTACAGGCTGAATCTATAATTCAATTAATTTTTTTTTTAGCTTACTTCTTAAGAGTCGATTTTCATATAAGGTTGAAACTGTCCAGGTTTGAAAAAAACATGAGGAATAAAATATAGTGAACGCCATCTTGACGAAACCCAAAGGGTTCCGATAGATGGCGTTATTTGATTCGTTTATTTACCATTTGCTATGGTATTAATCTTTTTCTTAGACTAGTAAGTCTTTATTGTGCCTATTTAGACAGTCGATATAAAGGAGTAAACTTCAGTCGTGCGTCGGAGTTGACACACACTTTAAAAAAAATAGACTGTATTTAAAACAAAATTGATAATATCTTGCATGAAATACAGCGTCACTCCAAAGATCTTGTATCCGTTATATCTGTACTATCCATACGTATCTGTATTAAAATATAAACAGTAAACTCCAGTCGTGCATCGGAGATGACACACACACTTTTTTTCAATAAATTCTAGATATTATTGTGTAATTTGTGACCTAATATAAATATGGCTGCCAAATCTTTCCACCCGTGAGTATACAGACGAATTTTAGCGTCGCCACCAGGGAGATGTCCTACCAAACTTACACGGAGACGTAATTGAAAATGCTATTCGAAATTTATGTTTATCTCATAATAAAGTTGGCGTCTCCAGATTGAGTTACAAGTTTTCAACGTTAATTATACATAAGCGTAAACGACGGTGTATTGTTTGAGTTTTATTTTATTGTGTATTGGGTTCTATTGTTGCCTGAACATATGTCAGAATTCTAAATTATTATATTATTTTTAATAATCTAGTGTAAATAATGTAGATTAGGTACAAAGCAATTATTATTTTTAACAGCTTCGTTTTTGTGTTATTCATTTGACAATCCGATATGTAGGTACTTAGCACGTGTGAACAAGTTAAAGAAACTTTAAAAAAAAAATGGTCACCCCAAAATATATATAATTAAATCTGTGCCACCACAAGAGACACAAGTCGGAAATCATTTTACATGAGAGCAAAAACAAGGTGAACTAAATGGGCTAAGTTTAATTTAAATGTTTTTTTTTTTTGCGAATAAAACACTCTCTTTCAATATACATTTAAGTTTTTTTTGGTGATTACATAATTTTAAAGGTAGTTTATGAAAAAACTTTTGAGTTGTATTTTTTTCACATCTATTAATTGCTTAATTATGTAATAAAATATGATACTTGTACAGTTAAATTACTTTACACCTATTACTTCTTTGTATGAACTATAAATATTGATCTTAGCGGAATGTTCCTCTAACAAAAGATCTCTTTTTAGACTTAATTTTTGTTTATGTCACTCACATATTTACATAATTTACTTGAATTTTACTAGTTTTAGTTAAATTTTTAGATTAAATTAATATTACTCGACATGGATCAATATTCACAAAAAATGTACTGAAAATTCAATACAATCGCACTTAAATCACAAACCGCGAAAAATAGTGTTGAGTAATTCCAGTGATACATTACAGAAAAAGGGGTACAACTTGACAAATGACTTTTTCAATGACGCATCATTTATTTAACAGACATATCACTTTGCAAAAAAATATTTCCGTAACTATAACAGATAGGAAAAAGTGAGTTAGACCAAAAAAAATTGTTATTTTTTCTGATAATACCCACGTTAAAATTGCAAAATGGGCAAAAGCATAACTCGATTTTTGTCATTCATCACACAGGACACATACAGGAGGTACAGAAATATACTCGATTCAGTCAATTCATAATTACAGACCTCTTTTCATTTCACGGTTTAAGTTAATTATATACTTTATTGCACTAAAAAAAATAGATGTAAAACATAAAATAATAGAAAGGTTTATGGCAAAGGTGGACTTATCTCTGAAAGAGATTTCTTCCAGTCAACCCATGGTCATGAGTAAGTGTTTCATATAGCGAGGCAAACAGTGCAAGAAGTATTCATTAAGAAAAAAATTTTTTTTTTTATTGTTAATAAGAATTATTACAACAAACATTTTAATTGTGTTATATTTTGAAGGGTACGCTTAAATAGTTTAATTGTGATATAATTGAAACTTTAATACTATTCGAAGTATTATCAAGTCGAGGCGTCGAAGACAACTCAAAATTCATAAGTTCATCTCAATTTCGCGCTGAATTCGTTAAATTTGCATTTGAAAACCCCCTAATTTAAATATTTTTTTAGAATTACAATAATATAGTGGAAACTCTGAACTCTTTTTAATATCATGAATTAATAAAAGCTAAGAGTATCCTGTTGTGATATGGATTGGATCGATCCAATGACCAGTTTTATCAAATTCGATGTTGAGGTAATCACGGGCTACATATATAACAACTTACATTATATGAATTAATTATGAGTTATTTTATTTTACTTTAAGTTAATCTTTTAATAGTGACTTAAGCAAATACGACATGTCATACTATATCTCAGTACCATCTACTGATTTATTTTGGTCTAATAAAACAACGCCATCTATTATGACATTATCGCACTATACTTCTTTATAAAAATATTTTGTTTGAAAATGGAGCTTAAATATTTCATATTAATTTGTTTATAAAATAAATTGATGAATATTTTTTTTCATACTTTATATGTATCACGTGTATTACATTATTGTAAGACCAAAACGACCTAGACCCAAACCAGGCTTGGCTCTTAACATGGGCGTACCCAGAATTTTGTAAGGTTGGGGGCAAAAATAAATAAATGTAGAAACTCTGTAAGTTGTATGAATTAAAAACGCCTCCTATTTACTGCAACTTCTCATTTACCTTCACTATCAACAATACTTTTGGCTAAATCTAGCTAGAATTTCCATTTTTTTCTTTTTATAACTAGGTTGTCAAACCAGTGTACGGTTCACCTGATGGTACCCGTAAATGTTTGCCGTAAGTTATAGACGTCTGTAACAAAGAAGTATCGCGTTAACGCGCGAACCTATCCCCCCAGAAGCTCTGGTCACCGTAGCCACCAACAGGAACACAACACCTCTTTAAAAAAATATTATTTAGCTATCTATTATGTTTTCTGTAAGGTCGGGGTACTACCGAAGTCGGACTGCTCCATATTTTGATCTGCTAATTTCCTGCTGTGCCCTACCTCAGTCAATTCATATTAAAATCTAAAATATTTATTATGCCCCATCTTGCCCCACTGTGGACGCACATGGCTACTAACGTACAATATTGTAAGTATGTGGAAATGCATCGAGCAAGTTTCTAGCTGAGTATTCTAGCTGCTTTATAGACTATTTTGTTTTAAAATAATAAAAAATTAAACTTTCAATTTATGCTTCGATTTCATGTAGATGAATGTTTTTCTCAATTCCCGAACTTGAAATGAATTGTAAGCCAGGACTACTTTTAATAAAAAATAAAAAAGATAAAATAAAAACTTGATTATATTAAGAACATCCACGGGCTTTTAATTACCCCCCCACCCCCCTTGTCATACATAAAATATTTGTTTTATTATCGGCGTTTTTTTTTAAATAGTTGAACCTCAGACCAACAGTTCCAAAACTGCCTAAAATTGCTAAAAGATAAAATTTAGAAGCATTAAAAAGGTGAATTATAGAAATATTTCTTGCCGTTTTTATACTTTGGTAATTTCTTTCGTAAAATAGAGGGTCAATAAGTTCCTAAGTCCACGCATCTTTATCATCCATGTGTCAGGGACACATGGAATAAAATGCTTTAGCTATAAATTTCTTTTTAATACAAAGTTTGAATTTATTCTCAGACAATTTCAAAGCACATTAAAACACAATTATGTGTTTGGAATTTAAATAATAATAATAATAATAATAAATAACTTTATTGCACACAGTAACATATAACAATTACATAAGTATAAAGCTTAAAGGGAAAAAAAAAAAATTAATAATTACGTCGCATGCAACGGGCGGTCTTATCACTAGTTAGTGATCTCTTCCAGACAACCCACCAGAAAGGAGCTTGCTGAATTTAAGGGCTTGTGCAGCCTAAGAATATAATATAGTATATAATTAAATAATATATACAATCCATATATTATACATATATCCACACATGCGCAATACTCACGGCATTAAAAGGTATAAATAGATAAAAATTAATAAAAGTATATAATATAATAAATAAATAAATAATAATAATAATAAATATATGTGGAAACTTTTAATTGGCCTTTATGTACCTACTTGTATATTTAAATCCATGTAATTTAGCTGTAAGTTTTCCTGTAAAATAAATAAATAAATAAATAAATAAATAAATAAATAATACTTAATTGGGTACAACTATAAGTCGTTTTGGGAAAATAATGGCGAATGTATGCGTGTAAGAAATCAAGTCAAAGTTTTGTAAAAGTTCTTAACTCGATTTTTGAAGACAGATATAGTAGGGGATTGACGGATTTTAGAAGGAAGGGCATTCCACAGTTTTACCGCCTTTACTGAGAAAGAACTGGAATATGTGCTCGTGTTATATTTAGGTAAACTTAACTTGTTATCATTTAGAGAGCGAAGATTTAGGTGAAATGTCGGGTTACCCAGGAAAGAAAAGCGCTCTTTAAGGTATAGCGGGGAAGACGTACGAAAAAGAATAGAATAAAGGAGAGTTACGACATGGAGGTTACGACGGTGCTTTATTGGGAGCCATCCGAGTTTTGAGCGGTACTGCGAGACATGATCGAATTTTTTGAGTCCATATATAAATCTAATGCAGAGATTTTGCAGGCGGTCAAGTTTATTGGTCAGTTCTTCCGATAAATCAGGATAACATGCATCTGCGTAGTCTAATATTGGAAGCATCAAACTATTCACAAGAGATATCTTTGTCTTGATAGGCAAGAAATTCTTCCACCTCTTGAGCGAGTGAAAGGTAGCAAAAATCCTTTTGCTTACCTCAGCGACGTGAGGACGCCACGAGAGAGAACTATCCACAATGACACCTAGATCCTTAACGACGTTGGAATAGCCTAAAATGGTCCCGTTGAATGTAACGTTCGGTATGTTACTAAAAGTAATTTTAGACAACTGCTTAGATGTCCCAATGATTGAGAGCTGTGACTTGCTGGCATTGACTGATAGACCAAAAGACTGACTCCAGTTTATAATAGTGTTCAGGTTAGCGTTTAATGTCTCTACGGCTTTTGCAATGTTCTCAACTGGCGTTGTCGAATAAATCTGCAGGTCATCAGCATAAAGGTGAAAGGAAACAGTAAGGAGTTCGGTGACAGTATTAAATATGTTTTATAATAACAGACAAAGCTATTTCAATATTAAAACAAAACGCCGTTGGGGTAAATAGCAAAGACGTTGCTTCATTCACCTCAAAGAGTACAAGCGGGCCTACTAATATGATATGACCCTCTATGAAGAGTTTCTTTTGACTCTTTGATAATTTTTTCATCTAAAACGTAATTTATTAAAATTAACTTTATTCAAATAGGCTTCAAAAGCACCTCCGAGTCATCATCTTACAAATTAAAATTTTAATAATAAGTATCCAATTCAAATTATATACCAACTTCCTTCTCAATTCCTTCACAATACGTGCTGCAACACTTTGGAATCGTTTACCGAGAGTGATCCAAAAAAGCACTTCGATTTATGCTTTCAAGGACAAGCTAAGGAAACGTCTTCTCTCCGAAATGATGAACCTCTCATAACTGTTGTACTCTCAATGTATGTATTTATGTATGTATGTATGTTGTATATGTGCATGTGAACTTTGAATGTATATATTATAAAATAAGTATATGTTTTTTTTTACTTTTTTGTTCAGTTTTTTTTTTACTTTATCACTCTTGCGCTTATGACTCCCGCGGTAACATAATTTCTCTACCACCATCGGTAGACTAGTAGAGATCTCTTTTAGAGATAAGTTCGCTCTTGCCAACAGCCTTTGTATAAATGATTTGTGATTATGTTTTTTTTTAAAGTGCTATAAAGAATAATAATAAAAATAAATATCTACACAATACACACACGATCGTCTGTTCCTAAAGTAAGCAACTAACGCTTGTGTTATAGGTAACAGCCGACTGGTATAGCTAAATTTTTTTTTCGAAACACATACTTACAAATAATACATATATATAAATAAATATATATTATACCCAGACTTGGGGTGGGAATCGAATCCACAACCCCCGGAGCAGAAAGTACTACAAATTGCGCCAACGGGCTAGTCGAATTATCATTAAAAGTGAAGCTACCACCGATTCGGATTTTTATAACGCCATCTACCGGAACCCTATTTGATTCGTTTATTGATACTATTTTACTGGCCCAATGGGGCCAAAATCTGGCCCAATAGTGCCGAAATTTGGCCCATTAGGGCCGAAATGATGTGACCCCGGAGGTAAAGCTCAGGTAAAGAGGGCAACCTCGAGGCCCATACCCAGACAGACCCTCGCGCCTGTCAGGAAGACCCGCGCTCGTGATATGGTAATAATCTTTTTCTTAGACTTCTAAACCAGTGGCTACTAACTTTTGTGGCTATTAAGACCGTCGATCTGAAGGAGTAAACACCAGTCGTGCGTCGGAGCTGACACACACTTTTTTAAAAACGAAATTGTCAAAGTGTTGAACAGCGCATCCGCGGCTAAAAATAAAGTGCTTGTAATGCATATTTTAATATTAAAATGTTTGTTTTATATAATTTTTTGGTTAAAAATTACATTAATTGTTTTGCATTGTTGTTTGTACATTCTTCCCGGTATTTTTTAAACTACTATGAATAAAGGTTGCGCACTTCAGCCTGTAATATCCCACTACTGGGCATAGGCTTCTTTCCCCATGTAGGAGAAGGATCTCAGCGACTTTGGCAAACAAACAAGAATTTCAGTTCCCATTTCAGTATTGATTACAGAATATCCTTCAAACATATTTTCAATATATATTCACATTTTGTTCATTGGATTTATTAATGTTTTGTTCGCTTCAGCCTGTAATATCCCACTGTTGGGCATAGGCCTCTTTCCCCATGTAGGAGAAGGATCAGAGCTTAATCTACCACGCCGTTCCAATGCGGGTTGGCGGATATATTCCCTACTATGAGTAACGATCGCTATCAGGTGTACATGATAACAACCGGGACCGACGGCTTAACGTGCTCTCCGAGGCACGGTGGGGAGACCCACAAGGACTGCACAAACACCCAGACTACGGCAAACACCTGTATGGCCAATACAAATGTTTGTCATGTGCGGGGATCGAACCCGCAACCGCCAGCGCAACAGGTACAATCCATGGCTGGCTGAATAAAGGTTGCCTGGAAGATATCTCTATTAACGATAAGACCGCTTTAGGATAGTTATTAATTTAGAAAATGTGAATAAAAAACATTATATAATATTACGTATTATTTATTATATAGTTCAGTTTCTGGCATTTTTAATCATTACATAGTGTAAAACAAAGTCGCTTCCTGCTGTCTGTATACTTAGATTTTTAAAACTATACAATGGATTTTGATGAGGTTTTCTTTAGTAAGTAGAGTGATTCCAGAGGAAGATTTATATGTATAATACATGCATAATATAGTAGAGGAACACTGATAGTTTTTGCAACCGAGCGAAGCCGGGGCGGCTCGCTAGTAATAAAATAAATATAAGTTAAAACGTTTACCATTTGTCTATTAAGAAACAGAAACTAAACAAAAAATATATTTTTAACTTGCAACACTGGACTAAACGAACAAAGACAGTAAAATATAAGAAAAAGGTAATAGCAACACCTTGAACAAAATGAGCAATTAAGTCTCTTTGTTGTTTCTTACGGAACAACCTTACACTTATTTTTAAACCTAAATTTTACTCAACATTTACCTGCACTATGCTAACACAGAAATAAAAATTAAATTTTAAATTCTAATAAAGAAGTCAACAACTATTATTATGGTATATATGAATTATTTGCTCATGTACATACAAAGCCACTAACGTTACTTTATATTTTCTCCATTTTTTCTTCTTTATCTAAATTTTACTAATACTCGATTTCGCACACCTACAAACGTCTGCTCTTGTACGTCCTAAGGTTGGCTGGTAGAGAATGCTTTAAGCATTAAGCCCGCCTTTTGTTCAATTATTTAATGTATTGTACAATAAATTATTAATAAATAAATAAATAAACAACAATAACAGTTTCGCTGGTCTGCTTTACTACTTTTTTTTCTGTCTTACTCCGTATTTCGTAAAATTACCACTAGTTAACTGATGGTTGGTATTTTACCTATGTATGTATATGTATATGTAAGTATGTTTACACGTCCATTTGTACATCACATATACACAATCCATCTCCTCTGCCCCTAGGCTACCTGGAAGAGATCGCTTTGGAGCGATAGCGTACCTTTGTACCTTTTGTACCTTATGATAATTTGTTGAAATCAATTTACTATGTAATATTTCTGTTTTAGTGTACAACAAAGTGTATTGTTATTGTGAGAATTAAACGAAAATTACCCGTTTAACTTTTTGTCTGTAATTGAAGAGCTCTCTCCGTTTACAGCTAATCTCGAGCTCGTGGAAACGCCGTGAGAACTTGCATATGTTTGATGAAAAACTCAGACATGTATCCGCTAACCCGCAGTTCAGCTGTGTGTTGAATTAAGCTTAAAATCCTTAACAGAAACAGTTGTTTTCTTTTTAGCGCTAAAACATTTAAAAAAAGAAAAAAATATTTACAGATTATACCTTAGTTTCAATTGGTGTGCAACAAAATCAAAATCAAAAATCGAATCGTCATTTTACAAATTAAAATTTTCAACTGACTATTATTTTAAAAAGTGAAGCTACCACAGATTCGTTATGCAGATTTCGCAGAGAAGAACCGCCAAGAAACTACTCTTTTGATAATAATATATATACTGTGTTTTAGTACATAATTGGTAATATCCTGCATGAAATACAACGTCACACATCTTTATCAACTCTATAAATAAATAAATAAATATTTACATAATACACACACGGTCGTCTGTTCCTAAAGTAAGCAACTTAATGCTTGTGTTATAGGTTACAGCCGACTGGTATATAGCTACATTTTTTTTTTTCAATAAACATACTTATAAATAATACATATATAAATATACAAATAAATATTTATATTACACCCAGACTCGGGGTGGGAATCGAACCCACAACCCTCGGAGCAGAAAGCAGGGTCACTACAAACTGCGCCAACGGGCTAGTCAACTCTATAATCCTGCACAAAAAAAAAACTGTTATTATTTTTTAATAAACACATTAAATTTATGTTTGCAAAATTCTTCGTGGAATTTCAATATACATACAACGGTGTATGTAATATAAATTTTAATGTAGGTTATAAACTATAAGGCGTAATACTAGAATTATAACATCTTCCTATAGTACCGTAAAAACTCTAAAAAAAAACAAGCAGTATCCACACAAGTCAATTTAATACATTACGCTTCAGCATCGTAGCATCCCACTGCTGGGCATAGGCCTATTTCCCCATTCATCTATTCCCCCATGTAGGAGAAGGATCAGAGGCTAATCTACCACGCTGTTCCAATGCGGTTTGGTGGATCGCTTGTTTAATACATAATTACTATACAATACGAATAAATTTGTTGACAAACTTTTCCGAAAATCTTTCTGATTTGTTAACTAATACAAAAAAAATATATAATAATATTTTCTAATTTCATGCTATTGTTCTAGTTAACCTGTGTAATAATCTTTAGCATACTTAATAAATTTTTAACCGACTTCCAAAAAAGGAGGAGGTTCTCAATTCGACTGTATTTTTTTTATTTTATTTTATGTATGTTACTTCAGAACTTTTGACTGGGTGGAGCGATTTCGACAAATTTTCTTTTGATCGAAAGGTGGTGTGTGTCATTTGGTCCCAATTTAAATTTATTTGAGATCTAACAATAACCTTTCGAGTTATATCTAATAATGCGTTTTTACTTGACGCTTTTTTCGTCGATCTACGTTGTATTATACCGCATAACTTTCTACTGGATGTACCGATTTTGATAATTTTTTTTGTTGGAAAGGAAATATCCCAAGTTTGGTACCATGATAAGGAAACTAGGCACTGATGATGGGATCCCAGAAAAATCGAGGGAAACTCTCGAAAATCCGCAATAACTTTTTACTGGGTGTACCGATATTGATAATTTTTAATTTAATCAAAAGCTGATGTTTATCATGTCACATATAAATTTTATCGAGATCTGATAACTACTTTTTGAGTAATCTTTGATAACGCGTAGTTACTTAACTATTTTTTCGTCGATCTACGTTGTATTACTCGTCGATGTAATTGAAGTCGGTTTTTTTTCATTTGCTAGCAAGCATAATTATATTAAGTTTCTTTTTAGTATCTTATTTACGCTATCATTAGTATACACTGCCACGATTATTTTACATTTTTAAACATATGCACAACGATGCTAAGATTTATTACTATTGATTTATCAAAGCAAAAGTAACGTATAATAGACGAATACTATGACTATCAAATATTTTTTTACACTATTTTGTTTTAATACGAAAAATAGACACACGAAAATTCAAATAATTAAATTTAATATTCCGAGTAAGATATCTTAATACGGGACCATCTCATCTGGAATAATCTTCGCCGAGATTCTCTTAAAGAGAGAAACAATTCAGAACACAGACGCAGAACGTTTCCTATGTTGGAATGAGTACAATTTGCAAAGGTGCCGTCATACAGGCTCCGTAATCACCGAAGGGCATTAAACGTACCTTCAAAAAAGCAGCGGATTACAAATTTTAATAATTAAAAAAAGGAGGTATATTCTGAAAGGTCGTAGGAAGTGAGTCCGTTACGACTTGTTCTACCGACGATGATCACGCTGTCGCGAAAAAGGGCGTAAGCGCCATGCAAAACACGTCGCTTACGCGTTTTGATAATGTATTCTCTATCATACTCCCCTATACATTTATGTGTTTCTTTCTTTAGAAGCATATTCGTTTTATCAAGTTTCTAATACCAACGATTCTAAGAAAGTTTCGCTTCAAAAATAAAAGTGTTTATCTGTCCTCTTTATTTCATTATCTTTTCAAACCACGAAGCTGGCAAGTAATTGTAGCGTTCGCTTGACAGTAAGCGGTATGCGCAGCATATAGTGCCCTGAAACACCAATAGCGTCACAATTGCATCGCTCACTCACTGTGCTATCTAGACTTGATCCCTAGGAGCTCTGTTTACTTTACTCGCCAAAGAAACACAAACAAAACATCACAAAAAACGTTACATTTTAATTACTAAAGTTGTGCGGTTTAATCGCACATACTTGTATCTGTTGCTCGCTTAATATTTTTATTTTAATACTAGCTGATCCCGCAAACGTTGTTTTGCCATATATTTTATTAACATTCTCAATCCCCCCCCCCCCCCTATAACTTAGGGGAATGAAAAATATATATTGTTCGATTCTCAGACCTACCCGATATGCACACAAAATTTCATGAGAACCGGTCATGCCGTTTCGGAGGAGTTTAACTACAAACACCGCGACACGAGAATTTTATATATAAGATTTAGATGTATTTTTTATTTCTTTTTCACAAATACTTCATTATTTATTATCAGTCGCAACAATTCAGTTGTAGCATAAAAAAGTACATATATAGGTTAATGACATTTATTCTAAGTAGTTTTGTATTAAAACACAAATAACATAACATAACAATACACTTTATTGTACACCAAAACAGAAGTAATACATATCAGATTGATTTTAACAGATTATCATATGGTACAACAGATTTTTTTTTAAAGATTAAGTGCTGAGTCTCTTGCCGATTCTACTATAATTAAAATTTATTTTATAAAATCACGATTCCAAGGTGCTTTTAAAAAGTTTTAGAAAAAAGATATTTAGATTTTAATTTTAATTTTATAACTTATTTAAAAGAAATTATATATCGCTGTACATCTGCCAGGCCCTTAGAAATATCCCATAAGACAATATCCACTTAAGTATGGAATCCGCACCCGTCCGTTGGAGCTGTACAGTTTAATGTTCCTGTATCGTTTGTTACGTAAGACTTGCTCAATCTAATTCAATGTTGCATGAACACTTTACCGACTTATTTATTTATTTTGAAACACTAAATACATAAAATATATATAAACTGTATTTTTATATACAGCTTATATTTTTTTTTATCTGCTGTATGGCTACGGCAGTAAAGGATATGCCATATCCTTTACTGCCGTAGCCACACGTGGTGTCGTAAGATGCGACTAAGGGATAACATAGTTCCACTACCACCTTGGAACTTATAATGCCGACCGATGGCGGGATAACCATCGAACTGCTGGCTTTATAATACACAGGCCGAAGACGGGCAGCAGCATCTTTGGTACGACAAAGCGAGCCCGCCTGCCCAGCGTGGTGACTATGGGCAACACACATGAGTTCACGTCATTTTTAGCGCGAACTTGTGGAAGCCTAAGTGCAGCAGTGGACGATAGGTTGAAGTGAAGTGAGTGAGTATTTTTATACAAATTGGGTAATATCTTGTATGAAATACAGCGTCATTAGTTCCACACATCTTTATCATCTATGTGATGCTTCACCGAAAATAAACCTTTAATTTCTTATTTTTATCTATTAATTTACTTTTTATACTAATTTATATTTGACGCCGCATTGGTGCAACGGTTACAGCCGTGGATTGTACCTGTTGCGCTGGCGGTTGCGGGTTCGATCCCCGCACATGACAAACATTTGTATTGGTCATACAGGTGTTTGCCGTGGTCTGAGTGTTTGTGCAGTCTTTGTGGGTCTCCCCACCGTGCCTCGGAGAGCACGTTAAGCCGTCGATCCCGGTTGTTATCATGTACACCTGATAGCGATCGTTACTCATAGTAGGGAATATATCCGCCAACCCGCATTGGAGCAGCGTGGTGGATTAAACTCTGATCCTTCTCCTACATGGGGAAAGAGGCCTATGCCCAGTAGTGGGATATTACAGGCTGAAGCGTAAACTAACTTATGTTTATTCATAGACAATATCGATATCGTTTATGGAATTTTATTATACATGCAAATACGAACATGAAGATATAAGAACTAAAATATATATTACCGTTGTCTAATAAGTTACTGGCCTTATCTCACAAAAGAGGTTGTATATGCTGTATTTTTATGCTAACATAAATATTGTCTATTATTCTAGAAAAGGATTGTTATGTGTGTTTATGAATGTATTTATGTGTCAGATATTTACAAGTGTGCGTTTTTAAATTAGTAAATCACTATGACTATGATCAGTATTTCTTAATATGTAAAGAATAAGTAATGAAAAGAAATCATTGCGTTTTCAGATACTAGATGACTGGGTGAAATTTGTACTGCCAAATATATTTTTTTGTGAAATTATCTATATATACGTATATAGATATATATATTAAATAAAAATAAAATTAATTATTTTAATATTTTTTTTTTTTATAGATATATTTTAATAAAAAAAATGGTGGTACGAAGTTTGTGGTGCTAGCCACTATTCTTTAATCAGGTGCGAGCGTTTATGTAAGTACCTCCTACTGTACTACTTTGTCTTTCTCTATCTCTAATGAAAACATTGTATTTGCTCGCAAACATAAAAAAACCTACTTCACTTACATTGACCAGAGTGACAGGTAGATGAAAACATTGTCAAGTATAATATATAAATAACTCGAAAAGTACTCGTCATCAAATTTAAGTGGGATCACATAACGGGCACCACCTTGCGATTAAAAAAAAAAGAATTATCGAAATCGGTCCACCCAGTATTAAGTTTTGAGGTAGCATACATAAAAAATACTATCGAATTGAGAACTCTTTCTTTTTTGAAGTTGGTTAAAAAGTGCTTCCATTGCAAGCAATGCAATAAGCAATACAAAGAAGAAAACGAGCCACTATTGCGCACTTTCATCACAGCAGCCTCTCGCAGTCCACTACTGGACATAGGCCTCCACAATTTCACGCCAAAAATGGCGTGAACTCATGTGTTTTGCCCATAGTCACCACGCTGGGCAGGCGGATTGGTGACCGCAGGGCTAGCTTTGTCGTACCGAAGACGCTGCTGCCCGTCTTCAGCCTGTGTATTTCAAAGCCAGTAGTTGGATGGTTATTCCGCCATCGGTCGGCTTTTTAAGTTCCAAGGTAGTAGTAGAACTGTGAACCCTTAGTCGCCTCTTACGACACCCACGGGAAGAGACGGGGTGGCCATATTATTTTGATGCCGTAACCACATAGCATGCAGTGCGCACTTTACTCGCCTTGAAACTGCTAACCCTGCGTTTCCTGCTAACGATGCATTTTGATTTGCAGGCGTTAGGCCTATAAGTTACGGTAACCGCTTACTATCAAGTGGTCTGTGTGGTAACTGGCCACCCTAGTCGCATAAAAAAAAACCAAGACGATACTAATACAAAAATATTAACACCGCGCGTAATAAGGGATCTATGTATGTACTTGCATTGGGATTGTTTTAATAATCTGTGTACCACATAATAAGAAGTACCAACTTGACATTTTCATTGTATTAAATTAACCATCAATTTTACATCCCTTCGTGACATTGGCGAAATATTTTGTGTCAAAGTGACACAAACAAAGAAATACAACAAAGAAGAATAAATCATTCTTGGAAAAAAAAAATATACTGAAATGTTGAAACAAATATTAATTTTAAAATATGTGATAAAATTGTATGGAATGAATTTATAAGAGATATGGAATGTGTTTTTGTCTGTGCATACCTCAAATGTGTTGTTATCCGTCAATTCTTAGTCCTTGCCTATCATGTTTACCATTTTGTGTTAAAGGTAAAAATCATTTTATTATTCACTAGCTACTGCCCGCGACTTCGTCCGCGTGGAATAGGTACAGTTCTGTCATACGTAATTTTTGCGAAATTGCAGCGCACGCAGCGGAAGCTCTCAAAAGGAAAACAAAACCCCCTTTTTTGAAACATTCTTCATCGGTGGTCCCCTTTATAGCCTTAGCGTAATGATATATTGCCTATAGCCGCTATACTCAAACTGCGGCCCGCGAGCAGCATGCGGCCCGCCTGCTTTTTTTGTTGGCCCACCTGAAGTATTTAAGCCAATTTAAATTTTGTGCCCATTAGAAAACGGACGTTCTGATCAAAAATGTGAGACGATCCAAATTGTAATCACTGAGTTTTTCGATGAGTTCATTGATTTTAAAAACGACACTAATCTTGAAGTTTCGTTTAAAAAAAAAGGGGAAAACAGAGAATATGTAGAATTTTGGAATATTGTTCCCCAAAAATATAAAAACGTCCAAAGATGTGCCCAAATTCTACTAACATTTTTTGGATCTACGTATGTGTGCGAATCGACTTTTTCAAAAATGAAAACCACAAAGAACGTTTATAGAAACAAACTTACAGATTCTTATCTGGGAGATGTAATAAGGATAGCATGTAGCGCTAAGCCAGTTCTTGAAAAAGTTTTAAAAAGTGTTCATAAATACAAAAATCGCATTAACTACATTATTAACTTGGAATTTCGTTTTAATTAAAACCTAAATAGTTTTTGTTTGCGGCCCGCGACACCATGACTGAAACGTGTTTGTGACCCCTATAAATAAATGGTTGAATATGGCTGGCCTATAGACTTCCTCGATAAATGCTATCTAACACTGAAAGAATTTTTCAAATCGGACCAATAGTTTCTAAGATTAGCGCGTTCAAACAAACAAACAAATTCTTCAGCTTTATAATATTAGTATAGATTCGTTTAGTGAACTACACAGCTTACGTAATTTCGCTTTTATTATTCATCACTGTCCAACTGTTAGAGCTTGTAGTGTCATGGTGTATTTTATAGAACTTTTCTTTCTAACATTAACAGGCATTTTATATGGGTTATTTTTCAATTTTTACGTAACCTATAGAAAAGAATCTTACGCTCAGCATAGCACATTACAACAGTTTATTGAGTGTACAAATCTGGTCACAGCACAGCAGAGCGCAAAAGATAAAATACAAAACAGAATTAGTGTAGCGCCTGGGGGTTTTTGACCTAGCATCTCTGGGGGGTTGATGGAATTGAATGATTTTTCGGGAATGTGTTGTAAATAACATAAATAAAAATATCTATCTATTTAAATAATATGCATTTCAGTTTATAATTGTAAAAATTTATTGCTCCAGGTACTCCACTAACCACTATTTGTTTTATTCATTTCTAGACAAAAGTCTGCTGGTTTTAATTTACCAATCAAGTCCTGGGAATTAGAAGTTCTGAAGTTCTTTAGGCGCATGAGAGTAAATTTTTTACGGATGAAACGCAACGTTTATGTCGAACAACAGAGCCACCTAGCGTGTGCTATAGAAACTAAAAAAAATTGTTACATTAATATCGATTACATTGCAAACTAACTAGATGGCGCTGAACCTAAAGCTGTATTTGTATAAATATAAACGAGACTTAAAAATTAGTTTGCCGAAGAAGTTTCACTTCTAATATGTGTACTTTGTACTCTTTACTATTACGGGACGTGGCTGTGGCTCAATGCAGTCACGGGTGACCATGACGCGTACAACATCGGCAAAATTTCAGGTGTTCCAAAACAATAATTCTTAATATTCCTATTAATTCTTCTTTATTTAAAGGTATGAAGTTCTGTCAGTGCTTCGTCGTTAATTATGAAACAGAAGATGATGATGATAGAATTCAAAGCAGTAAACCGATTTGAGCTCTCTTTGTAATATTGAACATTGTTAACAATGCTACTACTGTAACCTATTACTGTACTGTAACTATTAAAATTAAGCAATAAAAATATATTGTCTCAAGATTTATGTGTTGTTTTTATATATATATATATATATATATATATATACATATATATATATATGTGTGTGTGTGTGTGTGTGTGTGTGTGTGTGTGTGTGTGTGTGTGTGTGTGTGAAAAATATGTGTGTGTGTTTGTACTAATTTAAATGATAATAAATATATGAATATCTGTTCGCATTAAGAGCTGTTTGCAGTATTAATAATTTCAGAGCTACAATCTCTCTTTTTAATTGTTTTCAGTGATAAATTCTTACGGTCCTTCTTTCAGAACCTTTTAAGGAGTCAGATAGCTCTAAATAGTGGGTAACAGCTTGTTATTAGCTTTTGTATGATTGAAAATGATAATGTCTTCCGATATATTTTTGAATTAAATACAATTTTATTGCAATATTCCCATTGCTACACAGCGACCTCATCCTGACCATCTTAGTTCAGAGGAAGGTAGAGTAGTAGGGAGTATTTTATTCTCTTTAAAATGCTATTAATGATAACAGATTATTACAGAAATACAGACCTTGATTATAAGACAGTAACAGAGATACAGACCTTGGGCCACGTTAGACTATATATTTTTTAAATATACGTAAATTCTATAATTGTTTTAGTCATTATGTTAGTAAATATCTTAAATCTAATTAAATAAAATAAAACCTCTTTTGAAACAAAGAAAATAAAAAATATAAAAGTAGGTATTGACATCGTTTTTTATTAACTATTAAGCTCTCGTTACTTCTCAAACGTATTTCAGTAGCATCGAAGTTTTTTTATACAACTAGTTCGGCAAACAAGCGTACAGCTCACCTGATGGTAAGCGATTACCATCGATTATAGACGCATGCATCACTACAAGCAACGCAAGCTCATTGCCGACCCCACCCCAAATAGCTCTGCCCAAGAAGCTCTGGTCACGTTACAGGAACACAACACTGCTTAAAAGCAGTATTATTTAGTTGTGATCATCTGTAAGGTCGAGGTACTTCCCCAGTTGGACTGCTCCAGATTTTGATCAGGATGTTTCCTGCTGTGCCCTACCTCAGTTAAAACGAATTTAAACATATTAAGATATTTACACAATTTTAATAAAAATAAACACTGTTTTAATAAATAAAAAACGTTATCGATTATCAGAAATTATTGTATTTGATAATTTTAAATTAAAAAAAATCATGAATAATAAGGCTGCATGAATTAAGACCATTGCTTCTCAATAAAAGTAAAAAAATATAAATCACTCAATATTCTTTCATTCTCAACTGACGTTTAAAATAAATTACAAAATTTTAGTGTAATATAAATTAAAAAATATATATTAAATCTCTACTAGTACGACCTAATTGCTCGTATAAATCTACATGTAAATTATCAGCTATTATAAAATATCTGTATAAAAACAAGTAAAATCAAGCTCAGAAAGCAAGCACAAATCTTTATTCTTAACCAACACATCTACAATACTAAAACCGAGAATTCAAATGTGTTTAATGGTTTATATTTTACCATTAATAGTTAGTCCGTTTGTGTCGTGCATACCTTGTTTTGACTGTTGTATGGATCGCATTGTCAAGGACGAAAAAGAAGACGATATTGGACAATCTTAAACCAAGCAACTCTGTATTAAAACCAATTAAAGCTGTTACAAAGAAGACTTTCGTAATATCAAGCTCAAAAAATTGGTGCTTGATTGGAAGGTAGCTCAGTTTGAAATGAAAATGGAGCGATGTGTTTGTGTCCTATTTGTATAATCTGTTTCCCACTTTTAGTAACTTGTTTAATAGCCTGCCTTCCTGTTATCTGTCCATGTTTTTTAAATTGTTTTAATATTGACAGTGTAGAATATAGTGATAATAATTAAAAAAAATTATTGCATTAAGCAAAATTTGTTTTATTTTTAGATTGTTCCTAATACCTTGATAGTACTTCTCAGAAACCATAAAAAATGAAACGAAAACGAAAACGGGCAGCAGCGTCTTCGGTGCGACAAAGCCAGTACTGCGGTCACCAACCCGCCTGCCCAGCGCGGTGACTATGGGCAAAACACATGAGTTCACGTTATTTTTGGCGTAAACTTGTGGAGGCCTATGTCCAGCAGTGGACTGTATAGGCTGTAATGATAAGAAATGAACTCTCGCCAAATTCAATTCTAATAGAGGACAAATTATTATAGGATCTTATATAATTAGCAAATATATATTACAGCTAGATGACTTCAACTTGTTTTAAGTTATTCAAAAAAACGAGACAAGGGGTCAATAAACCTAAACCAATAATTGTATATATTTGTCAATAAGTTAATATCACAGAGAAAAGTTATATAATAAGTAACTAAAATCGATATTTAAAAAAAAAAGGAAAAGTTAATTAGTTTATTTTATTATTATGTCACAATTATAATCGTGTCTTTATAAATATAAACAAATAATTTATATCAAATAGTCGTCTGCTCCTACGGTAAGCAACTTAATGTTTGTGTTATAGGTAACAGCCGACTGATATAGTTATTTTTTTTTTTTTTTGAAATTATACTTCTTTTAGTAGTAGTTTTTCACGATGCGTGCGCACACCGTCACAAAAAAACCGACACCCTGAAGTTAGCTAGTCAACGAAGAAGAAGTTAGTAAACTTAGGTAGCCAATGAAGTATAACTTCTTACACGCGTACATAAGTACACACACTCACTTTTTCATATATAGTAAATTTCGAACGGACTAGTCATTTGTGTGCGCGTTTATGTGCATGTGTGTATAAAAGTATGCAAGATCTGAAACTATACCTATTTGTAAATTAAATGTTGATAAAATTGATATTTAATAGGTATTGTTTCTATTATGCGCACTTCCGTTCCATAACTTAGTGATAAAATAAATTTAACGAAGTAAATTTGAAGTGACGAATTGCTCTTTTTATAAGTTGCATAAAATTTTTCGCATAAAGTCAAGGAAACGTCGTCATTTGAAGCGCGGACATTAATCACGTCGACTCGTTTACAAGTTAAGTAATTCGGTTTACGGCGGCTCTTATCGAAGTGAAAGATTCCCATCTTGCTTTCAAACTTGCGAAAAAATTGCAATGAAATATGGAGAAAGAGAATAGAGAACTTCAACGAGTGCTACTTTCTTATACATTTTTTATATTATACAATTCCTATACAAGTTTAATAGCTGAGTGGTAAGCCTTTAACACCAGGCCAATGGACGCTTGCTACACCAGGAATATCATACGCGTTACAGGCCCTACCCTCGCTTTAAGCACGGTGTGTTGCATAAGCTTTGGCTATCTAACCCAACTCAGAACAATCATGATTCTGTCTGTAATATCCCACAGCTGGGCATAGTACTCTTTCTCCGTGTAGGAGAACGGTAGGAGATTCACCACGCTGCTCTACTACGAATTGGTGAGGATACCCACATGGACAGACAACCAGACCAGAAAGAAATATAAGTAATGTAAAAATACAAATATCGACATATTAACATTTAAAACAGATTATTCCAGCACGTATGACGATAAACCAAAATCACGAATTAGTAATTAATAATTAAGGAACGCTTTAATCATAAACTAATAATATATTTTAAAATGAATACACCGCGGAGACAGGTTCAACCGTTGAGATTAAACTTCGATCATAAAAGTCGAGAGTTTGAGCCCGTAATATATCAGCGAAGTTTTAAAGACGTGTCGACTTTCCAGAGCTACGGTATGTTCGATACTAACTTAGGACCGCGGATTGGTGTGATTTAAATTGGCTAACGAGGAAGTATAGGTTCCGTAAAATGAGGCTGTTTACGTATTAAGTCATGCAAATTTCTCGATTTTTTGACTCTTCTATCCACCCTGCAGGACGGATCCTTGTCGCAGATGGTCACATTTATGATATCCCCCACCTAATATGACGTCACATATTTTGCCATTTTAAACCTTTGAATTATTGTTTAGTAAATTGAAACATCATTTTTCACATTGTTTTTTTTTAAATTCGAAATAGGTATGAAAATAAAATTATTTTAATACTAAAAATTATGTATATTCGATGACGACCGCTCTGGTGGAATGGTGCGTATGCCTTGTCGGTGGCGCCTAAACACCAACGGTCGCGTGTTCGATTCCCGCTCGGTGTGGATATTTGTGTTTGTACAAATATTTATTTCCGTTCTGGTTGTTAGTCCTTGTGAGTCTCCTCACCGTGCCTCGAAGAGCACGTTAAGCTGTCGGTTCCGGTAATTATCATAAATACCTGATAGTGATCATAACATAACAGGAACATATCCGCCAACCTGCAGTGAAGCAGCGTGGTGGATTAAGCTCCAATCCTTCTCCTACATGGAGAAGAGGTCTATTTCCAACAAAGGGATGTTACAGGCTGAAATTTTTGCAACAATTAAATAATCATACAGAAAATTCTTTTATATTAGGAATAAAATTTTTCAATCCTCTTTTAAGAAAGGATGTATATATAATTATTTTATTATCTGTGTCTGTATTTTTAAGTCACATTTTATTTATCTGTGTTAATAAAATAGTAAAAACTCGTTTATCTAAAGCAATAAAAAGGTGCTTTGATATTGAAATGTTTTATCGATAATTTATCAGAAAAAGTAAACTAATGCAAAGTTTGTTCAGCTAAAATGTCCATTATCCGAACATACAATGAATAGAAGATCCCATTGTGTACTTTCTAAAAAAAACCTTGAAGTTTTTTTCTAATTTCAATCAAAGTTTTAGTAAAACGTCGTTGATAATTTATTAAATTTTCTTTCTTTGGGTAAATATCTACTTAAAGCTGTGACACACTAGTACCTACTAGATATACTATTTTTTAACAGGCTGAAAAAATTTAAGAAGGTTCTCAATTCAATTGTATTTATTTATTTTTTAATTTGGCATCAACTATGTTATATGTGAAGTCGTTTTTTTTACAACAAATACACAAACACATATATATATATATATATATATATATATATATATTTTAATATTGCTCTCTGACATTCATGTTGATTTTATTTTGTATATTTATATTGAATTTAATCTCGAATATTTATTACTGTATACTAAATGGACAATTTTTAATATGACTTATTTCGATTTTGACGATATTCTTAGTAATTTTGGAAAACCTGTAAAAAAGTAGACAATTATCTAGATACCGATGTTTACTTTATTAATTTTGTATTTGTTGTTTTACTACTTGTTGGTGTTGTCTTATGAATAAATAAATAAATAAATAAATAAATTACCAGCTGTGTCCCATGGTTACACACGCGTGAATTTGAGGAAAAACATAGCCTATAGGCCTTCCTCGGTAAATGCGCTATCCAACACAAAAACTATTTTTCAAATCGAACATACAAACAAATTTTTCAAGTTTACAATATTAGTACAGATGCGCGTGTACAGATGAGAGTGACGACACATTTATCCATGTACGTTTTATAATAGCACTTCGGACTAGCGGTCCCAAGACTGTCTAGAAAGCCAGTGGACTGTTATAAATAATGGCTGATGTGTTGAGTCGTTTCATGCCACGAAACTGGATGACCACGAATCTGTATTTAATGTTTTCGTATAACACATGACTATATGTATATATGTATATAACATATGGTAATATTTCAGTTATAAACTCATAAGCTACTGGATCTTTTTAAAAATTCTATTACCATTAGAATGCCTTAATATGACTGAGTAAAGTATGTTATATTTTAACAAGAAAATCGAGTGTGCTTTAGAACAAACGACTAAAGAAAAACTTACGAAATGTAACTCTCTCTCTTTCTATATTCACTAATTTATGTCTCCCTTTACCTCCATTCGCCTCGCCCGATCACGCTTTTCGTAACTCTCGTCACGCATTCACCAGCTTACTCACCAAGTCAAGCGTGCGTAAAGAAGTTCTACTTCAAAAAACTTAACAGTATCAAGTAATCTACACGGGACAAGCCAGCTATCAATAAATCGGAAATGGAACGTTTAAAATCGACAAGATAATATCAAAAAGGTTTTACTTCGTAACTGTCCAGTGAAACGGAGGTAAAAAATAAAACAGACAGATGTTTTTAATCGGCGTGTCCCGCAGGAAGCACCCCGGTTTGTCAGAACCAGGATTTTCTTCGGTCGCCATAGTTTTCTGCTTTATAGCAGACTTCAAAAAAGGATATGGTTCTCAATTCAACTGTATTATTATGTGACATGTGTGTTACCTCAGAACTTTGTACTGGGTGGACAGATTTTTATGATTCTTCTTTTTATCGAAAGATAAAACTTGTCACGTGGTCCCATTTAAATATAATCGAGTTTTGCTTAGAATTTTATAAAATAAATATATATATATATATATGTATGTATGTATGTATGATTAAGCTCTGATCCTTCTGCTACATGGGGAAAGAGGCCTATCCCCAGTAGTGGAATATTACAGGCTTCAGCCGCTTCAGCGGTACTCGTTCAAATAGTAACTACAAATCTTGACGGTATATCAAGATAAAAACTTACATCGGCTTTTAAATTAAAACTATAGAACTACAATTGTTAACAATACGATCAAATGTAGTAATTTTGGATTTTATAGCTATAAGAAAGACTGATAAAAACTTTTTTTTAAATATATCTCAGGTACAGACATCGATCGACCAATGGACAATAGTAAAATTTACTAAACACATTAAAATTTGTTTTTTTATCATTAAAAACATCTAACGCCGATTTGCACGAAAATAAATTAAAATTGAGTAGAGATTAAACTAATTTAATCGCAAGAATTGTATGAAATTCTTGTGATTAAATTAGTTTAATCTCTACTTAAATTTTAATGTTGTTTCGTGCAACTCGGCGTAAGAATACTGTATTAAAGAAAAAACGTCACATTTTTTAAACATCAATAGACTTCCGAAGGGAAAAACACAAACAGCCCGAAAAACATTTTTTTTTTTTTCGTACATTTGAACAACTTGAAACTTTAAATAAGATAAAACTCTAACAAAAGACAAGACGGGGAATCCACAGCGAACTGCGTTATCATCCACAATAAGGATTTATAAAGAAAAAGTTTCGATCTAAATTTTTTTACGATAAAACTTTTGCCGTCAGTCCGCAGTATTGATACTGGCTACTTTTTACTTAGAACTTCTTTCGTTGTGTGTGGAAAGTGATTTTTTTATTCTGTTTGAACACTTTGCAATATAAAGTTAGGTTTTTGCATATTTTGAGAAAAATCGAATGCTACAACTACTTATAATCATGTGGTCACCATACCATATAATTAATTTAAATTATAAATTTAAATATTATTAAGGTTCTTAAATAAAATGAAGCCGGATCCGCTGGATTACCGTATCCGATTTTCCAGATTTCAATACCTACCTATGTTAAAAACCCAAATATTATAACCTCTCAAAAACCCCTATATTATATATAATTCAATAATCACTATTACTGTTTTACTAACAATAATAATCATTTTTGAATATCATACCAAAAATCGGGATCAAACCTACGTCTCCGACTGACCGTGTCGGCGCTCTAGGCAATTAAGCTATGGAACGATGTATGGGTAACACAAAAATAAAATCGTACATATTAACTATAATAATATCAGTTATAATAGATAATATGTATATTCCTATATAATATATGAAATAATACGTATATTCCGATCCCTCTCACCCCCCTCTCTTCGCGTGGGTGTCGTAAGAGGCGACTAAGGGATAACGCAGTTCCACTACCACCTTGGAACTCAAAGAGCGGCGGGATACCCATCCGACTGCTGGCTTTGGAAAGCAAAAATGGCGGGATACCCATCCAACTGCTGGCTTTGAAATACACAAGCCGAAGACGCGCAGCAGCGTCTTCGGTGCGACAAAGCCAGCCTTACGGTCACCAACCCGCCTGCCCAGCGTGGTGACTATGGGCAAAATACATAAGCCATTTTTGGCGCGAACTTGTGGAAGCCTATCTCCAGCAGTGGACTGTGATAGGCTGAAATGATGATGATGATGATTTAATAGGAAATCACTGTTTAATTTCTGAACCATCAAAATAATTCATATTCGTTCTGCGACAAAGGAAAACAACGAAAGAAAACTGTCGCGTGTGAACAGAATGCTTAAGATAGAATATGTAATAATAAAGATGACGAAGAAGATTGATTTGTTTGAAAACTTAAATCTCAATATTTATCAGGCTAGTTACACTTTTGTTAATGACTGTATAAAAAAATAGTTCATTTGAATTAATATTACGGTCTTATACACAGGTCTGGCAACTATAGTGGTGGGGGTACGTCGGCTTAATGGTTTACAACTGCTAGAGGCATGACGATCGGTGGTCATCACGTCACGCATTTATGTTTTAGAATATAACCAATTACAATGAAACGTCACTTAATGTAACCAATTACATTGAAGCGTCACACAACCGACGTTCGCAGTGCGCACTGCGCACCGTACCACGTGACCGCACAGTGACGAATGATATATAGGCAATGGCGTACAGCGGTGTTAATGCGAACGAAAAGTTATGACATTATCGTACTAAACTCTCACCATTTAAATTTGACTTAGTTTCCTGACATGTGTATAAGACCGTGATTAATATCAATGGTCTTAAAAAAGTATGAATGGTTCCGCTAATGTCACGTAGAATAAAGAAGAAACGAAGGATTGATTAATGCGTAGACATTACAACCTGAAGTCTACCTTTATTAGTTTAGTAACAGTTTTGACTCACTTGTAAGAAAAAACCTGGTGAAGAGATATTTTATGTCATACTAACTATCCGATCAATCTCTTTCGTCTATTCTCCATTCTATGTGACATTGGCGAAATCATCTGTGCTCATTTGGCACTATTGAAAGCCATTAATCAAGAAGAAGAAGAAAAAAACCTGTCAGACCAGATAATAATCAGACACGCGCGTTATATTGATCGTACCGATTAATCTATTTACGGTCGAAATTACAACCTTAATGCAGTTTTGAAGAAAAAAAAATTATAATGACGCATAACTTCGGAGTAAATCTCAATTTGACACGTGCCAAATAATAATTTAAGTAGGAGAATCCAGAGAGATACTACTAGTTTTAACATAAATTACTAAGCCATGAATATTTGCTAAAAATATACCGACGGAATATCTTGAGCTTTGAATACATTAGGTTTTTTAGAATCGTGTGTAAATCTATATTCTATCATCTACTTATATGGAAATTATTTCTATTGAGCTAAGTGTCCAAGAAAAATGTCATAAGCGCAATTATATGGAAGTCGAAACATAATGTGCCCAAAACCGTGGTCATTTACTTCGTAATAAAATTTCCTTAAGGTCAGCATCGATTTCGTTCCCTAAAACAAAGTCCAAATTGGCTCGCAAGTCGCTTTAAAAATGGCTGGACGTCATAGTGTCGGTCGTATTTTGTTTATTACCTATCTCCGCGTGTAATGGTCCGTAAAAGTTGACGGCGTACGTAGAACAGCAATAAATAAACTGTTTTATTTTAAGACAATATCAATAATTCTGTTATAAATATATTTTCGAGCTTCTGATATACGAATAAAAGTCATTTCATTAATAATATAGTAATTTATTGATAAAACACCTTTTTTCAGTAAAACATGTATTAGTTATATTTTAAGTTACTTGTGGTTGCCTTGGAAGGATAATTTTGGTAACCTTTTTGATCTTTAGATCACTTTAGTGATATTACATTTTTTTAAATATATGAGCTATGTTGTAATCGCTACACTGATGCTATGGGCAATAATATTTCTATTGCTAATGACACTACCACTCTCTTGTTATTCCTACAGTCACTTCTACTATTTGAGCCACTGCTACAGTAAACTTTGATTTTTTTATTTGAGTTTACGTTGATTTTAAGTTGATGACGCTTTAGCGCAGCGGTCACAGCACAGGCTTTTGCGCTGGCGGTAGCTGGCTCAATCTCCGCTCATGACAGATATAAATAATAAATATTGGTCATATAGATGTTTGTCGTAGTCTGGGCGCTTGTGCTTGTGTATTGTGTGTGTTTCCGGACCCCCGACACAGGAGTAAATCCTACTGAGGACCGTTGAGTGTGAAGCGTTTATTATTATATTATTATTAAAAGTAGAGTGCTTGAAGTAAAAATGAGGCAAAATATTTGATGTAAAACAGACGAGCCTAATATTTATATCAATACTAGCTGTGCCCGCGGCTTCGCCCGCGTTGAAATCAGTGTGTCACAAAGTTTTCCCGGCAAACTTCCAGTGAAACTCTCATCAAAATCGGCTTAGCCGTTGCGTAAACCTTCCTCTTAAACCGCATGAAAATCCGTTCAGTAGATTTTGAGGGAATCGATCACATACACTTTTGGAGACTTTGTTTTATAATACACTAACTGTTGCCCGTGTACATCCGCGTGGTTATAAAGATATGCATTACTATTAAGATGTTTAACGCAAATTATTGTTTTATTTCAGGTACTTGAAATGCTTATCACACTGAGTAACTTTTTAAAAGGCACAATTTAGTATAATTTAATAGTTGTTTTTATAAAACCTCTCTATACACCACATTCATAATTTTATTTTCAGGCAGCAGTATAAATAACCTATCAGGCGAACTTATATGTTTCATACAAACTATCAACCCCAATTAAGCCCCTTAGCGGTGGAATATCGCAAAATCCGTTCTTAGCGGACGTCTACTAACTATAATCTACCTCCCTGCCAAATTTCATCTTTGTCCATCCTGGATGGATGAACCCTCCAGCGGTTTTTGAGTTCTCGTGATGAGTGAGTCAGTGACCTTTCTCTTTTATATATATATAGATTACGATGCATTATTTGGACACCATCTCATCATCTATAGAGCACACATTTTACATTTCAAGTCTCTTACTTCAAAAATATAGAACTTTCATACAAACTTCCAACCCCCGTTTTACCCCTTTAAGGGTTGAATTTCATAAAACCAGTTCTTAGCAGATGTCTACACCCCATAAGGAAACTACCTGCCAAATTTCAAGTTTGTATCTGTTATAGTTTCGGAGATTTCGTTATGAGGGAGCCAACCTACCATCCCCCGGTTTAACCCCAAAAAGGAGTTGATCTCTAAAAATACATTATTTGGACACTTTTTCACCATCTATAGAGTTTACATTTTAAATTTCAAGTCTCTTACTTAAAAAACATAGGACTTTCATTCAAACTACCAACCTCCGTTTCACCCCCTTAGGGGTCGAGTTTCGTAAAATCGGTTCTTAGCAAATGTCTACGTCCTATAAGAAACCTACCTGTCAAATTTCAAGTTTGTATCTGTTATAGTTTCGGAGATTTCGTAATGAGTGAGTCAACCTACCATCCTCCATTTTAACCCCAAAAGGGTGTTGATTTCTTAAGATAGATTATTTGGACACCTTTTTATCATCTATAGAGCATACATTTTAAATTTAAAGTCTCTTACTTCAAAAACCTAGCACTTTCATACAAACTTTCAACCCCACTTTTAACCCCTTAGGGGTCGAGTTTCATAAAACTCGGTATTAACGGATGTCTACGCCCTATAAGGAACCTACCTGCCAAATTTCAAGTTTGTGGCTGTTTTAGTTGCGGAGATTTCATGATGAGTGAGTTAACCTACCATCCCCCGTTTTAACCCCAAAAGGGAGTTGATTTCTAAAGATAAATTATTTAGACACCTTCTAACCATCTGTAGAGCATACATTTTAAATTTCAAGTATCTTACTTCAAAAACATAGTACCACAACATAAATTACCAACCCCCGTTTTACCCCCTTAGGGGTCGAGTTTCGTAAAATCCGTTCTTAGCGGATGCCTACGTCTTATAAGGAGCCTACTTGCCAAATTTCAAGTTTGTAGGTGTTATAGTTTCGGAGATTTCGTGATGAATGAGTGACCTTTCGCTTTTATATATATTATTATAGATAAAATAATAGTTATTTAGTTATCTTTTATCGAGAAGCGGCCAATCGATACCAATATAATAACTAATATAATAATCTGTTCCAAGTCTATATGGAAACTTTACCCGTCATTGTTAACGTCTTTGGCAAGATTGTCAATCTATTAGTTGTACTCTTTTAATCAACCAAAACTTATAACACATGGACATTAAATTGTGTGTATTGTAGTGGCAAAAATATCAGATAAAATGTTTTGATCGTTGATCGACATGTCTGAGATAAAAATGTTGACAAGGTTGACTAGTGGAGCTATACGATCAGTAGTAACTTGACTTTGATGAAGTATTTTAATAATTTGGATATATTCGCCAAACATTGAGTCAGTATGAGTCATGGTCAAAACCTAAAAGAAAATGTAGGAGACAAAAAAATAATAATAACAGAAAGAAAGTAAAAATTTAATAAATGTTAATTTTAAAGGTGTATTAATCGTTTGTTTTTTTTTTTTCTCACAAAAATCGGAAGTATCAAATCGTTAACACTTCAATTTCTTGGCATTGTATGCATAACATTTTATTATTCTTTTTTTGTGTAATGTAGTGTACTACAAAAAAAGCAATTTCATTGTCCAAAATAAACTCCCATGTAGTCATCATCAATTCAGCCTATCGCAGTCCACTGCTGGACATAGGCCTCCATAAGTACGCGCCAAAAATGGCGTGAACTCATGTGTTTTACTCATAGTCACCACGCTGGGCAGGCGGGTTGGTGACCGTAGGGCTGGCTTTGTCGCACCGAAGATGCTACTATGATGCTATACCGATGCTACTACCAAAATCAAAATCAAAAATAGCTTTATTCAAATAGGCTCTAAGAGCACTTTCGAATCGTCATTTTACAAATCAAAACTTTAAAAATAAATTATTATTTTTGTAAAAGTGAAGCTACCACCGATTCGGAATGTAGATTCTGCAGAGAAGAATCGGCAAGAAACTCCGCAGTTACTCTTTTGAAAATAATATATAAACTGTGTTTTAGTACAAAATTAGAAACATGTTGCATGAAATACAGCGTCACTAAGTCCACACATCTTTATCAACTATGTAATCCTGCACCGAGTAATAAGCTTTATCTATTATTTTTTTTAATAAAAACAATTCCAAAATCGTTTGTGGTATTTTATTATACATGCGAATACCGTAACCCAGAAAGGAAATGTTTACTTTTCGCAGTCGGAAACTTGGAGTTACAATTTTGTTATTCCTTCTCGTGTTTACAATGCGATTATTACTATTTATTTCAAAACAATGAATATTCTGGCGGATATACATAATATTGTTATAAATATACTGCGACGCGATCATTAATAGGTCCACCTTTTGGAAAACATCCCGTAGGGAGACTCGAGCTCCAAGATCGTAATGCCTCCATAATCGAATAGCCCTTTTTTGCAAGATAAATATAGTCTCAATATCTGCAGCATTACCCCACAGTAACAGACCGTAAGACATAACACTATAGAAATAGCTAAAATATATTAAGCGTGCAGTTGCAACGTCGGTCAGTTGTCGTACTTTTCTAACTGCGAATGCCGCGGAGCTGAGTCTACCATTCAAGGATGACAAATGGGAATTCCACTGAAGTTTTGAGTCCAAATGTATCCCTAAGAAAACTGTAGTATCATTCACAACAAGCCTCTCGTTATTTATTATAAAATTATAATTTGGATGCTTAACATTAGGTAACGAAAACACAACGTACTTGGTTTGTTTGGCGTTCAAAACCAAGTTGTTTATTTTAAACCAATCTTGAATTCGCGACAAAGAAACGTTCACGTCGTCATAATTTACTTTTTTCCTATCAACTTTAAATATTAGAGAAGTGTAATCTGCAAATAGCACTATATCACAAATATATTTAACATAAAATGGCAGATCATTTATATATATTAAAAAAAGAAATGGACCCAGAATCGACCCCTGTGGAACGCCCATTTTTAGCTCAGATCCAGAAGACTTCGTTCCGTTTATTGATACGTGTTGAATTCTATTAGATAGATATGAAGCAATTAGATTAAGAGCTCTACCATTAACGCCGTAATACTCAAGTTTACTTAATAAGATCCCGTGATCCACGCAATCGAATGCCTTTGATAGGTCACAAAATATACCAATAGCATTTTGTGATCTCTCCCAGGCGTCATATATATTGTTACGAACACTCGAAGAAACTAGCGCCATCTAGCGGCAACCATTGAAACCACACAAAGACAGAGATCGCATGAAACTCTCCACTCAATACTAGATGGCGTTAGAGGAACTACTGTGGAACTTTGTAGAAGTATAGTCTCGAAAACCGGGCACATGCGCGAACTTTCCAGAATGGTCTGGGCCTCGTGTCGGCCGATATAAATAGCCGCAGGGAGGCGAGCGAGTACAGTTCAGTTTGAGCGATCTTCGAGGCGACTTCAAGAGTGAAAACTAGTGATCAAGAGTGGTACCAGCGAAACCTACGACATTGGCTACGACTGAGGACATTGTGAGTGCTTAGTCTTTGAACTTAGTGCTTAGTGTTTGAACCT
The DNA here is from genome assembly GCF_905220565.1 of Melitaea cinxia. NCBI lineage: Eukaryota > Metazoa > Arthropoda > Insecta > Lepidoptera > Nymphalidae > Melitaea > Melitaea cinxia. The sequence goes on from NC_059416.1 coordinate 1,831,634, forward strand.
AGTGCTTTGTGTTGGACCTAGTGCTAGTGAATAAAGTCTTGAAAAGAGTCAGCAGGTCTTTCTCTCCAAATCCTTCGAACCCTAACACGTAACAACTGGTGTCAGAAGTGGGATTTGGAGATGCCATTGACTCCGAAAGAAGACTTTAAGGACGTCGAGGGCGTCAGGACAAGGGCACAACGAGCTGCGGAGGCCACACCTACTGGGGACCAAGCTCCACCCAACGTGGACCAAGCCCCGCCCGCTGACCCCGTAGCTTCTACAGACTCTCAAGTGGCTCTTCAATTAGGAAGTTTAATTAAATTAATGGAGCTGCAAAGGGCTGAAATTCGTGCTTTGCAAGAATCACAAGAGCAAACAAGTTTCAAATTGCAAGAATCACAAGAGCAGCAAAGGGTTGAAATTCGTAGTGCTTTACAAGAAGCACAAGAGCAAACAAGTTTCAAATTGCAAGAATTACAAGAGCAACAAAAAGAGCTCCAAGAAAAAACGCTTTGGGCTGTAAAAGATGTTAGTGATGCGGTGACTAAGCTTCGAATAGATGTCGACGTAGTGGAAGAATGAGTTACTGGGTTAGGATTGGATGTTGAAAATGTGAAAACCGGCCTCACTGAATTACAGAAGAAAGTAGTGCGCCTTGAAACCACGGGAGCCGCGGTGTCTAGTGGAAGTACCGGAGTGGCGCAAGGACCAAGAGTGAAAGTGCCTCCATACGACGGTACTACTCCGTGGAACGCTTATCGTCAACAATTCCAGACGGTTGCTACTGCCAATGGATGGACGGAAGAGCAATGCCTGACCGCTCTCACTGTCGCGCTCAGAGGGCAAGCTTTGTCGGTTTTGGAAGCACTGCCACATACAGGAAATGGGTTCCAAGACTTGATGGAGGCACTTGAATCTCGATACGGGATCGGGGATCGGGGATCGACATCTGGAGCACGTGGTCCGTGCCCAACTGCGTGACAGAGTCCAACGCTCAGGAGAAGGACTACAACAATGGGCGTTGGAAATTGAGAAACTCGTCAGGAAGGCACACCCAGGAGCAGACACCAAGATGGTAGACACGAATATTGTTCAAGCATTTGTCGACGGAATCAAAGACCTGGAGGTCAGAGCTGCAGTGAGGCTTCGTCACCATACATCGTTAAAGGAAGCATTGGCGCATGCTTTGGAGGTCGAGGCTGTTCGCCATGACATACGGCAGACCCATAAGATCCGCGAGGTCTCTGTGGAAGTCAGGGAGGTTAAGGCTCCTAAGAAGAAAAATTCTGGAGTCATGTGCTACAAGTGCGGTGAGAGGGGCCATCTTCAGCTCAACTGTCCACAAAAGAAGACCCAGATAGCAAGGACGAAAAGGATCGAGGAACAAATAGAGGAGCTGAAGAAGCAAAGGGCTTCGCCTCCTGCCCGGGATCAGGAGTATGCCTTCAAGACGAAACACCGCAGTGGAAAGATGTATGGGAATGCCGATGTACTCTCACGAAGGCCATGTTCGGAAGACTGCATACATTGTGTTAAGCAAGAATCTAATGAAGTACCATTAAAGCTAACAAGAACAAGTTCTTTGGGTATCTGGGAGAATGATGCTATGAGGGAAGCTCAAGAAAGAGATGACGACCTTCGGCACATCATCACATGGAAGAAACGGGGTGACGTAAAACCAATCTGGAGTGAGGTTGCACCCACTGGCGCTGTCACTAAGGCGTACTGGGCTCAATGGGACAGTCTGATACTTCAAAACGGAATACTCTACCGGAAATGGGAGAAGACTAACGGCAGAGAGTTCCACCTTCAGATAATTGTACCAAGAACGAGAGTACCAGATGTTCTCCGTGAAATACATGATGGCGTATCAGGAGGTCATCTAGGTGTCAAGAGGACGTTAACAAAAGTGCGAGAACGATTCTACTGGTTGCATTGTCGAGATGATGTACAGGATTGGTGCCGCAAATGTACTACTTGCGCTGCTGTAAAAGGACCACAGACCAGGAGCCGTGGGAATCTGCGGTTGTATAACGTCGGTGCACCGTGGGAACAAATTGCAGTTGACGTAGCGGGGCCATTTCCTGTAACGGAATCGGGAAACAAGTATTTTATGGTCGTCATGGACTACTTCACCAAATGGCCCGAAGTGTTCGCCATACCAAACCAAGAAGCTACAACAGTCGCTTCTAAGTTAGTCGAAGAAGTGATATGTCGCTTTGGCGTGCCTCTAGAAATCCATTCCGATCAGGGCAGGAACTTCGAATCGCAAGTATTCCAGGAAGTATGCAGAATTTTGGGCATGCATAAGACGAGGACCACCGCGTACCATCCACAGTCTGATGGAATGGTTGAGAGATTTAACCAGACCCTTGAGAGGCATTTGGCGAAATTGGTAGACGACAAACAAAAAGATTGGGACAAGTATATACCGCTCTTCCTTCTGTCGTACCGAACCGCCGAGCATGAGAGCATAAAAGCTACCCCGGCGTATGTCAATTACGGTAGAGAATTACGAATACCAGTAGACCTATTGACTGGAGGGTCACCGGAGGAATCAAATACCGTACAAGACTATGTCAGCGATTTAAAGGAAAAAATGCGCTATATACACGCCTTGGTTCGGGAAAATGGTTTACAGTCAAGTGAGAACATGAAAACCCGATACGACCGGAAATCGCACACGAGCGGCTTCAAGGAAGGGTCACTGGTGTGGCTGCATAACCCAACCCGCCGAAAAGGGAAATCTCCAAAGTTGCAGACCAAGTGGGACGGTCCATACAAAGTGGTTACCCGACTGAATGATGTGACTTACAGGATTCAAAAGCAACCAAGAGGGGCATTCAAAGTGGTACACCTAGACCGTTTGGCGCGTTACCATGGCAGTAACAACGATGCTCGGGACGAGCATCTCTAAGAGGGGAGTAGTGTTACGAACACTCGAAGAAACTAGCGCCATCTAGCGGCAACCATTGAAACCACACAAAGACAGAGACCGCATGAAACTCTCCACTCAATACTAGATGGCGTTAGAGGAACTACTGTGGAACTTTGTAGAAGTATAGTCTCGAAAACCGGGCACATGCGCGAACTTTCCAGAATGGTCTGGGCCTCGTGTCGGCCGATATAAATAGCCGCAGGGAGGCGAGCGAGTACAGTTCAGTTTGAGCGATCTTCGAGGCGACTTCAAGAGTGAAAACTAGTGATCAAGAGTGGTACCAGCGAAACCTACGACATTGGCTACGACTGAGGACATTGTGAGTGCTTAGTGTTTGAACTTAGTGCTTAGTGTTTGAACCTAGTGCTTTGTGTTGGACCTAGTGCTAGTGAATAAAGTCTTGAAAAGAGTCAGCAGGTCTTTCTCTCCAAATCCTTCGAACCCTAACACGTAACAATATGTTTGAGAAGTGCCACACCAGCATCTGTCGTAGAGCGACCTCTAGTGAAACCATATTGTTCACTGTGAAAAATTCCATTAACTTTAAAATGGAAAAGAAGTTGATTTAGAATAATTTTTTCAAATGTTTTACTTAAGGACGGTAGGATTGAAATGGGTCTATAATTACTGGGATCACTTCGACTTCCCTTTTAAAAAAGTGGTAAAACTTTACTACATTTTAGCAAATCTGGAAAAGACCCCACTTTAATAGCATTGTTAAAAATTGAAGCTAAGTACGGAGCGAGGTCATCAATGATAGAACTAATTAATTTAACTGAAATGCCCCACAGATCATTCACCGTCTTTGGCCTGTGTATTTCAAAGCCAGCAGTTAGATGATTATCCCTCCATCAGTCGGCTTTTTTAGTTCCAAGGTGGTAGTGGAACTATGTTATCCCTTAGTCGCCTCTTACGACAGCCACGGGAAGAGAGGAGGTAGCTATAATCTTTAATGCTGTAACCACACAGCATGTAGTCATAAAATCAATCAACATAAATATTTAAGAGTTTTGTGGAACGATTTTATTTTAATAATTTGCAATACTTAATATTTATATTATATATTCAAAAGAGGTATGTAACAAAAACTAATTACTAAGTAATAAAGCAACTTGCTTGTCATTCAGGATTCAGCTATTGTATAATCTTTATTGGAACCAAATTGGAACCGAATCTTACTTATCTGTTATTTTAATGTCAAAGTCAAACAAATTTAAGAATAAATTCAGACTAGGCTGTATGGATTATAGTCCTTTGCCTTTCCCTATTGGGGATAAATTTTAAAACAACAAATTTAAGAATCATTTGTGTAGGGTGATTCTATTTCTAATTAAACGTTAAATAATAAACATAATAACCATGGATTCTATGAGAGAAAAAGCATTTCAAGATTATCGTAAGAAGTTAATGGAACACAAAGAAGTGGAGTCAAGATTAAAAGATAGTAAGTAAATATAGTACTCGATTATGCCTAATCATCATTTTCGGTATAATTTTTTGTTAAGTTTTCTTTATTATTTAATGTTTTAAAATGTTTCTTAGTGAATATTTTACTTTATTTCCATAGAAATTTTTTCATAATACCATAAATATTTAAGTATTTCCTTGCGATACTAATATTATATTGACACTGCACAAACATCCGTTAAATTCATCAATATTGAATAGTAATATGCATATCTTGTATAATTCCAGTGCGAGAACAGTTAAAAGATCTCACCAAGCAATACGACAAAAGCGAGAATGATTTAAAAGCATTACAAAGTGTTGGTCAGATAGTCGGTGAAGTTCTCAAGCAGTTGACAGAAGAAAAATGTAAGTAACTAAGACATTTAATACAATACTATTTTTTATCTATTTGTTATAAAGAGGAATCATTTATTTACTTTTACAGTATAATAAGCTTTAAAACAGTTAACATAACAATATTTATTTCATTACTAGAAATTTAAGTTACCAAAGACTGAAAGAGGCTTTAAAAGTTTATGCTATGACCCTTTATAAATTATAGAAACAGATATAACTAAATTATGTACTAATTATTATTTCAGTTATTGTAAAGGCAACAAATGGACCGAGATATGTTGTGGGTTGCCGACGTCAATTAGACAAAAACAAGCTAAAGGGAGGCACCAGAGTCGCCTTGGATATGACAACGCTGACCATCATGAGACATTTGCCAAGAGAGGTAAAAAATTTGCTATGCTCTTTGCCAGCCTATTTCCAAAACACATAGTAGTAATGTTGGGATAAAAGTAGGCCAAATTTTAGACTGTATGGTCATTCAGTATAAAGTAAATTTGCTAATATTGATAAGATTTATCAATGATTTACAAATACTGTAAAATTTGTCAATCAATGTTGTCAATGTCTATTTCATCTTTCTCAGATTTTCATTTGGTTTTTTTTTTAATTTAACCAAGTTTCATGTGTACGATTTTATTTTTGTGTTACCCACACATTAGGAATTCTAAACATTTTTGAATATCATATCAAAAATTGACCACTCCAGCGGGGTTCGAACCCGTGTCTCCGACTGACCATGTCCGCGCTTTAGCCAATTAAGCGGTTCGCTTAAACCGAAAATAAAAATCATCATATCAAGTTTCATGTGTTTAATTCTTTAAAATGTTCGAGTAAATCGAGCCACTGTTGCTTAGTTAGGTTAGGTTAGTTAGGTAGTCATTAAAAATGCTGCCCTATTCTGTATGGGTTGTAAGTTAATAATTTTTGAAATAAAACTTTTTACGCATGCTTAACTTAGGGAATAAGCTGGTCAATATGTCAGGAAGTACATCTTCTTCACGCAAGAGAGAGATTGGTGTGAGCACACATTTTCTTTCTCTCATAGCCAGTTACGTTTTGTATATACAATATCTAAGACAATGCAGGCCTATTGCTGAAGAAGTTTTACTTCAGTCGTGTGGTCTAAAGCACACTCGTTTTTTTATTATACAATATAACAAAACTCATTAAAACCATCAGACCATTATTAGCACTCTTTAGAAAACAAATATTTATATATTTGTACTAGCTGTGCCCGCGGCTTCGCCCGCGTTTAAATCAGTGAGTCACAAAATTTTCCCGGCAAACTTGCCACGATGTCCTTAGATGGCGAAGTGGCTTCTTCCGGACCTGGACAGATATAATATCATAAATAACGGTTCGTTATTAAACAGGTTTGTTATTTTTGTTGGCGTCCTGTCGTGTTGGCGCATTTGCGCGTTGGCACGTTGGCGCATTGGCGTGTTGGCGTATTGGCGCATTGGCGTGTTGGCGTATTGGCACATGGGCGTGTTGGCGCATTGGCGTATTGGCGTGTTGGCATGTTGGCGTGTTGGACTGTTGGCGTGTTGGCGTGTTGGCGTATTGGCACATTGGCGTGTTGGCGCATTGGCGTATTGGCGTGTTGGCGTGTTGGCGTATTGGCGTGTTGGCGTGTTGGCGTGTTGGCGTATTGGCGTGTTGGCGTGTTGGACTGTTGGCGTGTTGGCGTATTGGCACATTGGCGTGTTGGCGCATTGGCGTGTTGGCGTATTGGCGCATTGGCGTATTGGCGTGTTGACCTGTTGGCGTGTTGGCATGTTGGCGTGTTGGACTGTTGGCGTGTTGGCGTATTGGCACATTGGCGTGTTGGCGCATTGGCGTGTTGGCGTATTGGCGTATTGGCGTGTTGGCGTATTGGTGTGTTGGCATGTTGGCGTGTTGGACTGTTGGCGTGATGGCGTATTGGCACATTGGCGTGTTGGCGCATTGACGTATTGGCGTTTCGACGTGTTGGCATGTTGGAGTGTTGGCGTGTTGGCGTGTTGGAGTTTTGGCATGTTGGCGTGTTGGCGTATTGGCGTGTTTAAGTTAAGCGGACAATAAAAAAAATGTCGATGTTTCCGATTTTAGTAATTTTCCAATATGCAATGAATCAAAACTAATGAATGAAAACTATTGCTAACGGGCGTCAGATGTAGCCCGGACGACGACCACTGACTACTGCGCTCAGTCAGGCGTTATACACATTATATAATTTATATGTAGAAAGCCGGTGGAGATAACTCTAGAAGAAGTCTCTTCCAGCTAACCTGCGGTAGTTGTTTAATTTATTTTTTATTTTTTATTTTATTACTTGACTTTCATTTGGACAAAATATTTGTGTTGTTACGGCAATAAAAAATATAGGCGCCCCCTATCTTCCCGTTGGTGTCGTAAGAGGCGACTAAGAGATATCATAGTTCCACTACCACCTTGGAACTTAAAAAGCCGACCGGTGGCGGGATAACTATCCAACTGCTGTCAAACGGCCTTAGCAGTGGAATATCAAAAAATCCGTTCTTAGCAGACGTTTACTAACTATAATCTACCTCCCTGCTAAATTTCATCTTTGTCCATCCTGGAAGCATGGACCATCCAGCGGTTTTTGAGTTCTCGTGATGAGTGAGTCAGTGACCTTTCTCTTTTATATATATAGATTACGATGCATTATTTGGACTCCTTTTCACCATCTATAGAGCATACATTTTAAATTTCGTCTCTTACTTTAAAAACATAGGCCTTTCATACAAACTTCCGACCCCCGTTTTATCTTTTACGTCCTATACAAAACCTACTTGCCAAATTTAAAGTATGTAGGTGTTATAGTTTCGGAGATTTCATGATGAGTGAGTCAACCTACCATTCCCCGTTTTAACCCCAAAAGGTAGTTGGTTTCTAAAGATACATTATTTGGACATCTTCTCACCATCTATAGACGATACATTTTAAATTTCAAGTATCTTACTTCAAAAACATAGGACTTTCATACAAACTTCCAACCCCCGTTTTATCCCCTTATGGATCGAGTTTCGTAAAATCCGTTCTCAGCGGATGTTTACGCCCTATAAGGAACCTATCTGCAAAATTTCAAGTTTGTAGCTGTTATAGTTTCAGAGATTTCGTGATGAGTGAGTCAACCTACCATACCCCATTTTAACCCCAAAAGGGAGTTGATTTCTAAAGATACATTATTTGAACACCTTCTCACTATCTATAGAGCATACATTTTAAATTTCAAGTCTCTTCCTCCAAAAACATAGGACTTTCATACAAACTTCCAACCCCCGTTTTATCCCCTTAGGGGTAGAGTTTCATAAAATTCGTTCTTAGCAAATGTATACGCCCTATAAGAAACGTACCTGCCAAATTTCAAGTTTGTAGGTATTATAGTTTCGGAGATTTCGTGATGAGTGAATCAACCTACCATCCCCCGTTTTAACCCCAAAAGGGGTTGATTTCTAAATATACAGTATTTGGACACCTTCACACTATCTATAGAGCATACATTTTAAATTTCAAGTCTCTTACTTCAAAAACATAGGACTTTCATACAAACTTCCAAACCCCGTTTTACCCCCTTAGGGGTGGAGTTTTGTAAAACCCGTTCTTAGCGAATGTCTACGCCCTATAAGAAGCCTATCTGCCAAATTTCAAGTTTGTAGGTGTTATAGTTTCGGAGATTTCGTGATGAGTGAGTAAACCTACCATCCCCCGTTTTAACCCCAAAAGGGAGTTGATTTCTAAAGATTCATTATTTGAACACCTTCTCATCATCTATAAGGTATACATTTTAAATTTCAAGTCTCTTACTTCAAAAACATGGGACTTTTATACAAACTTCCAACCCCCTTTTTACCCCCTTAAGGGTCGAATTTTGTAAAATTCGTTCTTAGCGGATGTCTACGCCTATAAGGAGCCTTTCTGCCAAATTTCAAGTTTGTAACTGTTATAGTTTCGGAGATTTCGTGATCAGTGAGCCGACCTACTATCCCCCGTTTTAACCCAAAAAGGGGTTGATTTCTAAAGATACATTATTTGGACACCTTTTCACCATCTATCTATAGAGCTTACATTTTAAATTTCAAGTCTCTTACGTCAAAAACGTGGGACTCTCATACAAACTTCCAACCCCTATTTTACCCCCTTAGGGGCTGAGTTTCATAAAATCCGTTCTTAGCGGATGTCTACGTTCTATAAGGAGTCTACTTGCCAAATTTCAAGTTTGTAGGTGTTATAGTTTCGGAGATTTCGTGATGAATGACCTTTCGCGTTTATATATATTATAGATTATAGATTTGAACAAAATTATACAATCTCTTTCATTTCTCAATTTTTTAATTCTAAAACGATTTACAAAATTTATATTGAGCATGAGCATTTATTACTGTTATTGTTATTATTATTATTTTAGGTGGATCCCCTTGTTTACAACATGAGTCATGAAGACCCGGGTGACGTCACTTACTCTGCTATCGGTGGTCTGCAGGAACAGATCAGGCAACTGAGAGAGGTAAGACTTGTTTATTTATCGTAGTATTATAATTACTAGCGGTCACCCAGTGGTCGAAATTTGACCATAATTAATTTAAATTATAAGTTTGAACATTATTAAGCTTCTGCTGTCAAAGACTATACTTCTATATAGTAAACAAAAGAGTATATATGCGTGGTGTGTCAAATACATGGTAGTGTGTGTAATTTTTTTTTATAGATTTAATGTATTTTATGCATAATAAAAAAAAATATTAGCTTCCTGCACATCTTCGCTATATAAACTAGCTTATAGTTTGTGTGTTGTGTGTCATACTCCTCCGTCCGCGCAATTTATGTAAAAAGGGGTACAAAGTTTTTGCGTCACATATAGATAATCGCGACGACACGTTCACTTTCAATATACATTGACAAATAATAAAATGAGAACATCAACATAATCAATATAAAATGTATTACTGAAGACAACTCAAATGGTTCTTGTCAGATCTCGTTCAAATATAAATGAGACCACACAACAAGCACTAACTTGTGAATAAAGAAGTCATTAGAACAAAACACAGTCAAATTGAGTACCTACTTTTTTTAAGTCTGGTAAAATCATTTTCAATGATCAGAATCTGTCTTATTATCACTAACCGGCTTCGAAAAAAGAAGAATGTTCTCAATTTGACTTAATAATTCTATATTATGTGTTCTACCGCATATCCTCAGATCCTTCTCCTACATGGAAAAAGAATGGCTTTGCCCAGCAGTGGATGTTATAGATCGTATTCTAGTATAATGTTCTGCTTGTGTACTGATTTTGATCATTCTTTCTTTAATCAGAAGTCGGTGCTTGATGTGTTTTCCAATTTAAATTTGATCGAGATCTGACAAATACTTTTTAAGTTATTCTTCATAATACATATTTACTTGACTATTTTTTTTTTCTCTAACTACTTCATATAACTCGTTGATGTGATTGAAGTTAATTTTTTTGTTTTTGAGCAAACTAATTGGTATATGTATTATTATTTTACATTACAGGTAATCGAACTGCCACTAATGAATCCAGAACTCTTTGTCCGTGTGGGAATCACTCCACCTAAGGGATGCTTGTTATACGGGCCGCCCGGTACTGGCAAGACTTTGTTAGCTAGGGCCGTAGCTTCTCAGCTAGATGCTAACTTCTTAAAGGTATGCCGTTTTTTTTTTAATATTAATAGCTATTTTTGTATGTTCAGTGCAGTAGAGTGATTATTTATATTTCAAGTAATTTTTTTATTGTTACTAAACTATTATAAATCCCAGTATGTATGTATGCATGATTAATGCTCAATTGCCGATATTCTTAGGATATTAATAAATTATTAATTTATTTAAGTTAAATTATAATATATATTAATCTATACAAATAAACAAAATTAGAGTGTCTGTTTGTAATATTAAAATAACCTTTTTTTACTAAATGCATATGGATGTATACACGGTACATATAACAAAATAACATTTTTTTACAATTTTTCTCTGTCTGTCTGTCTGTTTGTTTGTTCCGGCTAATCTCTGAAACGCCTGTACCGATTTTGACGGGAATTTCACTGGCAGATAAAGCAGATGATGCAGCTGAAAAATTCATTCATTTTATAGCTACAAACTGAACAATCACTTTTTTGTTAAATTCCACGCGGACGAAGTCGCGGGCACACCTAGTCAATAATATAGACAAAAATCAGTTGATTATTACCAGTCGCTATGAAACCCTTAACCATTTTCGTCACCACTAGATGGCTCTGTTTAAGACTTCTGTTATTAAGTTTAGTTTGTCAAATACAGGTTGTGTCATCAGCGATCGTAGACAAGTACATTGGTGAATCAGCCCGCCTTATCCGCGAGATGTTTAACTACGCAAGAGACCATCAACCCTGCATCATATTCATGGATGAAATTGATGCTATCGGTGAGGATTTATATCAATACTAGCTGACCCTCGGCCAACACTGTTCTACCATATGAACAGGAACACCATAATCACTTGGGGTATAAAAAATAGCCTACGACCTTCAGGCCTACCAAATATACATGAAAACTTTTATGACAATCGGTCATGATATTTCGGAGGAGTTCTGTAATAAACACTGTGACATGCAAAAAATTTGGTATAGATAAAGTGACAGTGGGTCTTTGGTGTAGTTCACCCATGACTCAGCTCCAGCTCCAAGGTTGTTGGTTTGATTCTCACAGTGAGATTGACAAGCAACTTTTAAATTAAACCAATCGTATAAACTACATAAAACTTAAGAATCGATCAGTCGATTATGATCAAACCATCAAATATGTGTAAATAGTTTAGGCACAAAATCAGTTTACAAGTGCTATTGGGTTAGTTTAGTTAGCTCTTTGGTTTATTTTTGGTTACATACGACCATACACTTATTAGAAAAAAACCACACATGTATAAAAAGTGTGTGCGTGTGTGTGCAATGGCAATGCATATGGCAGAAGTGAAACTTCTCACAAGTCATAGGAAGCTATAGTGCGTTCAATGAGCCGAGATACCAAATGTAAACAAACCAAATGTGAGGTCATTCAACTATGCAGGGTTTTGTAACCTTTTTTTTACTTACACAAATTTTTAAAATGTAAAATGTATTTATATTTTGATAATTACTGAATTAAATATAATTATGTATTTAAGATTTGATACTTCTTAAATAGTAATTATCGAAATATAAAAATGACGCGCTTCAGGACACGAAATGAAATAAAAATAAATAATACAAAATCAAACGGTCGTCCGCGTTCCGATTGTTTTTAAGGCCGGTTAGAATATCGTTCGACCTTGCAGAGAGACGTGCAGCAGATAGCAAACAAACAAGATAGAAAGAGATAGACTATATTTTGTTTGTTCCATCGTCGCTACGAAAAAATGATGGGCTTTGTTTACATTTGGTATCTCTTCTCGTTGAACAGACTTTAGACCGTTGCGATTTGTTCTCTATCAAAGATGATGAGGGTCTCGTGAAAAAGGTCGTAAGTGCTATGCAAAACGCGTCGCTTACGCGCTTTGAGCAGTAATGTGTTCTATCTCATTCTTTCCTATTTATTTATGTTTCTTTATCGTGACGCATTTTCGTTTCATTGAGTCACAACAATTCTAAAGAAGTTTCCCGTCAACAATATTTACCTAAAACAACAGTCACCTGTTACTCATGTAATACACGCAATAAAGTGCCCAACCCCAGATTGTAGACACAGACAAATGTGTGCTTGTGAATAGTAGAATTACATGCTTCCGCCTGTAATATCCCATTGCGGGGCACAGGCCTCTTTCCCCATCTAGGAGAAGGATCAGAGCTTAATTCACCACGCTGCTCCAATGCGAGTGATATAAGTATTCATCATCATTACAGCCTATACAGTCCACTGCTGGACGTAGGCCTCCACAAGTTTACGCCAAAAATAGCGTGAACTCATGTGTGTTGCCCATAGTCACCACGCTGGGCAGGCGGGTTGGTGACCGCAGTACTGGCTTTGTCGCACCGAAGACGCTGCTGCCCGTCTACGGCCTGTGTATTTCAAAGCCAGCAGTTGGATGGTTATCCCGCCACCGGTCGGCTTTTTAAGTTCCAAGGTGGTAGTGGAACTGTGTTATCCCTTAGTCGCCTCTTACGACACCCACGGGAAGAGAGGCTATATTCTTTACTACCGTAGCCACACAGTACATAAGTATTCAAATGATATAAAAATTATTAAACTAAATATGTAATATTTCTACCGTCAGGTGGAAGACGTTTCTCAGAAGGTACGAGTGCAGATCGTGAAATCCAACGTACACTAATGGAACTACTTAATCAAATGGACGGTTTCGATTCCCTGGGTCAAGTGAAGATCATCATGGCCACCAACCGACCTGATACCCTGGACCCTGCCCTACTCCGACCCGGTAGACTGGATAGGAAGATTGAGATACCGCTACCTAATGAACAAGCTCGGTAAGATTAACTAATAAGGGCTTATACTCACTACTACATCTATACATATAATAAAATGGTAGGAAAGTCAAAACAGTACATTGAATATTTTTTTAAAGAATACTTGGGGTGTGATCTACAATCAATACCAAAGCCAAAAATATAGTTTTTAGAATTTTTGTCTGTTTGTATGTCCGGGATAAACTCAAAAAGTACTGCTTTCTTAAGTATTTACTTTCAAATTTAGCACGAATATTATTAAGAAGTCGGGTCAACATATAGGCTACATATTATCACGCTATCGCCTTCGGGGAACGAGCAGTGAACCTTTATTTCTTCAACGCATTCTGTAACAACGTGTAATCTAACAACGCATATTTGAATGTTGTTGTTATTATGTTAATAACCATGCTATAAGCTAGCTTCTCACTATAAATAAAGACATTCTGTAGTATATTTAGTATCAGAATTGCACCCGTGCGAAGATGGGGCGGGTCGCTAGTAGTTACATATACACATTGAGGGTACAGACAGAAACATCTTATAATCTGGACTAGACCGCCTCGGGAAGTACCTCGACCTTACAGAAGATCATAGCTAAATAATACTGCTTTCAAGCAGTGTTGTGTTCTTATGGTAAGTTAGCTAAAGCTTCCGAAGAGAATCGGGGGAATAAAGTGGGCAATAGACTTGCTTTAATTTACAAACCATATTTATTTATTTATTTCATACATAAGTTTACAGAGCTTTGCCCCAGACACGAGTAAGTCAATCAAAATTAAAAAAAAAAAAACGCAAAAACACAGGTATGACAAATGAAGAAAATAATGATAAATGTAGAATTTAAAATATACAATCTTATCAAAATACAATAATTAAAATTTACAATGTCAATAAAAATATACCTACTCAGTTGATAATATAAAAATAACTAAATATCAATAATTTTGTTAAGAAATTCATATGTAGAAATTACAATATCAATATGTTTTTTTTTATTTTTATATAGGGACCGATCTTAAGATCTGAGATTATGATTGTTTGTTACTCCTCAGGCTGGAGATTCTCAAGATACACGCTGCACCCATAGCTAAACACGGTGAAATGGATTACGAAGCTGTTGTAAAGCTGTCTGATGGGTTCAACGGAGCCGACCTTAGGAATGTGTGCACTGAGGCCGGACTGTTTGCTATCCGTGCGGAAAGAGAATATATTGTACAGGTAGGGTTTAGTTATATTTTAAATAGTAAGATCCTTCGGGGTCGTCCATAAATCACGTCAGGCTTAACAACCTAGAGCGTCACAAATTTGGTATTAATCTTTTTCTTAGACTAGTATTACTTTTTTTCTGCCTATTTAGACAGTCGATCTGACGGAGTAAACTGACCAGTAAAAACCAATCATGCGTCGGAACTGACACACATTTTTTTTTAATAAATATTATTTGATTCTATATAATAAATTGTTTAAATTATAATCTAATTGATTTATTTCCATATTTAGGAGGATCTAATGAAAGCAGTGCGCAAGGTCGCAGACAACAAGAAACTCGAAAGCAAGTTGGATTACAAGCCAGTGTAAAGTGAAATGTTTGAGATAAACAAATACATATATACATGTTGTCATTAATATTCATTTCTTAATAAAATTTAGTTTAAACGCCCAAGGGATTTTATTTAATAAAAATGCTTACACAACCCTGGTTTTCACATTTTATAATGTAACTTCCTAAAGCGGTCGTACTCTAAATAATTTTTTTTTACATATTTTTTTTTTTTCATTTTTTTATCTACTTTTTAGTGCTAATTCCTTTTAAACCATGTTTAATTTAATGTAAATTTCTTATGTTTATATTAGTTTGAAGTTTTTCTTTATTTCGGGAGATTGTTTAATGTATATTTGTGTGTGGACTTGACAAGTTCATAAAACTGCCACATTAATTAATTGGGCATATAATCTGTTGAACCGAAATGTTTCTTAATTTTTAAACAATTTCAAATACAGAGGGCGTCAACAACCACGAGTCAACCATAAAAGTTATGTCCCGAGCTATTATCTAATTAAAAAACAGGCAGCTGTATCACAGTTTATACTATTACGGCTGCCAACGTTAACTTGTATATGTTTCTGTTTAAAATGTGAATACTTAACGTACTGTAAATTGTTTTGTTAAAAGGAGTGAATAAATAAATTGTTATTATTAATTCGGGCGGCAGCGGAGTTGCGTCTCGATTTCGTCTACCTGCGTTACTCCACACGATTACCCTTTTTAGACAGCTTCGTTGGACGACTGTGTGGACTGTTTCTGAAGTTTGAATTTATTACCAAATTGATGTTTTGTGGCAATAATCTACAACTAGTATGAGTAATAAACGTCGGTGTTTCCCTTTTATAATAATTACAATGTTTTTCCGGCATTTTATATTTCATCATTAAATGCTCTAAGGTATTGGTAGGTAAGTGGTAATAACGTAGGTATACAAAAAATAATTTATATTCAATAAAATAAAAAACGATATTCTTTTTCCGTGTTTATTTAATTTAATAAATAACATTTACAAAATGGTAAAAATACTGAGTAGTTTATATTATTATAAAGGTCAATAATTAACAAATCTTCAGGCTTGATCTTAACAATTTTCAATTGTTAATCTGTTCAAAAATTTCTAAATGATCACGTCATAAGTAAAAAATTATGACTTGTTTGATTTTATTATTAGTAAAACAAATTTAAATATTATTCTTATGAACAAAATTAATTATTAAAGTAGAGAAAGTATCAAGCGTACTAGAATTATTAAGTCAACACGGATCGCAAATCTATATAAATAAAAATGAATATTGCTAAGCGCATAACTCGAGAATGGCTCGACCAATTAGGCTAATTTTTTTTTGTTATTTTTTTTTAAAATAATTTAATTTTTACTATTAACTTTTGACAGAACGAAGTCTGTCCCGTCAGCTACTTTAAAAATAAAAGTAAAATTCAATTTTAAAACTTCATACTTATTTTCAATCTAATACAAAATTTATAAAATTGTTTATTTACTTTTAAGGCACAACTTTTTACACCTATTAAAAAATACAATTGAAAACAAACAAAAAATCTATTGGACATTTAAAATTTATGAATAAAGTTAATTAATGTGTATTAAGGTGCACTGAAGGCATTTTAATTCAAAATTGATAATCATCATCATCATCATCATCATATTATTCTTGATTATCAATTTATTATTATATAATATAAATATAATTAGTTTTTTAAATTTTTATTTGACTAGAAACTGTATTTACTCGTTTTATACACAGATATATCTTTGCTTATAACATATCACCATACAAAATTAACTTGGATTTTTTTGAAAAATGCAGTAGTAGTTTAATTTTCAAAATTTAATATTCTTTTTTTTTTTGTAACTATACAACAGTTTAGGAAATGGAAATTTAAAAAATAATGTTACAATTAATTGTATATTAATACGATAATTGAACATATTTGCTTTTTTTTAAATTACTTTTGTGCCATATTAAAAAGGCAGTCATTACTCTCAACAAGAAAAAAAATTTAAATTTTTTATATGCTATATTCTTACTATAACAACAAGGCACGCATCACTATTCAATGGTCAAATAAAAAAAAAAACGAGTGTGCAAACCACGCAACTGAAGTAAGACTTCTTTAGCAATAGGCCTGGACAGTTAAGATATACGAAACGTTACCGCCTATGAGAGAAAGAAAATATGTGCTTGCACCTCTCTTGCTCCGTTGGCCTCCACCGATCACACTTTTCGTAACGCTCTCGTCACGAATTCTCCAGCTTACTCCCCAAGGCAAGCATGCGTAAGGAAGTTTTACTTCAAAAAGTCTACTACTTATTTAATAAAACTAGGCAGAGTACCATTTTTCCTCGCCTTTTCAACATTATCATAATAACACGAAAAATCAACGTAACCCTTTATCCGCCTGTCCCTATCGTACGGACGACTCGGATATATATCCGATGACGATTCAATCGATCGATTCGTATCAACATGGGAATCATTCGTTCGTTCTAAATCATTCGATCCGGACGAATACGGTTCCGAATCCATTTCATTTACAAGCGTATTCGACTTAGATTGAACGATTGGATTAAATCTGACAGACTGATTGTTTCTGACGGGTTGGTTATTTCTGACAGGCTCGCTATTTCTGACCGACTGGTTATTTTGTTTATATACTGTGTTTGTGTTTTCATTTTGGGGGATGGGGGGTAAGAAATTAAAATTACGTATTAATAATGTAACATGGGTATTTGGTTTTGGTGTTAAGCTGTTTTTTAGACAATATGATAGGAATTCGTTTTCTATTTCTTCTAGAACGGATTGGCTGACTTTCTTGAAGTCGTTTTGTTTACGGAAGTTTTCTACTATGATTTGTGATAGCTGTTTGTTTGTTTGTTCGCTGTTGCCTCTCACTTCTTGTATGCGTTTGTAGACACCGGCGCTGACTAGAACTAGAAATCTGGTGTAAAAGAAATTTGTTTTTTTAGTACATAAAAAATAAGCCAAACATCAATTTAATCTCGAATAAATTGACTTTTTTATGTGTGTTACCTATAATTTTTTTACTAAGTATATCCGATTTTAATTACACTTTTTTGATCTTTCTGTTTGATAATTTCATGTGGTCCTATTTAAATTTGAGCGAAAACTGGCCAGTAGGTTATGAGTTATCCCTAATAACGAGCATTTAATTGGCTAATTCTTCTAATACCTACGTTTATGTATTACTTATCTATGAAAATTGAAGTTGATTTTTCTTTTTAACTTCAAAAAAAGAGGTTCTTGATTCGATTGTATTTTTTTAAAATGTATGTTTCCTCATAACTCTTTACTGGTTGGGCCGATTTCGATGATTCTTGTTTTAATCGAAAGCTGATGCTTATCGTGTAGTCCCATTTAAATTTGATCGATATTTGATACGTACTTTGTAAGTAATCTTTGATAACGCGTATTTATTTGACCATTTTTACGTCCACTTACGTTGTATTACTTGTCGATGTAATTGAAGTCGGTTTTTTTTTTCGTTTGCGAGGAAACAGAATTATGTATTGACAATAAACACATTTTACCTGCAAGATTCATCTAAAGCAATCGGCCCATGTATCTCCGGGGCAGCGACTACTGGCTCTGAAGATGCTCCACTTATTGACGGGAACGCTTTGTATAAACCCTTCACTAGGTAGTTACCAAGGCACCTAGTACCTGTTTGGTTACCTAGGTATTGTGCTGGAAATAGATTAGTGATTATTTTTTTTAAATATAATTAGCAATATAAAATATAATATATAAATTCGATATCGAATAAAATGGAAAAGACACTGAGGAGACTGCACACTAGACGGATATGTGTGGTTGAGATAAAAATATCAACAGACTTTTGTAAATAGTAGAAATATTAAGTAACCTTAAATCTCTAGTTTTATATAATAATATGTCTCTAGTTTTATATAATAATATATCTCTAGCTTTATATTATTACATAAAACTAGAGATTTATAAGGTAGAAATATTAGTTTGTTTAGTTTGCTTATTAAAAGAAATCCATTTTAATAATAAGGCATTCATATATTATGTCTACGAAGGGATATATGTAAAAAATTTCAGAACAGAGCTAGTTTAAAATATAACAAAAAAAAAAATATATCTACCTATTCCTTTTGTTGAATTTTCTAAAATAAATCTAATAATAATATCTATGAATAAAAATAACAAACTATAAAAATACAGACACAAAATTGGTTTTCAGTTTTCATACCTCATGATATTCACCTAAGGTATATTGCAAAACCAAGAACCTATTTTGTACTTAAATTACTGTTTCTATTTGACTGGTCATTATAGCTTAGAAGTCGTATGTTGTATTTGCTTTAATGTAATGTTCTTTTTTTTTCTTTTTCTTTTACATTGACACAGGGTTGTCTGTTCCTAAGGTAGGCAACTTAATGCTTGTGTTATAGGTAACAGCCGACTAATATAGCTAATTTTTTTTTGTTGATAAATATACATGGAAGCAATACATATATAAAATATAAATACAATTACACCCAGACACAGGTGGGAAACCAACACACAACCCATGGAGCAGAAAGAAGGGCTACTACAAACTTCGCCAATGGGTTATTCAAATGTAATGTAGTCTAGCTTTTTATGTGTACACTACTTACCATTCCTTAACTTATTCACATCCAGGCCTAATTGCGACAACCTCAAGAGTTCATCCTCATTGTTTAAGCTATGATCCACTGTCAGTTGAACAACCCTCAACACTGAATTATCGTCAGTGCGACATAATAAGGCCCGGGTCTCACCAACGTTGGCTACGTATAACTTATTGTTGTGAATGAGGGCGATGACAACGGTGGCACCTCCGGAAAGGTGTTGGTCAATTTCTTTTAAACGGTAAAGTATTGTGTCTGACATCTGGAAATATAATATAATTACTGTTAGATGAGAAAAATATGCATGTATGTTTGTAATTGTTTAGAAAAAATGGGTGGGAAATATAATTTGCAATATAGGGGGAATATCTTGCGATATTGGGACTAAAGTTTATGATCTTAATAATAATAATAATACGCTTTATTGTACACCAAAAACAGAAATGATACAAAAATATATTAACAATATATTCATTAGGTACAAAGGGCGGCCTTAACGCTAAAAAGCGATCTCTTCCAGGCAACCTTCAATCAATCTTCTGTTTCAAATAAAGAAGATTAACTAAACAAATATTAGATGGTTGTCTGGAAGAAATCACTCTTTTAGCGATAAGACCGCCTTTGTACATCTTCCTCTAATATAACAAAAAAAACTTTTGTTTGTATCTTTTAATGCTGTGCAACAAAGGATATTATTATTATTATTATTAAATATTAGATGTTATTTGTACGATCCTAATCTAGTCAAAAAGCTTCCAGTATGAGTAACGCTTATTATCATTATTTAACATTACTTTTACGTGCTGGTTCTTTTTTTTGAGGAGGGACAGAAGGAAATATCCTGCTCAAATTTGGAGCAGCCCGTCTGGGGATGTAATTTGACCTTACAGAAGATCACAGCTAAATAACACTGATCTCACATCATATAATGTTCCTGTGAGTATGGTGGCTCCAGAAAGAGTGAGAAGATGGGTCGGCAACATATTTGCTGGTGTTGTAGCCATCTATAGGCTATGATAGAAGCCCACAATCAGGCGGGAGATACATTTGTTAGTCACCTTTGTAAGTTTGTAAAAAAAAAAGAAACTAAAATATTGCAAAATTGTTGCCGGCCGGTAGCATACAACGTGCATACAGACAGTTAATGATAATTACCTGTGTCGCATGTGTGTGTCCCTTTATTATCTGAAGTTTGTATTGCAAGCTGGTCCGTTCAGCTATCATTCCATCATAGTTCTCTATGTACGCCTTCTCCACTGACACAAATGCATTTCTGAAAAATATTTAATGAATAATTTAGCCGTTTTTCTGTAAATATTTAGTTCTTAAGTTGTGAAATTTTAATATGTATAATATTTTGATAAATAAATTTTTATAATATTTTAAATTAATTGTGATTTATTCAATTCAATAGATTTGTAATTACAATGAATGAAACTTTAACTAGTTAGTTATCTTACCTTTCCAATAACATTTTCTTTTTCATTTTTTTATAATTTTAACTAATATTCCAAGAAAATAATATTTTGCTCTAGTCTAATTTTAGTATAATCCATAGTTAAAAATGTACTTTCATTTTAATGGATTAATTTTGTCTTCAATAGTTATACAAATGTAATTTTTTCTGAATATAATTGTGTTTGCAGGCAAATGAAGAACAACCGACTTCAATTATATCGACAAGTAATACAATGTAGGTAGACAAAAAAATTGTCAAGTAAATACGCATTATCAAAGATTTCTCCAAAAGTTGTAATCAAATCTTGATTAAATTTAAATGTGACCACAGATAAACATCGGCTTCGATTAAATTAAAAATGATCAAAATCGGTACACCCAGTAAAAAGTTATGCAGATTTTCGAGTTCCCCTCGATTTCTCTGGGATTCCATCATCAGATCCTGGTTTCCTTATCATAGTACCAAACTAGGGATATGTCCTTTCCAACAAAAAAGAATTATCAAAATCGGTTCATAAACGACGGAGTTATCCTTGAACATACATAAAATATATATATATACATATATACGGTCGAATTGAGTAACGTCCTCCTTTTTTGAAGTCGGTTAAAAAACTTATTATGACAGAGATGAAATATAGCTATGTAAAACCCAGGAAAATTATAGCTTTACTATCAGTGATAAAAGTTTCAAAATCTGTTTAGTACTTCCAGAAATTAGCCCCTACAACCTACTAACTTTACCTCTTTATAATATTAGTATCATAGATGTAGTAAAAAAAAGTAGATAATGCGCGGCCTTTGTTGTTACTGAAGCCACAAAACTCGGCTTCTTCAAGTAAACACACGCGCTCACGCACACATATGCATCAAACTACGCTCATTTTCGTTAGTATCTCACGGGGCCTCGTACAGTAACTTTGCCGATAAAATGCCGTTCTTTTGTAATTAAATGGTGCAAAAACAATACTAAAGTGAACAAAAAGTCTGAAGAAATATCGTTTCACACGTAAGTACATACAAAACTTTATATTTTTTGTTATTCCAAAATAATATTGAGGTTATTCGGAACTTATAATTTCCATGCCCCGAAATGACGTACCGAGGGAGTGTTACCAGTAATTCTTATTTCCATTAGCCCAAAATGCGGGTAAGTAAATTGTAGGCAATCATAGAAAAATAATTAAGTAGAAAGTGATATAATCATAAGAAATAGAAAATAATCATAGAAAATTATATAAATCTGTGTCAATGAAAATTGCGTTTTTAAGTAATTGATGATTCCTCTGAAGTTCCTGTTTTAAAGACGTCTAATTCTTTGCTGTAATGATTTAATTTTTTTACATTTTTTTTTTAAATGAAGTTCCTGTTTTTTTTAACTTTTCTCTTAGTTTATGTTTTCTAGGTGTATCAAAGATTGAATCTTGGTTAACGACTAATTTTAGACTCATCAGGTAGGTCCTAGAACAAAAAATTCAACATTAAAATACCTAGTAGTAAGTAGTAGTATATACGCGATGGTACTCTGCGAAGTCTACGTTTTGTACCGTACATATCAGCTTTATCAAAATGGTTTGAACAAACCACACTAGATGAGGATGGCTGTCGTTGTAGTTCATTTCAGCTCAGTCGCACAGCAGCTACCTATTCTATCTATCTCCTATTAAAATATTCGTTGGAAACCTAAAATCATGATATTTAGTAGTAAAATATGAGTAGTTAATTCACAAATTTAAACAGACACAAACGAGTTAAAAATTCATATTGACTTCAATTTACGTAAAACATAAAATCACACGATAAAAAAAAAAAAAACAATAATGATGTCCCCTTTCTACTTAATTATTTTTCTATGATTGCCTACAATTTACTTACCCGCATTTTGGGCTAATGGAAATATAAATTACTGGTAACACTCCCTCGGTACGTCATTTTGGAACATCGAAATTATAAGTTCCGAACCTCAATATTATTTTGGAATAACAAGAAATATAAAGTTTTGTATGTACTTACGTGTGAAACGATATTTCTTCAGACTTTTTATTCACTTTGGTATTGTTTTTGCACCATTTAATTACATAAGAACGGCATTTTGAAGGCAAAGTTATTGTAGGAGGCCCCGTGAGATACTAACGAAAATGAGCGTAGTTTGATGCATATGTGTGCGTGAGCGCGTGTATTTACTTGAAGGAGCCGAGTTTTGTGCCTTCAGTAACAACAAAGGCCGCGCATTATCTACCTTTTTTTACTTCATCTATGAATTCATTAAATCAAAACATGGCTGCAATAGATTTATTTAACAATTTGAAGCAAAAAAGGAGTAAATATATTTAAAACTATAAACAGATTTTTATTTTTGCATACTCATTTTATCTATATTAAATTAATTGTGTTTAATCCCATTTAATAAAATTTTCAGGGACTTTTTTTAAAAAGTGTCAACACTTCACTCACTCACAGATATTTAAAAAAGTGGCTTCACTTTTTTGTTCTAAGTGCGTTATCTATTCTTTTTACTTGATCTATGATTAGTATAGATAAGTTAAATTTTGAACTGCATTTTGTAAAAATAATATACGCTTCAGCCTGTAATATCCCACTACTGGGCATAGGCCTCTTTCCCCGTGTAGGAAAAGGATCAGAGCTTAATCCACACCACGCTGCTCCAATGGGGTTGGCAGATATATTCCCTACTATGAGTATCGATCGCTATCAGGTGTACATGATAACAACCGGGACCGACGGCTTTAAGTCAAACATGTACATCAAATTGTATTTTATTTAACTAATACTTTATATTTTTAAGCTACAGTAACCACTTACTATCAATATGCTTGTTTGCTGTCCTAAAAGTATAAAAAAATTAAATAAATTCGAGAACAACCTTAATTTTTCTCTGATTTCCTCATCAGTGTTGCTATTAGAGGGTGGAGCAAACAAAATCTCAGCTGCCATCCTCTGCATGATAAATCTCGCTGCGTCCAACCCATTGTGAGGCTCGAATACTCCATACAGACAGCTGGAAACGGGTTGATAGAGGGTTAACTTGGGTTCTTTACAGATGTACTGATTTAAAAGCTGCCTGGACTGTAATTTTTAATTAGAAATTATATTTAAAAATTTAAATTTGTCATAATGTTTTAAAGAATCTTAAATAGGAGAAAATATTATGGCAAATAAGTCCATTTATTGAAGGCATTATCACATAAACTTCTACTGTTACCTTTGGGTAATAATTTAACAAACCAGGTCATTTTACTAAAGTATAATTAGTGATGTATTTACTACTTATGTAATATGCGGGCTGAGAGCACAAACAAGAAAGAAATATAAATTTTAGAAAGATAATCATGGTCAGGAGTAAATTCTAATTAACAACAAATAATTGTGGTTTTGATCCCCATTCGATGTAAATTATTTTGCTTAGAAAAATCTTTCTTTATAGCCACTCAATGGTCGTTGTTGTTCACCGTATCTCAGAGAATATCTCAAGTAATGGATTTCTTTAGTTTTCATAAGGCAAATTAGCTACATATTCACTGACACCAGCGTAGCGTAACACTTCAACTCCTCTTTTAAATGGAAAAGAAGCGTTTGCATAGTTGTAATAAGTTTATTGGTAGTTTCAGCATAAATTATTTCAAAAGTAAAACCTCACATAGACTACGAAAAAGTATATGGGTCCAAAAACATTTGGGGAACACAAGACAGTGTATTTAGTATAAAATCTATAAATTTACTTACGAATTATCTTCTGTGTGGCAATAAAAACAAAAATAATCGTCATTGGAGCTAGGATTTCCATCCACTTGTGAGATATAGGACGCGACGCAGGTGTTGCGGCATTTTGGCAAATCGTCTGTCCAGGGTCGCGCTATCATTTTTGTAAGCTTATTAAAACTAATTTAACCTATAGACTTGAATAGGCTTATAATAGTGGGTTATTTAATTCTATAGTCTACCTACTACTTTCGAAAATGTCAAATGTCATATCTCATAAATATTGTCAACATTTGTTAATATAACGGCTACGCTCCACTTAAGGCCCGCAACGCTATCGACTACGACCACTGAAACTGCCGTTCCACTAACGTAAAAAAGCCACGGATGTTGTAGGCGAATTATATAGGTCGAACGCATATTTGAGCGTTGTAATGGCGGTATGATAAAAAGATGCAGCTGTGAGAGTCAAACTTATTCTTAGGTGCAACGAGAGCGTTACAATCGTTTAATGGTACGCACCCAATATGATAAGAAAATTAGTAAATTCAAAAATTTATACAAGATCAGTTTCATTTTGTTGATGTAGTATGTGCAAATACAAATTATTAATTTATGTTAATATAAAAATAATCAATTTAGTTTTAATTTATTTATAAATGTTACCTTATTCAATTAAAAAAAGTACGCTTAATTTATTTTTTGTTTAAATATTTATTTGATTTTTCTTTCCTCTTAAAGATACATTTTTAAAAGGAAACTTACATTATAAAAGATAATGTTAATTTAGTTTCAGTGTTTTTTTAGGTATTTTTTCAAACTACAAGCAATAAGACAAACAACTACATACTACTTTTCTTACCTTAAAATTATTGCACAATAAAAAAGCAGTATTCACCTTATAATGTTATATTTTTTTCTAAGTTTTACTATTTTATCACTATTCATACCACAAATTTTATATTTAGCAAACCGCATAAACGACAGTTGATAAAAATGTACCTACATGCACCTACTGACGATAAGTTTTCACTAGCAGCGTATTAAAATTAAAAGTTACGGTACTATTGAATAAAATAAAAGTGTAAATTGTAGTTGATTTTATTTCAGATATTTACGTTCGTTTTTATGTATTGATACGCGGTATTTCCTAGAATAACCTAAGATAAAATAATGCAGAATAATAAGAAACAAGAAGTGCCATGAATCGCTGAATTAATTATAATTACTATATTGTATTTCCTACATTTTTTATATAAAATTATCATTTGGCGCACTTTTCTTCAGCTTTTTAAATATTACAAAAAAAAAAAAATTAAAAAAAAGTAAACGGACAATCGAAAAGCAATTTCTTTATCACATTTACTTTTTTTCTTAAATAGGTAATTGAATACTATTAAAAATGTGACCTGCAAACCTGTAAATGATTAATTGAATATAGTTATATTATATGAAAACTAGCTGACCCCGCAAACGTTGTTTTGCCATATTATATGTTATTAACCCGCTTAATCCCCCCCCCCCCCCCTTATAACTTAGGGGTATTAAATGGGTATTAAAAATAGATGTTGGCCGATTCTCAGACCTACCCGATATGCCCACAAAATTTTATTAAAATCGGTCGTGCCGTTTCAGAGGAGTTCAATGTTTAACACCATGACACGAGAATTTTATATACCTATTAGATTACCCGAATCAACAAAAGTAATTTAAATATTATAATTTTTTAGTAACGAAAAATCATAGTTTTCAGATTTTAATTATCAAACATTTTTTTTTCATATCATATTCAAGTAGTTTTCGATTTTCAAGCCGATTTTCAAGTTGAAAATAAACTTTATATGGAATATAACTTACTAGGTTTTACCCGCGCCTTCGCTCGCATTGATTTTTTTTTAATCAAAAGTATCCTGTTACTTTTAATACCTCCAAGAATATGTGTACAGTTTCATGATGATTGGTTAAGTAAATTTTAAGTGAAACCATAACACACAAACTTACATTAAGAATTATAATATTATATTATGGATTGATGAGCTTTGTTAGCAAGAGATAAAACTGACCCTAAAGGGATAAATGAATGAACTCCAATTTTGAATTCATTTGTTGCATATATAAGATATATCTAACAAAAAAATTAAGTTTGATATAGAAAAATAGAGGTGTATCACAAAGTTATCAGATGGATACAATTATACACATTATACACTAGATATCTTTTATCAGCTACTAGTGAAACAGGCCATTGATAGTTATTAAATTCTTTGCAATTCACTTC
The DNA here is from genome assembly GCF_905220565.1 of Melitaea cinxia. Classification (NCBI taxonomy): domain Eukaryota; kingdom Metazoa; phylum Arthropoda; class Insecta; order Lepidoptera; family Nymphalidae; genus Melitaea; species Melitaea cinxia. The sequence continues at coordinate 1,858,466 of NC_059416.1, forward strand.
ATTGATAATTTTATTTTAATCATATAAGACTACAATTATATTAACTGATAATTTGCTTAGAAAGTATCAAATTTATGTGGAAAAGTTTATGTTTAGATTTTCATGAAAGTTAAATTATTAAGCAGTAGCTTTGACCTGCGGCTCCACTTGAATTAAATTTTTTGTTTAATAATAAAGTATCCTGTTATTTTAATACCTCCCAAGAATATGCGTACCAAACAAACTTACATTCACATTTATAATATAATTAAGGAGTAAGTAAACAGATTACTAACATAGATAAAATTTTAATTGTGTTTCTCTACTAAAATATTTTATGGATCTTAGTTGTCCAAAGCAAACTTTTATTTATTTCTATTTTAAAAAAAACTCTAGACAAAAATACTCAAAAGAAGTCTAACTAAACCAATTATCCAATTATGTAGATAGTTACCTTTATGTGTCATCTAAAAATGATGCAAGATTTGAGTCATAGAATGAAAATTATAATAAATAAAACAATTTTTCTTCGATCAAAGTTTATGTCATGTCTATACATAACTTAACCCGACATTTTTACATTTTAGTGTATTTTTTATACAATGTTAGCTCCGGTATCCTAAAGAGCCATGTGACTAAGTTCACTTTGTTTAAACCTAGGTTTAAATGAGAAAGCATGTTCTTTAGACCAGTATGAATTAACAACTTTAGAAAAATCCATCTTTATAAAATATTTACCAGTGCATTAACACCTCTTTACTATACATATAATATATATTTAACTGTGCTGTGAAAAGAAAGTTATATGCAATATTTTTTTTAATACTATATAAGTATCTATATTGCCAATATCTTAAAAGTACTTTGAACTATTTTCTATTCAACGGGATTTCATTACTTTTACAATACATGTTAGTGCATGGCGCATACAAAGCATTTATAGAGATAGTTGTACAGAGAATTTCCAAAGTCACGAGTATAAAAAAGAAAATAGTATCCCGTTCCACTAGGCACCGTCACCATTAACTGGACATATCAAACTTGGAACGAACTATTTAGGAACAAAACATAAAATACAAAACGAATATTACTTTGAGACACACCTCGGTGCCTTTGGAAACCCACTTTAGTTCACTTTATCAGGTGAGCAAAATTAAAAACTAAATCTTTTTCATGGGGTCTATTTAATCAACTTTTTTGTCCGCGGCTTTGGTTTCTGTTTCTGGTTTCTTTTCCTTCTCTTTCTCCTTTTCTTTTTCCTCTTTTTTCTCCTCGGCGACTACCTCTTTAGCCTCCTGCTTGGAAGCTTCGTCGAAGTTACCAACAAGGTTAGGTACCTCGTCGTCTTCATCGAGTGGTTTCGGCGGGGCCACACTGGATGCGATTTTCTTTAACTGATTTAATCCCTCCGGTCCGAGCTGGCTCAGGATGCCGGGGAGCATCTCAGCTATTTGCTTGTTCTCACCGTGTCCGGTGATAGCGAAAGTGTTCGCCGCGAGCGATGCCTGCGCTTTCGGGTTATTAAAATGTATTACTGTGCCGTCATCCTTTAACATATTCACTTCCTCGATACCGGGGATAGTGTTTACTGATAGTTTCTTGAGAGATGACTGCAGTTTCTTATCATCTGTGGCGGCGGTCGCATGGACGACCTTCTTCTTGCGCCTCGGTGTTCCCTTGCCGCCTATGCGGACTTGTGACTGCAGTTTTTTCAGTTTCTCGGTGTTCATTCTGCTATTTCAACACGCGACACCTGTCGATAAGAACACGACACTCTTTTTAGTATTGTTTATATGTTGATTTCAGACGCGATCACACTTGTATTCCATGTAACTTGATCGTACGCACGTGTTTTGAACACCGGTTAGTTACAAAGGGAAAATGGAGGACGAGACAAATTATTTCTGATATTTGACGTCGTGAATTTGGCAGCACTGCGCAAAATGCGTTCCATTTTTACAGATTTACAGGTTATCTGTATTTCTAATTAGATCGATTTATTAAACAAAAACTCTTTTAAATAATTTATTTGAAAGTGTGAAGAACAATTTTAAAAAATATACGTTTATTTTATTACACTACTAATTTAAAATAATGTGTTTACAGCTCATTATTAATAATTTAATATATCTTATTATATGGACGTAGCTAGATAAAACGTATGGACTTAAAGGTATTGATTTGTGTCACCTAATTTAAATTTAAATTACTCTGATATTAAAATAGTTTTATTTCTGTACATAGTAATAATTATTTCTTATTTATAATAGAAAATTGCATGCAATGGAATTATATTTCATACTAACTTATTATTCATTATAACCACGAGATGGCGTTGTATGCCACAAATAGATATGAATGCTTATATTTCATATCAACTTAGTATTCAGTATAAACACGAGATGGCGTTGTATGCTACAAATAGGTATGTATGCTATATTTCGTGGTTCATAGATGTCACTATGTGTATCTAAATTTTAAATATTCCAGACTGTATACTTCTTCTTCTTTAAGGTTCAATAGTACCAAAACCAAATAAGCACAGAAGAGCGAGAGTTGAGCGAAATCATGTCAAAGAACAGAAGCTCACGCTCAGTGACGCTCATCGCTCATTGCTTCAGCCTGTAATATCCCAAAGCTGGGCATTTGCCTCTTTCCCCATGTAGGAGAAGGATTAGAGCTCAATCCATCTGGAAGCTCCAATCCGGGTTGGCGGATATATTCCCAACTGTGAGTAACGATTGCTATCAGATGTACATTAAACTACCGGGACCTCACTACTACTCGGTGAAGCTGATGGTAACGTTTTACAGCGCTTTAAGCTGTTTATGTAAGATATAGGAGATGTAATAGTAATTATAGGTACTTATTTATATGTCGATTCGAATTGAACTTGAAGCAATTTTATTTACTCAAATAAAGATATTTTAGATTTTGATTTTAAATAATTTTCTATACCGATACGAATCGATATGATCTGTGGTGATGGTAGTAAAGAATAAAGCCACCCTCCCTCTTTCCGTGGGGTTCGTAAGAGGCAGAGCTGGGCACCGTTAATCAAATGGTTAGCTTCGTTAATCGCTATTCCGCTAATACAAAAATTAGTTTCGTTAAACGTTAAAACGCTACATTTTAGAAGATTTAACGCAAGTTAAAGTTAATCGTTAATCGTTAACATATGACTAAAAAAGCATTATATTAATTGCTGATTATTTAATACCGATAAAGAATGAAGTATAAAAGCAAATTTTTTAATTTGCTTAATGGAAGTTCTCCCTAGTATGTAAAATATTATTGTAAGCTCTAGTTAAAGAAATAAACTTTATTTTATTTTTTATTTATTAATTATTTTTATAAAACAATAAAATACAGAATGCAAATTTAATTAAATCAATTGATTGATTTAACTAAATTTGCATTATGTATTTGCAGTTGAACGTCTTTTTTCAACTAAATTTAGCTGTCCGGCACTATGTGCATGTCCCCTCACGAACATCAACATATTAAAATTTTTATCAGAAAGAGATGCTCTTTTCGGTGCTAAAATATCTTTTCCCGTTGAAAAAAGACGTTCAACTGCTGCGCTTGAAGGTATTGCCGTGTTATATTTGATAAAAAGATTAATCAAAATCTGGTCTCCAAAGAATGCAGCGTCGTCAAGTGAGTCCTTGGATGGTGTATCTAGCCACATTTTGACTATGCTTTGAGCTTTTGTCTTCAAAGAGTTCTGCCTCGTTGGCCTTTTCTTGCACTGGGTAGTTACCGACTTAAAAAAGTCTTCCTCGTTATCACTACTCCCTCCATTACTTCCTCCGCCACTAACACTGTCCTTGGAGTTTTCCTAAAAATTATTCAGAAAAATAAACAATTATTCCATACAAAATTCCGCCCTACAGAGCAGTTTCTTGGCGGATTATTCAGAAAAAAAAAAATTACCTGCACTTCTTGTCGTAAAGCCTCTTCTACTTTACTTTCCATGGATTTTTTTACGGCATTCACCCTACCGCTGTCGTAAGTTTCAAGCCAAATTAATCTAAACTTTGGGTGAAACCCAGCAGCAAGTTGGCAATGCTCGTCATTGAGCAGTGGGCCAAACCTTTTTTCAATGCCATTGATTAAGGCATTGGCTAAGGCTGTGCAGTGTATAAGCCCCTTGGTCTTGATGTGTTTTAATTTAAGAATTGTTGCTGCTATCGTCGGCAGTAGCGACCCGAGATAGGCTTGGGCTTCTCCTTGGATTCGATCCAGCTATATTTGTTTCACTCACACCGCGGCACGCGCTCCGCGCTGCTCCGGCGCGCTCGACCAAACTTGTCGAAACCTGTTTTTCCCGCCGCGCGCGGTGCGTACTTCCATTGGGTTAACTGTTAACGGGTCCGTTAACCATTTTATAAGTTAGCTTAAAAGTTAATCCGTTACTCGAAGTGTTAACTTCGTTAATTAACTGTTAACGGATTAACGAGTTAATGCCCAGCTCTGGTAAGAGGAAACCAAGGGATAATACAGTTCCACTACCACCTTGGAACCGACCGATGGCGGGACAACAACCCAACTGCTGGCTTTGAAATACACAGGCCGAAGATGGGCAGCAGCGTCTTCGGTGCTACACCTGCGGTCACCAACCCGCCTACCCAGCGTGGTGACTATTGGCAAAACACATGAGTTTGTGCCTAAATTTTTGGTGTGAACTTGGGGAGGCGTTGTGTGCAAAAGTGCGATAGGTTGAAGTGAGCGCTACGAATATAATTTTAATTTATGATTTTAAATAATCGTAATTTGATTCATATAAAAGAATAATTGAATTTATAAATATCACGGAAATTGTTCGTATTGTAGTTGACACATAGTACTCATTTGTAGTTTTAATGTTCTTTCCTTCTTACCTTCAACTTATTTTTTTTAAGTTTTGGGTTATACGTAGGTAAATTGTTGTGAAACTTGAAATAGGCTTTCAATAGGCATTGCTCTGATATACCTCTCTCATCTTCTGCTGATAAATTTTATACAACTAGGTCGGCAAACAAGCGAATGGCTCACCTGATGGTAAGCGATTACCGTAGCTTATAGAAGTCTGCAATACCAGGAGCTTCGCAAGGGCGTTGCTGACCCTATCCCAATCCCACTCAGGAGCTCTAGTCACCTCACTCACGACAGGAATACAACAATGCTTGAAAGCAGTATTATTCAGCTATGCTCTTCTTACGGTCGAGGTACTTCCCCAGTTGGGTTGCTCCAGATTTTGAGCTGCATATTTCCTGCTGTGCCTTACTTCAGTTAAAGTGATCTAAATAGATAGCCTTCGCCATCGAACAGCAATTTGAAGAGTAAATGATTGATTCATATTCACATCTTGTGAAACATATACTTACAGTTCAAGGAATATATTTAAGTAAAAGATGGTCATTAGTCTCCACTTTCACCTTGTCAAACACTATCAACTCGAAATTTAGTCATATGACTAGCCCATTGCCTTAGTTTGTAGTAACTAATGGTTATTTTTTGACCAAAGGGAAATCCCATATGGATGCAACACGGTCCGGGGTAGCCTGGGTTATGTTGGACTCGCATCGATCAAAACCCCTTGGGTGTATCTTATCGTGATAAATTACGATTTTACATTTGGGTGTTTTTGTAACTGCTTGCATGAGTAAAGTCATTTCTGTTTTTAATTTAGTTTTGACAAAAAAATAAAATTTAATTTATCTATCTAGTGTCTTTCATGTAAGACTTTCTCATACGGGATACGTATTAGTTAATAATACATAAATAGTAAATATTTATTTATTTTATAGGTAGAACGATCTTATCGCTGTTAGCGATTTCTTATAGAAAACTTAAATATAGGTTCTTAAATAATTTACTTCAATAGGCACTTATCTACTCACTAGATGTGATTACTCACTTTTTCTACTTTCTAAATGGTATAAAAAATGAATAATTCCAAATAGTTATCGGTATGAAAGCTCTCAACAGAAATAATAAACAGCCGACCTCAGTTAAGAATTAAACGTTTATACGATAATGCTAAATGCACTCCAAAATGGCGGAATATAAAGCTGTCATCGAGATCACTTCGCGCCGACGCGTATTATGACGGCTATTAATATTTGGACTTGTCGATAGTGAATACGATAAAACGTTTCTGAAACGTGCACTTACCCTGTCCGGTGATGGATGGGAGGATTCTGAACGAAAGTCTTATTTTTGTTTTCTAATATTGAATGTAATTTTAACCGACTTCAAAAAAGGAGGAGGTTACTCAATTCGACCGTATTATTATTATATATTCTTTATTGCACTTATAATTTTTGTACAGTTACTTATATACAAATTTAGTTAGCAACGGTGGACTTACGGCCGAACCCAATATTCAATCTAAAGATAGAGATAGGTAGTTATCATCGACTGCTAATAACTAACTATCTATCCTTTGTAGTTGTCCCAATAATTCGCATAGGGGACTACTATCTCCAGTTAGCTGTAGATAGACCGGCTACCTGAGATCTTCCTTACATTCCAGTATACACAGCGTCACAGACGGCCTCAGTTATGTTACACAGATGTTTTGTAGTATTTAAATTTGTCATACAAATTTTATTCATATTAAAGTAATCTTGTTTTATAAAAATATGGACGAATTAATTTTTACATAGACTTTTTAATTTATAATAAATGATATTATTTTAATATGGAATCCATGGTAAATCTAGTAACGGAACGTTTTAACACGACACGAAAAGACGCTACGACGCCATTACGCTTTATTGAATCGTCGTTTCGTTTGTATTTTTTTTTTTTTACAAATCAAAATTCAAATTATACAAATCGTTGCAAATTATACAATCATTCACCAAATTTTTTGTTTTATTCACAAGATGAGTAAAGTAAGTATTATTTCACAAGAAAATTATTATTTTTATTCAATTAATTGTTGCAAAAGAGCAATATCACTTGAACTGCTACTTGAACTTGAGTCTGCCATTATTTTTCACTCGAAATTAATTTTATTTTAAACAAAGAAAATACTTTTGCAATTAATAAATGTTAGTTATCCCCCGAAAACTATAGATCGGATATTGTTGTTACTAAAGATAGCCAACGTTACTGACAGATAGAACTCTATTAATATTGGGACGCTTACACTGTCATTTTCATACGAACTGTTATCTCTGGTAAGCTATCCTCCCTCTCGTCGATAGATAGCTTTGAAGGATAAGATTGCCTATCGTCGACAAGTTTATTGGGTCAGTAAAATGAATGATAGATAGATATTTCTGTCTCTAGTAGGACATAACCAGAGATAGATTGAATATTGGGTTCGGCCGTTAGAGATCACTTCCAGCCAACCTGTGATAGTGAGAACTAATGTATCCGTATCTTAGATATATATAAAATTCTCGTGTCACAATGTTAGAACATACTCCCCCGAAACGGCTGTACCGATTTTTATGAAATTTTGTATGCATATCGGGTAGGTCTGAGAATCGGCCAACATCTATTTTTCATATCCCAAAGTTACAAGTGAGGGATTAAGGGGGTTAATAATATATATGGCAAAACAAACTGTTTGCTGGATCAGCTAGTACCTATATTATATTTTAATGTATGTTCGGGGATAACTTCGTCGTTTTCATCAAACCGATTTTGTTAATATTTTTTTTTTGTTGGAAAGGTGATATCTCAAGGGTGGTACCATGATAAGAAAACCAGGATCTGATGATGGAATCCCAGAGAAATCAAGGGGAATCCTCAAAAATCATAGTAACGACTAGAGCGTTTGTTAAATTTTTTAGTCTACTTACGTTGTATTACTTGTCGATGTAATTGAAACTGGTTTTTTTCGTTAGCTAGCAAACACAATTATTAATTATGTATGTATGTGGTAATAAATTGTACCAATATGTAATAAGGTATGTGTATAACTCATCGACCTACATTAGAGATGTTTAGGAGTAACGAATTCTACAGACCTTTAGTGAAATTAAAACCAAAATAATTATGTTTAGGATGTTCTGTCAGTTATTTTCCTTTTTGTAAGCCAAATCTTATTATTTATTTATTTTACACTTTATTGTACACCAAACAAATAAAATAAGCAAGCAACATTAGCAATAATTTGTAGAATTTTTTTTTACAAAAGGCGGCCTTATTGCTTAAGAGCAATCTCTTCCAGGCAACCTTAGGGCAAAGGAGATGAGATATTGACGGACTTCTTCATCACAATCTTCTATTACCGCATCAAGTTGCGTTAGTTTACAATTATAATTCTGAAGGTTTAATTTAAAATCCATTTAGAAATAGAGTGATAAATAAATTTGTAACAAAATTAAAGAATTTCTGTCGGATAGACAGATCTTTTCTATCGAAGAATTGAAATTATTACTACTATACTAGCTGTAGCTACGTCTCGCGATGTCTTCGGCGTGATTTAGACAAGAATATCGGAATAGGAGGTAACTTATGTGGTACTTTGGATCTCCAGCTATCCACTTACCGAGTTTTAATAAATCAATTTGGTAGTTTCCGTATAAATAATTGTTCAAGTAATACAAGGTATGTATACGAAAAAATAGTCAAGTAAGTACGAGTTATCAAAGATTACTCAAAAAGTTATTGTCATATCTCGATGAAATTTAAATGTGATCACACGATAAACATCGGCTTTCGTTTAAATTAACAATCATCAAAATTGATACAACCAGTAAAAAGTTATGCGCTATAATACAACGTAGGTCGATGAAAAAATAGTCAAGTAAAAATGCATTATTAAATATAACTCGAAAAGTAGTTGTTAGATCTTAAATATATTTAAATGAAACCAAACGATACACGCCACCTTTCGATAAAAAATTTTTTTGTCGAAATCAGTCAAATGTCGAAATCGGTCCACCCAGTCAAAAGTTTTGAAGTAGGTAATATACATAAAAAAATACAGTCGAATTGAGAACCTCCTCCTTTTTGGAAGTCGGTTAAAAAGTAAAAAATATCCACCTAAACTTTTTCGTTTATAATTACAGTGGGATCAAAAACTTTTGAACCGAAGCATACCTCCATGACTAATAAACTAATGCATCTATATTTAGGATGCGTTTATTAGATTTTTATAATCATATTTCAGTACTGTTACATCGTTTTGTACATTAAACAGTCTGAGTGGTTATTTTCATGTACTGAGGTTAATATTTTTACGTTAAGAGCATTGAATAAATCATACTGAACGTATGAGGATATGATTGGTAATTTTTTTATTATTGTGAACTGTACATCTTTAAATGAGAGTCTTAAGAATGCTTGTAGTTGTAATTTTAATTCTTTATTTTTGTATAAATATAATGGCTGATTTTAACTTTTTTTTAATACCTTAGTTGTGTTTTCAGGTTTGGTATAAAATTTGGTTTTTTATGTATTCTTTTATAATAATTGACATTTTACTGTAAAATGTTTACACTAAAACAGTATTTTTTAAACTCACTTACTAATCGTAATGTGAAAAAAAGTTTTATTGTTTGATTTTAATGTACCTTTATACCTATAAACTATCATATTTCTCAAATATTGATAATGAAAAAAAAATATATGGAATCAAAAATAAAATAAATACAATAATGGGTAGTATAATTTAAAATAATTAACTAGTATAAAGGATAATAATAACGGAAGAACCGATATTTATTTTAAAAATAGTTCAACAAAACATTATGCATCTACATTCAAGTCGTTTTCACGATTCCCGCGCAATTAATCAGCGCCATCTTGTTTGTTCGCTGTCGTTAAAACAATTACGCGACATCGTTATCATGCTGTCAGCGTTAAATGAAAAAAGTCATTCCCGGAATAAGATTTCACCTAAAACGAGATTGTTAATAGGATGCTGATGCGAAGTTTATCTGTTCCGTGACAAATTGATGAGGAATGTTCATTTTTACTTTTTTTTTATTATTTTAAAATATAAAGCCAGCTGCTACACGTGACGTGTAGTGTGCGTTTACGATTAAACTGCATCGTAACTTTCTTACTTAAATAAATAAATATTTTAAGGTCACAGGAGTTAAGTACACTTAGTAAATATTTGTCATTAAGGTCGATTGAATTCGTGTCTATTAGTACAGAAAATATTTTTGCAATCATATCTAATGCTAATTATATACTTTTTAATTGATAAGTAATGGAGTGCCATTCTTATTTATTAAAATATTTATTAAGAATTAGAAGATCAGGCGAACATCATAATCCCGGCAATCATGAACACAAAAATAAAACTATTCAATTTGCGGTAGTCGATCAGAAGTAATGCGCGTACATACAATTCAGCGATTCATTTATTAATTATTAAAGACGGTACAACTAATAACCGTAGGCGATAGTTTTTGTTTCTCGAAGGACTGATAATTAAACGGTTCGTTTGAGCTCTCTTTAATAATTCTTAAATATGAAATCATAATTAAGGAAGACAAGCTAATGCCGACCCAAAAATAAATCATGCTTTTTTTCGAAAGGGACTTAGCTTTGACAAGCTTAATCCAAAAAGTGATGCGATCTGTTCTTAAGAATCTCATGAAAAAAAAGCCGTTAAATATTACTCGTATGACTATCGCATTACATCTCTAAATATAATCTCCTTTTTTGCGGTGTAGGATTAGTAGGACATAATTTTTGAAAGAGATAAACTTAAAGGAAACTCATTAGTTATCTAAACAGTTTAGATTAAAGGATTTTTAAACGACCACCCACTTTAGCGCGAAATGTGACAGCTGTCAAATTAAGCCGACAATTTTTTAACCGACGTTAAAAAAGGAGGTTTCCAATTTGACATAATTTTTTATGTGTCAAGTGTCACCTCATGTATAAGTTTTTACTGGGTAGGTACCAATTTTGATGATCCGTGTATTTAAATTTTTTCGAGATCTGACGGGTAGGTACTTTTAGAGTTACTTGTATTTAATTGACTGTTATACCGACTACCTACGTCGTATTACTTATCCATATAATTAGTCTGTTATTGCATTTGCGAGCAAACACGATTTCTACATGACGCGATTGTAAGCCATTAATCCAAATGAATGAATTTATAAAATAAATACGTGTTTGCATCTTGTATTAACATATCGCATATACTCTTTATGCTTTTAATAAAATTCACGTAATTTACTTGAAACGAATATGCTAATAAACTTGTTATTGAAAGGTAGAGACATATATAATTATTACCAATTAATAATTATATTTTATTTTGTTGCATGACATCGATCCATTAATATTAACACAGAGTATTTTACAAAACTTCGTTCAATTCATTTAATATTCAAACCAGTTCGAACACGTATTCTTGGCAATTTAACAATTACCTACACTTAACGTTGATGGCGGTTATTAAGATTTAAAAAAAAAACAATGGATAATAAAAAAATTAAAATAATTCCTAAATATTACAATAAAAAAATACCATATCTATGACTAAAGAAAAAAAAATATATTTAAATATCGTAGTTCGTGGAAGCGATCAAATAAAATAAAGGCAAACTGTAACAAAATAAATTTCAATCTCACGGAACGACGGGTACAATTTGCTAAAACAATCTGCCTAACCTTTTTTTATACAGAAGCAGAAAATGGCCGATACCGTTTATGTTTTTCACGCGACTTTTACACGTATGCTTGTGTGCGTGTTCAATTATAGTTTGGACTTAATATTTTTTATTGATTTTTTTTTGACTAAAAACTATCTCTGTACATCATCTTTACATTACATTATGTTAATGATATAGGAATTTGATTAATTAAAAACGCTGTGTCGATTATTACTATTCATATAAATAATAAAATAGTATAATTGTTATGATAAATCAAAGTGGTTAATTACCAAATCAAATATCTCAGTATGCATATCCCCAAGCAGGTACTAATTTAAAATCAAGTGAAAAATATTCAGAATTAATAATATCTACCTATAATAATTATATATATATAATATATATTGTATTATTATATCTTATATGTAAAATTCTCGTGTCGCGGTCGCGGTGTTTGTAGTTAAACTCCTCCGAAACGGCTTGACTGATACTCGTGAAATTTTGTGTACATATTGGGTAGGTCTGAGAATCGAACATGATTTATTTTTCATCCCCCTAAATGTTAAGGGTAGTCCATCCCTGATTTTTTTTAATTTTTAGATAAATTATTTATTTTTTATTTTATTATGATTTGGCGTTGAAAAATACATACAACCTAAATTTTCACCCCCCTACCAGCTACCCCTATTTTTAAATAGCGTTTAGCGGCAAGACAACGTTTGCCTAGCCAGCTAGTATAATATATATTATTGAATATTTATCTAAACAGTCTTAAAATAATTTCCAATAATACATCTTAAAGTGCATATTATTAAAAATTGGAACTCAATATCTATAGTAAAAAAAAAAGACTGAAAATCGAACTAATAATAATAATAATAAGCATTTATTCATACTCACACACATACATCGATATACAGTCAAGACAAAAAAATAAAAATCACAACATAACAATTCTAACTAAAACTTGCTACACATTGCGCAAACCATTCTATACAGCCTATCTAATCGTAGTGTCTCAAAAATGGTCGCCGCTAAATTTGTTTTTTTTTTTTTTTCAACAAAATCTTTCGTTCGGAATTGATCCGCAGGGAGCAATTCGCTGAAGAGTCTGAAAATATCACGTGTATATTGTTTCCGAACGGATTATAGCATCATGTCGTACCGAATTGTTTGCTTAGTTTATTTATTAGTTTTAGTTGGAATGAAATGTTCTTCTTTTAAATTGAAGTTTTGAAATCGAACTTTGAGTTTTTATTTTTTAAATTTATTGTTATTAGGTGGCTAAATTTTGTTTTTATTTTATTTTTTTAATTAGATGGATTGGTACTGATATAATAAATATATTATGTATTTTTAATGTATACTTATTGGTCGACTAAATTTATTTAACAAATTTTTTCGTTTGGAATCGATCCGCTGGGAGCGATCCGCTGAAGAGTCTGAAAATATCACTTGTATATTGTTTTCGAACGGATTATAGCGTCGTATCGTACAGAATTGTGTTTGTTTAGTTTATTTATTGATTTTAGGAAGAATGGAATGTGTTTTTTTTATATTTAATTTAAAGGTTTTTTATTGACACATACATTTTTTAATTTGTAGGTACTACTACTTGTTGTACTACTAGGTTGTACTTCTTGTTTAAATACTTTTTGAAATACTTTTTTATTTTGCATGTAAACTTTTTTTCTCTATGAATAAGTTTACGCTGACGGTATTTTTATTATTTAGAAAAATTTGCACTTCTGTAGAGACAATTTATAGTTTTTTTTCAAAGTGGCTACCTACTAATTATCGATAACTAATGTTCCATTGTATTACCAAACACATAAATATGAAAATTTTAAATATTTAACTATTAAAAATATATTAGCCTAGTTTAAAGATAATATTATAATAATGACAAAAAGCCGCCCGATGGCGGGATAACCATCCAACTGCTGGCTTTGAAATACACAGGCTGAAGACGGGCAGCAGCGTCTTCGGTGCAACAAAGCCACCCATGCGGTCACCAACCCGCCTGCCAGCATGGTGACTATGGGCAAAACACATGAGTTCGCGCCATTTTTGGCGTGAACTTGTGGAGGCCTATCCAGCAGTGGACTGTGATAGGCTGATGCGAAAGATAATATTAATACATATTTGTTTCAAGCTTTATATAAAGAGACAAAAATTTATAGCGAGGATTTTTTATTGGTTTCCTTTTTCTAATACATTTTAGTTTTACGGCTGGCCATATTGAATAGATTGGGAAGGGGTCGGGAATATGGTTCGTATTATTCTAGAGAGAACGATCCTTGTGGTTGACTATATTGTTTTATTTTTAAATTAAGTTTTTTAATATGTTAATATTATAAGTAAACTTTTTGACTATTTGTTTTTGTATGTTTGTATATGTGCATATCTTGGATTTTATGAGTATGACAAATAAAATCTTGAAAGTGTTTTTAAATTTTAAATTAACTCCAATATTTGTTATTATTTTTCAAAATTTTATTGAAGCTTGTAATCTCGACTGTACCGATCAGTCTTTAGTGTTTTTTTTTTTACATTGTACGTGACATTGATGAAACTGTGCCATTTTGGCTCTGTTGAAAGTTAAGATAATTGTAGGCCAAAACTAGTAATGAAATTAGTACCTACTATTTGAAATGACTTCAAAATTTAATTGAAGTTAGATTTTCAACCACACTGACTTATCTTCACTGTGTCTTCTCTGCTTATATATAATGAAGAATAAAATAGAATATAAAAACTTTTTAAAGCGACCTCTTTGAAACTGAAGAAAATTCGAGAACAAAGCGAAGTAAACCCGTACGAAATCTATCGGTTAGATTTATCGCGTCTCAGCAAATTGTTCGCTTACAATAAATTGTGAGCTAGATCTTTACGTACCTTATTCTTTGTATATTTATCTGTATATGTTGTAAAATATATACGTGTTTTTCATTAGATAATTTGTTTAATTTTTTTATATGATCACAATTTTGGGGTAACTACTTATTTTGTAAGTAGCTCTTAAGAACTTTTACCATATGAATATGTAAACAACAACGTATAGTGATACTTATAGGCATCTAAACACTGTCGGTTACGGGTTTGAATTCCGCTCGACATCTCTGGGCATCTTTCCTTGTAGGTCCATCATGCCTCGGAGAGCAAGTATAGCTGTCGGTCCTGGTTATTATCACAGACACCTAATAGCGATCGTTACTCATTGTGGGGAATATATCCGCCAACCAGCATTGGAGCAGCGTGGTGGATTAAGCTGAATCAATTAATAATTATAAAAACTAAAAACTGCACTAATTTAAGTAAATAACCTTTTTGACATTACTATATTGTTGCCATTTAAAAATAATAATTATGTTTACTCGTAAACGAACAAAAACCGACTTCAATTTACATTGACAAGTACTTAATATAATGTGGTTAATCAAAAAAAAAAAAAAAAACAGTTAATTAAATATACACAAGTAGAGACAAATAAAAAAGTCCTTGATGAGATGAGATTGAGTCCTACAGGACCACATGACCAAAAAAAGAAAGAATCATCACAATCGTTACAAGCATTAAAAAGTTATGAGTTAACACACTTAAAAATTCAGTTGAACCTCATCCTTTTTTGAAGGCGATTGATAAAGAAGTTTTATTTTATAAGTATCAAAAGTATACGACCACACTAAAGTAAGTAAATAACTGTTATAATATCGTCAAAAAAATTAAATTTTTGCGTGCAGTATTAAAATCGATTAAATGAATTACGAAGTTATATTACACGAAAAACTATAAGATGAAGATCGTCACGCGGCTTCGAACCCAAATCCCCTGTCACCAAGAACGTGCCTAGATCGGTAAACGTGCCATTACGATGCGAATATTGCCATGTATACACGGTGTTTTTATTACGGAATTTTAATAATTTAAATAATTTTAAATAACCTTTATCAATTAAAATTAAATATATAATTATTATTCTTTAAAATATTGTTTATTATTAGGTACGTAAAAATATCTTTAAATTCATTAAAAGATATAACCAATAACAGATTTGTAATTACGTTCTCAAAAAATGGCTCCAGTTATGATTTAATTTACAATTTAACCGTTTACCGGGAAAAAACCGATCTAGCTATTTCAGCGAATGATCGCATTTTTGTTACGTTTCTTTATGCCTTACATATAAAGAGTATCATCAAATGACATTTTATCTATTTTTACACATAAAACTCAATTAATAGACTAGCTTTACACCGCCAACTGACTGGCCGATAGTTGATTAACCAATTGATGCAGTTTGCCCTACCCTGCTTTCTGCTCCGCGGGTTGATAGATCTTGATCTTTTTTATTTGAGAACACAATTATTATAGTAATAAATATATGTATAAAAATGATAAAACTGAAGCATTCTGTATAAACCCATCTGCATGATAAAATCGTTGAACACGTGCGCACTGATTGCCAATCACGTCGCTTCGTTGTATGTGTGTGTGCGGTGCTAGGGAGGGGTCAGCAATTAAACTTAAACTACGTCATTACCATCTAGATGCTTCTGAGATTTATCTCTATACCTACATTATAAAACTGTAACCAGCCAATGTCTGTGTGAGAAACATTTGGAGAATTATTAGGGGTTTAGTAGAGCAACTGACGCAAAATGATTTACACAAAATTTTGTTTTCTTAAGATTTGTTTCCCTAATCTTTAACATCAAGTTGGAGTCAGTTTATAAAGTTAGGCTCTTTGGGGATCTAACTCAAAGTCTGATGTAAGATTCATCTTAATACACCATATACTTAGATAGTGACTTTTCATTCTATAAGCAGCTTATTATTTATTTTTAGAAAATACTAGTAAAGTGGACACCATATTGCAAGTATACAGGGTGGCCGATCACTTGACGTCATAAAAAAAAATTTAGGTCCGCTATGTTGTGGGGTATCCGAATCACCCCCATGTATGTTACGCGATTTTTTATAGTTTAGGAGTTATGAATTTTTTTCGATTTTATGAGAAATTTCGACTTGACCATCTTAAAAAATTTCTAAAAAAAAAAGAAAAATTTTTTTTAGAGTTTTATTTTTTGCAACTGAATTCGCATAAGTTGTACTTTCATGCATAAAATAATCAGCTTCGTAGCTTTGATGAAAGTTATGAAAATGTTGGTCTAAACTCTAAAGTCAAAAATATACGTTCCGTGAATTAGGACTTAAATTTTCAACTTTAAATTAAAAATCTAAACAGGTGACCTTATGATTTCTTAGTTAGTCTTAAAAATGCGCCAGACTCTCAGCTTTCATAATAATAATAAAAAAGCCGTACTTAATATGGAAAATTTGGCTAAAATCGGTCTTCAAAGACAGCAAGGTGGAGAATTCTTAAAATTATTCTATTGATTAAAAAAAGTTTTTTATCATTCCTAAGGCTAATTAATGATTAGAAAATGCTGGAAACCTATTGTGTTGGTTGGATAAGAAAAGTTTTAGGCTTTTAAGTAAGAACAAGATCATAATGTTAAAATCATTTAATATTTTTAAAATTTATAATAAATTTTCAACGTGGCCACCTCCAGAAACAATACACATTCTATACCGTCGTAAAAAACGGCAAATTTTACCCGCAATAACAATGGGCTGAAAGGATAAGAAACTATATTGCTATCTCCCTCACTCTCGGTGGCATAAGAGGCCGATCGCAACCGATCAAAGCTAGTTCGTTAGTTACTGATCTCAGTTGTGGTCACATTGTGTTTACTGCTACTTGTGTCACCATTCGTTATTTCATTGCTGCTGAAGATGGCCACGTTGAACATTTATTATAAATTTTAAAAATATTAAATGATTTTAACATTATGATCTTGTTCTTACTTAAAAGCCTAAAACTTTTCTTATCCAACCAACACAATAGGTTTCCAGCATTTTCTAATCATTAATTAGCCTTAGGAATGATAAAAAACTTTTTTTAATCAATAGGCTAATTTTAAGAATTCTCCACCTTGCTGTCTTTGAAGACCGATTTTAGCCAAATTTTCCATATTAAGTACGGCTTTTTTATTATTATTATGAAAGCTGAGAGTCTGGCGCATTTTTAAGACTAACTAAGAAATCATAAGGTCACCTGTTTAGATTTTTAATTTAAAGTTGAAAATTTAAGTCCTAATTCACGGAACGTATATTTTTGACTTTAGACCAACATTTTCATAACTTTCATCAAAGCTACGAAGCTGATTATTTTATGCATAAAAGTACAACTTATGCGAATTCAGTTGCAAAAAATAAAACTCTAAAAAAATTTTTTCTTTTTTTTTAGAAATTTTTTAAGATGGTCAAGTCGAAATTTCTCATAAAATCGAAAAAAAATCATAACTCCTAAACTATAAAAAATCGCGTAACATACATGGGGGTGATTCGGATACCCCACAACATAGCGGACCTAAATTTTTTTTTATGACGTCAAGTGATCGGCCACCCTGTATAATACCATATTATAAGTATATAACCTGCAGCGGAGCAGCGTGGCGGATTAAGCTCTGACCTTTCTCCTATATAGAGAAAAAAGTCTATGCCCAGCAGTTGGATATTCCAGGTTCAATCGAGAATGCAATTATTTCGATAATTATTTAGTTCACAGTACTGGTTGTTGCGCTGGGGTTCGCGAATTCGATTCCTGTACGTGACAAACACTTGTATTGGCCATATCGATATTTGTGCGGTTACAGTAGAGGTTGAAAATATCTGTGAGAAACCACTTACCGCTACTGGGAAAGGCTTTAATTTTTAACCAGCTTCAAAGAAATGAAGAAGTTCTCAATTCGACCGACGGTGTAAGTGTCTTTGATGAAAAGGCACTTTTGTAAAGATTAAATAAAATAAAAGTAAGATTAAATTTAATGAGAATAGCACTTGAAGACTTGCAGATCCTCCAATTAAAGCGGCTGAAGGCTCCCGCAGGGGTTTTGGTCGGTATTGCACCCTCAAGTGCTGAAGCTGACATACGGTCTAGAATGCCTAGACCAATATGTCAGCTTCAGCACCCGGGCATCCTGGATATCACCCGTAAATGGGTTCCCCTGCGATAACAAAAAAAAGCACTTGAAGACTAATCGATGTATGTTTGTTTTGGTTATTTTATTTTATTAGGCAACAAATAAAATTAATAGTAAATTCATAAACAACATAACCGTAAGGGGTAGGGGGGGGGAGTCGGTTACAAAAATACAAACATACAGGCGAAGCTAATTAAAAGCATGTGAATAAAAAACATTAAACGTCATTTTGACTTATTATTTATTCTATTCAATAAATTGCACTAAACTATCCAGCCTTCACGATCTAGTCTCTTTATTTGTAAGAAAATTTGATTTTAAACGTTCCTTCAATATGTCCAGTAGTCTTAAGTAATTTGTAAATTGTTTTTAATATTAATAACGTAGGGTAGGAAAAATTTGGACGTTCCTAAATTTATTTAGTGATACTTTTACTATAACATGCTTTAGCGATAAGGCCGCCTGTTGCAACTAATGTAAATTTTTTTTTAACCTCATTTAACTTATGTTACTTTTGTGTTGGTGTGCAAAAAAATGTAAATAAATAATAAAATAAGTAAATAAAGATTTTTTTTATTCTTTTCTTTTGTAGGGACTTTTGTCTACAAAGACATGCCAGCCCCATCATACCCTAATTCCCACTATGTCTAAGAAATGGAGATAGAATAACAAATTTGCTGCATCAGACAAAGGTTAAACATAAACATAGTTTAGAGAACAAGGATTTTTAAAACAAATTGCTAAGACTACGAAACAATCACGAGTAATGTTTAAAAAAAACATGCCATCGCGAATGATACCTACAACATAATTCTAGTATTTTGACATTTTATAATAACTAGTGGTAATTTTCGTAAAAAGAGGTACAAAGTTTTTGCTTCACGTATTAATATATTTTAAAATAATGTAAAAAATGTATACGTTAAGTTAATTTAAGCTCGTTTAATGAAAATTAATAACTATAATGATAAAATAAACATCAAAATGTATACAGATAATATCGTGGCAAATTGTACTATGTAAATTTTCAGTCTCCGTTATCTGCGAGAAAATCAATAGAGCCTTCGTCTAGAAAGTGAGAGAATTATACGAAACTGAACGCGTTAGATAAGGATGGATATACCCCTCTTTCCTACCCATTTGACGCTGGGAAATTAGATCAGATAAATACAGAGAATTTTCAACTTATTTTTTAGTCGAATAGAGTTTAATTTCGTTTGTTAATTTGTTATTGAGTCTGAAATTCGCAGTTTATTTGATTTAATTAAATATCAACTGTATTTTTATGGTGATAAGGTGGATTTTTGTGTGATATTAATTATATTTCTCTTGTAATTGGCAGTGATTTAATAATGGTGATAAATAGAGGCTATGAGTTTAATTTGGGATCATAATGTTTTTATTAAGCTCGGTTAAGGATATAACGTTACCAATTAGGTTTGTGTTTTGATTGGCAATTAATAATATGGATGTTTTGTATTTTTCATATACGTGTCTACATTTATATCTATAGAAGTGCCTATGTAAAAATCAATCCCTGCTTCCGTTGATCATGCTGTTACTTGAGAATGACTTGGATTTCATTCATCCTTTTATTTGAGGTTTCTAGTTATTTGCTAATTGTTTTCATGGAATAAACAAATCGTTAAATTGTGAAGTAATTTGGAAATTTTCAGAAAACTTAACAACTACGCATTTGGGCTTCTTTCCTTTGTCTGTTCTGGCGTTTTGAACGATAGCGAGTTTTCTTATTTGTTTAACTTATAACTAAACGCTTACGCTTATGTTGACGCTTCAGCCTGTAATATCTCACAGCTAAGTCTTTTTCACCACACGCTCCAATGCGGGTTGGCAAATACATTCCCTACACGTTGGGGAGACCCACAAGGACTGCATAAACACTCAGACCACGGCAAACATCTGTATGGCCTATACAAATTTCTGTCATGTGCGGGGATCGAACCAGCAACCACCAGCGCAACAGCCACAAACCAGTACTGTGACCGTTGCGCTAACAAAGAAACATTAAGCTAATTGTAACACCGAGCACTGTCTGTAAATTTATATGGAAGTTGACAATTCCTATATCCAGGTTCATGTAGTCTTTATTTCTGGGATTAGGATAATCAAACTTTATTCTTAGACTTTAGATCACAAAGCCATGTCGGAAGCGAGATTTCTGCGTGATCCGGTAGTTCCAAATTACAAAAGTCGAACTATGAATGTGCTATATAAAAAAGTTCTAAATTATTGTAGGTAATGTAATAAAATATACTACTTTAGAAAGAGTTTAAATATAATCGATTTATACGCGAGTAAAGTTGAGGGAACCAGCTAGTATAGGTATAATCTCGTACCAAAACCTTAAACACTTAACGCTTATAAAACAAATATAAATCCGCAATTCAAATCCAACAAGCGATATAATTAAATGCAACGTACGATCGCGTATACATTTAAAAATAACAAAGGGTATAAATGTAAACTTTATCTGAAATCACGAAATATGCCCATTCAATCAAAATAACGCACCGCTACAAATTCCCGAGTCGTTAAATCAGACGGAACGAGTCACACCGAGACTCTGTAATGGCTTACGATATACGGGCGTCTGTTGCGGAATTAAACGCGACGTTTGTTTACGATTAGTGTTTTCGAAGTTAAACTTCTACGCACACTTGACTTGGGGAGTATGCTTGTGAATAAGTGACAAGAGTATTACGAAAAGTGGGATCGGGCGTGAGGTATAAGTTAGTGAAGATAGAAAGAGAGAGAGTTATGTTTCGTATTTTACTGTAGGGGCAATTAAAAAAGTTTTACTTCAGTCGTATTGTCTAAAACACACTGTTTTTTATTGGAGTTTACTTCGTATGCAACGATATTAAGCTGAAAATTCAAAAGTGCACACCTCAAAGCTGTATTTGTTAGATATTAAAATTATCCTATAGTTACCAATTAATTTATTATTACTTATAGGAATTACTAAAATGGAAGAAGTTGTCAACAGTTAGTGAAGTGGTTCTCGCATTATTTTGCAACTATCAAAAAGTTAACGTCGACCATAATATGTATGTAATCGATTTGGTTTACTATAATAGTATTAAAAAATGCCTTCAAATGACATTTAATTTATATTTAGATATATTCTGTATAAAAGCGTGTATTTAAAAATATAGACGTTTAAGAGTAAGCGCTTCCCGTACTTTTTATTTTGTGAGAATAAAGCCTCCGTGTACAGACTCTTTGTAATCGTGTGAAGCAACGAAACCTATAAAAAGCAAGCAATTATTTTCTAGTTTTATTGTTTTTTTTTTGTTTTTTTTTTACTCTCATCACATCAGCCTTTCGCAGTCCACTACTGGACATATGCCTCCACAAGTTCACGCCAAAAATGGCGTGAACTCCATTTGTCCATAGTCACCACGCTGAGCAGGCGGGTTGGTGACCGCAGGGCTAGCTTTGTCGCACCGAAGACGCTGCTGTCCGTCTTCGGCCTGTGTATTTCAAAGCCAGCAGTTGGATGGTTATCCTGCCATCGGTCGGCTTTTTAAGTTCCAAGGTAGTAGTGGAACCGTGTTTTCCCTCAGTCGCCTCTTACGACACCCACGGGAAGAGAGGGGGTGGCTAAATTCTATAGTGCCGTAGCCACACAGCACTCTATTGTTAATACTACATTTTCCTAAAAAACTATTATTTACAAAACAATTACTATTAACTACTATTGGTTAAAAATATCCTTAATGTACAGAATTTGTTAAAAAAAAATGTTCTAACTTAATATATTACATTACAGGTAAACGAATTTCAAAATGAATTCCAAAATATAGCGATTTTCTTGTAATGCCGTTCCCTGCCGTATAACGCCGCTGAAAACTCGAATTAAAACTTGCAATAATTGGTCTTGGTACACAAAAGCGTTCTCTCCTGCGGTTCAATCTTCAATTTTATTAATTTACGATAATATTCTACTGCTTACTAATTCTAACGCAATAAATATAACCTTTTCCTAATCAAATTATATAAAAAGAAGTTTCCTTAAGCTGTCAACAATATTATAGTAACTATATATTTAATGCAACAATCATGAAGATTATGCTAATGCTTTCATAGAGCTTTTGTTAAAGGCTAAGCTTTGAACCTCACGCTAGCTTTACTTGTCATGAACTGAAAGGTAATCCACTTAAGCTTCAACCCGCATTAAAGAAAAATGCCTTAATAAAATCTAATATTTACTAAATATTAATATTATTTGAGTAAGAGATCAACTTTTTGGGTTTTTTCTTTTAATTCAAGTGATAGTAATTACCCAATTTTAATAAAATCATATATATTTAGTGTCTATCGTTATCGTTACAGCCTATACAGTCCACTGCTGGACATGGGCCTCCATAAGTTTACGCCAAAAATAACGTAAACTCATGTGTTTTGCCCATAGTCACCACGCTGGGCAGGCGGGTTGGTGACCGCAGTACTGGCTTTGTTGCACCGAAGACGCTGCTGCCCGTCTTCGGCCTGTGTATTTCAAAGCCAGCAGTTGGATGGTTATCCCGCCATCGGTCGGCTTCTTAAGTTCCAAGGTGGTTGTGGAACCTTGTTATCCCTTAGTCGCCTCTTACGACACCCACGGGAAGAGAGGGGGTGGCTAAATTCTTTAGTGCCGTAGCCACACAGCACAGTTTAGTGTCTATTTGTTCTTAATTTATTATTGTGCTAGTAGTAGCTCGAAAATATTTATATCACAATGAAAGTTTTTAAAAACTCATTTTTTTTATAATAATTATTATCTGAAAAGAGACAATAGTTATTTTAAAAACCACGTTCGTGTGGAGCGGTGAAAAGAACGGTTCTAATATTCCCAAGTTCTAAGCAATAAACGCACCAGCCTAGTCAGGTGATCAATCAGTACTGATTCTATGCTTTAAGCTCCAAAGTTAACTGTAAAGGGCCTCGAGATATCATTTGCGATAACTTGGTAACAAATATTTATGCCATTCAGTCATTAATACATATTGTTTTTTATTTTACTAGTTTTCTTTGTTGTTTAATTTTATTATTTAAAAAACAAACGGTAAGAAATTACTAAACGTATGTTTACATATCGAGTTCCCGCCATCCCGCGTCTCGGGATCGGCTATCGATGTTTTGACTCGCAAATATCGTTTGTAGCAACACTAACTTATCGTGATAAATATCGATGAAAAACGGTCCACATTTGGTTAACGTTATAAGGAGAGCTTACAATAGTAGAAGTTTTCACGAAACTTATGGAAAAATACTTGGTATGTCTGTGTGTATCTAATATATAGGTAAGTATTTTTATGTGTTTAGATATGCAAAGAAGTAAGTTGAGTATATAGCTTACAATAAGTAGCGGAATTAAACACACACACAAGCATAAACGCCAAGACCACGACAAACCTGTATATGGCCAATACAAACGTTTGTCATGAGCGCTGTCAACCTCGCGGCCGCAAGCGCATCAGCTAAGCTATGATCATTGCGTCGTCGCACAGAGGGAGATTTGACCCAAAAAGCTGGTCAAAATTCAAAAATTCAAAATTTATAAATATTAGAAAATTTTGCTACATAGTCATAGATAAGGACATAATGAATGATATACCGTAAACTTTCATTCACTCTTGCTTCGTTAAACATATCAATCAATCGTCATTTTACCGTCTCGTTTAGATCGTCTTTGTTCTATACGGTTTGCTGCGAAAAACAATTGAAATTTATATTTTATTTGAAACAAGATTAAGTGAAACTGAACTTTTTTATATAATGGACCTTTATGCACCAGGTATGTGTAATTAATGTATATTAGTAACTTGGTATTATATTGCTTAGTATCTTTAGAAACAAGTTTTTTTCTAACTACCTTCAACATATTATTTATTTTATTCAAAGATTAAATACTTAAGTTTTTTTAATATGTTTCCCGAATGGTCCCAGCTTGTATTTTTTTTCTACTATTAACCTAATGAGTTGTGAAGAGAATTACATAAAATTTAGGTGCCAATAAGTGCCAATTTTGGAATGATATTTTTTTAATTAAATTGACTCTTTTACAAAGCAAAGTTTTATTTGCGTTCAGATATTTATTTACCGTATTTTATGGTTGTAGGTTCTTCTGGGTTAACTGTTTTATCAAGACACAGTATATATATGATGACTAAGAACATAAATGAGAAGAGTTTTAGCGAAAAAATAGATAAGGTACAAGAAATAATAATAAATAAATACAGTTTAAATAGTAAGGAAAAGAAAAAATTTATCACTAAATTTTCAAAGCTAAAGTCGGAAATGAAGTCACGGTGGATAGCTGCAAAAAGAACAGAAGATAAATTTTTGAAAATAAATCGAGATTGGCTGCAAGGGACAATATCAATGACGAGAAAAAAAATATCAAGTGTTGGTCGTCCCTCTAAAGACTGAAGACTTATCGGAGCATAGCAAACGTCGCGACGTTTATTGTCCCTTGCAGCCAATCTCGATTCATTTTCAAAAACTTATCTTCTGTTCTTTTTGCAGCTATCCACCGTGACTTCATTTCCGACTTTAGCTTTGAAAATTTAGTGATAAATTTTTTCTTTTCCTTACTATTTAAACTGTATTTATTTATTATTATTTCTTGTACCTTATCTATTTTTTCGCTAAAACTCTTCTCATTTATGTTCTTAGTCATCATATATATACTGTGTCTTGATAAAACAGTTAACCCAGAAGAACCTACAACCATAAAATACGGTAAATAAATATCTGAACGCAAATAAAACTTTGCTTTGTAAAAGAGTCAATTTAATTAAAAAAATATCATTCCAAAATTGGCACTTATTGGCACCTAAATTTTATGTAATTCTCTTCACAACTCATTAGGTTAATAGTAGAAAAAAAATACAAGCTGGGACCATTCGGGAAACATATTAAAAAAACTTAAGTATTTAATCTTTGAATAAAATAAATAATATGTTGAAGGTAGTTAGAAAAAAACTTGTTTCTAAAGATACTAAGCAATATAATACCAAGTTACTAATATACATTAATTACACATACCTGGTGCATAAAGGTCCATTGTATAAAAAAGTTCAGTTTCACTTAATCTTGTTTCAAATAAAATATAAATTTCAATTGTTTTTCGCAGCAAACCGTATAGAACAAAGACGATCTAAACGAGACGGTAAAATGACGATTGATTGATATGTTTAACGAAGCAAGAGTGAATGAAAGTTTACGGTATATCATTCATTATGTCCTTATCTATGACTATGTAGCAAAATTTTCTAATATTTATAAATTTTGAATTTTTGAATTTTGACCAGCTTTTTGGGTCAAATCTCCCTCTGTGCGTCGTCATCATCGTCTACATCAACATTACTTAAAAATGTAACTTAAAATTTAAATAAAAAGAAACTCTTGAGATGATTGCGCTCAAGTACATAAAGTAATTCTTTAGGTATTATAGATATATAAAAAATGTCATCTATTCATTCATAATTAGAATTCAGCTTTCACTAGTATCAAGATGTTATTAATTATTTTAAACTAGAAGAAACAAAAGACGTGACAGGTTTCCTGCTTTGCAAACTGTGTAACGCGTTAATATGAAATAATCGGTGTAACCACGAAATTCTGACTATTTTGCATGTTTTCAATATTAATTTGAGACTGTTATCTCAAACTCACCGATCAATTTCCTGCGTGTATTCTCCACGTGACATACGTGACATTGGCGGTATCAACCGTGCTCCACTGGCACGACTGGAAGCCATTAAACCTCCCAATCAATCAATCCTTACAACCTTCACATTTTTTTTAAATTTTAGAATTCCACGCAAATTTTTTCTTTAGAATACTTTAAAAAAAATATTTCAATATCTGGGCAATAATCTGATTGTGCAACAAAATCTCTTAGCTTATATATAAATAAACAAAAAAAAAGACAAATTATTGTTTCAACTGTTCTTGTGGTTGCGCTAATACATAATACTTTTATTGATGAAGATAATAAAAGTGACTTATCTTAATCGATCAAAAATATAAAATCAATAACCTAAATTATAAGAACCAACGAACAGTACAGGTAAAGTAAAGTAAGGTAAGGTGTAAAGACGTCTTTAAGTTAAAACATACAAGTAGCTCCGAGATGGACGGAATCCCGACACGTCGTGAGTGATTGACGCGACGCGCTCGGACAAAAGGTACGATAGAGAAAAGAAATAAAAGGCGAATTAAAGAATAAAAGAGGTATAAAAGAAAACCGCGGAAGTTTCCCGTAGCAGTGGATAATGAATAAGCGATTTGAGTTTTGCATCTTTTGACGATAAGGAAGATAGGAAGAAGCGAAGAGAAACGAAATTAAGCCACTGAAATATTTTGTCCCAAGATTATTAATAATAAATAATAATGCGTGATGTTTGAAAAAGATACGGGCTATTTAGAGATTAATGAAAAACGCTAATGATTCAAGCGACAGTATTGGTTAATTTTAAGGCAGATTAAGTGCATTCACTCCTAAGTATATAAAACTCTAAGAGCATGCAAAAGTTATGATACTCACACATTCCCTTATTAAATACACAAGCTCATACGATATTTTTTTTCATTGTACGATGTTTAGCCACTTTTGGTGGTTTTTATAATTTATATAATAATTCAAAATAAGAAGTTTTACTGACCAAACATTCAAATTCGGATTTAGCGCGTCGAAATACATAAGCCTAGGTGGGTCTCCGGTCTGGTCAAAGGTACCAGCTGATCACTTTTTTTGTGGGCCGGTGATATGCAAGTGTAAATTTATTGATATATATGTATATATATATATATATATATATATATATATATATATATATATATATATATATATATATATATATATATATATATAATATATTTCAATAAATTTACTTTATCAAATATATAAACGGTAATTTGAAAAATAAAAAGTACATTCGTTATATGTTTTTGTAGTATGCTTTAAAAATCTTGTATCAATGTATTTTTACACAACTTTTTTTATGTCATTGAAACATACTTATTGTTAAGACAAAACCACAACCTACCATAAACATGACGAAGTAAATTATCTCCATACACAGAGATAACCATTAAATATACAATATTTGGTTAACCAATCACAACCCCATGTTTTTATGGCGAGTGCTCGCTGGGGACTGGTTGCGGCACAACTTCCCCATACAATATCGTACTGTGGGGTTAAATCCCATAGAACTATTAGTTATGGGGTATTATGTTCCGATTTTTTTTCTTATAATACCTAAGTACTATAGGAATAACTCTTGTTTTTTTTTTAAATATAATAGGGGGCAAATCGACAGTTGGCTCACCTGGTGGTAAGTGAAAGCAACAGCCATAGACACCCGCAACATCAGAGGATTAGCAGGCGCGTTGCCGACCTTTCAAATAGGGGTATGCTTTTTTGTTGTTGTGGTTGTTTGCGGATTTTTCAGTAAAATATATGATACGATCTTCAAATAAATAGTATTCAATCCTAGTTCGGGTTGTCTGGAAGAAATGGCTAACTAGCCATAAGACCGCCTCTTTTACTACACATTCTTAAATTGTCTGTATTATTATTATTTTGTATTTGCATATTGTGGTGTACAATAAAGAGTAAATAAATAAATAAATAAAATATACATTCTGATTTGGCGTTTGCTTCACATTAACTATTTAGTATAAATTAATTTACTCATATTATACGCAAGATGATCAAGTGCATTTATGCCTACTTGAATGAAGACTTTTTTAAGTGAAGTGATGATAAACATTCATTTCACTTAAAAAATATTAATAACCTTACTCCTTATTAATAATGTTAGTATAAATGTAATGTTGTTTTTGGGATAAAAGTTGAGATGATCCGCCACGCTGCTCTATTGCAGGTTGACGAATAATTTCATTACTATTAAAACAAATCGCTAACAAGTACTTAATAACAACTAAGATCAACGTATTAACGTGCTCTAAGGCATTGTGGAAAGACCGAAAAGGTCATACTTAGACTAGAAAGAAAAACGCCACCAACGGGAATTAAAGCCGTCGGATATTACGACTTTCTTTTTATTAAAAACAGTATCAAAATTATTACATATATTATTACAATTATTATAAAGAGTATTAAAACGCCACTTAGGTTTATATCTACGTCCATCTACGTCTATCTACGTCGATTTTCAATTCTTTATCTATCTCTGAATTTGCTTACCAGAGATAGGATTTTGACGTAAGCGCTATAAAATTGTTTCAAATCTATAGCTAGTAGGCTAAACCCAAGATAGATAGATACGTCACCAACAAGACAATATAAATTAGGCAGTTAAACGTGTATGCCACATTCTCTTATTTTAAGCACGCTGGGATTGAATAGAAAGTCAGGAATATACAATTTTTATTAATAATCAGCTGTCCTCGCGACTTCGTCCATGTGGAATTTAACAAAAAAGTTTTTTTTTCAGTTCGTAGTTATAAAATAAATAACTTTCTAAAATTAAAGTAGCCTGAATTACTCCTTATTACACCAGTTATCTGCCAGCAAAAGTCCCGTTAAAATCGGTCCAGCCGTTTCAGAGATTAGTTGGATCAAACAGACAGACAGGCACAAAAATTGTAAAAAATGTTATCTTGGTATATGTACCGTGTATACATCCATATTCATTTGGTAAAAGCTGTTATTTTATTAATACAAACAGACTCTCCAATTGTATTTAGGTACATTTATGTGTAAATGATACTAGCTATGTGGCTAAGGCAATAATGAATATAGCCACCCCTCTCTTCCTATGGGTGTCGTAAGAGGCGACTAAGGGGTAACACAGTTCAACTACCACCTTGGAACTTAAAAAGCCGACCGATGGCGGGATAACTATCAAACTGAAGGCTTTGAAATATATGGCCAACGACCGTCAAGACAGCAGCCCGGCAGCCCGGCAGCCCTGCGGTCACCAGCCCAGCGTGGTGACTATGGGCAAAACACATGAGTTTATGCCATTTTTGACGGGAACTTGTGGAGGCCTATGTCTAACAGTGGACTATGATAGGCTGAAATGATGATGATAGAAGATACATATGTGCGTTAAACAATAAATAAAGTATTATAATTGCTCTTTTTCCTTGATGCAGCTTTTCTTCTTCATCTAAAGCAACAGCTATCACTACTAGCTCCGTACTATTGAACAGAACCAAGTAATAATTACGATTACTTGATGACGGGCAAGTTTTCATTGGAGCTATGTGAACTAAGTTCTGATAAGGGTGAATTGAAACACTAACATAGCACTGTAGCACTGAACTAAGCGGAAACGTTGACGGCTTCAATGGTATGTGTGAATCGGCCTTTATAGCGCAACTCTCGTCGATAGGGCCAGATTTAAATTGAAATTTGATACATACACATTTTTACTGATGTCGTAAAGAACCACACACTATCGAATGACTAATAGCCATAACTTTTCCATGTTGGGGTCTGATCTGATAGAGAGTGAATCCCCAAGGTGTTGAGTTATCTATATGGAAATTAAATAGTACCCTATTCACACGCAGTTCTTAAAACATTCTTTATATTTAAAACCAGTACATGGCGCAATTGGTGGGACCCGACCTTCTGATTCAGGTCTTCATAATACCTGTGTTATAGGTGACAGATTGATATAACTACATTTTATTTTTCATATTTATTTATTTATTTGTATACAATCGACAGTGCTTACAAATATACAGTACATTTTTGATAAATATACATACATATAAATAGTAATTACACACACACTGACTGAGGTAGGGCACAGCAGGAATTTCCTGCTCAAAATATGGAGCAGCCCGACTGGGGATGTACCTCGACCTTACAGAAGACCACAGCTAAATAATACTGTTTTCAAGCAGTATTGTGTTCCTGTTGGTGAGTGAGGTGACCACTCCTGGGGGGATTGGGGATTGGGTTGGCAACGCGCTTGCGATGCTTCTGGTGTTACAGGCGTCTATAAGCTACGGTAATCTCTTACCATCAGGTGAGCCGTACGCTTGTTTGCCGACCTAGTGATATAAAAAAAAAAAAACTCAAGACAGGTACAAAAGCAGAAAGCAGACACACTGCGAACAGCTTCAACGAGCTAGTAAAATAAAGCCAGCTGGCTGATTTTCATCAACATTATCTAATTATCGATTTCCTAATGTATATATAGCTCAGTAGACTGCACGAAAAAAGCAAGAATTCCACGTCCGTGCGAAACAGTCCATCAGTTCAAACGTTTTTGTCGCGACAGACGGACCGACGTATTATGTTGTCACAGTGTAACGGTTGATTCAATTAAAATATTTTGTCTCAAGAAAAGGCTTAGAATAATTCTGTACGAAATGTTTGTATTGCTGTTTGATCCTCCATTTATATTTTTAAGGAAATAATTGACAGTTTTACGCCGAGTTGCACGAAAAGAAATTAAAATTTAAGTAGTGATTTAACTAATTTAATCGCAAGGATTGTATGAAATTCTTGTGATTAAATTAGTTTAATCTCTACTTAAATTTTAATTTCTTTTCGTGCAACTTGGCGTTAGAGACGTTTGTAGCAATAATTTATGTAAAAAAAAACAAGTGTGCTTTAGACCATACGACTGAAGTAAAACTTCTTTAGTAATTGGCCTGGACAATAGACCTAAACTGTGTCGTAGATATACGAAAGGTAACTTGCTATGAGAGAAAGAGAGAAAGAAAATGTTATCGCATCTCTCTTTCTCTCTTGCTCCGTTCGCTTCGTCGATCACCAGCTTACTCCTCAAGTCAAGTATGCGTAAAGAAGTTTTACTTCACTAAAAATAAATCGCCATATTGTATGTACGCGCATAGCTTCCGACTGCGTCAAATTGTATAACTCTTTTTATGACTAGCCCATTGGTGCAGTTTGTAGTGTCTCTGCTTTCTGCTCCGCGGGTTGCGGTTTCGATTCCCTATCAGCATCTGTGGTGTGATATTTGTATTTGTTTATATATGTATTATTTCTATGTATATTTATCAAAAAATATTTAGCTATATCAGCCGGCTGTTACTTATAACACAAGCATTAAGTTGCTTGCCATAGGAATGGATGACTTGTGTATGTTATAAGATATTTATTATTATTATTGTGTTCGTTAGTGTCAGAACATGGTTTAGGTAAAAGATAATAAAAAAAAACATCGATATTCACGAAAAAAAAAAACATGGCAGTTCGAAGTCAATGGTCAGCTAGTTATGTAATAAATAAATGACTAATACCGTATGTAGTAATTTTTTTTAGTTTTTAATTTTATTTAGATACTTTTATACCCAACTACATGCCAGTCACATCGTAATTTAATTCTAACTATACAATCAAATGAGGCTGAATAGTATTATGACCTCATTAGAAGTTGGACAAGCGAGTATAACATGGAATATTCCAGTATCTAAACTGTTCAAATTCATATCTCATAATGGCTTCTCTGCTAGATTGAAATTGCAATTTACAATTATACATTTAGTACAATTTACAAATATACATTTTACAATTAGCAAATGTTGTGACCATTCTTCCCTACAGAATCTACGTTCTGAATCGGTGGTAGCTTCACTTTTACAAAAATAATAATCATTTTTAAAATTTTAATTTGTAAAATGACTGTTCAAAAGTGCTCTCTATTTGAATAAAGTTGCTTTTGATTTTGATTTTTGATTTTGTAGGCACATCTTTGACAGTCTTAGGCATCTAGAGATCATCTCACAGATGGGGGAGCTAGCGTTGAAAAAACATTTGTTAAGATGCACTACAAGTAATTATCTTAATTAAAAACTTCTTCATATATATATTTGAATTAATGCCTTTCAATAGTGCTAAAAATTGCGCAAACATCACGTAGAACATAAATGATACAAAGCAGACTTATTATTAGAATTTTGAAGAAACGAAAGTTAAAACCAATATAACACTTAAATTTAAAAGAATATAAAATGCTAATTTGACAAGACAGTGTCGATTAATAACATAGCCGTTGAGAGTATTTAACAATAGTATAGTCATAAGCTAAGGTAAGCGGTTACCGTCGGCGAATGTTAGCGCGACCCCATCTCGCCCCACCCTGGCGGACGACTGCTCACACATGGTGGTTTTTTAGTCAGTAGGAGTCTGACATAACCCTCTGGCGCTTCCGCGCTGGAGGGTATCCATGATGGATTTTCCCCACGTTTATACAGGTTCCTGTCTTAATAATTAATTAAATATTAAAAGATAAAAGGTTATGTTAAGGTTAAGGACGTCACGTTTGTGCAGTCCTTGTGGGTCTCCCCACCGTGCCCCGGCGAGCACGTAAGCCGTCGGTTCCGGTTGTTATCATGTACACCTGACAGCGATCATTACTCATAGTAGGGAATATATCCGCCAACCCGCATTGTAGCAGCGTGATGGATTAAGCTGTGATCCTTCTCCTACATGGGAAAAGAGGCCTATGCCCAGCAGTGGGATATTACAGACTGAAGTGTAAGTCAGAAAACAAGCGTACAGCTCACCTGATAGTAAGCGGTTATTGTAGTTTACAGACACCTGCAACGCCAGAAGAATCGCAAGAGAGTTGCCGATCCTACCTCTAACCCTCCCCAGGAGCTTGAGAGTTGTATTATTTAGCTGTAATCTTCTGTCAATTTTAATGTCTTCTCCAGACGGTCTGCTTCAGATATTGAGAAGGATATACACTGACTTAATGATTTCATTTAGAGCAAAATTAAAATTATAATATTATAGTATAAATGTACAAATAAATGTACGTATATATAGGTTGGTAATTTTATAATAACTTTTAGTATGAAAACATTTATGTCTTAGGGGAATATTCCAGGGGAGTTCATAAATATTTTTGGTATCACAGGTAACGTTTTATTATTCGATTATTAAGGCTTAGGTATTTTTTTATAAAATCATTATTAAAATCAACAACAAAATAATTGTGTTAATTTATTAATATTTGTCGATACTCGATCTATAAAAGAATTTCTGATATTTTCAACAATATCTCTCACTTCATCTTTCCTCTGAACAAAGCTTTGGATGTAAAAAGTACACATTGAATCCGTGTTATTTAATAAATGACGTTATAAATTAAACATACAACCTAAATTATTTAAGAACACAACAAAACCTAGCAAAAACTTACCAGCATCGGATACGGTCATAGAATAAAATTTTAGATAGACAATATTTTTACAGTTTGTTTTACAGTTTGGCTTTAAATGATAACTAGGAATATCTGTGCGAATAATTCGCACTAAATAAGTATAATAATTATCACTTTTCAAGAATACAGTTTTTTTAAACATAAGCAATGATATATATTTTTTTTTTATTGTCGCCGGTAGAGCAAGCAATTATGTATAAAAAGATGTAGGTATAATTTATGTGGAATAATTGTGAGGCTGTTTCTAAAAAGGGAGGCCAACATCTTAATCCTCCGCGTAATAATATATATGATCATTTTCTATACCAAATTAGAGAAAAGTTGGTAGAAAATCTGGTCAATATATTATAGATAGACGTTTTTAAGCCAAAATGGTGGACTGTTCTAGATATTTGCTAGATAACCTTAATTAACACTTTTAATTAAGACAATTGACTGCTGCGCTGCTGTTGTGGCACCAATAGTGCTTAAATACTGCACATTCTCGTAAAAACTTCCAATATAAGTTAAGTAAGGACCTATTTTGTCTTCCTATAAAGGTTTCTGGCGTACAACGGTATGCAAAAGTATTTGATATTTCTTTCTTTTTCATCATTAAACTCCATTTTATCCATCAAATAATTTTTAAATTTATTACTTGTGAATACAAAGAGGCGCTAAACACATGTTTTAGCTCTTACTGATAAATCTAGCAGCAACAGACATGTACAATAAACCTTAACCTTATACTAGGAGAAATATTTGACCGGCAGTAAGACATGAAACGCTTGCTACATCATTGTATAACGTAGGTCACCTCTGTATTAATTTAATCTATATCAACCATAAATCGTTTGATGGTCGAGACGTCATTTGAAACAATTCGTGGTATAATTTTACAAATGTTCTGCGGCCATTACGCGCGGTTTCACAAGTTTTTCTCGACGCCTCATGCATTGGGAACGGGCGGTGTTGTCTTTTATCTAAGGCTGTAGTATCGGTACGAGAGAGTAGCGGGATACTGCAACTGTATAAATTTAAAGCTTTCATGGTCACTGTTTTATACTGCAAGAGTGGTAAACAAGCATACATGCCATCTCATGATAAGCAGCTGTCGTAATTAATATAAGGGGTATCACAAGCGCCTTGCCAACCCTATACCCACCGCTCGTCGAAGCTTTGGTCACCTTACTTACTACAGGAACACAAGAGTGTTTGAGAGTAGTGTTATTTGTCTGTGATCTTCTGTATGTTTGAAATACTTCCCCTGTCGGGCTGCTCCAGGCTTTGACCAGGATATTTTCTGCTTTTCACTATCTCCACATCTACCAATACTTTTGATACTACGGAGCTTACCGCGATTGTCATTATGTCAGTAGTCGCATGTGACTTCTTCACTTCAAACTATAGTTTACATCGTAATTTAAGTAATACACACATTGATAGTCGGAATATCACCAATTACACTTCGCTTTGGCCTACTGTTGGGCTCAAGCCTCTTTCCCAGCTCAGGATCAAGATCTGAGCTCAATTCACCACGCTGCTCCAATGCGGGATAGCGGATATATTCCCTACTATGAGTGATGATCGTTATCAGGTGTACATAAATAACAACTGGGACCGAGGGCTTAACGTGCTATCAGAGGCACGGTGGAGAGACCCACTAGGACTAACAACCAGGCCAGAAATAAATATTTTGTATAAATACAAATATCCACCCCAAGCGGGAATCGAACCCGCGACCGTCAATTAAACACGCTTCACTAATAGCTCAAAAAGCACTCGTCAGATCTCGATAAAATTTAAATGTGAGTCCAAGACAAGCACCAGCCTTAGATTAAAGAATCTTTAAAATCAACACATACAATAAAATGCAGTCATATTGAGAACGTCCTCTTCTTTTGTAGTCGGTTAACAAACGCTACATCTTGTGCCTCGTAACCTTATCGATCATATGTATTTATTTATGAGGTCCGCGGTTCGATGTCGAGTCGAACGCTTTTTTGCCCGCATCGTATAATGAGTCCTAGTACTGATTTGTTCAAATGTTGTACACCATACCCAACTTGGTAGCTGATGAATCGCTATTGTAAAGACCATCTTTGTTACAGTTTTTATTTTCTTTATAAGGCGTTATCTGCAGTCTAAGAGCATGTATTAGAAGCAAGTTTACGTCTTGTTAGTTGTTTTATTAAAGACGTGACATTCCTTACAGGTTTAAGTACATCAAGATTTATATCACAAAGAAATACACAGGCCGAAGACGGGCAGCAGCGCCTTCGGTGCGACAAAGCCAGTACTGCGGTCACCAACCCGCCTGCCCAGCGTGGTGACTATGGGCAAAACACATGAGTTCACGTTATTTTTGGCGTAAACTTGTAGAGGCCTATGTCCAGCAGTGGACTGTATAGGCTGTAATGATGATGATGAAAGATTTATATTCTTTATTGTAATTTTAAATTGTACAGTAGTTTATATACAATTTTAGTTGGTGACGGTTGACTTTCTATCTTTTGTTTTTTTGTTACTTCTGTGGTGAAAAATATGCGTACGATTCGCCTGATAGCATGCGATATCCTTATCCTAAAGACGGCTGAAAAACCAAGATCAACATAAGCGCGTTGTTGACCCTACCCTCACTGTTAATAGAGCACATCTTTAAGTGCGCTATTTTACAAGAATACAACTATTTGAGAGCACTACTAGACTGACTGTGATTTTACTTTATTTTATTTGGAAAACTTACAGCTAAAATTATCAATAATATAAATTATAACAACAGAAGGCCATTGAAAAGTTTCCACGTGTAGCAATAACTTAACAATAATTAAATAATACGTATAAATGGTAGAGCACAGCAGGAATTTCCTGCTCAAAATTTGGAGAAGCCCGACTGGGGTAGTACGTCGACCTTACAGAAGATCACAGCTAAATAATACTGTTTTCAAGCAGTATTGTGTTCCTGTTGGTGGGTATGGTGACCGGAGCTCCTGGGGGGATTGGGGATTAGGTTGACAACGCGCTTGCGATGCCTCTGGTGTTGCTGGCGTCTATAAGCTACGGTAATCTCTTACCATCAGGTGAGCCGTACGCTTGTTTGCCGACCTAGTGACATAAAAAAAAACATAAAGAAAAAATGTCAGCAGACAAAGTTCTGTGTTTATAACAGCACGGTTAATTTTAAACTTTTAGTCAAAGCATTGACGGAAAAAGCGTTAATTTAGTAACTGCTTTAATTTAGCAGAAGTAGTATGATATAAATCAATATCACACTCGCTGGAAATCAAGTTGAAAAGACTTACAAACACAAACAGTAAATGAATTTCTTCTATAATTTGTGGATGCAAATGGTACGTGTAAAAGCATATGTTTAAGTGTATAATATGGTACATTTAATCTAACCTTTTTCAAGAGCTCAGGACTATCTAATAACCGTTCAACAATTTAGAAAGGTAAATTATGTCGCTCATTTGCCTGCGCTGTACAGAGGAAGGATATGATGTCGCCTGCATCTTGATTCGTAACTAATGTCAAATATTTCACATTTAAATTGCAGATGGCGAAAAAAACGTCTTATGTCAGGAAAAGGCAGTTTAGCACTCGGACTGCTTCAGATTTCAAATAAAAGAAAATACGTCTCATCAATAGAAAACTTTGATCTAGATTCAATTCACTCGTTCCTTCCTTCCTTCCTTCCTTATTCAGCCATATTATTCATATTAGTGACTCAAAATCGAAATCACAATCTATAATAAGGTTATTCAAGTAGTTTTCAAAATAACTTTTAAAACGTCATTTTACAATTTCAAATACATTATTCGTTATTGATAAATTAATTATAATTCGAGTGAAACTACCGTCGATTCGGAATGTAGATTCTGTAGAGAAGAAACGAGCAGTTCCACAGTTTCTTTTTTCAAAAAATGTGTTTGAGGCCATAAAAAAAAAACAAAAGCTATCGAGTACGATTTTTTTTTAGATAAAATTATTAGATAACTTAGTGGTCTAGCTTTCCACTCACCTGTTACCCCTAATAAGCCGTCTCGTATCAATTACTAATAATCCATATCTTAAAAAACACCCAATTTTTAAACTCAAAACACATTGTTAACAAAACACCTTAACTCCGGTTACAATGATTAAAGGTAGATTTATGGGACATTATTCAAGTATAATTGATTACAGTCAATAACGAAGTTCTCACTTGCCGTATTAACAAACGGAGCGAACTATCTAAATTGATCATAGCGAGTGGTTTGGAGTAGAAACGGTAGCGTTTTTTGTTTATTTTAATGTTTCTATGAGACTTCGTACTGGTTGTAATGGTGTGTGTGCCGTATACATAATCTGGGAATAAATACTGTTACAATTAAAAAAATATATATTACATTTGAATTTGGAATCTGTCATTTTTTTAAAGAATTTTCGCGTGGAAAGAGTGCGTGCTTCTATTGATTCAAGTATGGGTAAGGCATACTGGATCAGGACCCGGTGCGGTCCAGATAAGGACAGCCTGGACCAAGTATCTGTGGAGTTTCTTGTTGATTCTTCTTTGCAGAATTTACGTTCCGAATCGGGGGTAGCTTAACATTTAAAAATATTAATAATTTAATTTGTAAGATGACGATTCCAAGGTGATTTTGTAGAATATTTGAATGAAGCTATTTTTGATTTTGAAAGAAAGTTCTATTTCTCTTCCGATATTTAACACCGTACTTATGTATGACCGTGGTGAATAAACGCTTTATTTATTTATTCATATAATTAATATTATATCCCCAATAAAATACATTATAACAGCGCAGATTTTTTTTAAGGCACAACATATGATTAAAAATTATATAACCTTTTTAACTAACCTTTTTAACTATATAACCTTTTTTGCAGTTTTATCATTTAAAAATAAATAAATACAACGCTTTACACTCAACGTCGTCGTAAACCCTACTGCCCAGTAGGGTTAACTCCGGTGGTGGGGTCTGAAAACACACAATATACAAGCACAAATATCGAATTCACGACAAACATCTATATGGCCAATACAAATATTTGTCGTGTTCGATGATTAAGCCCGCGACCGCTAGTATAACAGCCAATTCTGTAACTATATTAATTTTTAATTTTATTTTACATATTCAAAAAAAATATTATAATATAAAAAACTTTTATAAAATATACAATATCTTGGACCAAACTATCAAATATATTCAAAATCCCACCTGTAGATAAGTGGAGCTATCTACACACATTAATCGTGTATCGACGACCCGGAACAAATAGACGGACTAACAAACCGTTTCCCCTCTAATATCGAAACACATATTTTTTTATGGGAACCATGGATTCCATAGTTAGAATAAATTAATAATTCACACTCACTTCCAATAAGTAATATTAAAACGTGGAAAGATTAGCTTTCTAATTTGTTTCAATAATGATTAAAGTTAAGGCTATTGGACTGATTTAAAAAAAATGTGTGTACTTATGTACCTACTCACGTAATAAGTTAGGTATAGTTCATTGGCTTCACGTTGCTAACTTCTTCGTTGATAAGCTAACTTCAGAGTGTCGGATTTTTTTGTGACGGTATGCGCGCGCATCATAAAAGTTTCATCTCATCATTTTTCTCTAACGAGACAAAAGATGTATAACTTCAAAACTGTTTCAAAATCAAAATCAAAGATTTATTCAAATAGGCTTCAAACGTACATTTGAATTGTCAATTGCTTTTGAAATTTATTTGAATGAAGATTACTTTCATTTTACTGAAATATCGGGAGCTCAAAATAATTAGAAACAAACATGTTACAATAACCCTAGTACAACAACCGTGTGATCAGAATCTGCAACATATTAAGACAAACTTATTCTCTTAAGTGACTCACAACTTGAGTCCAATAAATTAGTTAACAAAAACTATTAAAACGATAAAAAATTAAAACCAAATTACAAGAAATGATCATAAACCGTAAAAACAGAATGTACAAAAAAAAGCATCGAACCCAGAAAGGACCAACACCTATTAAAATCGCCTAAATAATAGGCAATTAATCTTGCATACCACAAAAACCGAGTTGGATTTACGACAGCCTTCAAAATAAATATAAGCCTAACCGATTGAGATTAAAACGAAAGAATACAAACGATTTTCGACGTTATTACCTAAGCAATAGATGTTATGAAATCGTCATGTTCGCGACCAAATTTAGATGTTTAACAAAGGTCAACAAAAGAAAAAATTGAGTTTTTTTATTAATTGGGTATCGAATGTGATACCCTTGTTATGAGGGTAAATACTAGTTGGTTTCTGTGGGTTTGTTTATTGATACCAAAATGTAAGTAATGGTGTTAAACACAGATAGGCGTGCTTATATATTTAGATATAAATATTTAATTTTACAAAGAAACTCTGTAAGCATTTTGGCCTGCAAGTCTCCTTGGTGAGATTTATGTAAGAGTAGAAACTTATTTTACCCTTTGAAATTTATTTAAATTTACACAAATAAAGAAAACTATTATACAAGAAAAGTATTTACAAAGGTAAAAATATTATATACTTAATTAATATTTTTAAAGTAAAGCCTACAAGTGTAGACTCGTTTTACATAAATAAAATTTTGTTACATTCAAGTAAATGTCTGAAGTTGTGACGTCACTAGATATTAAAAATGGCGTCTAAAACATATTAATCATGATCACAAGAAAAGCAGATTTTAATTAAATATTAGTTTAATAGTAGCACTGTTCATTTATTAATGTCAAATTTGTTCCGCTTAACGTAATAAAACCGCAACTTATGTCAAGAAAACAACCAATTATAAAAACAGATTAAAAATCTGTCAAAAAAAAAAAAACATATTTCACAGAACAGTTGTAATTTTAATAAGTGTTATTAAGTTGCTTATCGTCACAATCACGGACAGACACATTAATAAACTTTATGGCTATTTAGATGTGACTAAGAGTAAAGACAATATTAATATATAAACGTTTAGGAGATATATTCGAATGTCTGAACATTAACGCCCGCTGGGGTATTTTTCTTTTTTAGGAAGAACTTACAATGAAATGTTATCGTTATATTGTTATTATATTTTTATAAGTCAATTGTAAAGAGCAATTTGGGGTAATATTTAAATTTAAAATTATAATATATAATCTTAATATTTTCACAAAAAAAAATGTAAACAAACATGGTTCAAATTTACTTATTTTAAAACCAAACTTAAGCGAACAATCTTTTACTTTTTCATACCAGACTAAAGAAGATTGTTTTAGTCCATATATAGCTCTTTTAAGTTTTAAAACCTTTCCAATTTGCTTATTTTCAAAACCTTCTGGAAATGACATGTAGATATTTTCTTTTAAATGACCATTTAAAAACGCCGTTGTTACATCTAAATGTGTAATGTCCATATCCCACTGTACACTTAGAGCAAACAACATTCTCAGTGTGGAATGTTTTACGACAGGAGAAAAAGTGTTCTCGTAGTCTACACCCCGTCGCTGCGTAAAACCTTTAGCCACGAGTCTTGCACGATATCGCACTTTATTATTCACATCAAATTTTTTATTTAACACCCACTTATTTTGCACAATTGATCCGTTACTTGGTATATCAACAATTTCCCATGCATCATTGTCCTCGAACGACTGAAGTTCCTCTCGCATGGACTGCTTCCACTGATCAGCTTCTGGTCCATTCATAGCTTCTTCATATGTCATCTGGTCTTCGTACAGAGTCATATCTGTTTCGACACACATATTGCTATAACCATATCTATCAGGCTTTTTCTTCTCTCTTACTGTTACTACAGGTTGACTTATCTCAGCAAGATTCGTCACCTCATTCATTGGTAAACAGTCTGAGAAATCATCAGAACTACTTGTTTCATTCTGTTCTTCTACATAGGTAATGTCATTATTACTTATCACTGTGCTTACAGAATTTCGTTCGGCGTCAGATTCTGTGTCATTGTGCTTCTTCGTATGACCTAATGATGTTCCTTGACCTTCACTTATATTGACCTGCGTCATTTCTGGACTATCATTGGGTTCCAAGATGATAACATCTCTGCTCGTAATGAGTTTGTTACTTTTGGGGTTGTAAAGACTGTAACCTTTTACATTAACAGCATATCCCACTAAATAATGTTTTATAGCCTTTTTATCCCATTCCAAACGTTTTTCTTTGGGCACATGAGCCATCACTACAAATAAATTTAAATGGAACCGTATGACACACACTACCTCTCGATTAGAATAAAAACCATCGAAATCGGTCCACCCAAATCAAAAGTACTAAAGTTAACACACATGAAGAAATATACATATGAATTGCGAGCGTTCTCCTTTTTTGAATTTGGAAGTCGGTTAATAAAGTAAATAAAAGCAGTCGAACTTTGCGAATAATACATTTTAGTTTTTACTTATAATATTTATAAATAAAGTAAATATAAACAAGCTAGTAATAAATACATTTATCGATATATAAATACGCCAGCGTACGGAGAATTTACTCCCCGATGTTATCAACGTTCTGAGAAGGACATGTGTCTACCAATAAACTAATTGGTCGAGGAATGCTCGAACAGCGCTTCGGGTTCTTTATTTTTATATACGCCGAGCTTATTTTATTCATTCACTTGTTTTTACACCCGGTTCTGTCTTATACAACTTTTATTATAATAAAAAACTAAATAAAAAGGTGTGTGTACTTATGTACGTACGTAAGAAGTTTAAGTTCACGTTGTTAACATCTTCGTAGACTAGCTAACTTCAGGGTGTCGATTTTTGGTGCCGGTGTGCGCGCGCAGCGTAAAAATTTACTCTCACCATTTTCCCCTAAAGCGCGAAAATAAAAATATAACACACACAGACACATACACACACACACACGCGCGCGCGCGGTAGTCTAAGGTAAACAACTTGAAGACATTGTTTTAAGTAACAGCCGACTTATATACATTTTGAATAATTGATCATTTAATTACTACTAAGATTCGTTGCGGCAACTGGACTCACAACACTCCGAGCAGAACAAGTGACTGACGAACAATTTTAAATATGTATAGTTACGTGTGACTTGACGATATTTATTTTTATTTGAAACTCAAGCGTATAGAATCCGAGATGTGATCTCGATGATTCAATTAATTTGTATATTATTTTAATTAGCCATGAATTATTGGCGGACGCGTGTTTTGAGACTGACTGAAATGAAATGATGATATGACAATTAAGAAACACAACTCGCCTTTGTACTGAAACGTCGCACAGCTGGGCGAAACCTGGCTTTCTATATAGTTGAAGCTTAATTCGCTGTTTTAGTACAATTTTATAGATAAATTACTATGAGTGAGGATCGCTATCTGGGACCGACGGATTTACGTGCTCTCCGACGCATGGTGGGGAGACCCGTAAGGATAGAAACAAATCTTAAAATTCGTTCATCTTCATGGTTTTATCATAAATTATTTCTCCGTCTGTCAAAAATGTTTAAAATTTAAAACTCATGATTTTATCCTCACAGGATCGTAGCATTTTCATTTCTTTTTTAACCGAATGACTAAGGGAGGAGGTTCCTCAATTCGACCGTATAATTTTTTTTTAATATATATTCGCGGATAACTTCTTCGTTTATGAACCGACTTTGATGATTTTTTTTTTTTGGTTGGAAAGGAGGTATCCCAAGGGTGATATGATAAGGAAAGCAGGATCCGATAACGCCAACCTAGAGAAATCGAGGGCAACTTTCAAAAATCGTAGTGACTAGTGCTTTTATTATTTTTTTTTTTATCTACTTGTCTACTTACGTTGTATTACTTGTCGATGTAATTGAAGTCGGTTTTTCTTGTTTGATAGCAAACACTATTTTTAAGCATTTACATTAAAATGATAACGATGTATTTATAAATGCGTAAGACTGAAAAACATTATGTTGCTATATTGAGTTACCTACTAGACAAAAAAATTATGAATTTAATTAAATGTTTTTGTTTATGGTAACAACTTACAGACACAAAAGTATACTAACCCTTTTTCTAATACCTACACACTTAATTACTACACCCAAAAGCGAGATTCAAGCCGACGACAGTCAGTGTCAACTTCATCACCAGTACCCCAAGAGAATCAAACTTAATGCCACTAGAGCTGAAAGCAGGATCATTGTTTGATCGAAGGGTCTAGTCCAAAAGTTATATCATATCATTAGTATATTAGTAAATGTCACTCTGTCCGTCCTTATATTGTATTATTTTTTGTGAGTTATAAAAAATGATAACTAACGAAATCTATACAATAAAAAGGTAATAAATTATTTATATCACAATATAATATCTATTGGTGTTGTGATGGTATGGGAGATAATGTGACAGGTGAGATTTGGGTTACCCTCGGTGTTATTGTTTAGTGGGGCTTACCCATCTGACGGTGGGAAGGTTAATTGTTTGACACGTTTGTTTTAA
Organism: Melitaea cinxia; assembly: GCF_905220565.1. NCBI lineage: Eukaryota > Metazoa > Arthropoda > Insecta > Lepidoptera > Nymphalidae > Melitaea > Melitaea cinxia. The sequence continues at coordinate 1,902,706 of NC_059416.1, forward strand.
GTCGTAATGTATGTATGTATGAGTGTAAATTCGAACGACTGCACCATTTATTATCAGGTCAAGGTTGTACCTTTTTTTTAAAGTATATACTACCCACCGAGAATATACAAGTGGCGGACCAATGAATAATAAAGTTGCGGTACTAAGTTTGCCGGGTCAGTTAATAAATATGTCGAGGAAAGTGTTATTCTAAATATCGTCATACATCATAGAGGTGACACTGGTATAATCGAGCAAAGTAACTACATCGTAGATGCCATAATCTTCTGATTTACACAAATTTCTTCTCAATCGACGACGCGTTGACGAATCGCCGCCTTGTCCGAACTGCGCAACAGTACTGCCAACCTCAGGACGCCGCGTCAAATTCTTTTCGTCGAGTTTTCGAGTCGGAATGTAAATGCTGCAGAGAAGAATCGGCAAGAAACTCTGCAGTTAATCTTTGAAAAAATAAAATTAACTGTGTTTTGATACAAAATTTATAATATATTTCATAAAATGCAGCGTCACAAAATCCAAACATCTTAATAATTTATGTAATTCTATTATTTCAGTTCTTACGATCTTATTGCAAGGAGTCTCAACTCGCGGTTATTAGCACAACAGCCTGTGACCTCTGTGTCAGCAAGATGTTTTATTAATCCCCGTTAGTTACACCATCAAATTATCTTAATTGCATATCAAAATCTTAACGCTCTCATATAATTATATAAGATTCCGTATAAGATAATTTTAATTTGTCGCTCTGACCTCATAAGTATGTGATTACACTCTCAGTCGACTTAATATTCGTTTTATGGGTTAAAGAGGGTTTTAATTAAGTGTTATTTATTGTTACGTCGGTTTTATTAACGCTTTGAGATTGTCTTGATTTGTGTTACGTAACTATTACGTTGCTTTATGTGGATTGTTTGTGGACCAAAATTTAAGAAACACTAGCTATTACTGATGACTTGACGACCCGTTGTCGTAACGGCCACAGCACTGGCTTGTGGCTGTTGCGCTGGCGGTCGCGGGTTCGATCCCCACACATGACAAACATTTGTAGTGCAGATGTTTGCCGTGGTCTGGGTGTTTGTACAATCCTTGTGGGTCTCGCTGCCATGCTTCGTAGAGCTCGTTAAGCCGTCGGTCCCGGTCGTTATTATGTACACTTTTATTGGAGCAGCGTGGTGGATTAAACTTTGATCCTTCTCCTACACGAAGAAAGAGGACTATGCCCAGCATTGGGATATTACAGACTGAAGCGCACTTATTACTGATATATGTTAGCGGGGGGCTAGTTGTACAGGGGCAAAACGCAACAAGACATTTTACTTACATAATAAAAGGAATATTAATTAAAAAAAGTTTTAGTCTTTTTTAACGTGTCTAAACTTTAAAATCTTGAATATAAATAAAATATTTTTCTAAAATATAATACTGATCTTCAACTCCTACTGTTGGTACCCATTTCCGCCAAGCTCCAAATAGCGCCAATCATAGGGCAAATTGTAACAGTTGTAACTTTTCTTTTTTTTACGATGTTGAAACGAGAATTCGTCACAGGTTTGATTAAAGTTTTATTCGATATCTATAGTTGGATAGTGACTTATTCGAACAGTACTAAATATCAAACAAGCAAACTCAAGCCAAGACTTGAACATTGTTATAATTAGCCCCTTGCTTGCCTAAGTTTTCAAAATTTTCACGGTCATTATCGACGCTTTAACTTTTAGTTGTTCTTCACCACGGCGTCTGCAACGTCGCGGAAATATCGGGACTTACAAAATGATAAACGCAGTAAGTCCCACATAAGTAAAAGACGTCTAAGTCCCGTATAACTGTTGTTAACAATGATGAGATAGCTTTGTATAATAATTTATTGATGAACAGTACAGAGGATAATACCTAACTTGAAATTTGCGACTGCCTGAGTTGTCAAGTTCACACCTCAGCCTTACAGTGGATCACAGTTAAACAACACTACTCTCAGGAAGTGTTGTATTCCTGTGGTGTAGCCAGAACTAGTGAGGGGACTTAGGGTCAACAATGAGCTTGTAAACCTGTTGGTATTATACAGGTTTCTCTAGGCTACGGTAAAGGATATAACTCTTACCTATCTTGTCATCATTACAGCCTATACAGTTCACTGCTGGACATAGGCCTCCACAAGTTTACGCCAAATATAACGTGAACTCATGTGTTTTGCCCATAGTCACCACGCTGGGCAGGCGAGTTGGTGACCGCAGTACTGGCTTTGTCGCACCGAAGACGCTGCTGTCCGTCTTCGGCATGTGTATTTCAAAGCCAGCAGTTGGATGGTTATCCCGCCACCGGTCGGCTTTTTAAGTTCCAAGGTGGTAGTGGAATTATGTTATCTCTTAGTCGCCTCTTACGACACCCACGGGAAGAGAGGGGGTGGCTATATTCTTTAGTACCTTAGCCACACAGTACACCTATCTTGTACTTGTACCTTTATAATTACTAGTGGTCGCCCGGTGGTCGAAAATCGACCAAAATTAATTTATACATATAAATAGAATTGGAGTGTCTGTTTGTAATATTAAAACAGTCGCTTTTCACTAAATCCATATGGATGTATACACGTTACGTATACTAAAATAACATTTTTTACAATTTTTGTCCGTCTATTTGTTCCGGTTAATCTCTGAAGCGGCTGGACCGATTTTGACGAGACTTTCACTGGCAGATAGCTGATGTAATAAGGAGTAACTTGGGCTACTTTTGTTTTAGGAATTTATTTATTTTGTAACTCTGCGAACTGAACAATATTTTTTTTAAGTTCCACGCAGTCGAAGTTGCGGGCACAGCTAGTTTAAAATATAAGTTTCAATATTGTTAAGGTTCTGCTGTCAAAAAATAAACAAAAGATTATACTCATATATGCGTGCGTGTGTCAAATACATGGTAGTGTGTGTAATAAACATTACATTTTTATTGCTTTAATATTTTTTATGCGTAATTAAAAAAAATATATTAGCATTCCGCACTCCTTCTCTATATAAACTGTAAGTTTGCGAAATTTCGTACTCCTCCGTCCGTGCAATTTTCATAAAAATCGGTACAAAGTTCTTGCTTCACTAACTAGCTGACCCTGCAAACGTTGTTTTGCCATAAATGTTATTAACCCCCTTAACCCCCCCTTTTCCTTTACCTTTCCTCCCCCTTTATACTTTAGGGGTATGAAAAATAGATGTTGGCCGATTCTCAGACCTGCCCGATATGTACAAAAAAATTTCATAAAAATCTGCCCAACCATTTCGGAGGAGTATGTTAACTAACATTGTGACTAGAGAATTTTATATATAAGATATATTTATTTATTTATTTATTTATCAAAAACAATACAGAAATTCCATAATAAAAAAAACCGCAATACTAAACAAAGTTCGGTCAGTCGAACTTATCAGATAGCAATCATTAGATAATGACGCAATGATTAACGACTGTGATCGCGCACGTAATGACGCCTAATGATGTGATTTTTTTATTTCGAGTATCTTTGTTAACCGCCATTTTGTTGTTTGTACCTGTTTCAGGGTACTAGTGGCTGATGGAAAAACTTTGGAACCTTTTTCTTATTATTATGGCTGGCCAGTTGTCGAAATACAGACACATACATACAAATAAAGCTCTGTTACTAACTTGCCTGAGTTAGGAATAGACAACCCAGTATTATTTTTTTTTTACCGGATGTCTCACCTGTTCGTAAGCAATTACCATACCTTATAGTCTGTAACACCAGAAGCATCGCAAACACGTTGCCGACCTTATCCTCAATTCCCGCTAGGAGCTCTGGTCACTCTACAAACAGGAATACAACTCTGCTTGAAAACAGTAATATTTAGCTGTGATCTTCTGTGAGGTCACAGGTTGAGATCCAGGCAAATTTTTTTTAAGCATCCATGGGCTCTTAAGTGCCCATGCCTTTTTTTATTTACATTTTTATTGACAATCCAGGCTACTAGTCACTTTTTTTTAAGTCACTCTTACCAATATTATAGGTTTTTTACTAACGGATTAAAAATAAAAATAACAATTAAAAACATGTTTTGTTATTTGTGTTTAAAAAATTAATACCACGGAACCAATGAACGAAATAAACTTGTCCATACAAATATGCAAGGATGATTCATTAATATTTGGATGACTCGGCGCGTCTGTCCCACCGTAGCCCCTCACCATTGTCGAACTAAACTGTTTCTGACGTTAATGATTTATTGTTTAACAATATTACGCGGTAGCTGGTGGTATGTGGTATCTTTGAAATTATATCTTTTATTTTTATCTATATAGATAAATAGAGTCGACATTCCTTACGGTTGCGCCGGAATTAAATGACATGTTTTTTCAATTAGTTCTCAGACTCGCCTGCAAACTTTATTAATAAATGGATTACTCAATGCCAAAAGAAACGTAAAATGTAACAGATAAATTAACTAAACATAAACACTTGGGAGGTCAATCATACAGTTACCTTTTCTAAACAAATGTTATTAGGTATTATAGATTAACTAGCTATACTCCACAGTTACACACGCGTTAATTTGTGGACAAAATAGGCAATAGCCAAAAATATTATAGCCTAGTCTTCTTCGGTAAATGGGCCAGCCAATAATAATTTTTCAATTTGAAATCACCAGTCATCATCATCAGTTCAGCCTATCACAGTCCACTGCTGGACATAGGCTTCCACAAGTTCACACAAAAATGGTATGAACTCATTCAAACCAGTATTTTCTGAGATTAGCGTGCTTAAACAAACAAACTATTCAACTTTATAATATTAGTATAGAACTATCTAATTGTTGTAAATTAATATGAAACGACTTATTTGATTTTAAGTTATTTTTTTAATTAGAAATTCTAAGTATCACGAAGGAGGTGCTTTAAAATAAGTCTCAATATATTTTAAATCGTCGGTAATAGCGAATATGAAACCAACCATTTCATTATTGAAGTAGGCTTAAAATATATTCATTATGAACTATTTCAAGCCGACCTCTGTGCCAAATTAACTTTCGTTAATATGAAACTTTGAATGTACCGGACCGGAGACGAATCGACGAAGAATCGGCAAGAAACTAGGCAATTGCTATTTTAAATAACTCTAAGAATCAGGATTATCAGTTATGACACTTTAACATACAATGAATTCAAGCGAGAGGCATTCAATGAAATCACATATAAATAAAAAAATTGAAGTTCATTTTTAAACCTATCTCAAGCTTAGATATATATATATATATATATATATATATATATATATATATATATATATATATATGTAAAATAATATTACAAAGGACGATAAAATAAACACATTAAATTACATATCGTTTCAGTGCAATGCCACGGGCGTTCATTAGTCTAAGGTTCGAGGCATTCTATTAACTCCTCAGCGCGCTGTCAGCCTGGTGTAAGTTAATTATCCGGCTTGATTGACCGGCTCGGCTTGTGTGTTTTGTACGGACGGACAGATTTATTTCTTTATATAGACGTATAGTTACTAACATATATGTGTGTAGTTTTTTTATACAACTAGGTCGCAAACAGGCGTACATCTCACCTGATGGTAAGCGGTCACCGTAGCCTATAAACAGCTGCAACACTAGAAGTATCGCAAGCGCGTTGTCGACTCTACCCCCCGATCACCCCCACTAGCTCTGGTCACCTTACTTACTACAGGAACATAAGACTGCTTGAAAGCAGTATTTTTTTGCTCTGATCTTCCCCAGTCGGACTGCTCCAGGCTTTGAGCAGAATATTTCCTGCTGTGCATCAATTAACTTAGTTTTAATATTCTTACATAACTTGTATAAAAATCTTTTTTTTTTTTACTTTTAATTTTAAGGACTAGATAACTATAAAACCTACTTTCTATTTCGACGGTCCTCGAAATGTAATTGTAATCTCAACCGCACTAATCAATCTGCTTTGTGTCTTTTCTAAGTGACATTTGGCACTATTGGAAGTCATTTGTCCAAATGAATAAATACATTTATGTAGTAAATTTCTTGAAAACAACTTTAGCTTATTAAATTAGCAATAATAAAATGGTATAAAACATAAAGAAACACGCGAACTTGTGGCGGCCAGCAGTCGACTGCAATAGGCTGAAGTGATGATGAGTGATGATAAAGAAACAAATACACCATCTAATTAGTTCTTATACCAGAAACATTTTCCTATTTTTTACTTACAGAGAGAGACCAGTCACTTATATTGTACATGAAAACTATTTAGGTAGCTAAAACAAAAAAAAAAGTAATTTTGACAATAGGACAATATATTCAAATTTCGAACGACGCCATAATTCAAACGTCAAACAAATCCCGATGCAACCGAAGCGATAACTTAAATTATTAACATTAGAAAAAATTACAGACGAATATACATCAACAGAGCTTTAAATATCTTATAATTCGGAATAATTCGTTACCATTTATAACCAATCAGCGGTTAAGCCGTTGAACTTTGAAAAAAAAAACAAAAAATACGGATAAAAAGGCACCAGAAAAAAAATACACATCTCAATAATTCGACATCGTTCAGAGCGTTAAATAAACACTACGAACCGTGACTTTTAATATCTTTATCCGTTTTAAAATATCAAATTATAATATTAAGCATACTGAGGGCCGGTTCATTTATTTGGCCTGTACAATGGCCGCCTGCTGGGCAGGTTACCTCTCTGTTGTGCCTCTGAGATGTGTTAAACTGATTGGGCGAGGCTTACATGCCGATACTAATAATGAAGTAAACATGTAAACTACTATATTAAAAATTAACTAAAGAAACTTTTTTAACATTTAAATTTTATGTTTTTAATTTTTTAATTTACAAACATTAACTTTTTTATTGTTCTAGATAAATTATGAATTTAGAATTTAATGAAGATTGTAATCTCGACCGTATAAATTAATCTCCATCGTGTTTTCTCAATTTTATGTGACATTAGCAAAATCATGACTAAGCAAATAATCTAGTATTTTAAAGCTACAAAGACTGTTTTAATTTTTTACACACGTATTTTGATGTTTTTTAGACTTTTCTCTGACTATAATAACTTTAACAGATGTTTGTTACTATTTTACGTAAGAACACTACTGGGCATAGGCCTCTTTCCTCATGTAGGAGAAGGATCAGAGCTTAATCCACCACGCTGCTCCAATGCGTAAAATCACGAAGCGCTAGTAACTAAAAGAAGTACGAGCAGATTCAATACAACATTTTTATAATCTTTGAATTTTAATTAAAAAAAAATGTGTAAATGAAAAATATGTAATTACTAGCTGAGCTTGCAAACGTTGTTTTGCCATATATGTTATTACCCTCTACACCCCCCCCCCCTTATTACTTAGGGGGATGAAAAATAGATGTTGTTCGATTCTCAGACCTACCCAATATGCACACAGAATTTCATGAGAATCGGTCAAGCCGTTTCGGAGGAGTTTAACTACAAACACCGCGACACGAGAATTTTATATATTAGATAAAAGAAAATAACAAAAAAGGTTTTATTTTGTTTTAGTTCTGGTAAAATATAACGCAAAATAGTCACATGCTATTTAAGACTAGGGTACTATAGGAATAGACGATGTTAATTATAATTGTGTTAGCTCGCGAACGAAATAACATAATTGTGTTTGCTCGCAAACGAAAAAAAACCGACTTCAATTATATCGACCAGTAATACAACGTAGATCGACGAAAAAATAGTCAAGTAAGTACGCGGTATCAAAGATTACTCAAAAAGTAGTTATCAGATCTCAATAAAATTTATATGTCATCACATGACAAACATCAGCTTTCGATTAAATTAAAAATTATTAAAATCGGTACACCCAGTTAAAGTTATTGCGGATTTTCAAGAGTTTCCCTCAATTTCTCTGGGATCCCATCATCAGATCCTGGTTTCCTTAACATGGTACTAAACTAGGGATATCTTCTTTCCAACAAAAAAAGAATTATCAAAATCGGTACACCCAGTAAAAAGTTATTGCGATTTTCAAGAGTTTCCCTCGATTTCTCTGGGATCCCATCATCAGATCCTGGTTTCCTTATCATGGTACTACACTAGGGATATCTCCTTTCCAACAAAAAAAGAATTATCAAAATCGGTACATCCAGCAGAAAGTTATGCGGTATAATACAACGTAGGTCGACGAAAAAAGCGTCAAGTAAAAACGCATTATTAGATATAACTCGAAAAGTAGTTCTTAGATCTGAAATAAATTTAAATGGGAAAAAAAAAATAAATAATAAAATATAATAAAGAATATAAAAAAAATAATATAATATAAATATAAAAATTGTCGAAATCACACAAAACACAACCAACACGGAAAACACGGTCAAAAGTTCTGATGTAACATACATAAAAAAAAATACAGTCGAATTGAGAACCTCCTCCTTTTTAGAAGTCGGTTAAAAAAAGTTCAATTACATCGTCCATTAATACAACCTAGGTAGACAAAAAAATAGTCATCTAAATACGCATTATTAGATATAATAATAAAATATTTACTCGTCAATCTCGATCAAATTTAAATAAGACCACATGACGAGTACCTATCAACTTTTGATAAAAAAAAAAGAATAATTGAAATCGGTATCCCCAGGAAGAAGTTATCATGTAACACAAAAAAAAAACACAGTCGAATTGAGAACCTCCTCCTTTTGTGAAATTGGTTAAAAATGAAATAAACATATCTATATCGATAAAAATAAATATATTTTTTAATTCTCTGTTATTGCAAGGACAAGGTGTATACGAAAAATATTTGAAAAAGATCTAAATACGAAAAAATTGTTGGACTAACTCTGTGAGATAAGGTCGTCTTTTTTGAAAATTTATTTAATTTATTCTGTTTTTATTGTTTTTTGTAATTTATTTTTAATTTCTTTTTCTGTTAATAAAGCCATCAAATTCCACCACCATATCGCCCCAAGCTTTTTGCACATTTAATTTTAATAAATAAAGTCATTCATAAGATAATCGCGATTTCTCGCTGTGTCCGACCATTTGTATAATTTTACAAATATATTCACACCGCTTATTCGTTCCCTTTATTGATATCAATAGGGTTTATTTTTCTTTGTTTTACAAGTAAATATATTTTGCGTTCGTTAAGACGTTTTAGGTATATTTGATATCAAGTATCTCGGTAACATAAATGCGTACCTATATTATGTAATATTGTTTGGACTTTTTAGCGATACTGTAGCGATCGTGCTGTCATTGCTTCTAAATTGCTTTTTTCCGTTTAATTGGTTCGATTTCATTTTTTAAATAATTACGATTACGTAATAGTTATTTCTTTTTTTTCGGTTTAATTGGTGCAATATCGATTTTATAAGGCAACTGCAAATTATTTTTTAATTATTTGTAGGAAATATTTACGAACTTGTACGTAAATAGGCATAGACAATTCTTGATAGTTTTTTTGCGCTGAGTTTTTTTAATGAATACAAACATTTTTTTTTGTTTTGTGAGATTGTTTTTTTATAGGTTTATGTTACAAGTTCAGTATAGAAGTAAATAAGATAAAATTATTTAAAAATATATTAATAGCATATTTTTTTCCTTTTTAATAAATGTGATATTTAACATTATTTGGTAATTATATTGATAAAATGTTAGAAAATTGGATACTTTTTTATCAAAGGTATAGTCCGGTCAAATTAGACTAAAAAATAGGTGTGAGCTTACAAAAATTCCGACTTGGCTGAATATTGGTAGGATTGTTCAATACACTATTATAAAGGAAATGTGAAAAGTCCTCATCGATCCGGCTCGTGCAAAAAAAAATTACTCGGGGTCAAAGGTCACAAAAACGGGTTGTTCGCGATTTTCAGTCGGAATTTTTGTAACCTTGGATTTCTAAATTGACCGGACTAATAATAAATAATTTCAGGACGTAAGCTTTTGAATACCTAGGAATTATCACCGTGCTCTATTAAAACGGATTGCATCATAAATTAATTGAATTTTTTTAATGTTATCAACTTTAAAGAAGTGTTGACAAATAAATCGCCACGTCTAAGAACCAAGTAATAGCCACAGACAAGAAATTATAATTACAAATAAATAATGTAAACTTTTTACGTCAGTATAACTCATGTAAATGAAAAAAAATGTTTATTACTAAACAAAATAAATTTGTACAGAAAACTATAGGTACTTAAATTCTAAGATAAATTAAAAAACTTTACTAATAAATATTATAAGCTAAAAGATAGAAAAATAATACTAATGGAATCTAACTACAGTCAAGTCACTGCAAATAAAAAAAAAATATCACATATCAAAGTCACGTACACAAATATAAATTCCGCAACCCATACAACATATAATAACATACAAATATTTGTATTGCTCATAGAAATAAGTGGCATTGTTGTCCGGAGAGTGAGTTTGATAAATTTCAACACTCAATCGAATTGTCTGACAGATAAAAAAGGCTACTGTAACAACATCATTAGTAGCCGAGTGGCTATAAAGACTTAACTACTAAGCTTATACCTTATTAGAGGAGGCCTCGCTTGTAATAAGATTGGGGACAAAATTTTGACAGTTTTTTTTTTTAATTTATGTGACAGATAAAAAATATATTTTTGGTACAAAAAACGTTTTTGAAGTTTAGCACTTAGATTTGCTTATTTTAGTGTATTGTTTAAAAAAAACATATATTTGGCACAAAAAAGTTTATTAAGAACTCTTTGTACTTATATATAGTTAAGTATAATATTCTTATATAAAATTTATATGTAAATAGATTATTAAGTGCTGTAAAATATATATTATATTTATCTTGAAATAAATTACCTTTTTTTAAACAGATTTTTTTTAAATATATAACTAGATCGAGAAACAAGCGCACGGCTCACCTGATGGTAAGCGATTACTGTAGCCTATAGACGAATGCAACACCAAAAGCACGTTGCCGACCCTGCCCCGGGGGGATCCCCCAGGAGCTCTGGTAACCTTAATCAACACAGAGACACAACACTGCTTAAAGCCATACCTAAGTTAAACATTTAAATGTAACATTATTAACAAATTTTTATTGCAAATATATGTGTTAGACGCTAAAGAAATTTTAATATCAATAAGTATAAAAAAAAAATTAATGAAATTTAGTTAACCAGTCACTTAGTGTTTTATCTTAATAACAGACAACCGTGTGTCTATGTTATATTTATTATCTTTCCAATACAAGGTAACAATTTAACAAATGTCTCATATTATATAAAACACGTGGTCACATCAACTAAACTGCTTGAATAAACATCGTTAACAGTGATAGATATGGGTAGTTATGAAAATAAACCAAGAAATATCCACTTAACGAGTTGCCACACCAACTTGCTACATCATATTCATAAAACTGACATATGGCACATCCATTGCTGAGTTACTCACAACATAATAAATATATTATAGAACAAAATAAGCAATGGATTTTCAAATAATTTTTTATATCGATAATTATGATGTTGAAATCCGATCAGAGAGGAGGTATGGTAGAGTCCCCGCTGTGACGTAATATTTCTCTTGTCTCCTTTTCTGTCAGAAGGAATGTTCGTGCTATCTCTTTCCCTCGCTAACAAACAGTTTAACGCTGTGATTGGTTCTTGACATCCGAATTATTAGAGGAGACAGATGTTAATTCGTATGTATTGTTGTGTGTTTAACGCTAATTTGATTTAACAGGAACGTAATAGTGTCTACTACAAAATTTATTAAATATAATTAATATAAAAGATGCGTCATTGCGTCATCACTTTAGCTTCATCATCATTTTGCTCATAAGGATCCTATGGTCTATAAATATAAACAGGTCAGAATGAGAAAGAATCGTAAACTTTCACACAACGATCAATATCTGTGTGTATGTCCAAATATTTAAATAAGCGGCAAACCAAAAACTAGAGCCATTCAAATAAATAAAGAAATAAAAGAGTAACACTACTAAAAATTAGAACAAACAGTTTTGAATGAAAATAATATTTCCAAAGCAATAGAACATAGGGCGGAAGAGATATGACCACTGCTATGTAAAGTTTCCATACTTCTTCCGTCCGTGATCCAAGCGTGATCCATTCTGCTAGTATAACTTGTGTATCTGGCTGTAACAATTTCTACCATTCAGCATTGCAAAAGTTCCCAGTTTTTGAGACTTTTGGGAATTATGACCATTCGCTTGAGTTAGAGCACAACAAGAAATATCCTGTTCAAAATGTAGTGCCTCCTGACGGAGGAATTACCTCAACCACACAGAAGATCATAGATAAATAATACTAGGCTTAAAGTATTTTGTGTTTCTGTGACAGAGTAGCCAAACCCCCTGAGAATGCGCTGTGTTGATAACGGGCTTAGGATCTAAACGAGCTGTAATACTTCTGGTGTTGCAGACATCTATTTGCTACGGTAACAGTTTAGCATCAGATGAGCCGTATGCTTTTTTTTAACAAACAGGTCGGCAAACAATTGTATGGCTCACCGACTGATATGCGATTACCGTAGCCTATAGATGACTGCAACATTGCAAGTACAGCACCCTATTCCCAATACTCCCCAAGCGCTCTGGTCACCTTACTTACCAACTATAATAATGCTCGAAAGCAGTATTACAGTTGGTCCATATTTTGGGCAGGAAATTTCCTGCTGTGCCCTACCTCAGTTAACATCGTCACCGTCACAGGTTTAAAATAAATCATGAATGTATAGACATTCATGATTTTTCTTGCATAGGCAAGAGAAACTGTGCGGAGTGTATTTCATCTATAAAATAACGAAGAAAACTGGCTTCCAATTAATAAAGGAATGAAAGTGGGCATAATTAAACTTCCAACTTTAATATCTTAGAGGTATTGTGCTCTGTTTGTAACTACTGCTTCTCATATCTGCTGTCTTCTAAATTATATCTTAAAAATAACAAAAATTGTAAGCACGTTAGTTATGGCTTGCTAGTATATTGTGGGTTGGCAAATGTTGTCACAACTTATTTTAACTTAAAATTTTCTTCTTATTTCTAAGTTTTCCTTATGCTACTGACGTCGAATGCTGTACTTTAGATTATTTATAAACAAATGTATTTCGAAATTTATCAAAATTATATTTACGAGTACCTACAATAAATAACTAAGAATTAAATTTTTGCAGTAAAATTACGTTATAAGTTAATAGATTTTTATTACATGGTTGTACAAAAAAAACGAGTGTGCTTTAGCCCTTAGTTTTTGCCCCCTCCTTATAACTTAGGGGTATGAAAAATAGATGTTGGCCGATTCTCAGACCTACCCGATATGCAAACAAAATTTCATAAAAAAATCGGTTAAGCCGTTTCGGAGGAGTATGGTAACATTGTGACACGAGAATTTTATATATAAGATAATATTAATAGAATAGAACTTGAAACTAAAACAGAGATAAACTAGAACTAAAATACTTAGTTAAAATAAAATGCAAATAATAACATTTCTATATAATTCATAAGACTACAGCATCCGATCACCGGCTCGCGTGTGAAGAGATCTCGAATTAATTACGATCGCGCCGCATCTCATATAATTTACATCCCATTAATACACATTACGATTAATCGTTCGCGTCTATATATTTTAGGATTAAAGACTATTTTATATGTTAATATTTATTATCTATATTGTTATGTTTTGTTTTATTGGGTTTTTGCATGTTTTTATTTATAAATAGCTATAATGAACGTCAGCTGTGTTGACAGATTAACAGAAATAATAATCATATCATCTATATATTAATAAGTGAAGAAAAAACTTTTTACTCCTTTTTAACCGACTTCCAAAAAAGGAGGAGGTTCTCAATTCGACTGTATTTTTTTTTTATGTATATTACATCAGAACTTTTGACCGGGTAGACCGATTTCGACAAATTTTGTTTTAATCGAAAGGTGGTGTGTGCCAATTGGTCCCATTTAAATTTATTTGAGATCTAACAACTACTTTTCGAGTTATATCTAATAATGCGTTTTTACTTGACGCTTTTTTCGTCGACCTACGTTGTATTATACCGCATAACTTTCTACTGGATGTACCGATTTTGATAATTCTTTTTTGTTGGAAAGGGGATATCCCTAGTTTGGTACCATGATAAGGAAACCAGGATCTGATGATGGGATTCCAGAGAAATCGAGGGAAACTCTCGAAAATCCGAAATAACTTTTTACTGGGTGTACCGATTTTGATAATTTTTAATTTAATCGAAAGATGATGTTTATTATGTGGTCACATATAAATTTTATCGAGATCTGATAACTACTTTTTGAGAATTCTTTGATAACGCGTAGTTATAACGAAGATTGCGCGGACGGAGGAGTATGACACACACTTATAGTTTATATAGAGAAGGAGTGCAGAATGCTAATTTTTTTTTTTTAATTATGCATACAAATACATTAAATCAATAAAAAAGACATTACACGCACCATGTATTTAACACACACACGCAATGATACTCTTTTGTTTATTATTATAGAAGATAGTCTCTGACAACAGAATTTTAATAATGTTCAAACTTATAATTTAAATTTATTATGGTCGAATTTCGTCCACTGGCCAACCACTAGTCCGCTAAGATTAAGATGTTTGCCTCCCTTTTTAGAAAGAAAACCTCACAATTACTGCATATAAATTGTATATCATTTTATAGATAATTGCTTGCTCTACCGACATCCACAACAACAAAATTTAAACTATTTAAAAAGGAAGGTTAGGTATGCTTTAAGAAGAAGGAAGAATATTTTTCCCCTCAAATCAACTCAGATAAAACCGCGGGGTCCAGCTAGGTGAATATATTTTTTTATCTGTGGATGTGACTATTTTTGTAGCGACTGTCTAATGATGCAGTTACCTAAACGTACATAGGCGAGTTTTCAAATCCTTTTTGAGATCTTTTGTTATTGCAGATGTATTTGTTCCTGGTCTTGGTGTTGACCTTTTTGGATCTCCTCTTGTTGAGGAACATGTGAAGCTTTCGATTATTATCACAGACACCTGATAGCGATCGTGACTCCAGGTAGATTAAGTTCTAATTTATATCGAGAGCCTTCGCCCAGCCGAGAGCGGATTTAGCTTTGGCGCCAGGGGGTCGCATACACGTGGTCAAGTCACAAGAAGTTATAATTTAATTTTGATAATAATAGATAGACGTAAAAAGTAGGTATTTTATTAATGTATGTTAGTACTGTACTTAAAAATATGACAAAAAATAATAATTAAAAATATTGCTTAAACAATTTTAATTAGTGGCCCACCTATGTCCTGGACCAAGCCCAGGGGGAGGTCGTGACCCCTTGACTCCCCCCCCCCCGTAGTAGCGGAGGCTTACAGGCTGAGTCGATTTAGTTTAGATCTATAGAAACGATAATTATATACCTATAAGAAATAATTTTCTATAAAAGTGATAGATTTCATATAACTTCTTGACGTAGGTATTCCTTTTACGACTTATTACGTACTGATTACAATCATATTAGTTTAATTTTATTATTGTAATAAGAATTTACCTGGACGTTGGCTTGGTTTTGACAACTGCACCGTTGTATTTTACCATTAGTTATGTTCTATTCTTTCTAATGTGGAAACCTTTATTAATTCCAACTACTGGTTCTAACTACAAATATTATATTTAATTATAAATGAAAGAAAAATGGCGGGATAACCATCCTACTGCTAGCTTTGAAATACACAGGTCGAAGACGGGCAGCAGCGTCTTCGGTGCGACAAAGCCAGCCCTGCAGTTACAGTGGACTGCGATAGGCTGGAGTGATGAACAAATCGTCAATTTTTTTATTTTAGGTTGATATTCGGATAGCAGTGCACTGTGAATTGTGATGGATCAGTAAATAGAACATAGAAAAATGTTCTAAAACCAAACCTAAGAGGTAGACAACATATTTATGTTTGCTGGTAAACGAAAAAGAAACTGACTTTAAATAAATACGCGTTATCAAAGATTACTCAAAATACGGTTACGGGACCACATGACAAGCACCACCTTTCGATTTAAAAAAGAATCATCGAAATCCGTCTACCCACTAAAAAGTTCTGAGATAACATATATAAAAAATACATTTGAATTGAGATCCTCCTCCTTTTTTGAAATCGGTTAAACATAACGCCATCTAGTGACAAGGATGTGTATTAACGATTCTTAATTCAATGCCTATTAAAAACATATCGTTAGCATTAAAACGAAAGATTTTCGAATATACAAACAGACGGACGAAATTATTGGTGTAGATAAGCGTAAACCAACAATTAGCGTGCGTGCCGGCTAAAGTGATGGGCCGAGATTATTTAGTGTGTATAAATTACCGCGGGAAATGAACGCCACGCCCCGCCCGCCAGCGATAGGGATGAGGTACAGTCGATATTATTTAAGCTCTTATTATTTGTATTTTAACGGATATTGTTATCACGTTTTGAGGTTAAGACTTGAATGGTCAATGAAGATAGTTAAGTCAAAAATTATAGGTTTCCATATCACTGTTCAAAAATAGGCAAAAACAAGTTAGATATCTTGTACATTATTATTAAATAAGATCTGTACATGTTTTCAATATGTAACTCCAAGAATACATAGTATTGGTGGAATTACAGTGCTTCAAGCATGGTGTCAGGGGAATGAGTCACTGTCACGACTAGTAATTGGTACTACTTACATGAAATTTTTTACAGTATTTGTCCTGTACAGCCAGTTACATAAGTTAAGACTTTCTTTTCTAAATTTTATTTGATATATAATTTTCCGCCAATTCGCATTGGAGCAGCATGGTGCATTAAGCTCTGATCCTTCTCCTATACGGGGAAAAAGGCTTATGCCCAGCAGTAGGATATTACAGGCTGAAGCGTGCTATAATTTGTGTTTTTAAAAGTTTTTTACATCTAAAAGCATCAATTTTGTATGTTAACTACCTTAATTTCATAGTGATATCAATTTTTGTTCCAATGTCGATAAAGTTCTCCTCACTATTCAGCCGGTAACGAGGCAGCATCATCCGATGCTTTCGAGTGATTAAACGTTATTATATAAAGTAAATTCAATAATGGTTTCGCGCTAGCTTAATGTTTGCTGATTCAAAATTCACTAAAGATACAAACTAAAATAAATTCTATCACTGACCAGTACAGTCGAAATTTGAATATTAATTTCGAAGAGGAATTTCGGAATCGACAAATTTATAATTGCAGATATTTTAAGCCTTAAAACAAAGTATTAAAGTAGCGAATGGCTTGGTTTAAGTGATGTTTATATTGGTTACTGGAGGGTAATTTCACGAAATGTTGGCAGTGTTCGCAAATTACCGATGTAAAGGGTAATTGTTAAGGTACATCGCATTTATAATATACTTTTCGGATGATATAATGAGGTACACCGTTTTTTAATGGCATATAAATTTATTGGTATGTATTTTTATGAGTTTGAAATTAGTTATATTAAACCTTTATGTCTGATTTTGAAACTTGAATATATTGACTATGATATAATCATTACTTTTGTATATTAATCACGAAAAAGTTAACACAATCAATTATGATTACAACTAGATAGTACACTTAATAAAACCATCGCTCATATTATGAGCTAGAATCGAACCTGCTTATAAAGAGTGTCGCGTGTCACTTCCACTTAGCTATTAAGGCCTTGTTCGTTAAAGCAAATGAAATTTAAATACGCCCATCCGTACCGAGCCTTCGGGCAAGAAACATATTATTTATAATATTAATAACAGCTAATTATACGTTTAAAAGAAATATTTTATACTTAATGACGTGATATAAATCTCGTTCGGCGCTAGGGATGTGGGTGTGGTCGATGAATCGTTATACTGAAATGTCGATAAGTTTTTTAAGTGGAGTCATTTAATAGTGTTGTTGTTTTTTTTGAAACATAATGAGTTTACGTATGGTAGCGTGTAGGCACAAATTTTAGAATGAATATTTTGTTGTAATTTAATAAAATATGACTATATTCGTGTATTTTTTTATAAGAAAAACTTGTTTTGAATCAAAGAAGCAGTCTGTCAAATCCATTATGATAATTTTATATGTAGATATAACCATAATTGTGTACAAGACTATGCTATTATTTAAGTGTGATTTATATGGAAATATAGCTTATAAGAAATTATGTTTCCGATACAAATGATACGCACCTATTTCCATAATGCATTATAAATTTAATTCGTTCGCATTCAATAAAACATAAACAGCGACGCCCACTCGATGCTCCAATCAATACACAAATAACGTGTAAACGCGATACGAGGCGAAAATTTAAAACAAATAGTTCCGAGAAATTTCAACTTTCATAACTCTGCCAAATTGACACCTTGGTTAACTCAACGCTATCCCTGACAATTTGCGGCGTCTGTAAGTGGCCCATTACAAAAATACAAAAATATATCTATCGATAATTTTATCGATAATATCTCTTACCATTATAGACATAAGGTCGGATTTGAGAGATTCTTTTAAATTTGTAGAGTTGCGCTTCAAGCTGTATCGAGGTTTAGTATTTTTTTTTTTCTCATCACGAATATCAATGAAAATTTGTTCGTTCAATTATGTATTGGTTTATTTCACGTTGTGTTGAAACGATTTAATGAGATTTCAGTGTTTATTGTTCGGTTTTATTAGCGTTCATTATATTAATTATAGGTTTTTTTTACTCTCATCCTCAATAAATCTTCTTTATTCCATTCTTAATGATGTGATAGAAGCAATATGAACAGACCTTAAGTACAGGTAGGTTTATGTTTCTTTGGATTTTATATATATTGCTGATTTTCTTTTTATCAATTGTTTGAGGAAGAAACGGAAATATCTACAATTATAATTTTTTAATTATGACGTGACGCAGCTTTCCAACATATTTCAATTTATCATCATGATCATCATCATCATCAGCTTTTTAAATTCTACTGTTGGACGTAAGCCTCCCCTAGGGTAAGCCGCAAGACGATCATCCACTTTAGTCATCCAGTCACTATCAGCTACCCTCCCCAAGTCGTCGGTCCACCTGGCTGCTACGTTTGCTGAGCCGTGACCTCCATTCGAGAACGTTCTTGCTCTACCTATCTGTGACCAGCCAATTGCCACTTCAGTTTGCACTTCTGAACTATGTTAGTCATTCTCGTCTTTAGCCGGATTGTCTCATTTTAGACTCTTGGTGACTTTATGAGCATAGACCTCTCCGTAGCTCTCTGAGTGCCATGTAAGTCGGTAGACTAGCTTTGCCGTCAAGTTCCACGGGTCGGCTCCGTACCTAATGACTGGTAAGACATATTGGTCGAATACCTTGGACTTTAGGCATCGTATCAAGGATTCCCTAAAGATGTGACGTGGCTTTACAAAATTAAAATATATGTATAGGTTGTCTGTAATAACATGGGTTGTCTGGAAGAACTGGCTAATTAGCCATAAGTCCGCCCATTGTACTTCACTGTCTGTAACTATCTTTATGCTTTGTTTGTTATGTATTTGTGGTGTACAATAAAGTATAAAATAAATAAAAATATATATTACTAGCTGTACTCTGCGTGCGTTGCTACGCTTTTTTTTGGTCGTACCAACTCAGAAAACTTTTGTGGGCTCATGGCATGATCAAATACACAGTTTACGATTCTATAAAGGACATACAGACAAACATTCATATTTATATTACTGTCGTTTATAAAACTAGTAATACAGAAAATATTAAAAAATAGCAACAAAAAGCCACTAAGGTATATATGTATATACATATATGTATATAATTTATCAAACAATTAATAAAAAGCTTTTTTGTTTTGTTTTAATGTCTATTTTTTATTCAGTTTTCAAGCTATAGAGTGATCATAATTTTTCTTCAATATTCTAGATATTGTTACTAAAAATTATTTTGTGCTAAGCACCTAGAAAAATTAAATAAATAAAAGAAAACGAATGTGCTTTAGACCATACGACTGAAGTAAGACTTACGAAATGTAACTCTCTTCCTATCTTCATTAACTTATATCTCCTTCTAAACTTCTGTTCGCCCCGCTCGATCACACTTTTCGTGACGCTCTTGTCACGCATTCACCACTTTACTCCCCAAGTGAAGCGTGCGTATTGAATTTTTACTACAATAAATTAATCTTTAGCATTTAAAGTGTATAAAAATGTATTAAAACAACATTATAATAAAACCTACGTAAAATCAAATAACTTCAATACAAATTGTTAGCTAGCTAATTCTAATTCTAAAAAATTAATGCAAATAACAGTCGATTTATATCGATATTATGATTATGAAATTGTAGGTTTTATGATTTTATCACGTTGAGAGCATGAATTGTTATGTCGCGCAAGAGCGGTCATCGTGCGCCAAGCAGCAAAATAAAAAAATCCTGGACATATATGGTTTTCTTATGAGGGGGATTTTATGATGAGAAGGAGCTGGACGAGGATTGCGGACAACCGGGATGACTGGCGCGAATTTGGGGAAGCCTATGCCTAGCAGTGGACTGCGATAGGCTGAAGTGAATGTGAGTGAAATTAGAGTTTATAGCTTACATTACGTTAAGTTATATTATTGATTTCGTAAAAACTGATCTTGAAAATATGTTGCTGAATTGACTTAACTTATATAAAGACCCGCTTGTAACAGATGGTATTCAGTTATTCACTCCGTGAGTGGGTTTTATTAGGAACAGTTAGAGTGCCTAACTGAGAAGTGAACAAGTTGGTTTCTGTAGAATTAAACGTTGTTTATCCTTATTGTTGGTAATTTTATTACTTTCTACCTTAATGTCAGAAGATTCTAATAAATGGTAGAAAGAAAAAAAAATGGTAAAGAATGGTAGATTTTTTGTTTTTATATAACTAGTTTGGCAAACAAGCGTACGGCTCACCTGACGGTGGATGGTAAGCGATACCGTAGATTATAGACGTCTGCAACACCGGAAGTATAGAAAAACAATATTATTTAGCTGTGGTCTTCTTTAAGGTCGAGGTAACTACCCCAGTCGGGCTGCTCCATATTTTGAGCCGGAAATTTCCTGCTGTACCCTACCTCAGATGTTACTGTATTGATAACTAATAGCAACTACATTATTTAAAAAATTACGTGATTTGTAATTAAAATAACCGGATATTGTGACTCAGTATTTTTTGTTTAGCTTATGAAAAAAAATCCCAGTACAAATAGTATTAATTTCAAAATTTATAAATCGAATTGAATAAACAAACAATATTATGATAATCTCGAAGTAAAATACCATGTCTTGAGTTAAATATTTAACGAAAACACCATTAGACGCAATAGGCAGGCCTCGAGAGTTGTACAAACATTGGCTTCCAAGGTAGCTCTGTGGGAACAATCCCTTTATCGACTGCGTTCAAAAATTACAAATATATAATTTTTCAATTATTAAATTTTTGTGATGTTAACTTACTTAAAGGTTTGACAAATGTTTTAAATTAATTTTTAATTGAGTATTATGTTACTCGTTGTCTTTTTTTACTTCATCATCATCGTCATTCCAGCCTATTGCAGTCCACTGCTGGACATAGTCCTCCAGAAGTGTGTGTTGCCCATAGTCACCACGCTGGGCAGGCGGGGTGGTGCAGGGCTGGCTTTGTCGCACCGAAGACGCTGCTGCGCGTCTTCGGCCTGTGTGTTTCAAAGCCAGCGGTTAGATGGTTATCCCGTCATCGGTCGGCTTCTTAAGTTCCAAGGTGGTAGTGGAACCGTGTTATCCTTAGTCGCCTCTTACAACACCCACGGGAAGAGAGGGGATGGCTATATTCTTTGGTGCCTTAGCCACACAGCACATTTTTTTTACTACAAGCATACAACCCAACTAACAAGTAGTACGGTAGATTGTAGACACGACGAGAGGAGCATGAAAAGCGCATTTCTGACCCTCTCTCCGACCCTACCCATGAGCTCAGGACACCATACTCAAAACAGGAACAAAGCACTTGAGAGCATCGTCATTCAGAAGTTGCATTTGAACCCTATTTGAATAGAGTAATTTTTATTTTTATTTTCATTTGGTTCAATGGCTTAAATTTCTCAAATTGTATTAGCTTTTGATGTAAACTTTGCTGATTTGTGATATAATGATTTTCGTCTTAGCGTATATTAAAATACTGTTTCCCAAATCTATACATTGCATTTAGTAAAAAGCGGTTATTGTAATATTACAAACAGACACTCCAATTGTACTTATTTGTATAAATAAATACGTGTGGGCTTTTTAAGTAGCGCTGTATCTCTTTCAAGATATGACTAAATTTATAAAGACTGTAATTTTTTTTAAAGGTGTTACTGCTGAGTTTCTTGCAAATTTTTTTCAGCAGAATCTACATTCGGGATCGGTGGTAGCTTCACATCTACCTTCTATATCTACCCTAATAAATGGAGAGCCGCTTTTTTTGTTCGATTATACTGCGAAAACTGCTGCACCGATCTGGATAATACTTATACCATAATGCAGCGTGTTTCGGAGAAGGTTTTAGTATATGATATGTTGATGATAACTTATCGTGTAAAAAAAATATGAACGGACAGAGGTCGCTAGTAAATAAATAAATAATGTGTTCAACTGTTCAACGATTCCTGTCGATGGAAACCGGCACAGAATTCTTTACATTTTATTTAGATATTTTAACGTTTCATGTTCAGTCTTCCAAGTACTCGGTAATTAGAATTTAATGACACATCCATATTCGAAAAAGTATTTACTTTAAAAATATTCTTCATTATTTGTCAGTACTTAAGCACTATATAATAAGGTCTAAATTTGTACAGATATTCTGCCGAGTAATGTATGTTTTACTTTTACAAATTGGTTGAGGATTGGTTATGTAAATTTGGACTTTATCCTTAGTATTGATAAGGTTAAAATTGTGTTGTGTGTTGTATGTGTTTGAGTATAAATTGGCTACTTCTCTGGATATGAGTATCGATGGTAATAGGCGGGGCTATGAGGTAGGGTTGGTGTTATTAAACTAACATATTTATGTTTAATAGTTATACCCGTGCGAATAATTCTCATTAATAAGTATAATAATTATAAATTTATAAAATTACAAAAAAGTATTTATACGTAAGTTGATTTGAAAATGAACAAAAAATCTATCGACCGTTCATCATGTTGACGATGTTTCAAAATTGAAGCCGTCATATATATAATTTTAATAAATTAATTTACAAAATTAAATCAAAAATAAATTATTTAGTCGTGGATACCGGTAGAGCTTGCAATGATCTATGTGTGTGTGTAAAATGATATATAATTTATGTGGAGTAATTGTGAGGTGTTTTCTAAAAAGGGAGCCAGACATCTTAACCTTAGCGTAATAATATATATGATGATTCTAATGTTATTTTACTTATATTATTAAGATTGAAAAAAATTCAACTCAATCGGTTGAAGATAAATGCTTCAAAATTAAGTGACAAGATTCCTTTTTTTAGGAAACGAACATACATACATACATACCTAGATTGTAAGCAGAAAAAAGTTTTTAAAACATTAAAATGTTTAATCGTAAAGTTAAATGTCTCATGAGTTAATCTAAAATGTGTGTGTGTGTATGTATTTATTTAAATTGGAGTAAATATAAGGATATTTTATTGAATGTCCTTTATTAAAGAATATTTTTGAATAGTCACCGTATGTTATAATTCCGTCTGTAGCATCCCACTGCTAGGCCTCTTTCTCTATCTAGAAGGGTCGGAACCTAATCCACCACACTGCTCCACTGAAGGTTGGCGGATATATACCCTCATGAACGACGAGCAGATGAGAGAGGAGGCCACCGTCGAGGCCTCCGTCCGTAGGCGACGAACGGGGGTGCGTAGGAGGCGCTACTTAGTGCACCTCCTGTAACGCCCCTGTGCTCGTGTCGGGCCGGGATGGGAACCCGGTCCTGCTAGACATGGCGTCGTCGCGATTGTTCAGAGGTGAGCCGGACAGTCCCCATGGAGGAGAAGTCTGGCGTTTTCGCCGAGGCCAGCCGGTCGCTGGAGGGATCCTGTTGCCTGCAGATTCTGGACCCTCCAATTAAAGCGGCTGAAGGCTCCCGCAGGGGTTTGGTCGGTAGTGCACCCCCAAGTGTTGTAGCCGACATACGGTCTAGGACTGCCTACCCGGGCGTCCTGGATATCACCCGTAAATGGG
The DNA here is from genome assembly GCF_905220565.1 of Melitaea cinxia. NCBI lineage: Eukaryota > Metazoa > Arthropoda > Insecta > Lepidoptera > Nymphalidae > Melitaea > Melitaea cinxia. The sequence continues at coordinate 1,926,912 of NC_059416.1, forward strand.
TTACCCTGCGATAACAATACATATACCTATATATATATATATATATATATATATATATATACCCTCATATGATTAACGGGTCTCTGTGATAATAACCGGTGGGGGAACCCACAAGGACAGACAACCAGACCGGAAAGAAAGATTTATCGAAATACAAATATCCATCCCCATCGAGAATCGAACCCGTAATCGCCGATACGTTTTATTTTTGCTTCAGTGATATCTTTAAATTATATTAAAGCAAGCAAAAAATTAATTATTAACTAAGTTAGTAATCTGCATTTTTAAGCTTTATGCACAATATTTAAATAAAGACACTGCTTATCTATTATTTTTAATGCGTATCTATGGCCGTCGCCTGTTTATTAATTTATTTATTTTTGTCTTTTAAAAGCATTAAAAGATTTTTTTTGTAATTTTACACAATTGTTGGACTATTACTAACTGTAAAAACTCAGTTAAAAAAGTTACTTTACGCGTGACAGCCCTAACCCTTTCTCCTCAGGGCCATCAATATAACAATTTAACAGGAACATTTCAACAGCTATAAATTAAGGCAACAAACCAAACTAGTCTCAACCACTGAGCCTAAGGGTTAAATTACGCCATTACAGTCGCATTAGACGGTATTACTTGAATACCTCAGTCTGTAAAGACTCTAGCTATTATTTCAGTCTATTTAGTGACTAATTATTGTCTGGATTCTGGAAAATTCTTAATGCCTAATATATGCGTTTAAGGTGAAAGAATTCGGGGAAACTGTATTTTAGAACGGTATACTATTACTATTATTAACAGTTAGTCAATACTATAACTATATATATTAACAACTATAATAATAGTTGCTTTCGATTTCGTTTTGTTAGCATTCATCGTGAGATTGTATAATTGTGTTTGCAGGCAAACCAAGAAAACCCGACTTCAATTATATCGACAAGTAATACAACGTAGATAGATGAAAAAATAGTCAAGTAAATACGCATTATCAAAGGTTACTCCAAAAGTTGTAATCAGATCTCGATGAAATTTAAATGTGACCATATGATATGTTTATTATTTCATTTTCGGCTTTCGATTAAATTAAAATTCATTAAAATCAGTACACCTAGTAAAAAGTTATACGGATTTTTGAGAGTTTCCCTCAATTTCTCTGGGATCCCATCATCAGATCCTGGTTTCCTTATCATGGTACCAAACTAGGAATATCTCCTTTCCAACAAAAAAAAAAGAATTATCAAAATCGGTTCACAAACAACGGAGTTATCCCTGAACATACATATACATATATATACGTTCGAATTGAGTAACCTCCTCCTTTTTTGAAGTCTGTTAAAAATATTCAAACTTTTTTTTTAAGTTGGCAAATAAGTGTACGGTCTGCATCATAGTAAGCGCGTTGCCGACCGTATTACACAACACTGCTTAAGAGCAGAGTTATTTAGCTGTGATCTTAATTTAATTTAATTTAATTTAATTTACTCTTTATTGTACACATAAAAAAGGTTACAATTTACAAAACGATTCACAAAAAGAAATGTACAACAGGCGGTCTTATCGCTAAACAGCGATCTCTTCCAGACAACCAGCTTGGAGGAGATAATGTGAAAAAAAGCGGAAAGGGTGTACAGAATTAAAATTAATAGAACAGGAAGAAAACCAAATATACACACATACATGCATACATATACATACATACACATATTAAAAATATATTAACTATACAAAAAAAAATACAGAACACCTTACATAATAATATGTACACACACTACGCATATAAATACATGTCAACATAAGCACATATATACACACACATACATACATAATATTATACATAACTAAGTATTATTAAGTAACAGTCGTAGAACAAATAAGAATATATAAATATATACAAATATCAGTGACTAATGACGAACTGGACGACAGTATTTCAAAGTCTTAAGTAGTGTTTTTTAACCATCTTTTTAAAGGAATCCAGTGATGTAGCACGTCTAATATGCAATGGCAAAGCATTCCATAGTCGTGCAGCCTCAATGCTAAAAGACTTGCTGTAGAAGGCAGTAGAGTGATTACAGATCTTCAGAGTTAGATTTTCACTAGAACGAAGTGATCTATTGTGTGAGTCACAGAGAAATTCAAAGCGTTCTTTCAAATAAGAAGGAAGGAAGGGATTAAATAATATAGAATATAGGAGAGATAATATATGAGTATTCCTGCGCAAACGTATAGGAAGCCATTTGAGCTTTGCACGGAACTCAGAGACACGGTCATACTTGCGAAGACCAAATATGAACCGAATACAGAGGTTTTGGAGTCGCTCAAGTTTATTTAGTTGATCCTCCCTTAGGTCTAGATAGCAAGTGTCAGCGTAATCAAGGATAGGATGAAGAAGAGATTGGGCAAGAACAATTTTAGTAGGAGTAGGAAGAAAATTACGCAACCTTCTTAATGAACCGACAGACGCAAACATTTTTTTGCTAACTTCACAGATCTGTGGATCCCACGACATAAATTTGTCAAACATTATACCCAGGTTTTTTACTTTTTCACTGAAAGGAATTACCACACCGGCAAAAGTTATTTGTGTCAAATTCGGCCAATCAATTCGTGAAATAAGCTGTTGGCTTCCGATAATTATAGCCTGCGATTTTGATGGGTTAACCTTCAGACCAAAGTCTTTGCTCCAGCCATTGATACGTTCGAGTTCCTGATTTAAAGCGTTAATCGTATTAGGTAGGTCTGTTAAGCTTGTGTGTAAGTAAATTTGGAGATCGTCAGCATACAGGTGGTAGGGAGAAAAAATATATTGAGTAATAGCATTTATGAAGATTGAAAAGAGGAGTGGAGACATCACGCCACCTTGCGGTACACCGGCATTGATATTAGCCCAGTCAGAAAAAGTGTCGTTAAGTCGCACACGTTGCCGGCGCCCATGCAAGTAAGAGTGAAACCAGTCAATCGCTATAGGAGATATGTTAAGAGAATTCAATATGGCAAGCAAAATGTCGAAGTCTACACTATTGAAAGCATTACTAAAATCAAGCAATGTCAAAACAGTGAGCTTTCGGTTATCTTTTGCCATGCGAATATCATCAGTGATTTTAACTAATGCAGTAGTCGTACTGTGGCCTGCGCGGAATCCTGATTGAAATGGGTTTAAAAGGTTGTATCTGCAGAGGAAAAGGTTAAATTGATTATAAGTAAGGCGCTCGAGAACTTTAGAAAGGAACGGTAGGATAGAAATAGGGCGAAGATCGGAGAAAGAGGTAGAATTGGGTTTTTTAGGCAATGGGATGATTATAGCATCTTTCCAATAAGATGGAAATGTACCGCTACTAATAGAAAAATTGAAAATATTTGTTATTATAGGAACTAAATAATCTATAATAGGAATTACCATTTGACGACTAATGCAATCAGAACCAACACTGTTAGATGATACCGCTAAAATATTCTTCTTAACATCACTATTCGTGAATTGACTAAATTGAAAAAAGGGAGTATCACGAGTTGGAGAAGCTGAAATTTGAGAAATTGTATTTAGTTTTGTTATGTTATCAAATGTAACAGAAGATGAGAAATGCTGATTAAGTGAATTTAAATTTAAGTTCTGGGAGTTAATATCTCGTTGCTGCTTGCCAACTCCTAGTGATTTGAGGAAATTCCAAACTCGGGCTGAGTCATCTTCCTCTATGACAGACTTAAAGATGTAGCGTCGATGTTCATCCCTACACAACCTGTTACAGCGATTCCGAGCTTTCCTGTACTTCTCACGATTTGTTTCGTTGGGATCGACTCTGTATTTAGCTTTGGCTATATTCCTTATCTTTTGTAGGCGTTTAACTTCGTCAGTCAACCATGGGGCCGGTAGATGTTTTAATCGCACTGGTCGAATAGGGGCATGCTTGTCATAAAGTTGTGTTATAAGGGAATTAAAATAATTTAACTTCTCATCAATTGAAGAAGCATTAAGCACTCCGGACCAGTCAATCTTAGATACATCCTCGGCTAGACTATCAAAGTCAATTCCACTAAAATTGCGCCTCATAAGAATTTTTCGTTTAGCTTTAGGAGGTCTTAGTTTATAAGATAAGAAGAGAAGGTCGTGATAGGAAAAGGCAGTAGCTACACATTGACCAAATTTTTCGACATGAGTAGTAGAAGAGACAAGAATTAAATCGAGAAGAGAAGGTGAGCAGTTAGGAAATGCGTGAGTCGCAGATAATGGCAATATATTCAAATTAGCTGCCTTTACTATAGATGTAAAGCGTGAAGTTCGAGAGTCATTTTTAAGAAGGCAAGTATTAAAGTCACCCATAATAATTGTGTGTGAGAACAAAGGAGAAAACTTTTCAAGAAGATCTTCAAAAGACATAAAATAGTCAATGGTGAGGCTAGGATTATAAAAAACACCAAGAAGGAGCTTAGTGTTGAAGAATAGGACTTCGATAAAAAGGTATTCTGCTCCAGGACTATTATGTTGTTGCGAAAATTCTATAACAGTAAAAGGAATATGAGATCGTAAATAAATGGCAACACCTCCGCCAGGTCGTCCTAAACGGTCATTTCGAATCAAGTGAAAACCTGGTAAGCAGAATGATGACGAAGGGAGACATGGTTTCAACCAGGATTCTGAGACTAAAATAGCATGTAAGTTTTTATTTTGAAAGGAGGCCAACATGTCAGGAAAATGAGCGGGTATACTCTGGGCATTGATGTGAACCAGGTTAAAATGCCCTGACGCGTCACAAAAATGTGCATCTAAGTCATCACTGAGTGAGGGTATACTGAGAAAACTGTCATCGCTATCCGTTTCATTAGAAGATGAAATAGAATAAAAGGTGTCAGATGGATCGTCCTTGTTATGAATCATAGTCATCTAAAGATATTACAAAAATAAAAAAAATATATATATATATACAATAAGATAATATATATAGTTACGATATATATATTTAAAAAAATATTTATAACAACAAAAATACTATGTAATAAAAAGAAATACAAATACTATAAGCTCAATTCACATACTCACCAGCTACAGAAGGAGTTGTATTACGGCAACTAAGGCTTACAATGGAATAGTAGATAAGCAACAATAAAAAGAAAGAAAAAAAAAAAAAACGTAAAAATAAAAGACAAAAATTCAAAACAATAATAACAGGCAAGAGAACATTTGCAAAATGAAATAATTTTAGTTACTTTTTATCTTTTAACTAGAGTTAAATTATTAAAATTAAACAATTAATAAATACCAATAGGCAAAAAAAAAGATTTTACTTCTAAGCCTACGAAAACGAATTATGATTAAAATTAATATTTTACAAAGTCTTAAAAGCCTTACGTTCACAACAACAATTAGTTACAACATAGTTTATTATTATCTATATGTTAAGATAGTCTGTGGTAAAAAATGTTTTGTTATGGTTTTGTTATTCGCTTACACATTGAAACAGGGACAAAAAGAACAACAATAATAAATAAAAAATATAAAAGTAAAGTTATAAAGTAACTACAACTAGATTTGTTTATTTGTATGAAATATAAAGTGAATATAAAAAACTATCAACACATTATAAGCTATATGTAGTATCTAATAAAGTGTGAGTTCTAAAAATACCCAATTATGATTATATATTAAATTAAAAATTTACTCAAATTAAAAGTGAACAACTACTTTTTAGCCACTCTTTTAGATCTTAGAGGTGGGGCCTTACTGTCCGACGTCTTACTGGTGGCTGCAACACTTTGAACTGGCGATTTTGTGTTCGATGACGTGATAATGTTGTCGAGATCCAACATTCTTTCGATCTTATGTCGTGATCCATCCGGAGCAATAACATGAATAACTCCATCACGCGTCCAGCATTTGTCAACTCCGAAATGCTGTCTCGCCGCTATAAACACACTGTGTCGGGATTTGGTCAAGAACTCGGACTGCGTAATGCCGGTACCTTTGAACTTGGTTTTTGCGAACCACACCCTATTCCGCACAAGAACATCTGCGAATTTCACAACAATCGGGCGAGGTTTCTTTTCAGTTCTACGACCCAGTCGATAAGATGTTTTGATAGCGGTTGTGGAAAACTGATCAATGTCGAGATGTTCCGCGACAAGGCTGGTTACTCGCGCCGAGGTGTCTTCCGATTTTTCTTCAGGCACACCATGAAGCAGCAACATCTTTCTACGAGAACGCATTTCGAGTCGGTCAAATTCACAGGTAAATAGTTCTACCTGACGTTGGAGAGCATTTAAAGCTGTGATGACGAAGCTTTTAAAAGCAGCGAAGTCTGTAGCAATAGAGGACGCAGTGACCGGTGAATTCGCCTTTTGTAAATCTTGTTGGAAGTCCCTCATTGTCGTGTTAAATTGCTCAGACATAGAGGCCAGTAAATCTTTTATTGACTCCATTTCGAAAAGGGCCACAGAAGAAAAGTTTCGAAAGTATTAGATGCCTGTTATGTTGTAAATTAAGACAGGATAATATTTGCTGGGAAGTATTGTGAACTGTCAGTACATAATATTTACTTTTTGGGCACTGTAACTTATTTAATTAAATAAAAAATACTATTTCAAAACGGAGATGAAGTTATCGCTTTTCACACCTACCCGCCAAAAAAAGTCTATACCATCTTCTCTTCTGTAAGGTTGAGGTACTTTCCAAGACGGACTGCTCCAGATTGTGAGAAAGATATTTCCTAAGATGTCCTACCTCAATTTGTACGAGTTTGGCAGATGCTAGGGAAGAAGGTGTAACATTCCTCTTTCGCCATCTCAAAGGGAGGATCCTTCGACCAGACGGGTGTTATCTCTGGTGGGCTACTGCCCCCGTCGGTTTTTTTTTTTTTTTTTTTTTCGAATTGTAGAGTGCTGTTGGCCCTAGCGGCCTTTACAGCGTCACCGGTGAGAGGGGCCGGGCACTTAGGCAGCCGGCCGCGAAGGAAGAATGGGAGCCCTCTGGGAGGGCTCGGGAGGGAAAAACGCCCGCCCTAAGGGTGTCTCCTAGCGAGATCGCACCTCGGCTTAGAGCGTCGTCGGAGTGGAGGAGGCGCTATGCGGAGCGCTGAGACGACTTACGGACGGTCAGCTACGCGCCTAGGCGCGTGCGAGCCGTCAGAGTTGTGTGTGGTGGTGTATATGGCGTTAGCGCCGAGATCCTATCGTCAGGGTCGGTCCCGACGGTTGATGTCGGGTTCTATTATATATCATATAATCACTCTGATATATTATATAATCGCTCTGATAACTTTGATAGCGCGATGTAGGATACGTCAGTTTTCTCTAGTTTGTATGTTGCGAAATAGATTCCGCCACACAAGCTTCGGCTTTCATGGTTTATACTATCAATACTTACTTATACGGGACTTAATGGTAACTTTATGGGCCGTGACCATGGCATCCGCAATGTCTCCGAAGTAATAAAAGTTGTAAGGGACTAGTCGTGGTAAATAGGTTTAAGTAAAAGTGTTCATACAATATGTTTCATGGCCTAATAAAACAATAATAATGACCCTCTCGTCTCCTTGAGGGTTGTCCATTAGTGAGGTAGTCCGTTGTGAAGCACAAAAGGGTGGGTCGGAAAAACATCGTCTCAAAAGAGGGGGTGGGGGGTACTTATATTGTGATATCACGTGAATTTATATTTTGAACGCGGGATTTCTAAACCATAAAAACAACCCACAAACATCCTGTAACCTTGACGCCTGTCTAGAAATTTCTATCACAATGATTAATTTTACAAAATTTAATCAGATTATACTTGTATTTAAAGAAAATTTCAATTTTCTTTGCACAAACAATATACGTAATTTTTTAAGTGCAAAACCTCACCACATATCGCTAGGGAGGGAGGGGCGGAGGATGTTGGGTACTTGCTAAAAACATCACGTGTTCAATGGACAACCTTGACAAAACCCTAGTGATAGTACTATCATTGTCATAGTTCTAAGTTTTGGTTCAATTCTTACATATTGTTTTCTAATGTTTACGCGAATTTCACTCATTATAATTAAATAACTTTTTAGAATTTTATCGCGGTTTATTAAGTTTAGATGCCATCAAAAACCTAACATAATATGCCACAGATTAAAGACAAAGACATAATTAATAAAACACCTTTTTCTGCGTAGACAGAATTAATTGTTACACTTATGTTAAATGCTTTTATTTACAATAAATGGGTCTATTGGTAACATTTATACTGAATAATGATCGTTTACAGGTTTAAAATCGACCATAATTAAAAATTTTAATTAAAGAAAACTAAAAAAAAAAATAATAAAAATAAAACCTTTTTTTCAAATTTTTCAATTTGACTACAGACTTTGACAATGAACAAAAGAGTATATTACGTGTGTGTGTGTCAAGTGTGTCAATACATCGTAGTGTGTGTAATGTTTTTTTTTATTGATTTAATATATTTTTATGCATAATTTAATAAAATATTAGCATTCTGCAGTCTTCTCTATATAATCTATAAGTGTAGGAAATTTCTAACTCCTCCGTTTTCGCAATTTTCATATAAAGGAGTACCAAGTTTTAGCTTCACGTATTAATATTTATAATTCAGCTCAGTTTATTATATTGTGTATAAAACAGAACTTTTAATTTCAATTAAGATATTAAAGATTAATAAGCTACCAGATAATTATTTATTCATCCTGAAGCTAAGCATAAAAACATTAAAAATATAATAAATTCTATCTTAAATGTAAAAAAAAGCGCCAAATTCAACACAAATCATATCCAAGCATTCCGAGAAGACTATAATTGGTCTGATATTGGTCCAAATCATGGGCTTTAGGACCGAATTGGAGGTCCATAAAATAATGATATAATGAAACGCCCGCAGCGAAACCTTTCCAAATAACCTTACGCATACGATTACGTTTTTTTTTTAAACTGTTTTTGATTGTTGATCCATTTTATTTGCATGGTGTTAAGATGTTGTTATTGACTAGTGTTGCTTTTGAGCAATGAATTCCCTCTAAAATAATTGTCTATATATATATTTAATAAACACAACATGGTCGTCTGTTCCTTGAATTCTTCTTCTTCCTCGTTCCTTCAATGATGATACGTCTCCATTGAAGGCGATCGTAAGCAGCATGTGTCGTACGTTGTTCCTAGGTAACAGACAACTGGTGTTATATTTCAATAAATAAACATTTAAAGGATACATAGTAGCAGTTCTGTTTGTTCATTATTTTTTGAGGATGATGTAATTACCTTACAGTCGTTCTGGTCTAGTGGTATGAGTCGCCGGAAATCACTGGATAGATTCTTGCCCGGGCACATATTTATATTTGTAAAAATGTTTCTGGTACAGGTGTAAGTCCTTAATTGTATCTCAAAGGGAATTAAGCTGTCAATCTCGACTGTTGCCATAGAAACATGATAGCGATCGTTACTCATAGTAGGGAATATATCCGTCAATCTGCAGTGGACCAGTAGTGGATTAGATTAAGAGCTAACCATCTCTTACCTAAATAAAGCGGCCTTTGTCCAGCAGTGGAATGACAATTCACTCAGATTATAGGCTATCATAATCACTGATGACCTGAATTGAAATGATTGTATATAAAAACCACGCATGTTATTTCCGATACCGTGGAAAGTAACCTTCGTATTATTTTGGATATTCATTTATATTTATTGTATCTATCTAAGGTCATGGTAACTGCTTTCCATTAGGTGGGCTGTACGTATATTTGCTACCCTAGTTAAATATAATTTAAAAAAAAAGTATTCATTCTCACAAACTTACGCATTTACAATATTAGTAAAATTTCGTTGAAATAAAATTTCCGTACAAGTTTCGTAAACAATAAAGAACTGCGAGCGGGTCCGAACGTTGAAGCGTTTCGGAATTATTTATTACTTTTAATTACTTATCAGACGCCTGCGTTTTGTACCTCGATGTTTTCGCCCCGGCGAGTGCTTTGCACACTCGACTTGGGAGCTTCTCAAAGAAAAAGTTAAAATTAAAATATAGTTTAATAATAATATTTAGTTTGCTCTCTAAATAAAAACAAACGTGTACGATTTTATTTTTGTGTTACCCACACATTAGGAATTCTAAACATTTTTGAATATCATATCAAAAATTGACCGGATATGATGGATATGATGGTTTCGCTTAAACCGAAAATAAAATCATCATATCAAAAATTTCGATCTAGCGGGTACATCGTTCCATAGCTTTATTTGCTAGAGGGCCGACAAGGTCAGTCGGAGACGCGGGTTCGAACCCCGCTGGAGCGGTCAATTTTTGATATGATATTCAAAAATATTTAAAAAAAAACATGCTTTATTGATAAGGAATATAAAAAGTTTGTACCATCTGATGTTAATTCCTCAACCCATAGTGGAGTGGTAGTGGATTAAGCTCCAATCTACATCAGGCTGTATCGTGATGTTAAATGGCTGTTTCCTGAACACCTGCCACATTGTAGGAGTTGCGAGTGCGTTGTCAGCCTTTGGAGAAAATATGTATATAAACATCGACGTTCATATACACTCGACGCTTGTTAACCCCTAAATTCTCTCAAGGAAGTCTTCAGGAACAATGCCATTCAATAATTTGCATGTACGCAGAAAAATGGTAAAAATATTTGTTTTAATTTGAGTTGTATGAAATTTCAGAACGAAGATTTTTACCCAGGTACAAAGGTAGGTTTTAAATGAACAGTTGAACGGGGAAGGCTCCAATTCAGCTGAACCCGGCCATATATTAGCCGAGTAAGCCGCTTTCAATTATTGCTTTCAACTGAAAGCTATTTGTTGAATCACGGCGTGTTCACGTTTATGGCTGCAACTAATTGGATGAAAGAGATTGTATTAGTAGATTTATTTGTGATAGATATGTTTGAGTGCGGTACATTTTGGAAATAAATGGATTTTTAATATTTTGATTGTGAAACACCTCGGAGAGCACGTTAAGCTGTCGGTCCCGGTTGTTATCATGTACATCTGATAGCTATCGTTACTCAATATCCGTCGACCCGCATGGAGTAGCGTGGCGGATTAAGCTCTGATTCTTCTCCTACCTGGAGAAAGAGGATAATGCCTTGGGATAGCCCAGTATTGGGATATTATATGGGCAAAAGATTGTGAATGGGAATAGCAATATATTTACATATACATACTATTGAGATATTGTTGTTGTTTTTTTGCATGAAGGCAACATTGGTCGCGGATTGGTCTTCTACTCACGAATGATGTTGTGAAGGTGTTTGCGGTATGACGGGTGATGGTATTTGAATTGTCTGTATAAAACTACTCAGGACGCATAACGCTGCCACATAATCTAACCTAAAATATGATTTTTCTCCACCGATCGAGTTTGAATATAAGGTATGAAAAAATTAATATTAAAACTATTACAATGATCAAGTTAAATTACTTTTTTATAGAATTAAAAAATAGAGTAAGTCTGTTTTTTAAAAGTCCAAAGTCACACTCCAGGATATGTATGTCTCATCTTTTAGTAGGTTAATATTATAATTTAAACATCTAAGCTTCCTTAATGAACAGAATCTTAATTCATAAACAAAAAATATATAAAACATCAGACTATCGCTCTCACAATTAACGTGTCCAAATTAATAACTAAACTATTTATATTGTGAGCATGTATGTTATTATTTGAACAACTAGTGGGCAATATTATTATATTATTATTGTTATTATTAATTTGTAATTTTTTGATTATTTGCACTTATTGTTTTACTTATATTTTTTAGGGAACGGGCGGGTCGATAATATCATCCATTATGCAGTTACCCGTTTGATATTTTATTTATTTTTAATCTACCTTCTTGCCAAAAGTGATTCTACTATTAATAGATTACAATAAAACATATGTGTATTTATCTTGTCATATTTAGTATTTTATGTTTTTACCAGTCATAGTAAACATATTTTGGTAAACTTTGATAGGTGATTGTTAGCCTCTTAAAGTGTTTGTAACAGTGATTTAAATGTTTGACTCAGATTGTTATACATTTATTGTACTATTGTTTCACAAAAAAAATTTAAATGTCTATTTAGGTGTTTTTTAACCGATTTCAAAAAAGGAGGAGGTTTCTCAATTCGAACGTATAATTTTTTTTATGTATGTTCGAGGATAATTTCGTCGTTTATGAACCGATTTTGCTGATTGTTTTTTAGTCGGAAAGGAGATATCGCAAGAGTGATTAGGTCATGCCATACCATGATAATGAAACCAGAATCTGATGATTGCATCCCAGTAAAATCGAGGGGAACCTTCGAAAATCGTACTGACGACTAGTGTGTTTGTTAATTTATTTCGACTACTTATGTTATATTACTTGTCGATGTAATTGAAGTCGATTATTTTCGTTTGCTAGCAAACAAAAATTTTATACTACGGGACAAAGAAGCGTATGGTTAGCCTAATGGGTGTGTGGAATTAGCCCATTGACGCCTTGAACTCCAGATACAACATAATAGGGTTGCCGCTCTACTCCTAACTTCAAAAATACTGTCCTACTCACACAGGAAGATTGTGAACTTATATGAGGTTGAGGTACTTGTTTTTTTGCTCAGCATATCAAGCAAGATATTTCCTTCTATGAGTATAGAGCTCCTTCAGTAAAAAATAAAGTATGTGTTATTATAGTTAAATTATTATTCTGTGATTGAAGTTTAAATCAGAATTACGTCAGGAGCTGCAGGTAATGTAAATACACACGGTCTGACAGTGACAGGTTCAGTGGCCACTGCAAATGTAATTAATTTTCTGCGCCGTCTCATCGCATAGCATCGACTGTCTTCAAGTAATATGAGAATTATGTTATTTGTATACGAATTCATTTATACGTTTGCCCTTTTTTATTAAAAAAATTATAAATTAAACATACATTTTATTATTGGTCTAACAATAAAATTGGTCTGGAAAATTTCGATTCTTCTGTGATTCGATTTCTGTGATGGCAAACGCAGTATGGGACGTCCTCCGGCCCGTTGGATCGACGATCTACGTAAGATTGCCGGTGTAGGCTGGATGAGGATTGCGGAAAACCAGGATGTCTGGCGCGAACTTGGGGAGGCCTATGTCCAGCAGTGGACTACAATAGGCTGAACTGACTGACTGACTGTGATTCTATAATCATATATTAATTTCATATACACTGAACGGTCTCTGAAATATGTTACCATAAAATTTATTAAAATAGGCTCTATTGATCAAGACATTGTCCACTAAAAGAAGGGAAGGAAGAATTTTGAGGTAGGGCACAGGAGGAAACTTCCTGCTCAAAATCTGGAGCAGCCCGACTGGGGTATTACCTCGATCTTACAGAAGATCACAGCTAAATAATACTGTTTTCAAGCAGTATTGTGTTCCTGTTGGTGAGTAAGATGACTAGAGCTCCTGGGGAGATTGGGGGTATTGTCGGCAACGCGCTTGCGATGCTTATGGGGCGTCTATAAGCTACGGTCATCGCTTACCATCATGTATGCCGTGCGCTTGTTTACCGAACTAGTTGTATTAAAAAACGAAAAATACATAAAACATTTTTTAAATCTTTAAGGAATAGGCTTTGATCGTTTGTCGAGAACCGATTTAATTGTTGTAGAATTGAAAAAATTGCAAATTTGTTTAGATTAGATTATTGTTTACTGCGATTCAATAAGTCAATAAGTGGTACCGTAATGCTGTAACCTGTAATCTTCCTCAATTAACATTTGAACGCAAACAATTTTAAATCAATCTCGTAACTAATACTAATAATAAACAATTATTTTAGACCCGTTACGTTTTAAACAGTACGTTTTAAAAGCTAGCTTAATAAGGTACAGCAGGAAATATCTTGTACATAATTTTGGACAGCCCGACTGGGTAGTACCTCAACCTTACAGAAGATCACAGCTATATAATTCTATTCTTAACGTTAGCGTTGTTTGTTTGTCCTGAGCGAGCTAACCGGAGCTCCTGGAGAGCGTCGGGAAAAGGTCGGCAGCGCGCTTTTAATGCTTCTGAAGTTACAGGTGTTAACAGGCTATAGTAACTACTTGTCATAAGGCAAACCGTGCGCTTGTTTGTAACTTTATAGTATTAATAATAATAATAATACTCTTTATTGTACACCATTAAAAGAAACAACAAAAAAACATAAAATAAAAGATGTACAAAGGCGGTCTTATGGCTGAAAGAGCAATCTCTTTCAGACAACCTCTGGGTATAGGACACGAAATAGAAACTGCAGTTAGAAAGTAAACAAAGAGCCTGTAATATTCCACTGCTGGACATAGGCCTCTTTCCCCATGCAGGAGAAGGATCAGAGCTTAATCCACCACGTTGCACCAATGCGTGTTGTCAGATCCCTACAATGAGTAAGTATATATAAGTAGGTATATATTATGATAACAACCGGGATCGACGGCTTAACGTGCTCTTTGACGCACAAACGCCTGTGCAAAGATCTGTATGGCCAATGCCATACAGGTATTTGCCGTTGTGCAAATGTATGTCATGTGCGGGGATCGAATCTGCAACCGCTAGCGCAACAGCTACAAACCAGTGCTGTGACCGTTGCACCGTATTAAACAAAATGCTATATATAAATAAACGCCTCCCAGAACATACACCAATAACACGCACACAAAAATCCAGACTATGATGTCTATATGGCACAAGCTGTGCCCACAGTTTTACAAGCGTGAATTTGAGAAAAAAAAATAGCTAACAAAAAAATATGTTTTCTATTCAAACCAGTAGTTCCTTTCAAAAGAAACAAACAAAGAAACAAAGAAAGAAACAAACAAAGAAACAAACTAAGAATCAAAATTTTCAGCTTCATAAAATGAGTATATGGTAAAACCGGGAGAGATGCCGCAGTGGGATAGATGCCTCGTGTTCTAAAAACCTAACATCCCGAACTCACAAATAAAAATTAATCACATAAGTAGGAGTCGAAATCACCCCGTACCTCAGATACCCACAGATATTCGCGTGGCAAGGACGCGTTTGGCTCGTGTGTGTAATTTTCTCCGTGGCGAAATTTACAAACACGTCAAAGTTTTAAAGGCTAGTATTTAAGGTTGTATAATTTTATAAATAGTAAGTAATTCCGTTATATTTTTTATCACGTCAATATACTGGGTCATTGAGTCTGCTTATAGTTGTAAATAGATGCTATTTTGTTTATCATTTATTTAAAAAATACGTGGGCATCTATCCCAATCACAAAGGATAGTTGCCCTGATTTTTTGAGGTATAGGTGCCCTTACTCATCTATCCCTTCATTCACCATATACAGAGTAAGTTTATATGTTTAATTTTTTTTGTGTCTGTTATATTTTTTATGTATTTCCGTATGATGGATTATGTTTGGATGTTTTACTGATTCTAGCATAACTATGCCACGAAAATATAAAAGAAAGGAAGGAATGCGATGTTCTTGGACTATAGAAAACCTACAGTCAGCTTTCGATGAGAAAGTATGATTGTGCAATGTGCATGTTGACACTTGATATGTGAATATTTTAGACCAAAAATTAAGAATTTATACTTTTGTTGAATAAATGCTTGTAAAATTTATATATATATATATATATATATATATATATATATATATATATATCATACTCATGTTGAAACTTAAGAATTTATATTTTAGTTAAACAAAAGCTTTAAAAATTTAATAAGGTATAGTAATCTGTCACTCACTCACTCACTTCAGCCTATCGCAGTCCACTGCTGGACATAGGCCTCCCCAAGTTCGCGCCACACATCCCGGTCTTCCGCAATCCTCATCCAGCCTACACCGGCAATCTTACGTAGATCGTCGGTCCAACGGGCCGGAGGACGTCCCACACTGCGTTTGCCAAGACGCGGTCTCCACTCTAGGACCCGTCTACTCCAACGGCCATCGGTCCTGCGACACAGATGACCAGCCCACTGCCACTTCAACTTGCTAATTCTGTGGGCTATGTCGGTTACCTTCGTTCTCTCGCGGATAGTCTCATTTCTAATCCTGTCTTTGAGAGAGACCCCAAGCATAGCCCGTTCCATTGCACGTTGAGCGACTTTAAACTTGTGGACCAGTCCCTTGGTCAGTGTCCACGTCTCGGCTCCGTATGTTAACACAGGCAGGACGCATTGCTCGAAAACTTTTGTCTTCAAGCATTGCGGAATCTTCGAAGTGAAGACTCGACGGAGTCTGCCAAATATAGTAATCTGTGTGATATAAAAATTATATTCTAATTATAACAATTAAAAGATATAAAAAAACACAAAATGTTTTTCATTACTATGGCCCATGTTTCTTGGAGACAATCGATGTATTAGGAGTAGAACTACCTAACATTTGGTTTGGGTTTTTCGTTTACACGGTTTAAAGGGCATCTATCCTACTCACTATTTTCATATTGGGGCAACTATCCATATAGGTAGGCATCTATCCTCAAAAAAGGGGTTCACGAAAAGCTAATTTCTGCTTAATCTGCATTGGGTAGGTTAAAAAAGAATAGTAATAATTCAACATAAAGGACCGAGCTAGCTACATTAATAAAAATTATTCGTATAAAAATCATATTTTTAAAATTAGGTTGCTATTTCAAAAAGTGAGGCATCTATCCCGGTTTTACCCTACATTACAAATTATACAGTCTTGACGTGGACGTGGATTTAGAGTCAAGTTGCTGTGATCACGATAATAATAATCTTTATTGAACACAATCATAATTCATACAATAAATAGATTACCCTGACTCCTGCATTAGTAGCACTGTGTTGCAGAAGCCAGTATCCTCCCCTTGATTACATGTAACAACAACTTATGAATTAATTATTATTAATTTAATACAATATCAATTCGTGATCAAACTGATTGTGTTTTCCCCATGACAAATAAAAAATTCTGTCATCAATGTACATTATAACACTGACAATAATTACGGATTGTTAGGGATAACTCAGACATACAGACGATTAACCTCCTCTTTTTTTGAAGTCGGTTAATTATGACGAATTACCTCTCAGTGCTGTGTGGTTACGGCATTAAGAATATAGCCACCCCCTCTCTTCCCGTGGGTGTCGTAAGAGGCGAGTAAGGGATAACACAGTTCCACTACCACCTTGGAACTTAAAAAGCCGACCGATGGCGGGATAACCATCCAACTACTGGCTTTGAAATACACAGGCCGAAGACGGGCAGCAGCGTCTTCGGTGCGACAAAGCCAGCCCCGCGGTCATCAACCCGCCTGCCCAGCATGGTGAGTATGGGCAAAACACATGAGTTCACGCCATTTTTGACGCGAACTTGTTGAGGCCTATTTCCAGCAGTGGACTATATTAGGCTGAAGTGATGATGATGAGTGATGACCTCTCAGTAAGTCGTTATTTGAAACGTTTACTTAGATAATTCAAAGTCGTATCAACAGACATACATAGAAAAAGAACAAGTTCTTACAGACCAGTCTGAAAATATCGACTAAACAATTTTAACAAAACTTACTCCAACGTAATACACGAAATCAGTCCCCAGTTAAAAACAAGATTGGAAATTAAAAATCTTATTAAGTGTGCACTCAGGCATCGAACTGCGATCCGACTTTCATATAACCGCGCGCGCCCGAGCAAGGAATCAATTAGTACACGTTTCGGCACAATTAGCTGCGCACACGCATCGTTGAGTCGACGCGCCGAAAAAACAACAGAGGTTTAAATTAATGAGTTTTTAATTTATTATTGTTTTGTTATTCTGTATGAGGATATCTCTGATTATGTTTGGGTATTAATGGCTACTTGAAGGGTTTGGATGATTTCTATAAATGGTAAGTTAATATTTAAAAAAATTATATAAATACAAAAGTATGAAATCACTTATTAGTTCAGTCTAATACAGTTCGCTGCTGGACATAGGTCTCCACAAGTTAGCACAACAATGGAGTAGACTCATGTGTTTTGCCCATAGTCACCATGCTGGGCAGGCAGATTGGTGACCGCAGGGCTAGCTTTGTCGCACCAAAGACGCTACTGCCCGTTTTTGGCCTGTGTATTTCAATGGCATCAGTTGGATGGTTATCCCACCATCAGTCGAATTTTCCAGTTACAAGGTGATAGTGGAACTGTGTTATCCTTTAGTCGCCTCTTACGACACCCACGGGAAAAGTGGGGGTGGCTATATTCTTAATGACGTAACCACACAGCATTAAGAATTTAGCCACCCCCTCTCTTCCCACGAAGTCACTCATTTACCATAATTGTGTTTGCTCGTAAACGAAAAAAATCGACTTCAATAATTATTGATTATAATTAATACAAGTAATACAACGTAGATACACGAAAAAAATAATCAAGTAAATACGCATTATTAGATATAGCTCAAAAAGCACTTGTCAGATCTCAATTAAATTTAAATAAGACCACATGATATGCACCACCTTTTGATTAAAAAAAAAACCAACGAAATTCGTCCACCCAGTCAAAACTCAAAAGTTCTGAGGTAACATACATTAATGTTATGACATAGACAGATAAATTTAGCTTAGATGTTCTATTAAGTATCAAACCCTATCACAAATAGATGAAACGAAAAAAACGTTTACATATCAATGCATATACTTCGATTTATATATAAATAAAATATGTAATATAGTTAATAAAAAAACTACAGGAGTTAAAAATATAGCAAAAAACATAAAGTTAATATTTACTGAAAAAACCCACTACTTAATTTACTTCAGTCTGTAATATCCCACTACTGGGCATAGGATTCTTTCCTTATGTAGGAGAACGATCAGAGCTTCATCCACCACGCTGCTCCACTGCGGGTTGGCATATAATATAAACATAACACATAACTCATAAGTAAAAATCTCTATCAGGTGTACATGATAACAACCAGGACCGACAGCTTAACGTGCTCTCCGAGACGGTGGGGAGACCCACGAAGATATACAACCAGATCCGAAATAATTATTTGTATAAACACAAATATCAACTCCGAACGGGAATCGAACCCGTGACCGTCGATGTTTAGACGCCGTCGACACGGCACATGCACAATTACACCGGAGCGATCGTCAATAGCTAATTCATGAACTTAAATTTAGATTCTTATTTAGGGCCTGTTACACCGGTTACTGTTAAGGCAATTCGACACATGACGGTAATCAACAGATAAAATTTTATGAACTACTTATTTTCATTTTTCACATTCGAATTCCAGTTAATTTATCGGATATTTTTTTCGCAATTGTGAATCTAAAAGTTTATTGTTTGAAGTGAAAGAGGTCCTACTTGCCTATTTTACCACCTTCTGTTAAAGTCCATTCGAAGGTAATGTTCAGGATAATCATTATCAAAACTGTGACACAGGCCAAACTCATTCATTTAAACTCATTTCATTTACCGAGAACAAAGTAAACACAACTAAAAATGTTTACATTGTATGTTGAAAACTAATTTGGTCCTTCCAGCAGAATTAATATGACGCGAAGTTAAATTCGTTTCTTAATTTCCCAATTAACGGACTGTCCGCTTAAATTTCCCTTCCCTACATATATCGCGAAGGTAACGATCATTTGTGAGTGGTTGCAGAAACCGCGGGAGCTCGCCGGTCGCCATTAGTCAAATAAACTCGCCTGTTTAGACTGGAACTGATTTTCGGATGGATCGGTTTATATTCTTGTGACACGATTTTCATGTCATGATTTTTATGTGCAAAAATGTGTTTGTGATTTTTTTATACGAGTTGCAAACAAGCATATGGCCCCGTCTCTAACACCAGAAGCATCCCAACCGCATTGCCAATTATACCCTCGACTATCTCCAAGAGCTCTGGTCACTTTACTCACCATAGGATCTAAAAGCTGTATATTTAGCTGTGATCTTCTGTAAGGGCTGCTCCAGAATTTGAGCAGGATAATTCGTGCTGTGTCCAACGTCAGTTAAATACTGAAGAACTGATAATAAGTTACTTTACTTATTCTACTATTTTAATGTAAACCCTTTCAGTAGTTTGGTGCGATGCATTACGATGTCAAATTAGCGGTTTACATTATTTCCTTAGGATATTGTAAAGATGGTCTTGTCCATTCCACAAAAATCGTACTACACGTGTTGAAGCAACTACTATTTGCACATTTTACTGATCACAATCTTTCCAAAGAGAACTCTGCTTAAAGTCCAGTGTTCTGTTATAGTATGGACCATTTAGTTCTGGCTACAGTACGGCTACAGTAAACAGTAGTCATCACAGGAACAGTACTATTAAAGTAAAAGTGGACTTGGATAATTTTTATCAAGAAATTCGGCACCGTTCTTTTATAAGTGGTAACTTAAGTCTCAATGTGTATTTGATTGTAGTATATTAACGCGTAGTCTAATTTTTTTTTTGTCTTAAATATTTAAAAATATATTGTGAATCGTAAGGATTAAATGTAAACGGCGTTTTAAGTTCCCGACCGAGGTTGCGTCGTAAATCGGATACGGTGTGAAATATGGTCGAATTCGCGCTGATGTGTTTACGAGCGCGCTGCGATCATATTGATTGCTTTCAAAGCATGTCTGACATCTATGGAGTTCCTGATAGTAATGGATGTTTGTAACTTCATCTCTACTGATGCTGTGGAAGGGAGAGATTGGATTTGTTATCGATAAGTTTAGAAATTATTGAATATGTTTCAATATATGGCCTTTGTTAAACATTATTACATAACATTGAGTTCATTAGGTACTGAAGTTTGTAATGTACCTTATTTTTTAATGCAACAATTTTTAAGTTAACTAATATTGTTTTTTTATTTTTTATTTTGGTATAGCAGGGGAACCCATTTACGGGTGATATCCAGGACGCCCGGGTAAGCATTCCTAGAAAATTAATTTTGATACCATGACTCTTTGTGATTTTTTTTTGAGGTAGGTTAAGTGCGTATTATCAACATGTAGAGAAATAAATGATTTTTTTTCAAAGACTAACAAAAAAGGCTTGTTATAGCGTCCAATATGAAAAAAATCAAATTTTCGATTCGAAGTCGAAAGAACTATTCGAGTACATTATTGATAGTTAGAGATTAACTATTAATAAAAGAACAAAAAAAAAAAGTAAATCTCCACTTTATTTGAAATATTCAAATAGTGTGTTACAAAAGTTTTTGCTTAAGAATTTACCTAATTAACCTTGCATACAGTTTAACGCTTAAAGTACGTAATGATGAATATATTACTTGAAATTTACTGCTGAAATCATAAATATTGATAATTGCTTCGTGTCATTTGTATTTAGAACCGTCAGTCTATATATAACATTAACAGTAGTTAACGGTAAATTAAAATGAATTTCAGTACAATACAAATAATTAACTAACTTGACATATAATCATGTTGTGTGGACTGTCGATCACGTGAAATGACTAGTGCTAAAGCAACAACCACCCGGCATAGTGGTTGGTGCGTGTGCCATGTACATGCCTACTCGCTCAGGATGGATATGTATTTGTACAATTTTTTTTCCAGTTTGGATGTCTGCCCTTGTGGCTTCCCACCGTGTCTCGGTGAGCACGTAGAGCTGTCGGTCCTAGTTGTTGTCATTGTCACCTGGTAAGGATTGTTTCTCATGGTAGAGAATATATTCGCCAATTTGCAGTGGAGCTGCGTGATGGATGAAGCAAAAATCTATTTGAAATTTGAAATTTTGAATGTATGTCAAAACATTACAACAAAATTGACTATACTAAAGAATATCAGTTCAAAAAACAAAAGGACAATGAATTGAACCTAAAACATTTCTAAATACAGCAACACACAATCGAAAACAAAACGCCCGAGTGCCGTTTACCGTTGATCCTTGAAATTTCAAACAATCAAACAGTACAAAAATTTCGTAATTTAAAAGTGAAATGTCGCAGCAGACTGACGGACGCCTGGCTGACAGAGACAGACGACAAGCGAATACAATCACGGAAAAAGGGACAAAACACGAGAAAAATATTTTACACATTTCGTAAAATAAAACGTCCCGATGCAAGATTCCCCGCGTGCCGTCCGACCCAATTAAGATCCCAAAAGATTGTCTCCCGACTTTTTTGTCGGTTCTTTTTTGTCACAATACGTTTTTTAACACCTCGTATTTGAAAAGAGTTTTAGGTCGTCTAAACGTCGGCGATTTTGTAACGAGAAAATGTTGTCTTTTTAATATGAATAATGAGAATAATGATTCTATTATCTCTATCATATTTACTTTTCGATATGAAACATCATTGTCATTAAAACTCTTAATGTTACTAACTACTGTATCCACCGCTTTATATGCTTTACGATATAATTTATTCTAATTACACATATAAATATTTGTAGATATTCTTAAGCCACCAAATCACAGACCATTTAATTATTGCTCGTTGCAACTAATGCAACTTTATTAATTTTGTTTCCTTAAATAAATGTATGTTACTTTTGTGTTGGTGTGCAAAAAGTGTAAATAAATAAATAAATAATTACAGTATCTATAGAACCCAGACTTAATAATTATCTAAAACTTACTATAAGTCTGTTTAATGGTAGCTTTTCGATAGATATTGTGAATTAGAAATATTCTGCCAATCCACGTCGACGAAGACTCTTTTGAGAGTTAGAAGTATCGTATTCTTATTTCAAATACAATCAAGTATCGTCTGACAGTTGAAGTCGTTCGTTTGTACTCAGACTTAGATAAAAGCTGATAATTGTTGAATTTTGTTGGAATGGAAAATAATGAGTGTCTCTCATTAGTTATGGGTAATCTTTATAAGGTACGTGATTGATTCGCTGACTCTTCTGTTTGATCTTATCGAAGGCTTTAAACTTTATTAACGTGTATATTTGTTTAGTAGGTAATACTTTGTGTGGAGTATTGACATTTTTGGGATGAGATGATTATAAGTTTTAGATTTTTTTTTAATACGCGCTTCAGTCTGTAATATCCCATTGCTGTGCATAGGCCTCTTTCTCCATATAGGCGTAGGATCGGAACTTAATTCACCACGCTGTCCCACTGATCGCTACTATTAATAGCAATCGCTATCAGGTGTGTATGATAATCATAAGAACAGACATACAAAATGTAAAGAAACATTTGTACAAATAGAAATCCATCCATTTATTAGGCGGCACACGCACCACTACACACCAGATCGGTTGTTAGAACACATATAAAACTTTACCATTTAACAATAATTAGATTTTAAGCTACAGATAGTGTTTTAAATGTACTTTTATTAAATAAAATTACATCAATTTGAATCGAAACGACTTACATCTTCGGTTATAGCGAATAATTAGGGGTCTTTTAATATTGAATTACAATCCCCTTTTTAAGTATTATGCGTTTGTTAATCTTTATGATTATATGAAGGTGTTAACTACATTTCGATTGAGATGAGGATTGATGTCAAACCGAGTTGTAACATTTTTTAGCAACTTTTTAATATTTGTAATTACGTTCAAACGATCACGAAATTTAAAAACGTTCAAAATTTATAATGTCGTCTTTGATTAAACAATTATACAATACTATCTTTAACCCGCGGCTTCGCACGAATTGATATTTTTTTTATAAAATTCTCCTATGCCACTTCTAATACCTGCAAGAATATGTGTACAAAGTTTCACGATGATCGGTTAAGTAGAATTACGTGAAAGCGTAATAAACAAACTTACATTCACATTAATACTATTAGTAGGGATTATATATGTTTATAATTCACAATTTAAGAACTAAATATTTACAGATAGTTGAGGTACCTTAATCATGACCTCGTACTGTTTTATTTTTTAATATATACTTGTTTGTTTTAATTTATACTGTTAACTAGCTTACCCCGCAAATGTTGTTTTGCCATATATTTTATGAACCCCCTTAATGCCCCACCTCCTTATAACTTAAGAATATAAAAAATAGATGTTGGCCAATTCTCAGACCAACCCGATATGCACACAACATTTCATAAAAATCGATCCAGCCGTTTCGGAGGAGTATTTTAACTAACATTGTGACACGAGAATTTTATATATGACGAACAAGTTTACAGTTCATTTGATAGTAAGCAATTAGCGTGGCTTATAGAGGTCTGCGGTGTGGTTACATTAGTAAAAAATATAGCCACCCCCTCTCTTCCCGTGTGTGTCATAAGAGGCGACTAAGGAATAAAACAGTTCCACTACCACCTTGGAATTTAAAAAACCGACCAATAGCGGGATAACCATCCAACGGCTAGTCTTCGGTGCGACAAAGCCAGACCTGCGGTCACTAACCCGACTGCCCAGCGTGGTGACTATGGGCAAAACACATGAGTTCACGCCATTTTTGGCGCGAACTTGTAGAGGCATATGTCCAGCAGTGGACTGTGATAGGCTGAAGTGATGATGATTATGATGATAGAGGTCTGCGATATCAAAAATATCGTAGGTGATCGGGAACAAAACCATAGAGCAGTGTCATTTATCTATGATACTTTTATTTTTTCTTTTTAATGAAAGATTTAACAATAATATAGACAAATATTTTTTGTAACTCAATCTAAATTCTAATATTATAAAGCTGATAAGTTTGTTTATTTAAACGCTCTAATCTCAGGAACTACTGCTTCGAATTGAAATATCTTTCTGTATTGGATAGTCTATTTAACAAAGAAGGCTAAAGGTTATTTTTTTTCCTCAAATTAACACGTGTGAAACCGCAAGACTCAGCTAGTCGATAATAAACTACCCTCTAAAATATCTTTGAATTTTTTTTAATGTTATAATGAACAACTTTTTCGGTTTTTTTAAATTTTTTGTTTGTCCTTAATGTTTTTTTTTTTTAATTATTAGTAGGTATGGATAATATAATTACAGTGTAAGTGAGGACTGGTAACAAGCTCCCGATCATCAGAGAGCAAGGTGCTAGTAAAACGATTAACGTCCATAAACCTTTCTTTGTAAGGCTGCTGTTAACTGTATTTGGTTATAACATCGTAAGAATACGCCAAGCGCGAGTGTACCTAATTTTTTATATATATTTCTCAAATTATTAAATTCCACCTAAATACACGAAGCTACGGCAGAAATCCCTTTTTGTTTATTTGGGGTTTACAATATTATCCAATAGATGGCGCTGTTAAGGTCAATTAAGATGTACCTACTATGTAGAGGCTATTTTGACACTATTAGAAGCTCTTAATCCAACTGAACGAAGCTATTTTTGATTTTGATTTTGTGATCGAGTGAGTCGAATGGAAGATGAGAGGGAGATATAAGTTAGTGAAAACAGAAAGAGAGAGAATTACATTTCTTAAGTCTAACTTTAGTCGTGTGGACTAAAGCACTCTTTTTTAACCGACTTCCAAAAAAGGAGGAGGTTCTCAATTCGACTGTATCTTTTTTTTTTATTTTTATGTATGTTACATCAGAACTTTTTAACGGGTAGACCGATTTCAACACATTTTATTTTAATCGAAAGGTGGTGTGTGCCAATTGGTCCCATTTAAATTTATTTGAGATCTAACAACTACTTTTCGAGTTATATCTAATAATGCGTTTTTACTTGACGCTTTTTTCGTCGACCTGCGTTGTATTATACCGCATAACTTTCTACTGGATGTACCGATTTTGATAATTCTTTTTTTGTTGGAAAGAGGATATCCCTAGTTTGGTGCCATGATAAGGAAACTAGGATCTGATGATGGGATCCCAGAGAAATCGAGGGAAACTCTCGAAAATCCGCAATAACTTTTTACTGGGTGTACCGATTTTGATAATTTTTAATTTAATCAAAAGCTGATGTTTATTATGTGGTCACATATAAATTTTATCGAGATCTGATAACTACTTTTTGAGTAATCTTTGATAACGCGTAGTTGCTTGACTATTTTTTCGTCGATCTACGTTGTATTACTTGTCGATGTAATTGAAGTCGGTTTTTTTTCGTTTGCGAGCAAACACAATTATTTTAGACCAAGCGAGATTAAAAAATAGGAGAGGATTATGTTAAATTTGAATAATCTTAACACTATGAATTATAATAATCAAATGAATTAAATGATCAATAAGAAGATAATTAAATAAAGAAACATATTAGAGCCCATCCATAAATTACGTCATACGATTTTGCGATTGTTTGACCGCACTCCCGTCCATGTCATAAATTGTTACATAGTGTGACGTCACATATTTTGCAATTTTACACCCATAAATGCTCATTTATTTAACTAAAACATCAGTTTCGACATTTTCTTTTATTTCCATTTAACTAGTTATATTAGATATCTTATAAGTATTTTTGAAATATAATGTCATAAAATTTTGTATCTCCCACCCCTTGTCACACAATTGCACACTTTGTCGACCCCATAACATGTGACGTACTTTATGGATGGCCCCTTATTATAATTTATTTTAAAGGTTTTTTCTACATTACAAGCGAATCCTAAATTAAACTATAGTAAAGCAATAAAAATAATTATTTTACTTCGATTGTAAAAATGTTCTAATTGGTTAATTATTAAAGGAAACTTTACAAGTAGTTTAGTTTTATGGATATCTTATTAAGAGATTGAAGGAATTTCGAGAATTTATTGTGTACTGCCTGCTACAGGACATGATGTACAATAATTAACGTTTTTCATTAGCTGCTTAAAACTATCAAGTCTTTCAATATTATAGTTGAAACTAGACGAAAAGGAAATAGTCAATATTGCTCTATAAGCCTTTCTCAAGCATTGTACGTAAGGTTATTAGTAAAAATCTATTGCTTGAACACTGCAAACAAACATTTCATTTTTTATTGTTATATTAACAACGTCCACGGACTCTTAGTTATCCATGACATTTAATATATTTCATAAAATATTTGCTTTATTGTCGGCGTTTTTTTACAATAGTTTAACTTCAGAGTAGCAGTTCTAGAACCGGCTAGAATTGCTAGGATAGTCCGGCACTGAAAGCTTTTCAATGTTATTAAGATATAAAATATATAATTATACATGTTTGTTTGTTTGTTTTTTTTATTAAACATTTCAGTTAAAGAATTGAATTATACGTGTTGGTATCGTGTTTTCTTGTAAATAATTTACACAATGAGTTAGAATAACTTTCCTAATGCTGTCTTCTCTATCAGCAGTGATATGAAATGAAATGAAATATATCTACAGTCTCAAAAAAAAAAGACTAACAAAAAAAAGGTTAAGATGGCAAAAGCTTTAAACAATTAAATAAATTGAATATCTAAACATTGGGTACATTACAAACTTGGGTAATGTACCCAGTGTTTTTTATGCAACTAGGTCGGTAAACAGGCGTAGCGATTACCGTAGCTTATAGACGCCTGCAGCACCAGAAGCATTGCAAGCGCTTTGCTGGCCCTACCCCCAGGAGCTCTGGTCACCTTACTCACCAACAGGAACACGACACTGCTTGATAACAGTATCATTTAGCTGCAATCTTCTGTAAGGTCGAGGTACTACCGCAGTCGTGCTGCTCCATATTTTGAGCAGGGAATTTCCTGCTGAGCCCTACCTCAGTTAAAAATAAACTCTAATATTGCAGATGTCTGGACTGCTGAGTAGCCATTTACATCCGATGGTACTGTCTGCCCAATTACTACCCCGTTTTTATATAATAATAATATTGATTACAGTGTTAATATTATTAAGGTAACAAAATAGCAGATGATAATATTAATTTTCCCATGTTTAAAACAAGTATAGACTTGTATGAAGCTAGTGATTTATTCTGAACAATAATGATCGACCACTAGCTCTTGTTTCCGGAACACGTTGTACGAACTATACCCGTCGACACACTGCTATGGAGAATGGCGATATATTTTAAATTTACCATTATAGTTTAGTATGTACAAAAGGCTCAAAAAAAAAAAAAACACTTGCGAGGTCGATTCGCACTTAGAGCTGATATTTTGAATACGTATTAGTTTCTGAGTTTGCCTTTACGGGTTCTATTATTGAGTTTTGAAAATCATATAAAAAATAAAGACGATATATAACACTTAGTAAGTTATCCACCACAACAATTCAATAGAAATGAATAATAGAAGATGCAATGGTGTAAGGTTACGGTTATTATATTCCCTTTTGAAGTGAAAGCTATTTAATACTTTTTTTTGTTTTGTTTTGTTTTGATATCGCAGGGGAACCCATTTACGGGTGATATCCAGGACGCCCGGGTAGGCAATCTTAGACCGTATGTCGGCTTCAGCACTTGGGGGTGCAGTACCGACCAAACCCCTGCGGGAGCCTTCAGCCGCTTTAATTAGAGGGTCCCGGATCTGCAGGCAACAGGATCCCTCCAGCGACCGGCTGGCTTCGGCGAAAAGGCCAGAGTTCTCCTCCATGGAAGCTATTTAATTCTTAGAGTAATTTACTTTAACTTAATCGATAACGATTCAGCCCGTAACATCCCACTTCTGGGAATAGGCCCCTTTTTACGTGTGGGAGAAGAATCGGAGCTTAATCCACCACGCTGCTCAACTGCGGGTTGGCAGATATATTCTCTACCATGAGTAACGATCGCTATCAGGTTTTTATGATAACATCCAGGATCGACAGCTAAATGTGCTCTTCGAAGCACGGTGGGGTGACTTACAAGGACAGACATCCAAACCGGAGAGAAATATTTGTGCAAATACAAATTAAATACAAATACTTATGAGAATATTTATGAGAGATCGCATATTTCGAATTTAAGAAACAAATATAAACTTCATATTGATAATGTAAGAACTAATTATGGTAAAAAAACAATTCTGTTTGAAGGAGTACAGCTGTTTAATAAACTACTAGATGTAATAAAACTATGTGATAGTATGAACATATTTAAAACCAAACTAAATAATCATATTATATCCTCACTATAGTAAACAAGAAAGCCTTCCGACGGCCCAGATGTTAAAACTGTATTCTTGCAAATGTATAAAAATGTTATTGTATCTCATTTTAAGTGAATGTCAAATTCTTATGAGAAATAAAGTTCTTTAAATCTAATACATCCATCCCGAGTGGGAATCGAAGCCGGAAATCACCGGTGTTTAGGTGTATGCACTTAGGCACGCGCATCGATTACTTTGATAGTTTTCAATAATGCCAATATAGCAGATGATACTGCCAATCTATGATGAATAATATGCAAAATTCCGCAATGGCTCCTTGCATAAGTTGGATAATTTAAGCGTTGGTATGTCGCAGTGAAACTAGGGAACGCTCTCCTTCATTTCATTAGCGATCGTGAGCAGATATCGTTCTGCGTGCCGTTCACTCACTCACTCGTTCACTCAGTATATCGTAAAATTATACATTAATCTATCTAATATGTTGACTTACGCAGACCTGTCAAACGTACGAAATGTGAATAATCTGTGTTTTAGAATTTTGTAATTTTATCCGCAAATTTCTTAATTTTTTTGTTCCATAAGGATATTCGATGACTATATGTGTATATGTGAATGTATGTAAGTGTGTAAGCATATGTATGTATGTATATATGTATGTATAATTTTATAATCTATTGTGATGTATTCTAATTTCTATAACAATTATTTGTACACTTCCTAACCGCTTTTTAATGCGCTGTCCTATACCCAAAGGTTGTCAGGAAGAAGTCGTTCGTTTAGCGATAAGACCGCCTTTGTACATTTTCCTCTAGCGCTTGCGATGCTTCTTGTATTGCTGGCTTCTGGTATGAACTACGGTAACCGCTTACCATCAAGTGGCCCACGCGCTTGTTCGAATAAAACCTTATTCCGATAAAAAGCTATGGACCAAAGAAATGTCTGGTTAAACAGTTTGGTATAAAGGAAAATTAATCTGTTTTTATGATATACTAAGTACAAAACACACTCGCCTCTAAAACATAAATAAATAATTACATGATTACATTGAATGAGCCTTAATCACTTGCTAATCACAGTTCTTCGGCGGCAGCGCGGGTAATAACATAATGATGTGCGAGCGAGAGGCAAATACGAGGGAAGGAGAGAGTCGATAGCAACGAGTTTGGGAGCCGTAATATGTATTTTTTAACTAATTCCCGATGGGCTTAATTACGTGTATTTATAGCTTATTGTCTTATTTCAGTGCTTGTTTTTGAATTGCTTTGTTTATTTATAGGTTAAAAAGAGTACATGTTTAGTTATATGGCGATTCTAGAATTATTTAAAATTTCACAAATTTTCTCTATTTTGAAGGTTGTCTGTAAGAGAAATCGTAAAAGATATATTTGCCTTTGTACCTTTTAAAGTTAAAATATTGTTTTTTGTTAAGTAATTTCAAATATTCGATAAAGTGTTAAATAAGAAATAAACAAATAAATAATAACAATAAATTTTATGTTCAATTCCACGCGGACAAAGTCGCGGGCACAGCTAATAATATCGTCGCTGAATAGGCAAAACTACTAAAGCGCCATTTTGGTCAAAATGAGTTATATATATGGTTCGACTGCATTTTTTTTTCTCTGCCTATTAGTCCGGGTCTCGTGGCGATCAGAGCATTTTTTTGGCGCTTTAGCACTCAAAATGGGGTTAAAATCTCACAAGATGTGTTGCGACTTTTTACTAATGTGTGGCTTACTTCGACACATTTTCGTATAATTGTCGGTTTAGTATTATGCTCGCTGCAACAAGCCCTATTCAGGTTTGTTAGTAATTTTCGAAAGTATACTTTTGATAACCGATGGTATTTATATAACTTTCGCTTGAATCTATTTTTTTACCACGGGTCCTTTTAGTCAAATGAGCTTAAGAAAAAACCACAAGATATGGTGATTTAGTAGTTTCTGCTGATTGAAATCACGTATACTCAAGCTTATAAGTAAATAATCTTTCAGCAAGAATCATCAACCATGGCGCTTTAGTATTTTTGCTTTACTCAGTAATTTAAGTAACAGGATATTAGCATTTTTGAGCGGCTGATGTAACAGAAGCAGAAGAGTTAACTGTCAATGGAAAAAACAAAAGTGTGTTAAAAAAGATATATAAAACTCGGCTGCCTATTTCTAAAAAGAAGTACGATGATTTATGGAAATTGTGCACATCAAAAGTAATCGAAGAGATCGAGAACACCACGATGAATACAAAAACATGCCTTGTATAGCGAACGTTCAGGACACGCTACCAGACACTGACGAAGAGGATGAGATTAATGAGGATTAAGTAGATTATTATTTCTCAATCAATATTTTATTAGAATTAGAAGTTAATAATGTTCAGTTTTGATCTCTTATTTAAATTACAATAAGTATACTGATTATTGTTAAAATGGAGTCTTGTAATTGTAACTAACTTAAGTAACTCCGTCTAGGATGACTGTTTTGAACGACAGGCGTGATATTGTTATTTTAAACTAAGCTTAGTATAAAAGAACAATATAGCGCCTGAACTGAACAGTGATTCCAGAGGGAGTTATTTGTGTTAGTTGCAATAGCGAAACTCCACATTATGTTTTTATTTAGTACGTTTTTATAAACAAATGTGGAAAATTACGGAGGAAGGTGATTTTTGTTTTATTTATAATCTGAGAAAATGTCAATTTTGTTTGAACAAATTTTTTAATTGAATAAAGATTTATGTTAAATTGGTGTTATTTATTTATTATACGGCTTGTGCATCAACAGCTCAGCAGTTTCCTTTTGAAACACCGTCTGTTGAATCCCATGCAATCCGGTTTTCGTCCAGGTCACAGTACGACTACTGCGCATGTAAAAATAACTGATGATATACGATCAAATATGGAAAACCAACAGGTCACGGTATTAACGTTACTCGATTTTAGTAACGCCTTTAATACTGTGGACTTTGATATACTATGTGATATTTTACGTTCTCTTAACATATCTCCTGAGGTTGCTGATTGGTTTCTTAGTTACTTGCAGGGTCGCCGGCAGCGAGTTAAATTGAATGACTCATACTCCAATTGGTCAATGGTCAATACCGGTGTCCCGCAAGGTGGCGTGCTCTCCCCTCTTTTGTTTTCAATATTTATAAACTCTATCTGTAATGTAATATCTTCTTTCTACCACCTCTATGCAGATGATCTCCAGATATACTCTCACTCCACTGTTCATAACTTATCTCAGTGTGTATCGCGTATAAACAATGACCTTTTAGCCATTGGTAAATGGAGTAAAGCCTATGGCCTAAATATAAATCCAAATAAAACGAAAGCTATTATTATAGGAAGCTCCAGACTGCTCAGCCGCATTGATAAATCTGAGGTATCTCCTGTTACATTTAATGGATTCACCATTCCATACAGCGAAAGCGTGAGAAATTTAGGTGTTATCTTTGACCAACATCTCTCTTGGGGTCCTCAAATATGTGAAATTAGTCGCAGACTGTTCGCTTCGGTTGGGTCTCTCCGCAGATTGCGTAATCTACTGCCCATTCCTACTAAAATTGCTCTTGCACATAGTCTCCTATTACCAATTCTTGATTATGCTGATACTTGCTATCTTGACATTACAGAGGAGCAGCTTAATAAGCTTGAGCGCATTCAGAATGTATGTATAAGATTTATCTTTAGACTACGCAAATATGACCATATTTCAGAATTTCGCAAAAAACTCAAGTGGCTCCCAATTCGCCTTTGCAGGAATACTCATATCCTTACCCTACTTTACTCCATTTTATTTAATCCCTTTACCCCTTCCTATCTGAAAGAACGTTTCAAATTCCTTGGTGATTCTCACAAACGCTGTCTTCGTTCTGACAGTAATTTTCTTCTTGAAATTCCTTCTCAATCCTCTTCCTTTTATGACAAATCTTTTACAGTTCAAGCCTCTCGCTTATGGAATACCTTGCCCTTGAATATCAGACGTGTACAAACACCTGCACTTTTTAAAAAGACTGTTTGGAAGCATTTTCTTCAAACTCAACAATAAACAAGTAATTCATAATTATAATGTATACATATATGTATTTATATGTATGTATGCATGTATGTGGGTATATATGTATATATGTATGTATGTATGTATGTATGTATGTATGTATGTATGTATGTATTTATGTATCTATTTATGTATGTATGTATGTATGTATATGTTTAACTATTTGAATATTTATAATAAATTTGTTGTAACTTGTACACCTATGCTGACGCTAGACCATTTCCTTTGCCCTAAGGTTGCCTGGAAGAGATCGCTTTTTAGCGATAAGGCCGCCCTTTGTACCTAATGAATATATTGTCAATATTTTCTTTATTTCTTTGATATGTATTATTTCTGTTTTTGGTGTACAATAAAGTGTATTATTATTATACGGGTTAATATGTCATAATAAACATTTTTGTTGCTCACATTAGTAATAATATTTAGGCTGGAACAAGATAAAAAGTGATGAAAGTATAATCATCCCATTATTTAATTGGCAACTATGTCTTGAAAGTAAAAAGCTTTCGAGATTTCTCTAGTATCCGATGCTGAATGTCTTTTTGCTATATGTCTTTCTGTAGTAGATTTATCTCTTAGTAATTTTCGTTTACGACTATTATATTTTTTAAATAATGTTAGTATTTTTTTCCAAAGAGAATGTTAACACACTCGAGTCTTTAGTAGTTGGCGACTCCCTAACCGTGAACTTAACGTGGAGGTTAGTAAATTTCCCTTGCTGGTTTTTTTTCAGGACTCAGAGGATTTTTTTTTTTTTTTTTTTTTTTTTCTTTTTATTTGGGAAAACAAACAGTATTACAATGGGTATCAACAACATCAGTATATATACAAAAAGTACTTATCGTAATACCAACACCGTTTACCACGGATTACCTCAAATATTACAAAATAAGTCGATCACAGTTACAAGACAAACAGCTATAATTACAAGGTAAATCCAATTAATTTAAACATTGCAATACAAGTTTTTTATAAGTGCGGGGACTCGTCACAGCAATATCGATTGCGTTAAACAGATTGTTATAAGAACTAAGCATTCGATGCAGTGGAGATCGTCTACCAGCGTTTGTACGGCAGCGAGATGTGGCAAACATTTTAATAATATTGCGACAGTGGGTTCTATTCGGCACTCCATAACATACTTGGTTCACAAGACCAGGACAATCATATCTATTGTGACACAAATCATACACAAACATAGCTTCAAGTTGACTACGTCTAGCTTCTAGGGTAATGAGATTATACTTCTTAAGCAACTGATCATACGGCATTCGACACAGACAACACCTGTAATGCATACTCTTTAAGAATTTAGCTTGAATGTTTTCGAGTATCGCAGTATATTTTTTGTATAACGGGTTCCACACAAGCACAGCATATTCGACCTGAGAGCGGACCAGAGCATTATATAGAGTAATATAAGAGGATGTCTGTTTAAAATTAATGGATGCTCGCATAACAAAACCGAACATTTTGAAAGCTTTACTTCTAATATTTTCAATATGCATATCAAAATGTAGCTTACAATCCATCAAGACTCCAAGATCTCTGATGGATTTAACTGAATCTAATTGTACATTGCATAACTCATATTGAAAGCGACTAACATATTTCTTTTTCGTGAAAGTGATGTGCTTACACTTGCTTATACTAAGTTCCATTTTGTTGTTTATACAGTAAGTAGAAAATCTATTAAGATCTGCTTGAAATTTGACGTGATCATTAAAACTGTCTATAGTATGGTAAATTTTTAAGTCGTCTGCATATAGTAAGATATTACAAAACTCAAAACAGTATTTTATGTCATTAACAAATAGTAGGAAGAGTAAGGGACCCATTATCGAGCCCTGAGGAACACCAGACGTTATCAAAATAAATTCTGACTCACCACCATTGAAAGCAACTTTTTGAGTCCTATTAGTTATGTAAGACTTAAACCAGCGCCATAAATTACCACGAATGCCATTGAATGCCAGCTTTTCTAAAAGGATTTTATGATCAACTCTGTCAAAGGCCTTCCTAAAATCTGTGTAAACACAGTCGGTCTGTTTATTTTCATCAATGCTTTTAAATAAGTATGTTGTATAAACTAACAAATTCGTGTTGGTTGAACGACGGTTAACGAAGCCATGCTGTTCAGGAATTATTATGTTGTGCAGCGAAGGGTATATGGCATTATGAACAAGTTTCTCAAAGAGCTTTGACAGGGCTGGCAGTATTGATATTGGTCGATAGTTCTCAACATTTGACCTATCGCCACATTTAAAGACTGGTATGATTCTAGCGGACTTCCAAATTGTTGGGAAAACGCCTTCACTTAGGCTTAAATTGAACAAATGATGTATCGGGCGGTACAAGACGGAAGCACAGGACCTAAGTAGAATAGGAGGTAGATTATCTAGACCAGAACTTTTAGTGACATCCAAGGCTCGCAATGCAGTCAAGATATCAGTTTCGGATATATATAAATCTGTTAAATTAAGATCTGAATTTACATTAACGTCAGAAATATTATTTACGTCGAAATCACATGGAACATTATTTGGTCCAAAAACTGATCTGAAATGCTGGGAGTATAACTGGCTTATGCTATCTGGACTACTTGCTGTAATACCATTATAATGAAATGTACTTGGAGAGTTGTGGTTCTTATTTTTATTATAGATATATTTCCAGAAATAATTAATATTTTTATTTACTTTTTCCTCCACTTCCTTCATATAAAGTTTATAGCTACTCTTTGATATGCTTCTAAATCTATCCCTGTACACAGCAAATTCTTCATAGTCAGACGGATTTTTGTAAGTTTTCCACTTTACCCAGGCTCTATTTTTATTCCTAAATATATGAATCAACGCTGAATTAAACCAAATGGGAAACTTAGTGGTCTTAACTAATTTTGTAGGCACATACTTCTTAATAATATTATAAATAACTTCATAGAATGCCGAGGTAGCGTGCTCAGTTTTTTTACCGTGAAATATTAATGCCCAATCAATCTCGTCAAGTGCCTCAGATATAGCAATAAAATTAGCCTTGTGAAAGTTATACTCAATCCTAGGTTTATTAGGAGTAGATATAAAATTACTACTTATAGGGACAAGCACGTAAAAGGGCGGATGGTTTTTATCAGGAGGTACCAGTGGGACGGGAGCAGCATATGATTCACAATCACTTATGTCAGTAATAAACAAGTCAAGTATGCGGTTATTGTTATTTTTGAATTTATTCATTTGGAAAACAGTAAAACAGTTAATAAAATGATACAGGTACATGCACGATGAATTATAATTATTACATAATATGGGTGTTAAATATTTTCCAGTGTCCCGCCATTCCATTCTAGGTAAATTATAGTCACCCAATACAATAAATCTGTCAATATCACCAAACTGAAACACTGACTCCAAATCTTCCAGATGCTGTTTATAAATATGAGAGGGTACATTAGGCGGTATATAACTAGCACTGATTACACAGCAATAGTTACGCGTGTGTAGTTCAATAAAAAGACTATCAACAAAAGGCGATGAGGACCCCAATGAAATCTCTAAGTTCCTTGACTTGACGCGGCTCGTTGGGGTAAATGGCCGCGCGCCCATGCCGATGCGAACAGCTACCAGCACACCGCCCCCGTCACGTCGTCCGCAACCGTCGCGGTCCCGGTCGCAGCGGAATACGTTATAACGAGCATCAATAAATTCACTATCGCATATATTACTATTTAACCATGTTTCAGTAAGAACAATTACATCGTAATTATGAGAGAGAATATTCATATAAATAGTATTAAGTTTTGTTTTCAAGCCACGACAGTTCTGATAAAATACTGATAACACATATTTATCCATTGTTAAACCGAGTATATAAAACGTATTTAATAACATAATAATGCCGCCTACCCGCAAATCTCAAATAAAAACATAAATAGTAAATATTTAATCGCAGCTGATTTAAAAAAACATAGAACCTAAATACAATATACTTAATATTCCTAAGTTTGCCTGCAATACAAAATATATTATAAAAATATGATAATATAAAAATAAATATTTTATCACACTGCCAGTAAATACATAAAAGTTCATCATAGTAAAAAAATACTAATCGAAGACGCATAGCCACAACAAAAGTAACCGTAAACACACCACTCCAGTCACCAATAGCTGTGCTTGCATAAAACGCGACGGAGACATAATAATATAATAGTCGTATAAAAATTAAAAATAACAAAAAACTATGTATGATAAATATATTACAGTTAAGCTTTATATATAATAAATAAAAAATAATTACATTGCTATAAGGGTACAAGCCCACCACTACAAGTTCACAATGGTAATAAAGCAATAAGCACGCCCTGAAAGCAGTAACAGAAGCAGACGTAAACATGTTACTCAAGCCACTCATAGCTATGTTTGCATTGAACGCAACAGAGACGTAATATAATAGTTTTATACAATACAGAAACAACACAACGACACGTATTACATGATAACAAAGCTTTATATGTACTAAGGGAAAAATAAAAATATTATTATAGGAGTGCGAACCCTCTACTTGTAAATAGTAAAAAAAGATGTTACTTGAACTTGGAGATGTCAGCTGATGTTTTAATAGCAATAACGGGCGATGTATCCGATTTGCGAGCGAGAATTGTGCCATGCTTAATCCATACATATTTATAATCACACTGCTTAGCAACTTCCCGACACCGGCGAAATAATAGATTATCCTAATTTATTTATTTAAATATATAATTTATTTATTTTTTGATTTATCCTAAAGTGACAGCTAACTCCGTAAATAGTTAAAATACGAACAGTGTAATAGATTAATTGCGTAGATAAAATTAAATCATGATTATGTTTCCTTAACGGTTCTTACTTTCACCCAAAAGAAAAAAAGTTGTGACAGGTTAAAGCAAAAAAAAAACTTAAAATTGTTTTTTCTCAAAACAGCCCTTGTGCACGTTAGCAGTTTTGCCTATTCAGCGACGATATGTACGATAAAAAATAAGTGCTGAGTTTCTTGCCGATACTTCTCACATTAACTGTTATTAATTAATATAAAAATATTGTAAAAAGACATTTGTTGAAAAATACCCTTAACGCGTCACAAGATAGGTCCACTTAAGCTTAAAGAGCTGTTTTTATTTGACAATTTTTTTTCTAGTCTAAATATGTTAAAAACGGTACCTACAAAGTATAGAGATTTATTTGAATGCCTATAATATTAAGAAAATATAAATCAGTCAAATAGAAACACTACTCATTTGTAAATCTATCTTGTGACTAAACCGTGATTTTTTGTACGCGCTTCAGCCTGTAATATCCCACAGCTGGGCATAGGCCTCTTTCCTCTTGTAGGAGAAGGATTCTTCTACGCAGCTCAGAAGTGGTACAAAGTATATGTGGTTCAATCAAATGCCTTTCACTCGTACCCTGTACACAAAATA
Source organism: Melitaea cinxia (assembly GCF_905220565.1). Classification (NCBI taxonomy): domain Eukaryota; kingdom Metazoa; phylum Arthropoda; class Insecta; order Lepidoptera; family Nymphalidae; genus Melitaea; species Melitaea cinxia. The sequence continues at coordinate 1,965,254 of NC_059416.1, forward strand.
GCTCAAAATTTAGTCATGCATTCAATATATGCGTGCAAGAAGTAGTTTAAGTTCAATTATAAACCTTTCTTGTTGCTAAACTATTGATCCTTTTTGATTGATATTTTATATGCTATATGCTATGCTATAGCTTGGATATGTAGTAGTTAAAAATCGAGGATGGCTATAGAATAAGCAAGTTGAAGTGGCAGTGGACTGGTCACCTGTGTCGCAGGACCGATGGAAGTTGTAGCAGACGTTACTGGAAACGCGTCTTGACAAACTCAGTGTGGGACGCCCTCCGGCCCGCTGAACCGACGATCTACGTAAGATTGCCGGTGTAGGCGAACTTGGGGAGACCTTTCTCCAGCAATTGACTGTAATAGGCTGAACTGACAGACTGAGTATAGAATATTTTTTCTCTCAAATTAACGCGGATGAAATCGCGAAGTACAGCCAGTATGGTGTATGTGATTTAACTTAATGCCTCTAACTTGTACCCTGTGCACAAATTAGTTTAAAATTTGCTCATGCGTTAAATATGTGGAGCTCATTTCTTCCCATTTATTTATACCAGTATTGAGGAGTCCAATCACGGTTGGAGAGTGTTAATTTATCGGCCCTACCGCCTGCCCTGCGGAGCTATGCGGGGCACGCGCACTGTGAGTTACTGATGTGACATTATAGTTGAGGTACGCGGATTTAGAATTTTAAAGGGTTTAGGACTGCAGTGCGAGAGGGGGCGAGAGCGTTTTTTTTATTGTAACAGTTATATAGTAAGCGATTCTTACATAAGTGCGTGGAAATGTATCTATGTGCTTTTGAATAAATGCACTAAATTTCATATTTGCTTTTTTGTGTTAATTATTGTCAGGAGTAGGTTTTGTATACAATAATTTCAAAAATATAGTGATTGGCGATTTAAAGATTACTATATCAGCTAGTTTTTGTAGAGGTAATGCCCTAGAATAATAAAGTATTATTATATGATTCTTTTAACATTGAATTATTATTCAATGAAAAAAAATATTCAATCACTTATAACAAAAAAATATATTATTTTCTAAAAAACTTATCTCAAAAGGTTAAATAATAAATAACCTGGTTAAATAGTAAATAGCCTGGTTTTGACACATAGGTATTGAATAAGTCCGATTTGAGATGTCTTTCTTATCTTACGATGTACATACATCGGAGAACAAATATAAAATACATATATACGAATGATTCATCGCTCCCGCTACCTCCTATGCCTAAAACCCTATCCTCAAAGTCCGTTCGTTAAATGTCTAATAGTTTCCCGGTATCCGTATTCCCGGCGCATTCCTCATAAACAACACTGTTGTTATTAATATGTTGTAACACACAACATTATCGCGTTTCGACAATTACACTCACTACTTTACAGTCTATCTTTGTGTGATCTATGTGTATTTTATTCTGTTGAGTACATTATGCATTTGATAGTTATTATGGTTAACTTTAAAAATATGGACTATGATAATAATGTGGAATTAGTGACGCTGTATTTAATGCAAGATATTACGAATTTTGTACTAAAACACAGTTTATATATTAATTTCAAAAGAGTAACTGCGGAGTTTCTTGCCGATTCTTCTCTGCAGAATCTACAATCCGAATCGGTGGTAGCTTCACTTTTAAAAAGAATAATCAGTTTAAAATTTCAATTCGTAAAATGTCGATTCGGAAGTGCTTTTGAGATCCATTTGAACAGTAATTTTCGATTTTGATAAAAAAATAAGTTAGATTAAGTACATTATTATTAGATATCTATCTACGATTTTTAGTCATCAAAATTTTGAAAATCGAAATTTAAACAATGAAATGTGTAAGCTAATCCTTAAATTATTTATTTCAATAATACATTAGGAGTTTTATTTAGATTGTAGAGTTATACTTAATAAAAAATACATTCGTTCAAAAACCAAAATTTATTTATTATAATAATTAGAACGGTTTACCAACCAATTGCATCAGATGTTCAACAGATAGAACAAAAAAAAAAATTAGTTCGTCTTTTACCAAACTAAAACAAAAATTATTTTTTTAGTTCGACTTTTAACAAATTTTAAATTATATTTGTTGTAATTCAACTCTTTCCAAAAAATGTTTTTTTTATCCCATTTAATGTAAAAGAACTGAGTAACACAGTTAAAATATTACAATTGAAAGCTCTTTCTTAACGGTAACGCGTTAGAATTTTCTGGAAAATCCTAACATAATGTACTGCTGTGTTTTCCAAACTAAAATACGACTATCGAGTTTCACATTCAAATTACATCTAGAAACTTTCTTACACATTGAATACTGGAAAGTTTTAACACTTATGCTTGCGTGTGGATATGTTCCAAATTCTAATTAACTTTTAGCGCTAAAAATAAGATTAATATTTTTTTTTTATTCAAATTAAACCCAAATACCTTTTTTATTTTATTTTATTAAAAGAATAAAAGAAATATTAGATACAAAATAAATATATAAGTGTCTTCTATCCTGATCCTTGGGATGAAATCAAAATCAAATCTTAAAAGTATGGAGGATAAATGCACAACGACAACACACACGGTGATCGAGACCATAATAAACAATCCAATCGTAAAACCTTTACAAATCAGTCATTTCCTATCGCAGTCCACTGCTGGACATAGGCCTTTCCAAGTTTCCGCCAGAGCCAAGGCTAATTATAAGCTTGGTGCATGTGGTAATCATCATCATCATCATCACTTCAGCCTATCGCAGTCCACTCCTGTAAACAGGCCTTCCCAAGTTCGAGCCAGACGTCCCGTTTCTTCGCAATCCTTATCTAGCTCCCTTACGTAGATCGTCGGTCCAGCGGGTCGGAGCTCGTTCCAGACTGGATTATGCATCTGATAGTGAAACCAACTACAGTACGAAAGATTTTGAAGTTAAAATTCTTTAAGTACGCTTAACTTGGGGAGTAAGTGGTGAATGCGTGACGAGAGTGTTACGGAAAGTGTATCGGGTGAGGCGAAGGGAAGTTGAGATGGAGATATAAGTTATGTATAGAAGATAGAAGTTTTGCTTCAGTCGTGTGGTCTAAAGGACACTCGTTTTTAAAGTAAAACTTCTTTATGCACGCTTGATTTGAAGATAAAGCTGGTGAATACGTGACGACAGCGTTACGAAAAGTGATTGGGCGAGGTGAACGGAGCGATCGAGAGGTGCGAGCAAACATTTTCTTTCTCTCTTTCTCTCATAGTTACGTTTCATATGTCTAAGACACAGTCGTGTAGTCTAAAGCGCACTCGTTTTTTTAATTATTTAGTTCTTTTTTATTTTAATAATATATTTATTAATAATTAATTTTATTAATTTACTAATGATTAAATTAATTATTTTATTAATAATATTTACAGATATTGGCACGAGATTTTTCTTTAATGGAACCGAACATTGAAGGTCAAAGTTGAACTATGAATGTCAATGCAAATTAATTATCTTTTCATTTACATACACCGAGTTGCTAATAATGATACGTATCATGTGTCTACTTTACTTAGCATTTACTGATATATACATTACTCTATAAAATATATACTATCAGTGGAATGTTTTATTACATTTTATTTTGTCGAAAAAAACCTACTATTGGTCATATCTCCATTACAGTCATACGCATGCAGAAATAAGATATATACATGTTAGACATTCTCCCACATGCACATGCAAATTTCTTCCGGGTGACAACAGGCACAAAGCTTTATCTACGAACACTATAAAGAAAGTCGCTCCACTTAAAAATGCGAAAAGACTCGTTAATTTTACATTAAAATATTAAGTGGATCACATATAAATAGGCAACTTTCACCGATCAATATTCCCTATAACACACAAATAAAGCCCACCGATCAATATCGATCACTGATAGCGATTGAAACTCCAATAGGATTACAATCGATGCATTCTAAGTGTTTATATGAGATTCTAGCTGCATACACCGCCCTGGGCGCAGGAAACCGAATCATCGCTGACTCCATTAAAATATTACATCCAAGCTTGGTTTGAATTTTAAATTTATTAAGCTGTTTCTACATTGTAAAAGATTAGTTTTATATATTTTTTTTTTATAATTGGTAAAATTTTGATAAAATTGGTTTGATGTTATCTGTGATTTATGTGACGTTTGACGTTTGACAGCACATTACAGATAACTGAACTAACAGTTATTTTAAAATTATGTTCAAGAATTTTTTAAATAATGTCTTGAATAAATTGGAACTTAACTGAAACAGAATTTTTTTAAATATTTTCTTTTACTTGTATTACATTGCTAAATAGTTATTATCTTCTGTCATTATATATTTTTTGTATATATCATTAAATCGTATTTCGACTAAAAATGATTTTTTATAAAATAATTTTTAATAAATATAATAATAATAATTTCTTTAATAATAAAATTCGATATACACATATCCTTATCCAACAAAAGCCAATTACTTCCAACAATAAAACACGCTAACAATAACCTAATAACAAAACAAATTTACTTTAAAACAATAAATCGTTTCCAGAAAACAAAACATTAAACCACCCAAATTACGGACACCTTATAAAACTTATTACAGACAAGACCTCAATGACATAAATTATAAAAATGTTGCTATATGTAGAAAAATTATTATAAATAAATTATTATTGTTAAGTGTGTTGCTAAGCGCAAAATTCGCAAAACTCGAGAACGACTGGATCGATTCAACCGTTTTTTTAATTATTTTAAATATTTCTTTGAAGGTGCTTACGAAAAAAAAAAAAATAGGATAATTGTTAAATTACAGAAAACAGTGATCATTTTAACTTTTTTAATTCTTCCAAATTAAAATAAAATATTCCTTTATTCGTGTGGATTTGTATCGTCATTTAAAAATTAAAGATGCGAAAAATCAATCATACTGAAGCTCGAAGCATCGACTCACACACAAGTTGCTCTTTTAAAAAAACTTATATCTTGTATGAAATACAGCGTCACTAAACCTATGTACGCATCTTTATCATTGGCTTGTGTTGGATAAAGATATATCGCCAAAAATGGCCTGAACTCATATATTTTGCCCACAGTAACCACGCTGGGCAGGCGGGTTGGTGTCCGCAGGCTTTGTCGCACCGAAGACGCTGCTGCCCGTCTTCAGCCTGTGTATTTGAAAGCCAGCAGTTGGATGGTTATCCCGTCATCGGTCGGTTTTTTAATTTTCAAGGTGGTGGTGAAACTGTGTTATCTCTTAGTCGCCTCTTACAAGTTACGACACCCACGGGAAAAGAGGGTTATATTAGGGCTATATTCTTTACTGCTGCAACACACACAACAACACAAGCATAATCTTGAGCCGAATAATACGATTTAGCTACTAAATACTTGTATGAATAAAGAATAGTATTCTCAATGCATGACTGTTATAAAAGTATGCATAGCATTATTCTCCGAACGCTCGGTGTGGTCAACTAGGCAGTGGGTATGCGCTTGGCTTGCGTTTGATTGTTTTAACATAACTAATATGCACTATGCTTTATGAATTATAATGTACAGTGTTGCAGCCTTATTTTGTTTGAATGGAATAAATTGTTGCCAGCTTTTATAATTTTAGTTATATTGTTATTGATTGTGTTAGATGATAAATAATTTTGTGAAATAATCTTGATGATAACTAAGGTATGGCATAGAAGGAAATATCTTGCTTAAAATGGAACCGACTAGGAGAGTACCTCGACCAAATCACAGCAGTTCCTGTGGAGAGTAAGGTGACCAGAGCTAGTGGTAGAGCCGGCATTGCGATGCTTCTGGTGTTAATTGCAGGCGTCTATAAAATTGTTTTTCAAATCATCCACTCTATTTCACTGCGGGTTTGTGGATAAGTAATTTAATTAGTTATAATTATTGATAATAGCTATTATTAATATTCATATGTAAAGTATTTGACCCTACAGTTTTTTTAACACCCTTAATTATACTATGGTTGGCAAACGAGCTTTTACTGGGGGTAAAGTCCATAGTAGCTCCACCCTTTTTAGTTCTACGCCCACAAATCTAGATATGATCAATCTATAATATTACGTTTATTACAAAAGCTTGCTTCCCACCGCGGCTTCACCCGTTCGGCCCTTTAGGCTATTCCGTTATTGCCATTAAAACCAAGCCTATGTTGTACTGGTGTAAGAGTTTTTGAAATCGGTTCAGGTATTTCGTACTCGTACTCGTAGTACCTATAGTTGAACCAAAAAAAAAAGTATTTACTCGCAAATGAAAAAAAAAACTGACTTCAATTACATAGACAAATTATACAACGCAGGTAAACGAAAAATTAGTCAAATAAATACGCATTATTAGATATAACTCAAAAATAACTCTTCAAATATCACTTAATTTTAAACGTGACCACATGACAAGCAATACCTTTCGATTAAAAAAAGAATTATCTGAATCGATTCACCCAGTCAAACGTTCAGAGGTAACACACATGAAAAAAATACAGACGAATTGAGAACCTTCTCCTTTTTTGAAGTTGGTTAAAAAATTAAACTACACAGAGATTAGCATGATTACCTAAAAGTAAAAATAAAAATAATAATCAACCTTTATTAACCTGTAATTATAGTTGTCTTAGTTTTTATATAATGAATTATTGTTAATTATTTTATTTGTATTTGGTATTATTTATTATTATTATTTTGATTATTAAATATTATTATAATTGTAATAATGTGACATATAATTTTTTTTTGTTGTATTTGTTTTATGGTTTTTATCCATTGTATGAAGAATTATTGGTCATTTGATACCTGAAATAAAGAATTATTTATTTATTTATTTATCAACCTATTACGTATTTAAAAATTAATATTCTATTCTTTATTGGTAGGCCAAAATAAATAAATATAAGAAATAAGAAATCTTTATTTTTGTAAAAATTTTTTTTTTTTTTAATTCGTTTGAATCCTGTTCCCTAACTTGGCTGTACGCGTTACTTAAGGGCCAAGATTAGCATGATTTATTATCATACTTGAGCATATTAGTTGAGATTTTCAAGTTAGGTTAATAAATTACGTCACACGTTAAGGGGGGGGGGGGGTGTAAACAAAGTGTGATTTACTTGTCCAGATAAATATGTAAATTAAATAACTTGATGTGATTGATTTTAACTATTAAAATTTTCAAACTAAGGAAATACGAGTACCCATATCTCGCGACAAGCTTTCTTATCATATAAATTATGTGATGATTTATAAGTAGATAGTAAAAGTTCTAAAGTAAAAATTTATTTTTTTTCGTTTTAGCGCATTCAAATAAAAGCTTGTTTTTCAAAAAGGTTTTTTTTTTACTTTTAATTTATTATATTTACAATTTTCGTCATATGGCATGGAATTTCATCCGATGTCACAGCATTGGACTCTCCCATCTATCTACAAATACTTTTAGAATACTATTGTAGTTGCCGCGGAAACGCTTAAGTAATGACGCGCACCTCTTACGCATGATAGCTTTAAAGTCATCGACGCGCCTTTCCCCGAAAATCAGTGAGGCACAGCAGTGTCACGGCAGCTTCAACAGTATTCTGAATGCATTGTTGAAGTAAAACTTCTTTAGGGACGCTTTACTTAGAACAAGCTAGTGAATCCGTGACGCAAGCGTTACGAAAAGTGTGATCAGGTGAGACGAACGGAAATAAGCTAGTGAAGATAGAGAGAGAGTTGCATTTTGTAAGTTTTACTTCAGTCGTGTGATCTAAAGTTCACTCGTTTTTTTTTTTTGTATTGTACGCAGAGGTCGCTGTAAGCACACAAGCTATAGCTTTTCCATAGACTGCACATTAAAATGATTTGCACTTTAAATAGGGTTATTATCGCTTCGCTTCAGCCTGTAATATCCCATTACTGGGCATAGGCTTCTTTCCCCATGTAGGAGAAGGATCAGAGCTTAATCCACCACGCTGCCCCAATGCGGGTTGGCGGATATATTCCCTACTATGTATGGGTAACGATCGCTATCAGGTGTACATGATAACAACCGGGACCGACGGCTTAACGTGTTTTCCGAGGCACGGTGGGGAGACCCACAAGGACTGCACAAACACCCAAACCACGGCAAACACCTGTAAGGCCAATACAAATGTTTGTTATGTGCGGGGATCGAACCCGCAACCGCTAACGCAACAGGTACAATCCATGGCTTTGACCGTTTCGCCAACCCGTTAAAATAGAGTTATTATAATATATACTTATTTAAAACTATGTAAATTTATAAATATATACTATGTGCATATTTTGTGTACAAAATTTTAGTAACCCTGGAAGAGATCGCTGCTTTAGCGACAAGACCGCCTGTTGAATTTACATCTATTTTTCTGTTGATATGAAAATTCTTTTTGGTGTACAATAATAGAGTATAAAAAAAATTAAATATCTACATCAGCCGGTAGTTGCCTGAAATCCAAGTTGTTTGCGAAGGTTGGTGAACTTTGCATCCTCTTGTTAAGTACTCGTCATCCCTATCAGATCTGTAGTTATTTTTGGCCACACAAGGCTTCTTATTAAAATGCATCTTCCAAACATCTGAATTAACAACTATTTAATAAATAAAATTATATGTATTATGTGTATACTAATAGAGACTAAAATAGTGTAAACTTTTTCATATCAAAATTCGTAACGCATCGATCTCAAATAGATTATAGAAAACTATTGGGCGATAATAAAAACTAACCAATTAAAACTTAGTCATGTGTGAATCGTAAAATTTTGTCCTCGAATGGCTTCCGCGAAACACTACACGTAGTCTATAAAAACAAGGATCAAAATCGCTCGACTCGACTATAACCAAAAATAAAATTATTAATTTTATATTAGCGTAACATTGAAAAGGGAATGACACATTGACTATATCGTTTTCCACTTCATCTGTAACCATTACGTTTTAATACTACCATTTTTTATTCCAATTATTTAAACATACAAATATATTCTCAAAGTATAGATTATAAAGGTGATAATTGTTTGAAAAATCATTTTACGCGCGCAAAGTCTGGCGATGTTGAATAATTTAGACAGGGATGAAACCATACAAAAAAGAGGGACAGGTGATTTTTTTTTAATTTTTTTTTCCGATCGCAACTGCTAGCTTCCAAGAAGGTGTAAAGTGGCCATTATTTTGTGTTATTTGTTATTTATTTTATTGTATTGTTAATAAGCACGCTAAGGGGGACCGGCTATTATTAAACGGTTATTTGGAACTAAATAGAATATAATGGCCGTGAATAATCTGTGAATGCGAACAGCAATCAGTTTGCATTGTTGGCGCGTTCGAGTGACTTTTGACGTCTCAATACCTTTTGATGACATTTTTTTTTTAATTCCCATCTCGAAACTAACGCCAATAAAATGAAACCTCCTTGAATAAATTTGACGATTTTTTTTATATAGTTACGCAGAATAAGATAATTTGTTAGAAATAAAATTTGTCGTTGAATTTATTGAATTGTAGATGTTGTTAAGATGACAATGGATGTATGAGATTTCAACGATGGGACTTTTAGATTTATGAATTTTGTATTACATTATAATGAAGTGGATTTTATAGTCAATTGTGTACCTACTTGAGTTTTTTTTTTTTTAATTTTTAGTGAAATAGATACCAGCTAGGGTGAGAAAGAATGTAACAATTCCACAACTACCATATTTTATTATATATATTTTAATTAACAACTTATTTTGTATTCTAAACGTATATTCAAAATAAAATTATGGCATGGTAAAGAAATATGTAATAATATTAATCATTATACTAAATGACACATTTTTTAAATTTGTTTTTTAGATGTGTTTTTACCCAAAACAAACTTATGATGCACAGATATTTAATTCCAAACAAATGTAATACTTTTTGATGTTGTCTACATTACAATATAAAGTGATTCCGTTTCTCATCATAATGAAACAACTTTTTCGAACTTATATAAAAATCCGAAAAGTGAAACACAATAATTGTGTTTGTGTGTTGAGGACTCACTGTCCTCCCATAACCATGGTTGCTGTAAAGTATCTGAAACGTCGGGGATCTAAAAACACAATAAACTGCGATCGTGATTCCGTTACTATTCTTAACATTAGTAAACAAAATTGGTTAATCAATATGATAGTTCAATAAAAAAAAAATCACCCTAACACCATTAAACTTTCAAATTTTACCCCAAGTTACTCTTTGTCTATGGGAATTAAAAGTACCATGCTCGTAAAACTAATAGTTCGACTGTCAAATAAATTACGAAACAATTAGGGGCGAATTTGGTTTTGTATCGAGTGGCCAATTATGGTGAGGGTAATTTGAGGGTTGGGAGAACCATGTCCATTTTTCCTTTTGTTTTGGAGTTACTATAAATGACTAGCCCCTTGGCACAGTTTGCAAAGTAAGCCTGCTATCTGTTCCGGTGGTTGTGGGATCGAGTCACCCCGAGTCTCCGTGTCATATGTGTTTTTACCTATTTATATGTCTATTTACGAATAAAATGTAGCTTGGTCAGTTGGCTGTTGCTTATAGCAAATTTTATTTCATTGTGTTGCTTACCTTAGCAACAGACGACCCTCTTCAAGTGGAATTGGAAAATGATTTTGTATCATTTATGTTACGAGTACGAGTACATAAAATTTATCAAAAACAAGTACCACTGCGGAACTATTACAATAGAATTTAGATTTTTTTTTTTAAATTTAGCTGACCAGGCGAAGTTCGTTTGTTTTTTGCATAAATATATACCGAGCCATAGACACCTCAAGTTTGCTTAGTAACTACCATTAGTTACTAGCCCTTTGGCACAACTGTACGAAAAAAACTTTATCATTTACTGAATTTTAAAAACAGCATCGAAAATTAATTATAATAACGACACAACAATGAATACTGTATCTTGTTTCTTTTAAATTCTGTTACGTGTTCATCGAAGTAAACTACAAAAGGTGATGGTTTTAAGACACGTCGTCAATAACGTCGTAGGTAGTCAATAACGTAGTCGATCAATCCAGCATCTGCAACGTGTTATTATCTGCGAATAGGTGCTGTGCCGGTCCGGACCCCCGTGGAGCGGTCGAGTGCTATGGGACCGTGCAGGGAGGTAGTCTCAAACTTGACTTTATTTTAAAATGTTTCTTCTTAATTTATTAAATTACAATATTTTGTTGTCCAGCTCATTTGCGGACTTTGTATCGTTATATATTTTTTCGTCATACGCTTTGTCATATCATAAATTAATATTATGTAACTATCTTGCTTAAATAAGATTGTAAATCTCAATTTCCAACATCTATTTCTTTTTATTATTTATAAATTATAAGGGGGGGGGGGATTAACATATATGGCAAAATAAGATTTGCAGGGTAGTTATAAATTTATATAAATACTTGGATGATTTTACTACCTATGAATAGATTAATAACTAAATAAAGAAATAAATAAGTAACCACAAGTCCGTCCCAGGAAGTTCATAACAACCGAAACCAATACAAAACCCAAACAGAATATCTGCTAATTATTAAGGATATAATGGCCGACTAATTTATGGTTTTCGGCTTTGAGATATGGCCTTTTAATGGCCTGTCGTTCGCCACAAATGGCGATTGTTTGGAAACGTTCGTTTTATTATAATTTAAATTTAAAAGGTTGACTTTACTGAGAGATGGGTGTATTGTTTCGGTTTCATTTTGGTGAGATCTATCTTGCGCAATATACTTTATTATTAAAATATCTGTGCCTAGCGGTTTCAGTCACGTTAACGTAAAGAAAAGAAGATACTTAAATATTATATAAACTATAGCCTTCCTCAGGAAATGGACTATTCAACATAAAAATTAATTTTTCAATTCCAACCAGCAGTCTTCATCTTTATAATATTAGGATTAAATATACTAACGACTCGCCCCGGCTTCGCACGGATGCAATGCTGATACTAAATATAAAATAAATATTAGCAATGTAAGCGTAAAGAATGCCCTGCAGCTGCACGAGCTCATACCCCCATCTCCTTTCTTCCATCGGACTTCCAGACGTTCTGCAAGCTTTCATCCCTACCTGATTGATATACCCTTCAAACGTTCAAAGCGCTTCGAATCATCTTTTTTAATGCGCAAAGCCAAGGAATGGAATTCCCTGCCGGCGTCTGTATTTCCGAGTTTATACAACCCGAACATGTTTAAAGCGCGAGTGAACAGGCTGGCCGAGCTCGCTCCAGCTTCTACCTCGTCTCTGCTCTAGAGCTAGACTGGAGTCAAGAGTAAGCCCATTATACTATAATAATTTAAAAGAATGTGTTTACTTACAACATCACATTAGAAACTTCTAAAACTATCAGTGTTCCTCTATTATATTATGTATGCATTTCTCTTGACTCATTCTATTTAATAAAGAAAACCGCATCATAATCCGTTGCGTAATTTTAGAGATCTAAAACTACGCAGCATACAGACAGCGGGAAGCGACTTTGTTTTATATTATGTAATGATTAGCAAATTTGTATATGCAGAGTGGATATAATAAGCCAGATATAATAAATTGAACTACATATACTGAATGATATTCGAATAGCCCCTTGGCGCAGTTTGCAGTGACCCTGCTTTCTGCTCCGAGAGCTGTGTTTCAATTCCCGTCTCAGTCTGGGTGTAATATTTGTATTAAATAGTAATAATAATAATCTTTATTCTAAAACTAAATTTTATTATTTTAACTAAAAAAAAAAAACAATATATCTCTGGCCCACACTAGTGCCCCCTGTGTTGTGGGGTCCAGTCTCTTTCGTTAGTTTAAAACAATTGTGAAAAGGAATGCATTTATAGTTTACATTTTGTATTTTGTTATTCTTTAATTTGTATAGGAAGATACAAGAACTAAAATGGGAAAGCATGAAATGGAATGTGTGTGTGTGTGTGTGTGTAAATCACTGTCATTGTGTATGAATAATAAACAAATAAATAAATTCTTTATTTTAGCCAAACATTTACAAACTACAGCATACAGATATGCATGAAATATGTGCGTTACAGTTAACATTATATATATATTATATATATAGGCAACACGATTATAATACATTTATTATAGGAAAATAAAGGGCAATCGCATCGTCACCGTAAACAATTTTTGTAAATTGCGGGTAATTGTAAATACACGGCCGCCAGAACCGACCGCTTATCCGACATTCTGTAGCTGGAGGTTATGACAATATATTAGTTTTGATAAAATTTATCATCATTACAGCCTATACAGTACTGCTGGACATAGGCCTCCACAAGTACACACCAAAAACAACGTGAACCCATGTGTTTTGCCCATAGTCACCACGCTGGGCAGGCGGGTTGGTGACCGCAGTACTGGCTTTGTCGCACCGAAGACGCTGCTGCCCGTCTTCAGCCTATGTATTTCAAAGCCAGCAGTTGGGTGGTTATCCCGCCACCGGTCGGCTTTTTAAATTCCAAGGTGGTAGCGGAACTGTGTTATAAATAAAATTGGAGTATCTGTTTGTAAGATTAAAATAATCGCTTTTCACTATATAGATACATATGGATGTATACTCGGTACATACCTATACCAAAATGATATTTTTTTTTAATTTTTGCTTTATCAAATGCTTGTATTAAAATATATTTAAAATATTTCTTTAAAAGAGAAACAGATGATTCTTGAACACAAATAATTAATAACAATAAGCTTAACTTAGTTAAATCTAGGTTTTGTGTATAACAAAAGAAAACATTTCTCTACATTATAAATTATATTTTTGTATAGTAAATGATCCAATAAATAATCTTATATATGGCACTGTTGCATAACACTAAAGCGTTTTAAGTAAGTTGTTCAAGTATAAATAAGTGTGACGCTTGACCATAAATTGTGACAAACGTAGTACCAACATTCAAATATGATAGGTTATATTTATGAACGCTCCCTACACACGTACAACAAACACTGAGAGAGATCTTTGTAACACGACACCATACCAAATATTCAAAGCATGGTAACAAAGCATGTTTATTAAATAAAAATAATCTTTACTGGATTATAACAATGAATAATGAAACAATTACTTTATTTTATTTATTTGACTATTTTATCTTTATTTCCATAATAGAAAAAAAATTTGGAACAAGCGAAGGACTTAATGCGTAATAACATTCCTTTTGTACTAACTGTTTCTGTCGATTTATTTATTAATAGAAATTTAAATGTACTAACAACTGCTTATAAAATGCTCGCCATCCCTCTTAAATTAAAACTAATTGGAAATGAAGATTTTATCCAAAACGACGTCTTGACAAATCTCATAACTTATGGATTAAATATTTTGTTTAACTTTCTTGTGCAAGTTACTCGTAAAAAAAAAAAAAAGTTGAACTCTACAAACCTCGGCAGCCTTCATATTTTGATAGCTGATGCTATATGCGACGTATGCTATCCTGTCCAGTCCGTCAAAAGTTTTTTTTTTTTTATTTTTATAATACTAGATCGGCAAACAGGCGTACGGCTCACCTGATGGTAAGCGATTACAGTAGCTTATAGACGTCTGCAACACCAAAAGCATCGCAAGCGTGTTGCCGACTCCATCCCTAATTCCCCCCAGAAGCTCTGGTCACCTTACTCACCAACAGGAACACAACACTGCTTGAAAACATTGTTATTTGCTGTGATGTAATGTCGAGGTACTACCCCAGTCGGGCTGCTCCATATTTTGAGCAGGAAATTTCCTGCTTTGCCCTACCTTAGTTAAGTTTTGAACTTAGCAATATATTTAGCGATCCATTTATGTGTATAGATCTGTTATCGACTAAGGTCCTAAAGTAGAGGCCTTGCTCAGCCGGAGAACTTTACATATACTGTAATTTTTATTTTTTAAAAAAAAGGTAAGTTAAGAAAAAATATTAAATTACGAAAACATAATAAAAGTGCTTAGGATAAAGTAATAGTTTAAAGGTATTGCATCAATACCATAAATAAGAAAACAACAATTAATTAATTAATAATAAACAAAGTCTGCTTAAATGTTCTTAAAATCCAGGTGTATACGTTTCTAAGTAAATTAAAAAGAATATTTTATATTTTAACACATTGTAAATAACAATACGCGTATTTACAATGTGTACTTAGAACATTAAAGTCACACACATACACACGAGACATTCAAGTTAAATTTCAGTAAATTAAAAAGTAATCTTTTATACCGTTACTTGTAATAATAAAAATTAAAAGATTATTAACTTCAAGTATCTTGACAATCAACGTATACAACAAACAAGTGCAACTGAATTCAATAGAAATAACATTTATAATTTAATCAAATAATCACAACCTACATACATTCATACCACAGGGTGCTGGGAGTAAAAAAAAAGTCATACAATACAAACATCACGAATCCGTAGGCGTCTTTAACTCATACAACAATACGTACAAAAAAACATACAATTATAAACCCAACTTCTTAGATTATAAGAAACATTGTCCGCTAGTGTGGAACTTGCATAATTGTTTCCAAACATATTCAAATCTGTTACGTATCACAATATAATAAGGCCTATTTTGGTTTAAAAATGATGATTAAGTAAAGATAGATATCAAAGAAGGTCCCTTTTAGAATTAAGACATCAAGGTACGGTGATAACTTATTCAAATGGCGTAACTTGATACCTCGGTGTGTACGTGGCCCTTCTGTCAGATATCTTGTCAGATTTCGGTGTTTTATCTGTGGTTATGGCGGGTAAAGATGGCGCTCTTTCTAATTTATGAACGATTTTCATTTTATTATAATTGTTTGACGTTCCCTGGTGTAAAATATTTATTGTAATGCCGTACTTAATAAGATGAAAAGGAGAGATGGTATTTGAGTCGAATTTTAATTTAATTATGATAAGAATTGCTTATATTAATTAATTATTATTTAAAAAACATTTGATACCTGATTATCTTGTGTATAATAAAGATTAATAATTAATCTTCATTAATGTTTCAGAAGTTAAAAGCAATTTTATTCCATACAAAGCTTTAAATGATACCCTTCGCTATGTTTTAAACAGAAAAAAAAAACAAATCAATTAAAACATGTTTTTTTATAATATTGTCATATCAAATCACCGAATTGACAGAAGTTACTAATGAAGGTAGAAATAAATGTTAAATACAAAAAAAATGCTTAAAAATTATTAAATGTTAAAACCAACCATAAGCTAGTCATAATTAAATCAAATTAATTAAATTCAATAAAAACCTACGTATAGAACCTTTTTCCTTTTTTTAAATAATAACCACCAAGCGTGTTGCTGGCTGGTGGCAATAAAATAAAATATTGAAATAATAAGCCATTCAAGCAAGCTCACGGTCACAATTTCATTTGAATGTGACATTTCTATGAAAATTAGAATAAATTAGATGTTTGGATAGGATGGAGCCCCGCTGTTTTATGTTACACTATTGTATAGTAGCAAACAGCTACCTTACTTTGACATTATAAAGCGCAGACTACAGTCTACAACAGACATTTTAATATAAAAACTTAACATACTGCTATCACAAACGCGAAATTAAATTGTTTTTTTTTTTTGTTTATTACATTAAATAAAATACCGATGTTCTAACTTTAAAAAGTGCAAAGATTTATTACTTATAGTGATCTCTTACAGACCACTTCTGTTAATAGAAAATAAAATTGAAAACGTAAACAATAAAGTATGTTTTTGTTATTCAATAGTGGCAGAGTTAGTCCTTGTTGTCGTGTTTTGTGGCTACGGCAGTAAAGAATATATTCACCCTTCCCGTGGGTGTCGTAAGAGGCGACTAAGGGATAACACAGTTCCACTACCACCTTGGAACTATTAAAGTCGACCGATGGCGGGATAACCATCCAAATGCTGGTTTTGAAATACACAGGCCGAAGACGATAGCAGCGTCTTCGGTGCGACAAAGCCAGCCCTCGGTCAACAACCCGGCTGCCCAAGTGGTGACTATGGGCAGAACACATAAGTTCACGCTAATTTTGGCTTCTCCTACATGAAGAATGAGACCTATGCCCAGCAGTGGGATGTTACAGTCTGAAGTGTAGAGTTAAAATAAACGAATAAAATTCGACACAAGACAGGCTTAAAGATTATTCCAATAAATTTGCTATAATTGTGCAGTAATCACGCAATTGGTTCATCATGTCTATGTAGATTGCTAATCGTCAAAGTTACACTGACACTAGCGTCAAAAACACGAATAATAATTTATAATAATTGGTATAATATATTAATAATAATAATAAAAAACTCAATCTTGCTTTTATCATAAGCAAGTAATACCTTACTGTTTTTTTTTTAAATTTTTCAGAGCCCATGTCAATATTGAGATTGAAATCAATCTAGCTGATAATTTTTATCTACAGCTGTTAACGTACTAAATAAAATTACAATAGCAATCGATTTAGAGGCTTTTCCGTCGTAGAGTAACAAACATTTATTTATTTTGTTTTGACATTTATAATATTAGTGGAATTGTACATTTTTCATCATTGCACTTATGTTTATAACTGTATATTAAGAAATAAAAATCTTAGCGCAAATTTTTTTCATAATTAGTATTAATTTATCGAAGTCTCAAGTCTGCGCAGTCCGCGTATATTTCTCAAAATTAAATAATACGCTCAATGATGTAACCTCTTAATATTATTTATATGTAATTTTACATATTTTTTGTGTAGATAAGTAAATTGTCTTATTCGATAAATATCTGTATTTTTTTCTATTATTCATGAGCAAGATGTCTCGACTTCCGTAATCAATAGACAATATTAAATATGATGTTACTCTATGAAATGTTAATATTTATCTGTACTTATAAAACTGAAGAGTCTATTTGACTCGCTTATCTTAGGAACTACTGGTTCTTACTAGAATTTTATTTTACTGTTTGATAGACCCTTTTTTTGAAGAATGCTATAGGCTATAAAAGATCACGTATCGACTACTATTAATGCCATCATCATCATCATCATCATCATCATCACTTCAGCCTATCGCAGTCCACTGCTGGATATAGGCCTCCACAAGTTAGCAGTAGTATACAGCAATGAATTTAAATTTAAAATTACAGTACCTCAATCGAAATTTTCAGTGTGATGCGTTGGCACACAGGTCACATCACTGGTTGTTGCGCTAGCGGTCACAGGTTCGATCGCCGCACATGACAAACATTTGGATTGCCATACAGATGTTTGTCATGGTTTGAGCGTTTGTGCTTGTGTCTTGTGTGTGTTTCCGGATCCCTGATACAGAAAATAATCCTACTGGAGGCAGTTGAGTTGAGCTGCAGCGTTTATTTATGTATTCTACTATCTCGGTATTTAAAAAGAAAGTTTTGTATCATCTCTTGCAAATATAAAATAAGCACACATTATATGTTTGTATGTATGAGTATGTACATATATATATATATACTTTTTTAAATGTAATATGTTTTTATAGCGTGTTCTTGATCTTAATATAAATTTACAAATTTTCCAATGTTATCTGTGATGTCTATTGTAATTTTTTTATCTAATTGTAAAACTGCTGGTAAGTAAGTAGAATAAAAATAAAATACAATCGCCCTTAGACCATAGTTGCTGTGAAGTATCCAAAACGGGAATCTAAAAAACTTAATAAACCACGATAAAACCCAAAAAGTTATTTCATTATAATAAAATACAATCAAAGATATACCAGCTATTCCTACAACAATTTCACTCAGTAGCACCTCATCATACAATTAGCAGATGTTCACAAACTCACATTAAACTCTATTCAACTAACGTCACTCAATAACTCTCAAAGCGCAACTAATGTAAAAATCAAAACATAATTATCATCGAATGGACCGTGACATTCTCTCCGCATTGTTGTGTATTTTACGCTCAATTAAATTGTTTAAACTGAATTTATTTATCAATTTCGCCAGTCATGCCAAAGGTGTCTGGACAACAATGGTATCTCCATAAATATAATGATAGAGTAGCTGTGAGAACATGATTGGAATCTTCTAGATACATTTCTCTTTTAAATTTTATTTTACAAATATTTGGCCCTTATTTAAAAATTAAAATCGCGAGCGATGTTTTCTAAAATGAAGATTTTAATGATTAATTCAAAAATATCCTTAGTTTTAGTTTATCACAGCTTTTAGTCTTCATCACTCATCATCATCATCCCTTCGGCCTATTGCAGTCCACTGCTGGATATAAGCCTTCACAAGTTCGCGCCAAAAATGGCGTGAACTCATGTGTGTTAGTCTTACGTTGATAAAATTATTACGTATTGTGTATAAATTTTGTCAATAGAGTAGATATTTGGAAATGGTAATTCAAACCTAGAACTGTAATGAATAAATTAGATGTAGTTTGTATATACTTAAGGAGGACGCAGAGAGAGAGAAAGGTCTTAGTTTATCTTCTCAGTACTGATAATAGCACTGTTATTTTTATTGTAACTAAATATAACCATAGAATAGATCTCAATGAAATATATACGATTTAGTACAAAGTACATAAAGTAATAAATATAATTAAATATACCCTCAAAATCTAAATGTTCCATTTAAAACAAACTGCTTTAGATTATCAATTCAAAATTAAATTAATTTATTAATTCTACGTAACTTCAGCAAAGTCAAACGTGCTCCAGTCGTAAAACTGAAAGCCTTAGGTCGGCAGACAAGCGTACGGCCCACGGATGGTAAGCGATTACCGTAGCTTATAGACACCTGCAACACCAGAAGCATCGCAAGCGCGTTGTCGACCCAATCCCCAATCCCCTCCAGGAGCTCTGGTCACCTTACTCACCAACAGGAACACAATACTGCTTGAAAACAGTATTATTTTTACACCAATCAAAGAATATTTAAAAAGGAAAAGTTTTAATTACAAGTAATTTCTTTATTTATTCATTTATTACAAAGCGTATTAGAAATACTAGCCGTGTCTCGCGGTTTCATCCGCGTTGTTACTTGTTATAGTATAGCCTATAGCCTACCTTTGAAAATAGACTATCTAATACAAAAATATTTTTTTATTATATTTTATTAGCGCGTTCAAACAAACAAACAAAGATTAAAACTCGTCACCTTTATAATATTAGTATATATAGACATACAAACAAGTAGCGTTGTAAACTATACTTCTCAAAACATGTATCCAAATTGAAATACGATTTATAGAAATAACAAATATTTAAAAAAAAAGGTAATTTGCATAAACTCAAAAACTAATTTGTAATGAAATGTGACGGACAAGTATACAGAGAAAGAAAGAAAAAGAAATAAAAGAATGTAGAAGAACAATAACAAGCCATTCAGCTTGTGACACCCCACAGCTGGGCATAGGCCTATTTCTTCATGCAAGAGAAGGATCGAGCTTTAATACACCCCGCTGCTTCACTGCGGGTTGGCGGATATGTTCCCTACTATGAGTAACGATCGCTATCAGGTGTACAGGGTGTCATGAGATAACTAGCCCGTTGGCGCATTTTGTAGTGACCTGCTTTGAACCTGCTTTCTGCTCCGGGGGCTGTGGGTTCGATTCCCACCCCGAGTCTGGCTTGCTTTAGGAACAAATAACCGTGTATGCATGTTGTAAATATTTATTTATTTATATGTACGGTTCCTTTACGGTTCCTGTATGATAACAACCGGGAGCGACAGCTTAACATGCTCTCCGAGGTACAGTGAGGAGACCCACAAGGAAAAACATTCAAAGAAATATTTAGACATAAACAAATATCCATCCCGAGCAGGAATCGAACCGGTAAACCGTCGGTGTTTTAGGCGATTACTCGCACCACTACACCAGAGCGGATGTTATAATATCATAGCGTAGAAAGTAATTAGTAAAACCTTTTATCCTAAAACTTTTTTTGTACGCTACTACATTCAAAACGTAAACCCACTTGAATCGATGAGAACCATATCCAAACATCATTCCTAACATCTAATTTCGCGTGACAGAACATTGTGTGGACCCTTCGAAACAGCATTTTATCCAATTTCAAACTGACCGAAGCCCACAGACACAATGGACGCATAATTGGAGTCACTCGACTCGACTGTTACCGATATATTACAAAAAATGTAACATCTGCTCACTAGATAATCGTTTGAAGTGTCGCTTTGTCGAAAAAAAAACTTTTTTTTCTCTATAAATGCATTGGGAATAAATTGATACAGTAAAAACTAAATGCACTTCTGTCGGAGATATTAATAATAATTATGAAATTAAAAGTTTAAGGACCCTCTACAATAATTCATTTTTACTCCGAAAATGCGTTACATCGTTTTGATAAAGAGAACTCTTCAACCTGCTAGATCGATTTTGACTAAACATAGTCAAATAAAAACCTTAAGTAATCTTGCTTTCACGTTAATAAACCGCATCAAAATTTGTCCATTCGTTTAAGATAGAATAGACAGACATTGCCGTCAAACTTGTGACGTCCCTCTTTTTACGTCGGGGGTAAAATACAAATAATAAACCGATAAAAATATTAAACCGAATATAAAAATCATCATATCAAAAATTTCGATCCAGCGGGTATATCGTTCCATAGCTTAATTGGCTAGAGCGCCGACACGGCAAGTCGGAGACGCGGGTTCGAACCCCGCTGGAGCGGTCAATTTTTGGTATGATATTCAAAAAATGTTTACAAATAATAAACTTCACAATAACGTCGACACGACGACACATACGAATAAAAAGAAAATTTTGAAAAAGAAGAATATCGCAGTCATTTGCTTTGCCATTTACTGTACTTATAATGAAGCTTTAAGAGGTCCAATTCAAGGCAGATTATAGGCCATGAAACATCCAACAATGATTCGCAGGAACCAAGCTCTAACTGTAAATGTAAACCGAGTAAAAGGGACGTCCGGTTATTAATAACCACCCACATAACTATTTCCACCAAACTACTTATTTCACAGATATTAAAACGCTTGTAAAATAATCTGTATGTTAATTGAGCGCGAACGCCGAACGTTTTAAAGTAAAACTTCTTAACGCATACTTGACTTGGGAAGTAAGCTGGTGAATGCGAGACGAGAGCGTTACGAAAAATATGATTGGGCAAGGCGAACGGAAGTTGAAAGGGAGATATAAGGTAGTGAAGGTAGATAGTCTTACTTTAGTCGTGTAGTCTAAAGCATACTTTTTTTTGTTAAGTTACCAATGATCTTTGTGTTAACTGTTCGTTGGGTACTCTGAGGCCCCGAGACATTTTTATTTAACCTACATTGGAGTGTAATATTAAAAAAAAAACAACATACTTATTATATAAAATTATATTCGAGAATAAAAAAGTGTTTGCGCGCAATTCACACACGGCGGAAGTGAAACTTCTGAAAATTAGCCTACGATAGATTTTTTCATGGAGAATATAAAATACTTTGTAATGCATTCTATCTCATTCTTTCCTATACATTTTTGTATATGTTTTTTTATCGTGACGTATTTTCGTTTCATCGAGTTTCAAATCACAATAATTCTAAAGAAGTTTCACTTCAAAAATAATAATAAATGAAAAGGATTTAAGCGTACAAAATTAGCTGTTAACCTAGTACTCATAGCAGTTAGAGAATTTTTTGTTTCATTATATTTATTTTTTAGTTACTAATTTAATTTTAGTTACCTATTAGAAAATACTTTTAAGCAATTCAATTTTCTAAAGCAGTAACAAAAATAAATTAAATAAATCACCATTTATAATATAACAATAAAATTAAAAATAATAAAGCTATGTCGACGTGATGTTTACCAAATGTTTGTCTTTAATCAGACCGTGACAGAACGATGTCAGGCGGTGGAACAAATTTGACAGCTTAAAGGAAACTCTTTGTGAAAGCCGATTTTTTTTTGCAATTAAGGAGTAGCAAAAGGCGGTTATTTGAGTTACTTTTTTCTTTACAATACCTTTATGTATATACTAGCTGTGCCCGCAACTTCGTCTGCGTGGAATTAAAAAAAATATTTTAAGTTCGTAGAGCTACAAAATAAATATATTTCTAAAATAAAAGTAGCCTAAGTTACTCCTAATTACATCAGCTATCTGCTAATGAAAGTCTCGTCAAAATCGGTCCAGCCGTTTTAGAGATTAGAGGGAACAAACAGGCAGTCAGACTGACAGACTGACAAAAATTGTAAAAAATGATATTTTTGTATATCCATATGAATTGAGTAAAAACCGGTTATTTTAATATTGCAAACAGACACTCCAATTTTATTTTTTTGGTATAGATGGTATCGTTAATGCACACACGGTTGTGTTATACGTAACTGCCGACTGATTATGTGCGTATTTTTTGTCGTAAATAATGATTATGTAAACTAATAATTAGTATATGAACATATACACTCGGTGCGGCTGAGTCGGGACGGAATTTAAATATGCAAGTCCTGGAGCAGAAAACTAGTGTCACAGCAAAAAACTTGTGTCTAAATATTCTGTAACCAAATATCCTAAGATTTACAGCCTTGGACATGTTATCATAATCTATTACTTTACGTGACAAGCTTGTAAATAGATACAATTTTTGTCAAATGTCGTATGACTGCTACTGTTTTGTTTATGACATCTTACAAAACAGATTATAAAACATATCACAAACAATATGAGATAATCTATTAATAAACATTGGTAAAAACTTGTAAAACCTTTTTGCTTTATCTTCGTAAGTAATAATGAATCTGGCTGGACCAGTTTGACTCAGCTTCTTATGATTTTTAGAAGGTTCTTAGAGGATGAAAAATTTAGAAAGATTATAAAATTTTCAGAAAACCTAAAGCGTTTGACAGCTTACATGACAGGACAACGTGTCTCGGGCTATCAAGTATATATTCAGTTATTTAATATTGTACTTTTAGGAGAAACAAACTTATTTATTTAAAAAAAAAGACAGAAAACCGAACACTTAACTTCTATTTATTACTCATTTTTACAAATATAACAATTATCACAAAAATTAACCTTAACCCCTAACTTAATCGAAAATAATGACCGAGAATTACAATTTAAATTAACCAAGCAAACAAGCGTTACTTTGAATATAAAAATGATCAACGCACTCGTCATGAAACAACGACCTAATGTTCCGAAAGCCGAGAAGCAAAAGAGCCCTCTGAACGGGTAGGGACTGCTTTTATTGACATTGTTGCATGACGTTACAAAACGTATTAGCGGGTAGGGAACTATTTTTATTAACACTATTGCACGACGTCACGAAACATATTAAAATAATCGAGATTATGCTAACAGTACTATATTGAACATTTAAAATAACATTAAAGAAAATAACTATGTATTTCGTAAAAAAAGAGTGTGACCACACGACTGAAGTAAAACTTCTTTAGCTCCATTTAACTTATATTACTCTCTGAACTTCCGTTCGCCTCGCCCGATCACACTTTTCGTAACTGCTCCACCCTACTCCCCAAGTCAAGCGTGCTTAAAGAAGTTTTACTTCGAAAAACAACTATCTATTCTATTCTGCTTCTTTCTTAAATCTGTGGTCTGTACTATTTAAAATGAAAAAATTGTCTTTGCCTTTTAAATTAAGACAATTAAAAAAAAATCACACGATGACGTACACAATAAAAATGTCTGACATTCTCGAATAGCGGTTCTTAGATCTAGTTTTTTAATAAGAACTTTTTAGAACGATACACTTAGCGAAACAAAATAACATAAAAACTCGGCTATTTGACATCTCGTAAAGATTACCGAGAACGCTCGTAACAACGGAACCCGTTTCGAAACATCACATTTTCCACCAAAAACAGAAAAAAAAATTGTATTTAAGTACGTGTTTAAAGAGATTTTCCCTCGTGAATTGACAATTGTATGATAACAACTAAGATTTGAGTCTCTAATAGCGTATAACGCAACTATAACGAAAATTCTTGACGGAAAAACCTTTATAGCATTTTGACATTTATTTCCTTATATCAAAAGCTAGTTTTGTTTCAATGTTTGTTACATTTTAGTAAGATTTTGTTCATCAACGTACGGATACAAAGAAATAGATAAGAAAATGTGTACGGTTTAAATGTTTTGTGTTCAAAATGTGTGTGGCCTTCGACCCGGTAGCGTGTACTTGTATTGTGTCGGAGTAATGACGCGCTACGATTTCTAGCTTAGATTGTTAAGTGTACTATAAATAGGTTTATTGACGCTTTAATGTTGTGTATTATAATTTTATGTAAAAATGTTTCTTAAAAGTTAGCGTTTCTTTTAATGTTTAAAAAATATTTATTTCATGCATAAAACTCATATCTAACATAACAGGGAATCCAATGTGTTAGTTAAGTCGATTACTAAAAACATTACATATTAAATCTTATTAATTAATTAATCCCACATTATTTTTGTGTCTAAAATAACATTCAATTTAATAAATAAATAACCACTTCAAACTCAGCGACTCCCAGTAGGATTTTCTCCTGTGTTGGAGGTCCGGAAACATATATAATACACAAGCACAAACGATTAAACCACGACATACGTCTATACGGTCTGTCATGAACCCGCGACCGCCAGCGCAACAGCCAGTGCTGTGACCAGTGAGCCAACGTGTCGTCGATTTTAACAATAACAATGCAAATCATTTTCAATAACGGCCCCCCACAATTATTTCCTTTGTCGGGGGTCCGGAAACACAAAATACACTTCAGCTTATCGCAGTTCACTGCTGGACATGGCCTCCAGAAGTTCGCGTCAAAAATAGCGTGAACTCATGTGTGTTGTCCATAGTCACCACGCTGGGCAGGCGGGTTGGTAACCGCAGGGCTGGCTTTGTCGCACCGAAGATGCTGTTGTTGTCTTCGGCCTGTGTATTTAAAAGCCAGCAGTTGGATGGTTATCCCTCCATCGGTCGGCTTTTTAAGTTCCAATGTGGTAGTGGAACTGCGTTATCCCTTAGTCGCCTCCTACGAGTTACGACACCCACGGGAAGAGAGGGGGTGGCTAACAACAACAACAGTAAAGAATATTCTTTACTGCCGTAACCACACAGCAGACAAACATCTATATGGCCGATACAAATGTCTGCCGAGACTGGTAATCGAACCCGAGATAGCCAGGGCAACATCCAGAGCTGTGACTGCTGCGCCAACGAGTCGTCGTTACATAAGTATATTATAAGTTCTACGTAAAGTGTATAGTAGTCACTAGTGTATAGTAGTCACTATGTTACTATTTATGTGTTAAAAAGGTAAATTGTCCTAAAAGTTGTATAAATAGCCTACAATAATTACAATTACAATTTAAAATCACGTTTTTATAACGAAAAAATATAAATAGTTTTTTCTAAAGAACAATAAACGTATTAAATAATGTTTTGTATTCTGATTGCGATGCTTCGAATGCTTCTAGCTAATTTCCTTCGATCTATTTCTTTATAAACAATTAGTGATCGCTGGAACTATCGACTTGGGCCACATGTATAATAAATAATTGATTTTATTTTCATAATAAATTTTAATATCATTAAACCTTGTAAACCTTAACATATTTTCCGATAACAGCAAAAAGACTGTCAGCATCGGACCATCCTAGAAATTTTAGACTTTTAAAACTGGTCTAAATGCAAACTATTGTAGAAAAAAAACGCCGTATAGTACAAACATTTTATGCAGTACAAGTGCCAACTAAAAGCCCGTGGATGTTATGAAATATAATTAATAATTTAAAAAAAAAAACCTATTTTCACGTATTTATTCATAGACCATTGGATTAAACCCGCATTGGAGCAGCGTGGTGGATTACGGTCTGATCCTTCTCCTACATGGGGAAAGAGCAGCAGTGGGATATTACAGTCTGAAGCGAAGCTGATTAAATTTTAGTGTTACAGAACCGACAGTGTTGACACGTTCTATCTTGCGAAAACGTGACGTTAAAATACACAAACGTTCGACAAACGCGTGTAGTTAAAATAATCTGCAGGTCTCTTGAAATTTCTATTCTCTACTCAATTTTCCGAATTTTGGTATTCCATAAAAACCTTCCATACAGTAATCTAAAAAAAGTAAACTTTAAAAAAAACTAGCCGAATATTGTCTAATCATCATAAAATATTATGCTGACCATTTGCCAAATAATTTTTATTTATTATTAAAATTGACTTCAGTCCACAGTGTCCGCGGTCACACGAAGCATTAGAGGAACAAATGCATTCAAACAATTCTGACACCCGAATCCTATCTGCTTCTACGAACAATCGGTACATTTAATTTCGTCACACAGACTGTGTTATCCTTTGGATTGGTCTCTTAACTTTGTAGCGCACTGGAAGATATGATATGATATATTAGTGGGTACTATATATGTAAAGAGGTAAAACTTGATTCTCAAACACTATTGAACCTATTATATATATATAATTGTGGAAAAGAGACCAAAATTTGAAGATTAACGAAATAGTAGGCTTATAAATGTTTGCCCTTAATATGACATCTTACTAATTAATAAATAATAAATATCTTATAACATACACACACGATCGCCTGTTCCTAAGGAAAACAACTTAATGTTTGTGGTATAGGTATAGTTCGCGTCATGTAAAAAGAACGCTGAAGAAACTGGAGGGGGCGCGTTTGCGCATGGGTATATTCGCGCACGAAAGTACTACTGTTTATTTTTTAATTACGCTTTCACTCGCGGCTTTGTATAATAGTTATTGGTAGGTACACTAAAAAATATTAGAAATAGCTGTGCGAATAATTCGCGCTAAACAAGTATAATAATTATCACTTTACAAAGTTACAATTTTTTTTAAACAAAAGCAATAAAAACATTTTTAGTTGTTGTCGCCGGTAGAACTAGCAATTATATATAAAATTACAGTCGACTCTCGTTAATTCAAACCTGCGATAATTCGAACCTCTCTATAATTCAAAGTCATTACGAGTTCCCTATAAAATCTATTTATATTTCGAACTAAATCAAAACAAATACATTTTTATGCACATGGTAATTCGAACGAAAAAACCGAGTCGACTTTAACTATAATTTATGTGGAATAATTGTAAGGCTTTTTCTAAAAAGGGAGGCAAACATCTTAAGCCTTAGCGTATTAATATATATGACAGATTGAAGAATATAATTAAATAGAATTAAAAAAATGTTTGATTCAGTGTATGTTTTATTTAATTACCTAAAATTAAAACAATGACGTCACAAATAAAATTTACAACACAATTAAAGAAAACAAAGTATAATATTGTTACGATCACACAAAGAAACTAGCGCCATCTAGCGGCAACCGTTGAAACCACACAAAGACAGCGATAGCATGAAACTCTCTACTCAATACTAGATGGCGTTAGAGGAACTACTGTAGAACTATATAGAAGTATAGTCTCGAAAACCGGGTACATGCGCGAACTTTCCAGAATAGTCTGGGCCTCGTGTCGGCCGATATAAATAGCCGCAGGTAGGCGAGCGAGTTCAGTTCAGTTTGAGCGATCTTCGAGGCGACTTCAAGAGTGAAAACTAGTGATCAAGAGTGGTACCAGCGAAACCTACGACATTGGCTACGACATAGGACATTGTTAGTGCTTAGTGTTTGAACCTTGTGCTTTTTGTTGGACCTAGTGCTTGTGAATAAAGTCTTGAAAAGAGTCAGCAGGTCTTTCTCTCCAAATCATTCGAACCCTAACACGTAACAATATTTTTTAAGCAACACATGTAGTTTAAGAAAACAAAAGAGGCGCTTGGGTTATTTATGGTCATTTTGTGTCCTTTTATTTAAAATGTTCGTTGAAAAGGACGTCACAAATAAAATTTACAACACAATAGAGTAGCGTGTGTAAAAAAAATTTCGACCTAATTAGTATTATTGTCACACTATTTGTATTTATTTTGATTAAAAACCTTACGCCCGCGGCGCACTTGCTCTAACATCTTGACAAAAGGACTCATACCATTGTTTTTGCCAGTGCTATGTGCTATACTTATATATTATATGGGATAACGTTAAAAAAAACAATATATATTAACTTAATAACAAATTGCTTTACGGTAACATTGTTTTAACTTATTAACAAATTATAGTTCGTGAAAATTTAAAATATTCGTAAAGAATACTGCCTATTTTGTTACTCATTTTGTCCCTATTTGCCTAATAAAAAAAGTATTGAAATGCTATATTAAAAATATTAATTATCTATGCTTTCGATATTCGTATTTTAATAATTTTTATGTGTTTAAAATGATTAATTGGTATTTGTTTTTAGTGGAATAAATAGTAAATGGAGTTTTACAAGTGCCCGTATGCTAATGTGTTGTGAAAATGAGTGATAAATGTGGAAAAAACGTAAATTACGATTGAAGGTGGTTTGTTTACCAAATTAGACTGTTCCAAAAAATGGACAGTAGGGAAGTTTTTTCAAGAGTTAGCAACTCTGTAAATCGCCTTTGCGCATATTCACAGCCAGCGTTCTTTTTACATGACGCGAATTATACGTTTTAAATAAATTTTCTCACTTCTCTATGTAAAACTATTTCGTAATTAAGTAAAAACTTTTGTACGCGGTAGTATTTTGACTTTTTGAGTCGACGTCGAAACTGTCCAACCAATAGCACACCGGCAAGCATGCGACACGTGATAAACACGCCCGCCCCCTGCCCCGTACCACCAAATAGACCGATAAATCGCTTCTGCGCAGCTTCAAGGCCAGCGTTCTTTTTACATGACGCGAACCATAACAGCCAACTGATATAACTATTTTTTTTTGATAAATATACATAGAAATAATACATATATACAAATACAAATATTACATCCAGACTCAGGCGAGAATCGAACCCGCAACCCACAGTGCAGAAATAAGGGCCACTACAAACTGCACCAAAGACTAGTCAAAAATTTAATTGTATTAATAAAAAAATTAAACTTTGTGACAGTGGATGAATGAGATGATTTTACTTTCTTGCACTAAAATTTTACTTGTAAAAAAACCGAATTCATCCTAGAATAGCGAAGACTACAATTTAGATATCATTATTTTACAAGAAATATACAACTTTGATCAAGATTATACATAAGGTAACTTATCATCTCTATTTTTTTTTATATCATAGCACATCACATCAGTAGATGTGCGACACGGCTTATTATTGTCATGCAATGCGCACGAGTTTATCGCTCGCCACTAAATTGAAGCGCGTGACGAGAATTGACAAGCGCCACACTTAGTCTGAGTACACAATGTTATTGAATTACCTATATTAATATTATAATACTGGCTACTCTGTTTTAATAATTCGTTTAACTTTAGATAGTAAAATGTATTAACCATAGAAATTTTATGAAAAAATCTACTCAAAATTATTTATTCAAAACTAACTATTATTGCCAAATTGAATAATAAAAAACAATATCCTAAATTATTTTTATACGACTGTTCTTCAAAGCTTAAAATAACCTGAAAGTATTTGTACAAGTCAATTGTTTAGCTGTTGTAAAACATTATAAACATTATAATTTGTAATAATAGTAGTGTTAGAAAGAAAAAAAACGAGTGAGTTTTAGACCACACGACTTAAGTAAAACCTTCTATCTTCACTAACTTATGTCTCCCTCTCAACTTCCGTTCGCCTTGCCCGATCACATTTTTCGTAACGTTCTCGTCACGCACTCACCAGCTTACTCCCCAAGTCGAATGTACGTAAAGAGGTTTTACTTTAAAAAAAGTTATAAAAAGTTTAACAGTAATAAATCCATACCTACTTGTAACCTCCACCTAAAACAAAAAATCACACATCACGCAGCACTAACGAACTTGTATCCATCGAATTTATCGTTCCTCGCCATTGGCCACTTCATTGGAAATATATAAAATAATAAAAATACAATTATATTAAAATGTTTCCATTGTTCGATTTGAAAATAACATAAAATGCAAAGTAATATCGCCTTTATGTTGTAAGCAATAAATAAGTTTAAGAATAAAAGTTGGCAAATCAAAATGTCCAATGGCAGACATCCTGCACATTAAGATTTTAAATCGTTTAATTTAAAGAACTGTATTGTTTTATTTTATTGTATTATAATTCAAATTACTTTCCGATAATGTATTTTATGTACATATCTAGTGAAAGAATGTAGGTATATAATAACACTTATTTAAAAAAGCGGAAATCAGGATATTAATTTTCTAAGAAAATGGCGTGATATATCTGAAGCTGACAAATTTGTTTTTAATTAATAAAAATTATGTTGTTCGACAGTGTAATAGGTACCTATTTATAATGTAAAATTAAAAAAAATAATATTCAATTATTTGAAGACAGTTTCATGAATCAAATACGTATGGAACGGATGCAAAAACCCTGCAGTAATTTCTTTTTTTATTGAATTGCAAACCAGCTCTTCTATTGATTTTTAAACATCTTTACAATGTTAGGCAACTTAACATAACTTTTTGAGCTAGGGAAAGTTAATTATGAATTACACCTATCCTACTTTAAAACATCTTTCTATTTTTTTCTGTTACTTTTTGTTGTTACCTTTTTTTAATCTTATTTATACCTACTGGGTACCTAATGATGTATCAGTGATGTCAGTTAATACCTTCGGAATATCATTACAATATTATCGTAACACCATTGTGATATGATTGTAGTTACTTTGTTTAATACCAAATAATATTATACATTGACATAACACATCAGATGACACATTTTTAAATATTCTGTATCAATCTGCATTTAAGTAAATGTGACATATTATAATTTATTCTATAATATTATCATGATGTTGGTACCAAAACAGCCAATAACAATTTTAAAAGCTACCTATTGTAAATATTATCTGTGAACAATACCCATTTTTTAAATTACCGATAGAATGGTTTTAATAACATATTAATTATTCCAACGCTTCTCATCTTTACTTTAAAACAGAATTATGATAATTTCAAACGTGATTTTCTAATTTAAGATCTCTAAAACATAATAAACAAATTTGTACAACAACCAAAATCCGGTTTCGACCCGACGGCTAAATGAGTATAGGCGTTCTCATATTTGTTATTATTATGCTCTTTTATAATTATACTAATCTAGGATCAAGACCTTTTACTTTTTGTTAGTCATATTATTAACAATTACGTCGCAATATATTTATATTAATGAGAATATCGATTGTTTTGATATAAATAGTAATAATAGCAGAATTAAATATAAACACGAGAAGGAATGACGAAATTGTAACTTCGTGTTTCCGACTGCGTAAATAGTCTCTTTTTTTTAACTGCCTTCAAAAAAGGAGTACGTTTCTCAATTCCACCGTATATACTATATATATTTTTATGTATGTTTGCGAATAACTTCGTCATTTATAAACCGATTTTGATGATTAGTTTTTGTTGGAAAGGAGATAGGGTCATTGCGCCTGTTCGCGTCCACTTAGTGCAGTTGGCAAGTTTGAAGAAGAAAATAAAAATGTCCCCGCACTAATTTCTATGAAAAATTTATTTACTGTGTTCATTATATAGTCTATTTCAAGATTAATTTTCAGTTTTGTTCGAAACATCTTGTTATTATTTTATTTAAATACAAACGTCAGAATAAGGCGATTTACCCAGTTTGCGTCCATAAAATCCAATTTGCGTCCACCCGCTGGACCACTTCGCGTCCACCAGCTTAGAGATGTGATATTTTTATGATAATGCAAAGAGAGATTGGATTTTAATAATTTATTTATTGAATAATTATAGTTATTTAAAAATCAACATTTTAACATTAATAAATCACTATAAAGAAAATAAAACACCTATTTATTCTTCTAAACATTGATAGACCTTAAAATTAAAAAAACAAATTAGGTACCCATGTATTTAGTAAGTAAATAGTGATTCCACCTATAAAATTCAACAATTATCTGTTCTGTGAATTTTAAAGGAATGTAAGCAATCTAAAGGATCAGCCTGCAATTACAATCACAGCAGCCTTTCGCAGTCGACTACTGGACATAGGCCTCGACAAGTTCACTCCTGTGTTTTGCCCATAGTCACAGCGCTGGGCAGACGGTTTGGTGACCGCAGGGCTGGCACTGTCGTACTGAAGATACTGCTGCCCGTCTTCGGCCTGTGTATTTCAAAGCCTGCAGTTGGATGGTTATCCCGCCATCGGTCGGCTTTATGAGTTCCAAGGTGGTAGTGGAACTATGTTATCCCTTAGTCGCCTCTTACGACACCCACGGGAAGAGAGGGGATGGCTATATTCTTTGATACCGTAAGCACACAGCACCACAAAGA
Organism: Melitaea cinxia; assembly: GCF_905220565.1. Taxonomy (NCBI): domain Eukaryota; kingdom Metazoa; phylum Arthropoda; class Insecta; order Lepidoptera; family Nymphalidae; genus Melitaea; species Melitaea cinxia. The sequence goes on from NC_059416.1 coordinate 1,998,550, forward strand.
TCAGCCTTGATTAATAATAATTATGGAAACAAAATACGAGGTGGACATATATCTCCATTCGCATGAAATTTTAATAATACCGTTATGTTTTCTTCTTCGTTACTTGGTTTTATTTGATACTAGCTGTGCTCGCGTCTTCATGTGGGGTACTGCAAATAAGCTCGGTCGACGCTTTCGTTGTAGATACCTATCGGGTACGCTCAAACCTATCCACTGCAGTACCCCTGGATTATTGACAACACCGCGGAATAATTTTAAAATATAAGTTGCCAGAGCCAGCTCTCTCCTAGTCTCCAACTTGTTGTATCCAACCATGCCCAATACAAACAATGTTGGATACATCAAGGGATACAAGGGATACACGCCATAAAGCCTATGGTAAAGAAACCTGGTGAATTTATTTTGAATACGTTCCAGCATGAGACTGTATTTGACTTCATGTGGAGACCATACTACCGCATTATACTCAAGCTGACTTCTTATTAGGGCATCATACAGTAAAGAGATTGCTTATTTTGGTATATGGACCGTGTATAAATCAATATGCATTTAGTAAAAAGCTGTTACTTTAATATTACAAACAGACACTACAGTTTTATTTATTTGTGTAGATAAGTTTTGTACACTCTTGGTCTGCACCCACTGATTTTGTCCAATATCGGAATAGCATATTTTTTGCATAGGTGCTTGTCTTACCGATTTCTTCTTCTCTTGGATGTCATGCAAATCTTCCCTTAAATCTTCCTCTGTGTATGTTCTTTTTCCCTTCTTGTTTCTTATCTGCAAAGAACTCATCTTAAACAGAAAAAAAAAATAAAGAAATTACTTATTTCATTCAAAATAGAATAGCTATTAAACTTGTGGTTATTAGTTTTATGTATTAAACTTATAGAATTAATTTAAGAAATGGGCGCGATTTAGTTTTATTATTAATCCCTTTAGGTATAGTTTGCGTCCATTGCGGACGCAAAGTGGAAGTTTTATAAATTCGGTGTAGTAGTTTGCGTCCACCTTATTTTAACTGTTAACTATAAAAAAAATAAGCAAATTCATAATTATTATAATTCCTTTTATCATAACCAACGCCTAGAAACAGCTATGTATCCAAAATAGACATAAAACAATAAAAGACTCACCTTCAAACGAACCGCTGCCCACTATTTTCTTCTCATTATTCCGTGCCTTCGCGCTCTCTTGTTGAACAGCCCTCACTAACTATTTTTTTTACCCCGGATTGCTTGGACGCACAGAACTTTTGTCTATGCGCACGTGCTTCTTATTATACATTGAGGTATTAGCCGGGAATTATTTTTCGACTTATTGGTGTCTTAGTATACTTAATTTTGAAACTTTTCAAAGTGAGATCCGTAAAATGGACGCGAATTGGGCGGTGGACGCGAACAGGCGCAATGACCCTATCTCAAAGGTACCATGATAAGGAAACCGGGATCTGATAATGGCATTCCAAAGAAATCGAGGGGAACCTTCGAAAATCGTAGTGGTGACTAGTGCGTTTGTTTTCGTTTGCTAGCAAATACAATTATTTTGGGTTATGGTATTCGCATGTATAATAAAATTCCACAAACGATATTGAGATTGTCTGTAAATAAATTTAAGGTTTGTAATAAAAAAAAATAGTAGCTGCAGTTTATTATTCCGTGCAGGATTATATTAATGATAAAAATGAGTGGAATTCTAAACATTTTTGAATATCATATCAAAAATTGACCGCTCCAGCGGGATTCGAACCCGCGTCTCCGACTGACCGTGTCGGCGCTCTAGCCAATTAAGCTATGGAACGATATACCCGCTGGATCGAAATATTTGACATGATGATTTTTATTTTCGGTTTAAGCGAACCGTGGCGCCGTCTATAGTGACGCGGGTTCGAATCCCGCTGGAGCGGTCAATTTTTGATATGATATTCAAAAATGTTTAGAATTCCTAATGTGTGGGTAACACAAAAATAAAATCGTACATATTAAAAATGAGTGGATTTAGTTATTATTTTATATAATTCAAACACGTAGGTATTTCATGCAAAATATTATCTACTAATGTTATAATAAATCAAAGGTTATCTGGTAGAACTTGCTCATCACCGATAAGATCGCCTTTGTACATCTTTGTTTTCATTAGTTATTGTGATTATTTGTATTTTGTTGTAAAATAAATAATATTTTTTATTTATCTATTTATATTATAAACACAGTTTTTTAATCTATTTTTGACGACGGATTGGCGCAGCGGCCCTAGCAATGGTTGTTGCACTGGCGGTCGCGGACATTTGTATTGACCATATAGATGATTGTCGTGGTCTGGGCGTTTGTGTTTGTGTATTGTGTGTGTTTCCGGACCCCCGACACAGGAAAAAATCCTACTGGGGGTCGTTGAGTGTGAAGCGTTTATTTATTTATTTAAAGAGTAACGATGGACCTTCTTGCTGATTCTTCTCAGCAAAATCTACATTCCGAATTGGCGGTAGTTTAACTTAAACTAAAATTAAGACTCAAAATAGTTTTAATTTATAAAATGACGCCGCGTTGGCGCAACGGTTACAGCCATGGATTGTACCTGTTGCGCTGGCGGTTGCGGGTTCGATCTCCGCACATGACAAACATTTGTATTAGCCATACAGGTGTTTGCTGTATTCTAGGTGTTTGTACAGTCCTTGTAGGTCTCCCCATCGTTCCTCGGAGAGCACGTTAAGCCGTCGGTCCCGGTTGTTATCATGTACACCTGATAGCGATCTTTACTCATAGTAGAGAATATATCCGCCTACCCGCATTGGGGCAGCGTGGTGGATTAAGCTCTGATCCTTCTCCTACATAGGGAGAGAGGCCTATGCCCAGCAGTGGGATATTAGAGGCTGAAGCGTAAAAGCGTATAAAATGACGATTCAAAGTCGCTTTTAAAGATTATTTAAGTAAAGTGATGTTTGTTTTTGATTTGTTAGGTTATTGTTGGTTCTAATATTGTAGGCTAATACTCAAATTATACATAAAATTTGTTTCTCTGTTTTCGTGTGTTGGTGATAAGTTTACTTACTTAAGAACTTTATTTAATATGTTTGTCGTTGCAGTTCTGCACATATAGTAGTAGTCTAAATCGAAATCGGAAAGTAGGTGAGAGGTTTGTCTATTGTTTTTTCTACTAATAAAAAAAACGTAAGTCGATCCTGGTTACTATCGTAAATATCTAAAAACGATCGTCACATACTCTTATATATTAATTACTAGCCGACCCGTGCCCACTTCCTTGGGCGTCAATTATTTGGGCGCTCGCATTTCTCCGATTTGATTTACATATACATACTATTATTTGTCACTGACTTTTTTGTACATAAACAATAAATATAGCCTATATCACTCCCGAATAGCGTAGCTTTCTGTTAGTGAAAGAATTTTCGCAATCGGATCAGTATTTGCGAAGATTACCCCTACAAACAACAAAGTTAAAAACTTTACCTCTTAACTTAATGGATACCTAAGTTTTACTCTTTTTGTATATAACAAAACAGGAATGTGGTCAATTTCTTTCATATCAACATATAGTTCTTTTATTATATTTTATTCACGGAATCATATTATTTGAAAAAATCTATATACAGTTTTTATTATTATTATTATTATATATACTACAACTTTAGAAAATGTATTAGACCTTATGTATCTATAAAAGTATATTATTAACGACTACTACGACTAACTGCCCGACTAGAAAAAGATAAGGCTCAACCAGATCATGTATCTGGACCGGATCAGGATAGAATGAGGCATGTTAGATCCGACAAGCTCTATCAAGACCAGGTCTGGTCCAGACAAGAATAGCCTGATGTAAAATATAATCAAGTATAGTAAGGCATACTGGATCAGAACCCGGTCCGGTCCAGATCAGGATAGCCTGATATAAAATATAATCAAGTATGGTAAGGCATACTAGATCAGGACCCGGTCCGGTCCAGATCAGGATAGCCTGAAAGAAATTACGCGAACTGAGCCTGAATCGCGCTATCAATGTATTTAAGCGCATTTAGTATATATACAGCTATGAGGACAGTGTAGCAGGGAGTCCATTTCGATAGAGTGGAGCAATCGTAAGTAATAGGAAATAGTTAATTAGTAATTAATTATTATAAGTTAATAAATAAAATTTAATTAATAACAATAGTTAATTAATAATATATAAATAAATAAAAACAATTGATATTTAAATTAAAAACATAAATAAATAATACATTAGCAAAAATAAACGGAAATAAATAATGTTACGTAACATATATTTATAATATCAATTCGCTTTTTTTTACTAAACAATTTTTTCAAGAATATACATTCGTGTTTTTTAAAAGGACCGGATCGAACCGGCTGATCAGGATGAGATGAGATTTCCTGATCTGGACCCGATCAGAAAATCTCATCTCATCCTGATCACGTCCAGACCAATCATCTGCGTTACATGCCTTATCTAGTCCTGATCAGGCATGCCTGGTCCGGTCCTTCTAAGGAAGACGAAAAAATTTCTACTCGGGTGTGCCCAGCGGTTTCACTCCCGTTAATTTGAGGATAAGAATAGCCTATAGGCTTCCTCGGTAAATGGGCCATCCAACACAAGAAGAATTTTTCAAATTAGAACCAGTAGTCCCTAACCTTACTGCGTTTAAACAAACAAACGAACTTTTCAGCTTTTTAATATTATATTTGTACCTATAAATTGAAAATTCAATTAAATAATGTTAAAAATTAATAACATAAGAAGAGTGTGAATTGATAGTTAGAATAAAAAAAAATGTATTACATATTTTTGATTGATTAATTTCTCATTAATTATACATATTATTAGTTATACACATAATTTGCATAAAATGTGGTAAGAATATTTTAAAAAAATGTGAATTATATACTAGCATAGATTGTAAACTTAATAATTAACTTGTTAATTATATTGAATTTATACGTAATTCCACCGTGATCGTTATATTGCAAAATAGTGTCAATTTCACACTTTCCAGAAATGGAAGTTAATTAAAAAAAAGTGCGTGCGTATAAAGTACACATGTCAGAAGTGAAACTTCTCTGGCAAACTAATTTTTAAGTCTCGTTTATGTTTATACAAATCTAAAGCTTTAGGTTTCCGTAAAAGTTTAACCCTCATGCGCCTAAAAAAACATCACTTAAAAAAAAAACAAGCAAAGTAATGAATGTGGACCCGTCTGAAGAAATATCTCCTTACCTTACTACAGATTACAGCTAAATAATACTGCTTTCAAGCTTTGTTGAGTTTTCCTGTGTTGAGGAAGAGAATCGAAGCCTTTGGGGTAGGTCAGCAAACGCACATGCGATGCTTTTAGTGTTGCAGGCATCTACAGGCTACGTAATCTCTTACTGCTCACTTATTAGATGGTTTTTACGCTTCTTTGCTACCCAATTCGTATAAAATAATAATTATAATATGAGTTATTGTAATTAGGATTACTTACTTAAGGAGTATTTATATAATATACTATACCATAACATACAACATACCATGTTAAAATTTACATAATGAAATCAATAAAAAAAATATGAAGGTATATTTCCAAACTTCGCGTGTCTATTATGTTTAGGGTTCCATACTTAAAACGGAGATCAACAAGGATATTTCGGTTTATTTTCGTTTATTTTATTATATTCCTGTTCAGTAACTAAAGTCGTTAAATTAAATAATTTAAATGAATAATTCTTCTCGGTAAATTCACATTAACACAACGTCATTAAATTAAAAAACTATAATTATTACTTGTAAAATTAGTAAACCAATTATGAAACCTATAAAAATATTGAGAGTGCAAAAACAATAAACGTCATTATTGAGGTATGTAATGGCAACTGTCCGACATCGCTCAAAACAGCGAACGCCCACAGCTGGGCATCTCTTTTCTATAGGATTGGCTATTATTGATTGATTCTTAATTTCGTACACTCCATTACAGGTCAACGGTCAAGTCCAGAAACATAGTCTAGTTACATGGGGGATTGGGAATAGGGTCAACAACAGTCTGTTGCTTCTAGTGTTACAGACGTCTATAAGGTTTAAAGAATATTTATTTTCTCATTGAAAATACAGTCACTTACATGAGAAACTATCAACATATTATGTGGTTAAAAATATAAAAATTTTAGTTCACAGAATACATTACGATTTGTTTTACACTGTACTTATAAACTACGGTAACCGCTTACCATCAAGTGAGCCGTACACTTGTTTACCGACCTAGTTGTATCAAAAAATACATTATATCTATTCAGATAATTTCCAAAATTAGCACGTAAAATGGAGAGTCTGGTAGATATATATCATCGTATGTTGCTATTTCATTTAATCACATCGACATGTATTTCTGATATTAAAATATTTCGAACAATAATAATAAAAAACGTTAACCGTCACCTAAACACGAATTTATAAATAATGTTCAAACGTCACATTAATGGATATAAAAGTCTAACAGACGACATTACAAAACATTTTATTTATTTATAAATATTTCTAATCGTTTACCTAAATATAGATGGTCGTAAATTTTATTTAAATTTACATAATATCGGTTCAGTATATGTAATAATTATTATAATCGCGTACATTAGGCTAATTTATACATGTAATAAAAATAAAGTTAAATAGAATGGTATTGTAGGTTAAGTTGACTGACAATCGAGAATTTTTTATTCTTTAGCGAAACTGTCTTTTCACCAGCTGCGAAAGATTGCAGATTTTTAGGATGTACTCGTTTGAAATTAAGTATTGTATTGATTACATATGAAATAAAAACTAGTTCGTAACATCGACAATACAAAATAAGTAGTCGTTAAAACAGTTAATTAAATACGCTTTATTAGATACTAGCTGTGCCCGCGACTTCGTCCGCGTGGAATTTAACAAAAAAGTTACTGCTCAGATCGCAAAGTTATAAAACCAATAATTTTCTAAAATAAAAGTAGCCTAAGTTAGTCCTTATAACATTAGTAATCTGCCAGTGAAAGCCCCCTCAAAATCGGTCCAGCCGTTTCAAAGATTAGCCGGAACAAACAGACAGACAGACTGACAAAAATTGTAAAAAATGTTATTTTGGTATATGTACCGTGTATGCATCCATATGCATTTAGTAAAAACTGGTTATTTTAATATTACAAAATACACTCCAATTTTATTTATTTTGTATAGATGACTCAAAAGTATTCGTTAGGTCTTGATCAATGGGACCACATGACAATCTTCAGCTTTCGAATACAAACTAAGTTAAATTCTATGAGGTGACGTAGATAAAAAAAGAAAAAATACAGTCGAAATGAGAGCCTCCTCCTTGTTTTGAAGTCGGTTAATAATGGACTTGTAGACTTCTTTAGTGGACTTGACCGATAACCGGTAGTGAAGTGTACGGGATCAAGAATTCATAAATAAACGTCAATTCTTTAGAAAAGAGGTCTATGCCCAGCTGTGGATGTTTCGTTATTTAAAAAAAAAATTTAAAAAAAATGAAATAATTTATTACGATGAAATTGTTTACATCGGAAATCTGTCGTCGAAATATATTGGAAATACTATTAAAAATCTATTATGGCAAAAATGTGTAAATTAATTATACGAAATATCGTACAACATACGATGATTAATTTACGAAAGGTGTTAATTTCATATCAAATAGCTGTAACATATAAACATAAAAAATTATATCGATAAAGCAAAGAAATTATAGAATTAGCATCGAGAATATTTCTTTTTTTTTATTATATTGTTTAGTCGTTCCGCTATTTTATTAACCGACTATAAAAAAAGGAGCAGGTTACTCAATTGGACCGTATATATATGTATATATATATTAATGGAGGGAAACCCTCGAAAATCCTAGTGACGACTAGTGCGTTTGCTAATTTTTTTCGCCTACTTACGTTGTATTGTCTACTACTTGTCGATGTAATTTAAGTCGGTTTTTTTTTCGTTTGCGAGAAAACACAATTATACGTATTCTACTGGTTTAAAGAAACTATATTTTTTATTTTTAGTTTTACTGGTTTTACTACAACATCATTTACTTACTTTTAAATTTAGTTCTCTAACAATAATCAAAATATTAGAAAACTTTTAAAAAAGCGGCTTGATTTGATCGAGTCGTTTTCGAATTTTGCAATTAGCAACATATTAAACTTAATTAAACAATTTTTATTTTATTTATATTTATATAGAATTAAATAAAGAAATGCATATATTGATGAGTGTAAATTTTTTAAAAAAGGTAACTTTCAAAAGAGGTTCTTGCCGATTCTTTCAGTAGAATCTACGACCGTAGCTTCACACTAACTTTAATATAATTACATATATATTATAACATTATATATATAAAATATTTCAAATATAAGTATAATATAATTACATAATATACGATTTAAAGTTTTTAATAATTTAATATTAATTGTTTCAAATAAATCTCTGATTTGTCTTTGAATTCTAGTGGCATCAAAAGTAATAAATTACAGCCTATCAGTGTCACGCCTATCAAAAACACATCTGTTCTGTTCTGTATCACGGAATGTGCACCTTTTCTAAAGTCGGCCAAGGTAATAAAAATTTAATACATTATAATCGCTTTAAGCGACCATAACGGCGACATTTATGAAGCCACATATTTTAAATAAATAAATATAATCTTGTTAGCGATTCACTATAATATAAACGGACTCCCACAAGTGTTGTGACTTTAATATTATTGATATCACTTCAGCCTGAAATATCCCACTGCTGGGCATAGGCCTCTTTCCCCATGTAGGAGAAGAATCAGAGCTTAATTCACCACGCTGCTCCGATGAGGGTTGGCGGATATATTCATACTATAGCAACCGGGACCGGAAGCTTAACGTGCTCTCCATGCCACGGTGGGGAGAACCACGAGGACTGCACAAGCAACCAGACCACGGTAAACCTCTATATGACCAATACAAATGTTTGTCATGTGCGGAGATCGAACCCGTAACCGCCAGCATAACAGCCACAAACCAGTGCTGTGACCGTTGCGCCAACGCGTCGTCGTATTGCTATATTATTAGCAAATTCATTGAGACTGCCTCGATCAATTTTCGATGAAACATAATTTCTATCGAATAGTAGAGGTATATGGCTTTCCGATAATTTGTTAGCATAGTAGTTACAACCGGTTGTCGCGATATCGGTACGGGTTCGATCCCACTCATTATAGTATTTGTATATTGAATTTAAATGTTTGTCTGTTTATCAAGTTCTGGTTAAACAACCCACGGGTATTAATTTGCAAGTGCTTCTTGTTTAAATATCATCACGTTATGTTTATCCTGCAAGCGATTAATTAGATACGTGCTTTCAGATCAACAGTCCTATGACACGATGGTTCTGAAACGCATTTGAAGGCACTAAATAATAAATAATATTTTGACAACATTTTTGATTTTGACTAACTAAAAGAAATGTTTTAGTACCTACACAGATGTTGAAAAAATGTAATAAAAATTTGAATTACAAAATAATTTTCACCTCTCATCAAAGCTAACACCATACGACATTGTAAGATAATATTGAAAAACTAAAAAAGTTTGTTATATTATATCGAGTATAATTTGCGTTTAATATGTCGCCATTTAAGTTCTGATTCATCGAAATATAGTTTTTACGGCCGTAAGGGACGCCAAAACGTTTATAAATACCTCGCGGTGTCGGATGACACAACGTGGATGTAGGAAGATATTTAAATGCGTTATTTATTTAAATACTGTATAACTTTTAACTGGGGTAGGGCACAGCAGGAAATTTCCTGCTCAAAATATGGAGCTGCTCGACTGGGGATATGGAGGACCTCAACTCAGAAGATCACAGCTAAATAATAATGTTTTAAAGAGGTGTTGTTTTCCTGTTGGTGAGTAAGGTGACCAGAGCTCTATCGGGGATAGGGTTAATAACGCGCTTGCGATGCTGTGTTGCAGACGTCTATAAGCTACGGTAATCGCTCACCATCAGGTGAGTCGTACGCTTGTTTGACGACCAAATTGTATACAAAAAAGAAAATACCACTATGGTGGCAAAAAAGCAGATGGTACATCTGATTGTAAGTGGTTGTTATCTCTATGGACGCTTACAACACCAAGAGCATCAAAAACGCGTTGCTGACCCCATTTCCAATCCGCTCCAAGAGCTCTGACTATCTTAATCACCACAGGGACACAACTTGCTTGAGATTAGTATTATTTAGCTGTGATCTTCTATAACGTTGATGTTCTTCAGTCAGGCTGTTTTAAATTTTGTGCAGGATATTGCCTACCGTGCAATAAAGTATTGAAACACTTAAAGTATTTACAAAAGGCCACTTTTATCGCTACTGCATTTTCATGATAGGCCACAATAATAATAACTTAATAAATTATTTTCATACAATGCAGAATAACATTGTAATAATTCTGTAACATCTGACTGCAGGGCATAAGCCTCTTTCTCCATGTAGGAGAAGGATAAGACCTTAATCCACCACACTGCTCCACTGCGGGTTGGCGAGTATATTCCCTACTATGAGACCGGGACCGACAGCTTAACGTACTTTTGAGACACGGTGGGAAGACCCACAGGCACAAACAACCAGACCGAAAAGATATTTTAAAAATACAAGTATCCATCCCGAGCGGAATCGAACCCGCAATTGCCGGTATGATAGCACCCACACCCACCACTACACCAAAGCGATGTCAGTAAATAAACTATATTATAATAATTATTTATAAGCGCTACTCCTATTACTATTTCCGCAATACGTTTTTTTTCATTGAACGCATCAGTTTAAAAAAAGTCATTCTAAATTTGAACTGGAATAGCCTAAGATGATTTTTCTACGCAGCCAGGAGGCTCTATATTGACAGAAGGGATACTGCTTTGACTGACATGGTGTTCAACTGTTGTTTGGCGTATAGTTTCTCTGTCAACACCAAATTAGTGATTGATTTACGGTTACTATGAGTGTTTATGATAACAATTATGTTCGGATTAAAGCACTCTTACATGGTGAGGAAGCCCATAAGGACAGAAGTCCAGATACAAATATAGGTAGAAATATAAAAATACTAGCTGTGCCCGCGGCTTCGCCCGCGTTTAAATCAGTGAGTCACAAAGTTTTCCCGGCAAACTTGCCACGATGTCCTTAGATGGCGAAGTGGCTTCTTCCGGACCTGGACAGATATAATATCATAAATAACGGTTCGTTATTAATATTTGTTATTTTTGTTGGCGTCCTGTCGTGTTGGCGCATTGGCGCGTTGGCACGTTGGCGCATTGGCGTGTTGGCGCATTGGCGTGTTGGCGTATTGGCGCATTGGCGTGTTGGCGTGTTGGCGTGTTGGCGTATAGGCGTGTTGGCATGTTGGTGTATTGGCGTGTTGGCGTGTTGGCGTGTTGGCGTGTTGGACTGTTGGCATGTTGGCGTGTTGGCGTATTGGCACATTGGCGTGTTGGCGTGTTGGCGCATTGGCGTATAGGCGTGTTGGCGTGTTGGTGTATTGGCGTGTTGGCGTGTTGGCGTGTTGGCACATTGGCGTGTTGGCATGTTGGCGTGTTGGACTGTTGGCATGTTGGCGTATTGGCACATTGGCGTGTTGGCGTGTTGGCGTGTTGGAGTGTTGGCGTGTTGGAGTGTTGGGGTGTTGGCGTATTGGCGTATTGGCATGTTGGAGTGTTGGCGTATTAGCGTGTTGGAGTGTTGGCGTGTTGGCACATTGGCGTGTTGGCGTGTTGGCGCATTGGCACATTGGCGTGTTGGCGTGTTGGCGCATTGGCCTATAGGCGTATTGGCGTGTTGGCGCATTGGTGTATTGGCGTGTTGGCGTGTTGGCGTGTTGGCGTGTTGGCGTATTGGCGTGTTGGCGTGTTGGCATGTTGGCGTGTTGGACTGTTGGCATGTTGGCGTGTTGGCGTATTGGCACATTGGCATGTTGGCGTGTTGGCGTATTGGCACATTCGCGTGTTGGCGTGTTGGCGCATTGGCGTATAGGCGTGTTGGCGTGTTGGTGTATTGGCGTGTTGGCGTGTTGGCGTGTTGGCGTATTGGCACATTGGCGTGTTGGCGTGTTGGCGTCTTGGCGTGTTGGCGCATTGGCGTATAGGCGTGTTGGCGTGTTGGTGTATTGGCGTGTTGACGTGTTGGCGTGTTGGCGTGTTGGCGTGTTGGCGTATTGGCGTGTTGGCATGTTGGCGTGTTGGACTGTTGGCATGTTGGCGTATTGGCACATTGGCGTGTTGGCGTGTTGGCGTATTGGCGTGTTGGCGTATTGGCGTGTTGGAGTGTTGGCGTGTTGGAGTGTTGGGGTGTTGGCGTATTGGCGTATTGGCATGTTGGAGTGTTGACGTATTAGCGTGTTGGAGTGTTGGCGTGTTGGAGCATTGGCGTGTTGGAGTGTTGGCGTATTGGCATGTTGGCATGTTGGCGTATTGGTGTGTGGCGTGTTGGACTGTTGGCGTGTTGGCGTGTTGGCACATTGGCGTGTTGGCGTGTTGGCGCATTGGCACATTGGCGTGTTGGCGTGTTGGCGCATTGGCGTATAGGCGTATTGGCGTGTTGGTGCATTGGAGTATTGGCGTGTTGGTGCATTGGTGTATTGGCGTGTTGGCGTGTTGGCGTGTTGGCGTGTTGGCGTGTTGGCGTATTGGCGTGTTGGCATGTTGGCGTGTTGGACTGTTGGCATGTTGGCGTGTTGGCGTATTGGCGTGTTGGCGTGTTGGCGTATTGGCGTGTTGGCATGTTGGCGTGTTGGACTGTTGGCATGTTGGCGTGTTGGCGTATTGGCACATTGGTATGTTGGCGTGTTGGGGTGTTGGCGTATTGGCGTATTGGCGTGTGGAGTGTTGGCGTATTGGCGTGTTGGGGTGTTGGCGTGTTGGCGCATTGGCGTGTTGGCGTGTTGGCGTGTTGGCGTGTTGGCGTATAGGCGTGTTGGCATGTTGGTGTATTGGCGTGTTGGCGTGTTGGCGTGTTGGACTGTTGGCATGTTGGCGTGTTGGCGTATTGGCACATTGGCGTGTTGGCGTGTTGGCGCATTGGCGTATAGGCGTGTTGGCGTGTTGGTGTATTGGCGTGTTGGCGTGTTGGCGTGTTGGCACATTGGCGTGTTGGCATGTTGGCGTGTTGGACTGTTGGCATGTTGGCGTATTGGCACATTGGCGTGTTGGCGTGTTGGAGTGTTGGCGTGTTGGAGTGTTGGGGTGTTGGCGTATTGGCGTATTGGCACATTGGTGTGTTGGCGTGTTGGCGCATTGACGTATTAGCGTGTTGACATGTTGACATGTTGGAGTGTTGGCGTGTTGGCGTGTTGGAGTTTTGGCATTATGGCGTGTTGGCGTATTGGTGTGTTTAAGTTAAGCGGACAATAATAAAATGTCAAAGTTTCCAATTTTAGTAATTTTCCAATATACAATGAAACAAAACTAATGAATGAAAACTATTGCTAACGGGCTTCAGATGTAACCCGGACGACGACCACTGACTACTGCGCTCAATCAGGCGTTATACACATTATATAATTTATATGTAGAAAGCCGATAGAGATAACTCTAGAAGAAGTCTCTTCCAGCTAACCTGCGGTAGTTGCTTTATTTATTTTTTATTTTTTATTTTATTACTGGACTTTCATTTGGACAAAACATTTGTGTTGTTACGGTAATAAAATATATAGCCGCCCCCTGTCTTCCCGTGGGTGTCGTAAGAGGCGACTTAGATAGTTCCACTACCACCTTGGAACTTAAAAAGCCAACCGGTAGCGGGATAACCATCCAACTGCTGGATTTGAAATACACAGGCTGAAGACGGACAGCAGCGTCTTCGGTGCGACAAAGCCAGCCCTGCGGTCACCAATCCGCCTGCCCACCGTGGTGACTATGGCAAACACATATGATGAGCTTGAACTTGCGGAGGCGGTTTGTCCAGCAGTAGACTGTATCAAGCTAAAGTGAAGATGATGATGATGATGAACACGGAATCGACTATCTGTTTAAGCGTTATATCAAGTCAGTCAGTCAGTCCACTGCTGGACAAAGGCCTCACTGAGTTCGCGCAAGACATCCCGGCTTTGCGCAATATAACAATATATTTATATATAGCTACTAGCTGTGCCCGCGGCTTCGCTCGCGTTTAAATCAGTGAGTCACAAAGTTTTCCCGGCAAACTTCCAGTGAAACTCAAAATCTCATCAAAATCGGCTTAGTCGTTCCGTAAACCTTCCTCTTGAAGCACTCTTCCTCCATTGGTAAAACCGCATGAAAAGCCGTTCAGTAAATTTTGAGGGAATCGATCACATAAACTTTTGGGGACTTATTGTTATAATACACTAACTGTTGCCCGCGACTACGTTCACGTGGTCTATGGAAAAGAAGATAATGATAAAGATATGCATTACTATCAAGATGTTTAAGTAAATTATTTTTTTATTTCAGTCACTTGAAATGCTTATTACGCTGAGTAATTTTTTAAAAGGCACAATTTAGTATAATTTATTAGTTATTTTTATAAAACCTCTCTATACACCATATTTTTAGTTTTATTTTCAGGCTGCAGTATAAATAACCTAGCAGGCGAACTTATAGCTGCTGTATATGTTTCATATAAACTACCAACCCCAATCAAACGCCCTTAGCAGTGGAATATCAAAGAATCCGTTCTTAGCGGACGTTTACTAAATATAATCTACCTGCCTGCTAAATTTCATCTTTGTCCATCCTGGATGGATGGACCACCCAGCGGTTTTTGAGTTCTCGTATTGAGTGAGCCAGTGACGTTTCTCTTTTATATATATAGATTACGATGCATTATTTGGACTCCTTTTCACCATCTATAGAGCATACATTTTAAATTTCGTCTCTTACTTTAAAAACATAGGCCTTTCATACAAACTTCCGACCCCCGTTTTATCTTTTACGTTCTATACAAAACCTACTTGCCAAATTTCAAGTATGTAGGTGTTATAGTTTCGGAGATTTCGTGATGAGTGAGTCAACCTACCATCCCCCGTTTTAACTCCAAAAGGAAGTTGACTTCTAAAGATACATTATTTGGATACCTTTTTATTATCTATAGAGCATACATTTTAAATTTCAATTCTCTTACTTCTAAAACATAAGACTTTCATACAAACTTCCGACATCCGTTTTATCCCCTTAGGGGTCGATTTTCATAAAATAAGTTCATAGCGAATGTCTACGCTCTATAAGGTACCTACCTGCCAAATTTCAAGTTTGTAGCTGTTATAGTTTTGGAGGTTTCGTGATGAGTGAGTCAACCTACCATCCCCCGTTTTAAATCCAAAAGAGAGTTGATTCCTAAAGATACATTATTTGGTCACTTTTCTACCATCTATAGAGCATACATTTTAAATTTCAAGTCTCTTTACTTCAAAAACATAGGACTTTCATACAAACTTCCAACCCCGTTTTATCCCCTTAAGGGTCGAGTTTCGTAAAATCAGCTCTTAGCGAATGTCTACGCTCTATAAGAAACCTACCTGCCAAATTTCAAGTTTGTAGCTGTTATAGTTTTGGAGGTTTCGTGATGAGTGAGTCAACCTACCATCCCCCGTTTTAACCCCAAATGGGTGTTGATTTCTTAAGATACATTATTTAAACACCTTCACACCATCTATAGAGCTTACATTTTAAATTTCAAGTCTTTTACTTCAAAAACATAGGACTTTCATACAAACTTGCAACCCACGTTTTACCCCCTTAGGGGTCGAGTTTCGTAAAATCCGTTCTTAGCGGATGTCTACGTCCTATAAGGAGCCTACCTGCCAAATTTCAAGTTTGTAGATGTTATAGTTTCGAAGATTTCGTGATGAGTGAGTGACCTTTCGCTTTTATATATATAATAGATTATAGATAGATTTATCGTAAACTAAAAATCGAGTTTACTCGCTCGAGTTTTTGGATCCTTGAAACTTGAACTACCACAGACAATATTTTTATTCCTAGTAATTTTAATTAAAAATAAGTGTGTGCTACTAGACTGTCTAGGTTTTGGTACTTTAGCGCTATCCGCTTTTACAGTGACGATATTCACACATCCTTATTTCCTAACAATGTTGAACAATCGCCGTTGCGCCTACGCAAACCTGTTAACACGAAACAATCAAATGATATTAATCCTTAATACATGACAATAAGTCCTAAAATACCTTGAAATGAAGCTACGTGATTTAGTATAATCGATTTATAGTGATAAATGATGGTCCCTAACCACTTATTCAGAATATCGGATAAAATGTTACATTTATATTCTAATACCGGCCAACCGCTAATAAAATATCATTAATTTACTATCTACGTTCGGAAATCAGAGAGGGTTCTACGCCTAACGATCAGGCACTATTTGAGGGTGCAGAGAGAAATATCTTGCTTTGTAGAACCATAGCTAAATGGTGAGTAAGGTAGTCAGAGTTCTTGGGGGGCTTGCAATACTCCTGGATTTTCAGGCGTCGATAGTCTACGGTAACCGCTAACCATTAGTACGTTTTTTTGAAGCCCTAGAGGTAAAAAATAGCTATAAATATGGCTTGTATATAATAATTTGCGTGTGCTTAAAGTAATGCTGTGCCGCGCGGTTACACTTGCAAATTTGAGGAACGTTCTTAAATTTTATATAGCCTAAGCTTTCCTCGCTAAATGGACTAGCCCGTTGGCGCAGTTTGTAGTGCCCTACCCTGCTTTCTGCTCCGGGGGTTGTGGCTTCGATTCCTACCCCGAGTCTGGGTGTAATATATATTTATTTATATATCTATTATTTATAAGTAAGTTTATCAAAAAAAAATATATGTAGCTATTACCAGTCGGCTGTTACCTATAACACAAGCATTAAGTTGCTTACTTCAGGAACAGTGTGTGTATTGTATAGATATTTATTTATTTATCATATTTTTTTTTTTAAATAAACTCACTTTTTAGCTTTAACATACCAGTACAGATTACACCTCTAATATACAAGGTGTCGATAAAGTCATTATAATTATGCGAATGATGTATTAACATTTGAATATGACATCAGTTGAAATTGATTGAATAGCACCTGCTACCAAACTTTCTTGCCAAATTTAAGTTTTATCTACTAGTATTTATTTTAGCAAGTTAATTAATTATGTATTAATTTGTCAGGCAGTCGAGTTTTTTGTATATTTTTTAATAATTTAAGTAAGTTTTTAACTAAAAGGGGCCTATTTAGGGTCGATTTCTTATTATTACATACAGCTAGTAAGCTGTCCGGACAGACTTCGTTCTGCCAAAAGTTAATAGTAAAAATTATTATTTTTTATAATTTTAATTTTTTTTTAGTATTAAAACCTTCCGTAGGTAGGCCTTAAGGAACATACAAAAAAAAATACCCGAATTGGTCGAGCCATTCTCGAGTTATGCGCTTAGCAACATTCATTTTTATTTAAATACCTATATAGATTTTAAACTAACGTTACTTGACCGATCCTGTGATATGTTTCTCGTACAGTTACAGTACCAATAAAAAATATGCCATTGTACTGAGGAAGATCATAAGCTATTTTTTTCTTAAATTAACGTGTGTGAAACAACAGGACACAGCCAATATACTACAAATACATATAATAAAGAAATATTAACAACTGAAACTTAAAATCAAATGAAAAATAAATTAATATTTAAATAATCACATTTTCATCTCAGACAGAGTTATTATAGAGTAGGTACTATGGACAGATCACTTTATACGCCTTACAAAGCGCTTACATATAAAGTACACGGACAGACACACATAAGTCTCAGCCAATTATCACGTAAACAAACAACGAGGCGGATAGGCCTTTTTCTTTCTTTCAGGCTAACTTAATATGGAAATCATTACTTATTCTTCTGATTTATTGATTCAGACTGTAACATTCCACTGCTGCGTTTATACCTCTTTCTCCAAGTAGTAGGTAGGTCGAAGCTTTATTCACCAGGCTGCTCCACTGCAAGTTGGCGGTAACTGCACTTTATGAGACATAAACTAAGTACCTCTAACTAAAAACACTATTATGGAGAAATCTAAAAAAAAGAGCTCGTTAATTAGCATTTATATTAAGTTGGAGTATTGCAGGAAATATCCTAATCAATATCTGGAGCAGCCCGACTAGGGTAGCTCTTGGGCGGAATTGGGGATAGAGTCGGCAAAGCGCTTGCAATGCTTCTGGTGTTGCAGACGTCTATAGGCTACGGTAATCGGTTGCCATTTATTTAATCCATCTCGTAATAACGGGCGTAAATTTTAGCTTCATTTTGTATGGGAAATTCGGCATTTCAACCTAGTTCTCGCGTTTGCCGCTAGATGACACTGTATCGATTGTATCGTATACTATTCTTTATCGTCTAGGCTGCAGTGTTTAAATTCCCATGCAAAATAATCCTCACGTATAAACGGGTTTCTCTTATGTTTCTGTGAATAAAACTCGCACTAGGCATTCAGGTGAGGGGGTTATATAAAAAAAAACCCGACCTCATAGAAGATCACAGCTAAATATTACTGCTATCAAATAGTGTTGTGTTCCTGTGGTGAGTAATGCAACCGGAGTTCCAGGGTAAGGAAAGCTCCGGCGTCTCCTATTCATCCACGAATATAACAATACAGTTTTAGAAGATACCGAAACTTCTTGATGTAGGTTCTGAGACTTGTATGTCCGTCAATTGAAAGCCAATCTTAATTATTTCTTTCATGAAGAGGGAAGTCTTTGCCCAGCTTTATGATCATAACATTCCGTACCATACCAAGTTCCTTATATATTTTTTACAAAATTGTGATAGGAAAAAAAGTAGAAAAGCGATAGTATATACCACAAATAATTCACTATATTATTTAATGCTGAATAACAGAAAGTGTTTCCATACTAAGCGCGCCTCGACAGACAGACGGACATTTATATTAAGCAGAATAACTTATCTCGGTTATCATAATCTAACAAAAGATCACAATAGAGTGTTACAGCATCATCAATATATTACCGTGTACTGCGACTGGTGATGCTTCATACTTTATTTTATTTAGGAATAATGAATATTGGTAAAATAAAGTCAGTTTACTATCGAATATTTAATAACAACCACTCTGGTGTAATGATGCCGTGTTGGCGCCTACACACTGGCGGTTTGCGGATTCGATTTCCGTTCGAAATATCCATCCCGTTAAAAGATTATATCTATATAAATAAAAATGAACGTTGTTATATAAGCACATAACTCGAGAATGGCTCGACCAATTCGGCTAATTTTTTTTGTATGTTCCTTAAAGTCCACGGAAGGCTTTAATACTAAAACAATAAAATAATTTTACTATTATCTTTTGATAAAATGAAGTCTGTCCGGGCAGCTAGTTATTAATAATTTTTACATTCATTCTCAGGGACATTACTCCAGCCTGTTTTTCTTTTCATTCTTCCTTTACTTAGTGTTCTTTTTTTTTTCATCTCACTTTTGTCTAAGGTTTAGAATGATTCAAATAAAGTCATTTACTAATATTCCTTTCATTAAAAAAAGGGAAATACTGCGATGGAGGTTCTTACGAAATGAAAATTTAAGAAAAATGCCCGTAAAATTGGAAAAATTACAAGAAAAGTTAACGAACCTTTAAACGTCAAATGATGACAGTTTGACGTTTGACACTTTGAATATTCATAGTTAAGACGTGACAACGTTCGTTGGGTCAGCAAAATTGATCATAAAAATGAAAGTAAAAGCATCAAAACAGCTCATCTCACAACAGGCCAGTTCGGAGGTGTGAGAGGAGCGCTACAGTCGCAGCGGGTAATTCCTCGAAGCGACGATACTTCGGTACCTAATGCTTCGGAACAAGGCCTTGATTGATTATTCGTATATAGTAAATACGATCTACGCACGCGACTTCGCTTAACTCACGCAGGCTATATTATGAATATTAATTTCTGAGTTTGAGAGTTGAAAAGTACGTTTATGGGATGGAAAGGAAATTATTTTAACCGCTTGAAATACATTTTCGAAATATTTATAAAAAAGTCAAACAATATAATTAATTTATCAGGAATAAATAAAAATAAATAGATATTACTAGGTGATTAATATTACAAATTAAATTATAACAAGTCTTAAGTTTTTGAAAAAAAAGTATGGAATTAATAATTTTTAATTTATAAAATTAAGCCAATAAGTACCTAAATAATTGATAAAAAATTATGTTAATATAAATTTGACTAGCCTGTAACCGCAGTGTAGTAACACTGCTTTCTACTTCAGGGGTTGTAGATTCGATCCCAACCCTGAATTTGAATATATATTTATTTAAATATGTATTATTTATGTTTGTGCATCAACCCGCCAACCCACATTGGAGCAGCGTGGTAGATTAAGCTCTGATCCGTCTTCTACATAAATAAAAAAATGTAGCTATACTAGTCGGCTGTTACCTACAACACAAGCATTAAGTTGCTTACCGTAAGAACAGACGACCGTGAGTAATAGATATTTAAAAAAAAATAACGCCGCTAATTTAAATACAACTTAATTTATTTTTACCGCTGTATTAAATTAATTAACTTATTTTATTATCCCGAGTTGGGTATAATACATATTTATTTATATATTTAATATTTATATGTACCTATTTTCATTTAATTAATAAATCATACATTTACATCAGCCGACTGTTACCTAAAAGAGAGTTATTTAGTTGCCTACGTTAGGAACAGATCACAATTGAGTATATTAAGCGTACAACGTACAACGTATATGATTATAAATAAAAGTAGGCCGTATTAAATCCGTAACAGCACAATATACTCTGTAACATGGACTAACAACAATATAACAAACAAACTATCAGATAATATCAATAGATAATTTCATTACAGTATCTAGGACCTACAATAATGTTATTCCATATCCGTGATACCCCAATGATTAATCGACGGGTAGATTGATGGTGTGAAATGTTATATATACCATGGGGTTCCTGACAGCTCCGTTAAGACGACCCACAGTGTTTCACGCCTTGAGGAAATCGTTATGACGTTAAAATAAACGAGTGTTCTTAACATAGTAATATTTCTAAGAGGTTTTTATTTTATTAATAAAAAAAAAATAATACAAAAAATGGAAAACAGTGTGTGTTTAAGGTTATAATGTGCTATGGTTTATATAAGCATTCGAAACAGAAATATAGGTTGCTAGTAAATGTAGGAGAAACCTAATTGAACTGCAGGTGACACGGCAAATTTTGAATCTAAGATAGATTTTTTTTCTGACGAAATCATCAGTCATGCAAATTGATTCATTGTTTGAGAAATAATCATGATATTTTTATTTATATTAGGTCAGCAAACAAGCGTACAGCTCACCTGATGGTAAGCGATACCGTAGCTTACGTCTCCAACACCAGAAGCATCGCAAGGGCGTTGCCGACCCTATCCCCAATTCCTCCCTGCTGCAGCTCTGGTCAACTTAGTAACGAACAAGAACACAACACTGCTTAAGAGCAGTATTAGTTTAAGTTATGGTCTTTTGTAAGGTCGAGGTACTACCCCAGTCGGGCTGCTCCATATTTAGAGCAGGAAATTTCCTGCTGTGTCCTACCTCAGTTAAGAATAAATTATGTAACTTCGTTAGAAGAATCAGTTTTCCCCGATAAAATACTGAGAAATAATAGTTTAAATAAAAATATTACTACTGCAATTAAGATACAAAAAAAACTATAAAAATACTATAAATGTGCATGTATAAATTAAACCTACAATCAATAAGTCACACAGCAATACTTAAATATCTAATTACATAACACACAAGTACATTAAACGCTTATTAATTACATACAAGACTTTGCGTCTGTGTTGCAACTAAATCAAACTCAGTAACCGAACACTGCATCTCTGTAACATAAATAAAATCATTAAACAATAAATAAGACAAGTCCTGGACATTAAAATGGGACATATATTACGATGGGCGGTTTGTTCCCTGTTCGTTTTATTAATATTCATTATTATAATATATTATCACGTTTGACTTATTGATTTACTCTGTGACGTCCCACTGCTGGGTGAAGTGGTCACTGTAACTATAACGTCTGTAGTCATAACCGTCGCAAATTTATGACAAATATTTGAAAAAGTCTGTCTGGGCTGAGGTCAGGTTCTGTTTTGAAGTTCATTCAAAAAATCAATGAATCTCTGTTCAGAGATTTCTTGTAAACAGTTTTGCGAAGTTACTTGCTGATTCTTGTTCGTAGAATCTGTATTTGGTTGGTTTACATTAACCATAATTATTTGGCCGAGCCTACGAGTGTTTTAGCCAGAATAAAAGTGGAAAACCTACAAGGAAAAGAAAAGAAAGATGAGTATGTAGAGAAACTGAAAGAAAGTTTTAAAGGCATAGAAGAGATAGGTGTGATTGAGAATTTGTGGGAGACTTTTAAGAAAGGGGTCGTGAATAGTGCTATTGAGGTGTGCGGGGTAGCTAAAAGAAGGAAAGGAAGAAAGAACTATAATGTGTGGATGGATAAAGATGTACAAAAGGCTGTGCAAGAAAAGAAGAAAGCGTGGTTGGATTGGTTAGCAACAAAAGCTAACCAAAAGGTTCAAAAGGCAACGGATGACGAGGTAAAGGAAGCAAGAACGAAGTATAAAAGATTGAAATCAGTAGCGAAAGAAGTGGTGTCTAGAAAGAAAGAAGAACGAAAGGATGATTTTGATAGGAGGCTCACTGAAGATTTTCAGTCAAACATTAAGTTTTTCTGGAAATCCATCAAAACAGCCAGAGGAAAAATTTCTCCCTCGGAGCTGAGCACAATCAGGAGTCAAGATGGGAGCGTTATAAATGGAGAAGAATGTGTGTTAAAGAGATGGAAAGAGTATTTTGAAAGTGTGTTTGAAAGAGAGGAAGTGCAGGTACAACATCCGGCACCTTCCATTGAGAGTAGTATAAATGTCGATGAAAGTGAGATAAGCATGGATGAAATAGTGAAAGCGCTGAAAAGTATGAGATTAGGTAAGGCTGCAGGGTATGACAGGATCACCGTCGAGATGCTGAGGGCTGGACAGGGTATAGTGGCTAGCCAGCTGTAGTGCCTTTTCAATTTGTGCTGGCGAAATGGGCAAGTACCGGAAGACTGGTGCAAAGCCGTAATCGTGCTGTTGTATAAGGGAAAAGGGTCACGGCAGGACTGCATAAATTACCGCGGTATAAGCCTTCTCAGCGTCGTCGGTAAATTGTATGCGAAAGTGTTGATTGAAAGGGTTGTGAATGAAACAGATGAAAAAGTATGGGATGCACAAGCGGGATTTAGAAAGGGAATGGGATGTACGGATCAGATCTTTTCCTTGCGGTGCATAGCCGAAAAGTTTTTAGCAAAAAACAAAAAGGTCTATTGCGCGTTCGTGGATTTGGAAAAGGCCTATGACAGAGTGGTGAGGAATGAATTGTGGTCAGCATTGTCCGTGTGCGGTGTGAGCGGCGCACTCATGCGAGCACTACAATCTCTTTATAGGGATTCTAGTGCTTGTGTGAGGATAAACGGGGCATACACTGAATGGTTTAATATCGAAAAAGGTGTTAGACAGGGATGTGTAGCGTCACCGTGGCTGTTTAACTTGTTCATGGACAATTGCATGACAGAGTTAAAAGAGAATGAAAGTGTGTTGAGAATGGGTGAGTTACTCGTCAAATGTCTTCTCTATGCTGATGACCAAGTACTACTTGCGTCCTCGGCCGAGGAGTTGCAGGAGATGGTAACTGCTATGAGTGGAGCTTTTGTTAGAAAGGGAATGAAGATGAATGTAAAGAAGACGAAAGTGATGGTGTTTGAAAGAGATGAGGTAGTGACAGACTGTAATATCGTGATTGGAGATGAACAAATTGAACAGGTGAAAGAGTTTGTGTATCTGGGTTCGAAGTTTACAAGAGATGGAAAGTGTGAGAGTGATATTGAAAGAAGAGTGAATGCAGGAAACATGGTGAACGGAGCTTTGAACTCCTTTATGAGCAGTCGGAAGGTGTCTAAAAAGGCTCGTTTGGCTGTGCATGAGGGGGTGTTGCTTCCGACACTCATGTACGGAAGCGAAAGTTGGGTATGGCAGAAGAGACATGAAAGCAGAATAAATGCAGTTGAGATGAGAGCGTTAAGAAGTATGATAGGAGTTAAACTGAGTGACAGGATGAGAAATAGTGAGATAAAGAAACGGTGTGGTCTGAAAGAAGATGTAGTGACAAAAATTGAGAAAGGTATGCTGAGATGGTTTGGTCATGTCGAGAGAATGAATGAAGAACGACTGACGAAAAAAGTGTATTAAGGCGAGTGTGAGTGGAAGTGTTGGAAGGGGTAGACCTAGGCGGACATTTCAAGACCAAATCGGGGACGTCTTGAAAAAAGGCCAGGTCAAGAGTACCCTAAACCGACGAGCATGTATGAAGGGAATAATGAAAGTGGATGAAGCGAAACAAGTATGTAAGGATCGTAGCAAGTGGAAAGAAGTGGTCTCTGCCTACCCCTACGGGAAAGAGGCGTGATTATATGTATGTATGTATAATTATTTTACTAAAGAGTGAAATAATTGCGATTTCTAAAAAAAAAAAAAAAACAAAGCAAAAGTGCCTTTAAAGCCTAATTGAATAAAGAGTTTTTTTTTTGTTTTGATTTTAAAACTTAGAGTAACATAAAATAAAAGATGTCGAGTGTGTTACACACCGAAATGTTACAGGAATGTTCGTCCGCGGATAACTCAATCTAACACTCGGGTCTCGGTTATGTTAATGTGGGAACTTTTTTATATCGGTACGGAATTCGATTCCGTGTTAACGTTTTTTTCATTTAAGTTACTTAATAAATAAATATGGAAAATTAATTTGTAAGCTCATTTAGTTTTTATTTATACTCATAATATTATAAAGTTGTAATGTTATCGGGATTTATGACGGCGATTTGGATTTTTTTTATTGCTCAATTTATGGTCTATTGTATATGGTTGTAGGCTATTAAATATCATGTCAAGATTGATATGATGAGAAGATTATTCATTAATGTCACATCAAAACAAAATGTGAAAGTCCTTAAACATCCCAAGCCTTAGGCATTTAACTTATATAGGTATAGGCGAGACTTCACACTCAACGCTCCTCAGCAGGATTTTCTCCAGAGCCGAATGAGTATTCTACCTGGCTGGACACACACATTACATAAGCACAAACGCCCAGATCACAACAGACAACTATACACTCAATACGAATGTTTGTCGTGAGCTGGGATCGAAATTTGATTGAGGTTTGTGTGTTTTTGACCGACTTCAAAAAAGGAGAAGGTTCCTCAATTCGACCGTATTTATATAATAATAATAATCTTTAAACATTTTTGAATATCATATCAAAAATTGACTGCTCCAGCGGGATTCGAACCCGCGTCTCCGACTGACCGTGTCGGCGCTCTAGCCAATTAAGCTATGGAACGATGTACCCGCTAGAGCGAAATTTTTGATATGATGATTTTTATTTTCGGTTTAAGCGAACCGATATTTTTTGATATGATATTCAAAAATGTTTAGAATTCCTAATGTGTGGGTAACACAAAAATAAAATCGTACATAATAATAATCTTTATTTCGGGACTAGCCCATATAGTATATATACGGTCTGTATATAATATATGACTGTATAAATTTTCGTGTGTTTCGCGAATAACTTCGTCGTTTATGAACCGATTTTGATGATACTTTTTTTTGTTGGAAAGGAGATATTTCAAGGGCGGTACCATGATAAGGAAACCTGATGATGGCATTCCAGAGAAATCGAGGGGAACCCTTGAAAATCGCAGTGGCGACTAGTGCGTTTGTTAATTTTTTTCGCCTACTTACGAGTACATTGTATTACTTGTCGATGTCAGTCCTGCAGTCAGTATTTTCATTTGCGGGCAAACACAATTATTCTTGTTACAAAACGAATGGTTTTGAAATAGTAATAAGTAGGTAAACAATACTATCATCATATCATATGTAAAGGTCATGGGAATACGAGATATCGGAGCAGGTAAGTGGTAATGAAATCGGATCGCGCCCTCTGAACTGTGGAAAAAGTTTAACGTCTTCATCGGAACAGACGTCCAAACATACGCGCACTGATTGGTATGAGATAACAGATAACACAACTATTTTTGAGATCCGTGAGTATATACACAAAACCATTAATATAAATAGAATTATAAACATACATTATGTACTTAAAATAAACAAAAATGAATGAAACACCCTTTGTTATCATAAATACTTGATAGCGATCGTTACTCATAAAGAATTGATAAATTTCCGCAGCGGAGCAATGTGGTGGAATAAACTTCGATTCTTTTCCTATGGAAAAGAAGTCTATGCCCAGCTGTGGGACGTTACAGGCTAAATAATACAAAAAAATTAATTTGGTACTTTTACACTTTTTTCTGTGTACCTTTTTTACCTTTCATTTTTACTAGGTTCTAGTATTTTGAAATATAATATGACGTTATTAGGCTTATATGGTAATACACTTGAGATTATAACTGATGAAGAAATTCAATTTCTCAACAAAGTAGAAATCTAGCTTATCGTCCACCACTGCACACGAATTTGAAAATAATAAATTTCCTGAGCAATAATTTAAAAAAATCATTAACGGATTACGATATTTATGAGGCAATTTTCAAAAGTAGAGTGATTTTTAAATTGAAATTTTTCGAAAATATTTTTTTATAGTATTCTAGATGAAAGTAAAATTTGTGAAGCCAATTAAACTCCTTTCAAAGACACTTTTATATTGTGTAATTTCCTAAAAATAGTTTGAATATAGAGGACAATGAGCCCTTTAAAAAAAACAAGTCTTTAGTTTCAAATTTTTTCAAAATGAAAAGTGGAGATTTCCAAATTACCGCTTTATTTCATTGTTATAAAAATATCTACGGAACTTTGTCGGTATAAACCGATTTCCATTTGAAACAAGCGTCATGTTACTTGACGCGGCGGTGTGAGTTACTGAATGAAATGTTACCGCGGAACACTATAAACAACACACCGATACGAATTACTTATATTACAATTTGTTTTTTACTACACAAGAGTAACAAAACAATAATGTTTTAAAAATAAATAAATGTATAGCTGAAAGGTAGCGGGTTATAGTCTGAAACTCTGAACCAGCACAAAAGCAGTAAAAAAAGTGACTCTATTTTTTTTCTTTTTCTGGCATAAAGTGTATGAAAATCTAAAAGGTTTTAGGTGGTAAAATTTGAACCAACACCAGAGAAGCCTAACACTTTAAATTAGATATAGGTGTAGTAACTTAAGTATGTAAATGAAATAATTCTTGTGATGGGTTAGTGCAGTGGTTACAGCAACTTTGCATCACTAGCGTTTTAGTTCCTGATTTAACTATAATGTTGACGGTTTAAGTCTGAACCAGCACCTAAACAGCCTTTTGAACCGATTGATTAGGTAAAATTCAAGGACTCAAGTCTAAAGTTTTAGCAAACAAGGATTAAAATTAGGGATCCGTACTAAAAATTCAATATTGTAACCTAAGGAGCAAATTTTTTTCCATAAATATCTTTTAACCCGCGCACTAAAACTATTGATGAAAGAACAAAAAAATGTTTCGCATTATTAAGGGCCTATGTCACCGGTTGCTGATAAGTTTCGATTAGTTACCGACACAGCAATATCCAACCGATAAGGCTTTATTTCGGTTCCACCATCGAACTTCCTATTTAATTAATAAGTGGATAGCTTAGAACTCGCTTAGTATTTCATATTTTAGATTAACAAATTTCATTATTAATAAATAATTGAGATTCGCGTAAACTCATGCGTGTACCGTAATATAATCACAATCATTTCACATAAAAATAAATTAGGTATTTTTGCAATACGTAATTTTTACTTTGTAATAAAAACATTATTATTTTATTGTTATTAATAATAAAAAAACTTTATTTAAAACAAATAATTTTAAATAAAATTTAATTACTACTTCGGAATAAAAAATACAAAATGGCACCCCGTCATTATCAGAATTAAATGTCAATTTCGAACAATATAAAACGCATTGATAAATGCTATATATATTTATAAACAGTCTAAGTCGGTAATGGTCCAGACGTACAGACAGACAAATTTATAAGCGGGCGCTAACGAGATGTAAAGACGCTGTCGAAGACGAAAGGCGTACGTGAAATTTCTTTAAAGTATTAAAAGGTGGAAAAGTTAATTTTATCAGTGTTTTACATTAACTTAGATAATAGTTTTACTGCAAGTAGGTTCTCATTAATATAATAATAAAAATGTGCCTAAACTAAAGAATCATTGCATGTCTCAGTGAGTCCTAAAATGACTCTAAGTCTATGTCTTCTAAAAAAAAAAATCTTAACGCCAGCCTGGATATGAATCTGATCTGAATCTGACCTAATTGACATCTTTTCGATTTTAGTGAATAAACATTTTACGTCTTTTCAAATATTAAATGATATAATCCCAAATTTTGACAGCTCAACAAAGCCACAGATAAAAAAGAACAATTGTACCAATTAAAAAAAAAAACAGATCATAAGCGGTAAGAAATTTCACATCGCACCTTATCTAGATCAAGTCTATAACGATGTACTAAAATAAAACGACGGTTTAAACCTCAAACAAATAAACAGAATAATGTGCAGGTGTGAATGAACATTGGCTGCTGGTGGAAGTGAGACAAAAAATTCACCACAAACGAGAGGAAAAGAGACAGATAACTTGGATGCAGATAGGGAGATCAAATTTCGTATAAAACTAACGACTTATTTGTACCTTGTATCCTTTTTAAATATAATTATGCATATTGAAATAAATTTTGTTTCTCTGTCCGTCTGTCTGATTTAATTGTAAGTGGAGATTAAGGGATGTTATAATTAGCTGTGGTTGGAAAATTTGATTCTGAGTTAATTGGGTTTTTTATATGATAAAAATCATTAATAGTTATAATCTCGATATAATATTCTCTTTTAGGATTAATTATTACAGTATTTCGATGATATAATTTTTTATAATACTGTGCGTATATTAAAGTATAAATAAATAAACAAGTGTGTTAGTGCTTGTACGAGATTTTTTTTTCGGTGAAAAAATCTCTATAAATAAAAAAAAAATAATAAAAAAAAAACTGAGTGGCGTATTCTAACTCATTCTTTCGCCGACTTAAATTCTATATATTTATATATTTGTTTCTTTACCGAGACATATTTTTGTTTCATCGAGTTTCAAACCACAACGATCTAAAGAAGTTACACTTCAAAAACAATGTGCATACAAACAGTAGAATGGAAAATCAGCAATTTGATTGCTAATCGAACGATATTTAAGCAATGTAGCCTGACAGTGGACAATATACTCAACAGCAATTATCAATCTAAGTAATTTTTTTTTTTAGATTTGTGTTATTTTTGTATCATTACTAAGTATATTTATTCTGACGCCACGTTTTTCTTTTATAATTTTTTTTAGTTGATTGGTTGTAAAAGATCGCTATTGAGCGATGAAGCCGCTTCTTTGTACGAATTCAATTTCTTGTTTACAAAAGTAATGTGTTTCTTTTATACGTCTGATCTCCAATACGTGAATCTATTTAGTGATACAATACCCTTTTTTATTTGCTACCCCTCTGTAATAAAGGTTTCAAAATACAGTGGAATAACTAGCCAGTGACATTTAAAATCAATTATTTGATAATATAAGGCTTGGTTTGCTACTTTGAAACAATTTATTTTCGTCAATTTTCGAATAGCTTAGTACCTATGTCTTAATTTAAATCTGTTTTGAGGCGGCTTAAGATGTTATTAACTTTATTATGGTAATCAGTAATTATTTTATTGCATTACTAATTTGGTGATAACTATGTCATGAACTGCGGTAGGGCACAGCAGGAAAATATCCTGCTCAAAATATGGAGCAGCCCGACTGGGGAAGTACCTCGACCTTACAGGAGATCACAACTAAATATCACTGTTTTCAAGCTATGTTGTGTTCCTGTTGGTGAGTAAGGTAACCAGAGCTCCTGGGGGGAATTGGAGATAGGGTCGACAACGCGCTTGTGATGCTTCGGCTATTGCAGGCATTTATAAGCTACGGTAATCGCTTACCATCAGGTGAACCGTACGCTTGTTTGCCGATCTAATTACATTAAAAAAATGTAACCCTTACAAACCTTAAGGTCGCTTTAATATCATTGGTAGGTATAAGAATAGAATGTGCATGGTGAAAACAGTTATTTATGCGCATAAATTCTAAAAACTGCACTAAATTGGATTACAAATTTTTCTTTAGTGACAAGAAAGGCTTGTGTATAAAAATAAAATAAAAAGAAACGGATTATTCATAAAAAAAATTGGTAAGAGTTCACTGGGTCAGTTAGTTATGACCGACTGTTAAGTGGAATCATCAACAGCACAATACTTGAACATTTTAAGCAAAACACAACTGAGAACAAATCTTTTATCACAAAAATCAGCGTCAACTTCACTGTAATCATAATTGTATCCTAACTACATACAGAACAACTGTAAACGTTTTATTTAAAGACAATATGGGTTGCTTTCTTTGTAATATAAAAACAATCACAATTACGAAATAAACCGCAGCCCTGTTATTGAACGAAAAAACTTAAATGGATTAATTAACAAAAAAAAAATCTTGATTTCAAATAATAAAAAAATATCATTCCAATAAATACTATTATAAAAACGTGTCAATGACTTAATATATAATATTTCGATTGAATTTGTTTCGTAATATAAAAAAGTTAATTTCAAATATTAACAATAAGTAGTTTTACCACGTACAAGGCTATTTACTTAAATTAGTTTGACACTTAAAGACAAAAGTAAAGAGGTAATAAAAAAATTAAGAAAAAAGTTTTTATACATTTATATCTTTATTTTTAATCGCAATAAACATTAATGAATTTGCCGTAAACCTCAATACGAATAATGTCACAGATTATCAATGTAATAACCGACACGTATTTTTATATGAGGGGTTTGCTCGCACTGTAACGCGCACGTTTTATTGCGTTTCATTTTGATAAGTACCTACTGCTCGACAAATTATCGCAGTTGTTCTTTGAGACTTATAAACTACTATTTTTTTAAAATTAACTAGGTATATAGGGTTGAAATGTTCAATGGAATACAAACCAATTCATAATAAAATTCTTATTTCAGTAGAATACTAGAATTATCTTTTTTTGTGGTAGTTTTGCTTTGTTATATTTAATTGTCTTTCTGAACTTAACAATTCCATTGTCTTTTGGTTGGTTAATAATAACACTCCTTCATCGTCTATGTGGTGTACCCCATATGCATGAACTTTATATATTACGCTTCAGCCTATAATACCCCACTACTGGGCATCACGCTCCAATGCAGGTTGGCGGATATACTCTACATATAATGAGTAATAATCACTATCAGGTGTACATGATAACAACTGAGACGGACGGGTTGACGTGCTCTCCGAGGCACGGTGTGGAGACCAACAAGAACTGCACAAACTGCATGGCCAATACAAATGTTTGTCATGTGCGAGGATCGAACCCGCAACCGCCAGCGCGACAGCTACAAACCAGTTCCGTGATTTATGACCATTGCTCATGCAAACATTGATGTCAACAATTTATATTTTTAACCGACTTCCAAAAAAGGAGGAGGTTCTCAATTCGACTGTATTTTTTTTTATGTATGTTACATCAGAACTTTTGGTCCCATTTAAATTTATTTGAGATCTAACAACTACTTTTCGAGTTATATCTAATAATGCGTTTTTACTTGACGCTTTTTTCGTCGACCTACGTTGTATTATACCGCATAACTTTCTACTGGATGTACCGATTTTGATAAATTTTTTTTTGTTGCAAAGGGGATATCCCTAGTTTAGTACCGTGATAAGGAAACCAGGATCTGATGATGGGATCCCAAAGAAATCGAGGGAAACTCTCGAAAATCCGTAATAACTTTTTACTGGGTGTACCGTTTTTGATAATTTTTAATTTAATCGAAAGCTGATGTTTATCATATGGTCACATATAAATTTTATCGAGATCTGATAACTACTTTTTGAGTAATCTTTGATAACGCGTAGTTGCTTGACTATTTTTTCGTCGATCTACGTTGTATTACTTGTCGATGTAATTGAAGTCGGTTTTTTTTCGTTTGCGAATTGAAAACTCAATTATATATTATTAATTTCGATTTATATTTTCCTACGTGCTTATAAAATTTTGTAATTTTGTGTTAAATTAAAAAATTTGTGGAAATTTTAAAGGTATTTCATTACATTTACACTACATCTACATTATCTTCAGATAAAATTTTGACATTAATTCTGTAAGGATTTAATGATATGTACTGTACTGTGAGTTAAATATTGAAACTGGCTGCACAAAACAAATCTTCAATATCATAATTTAAAAATCGCAGTTGTAAATGGTTATTTTCGTGGCCGTCGTAAAAATCGCAGTACAGGGACAGTAGTGCGTCACGCGATCAACTTTTACGATTTTATTAAATTTTATCTCAGCAAATGAGCATTATTAAAGCTTTTACGATATTCTGACGTCGTAAAAAAATATCTTTTATTATAACAATTTGGAACGGATATTATATTTGGTCATTTTTATAACTTACAAATCGATATTAATATCGTAAATATTAACATGTCGCCTTACTACTGTTTGTGTCTTAACGACTTTTTTTAAAATCTTAATTTATACTTCAATCTCACTGTTTCCTATTAAAAAGTAAAGAGTAACAAGGACTAAAACCTCCTTGAATTAATTTATTGAAATTATAATCCAGATTACGATTTACGATAAATAATTAATGAATGCTGATACCAAGAATGATGATGATGATGATGATGATAATGATGAGAAATCTTTCAACTGTCTCTCTTATTTTTTTTTATATATTACTTTGGCTTCCGAATTCGTTTTCGATTCGATACATATATTACAATTTGGATACTTTTAAGTAGATGTATAATTTTAGGAGTACTTAATAACGAATTATATGATTATGGCCGTCTGTTCCCATGTTAAGCAACTTACTTCTTGTGTAACAGGTAACCGACTGTTATAGCTATATATTTTTTTGATAAATATACATAGAAATAGGCGGGAATCGAACCCGTAACCTGCGGAACAGAAAGCAGCACTACAAACTGTACCAACGGGCTAATCTATATATTATGAAATTTAATATAAGATACTTCTAAAATTAATAATCTTCGTATATCATATACTTACTTAACAGTATCTTTTTATATGTAAAAGAGCAACATAGAAACGATTTTAATATTAACCTGTTTCACCGCTGGCTGGGTCTCCCCACCGTGCCTCGGAGAGCACGTTAAGCCGTCGGTTCCCGGTTGTTATCATGTACACCTGATAGCGATCGTTACTCATAGTAGGGAATATATCTACCATCCCGCATTGAAGCAGCGTGGTGGATTAAGCTCTGGTCCTTCTCCTATACGGGGAAAGAGGCCTATGCCCAGCAGTGGGATATTACTGGCTGAAGCGACCTGTGACTGATATAATTTATTTCACACAAATTAAGTTCTCAACGTGCAATAGTATGGGCTTTGCTTGGGATCCATCTCAAAGATAGGATTAGAAATGAGACTATCCGCGACAGAATGAAAGTAACTGACATAGCCTACAGAGTTAGCAAGTTGAAGTGGCAGGGGGCTGTCACCTGTGTCGCAGGACCGATGGCCATTGGAGTGTCCTGGAGTGGAGACCGCGTGTTTGCAAACGCATTGTGGGACATCCTCCGGCCCGTTGGACCGACGATCTACGTAAGATTGCCGGTGGAGGCTGGATGAGGATTGAAGAAAACCAGAATGTCTGACTAACTGACTAACTGACTGGCCGACTGATGTGTTACTGACGGCTATTGTCTCCACGAAGTAAATCGAATGCATAGGAATATTTTGCTTTAAAAAAGTACACAAATTTTCGGTTTTACATTGAATTTTTATTTTGTGTAGCTTTTTTTTTATAAATGGGTCGGCAAACAAGCGTACGGCACACCTGATGGTAAGCGATTACCGTAGCTTATAGACGTCTGCAATACCAGAAGCATCGCAAGCGCGTTGCCGAGCCCATCCCCAATTCCCATCAGGAGCTCTGGTCACCTTACTCACCAACAAGAACACAACACTGCTTGAAAACGTATTATTTAGTTGTGATCTTCTGAAAGGTCGAGGTACTACTCCACTCGGGCTGCTCCATACTTTGAACAGGAAATTTCCTGTTGTGCCCTACCTCGGCTAAACTTTTATCTGTTGGATACTGGTATCCGTTAAATAGCGTTATTCACAACTGGTGAAACAGACCCTTATTCCCTTTCGATGTTCCTCAAGTAACACAGCAATTACAGAGACGTATGTATGAGTCGTGTTTACGTTCCGTCTGAGTCGAAAATTACTTTCGAACGACTTCCAAATATCGATGTATTGTTATCGATGTATATTATTACAATCATAAAAGTCGAATTTCGAATCGATATCCGCGTCGATTGTTCATGAAATAATTAATATTGAAACAATTTGTTGTCAAGGATTATATTGATGTGTTTTGCTTGTTTTTTTTTTCGTGATTTTACGCATGTGTTTGTATGATTTATATTTATGTGTGTGTCTTGTGAAAGTATATTTAATTAAAAACAGGAAACATAACACGGAATTAAAGTAATTGTATAGATACGCATTTATTAAGATATAAAATTAATTGGTTTGTGTTAATATAATCTAAAGAGATCAATTATTTTTTTATTCTGTATAAGTTAACATATTTACAATTTTTTTAATTAGATCGTTTTTTTTCCAAAAATATTATCTAAGAGCCTATTTCAACTAAAGGATTAAAACTTTTCTAATAGCTTAAGTCTAACTTATGTAGTCATACGTATCAGTGTATTTGACTCCAACTTTTACCGTTACCAATGTTTTTGCCGAATCTTCTCATTCAGATTTGTGTTTTGAACGAGTGGAGAAGGTGATTCGAGACATTTTCAAAGAGGAGACATTAAAAATGCCAAAAAGCATACTTGAATATAATACTGTCTATCATTCTGCTCGTGATATTGACTACGTCGCTTGGCTTTTCCGTTTTATCCCATTAAAATATAGCCTATGTCACTCAGTGATAACGTTGTATTCTCAAACGTGTCTTTCTTATAAAATGAGTATAGAATAAGTGCTTTATTTTCCAAAACGAAATGTGTTTGTTGTCAAACAAAAAGTGTGACTTTAATGTACTTAGATAAGTATAGTACAATACACATTATTAGGTATAAACCTCTCGTCAAATCTCGCTCAAATTTCAATTGGGCCACATTACAAGCACCAGTTTTCGAAATAAAGGAAGAATCGGCAAAATCGGGACGATACACCCTGTAAGTTATGAGGTAACACACATTTTTATGTAACACCTTTCAATTAAAAAAGTAATCATCAAAATCGTCACACCCATATATGAGACACATAAAAAAAACAGTCGAACTGAGAAAGTTTTCCTTTTTTGAAGTCGGTTAAATAAAGAGATAGTGCGCCTTAAATCTTATTTCGTGCCATTGTATTGTTCCTCGAGATCAGATTTCGGACGTGTTCATAACAATATATTTATATTAAAGTTTTAATAACAACAATATATCGTTCAAATCAGAATGAATTGTTGTATTCGATTTTATTCTATAGCACCTTTGTTTTGTGAATTGCGGATTTGTTAAGGTTTTATTATCTTAATATATATAAATCTCGTGTCACAATGTTTGTCCTCAATGGACTCCTAAACCACTTAACCGATAATAATAAAATTCGCACACCATGTGCAGTTTGATCCAACTTGAAAGATAGGCTATATTTCATTTTGATATATGTAATTATTATATTTAAGAAAAAATTAGGCGAAACGAAGTTCGCTAGGTCAGCTAGTTTGTTATAAGTTAGCCAGTTTTTGAAGTGAAAACTTCTTTTGGCGCACCGCATACACATTTTTTCGTAGGTAGTAAGTTAGGCTGTTCTGTCACGCTCTGAGGTGAAAGGCTCAATCGAGTGAACTCGGGACTTATTGCGTTATTGCTTGATTGCGATTACCAATGAATTTTACACTACTAAATGCACACATAAATATATATGTAACAGACTATTAATATAATAATAACCTGAAAACCTTTCATTTCATAAAAAATATACAAATTACAATGTATATGTACATAATTTATAAGATCAACGATTTCACACGCAGTATACGCTACGCTTCAGCCTGTAATACCCCACTACTGGGCATAGGCCTCTTTCCCCATGTAGGAGAAGGATCAGAGCTTAATCCACCACGCTGCTCCAATGCGGGTTGGTGGATATATTCCCTACTATGAGTAACGATCGCTATCATGTGTACATGATAACAACCGGGACCGACGGCTTAACGTGCTCTCCGATGTACGGTGGGGAGACCTACAAGAACTGCACAAACACCCAGACCACGGCAAACACCTGTATGGCCAATACAAATGTTTGTCATGTGCGGGGATCGAACCCGCAACCGCCACAACGTTCACACGCAGTTCATTTCATTAATTGTCACAATGCATATTTTTTTTTATGTCACTAGGTCGGCAAACAAGCGTACGGCTCACCTGATGGTAAGCGATTACCGTAGCTTATAGAAGCCTGCAACACCAGAAGCATCGCAAGCGCGTTGCCGACCCAATCCCCAATCCCCCCAGGAGCTCTGGTCACCTTACTCACCAACAGGAACACAATACTGCTTGAAAACAGTATTATTTTGCTGTGATCTTCTGCAAGGTCGAGGTACTACCCCAGTCGGGCTGCTCTATATTTTGAGCAAGAAATTCCTGCTGTGCCCTACCTCAGTTAAAGCATATATGAATATTATTCCGCTGTCTAGTCAGTTCAAGTGTCAGCGTTATCTTTTACGGCCTATAAACTTTCGTGATAAAGAGTAAACTTAACGTAGTCGTATTTTCGAAGTGAAACTTCTTTAGAATCGTTGTGATTTGAGATTCAATGAAACGAAAATGTGTCACGATAGAGAAACAAACCCGCAAATGTATAGTGCAGAATACGATAGAATACATTACACAGTATTATATATACAAGGTGAAAAAGATCTCACGTAGGCTACTTTTCAGAAGTTACACTTCTGCCACGTGTGAATTGCATATACACACTTTTTTCTTGTAATTCGATATATTAGTTTTGATATTATTGAAACCAAAAAAGAAGCTAAACACTATTAAATTAAAATGCATGCTAATGATACGACTGATAGATTGAAAAATAATAACTGAAGTACCAGGAAATATTCTGATTAAAATCTGGAGCAGCCCGACTCCTGTACGACTTCCCAGTACTTCGATCTTACAGAAGATCACAGCAAAAAAATACTGCTTTCAAATAGTGTTGCGTTCCTGTGGTGAGTAGGTGACCAGAGCTCCTGGTCTAGGGTCGGCAACGAGCTTGAAATGCTTCTGGTATAGGAGGCGTCTATAAGCTATGCTAATCGCTTACCAGCAGGTGTCAGGTTAACATCGTTCATATCCTTAATTCTGGATTGCCAATACAAAGTGAAGCACTATGGTCTAACAAGTTCCAAGCCTTTAGGGAGACGAGTCTTCCTTTGGTATTACAGACATATTTAGTTCAGTTCAAATACTGAAATAGATAATTATATATCTATACTTATGTCACTTATTTGATTGACCTTAAGCCTCAAAACTTATTTTCAGTTTTGTTGTATCTGTTTTGTTGTCTTACTTTGCCAAATCGTCTAAAAATTAATTTATAGAATTAATTTCTAAAATTATTTCCTTTAGTTTGCTACCCTTACTCTAAAAATATACAATAAATAAATCTATAATATCGGATACTCTGCAATAACGATAACTATAAAAAATTGGACTAAAAAAGCTAAAAAAAAAAAAACTAAACTATCAACTAATCAACTGATCGTCCTTTGTACTTCACTATTTGTAATTGTTACAAGATTTACTCTCACTCGTTTCTATCTTGAACATAATTAAAATAGTTTGAAAAAAAAATAATCTACATATAATTCAACCACAGTCACTATATAATCTCTTATAATTTTTGAAATTTATACTTTACATTCTATATTCAAACGAAAGAGTTTTTATATAAATTAAAATATATATAATTATGACAGCTATAATTAAATATTAATGTAAAACAACGTTAAACACTTTTATAATATAAGTAATCGTCCCTTAAAATAAATACTGTGCTCAAACATCGCTATTAGCTTTATTTAAACGACTGAACTTACAGATATATTCTATCTCGTTCTCGCATTAAGCTTTAAAGAAGGACGGTGTGTA
The DNA here is from genome assembly GCF_905220565.1 of Melitaea cinxia. Taxonomy (NCBI): domain Eukaryota; kingdom Metazoa; phylum Arthropoda; class Insecta; order Lepidoptera; family Nymphalidae; genus Melitaea; species Melitaea cinxia. The sequence continues at coordinate 2,036,996 of NC_059416.1, forward strand.
TAGACGTCTCTGTCGCACGTTGGCAATTTGCTGGCGCGTTGTTAAGTTGCAATCAATTGCCATGCGCAAACAGACGCCTATGATATATCCAATTAGGAGGCTTTCGTGTATAAGTTAGTACGTGAAATTTTTTAAGCTTTGGTTATTTGTGATCTCTTAGTTACAACAATTTTGACAATTGTGACTGTTCTCTAGTTGTTTGCTGTGTTCTATTTAATACCCTAAGTTCAAAATCAGTCGTGCAGTCTATATGAATAAATAGCCTATGTTGTGTCGGAATAATTTACTTTTGTTGAGAAATAATTATCAAAATTGGTTATGTATAACTTTTTTTGCTCAGTGCAAGTTATAGTTTTTTCAATTAGGCTTTTTAGTTTTTACTGACGTAAAGCACATCAGGATATGTCCTTCTTAAAATCTGGAGCACCCCGTCTCTGAAAGTACTTTAAATATTGGCTGGCTTCTTAAAATAAAATAACAGCTAAATAATACTGCTCCCAGAGCTCCTGGGTAGGTTCGACAAAGCGCTTGCGATGCTTCCGGTGTTCAGATGTGTACAGGCTACGCTAAGCACTTCCTATCAGGTGAGCGGTATGATTATTTACCGATATTTTCGTACAAAAAGTCAATTATAAAAATTTATAACCATGTCAAAATTATTCGTCACAATTTTCACATACAACGTTATACATTCGAACCGTAACCTCAGGTAACGTGAAGAAATTTACCGAGTATTAAATCTCTGAACAAACAAGTTGTTCGCGCTTACACACACACACATACAACATACACGTTGAATACAAAACGCACACATAATCACTTAAGGGCAGGCACATCAAGACAGTTTCATAACAAAGTTTGTATATTATAGCATTTATTGAGTATTAATAAATTGTATTATCATATAAAAATGTTATTTGAATTTTTTTTTAAAGTTTTAAGTACTTTTTTAAAGCTATGAACTTCTCCTTTACGCACACATCAATCAACACACTAACACAGCTATGAGATAATATTAGGCGTGTATTATAGACTTAATTCTTTAAGTAGCTGTGAGAAATTAACAAGAAATTATTACTACAAATAAGCCAATAGTTATCTGAGGGTTAATGTTTCATTGGCTATTAAGAAATCTGTCTGACATATTTTGGACCCCCTCTGAGTGATAAAATTTTATCTCTCTACCTAAGTTGAGTCTATCTAGGAGATATTTATTTTTGATTTTTTTAACCGAATATGGATTTTCAATCCTAAGAGCAATTTTACCTGTCACTGATAAAATTTTCCACGCAAATAAGGTACGTTTTATTAGAAGGAAATAAAAAAATACCAATAGTGGAGTTTTGAAAATGATCTCAACAAATATCGTATATTATAATTTTTGACGTTTGCGAGTCCGAGTTGACAAAAAAGTGGAGTTTGATGGCAAAAAAACAAAAATATGTCAGAAACTTTTGTCTATAGAATAGTATTATTTTTAAATGGCCATTTATAATAAAGACAATAAGCAAGGACTACATGCCATAGACAAAATACATTTTAACTTTTTTTTTAAAATAATTACTATAAAGTTGGCGCATACGCATTGGGTATGTCTGATGGTAAGTGGATACCTAATCCTATGAACGCCAGCAACTCCAGGAGATCCCCGACCCTCCCCATAATCTCTGGCTATTTTACCCACCACAGGAATACTTTTACTCACCACAGGAATACTTGAGAGCACTGTTATTTAAACGTAGTCTTTAGTGAGGTACTTACCAAAATGAGCTGCTCAAAATTTTAGAAAGATATTCCCTACTATACCTTATCTCAGTTGAAAAATCTGATACATCTATCAGCAGAAAATTTCCTGCTCAAAATATGTAGCTGCCCGACTGGGGTAGTAACTCTTTGGAGGATTGAGGGGATCACGTCGGGTTCTTGTATATATCTTCACTCGCTCGCATAACTTTAATATCGCGACGATACGTCATTTTTTAGTTCGTATGTTGTGTGATATATTTTTTTGTAAGTTCCTTAAGGTTCACGGAAGGAACTGAAAAAAAAAATTTTACTATTAACTTTTAACAGAACGAAGTCTGCCCGGGCAGCTGGCTAATTAATATAATTAAATGCTAAATATACACACTATGATGTTTTTAATTTTTAAAACGAAATTTTAATTCCCGTATCTTAAAAAAAAAACACCTGACATTGTCTGTACTTTATATATTTTTTGTTTCTAATAAATTAATGATAAGCAGAATCCCTCCCAACTATTCTAACTAGTCCGTTAAGTAGATCTCCAGTGTGTGTCGAGTCTAACTCGTAACAACTGCACTCGAAACTCAATATCGCAGTTACGGGCATTAGAGCAGATTAGCGCCATTCCCTCGCCAATTTATCGTTTTCCAACAGCGCCTCGTTTGTACACTCTGTATCAATTTGTTCACCAAATTGTTATGGAGATTGCACTGCGTCTGTAATTCTCTATCTTTGTGTCTGTGTGTTGTTTTACATGTGATTAAAATTTGCTAACTTTTCCACAATTAACCTCAGAATTTATTCTCCTTCAGCAGGCTTACTCTTAAAAACTCAATCCTATTTGAAATTTAGGATTGGGATCGAGAAATTGTCAATCGGTACTCTTGAACACTACACTAGCGCACGATTTGACTCAATTACAGTGGAATTTTACGTAACTAATAGAAATTGGGATTTCTCGATCTTATACATTTTTTGCACTCTTGACAATATTTTGACGTTGACGTTCGATTGTGTATCTTAAAGTGTTTTTTATTAAGATAATGGTGCGAATGGCGCTTATTTTTAACATATTAACTATGTATATTTTTATATTAACAACAATATCACAATCACAGTATTTGTTAAAATAGAACTAAATACTTAACCATTAGCCTTTTACCGTCTTTTAACCTAAGGTAGCAATTTTTAAATATAAATCATAGTATTTATGTTTCTAATTTTTAAATAAAAATCACAGTATTTAAGTCTCTAATATCTTTTGTTTTAACTATATTAATAAACTTTTTTATTCGCTAATTTAAGCTTAACACTGGTAAAATTGCAGAAATTATTACAGAAGTAAATAAAGAAAGAAGATAAGTTAATTATAAATATAAATTAAGAAAATACGTTTTTGAGATAATTTGAAATTTAGAAGTCGCAAAATTGCACCAGCCGTGACCTTTTTTTCAACAACAACACATTATGCCAGAATATATAATATATCTTGCGTTTTTATGCTTAAAAAAAATCAGTTTTAGGTTTAATTTAAGGAATTACAATATAATAGATAATGATTAATTATTGGAGACACATTATAATTTAAAAAACATAAAATTTCATGAGTTAAATTTTCTTTTCTTATTATTTTTTATCATAATGGCTACACCGGAAACCGATCGTCAATTCGATTCCAATTTCAATTCAATTGAAAGCTCGATTTAGTCAAAAGTACCAAAATATTACAGATTGGGACTAGAACTGTATTGAATTCGTGTTTTTGTGACATTGGGATTGAAGTCAAGAATAAACCTACAGGAGGTAGTGAGTAACTGAGGCAATATTCTGCTCAAAATCTGGAGCAGCCCGACTGGGCAAATACCTCGATGTTACATAATACCACAGCTATAGAATACTGCTTCCAAGCAGTGCTGCGTTTCTGTGGTGAGTAAGGTGATCCAAGCTCCTGGTGGGATTGGAGGTAGGATCGGCAACGCGCTTGAGATAATTCTGGTGTTGCAGGCGTCTATAATACGCTACGGTAACTGCTTATCAAGTCTCGTGTAGGAGGGCTCTCGGTGAGAACCCCACGTTGGACGGGATCCTACGGGTACGCCGAATAGAGCAAGAAGCGGGAGGACCTGTTTGAGCAGCAATATGGCACACGCGTAACGGCTGCCTTACGCCCGGTCCTTGAGCGGTGGATGAGCCGTAAGCGCAAGTCCGTCACCTTCCGTCTGACGCAAGTTCTCACCAGGCACGGCTACTTTCGTGAATACTTGCGTCGGACGGCCCAAAGGGTACCGACGACTGGATGTCACGATTATGGCGCGGCAGTGGTCTCTGCCCAGCACACCTTTGAAGTGTGTCCGAAATAGGCAGCGCTGCGTCGCGATCTGACGACAGTCATCAGAGGGAACTTGTCACTGCCGACCGTTACCACCGCGATGCTCGGCGACGACAAGTCCTGGAAGGCAATGGTCTCCTTCTGCGAGACAGCAATGTCCCAAAAGGAAAATGACGAGCGGATGAGAGAGGGGGCCGCCAAGGAGGCCTCGACGACGAAAGGGGGTGCGTAGGAGGCGCTACTTAATGCGCTTCCAGTAACGCCCCTGTGGCCTTGTCGGGTCGGGATGGAAACCCGGTCTGCTAGACATGGTGTCGTCAGGACACAGTTGTTCAGAGGTGAGCCGGACAGTGCCCATGGAGGAGAAGTCTTGTCTTTTGCCGAGGAAAGCTTGTCGCTAGAGGGATCCTGTTGCCTGCAGATCCAGGACCGTCCAATTAATTCGGCTGAGGCTCCGCAGAGGTTTTGGTCGGTAGTGCACCCGCAAGTGCTAAAGCCGACATACGGTCTAGGAATGCCTACGCGGGCATCCTGGATATCACCCGTAAATGGGTTCCCCTGCGATACCAAAAAAAAACAATAGCTTTATAAAAAAAAGGAATTTTCAAAACTAGTCATTTTCAATATTTTCAAAATTCAATCTACAACAAACCTTGAAGACAAATTCATTTTTTTTTTTGGCTATTTTTAAGTAAAGACACGTATAAAATTATATTATCAGAATTAGCACTGAATTAGACTTGGTTTGAATGGAATTACATTGATTATAATCTTCAGTAGAAGTACCAGAATTTTTTAAAAAAATCGAAATCTGTTGATGACGAATTTCGAAAATTACCATCATATGTAGTGATGCCAGTGTTTTTGACACTATTATTTTTTTTTATTAAAATGTAGTTAGCCATTGCTAAATCGTCACTAAGTAATATTAATTTTAAATAAAACTCTGCTATACCAATATTGCTACACCATTGATGCTACAACAGCAGTATTCGTGCTGTCATAGGACATCAAAAACAACAAACTAAAGTATAATTTATCATATTATTTTTATCCTTTATTTAAATTTTACTAAAAAAATACTAATTACTCTGTTAGAAAAAAGAACAAAAAAAAACCAAAAACAATAAGTAGAAATAGGTAGGTAGTAAAACTTTTTCTAACTCTTTGATATTATTGTTTTGAATATTACAAAACAGATTAATTTTACAAAATAAACAAAAACAACAAGATTAATCATTAAACAGCTTTAAATGTCTCTAAAACAATGAAATACGGTACGTCAAATACAAAAAATAAACTCTTTCTCTATTTCACGACCGCAACACCCCGCTGTTGAAAACTATTACAAAATGACAGCTAAACAAAATTCACAAATATTGTGGTCAAAAGCGCCGCAAACCTTAACTAATATAATTAACTCGTACAGTTAATCTCTATACAATTTGAAACTAAATAGATATTAGTATAACAATGGAATGAAAAATAATGCTATAAAATCCACTTTGAAAGGCTCTTTAAGAACATTTTATTAAATAAACAGTTTATAGGTCTTTGTAAGCATGTAAAAGAGCCCGCCATTTTTTTTTTTGTATCTTTTTAAATTAGAGATTATATTCTGCTGATGTCTGTATTAAAGATATGTTTAGGAAATATTAAATATTTGGGATAAATACATATTATTACCAAAGCATTAATTGTGCATTATAATAAAATGTGAATTTTTTTGATTTCAAAAGATTTTTTTCTATTAAATATAGGGGATGTATGGAGCATTGTCATAATATAATTATAATATACTCGTACATGCAGTTCTGTCCTAACTATGTTCCTATGACACAACGTCTAAAAATCAATGTTATTACTCTATATATTATTTTTGCTGTGTGGCTACGGCACTAAAGAATTTAGCCACCCCCTCTCTTCCCGTGGGTGTCGTAAGAGGCGACTAAGGGATAACAAGGTTCCACAACCACCTTGGAACTTAAGAAGCCGACCGATGGCGGGATAACCATCCAACTGCTGGCTTTGAAATACACAGGCCGAAGACGGGCAGCAGCGTCTTCGGTGCGACAAAGCCATTACTGCGGTCACCAACCCGCCTAACCAGCGTGGTGACTATGGGCAAAACACATGAGTTCACGTTATTTTTGGCGTAAACTTGTAGAGGCCTATGTCCAGCAGTGGACTGTATAAGCTGTAATGATGATGATGATGATGATATTATTTTAGTAAAATCGTACCCACGACTGTTTGTACACATATATAATAAAAAAACACAGGAAAATCGCATGTATGAGCTGGTTATCGATAAAAAAATTTATCGATATTTTAACATAAATCTAATTTGTAAACGTAAAAGCTACAAATGTGAATAAATTACAGTTCTTCAAATTTTCATCAAACCATCAAAATAATATACATAATACTTTCAACTTGATCGCTCGATTAAAACAAAATGATATGAAACACGCAATACCTTTTACTAACGATTTTGATGCATCTTTTTCAAGCAACTTCAAAAATAAGAGGGGGTTCTCAATTAGATTGTATTTTTTATGTAAAATTGTTAACTGAGTAGGACCAATTTCAATATTTTTTTTTAAAGGAAATGTGTTACGTGTCATGTGGTCCCATTTAAATTTAATTGAGATCTAACAAGAACTTTTCGAGTTATATCTAATAATGAGTATTTACTTGGTTATTTGTATTACTTGTCGATATAATATTGAAGTCGGTTTTTTTTTCGTTTGCGAGCAAACACAATTATTTAAGAATATATGTTATTAATCTGTATTTTTTATAATCTGTACTAATATTATAAGTAGTATAACGAGTATTTATGTATGTATGTATGTTACGAATCGTCTCGCCAGAAGACTCGACGAATTCCAACCACCAGAGCAGGCTGGGTTTCGAAATGGCTACAGCACCGTGGACCACATCCATACTGTTCGGCAGATTACCCAAAAGACGGAAGAATATAATCAACCGCTGTGTATGGCATTTGTGGACTACGAGAAAGCCTTCGACTCCGTCGAGACCTGGGCTGTCCTGGACTCTCTGCAGAGATGTCATATCGACTGGCGATATATCGAGGTACTAAAATCTATGTACGACGCGGCGACGATGACCGTTCATGTCAATGACCAAAGAACAAGACCTATTTCCCTCCGGCGCGGGGTAAGACAGGGGGATGTAATATCACCGAAACTGTTTACCACTGCGCTAGAGGATGTTTTTAAGACCTTGGATTGGGGGGAACGGGGCATCAACGTCAACGGTGAATTCATCTCTCACCTTCGTTTCGCCGACGATATTGTCATCTTTGCGGAGACGCTGGATGAGTTAGGCCAAATGCTGGCCGGCCTAAACGAGTCCTCCCGACGTGTCGGTCTCTGTATGAACTTGGATAAGACGAAAGTTATGTTTAACAACCAAGTCATACCGATACCGGTATCGGTCGATGGTACCCTTCTCGAAGTTGTTCAGGATTATATTTACCTAGGCCATACTATCCAACTAGGCCGCAACAACTTCGAGAAGGAGGCCGATAGGAGGATTCGGTTGGGCTGGGCGGCGTTTGGCAGACTCCGTCGAGTCTTCACTTCGAAGATTCCGCAATGCTTGAAGACAAAAGTTTTCGAGCAATGCGTCCTGCCTGTGTTAACATACGGAGCCGAGACGTGGACACTGACCAAAGGACTGGTCCACAAGTTTAAAGTCGCTCAACGTGCAATGGAACGGGCTATGCTTGGGGTCTCTCTCAAAGACAGGATTAGAAATGAGACTATCCGCGGGAGAACGAAAGTAACCGACATAGCCCACAGAATTAGCAAGTTGAAGTGGCAGTGGGCTGGTCATCTGTGTCGCAGGACCGATGGCCGTTGGAGTAGACGGGTCCTAGAGTGGAGACCGCGTCTTGGCAAACGCAGTGTGGGACGTCCTCCGGCCCGTTGGACCGACGATCTACGTAAGATTGCCGGTGTAGGCTGGATGAGGATTGCAGAAGACCGGGATGTGTGGCGCGAACTTGGGGAGGCCTATGTCCAGCAGTGGACTGCGATAGGCTGAAGTGGAAGTGGTATGTAGTATACATAGTATTTTCTAAGCTATAATTTCAAAATTGTCGACACTTGTTTGTTTCTGTATCAGATGAATTTTTATTTTATAACTACAATTTTTGTATCCATATTTCCTTGATAAAATAACCTTTTCTAGTATTTACATTTTTTCAATATGAAAAACCAGTTGTTTTTATCCGTTTGTCGTATTGATTTAAATAATTTTTAATGAAGTTAGATTCATATTTGAATTGAGTAAATTAGACGTACCTACCTTCGATACATAATGATAGCCGCGCCGTATGGCAGTTAAGTTACGACTTTTTCAACATATCAGCCTACCTCAGTCAACATGTAAAGACAACAATAAAACACGATAGAACATATATTTAAATATGCCTTACTACTTATTTACTGTACCCAGATCACGACAGGCATTTGTATGACGTATATAAATATTTTTCACGTTTGGCGTTGTCATATATCAGCCAGTCAATGTTACCAACACAACGCCAGCGCATCGTCATTTAATATATTTAAAATACTAATAATATAAAATAATATTAATAGTTCGGCTAATAAACCCAATTTTAATCTAAATATCATTTAAATTGAAGATAATCGTGAGCATAATAGCCCGGTAGTTATGACAAATGGTCGAGCGGAGGGCGGGGCGGGATTAGAACTAAAATGAGCTTTTAAACACCCACTTTACCCATCAACAGAGCTCCGCTTGACGGAATAAAGAACTGCGTGTTTCCATGATTATTTAAAAAAAGTTACATGACATATTAACTAAAAACTCCTTGTTCGAAATTGTGGTTTAAAAAATTGAGTACGGCCAGTATCTATTTTTGATATGAAACGTTTAAACAGTAATTAAATTATGAGCGAAAAATACAAAAGTACATTTACATATTATATAACTATTATTATAACCACTTTATTTGCGAAAAAGAAACCGATTTTTTTTTAATTATTTATATATTATTATATTTGCATTTAAAAATTACCTTCTGCGGTAATTATCAGGATTTTCTTGTCTCATAACAAGACTCGCCGTCAAGGACTTAGTTATTGCTATCTATGTAAGAAAAATATCTCACAGTAATACTAACGTACTATCTACGTTACGTTACCTTGCATTGAGGCAGATAGCTCTAACCCCCAAACAGCGACAATAAGACTAAAACATAATCACTCATAAACGTGAATCGAACAAGTAATTACGCTTTTTCGCTTCACGTTGTAATATCCCACTGCTGGGCATATACCTCCTTTCCGATGTAAGAGAAGGGTCAGAGCTTAATTCACCACGCAGCTCCAATGCGGGCTGGTGGATGTATTCCCTACTGTGAGTAACGATCGCTATCAGGTGTACATGGTAACAACCGGAACCGACAGCTTAACGTACTGCCCGAGACACGGGACCAACCAGGACTAACAACCAGACTCGAAATAAATATTTGTATAAACACAAATATCCACTCCGAGCGTGAAACGAACCCGCGACCGTCGGTGTTTATGCGCTGTCGACACGGCACACGTACCATTACACCCGAGCGGTCGTCAATTACGCTTAACATCCTCAAACCGTATTTAATAAATACGTAACAAACACACACGGTCTATTCCTTAGATGAGCAATAACGCGTATGTGATATATAACAGCCGACAGATATTACGATTTAAATTAGTACAATGGAAACCAACCATTAACGTTTAGGCGTACCCCATTTATATAAACATAATTAGGTTCTGCCCATTACGAAGATACGATTTGAGACCGATAGCTCCTTATTAAATGTTAATTTATTAGAAAATTAACTAGCATCCCTTACCCCGGGCTTACGACCGGCAGATGCTGTTGTGGTCAAAAAAATAGTGTGGCGTTAAAAATGTTTCGTTTACCCGATTATAATAGTTAATAAGTTAAGCAATTTGTTATATAGTATACAAAGAGTGTTTTCAAGCAATTTTGTGTTCCTGTTGGTGAGTAGGAACACGGACGGCAAACGATCGCGTGGTCGTTCACCAACGAGATGGGCAGACCAGGTCAAAAACTCATCCGCCACTAAGTTATACACGGTCGTATAAGACGCCATGGACAGAGACCGGTGGAGGCAAATCATCCGCTCCAGATGCAACCCTGATGCTGATCACCATCCTCAGACATGAGGGACCGACAAGAGAGAGAGTTGGTGAGTAAGGTCTCCTGAGCCACCAGAGCCACCAGAGCTCCTGCGCAATTGGGGGTAAGGTCCGGAACGCGCTATCAATGCATCTGGTGGTGCAGGCGTCTATAAGCTACGGTAATCGCTTACCATCAGGTGAGCCGTACGCTTGATAGCCAACCAAGTTGTATTAAAAAAAAATGAGAAAAAGTTTCAAATTGTATGTAAGGCGATCATACTGCAGCGATTATGGTAAATAATTTTTAATCTAAATAAAAATTTACCACACTGATATAAGCTTCAAAAACGCTCATGGATCGTCACGTTACAAATAAATATTATTTTATTTTAATAAAAGTAAGTGAAGCTATCACCAATTCGGAATATAAATTCCTCAGAGAAGAATTGACAAGAAATTCCGTAGTTGGATTCCTCTGTTGACAAAACATTAAATCATTCTCGTATATAACTGTTCATATGAAAGACTTTGTCAAAAAATAAAAGTCAATGGCCAAACTGCTTTGCTCATATAAGGACCTTGCCTATTGTACTGAACAATTAGGCTCTCAGACTTTATTTTTATTTATCTGCTAATATGTCTAATTTATTTCTTTTATAGTGTATAAGGCGAGTGTGGATGGAAGGGTTGGAAGGGGTAGACCTAGGCGGACGTTCCGAGACCAAATAAGGGACGTCTTGAAAAAAGGCCAGGTCAAGAGTACCCTAAACCGAAGAGCATGTATGAAGGGAATAATGAAAGTGGACGAAGCGAAAGAAGTGTGTAAGGATCGTAGCAAGTGGAAAGAAGTAGTCTCTGCGGAAAAGAGGCGTGATTGTATGTATGTATTTCTTTTAATCTGACTAATTTTTGTATCGTTAATTTCCTGTCATAACAATGGAGTTTTGAAATAAATTACCTTTAGAAGACAAAAACTTGCTTTTGTTATTACAAAAACAGTTTATTTCTATTTTAGTTTTTTATTTGAATTTAGGGACTTTTTTCTGCAAGGCTGAAAATGTTAGTCCCATGCTGAGGTCCCATGAAACACTTTTCAATCACCATTTTAGTTATATAATTAAATTAATCTTAAAAAAAAATTATTAATTTCAATATGAAACCACTATCGATTTGAAATTTAGATTATGCTGAAAAGAATCGCCAAGAAAATCCACAATTACTCTTTAAAACTAATATTTTCGTAACAGTGCATGTGACGCTAGTTCCGTTCTATAACTTTTGTAACAAATCGGCCATTTTGTAACACCTGTTAAAACCTTTTTTGTTTACTATTTCGTTTGTTTTTTTTTTTACTTTTTTTTTCTAACGACTTGTGTTTAGTGCACCTTGTTATTCTCGTTTAAAATTTAAACTTTTTATTATTGTTAATCATCTAAAATATTATGTTTAAGCTGTTTATATATTGATGGATGTATAATAGGGGTCATCGTTAAGGTATTAGTATAATAATATAAAAAAAACTAGTTATGACTCTCGTTTAGTCTTGTATAATCAAAAATCAAAATATACACGATTTAAGTTAACGATACTTTTGGTAAAATAGCAGTTCGACTTCATCCGTGTGGAATTTTTTCCATATTATTAAAAAGGTTCTAACTTGTGTTTTTGTTAACGTTATGTTTTGTTGTTGTTTGGTTTATATACGGTCACTCGGGGTCACTTTGATTGACAAGGTAGCTTGACAGTTAAATCGCAAAATCCACATTGGTCCATATTTAGTGTATAAAATTAAATTTATAAAATTTGTTTACTTAACAAACTTTGTAATCACTTACTCTGTGAAAAAAGAAGAAGCTTTCAAACGAAGTTAATGTCAAAAACCCGCGCGCAAGTTTTGTATTTTTTTTCAGTGGTAAACTTTTTAGATACTTAACTCGAAAATTTTGCTACTATAAAGGTATGTAAAAAACATAATAAAACCTTTAATATTTTCTACATGACATTGGCGAAATCATCTGTGCTCATTTGGCACTACTGAAAGCCATTAACCCTAAAGAAGAAGAAGAAGAACCTTTAATATGTCTATCTTAAAATCTTTTCTATATCAAAGTTACCCACAAAGGGGTTATAACTTTAACACACAACATTGAGAGTATCGAAACCAACCTGAGAGCACATATTAAATTAACTCTTGTGTCTCATATTAAACATTGTTAAAGTTAGCTAAACAAATATAGTAATCATCTGTCAAAGTTTCTTTTTTTTTATGTCACTAGGTCGGCAAACAAGCGTACAGATCACCAGATGGTAAGCAATTACCGTAGCTTATAGACACCTGCAACACCAGAAGCATCGCAAACGCGTTGCCGAACCAATCCCCAATCTCCCCAGGAGCTCTAGTCACCTTACTCACCAACAGGAACACAATACTGCTTAAAAACAGTATTATTTTGCTGTGATCTTCTGTAAGGTCGAGGTACTACCCCAGTCGGGCTGCTCCATATTCTGAGCAGGAAATTCCTGCTGTGCCCTACCTCAGTTAAGTTACCTCGATTGACTGTATGTAAAACATTAAACCATTAGTCCTTGTGGGTCTCCCCACCGTGCCTCGGAGAGCACGTTAAGCCGTCGGTCCCGGTTGTTATCATATACACCTGATAGCGATCGTTACTCATAGTAGGGAATATATCCGCCAACCCGCATTGGAGCAGCGTGGTGGATTAAGCTCTGATCCTTCTCCTACATGGGGAAAGAGGCCTATGCCCAGTAGTGGGATATTAGAGGCTGAAGTGTAAAACATTAAAACCGTGAACTGTTCGAGATGAAAAGTAGTCGTATCCTCTTTTAGATCCCAACCTGTCTCTATATAAGTTATGTTTCATTTTGTTTATTTAGTCAAAAAACTTTCATTACTTTCAAATTAAAAATAACTGAGCTACATACATATTTTCATCCCGAATTTGACCTCACAACACCTCGCGACAATTATATAAAATAATATTCATAGTTTCAAAAGAACTAAATGCAATTAAAAACTTAAAATAATTTTAAGATAAAAAATAATAATTTATAGTTGCCACAAATCAAAATTGAGGAAACGTCTAAATTATGATTACGTAATATTTCTACGAGATTATAATATCGCGACGCAGATGTCAATTTTTTATTTAACAATAAAACATAGCAAAGGATTTTGAGTAACTACTTAATAATCGTTAAATTTAAAACGATCATCAATAAATTGTAATTATTTTAACGAAAATGAATGATACTAATTCCATAATTTTAGAAGATATGTTTTATAAGCCACTTATTTATTTATTTATTTTATTTTATACTTTATTGTACACCACAAATATATTACAAACAAAGCATAAAGATAGTTACAGTTAAGTACAATGGGCGGACTTATGGCTAATTAGCCATTTCTTCCAGACAACCCATTAGTTAAGTAATGTTGAAAAAATACTTTGTTAAAATGTTTACGTACGCTTCAGCCTGTAATATCCCACTACTGGGTATAGGCTTCCTTCCCCATGTAGGAGAAGGATCAGAGCTTAATCCACCACGCTGCTCCAATGCGGGTTGGCGGATATATTCCCTACTACGAGTAACGATCGCTATCAGGTGTACATGATAACAACCGGGACCGACGGCTTAACGTGCTCTCCGAGGCACGGTAGGGAGACCCACAAGGACTGCACAAACACCTAGACCACGGCAAATACCTGTATGGCCAATACAAATGTCTGTCATGTGCGGGGATCGAACCCGCAACCGCCAGCGCAACAGGTACAATGCATGACTGTGACCGTAACGCCAACGCGGCGTCAAAATGTTTAACAATACTTTTATTTATTTATTTATGTTGATCAAGATTTTGTTTTTTTATTTTAACTAATCATTGTTATTGATACAATTGTTTTTATACTTCTTTTTAGATGATCCTAGATCTAGAAATCTAAAGAGTACCTATAACTGTTTTAATTATATAATATGCATGTACATACACGTAATATCAATTGATAAGTTATTGTATATATAATAAAATTGATCATAAAATTATGTTTCGTTAGAAACTAGTAGACACATACGAATTTACCCACGTTAATTTCGTAATCTTGCTACAGTTTTGAGCGCGTACCTACAGCGTCAAGCTACGCACAATGCCAGCAAAGTAGAGTATCATAACTCATATTTACCTGCATTTCAGACCAATTATTATTAATTTAACTAATCATTACATATGAAAAATCGCTGGAACAATTAATGTCCTTCGACATTTTTCTATAAAATAGTAGGCACTTATATTTAACAGCCCAAGTATTCACAAAATTAAAACCATAAAGTTTCGGTATTTGAAGAAGAATTCGTTATTTTATAAATTATAATTGTTTACAAGGTTGCGGGGGTTGTCGGATATATTCTCTACTATGAATAACGATCGCTATCAGGTTTATATGATAATAACCAGGACCGACAGCTTAACGTGCTCTCCGAGGTACAGAGGGGAGACCCACAAGAACTAACAACCAGACTGGAAATAAATATTTGTAAAACACAAATGTTCACTTAAGCGGGAATCGAACCCGCGAACGTCGGTGTTTAGGCGCCGCCGACACGGCACACGCACCATTACGCCAAAACGATCGTTAATTTACTTATTATTATCTTTAGGCATTAATGACTTTCACTAGTGTCAAAATATCAAACATGATTTCCCCAATGTCACGTGATGAAGAATGGAAGACTAATTTACTGTTTATTACTATCATTCAAATGCAGAATAGGAGTCAAGTGCACCCTCCCTTACCAACGTACTTAGACAATTCCTTACACCTCAATTGTTTTACACATAAAAAAAAAACATTTAAAAAAGTATTAAACGAAGACGTGCATCAAAATAATTTCTTTGTTAACCTTTGTACACTCGCGCAGAAAAGTTTTACACATACACTCGCGCACGGTATTTCAGACCAAGATTTAATCTTGTCTCTATTATTTTATTATTATAAATTTTAAGTATTATTGGTAGTATTAATTTAAAAAACAAGGTATATTTGAATAAAAAACACGTTACGCTGTCGGTTCCGGTTGTTATCATATCCACCTGATAGCTATCGGTACTTATAGTAGGAAATATATCTGCCAACCCGCAGTGGAGCAATGTGGTGGATTAAGTTCTTATCCTTCTCCTACAGGGGGAAAGAGGCCTATGCGCAGCAGTGGCAAATTACAGGCCGAAGCGAACGAGGCCGTACTCTATAAGTATCACGCAACAATATATAATAGCACAACAATATTTTAAAACAACGAAATAGTAACTTACCCACAATGGTACCTAAAATATATATTCGCGTCGGTCTCGCGGATCGATATATTCAATAAAGAGCTCTACACGTTTATGTACATTCAATTTTAGAGCTAGAAGGGATTGTTTATTCGTCGGTCTGTGAGACCAATGCGCGAGTATAGGAAGGTTAAGATTTTGTAATGATAATCGCTAACGGATATGGAAACTAATTTGAGCGTACAATAATTCTTCTTAACTGCCTATAAAGCGCAAACGAACGTCGACGGACTGAGATTCAGTGATAAAACACAAAACACACAAAATTATATATACAACTCGAAAAATGGTCCAATATAACCACATTAAACCTTAAACTAAAGCAATAAATGTGTTTTTTGATCGCATTTGATACAGCCATTTTGTTTTTCAGTGACATTACAAAATGGCTGACGCGTTTTCTATTTATACGACGTAATTTGATTATAGTTATCTAGATGGAGCTGTCAATCGCTATTAGAACCGTTTTGACAGCTCTGGAAGCTTGTGAGATTTGTGTACGGTTACATTTAAAAATACTATCTATATCGTCGATTCTTTAGATGTGGTTTTGATTTTAAAAATAATAAAAAATGTTGCGGTGATGATAGTTAACGTTTCATTTTTTATCAGTGACTTTTAAATTAGGTATGTTGTACAGATTTACGTGGTCATTCAAAAATAGTTCTTATTTCTTTAATCTCATATATAAAATTCTCGTGTCGCGTTGTTTTTAGTTAAACTCCTCCGAAACAGCTTGACCGATTTTCATGATTTACATTTCATGATTACAACTTTTGGAGTAATCTTTGATAATGCGTATTAAGTTGCCTATTTTTTCGTCTAGCTACGTTGTATTACTTGTCGATATAATTGAAGTCAGTTTTTTTTCATTTACCTGCAAACACAATTCTTTCTCTCTCCATATTATAATACCTATATATTACGTAATAGCTGACTTGGCGAACTTCGTACCGATATTATTTATTATTTTATTTTATTATTGTTTATATATTTTTTTATTAAATATTTGTTACACATAGCCAGTAGATCGCTGCATCAGCGTGCTTGCCTATTGCACACAGCACACCCAACGTAATTTATTAATAATTACATTTAAAAATAAAACAAATAATAATACAAATAATTTTATTAATAATTACATATATCAAAATAAAATATAGCCTATCTTTCAAGTTAAATCAAACTGTATACGGCGTGCAAACTTGATTAAATCGGCTAATTTAGGAATCCATCGCGGATAAACAACGTGACGCGTAATTTATATTTAGATTTGGTGTAAGTTCAAATTCACTAATGTGTATAAAGTATCTACATAAAAAAGAAACCCTTAACACTGTGTTCACAATAAACCTGTAAAGTATATAAATTAAAACGGGTAAGTACACAATATATCATAATACAAAAGGATATTAAAAAAAATACGGTAAATAAGTGTTCGAGAATAAAAACTAAAATATCGATTTTTCAAAAGATTAAATTTTCCGCTTCAAGTATAACCGAAACAGATTAAAAATTAAGATCATTATTAACCTCTTTTGGCGTTAGATTTGAAAACTTATCCGCCATTTTAAAGTAATCCATTCACACAGATTAAAAATTGCAAAAAAAAACGTACTATTTAATTTTATAGCTATTCATACTCTATTAGAAAAAGTTAATTCCTTGCTTATCTGATATTTGTTTGTGAAATTTGTTAATGTCATTATACATACATACCACCCGCGTCGCTTCGTCGAAAAATGTCTTCGGCTGGAATCGAATGGACTGAGTAATCCCTTTAACTATTTGACTTCTTTCGCTCGATTGATTGGCACTTGAACGATATATATTTTTTTGCCAACGGTCGGTCTTGTTGAAATAGGATTAGCTTGGAATATTGAAAATTGGCTTGAATTGGCACTTGAATAATGTATAATAGGTTGGCGCAGTGGTTACAGAAACTGTATTTTTCGATAACCGTTATGGGCTCAATTTTCACTCATAACAAATTTACATAGGCCATATATGTTTACTGTGGGCGTGTTTCCTGACACTTGACACATACGTTAGTACCTATGAGGAGTTGAGGACAAGGCCTTTTTTTATATATATTATAAGAATAATATAAAAGATTATGTCCTGTGATTCTTGGCATAAGAAAATATAAAAAAGACTATCGTGTAACGATCTCTATCAGGTGTCTGTGACAACTGCGATCGACAGCGTTACATTTTCTCTAGGTATGTTAAAATACCCACAAGGAGATATACCCAGACCAGACACTAATATTTGCTTATCTCTTTATTGTTGAATACCTGTGCCCGTGACATTGTCCGCGTGTAATTTAACAAAAAAAGTTATTTTTCAGTTCACAGCGTTATAAAATAAATAAATTTCTAAAATAAAAGTAGCCTAAGTCACTCCTTATATCAGATATCTGCCAGTAAAAGTCCCGTCAAAATCGGTCCAGCCGTTTTAGAGATTAGCCGGAACAAACAGACAGACAGACAAAAATTGTAAAAAATGTTATTTTGGTATATGTACCGTCTATACATCCATTTGCATTCAGTAAAAAGCGGTTATTTTAATATTACAAACAGACACTCTAATTTTATTTATTTGTATAGACAAAAAACTGTCACAACTATGTCATAATAGTTCGTATATTTCATTTTGAATTTTTTTATATAACTCTTATTTACAAAGCGTTTCCACACAACTCTAGTTTCAAATTTTCCAGAAAAAAATCTCAAGATCAATCGGCTTTCAAAAGTTTAATGACCATGATACAGATCGGAATGTGTTCAGCATACAAAATAAAGCCGATTTATATAAATAATGTTTGTCATCAAACCAATGGACGATTTCACATTTGTCGTAAATAGTAAAATAGACATTTAGTATAAGCTTACGTTTTTAACATATAAATTGTCAATAACATTGATGTGTTGAATATTTATTGATTTCTTTGACATTTATTTGTCTGATAAGTAAGATGTTTGGGTGGCAAATGAGTATACAGACGTGCTGGTGGTAAGTGGATACCATAGCCTATGGACACCTGCAACACCAAGAGGTAGCGTGTTGCCAACTCTACCCTTGACCATCAATAAGAGCTCTGGCCACTTTTCTCATCACAGGAACACATCATTCACAGTCTTATTTTGCGGTATTTTTCTGTAAGGCTGAGGCAATACTGAAACCTTTTGGGGTCACCGGCCGATAGTCGGGGGACTTCAGCCGGCCGGACGACACGAGCAGAGGCCACCCCCACCATTGTGCCGGGGCCCGGAGGTTTAGTCCGGGCCTACCGCCGGGGCAAGGTGGCGAATGCTAACGCGACCCCATCTCGCCCCACCCAGGCAGATGACTGCTCACACGTGGTGGTTTTTTAGTCAGTAGGAGTCTGACATAACCCTCTGGCCACGCTGGAGGGTGTCCATGATGGATTTTCCCCACGTATAAAAAAATTCTGAAGTCTAATCGTTAATAAAATAGTTTTTATATACTTACCCTTTTTGGTACCTACCTGCATTTTGTAATCAACTACAAAATGGGTGACATTTTTTGTTTATTAATCTAATTAATTTTGTTTTCAGTTTTTTTTGTCCAGTAGTGGGATATTACAATCTGAGGCGTACCCAAATAATTAAGACAACAACAGCTCTTTTTTAATAATTTTTTTATTAATGTAAAATATTATACAAAGCCAGTAATAGTTTACCACGAAAAAAATCATATACTCATTTGTTTAGACACTACGCCACTTTATTGTAAGCATCCCACAGCTGGAACTCCTTCCAATAAAGAGGAGATTAGGCGAACGGTGAAATGGTAAACTTATAAGCACATTTGATAAAGCTGGAGATCCATAATCTGTAGAAAAATGTAGAATACGGCAATCCTGAAATTCCCATGGGATTAGGGGCTCAAGGGAATATTAGTATAAGGGAATAATAGAATCGGCTGACTCTATGACTAATGGACTCAAAATCAAAAGTATTTGTAATGGAAACCCATTGTTCGTCCATTCATCAGTCAACCGGCTTTGGTTTTATAACTGTAATGTGTGGAGATGGAATTTTTTTTTAAATTTGGTTAACAAATACAACACTCATTCAATAATTTTTAAAGATGTTGTCCGACAACAACGGGACACGGTCTTTCATGTGTCCAATTTGGACTTCGGGGACTTTGACAAAGTATTAATGATGTTGATTGAGCATGTAACTTCCCACCGCTTGGGCATAAGCCTTCTCCATGTAAGAAAAAGGTATCCATGTAGGAAACTTAACCGGGACCAACAATCAAATATTACATTTTAAAAAAATATATTACGAAATTTTATGGTTCTCCTATCCTTATCTACCAATTATACCTACATGTTTGCAATGCAAAACTTGACTTAAAACAAATTTATTCAAAAATATCAAATAAAACAAAATGACGCAAACATCAAAAACAGACTCCGAAACTCGTATTGGCATTAAGCGAATTCGTCAATAAAACTGTATTAAGATGCAAAACACGCGGTCATCGGTATGCAGGCGATGCATGGTCTAATCATGACGTCAGCGAGCTGTGTGGTCGACTAGGCCTAATAATAGACATTACATATGTGCTATAAACCTGGGATACAAGTAAAGAAAATCACGATAGTGTCGCCTCTTTTCTTTTATTTTGACACTGACGCGTTAACGCCATTGCATGGATGACGTTTGTGACATATAGTATGAGATCTGAACAAGGAACGACTTTCCCCTATCTATTTATCTATACAAATAAATAAAATCGGAGTGTCTGTTTGTAGTTAATTAATAAAAATTATTTTATATAAACTTTAACAAATAAATTTCGAACGGGTTGCTTGTAATTTCTGGCCAGGCTATATGATGTTTGAAAACCGCCATTCCAGTAACTAAATTTATGAAAAAAATTAAAAACGTTCCGGTATTATTTTTTACTAAAAGAGCGAAATTTTTTTTCTTAAAACGATTTATATATCATATTTAGTTATTATTTTGATTTTGGATTAACATTTGTAAAAAATCTGATATTTGTTCTTCATCCGTCAATATTTAGTACCAAAAAATATAATAATAATAAAACAATCTTTTACTAGAAAAAAAAATGTACTATAACAGCCGATTGCAAAAATTCTTGAAATTGACCGATATCAAACACCCTCCAACAGATTCTCTAGTTTCATAGTGAGTGCTATGCAGAAGTACTTCTAGGTTAAAAGCAGTAAACTACTTTTACTGTTCTTGTTCGTTCTTTTAACAGAGTTCCATTTCTTTTATGTTACAACGGTTAAATACTTTCATTATCCAATAATCTATTTTATTCTGTTGTGTGACTACGGCAGTAAAGAATATAGCAACTTCCTCTCTTCCCGTGGGTGTCGTTAGGCGACAAAGAGATAACACAGTTCAACTACCACCTTGGAACTTAAAAAGCCGTCCGATGGCGGGATAACCATCTAACTGGTGGATTTTAAATACACAGGCAGAAGACGGATAGCAGCATCTTCAGTGCGACAAAGCCGGTCACCAACCCACCTGCCCAGCGTGGTGACTAGCGGCAAAACAAGTAGCAGTATTATTTAGCTGTAATCTTGTGTAAGGTCGAGGTACTTACGCATTCGGGCTGTTCCAGATTATGACCAGAATATTTTCAGCTGTAGCCTACCTCAGTTAAAATGTAGGCTAAATTATATATTACTATGGCTCATAGTAATTAAATAGCAGTCATAAATGTCAACAGTTAGGTGTGCATATATATATATATATATATATATCATCATTACAGCCTATACAGTCCACTGCTGGACATAGGCCTCCACAAGTTTACGCCAAAAATAACGTGAACTCATGTGTTTTGCCCATAGTCACCACGCTGGGCAGGCGGGTTGGTGACCGCAGTACTGGCTTTTTCGCACCGAAGACGCTGCTGCCCGTCTTTGGCCTGTGTATTTCAAAGCCAGCAGTTGGATGGTTATCCCGCCATCGGTCGGCTTCTTAAGTTCCAAGGTGGTTGTGGAACCTTGTTATCCCATAGTCGCCTCTTACGACACCCACGGGAAGAAAGGGGGTGGCTAAATTCTTTAGTGCCGTAGCCACACAGCGCATATATATATATATATATATATATATATATATATATATATTACTTTGAATGTCCTCTCTTCTAACTTTTGTCTAATTGTTTCGTCTAAATCGGCAAAAGAATATACGTGCTTAAAACAAATGTTTGTACAGAACACACAGCTGTTTATTGGGGTCTGGGTTTTTGTGTTGTGTCAGCAGATCCTCAACACAGCAGTTCATCCAACTAGGGACTGATATTGTACCTATGTTATACAAAATGCGGTCACAAACCATGCACATCTTTAATTATTTCAATTTATTTTTTCGTAATACATTCGTTTTATTAAATGTTAAAAAATTATAAAAAGAAAATATATTGGAAGTTGGTATAAAATTAATTCAAAATTACATTATTGGTGCAATAAAACGATATACAAATTAATCTATATTTCAATTTTGGTATTTTATTTTGACTTCTTTGTCGAATTTAATTTGTCAATAAAAAATTAATTGAATTTTTCCAGTAGATTCGATTATGCTATTAATTTCCATATTTTATTTAATGAAATATATTTGAAATTGAATATTTTTGCTCGTTCTGGCCACATTGACATTTAACGTGTTTTTTGCAGCACTGTCGACAAGCATGGGCACATTTAGACTTTTTTAAAGGGAGAATATATAAGAGACTACTTTTTATATTTACCTTCACTATCAAACTAATCCAGATCTTACGAAGAACGTTTTGGCTAATCTAAATTTGAAATATAAAAATTCTGTTATTAGCTTTGAGTCATGGTGGGGCAAATTCCCCATCTTGCCCCACTGTGGGTACGCACATGGCGGCAAGTGAGCGTATCCACCTGATGGTAAGTGATTACCGTAGCTATAGACGCCTGCAACACCAGAAGCATCGCAAGCGCGTTACCGATCCTACCCCCATGGCATCCCAGTACTTCTCAATACTACTCCTCTCTTGGTACATTATTTGTACTGTGATTCGTAGTAACAGCTGGAACTTTCCAGTACTAAAGTCTACTAAAAGTGCAAATAAAGAATTTATCTATACAAATAAATAAGATTGAAGTGTCTATTTGTAATATTAAAATAACCGATATTTACTAAATGAATATGGATGCCTACACGGTACATATTCCAAAATAACATTTTTCATAATTTTTGTCTGTCTGTCTGTTTGTTCTGGCTAATCTCTGAAACGACTGCAACGATTTGACGGTACTTTTACCGGCAGATAGCTGATGTAATAAGGAGTAACTTAGGCTACTTTTATTTTAGAAATTTATTTATTTTGTAACTCTGCGAACTGCACAATATATTTTTTAAATTGCACACAAATACACAGCTAGTTTTTAATATAAAAATTTCACTGAAACTCTTGTTAATAATTATTACAATATTATATAGTCTGGTCTTTAAATATTATGTAAAATTATTTAAAAGTTTTTACAATAAATAAATATATAATTTAAAAAAAAAACAACTAATAGAAAATTAACTGAGAAGGCTGGAACAAGATAAAAATTCAATAATTACACAAAGTCAGCGAAATAAATTGAAACAATATCAAACATTATATACGATATAAAAATATCAATACGCTAGTCCATCGAAATTGTATGCAACATCGCACATAACATGCAGCCGGAAACATGCAGAAAGAGAGCATGATTTGACTTCTCCTTCAATTTCATGCCTCCGATGTATATTCATCCTTACGTTTTGTCTTTTTTACTGTGTATCATTTTCGTTTGTACTAATATGTTTATTACTAAGCCTATGCAACAAAGTAATAATTAACATTACAAAAAGAAATCTATGAAAAGTAAAAAGTTAAAGTTGTGAATTCATTGCTGTAAATACAATGTCTTATGTATGATTTATTAACTGAATACGATTTTTTTTTTAAACGTAATAAAAATTCACCAACGAGTTCCCTTTTTTAATGACATCACAAGAATTCTCCAAAGAGTTCTTATATTAAAATCCAATTTTTCTTTAGTTTTTTTTTCAGTAATAAAACAACAAAATAAATGAGTAAAAACATATATTTTCATATCACTCGTTGTTTATTCGCTACACGTTATTACTGGGTACAGTCACATGGAGGAGTGTCAGCTGAATATACACACATACTCGTACACTTACAAGAATACCGGAACTAACACACCTATGTACATTTAACTTATTAAATAATCATTTACAATATATAATATTAATAATTAATTAATTATATTTACAGTATTCCATTTCGTATGGCGTGGAATTCCAAATAAAAGGAACGATGCATCATACTGGATTTTTAAATATACCTATGTATGTGTAAAATTTCTTAAAATAATTAAGATTGCAGTTGTTAACATTTGCGTGATATTTTTATGAACAATAGCTGTAAAATACATAAAAACTTAAGTGTTTCCGGCTTAGACTACGACAAAATATAGGTATAAACTGCAAAAATAATTCAGCTTAGCTACGTTCATTATCCAATTAAAGCGTAGCAAATTAGAACGCAATTTTAAAATTGATCAGTTAAAATAATCCATTCAAACAGCTAAGCTAAGTGACAGCTATGACTTAGTATTTTTAAACCGACTTCAAAAAATTAGGTTCTCCTTTCGACTGTAATTTTGGTGTTACCTCACAGCACACAAACTTTAAAGCAACGACACTCGTGAGATTCTATCGTAGCCTAAGCAAATGTGTATACATTGGCTATATTCCAGTATGATATTAATACTCACAATAATCATTAATAAGAAATAATAATAAATAATGTATATTTATTTACACAGCATATTAACACATTTTATTGAATAGGCGATGAAGAAATAAAATGAAACTACAAAATACTGTAACTTAATTGATATGTAAGCACTTTTTATATCTAGTTTTATGAACAATTAAATGTTTAAATCAAAAATTTACATAAAATCATATCTTATTGCATTTGTCAAAAAGGATTAAATCAAAAATCATGCATTTTTAGATAACAACAATCATGCCTGATTCATTTCATCTGACATTTTGCCATTGAAGTTCTAACACTACGTATGTATGACAGAATCTTGTTTTTTAGCTCTTAGTTGCACGTATACAACAGTATATATCATTTAATTTCACTTATCCAGGTGTATTTTAATAGAATTCAGATCAGCGGTCTTAAGACTGTCTAGAAATTCAAAAAACATTAAAAACATTAATTTTTTATAACGGCTAATGTTGGGTCACGCAATGTAGGGTACCTAATGGCTTAAAAATGGCTCACGTAGTATTAGAACTTCAATGAAAAGTTATGTTCTCATTAAAAATGTTACCAAAAAAAAAATTGATATAGGACCTTCTTACAATTATATGTAATATTATCTATTAGTTTATTATTTATCAATTGCAAACAAATGTTAAATACATTTTTATATTAACATTATTGCTAAAGGAACTCTACTACAAATATTTGAGCGAAATTTCGTAGTTCACATTAAATTTGAATGCCTAAATATATTTTGACATTTACAAAAATTAATTTAGAAAAATTTTACCTCCAAAAAGAACAGATATAGACATAAGAAAATCATTACAAAATGTGGCACTGTTGTATCTTTAACTACAAATTAAAAAAAAAAAACTGATTATCCATACATATAGTCTGACACAGGACGTGAAAAAAATTAAAGTATTAGTTTTAAGTTATCAAACTTTCATGGCTACTAAGACTAAGATTTATATGTAAAACAGGAATTTGACCGACAAGTATTTTTTATACCCCAGGGGTAGGCCCTCGACCCTATTCAAGAGGCCTTACTCACACAACACTGCTTGAGAGCAGGGTTATTAACCGACTTCAAAAAAGGAGGAGGTTACTCAATTCGACCGTATATATATACTGTACTGTGTGGCTACGGTACTCAAGAATATAGCCACCCCCTCTCTTCCCGTGGGTGTCGTAAGAGGCGACTAAGGGATAACACAGTTCCGCTACCACTTTGGAACTTAAAAAGCCGACTGGTGGCGGGATAGCCATCCAACTGCTGGCTTTGAAATACACAGGCCGAAGACGGGCAGCAGCGTCTTCGGTGCGACAAAGCCAGTACTGCGGTCACCAACCCGCCTGCCCAGCGTGGTGACTATGGGCAAAACACATGAGTTCACGTTATTTTTGGCGTAAACTTGTGGAGGCCTATGTCCAGCAGTGGACTGTATAGGCTGTAATGATATACGGTCATACGGTACGGTGTATATATACATATTGTTTTATGTATGTTCGGGGATAGCTTCGTCGTTTATGAACCTATTTTGACAATTCTTTTTTTGTTGGAAAGGAGATATCCCAAATGAGGTATCTATTTATTATTGATTTTTCCTCCTTAATTTGTGCACACTTCTATCCGCTGCTACTGTATCGTGTCCAGTACCCAAAGGTTATCTGGAAGAAATCGCTATTTAGCGATAAGATCGCCTTTGTACATCTTGTATTGTATCTTTCTTTATATGTGTCTGTATTTTGGTGTACATTAAGAATAAATAAATAAATAAATACCGTGAAAAGTAAATCGGGATCTGATGAAGGAATCCCAGAGAAATCGAGGGAAACCCTCTAAAATCGTAGTGACGACTAGTGCGTTAGTTATTTTTTTTTTTTGTCTACTTACGTTGTATTACTTGTCGATGTAATGGAAGTCGGTTTTTTTCGTTTGCGAGCAAACACAACTATTTAGCTTTGCTCTTTTATAAGGTAAAGTTGGTAAACGTCTCATTTTACATATAAATCATTAAATTAGTTTTTAACCATAAATAATCAGGTTAGATTTCAAGGTTCTATGTATTTCATTACTATAGTTTTCTCTATAAAGTCTAAGATTTTACAATCTAAACGTAACACGAAGTACATACACTACGGTTATTATTTACAAAAACTGTCTAATATATATCGTATTCGTAATAATGATTTCAACTAATTGATATATATATTTTTTAATTCTCTAAACAGTTTGTCGACTAAGAAGGTTTTAACGCTATTGTATGACGCTTGTTATTGATTTTTACGCTAACAGCTTCAGCCTGTAACATCCCACTGCTGTGCAAAGGCCTCTTTACCTATGTAGGAAAAGGATCAGAGCTTAATGATGATCCAATGCGGTTTGGGGGATGCTTTTTATGATTATCTGTATAATATAATAATTGAATACAGATAATAAATTTATATTAATTGCATACATCAGAAAATTGATTTCAAAAAATATATTTTGGATTTATTAATTATAAGGTTTAAAAAATTGATAAAATATTAGTTACATGAGCCTATAATGTATCTTGAGAAAATAAAAAATGCGACCTTAATAAAAAAAAATTTAAAATTTAAAATCTATATTAATCATAGTCAATAAACGTTTTAATTAACGATTAAATCAAATGAAGGAATAATTTCACCTAATCAGTAGCTATGTACGTAATTAAAGAATCGAATGAAATCGTTAAATATCGACATGGTCGCTAATCAGAAACAGTTAATGAATAAAAACGATAATCAAAATGGCGGTCAATTGAGCGGAAAATGGAAATACTGAACATTACGAGGCTGACATTTATAGTTCCTTTTTGTACGCAGATTATAAATTTTTAATTGTAATTGTTAATTATAATCGTTCTTGTGTGTCATATTAAAGTTATGATGAATTTTGAAAACAATTATGCCATATTATATTCCCACCAATATCTTTTTTTATGATTTTTTTTTAAATCGAATATTAGTGCTTGTTATGTGGTCTCATTTAAATTTGATTGATATCTAACCAGTACTTTTTTGAGTCATCCCTTTATGTATAATGTGTATTTAATTTACTGCTTTACTTCCTACGTTGTAGTACTTAACGATGTAATTGAAGTCGATTTTTCTTTCGTTTTCGAGCAAACGATAGGTACTTATTAATAATCCATTCGTTAAAGTAGGCATAGGCTCAACATGAAAATGTCGGTTGGTTAAGCAATTCAAAAGAAAACTAAATATTTAATAAAAAAAGTTTGACATATTTATCTGGATACGATCTCAATAAAAACGTTTTTAATTTCACAGATAATAAAACACGAAAGCATTGTTTTATACTTATATTACAGAACGCTATAACGCCAATTCCGTTGTAATAACAAGGCATTACGTGGAGTAAAGAGTTTTAATTTGGAATGAACGAATGAACGGGAATACGATCTCGGTCGTAAATCATTCGAACAAAGGACGGAAAAGTAAATACAAATTAGGCTTATAATCGCGTTATGGACATTTCTGTGTAATTTATTGCGGACTGCCACCCAGAGATTTTTGTTTTTTTTTATTTGTTTTTAAATAACTAGCTGTATCCTCGGAGTTTCACTCGTACTAATTTAAAGAAAAAATAAAATAAACCATCCAATACAAAAATATTTTTTCAATTCGTATCGGTATCAGTAGTTCCTAAGATTAGCGCAGTCAAACGTATAAACAAAGAAAATTTCAACTTTACTGTATCTATTACAGATTGACTGTTACGAAATATTTCCATTAATAAGTTAAATAATGAAACAGACAGATATGAACATTATTTAATAGCTACTTGAAAAAAAAATTTCTCTGGTTTTATAATTAAATAAAAAAACTACTTAAAAATAATTACTCCACTATTCTAGCAGTAGCATAATTATTTTCATTAGAAGCTTTTTACACTTTACATATATTTACTTCCGGTAGTGTTGCTGAGCATTTAACAATGGTGTCCTCTACACATGGGAGTTCAGGTTTTAATTACGGTTGATTTTTTCTGATGATAATGTTGTTGAAATTAAAAAGGTAATTGTTTAAAAAAATTAACAATGTCACCTAGAGTACCTATATCATCACAATCTGATGAATTTTAGTATTACTACATATGTAAATATATTTTAACAAAAAGAGATTAATAATTTAAAACGACAAATGAAATGAAGGAATTAATCTGTATTAATTAATAAAGGTGAGAACAATTTAAAAACATTGTAAATTTAAATTTCGAACAATCTAAAATTAGAACTAGTTCATAAATCGAATGTAAAAGTTTAAAGCTCTCACAAACACATATACAAATACAAACATAATTGGTGGTGATCAATACAATAGTCATACAATAGCGTACGCGTGAAAGCGATCACTAACAAGAGATAGATCTCTATCGAGCCAGACGAGTAGACAAATAGCCGTGGAGAACAATCGTCAACAGTTTAAAAACAATTTTGTTACGTCAAGCAATTACTAAGGAGATCTCGACCCAAGATACCGTCTAAGAACCATCTCTTAATAATAGGCCCACAAACGAAGTATGGTCTACCTTCTCTATAAATATAACCCGTCCCTTTCTAACACACCGATCGGATATATAGCTGTCTCCGTCTCGTTGACAGCGACCTTTCAAAACTCACAAGTCCACGTATCAGCGTTTAAAATCAAGCCGTCTAATTATACCCACATCACCAGTGGAACGCATCAAAGGAGGCATTTTTTTAATTAATTTAATCCCGAAAACTATTATAATGCGGCCAATTTCGTTATCTAATAATTCGTGACGCGTTAACAAGAGCCCGGGCGCCATCTTGTATGCGTTCCGTTAATTTAATGACACGGTCGCGTTGTTGGGGGAAAATAAATGACGGTTAGTGAATTGAGATTAATTGAGCGATGATTTTATAATGGCTGTTTTAATTTTTTCTTTTAATAACATACCTTAAGGCCTCTTTCACTGGTTGAGGATAATATTAATCCTGTGAAGAAGCAGGATTTAGAAAGGGAATGGGATGTGCGGATCAGGTCTTTTCTTTGCGGTGCATAGCCGAAAATTGTTTGGCCAAAAACAAAAAGTCTATTGCGCGTTCGTGGATTTAGAAAAGGCCTACGATAGAGTGATGAGAAATGAATTGTGGTCAGTATTATCCGTGAATGGTGTTAACAGTGTCCTCATACGAGCATTGCAATCTCTTTATAGGGATTCTAGTGCTTGTGTGAGGACAAATGGGGCATACACAGAATGGTTTAATATCGAAAAAGGTGATAGACAGGGATGTGTAGCGTCACCGTGGCTGTTTAATCTGTTCATGGAACAGATTTAAAAGAGAATGAAAATGGGTTGAGAATGAATGAGTTACTCGTCAAATGTTTTCTCTATGCTGATTATCAAGTATTACTTGCGTCTTCACCCGAGGAGTTGCAGGAGATGGTAACTGATATGAGTGGAGCTTTTGTAAGAAAGGGAATGAAGATGAATGTAAAGAAGACGAAAGTGATAGTGTTTGAAAGAGATGAGGCAGTGACAGACTGCAATATCGTGATTGTGTATCTAGGTTGCACACAATGCACAGTGAGTTTGTGTATCTAGGTTCAAAGTTTACAAGAGATGCAAAGTGTGAGAGTGATATTGAAAGAAGAGCGAATGCAGGAAACAGGGTGAATGGAGCTTTGCACTCTTTTATGAGCAGTTGGGAGGTGTCTAACAAGGCTCGTTTGACTGTGCATGAGGGGGTGTTGATTCCGACACTCATGTACGGAAGTGAAAGTTGGGTAAGTCAGAAGATACATGAAAGCAGAATAAATGCAGTTGAGATGAGAGCGTTAAGAAGTATGATAGGAGTTAAACTGAGTGACAGAATAAGAAATAGTGAGATAAGGAAACGTTGTGGTCTGAAAGAAGATGTAGTGACAAAAATTGAGAAAGGTATGCTCAGATAGTTTGGTCATGTCGAGAGAAATGAGTGAAGAACGATTGATGAAAAAAGTGCATAAGGCAAGTATGGAAGGATGGAAGGGTTGGAAGGGGTAGACCTAGGCGGACGTTCCGAGACCAAATAATGGACGTCTTGAAAAAAGGCCAGGCCAAGAGTACCCTAGAAGAGCATGTATGAAGGAAATAATGAAAGTGGACGAAGCGAAAGAAGTATGTAAGGATAGTAGCAAGTGGAAAGAAGTGGTCTCTGCGTACCCCTACGGGAAAGAGGCGTGAATATATATATGTATGTGAATAAGTTACGAATAAATTTTAACAGCAGGAGGTACATTAGCCAATTGGGACCTGTTTCTCCTCAATTAACAACCTGCAATTTTTAGAAACATATTTTCGAATAGAAATATCTCATAAATAACTGAAATTTGATGATAAAAAGAATAACACATCAAAAACTTATCTGTTGGATATAGCCATCCGTCAAAAAGCGTTATCCACAACCGGTGATGGCTGTTATTACCGTACCTATGAAAAACTAATTAGTAGGATTCAATTCGATGTTGCCAGCATTTGACATAAAATTTTTAGAATTGCTATCAGAAATAAATAAACGATAAACTATATTAACTAAATTACTATTTACACTCGTGTCCATTTTCACGTATATTTTAGTTTTTATGATTCAGGATCACTCTCACTTAAATCGTCCATATCCATGTCTATCAGTTCTTCATCCTCTTCGTACGAGTTGTTAAATTGACTGCTGTCGTCTGGCTTCGAACTGGTGGAGCCAGATTTAGAGCCAGTCTTCGCTTCCTCTTCCTGTTGCATCCTTTTATGTTTAGTTCGTCTGTTTTGGAACCAGACCTTCACCTGTGAAAGAATAGTAAGTTTAGAATGTTGTCTTTTTCTGAACGTCCTACTAACAAATTGAGATATTTCTGTTTACTCAACCGAAAAAAAAACTGACTTAAATTTACACAGATAAGCAATACAACATTACCTTCGACAAGTAATTTAACGTAAAAAAAAGGATTTAAGTCAAAATACGCATTATTAAGATAACTCGAAAAGTATTCATAATATTTCAATCAAATTTAATTTCAAGACAAGCACCAGCTTTCGATTTAAAGAGGAATCGACAAAATCGGTACATCCCATGTACATTCACTAAAGTACTATGAGATAAAACACATAAAAAATACATTCAATTTGAAAATACACTCCTTTTTTAGAGTCAGGTAAACATTGAATTATTTTTTAATTTTATTATACTTAATCACGAAAAAATCTAAAATAATAGCTAGAAATGTAAGAGATGTATATACATTAATACCACACAATGGTTATTTTTTTGGTTTATGGATGGTTAGTCCTACCAGTAACCCAAGATCAAAACTGACAGGAAAAACTGCGATGCCGTTCTAGTATAAAAATAAAACTTGTATTTTTTATACTTATATAATATACAATTTATCTATTTCACGATTATAATCCTAAAATGCGATGTTTCTTCTTAAAAATGGTCCGCATAAAAGTAAGCCATTTGACATACTCATAGGTGCCACAAATTATTAATTTATAAACTGAAAGTGTTACACAACCACATGATTTAATTAACTCGATATGTATTAAATATAAGGGTTGTTCCACCCTAACAAAATATACATTACACACACTCGATTAACTCAACCGTGAAGGGTTGAAAATAAAACTATACAACCCCAATAATATTTCATCGCATTGAAAGAAAACTGTCGAAATTTTTCTACTGGTAGCACAAAGAGATTTCCCGCGCTACCGGACGCCATCTTGTGAAGCGATCTGTCACGTGCTTAATGGCGGGTAAAATCTATTCGGAGTTTTGAGAAAATATGTTAATGCAAGCGAATCACGCTTTTGGCAATAACTTACAATATACAACATCCTCTCTTATATTGATATTGAATAGAAAAATACGTTGCTTAGTTACTTATATTTGTGTATGTTTTGATGGCAGCCATTTTGTAAACGATTTTACGATGTCTGGTTTTATATTGTTTCGAATAATAAGTTTTTATTAGACGTATAAAAAAAAAATTAAAAATTTCTTATAAATTTTTGTTTCATAATTATATTTTTATATAAAATAAAACAAACAAATAAAGTAATCATTGTGTTTGCAGGCAAACGAAGAAAAACCAACTCCAATTATATCGACAAGTAATATAATGTAGGTAGACGAAAAAATAGTCAAGTAAATACGCATTATCAAAAATTACTCGCAAAGTTGTAATCAGATCTCGATGAAATTTAAATGTGACCACACGATAAACATCGGCTTTCGATTAAATTAAAAATCATCAAAATCGGTACACCCAGGAAAAGATATGCGGATTTTTGAGAGTTTCCCTCGATTTCTCTGTGATCCCATTATCAGATCTTGGTTTCCTTATCATGGTACCAAACTAGAGATATCTTCTTTCTAACAAAAAAAGAATTATCAAAATCGGTTCATAAACGACGGAGATATCCCGAACATACATAAAAAAATAAAAATATATATATACGGTCGAATTGAGTAACCTCCTCCTTTTTTGAAGTCGGTTAAAAAGATATCTATGTATGTAAGTAAAATTAATTTTTATTTCAAAATTATGTAAATAAAGTTCAAAATGTAAGCTAATTACGAAGTGTATGTCTAACCCGGAAAGTCCATCATCTATCCATTTATCCCTAAAATTAGATAACAATAAGCCGACACGGTACATTAGCAGTTGATATCAACATCAAATATCAATCAAATAACCTTTGTAGTGACGTAATGGCGCGTGACAGCGGAGCGGAGTGTTAGATAGAGACATACATAGAGAATGAAAATATAAAACTACTATACTATATTGTGCCACGTGGTTTCACCCACGTGATTTCGGATCTCGTGGGAATGTCGGGATAAAAAGTAGCCTATGTATTATTCTAGATTTCCAGCTATCTACGTACCAATAAAATCGGTCTGCTAGTTTTTGCGTGAAACAGTAACAAACGTACATATATATATTCATAAACACACAAATCACAAACTTTCGCATTTATAATATTAAGTATAATAGTACCAGGTTACCTATGTGTATAGGTACATAATATTCCTTTTTTGACCAAAGAATGCTGTATTTATGACCTGTTTTACAGATAACGTATAATCAAATGACCTTATAAGCGTTGGGTAAAAGAGGTTTCCCAAGCCTATTACTAATCAATACGCTTTAGCCTGTAATATCCCACTACTGGGCATAGGCCTCTTTTCCCATGTAGGAGAAGGATCAGAGCTTAATCCACCACGCTGCTCCAATATGCGGGTTGGCGGATACTAATCAATACAAACACTTATTCAATATTTAAATAGCTTTTGTTTAAGTACGAAGTTTGCGAGTAGAAATATCAAAAAAGGGGGAAGTTTGATGGTAAAAAAGAAGAATATATCAACTTTTATCTGTTGGATACTGTAATATGATAGATAGCTTTATCAGAATCGAAATAGCTAGTCATAAGCCATTGATTTTACTGAGATTGACCTTAGTCGATAAGATAACTTCCTAACAGACATACACAGCTACATAATAAAGTTGTACCAAAAACAAAACGTAAACAATATAATACATCTTACAAAACAAGAGACATAAAACATTTTGATCGTTTTAAAATTCCCATAATGTTATCGTTAAGTTGTAAACATGAAACCGAGTATTAAGACTCATACGTTAAGCTATAATCCCAACGACAATGACATCCATACTTCGGTTGTTAATATCTTAAATAGAAGTTTGCAGTTACTTGCAATATTTGTTGGTTATTGCCGATTTTATTGATCTTAAACACGATCTGCAGAGTTCTCTTGAACAGTTGTGTTTTACTGAATGAAGTTATAATGTGCTTGGAATATGTTCATTCGTTCAATTGTTGAATGAGTTTGCAATTTAGTTCTCATATTACACGCGCGTGGAAAGGTTTTTGAATACAAATAATTATATAATTTATATGGGTGATATTGTAGGTATTTTCGGTCGAATATTCAAAATTAGATATTTCTTAGATTAGTTACTTAGTCTTGCGAATTACAGATATTTTTGTCTATTAGAACTGAACGTATTCAACTAAATTTTAGCCAGAATATTTTCGAGAACAATAAATATTACAATTTATCTTTAAAAAAAGTGTGTGTACTTGTGTATGTACGCACGTAAGAAGTTATACTTCATTGGTATTATACTAATATTAATTGATTAATAAAATTAAGCTGTAAAATACTTATACAAAAGTGATTTTGAAGCCTGCACGCAAGAAAAATGTGCGTTTGTACTTATGTACGCACGTAGGTTATACTTCATTGGCTAGCTAACTTCACTTTGCTAACTTCTTCTTCGTTGACTAGCTAACTTCAGGGTGTCTGTTTTTTGTGTCGGTGTGCGCGCGCATCGTAACAATGTACTCTCCTCATTTTTCCCTAACGCGTCAATAGAAGTATTACTTCATTCAATAATATTTACAAAAGTTATACATAAAGGCATTAATTGGGAAACAATCAAATGAGTTATTTGTATAAATTCATTATTACAACAATTATCATTTAGTTTAGAAAAAAATACTTAAATTAAAATAAAAAGAACTCTACATTATATTACATACAAGAAATCGTAAAATAAGAATTGAGATAACCATCAAAATGTTAACCAATTCATCTTACGTTTCCTCGCAAACCCCATAGTTTGTAACGAGGGCTCAACCCCATGGGAGTCACCGTGATAAATGGGGTGTTCAATCGTTACCAATAAATTGGCCTATGGGACCCTGGCCCGTCGGATACGCTTGTAATTTAACGAGTAATGGGTTATGTTACGGGGTGAACTTTTTTTACACCATTGAGGAACAATACAGATTTAATTATGCTGTAAGTTTTATATTGTAAGTTAATAATATGAAATAATAAGCAAAGTTGAATGCTAAGTTATTGCATATGCTAAGTTTGTACGATAAGGGATCTTATGAAATCTATAAAATTGTTTACCTCAATCGAAAATCTAAAGCTATAATTAAAATGTCAATAAAGTTTATTAATTTAATTTAAAGTTCAATAAAATCTAAATTAAATTATTAATATATGGTAAAATAATTAAAGGAAGCTTGTTATTAACAATTATCGTAAATTTTATAGTCTTAAATAAAGTTGTATAAATGAATTGAAACTTCGACATTTTTAATTTGATAAGATTTGATAAAGAGAACGGCATTGTTTAGATAAGCCTTGGTATTTACAATAAACTAGAATTAAGTGTTAAATCAAATACCTAGATAATAAACTGTACCTAATAATGTACTATCCATCATCTATAAACACATAATAAGACTACCATGTTTCCATACAAACTCAGCGATAATAAAAAGCAAATGTCAAAGTTGCAGGAGTAAATCATGAGTAGCGATTAACAAACAAAATATGAGCAACGATTAAACAATTACGGAGCGATGCAAAATTAATGTAACACACTTTGTACAAGCACAGTATACTTTAATTCCACAAGCCCATCTGCTAGAACAAAAATAAAATGATCTCCGTTTAAACTAGCTCCAGATGATAAAGAGTGTCTCGAAAAACTGGTCCTATAAACGTTATAAGACTCCGCAAACAATTTCAATGGAAGGGTACCCGTTATAACGACACCCGCGCTGAATAAATAAAGGGTGTCATTCAAAACATGCCCCAAAATACGATTAAGTGCTTATGTATGCGATTATACTCCCCAACGGATTAGAGCGAGACAGAATAAACATTGCTCGTGAGTTAGAAAGAGAGGGGCGAAGGGAGATGCGCAATTATGGGGCAGAACGCGAATTGGGGCAAAATTTAAGCGAAAAGCTATTTATCTCTATATTACTTTATTGTCGATCCATTAGTGTGAAAACGGGACAGATGTATACGATAGAGCGGGACGTCATTATGCGACAAATTGGGGTTGTTAAGCAATTGTAATTTTTACGCCCTTCGGATTTCGCTACTGTTAGACAAGGATGGGTAATATATATTAAGTACTAGAAAGAAAGAGATAGAACATTAGTCTAATGGCACGGTTACGAAAGATCAATTACTTGTTAATAATAATCGTATTGTCAGATATAATTGGTGAGTCGTTTATATCAGGTAGTTTAGTTAAGATTAATGTTTGCTTTTGAAATTGTGGGCGGCCATTGTAAGTTTAGATAATAGAGTGAGATCGTTACGAGTGCTTTTTAAATTATAGATGATACTACTTTATTTGAGTAATTATTTACTCGTGTATGTGAAAGTTGATTTTATTTAATTTCTTTGTCAATCGTTCAGGCACAGATAACATATTTTTTTTTATAAAATTAAGACCTGGAGAAACACTTTAGCCAAGTTACGTACGCGAATTAAAAAAAATAATGTCAAAAACATACATCAATTAAAATAATTTAAATTAATACTTCAATGTACAAAATTACGATAAATTAGTCTTCAACATCAATCATTATATTTATAACGCTAATTGAAAAATAACTAAATGTCTTACATAATACAATATATTTATTAGGCATTACAGCTTCACGTCATCAATCATAAAGAAAACAACATAAAAAAGTAATATCCTGTTTAACACCGGATATCGACATTACAGTAGGTATATTTGGCATATTTTTATTACTGGCGGCCATTATTATATCCGTCATTTATAACGGCTTATTTATTGATATAACACTCAGAGAGAATAAAAATTAATTATAATTTAACTAATATCCGCCATAGGCTATATTTGAGCAATGTAGTTAGTAAGTTTTTACGACTATCAGACAACACGTAAATGGTAAATTTAAATGAATTAATTACATGTTAATTATTAGGCACTTCAAAATTCAATTAAGGTTGTATTCTTGATCGAACCGATCAATCTCCTTCGTGTTTTCTCATTCTCCGTGACATTAGCGAAATTATCTGTGCTTTTTTTGACACTACTGGAAACCATTAGTAAAAATAAATAATTAGACACAATATTTCTCAAATACTTATAAGATACATCTTGATTTTTCTTTAACCTTCATTATTAATATTGTTAAAGCCACGGATCTTTTCATAGTAGGAAATTGTATGTAGGTATTTTTATTACACTACATAAAAAAATCTAATTTTTCTTTTTTTACACAATTCAGCCTACAACATCCCACAAAAAGAATGGAGGATTTTTTTAACACGATTCTTTTAATATTTCGACACTACCGTTTTTTCGCCTTAAAAGATATTCCATATAGTGATAACATAGTATCTACTAAAAAATTGTTTAACAATATTATGTATATTTACCAGAATATTCATTGTTTTGAAATAAATAGGAATATTCGCAGTGTAAACACGAGAAGGAATAACAAAATTGTAACTCCAAGTTTCCGACTGCGCAAAGTAAACGTCTCCTTTCTGGGTTAAGGTATTCGCATGTATAATAAAATCCCACAAGCAATTTTGGAATTATCTCAACATAGATTTTAAGTTCTTATTAAAAAGAGATTAATAGATAAAGCGTATTTGTGTATGCAGATTTACATAGTTGATAAAGATGTGTGGGCTTAGAGACGCTGTATTTCATGCATGATATTACTAATTTTGTACTAAAACACAGTTTATATATTATTTTCAAAAGAGTAACTGCAGAGTTTCTTGCCTTTTCTTCTCTGCAGAATCTACATTCCGAATCGGCGGTAGCTTTACTTTTACAAAAACAATAAAGACCATAAAATTTTAATTTGTAAAATGACGATTAGAAAGTGCTCTTGGGATCTATTTGTAGAGTTATTTTTGATTTTTAAAATCGGTCCAATAATTTTTGAGTTTACGTTACAAACAAATAAAAAAACAAATTAAAATTGTAAAGAGGAAAGTCTCTTTATAACATTAATATGGGTAGCTATGATACAAATATAGAAATTATAGATAAGTGGTAGGTTTTATAAATCTGATGCGGGTATGCAGCCGCCGGGCGGAGCCGCGGGGCGCCGTCGTGTTGACACGCGCCCTCAGAGGGGTGGATAACTTTATAAATATATCATATTCTTTTCATATTAATAGTGTTATATTTAGTTACTACATTTCCAGATTACATGGATGTTCCATTTTATCTTGAAAATTGAAATATAGCCTTTGTTACTCAGTGACAATGAAATAATAAGGGATAGATAAATAATATGGTATAATTTTTAGAACCGTATTACTAGTTTTCAAATCTTTCTACTTTGTAATATTGGTACATTCAGATTTTGACGTCAAAGTACTAGTACCAACATTTCTATATTATGAATGTCAAACACCAGAAAATGTAAAAGTAATTTTTTGGGTGGTTTTATCATATCTAACGGACTTCGAGGTCAAAGGAGAAGGTTGGAATTTACTATGTGTACCGATTTTGATTATTCTTTTTTTTTATTCAAAAGCTGATGTTTTTCGTGTTATTTAAATTTCAGCGACATCTGATGAGTAGTTTTTGAGTTATCTTTATCAATGCGTATTTTAGTTCTTATTTTACTATTACTTACGGTTAATTCTTGATTGAGAACAAACACATTAATGGCAAGTACCATTTGCTAGGAAATAAGACGCGTCATTTTTACTAATCAGAAAGAAGCATCCAATAAACACTTGTAAAGTAAAGAACAAAGTAACAATACATAAAACGGTGTCTATATAAAAGTACAGTTTTCTAATTCTTCTGAAGGTGGTAACATAAGTTTGACATATGTAGTGTTAGAACTCTCTGGTAAGTATGAATGTACCTACTATAGATAAATTAACATCACCTCAGCAAGGTAAGGCCCGGCGTGCTAAAAGTGCTTGATGCTGAGACTATGGCCAGGTGATTTGTGTCTTGCCATCGACTCTATAATTTTAGCAATCGTTTTAGCATTTAAAGAGGTATTAATATGGATTTCCATGGAGAGTGTACAGCAAAACGATCCTTGAAAAGGTTTGCTATGCCTCACCTTTTGCTATGGCTCACCCACGCCATCTATGACCGCTGGCAACCTAAGTCTAAAACTTAGTTTATTCGTAGATTTGAGTGGCTCAAAATCAAAACTTTTTTATTCAAGCAGCTTTAAAGTCAAAGCACTTTTTAATTGTTTTCAATATTTTTTTATAGTTAACTAACGACCTCTATCCGTCCATATAATAACCAACATATTTTATACAAAAAACTCAAAAAAAAAATGCTGTAAGTATTATTCCGATCGGTTCAGTAGTTTCTGCACTATAATCGAACGAAAAAAAACGGCTCTTCACTTATTAGGGTAGATATAGAAGATAGATGTAAAGCTACAACCGATTCGGAATGTAGATTCTGCTGACAAAAATTTGCAAGAAACTCGAACTAAAACTATTTAAAAAAAAATGACAGTCTTTATAAAGTTTGTCATATCTTGAAATACGTTTCAGCCTGTAATATCCCACTACTGGTCATAGGCCTCTTTCCCCATGCAGGTGAAGGATCAGAGCGTAATCCACCACGCTGCTCCAATACGGGTTGGCGGGTATATTTCCTACTATGAGTAAAGATTGCTATCAGGTTTACAAGATAACAACCGGGACCGACGGCTGAATATGCTCTCCGAGGCACGGTGGGGAGACCCACAAGTACTGCATAAACACCTAGATCTCGGCAAACACCTGTATGGCCAATACAAATGTTTGTCATGTGCGGGGATCGAACCCACAGCCGCCAGCACAACAGGTACAATCCATGGCTGTGACCGTTGCGCCAACGCGGCGTCTTGAAATACAGCGCTACTTAATAAGCCCACGCATATTTATCATTAAGAAAACCTTAGAACCGAATGAGTGAAAGTTTAAACACGATATATAGCTAAATATGAAAGGAGAGTGTGAACTAATAGGAACAATAGTGTTTGTTTCCATTCCAAAAAAAACCGATTTCAAATCACATCGAAAAGTAATATAAAGAGGAGTCAAATACGCATTATTCGGTATAACTCCGAAACTATTATCAGATCTGTTAAATTAAAATGGGATACAAAAATAATTATCGTAATTGTAACAAAAATTATAAAATAACGAACACTAAAAGTAAATTTAAATTGAGAACCTTCTCCTATTTTTGAAGTGGGTAAAAAAAAATTGTTATAAAATTGTCCAATAGCATACCGGAAGTAAATATACGAATAATATTTATAAGGACATGCGCGTTTGATATGGGCTGGATGATGGGCGGAGCTGAAGGGCGCTGATTAAACAGCCTTTAACCATAAGGGTGCGACCCAAGATAGGTATAACTGTCGTTACCTACCCACATTACTTATGGTACCAACTTTAGATAAAAGAGATTCGGTATTAGACTATTTGCTTAGGTATTTTTCGTGCTATAACAGTATTGTAAGAAAAACAGTTGTTAAATATTACAATTATTCATTATAAGTATCTCAAAATAATATTAACACTACTGTTTATTTTTTTAAGGTATGATTAATGAATATTAGCAGAGAAAGAAATAATAACACATGTTTCAAAAATTTAAATTGTAAATTAAACATATAATCTTAATAGTTAATTTATACTACCTTTGTCTCTTATAAAAATAACAAATAAAAACCTTTGCCTCATACAAAAAAAAAAAAAATATAAAAAAAGAATACTGTCAAAATCAATGTCAAAATTTTTACAACCGTCATTAATCCAAAAAGGACAAATTTTTATATATCTACAATTAATCGAAAATTGTTGTTATAGACAATAAGTTCCTGAACAATTGAAGTAAAGTAACATTAATACTTTTTTTTACAATGTTGCCAGACATAAAACTCTTCGATGATCAAAACTGGTCGAACCT
Organism: Melitaea cinxia; assembly: GCF_905220565.1. Classification (NCBI taxonomy): domain Eukaryota; kingdom Metazoa; phylum Arthropoda; class Insecta; order Lepidoptera; family Nymphalidae; genus Melitaea; species Melitaea cinxia. The sequence goes on from NC_059416.1 coordinate 2,078,295, forward strand.
CGTAATTTCACATTATTAAGTAAATTGTACACCTGCGCTATACAGCTATTATAATAAAATGTTTACGTACATAAATACATAATTTGATTACTAAGAATTGTGAGATTGTTGAAAGGGGACTTAAAACGTATGAAATGTAATTAAAACATTTATGTCGCCATGTAGGACTATATACAAACTACTTTCAAAAAATAAACAAATAAAGGAGTAGTTGTAGCAAATCAACGAATAATTTCAAAATTGCTACATATTAAGGTACATTACAAACTGGGGTAATGTACCCAATGTTATGTTCTAATTTTAAATAAATGACAATATTTATATCTTTACTCTAATCTGTAGTATTTCAGTTGACATTGCCTTTGTATTATATTATGAATATTATAACCTCTTTTTGATGTTTAAATGTTGTTCGACGCAAAAAAAAAAAGATCAAATCGGATTGGTACTTCGTAACTTAGCCTATTCTAGCAAATTTAAACATTTTAATATCTGAGATTTTAATATTCATTATTTTAATTTATTATAAATCATAATATGAGACAATTAAAATAACCGTATTTATAAATAATAATTAATGAAAAAAAAAAAACAAAACTAGAACAAATTACACAATTCTACATAAAGACATCAGAATTACATTTATTGAGATGTCATTCGTAAATTTATTACATCTATTTAGTGTTGTAACTCCGACATTGTTGATAGTGATGTATTTACAGAAACGAGAATTATAAATAGACATCGTTTTGTAATGTTATCGTTAATTTATAGCGTTCATACTAACGACCATGTATGGCAGTGACAAGTGAATTTATTGGGTTTTAAGTGTAATTTTTAAAGTTATTATGATTGTAGGTGTACAAATTTTTTTAAAGAATAACTGCGGAGTTTCTTTCCGATTCTTCTGTGAAAAATCTACATTCCGAGTTAGTAGTAATTTTATAATTAATTAATTAATTAATGGCAAAAAAAAATAATTTGTAAAATAACGCTTCAAAAGTGCGTTAATAATTTGTTTATAATTTGTTATTAATTGATCAAGTAAGTCGGATCGGAAATTCGCGGATACTTTGATTACTATCTTACTATATTAATTTACTAGCTGCTACCCGCAACCAACCTATGAATACCTACGATTATACCTTTTAAAATAACATTCATTTACCCGTTTCTTCTTTACATTTCATATCTACATAAAAATCTCATAGATGGCGTGCTTTAAAATTGTCTTGTCTACTTATATTCATTTAATTATTTTTATCGGCTTAGTTACTTATATTGCGTGATTTTTATAGTGTGAAGCTAGCTTATATAGCATGGTTATTAACATAATAACAACAACATTCAAATATGCGTCGTTAGATTACACGTTGTTACAGAATGCGTAGAGGAAATAAAGGTTCACTGCTCGTTCCCGGTAGGTGACAGCATGATAATATGTTGACCCGACTTCTTAGTAATATTCGTGCCAAATTTGAAGTAAATCCATGCAATACTTTTTGAGTTTATCCCGGACATACATAAAGACAAACAGACAAACAGACAAAAATTCTAAAAACTATATTTTTGGCTTCGGTATCGATTGCAGATCACACCCCAAGTATTCTTTAAAAAAATATTCAATGTACAGTTTTGACTTTCCTACCATTTTATTATATGTATAGATTATGTTTATAGATAACAATACATGCGAATGTTTGAATGTTCTTTATGATGAAATTTGACACTGGAGATAGAAAGAGAAGGCTACTTATTTTCTATGAAAAATAAACAATTATTTTGAAGATATGCATTTGTTTTTAAGGGGCTGGAGATATTTTTTGGGGATTTTGTTGCTGGCATATTTTTTTTCGTCTCAGAAAAATAATGCAGCCGATATCGCGAGCTAGATGTTGTAATATGTCTTAGAAGTTCAGTGATTCATGACATATTTTTTCTTTTTTTTATATTTTTTCTAAAACCAACATTGTTCTTCTCTACAATTAGCATCAAAAATTGCGAGGTAATGATCCTTGAACACCGGTAATATTTATTACATTTTGATGAGTTTTTACTTGTTTTTACAACAGTTGAGGTTGTTTCATGCGTGTCGAGATTTATATCTTTTAACGTCTGTTATTACGTTTATATTTATTTTCTACAAAAAGTTTCTAAGTAGTTACATATTTATGTTATTTAATTTTTAAAAAACACAGCACCTCATAAGACAAATTTTATCTACTTAAAAATTAAATAATTGTGTATGTTCGCAAACGAAAAAAAAAACCAACCCCAATTACGTGGATCTGTAACATAATGTAGGTAGACGAAAAAATAATCAAGTAAATACGTATTATTAGATATAACTCTAAAAGTACTTGTCAGATCTTAATTAAATTTAAATCGGACCAAATGACACGCAACACCTTTCGATTAAAACCAAATTCATCGAAATCGGTCAACCCAATCAATATTTCTGATGTAACATACATTAAAAAAAATACAATCGAATTAAGAACCTCCTCCTTTTTTGGAAGTCGGTTAAAAAACACCCGATTTCGCTTACTAAATTTTGCGTAGTTATTCCATATTTTGTTTGCGCTATATGTATATATAAACCGGTTATAAATTAATACAATACTATTTGTACCTATACATTAAAATCTTATTAGCTGTAACATTACCCACATATTTCCATAATCACTGACCATAATATCCCCTCAAAGCAACTGCGGGAGGCCGATATTTAGCGAAACCCACCATTTAAATGTAATTAAGCGTCAATTGTCTAGAGTACCTCTGACCATTGTATTTGCCCTTGACGTTATTACTACAATAAACCAAAGTTGGCAATCCTTGGTGTACAATAAGGCAACTTAGTTGGAAACAACTCGAGAGAAAGTAGAAAAAGATAATTTTTGGGCCATCCATAAATTACTTTATACGTTAAGACGCACTGTCACACTTTGTCGACAAACAAAGTGTGACAATGTGCGAGAAGGGGTGAAAAGGGATCTACAATTTTGTGACATTACATTTCAAGATGAATGATGTAATTTCAAGATGTGATGTATCTAACTTTTAGTTAACTGGAAATAAAAATATTGTTGAAACTGATGTTTTGTCCTTGTCACAGTAGGTCTCATAAATGTGACAAACTTTGACAAGGACGGGGACGGGGCCTAATAATCGTGAAATTCGTGTGACGTTGTTTATGGATGGCTTTTAACGAAGATAACACAGCACCTGAATGATTGACAAATGGTTGCGGGTACGATGCCCGCATTTGACAAACATTTGTATAGACTATACAGATGATTGTCGTGGTCTGAACGTTTGTGTTCGTATTGAGTTCCACCGTGAGGCCGTTGGAGCAGACGTGTCCTGGAGTGGAGACAGCGTCTTGGCAAACGCAGTGTGGGATGTCCTCCAGCCCGCTGGACCGATGTTCTACGTTAGATTGCCGGTGTAGGCTGGATGAGGATTGAGGACAACCGGAATGTCTGGCGCGAACTTGGGGAGGCCTACGTCCAGCTGTTAACTGCGATAGGCTGAAGTGATGATGATGGTGGTAAAATAATGATAAAATGTAACAAAGAAACGGCGTTATTTTAAAACGATCATAGTACATTTATGTGAATGCAACTATTTTCTTTAGACAATGATAAAAATGAAAAGACATTTTTTTACAAAGTAAAATGTGCATTTATTGATACTTGACACCCTAATGACATAATAACAGGATGACCATCGAACGGTAATAACAAAACGTTGGAATTAAGTAAGAATGACATTTCATAAGAAATATACAAATTAAATTATAGTTTTTATAATATGAAGACTTGTATGGCAACATTAAAAATACCGAAAATATCATTTATTCCCTCCATATGGTAATTACAAATTATCTTTTAACTGTTATTGACAAAAAAATTAAATGACGATATATTAAAAAAGGCACTGTTACCTAACCAGCTCATATGATACTGTTGGATATTAATATAGTCTCTGAATAAAGTAGCGGATAACGCCCCTGTCAACAGTTACGTCTGTCGTCAGGTGTTTATGATAACAAGTAAGCAAATGACCATGTATGCTGGCCGAGGAACTGTGGGATAAACTGACCGGGGAAGTACCTCAACCTTACAGAAGACCACAGCTAAATAATACTGCTCTCAAGTAATGAGTAAGGTAGCCAAACCTCCAAGGGAGAGGTAAGGATAGAGTTGGCAATGCGCTCGCTATACTACTGGAACACAATAACACACAACTTCAGAGAAGTGTTATTTAGCTGTGATCTGTAAGGTCAAGGTACTTCCCGGACGGGCTGCTCAGAATTTAAGCTCCTGCTTTCATTTCATATTATGCCATACCTCAGTATAATAATTCTAGTATTTTTATGTATGTTTATATAAGAATCAAGTAAATAATGTGACCCAAATCAAAGCGCAGCAAATGTGAAATCTATTGCAATCATCGTCCTCGTTCAGCTGTAAATAATATCAATGCTGTAGAAACTGGGCTAATAATCGCCGGCCACGCCCGGGCGTGTCTCTAGTATGGTTCACACGAACATTACACCTCTATAATATTTAATATATAAAAATTTCGTGTCAATGTGTTTGTTACAGAACGACTTTTGAGAGTTTTTTTGGGTATATGTAGGTTTGAGAATGGGTTGTAGCAGAACGTTTGCCGAATCAGCTAGTAATCTATATAAATACCAGCTGACTCTGCAAACGTCGTTTTGCCATATATGTTTTTAGCCCCCTTAATCACCCTTATAACTTAGGGGTATGAAAAATAGATGTTGGCCAATTCTCAGACCTACCCGATATGCAAACAAAACTTCATAAAAATCGGCCCAGCCATTTAGGAGGAGTATAGTAATTAACATTGTGACACGAGAATTTTATTTAGAAAATAATTGAAACGCCGAAATATATACCTATAGAATTTCCTTTATACCTAAGATTTTTCTTTATACTATTATTTATTGTTTTTGTAGTATAACTTCTTTATGCACGCTTGATTTTGGAAGTAAGCTGGTGAATGCTTGACGAGAGCGTTAACGAAAAGTCTGATCAGGCGAGGTGAACGAAAGTCGGGAGAGAGGTATAAGTTAGTAAATATAGAAAAAGAGAAAGTTAAGTTTCGTAAATTACTGTAGGACAACTAAAAAAGTTTAACTTTAATCGTGTGGTCTAAAGGACACTCGTTTTTTATTTATGTAGTAAATGTATATATGTATGTGTAAATACATAGATGCATACATACATACAAGGGTATTAATATCGTAACTAATATACTATTTCTGTATTAAGTCAGGGATGGGATATCTAAAACATGGGAGCTAAGCTCACCTCAGAGCAGTGTACCGTGTGTGTGTTAAGTAAAATAATTTACTTTATTAGTATAGAACAGCATAACAATTACATCATATAGTGTCGATTCTTACATATAGATATCAAAATTACATAAACAAAGTAACTATGTAGTTATTTACATAAATATAGCTTTAAGATAATTATAGAACATATTATTCGTTCGAAAATTGACAAAATTAACGATTTCTGAGGTTTGTAATACGCATGCTGTAATGAGAAATAATTGTATGAAGTAATAACACAGTTAATATAAATTGAATCATCAGAGGCGAGAGCCGATATATTATATACGAGTATTATGAAAACGTATGTATAATAACTACATGTTCTAATTCAAAATTCAACAGTATTTGTATTTATTTCAATTGGATTTTACACTAAGAATTAGAATTAATACACGCTTCACACTCAACAGATCCCCCAGTAGGATTTTTTCCTGTGTTGGGGATCCGGAAACGCATACAATACACAAACACAACGCCCAGATCACGAGTAACATCTACGCGGTCGATACAAACGTCTGTCGTGGGCGGGAATCGAACCCGCGACCGCCAGTGCAACAGCCAGTGCTGTTACCGCTATGCTAACGCGTCGTCAAACACACCAGAGTGCCTAGTGCGAATATTGTTTAATTCGTCTCGCAATAACGGCCGTAAATTTTAACTTCATTTTGTATGGGAAATTCGGGATTTCAACCTAGTTCTCGCGTTTGCCGCTAGATGACTCTGTATCGATTGCATCGTATACTATTCTTTATCGTCTGTCATGTTTCTGTGAATAAAACTCGCACTAGGCACTCTGAATACCATACTCATCGCACATACTGCCATACCTTACTCACCACGGGAGCACGGAGCTGTGAGTCGAGTCGTACTGCTCCGGATTTTGTTCAAAATATTTTTTGCTATGCCCTACCTCTTACAGTTTCATCAATTAATTCCTAATTTCTCGCTATATTACCTATTGTGCGAGATTACGTAAAGTCACATTTTTTCGTACTTTTTTTTTCTTTTTTGATTTTATACAAATCAACATCAATTAATTAAGAGTGATGTAAATGTAATTGGTATGCACTATCTTAATATAGTATAGAATAACTTATTTTAATGTAATATATGTAAATAAATTAATAAATAAATTGATTAATTAAGTAGGTCATGATACCTTCTTTTCGTATTTATCGGTTTAAAAAAAATGTCTTATTATGTAAATAAATGTTTTAGTAATATTAAATTTTCTGCTGTCCGTACTCGGACGCACGCAATGCCTAATGAACGTAATTATTAATTTTTTTTTCGACAGTTTTAGCATTAAACGCTATGTAGATAAACGATTTCATTATTAGAAACGTCACTATTTATTAATATTGCATTTATATTGCTAAAAAATCGTTAATATTTTTTTAAAGGGCGCTTACAATGTTTTGTGTTTCTTTCAACTTACATTCAATTTAAATAAAGAGTCAGATAAAACACGCATCTAGAATTTACTCCTTTAGAACAGTAACAATAATCACATGAATTATTTCACTTACCTTATGTTTTTATACTACAGACTTCATATAGTACAGTTTCTTAAGAATTTAAGGCAAATAAAAAAAAAACGCTTTACACTCAACTGACCCAGTAGGTACTGATGAACTGAACCCGGGTGAACTGATGTATGTCTGTTTTCCTGCTCAAAATATAAAGCCCGACTGGGGTAGTTACCTCGACCTTACAGAAGACCACAACTAAATAATACTGTTCTCAAGCAATATTGTGTTCCTGTTGGTGAATAAGGTGACCAGAGCTCCTGGGGGGATTGGGTCGGCAACGCGCTTGCGATGCTTCTGGTGTTGCAGGTGTCTATAAGCTACGGTAATCGCTTACCATCAGGTGAGCCGTACGCTTGTTTGCCGACCTGCTGATATAAAAAAAAAAGCACAGCAGGAAATTCCCTGCTCAAAATATAAAGCCCGACTGGGGTAGTTACCTCGACCTTACAGAATATCACAGCTAAATAATACTATTCTCAAGCAGTATTGTGTTCCTGTCGGTGAGTAAGGTGACCAGAGCTCCACGGGGGAACTGGAGATGGGGTCTACAACGCGCTTGCGATATTTCTGATGTTGCAGACGTATTTAAGCTACGGTAATCGCTTACCATCAGGTGAGCCGTACGTTTGTTTGCCGACCTAGTGATATAAAAAAACTAAAATCGGCCAAGTGCGAGTCGGACTCGCGCACGAAGGGTTCCGTACCATTGACTAGATGAAATATTTAGACAAATTTTTTTGTTAATTTTTTTTATTTCATTGTTATTATTTATTATTAAAGTAAATATACTATTAAATATTTTGTGAATAATTCATAGGCAAAAAATGGCGTTTCTTGTATGGGAGCCCTCCTTAAATATTTATTTTATTTTGTTTATAGTATTTGTTGTTATGTTATAGCGGCAATAGAAATGCATAATTTGTAAATACGAGTATTTTAACTGTCTAGCTATCGCAGTTCTTGAGATACAGTCTGGTGACAGACAGACAGACGGACGGACGGACAGACAAACAGCGAAGTCTTAGTAATAGGATCCTGTTTTTACCCTTAGGGTACGGAACCCTAAACAGAAAGTCTTGTGGGAGTCCAAAAATATATACAATACAAACAAACTCCCAGACTACAAAAAATATTCGAGTCGATAAGCACTTATTTTATTCTTAGAACTCGAACGGATATAATTAATCAAAATTTACTTAATTTAGTACACTGTCTTGATATAATACATCATTAAGTCAATTTAATATATATTTTACATGTTACGACCTTATTATTTATTTAATTTTATGTTATGACGTGTCTTTCTGTAATTTTTATCAATTCACATTTTAATATAACTTTTATATATTACTTCTATTATCTATTCAAATTCAGAATAATTTATGAAATAGATTTTATTCGTTCACTCAAGATCGAATACATTTTTTTAACTTGTAATTAATAACTGATTTTAACTGGGGTAGAACAGCAGCAAATTTCCTGCTCAAAATATAGATCAGTCCGACTGGGGTAGTACCTCGACCTTACAGAAGATCACAGCTAAATTATACTGTTTTCAAGCAGTGTTGTGTTCCTGTTAGTGAGTGAAATAACCAGAGCTCTTGGGGGAATTGGGGATAGGCTCGGCAACACAATTGCGATGCTTCTGGTGTTGCAGACGTCTTTAAGCTACGGTAATCACTACCATCAGGTGAGCCATACGCTTGTTTGCGACCTAGTTGTAAAGAAAGGTCATTTTGTTTATACAGATTTTTCGAATATCATTTGAAATTCAGCGTACATCTCACGGTTGGGTCACGTTGCTCCACTGAAGGTGTGCAGATATATTCCCTTTTATGAGTAACGATTGCTATCAGGATATTTAATTTTAATTGATAAATTATTGTGTGAATAACGCGAAATTAAATTACAAACACTTTTGAATATTTACTTTCCGTGTAGTCATCGATTCCATTTAAACAAACCCCTCATTTTATTTTTTAAATAAGTAAAATAGTCATAACTTATAAATATGTGAAAATTAGTAGAGTGAACAGTTTGTATGCGTAAGCAATAATGTGCGTGACATAAGCAACAAGAGCTATCATTTATCTAAACTACTGCATCTCTTTAACAAATTTATTAATCGATTTAAAAAAAGGAGGAGGTTCTCAATCGGACTGTATTTTTATGTGTGTTACCTTCTGATCTCAATTCGACCGTATATATATATATATATATATATATATATATATATATATATATATATATATATATATATATATATATATATATATATATACATATATATTTTATGTATGTTCGGGGATAATTTCATCGTTTATGAACCGATTTTGATAATTCCTTTTTTTTTGTTGGAAAGGAGATATCCCTGGTATAGTACCATGATAAGGAAACCAGGATCTGATGATGGGATCCCAGAGAAATCGAGGGAAACTCTCAAAAATACGCATAACTTTTTACTGGGTGTACCGATTTTGATGATTTTTAATTTAATCGAAAGCCGATATTTATCATGTGGTTACATTTAAATTTCATCGAGATCTGATTACAAGTTTTGGAGTTAGCTTTGATAATGTGTATTTACTTGACTATTTTTTCGTCTTAGGTAGACGTTGTATTACTTGTCGATATAATTGAAGTCGGTTTTTTTCGTTTTCCTGCAAACACAATTATACTGGGTATCGATTTGCTGATTCTTTTTTCAACTAAGGCTAATGCTTTTCATGTGGTCCCGTTTTAATTTTCATTATATCTAATAATGCGTATTTCTTACTGTATGTTTTATTACTTGTCGATAACAATTAAAGTCTGTTTTGTTTTTCAGAATTATTTTTGAATTTACCTAAGACATAATAATTTAAAAAATAATCATGTTTTTTACCTGGGTCTCAGTCAAGCTCAACGCCTGTGCCAGCTGCTTCCTCTCTGCTCCAACTACATAATGGTTCTTCTCAAAAGCGTGTTCCAACTTCAAAAGCTGGGACGGCGAGAATGCCGTTCTGATCCGTTTGGGTTTTCGGAACGGTTGAAGAAGAAAACCGGGGATGTCTGGACCTGGAGACAAAATTACATATTTAATAACCTTAGCAAAATATATGATATGATATCTTTTACCCACCGCTTCACTTGCATTTAATTTTTTTTTAATAAAAAGTATCCTATGTTACTATTAATACCTTCAAGAATATGTTGCACGAATTTTCATGACGATCGCTTAAGTAATTTTCGCGTGATAGCGTAACAAACAAACTTACATTCACATTTATAATATTAGTAGAGATAAGAATGATTATTTTATTTTTAAAATTAAAATGAGAGATGTAGAGACAAAATCTTTTGACATTATAGGGTGAATAACATCACACCAGAACCTATAGAAGCGTGGAAGTAAATATTTTACAAGGTAAGTAGGTACTGCGATTTGAGACAGATGTAATCGTTAAGTACGTTATCATACTCTTAAAAGATTTGTAAATAAAATCCAGATATTCCCGTATATAAACCGCATCGTATAATAAAAAAGTGTGTGTGTGTGTGCAACTTACACACGGCAGAAGTGAAACTTCTAAAAAGTAGCCTACGAGATTTTTTGTACCGAAAATATAAAATAGTAATGTATTCTATCTAATTCTATCCTATACATTTACATGTATGCCTGTAATATCCCACTACTGGGCCTCTTTTCCCATGTAGGAGAAGGATCAGAGCTTAATCCACCACGCTGCTCCAATGCGGGTTGGCGGATATATTCCCTACTATGAGTAACGATCGCTATCAGGTGTACATGATAACAATCGGGACCGACGGCTTAACGTGCTCTCCGAGGCACGGTGGGGAGACCCACAAGGACAATCAAAAGTAACATACAATCAAATCATTTCAAAAAAATTAATAAGATACAATATTAATACGTTTAGACGTTTTCAATTAAAGTGACATTTATACAAACATTTATGTTAATTATACGAAATATCAAATCATTAATTATCCGAACGTTCATTTAATATAATCTCCGTAACATTTCAACTTGTAAAAGCTCGCGAATGTAATGACTGGCTGTGAACGCTGTATCTTTGTAATGGCGGACGGCTATTAAAATTATATTAACTAGAGATTACCGCTAAGCGACCAACAGCAGGTTAATCTATCACACACATACGTTTTACGAAGAATTATTAAGTAAGGAAAGAAATAATACTACCATTTCACAAATTGCACGTTGTTTATGACGTTAAGGCTGATTCTCATCAGGAGCTGAGTTTTTTTTAATATTATAATGTTGCTTAATTAGTATGGACTTAATATATTATGAAGTAAATGCAAGGTAATTTTCTTGTGTAGATGTTCGATAAGAAACGTAAATAAAAATGGAACGTGTGGACTGTTTTTTGTTGCTATTTTATTGGAAAGTTTTTAACTAAACCAGAGCGAGATGAGACAAACGTTAGGTTTCATTATTTATATGTGAAAGAGTAAGTTTGTAGATAATGTACCTACGAGTATAGTTCAGAATACACATTCATATTTACTGACTCGTACTTTTTAATAGAACATGATTTAATATTAAGTATTTTTGATGTAATTAAATTTGTTACTGTATTTTATGTAATAATCAATAACAAAAAAAAATGTGTGTGGGTAATTTCTACACAGCCGAAATGAAACTTCTGGAAAGTAGCCTTCGAGAGATTTTTTCACCGAGGATATAAAGTACTGTATAATGTGTTCTATTTCATTCTCTCCTATACATATTTATGTATGTTTCTTTATCGTAATCCATTTCCGTTACATAGAGTTTCAAATCATAATGATTCTAAAGAAGCTTCACTTCAAAAAGATAATATCGTCTTAAAACTTTTTATTTCTGTTTTTACTATTCTTTACTACTTAGTAGTATAAAAACGTAACTACTTTCCTAATCTATATTAAGGCAGAACTATGTATCATTAAGATAGCTCGCATTAGATTGTCATAATTATTGTATTTACTGTCAGAAGTCGAAAAACCTAATTTCGCGTACTAATTTGTTCCTATTGAAATAATTCTAAATAGTTTCTAGTACTATTCGTACATAACACGTAAAACGTAACAAGAACTAAAACGAAAACCAACACGTATAAACATTAGTATTAAAAGAATGCGTATACAATAAATATAAATAAATTCAAATAGAAAATAATATCAACACACTAATTTCATAATAACTGGGTCCCACATTATAAGTAATGGCATATTAGTTTCAAATCGTTCCCATAGCTATTAAAATTAATTTAAAATCGTTTCTGCACTAGAAATTCTCAAGAGAAAATTGTCGAAAAGCAATTATGAGTATTTAAAAAATAATTTATCCAACGTAGTAATATAATTATAGTGGCACTGCAATTATATTAGCGAGCGGCGGACGCCATTACGATGACACAGCGCCACCCACTGTTGCTAGAAATGTAAAGTTAAATAACGACTAACTATATATAAAAGTAAGATTTGCTTGTTCTTTTGTCTCAATATTTTATATATATATTTAGTATTTATATTTTTTATTAAAATATTTTTTATTGCATTTTTCATAATATAAGTGCAAAGACGGTCTGGTCTTATCACCAATAGTGATAATTTTCCAAACAACCCCTATCAATAAAGAATAAAGCAAATATTGATAACACAAACAATGTAGATAAATTATTATTATTATTATTATGTTTTTTTTTTAATTTGGACTGGCTAACAAGTAATGTTAAAAAGTTCTAAAGATAAAGATTTTATTTTTGTATTTCTGTAATGTTATGATGACGGATACATATGGTTACATTTTTAATATTTTTTGTTCACAGACATCAACATTCGTTTTTTTTTTGATTGACTTATTGATTCAGCCTTTATTATCCCACTGCTGGACACAGGCCACTTTCAGCATGTAGGAGAAGGATTGGAGCTTAATCCACTACGCTGCTCCACTGCTGAATGATGATTAGCGGATATATTCACTACTATATCCTAACTATATTATTATTTACCAATTCTATTTTTGTTGATTAAACAATATTTGTCAAATCTCCAAAGCCTCTTTATTTATTAAAACAATTCTATATCAACTCTAGTTTAATTTATAGCCGTCGCTCGGTTCGAATACAAATGCGTCTGAAAAACGCAAGAAAGAGTACACAATATCTTCACTATTATCTATCTCCTTCACACAACTAAGCCTTAACAAATATGGCGTAGGATTAATAATTCATACATCAAATCTATATATGGTGGAAAAATGTGAAGTAAATCTACATTACTATGAAATGTATCTGTAGGTGAGATGCTGTAAATGGATCTGGTCTGTATACATACATTTTTTTAATCTTTAGTGACATTATCTGTACATATGTAATAAATCTTTGGATTACGTTTGTCTGTTGTTAAACATAGATATTATATGTCCAATAAAAAATACGAATCCCTTACAATATTTTTAAATTACTAGCATATTCGATCTATGAGTAGGTATATCAAACCTAAATAATAACAAAATATGTTTAACTATCAAAGCCTGGTGGTGAATGTTATAGGCGTAAAAATATCATAAAATGACAAACTATTATAATATAGTAGTAAAAAACTTCAAACATTCTAACTAATATCCTGACTTCTAATAGGCAAATAGTATGATTGGGAATTCGAAAGCGTTGAGTGTGCAGACACTTTTTCCCTAAAGACCGGCAACGCGCCCGCAACTCATCTATTGTTGCAGATGTCCATGGGTAACGGTAGCCACTTAACATCAAGTGGTGCTATCTGTTCATAGACCCCCTACACCGTTTTATACAAAAAAGGTTATTTTTTATATGAATATTTAAGCAGTCAGAGTACAAAGAGTCATGTGACTTGATATAAAAATGAATGGACGAGTAGGGCAAGCTAGAAAAAGGGTAGCTTTGTCTTTCAGCTTCCTATTAATGAAAAAGATATGTGTGTTAAATTGAAGTTGAAGGTACAAACGATATTGAAATTGTCAGAGAATATATTTACCAAATATATTCTCAGACAATTTGGATATACAAAAAAAATACAAAGCCAGCCCTGCGGTCACCAACCCGCTTGCCCAGCGTGGTGATTATGGGCAACACACACGAGTTCACACCATTTTAAGCGCGATTTTGTGGAGGCCTATGTCCAGCAGTGGACTGCGATAGGCTGAAGTGATGATGAGTGATGAGAATATATTTTAAGCTTTATTAAAAATAAATTAATAGATAAAGCTATGTACGATACTACGATGTGTGGACTTAGTAACGCTATATTTCATGCAAGATATTACCAATGGCGATTGTGCTCTACAAAATTTACATTCTGAATCGATGGTAGCTTCACTTTTAACAATACTTAAAATTTTATTTTGTAAGATGACGATTCAAAGGTGCTTCTGAAGCCTTTTTGAATAAGCTTTATTGTTTTACACTAAAGGCCTATTTCTATACGAAATCTATACTAATATTATAAAGAACAAAACTTTCTAATTTTGTTTGTAGGGGGTAATCTTCGCAAATACTGATCCGATCATTAAAATTCTTTCACTAACATACAGCTACACTATTCAGGGGTTATATAGGCTATATTTTATTGTTATTGAACAATCAGTGAAAAATAATAGTATATGTAAATCAAGTCGGAGAAATGCGAGCGAGATGAAAACTTTACTATACATATATTTGCATCACAAAAATAATAATTTACGCCCAACGAAGAGGGTACGGGTCGGCTAGTATATATACAATATTTAAATAACCGATGTTGCTACACGGAGTTGGCACATTTATATGAAATTTGTCTGTCATCATTTAGATTCTGTATTTTCTTTATCAGTTATAAAACAATTGTAATAATACATAAACAGTTGTAGATAATTTAATTAATAAACTTGAGATAAGTGATAAAAATTATTTATCTGTATTAACATTTTATTGTTTAATTTTTTACCAAATGGCGCTCATTTTTAAACATTTTATCATATCGGTTTACGTAGAAAAATCTATTAATTAATAAATACGCAATACATCTTACAAATATATTCGATTTCTTTTCATGGCAAACATTTATATTGGCCATACAAACGTTTGTCGTGGTCTGGGCGTTTGTGCTTGTGACACAAGAGTAAATCCTAGTGTGTTCCGTTGAGTGTGACGTATTTATTTAATTTTTTAATTATTTCTTAATGCCAATAAACTTTAAAGTAAGTAAAACCACATAAAATATCTAGTATAAATATACGTTTGTAGGTAATTAAGTGGTTAAGTACAACTGACAATCATACCATACCGCGGAACGAAAAAAATCCTTGTAATAAGCACGTAGATAACTTAATACATTGAGTTGTCATAACTTGTACAGATCATGTTACATACATCATACATACATATTAAAGCACTACATGACAATACTATATTTACTACTATATATTATTTTTTATACAACTAGGTCGGCAACCAAGAGTTTGTTCTCACCGGATGCGAATTGTTTTGCGTAATGAGATGTAGACAAGAATTAAGACCAAGCTTATGTGTCTACAATTCAAGACTAACAACGCCTTGTTTTAGGCAGCAGTTGATTAATACGCATATCGATATTTTTACTATTAATATACTTACAAGATATACAAAAACATTACAGTCAGAATCGAAGCGGGAACTAAACTCTTAACCTTGGAGCGGCAAGAAAGATCAGCTCCAGCTTCGTCACCAGGTAGGTTAGTTGTCAATGAACAAGCGTACCTCAGCAATCAAGTATATGGCTCAACTGATATCAAGCGCGTTCCCGACCCTACCGCCAATTCCCCCCAGAAGCTCTGACCACCTTCACCGGTTAATCTAGATTTTGAAAAAGATATTTCCTACGATGCCCCACCATATTTCTCTACTTTATTTCTGAATTATATAGCTATCAAATAGTTAAAGTATTATCAAAATCGGCTTAAGTTATATTTTTTTAAATAATTGGTAACAAACAGACAATGCCTTATAAAAACCATTAGTAACATTAATGAAAACTCAATGTGTCTCCTTATCTCTGACCTCTGCCTCGTGTTATATAAATCTGTAGTTTTAACGATTCTGATAAATTTCATTGACGTTTGACTTGGTTATCTGTACTGATTTTAATATTTAACCGACTGCTTAGAAAATGATATTTATTATATTTATTGGGTTTTTTATTTCTAAATATTTTTTTAAAGGTTTAAACGCGCTAATATTTCTAAAATAAATATGAGATTTTTAAAACGATTATTACTATAAATAATCTGTCTAATAATATAGGCTATATAATATCGCGTTATAAGAGATCAGAATAACGTTATTGGTATTCGTGTATTGTCTTAAAGTTATAGAGACAAACTAACATAATTGTTTGAATTATCGAAATCTGTCAATCCAGTAAAAACTTATGAGATAACTCACATTAAACATTGCAGTCAAATTGAGAACCTCCTCCTTTTTAAAGTCGGGTAATAAAGGTTTTACTGTTGCCAATTTTATATTCTATTTATTTCAATTATGATTAAATCATTCTTATTTAAATTTTTTACATTACTTATGTAACATAATAAATCAAATTTAATTAAAATATAATTAATTCGATTCGTCATGTTCATCAAAGAGATTAAATTATAAAAAAGGTTTTATTAATATTTTTAATTGATTAAACTGCTTTTATTACACCTACTTGGTGTTAGGAAACATTTTATGACTAAATTTATTATATACGCTGGTATTTTTATATATTTAAGAAGCCACATTTAATTTGCTATTTTTAAAACAGATTTCTGTGACTGAATTATCTTTAAAGGAAAATAGAGTGACACATACAAAATACTTAACAAGATCGATTTTTCTCACAATTCCGTTATACTCTCGTTGACATTTTTGGTTATTGTTCAGCCTATATAAGTCATAGCATGATGATTTATAGCCAAAAAGCTTCCTACATAAACAGGTTATCTGTAGCAACAAAAAATTTTCTGATCGGTTTGATAAATTTTGAGATAAACGTATTCTAAATTCTAATAAGCCAATTAATTTGCCCTTATACTTAGTATAGATATCTTTGATACTTGTTATTAAAATTAAGGAGTTTAGACCATGTGGATACTTCTTATTGTTCTATATCACTTTTTTTATATATGTAGTGCAAGATTTTACTGCAAAACAGTCGAAATTCTTTTTTTATACAACAAGGTCGGCAAACAAGCGTACAGCTCACCTGATGGTAAGCGATTACCGTAGCTTATAGACGCCTGCACGATGCCCGACCCTACTAATATTAAAATTTGTCCTGCAAGTAAGTTACCATTAAACTTTAACAGCAGGAGATAGAATAGGCCATAGGACCTGTTTCTCCATAAATATTAAATTTCAAGTTTTATATTCATATATGCTAATAGAAATATCTTATAAATGCAGTGGAAGTCGATGGTGAAAAAGAACAATACGTCCTAAACTTTTATCTTTTGGATACTTTCATCTGTCATATAGCCATTTCCTAACATATTTCAAAATGGCCGCCGATGCAAACATAAACAGTTTTAATTTAGTATGGCTGTTAATCTTGCTCTCGACAAACTCTCGTATTACATCCAATTATATACCATTCAATCCTTTTAGAGTTATATTGTTGTAAAAAAAAAACATCCGGTAACAATCGCGGTCATTAAGAAAAAAGGCGCGTAACGAAAGATTTGACGTTTCGAGCTACCAACATGTTTAACGATGCGGACGGCTAGTGATGTGCGTGTATCGAACGATTATCGACATTTCGGTTTGTTTTTTATGTACTACTGGGGGGGGGGGGGCAAACAAGTGTACGGCATGATGGTAACTGATTACCGTAGCCTATAAACGCCTGCAACACCAGAAACATCGCTTGCGCGCTTCCGATCCTCCCCAGGAGCTCTGGCTACCTTACTCACATAGGAACACAACACTACTTTATGGCAGTATTTAGCTGTAATCTTCTGTCAGGTCGAATTGCTTCCTTAGCAGGGCTGCTCCAGATTTTTGAGCAGGTTATATCCTGCTGTATTTAAATCCTCCTCTATGCAGTTCTTCCATCTTTTTCCGAATTTATTCTTCGTGTTAGATTTCGGAACCGAAAATTTTTTCACACTCGTAGAGTGGTTAGTACTACGAAAGATTGGAGGATTGAGAAGGACGATGGGCAAGTTTACGAACTGAAGGAGGGTTGCCGGAGATCGTGACAAGTGGAAAAAAATCGTGGAAGAGGCCAAGACCCACAAAGGGTTGTAGCGCCACTGGAAGTAAGTAATATCCTCCTGTCCTAATAACCTGAACCTATCTCAATAAAACTGACAAACGATTATCAATATTTCGCTTTGTTCCATCGATGGCCGATAATTAGTATACATGAAACCGTAAATGTAAATGATTACCCGTTTATTTAAATGGTGTCCACATTGTTAAACTATAATTGCGGTGTAATGTGACGAAAAAAATAATAACAGTGATTATAGCAACGAAGGTTATCTTACTAAGTGTGTGATTTATTTTATCTTTATGGTCACAGAACAATGTATGGTCTAACTTATAGAGAAGATTTACATATCCATAATAAAAAGTGTCATGTACAATTCTAATATACGTAAGGATAACAAAATTTTGTAATAACTATATCTCAATAATAAGCTAAAAAATTTACAGCATTACAATACTTATCGTCACGCTTATATTAAGAATGCGGAAAATTATTCATATAAATTTTATTGCTAAAATTTGTAACATGGAACAAGAGGCGGACCTAAAGTTAAGTCTTATCTATGAATCTTAAGACAATGAAGAAAGAATGTTAAGTTAGATGTAAAAAAATAATTAAAGTAAAAAAAACTGACGTATGTTGAATACTGATACTATTTGTTCAAAAAAAAATCCCATCCAAATATTACTTTTAATAATTGTACTAAGTAGAAGTATAACTAATAGTAAACTATGTCGATAATAAGCAACACATCCCTACGAAATAATCAAATTTGGAACAACAATGGCGCTGGCTGATAATCGCGGGCGTTCATGCCCGCCTTCACAAAAGTTCTTTGTCAAACCATATTACTTTTGTAACTTTTTTTATTTTATTTCAGGCGACGACTCTGACACGTTAAGCCGGTTTGATTAAAAACAAATTTTGTATATTCCGTTCAATAAAAATAATATTATTAGAAGGGGAGTCGATCAAGGGAGTTATTTATCGAATAATATTCTTTATAGCTCCCATTATGTATGTGTTTTTTTTTTGTTGACACAGATAATAGCAAAAGTTACGGAGGGTCATGAACAGTAGCGTGTAATTAAATCGGGAGCGAAGTTCATATTTCGAATAATGGAATACTTTTATTTCTCTATTGACATTGAGTGGGGGCCTCTTAATTTTTTTTATAATAAGTACATTACTTGTAATTTATAATTGTAATGAACAGCAATAAGTAATAATATTAATAATAGCTTAAGATATCTGAATAAATATGTTAATGTTAAATTATTTATGTATTTTTTCTTTATTGTACACCACATATACGAACGAGTACATTACAAACAGTAGTATAGCATCGTATAGTAATAGTTACAGACTGTAAAGTACAATGGACGGACTTATGTTTAATTAGCCTTTTCTTCCAGACAGCCCAGACATAAAAAGACAAATAATTTATTTAAAATTAAAAACAGTAACTATTTCCAGTAGCTACTATTTTCTCACAAAATAAATTTATTGAGTAAAACCATGCGATGGTGTTAGCTTATATATACATTTAAAACACAGATAACAAAATATACAGATAATTAATACGTAATAGATAACTTGACAGAACGATCACAGAACCAAAATGGAGATTTATTGATGTAACACTTCTTGACGCACGCTTGACTTGGAGAGTAAGCTAGTGACTGCGTGACGAGAGCGTTACCAAAGGTGTGATCGGGTGAGGCGAGCGGCGGGGAGATATAAATTAGTGAAGATAGAAAGAGAAAGAGAGTTCCGTTTCGTATAGTACTGTAGGAGGTGAAAAAGTTTTACTTCAGTCGTGTGGTCAAGGTAAAGCACACTCGTTTTATTTTCAAAAACATTGTTTATTGAATATATTGTTACAATTAAAATTATCTCAATAATTACGACTAATGATAGTTACTTTGTACGGGGGTTATCGTTCTACAGACGGAGTAATTACGAAATGGCGGGTCACAGATAATGAATCAAAATAACTTTTTAATTAGATTACCTATATTATGGCTACATTGTTGAGACGATAATAAACCTTTTTTAATGAGGATTTTTTATACAAGATCAAATCGGTCGAAATGATTATTTTGCGTCGCTTTCAATGATTTTTCCTTTTTCTGATATAATATTATGAATGAAGTAAAGATACTAGTATATCGCACGGCTGCGCTCTGACGTAAATTTTGGTTTTACGTAATATGCAAATATTTGCTGCTATTTCTTGTATAGTATTCATTTAAATACTATGGTATAAAATCAATGAAAATATCCACCAACATAAGAAAGAGTAGACATTTATTTTTTTAGTGTTACAATTTTCTTTAAATATTCTATTTATATATTTATATCCAAAACATATTATTTTGAATACATATATATATATATATATATATATATATATATATCTAAAATAATTTTGTTAATATGTCAAAAAAACTTTTATAGTAAATACCTACGTTTGAATTTAATCACTTTAAATCTCTATTTTACAAATTAATAGTTTGTACGAAAATTGTCAATTATTTATGTATAAATAAAAAAATAAAAAAGACTCATTCATATCTAATTCTATATATTATCAATCAAAATAGAACTCAAAACTTACTGTATTTAATTAGACTTCAAAAGAATTTTTTAATCGTCATTTTACAATTGAAATGATATTTGTTTGAAATTATTAATTATCATTAAAAGTAAAGCTACCACCGATTCGGAATGAAGATTCTGTGAAAATAATCAGCAAGAAACTCCGCAGTTACTATTTAAAAAAATAAAAAATAAATATTAATCATTAGTAGGTACAGATAATAATCAACTTGTCAGCGTCTAAAATCATTCGTGAAGTAATTATTAAAATTATCAACAAATATTGATATGAGCTCGCAACATTTTTTGCTGTCAAATGAATAAAAAAAAAAAAACAAATAATGATTAATGAATGTATCTGTAAAGTCATTACGGTACGATCGAACTATTTCGTGTAAAAACAGAATTTAAATATAAGAAATTTATTTTTATCTGTGTAAATGGGTATATTTAGCTAGATTTTTCCACACTGGTTTTCGTTTTTTTTTTCGTACTAAAAATGTTTAAAAAATTATAATATAATAATAACCTCAGCTTTTTTTGCAGTTCTTTAATTAATGTTATTAAGCCTGTAACATCCCACTGTTGGACATAACTGACATAAGTCTCTTTTGTCCGAGAGTTAATATCCACCACTCTGTCCCTGATATATAAAAAATACATGGAAATAGAGAACCTCAAACTTTTTTTTTTAAATCCATTGAAAAAGTAAAATCGAACTGAGGTTAAAAATGTATATCTATAATTAAATTTGACTAATACAGACTTTTAAACGTGTAATTATATTCTACGTTCTAAATTATTAATGATATGAACTAAATCTACACTGATAAGTGGCGAGCCGGTTTTTTATTTTGTTTGGTTATACTGCGAAAATTACTAAACCGTTCGGAATAATTCTTACCTTAGCATAGTTAGCATAATTTTGGTCGGTGGACTCACGTCTGCATTAGGGATACTAAGATAATTAGTTCTCTTAATGTGAGCTGCAGTAGTGTAACAAGTAAACGATCAGTAATAAAACTAAAAATCGGAATAACAAAAGCACGGGCACTATAAGCCTGTGGACATAACTTTATATATATATAAAAAGAATAATTCTTACCATAAGATGCAGCACGTCTTTCGGAAAAGGTTTTAGTATATGATATGATGGTGATTACTTAAAAAATACGAACGGACAGAGGTCGCTAGTACTAAGTAAAGGTGTGACATGTATCGAACATGGTATTTCGCTGCAATTCCACAGTTTTAAAGACTTGTTTCACAGGTAACTATGAAATTTTATCTCAAACATAAGCTACTAATTGACTTTATCAATAGCAGACAAAATAAACCCTAATTTACTTGTTTTTATTTACTCAAATATTAAAACAGACATTTTATTTGTTCATACGTACCATTTCCCGCGTAATTATATATTTTTTATGTTATTTATCACCAAAGAACGATTGGAAGTCAAAAGTCTTTTTGATAATTTTTTCTTTAAAAAAACTAAATCTATTTTTACTTAAAGTTATTTTTGTTTCTTAATTATTCGATAATTTTATTTACATTTATTACAAACGTTGTAACTATCATATTTTACAGCAATTAACCAAATATATCAGTAGATACGCCTAATTAAATAATAATGATTCGCTATGGATGAAATTTGTATAACAAATTTTTTTTTCGAGATTTTTTTTTTTAAATATAATCTGATACAACCTCCTGATAATGATCATCATCATCATTACAGCCTATACAGTCCACTGCTGGACATAGGCCTGCACAAGTTTACGTCAAAAATAACGTGAACTCATGTGTTTTGCTCATAGTCACCACGCTGGGCAGGCGGGTTGGTGACCGCAGTACTGGCTTTGTCGCACCAAAGACGCTGCTGCCCGTCTTCGGCCTGTGTATTTCAAAGCCAGCAGTTGGATGGTTATCCCGCCATCGGTCGGCTTCTTAAGTTCCAAGATGGTTGTGGAACCTTGTTATCCCTTAGTCGCCTCTTACGACACCCACGGGAAGAGAGGGGGGTGGCTAAATTCTTTAGTGCCGTAGCCACACAGCACACCACCTCCCTGATAATGATAAATACACACAATTTTTTTTTAATCAGAAACTATACACGTATATACATTTCGGCCATTCATTTTTATTTGTATACATAGATTCTGACAATAAGGGCCTGTAACACTGGTTGTGGATAGTTTATCCTGCACATAAGTTACGGACAAACTTTAACAGCAGGAGGTAGAATAGGTCATCAAGATGTTTCTCCTTAATTAAGAAACTACAACTTTTGTTATAGTGAAACAATTTTTTCGTATCGGCTACTAATGTAGTAAAATTCTATAGTGAAAAAGAATGATATATCATAAACTATTATATACACCGACCGTAAACGGGTAGTAGCGTCTTCGGTGCGACAAAGCCAGCCCTGCGGTCACCAACCCGCCTGCCCAGCGTGGTGACTGTGGGCAACACACATGAGTTCGCGCGATAATGTCTGACGCGAACTTAGAGAAGCTTATGTCCAGCAGTGGACTGCGATAGGCTGAAGTGATCACAAAATATTATCTGTTGGATACCGTCATCTGTCAAATAGCGTTATCCACAAACGGTGTAACAGGCCCCCAGGCCAGGAGTAACGAGGAAAGATCGGATTAGAAATGAGTATATAAGGGGAAGTTTGAAAGTAGCACCCGTGACAGAGAAAATGAGGAGCAATAGGTTAGCGTGGTATGGGCATGTAATGAGGAGGGATGACCGCTATGTCGGTAAAAGAATGTTAGGGATGAATGTCGAAGGACAAAGAGCGATCGGCAGACCGAAAAAGCGATGGATGGATTGTGTGAGTGAGGATATGAGAAAGAAAGGAGTAAGCACTGAAGTGACGAATAATAGAGAGGAATGGAAGAGGAAAACATGTTGTGCCGACCCTACATAAGTGGGATAAGGGCAGGAAGATGATGGTGTAACAGGCCCTAAGTTTGTCAGTTTTAAATTGTAACTGATAAAGTTATCTTAATTGCCTCGTGTTTAGGATAAGCTACTCTTTTTTTATAATTCATTTAATCTTTAGTGAAGTGACAACTTACTGATAAAGGTCGATGTTTGAATTATGTTAAGTAAGTATTAGTGATGTTCTTCAATATCGATATTTTTATTTTTATTAGAGAATGGCCTTTTCATTTTTATTAATGTGAGATAATTATATTCTGGAACTATAATATGGTACTTTGTATGCCGGAAAAATGTACACTTTCTAAATAAAAATTTACAAGGAAACAAAATAATAAATATTTTTTTACACTCAACGGGCTTCGGTGCTTGGGAACAAACAATACATAAGCAAAGACGCCCAGACCACGGCAAACTGTATGGCTTATACTAATGTTTACAACGAGTGGGTATCGAAGCGGTAAGTCTGCGCAACAGCGAGTGACCGTTGCGACTTGCGTCCACGTGACACAAAGCTGTTGGCGACGGCTTATCATCCTTACATAGTAGGTTCTATAAAACAAAGTCGCTTCCCGCTGTCTGAATGCTTAGATTTTTAAAACTACGCAACAGATTTTGATGCGGTTTTCTTTAGTAAATGAAGCGATTTCAAAAGACGTTTATAATATAGTAGAGGAACACTGATAGTCTTTGAAATCGTGCGAAGCCGGGGCAAGTCGCTAGTACTTAATAAAACAAAACTTGAATTGTAAAAAAGATGTATAAACATAATTACTTTACGTAACAAGAAATGAAACACGAATAAATTAACTCGCGTTACGTATATAACAACTTAAACGTTCCACGGTCAAATAACATTATCAAACAATGACGTAAAAATTAATATTGTTTTTTTTTTTTTTTTAATTAATACTAAAGAGAAAAAGATCACACTCTTTTTACATGCGTGAAATAAATATAGAAAATTTTAAAGATTTTTTTAAATATGATTATTATATTAAATAAATAAAATAAAAATAAAAAAATAAAAATAAAAATAAAAAAGCCTTTCATTTCTTGCGTCATTTCATTACAGATTTTTGACTAAGATTATTGCATTAAAATTGTTGAAAAAATGACGTAATAACATTATCAGACTGAAAATAAATATACTATGAGATAATGACAAATTATTAAAAAACTATTGTTATAAAATATTGAATATTTTTATTATTATTATATTATAATGCTATAATTTTTGCTTATTAATAGATTTTAACTGAGGTAGAGCACAGCAAGAAATTTCCTCCTCAAAATATGGAGCAGCCCGACTGGAGTAGTTCCTCGACCTTACAGAAGATCACAGCTAAATAATACTGCTTTCAAGCAGTGTTATGTTATAATTGGTGAGTAAGGTGACCAGAGATTTTGGGGGGAATTGGGAATGGGGTCGGCAACGCGCTTGCGATGCTTCTGATGCTGCTGACGTCTATAGGCTACGGTAATCGCTTACCACTTGACCCAATTATATATTAAAAAAGACATACGCTGTTTACATTATTTGATTTAGGCCACTGTAGGAATAAACTTGGTCAAAATTTTGAGCAACCCGTTTGCGGAAGTATCTATCTATAAGATTTTATTATCATCATCATCATTGGCCTAAATCCGTCTACTGCAGAAGATTTAGACAGTGTCAGAAAGACACTGTGTTGCCTAGGACACTCTTCAGCAAAACGCAGAGTTGCCTAAGCTCTGCGCCACCTTCTAGACCTCACTGGCTAGGACCACAGGAATGACGAGTCGATACGTATGGAGCCAGTTCGGCTGCAGGAGTCTTTCGCATTTTAGAGCTATACCACGAACGCTTGACGGAGACCCCATTCCGGGTTTCAAATGTAGTTTTCCTTCTCCAGGACCCTGATGATTTTGAGCCAGGTTTATCCCTCAGTCGCCTTTTACGACCCCCACGGGAAGAAAGTGGGTGGTGCTATCCTACTCGGCTGATACCACACGGCATTGAGATTTTATACAAGATAAATAATAATACAGTTAGTGATAATAAACATCTAAATAATACTGCTCTTAAGCAGGGTTGAGTTCCTGTGGTGAGTGAGATGGCTGAGTGCCTGAATAGGGTTGGTCATAAAGTCGTCCATACGTTGTGGTAGCCGCTTACCATCAGGTACATCTAATGCTTTTTTACTACACCTATTAGTAATAAGAAAAGAAACACGGTGACGCGCCTAATAAAATCGTATGCCGAAACCAAAACAGTTGCTTACTACATAGTACGCCATAGTGTGATGTTTCAAATCCTCATGATTGTAAATAATTAAATAAACTAACTTCTAAGGGTTTATTTTAAGGGATTTTTTTTATTGCACAAACATTTTTTTTTTAAATAGTTTACATATACCATGCGACGCCGCGTTGGCGCAACGGTTACGGCCATGGATTGTACCTGTTGCGCTGGCGGTTGCGGGTTCGAACCCCGCACATTACAAACATTTTTATTGGCCATACAGGAGTTTGCCGTGGTCTGGGTGTTTGTGCAGTCCTTGTGGGTCTCCCCATCGTGCCTCGGAGAGCACGTTAAGCCGTCGGTCCCGGTTGTTATCATGTACACCTGATAGCGATCGTTACTCATACTCATAGTATAGGGAATATATCCGTCAACCCGCATTGGAGCAGCATGGTGGATTAAGCTCTGATCTTTCTCCTACATGGGGAAAGAGGCCTATGCCCAGTAGTGGGACATTACAGGCTGAAGCGTATATACCATGTTGTGACAACTTCCGAATGAAGCAGTCATCATATTATTGTCATCATGTATTAGTATATAATATAGATATAGATAAATATATAGATATTGTATCTCAGTCATTTCATAGTGATATCTCAAATGAAAGGAAAATATAGCACTATGTCTGACGTGGAGTGTTTTGTTTTTCGAAATTATAAAAAATAGTATAGGTATATATATGAGTGTGTGTTTTTCGATAAAAAAAATGTAGTTATACAAGTGGGCTCTTACCTATAACACACAACAACACAAGCATTAAGTTGCTTACTTTAGGAACAGATGACCGTTAATAAAAAATAATATTAAAACGAAAGAAAAAAAGTTTATGCATTAAAAATACAAAATACTTATCATAACTATGTTATAAAACCAGTTTTTTTTTCATACAGTCGGAAAACCAAATTTTTCATATAACATGATGTTCACGAGCTAAAAAATACGTTTAATATAGCCTTGTCATTGTGCACAAAGAATTAAATGTATAGTATACGAATGAAAAATCAAAATGTTAAGGTGCAGTCGTAATTAGTTTTTTTTTTATTTTTTTTTTTTTTTTTTTTTTTTGTATGTAAAAATAGGTACAAATAAGGTCTGAAGACGGCCACAAATTTTACGGACGATGTCATTATTGGAATATTTTTTACTTTTTATGTCATGTATAATAGTTGCAAACATTTATTTTATGTTTTAAGACTTAGAGTCGTTTTAATACAAAGTATAATTATTGTAATTTTATTACCAAAACAAATGACTGTAAAAACTAATAAAAATATTAAGTAAGAAAAGTTAATGATGTCGTTTTTGATATTCATAACTGGATTACCATTTTTTGCTAACTTTTCTAATTTAAATTGAGAGCATCAGCTAATGAACAATAAAACCACCGCACTCTTTTTTCCTATTGTTAGTTGTTGTTTTAAAATTTATCCCCAATAGGGAAAGGCAAAGGACTATAATCCATACAGCCTCCTATTGTTAGTCGAGTAGGCTTAAGAAACGTAGGTCTTGTGGTATCTTCTATAGGTATATTAATACGTAAAGCAAAAATTTTCTACCCTCTTTTACGAAAATTGCGCGGACGGATGAGTATGAAATTTCGCACACTTATAGTTTATATAGAGAAGGTGTGCAGAATGCTAATTCTTTTTATTTATTTATTTATACATAAAAAATACATTAAATCAAAAATCATTAAATCAAAAATTAAAAAAAAAAAACATTACACACACTACCATGTATTTTGACACACACACGCATATACACTCTTACGTTCAAATTATAAATTAAATATCGAATTTCGACCACTGGACGATCACTAGTAATAATAACATGAACAGGGAAATCGTGTGAAGCAAATGACGCGGCGATCAGTGACGCAAGAAAATGACGTTTTAGATCTTTAAGTAACATGCAATACTGCTGCATGCATCGACTGTACCACGTGTATACGAATAGTAAGCGTCAGTTTAAATTTTCACTAGCTTTTACCCGCGGCTTTGCTCTCATTAATTTAATAAAAAGTAAAATTTTAATAAAAAGTATCATTTTTGCCTCTAATACCACCAAGAATATGTGTACAAAGCTTCATGATGATCTGTTATGTAGTTTTCGCGTAAAAGCGTAACAAACAAACTTACATTCATATTTATAATAATTATAATATTAGACATTTTTCATATTAATTTTAATTTAATTCATATATCACTCAATGTTATAGTTTTTAAGTAAACAATTAAAACTTCTAGTTAAACTTCAGTTGCGTGTCTGATATACTTACACACTTTTATATTATCCTGTATAGTTTTATGTATAACTAGCTAACCCCGCAAACGTTGATTTGCTATATATGTTATTAACCCCCTTAATCTCCCCCCCCCCTTATAACTTAGTGGTATTAAAAATATATGTTAGCCGATTCCCAGACCTACCCGATATGCACACAAAATTTCATAAAAATCGGTCCAGCCGTTTCGGAGGAGTATGTTAACTAACATTGTGACACGAGAATTTTATTTATATATGATTTTATATATAAGATGTGCAATTAACCACTTATCTATTCAGATAAAATTGTTCTAGATGACGCAGTTTGTATCAATTTTCTGCTGAGAGGGTTATAAATTACCGCCTAAGTTGGATTGGTAGGTAATATTTACGACTCAGACTGTGTAACATGCCACTGCTGGGCATTTGGAATCTTTCTTCATCTAGAAGAAGGGTCGAAGCTTAATTCAATGTAATTTATACTAATATTATAAAGCTGGAGAGTTTGTTTGTTTGTTTGAACGCGCTAATCTCAGGAACTACTGGTCCGATTTGGAAAAATCTTTCAGTGTTAGATAGCCCATTTATCGGGGAAGGCTATAGGCTATATATCATCACGCTAAGACCAATAGTAGCGGAGCCCCAATGAAGAATATATCGAAATCGGGTTATTTTTTGAGCTTCCATAGTTAGCCCAAAGAAACTGTTCCACGCGCACGAAGTCGCGGGCAGAAGCTATATGTGCTATCTTTGTTTTTATCTACATTTATATTAGCTGACTGTTACCTAAAATATAGGCATTAAGTTACCTTATCTTAGGTTAAATATATAAAAAAAGGTTAAATATATTAAAGTATTTATTATTTAATTAAATAATTAGTTATTTATCTTTAGATTTCCACACGCGTTGTAATTATTGATTAGCTATCATAAAGTTATGTCAAGATCCTATTAGCTATCATATGTAATATATTAAAATGATTTTATTAATGGACACACAAATGGTTACAATACTACTAAATTATTTAAAAGCAGTTTAAATTATTAAATAACTTTATTTGTAATCAAAAAAGATCTTTTGCTTATATTTTTGACTAATAAAATTAATTTCTGCTTGGTCAAAAATCATTTCATTAAAGTTAATTAGAAATCACAGTCAATTTTCTCTCTAACGTTAGTAATAAAAATAAAGCTATATTTAATAAAAGTGCTTTTAGTTTAGGAATATGTATTAGAAAATATTTGAAAAACAATAGGTACCATTAAACGGTCATTTACAATGAATGTTTAATTTAAATTTCTACTAAAAAAGTCTTAGACTTCCTGCAAAATATGTCTTTTTAAATGACCATAGCCTAAAATTGCTTAGCAACATAATGTATGTACACAAATGTCAATTGTAAATAAAAATAAATGAAAAAGAGCGACGGTAACAAAAAACTCCAGCACTCAATCTACCAAAATACAAATTACCTACCAGCTCTGACATAAATAATAAAGGTACTCACCGCCAGGGAACCTGTGAGGGAAAATTCTTCCCTGCCGGCCCATAAGCCACGGGTATAGCTGGTAAGATTCTCTGTGTACCGCAGCGGCAGGATGAGGGGGTGGATGCGGTGGAAGAGGAGCTCCAAAGCCTTGTTGTTGATGTGCTAAAGCAGCAGCCAACGCAGCTCCTTGGAAATGAGCCAGAAACTGGTGGTGATGACTCTGAGCATCCAAGTACGGCAGTCTCTTAAGTTCAGGAGTCGGAAACACAGCCGGCAACGCACTCGGTCTCAACAAGGGCCGTGGCGAAGGGCTGCGCGGTGACGCCACCGGTGACGGCGACCCCGGGCTCGCCAGCGGTGGCGACGTCTGCTTCGGCCTCTCCGACCCACCCACTATACTGTCTATACTGAATCCGATCTTCGGCTTCGATGGCACCGCCACCACAGGGGTCGGTGCGAGAGGCATCATGCTTTCACACACAGTTCCGTCACAAATAACACCAAATCAATAATACCACATGTCACAAGCACAATCCATCGTGACGCGAGCTCGCGATACGAACGCCTAGGCGGCGCGCGGCCGAATGAGCCCTACGTCGACAACTCGCCCGGCGCCGGCCGATAAGCAAAAAATAACGAACATGGAAGCCCGAACTTCGATTGGCCGCTCTATTCCGCTGGGAGGCGCTCGCGCTCCGAAACTGACACACTACAAGCCTAGCCACAATCTCATTGGCGGAAAGGTTATCAAGGGTGGAATTTGAATGTAGAGCCTTCCCACGTGGGCGGTAACGGTCGCAAGCTCGTGATTTTCAACCGGATAGATGTAGAGACGCTCCGGAATCGTCGCGTTCGAGCGGGTTCGGGAGGCTTTCGAAATCGGCCGGATATGAATCAATTAAGGCCCCGATTGGGTAGGTTAGTCGAGTCTTTGCTTCTTTTTTGGCCCGTCGAGCCGGTCGCGTCCACGGCTCTCTTTAATTAACTCCGATGCTTTATTAGCTTAATGTCTCGAGATAAAACTTTTCAGCGGTTTCCGAGTGATGTTTAATCGATTGCGCGCGAAATTGCAGATTCGCCGCGTCCCGTGTTCGTTGTAATTTTTATCGTCAATAAAATAATGGCTGACGCGACTGCAACGTTCGCTGTTTATTTAATATTTAATGAAATAGCTACGATAAAGATTTTAAATTTCACGCAAATTTAACGCCGTCGTAAACATTGAAGTGTTTTCTAAATAGTTTGATATTTTTTTTTAATTGAATTTTGTTTTGTAATAGCTTGATTTCTGCTTAAACAATATTATTGATTGTAATTCTAACGTCACTCGCGTAAAATTTATACAATTTGATTACAATTTTATTTCGATTATTCGCTTCGGTAAAATGTAGTTTCGAGGGGAAGTTAATGTAAATTGGTCGTATTGTTTTTATTGCGTTTATACGAATTTGACTTTAAATTGATTTTGCAAATTAAATTATTAAAGATATGTAATAAAACTTTGGGCTGATGAAGTAATGCATTTTAATTATTATTTTTTTTTATATCACTAGGTCGGCAAACAAGCGTACGGCTCACCTGATGGTAAGAGATTACCGTAGCTTATAGACGCCTGCGACACCAGAAGCATCGCAAGCGCGTTGCCGACCCAATCCCCAATCCCCAGGAGCTCTGGTCACCTTACTCACCAACAGGAACACAATACTGCTTGAAAACAGTATTATTTAGCTGCGATCTTCTGTAAGGTCGAGGTACTACCCAAGTCGGGACTCCATATTTTGAGCAGGAAATTCCTGATGTGCCCTATCTGAGTTAAATGTAATTTTTGTTCGTTTGACGACGACTACGTAGTATATAATTGATGTTTTTTATGTGGGTGCTCATGATATGTGGGTAAATAGGTACTAACGATGACATAAACCTACTTAGGTACATTCTCATGCCCTAAGTCTGTAGTATCTTACCTATACCTAATGCCTTATTACCTATGGGTATCACATAGTATTATTATTATTTCGTTTCTCTCCAGTAATCGAAATATACCTAACTAAAATTAACCTGAATCGGCTCTATACAGATTTACATTCAATATTTTTTATTTATAGCGTTATTTCATAATCCGCCGAGATATATGTAGGTATATATTAGATGATAGATAGTAGATTGAATATATCTACTAGACATACCTATATCTAATTTACTCTTTACTCTACCTATAAGTATACTAAGAGAAACAATTACTTTTGTAATAAAATAAGAAAATAGAATTTTTAAAAACTTAAAACCTACACGAAATATATTACAAATTTCATGACATCTATAAAAAAGCGTCAAAGTAGAAACATTTTATATAGTATTTTAATTATTATTATTTATTTTAGAATTAATCAGTACCTACCTAATGATTAATTTTTAAACCTATTAGACTAGCTAAACTGGTAATTATTGCATCTACATCCTATTGCTATTGTTTTTTTTTATCAAAAGTAAAATTACTAGATTCAAGTAGGCCTAAACATCACTACTGAATCTTCATTTTACATATGAAAAATTATATTTGTTTTATTTAATTAATTACGGTTAAAAGTGAAGCTACCACCGATTCGGAATGAAGAATCTACAGAGAAGAATTGGCAAATAACTCCACAGTTACCTACTCTTTAAAAAAGAGTGTGCTTTAGACCATACTAGTGAAGTAAAACTTTTTTAGCAATCGGTCTGCACAATAGGCCTGCACTGTGTCTTAGATATATAAAACGTAACTGGCTATGAGAGTAAGAGAGAAAGAAAATATATGTATGCTCGTACCTCTCTCTCTTGCTCCGTTCGCCTCACTCGATCCCAATTTTCGTAACGCCCTCGTCACACATTCACCAGCTTACTCCCCAAGTCAAGCGTGCGTAAAGAGGTTTTATTTCAAAAAAACTGTAAATAATTTATCATTTATTTGTTCAAGTCTTACATAAAATACAACGTTACTAAACAACTCATGATTAATATAATCTGGAACCGTTTGATTAAAGCTTTAACTTTTAAGTTATTTTTAATAAAAACTGTAAATTTATTTTCTGACAATTAGGAAATAGTTAGTGGTATTTTGTTATAGGTACATGCGAATACCATAACCTAGAAAGAAGACGTTTACTCTGCGCGGTCGGATACTTGTCATTGAGTTACAATTTTGTCATTCCTTTTCGTTTGTTTACTGCAATTCTTCATGAATATACCGACTTTTTTTTCATATTCATTTACCTACATAAATATTCTCCTGTAAATAACGAAAGAATAGAATATAGCCACCCCCTCTCTTCCCGTGGGTGTCGTAAGAGGCGATTAAGAGATAACACAATTCCACTACCACCTTGGAACTTAAAAATCCGAGCGATGGCGGGATAACCATCCAACTACTGACTTTGAAATACACAGGCTGAAGAAGAGCAGCAGCGTCTCCGATGCGACAAAGCCAGACCTGCGGACACCAATGTGACTTCATCACTCATGTGTTTCACGCCATTTTTGGCTCGAACTTGTGGAGGCCTATGTCCAGTGGTGGACTTGAATAGGCTGATGTGATGTGATGTAATAACGAACACAGAAAAGTCCAATTTGAAGTCATTCAGAAGTCACACGCGCAACATACATTTTAGAAATTTATTTTTACTTATAAACATAGATTTATAAAATTATAATGACTATTTAATTAATTAATAAAGATGACTATATATTTCATAAAACGTATGATTATGTAAAACTAGTAAATTTTGCATCGTGCACGAATCTTTAGAGGCAATCAAACAACGCCGTAGGCTAGACTTTCCTCTAGGTAACCTATACAAGTCTAGACAAATTATCGGGTCTAGCGCTAACAAGTTACGTGTAATATTTATTATTAATTTAAATAAATAATTACTTCAATTAAAATAATTGCTACTATTATTTTATGTCTATTTTAAAATATTAAGAATGTCATTTGTCTGTCTTTAAGCATTTAATATAGTTTTAATGATTTTTTTATATTCTACTAGCCGGCTTGGTAAACTTTTTTTTACAACTAGGTCGGCAAACAAGCGTACGACACATCTGATGGTAACCGATTACCGTAGCCTATAGACGCCTGCAACAACAGAGGCATCGCAAATTTTGTACTTATATTTTTTTGCATTATACAATGATTTATTTAATTCTCTTTTATAGGGACTCTTTACACACATATTATTTTTATTATAAAATAGATAAAATTTTGTTTGTACGAAACTTATATTAACAAGAACAAACAAATATGAATTATCCGATATGTTGCAGAAGTTCAGAAGTTATACAAGCACATGCAATTCCTTGACACATTTTTATTTATACTGATATCTACTTATACTAATATTATAAAGTTGAAAAGTTTGCTTGTTTAAACGTGATAATCTCAGGAACTACTTGTTCGAATTGAAACTCTTTTAGTGTTGGATAGCCCACTTTTACTAACCATTATTGACATCAACTTAATTCTTGTAAAGAATATAAATTTATAAAGAAAAAAATAAGATTTTGGATCTTTAGATTTACATCAGTTAATAATTTTTTGTTATCAATAATTGTTTAAAAATTTCTTTAATACTATATATATATAAATATATATATAAAATGTTTGTTAAGATGTAAATTCATATTGCCATCTGGAACCACCGTTTGCACCTATAATTGAGGTTACACTTAGCGAGTTTATAATGTACGAGAAACTTTAAATGTAATGGTGTTTATTTGGTTGGTGCAACTTTGAAATAAAATAAAAAATAAAAATTTATCGAGCAAGACTATAGAATACTTTTTTCTCAAATAAAGGCACGTGAAACCACTGGGTACAGCTAGTACCTAAGATATTTCCTGACTTGTTTATTTATTATATTAAATATATTGGAATATTTATTAAAGTCGACTAATCAATCACATAAATTGATCGCAAGCTTTATGTCCAGAGCTTGTTAACTTAGTACTGTAATTTGTCATTGTTACTTGATAACCTGCATACCGATCTTATCTACAAATCTAGGTTTCGTTTTAGGGCCTAGATATTTAATAGGAAAGTTTAAACCTTTATACATATATAAAGTAATTGTGATTATGAAAAGCGAAATATAGTTTAAATGTACTCGTAATAGTTTGATTTCCATGCTGTTTTTTTATATAACAAGGTCGGTAAACAAGCGCACGGCTCACCTGATGGTATGCGATGACCGTAGCTTATAGACGCCTGCAAAACCAGAAGCATCGCAAGCGCGTCGCTGACCCCACCTCCAATCCTTGGGGATTGGTTGTGAACTTTGATCACCTTACCACAGGAATACATCACTGCTTCAAAGCTGTAGTATTTAGCTGTGATCTTCTGTAAGGTCGAGGTACTTCTCCAGTCAGGCTGCTACAGATTTTGAGCGGGATATATACTGCTGTAACCTACCTCACCTAATATGGCAAACAAACGTATGATTCGTCTGGTGGTAAGTGAAATAGACGACGATACAACGATTCAATTTGTGACAACCCACTGTTGAGCATATGCCTCTTTCTCCGTGCAGGAGAAGGACTAGAGCTTAATCCACGTCCATATGTATACAATATAGCTTACCCGTAAGAAGTTATGTATTTTTAAAAAAAATTTACGCACGCTTGACTGGAGTAAGCTGGCGAATGCGTGACGAGGGCGTTACGAAAAGTGTGATCGAGCGACGCGAACGGAAGTTGAGAGGAAGATATAAGTTACCGGAGATAGAAAGTGCTACTTCAGTCGTGTGGTGTAAAGCACGCTCATTTTATTTTTTATTTTTTTTTTTTTTTTTTTTTTTTTTTTATTTTTTTTTTTTTTTTTTTTTATTTTTTACTTTATTTTGGAAACAAACGGTATTACATAAATATACAGGAAAACACAACACAATAGTATCACTTAACCAAAAATAGTTTCCGATATTAAAATTTCTTACTATTTAAAATTAACATCCACAGGCTCTGAAATGCCCAAGCCTTTTGTTAACCATCATGTAATTATATTTAAGTTTATTCTAAAGGCGACTACAGATCGACAGTCCTTTGACTGCATAGTAATGCTAGGACGTGGCCCGACGCTGACGAATTTTTTATGCCGCAATATCTTAATTCTTTTGTATCTTTACACTTTTCATTTTTGAAGTAAAACTTATTTACGCACACTTGACATGCATAGTTAAAAAAAAGTAAAAAAGGATGAAAGAATTTTTCAAATCGATTCAGTAGTTTCGGAGCCTATTCAATGCAAACAAACAAACAAACAATGCAATCCTTCTTCTTTAAAATACTAGTATAGATAAATGAAACAAAGAAACTTCAAATAAGATTTCTCTTAGCATTTTATTGAAATAAACTGTTATGGGGTGTTCCTAAAACGGTTATTATCATCGGTTGCCAGAAAGAGAAGTTTTAGTTTAGTTGTGTGGTCTAAACACACTCACGTTTTTCGTATCATCGTATTTTTTTTACTCGAAACCTGTGAAACCAGAAGGTGGTAAAACAAACCCTAACGGCCTTTTTTCATCATTACAGCCTATACAGTCCACTGCTGGACATAGGCCTCCACAAGTTGACGCCAAAAATAACGTGAACTCATGTGTTTTGCCCATAGTCACCACGCTGGGCCTTTTTTACCGACTGTTAATAAATCCTATCAGTAAATTTATATGTGAGATTCACTTCATCAGCAAAAGGAAAAACTAGCCCTTAAAGCTTTAGATAGCTTGCAGCGTAGTTTGAGACCAGTTACGCCATCTATCGAGTACCGTGAACACTAACACTTCTTTACTGCTTATAAATGTACGTAAATTGGAATTACTTGCAAATGTACGACACGCAAAACTTAAATTAAATAACAGCAGTTATATTCATAAATTGTTAGTTGTAATTAATTTCGATTTTTAAACTATTCCAGTTTGGTTGACAAGTATGATCGCAAAACAAACGTTTAACTGAGGTTTGAATACTAGATAATATTCTGTAATTCAGTCCCTTTACTTATTGGATTTTCGTGTATAAAGTTTATATTCAAATTCTAAGAAAACTTAAAGATAAGTAGATTTCAAAACATGGGTAAGGAAATTATGTACGCTTCGTATTAATTGTCTCTGTAGATAGGTATACTCGTATATATATAAATACACATCCATATGTATATAATGCTGTGTTTTTACGGCATCAAAGAATATAGCCACCCCCTCTCTTCCCGTGGGTATCGTAAGAGGCGACTAAGGGATAACACAGTTCCACTACTACCCTAAAACTTAAAAAGCCGACCGATGGCAGGATCTATCCAACTGCTGGCTTTGAAATATACAGGCCGAAGACGAGCAGAAGCGTCTTCGGTGCGACAAAGCCAGCCCTGCGATCACCAACCCGCCTGCCCAGCGTGGTGACTTTGGGCAAAACACATGAGTTCACGCCATTATTGGGGTGAACTTGTGGAGACCTATGTCCAGCAGTGGACTGTTATAGAATATAATTAACATTGTTGTTTAATACATTGATGTTAATTGTAATATTTTAAACTTTAAATTATAATACACTACATTTTTTTAATACACTACTCAACCGTTTCAGTTAATGTTAAGATTGTTTCTTCTTTTTATTTATTCTCTACTTTCGAAATTTTTTATTTAGCACAAACCGTGAAATAACAAATATTTTTTTGAAATCACAAACATTGATGTTAATTGTAATATTTTAAACTTTAAATTATAATACACTACATTTTTTTAATACACTACTCAACCGTTTCAGTTAATGTTAAGATTGTTTCTTCTTTTTATTTATTCTCTACTTTCGAAATTTTTTATTTAGCACAAACCGTGAAATAACAAATATTTTTTTGAAATCACAAACAGTGGTAAGGGACAATGAACTATTCCACTGTGAAACAATTCGAGATGCATAAAATCAGACAAAAATGAAACAGTTGCCAAAAACTAAGACAGTAAAACAATGATACAACTCTTACCGTTACTCTTCATGCTGTGTTTTAGTATCTGTCATCTGGCCACTGAAATGACACTTTCTTTGTCATTTAATTTATTACAATAATTAAATCATCACAAAAAAGGACAAATAACGAGACAATGAAATAAAGAACCCCAGGAGACGACACGCACAAATAAGACCAAAGGTCACATCGAGCTCCGAAACGCAGTCGTCAACGACAGACGATGGATATCAAACACCGCGCCTACCGTGGAGTCGGATGCTAACGATGCTGACTCGTCTGCGAGACGATCTAAACGACGACGAGTCATACACGCCACCAGCTAGATCGGAGGTTTAGGGGCAACTCGATTCCACAAGAATCCTCGCTGCCGGTTGTGCTGTGCGCCGCATGAGATGGACTTAAAATATGAATTGGAGTGAAATGCAAGCGTACTATGAGGCAACAGGAGGGCAAATTAACTTCTCTGCGTATCGTTCAACGATGTTGTCTCTGTTTCAGGCGCTTGAACCAACTGTCACCGTAATCGCTTAATGACTATCTGATCAAGTACGAGCCATCGTTGTATGCAAGTATCAGCGTTATCACCTCCTGGATGAATCAATGCTTGACCGCCTATGTACAAATTTAGCACAACATAATACTGTTAGTCACATTCGTGCTGTACAAACATTACAGAAAGAGCAGAGAGAGTTAATAAATGTAAATTTCAATCAGACTGACAAATAAAAGATACACTGTATAGTTCAATTTTCAAAAGAAAATGTCGCGTACAATCTATTTTTAATACTTATTTAACAGAAAACTGCGAAAAAACCGACGAAGCCGGCACGTTTGTTTGTATACATAAAAACGGCAACAGCGCATAGGCCCGCGGCGCACTGCAGCGCTAAGCCAGCGGTTGGCAACTTCGCGCCTGAAAGGCGCTCCTAATTGGACTAATTTCTTCTACGAAAACTTTACGAATCTCATACGAGATCATGCATCGACCTGTGTCGATATTTCACTTTCGCACTTATTGAATAGAGTGCTATGAATAACTTTACCTTGCATTGTTTAGAATACCGTTTTAAAATACAGAATACGCACTGTTTGGAACTTTCACTCGTCAAATAAAAGATGATTATTCTAATTGAAAATAAAATTTTATAACAATGGCTGTACTTAATGACGCGTTGACGTAGCGGTCACAGCACTTACAATTGTGTTAGCTGTCACCGGTTTGATCCCCGCTGTGTGCTGTGGTCCAGGCGTGTGGGCTTGTGTATTGTGTACGTTTTCGGATCCCCGACATAGGAGTATATCTTTCATGGGGCCTTTGAGTGTGAGACACATAAGCTACGAAAAAATCGACCATAACAAAACAATTATGCGTTTAATATTAACTAACTGAATCGGCAAACTTACAAATACAAATACAATACAAATACAAATATACTTTACTGTACAACCAAAAACAATACAAAAGAGAAAGAAAAAGAAACAAGCGAGAAATAATAATAATAATAATAATAACAAAAAAAAGAATGTACAAAAGGCGGTCTTATCGCTAAAGAGCGATCTCTTCCAGACAACCTTTAGAAAAAGGACATGAATAAGAATAAAGCGGCATAGAGGTGTACTTTAAAATAATATATGTAAACACATATAATTATACAGGGTTACAGGAAAAGTCGACCTAGATCCGTTAAGGGCGTGTAGTACACACCATTTGTGAATGATTTTACTATGGAACCCCCCATCCTAAACTTAACCGTTTTCGAGATATTCGAGTTTTAATTTTTTTTATGAAAATGCCCAATTTTTCGGCTATTGAATTGAATATTTTGAATTTTTTTGACTCTTATGATTATTTTTTTGTTATCTATCGTTGTGTCCATTTATTATAAATATTCTTTGACGATTAGCAGGAAAGTGGACATAGGGTGCCAATCAAACCACCAATTGCAAATTCATGCGACGTTTCGATCCTTTATTGGACCATCATCAGGCATCTATAAAATATAAAATCATTGAAGAAAGCTGTATACATAAACCAATCCATAACAACAAACAAACAAAAAGAAACCAAATCCTCAGTACCTTTACATACGGTAGTCAAAAGACATCTCCCCGTCAAAGTTCTTTAAGTAAGATTCTAAATTCCAAACATTATATACTATTTTTTAAGTTATATTCTAAACTTTAATCTCTAAATTTTGAAAATTTAAACTACAACATTTGAATTTATTAGGTAGGTTTACCTAATAAATTCAAATGTTGTAGTTTAAATTTTCAAAATTTAGAGATTAAAGTTTAGAATATAACTTAAAAATAGTATATAATGTTTGGAATTTAGAATCTTACTTAAAGAACTTTGACGGGGAGATGTCTTTTGACTACCGTATGTAAAGGTACTGAGGATTTGGTTTCTTTTTGTTTGTTTGTTGTTATGGATTGGTTTATGTATACAGCTTTCTTCAATGATTTTATATTTTATAGATGCCTGATGATGGTCCAATAAAGGATCGAAACGTCGCATGAATTTGCAATTGGTGGTTTGATTGGCACCCTATGTCCACTTTCCTGCTAATCGTCAAAGATTATTTTTTTGGTTTTTTTACATGAAGAATGAGATGCTTAATGACTTCAATGACTAAAATTGAGCGTAAGTTAACTAAATAGGTCGTTGTAGACGATCGAAACTTAAGAAAATAAGTACAAATTATAAAAATATATTTTTCTTTTCTGGATATCTCAAAAAATTATTATTGCACTTGCTCTGCAGATATACTTAAAAACATCTACATTTTATCAGCTATCCAACGAGGTATAACACTCTAGGGTATTTATTAACCTCAAAGGTGAAACTTAGTTTCTAAGGCTACATGGCAGTCAGAATAAATAGCGCTTATTTAATCTAATTAATTTGACTTAAGTTCAGCATCATCATCATTACAGATCGTCGGTGATTGTAGTAAGCTAAACGAAACAATAAATCAGTTCAAAATAACATTTATTCACCTAATGTTTTTGAAGTTCATGTTCTACGTGTCCACCTCTATTTCGCACACATTTTCTCATTCTTTCACGTAGTCCACTTTTCACTATACCAGTGGTTAAATGTTCTTCTTATGTCGTTAGCAGCATTAATTATCCTTTCTTTGAGAACTTCCACTGACGTTATGGGGTTGGGCTCACTGTAAACGAGGCTCTTCATGTGCCCCCATACATAAAAATCCATGGGGGTCAGGTCGGGACATCTGGGTGGCCAGGGTAAAGGCTCACCTCGTCCAATCCATTTGTTAGGATAGTTAGTGTCCAACCATTCCCTAACGCTTCTTCTGAAATGAGCAGGGCAGCCATCATGTTGAAACCACATGTCCCGCAGTAATTGTAATGGGAGATCATCAAGTAGGTCACCTAAGTCACCTCTTAAGAAATTTTCATAAGTTTCACCATTCAGATCTTGTTTTTGCACATTATTTTTCTCACTCTCACCTGCATAAATCTTAAGTTGTCTCGCTCACACGCACCGGATTAAGTTGAAGGACAATAGCCGAGGGACCCGTTAGACCTACTACCTGAACCTTTTCAACTATGTTTATTTCTATGAGT
Organism: Melitaea cinxia; assembly: GCF_905220565.1. NCBI lineage: Eukaryota > Metazoa > Arthropoda > Insecta > Lepidoptera > Nymphalidae > Melitaea > Melitaea cinxia. The sequence goes on from NC_059416.1 coordinate 2,119,630, forward strand.
TTAAATACAACCCTAGGTACCTCGTTGGGTAGCTGATAAAATGTAGATGTTTTTAAGTTCGTCCTTTCAAGTTCGGTCTGACACGCGCTAGCAGACGGTCGGTAATTGCCGATCTACGTGAAATTTCTTTATTAAATCAAAATGTCAACAACTGTAAAATGTGTGTCGTGTAATATTGTGATCAATGAAGTACTTGCCTTCATTTGTAATAAAATGGACATTATGGATGAGGAGAGTATCAGCCGTATATGTGTCACGGCTTTCTCTCAAAATGATATTGTGACTGCGAAACGGTTACTGTATGAATCATTATCGAAGCAGATAAAGATCAGAAAACGTGATGGAAAGACTGTAAGAGATATTGATGACATCCTCTGTACGCTGAAAGAAGCTGATCCAGAAGTTCTACCGATCTTCGTCGCACGGGAGTTGCAAAAACTACCCCCAGTTCTTTTCGACCATGTCGATGTTACACAAATTCTCAAGGACTTAGTGAAGATGCGCCAGGATCTCAACAATGTTTCTCAGTACTATGCAAGTAAGGAGGATTTAAATATACTGAAACATGACATTGAAACGCTGAAGGGTGCCTCGGTTGCAAATAATCTCTCTAGAAACATAAATCCGAAGAGGGGAGCTTGTATGTTACAAAGTTTCGAATGTAACAGTGGTCCTATGGGGTTGCAGCCTTTCAGCAATGAGAAGGACATTTGTGAGGGTCCCTGCTCATTATCACCGAGCAGAAAAAACCGTTATAAAAATCAACATCCTGAAGAGGGTAGTATTGAAAACAAATCATCGACCGAACAAATGAATAACGGTGTGTCACCGGCTGACTTCGTCGTGTCAGCTGTGAGCGGATCGCTCGAAGAGGTAAACAAATCAAAGCTAACGCCGAGCGAGCGCATGACTCATGCGTTGAACGTTCCTGCGCCTACAATATCGTCAGACGCGCCGTTCTACAATGACTGCAAGCCGCAGGATAGAAAATCTTACTCTAAAGTTTTGGAACAGGGTGAATGGAAGCCTCAAGAAGAAAATAAGCAATGGATATTGGTACAAAAAAAAAGATTGAAAAATCGATTTGTTAGTAACAAAGGGAAAGCCGTTGTCGAATCAAATGTAAATTTTAAAGCGGCGGATATACGAATACCGCTGTATATTTATAACATAGCGAAAGATGTGACGAAAGACGATATTCAAAATTATGTAAAAAATAAGACGGAAGTCTCTGTTGATTTGGAAAAAGTTATTATGAAAATCCCAAAAGATTATGACGCATACAAAGTCTATGTGCCTAAAAGTAAAATAGCATATTTTTTAAGAGATGAATTTTGGCCGGAAGGGGTGGCATTTAGACGCTTTATAGACTTCAAAGGAAGACACCGAAGTGGTCAAATGCCCAGGACTACCTTTAATCAATAATGGATGTTACAACTAAAATAATTAGTTTCAACTGTAAGAATGTACAGCGGTCTGTTACTTGTGTGAGGTCTCTCTGCCGGGTTGCTGACATAATTGCTTTACAAGAGACATGGCTCCTACCACATGATCTTCACTTTCTGGGAAATATAGATGAGGACTTCGCGTTTACTGGAAAATCAGCGGTAGACACTTCGCAGGGTATTCTCCGTGGAAGACCGTACGGTGGTGTGGCACTATTGTGGAGGAAGTCTGCGTTCCCGCGTGTGTCGGTAGTTGAGTGTCATAGTGTGCGTTTAGCGGCTGTTAAAATACACCTCGACAGTGGTAAGTCGATGCTAGTGATTACTGTGTATATGCCTACGGACTCGGCGGTGAACCTTGTTGATTTCACGGACTGTATGGGTGAAATAAGTGCCTTAGTGGAGACAAACAGCATCGAATCAGTTTTTATACTTGGGGACTTCAACGCACACCCCGGTGAGCTGTTTTCACTAGAACTTTTAAATTTTTGTAACGAAAACATGTGGTCGTGTGTAGATATGGAACTATTACCTAGCAATACCTATACATATGTTAGTGACTCACACGGCTCTCGCAGATGGCTCGACCATTGTATTGTTACTAGTGCCGCACGGCATTCTGTACTTAATGCATCTGTTTTGAATCATGATGTTTACTGGTCTGATCACTTTCCCTTATTAATTGAATGTAACATAAGCAAGATTCAGTGTAAAATTGTGGCCCCCACACAATATTTTAATCAAATAAAATGGGGTGAAAGAGACAGTGATCAAATACAGATATATACTGATAGTTGTAATAGTAAATTACGCTTAATAGACCTTCCGGCGGATTTCTGTGGATGCAATGATAAAAAGTGTTCAAATGTCGATCATAAAATTAAAATAACAGCTATGTATAATAAGATTGTATGTATTCTGAGGGAATCGGCAGCATGTAGCTATATCGATAAAAAAGTGACGAGGCACAAGTGCATAGCGGGCTGGAATATGCACGTTAGTAGCGCTCACAGGGAGGCTCGGTTTTGGTATCAGTCTTGGTTATTGTATGGTAAACCGGACTCTGGTTTTATTTATGATAAGATGCGTGACTCGAAAAAATTATTTAAAGCTAAGTTAAAATATTGTCAAAATAATGAAAAACAAATAAAATTAGATATTATTGCTCAAAATCATGCTGATAAAAATTTCAATAAATTTTGGAAAAATACTAATAAGCTTAATCCAAAATCGAGCCTCCCCGTGAGTATTGATGGTAAGTTTGATCCGTCTGACATAGCCAATGCCTTCCGTAAACACTTTAAAGTGGAGTCTTCCCTCCCTATAGAGTCGCAGGTGTTCGATGTTGGGTGTCGCGACGGGGACTTTGCTGTTAGATTTTCTGAAGGTGAGGTCGCTTCGGTTATTAAAGGAATGGCCAGAGGTAAGTCTCCCGGTCACGATGATCTCAGTATCGAGCACCTGAAGTACGCGGGGGTACACTTGCCTCGAGTTCTGGCCACATTTTTTAATTTATGTATAAGCCATTGTTACCTACCAAATGAACTAATGTATACTGTTGTTGTGCCTATAATAAAAAATAGAACGGGGGATGCCTCCGACTTGTCCAACTACAGGCCTATATCTCTGGCTACGGTTATAGCCAAGGTGCTGGATGGTTTGCTTGACAGAAGACTGGCCGAAAATATTAAAATCCACGATTTACAGTTTGGTTTTAAGCCTGGCTTGTCCACAGAGAGTGCCGTTTTCTGTCTTAAGCAAACTGTGCAGTACTACACGGCTCGAAAAACCCCAGTCTTTGCTTGCTTTTTGGACTTGTCGAAGGCATTCGATTTAGTATCGTACAATTTGCTGTGGAGAAAACTACGGTGTGAAAGCAGTCTACCTCTTGATGTCATATCAATATTTAAATATTGGTATGACAACCAGAGGAATTGCGTCAAGTGGGCTGGCTCGCGATCGGATGAGTACGGGTTGGAATGTGGGATGAGGCAGGGGGGGTTGACCTCACCCAAGCTTTTTAACTTGTATATTAATAAGCTGATCGAGGAGCTCAGCAGCACCTACATAGGATGCCATGTAGGCGGGACTTGCATCAATAACATCAGCTACGCAGACGATATGGTGCTGCTGAGCCCGTCGATCGGCGCCTTGACTAAGTTGCTTCACATATGTGAAGAGTACGCAGTGGCTCATGGACTCAGATATAACGCGTTGAAAAGCGAGTTCATGGTTTTTCGGGCGACGGGCGCGAGGAGACAACGGAGAGTAACTTGTGTTACTCTAGGGGGCTCTCAGCTGAAAAGAGTTGACCGATTCAAATATCTGGGTCACTGGGTCACTGAGAGCTTGACAGACACGGTGGATATTGAAAGAGAGCGTAGGGCGCTGTCTGTTCGCTGTAACATGTTGATTCACAGATTTGCGCGCTGTAGTAAACAAGTCAAAATAACACTTTTCAAAGCCTACTGTCAATCGTTCTACACGTGCGGTCTGTGGGTCGATTTCACGCAGCGAGCATACAGTGCACTCCGTGTCCAGTACAACAATGCGTTCAGGATGTTGTTTGGTTTGCCGCGCTTCTGTAGCGCGTCGTCTATGTTCGCCGAGGCGCGCACCGACTGCTTCCACGCGATCATTAGAAAGCGGTGCGCGTCGTTGTGGGCGCGAGTACGCGGAGCATCGAACACCATCCTGAACGTCTTGGCCGACCGATGGGACTCCCCACTATTTTGTCGCTGGGTACAGCTTCATGCTCCTTCTGCTAACTATAATCTTTAGCACAGGGGTCCCATAGGAAGAAATTATTATATTACATTTATAAGTTTTACTAACTTAGTTGTAAGTTTAGTTTTAAGTTTTGTGTACCTAACACGTAGATTATTATTAAAATGTATTTAGTTTATACTTTGTAATTGTACTAACACTAGATTATAAGAAAAATTATTACTAACACTATATGGGCTAGTCCCGAAATAAATATATTATTATTATTATTATTATTTAAGCACATCTGCAGAGTAAGTGCCATAATGATTTTTTGAGATATCCAGAAAAGAAAAATATATTTTTATAATTTGTACTTATTTTCTTAAGTTTCGATCGTCTACAACGACCTATTTAGTTAACTTACGCTCAATTTTAGTCATTGAAGTCATTAAGCATCTCATTCTTCATGTAAAAAACCAAAAAAATAATCATAAGAGTCAAAAAAATTCAAAATATTCAATTCAATAGCCGAAAAATTGGGCATTTTCATAAAAAAAATTAAAACTCGAATATCTCGAAAACGGTTAAGCTTAGGATGGGGGGTTCCATAGTAAAATCATTCACAAATGGTGTGTACTACACGCCCTTAACGGATCTAGGTCGACTTTTCCTGTAACCCTGTATAACTATACATACACTTGAATAGATATAATTACAGGCATGAAACTACATATAAGAGTACATACATAAACATACATATACATACTTATACATACATACATACATACAATATAAACAACTAATAGATATTATAAATATAAACGACAGAGTACAAGAGAAATATAGCACTAAATCAGTAACGATATTATAGCAACTTTAAGTAATGGTTTTTCAAATGGCTCTTAAATGACTCTAATGATTGTGCACGCCGTATACTTACGGGTAAAGAATTCCATAGTCGGGCCGCTTGGACAGAGAATGAGTTAGAGTAAAAAGAAGAAGAATGAGATGGAATTTTAAGAAGGAGATTACTATCAGAGCGGAGAGACCGATCGTGAGAATTCGATAATAATTCAAAGCGTTCTTTTAAGTAGCAAGGTGTCTTCGGATTGAACAGTGAACAGTAGAAAAGCGATAGAGAGTGAGTATTTCGGCGGAACTTAATTGGGAGCCACCCGAGTTGCTTTCGAAAATCAGAGATGTGGTCATATTTCCTTAACCCAAAAATAAACCGAATAGAGAGATTTTGAATCCGCTCGAGTTTATTAAGTTGGTCTTCCCTTAGGTCAAGATAGCAGGTGTCGGCATAATCAAGGATAGGTAGAAGGATCGTTTTTGCTAACACAATCTTTGTGGGGATAGGTAAAATATTTCGTAACCTGCGCAAAGAACCGATCGCACAAAACATCTTACGGCTTAGTTCCTTTATTTGTGAATTCCAAGCCAAATTTCGGTCAAAAATGACGCCTAAGTTTTTCACTTCTGTACTGTAAGGAATGATATTATTGTTAAAAATAATAGGTGGCAGAAGTGATTCATCTAAGCGACGAACCAAACGAGAGCTACCAATAATAATAGCCTGACTTTTCACGGGGTTTACTTTCAATCCAAAAGAATTACTCCAGTTAACAATTTCATTTAAGTCTGAATTCAATGAACTAATTGTAGAAAGAATATCAGTTAACTTGGAGTGAGCATAAATCTGGAGATCGTCAGCGTACAAATGGTAGCGAGAAGTTATACGAGAAGTTATATTATTGATAAATATTGAAAATAGTAGAGGCGATAAAACGCCGCCTTGAGGTACACCGGCATTCACGGTTAGCCATTCAGAGCACGAGTCTTGGACTCTAATACGCTGACGACGACCATTTAAATAACTATGAAACCACTTAATCACTGATGGAGATATATTGAGAGATTTAAGAACAGCCAGTAATATGTCGTAATCTACCGTATTGAAAGCATTACTAAAGTCAAGCAATGTCAATACAGTAAGTTCCTGGTTATCCATAGCCAATCTGATGTCATCAGTAATCTTAACCAAAGCAGTAGTTGTACTGTGACCAGTTCTAAAACCCGATTGGAATGGATTCAAAAGGTTGTTTGAACAAAGAAAAAATTCAAGTTGGTGATATAAAAGACGTTCTAGAACTTTAGATAGGAATGGGAGAATGGAGATAGGACGATAATCATTAAGTGAAGAAGCATTGCTTTTTTTCGGGAGAGGAATGATTTGGGCATCTTTCCAGGAAGAGGGGAATGTACTGGTCATAATGGAGTTATTGAAAATTGAAGTTAAAATTGGAGTCAGATAATCAATAATAGGAATAATCATTTTACGGCTAATACTATCACAGCCGACAGCATCAGATTTTATAGCTAAAATATTTTTCCTAATATCACATTCGGTTAGTTGAACAAAGGAAAATGAGGATGATGTTGGAGCTAAACTGGCTGAAAGAAGGTTAATAGTATTTAACTTAGTTGCATAATCAATAGCATCAGAAGAGCAAAAGTGATTGTTTAGTTGATTGAGATCGATAGCATTCGATTGTATGTTTGCATTGAGTATTTTGCCAACTCCAAGAGATTTTAAAAATTTCCAGACTCTGGATGTGTTACTATCTTCCAGTATAGATTTGTGAATATGCCGTCGATGTGTATCTCTACACAACTTGTTGCATCGATTCCGATACTTTTTATAAATGGAATTGTTTTCTTCAGTTGGATTCGACCTATATTTTGCTTTTGCCAAGTTTTTCCTCTGTTGTAAAGTTTTTATTTCAGGAGTCTTAGCAGCGTCTTCCCGCAAGCGATCCAAGTTCATTCCACTAAAGTTGCGCTGAAGAAGAATACTTGGTTTTGCCTTTGGAGGTTTGATTTTATAAGAGAGAAATAGAAGATCGTGATATGAGAAAGCAAGTGCTGGACATTGACCATGTTTCACAACATGATCAGTAGATGAGACAATAATTAGGTCGAGCAAAGAAGGGATGCAATTTGGAAAACAGTGAGTTGCAGAAAGAGGAAGTATATTTAGGTTTGAACCATTGACAGCTGCAGTCAAACGCAAAGATCGCGTATCGTTTTTCAGCAGGCACGTATTGAAGTCACCCATTATCACAGTATGACCATAAAGTGGAGTAAAAGAGTCGAGTAAATTTTCAAAAGATAGGAAGTAGTCAACGTTTTTTGTAGGACTATAATACACACCCAAAAGTAACTTTGTGTGAGAAAGCGTAACCTCAATGAGAAGGTGCTCTGGTTCACAATCATTATGATATAACCTATATACTTACGTACCACCATATTTTTTTTTCGTGAATTTTTATTTTATAAAATATTTTTTTAATCATTTTCTTTAGTACAAATCTTTACTTAACGAACACAAAAAAAAAATAATTAAATACATCCATCCTCACAAACTTTCTCAGTTATAATATTGGTAGGATTAGTAGTCTGACCTGTGTGGCTACGGCATTAAAGAATATAGCCATCCCCTCTCTTTCCGTGGGTGTCATAAGAGGCGACTAAGGGATAATACGGTTCCACTGTCACCTTGGAACTTATAAAGCCGACCGATGGCGGGATAACCGTCCAACTGCTGGCTTTGAAATACACAGGCCGAAGACGGGCAGCAGCATCTTCGGTGCGACAAAGCCAGGCCTGCGGTCACCAATCTGCCTGCCCAGCGTGGTGACTATGGGCAAAACACATGAGCTTACGCCATTTTTGGCTCAAACTTGTGGAGGCCTATGATCAGTAGTGGACTGCGATAGGCTGATGTGATGATGATTAATAGAACTGCATAGTTTAGTGGAGTTTAATAGCGTTTTAGTTAGGTGTTCATTTGCTTATCTTACGATTAAAAAAAAAAGTAATAAAAAATTATTATCTACTTTTAAAAAAATAAAAAATAAGCGGGCTTTAATTCATATATTCAAAATACACTTAATTTAATAAACGAACGACTGCATTGAACTGTTAATATCACAAGGTTCCATCTCATGTGTCAAAGGCATCTGATATGGAACTTTGTTTAACCAAAGAATTTTGCGCCCGTAATGAAGTTCAAAACATAAATTACTGAAAGTAAAAACGATTAATGGGCTGTGTCGAGTCGATGAATAGGGTTGGGAAATTAAAGTATCGATAAAAGTTATCGAAAAACTTTTTATCACATAATAATTACTTGTACCTTCGAACGTAAACCGAGAATTTATTTTTCGTTTTTCGACATTAAAACGTCAGATTCAAAATGTTGAACTGTCAAAAATAATAAGAACGTGCGCAAAAAATATTATTGCTGTTAGAAACGATTACTTAGTAAAACTAATTATCATCGATATTCTTCCCTTCCCCTTCTCCGATGTAGAGAAAGAAGTCAGCAGTGAGATATTATACCCTGAATCATTCAATTGGTTATTATCGATATAAAGCCCGTCACTAGAGGAATCAATCGTAAAACCGTCGTGGTTGGAACAATAACATCGGTGTGTGGCCGACGCGGGCGGTCCTTAGCGACACTTTAGCACATTACTGAGATTATAAGCTCACTAGCTAATATACTTGGCTTCGTCTACATCCGTTTATATAGTGAAGAAATCACGCCAAGAAAACTTCTCATTGAACATATGATAATTATAAAAATCCTTACTAATCGACCACAAAGTAGAAGTTAGCAATCACAGTTTAGCAATCCGATATCCGACAGTACTATTTTTATACCTCATAAGTTGTTAGAGTGAATCGATTTAGATTATTCCTTTTGTAAACGAAAGCTTGTGCTTGTCGTATTATTCCATTTAAATTTATTAGAAACTAGCTGTGCCTGCGACTTTGTCCGCGCGAAATTTATCAAAAAAGTTTTTGCGGTTTCAAATTACAACGCTTCCGGTATTACAGACGTCTATAAGCTACAGCAATCACTTACCATCAGGTGAGCCGTGCGATTGTTTGCTTACCTAGTTATATATACATAAAAACACATAATATATCTTAAATAAAAACTAAATATTTAAGAAATTAAACTTAGAAGACTCGTTTTAAATCTGTCCTATAATTTTACCTTTGATGGTATCACAGCGGCGGATTTGGAGCAGAGAACGAATATTCTGTATTCAATCATGCCAGCCTATTGCAGTCCACTGCTGGACATGGGCCTCCACAAGTTCGCGCCATAAATACGTGAACTCATATGTGTTGCCCATACTCACCACGCTGGGCAGGCGGGTTGGTGACCGATTCTGATTATTATGTATATGTATTCTGTATTAGCTGTGTAAAAAAAAAACATTAAAATAAATTAGAAAAATAATTTTCAAACAATGAGTTTCAAGTTACTATTTAAAGCTATCATGTCGAATGTCACAACGTCACGTAACGTCTGACTTAGAATCATCAGGTGAGCTGTACGGTTGTTTTAATAAAAAAAAGAAACATCAAAAAATTTTAAAGAAATAATAAAGATTATTCTATAGATTCTGATTCTTATTCTATAAATTCTCATCTTTCTTTAACAAAACTGTCAAAAAGATACAGTTTCTTTCAAATAAAATGTCCTTCTAATGAAACTATTAATTACAATAAAAAAGACACTTATAGTTAGTAAAAGTTAGTAATATTTACTTCAAAAGCCCTCAGAACTAATTTCTCCTGTGTTGGTTTTATTTTTGATGGCAAGTGAAGATGCAGCCTAAGGTGGTGCGCGCATAGAAGATGCCTACTCTCGACTCTTGATTTAAAATTCACATTAGTGATTGCATTTAATGCATGATATTACCAAATCTGTATAAAAAAAGAGTTTATATGTATATATATTTTTGAAGAGAGACTGCGCAGTTTCTCTCCGCTTCTTCTCTACAGAACCTGCATGACCAACTAGTGATAGCTACACTTTTAAAAATAATTAAAAGATTAAATTGTAAAATGACGATTCAAAGGTACTTTTGAAGCCCGTTTAAATAAAGATATTTTTGATTTTGATCTCATTAGAAGTCATCAGACTATAATATTACACGTTTTTACAAACAGAAGATAAGCATTAATCGAACGCATGCTTTCCAGCAAAATAGTGTTATATGTATCACTGCACCATCGCCTCATCAAATGTCAAACGAATTTACTTGTTACGATAAAACTACTTGTAATAATAATCGAAATAAGAAATAATAATGAAATGGTGACAAAACTATCGACAAATACCAATGTACAACACTATAATATTTAAAAAAATAATTGTTAATACAGTATTTTACTATTTTTATTTCTATCAGTGAGAATGGAACGATTTATTTAAAATAGGATAATATTTTTACTGTGTAATTGTTTTAGTAAAGAATAGGTATGCAAATTATTTGACATTTTATTATGTATCGGAGTGAAGTAAGTACGAAAATAATCATTATGTTTGGTCACACATAAAAAAAAAACGAAAAATTTATTTCGACAAGTAATACAAAGTGGGTAATTGAAAAAATAACCAATTAAATACGCAATATTAGGGATAACTCAAAAAGAACTCGTCAAATCTCGGTCAAATTAGAATGGTACACAAGTTCTGAGGTAACACTTAAAAAATGCGATGTCGACTTGAGACTCAAGTTCTGAGGTAACACACGTAAAAATGCAGTCGAATTGAGAACCTCCTCCTTTTTGAAATTGGTTAATTAACATTGTAATGATTTCTAGGATTCTGTACCCATTGGTAATTCATCTGTCAAAGGTAACAACTTTGAAATGGCAAAGGTTCTTCATCTTCCGGAGAATTTATATTTTCATCCAAGAAAAAAAAAACAATTAAAATAGGTACCTACTTATATGTAACTTATGCAATCAGTTTTCAGGGTTTTTTAAATCTCAAACTGCATCGTTTGACTGTTGTAAGTTGTGGCAATTTGTTTATTTACTCAATTTAATTTTGTTTAAAAATGTTTTGTTTTAGATTTCTTGTGTAAATTATTTATCTTATCGAAATCGATATAGATAGATAACGTAATAATTTTACGTAATAAAAAAACATACAATATAATGATTCGATCAAAAAAAAAACTAATACCACTTTTTAACCGACTTCAAAAAAGGAGGCGGTTACTCAATTCAACCGTATAGATATATATATATATATTGTTGGAAAGGAAATATTCCAAGGATGGTATGGATGACGAAAGGTGGCATGGAATGGTATGGATGAGGGTAGTAATGATAAGGTAACCAGGATCTGATGATGGAATCCCAGAGAAATCGAGGGAAACCCTCGAAAATCGTAGTAATAACTTGTGTGTTTGTTAATTTTTTTGGTCAACTTACGCTGTATTACTTGTCTATGTAACTGAAGTCGGTTCATTTTCGTTTGCGAGCAAACACAATTATTTATTCTTTACTAAGGCGTTTTATTTTATTTTATTTTTTATTTTAGAAAAAAGAATGTTAGGACAATGCCTTATCAGAACTATTCACGACATTTATGTAAATCGTTTACCATAAGTTCTCGTGCTATCTCATAATAATTAGCAGTCTAATTATTATTCAAGGCCCGATAAGCGACGAGCTTTGTGCTAGTTTGCAGGGAAAATGTATAGTGTTGTTTCCTAATGTCGATACTTTCATCGATAAATTTCGTTTTTTCTTTTTAATGTAAAAAATTAACGTTTTTCGGATTTTTTATAAAGCTATTTTATTTTTTGACTAATATACATTGACATTAAATTTACATTAAATTTAGAACATCATCAAAGTAGTTAAACGCGCATTATTGATAACTCAAAAACTTTTCGTCAAATCTCGTTTAATTTTAAATGGGCACATGCGACAATCGTTCGAATAAAAAGAATCATCAAAATCAGTACACACAGTAAAAAGTTTTGTGGTTTTTGAAGTTAAGGAAAGAGAAAGAAGATAACTGCTGGGCATACGCCTCTCTCTACATGTAGGAGCGGGGTCGGAGCTTAATCCACCGCACTGCTCCAGTTTAGGTTGATGCCTGATGGATATAATCCTTACTATAAGTAACGATCGCTATAAGGTGTTTATGATAACAACCGCTACCGACGGCTTAAAGAGCTCTCCGGGGCACGGCGGGGAAACCCACAAAGACATTAAGTCCAAAAAGAAGTATTTATACAAATACAAATATCCATCACGCACCACTAAACCAAAACGGTTTGTTGAAATTAATGACAACAAAAAAAAACGTTTCAAAGCACCAACATTGCAAACAAATAAATCAGTAAGAACAACATAATAGCAAATAAATCACTTAAACAAATCATAATCAAATTAAAGACAATGCTTAGTTAAAATTCTGAAGAATAGATTTACGAGAAACTCGACGCAATACATGATGACACGTGTAATTTTTTTTCAAAATGTCATTAACATTGTTACGGACAGTTTTTTTATAATTATCGTCAGAACGCACAATGGGAGTTCAGTAGAAAGTCCCACACAACTGCAACTGTAACTGTCAGTCTTAGCGACCTTTACAGCGTCATCGGTGTCCCTAGCCAGGTAGAATTAGGCTTCAGGCTTGAACCCCAAGCCTCAGAATGAACACGACTCTGCAATAATAGACATTTGAAATTAATTAACAACAATAATAATGATATTCTTTATTGCACACGATTAAATTAGTCTGTTTGTTCCGGCTAATCTCTGAAACGGCTGGGCCGATTTTGACGGGACTTTCACTGACAGATAGCTGATGTAATAAGGAGTAACTAAGGCTTCTTTTATTTTAGATATTTCTTAATGACTTGCGAACTGAACAATAATTATTTTGTTAAATTCCACGCGGACGAAATCGCGGGCACAGCTAATGAAGCTGTTCGTCCTAACAAATAAATATTATCATATCGCCGAGGTACTTACTGTTTGTCCAAAATATTAGGCGCTGATTTTCAGCCAGAATCAAAACATTTTTGAAGTTATACTTCTTTATGATGAGAGTAAATTTTTACGATTCGCGCCCACTCCGTCACGAAAACAACCGACACCCTGCAATTAGTTAGTCAACGAAGAAGAAGTTAGCAAGGTGGAGTTAGGAGGAATGAAGTATAACCTCCTACGCGCATACATAAGTACAAACACACATTTTTCTTGCGTGCAGGCTTCAAAATCACTTTTATATAAGTATTTTACAGCTTAATTTTATTCTTAAATTGATATTAGTCAATGTGAAATGTGAAATGTTGGCATTACTTCAATCGAGTAAGCTCAAAAGCTTATCTGAACCCTAACTATACAATAAAAAATTAACGTAGTACAATCCCGGCTGCTTTGGTGATACTTGTGTCGGACCCATGGAGGAGAAGTCTGGCCTTTTCGCCGAGGCCAGCCTGTCGCTAAAAGGATCCTGTTGCCTGCAGATCCGGCACCCTCGAATTAAAGCGGCTGAAGGCTCCCGCAGGGGGTTGGTATTGCACTCCCAAGTGCTGAAGCCGACATACGGTCTAGGACTGTCTACCTGGGCGTCCTGGATATCACCCGTAAATAGGTTCCTCTGACAGTAGTAGTATGTCAGTCTGTAGTAGTGGCAATGATATAATGTAGAGCCAGTATAATTTTTAACCGACTTCAAAAAAAGGAGGAGGTTACTTATTTCGACCGTATATATTTCTTTTTTTTTTTTTTAATGTATGTTCGGGGATAGCTCCTTCGTTTATGAACCGATTTTGATAACTCTTTTTTTATTGGAAAGGAGATATCCCTAGTTTGAATGATAAGGAAACCAGGATCTGATGACGGGATCCCAGAGAAATCGAGGAAAACTCTTTACTGGGTGCATCGATTTTGATGATTTTTAATTTAATCCGAAGCCGATATTTATCATGTGGTAACATTTAAATTTCATCGAGATCTGATAACAACTTTTGGGAGTAATCTTTGATAATGCGTATTTACTTGACTATTTTTTCGTCTACCTACGTTGTACTACTTGTCGATATAATTGAAGTCGGTTTTTCTTCGTTTGTCTGCAAACACAATTATCATTTGTACAATGACGATTCGAAAGTGCTTTCAAGCCTGTTTGAATAAAGTTGTTTTTTATTTTGATTTTACGCTTTACATAGTGTTACAAAAGCCACATAGATGCAAATAGTACACAAATTATCGCTGGAAAGGAATTTTACAGCAATATATCAATCAAATGCTTTATCATTATGCTTAATTTTTTTTTGTGTGTATTCTAAATTGTTTTTTTTGCCATCCTTTTAGCGAACAATACAAGCGTACTGCGTCTCTTTATACCTTTCTAAGTCAAACAATAACTTAACCCTATGTTTTATACGAGTATACTGTTATGAATGCATAAATTGTATACTCAACCTGTTTTATATTTATTATTAAGTAGCTAATTGTATGTTTTTAGGTTTATGGTGCTACTTTTTTTGTAAAATTACTTGTATGCCTAAATAAAAATACCTAAAACGAAATTTCCAAATGAGTGCACCAAATAAATTTCTTTTATGAATCTGGATTTGTATGTGAGAAAATAAAATAAAATCGATATAGTATCAAAAAAAAAAGTTATATCCCGTGACTATAAACATAAAAGGCGTAAATAACTGTAAACGTAAATTCGAATAAAACTGCGAGGCCAATCTAGCTAAAATATAAATAGTTAATTCTTTATAATTAACGTAATGAGCGCTATGTGTTATACAGATATAATGATAATCTCGTTGTTAATAATTAACTGGTATTTAAGGTATGAAGGAGCCAGCTGTGTGTCAACCTGTGTTGCATCATTTTTTCCTTATCGCGAATATCTCATAAAACATTATCAAGATCTTCCACTTTTTCCTTCAAAACCTTTGCCAATTCGATTTTTATACACTTACTTTGAAATATATTTTTTCTATCATATATTTCTATATCTATAATTTTCGTCACATTGTTAAAATGTTAATTATAAAGAATTAGCTAGTCCGGCGAACTTTACACGTACCGATATATAGATCTTTTTTAATTGATATATTAAAAAAAAAGAAAATTATCTATAACAGCCAGCTGTTGCATAAAACCAGCATTTAGTGGTCATAGGAATAGACAATCGCGTCTGCTTGTTTAACATATTTATTTCACAACAACAAATGAAAAACACAAAATAAAATTACCACCTTTATCATCTTAAGGTAATTAATCTTGGAAACATTACATTTGTAACTGGGGAATTATTCAAATGAAAAGGGTTAATTTAAGGGAGTCGTTTTAACATACAAATAGAACAGATTATTAACAGTTTTATGATTATAAATGCTTTAATTGCACCCATTCATTCATCCTGATGTAGATAGAACTTGCTATGCACTACTCATTAAAACTTGTAGCTGCAGGCTATGTTCTAACTGTAGAATGGTACGCGCGTTTCGTATCTCATTTTTTTAAACTTCTATATTATATGTATATTTTAATATTTGAAATAAATTTTATAAATAAAGACGTAAGTATTTGTAAGTCTCTTCCCATAAGTGTAGTAAGAGAGGACTAAAGGATAAAAAGTTCCACTACCACCTTGGAGCTTAAAAAGCGGTGGGATAACCATCCATCTACTGACTTTGAAATACACAGGCCGAAGACGGGCAGCAGCGTCTTTGGTGCGACAAAGCCAACCTTGCGGTCACCAACCCGCGTGCCCAGCGTGATGATAAAAAAATCGTCGTCAAATAAAATATCAAAAAAATAATTACGTAAAAATGAAATAATTATTTTCCACGTGAAAATTCATTTTGTTAAAAAAAAAATTACTAAATATTTCGTCTTGAACTGTGCTACTTTTTGCTGTCCCTTTATATGACATCTTTCTAGTCTATGTCTGTTTTGAAACCAATATAAGTAGTCGCTATAAATAAGACCGCAAATGTACCTTTTGTGTTTATTTACTTAGCAACAAAAGCTACGAAATTCACAGACCATTTAACCCACAATCGATTTAACGATAAATAAAAAAAGCTACCCATATCCCTTGTTTGTTAATTTATTTAATTGCCAGCCGGAACGTAACCGTCAATTATTGTAAAAAGAAATAGTACGCCATAGCAAGAGTTTCGACTACTTATTCTTAATTACGACAAACTGAGACGTAACTCAAACCGAAAGTAAGTGTTTAGTGGACTTATCTTCGACTGAGGACATTGATGTACGGTTAAATAGGTATGGAGCGATTTTTGTGTGTTTTTACTATTTTAAGCTGCGGATACACGGTGTTTTTCACGTAATGAAACTATTTATGTTTCTAAGTCTTGAGAATTATATCTAATATATAAAATTCTCGTGTCGCGGTATTTGTAGTTAAACTCCTCCGAAACGGCTTGACCGATTGTCATGAAATTTTATGTGCATATCGGGTAGGTCTGAGAATCGAACAACATCTATTTTTCATACCCCTAAGTTGTAGGGGGGGGGGGGATTAAGGGGGTTAATAAGATATATGGGAAAACAACGTTTGCGGGATCAGCTAGTTTTATTATAAACTAGCTGCGCCATGCGGTTTCATCCGAGTAATTTCCGATCCCGTAGGAACACCGAGATGAAATGTAGCCTATGTTGTTCCGTTATATCTACTAGATCTCCAGCTATCTAAGTACCAAGTTTCATTCAAATAAGTACATATATATGTGTCGAAAGTATACATATGGGTGTCGTAAGAGGCGACTAAGGGATTATTACACAGTTCCACTACCACCTAGGAACTTAAAACGCCGACCGATGGCGAGATAACCATCTAATTGCTGGCTTTGAGATACACAGGCCGAAGACGGGCAGCAGCGTCTTCGGTGCGATAAAGCTAGGTGCGGTCACCAACCCGCCTGCCCAGCGCGGTGACTATGGTCAAAACACATGAGTTCACGGCATTTTTGGTGTGAACTTGTAGAGACCTATGTCCAGCAGTGGATTGCAATAGGCTAAAGTGTGTGAGTGACGTACATAATTATACACGTACACCATCCTCACAAACTTTTGCCTTTATAATATTAGTAGGATATTAGTTGCTTTACTGATATTGTTTTTATTATTGTTATTGTTAGTTTTTATGCTGTGTTAGCAACATAGATAAGTTTACGGGAGCGCGAAAGGGCTATTTAAAAATTATTACAATAATTCAACGTTAAAACTATTTACTTATAATCACTTAAAATTACAAAATGGACACGACCGAACAGAATTGCTTCAATGCTCTGGTTGAATCTCCATCTAACTCTCAATATACTTTCTCATGACATACGATTTCAAAGCGTGAAACATTCAAGCATTTATCTCTATTATCCTTATGCTTTGGCCTAACATAACATTTATTTAATGAAATTAACCTGATTGTTTAGTTTATTTTAAAGAAAAAGGGTAAAAAAATTGTAAGAATTGCTTTTCTTCTTAATTTTTTATACAAGTCTTCTATTGATAACAACAAACGCATAAAAATTGGTAGTTACAATTTGGAGCAGTCGCTAGTCGCTCGAAAGTTGTGCAAGTACATACATTTTGGCGTTTCATCTGCCCTTGATTAAAAGATAAAAAAAATGTGTGTGTACTTATGTACATACGTAAGAAGTTATACATCATTGGCTAGCCAACTTCACGTTGCTAACTTCTACTTCGTTGACTAGCTAACTTTAGGATGTAGATTTTCTTCGTGACGGTGTGAGCGCATCGTAAAAATTTACTCTCATAATTTTTCTCTAACGCGAGAAAAGAAGTATAAGATCAATAAAAGTAATACAAAAACAAAAGTAGTACAATAAGAAGAAGGGGTGTAAAGGCGGTCTTATCGCTAAAATAACAATTTATTCCAAACTAATTTTATATAATATTAGTAGTAGGTACGCCTATTTTTTAACCGACTTCCAAAAAAGGAGGAGGTTCTCAATTCGACTGTATTTTTTTTTTTATTTTTTTTTTTTATGTATGTTACATCAGAACTTTTGACCGGGTAGACCGATTTCGACAAATTTTATTTTAATCGAAAGGTGGTGTGTGCCAATTGGTCCCATTTAAATTTATTTGAGATCTAACAACTACTTTTTGAGCTATATCTAATAATGCGTTTTTATTTGATGCTTTTTTCGTCGACCTACGTTGTATTATACCGCATAACTTTCTACTGGATGTACCGATTTTGATAATTCTTTTTTTGTTGGAAAGGAAATATCCCTAGTTTGGTATCATGAGAAGAAAACCAGGATCTGATTATGGGATCCCAGAGAAATTGATGGAAATTCTTGAAAATCCGCAATAACTTTTTACTGGGTGTACCGATTTTAATAATTCTTTTTTTGTTAGAAAGAAGATATCTTTAGTTTAGTACCATGATAAGGAAACCAGGATCTGATAATGGGATCCCAGAGAAATCGAGGGAACTTCTTGAAAATCCGCAATAACTTTTTACTGGGTGTACCGATTTTAATAATTTTTAATTTAATCGAAAGCTGATGTTTGTCATGTGGTCACATATAAATTTCATTGAGATCTGATAACTACTTTTTGAATAATCTTTGATAACGCGCAGTTACTTGAGTATTTTTTCGTCGATCTACGTTGTATTACTCGTCGATGTAATTGAAGTCGGTTTTTTTCCGTTTGCGAGCAAACACAATTTTTATTTTTTTATCATATATTCTCATTACTCCACAAAGGTTTATATACTTATATAATCTTAACATTTAAAATCTTCATCGCGGGTAATTAGTTCCATACCCAAACATATAAACCTACCTTTACACGTGCAAGGCCTGGAACACACCGTGTAATTAGCGTGTTATAAAAAGGCCAAGTAATTAATTAGGGCGCATGTACCTGCGTTTTTAACGATACTTTTTCACTGTTGACATTTCATACTGGCTAGTTATAGTAAAATTGATGTCATTAGATTTTATGAAAATTGCAAATTGAATGCAACTTTGTAATAAATATCGATTTTGAAAAAGGAATGTTTTGTTCGCGAATGTGATTGCTTTATTAAATGCGTAACTGCGGAGTTCTGCCCGATTCTTCTCTGCTGAATCTACATTCCAATCTGTTATAAATTTACTTTAAACTATAATTAATTAAAAATTAAAACAAATGTAATTTTTAACGGTCGGCAATCCGCTGACGATGTCACACGATAATCACTTACCATCAGGCGAGCCGTACCTACGCTTGTTTGCCGACCAAGTCATATTAAAAAAATGTGAAAATGCGAATCAAAAATGATTTTTCAGCCTACTTGAATAAAATAATTTCTGTACTATATGTAAACAAAAAGATTAATGAAACTTATGACTCTTAGGGCCTATTACACCACTTATGGATATCGCAATTTGACGATTGACGATACATAATTATTTGGATCGATTTTGACAGCGAGAAGTAGAATAGGCCAGTAAGACCCTGTATCTTCTGAATTAATGGACTGCAACTTTAAGAATAATATATGCGAATAGAAATTTCTTATAAATATAGTAGAATTCGATTGTAAAAAAGAATAATGAAGCATCCCTTATTCGAACTTGTATAACTCACTCTTAACATTTATAACAAAGATTACTAAATCCAACATTGCGTGCAAGTCCGCCATGTTGTTTTCTTTCAAACAAATTACTGTTTAGTTAATAGCGGCTAAAATGCTTGCTGTATTTATTTGAAACGAATTAATGTCTTCCTGCGTCTCTCAAACAAATATCCTAAAGTCATGAATCGACGGAAGAAATATAGGTTATAGGGTTTAATCGGTTGAAAGGGTTATAATTATATCTTAACCTATAGACTAAAGAAAGCAAAACTTAGATATACATGCATATGTATATAAATATAAATAGTAGTAACTTACTAATAAAACTATGAAAAACTATGAAGAAGTTCTTTCACACTCCATAAATAAATTTCATTTAAAGGCAAAAAAGACAAGATTTTCAGATGGGGCAATAGTTAGTAACTATTGACTCATCTGAATCTTCTCTGTACCCAGATATTATGCATATAACTTGTTTTATAAAAGTAAAAACATTTTTAAAAACAGCTTTAGATTAAATTGAAAATTACCAAAATCGGTACACCCAGTAAAAAGTTATTGCGGATTTCGATCCCATCATCAGATCCTGGTTTCCTTACCATGGTACTAAACTAGAGATATCTCCTTTCCAACAAAAAAAAAATATCAAAATCGGTACATCCAGTAGAAAGTTATGCGGTATAATACAACGTAGGTCGACGAAAAAAGCGTCAAGTAAAAATGCATTATTAGATATAACTCGAAAAGTAGTTGTTAGATCTCAAATAAATTTAAATGGGACCAATTGGCACACACCACCTTTCGATTTAAAAAAAAATTGTCGAAATCGGTCCACCCAGTCAAAAGTTCTGATGTAACATACATTAAAAAAAATACAGTCGAATTGAGAACCTCCTCCTTTTTTGGAAGTTTGTTAAAAATAACCGTCTGGTGTCGTGGGACACCAGATAGGAACGAAGTTCCTTATCTATAGGTACAAGTAAATAAAGCTTTTTACTAAATGCATATGGATGTATACACGGTACATATACCAATATAACAATAGATATAGGTACCTATTTATATAATTTAAAGAATGGAACTCTCTACCAGCGTCTGTGTTTCCGGAAAACTATAACCTTAAGGGGATCTTTAAGTCGCGAGAATGGGTTACTTCTAGGTAAGCGAGCTCCATCTTAGAGCGCATTTTCACTTATCATCAGGTGAAATAGTGGTCAAACACAAACCTATGATTGTATAAAAAAAAAATACAATTGTTATCTGTTTTTCTGTCTGTCTGTTTGTTTCGGCTAATCTCTGAAACGGCTGCATCGATTTTGACGGGACTTCAGTGGCAGATAGCCGATGTAGTAATGAGTAACTTAGGCTACTTTAATTTTAGAAATTCATTTATTTTATAACTCTGTGAACCGAACAATAACTTTTTTGTTAAATTCCACGCGGACGAAGTCGCTTGCACAGCTGCTAGTTATAAAATATTAATTTCAAGTTCTATTCGAGATATAAAGAAAAAAATTATTCGGATGTACATTTTTATTATATCAAAATCAAAAAAAGCTTTATTCAAGTAGGCCCCAAGAGCACTTTCGAATCGTCATTTTACAAATTAAAACTTTAAAAATTATTATTTTTGTAAAAGTAAAGCTACCACTGATTCGGAATGTAGATTTTGCAGAGAAGAATCTGCTAGAAACTCCGCAGTTACTCTTTTGAAAAATAATATATAAGCTGTGTTTTAGTACAAAATTATTAATTATGATTTAATTATGATTTTTTTATCAATAAAAATAAAAATAAAAACTGCTTTCCAAAATTATCTTAGCACCTTTATTTTATTTACAATGATTTATAAAAATATATAATAACTATCGAATGATATAATAATAATAGCAAACTGCAATAATAATAACAGTCATCACGTAGACTATAGGTACATTAGACAATATACGGCCATCATACGTGACTTTATATTTAACAATCTTAAGGTTTTTTTAACGTACGTACGTACGCTTGTTTGCCTTCCTAATCGTATATATAAAAAAATAGAAAGTACTTTAGTACCTATCATCATTTTACAAATGCAAATTTTTTTAATTTAAAGCGTATTCTAATAAGAACCAGCAGAAAACACAAAAATGACTTTGGCTAGGCTTTAGAATTAGAACCGTCGTTTTGAAGTTAGAAGAGAAGATAGGTTAGGGTTATTTTTTTTTGTAACGAAATAATGCCAATAAATGGTCAAATTTTGAACTTAGATAATTTGACGGTTCCTCATCTAAAGCCTTTCTAATATAACATATCTTTTAAAAATAATATCATACATTTATATCCTGAACAAAATCAGCCATCCATTAAAACCACACATCTTTATTATTATTTATCTTTTAACTGAAATAATACAAATAAACCAAAGATTAAAAATATAATATTTTGTTAGTGTAAAATAGACCATTTAAATTCAATACATTTATGGGCAATCGTACTGTGTGGCTACGGTACTAAAGAATTTAGCCACCCCCTCTCTTCCCGTGGGTGTCGTAAGAGGCGACTAAGGGATAACACAGTTCCACTACCACATTGGAACTTAAAAAGCCGACCGGTGGCGGGATAACCATCCAACTGCTAGCTTTGAAATACACAGGCCGAAGACGGGCAGCAGCGTCTTCGGTGCGACAAAGCCAGCACTGCGGTCACCAACCCGCCTGCCTAGCGTGGTGACTATGGGCAAAACACATGAGTTCACGCTATTTTTGACGTAAACTCATGGAGGCCTATGTCCAGCAGTGGACTGTGATAGGCTGTAATGATGATAATGATGATGGGCAATTTTTTATTTCATTGTCAGTATGATTTTTATGCATGTCCTACCCAGTTCATAAGGTATTTCTTAAACATATAAAGTGTTTAGTTTAAACGTATGTTTTTGTCTTTGTAGTAGTCTTTATTGGCTTTCGGAATTTATACAAATTATTAGTGTTACTCTATATTTTAAATAAAATTACTTTATTTATGATTACTAAATCGTTATTAAACCTATGTCCCACCACACACTGGCCATAACGTTTCACCTTAAAGAATGTTTTTAAAAAAGCATGTGATGGAGTATTATATCTCCAAAGAAAGGAATATTTATTTTAAATTGATTTTAATAACACACGTTCGTTTATTTTAATACTAGCTATGCCCGCGGCTTCGCCCGCGTTGAAATCAGTGTGTCACAAAGTTTTCCCGGCAGACTTCCAGTGAAACTCTCATCAAAATCAGCTTAGCCGTTCCGTAAACCTTCCTCTTGAAGCCCTCTCTCCATAGGTGAAACCGCATGAAAATCCATTCGGTAGATTTTGACGGAGTCGATTACATACACTTTTGGGGACTTTGTTTTATAATACACTAACTGTTGTCCGCGACTACGTTCGCGTGGTTATGAAGATATGCATTACTATTAAGATGTTTAACGCAAATTATTTTTTTATTTCAGTCACTTGAAATGCTTCTCACACTGAGTAACTTTTTAAAAGGCAAAATGCAGTATAATTTAAGTTATTTTTATAAAACCTCTCTATACACCACATTTTTAGTTCCATTTTCAGGCTGCAATATAAATAACCTATCAGGTGAACTTATAGCTGCTGTATATGTTTCATACAAACTATCAACCTCAATTGAACCCCCTTAGCGGTGGAATATCACAAAATCCGTTCTTGGCGAACGTCTACTAATTATAATCCACCTCCCTGCTAAATTTCATCTTTGTCCATCCTGGATGGATGGACCATGCAGCGGTTTTTGAGTTCTCGTGATGAGTGAGTCAGTGACCTTTCTCTTTTATATATATACATTACGATGCATTATTTGGACACCTTCCTCATCATCTATAGAGCATACATTTTAAATATCAAGTCTCTTACTTCAAAAATATAGGACTTTCATACAAATTTCCAACCCCCGTTTTATCCCCTTAGGGGTCGAATTTCGTAAAATCTGTGGATGTCTACACCCTATAAGGAACCTACCTACTAAATTTCAAGTTTGTAGCTGTTATAGTTTCGGAGATTGCGTGATGAGTGAGTCAACCTACCATCCCCCGTTTTAACCCCAAATGGGAGTTGATTTCTAAAGATACATTATTTGGACACCTTCTCACTATCTATAAAGCATACATTTTAAATTTCAAGTCTCTTACTTCAAAAACATAAGACTTTCATACAAACTTCCAACCCGCGTTTTATCCCCATAGGGGTCGAATTTCGTAAAATCCGTTCTTAGCGGATGTCTACGACCTATAAGGAGTCTATCTGCTAAATTTCAATTTTTTAGGTGTTATAGTTTCGGAGATTTCGTGATGAGTGAGTCAACCTACCATCCCCCGTTTTAACCCCAAAAGGGAGTTGATTTCAAAAGATACATTATTTAGACATCTTTTCACCATATATAGAGCATACATTTTAAATTTCAAGTCTCTTACTTCAAAAACATAGGACTTTCATACAAACTTTCAACCCCCGTTTTAGCCCCTGAGGGGTAGAATTTCATAAAATCCGTTCTTAGCGGATGTCTACGACCTATAAGGAGCCTATCTGACAAATTTCAAGTTTGTAGGTGTTATAGTTTCGGAGATTTTGTGATGTGTGAGTCAACCTACCATCCCCCGTTTTAACCCCAAAAGGGAGTTGATTTCTAAAGATATATTATTTGGACACCTTCTCATCATATATAGAGCATACATTTTAAATTTCAAGTCTCTTACTTCAAAAACATAGAACTTTCATACAAACTTGCAACCCCCGTTTCACCCCCTTAGGGGTCGAGTTTCGTAAAATCCGTTCTTAGCGGATGTCTAAGTCCTATAAGGAGCCTACTTGCCAAATTTCAAGTTTTTAGGTGTTATAGTTTCGGAGATTTCGTGATGAGTGAGTGATCTTTCGCTTTTATATATATTATAGATTATAGATTAAACAAAATTAATTACAATTAATTTCTAGGGCACAAAATCGAACTAGGTGGAAATTCCTATTGAGTTACGTTAATTTCTTACCTCTCTTCGAAAACTAGCAAATAATCTAGGGGCACGGTAGTGCCCCCGCCAAGACGAGCCAAAACAAAAAAAAAAAACGAAAAGCACTACCTATCTTTTCTCGAAGTGCTTCGTCGTTTTTTTGAACCATCATAACTTGGGTTTGGATTACACCAGATAAACAAAATTCTCAGGATATGATATCAATAGTAGACTTATTAAACATATAAAGTTTCAAGTGCATAGCTCTTATACTTTAGATTTTATTGATATCTAAAAAACCCCGATTTCGTCACTCACTGATGATCATCAAAATTCTTAGAGTACTTCCTGAAGTCCCAGAAAGCTGAAATTTGGTATGTAAGCTAGTATTAGTATACAAACAACAAAAAAATTATAAAACTTGGAACTTTTACCCCCCAACCCCTTAAACTAGGGGGTGGAAGTTTGTATGAGACTTCCGCAAATTTTGATGCTAGAGGTCTGAAAATTGATATAGAAACTCCTTGTTACTGCTTGTTATAAATAATAATAATAAAATACATTAAAAAAAATCGGTTATTATTTTATGTCGAAAATTTACATTTTGTAATTTTGGTATTTAAGTTTTGGCGGAAGTCACCGTTTGCATATCAGTTCAACATAAAATCAAAAACAGCGTGCTTAAACCAAATATGGTGAAGATTGGATGATATTTATGGTATAAAATATGTCGGAGGTAAAATGCAACTATAATATTGTCATAAGCAACTTACAAAAAGAAGTGAAATCCCACCAAAAACATTTTCATGTAAAATGTTGCCAAGACGAGATCATATGGCTCGCACTGTCAAAAAGTTATCAGATCTCATGTAGAGCCAAGCTTCTAACTCTACACGCCCTAACTCTACAAGCCCTAACTTCACAAACTCTACACCTTAGTCAAAATATGTGGCTTGGCCGTTTCGCTACCGTCACGTGGGCGTAAGGTGAAAAATTTATTCACTGTTTATTATTCTTCTTTTTATGCAGGCACATGCATTTCTTCGAATTTATGTCGCAGCATAGATTTTTTGTAACTTCCAAAACAGTGTTGAAATTCTTTAATATTCTGTATTTCTTCAAAGCATAAAACATCAACTGCATATTGTTGTGCTTGATGCACAAGCACGTTTCTCTGTTTTGCACGGCAGGGGATAGTACATAAAAAGGTTCACAAGCATACGAGCATCTTTCAAAATATATGAATTTAGTAAAGGTCATATACATACCCGAAAACGACATTGAAAATATACAAAAACTTGTGCCACAAAACCTCAAAACGATTATTGGCACTATGAAAATTCATCAACTCTCATCTTGTTCACCAGGCCTCATCCAGTACAGGAATTTATCTTGTTTTTGTGGCACTAATAGGGGTTTGTGTAATTGTTTTGATCCAAAAACACATGCTTTTAACAACATATCTTCCCTGGAAGTTGCTAATTCCGAGTCTACAGTTATTGATATCTCTGATGATGCTGTAACTGACGGAACAAACTGTCCCAAGTATTCACTAAACATTAAAAAGAAAGAAACATTTCCAAAAGTCGCCAAGAAATGTAATTCTGATTTTGAGGTAATTACATTTGCAGCTGCTATTCATGTTGACAATTTAGACTGCTTACCAAAACTTAGAATTCCTGATGTAATGGCTTTTAACAAGGAAAATGTGGACATCAATCAAGCTGAATTACCAATTCCCGTGAATTCTGATAATATTATGAACATAGATACAAATTTGCAAAATGTTGATGACGTCATATATGCTCATGATAATAACTACCCGGCACACACCACACCAGAAGATTTAGATGGGATTTTAATAGACTTGATGCTGGATGAGGAAGAAAAAAAACTCATAAATGCTACTTACGACCTCCCCTATTTTGATGCAAACGACGATGCGACTACGACATCTAGCACGGACAATACAGCAGACCGTAAATTTCAACTATTGTTTGATAATTCTATAATTTCAAAGCCATTTGAAACTGACCATGTTGCAGACAAAACTTTTATCCAGATGAATGATAAATCGGAAACTCCGAGACCAAGAAATAAGCGTGTTTCAACGGTAGCATGTTCCACTGCTGAGCCTGTT
Organism: Melitaea cinxia; assembly: GCF_905220565.1. Classification (NCBI taxonomy): domain Eukaryota; kingdom Metazoa; phylum Arthropoda; class Insecta; order Lepidoptera; family Nymphalidae; genus Melitaea; species Melitaea cinxia. The sequence continues at coordinate 2,146,410 of NC_059416.1, forward strand.
CTAAAAAAAGTTAAAATTGAAATATTAAAGAATAGGATATTATTAACACCAAATTATATATACCAATTATTATTATTAAACTGAACAAAATCCATTAAGTTCAAGAGCACTTAAAACGACGATTAAACGCACTGTGTCGTGCAACACATGTAAAAATATTTATCTTTTTTATATTTGCATGACGAAATGTTCTAAATGTGAACTATTTTACTGTGGAAAGTGCATCACAAGTTCAAAATTAGAAGTTGATGATGTTTATGTCTGTGATACATGTGTGCAGAAGTGAGTAAAATATTTTTTATAATGCCTAGACGAGTTGGCACGAGTAGGTATGAGTAGGTATGGCCTAAAACCTAAGACTGATTAATTATAATTGTAATGATTCGAGAATTAAAGAATAAGTATTAGTTGATCTTAAAATAACTTTCTTATTTGAAGACTGATAGAATAAGTAGGTAACATCTTATCTAAGTCAACTGTCAGGTTGTTTGTGCCATAATAAATTAAGAGATTTTATTTGTTATTGTAAGAAAAGGATTTTTTTTATATATATATAATTTGATTACTTTTCAGAATTTAGTCAGACTAAGATCATTGATAAAAATGAGTCAAAACCAACGTTAATTTTGTTTGTTTAATTTTTTTCTACTCAATTTTCTTTATGAGAGGAATAAAATTGTTTTTGTTAGTTTTAAAGTTGACTTTTATTTTTATAACTTTAAATCTATAGTCATTTTGGTAGCCATAGTGAACATTGCCTTACAATTTTGTTACGTTCCACTGAGAAATTGTCCTCTACTTTAGTAAGTAAATAATATTCATTTGTGTTATACCTACGTTTAGTACGACTTTTTTACGATTGTTATTTAATATTAGAAGATGTTGGTTTATAGATAATTATAATATTTGATATTGAGCTTTTTTAACTTAATAGATATGCGAATTATAATAGTTAGGCCATATCAGTAATGTAACTCAAAGGAATTACTGATATATATACTCAGCTATCTTTCTTGCTTTTCTTGGTTTTCTTTGATGATTACTGAAAAGTACTTTATTATTTCTAAAATAAAACCTTTCATTTAAGCATACTGAGTTATATTATAAGGTTTATAATATTTAACATTTCGTAACTCAATGGATTAATAACTCCCAATAAAGCAAAGGAAAATTCAGTTATTTCATAAAATATTGATTAATTTGTAGATTTTCTAGCCTTTTTACATACTTTCCTTGTTAACACATCAAACTTAGTTATTTTATCCTCACAAATACGAACTTTTTTTTAAATTAACCTTTTTGCAACATCGACAACAAAATAAAAAATTGCCCTTATGTAACCTCTGTAAGAATAAAAAATTAATCTACATATTTTTTTACTTAGAATATTATTATTTTCCTGACTTAGTTCAAATGTGCAATAAAGTGTTCAATAAATATAAGTTAATCCACGGACATAAAAGAGGAAAGTTAATCGTAATTATTCATAGAGCAACACGAAGGGGAGTAGCCATGGCGTTACTTACCGATACAAAATTGTCTGTCATTAAATTAAAAACACACTTACATTTTTCACACACACATAGATACAAATTGTCTGTCATTAAATTAAAAACACACTTACATTTTTCAGACACACATAGATACATTCTGTGTCATTACAGTATAATGACATGCCGCAACTACACTGACAAGTTGCTTACAGCCGTGGTTGTAACAACTGTCGATATGCATTATCGATAAATTCAAATACTCGGTAAGGGAAATTAGGTTTTTAAAGTGATACAAAAGTAAGATGTTATTATAATTTTTTTTTTTTTTTTAATATATAGACTAGCGCTTGACCGCGATCTCACCTGATGGTAAGTGAAGATGCAGCCTAAGATAGTGCGCGCTTGCCTAGAAGATGCCTATTCACTCTTGATTTGAAAATACCCAAGTTGTAATTATTTGGAAAAACGGAAGCCGGAAGGGCATTCCAGATTTTTGCGGTGCGTATTAAGAAAGAGGAAGCAAAACGCTTAGTGCGAGATCGTGGGATTTCAACCACGTAGCGGTGCACACTCAAGCGATGCCTAGCGGTTCGGTGGTAGAATGGTGATGGTGGAACCAAATTGTGCAGCTCTTGGGCACACTCTCCGAAGTATATTCTGTAAAATACAGACAGACAGACAACCTTGCGCCGATGTTCAAGACTTTGTAGTCTAGAGTTAACCAGTGGTTCGTCACCGATGAGTCTTCTGGCGCGTCGATCCACAGACTCCAAAGCAGCAAGCTGGTACTTGGCAGAGCCATCCCATAAGTGACTGCAGTATTCCATACTCGATCGAACTTGAGCTTGGTACAGAGTGAGAAGCTGTTCCGGTGTGAAGTACTGCCTGACTTTATTAAAAATGGACTTTATTTATTATATACTACAATAATTCTCATGTTAAAAATAAACTAAATGTTTATATCATTTTAAAAACTAGTAATAGTTGTATCTATCACTGGTTTTTAAAATGGATTAATTTTCTATATATATGACGAAAACATTTTTGGAGGTTTTCTTTTTTCATTAAGAAATAAATTTTGTACCGGTATATTTTTCCATTGTTAATCTTGCCAGTTCTAAGTTATGAATTGTAAAATCATTTTCGTGTGAATGGTAACTGATAGAAAGAAAAAAGTCTGTGTCAATAAACTTTTTAAGGCTTATGTTACGATCTCATGTGTGTGGTACATGATCGTGTAGGTTTAGTGTCGTCACTTAAAGTTCTGCTAGATTAAATGATTGTTAATGACTCTTAAAGGATAGATTTAACATTGTTAATTTTCAAAGTTGATAAACCTAAGCTTCATTTCACTACTATGACTAAGGTGAACTACATCAGGTAGGCTGATGTACGCTTGATTACCTTATACATGAGACAAAAAAACTTACGGGACAAAAACAGTGTGGCCTTAGTGTTGGTTTGGTGCCCTCGACTAATTTCCTTCTATTGTTCGCCAACATTTGAAAGTCAAAGGTATTGAAATGATCTAAACAAATGACACTATTTTTTGTGGGCGTCCAAATTAGTTAGTTATTACAAAAATGTTTCATGTATCCCTTAAATTTGGATCTTTAGGAAACCTGCCAAATTTTTATATAAAACTATTACCTATTAACTATTATCCTATATCTAAAGGTTGTCTGGAAGAGATCGCTACTAAGCGATAAGACTGCCTTTGTACATTACTATCTCTATGTGTAAATAACTGTTTTATGTAATTTTTTTTCTCCGAGTGGTGTGCAATAAAATATATTCTATTCTATTCTATAAAACATTATGATCGAAGTTCACATTAAGTAATTCTAGTAAAATGTGTTATACTCGTGAGTACTGAATTATATTTAATTTAATGGTATTTTATTATATAGCTATGTATATTAAAATAATGCTCACAATATAATAATAATTATTACAATAATACTCTTTATTGTAAACCATTAAAGTAAACAACAAAAAAAAACATAAATGAAAGATGTACAAAGACGGTCTTATCTCTGAAAGACCGATCTCTTCCAGACAACCTGTGGGTATAGGACACGAAATAGAAACTGCAGTTACGAAGTAAACAAATAATTGGTGTGCGAATTAGAATATTTGAATAAAGTACAAATAGATAATATATAATAATAAACATACATAATACTTACATATATAAAATACATACATATACAGGGTTACAGGAAAAGTCGACCTAGATCCGTTAAGGGCGTGTAGTACACACCATTTCTGAATGATTTCACTATGGAACCCCCCATCCTAAACTTAACCGTTTTCGAGATATTCGAGTTTTAATTTTTTTTTTTTATGAAAATGCCCAATTTTTTGACTATTGAATTGAATATTTTGAATTTTTTTGACTCTTATGTTTTTTTTTTTGGTTTTTTACATGAAAAATGAGATGCTTAATGACCTCAATGACTAAAATTGCATCTAAGTTAACTAAATAGGTCGTTGTAGACGATCGAATCTTAAGAAAATAAGTACAAATTATAAAAAAATATTTTTCTTTTCTGGATATCTCAAAAAATTATTATAGCACTTGCTCTGCAGATGTGCTTAAAAACATCTACATTTTATCAGCTATCCAACGAGGTATAACAACCTAGGGTTGTATTTAAACTCATAGAAAAAAACATAGTTGAAAAGGTTCAGGTCTAACGGGTCCCTCGGCTATTGTCCTTGAAGTTAATCCGGTGCGTGTGAGCGAGACAACTTAAGATTTATGCAGGTGAGAGTGAGAAAAATAATGTGCAAAAACAAGATCTGAATGGTGAAACTTATGAAAATTTCTTAAGAGGTGACTTAGGTAACCCACTAGATGATCTCCCATTACAATTACTGCGGGACATGTGGTTTCAACATGATGGCTGCCCTGCTCATTTCAGAAGAAGCGTTAGGAAATGGTTGGACATAAGCATCTCATTCTTCATGTAAAAAAATAATCATAAGAGTCAAAAAAATTCAAAATATTCAATTCAATAGCCGAAAAATTGGGCATTTTCATAAAAAAATTAAAACTCGAATATCTCGAAAACGGTTAAGTTTAGGATGGGGGGGGGGGGGGGGTTCCATAGTGAAATCATTCAGAAATGGTGTGTACTACACGCCCTTTACGGATCTAGGTCGACTTTTTCTGTAACCCTGTATAAATACATAATAAATATATATTGTATTATACAAAGACGATATAGGCGAATATAATATTTTAAATAACTCAAAATCTTAACAAGTAATACAACGTAGGTAGACGAAAAAATAGTCACGTAAATACGCATTATCAAAGATTACTCCAAAAGTTGTAATCAGATTTCGATGAAAGTTAAATGTGACATGATAAACATCGACTTTCGATTAAATTAAAAATCATCAAAATCCGTACATAAAGTAATGCGGATTTTCGAGGGTTTCCCTCGATTTCTCTAGGATCCCATCATCAAATCCTTATTACGGTACCACACTTAGGATATCTCCTTTCCAACGAAAAAGAAAGAATTATCAAAATCGGTACATCCAGTAAAAAGTTATGTGGTATAATACAACGTAGGTCAACGAAAAAAGCGTCAAGTAAAAAAGCATTATTAGATATAACTCAAAAAGTAGTTGTTAGATCTCAAATAAATTTAAATGAGACCAAATGACACACACCACCTTTCGATTAAAATTATTTTTGTTGAAATCGTCCCAACCCAGTCAAAAGTTCTGATGTCACATACATAAAAAAGAATACAGTCGAATTGAGAACCTCCTCCTCCTTTTTTGGAAGTCGGTTAAAAATATCTGTCTCCTCCTTTGCCTTTGCCGTTTTTATCGATAACTATCTACAAACAAACCGGTAACAACACTAACACTCGGCGACAGCGACTTCTCGGAAATATACTCGGATCAATTGCTCGACCGATCCGCATATTGTATGAGGGCGAGCGGCCTGTGTTGGTAAACAAATACGAAACAACACGACCGATAATATTTGTAATTTATAAGTTAAAAAAAGGTTTAAAAGAAGTATACAGTAATAATGTGATTAAAAAATACTTACATATGAAAGGTAACGCCATCTTTTAGTAAATTTGATGTGGCAGATCTCTTTTTGCAGCAAAAAACAAAACAATTTGGCATTTTTTGAAGGACGTTGATTCAATCGCGCAACTAACTAGATTTAGTCTAGTGATCAGTGCGGCTGCAACTAGTATTATTGTACGCATATGGCCATTTGGACTTATACCTTGACAGAGGGGAACGCTTGTACATGGCTACTCCCCTCCCTGTTGGTCTTTGTAATTATTGTTGTAAAATATCGATAAAATGAACATCGATATACTTATTGTTCAGGTCTTGATCACCTTTATCGCAGCATCGATGGACGTTAGAGCACACATGTCTTAGAGCCGCGTATTAGCAAACTCAATGTGCTGTGTGGGACGTACTCCGGTCCGCTGGACCGACGATCTACGTAAGATTGCCGGTGTAGGCTGGATGAGAATTGCGGAAAACCGAGATCTCTTTCACGAACTTGGGGAGGCCTATGCCCAGCAGTGGACTGCAATAGATTAAACTGACTTACTTATTGATAAACTATTGTTTGATAATTTTATGATCGACAGTTCTTAAACCATAAAGACATAAACCCACACGTCCGCGCTCCTCCACTAGTTTTGACAAATTGACAGTTGTCACTTGTCAGTTCATAAGTTTTTGTTGTTCTTATTGGTTGGCGGCCCAAAATTTTCAAGATTATTAATTAAATAATGAATATTACTGACTCTTGATACGAGTAATTAATGTTTAGGAGTTTTAGTTTAATGGGTTACCGTGTATCTGGATCAAAATGTCTTACAGTATGTTTAGGATTCACTTTCATTATGGGATGCTTCCTGGCTTCTCTTCCTATCGTACCTTCAGGTAAAAATTTGACAATTTAATATTAAAATTGTTCGAAATGTTTAGTAAAATTTAGTTATTATAGAGTACAAGTTATATTTTATTATGATAATAAAATTTTTATTTTAAATAATACTTTTCTCTTATAGTTTTAGCTGCATTGATATTTTTAATACGATGAGTTGTAATATTTAAAGTATAACTAGCTGACTCGGCAAACGTTATCTTTCTGCTAAACTCTATTCAAAAATAGGGGTTGGTGGGAGAAGTTTGAAAATTTAGGGCTCTTTTTCAACGCCAAATCATAATAAAATAAAAAATAAATAATTTATCTAAAAATTAAAAAAAAATAAGCTGTTTCGGAGGAGTTAACTACAAACACTGTGACACGAGAATTTTATATATTAGATAGTTCTTTTTTATTAATAATATACTTTTCAAATATTGTGTAATTATTAAAATAAAGTTAGTCCTTTTTTAATTTATTTATTACAAAGAAATGTTGTTTTTTTTTTTTCTATTATTACAACATTAATATTAATACAGACTGATGATTCTTGAATAACTTTTTACATTATTAGCATTTGAAGTTCTTTCAACTATATTTGTATTTAAATCTGTTAAATTATCATATATTCAAAGATATTCAACATTGCTTATATAATTATTATTTACTTCCATCTAAATATGACAATTCAAATGACTCTAAAAGCCATTTTGAATCACAATTTTAAAATGTATATTTGTTTAATAAATTACTTTGTTATTTTACCAATTTAAAATACAGATTTTTCTGAGAAAAATCAGCTAGAAACTTAACAGTTATGCTTTCTAGAACTGTCCAATAATATATTCAGTCATATCTTGTACCAAATACAGGACATTGAATGCAATAAATCCATATCATTCTTATTAATATAACCTTGTATTGAATAATATTCTTTGACTATAAGTCTTTTTAATACAAAGTTTATAAAATCATTAAACTTTAGCACATTGTTTTTCTGAGTTACGGATAAGCTAATTTCATATTTCCTTCCTCTTTTCAGAGTACACAAACCTCCAGATAACGTCAACGCTTAGCAAGAAAAAATTAGCAATAATAGTACCATTCAGAGACAGATTCGATGAACTCCTAGAATTTGTACCCCACATGTATAAATTTCTTAATAAACAGAACATACCTTTTCACATATTTATCGTCCAACAGAAAGACAATAATCGTTTTAACCGAGCCTCTCTTATAAACGTCGGATTCATTTACACTAAGAAAGACTACGACTACATTGCTATGCATGACGTAGATTTACTCCCGTTGAATAATAAATTACACTACGGCTACCCCAAAAGCGGTCCATTTCATATATCGTCACCTCAAACCCACCCAAAGTATCATTATGATACTTTTATAGGTGGTATATTATTAATAAAACGGGAGGATTATGAGTTGGTCAAAGGTATGTCAAATAACTACTGGGGTTGGGGGTTGGAAGATGACGAATTTTACGTGAGGTTAAAGGAGGCCGGGTTGAAAGTTTTCAGACCTGAAAATATTACTACAGGACCAGACAATACATTTAAGTAAGTAAAAAATTATGTAATAACTTATCCAGTTTTAATTTTCGATAAATGTCTTGATAATTATATTTAAGTTACTCTGATTAGTCAAAAAATACATTCAAAAATTCATTTTATGGTTGGCCACTACCAACGGTAAAATAGTGAGGAAGTTTATCTCATATTTAAAACTATGCTACGCCAGTTTAATAACGCGTATATTAATTCCATATTTCTGCAGTTTCTCTTACAAGAATTTGTAATTTCCAGACATATACATGACAAGACATATCGCAAACGTGACACGAGGAAATGCTTCAACCAAAGAGACGTGACACGACATCGTGACAGAGTGACCGGAGTCCACGATGTCGCTTACAAAATACACAGTACTCACAACGTATCTATAGACTCTTTACCCATCACAGTGTTAAATGTTGAACTAATTTGTAATAAGAATGTTACACCTTGGTGCCAGTGTCCCGACCCGCCTAAAGTTAAAAAAGTGAAATAAAATATACAATTATTTATTTAATCCTAAGTCTTTTATACCTTTTAGTTTGGGTAGAAATTGTGTATATGGGGGTGGACAGATAAATGACAATTGGCGCCAAAATGAAACGCTCTTTTTATACCAAAAGATCGAGGATAAAGAATTTGACAGTTGATTAAAAATAGCCACCAAAATAAGCTGTCATTAAATAAAAATATTAAAGAAATATAAATTATATTAGTTTAATATTTTCGAAAGTAATAATATTATTTGTAATAGATGTTTTTTTTAAATTGAGACTGTTTAGTTTATTTCCTTAAAATAGTCAAAAATTTTTTTTTAGTACAGTAAGCTGCATTAATTCGATTCAAAAGAAAAAAAAACATTTTTGTTTTATTATAATACTCATATCATTGAACAATAATTGCTACAGTGAGATATAAGGCATTTATATTTTTAACAAGTTTGATTTTACAGTTTTACTTGCTTTTTCTTTATATCCATGCACCGTAACCATAACTCTCTTAAAAAAAATAATAGTCAGTAGGTATTTTCCAAAAATCAATTCCACTTTTTCACAATAATTCTATGACAACTTTTGACAGTAAACTCGTTTGGCTATTTGTATAATAGGATGCCAAGCATAAATTACGTCACGATAAGGGACCGGGACAGTACGGGGTCGATGAAATGTGACAAGGGGTGGAGAGAAGTTCAAAATTTTGTGACATCAAATAGAAATGAGAATATTGTCGAAACTGAATTCAAGAATTGCAAATAATGTGAACATTATAACATTAGGATAATTGATGTGACAAGAGGGCAGAGAAAGGGTCAAAAAAACGTGGAATTCGTGAAACGTAATTTATTAATGGTCCCTAGGGACAAACTTAAACTTACTTTTTGAAAGGAATTAAATCGGAAAGGAATTCCTGGCTAGGCTTAAGATTAAGAACCGCATTTTGAAGTTAGATAGGTTAGGGTAATTTTTTTTTTTTTTTTTGTTACCAAATATGTCGATAAACAGTCTAATTTGGTAATTAGATAGGTTAGGGTTTTTTCTGTAACGGAATTATGCCGATAAACGGTCAAATTTTAAGCTTAGATAATAATTCGACGGTTCTTAATCAGAAGCCTTACCGAATTCTTTTTTAAATAACAATTCCGTTGGAGGAATCGTTGTTTGAAAGGAAATAAATACCACTAAATGTAAAAGTTTTTGTTCAAAGTTTTAACTTTGGAGAACACTTGAAAATTGCCTTGTGTAATGTTATTTTAATGAATATAAGTGATTATATATTAGGTTTACATATTCATCGTCTAGTGCTCAATATTATAATAATATACAATTAAGTTGTGCTGTGTGGCTACGGCACTAAAGAATTTAGCCACCCCCTCTCTTCCCGTGGGTGTCGTAAGAGGCGACTAAGGGATAACAAGGTTCCATAACCTTCTTGGGACATAAGAAGCCGACCGAATGCGGGATAACCATCCAACTGCTGGCTTTGAAATACACAGGCCGAAGACGGGCAGCAGCGTCTTTGGTGCGACAAAGCCAGTACTGCGGTCACCAACCCGCCTGCCCAGCGTGGTGACTATGGGCAAAACACATGAGTTCACATTATTTTTGACGTAAACTTGTGGAGGCCTATGTCCAGCAGTGGACTGTATGGGCTGTAATGATGAAGTTGTAAAAAACCCTAGTCTGTCTTGTTTGGAGGAAATTTTGTCCTTTTTTATAAATATATTTATTGATTTCCTTGTATTTTGTTTTTATTTGACCAAAATCGGCTAACCTTTAGAATAAGGGCCGTCATTTTTAAGTTAGATAGGTTTGGGGTTTTTTTTTTTTGTAACGAAATTTGTCGATAAACGGTCTAATTTTGAAATTAGATAGGTTAAGGTTTTTTTTTTTGTAACGAAATTTTGCTCATAAACGGTCAAATTTTAAGCTTAGATCATCCGACGGCCCTTAATCTAAAGGTTTATCCCGAAATCTAGTAAATCTTCCAATTAAATAACGCCAAGACATTTTAAATTTATAAATATTACTTTTATTATATACTTAATATATTACCATTGCTTTTTCTTTCTACGTATATTATTTTTTTCACAATTAACGAGTTATTTAACTTTTTTTTTTATATGGCTGTAAGTTCGAAGAGTATAGTCCTCATAAGAGGCGGTAACCGTAGCCTATAGAGTCTGAAACAGGGTCTTAATCCAAGTTAGCGTTGCGTGTAAGACAGCGCATCCCCAGGAGCCTTGGCTGCTCACACAGGAACACCACACCTCTTGAGTGCAGTGTTATTTAGCTATGGTCTTCTGTAAGGTTGAGGTATAAAGTGTAGAGGGGAGGTTATTATGTTATAGGGGAGGAAAGTTGAAAAAGTAACAAATAACAGTTCAAAAACCTTCCTTGCAGCAAATACAGTTTGTAACCGCTGGGGGCGGTCACACCCGACGATGAGTATGTTGAGCGAGGACGCTTACTCGCGGTGTTAGACATGAGGGACTTACTTGGAATGCAGATAAGCGGATGGTAGCGGCTACTTTACACTCGATGGCACTGGGCGGGTGGCAAGTTCCCGCGCAGATGACCCTTCGCGCGTATACACGTACAACGAAAGGCTTGAGAGTACCTACGCACTGTTTTCAATGTCACTTGAATGTTTGTTTATAACCTGATTAAGCACCAGCCGGCAGTATATTACAATAAAACACAATTAACACATGAGCAGAACGAGCTGAAGGTCGCGGGCGCGCAACGAACAATCTACCCACGAGTTAACGTCTTGTCGTGAACAGGCGACGAAAGGTGGCGCTCGCGTCGAATCAGTGAGCGAATTAACGAATCAATCATTGCCCCTAAGTGACGCGTACATAGTCCCTACCCTCCATAGGTTGAGGGAAGATATTTCTTGCTGTACCCTACGAGTAGGTTTATTTTTGTATTATGTGCATGTATATATATAAAAAATCATCAGCCGACTGTAACGTAAAACACAGATATTAAGAACCTTAGGAACCTTTTTTTCTTTTTTTTTTTTCACAATTTTGCCAGATGTCTTATCACTAGGAAATAAATAAGAATAAAATATTACACATTTCTGAGCAAAGCAATGTATTTGGTTAAATAATTACAAATGAAGCACCGTATATATTACAATAATGAATAATATTTTCATAATTTATCTCTTTTGGAAAGAAATTTTCAAACATTGTATTGGACACATAAAACAAAAAACATTTTTGATATAATTTACTACGAATATTTCAATATATATCTAATCTTTATCTTATAACATATTATGTAAGGCCGAAAGCAAAGCCCCTTTATTTGTCACCCTTAAGTATCTGCCACTCATTTCCATTTCCTAAACATATAACTTAACTAGAAGTGTTTAAAGGCAGCAGTGATGAATTAAAATTAGGTAAATAAGCTTTATCACATACAAATGTATACATTATGGCTTATACATTGTGTTGTTAATCTAGCATCCTTCCATTTTACTTTGACTTCAATATTATAACCTAAATAATGCTTTAATGTAAATATAAAAATAAATTATTTAAATAGTTATTATTTATAAAATTACCGTCGTGAGAACGTTAGTATTGTGTCAATAACCGAGTCACCTACGGTCTTATACACAGGTCGTGCAACAACAGTAGTGGGGGTGCGTCGGCTTAATGGTTGCGCATTTCTTTTCAATTTACGGCCGCCACAGGCATGACGATAGATTATGTTATTATAATGACCACCGATTAGTTATAAAATATCACCAATTATAATGAGGCGTCACTCAACCGATGTGCGCAGTGCTCACCACGCCACGTGACGCTAACGCGAACGAAAAGTCGTGACATTATCGTACTAACCTCTCACCATTGAAATTCACCCATGAAACCTAAAGACCGTGGTGCCACTTCAGTTTAACAATAAAGTCGGTTATTTATGGCCAGTTTCCCGTGTATTCTTAACATTTTTTTTTTCAAATTTTCGCTTTTAAAGTAACATGATAAAGAGCTGTATTCACTACTGTTTCATTTTTTTCACGAAAAATTCGGCTATAGTATGCCTCCATGCATCCCTAATTTCGGTTATGGTATGCCTCCATGCATTACGTGGTCCTAAACAAAAGGATGCCAGTATTATAACACGTTCTATAGATTGAATATACATAACTATTGACAAGGGTCAATAGCGTTCACAGCAATCCCTTATCGCTACTTAATATTATAAGTGTGAATGTGAGTTTGTTACGCTTTCACAAAAAACTGCTTAACCGATTATCATGAAACTTTGTACACATATTCTTGGAGGTATTAGAAGTAACGTAGGATACTTTTTATTTAATAAAAAAAAATCAATGCGATCGAAGCCTCGGGTAAAAGCTAGTATTATATAAAACTGTATAAAAGTAACTAGTGTCTGTTTTACAGAATATATTCCTTATATAAGATAGATACAATTAAGTACAGTAATTTTTTTATAATAATCTAATATTTCTGATACTCCTTTTAAAATAAAATAAAAACAAAAATACTTAAAAATCTGTAATATCTACAATTAATATCAACTAATAAAGTATATTATTAGTAATGTATAAGTAACTTCTCTATTACAAAAGCTTTAAGTGTCGATAGAACAAAACTATGGTGTGACTTAAGCACAGTGTACCAAAATATTACATTAACAATCCTTTATAACTTTGAACATTTATTACTATACTTCGTTGTCGACTGTACATCATCAACACACATAATAATAAATTAAAACATGCAATCATAATATATCAAACACATATTACAACAACAACAACAAAAATATCTATCTAAAGGTACATAACTCAAATGATTTAAAGTTTTATAAATAACATACATTATAAATCAATGCGAAGTATACTGTGAAAATAAAAGAAGATATATATCGATATAAAACAAAACAAATAGTTAAGGAGGGGGGGGGGGGTTCCACAAAAACAGATTTTACGAATTTTCAACAGTCATTCTTCATTTCGACAAATTTACCAGTCTGCTTCCTATAATTCAGACGACACGTTTTGCTCAACCAATACGTTTGAAATTTAATTTTAAAAGAAAACGTATCGTTTTCTGAATGTAAGAACCGGGCGTTAATGAAGCTATCGATTGTAGAACAAATAATGTATTATACAGACTGCAGTGCTTAGATAAGTCAGTAATGTAGTATGAATATCAATAAAGAGAAAATTAAGTTGAAATATTCCGATATGTTTGAACTACATATGGTATTATAATATTAAATGTAAGGGCATTAAAATATTTCATAAGCTGTGAAAACCTTAACACTATAATGCGTTTCAACGAATAGTTCCTATGGCGTTATGTTGGCCCCACTGAACTCTCTGTCAAATTCATGAATTTTATTCCGTAAAAAAGGAGTTGCCCACTCTAACAAAGTTATTGCATGAAATGCGAAGCGAGATAAATTTCAAAGGAAGTCGTACCACTTTGTGGAGAATAATGAAAGATATGGGATTTTATTTTAAAAAATGTGGATCCAAAAGAAAAGTCCTAATGGAGAGATACGATATTGTCGCCTGGCGTTATCGATACCTGGAAGAATTGCGAAATAATCGTCTCGGAAACCAGCGCCCAGTTGTATATTTGGACGAGACATATATACATTCAACATATTGCGCCGGAAAATGTTGGCAAAGCGAGCAAGAAGAAGGTGTATTATCTTCAGACTCCAAAGGGCCACGTTGGATTATCGTCCACGCGGGTGGTGCATACCCAATGCTCAACTGATCTTCAGATCTCAGTCACAAGCGGCCGACTATCACGACGATATGAATAAGACGAATTTTAACAAGTGGCTTAATGAAAAGCTTATACCAAATCTGCCTCCTCAATCAATTGTGGTGATGGATAACGCCTCCTACCACACAGTGCAGCTTAACAAAGCACCAACAATGTCAAGCAGAAAGGCAGAAATGCAAAACTGGATAACAAGTAATGGTCTTTCTTACTTGCCAAGTATGGTAAAAGCCCAGCTATTTCAAATAATAAAGGAGCACAAACAACCGCCTGTTTATGAAGCCGATGTAATGTTGGGAGGCGCATGGGCATAAAGTGGTAAGGCTTCCACCTTATCACTGCGATTTAAACCCCATCGAGCTGATATGGAGTGTCTTAAAAAGACGAATTGCTGAAAAAACCCTAGGTCAGGAAGCAAATAAAATCGTCCAAATCACAGAAGAAGCATTTGCAACGATCACCGAAGTAGAATGGAGAAAAGAATGTGAGCACGTGAAAAAATTGAAAGAAAAATATTACGCTGATGGCCAAGTTATTGACAGCGAGATGGACAGGTTCATAATTAAAGTGGGAGACAATAGCGACACTTCTGATGACGAAGATGATATGGAAGATGAAGATGGCGACGATCTCTTGGGTATAAGTCCGTTAGATGAGCATCTTTTGCCTGATCATAATTATAATAAAAATTATTAAATTATTTATGCTTTTCATTACCGTCCTGATTTTTAAAATTACAACAATCGAATAATTTGTAAATATATAATCAGTAATAAGACCTTTGCACTTTATTCAGTATGTTTTTTTTTTGTTTTTAGTGTGCAACAAAATAAAAATAATTAATAAATATATTAGAATAACTTAAAAAACGTGTATAAAATTACCCTTACTTTGAGGTAAGTTATTATAGATAATGTGGAAACACTGGAAAACATCACTGCCACATTAACGCCATAGGAACTATTCGATGAAACGCACTATAGCACCCTATTTATCTTAGCACAGCAGTGTATCTAAATATTTATATAGCATTAATTACAACTATTTCATAATTATATATTGTATTATCACTTCTCTATCACATTTCAAGCACTTAGCATTAGCAGCTTAATATATTATTTTAATCAACTGCGATTGCATATAATAGGTTATCATAGACTTGAAGTGTGACATAATATGGTTGGTTCCAATGTTTTATTTATCTCTAATCTTGCCCTCTAGAGACGGAACTTTGTTAACAAATTCATAGTTATTGAATCAAAATTCAATTATACACACTTTAAATAATTAGATCACTTCCACACGCCACAGTAAAAAAAAAAGATTTAAAGGCAAACGCTAGTGAATTTGATTAAAAATTTTAAGTGAGCAACACTTTTTAAGTCCAACAATCTTGATCGGTTTTATATATTACATTACATAGATTATTTGGTATAGAATAAATGTTTCAGTATATTAAGTACTTATCTACACTTATGGCAATTGATATCTATTTTATATTTATATACTTAGTGGTAAAATAAATATATATTAGGAATAACGAGTGCTTGGCATAAATAATTATATGAGATGCAATTCAGCCTAACAGTTCTCTTTAGGAACTCTAAGACGTAACCACAGACAAGGAATAATATTGATGTAGCGTATAAAACATTAATGTCTTGTTGCTGTGATTCAAAAAACGATTCGTTTTCTTACGAACCTTTCAATTTCAAACAAGAAATACTATTAGCTAGCTGATCCAGCGAACTTCGTACCGCCATATACTTTTGGTGACCATAAATTGTTTGTTTTGACAATAAAGTACACAACAAAATAATTATACAATTCGATGCAGACGTTTGGAAGTTATGCGAGTACTTACATATCGGAGATTAATTTTTTATATACATATATTGTGTATTTATTATATGTATATACACACATAGATAGATAGCTAAAACGATTTAACGATTCGTAAGTAAAACGTCTTGTTTTCTGAATATAGAAACCGAACAAAATGGAACAGTTAATTTGTGTAAGCAGAACTGTACTTCTTTTGTAACATTCAATTTGTGATTCAGGCATTAGTGTTTTAGATTTAGTGCGTATAATTAAAATATATTACGAATCCGTATCATCAAAATTTATTATTATTATTTATTCTTATCTGTTGGATACCTTTATACATCAGATAGCTTTATAAGCAACCATTGAAACAGACTCTATAAACTATGGAGAGTTTAATTGCTCAGTTAATTTCACAGCTTTTGTGATATAATCGCCATTTCAGTCGACTTTTCAATTATTATTTATCGTTTACTAGCGAACACTTTTTTAGCTGAATCCACATATAAAATACTTCTTATACGAGGATACCTATCTCTTACTTCTACCCTATAAACAATAAACTAAAATAAAAAATAATTTGACATCTATCATTCAAGATGGCGCGTTCGCGGTTATTTTTCCCGCGGCGCGCAACACGTCAGCTACAGCGCGCAACCGCCTCCCTACACAGAGAAACATAAACCTAATTGTATTATAAACTCAAAAAAAAAAATCTATACATTAAATCTCCGTTCATATATTTAAAAACTACCGACTCGTTTTGCTTGAAGCTAAGAAGTTTTTAGAATATAGGAACAGAGTATATGACACACCCTAATATACAAAATGTTACATTATATCGAAACCGGATTGACGAAAATCTGACCGGATCCGGCCGGATTGAAAACGACACCGGATTGCAATTCCTAATACTAATGCTTGATATTGTCTAATGAATAAAAATGTCGATTAATGCTGCAATAAAGAAATTTTCAAAGGTGGTATACAGAAATTTGTGATTGATTCCTCATAAAAAAAAACATATGCAAAATTTAGATGTCGTAGTATTACTGCAGGTGTCGACAAAGGAAGATTCAACTATAATGTATGCTAATTTTCTTTAAATTCCTTCACAGAATAAGACCAAAAAGATGTTGAAAGTTTAAATTTAAAATGAGTCTATATTTTTTAGCATCGATGATTTTTTACCCTTGGTTCACATCATACTTTAAGAGCGATATTAATTTTCATATCATTTTAGTTAAGAAGTCTGACACCCCTCTTACCACAGGAAAAAATATCTACGCTTATGACTACAGCAGTCATTTAGAGTAGAAATAGTAAAGGAATTTTACCATTAAACTACAAGTAAAAAAAAATGAAATGTAAAATAATATTCTACATAAAAAAATAGTATCAGAAATGAAGAAAGAAAGTATTTACTAGCAAGGTCCATGAAGTAAAGCCTCTATAGAAAACAAAAGAGGGGCACAGAATAAAAATACATTTGAATTTTTATTCAATTTTATTTCCATAGAAGCTTTACTACATTCAAAATGAAATCGTAAAACTAACGAGAACATATCTAGTTGACAATATTAAATTTAACATTTGAAAACATTAAACGCCTTCGCAGACTAAGAAACAACTTAATTAAACAAGTTATTAACTTATAAACAAACAAAAGAATTGACAGTCTGAAATATTGTAACAATTTGTATAATTACTTAACGATTAACAACAACATTGCCATTGTGCTAATAATAATTGAATAGTTCCAGTTTAAATTTTCCGATAACTAATGATGCAAATAGGAAAACGATATCCAAAATAACAGTTAGAAAAATGTAATAAAAAATTATATTACACTTCTAAAACATTACCCAACTTGTGCTAAAACGAATAAAGACAATATATTTACCAAAAGTGATAAATAAAAGGTATACATTTATCGTCTTACTAAAATAGGTCAGAAATGACACATTGTAATACAAAATTGACACTGTCTTATGTATTGCTATTAAATAAATTATGATAACGACAAAAAAGGCTAATGTAACTTAGTCTGCAAAGGTTTTAAAGTGATAATTTATCAATATACACTACTATAAAAACTACAATATAACAATAGAAAGAAATACGACATATAATATTTAATTTAAGTACAAAGACATTTTGGCATACATTGTAAGACGCTTTTTTTATGACAATGTTTGTGCTTCCACATTTTGGCATACTGGGATTAGAAAGAAAATATCACAGAATATTAAAATCACTAAAGTATAAATTCTTTTTAGAATTATCTAGACGTTTAGTTTTTTCATAGGTATGTATAAGTTACAAGTATACAGTACAGGTATATATACATAATAATAATTTTAAAATTTTTCTTTGTTACCCCAGTTTTAAAATTTCTTGACAAATTGACAAATAGTGTCCACATTTTAGGTTAATTATTTAAGGATTTTAACATTTAAACTCACATATTATGTAAAAGTATTTTAAAATATATGAGTATATACGTTAGGAGGTATAATACAACAAAGGTCGACGAAAAAATAGTCACGTAAATACGCATTTTTAGATATAATTCGAAAAGTAATTGTCTGATCCCGATTATATTTAAACGGGACCCGCACCATCTTTCGATTAAAAAAAAAATATCATCGAAATCGGTCCACGCAGCAAAAAGTTCTGAGATAACTATACATTAAAAATACAGTTGAATCGAGAACCTCCTCCATTTTAGGAAGTAGGTTAAAAACATACATACAATTATATTTACATACATATATCATACATATTTATTTTTAAACTATTAATTTCAATTATGCACAGAAATTAGTAAATATTGCACAGACAGTATATATAGAAACTTTAATTTTTATTGATTTATATAATTTAACCTTTTTTTTTTAAATATTTAAAAGAAATTATAAAACTGGTAACATTACTAATAAATATAGCAAATACATTAAACATTAATTACGTAATAATTTACTTACAATTTTATAATATAGAATATTTTAGAAATAAAATCATTTTATTAACATCAATAAAATAAAATTTATTTATAAATATTTGTGCTACACATTTAACTAGATAATAAACAATAAATAAACAACAAATACATAGTAGTTATTTCTAATTGTGATATAATTTTTATTTCTATACGTATTCATTATATAGAATATAATAAGAATGATAGAAAAATTGACTTATAATAATTAAGTTATGCGATTTTTTATATATATATTTAGTTACGCTGTTTTGATCCTCTTAAACCCTATTTTAAGTTATATCCCAAAAAACTCAATAGAAAAAAAAAAACTTTTAAATCGGTAATAAAAAGATAATATTCAAAATAATTCTTACTATCGAAAATAGTAAAAACAAATTCAAAACTAATATTTTTTTTTTTAATTACAACCTTTACCCCGTAAATCTTACCTCAATAATGTTGACCAACTTTTTATATGGGTTCAACTTGACCCCAGTTTAAGTTTAGCCTTTACAAATTTGTAGTTGCGAACTATTTTAACAATAAAAAATAAATATACAAGTCTTAAAAGGTTATATGGAAGACAATTGTAGGAAAAATATTTATTTAAAAAAGGGCGACGCCATAGTTACAAAAAAGATTTAGGCTCATTGGCACAGAAGAACTTTTATAATTACTTTCTAATAAACATTTTACTTAATTATAATAATACATAAATACTTGTAGAATATATATTTCTCTAAGAGACGGCAAAGACAGACATATTTCACAAAATAATGTCATACTGAGTCACTATTTGACAAAAAATTGTCATAATTTGACACACAAAAGTAGAATTGACTTATAGCGACATTTAAAAAAATTCAGTGTATCATAAAAGTTTGATAATGAATAAATATAATTTTAAGACTTATATTCACATTCACATTTAAAAATTCTTTGCAACAACAGTAAAATTTTTGTATTTCCGCATAGAACTTTTACTAGTTTATTATTAAAAAAAAATCGATATCATATTTTGTTATAATAAATGTAATATAACCAACTCGCAATGGAGCAGTTTGGTGGATTGAGCTCCAATTTTTCTCGTACATGGAGAAAGAGGCCTACCCAGCAATGCGGTAGTAGGTAGGTGTAGCAGAGACGTATGGATATCCCGATTTTATATTCTACATTTGAGTGTCAAATTAAAAAAAAAAAGTCACGAACACTGATGTCACGAACTATGAACTAAGTACATTATAAGATATAACAAACAAAAAAGAAATGTTTCGAAACATCTCAGTAATACAATACTTTTTTAATCAACAATTGGCACACAAAGGAAAATAATTTAGGGCTTACCTATAAAATACGGTGGGAGGACGACTTTTGTTAGCGAAACGAGATATGATATAAGGAAGCGTTTTTCACATCTTCGAAAAAATATATCTTAATCTGTATGCTATTTTTAATCACGAAATCATTTATAGAGGTTCTAGCTTATGTGACGTAATATTTCCTAACCGCTTTTCTATGCGCTGTCCTTTACTCAAAGGTTGTCTGGAAGAAATCGCTCTCTTAGCGATAAGACCGCCTTTGTACATCTTCCTCTAATTATACTACTTTTGTTTGTATCTTTTAATGGTGTGCAATAAAGAATATTATTATTATTATTTGTCGACTATTTAGCTATCACTAAGTGTAACAAAAAAAAGGGGGGAGGGGGGGGTGTCGAAAACTGTAAATTAACCAGTGACGTATTTTATAAACAGCCCCTTCGATAATTTTGAAACATATTTATGAAATTCCACATTTAAACTATCGCCTCTGTATCGCTTATAACATGTATGCCATGTTTAGTCAAAATAAGCTTAACGATATCATTACAGCTCCTGGTCTTATAATTCGCGCTAGCCTTATCTTTCAACTTAATACTCTTAACCTTATCACATAGCTTACTCACCTCCGACTTGCTCTTCTTCATATCGTCCGGTTTCAATTTCCTTATCGTCGATGACGAACATCTTTTCTTGACGGTAGTTACATTTTTTTCCATACTACCCTCGCTAACCCTCCTTTTATAAACATCATAATCATCTTTAGACAGATAACTGTCTAAAGAACTGTACGCACTCACCTTTTCATCTTTGATCTTGTGTTGATTGACATCGCTGACAATTTTCACCGCTTTACCCGGTACGTAAGTCGAGGGTACTTTGTCAACATACGCGATTTTCGGTTTTGGATCTAATGTCGGACTTATTGTATCCGTATGACTTGGCATTAAGAAGTTTGATTTCTTTGCTCGTTTCACTGTTATCGTTTCATCGACGATTGACGGTTTGTCTCTTATCGATATTAGTATATTTTTGAAGCTCGTTTCTTCTGGTGATGTCATTATGACGTCTTGAGGTGATTTCTCGTAGTTAGCTAGTATATCGTTAAGCAAATTATACTCACTGTTTCCGGGCAGCGTGCAAATGCATGTCTAGTTAGTACTGTTAAAATAATACTTATATACTATTTAATATATACTACAGCTATATTTGGAGTTATTTTTAAATTACCCCAAGAAAGATTACTTTACCCAATTAATATTTTTATTTCAAACCCATAAAAAATTAAACATAAACCGTACCCAAAAATCAATTAAATTAATATAATTAAGTAGATCTGAAAGTAATTCTCAAAATAATTTATATCAAAATAAAGGTTTACTGAACAAATTTCGTCACATATTTTTACGATGAAAATTACCTATGGGGCATACATATCCAGACACCAATGACCATAGACAAATATAAAATAAACTCACGTGATACAAGGCATAGTCCCGTAGAGCCTATTTTGTCTTATATAAGCCAGTACCGCGTCATCGGTTAAATATTTAGCGCTCTCACCCCTTCTTAGTAGGCGACGTATAACTGTAGAACTTACTTCGTTGGCTATGTAATTCGTTACTAATGTCACGTTTCTCTGAAATATATATATACAGAAATATCAATAGAATCTCTTTAGTTAAATTATGCCATGTCTGTTATGTCTGGCTGTTACTAAAGTTTAAATTAAGAGAAGGACAACGATGTCAGAGGGATTGTTGTAACAACAAATTATTACTTTTTCTACAAATTGTATTATATATTATAAATTTCCTTGACTTGCCCATTGGCGTAGTTTGTAGTAACTCTGCTTTTATTTTGGGTGTAAAAGATTCACTTACCGCCACGAGTGTGACCCAAAGGTAAGATATTTATATATTTAGGTCCTTTCTTCGTTTTAGTATTTATATATGTATAATTTTATTCAAACCCAGACTAAATAAAAAAAGAATAAGCAATTTATCGATATAAAAACTTATAAATCATCATGAATATAACTTGAGCTATCACATACAAAGTCGGGTGCTGGAAAAACCTTATATTATTGGACTCTTTAGATTAACTATTATTATTCAATTCCAGACTATTCACCTAGAAAGCTTATAATAACCGCAAGTACAGGCTTTATATAGAGATTACTAGCTGACTCGGCCAACGTTGTCTTGCCGCTAAACGCTATTTAAAAATAGAGGTTGGTGGTAGAAGGGTGAAAATTTAGGGTTGTATGTATTTTTCAACGCTAAATCATAATAAAATAAAAAATAAATAATTTATCTAAAAATTAAATAAAAAATTATGGGTGGACTAACCTTAACATTTAGGGGGATGAAAAATAGATGTTGTTCGATGTCAGACCTACCCAATATGCACACAAAATTTCATGAGAATCGGTCAAGCTGTTTCGGAGGAGTTTAACTACAAACACCGCGACACGAGAATTTTATATATTAGATAAAGACTTACTCTATACTTGTAGAGCATATCTGAATCGTATATAAACCGCCCCGGGTCGAAGCCGGCACGAGTTACAACCACTAAGCCATGGCGACCCACTATCATCTCCAACTGAAATTTCATAATACATTATAATAGTTACATAAGTACATGCACATACTTTAAGCAAAGCTTTGAAGACGCACATGGTATGCACTTGTATTGGCCATACAGATGTTTGCCGTGGTCTGGGCGTTTGTGCTTGTGTATTGTGTGTGTTTCCGAACCCTCGACACAGGAGAAAATCCTGCTGGGGCCGTTGAGTGTGAGACATTTATTTATTTAGTTATAAAAAGCTGGAACTAATAGGATTTCTTTTTTAAGATTTTTAATATTCTTTGACGGATCATACAATAAGAAAAATTGGGATCACTCGTGAATTTCAGAAAACATATTAAACTCTACGCGTTTGATAAATCACAAGACAAAGTTAGCGTCTGTCATTTAGTACAGAATCGTCGTATCCGTTTATTATATATTATTTATTAGAATGCTGGGCATAGGCCTCTTGTCCCATGTAGAAGAAGGATCAGAGCTTAATCCACCACGCTGCTCCGATGCAGATCGGCGGATATATTACCCAGTATGAGTAACGATCGCTATCAGGTGTACATGATAACAACCGGGACCGACGGCTTAACGTGCTCTCCGAGGCACGGTGGGGAGATTCACAAGGACTGCACAAACACCCAGACCACGACAAACATATGTATGGTCAATACAAATGTTTGTCATTTGCGGGGATCGAACCCGCAACCGCCAGCGCAACACCCACAAACCAGTGCTGTGACGATTGCGCCAACGCGGCGTCATAATAATACAAATAATACTTACATCCTCATCCGACCATAGACCCGGTGTCGCAAACGATTCTAACAAATCAGCACCGCAGAGCAACTTAATGGTCACACTATCATCGATATTATTACCGTTTAACTTCAGATTCAAATTGTCCGGTTCGTCTATGCTGTTTACGTTTAATATATCATCTGGCAGCCAAGATGGAGGGTCAGTGTTGAAGTTCTGCGACAGGTGACGGTTTATCGTATCCTGGAAATTGAAATTAATACATTTTAAACTTTATTTTTAAAACTATTTAATAGCTAAAGCATATTATTCGATTCAAAATTATAGATGTGTGGGTTTAGTGACGCTGTATTTCATTCAAGAAATGAATAAATTTATAATTATTTAGTTTTTTTTTTAAATAAAAAACATATTTCAAGTAATTAAGAATAGATCTTTTGTATATTTCTAAAGTTCTAAAATAGTTTCTAAAGTAGTCGTACAACAGTATAGTAAGAGCGAGTTGACAAACTTCTACCTCGGGTTCTAAGAGACCTATTAACATAAACGTGCACCTATTATTAAGATTAAGTTAGCAATACATCTGAAAAATTTTCATCAAATTTCGTTCAGTAATCGTAAAAACTAAAACAAACAGACAGACAAAAATTCGAAAAGAAGTGTGCTTTTGAGCACACGACTGAAGTAAAACTTACGAAACCTAATTCTCTCTCTCTTTCCATCTTCACTTACATATCTTCCCTCGCAACTTCCCCGATCACGCTTTTCGTAACGCTCTCGATACGTATCTAACAGCTTACTAACCTAGTCAAACGTGCGCAAAGAAGTTTTACTCCAAAAATAATATTTAAACACCTATTGGCCCTATGAAGACCCTTCATACATTTTCGTCATAAATAACTCCTATGTCGACATACACCATTTAGTTTCACGATATGTATAGGTATCTCGCTTTAGCCTGTAATATCCCACTACTGGGCATAGGCCTCTTTCCCCATGTAGGAAAAGGATCAGAGCTTAATCCACCACGCTGCTCCAATGCGGGTTGGCGGATATATTCCCTACTATGAGTAACGATCGCTATCAGGTGTTCATGATAACAACCGGGACCGACGGCTTAACGTGCTCTCCGAGGCACGGTGGGGAAACCCATAAGGACTGCACGAACACCCAGACCACAGCAAACACCTGTATCGCCAAATGTATAGGTATATGTGTTAAAAATTTGAACAGAACTCGTCGAAAAATGGACATCATATCATATCACATCATAATGACATCAGATCATATCATAATTACATCACCACTGCGCCAAAGAACTTTCTCGAAACAGATCGATTCGTACTGCGATGTTTAACTTAGCCTTCATACTCGTCCTTGGCGGTTAATCGATTTAGTTTTTTGTGTTTACATTACATCATGAATTTTTAAGATTTTCGTAGAGGCGAAAGGTCTATGTGAATATAAACAAAATATCGATCGAATAGTATTTTTTTTTTATTTATTAATAATAATATACTAATATTACAAAGAGGAATGATTTGATTGTTTGTTTGCATTGAATAAGCTCCGAAACTACTGAACCGATTTGAAAAATTCTTTCACTGCTAGTCAGCGGCACTATACGCGGGTGACATGGGCTATATTATATTTTCAAAAAAATTTGAGGAAAAAATTATTTTGAAATTTTTGTTGTATACCCGTGCTGAACCGCGCCGCGATGTCATTAATAATCTACTAATTATCCGACATGCCAAAAATAAACTATTAAGAAGAAACGCAAAGTTTCATCTACTTATCTCTATGTCTTATCTTAATATATATAAATTGCGCGTCACGTTGTTTGTCTCTTGGTCTCCTTAACTACCTAACTGATTTTAATCAAATTTGCACACCGTGTGCAGTTTGATCCAACTTGAAAGACAGGCTATATTTTATTTCGATTAATGAGTGCGATATTTTTATTGCAAAATTTAAAACAAATATGGCGGTACGCAGTTCGCCAGGTCAGCTAGTTATATTATATACATAGCAGTTCTTCAACTCAATACAGAAGCATCTCGAGAAAACAACGAGTGCGCTTTAGACCACACGACTGAAGTAATACTTCTTTAGCTCCAACTAACTTATATCTCCCTCTAAACTTGCGTTCGCAGTGTCCGATCACACTTTTCGTAACGCTCTCGTCACGCATTCACCAGCTTACTCCCCAAGTCAAGCGTGTGCAAAGAAGTTTTACTTCGAAAAAATTCAGTCTAACTGCTTCTAAAAACGTTCCAAGCTTCGAAAAAGAAACTTTATATTTATAACACAATATCTATCAATATGATGTGAAAGTTTTATGACTCATAACTATGTAAATAATTCATATTATGTAACTAGATATAGGTAAGTGTGTCACGCAAGGTCAGCAAGGTCTATGATAAACATGCTTGAGGAAGGTCACGTTACTGTGGATATAAACGAACTTTATACTGTTCTGAAAAAGGTCATACAATTGCCATTTGCCACAGTTCTTTACATTTTTTTTATATACAACAAGGTCGGCAAACAAGCGCACGGCTCACCTAATCGTTAGCGAATACCGTAACCTATAGACGCTTGCAAAACCAGAAGCATCGCAAGCGTGATGCCAACCCTACTCTCGATCCTCGCCAGCAGCTCTGGTCATCTTACTCACAACAGGAACACAAAACTACTTGAAAGCAGTATTATTTAGCTGTGATCTGCTGTAAGGTCGAGGTACTTCCCAAGACAGGCTGCTCCAGATTTTGAGCAGGGTATTTCCTGATCAAAATCTGCCCTACCTTCCTACCTACTGGAACATTTGCAAAAACAAAATTATTCTTGAAAAATGTAAAGATTTCATGTCATTTTTATTCACCAATAACAAGGAAAGTTGTGTGTCAGATACTTTTTTTTTTATGTCACTAGGTCGGCAAACAAGCTACGGCTCACCTGATGGTAAGAGATTACCGTAGCTTGTAGACGCCTGCAACACCAGAAGCATCGCAAGCGCGTTGCCGACCCAACCCCCAATCCCCTCCAGGAGCTCTGGTCACCTTACTCACCAACATAAACACAATACTGCTTGAAAACAGTATTATTTAGCTGTGGTCTTCTGTAAGGTCGAGGTACTACCCCAGTCGGGCTGTTCCATATTTTGAGCAGGAAATTCCTGCTGTGCCCTACCTCAGTTATCCTAGACACGGCTGGAGTTTACTCCTACAGAACTGCTACCGTGAAATTAAAAAAAAAAAAACGAATATACTTTAGACTACACGACTGAAGTGAAACTTACGAAACGAACTCTCTTCCAATCTTCACTAACTTATATCTCCCTCTCAACTCACACTCTTCGTAACGCTCTCGTCACGCATTCACCAGCTTGCTCACCAAATTCCCCAAATCAAGCGTACGTAAAGAAGTTTTACTTCAAAAATATTAATTGTTAATTTACCTGATGGTGCTGTAGAGACATTTTTGTTCTAGTCCATCCAGACTGCTGAGTCTCCCACTCGGATACCTTAATCCATCCAGACGATCTTAACGCTAATTTTAGCATTGATATCCTGTAAAAATGACAATTAGTTTTTATATTTTTTACACATATGGCAGCTTGTTCCTGAGGTAGGCAACTTAACGCCTGCTTTTTTAGGTAACAACCATCTATCACCATCATCAGAGCAGCCTTTCGCAGTCCACTACTGGACATAGGCCTCCACACGTTCACACAAAAAATGGCGTGGACTCATGTATTTTGCCCATAGTCACTAACAACCAGCTAATCCCTACTATATATCCCTAGTTAATATTACAAATGTGAATGTAAGTTTGTTTGTTACTCTTTCACGCGAAACTTTATACATATATTCTTGGAAATACCTAGTAGAAGTAACAGGATACTTTTTATTTAAAAAAAATTTCAATACGAGCGAAGCCGTGGGTAAAAGCTAGTATAAATTATAATTTTATTTACAAGGAAAATTGATATCACATAAAAATATGTACAAATACAAAGTTCGCCGGGTCGGGTAGTATCATTGAAAACCGATAACCGGCATCAGTACATTTTTTTTGTAAAACATAGTTTTAAATAATTGTGTTTGCTCGCAAACGAAAAAAAAAACCGACTTCAATTACATCGACGAGTAATACAACGTAGATCGACGAAAAAATACTCAAGTAACTGCGCGTTATCAAAGATTACTCAAGAAGTAGTTATCAGATCTCAATAAAATTTATATGTGACCACATGACAAACATCAGCTTTCGATTAAATTAAAAATTATTAAAATCGGGCACCCAGTAAAAAGTTATTGCGGATTTTCAAGAATTTCCATCAAATTCTCTGGGATCCCATCATCAGATCCTGGTTTTCTTATCATGGTATTAAACTTGAGAAATCTCCTTTCCAACAAAAAAAGAATTATCAAAATCGGTACATCCAGTAGAAAAAAAGCGTCAAGTAAAAACGCATTATTAGGTATAGCTCGAAAAGTAGTTAGATCTCAAATAAATTTAAATGGGACCAATTGGCACACACCACCTTTCGATTAAAAGAAAATTTGTCGAAATCGCTCCACCATTTGTCGAAATCGCTCCACCCAGTCAAAAGTTCTGATGTAACATACATAAAAAAAAAAATACAGTCGAATTGAGAACCTCCTCCTTTTTTGGAAGTCGGTTAAAAAAAAACAAACATTTGTTCGAGAATAAAAAAATCAACTAATCATGAGATCTCGTTCAAATTCAAATGGATCCACACGAAAACGTTAGCGCTGTTTGCAGTGGTCCTGCTTTCTGCTACGCGGCTTGTGGGTTCGATTCCCGCCTGAGTCTCGCTGTAATATTTGTATTTATATATTTGCATATGTTGTGACGACGCGTTGGCACAACGGTCACAGCACTGGTTTGTGGCTGATCCCCGTACATGACAAACATTTGTATTAGCTATACACGTTTGCCGTGGTCTGGGTTTTTTTACAGTCCTTGTGGGTCACCACACCGTGCCTCGGAGATCACGTTAAGCTGTCGGTCCCGGTTGATATCGTATACACTTGATAGCGATCGTAACTCATATAGTAGGGAATATATCCGCCATCCCGCATTGAAGCAGCGTGGTGGATTAAGCTCTGATACTTCTCCTACATGGGGAAAGAGGCCCAGCAGTGGGATATTACAGGCTGAACCAATTTGTATATGTATTATTTCCATTATAAAAAAATATATAGCTATATCAGTCGACTGTTACCTATAATACAAGCATTAAGTTGCTTACTTTAGGAGCACTTAAGATATTTATTTATTTATTTATTTACTATTTATCTCTGTATTTCAAGTAAAAATTTCATGAGATGAGATTAATGAGTATAAGAGATGGGGTTGTATAAGCTTCACCACATATCCCCAGAGAGGGGTGAAGGGGATAAAAAGTTCCTAAAAAACATCACATAATCCCCACATAACAGACCCTACAATTTGCTATCTATACTATTATTTAGTTTATGTAATTAATAATACTAGGTTCTATACTAGCAGTTAGTTATAATTTTTATCTCACCTATGATGCGCAGCCACTAGATCTTTCTTTCCATATGCATCATGTACCGGAGACACAAAACCACCAACAATAGTTCCCAAACCCTGCGAGTGGATATAATCTCTTGCTATTTCTGTAAGAAATATTACTATTTATTATAATTATTTGTATTTAGCAACAGGTTAAATGTTTGGTTACATTTTGTATGTTATATTATTAAAATTGCATGTATACAGCTCCATTTGTAGATCACAAGCTTACCACATGTGGCCGGTACAGATCCACATTTTTGGGTGTTCTATTTTTTCCTTTAATATTTACACCACTTTATTATAGTTAATTTTTTTTTTACTCGTCTTAGAGGCTTAAAAACTCCGGAAAAAAACCCCTAGATATGCCAATGTAATCAATGCAATAAAACTTTACTGTCTTGCTGGCTGGCCTAATGGCACCGTTTGCAGTGACCCTACTTTCTCCTTTTGAAGCCGAG
The DNA here is from genome assembly GCF_905220565.1 of Melitaea cinxia. Lineage (NCBI taxonomy): Eukaryota > Metazoa > Arthropoda > Insecta > Lepidoptera > Nymphalidae > Melitaea > Melitaea cinxia. Next base: position 2,176,181 of record NC_059416.1, read on the forward strand.
GGTTTGATTCCCGCCTCGAGGCTGGGTGTGATATGTTTTTATCTATAACTATTATTTTTATGTATTTATCAAAAGTATATATATATGTAGCTATATCAGTCGGCTTCTTTATACCTTGAATGGAACTTGAAGTTTTATATTTTAATATTTTATAATAATGAATCTTATCTAATAACAATGAAATCTCGTATTTATACTAATTATGAGTCACTAAACACGTTACGATCCGGATGAGCCTAATCACCCCCTCTAACCCTCTCATTCCGCGAACTTAAAAACGCACCCTCGTATATTATACCACCCTCCCTAGGTATGGGGGCTCCTTTTATTGTGGCTGTGGTGGTTTATATTCTTGCCAGATTGGCTCATATATTAAGTGAAAGTAAATATTTAAAAAATGGGAATTATAATATTGCGACCAACGGTAGCCTTTTTTTAACCGATCCAAAAAAGGAGGAGGCTTTTAATTCAATTGTATTTCGTTCCTCTTTGGTGTCCTACGACACCACACGGTTTTTATTTATACTGTGACTGAGAAATTGATTTAATAAATTATAATGATACTGTATGAAATGCATCATGTACAGTGCTGAACATAGATTTGTGTGATGTTAGAGTTGCACCTTACAATTATAACAATTGTAAATTATTGTGATGATGATGATGAGTGATAAAATTGTTTCTAAATGGCATGAGTTTATACTACAAATGATACACACAAGTATGTATAACAACAATTAAGATTGTAGCTGGTATGTTGGACCAAAGTATGAGAACAATACAAGTAAATGCTTAATCAGCGGAATTGGAATAAGAAATGAATTCTCACATGGGAAAGTTGTATTAGAATTAAATCGAAAATTAATCAAGAGCATGTAATTCTGTTCGGACGTGTCCATTGTAATTTTTCAAATAATTTTTAATTAAATAGTTTAGTTTAATTAATGTAATATCTTTTAAAAAGCCCTTTCGTGCTCCCCTAAACTTGTCTAACTTTATAAGAAATTGTTAATTGTATCATTTACTACTATTTGTTGATATTAAGAAATAAAAAAATATTTACTTATATGTTCTCTCTACAAGTTTAAAGTATGATTTTATTTTTGAATGAATCATCCATTTTTATATCAACAAACTATTCTATGAATTATAGCGAACAAAACTAGACAATAATTATGTTTCTTATAAATTTACCTGATTGATTAAGCAAAATTAAATAACGAAAAACTATATTTTTCAGTAATATAATAAAACTCGTGTTATACTTAAGACAATTACTACCTACATAATGATAAACAATATTTATCGAGGTAACATTTAAATAAATAATTATTAAGTAAACTCGAAGACGTAAGAATCGATAAGAAATAAATTATTAAAAAAATATTTATAGTATAATCAACTTACCGAACATTCTTAAATGCATATACGTCGGAGGGCTAAAGCTACCGCACGCCATTAACACAATCTTTCCTTGAGACATTTTTTAAAAGCCTTTTTTTAGATTACAGTAAAACCCGTGTGTATGACTAGATCTAAATCAAAGATCTAAAATCTTAAATTCTATTTTGTTTCTTCCTTTGGTTTCTTCTATACTGTCAATGACTCAATGAGTGTCAAAATCAAAAATCAATGTGATAGTGATGTAGAGATGGGTTCCTCACTCATGAGGTGTCTCATTTGAGGTACTCGTGATCGCAAATTGAAAGAGTTACTCGAATTTCATTATTGAACCACCTCACTCGTTTACGCGTCCTCACATTGACATTATTGACGCGACTCACGAAGGCTCGACGAGGACGATTAATTCTCACTTCAATGAGAACGATTCTTTGAGGATGAGGTGGACGTACTTATTTCATAATTGAACATCGAGTTAGAGAATGAGTAAGGTGAAGAGTCGAAATTTTGAAAACAGAGTTAATTCATACGATGGCTAGTTCACGCAAATACCGTTAATTATTAAATATAATTTGGAATTTCATTCTAAGAACAAAAGATTTTTTGTTGTTGTTTAAATTTTGTTTAAACATGTTTTACATATTTTTTTTTTTTTTGTTTAATAATTATAATCCTAAGCAAAAATATTTTTGTGTTTATGTATCGTTAAAATGTTATTTAAATATTATTGGTAATAAATAATTTTCGACACCTATTTGTTGCCTTTTCATTTATACCTAATCAATGCATAATGATTGCCATGTTATTGTGATGTAACATAAGCTCACGGTTAAAATTTTCAAAATAGTAAATCCATTGCAAATTTTATCGATTCCGTCAACAGAGTGCCTAGTGCGAGTTTTGTTTAATCCGTCTCACAACAACGGGCGTAAATTTTAACTTTATTTTGTATGGGAAATTCGGCATTTCAACCTAGTTCTCGCGTTTGCCGCTAGATGACTCTGCTACAGCTGCTCGACTAGGCTGCAGTGTTTAAATTCCCATGCAAAATAATCTTCAATATAAACGCGTTTCTCTCATGTTTCTGTAAATAAAACTCGCACTAGGCACTCTGTGCACTTGAAGTTCTACACTTTACCTATTAAATCAAATTAAATTTAGAATAATTTAAGCAGAAGTCTGGTTCAAAATACGTAAAAGTGAAGAAAATGCACATTACGCAATATGTAATGTATATAAGTATGTTTTCTACAAATTACGAATGTTGCGACGCCGCGATATCATACTGTTTTTTTTTTTTTTTTTTTTTTTTTTTTTAAGAGGGGGAAAACGGACAGTTGGCTCACCTGATGGTAAGTGAAAACAACATCCACAAACACCCGCTACATCAAAGGATTAGCAGGCGCGTTGCCGGCCTTTCGAAAAGGAATATGCTCTTCTTTTGAAGGTCCTTAGGTCGTATTTGTTCGGAAATACCGTAGGTGGTAGCTGGTTCCAAAGAGGGGTCGTGCGTGGCAGAAAATGGCGCAAAAATCGAGCTGTCGTAGACTTCCAGACATCGAGGTGATGTGGATGAAATTTTGAATTTTGACGCGATGTCCGGTGGTGGAATTCTGCTGTAGGTATTAGTCCGAACAATTCCTCAGAACACTCCCCGTGGTAAATACGGTAGAAGATGCACAGTGACCCGACATCTCTACGCAGCGCCAAAGAATCGAGCCGATCGGAGAGAATCTTGTCGCCAACGATTCGAGCCGCTCGGCGTTGAACACGGTCAAATGGAAGGAGCTGGTACTGGGGCGCCCCAGCCCATAGGTGAGAGCAGTATTCCATGTGGGGCCGGATCTGTGCCTTATATAATTGTAGGCGGTGGCAGGGCATGAAATACTGCTTCGCCCTACTGAGCACACCAAGTTTCTTCGAGGCTAGTTTAGCCTTTTCTTCCAGATGACCACGAAATTGCACGTTGCTCGATATGTCGACGCCTAGTATCCCAATACTGGCTGAGGCTGTTAGGGGAGTGCCTTCAAATTTGAGAGGAACGACGAAGGGTGATTTTTTTGCGGTAAACGCGCAACTTGTGTCTTAATGGGGTTGAACTGGACCAGATTATGTCGTCCCCATTGCGAGACTTTGGCTAAAAGAGACTCGATTTCAGACACAAGTTTATTCCGACACTCATCGACTTGTTCCCGAGAAATATTAGGACGGCCTGTGTATAAGGCGTCCCCGGTGCTGTCGTCCGCGTAACAATGAATGCCACTAGTTTGTAACAGGTCATTGATATGCAGAAGGAACAAAGTGGGTGATAGTACACAGCCTTGGGGAACGCCAGCATTGACAGACTTGAGGTCCGAGCATGCACCGTCAACAACGACCTTGATGTTCCTGTCTGTCAAAAAACTGGTGATCCATTTACATAGTTTCTCGGGAAGCCCATAGGATGGTAGCTTTGTTAGAAGTGCCCTATGCCACACCCGATCGAAGGCCTTCGCTATGTCCAAACTAACCGCCAGCGCTTCTCCCTTGCTCTCAACCGCCTCCGCCCATCGGTGAGTTAAGAATATTAGAAGATCACCAGCCGAGCGATTCCGTTGAAAGCCATATTGGCGATCGCTAATCAGCTGGTGCTCCTCTAAATACCGTCGGAGCTGGCAGTTGATTAAGGATTCCATAATCTTTGAGAACAAGGAAGTTATAGCAATTGGTCTATAATTGGACGGATCTGAGCGGTCCCCTTTCTTAGGGATCGGGTGCACCAAAGCCATCTTCCACGAGCGTGGGACAATGCCTAACGAATAAGAGTGCCGGAAAAGACGCGTGAGGACGGGTGCCAACTCAGGAGCACAAGTTCGTAGCACTAACGGAGGGACGCCATCGGGCCCACTCGATTTATTGATGTCCAACGAAAAAACTGTACGAGTACGCATTTAGTAATATTATTTTTATTACTGAAAAGTTGAAAACAAATTAAAGAGAATTTGGAGAGAATATTTTTATTAGGTATTGGTATTGCCATGAACTCTAAAAACATCTAGATTAGATTGGTATTCAAGTGTCATTGATTCGTTTATTTATTTAATTGGCGGTCTAAAATTTATCAGCGAAAGAACATGATGTGTGAGGGAGACGTAAAAATCCGAAACATTTATTATTACATTATTTACATTATTTTTTTTTTTTCATTTTTAGAAAATTTCGTTTTATCCCTGTTTTAAGACAATGAAAAAATGGCTACATTATTATAATTATTTATGGCTTCATTAGAATACGAAGGTAAATTTCGCAAATGTCAATAAAGTCGTATTAGCTCAGGTGGGACATCGGCCGGTCAGGACTAACCGAGAAGACAATGGTTCAAATCCCCATATGATTATTTCTTTTTTTTTTCTAATTGTACTCGCGATTTTTTATTTAAATAACCAGTTCATATTTCTTATTATTATGTCGGTAAAATTGAAAAATATTATTCATTTTTTATCAATATGTAATTCGTATTTAAATATGATTTCCAAAAAACACGATTTACTAAAAATACCGAGCTAAGCTCGGTAACCCAGGTACTCCAATTTAAAAAATAATTTAAAACTAAACATTATTTATAAATAAATATTTGGTTTAGTGTTAAATAATATGTAACGTTTAACAGCGCGCATCAAAACGCGTCGTTCTTAGAACGATAGAAGCAAAGTGATAATTATAAAAAATAAAAGTAGTGTATCGTTTATAAGTTGGCTATTCGTGAGGCATGCGTGACTCACGCTGCTTCTGCTGCCGCTGCCTGGGACAATCGGATGAGTTCGGCTGTCCTCGTACGATACCTCGCCTCAAATGAGAGGTACCTCGTAAGGCCTCAAAAAATAAAATGAAGGGCTTCCTCATTCTCAAATTAAAATGACGAGTTACTCATCACTATAGTGATGTGATAGTGTTGTGTACATGTTGTGTACCATTGTTCTGTACACTGTACCACAGAGTATACAATCACAAGATTTGATTCATTAATTCGAACTACCCTACCCCACCCCAGCCAGCAAAAAAAGCTATAAAATAATGATAGTTGTAATAAAAAAATACCAATCGATTTATTTTCAATGGCTCAATTCAACTACGTTGTTTTTTAAAATTGCTCATCTTAAATTATTTCATTAAAAATCAATAAAGTCGTTGAAAAAATATTCATTTATCAATACTTTCAAACTCCTATATCTTTTGATGTATACATTATTTTAAATTGTTTAAAGTGTGAAAAACTGCTCAAATTATATTTATAAATGATCAAGTACAGTTTGGAACAGCTCCGTTTTCCTTAATTGTTAAATAAATGTAAATAGTTTGAACAAATTTAACGTTTATATAATAGATAGGTGAGTGCTGCGCATGCACACAAACAGTGACGCGGAGCAAAAAAAAAGGCCTTAAGTGAAATGGAGCTGAAATACTACAAGCATAACATCATCTATTATCAGGTACTTTTATTACTTATTCATTTTGTTGAATTTATTTAAAAATCAAATCATGATTAATTGTTACATTTATTTTGTAGGTATCAACTCGTTATTCGAATACTAATTTCAATGATTTTTTACTATGTATGAGTAAAAAATGTATATGTTTTAAAATCTTTATATTTATTTATTGTTGAAGCGCGCATTATTTTTATAACGGCAACATTATTATCTTTTTGTTACTTATAACTTTCTTTTCTACCTACCTACAACTTCTTTTTCTATCAATCTTTTTCTGTAACGCCAGCGAACAATAAATCTGAATAAATCTATGTTCAAAAACTAAAATCTTTAATTTCCTTAATTTCAATATCAAACATTTTGGTAACTGTGACAAAACTAATATATTAATTATAATCTACGGAAACAAACAACAAGAAATAAGAAATACGCAATTTCGTTCCGGTGGGTATTCGACGATCCAACTATTGCATCATCCGTGGCCAGAGTAACCCAGCTGGAAAAGTGATCGTAATTCTGAAGATAGAAGGACACCACAGAAGACTGCGTAAATACAATCAACGCTTCGATCTAATCAGCTAAGTGCCCTGCTATTTTCTAATTTTTATACCCAATTCAACATCTTATACATAATACCTATTACCTAAACCTATATACATCATTTTATTTTAAACGTTCCTTAGTCTCATTAGTTTCTGGCTAGTAAATATTATATATTCACGATATATTAATATACATATGAGAAAATATGCACCTACCTACAGTGAGACTATCATAACGAAATTCTAGAACATGAAATTTAAAATAAAAATTTATGACTATATATAAGTATTTTCGTTCTTTTGTTTCAACGAAGTATATAAATACATAAGTATACACAAGTATTGGAAACGTATTGGTATCTAACATTTTTTGCCGACAATTTCAGTTAAATTATGACGGAGCTCTGCGGCCATTTTTGAACAGGCAACGGGTATTACGATTCGTGATTCGCGGGAGAGGTGACACCAAATTGAGGAGAGTGAGCGATTATTTTGTTTATTTAAATTTATACGGTTTTATTTTTATTATTATTTTGATTCAATATCAAAATGCTTAGCGTCGGTGATTTTAAGTATGATGTAAAGATATTACTTACTAAGCTTTTTTATATAAAATATCGTATAACTAAATTTAAAAATGATATCGATACAATTTCAAAAAATGAGGATATGTACTAGTTATTTTTGTGTTACCCACACATTAGGAAATTATAAACATTTTTTTTTTAAATATCATATCAAAAATCGACTGTTCCAGCGTGGATCGAACCTGCATCTCCGATTTACCTGGTCGGTGCTTTAGCCAATGAAGCTATGGAACGATGTATACGCTAGATCAAAATTTTTGATAAGATGATTTTATAGTCGGTTCTAAACAACCGCGGCGCCGTCTATAGTGAGTTTTTATAGAACTCATAATAATTTATATATTCAAAGTTTCATATTGCAATAAGTGAGAGAGTGAGTGTGTGAGTGTGTGTGATAAAAAAATTGACCGTTCCAGCGGGGATCGAATCTGCATCTCGGACTGACCGTGTCGGCGCTTTAGACAATTAGCGCTTCAATTAAATTTAGCGTTGGCAAAAGGCGTATATCTCGGAGCTTTAGCAGCGGTCTCAATGGTGAACAAACACAAAAGGAGACTTAGTAATGCTAATGGAGGACAATTTGCCTCCGCTATTTCGGAAGCTTGTAAGAACATCTCGCTTAATTCCCAGATCAGCAGTAACATGTGTTGCCGAAGTTCGCACGTGTACAGGCACCTATAGAAGACCTTTGACTAAGTTTTTGCTCTTTTCTCACTGGTGGCGACATGCAAAGTTGAAAGCGGTGCCTTCCACGGAGAGGAGGATGTTGAAGCGCGCATTATTTTAACAATGGTAAGATTATCATCTGTTTATCTATTAATAATTTTCCTTTCTACCTACCTACATAAAAGTTTTTTCTATGATCCTTTTTTTTGTAACGCCAACGAAAAATAAATTTATGTTCAAACACTTAAATCTTTAATTTCCACAATTTCAATATCAAACATCATATTAACTGCTTCTATAATTTTGGTTTAGATATACCTAGTTCTGTTATCGTTTTGCAAAGTAATTATTAATTTAATGTTACAAATTTCATTTCGAAGAAACAATGTAACTCTTTTTATGGTATTTATTATGCACATATAAAAAATATTTTTTAATTATTTTTAGTTGTAATGAGTGTGTTTTTTTTAATACAGCTAAATATTCAGATAATCTCAAGTTTTAAACGAAATGTTATATTTTCAATGTTGGAAACATGGATCAGCTGTCAACTTCTAACAGGCCACATAAGTTTTGATAGTAATAAATATTAAATTAAACCAATCAATCAATCAAATATTATATAAATGAAATTAATAAAATACAGGGTTTTTAGTCCGAGGCCATAATAGGTTCTTGTTTTCTCGCTTTATCGCTTAAATCTGTCAATCAATCAATTCCCGTAAAAAAACAATTGGAAAAAAAGTAATGATTAAAAACAACAAACAGTGGTGTTTTATCTATCGATCGATTTTTTTTTTTTTCATTTAAAAGACTATTATTATATGTATATTTAGATTTTTCATCACTTCTCTCAAATTAAGGGGATTCTATTATATGACACGGGGCGTGACCAAGGTGTGATAAAGCTACATTTGGTTATATAGTTACGCCGGCTGATGAGATCGATGATGTAGTGAGAAATCGGCGAGTGATTCTGCAAGTGTTAGGATAGTCGCCCTTTGATGACTGTAGAGTGTGTACTTCGGGAGCTGCAGGATATCTAAACTGAGTTTTAAGTTTTTCGATATTATACTCGTTGCCTATATGACAATTGGTACTATATAAACTCTGTCTGCTTTCTAACCGCGTTTAAGTTCTATGGCTAAGCCTTGATATTTGGTAAGTTTTTCAGAAATCGTTGATTGGATATTGTGGGTGTTGGGGACAGCAATATTAATAAGGCTATTAATTATAATAAGTCATAAGTTAATATTGATAAGGTAAACCATTTGGTTTTACTTATTTTATCGTGTAGTGTAATATCAGGTCTATTGTAGTGAATGGTTTTATCTGTAATGATGGTTTTGTCCTAGTATAGTTTGCAGTTGTTGTTTTCTAATGTTTAGTTTGGTTTATACATAAAAAATAAATAAAATAAAATATTTTTTTTTTGTTTTTCTCACACAAAATAGACACAAAATACAAACTTCAACAATAACAGAGCAAAATCTGTGTGAGACACTGGCGACTAAATATACATGTGTCGAGGATCCTATTAGTATATGAATTTGTGATTATGTGGAAGTTGTTGATGTATAATTGAAGCTCATGTCGGTTTTTGTAGTCTGTTTGTGCAAGTGTTTCGGCAGGCTGAAGCTATGTGTTAAATAGTTTTATTAGTATTTTATTTTTTGATATTTTTCTGAGGATCAAGCCAGTTTTAACACATTTTTATTCATTTTAACATATTTGTAAAAATCCATACAATTATAATCATTATTAAAAACGATCATTTACTCTTTTTTTTTTTAAATTAGGGGTATTGTATTGTATCGGGCTCGGTTTTCCGCATTTAGACGCAAAGGTGGTCCATTATGCGTGAAAAGAGGGCTGACTAGTTCAGCCAGCCCAGCTCCTTTCAGAAGCTCAGAAACCTCCTTGGGCATTCACAGGCTTCTCGGAGCGTCCTTATTTCCTTAAAGATGGTAGCCCGGTGTGCGGCCACTCCCTCGCATTCCAGGATTATGTGCCTACGTACGGCTGTTTCTTCAGTAGCCAGAAAGCCCCTGCAAAGAGGGCTGTCTGTTGCATTCATGATTCTAGGTGGTGATTAAGTGCCATGTGGCCAGTAATCGTGCCAACAACTATTCTGATGTCCATGTGGGCAAATTAGGGGTACATTTGTTTCTTACATCAGTCCACTTAATCTATAAAAACTCTTTCTACGTAACAGTTTGAACTAGGAGTACTAATAACGAAGGATAAAATTTGGAAAATATTAGAGATTTCGATATTCGAAAAACTTTCAAGGACTTTCTTCCACTTTTCTATTGTACTCATACTTTTGCCAAAGAAGTCGTGCTAGCAATATCCATGCTTTTATTAGTTATTTGGAATTCTTCATATAAGCAATCCATATTTATTTCTTTTATTTTGAAATGTTCCACAGCTTCTTGAAAATTGTAGTTTATTAAATTTTAAAAATAGATTTAACGTTTAAAAAGAGTACCTTAAAGAGAATGTTTTTATATGAAAAATCATATCGTCATAACACATAGCCAATGAAGTTATTGTGGAACTGTAGAAAATCGGTTTTTAGAGATTTGTTTGCATCAGCAGTCAATCCAATCATGATGTCTCTTACTCGACTATTAAAAAAACTTGTTTTTTTTCTTTGCTCCATTTTCTCGCAAATCCCATGCATTTCAGTGTGCATAGCAACTAAGAGAACAATTGTCTGATTCAATTTTTTCTTCTTCATTGTTACTTCTAGTGAAAGCAAAATTATGGATAAAAGACAAATATGCCAAAGTATTTTTTTCTTCTTCTTCATTTGTGATTATTTTCCCTATTAAATGCGGACATTCATTGCGAAATTCCAGGAAATGAGATTTTGGGCAGGCCATATTTTAGGATTCTTTCAAGAGCACGGCCGAAAGATAATAATCTCGTCATAACATGTTTAATTATTTCTTCCCACTGCATCTCTTTCTCTTAAAATTGGAGTTGTAAGTCTTTGCTCTCAAATTCTTTTTGCAGATCTACCAAAGTGACCGAATATTTCAATATTAAACTTTCAATGTCCACTTCCAATTTATTGGTACTATGTTTTGCAGAATTATAGAGAATATGGACGGAGCAATCGGCTTTAATAATGTTTTCATCTTTAGATAGCGAAAGTGTGTAAATTGAATGAATTTGCCGAAGTTTACAGTCGTATTATCAGCAAAAAACGCTGATACCCATTTTCCTCCAGTGTGTCTAATAATAATTTAGTCACTTTATTAGCTGATTCGTCGTTGCATTCTACGAAATCGAGAAGACGATTTTGAATCCCTGAGTCCTAGTCAAAGTATCGCATGTAAATTGGAAACATTTTTCTGTTTGTTTTTTATTATTCTCATCTATCGCGATCGAAAAATATAGATTTTTTTCATTTGCTGTCTTTAAAACATTTTTAACTTATTCCTTGATCAGTATTTCGCATATAATAGATTCTGCTTTTGTTCTGTCGCAGCTAAATTTCTGAGCGCTTTTTGAATCACTAAAGATATACGGTAACAATTCGTGTGAACAATCCATACTATTGTAGTTTAGAGAATGCCTTACCATGTGATAAACCGATATGAGTTCTCCAGCAGCAATTTGTTCTTCAGAGTCCGAGGCCGATGTTTCAGGTATTGCAAAATATTTTTTTAAAGTACTTGATACTCTGTTGCTATCAACAGTCATGTGCGATTTAGTAGATGCATGCTGTTTTACATCTTTGAGATCACCATGAGCACAATAGAAATCTTTATAGTATAGGCGACAGGACGCCTGATAAAGATTTTTTTTACTTGTTTTAACCAGGAATAGTAATTTTCCCGGCTTTTATTATATTTAGTTAGCCTTTTAGCTTTTTTTGGAGTTATTACACTACTACTGGTCCTTTCATTACAGTCAGTATCACTCAAATCACCCATTTTGTAAAATCTTAATAAAATAACAAACGTACAGAGTCGCTTTTAATATTATGAAATAATTGACGACGTATTTACGCAACATCTGTCTCAAAATAATAACCAATTAATAAATCTTTCCCCTTTTATTAGAAAGAAACATAAAGACATATTATGTATGAAACAAAAAGGGGTCAAATAGTTTTACTGTATTTACGCGCCGACTGATAAGGAAAGCAATAACGGCTATGCCACGACGTTGCGCGACCGGCGCAGGCTAGCTGTCATTAGTCGACGCGGGTGGCAAGTGCGAGTTACTTCACACTACACAGTCGCTCGAGTCGAGCCGAGTCAGAAATGTAAACAGTACGTTTTACGAACTTTGTGTGTATGAATACTTGGATCGATTTCATAATGAAAAACGAAGTACGGTTCAAATGCGGAACAGAATCAGTCCACTCGGGACATTCTAAATTATGCTTAAAATACGGGACGTCTGACAACGCTAGTTATAAGGTTAGGTGCATGTATTATGTGCTTCTGGTAGTTTCGAGTGTCTATTATTTGGTCTTGAATTGCTCCAATCAGTCCAATCGGGACATTCTAAACTATGCCTAAAATACGGAACGTCCGGGAAATACGGGACGTCGGGCAACGCTAGTTATAAAGTTAGGTGCATGTATGCTTCTGGTAGTTTCGACTGTCTATTATTTGGTCTTGAATTGCTATCATGAAAGCTTCTGTCTCAGGAAAAAGTTCGCCATCTTGGAGCCCGGCGTTCGACGCTTCTTTGTCGACAAATGGCTGTTGTAAATCATAGAAATGTCTTCGGTGAAGTGACTTGCTATATATATATATATATTATTTATTGCTTTGTAATAAAAAAAAAAACAATAAGAATTACCACAAATGTAAAATAAATAGTTATGGTATTCTACGAAACAATTTCCTTTACTTGTGAAACAAGTGGACATTGCACATAACACATTTATTATTTATTTATTTATTTATTTAGAAAACCAACAGCTTTAAACAATGTATCTTACAGCTAGGTATATGCTATAGAATATAGCCAATAACAGGTTTCCCTTAGAATAATTAAATTATGGAATGTCCGCTTGCAACATCAAAACAACCGCCCCCAACTAAATGCGTAAAGATGCATGATTATGTGTCCTATTTTCTATAGTATCTTCAGTTTTTCTGCTTTTTCCATGTTGTGCGCTGGTAAATTGCGTTTATTTCCAATGCGGAGCTTTTACGAGGAGACAATGTGGGTCTTGATCACTGTCTACATGTAAAATTATTTATTAGACCTCGTGCTACATGTTGGCGATACTCGAGGATGCTCAAAAGCGGACCTTCCATTCTGTGTTTTTCGTACAACTTTACGTACATTAAATACGAGTTATTCATAGCAATACCTAAGATGTCAAAAAAGAGGCGCATGTAATATTTGATTTTGGCCTTGGGATCAACCCCATAACATGCTTTGCGCTGGTCCATAAAGTCCACACCGCCCATATATTTATTATAGCGCATCACTACTTCCGCACATGTAACAATTATTTTTCGAGCAATTCCTGCCTGCCTCCTCTTTACTGTGCTAGTTGGCACCGGATATATGAAATTGGTTAACATATGGACTGCTTTAGTATCCATCCATTTTACGAATATTATACCTTTTGTACTTACGGCATGGATGTCGCCTCTTTTTTGCTTTTATCTGATGGTAATTACTTTGGTACATTCTTTCTATTCGTGCGAACAGTGTCGCAGGTTTTGGTGTTCTGCATCATAAGTTTATATTGCAAAGCAGGCGAATTGAAAAAATAATGACAAAGTATACTTCACATCCAAGACCCTTTACTTGTTCCGTCAGACAGAGTACTACTGATTCACCTAAACCAATTTATGTATTAGTTCTATTTCCCGTATATAAATCCAACTGGTATAAGTATCCCGTTGGAGACTCACATCTACTCCACATCTTGAACCCCCATTTTAGAGGTTTATTTTTGATGTACTGCTTCATAATGTTGTGCCCTTTGAATTTGATCATGTGATCATCAATGGATTGCCTTAGTGAGTTATTCATTGTTGCTTGAAAACACAAATTGAAATGTTGTATAACAGATCTTATTTTGTACGCTCGGTCACTCGATTGTGAGTGATTGTTATTATCAGAGAAGTGCAAATTTTGCCGAATCTGCTCAAATCTATTTCTTGGCATAACATTAGCAATAAAAGGCACACCCATGTCGTCGTCAGTCGACCAGTAATTCCTAAGAGTTTGTAAAACATGATAATTCACTACAAAATTCATGCCCAAAAATACCTTCATTTCATCCAAGCTGATTGTAAAAGGTCTTCCAATTTGTTGTGCGTAATTTGACACTTTCTTTTATTATGATATTAGACACTAACTGATCCATTTGTGTCACCTCAATGAAAATGTCCATTGCCAACAACATGGCATGCCGGTCAGATAACGTATTTACTCTCTTTCATTGAATGTGTGAGAAGCCTATGAGTTATTTCTCCAGTTGAAAATAAGAATAGTCTCGGAAGTATCTGAACAGAACTGAAGTTTGATTTGTCGGTTTTTAAACAATCTTCAATTTCAACAACATTGGTTCGATTTTCTACATCTTGAACTATGAACTGCTGGTCTTCTTCGTCTAACTGTAAGTCATTTTATCCGTCACTATTATCTGCCATAAGTAACTCTAATATTTTTTCATCTTGAATATGAAATTCTCTGCACCCTCTTTTAGCCATTTCTGTAAAAAAAAAACATGAAGGTAAATTATATAAAAATACAAGAAAACCATACATTATCATAAAGCACTACATATAATAAAACTACAACGAATACAACAGATATGGACCAGAGGGAAAAATATTTCCCTTACTTGTGCTAATATTCTGCAGTTTACTGTATTATTATATAAAACTAGCAAACCCGGCGAACTCCTTTTCGCTACCAGATAGCTTCGTTTTATGTAACATTTCGTTTGGTGATTAAAAGAAGAAAAAAATTTTTTTTTTGTTTCATATTTGAAAAGGAAAAATTTTATTTCATTTTACAACAGTAATGAATTCATTTCGATTACAAAAATGAAGTGTTATTTAGTTGAACTTCTCTAAGTAAATGAAAGTTAATCCAAAGTAAATACTGAATCGAAGCGTTATAAGTGTCCGCAAATTATCCGTTTCATTGAAGTGCTCTTTGGTAAACCACATTTTTTGTTTTTTGGTCTGACGTTGACACAAACAAAGCGGATAGTTTCCCAACTCGTCAACACGCAACGTAGAACTGCCCATGTGAAAAACAATGATTTTCTAAATGACAATGGGCCCTTTACTATGGAAAAATACCCCACGGCGGACAAAACTGAAACATATCTCAATTGAAAGCTATTAACCTATAGTTTTGCTTAGCAAAGAGGCATTATTGTGGCGTATGGGAATATCGAAATATTATATTTATAATTCAGTTATGATGATCGTATTATTTTAATGTTTTGTACACTATGTAAATGTTTAGTACTGTATGTAGATATATTTTGTGTTATTTGACGACTAGCTTGGTATAGCGGTTGAAATGGCAAACTTAAGAGGTTGTGGTTTATAGTCTTGTTAAGTTAAGCAGCACTCAAGGAGGACATATACAAGTGAAAGAAGATAAACAAAAATAGTAGTTTATTATGAGTCATTATCTATGATATAATATATTATCCAAAAAGACAGCTGGCATGAGATTAACATTTTCTTCATGTCTAGCCCAAGAGAGGTAATATACCATGCATGCGATATGCGCACAACAACCTACTGTTCGCCGTCCATGGATACACGAGCAATAGTATCCCTGCAATCCTTCGTATCCATTTCTGATGGGATCAATTAAAATATACGTGTAGTATTATCTCAATCGCACTTGCCCGGATTGGATTCGGCCTCTTATGAGCGTTTTATTTTCTATCATCTCTGGATGTCGATGCACTTCAACCCACCACCTTCTACCACCCACCGGCATATTGTAACTAATCTAGATTTATTTGCTTCAATAGTGGTTAACTGTTCGCCAAATCTTCTAGTGAGTGACATGTGCGCTTGAAATCCACACTCTTCTATGAAAGGTATGGCGTCACGAAAACCTCTATAAAGACAAAGCGAAGGTAGTTTTAAGATGGTTCTATGAGGGTGTCATTTTCAACACTTGAACAAACCCTCTTTAAATATTAAAGAAGAAAAAAAAAAAAAAAGAATATATGCGTCTTCTGGTAGGAAATACCACTGCAGTCCAGATTCAGATTCAGGTAACAAAAGGTGACGTAGAATTGTCGCGTCGGATGTTGTTGCTGCGTATGGGCCATAAATATAAAAATATATGTCCATTTGAACATACTACTAAAAAAGGTTTCAATAAGTTCCTGTATTTGTGGAGACTATAAGTCTTTCTTTAAAATAAAAAGTCCATGCTTTTTTGCAGATAGATGTATGTCCCATCTAAAACAATAACAGCGTTTTGACCTTCATTTCCAAAAAAATATTTGGAATTATGAGATTCCTTGCTACAACTTCCTCTCTAGTTAAATGGTGAATCCCAATATGAAGAGGGACGAAGTCTTCCGTCAGACATTGTCTCGCTAATCTAAGTTTTTTCTCCAAAGTTCTTCTAGATATTTAAAACAATGTTGCCAATCGCTCATTTGGTTCTCCAGTCCTTATTTTTGCAAGATATATGCCCAAAACTGTAGCAGGTTTCTTACCCTGAAGCATTTTTTTGAGGTCTGCAAACAGCCAGTAATCGCTAGGGGCCAAGTCTGGCGAATAAGGAGGATGAGGAAGCAATTCGAAGCCCAATTCGTTAATTTTGGCCATCGTTCTCACGGACTTGTGACAAGGCGCGTTGTCCTGGTGAAACACCACTTTCTTTTTGTTCATGTGAGGCCGTTTATCCGCAATTTCGTACTTCAATCGCTCCAATAAGCACATTTAATAGTCAGTATTTATATTTTGCCCCTTTTCAAGGTAGTCGATGAAAAGTATTCCATGCGCATCCCAAAATATAGATGCCATAACCTTACCGGCCGATTTCTGAGTCTTTGGACGCTTCGGGCGGCTTTTACCAGCCGCTCTCCACTCCGCTGCCTGCCGATTGGATTCCGGAGTGAAATGGTATATCCAGGTTTCATCCATTGTTACATACCGACGTAAAAAATCCTTTTTATTATGATTCATCAGCGCCAAACATCGCTCTGAATCATTGATACGTTGTTCCTTTTGATTAGTTGTAAGCAAACGCAGCACCCACTTAGAAAAAAGCTTTTTCATGGCCAAATTTTTATGTAAAATAGTGAAAACACTACCAGCTGAAATCTTCACTATCTCGGCTATCTCTCGCACTTTTACCTTCCGATCTTCCAATACGATTTTGAGGACTTGGTTAATATTTTGTTGAGTCACTGCTTCATTTGGACGACCTGAGCGTTCCCCATCATTGGTGTCCATGCGACCGCGTTTGAAGTCGGCATACCACCAACAAATGGTTGCTTTAGAGGGAGCTGATCCTGCATAACATTTTATAAGTCATTACTGTGCTTCAACCGTATTTTTTCCCATTAAAAAACATTGTTTTATCAACACGCGAAACTCGTTTTTTTTCCATTGTATCGAAATTACAACCGTAGCGTCACTTAAATGTTTCAAAATCAATAATTTTATTGTTCCATTTTTAAAAATTTGACACATATTCTTGTATTGATAGCCAGTACTTTTTAAAAATCAAAAGAGTTTTTAATATATGCGCCATTTCCAGGTTAGTCTCGGGACTTATTGAACGATCTAGTATATAGTCCTCAGATTGTAGCTTTGCCTGATTGAATCGGATGAACGCTAAACGTTCGGTCTCGATTTTGACATACATGTCGACAGCGAATTGCTGGAATAGCCGACGGCACTTCAGAATTACATTCTTCTCATGTGTACGAATCATCATACGATACGCATAGTATTTCATTGCGCTTAGATTTTTATTCGTTAATACGCCTGAAAATGCAAAATTAAATGAATTGTTAATGGAAACCAATAATAGCAATAATAGCAATAATTAGTTTGTGAATATTGTACCTGTAATTGGATCGACCATCTTCAACGTGATGTTGTATTCGTCTTGCCCTTGCCAATAAATGATTGGATATTGTAACGCATCGTACAAACGATGTGTCTCGTTTACACGATGCATGATATTGCTTCTTCGCTGAACGACAATGTCTCGCGATTTAGTTGGATCGCCAACAATAATTGCAGCAACATCATTAAGGGTGGGTGCACTGAATCTTCGCACATGTTCACCTGTTGGGGTACAATCCGCTCTTATGACAAATTTGTGCGTATCCGATGGCATTCGTTCCAGTGCTGTTTTGAACATATTAACCACAGCATTATAAGCGCGAAAAAATGCTTGCAACTGTTCAATAATTCGTCTCTTTAACTGTTGTGTTCCCTGTATATTGCACCGCACATTCAGCTGATCCACCATCGACGAAATGAAATATATTTGCAGAAATTGATGCGGTTCATCTGGTGTTGGCACCATTGAACCATGCAAATGATATATTTTTCCTTGTACCTGTAATTGCAAACAATCATTTGTTGAAGAGTACGGTGTAACTTCTGATCGGGTTTTTCCTGGTGATAGCATCGGTGTTTGTCCGTTATTGTCAACAGCCGGGGTAATGGGTTCAGGAAAAAGTGACGGATCTGATATCAAGGTAAAGTTATTTAAAGGGGTTAAAGTTGAACTGATATTTAAGAGGGACACAACACCATGCTGTTCTTCTGACGAGAGTAAATATGGTGAGGTTGCATTTTGATACAGGTCATAAAAGGATCTTCTCCAAGGACACAAGCAGGTGATGGTATGTTCTGGTCCAAATTTTTGTCCGTTGATTTTATGATTTCGCATGTTCCGTGTACGTCTTCTGAAAAAACGTCATCTAAATGTCGTTCGTAATTTTCTCAGTCATAGTTGTTGTTCTTTGGTAGTGTGATCAAGATTCGAGTATTGCCTCTATCGTCTTTACTGCTGGAGTGCCGTTCGAAATCGTGTGAAGTGCCGTTGGTTGCCGTGCCGTTGGTGCTACTTTGGTAGACGATGTACCGTTGTACAAAGTGTCGGCTATTGTCGACTGATGAATATTAAAAAGAAGTTTTGAAGGAGCCAACGATGAGTCATGAAAAGGACAAACTGTCATAGTCAAAGGTAATCTTCTTTTCCAAATACATTTGGGTCTTAAAGGCCTATATATATATACAACATTCCTGGTTTTTTTACATCCGTCAACTGCGTTCTGAATCGAAGTAATTGTAGCGTACGCTCCTCCAAAAAGTTTTGCCATATCATATTGGTTTACTATACGGTCTGGGTGCATTTCTTGAAAGCTGTTTAGTTCTTGCTCAAAGTACTTTTTGAGGGGTCCATACACAGCCACATCTAGAGGCTGCATTCTATTAGTTGTGTGCGGTGCGAAAGAAAAAAGGTGACTTGTTTTTCTGTCGCATATTCTAAAGCTGGATAAGCCTCATGATTATCAACCAACTATTATACTGGCCTGGTCTCACTGGGTCGAACTTTTTCAATAAAAAAATACAACCAAGCCAAAAACGCTTCACCATGTATCCACCAATTATTCGTTACTGCCGCCTGTGAACCTGGTGGAGCATTATGTTACAGTATTTCTTGCATGCGTTTACGAGCAAATATGAAAAAAGGAGGAACAAAAGTTCCAGCTGGATTGCAGCAGCAAATGACAGTGGTTAATTGACTTCTTTCCGCACTGCATATTACTCCGATTTCTCTTTGGCCTTTAATAGACAAGACCTTAGGTGGTTTAGTTGTGCTACTCTTTATTCCCGTCTCGTCCATATTATATAGTTGTATTGTTGTTGCATTAAAGTTGTATTTTTCTACCGGGTTCCAATAGTTAGTACAAAACAATTCCACCTGTGGCTTGTTGAAGCCTCTAGTTTTTGCTAAAGATGTTGGCTCCGGTGCTCTTTGTACAATTTCTGGGTGTCGACGCTTGAAACCCGAAAACCAGTCGTCTCCAGCTTTTCCATTTTTAAATGGATGAGAAATATTATTCCTTGAGGCATAATCAAAACCAGTTCTAAAAAATCTGAACGAGTAAGCCCAAAAAAAACAAACTATCGAATTTTTTAAGATAGGCGCACATTTCTTCTTCTTGTTCTGGACTAAAAATAGATGTGAACCTACTCGGTTTCTTTAATTTATTACCAGACTTCTTAACGTGTCTCTGCAGAGTTAAAATTGCAAATTAATTCAATACATAAGTACCAGTAGTTACTACTGGTACTTATGTATTGAATTAATTCGATATGTATAAACTAAACATAGATATGTAAAATTAGCTGTAAAAATACTAAAATGAGGCTTATTTTAGGATGGGTAAGATTAAAATACAAAACGTTCGTTTCGTTATCCGTTTTGTCCAAGGTACCAATACTTAGAACAGAATCAGAAGAACATCACTTAAAACAGAATTGTCGTAACTTGAAAAACCTAACAACACCAGAGCCAAAAAACTATTTCAAAAATTCATAACTCATATTTATAGAGATAGAAAGTTGAACATTGGTATGTATTTATATTAATCTTAAGCCTATCTGATGCTTTTAACTAAATTGCCGTAAAGTTTGTGTATTATTGATTTTTCACAAGTCACGCCAATTCATGTTTCAATTTCAGGCAGCAGAAATGTTGTATCTGTGAAATGAATTGTAAAGACAACTTAGACAAACATGTTTTTTTGAGCTACGGATTTGATGTATCTTAAATATGAAACCTTCGATACATGTTTCATTTAGCTATACGTCGTGTATTTTATTAAAATGCATCCAATATTTGCTTTAAGTTCAAATATGGCGACAGATGCTTTGTAAATAAAATGCTGTGTCTTGAACTAAATATTTTTATTTTTTGGAAAATGTTATAATCAATAGACTATTAAAAAAAACAACATAGAGGCTTCTAAACAGGAAATATATGATATCTACAATATGTTGCTGCACTAAAATAGTGTTGTAAAATCATCGGTAGGCGTATCCTATCGATAGTTTTACAGTTTTCTAAAGTCAAACTATCGATAGTGAAACCGATAGTCCTATAACGCAACTTTATTAAAGCCACATGATGCAGTACAATATTAATTATCCTTTTAGAAGCCTCATAACAAAGAAAATCAAGTAAAACTATTAAAATCTTAACTTAAGCAAATTATTTCTTAATCACAACCCTCTTCCTCTTCATCTGTTTTAAGCAAAGTATCGTTAACTCTCTTGTCGTGTTTTAATTTCAAATATTCGTGAGCAAAACGTTTGGAGATAATCTGTTTCTCACCAGCTTTTTAAGATCTTTATACTTTTGAATTGAAACACGGAGCCTTCGAATACAAAGACAGTTTTGGTTGCGCATTGTCTAAACTACCTAGAGAAACTGAAGTTGTTTCGGCATCTGGGAGCATAGAATATTTTATAAACATAATGTCCTGGTTTGTCTTCTTAAATGTTGCAATACATAATTTAGATATTTTTATTTTTTGATTCTTAAATGTTTTGCTCTGAATTTCTTCGAACCCAATAAAGTCCCTGCCTTCTAAAACAAACACGCGATATGGGGATGGCTTTCTACGTGCCATTTTTATAACAGTTGCTGATTGGAAAGGAACCTATAGGGTCGTGTTCTTGACAGCTTGCTCTATTACAGAATGCATACTGTCGACCGGCATGTAGGTATGTCCTGGAATAAGGTAATTTATTTGTATTACCTCTACATTAATACTTATGGACATAAAATATCTCAGCATACTCAACATCGTTTTGTTTTTATTTTGTCCATAACATGAGTCACAGTACAAAAGCACAGTCAGTTCTTCTTCCAGGAGGCTGCACAATATTTCTTCGAATAATTCTACCGCTGATTTCCCTTCCAACTCCGTAATCATATTTTCTAAACATTTTTGAGCAGTATTAGATTCCGGCAGTATTTCAGAATAAACTGGTTCCCACTTACACCAAGTGACTGACTATCTTGCTTGTCCGAGATGTGGTTTGAGTAGGATGATCTTCCTCGTCGTTATCAATTGTACACGAAAATACCACTTGACCGGCTATATCTGACACAGGCGAAACTCTCATATCGTTGTTAGGACCTTCTTTTATGACAGTAATTTCATCTACGTATTCATTATATATTGTCACGAGATATAATGTGTTCGGCATAGACTTATCGACTACTGTAAACACAAGCAAGACCCGCAAGAAACAAACAATTGACACGTTTGAACCTGGTCCTAGCGTAACAGGATCGAACACCCTTTCGCGGCAAATTGTACAGACATGTTCTCAGTTGTCATATTTATAGTACGGCTTATTTCGAATGTATACCACAAGTTCTCAAATTATATATACAGGGTGTCCCAGAAATCAACGTCAAGTCTGGCCCTCGTGGATGATTTTTTTTCAAATTGATGATTTTTTTCTGTCTTGGAGCTAATGAAAAAAAATTCCGTTCTCAAAAGATTTCTTATTTATTATAAAAGTTACCGTAATGAATACGTAAATCTATTGCAGGAGAGCGTGATTTTGTTAAAATATTGATCTTATTATTGTTTATCATTAACCTACACGAAATAATTTAATTGCAATGTAAATCAATTTACGTACCTTTTTGATACTATGATTTTAGTTGGGGATTGACGCCGCAGCTCCAGCAGCGCGTTAGCTGCGATTAATTCGACGGAAACCATATAAAGTGTTTAATAAATATACAATAAAGATTCAAGTTAAATAAGATAGGGGATAAAATTTAAATAAATATATCTCTTACGCGGCGAACGGGCTTCTCTTGAAGTGTTTTAGGGTGGTATCCGCTCGACCGCACTCTTCAGGTGCAAGAGCGCCAACGCTGCGTCCAATATTTCCTCTGGCATATCACTGAAAACTGCAAAATAAAAAGCTTTATTATTCGAGATGTACTAAGTGTAGTTAGGTTAGTATACTTACTATGATACTTCTAACAATGAAGACAAAATATAAAAATCTAATAATTACAGTGTTGTATCTGGAATAATTTTATAATAATTTTTTGTAGGAATATACGTACCAACAATTAGAACTTGTATCATTGACAAATGTGTTCGTGCTCTCTAAGTGCTCTCTCGTGCTTTCTAACTTTTTTTTTCTGACTTGGAGCCAATTAAAAAGCAACTCAGTTGATAAAAGAATTCTTATTTATTATAAAAGTTACCGTAATGAATACGTGAATCTATTGCACGAGACGTGATTTTGTTAAAATATTGATCTTAATATTGTTTATCATTTACCTACATGAAATAATTTAACTGAAATGTAAATCAATTTACGTACCTTTTTGATTCTATGATTTTAGTTGGGGATTGACCCCGCAGCTCCAGCAGCGCGTTAGCTGCGATGATCTCGCCTGAAACCATATAAAGTGTTTAATAAATATACAATAAAGATCCAAATTAAATAAAAAAGGAGATAAAATGTAAATAAATATATCTCTTACGTAGCGACAGCGTTTCTATTGGAGTTAGGGGCGGGGCGGGCGGGGCGGGCGGGGCGGTCTTGGGCGGTTTCCATTCCACCCCACCCTTCAGGCGCAAAAGCGCCAACGCTGCGTCCACATCAGTCTGACACACGTCTGACATGTTGTCTAATGCAAATTGCAAAATAAAAAGCTATGTTATTCGAGATGTACTAAGTGTAGTTAGGTTAGTATACTTACTATGATACTTCTAACAATGAAGACAAAATAAAAAAATCTAATAATTACAGTGTTGTATCTGGAATAATTTTATAATAATTTTTTTATAGGAATATACGTACCAACAATTAGAACTTGTATCATTGACAAAGAAAAAGTAGTTAGGCTGATGGGCTGAAAATTCCCGGATTGAGTTTTACCACCTTTTCATACACAGGAGCAACTATTGCGTGCTTCCAGTCTTGTGGAAGATATCCATTTTAAATAGATATATTCATAAGAATATCTAAAGTTGGGGGGGGGGGGGGGGGGTATTGTTATGACTGAAGATTTAAGTATACAACTCGGTATTTGGTCAGGTCCCGAAGAGGATTAGGTGTTTAGATTTTGGATAGGTTTTTCCACACCACCAACAATAGCTGTTTTGTCACCCAGGCTATTGTTCACTTTGTTCTTTGTTGTAATATCAGTGCATTGGTTTATATCAGGCTACTTATTTGTAGGCTTTTTGGAATTCTTCCGCAACTATATCCGCAATATGAGTTGATTTTTTATTAAATCACCTTACCTCGGTGATCACGCAATGCAAGCGGTCGTTGATATTGTTTGAGTTCAACTCTCCATTTTAAGCCCCGATTGCTTAGTTTAGTTCACTGGCCTGGAGCAAATGAAAAAAAAAACAGATCTTCAAGGATTTCTTATTTATTATAAATGTTACCATAATGAAGTTACAGATAACTACATGAAATAATTTCACTGAAATGCCAATTTTACTTGCGAGTCATCAAGCGGGCCCGCTTTTTTTGAGGCATATATTCAGAGTGCCCCGTAATAGCCGGTGGTCGCTGCCGGTGCTAACACCGGAAAATCACCTACTAACCACTGTAACATCTCTCAATATATGACTTTTAACCGTTATGATGAAATCTATCTCGTTCCTCGTACCACAGTATCGGAGCTTTGCTGTTTCCACTGTCTTCGGGGCTTCTTCTCGAAAACTAAGTTCACCAAGAAGAGCTCCTCCGATTCGAGGAAGTTGACAAGCATTTGACCGGGTGCTCGAGAATTATTTTTTCTCAGTCAACAATTAGCTCCGATTGCTCAGCTTACTTCACTGTCTTGGAGCTATTAAAAAAAATCATTTCTTAAAGGAATTCTTATTTATTATAAAAGTTACCGTAATGAATACGTGAATCTATTGCACGAGAGCGTGCTTTTGTTAAAATATTGATCTTAATATTGTTTATCATTTACCTACACGAAATAATTTAATGGAAATGTACTTCAAGTTACGTACCTATTTGACCTACGGAGGTTAACCCCGCAGCTGTAGCAGCGTGTTAGCTGCGCTTAATTCGACTGAAACCATATAAAGTGTTTAATAAATATACAATAAAGATACAAGTTAAATAAGAAAGGAGATAAAATGTATATAAATATATCTCTTACGTGGTAAAAGGGCTCCTCTTGGAGTTGGGAGCGGTGTCCATTCAAGCGCATCCTTCAGGTGCAAGAGAGCCAACGTTGCATCCACCACTTCGTCTGACATGTTGCCTAATGCAAATTGCAAAATAAAAAGCTCGATGTAGAGTTACTGTCAAAAGTCTAATAACTGACTTAAATAGTGAAATCGCTAATGATGGTGTTGTCTAACAACCATACCGTCTCATGAATAACTTATGGCTTAGCGCCTCTAATCTCTACTCCAAGTCATTTAATAGTAGGATGTAGGAGAATTATCGTTAACAGTCCGGTGTACCATATATGGTACACGGGACGCGGTTCTGCCGAGTTCGTGTACCCTATGAGGCACACGAGCTCTGTTTTATTCTATGATCTCTAGAACCACGGACTTGTCAAATTAGTTAGTGTTTTCTTATAGAACTTGTGGCCAAGGATCTAATAAATAATAAAAGTCAAAAACATGTCATATTTTTTGGAATGTGTTGCTATATCAACACGAAATAAAACAACTTAGTAGAAAATAAACAGAGACTTTTGGTGAACTTCAACTTTAAAAAAAAATTAAAACAACAAGTTTTATTACAAATTGTACATCGCGTTGATACCCTTTTGGCTTTGCTGCGTGCGTAAAGAGCAAGTTGACCTTTAACAAGAAGGCTTTGATAACACTCCACGCATCGTCTTCGGATGACACTAGATCCTTTCATGCCCAAAGACTCCAAAAAATATGCGTTTCTCAGTGCGAGGTACTTGAACTTGAAGAAGGCAGTCTTCTTGATGATGGTCCCGGTAATCCAGATAGTCCTGCTAATCGTATGACCATGATGACCCCGCATATGATTGCGGAGTTCGTCCGATGCTAGAAGTGCTTGTTACAGTTTTTTCACAATCGCTTCATATGCTATTAGAATGCTTAGATTTTCTCTTCTTCCAGGATGCATCTCGTTATATCTCGTTATATAGTAAGTAAGTCTGTTGGAACCTCCAACAGCTAACTTTATTTCTTTCTTCCGATGATCTCCTAAATCCTTATCAGTCCGGTTTCCGTAAAGGTCATAGTACGGCAACGGCCCTTGTGAAAATCACTTACGACATTAGGTGGGCAATGGACGGTCAGAATCTCACCGTGTTGACCTTGCTGGACTTTAACAATGCGTTTAACGCGGTGGATTTTGATTTACTGCTGGCTGTTTTGTGCTCACTTAACATATCTCCATCAGCAATTGATTGGTTTCATAGTTACTTGTTTGGTCGTCGGCAGCGCGTTCGTGTCCGGGATTCTTATTCAGACTGGTCTAACGTTAATGCTGGCGTTCCGCAAGGTGGCGTGTTGTTCCCGCTCTTATTTTCGATCTTCATAAATTCAATAACTCTCCGCATATCTTCTCTCTACCACTTGTATGCCGATGATCTTCAAATTTATTTTCACGCTAAGTTGACAGATTTACCTACATCAATAAGCAATTTAAATACTGACTTGAATAACATATATAGTTGGAGTAACTCCAATTGTTAGTTTTCTTTAAGTATCTAAGTATTCTTTTAGCATAATTCCAATGAACTTTAGTATAACAATTATTAAATTGACTAAGATAACTCACACTAAATGCTATGTCAGGTCTTGTTAGTACTGATAAATACATTAAACTCCCAATTAACTGTTGATATGGAATTTGACTATCACAAATTTATGACTTTTCAATATTTAACTTACAATCCATTGGAGTACTTGCATCTTCACAATCTATCATATTAAAGTTAATCAATAAATGTTCTATATATTGTTGTTGATCTAAAGTTATACTCATATTAGATTCTTTATTTACTTTAACTCTCATGCCCAAACATTGCTTTACCTGGCCTAAATTTTTAATATTAAATTTAGAACTTAACACAGAAATTAAATATTCAGTCTCCTTTTTATTATTATTATCAAAAAATATATAAAAATCATCAACATACACAGCTATAATAATTTTTACATCTTTATCTATTTTAGTAAATACACAAGGTTCTTAATGACTTTTCTTAAAATTTAATTCACATAAACATTGTTCTACTCTCTCATACCAAGATCTAGAGGACTGCTTTAACCCATAAATTGCTTTATTTAATTTAACAATACTTTTTCTTTGCTATCATCACAATTAATGACTGGTTGATACATATAAATATCCTCTTTAAGAAGACCATTTAGAAATGCTGTCTTTACATCTAAGTTTATCTGTACCGACAAAGCAAATAATAATCTTAGAGTAGAATATCCTACTACTGGTGAAAAAGTCTCTTCATAATCTATCCCAGGCCTCTGAGAGAAGCCCTTGGCCACTAGACGGGCTCTATACCGAACACTGTTATCACTATTGACTTTCTTTTTATAGACCCACTTGCACTGCACTATTGTCTTATCACTAGGTACTTCACTAACTCGTGACCAAGCATCATTTTCTTCAAACGCTTGCAATTCATCCTTCATCGCCTCTACCCACTTGTCTCTATCCTGGCTTTGCATGGCTTCTTGGACGCCGGTAGGGTCACTGATTACTTCTGGATTATGAGATGTACATAGACTTGAATAACCATAGCGCTCAGGCTGTTTCTTTATTCTTTTTGTTATTACTGGACTTTTTGGTATTGATTTCCTCTCATCATCAGCTTCTTGCCTTTGCAACTTGCAATCCAAATCAGTCAAGGCTTCATTATATTCTAAATCTGAAGATAAATTAAGTTCATCAATACTTGGCTCAACTTTTATTTCACCTTCACCTTTTATATTGATTCGACGCCATTTTGTGTGAACTCACGCGCCTATCTATATCTCGCTTTTATCTTGCGCCACGCCTATACTAGTTAATAAAATACTTTACTAAATACTTTTAAATTAACTATAGGGCATACTGGGCCCATAACCTAATGAAACGAGTATAGATTTTACTAAATATGCTTTATTAATACGAGAACACACTAACTCCACGGACGCTCGATGACAAAAGGAAAGAACAAAGAACGTAGACAATATTAATAGAACATATTATTTGATGTTGCCATATCCAACAAAAACATTTCACTAATATTTCTTTTAAGCCAATTTCCCTCGTTATCTAATATTCTTGTATTTTCAAAATTAAAGTTATGATGCTGGTCAAAATGATGGGATGCTAAAGCAGTCTTATTGTCTTTTGCGGCGTTAATATTTTTACAATCGTTCTGATGTTGTTTGATTCTCGACACAAGAAATTGTTTAGATTGTCCTATATAGCAACGGTTACACTCACATGAAATTTTATATATTACCCCACTTCGTTCTTCTTTTTTTAAAGGATCTTTTAATCTAGTATTTACACTGCTTATCTTTAATAAATTATAAAACGCTAATCTCACATTTGTACCTATAAAGCATCTGTTAATTTCATATGAAAGTCCTGTCATAAAGGGAAACCGACAATATGTGAAGGAGTTTACGACTCTGATGTTATTATTCAAACGATTACTTACTTCATGTCTAAATTTTACTACAATAGCGTTAATAAACGACTTATTATATCCATTCTTTAACAACAAGTTACTAATAATTATATAATTTTTTTCCCAATGTTCTTCGTTACTTAATTTAATCATTCTATCTAATAACCCAGTAATCATTCCTATCTTTTGTGCCCGTGGATGGTTTGATTCAAAATTCAACAGTCTACCAGAACTTATCGGTTTGATGAACCAGTCAGTAATTAAATAACCTTCTCTTCTTTCTATCAAAATATCAAGGAATGAAATGCGATTGTTTTGTTCCATTTCTAAAGTAAACTGTATGTCCTCATTGAAACTGTTAAACAAATTTAAAACATTATCAACTTCACTCCTTGGTATTGCTGCTATCGTGTCATCTACATACAATTTAATAAACGGAACCTCAAATGCTAATGATTCTAAGATTTTACTAATTACATAATTCATAACAATATTTGCAATAACGGGGCTAGCCGCATTGCCCATACTACTACCTTCTATTTGTGAATAAAACTGACCTTCAAAAACAAAGTAACTCGACGTATAACAAAAGTTAATCAATTCTATTAATATTTCTTTAGGAATTTTGATAAATTGTGTGATACTATTCCAAGTCTCATTAATTACTTCTAATATTAAATTCTGTTTCACATTAGTGAATAATGACACTACATCTAATGATACCAATACGTAATTACTTTCCAATTTTACCGATTTACTAAATTTTACAAATTCAAACGAGTTCTTAATATTAAACTGATATGTATCTACTAATGGAGCTAGTTGTTCATGCAAATAATGTGCCAACCTGTAACTGGGTGAATTTATGCAGTTGACTACTGGTCTTAATTTACATGTATTCTTATGTGTTTTCCTCAAGCCGTAGATCCGCGAAGCAACCGTGTACTTCGACGTCAACCTTTCAGCACGTGGTTTATCAATTAATTTTCGTCTCATCATCTTCTTGACTATATTGTTACCTCTATGCTCGAATTTGTTAGTGGGGTCTTTATCTGTTTTTCTGTAAGTTTTATTATCATTAATTAAATTAAACATTTCTTTCTTATATTCTTCTTTCCACATAATTACAGTGTTGTTACCTTTGTCCGATCGTGCAACAATCAAATCTTGTCTATCTTTGAGAAACCGTCGTGTATACATTAAATTCCTTCTAATTATTTGATGTTTTTCATTAGGTTTATTCTTTTTATAAAAATTCGTGATGACATTAACTATTCTGGATCTTAGATTATTTTTGAGAATACTTTCTTCAGTGGCTTCGCAGTTTTCTACCTTTACTGATGCAATACTATACTCAACGTCTTTGATAACCGTAGGTAGTAACAACGATAAATAATGAAAATTTACCGAGGGGTTCTAAACATTTTTTGAATATCATATCAAAAATTGACCGCTCCAGCGGGGATCGAACCCGCGTCTCCGACTGACCGTGTCGGCGCTCTAGCCAATTAAGTTATGGAACGATGTACCCGCCAGAGCGAAATTCTTGATATGATGATTTTTATTTTCGGTTTAAGCGAACCGTGGCGCTCGAATCCCGCTGGAGCGGTCAATTTTTGATATGATACTCAAAAAATGTTTAGAATCCCTAATGTGTGGGTAACACAAAAATAAAATCGTACATATTAAGAATATCATGGTGTCGTCTCCTGTCAAAGATTTTCATTGTAATATGAAACTTTGAATAGTTACGGGTCTCTGTAAAGAACTCACTATAGACGGCGCCACGGTTCGCTTAAACCGAAAATAAAAATCATCATATCAAGAATTTCGCTCTGGCGGGTACATCGTTCCATAGCTTAATTGGCTAGAGCGCCGACACGGTCAGTCGGAAACGCGGGTTCGAATCCCGCTGGAGCGGTCAATTTTTGATATGATATTCAAAAAATGTTTAGAACCCCTCGGTAAATTTTCATTATTTATCGTTGTTACTACTTACGGTTATCAAAGACGTTGAGTATAGTATTGCATCAGTAAAGGTAGAAAACTGCGAAGCCACTGAAGAAAGTATTCTCAAAAATAATCTAAGATCCAGAATAGTTAATGTCATCACGAATTTTTATAAAAAGAATAAACCTAATGAAAAACATCAAATAATTAGAAGGAATTTAATGTATACACGACGGTTTCTCAAAGATAGACAAGATTTGATTGTTGCACGATCGGACAAAGGTAACAACACTGTAATTATGTGGAAAGAAGAATATAAGAAAGAAATGTTTAATTTAATTAATGATAATAAAACTTACAGAAAAACAGATAAAGACCCCACTAACAAATTCGAGCATAGAGGTAACAATATAGTCAAGAAGATGATGAGACGAAAATTAATTGATAAACCACGTGCTGAAAGGTTGACGTCGAAGTACACGGTTGCTTCGCGGATCTACGGCTTGAGGAAAACACATAAGAATACATGTAAATTAAGACCAGTAGTCAACTGCATAAATTCACCCAGTTACAGGTTGGCACATTATTTGCATGAACAACTAGCTCCATTAGTAGATACATATCAGTTTAATATTAAGAACTCGTTTGAATTTGTAAAATTTAGTAAATCGGTAAAATTGGAAAGTAATTACGTATTGGTATCATTAGATGTAGTGTCATTATTCACTAATGTGAAACAGAATTTAATATTAGAAGTAATTAATGAGACTTGGAATAGTATCACACAATTTATCAAAATTCCTAAAGAAATATTAATAGAATTGATTAACTTTTGTTATACGTCGAGTTACTTTGTTTTTGAAGGTCAGTTTTATTCACAAATAGAAGGTAGTAGTATAGGCAATGCGGCTAGCCCCGTTATTGCAAATATTGTTATGAATTATGTAATTAGTAAAATCTTAGAATCATTAGCATTTGAGGTTCCGTTTATTAAATTGTATGTAGATGACACGATAGCAGCAATACCAAGGAGTGAAGTTGATAATGTTTTAAATTTGTTTAACAGTTTCAATGAGGACATACAGTTTACTTTAGAAATGGAACAAAACAATCGCATTTCATTCCTTGATATTTTGATAGAAAGAAGAGAAGGTTATTTAATTACTGACTGGTTCATCAAACCGATAAGTTCTGGTAGACTGTTGAATTTTGAATCAAACCATCCACGGGCACAAAAGATAGGAATGATTACTGGGTTATTAGATAGAATGATTAAATTAAGTAACGAAGAACATTGGGAAAAAAATTATATAATTATTAGTAACTTGTTGTTAAAGAATGGATATAATAAGTCGTTTATTAACGCTATTGTAGTAAAATTTAGACATGAAGTAAGTAATCGTTTGAATAATAACATCAGAGTCGTAAACTCCTTCACATATTGTCGGTTTCCCTTTATGACAGGACTTTCATATGAAATTAACAGATGCTTTATAGGTACAAATGTGAGATTAGCGTTTTATAATTTATTAAAGATAAGCAGTGTAAATACTAGATTAAAAGATCCTTTAAAAAAAGAAGAACGAAGTGGGGTAATATATAAAATTTCATGTGAGTGTAACCGTTGCTATATAGGACAATCTAAACAATTTCTTGTGTCGAGAATCAAACAACATCAGAACGATTGTAAAAATATTAACGCCGCAAAAGACAATAAGACTGCTTTAGCATCCCATCATTTTGACCAGCATCATAACTTTAATTTTGAAAATACAAGAATATTAGATAACGAGGGAAATTGGCTTAAAAGAAATATTAGTGAAATGTTTTTGTTGGATATGGCAACATCAAATAATATGTTCTATTAATATTGTCTACGTTCTTTGTTCTTTCCTTTTGTCATCGAGCGTCCGTGGAGTTAGTGTGTTCTCGTATTAATAAAGCATAATTAGTAAAATCTATACTCGTTTCATTAGGTTATGGGCCCAGTATGCCCTATAGTTAATTTAAAAGTATTTAGTACAATCAAGTTTCCACAGAAAATTATAACAAATACTTGACAATGTTGTTTGTTAAACTAATAAAACGTTAATTTGGCTTGAAGCACGGGCTTTCCACTAAGTTAAGACTAAAAAAAATATTGTTGATAGTTTACCCACAATTTTAATTTTTTATTTGGATTTTTCGGGTTTCGGTCCGATCATAATGGAATTATCAGGAACGGCTATGTTGTAATTATCGGTTTTTGCGCCACTACTTTCGTGATAACCAAACTGTGTGCCGATTATTATGCATAGTTATAATATAATGTGTTAGTAAAACTCATGTTCATTTTGTCTAATCAATATAATGTAGTTTTATTCATCACTCATCATCTCTTCGGTCTATTGCAGTCCACTACTAGACGTAGACCTCCACAAGTTCGCGCCAAAAATAGCGTGAATTCATGTGTTTTGCCCATAGTCACCACGTTGGGCAGGCGAGTTGGTGACCGCAGGGCTGGCTTTGTCGCACGAAGACGCTGCTGCCCGTCTGCGGTCTGAATATTTTAAGGTCAACAGTTAGGTAGTTATCCCGCCATCGGTCGGCTTTTTTAAGTTCCAAGGTGGTAGTGGAACCCACGGGAAGAGAGGGGGTGGCTATATTCTTTAATGCCGTAGCCACACAGCATGTAATTTTACTATAGAAAAAAAAAAATACAAATATATTAGATTCGATAAACTCAGATCCTCGCAAAAGAACACCGATTCCAACCAAGGATGATCCGTGAGGCTATTGAAATTAAAAAAACATCCAAATTTCAATAGAGAAGATGGCTGGCAATTACCACCTGCTTGGGACTCCATTATTAATATAATTAAATCAAAAACCAAGCATAATTTACCACAGATTAAAGACTCAAAAAAAAAAAATACAAATTCTTATACTAAAATATTGTTTGCTTTTTCTTCGTTACAGTCACAAGCAAAATCTTCATGATCGATTCTTGTTCAGGATGGGTTTCATTATGTACTAAATCTTTGTACCAACTAAACTCTTCATTAAGGTTCCAATCATCGCCAAATTGCATTTTCATTAAATTGTTTACGTCTTGTTTTTTGGCTGCACTCAAAACTTTAATGTTATTTTTGTTTAAAAGTGTCTTCTGTGTTTTGTTGGGTGATGTTTGACTCTTTCAGCATACAAAATACCTTACATTCTTCATGAGTATCATTCCTAAATTTTTGTAGGTGTTGATCAAATATTTCGTTATTGCTATTGTTGTGTGTTGTTTATGTTACTGTTAGCGTGGGGTGCTTGATACATTAAATGTAACAGTTATTATACTTGCTACGTTTTTTACTCTGATTTGCATTATTCTCTTTATAATTTGAATTTTATCATAATTTTATTTTGAAGTAGTTAATTATGATTGATTGTTCGATCTTCTACTACTGTAATATAAACTCTTTGTAATTAAAACTTATTTTCTACTTTTTAGTGTGATTAGCTATAAAAGCGTGTTTTTTTTAAAGTTTTTTTTAAACTATAATTTATTTTTATTTTATAGTTCGAATTTTCAATTAATTATTTGCGGAAATGTATTGAAATGCCATACAAACTATTTCGTAACTAGTCATTTCGTCTAAAGCTTCATTGTTGCGTGGGATTTTTCCTGTTAACTTAGAGTAATCGAGTTCTTCAATCCGAATACCGTCTATATTTGTAAGGATATTGGGAAACTGTTATTGAATTATTGTATTATCATCGGTTCTTGATACGTGTGCAAAAATCCAAATTAATCAAACTTTTTATCACACATACATTTTTAATCAAGGGACACGCCCAAAAGAGTTGGAGAGACGGAATGCTGTTCATTCCACTATTCAAAAAAATATATCAAGAGCAGTAAAATCGTCGCCTACATACGTAACCGATCAATATATCACTTTAATAAAAACTGCAAAGAAGAAAGGTGCATCGTATTTTGTAAAAAATCCTCACCCGTGAAATTTTTTTTAACTTGAAAACTCACTTCATCGGGCGAATATATTATAAATGTAGACGGATGTAAAGTAAAGTGGTCTGACGTAAAGATAATTAGAATTGATCAACAGAATGTGAATAAATTTTTATATAAAACCTCGTACCAAGAAGGGGAGTTCAAATCTGTGGTTACACAGAAATCAAAAAATAACAAAACTCTTGCTGTTTTGTAAATAAGTATGCCAGAAAAACTGTATACTCAATAAATTAACATTTCGCAAACAAAGAAGCTGGCAGCGGGCGCTGTTTTAAAAAAAAATAGTGTGGACATCGACAACGCGGTGACTTGACATTATAGAGCATGAAGATAGTGATAAATATTAACGTATTGTATAAAGCATGTAGTGTGCTAGAAATAGTAATGTATAAAGCATGTAGCATAAAAGAAAAAAAAATACTATAGTCGTATATACTTATCCTGATTATTAGTCTACATATTTTTATAAGTATATCTCTATCACGGTCAGTTCTGGACCCACTCGTAGCGACATTTATCCCGCGACATACAAATTAGAAAAAACTGACGTATCCTACATCGCGATATCAAATTTATCAGAGCGTATGAGTATATATACAAGAACCCGACAACAACCTTCGGGCCAAGTAGCCCACCACACACAACACCAGTCTGGTCGGAGGATCATCCCGATTGCGATGACGGACGAGAAACTCAACACCCCATCCTCGCACCCCCAAACTGGGATGTGGTTCACATACGCCAGCATCGCATTTGCAAATGGAGCATCATAAATAACTTCAAGTTGGCCGATATTGATGGCAGTGCCGTCGTCGAAGATGGTGTTATCTTCAGTTGACAGTTAGCGGCGCACGACAGCCAGACTTCGAAGAATCCAAGCTTAATGAGAATCGGATGGTCGTATTGGGGCAGCACGTTGAATCCGGGAACCCTTTTCGCGAATTCAACAACTTGCTGTACAGACCGCGTCATCCGGAATGCAACGTTGTACCATAGGGTGGAAAGGGCATCCGCCGCGCCTGTTGTCGAGCTAGGCACACATACTGCCTTGGTACTGCTACCCTCACCATCAACTTGCTCCTCCGGTTTTACCGGGATGATCTTCATTTGTAGCGCTCTGTTATACCCGGGTTATGTAAGAGGAATTGCTGAGTCCTGTGACGCTACCGCGTCAGCAATATTGTCATATGATCATTGTTAGAACCTTTGGTAGTCAGTCTAATCCCATATCCCGAAGGCATCGGCTGCCTAAAGATTAAATAATATTCCAATTCTAAATCCTATTCTAGTTCTAGTGAATAAATATAGTTAATGTGAATAAATATAATAAACTTTTAATAAATATTAATAAATAGTTTTTTTTTAAAAACTAAAATACTATATGCGTTATAACATTTGGTGGCAGCGGTGGGATTTCAAAAGAGATCCCCGGTACGCCTTCCAGTGTGAAAGTGAAATAAAACGTGAAAACAAAATTAATTAGTGATAACTATTTTACTATTTGTGTTATTATACTATTTCTGTGAGAAAAGTTTAACTCTTGCATGTGAAGTGAAAACAAAATATATATACTAGAATAAAATAAAAACTTTATTGTGAACACAAAACCGCAATTATTAAATAAACATTCGTAAAAGTGAATTATCATCATAGTTTGGTCGAACGAGATCGAGCTTGCATCCAAGGCTCCACACTGCAATTGCGAAAACCGATATGCTTCTTATCAGGACCACCGTGGCGTTCTGCGTAACGTGAGTCTGGCTTACGATATACCTACACAATATATTTATAGAATTGAGGTGGGCTTTTTGTAATAGTTTTATACAATAAATTTGTCATTTTAAATTCTAAAACAGTTTGTTACTATTACATTTTTCCTTTTTTTTTCAATATCTTGTGCGTATATTTTCACTGTTTCTTGTTTTACTATATCGAATTAAGTATTTATTACGTATATTATTAATTTAAAAGAACCATGGCAGAACCTAAAGTACCAAAAGCTGCTAGAGTCGAAACATTACACGTACCGACCCACGTTGATTTGCCCTCCGAATCTGAGGATGAAAGACCTATAAATACCGTAGAACAAAGAAAACAGAGAGGAAAAAAGACGAATTCAACTCCCGAGCTGGAACTTAATATTCTTTTAAAATTCATTAAACCATATGACGGTTCTAGGGAAACCCTCAACTCATTCCTGATAAATTGTAACAATGCATATGACCTTGCAACAGAAGTCCAAAAACCAATAGTATTTAAATATATTCTATGTCAGCTCAGTGGCAAGGCCGAAGTTGCCTGTTCCATTAAAGAGTTTATGTCTTGGGAACAACTAAAAGACTTTTTAAAAAATCAATTCAGTGTGAGGAAACATTACTCGCATCTTTTAATGGAATTGCAAGAATGTAAACAAGGGTTGCAGGAATCTGTATCCCAATTCTCTTTGAGAATAGAAACGTGCCTGTCCCAACTTTTGACCGAAATTTCGCTGAGCACGTCCAAAGTCAAAGAGATAGCGGGCCGAACGGCGGCCATGGAAGAGTTAGCTCTCCACCACTTCTTAATAGGCTTACACCCCAGAATCTCTAATATTACCAGATGTAGATCTCCTAAAACATTAAATGAAGCGACAAACATAGCTATTTCCGAAGAACGTATTCAACAAACACTGTATAAATCTACTCCGCGATTAATGACTGAATTAAGTAAACCTATGCGTAGCAGCTTTAGCCCTAAATCTGTACAAAATTCTCAAAAGCCTCAGCAATTTGCTCAGAATCAACCAAATTTACCAAAACGCGACTACCCCAGTACTAGAAACCAAATTATTTGTAGGTATTGTAAGAATATTGGACATTCCATCGAAAATTGTAGGAAAAGAGAGTATAACAATAGAATGTATAATCAACCCTCGTCATCTAGAGCTCAACAACGTGTTAACTTTACCCACGAATGTGTAGAACAACTTCGCGATGAGACAAATGGCGATGATGAAAAAAACTATCGAATGTCTCACGATGGTGTCGTGTGAGACACCCCAAAAAGAAAATCGACACTAAATTAGTTAATGCTAACTTCACCGAATCCACTGAATCCACTGAATCCACTGAATCCACCGAATCCACTGAATCCACTGAATCCACTGAATCCACTGAATCTTTTAAAAACACTGTATCTAATAAAGCGACTGTATCTTTTAAACCTACTATATCTAAAAGAAACACCGTGTCTCCTAAATCCACTGTATCCTGTAAATCCAATGTGAGTAATAAAATTACTGTATCCACTAAACCCGCTGTACCTTTAAGTAACAAAACCACTGCGTCTTCCGGAAGTCTGTCCACTGAATCTACTGAAACCGTGCTTCCTATTAAAAAAGAATTAGATATATTCGAAATTACTTCTGATCCAACAAAAATATTACTTCCACATATTCAAGTACATACTTCTTTATCTAATAAGCCTCTATCTCTATTAATAGATTCTGGATCCTCAATAAGTCTAATTAAATTTTCTTGCATTCAAAATCTTCCAAAACTTACTCATGAAACCATTAACCTTAAAGGAATAGATCCCGCAGAAGAATGTACCCAAACAATGGGTCACTTTAATCTTAAATTGTATTTAAATAAATCACTACGCAAACACGTATCCTACAAGTTTCACGTAGTAAAAGATATTAACTTGCCATACGATGGAATAATAGGATCAGATATGTTAGACAGTTTTAAATGCGCTATAGATTACAATAAAGACAATCTAAGAATAGACAACGAAGATGTTAAACTACAATTTCGCGAACCAACCTATATTATTCCTCCTAGAACAGAAATGATAATTGAATGCTCAGTTAAAAACCCCGAAATCAGAGAAGGTTTCATTTTGGATCAGAATATATGTGACAATATATTGATAGCAAACTGCTTAGTTAAAGTTAAAGACAATAATAGAATTAATATATCTGTTATTAATATATCCGACTCTTTAATTACACTAAATTCTAATCTCGATCTTCCAATCTCTAGTAAACCAAAACTTCTCGGTGTCTCAAAGCCTGCTATTTATCCAGTTAATTTCAGTAATAGTAATATTAACACATATAACAGAACTCAGTCCGTTCTAGATCAATTAAGAACTTCTCACCTTAATGAAGAAGAAACTAGCGCTCTTTATGATTTATGTTCCGAATATTCTGATATATTTCACTTACCTGGAGAAATATTAACATGCACTACTGCAATTAATCACGAAATAAAAACTAACTCTGATGTTCCTGTACATACCAAATCATATCGCTTCCCCGAAGTACACAAAGAAGAAGTAAGGAAACAAACCGAGATGATGTTAGAACAAGGCATAATAGAACCTTCTAACTCTCCTTGGTCATCACCTATTTGGGTAGTCCCAAAGAAACAAGACGCTTCTGGGGAGCAAAAGTGGCGAGTAGTGATAGACTATAGAAAGCTTAATGACGTCACGATAGGTGACACTTACCCTATACCCCAAATAAATGAGATCCTAGATCAACTCGGAAATAGTAAATACTTTTCTACATTAGATCTCGCCTCTGGGTTTCACCAGATTCCCATGAATCCAGCTGACGCAGTCAAAACTGCGTTTAATATTCCCAATGGACATTATCAGTTTACTCGAATGCCTTTTGGGCTAAAAAATGCACCAGCCACTTTCCAGCGGCTAATGAATACTGCACTTTCGGGGCTTCAAGGCATTAGATGTTTTGTGTATTTAGATGATATTGTCATTTACTCTCATAATCTACAATCTCAAATAGAAAACCTAAGATTAGTATTTCAGAAGTTACGCAAATTTAATCTCAAACTCCAACCAGATAAGTGCGAGTTTTTGAGAAGAGAAGTAGGATATCTGGGCCACATTATTACAGAAGAGGGAGTAAAACCCAACCCAGAAAAAATCAAAGCAGTAACAAAATTTCCCATACCAGAATCTCCTAAGGACATCAAATCTTTCTTAGGATTAGTCTCGTACTATCGCCGTTTCATTCCAGATTTTTCTAAAATTGCAAAACCTTTAACTACCCTATTACGTAAAGATACTCCCTTTAAATGGGAGAACCAACAACAACTTGCTTTTGATTCCTTGAAACATAAATTAACCACTGCTCCTATACTCTGTTATCCAGATTTTACTAAACCTTTTGTTTTAACATGTGATGCCTCTAACTATTCCATCGCAGCTGTCTTATCTCAGGGTCCAATTGGCAAGGACAAACCAATTGCTTTTGCCTCGCGCACTTTAAATAAGAGCGAATCTAATTACAGCACGACGGAGAAAGAATTATTGGCCATCATCTTTGGTTGCAAAACCTTCCGTCCATATATATATGGAAGAAAGTTTCAAATTATCACAGACCATCGTCCTTTAAAATGGTTATTCAATCACAAAGATCCAAGCAGTAAGCTCCAGAGATGGAGACTCAAACTTGAAGAGTTTGATTATGATATTATTTATCGTAAAGGAAAACTTAATTCTGTAGCCGATGCACTATCACGATATCCTGTAAATCCAGTTTATCCTGAAGATATCTCAAATCCCAATAATTCCTCTGATTCAAATGATTGTCTCATAGATCTTGAAGGAATAAATCTTAGTCCACAAAGTGGAGATTTAAACCTTGATTTCGATAGTCTTGATATTCCATCTCCTGAATTATCTTCCCAATTAGATCCACTACTTCTTCCCTCTGCTAATGATCCTCCAACACAAAGCGTAGATATACACGAAAAGTCTGTTTCCTTGCCTACTGATTATCCTTCAGTTCCTAATCAAAATATTTTACATCCTAATCTTAAAACTACTAATATCCCAGTCGAACAAGAGCATACCGACCTTAATGACATAAATATTGACCTAGAGTTGTTAAATCCTTCTACTTCTCCTAATACCAACCCTTCTGAAGAAACTGAAAGTATAAAAATATCAAACGCAGATTATTCGAAATTCCTGAAAGAAAGTGCTAGTAAAAATATACAATATGACACTAAAATAATTGAACATAATGAATCGTTACTCAAATCTCAATGCAAAATTATTTTAGTCCCAACATCTATCGACTTAGACGAGTCAAATCCTTACGTTCGAGATATCTTAAATAGTATTGAAAATTCAAATGAAATCATGTATTGCGAGAAACAGCTTTACTCCTTTAATAAAGTACAATATAAAAATAAAGATACTTACCTGATTTATACGAAAGTTCACCATTTTAACGAAAGCTCTTATTCAGAGATTTTCCAAACTCTGAAACTAGTAAAAAATCACATATTAGAAGAGAATGGTAATAACATAAATGAAATTGGAATATCTGATTTTAAAAACCCATTTGAAAGTAATTCATTTATAAAAATTTATAACATCCTTACTTACTTATTTCATAATATTAATATGACCATTCACATATACCATGATAATATAATTTATCCAACTCCTAGTGAAATAAAAAAGATTTTACGAGAAAATCATGACTTACCAATCGCTGGTCATCTAGGCTCCGTCAGAATGCTTAAAAGAATACAAGAAAGATATTATTGGAAAGGTATGAGACGAGATGTTGAGAATTATGTTAAAAGCTGTTCTTTATGTCAAGAGAATAAAGCTCTGAGAAAGGTTAATAGAGCTCCAATGCAAATAACTACTACCTCCAATGGCCCCTTCCAAAGAATAGCCCTTGATATCGTTGGTCCTCTACCAGAGTCAGGAACGGCAAAACTTAAGTACATAATGACTCTGCAAGATGATCTCACGAAATACTCTGTAGCGTATCCTCTTCGTAGTGTTTCTGCTGAAGAAACGTGTGACTGTCTTCTACACTTCATTTCATTGTTTGGTATTCCAAAAACTATTTTGACAGACCAGGGAACAAATTTTACTGCCGACCTTTTCAAAAAGACATGTTCATTCTTAAAAATAAAGCAGTTGTGGTCAACACCCTATCATCCACAGACACAAGGAGCATTAGAAAGGTCACATTCTACTCTTAAGGAATATCTAAAATCTTATATTAATGAAAACCAGGACAATTGGCCTCGTTATGTTTTTACAGCCATGCTAGCCTACAATACCGCTGTACATTGCACAACGCATTATACACCGTATGAATTGCTTTTTGGGCACAAAGCCTTCATTCCAGATTCAATTTATGATAAAGAACCATATATTACTTATCCGGACTACGTTAAAATGCTCCAACACCGACTTAAGTTTTCTCGTGAAAAAGCTTTCGAATATATTCAAAGATCTAAAGAATCCTCTAAAACTTATTATGATCATAAATCTAGAAAGATTCAGTATAAAGTAGGCGATTATGTTTATCTCAAGAATCATCTGCGACTTCGAAAAGCCTTGTCACCTATTTGGAAAGGTCCATTTAAAGTTGTTAAAGTCCATGGAAATAATACTCTTTCTCTGTTGATAAATAGACGCCACGTCAAACATCATTTTGACGAATTAAAATTAGCAGAAAATATTGAAACTTCTTCTAATTCTCCTTTGTAATTCTATTTTATTATGTTATACTTATAACTTTATACAATCATTTATTATTTTATTAGATTAGATTATAAGATTATTATTTCCATTTCATTCCAGTTATATCATTTGCTGGTACCCACACGCGTCAGCAACACCAAGCTTCGTCCACCCGATCTCTTCCAGTCCCGGCGTCTATTTTGATTATGTAGGCAAGTTGAAAATTAATAATGGCCATCTCAGCGTATTGATGCCAATTAACATATCAAACATCAAACTGCACATAGAAAACATTTTGTCCGTTTTAGTTACCGTTAGACATCTCTGTCAACAAACAGATGCTCTTGATAACTCGGAATGCTACAATATGCTTAATCCTCTAACCACACGGTACCATGATATCAATAAGCAATATTCCTCTATTTCTCACTTATTGGACGACAAAATAAAACGTGGCGCATGGATTGGTGGTATGGGTACAATTTTCAAGCAGATTTTTGGTACTTTAGATCAAAATGACGCTGTAAAATATGACAATGCAATAAATACAATACAAAATAATAATAAAGAATTAACTTCATTAGTTAAACAGAATATTCTTGTCACATCGTCGGTAATCTCTTCTTATAATTATTCTCTTCATAAACTTAAAACTAATGAAGATAGTTTATTCAATGCCATTGACAAGCTCTCTTTATCAATGAAAAATGTGTCTGCTAATTTAAATAAATTAATTTTAACCTCAGAAATAAATTCTATTTTAAGTAATTTAGAAACTTCAATCCTTAACTTATCGTTTCAATTAGAAGATTTAATTAATGCTATTCTCTTTTGTAATATGAATACTCTGCATCCGTCTATCATAACACCGAGACAATTATTTCAATTTTGAATTTGAATTTGAATTTGAATCAAGAGCTTGTCGATAACTATAGGCATTTGCCTAACAATATGAAAATAGCGGTAAGTTTAGATTTAAGTTCAATATACTCTATTATAAATATGTCTAAGTTAATTTGTTACTATCTTAATTTTAAGGTTGTATTTGTATTACAAATTCCGCTAGTTGCCCCTCAGGAATTCTATCTATATCATAATATTCCATTGCCCGTGCCTCACGACTCAAATAAGCCAGACTCTTTCACCATGATAATACCGGAGAATAAGTACACAGCGATTACTAAAGATAAACTTCAATACACCAGTATTGACTCTCTTGAAGGATGTAAAAACTACAATTTCCAGAGTTTCATATGTAATATTATGAACGTCTTCTCAGTAAACGCCAACCCGTCATGTGAAAGTGAGATACTCTCCAAAGTGATTACAAAACTACCAGTGCAGTGTAAAACAAAATTTCTAAATGGTAATTTGGATATTTGGAAACCACTAACAAATAATCGATGGTTATTCGTGCAATCTCTACCTACCAAACTGTCTATAGACTGTGTTAACTCCGAGTTGGTGGAAGAAAATATTAAGAGTGTCGGTATAGTTACGCTAACTAAATATTGTACAGCTTATTGTAAGAATACGAAATTGTATGCAAATAATAATGTTTTAAATATTAGTTCACCATTGATGAGTTTCTCTAATTTTAATTTAATCAATGACACATGTTGTAATTTAAATAAATATAAAGAAACCTTTGATAATGTGCCTCCTATTAACTTGCAAAATATAGATTCAGAAAATTTTAACTTTAACTATAACAAAATAGTGAATTCAATTATTAATGATTTGAATAAATTAAAAAATGAACCGCATATTATTAAATATGGGGCCCATTATTCCATTGTCACTGTACTAATTATTTTAGCTATAGTATGTTTTGTTATTTTCAAATTGTATACTAAATTGTATAAATCTGGCAGCAGCCCTACTATCTCTAACTCTCCTCTTCCTACAATATCTAATCCTCCAATTGAAGAAAACGAAGAAGACAGACATACTGACAACGCCGTTTCTAATTCAATTCCCTTTGCTAAGCTAAGAACACATCTTTAAACCATTTCATTAATAATTTTACATAAGTATTAACAATAAACTTCTTTAAAATATGAAGTTTATTTCTTTTAAGGGGGGAGATGTTATACCCGGGTTATGTAAGAGGAATTGCTGAGTCCTGTGACGCTACCGCGTCAGCAATATTGTCATATGATCATTGTTAGAACCTTTGGTAGTCAGTCTAATCCCATATCCCGAAGGCATCGGCTGCCTAAAGATTAAATAATATTCCAATTCTAAATCCTATTCTAGTTCTAGTGAATAAATATAGTTAATGTGAATAAATATAATAAACTTTTAATAAATATTAATAAATAGTTTTTTTTTAAAAACTAAAATACTATATGCGTTATAACAGCAAAAGAACACCGATTCCAACCAAGGATGATCCGTGAGGCTATTGAAATTAAAAAAACATCCATGGCCATGGAAGAGTTAGCTCTCCACCACTTCTTAATAGGCTTACACCCCAGAATCTCTAATATTACCAGATGTAGATCTCCTAAAACATTAAATGAAGCGACAAACATAGCTATTTCCGAAGAACGTATTCAACAAACACTGTATAAATCTACTCCGCGATTAATGACTGAATTAAGTAAACCTATGCGTAGCAGCTTTAGCCCTAAATCTGTACAAAATTCTCAAAAGCCTCAGCAATTTGCTCAGAATCAACCAAATTTACCAAAACGCGACTACCCCAGTACTAGAAACCAAATTATTTGTAGGTATTGTAAGAATATTGGACATTCCATCGAAAATTGTAGGAAAAGAGAGTATAACAATAGAATGTATAATCAACCCTCGTCATCTAGAGCTCAACAACGTGTTAACTTTACCCACGAATGTGTAGAACAACTTCGCGATGAGACAAATGGCGATGATGAAAAAAACTATCGAATGTCTCACGATGGTGTCGTGTGAGACACCCCAAAAAGAAAATCGACACTAAATTAGTTAATGCTAACTTCACCGAATCCACTGAATCCACTGAATCCACTGAATCCACCGAATCCACTGAATCCACTGAATCCACTGAATCCACTGAATCTTTTAAAAACACTGTATCTAATAAAGCGACTGTATCTTTTAAACCTACTATATCTAAAAGAAACACCGTGTCTCCTAAATCCACTGTATCCTGTAAATCCAATGTGAGTAATAAAATTACTGTATCCACTAAACCCGCTGTACCTTTAAG
Source organism: Melitaea cinxia (assembly GCF_905220565.1). Classification (NCBI taxonomy): domain Eukaryota; kingdom Metazoa; phylum Arthropoda; class Insecta; order Lepidoptera; family Nymphalidae; genus Melitaea; species Melitaea cinxia. Next base: position 2,221,180 of record NC_059416.1, read on the forward strand.
TAACAAAACCACTGCGTCTTCCGGAAGTCTGTCCACTGAATCTACTGAAACCGTGCTTCCTATTAAAAAAGAATTAGATATATTCGAAATTACTTCTGATCCAACAAAAATATTACTTCCACATATTCAAGTACATACTTCTTTATCTAATAAGCCTCTATCTCTATTAATAGATTCTGGATCCTCAATAAGTCTAATTAAATTTTCTTGCATTCAAAATCTTCCAAAACTTACTCATGAAACCATTAACCTTAAAGGAATAGATCCCGCAGAAGAATGTACCCAAACAATGGGTCACTTTAATCTTAAATTGTATTTAAATAAATCACTACGCAAACACGTATCCTACAAGTTTCACGTAGTAAAAGATATTAACTTGCCATACGATGGAATAATAGGATCAGATATGTTAGACAGTTTTAAATGCGCTATAGATTACAATAAAGACAATCTAAGAATAGACAACGAAGATGTTAAACTACAATTTCGCGAACCAACCTATATTATTCCTCCTAGAACAGAAATGATAATTGAATGCTCAGTTAAAAACCCCGAAATCAGAGAAGGTTTCATTTTGGATCAGAATATATGTGACAATATATTGATAGCAAACTGCTTAGTTAAAGTTAAAGACAATAATAGAATTAATATATCTGTTATTAATATATCCGACTCTTTAATTACACTAAATTCTAATCTCGATCTTCCAATCTCTAGTAAACCAAAACTTCTCGGTGTCTCAAAGCCTGCTATTTATCCAGTTAATTTCAGTAATAGTAATATTAACACATATAACAGAACTCAGTCCGTTCTAGATCAATTAAGAACTTCTCACCTTAATGAAGAAGAAACTAGCGCTCTTTATGATTTATGTTCCGAATATTCTGATATATTTCACTTACCTGGAGAAATATTAACATGCACTACTGCAATTAATCACGAAATAAAAACTAACTCTGATGTTCCTGTACATACCAAATCATATCGCTTCCCCGAAGTACACAAAGAAGAAGTAAGGAAACAAACCGAGATGATGTTAGAACAAGGCATAATAGAACCTTCTAACTCTCCTTGGTCATCACCTATTTGGGTAGTCCCAAAGAAACAAGACGCTTCTGGGGAGCAAAAGTGGCGAGTAGTGATAGACTATAGAAAGCTTAATGACGTCACGATAGGTGACACTTACCCTATACCCCAAATAAATGAGATCCTAGATCAACTCGGAAATAGTAAATACTTTTCTACATTAGATCTCGCCTCTGGGTTTCACCAGATTCCCATGAATCCAGCTGACGCAGTCAAAACTGCGTTTAATATTCCCAATGGACATTATCAGTTTACTCGAATGCCTTTTGGGCTAAAAAATGCACCAGCCACTTTCCAGCGGCTAATGAATACTGCACTTTCGGGGCTTCAAGGCATTAGATGTTTTGTGTATTTAGATGATATTGTCATTTACTCTCATAATCTACAATCTCAAATAGAAAACCTAAGATTAGTATTTCAGAAGTTACGCAAATTTAATCTCAAACTCCAACCAGATAAGTGCGAGTTTTTGAGAAGAGAAGTAGGATATCTGGGCCACATTATTACAGAAGAGGGAGTAAAACCCAACCCAGAAAAAATCAAAGCAGTAACAAAATTTCCCATACCAGAATCTCCTAAGGACATCAAATCTTTCTTAGGATTAGTCTCGTACTATCGCCGTTTCATTCCAGATTTTTCTAAAATTGCAAAACCTTTAACTACCCTATTACGTAAAGATACTCCCTTTAAATGGGAGAACCAACAACAACTTGCTTTTGATTCCTTGAAACATAAATTAACCACTGCTCCTATACTCTGTTATCCAGATTTTACTAAACCTTTTGTTTTAACATGTGATGCCTCTAACTATTCCATCGCAGCTGTCTTATCTCAGGGTCCAATTGGCAAGGACAAACCAATTGCTTTTGCCTCGCGCACTTTAAATAAGAGCGAATCTAATTACAGCACGACGGAGAAAGAATTATTGGCCATCATCTTTGGTTGCAAAACCTTCCGTCCATATATATATGGAAGAAAGTTTCAAATTATCACAGACCATCGTCCTTTAAAATGGTTATTCAATCACAAAGATCCAAGCAGTAAGCTCCAGAGATGGAGACTCAAACTTGAAGAGTTTGATTATGATATTATTTATCGTAAAGGAAAACTTAATTCTGTAGCCGATGCACTATCACGATATCCTGTAAATCCAGTTTATCCTGAAGATATCTCAAATCCCAATAATTCCTCTGATTCAAATGATTGTCTCATAGATCTTGAAGGAATAAATCTTAGTCCACAAAGTGGAGATTTAAACCTTGATTTCGATAGTCTTGATATTCCATCTCCTGAATTATCTTCCCAATTAGATCCACTACTTCTTCCCTCTGCTAATGATCCTCCAACACAAAGCGTAGATATACACGAAAAGTCTGTTTCCTTGCCTACTGATTATCCTTCAGTTCCTAATCAAAATATTTTACATCCTAATCTTAAAACTACTAATATCCCAGTCGAACAAGAGCATACCGACCTTAATGACATAAATATTGACCTAGAGTTGTTAAATCCTTCTACTTCTCCTAATACCAACCCTTCTGAAGAAACTGAAAGTATAAAAATATCAAACGCAGATTATTCGAAATTCCTGAAAGAAAGTGCTAGTAAAAATATACAATATGACACTAAAATAATTGAACATAATGAATCGTTACTCAAATCTCAATGCAAAATTATTTTAGTCCCAACATCTATCGACTTAGACGAGTCAAATCCTTACGTTCGAGATATCTTAAATAGTATTGAAAATTCAAATGAAATCATGTATTGCGAGAAACAGCTTTACTCCTTTAATAAAGTACAATATAAAAATAAAGATACTTACCTGATTTATACGAAAGTTCACCATTTTAACGAAAGCTCTTATTCAGAGATTTTCCAAACTCTGAAACTAGTAAAAAATCACATATTAGAAGAGAATGGTAATAACATAAATGAAATTGGAATATCTGATTTTAAAAACCCATTTGAAAGTAATTCATTTATAAAAATTTATAACATCCTTACTTACTTATTTCATAATATTAATATGACCATTCACATATACCATGATAATATAATTTATCCAACTCCTAGTGAAATAAAAAAGATTTTACGAGAAAATCATGACTTACCAATCGCTGGTCATCTAGGCTCCGTCAGAATGCTTAAAAGAATACAAGAAAGATATTATTGGAAAGGTATGAGACGAGATGTTGAGAATTATGTTAAAAGCTGTTCTTTATGTCAAGAGAATAAAGCTCTGAGAAAGGTTAATAGAGCTCCAATGCAAATAACTACTACCTCCAATGGCCCCTTCCAAAGAATAGCCCTTGATATCGTTGGTCCTCTACCAGAGTCAGGAACGGCAAAACTTAAGTACATAATGACTCTGCAAGATGATCTCACGAAATACTCTGTAGCGTATCCTCTTCGTAGTGTTTCTGCTGAAGAAACGTGTGACTGTCTTCTACACTTCATTTCATTGTTTGGTATTCCAAAAACTATTTTGACAGACCAGGGAACAAATTTTACTGCCGACCTTTTCAAAAAGACATGTTCATTCTTAAAAATAAAGCAGTTGTGGTCAACACCCTATCATCCACAGACACAAGGAGCATTAGAAAGGTCACATTCTACTCTTAAGGAATATCTAAAATCTTATATTAATGAAAACCAGGACAATTGGCCTCGTTATGTTTTTACAGCCATGCTAGCCTACAATACCGCTGTACATTGCACAACGCATTATACACCGTATGAATTGCTTTTTGGGCACAAAGCCTTCATTCCAGATTCAATTTATGATAAAGAACCATATATTACTTATCCGGACTACGTTAAAATGCTCCAACACCGACTTAAGTTTTCTCGTGAAAAAGCTTTCGAATATATTCAAAGATCTAAAGAATCCTCTAAAACTTATTATGATCATAAATCTAGAAAGATTCAGTATAAAGTAGGCGATTATGTTTATCTCAAGAATCATCTGCGACTTCGAAAAGCCTTGTCACCTATTTGGAAAGGTCCATTTAAAGTTGTTAAAGTCCATGGAAATAATACTCTTTCTCTGTTGATAAATAGACGCCACGTCAAACATCATTTTGACGAATTAAAATTAGCAGAAAATATTGAAACTTCTTCTAATTCTCCTTTGTAATTCTATTTTATTATGTTATACTTATAACTTTATACAATCATTTATTATTTTATTAGATTAGATTATAAGATTATTATTTCCATTTCATTCCAGTTATATCATTTGCTGGTACCCACACGCGTCAGCAACACCAAGCTTCGTCCACCCGATCTCTTCCAGTCCCGGCGTCTATTTTGATTATGTAGGCAAGTTGAAAATTAATAATGGCCATCTCAGCGTATTGATGCCAATTAACATATCAAACATCAAACTGCACATAGAAAACATTTTGTCCGTTTTAGTTACCGTTAGACATCTCTGTCAACAAACAGATGCTCTTGATAACTCGGAATGCTACAATATGCTTAATCCTCTAACCACACGGTACCATGATATCAATAAGCAATATTCCTCTATTTCTCACTTATTGGACGACAAAATAAAACGTGGCGCATGGATTGGTGGTATGGGTACAATTTTCAAGCAGATTTTTGGTACTTTAGATCAAAATGACGCTGTAAAATATGACAATGCAATAAATACAATACAAAATAATAATAAAGAATTAACTTCATTAGTTAAACAGAATATTCTTGTCACATCGTCGGTAATCTCTTCTTATAATTATTCTCTTCATAAACTTAAAACTAATGAAGATAGTTTATTCAATGCCATTGACAAGCTCTCTTTATCAATGAAAAATGTGTCTGCTAATTTAAATAAATTAATTTTAACCTCAGAAATAAATTCTATTTTAAGTAATTTAGAAACTTCAATCCTTAACTTATCGTTTCAATTAGAAGATTTAATTAATGCTATTCTCTTTTGTAATATGAATACTCTGCATCCGTCTATCATAACACCGAGACAATTATTTCAAGAGCTTGTCGATAACTATAGGCATTTGCCTAACAATATGAAAATAGCGGTAAGTTTAGATTTAAGTTCAATATACTCTATTATAAATATGTCTAAGTTAATTTGTTACTATCTTAATTTTAAGGTTGTATTTGTATTACAAATTCCGCTAGTTGCCCCTCAGGAATTCTATCTATATCATAATATTCCATTGCCCGTGCCTCACGACTCAAATAAGCCAGACTCTTTCACCATGATAATACCGGAGAATAAGTACACAGCGATTACTAAAGATAAACTTCAATACACCAGTATTGACTCTCTTGAAGGATGTAAAAACTACAATTTCCAGAGTTTCATATGTAATATTATGAACGTCTTCTCAGTAAACGCCAACCCGTCATGTGAAAGTGAGATACTCTCCAAAGTGATTACAAAACTACCAGTGCAGTGTAAAACAAAATTTCTAAATGGTAATTTGGATATTTGGAAACCACTAACAAATAATCGATGGTTATTCGTGCAATCTCTACCTACCAAACTGTCTATAGACTGTGTTAACTCCGAGTTGGTGGAAGAAAATATTAAGAGTGTCGGTATAGTTACGCTAACTAAATATTGTACAGCTTATTGTAAGAATACGAAATTGTATGCAAATAATAATGTTTTAAATATTAGTTCACCATTGATGAGTTTCTCTAATTTTAATTTAATCAATGACACATGTTGTAATTTAAATAAATATAAAGAAACCTTTGATAATGTGCCTCCTATTAACTTGCAAAATATAGATTCAGAAAATTTTAACTTTAACTATAACAAAATAGTGAATTCAATTATTAATGATTTGAATAAATTAAAAAATGAACCGCATATTATTAAATATGGGGCCCATTATTCCATTGTCACTGTACTAATTATTTTAGCTATAGTATGTTTTGTTATTTTCAAATTGTATACTAAATTGTATAAATCTGGCAGCAGCCCTACTATCTCTAACTCTCCTCTTCCTACAATATCTAATCCTCCAATTGAAGAAAACGAAGAAGACAGACATACTGACAACGCCGTTTCTAATTCAATTCCCTTTGCTAAGCTAAGAACACATCTTTAAACCATTTCATTAATAATTTTACATAAGTATTAACAATAAACTTCTTTAAAATATGAAGTTTATTTCTTTTAAGGGGGGAGATGTTATACCCGGGTTATGTAAGAGGAATTGCTGAGTCCTGTGACGCTACCGCGTCAGCAATATTGTCATATGATCATTGTTAGAACCTTTGGTAGTCAGTCTAATCCCATATCCCGAAGGCATCGGCTGCCTAAAGATTAAATAATATTCCAATTCTAAATCCTATTCTAGTTCTAGTGAATAAATATAGTTAATGTGAATAAATATAATAAACTTTTAATAAATATTAATAAATAGTTTTTTTTTAAAAACTAAAATACTATATGCGTTATAACAGCTCGCTTCACTTCATCTGTGTAAGTGTTGTTGTTCCTATGAGCCGTGATGACAGCCTTCTAGAGCTCTCTAGTCATATCATTCTGCGAAATTTCAGGGTCTGTCTCTTCAACTTCCTGCGGAAGCGTAGGTTCCGTGCTTGGATTTTTAGAGAGATCCGGTATGTTCTCGTGGTGGCGACTTCACGTGTACGTGTGTGTTTAAGCACTCTCCCGTACCTAACGGAATCTCTGCTCATGGCAACCGTGAGGCACTTTTCTAAATCGACAGAATTGACACTGGTTCCTGTTCAATCTGATCAGGAGGCACTTCCCTTCGCGGAGACAGCGGTATTAGATTTGCTTCTGGATGCTTCTACGGAAGAAGCCCTTGCACCTCCAGGTTGGGGGTGAGAGGAACGGGGTGTTGAGTTTCTCGTCCGCCCAGACGGGTGTTGTATCTGGTGTACTGGCCCGACGGTTGTTGTAAGGTTCTTGTATGTACACTCAATCGCTCTGATAAATTTGATATCGCGATGTAGGATACGTCAGTTTTCTCTAGTTTGTATGTTGCGCGATAGATGTCGCTACATCACTCCCCTCTGAGACCGGAGGTCGATAGCAGGTTGAGTCGTCCAGACTTAGATGACTTAGATGCTTATCGGGCCAGTGCAATGTTCCAGTGAGTCGGAACCAGATGCCGCATAGTTCACGGTGAGTCGGAACTGTGCGGTGATGCTGTATATGCTCCAGTGAGTTGAAGTGGTGCAGCGCTGCAAAAGAGACTTATTTCCTTATATATAAGTCCAATTTTTTCAGTATTCTTTCATCATTTATGTGCATGTTATATACCACTTTAAGCGTATTTCAAAGCTGCATTTAATGTTACGTAGGTTTATTGTAAAAAATAGAATAATTAGAAACAATTAAAAACAATTTTTTTAAACAAAATATTTTTCAACTAATTTAGGCAATCTACAAAAATTATAACAAAAAAAATGGCCATGCCAGCTTATAAACATAAATAAAACAAATAATTAAAAAAAAATACTTCAAAAAAAAAAACAAAATTTAAAATCTTCCTCTTGATGAAGAAATGAAAAAAATTGAAAAATTCTTCGAAGGTTAAAGGAAATTATTTTTATTTTTTTATTTTTTTAATTAATTACCTCACTACTACAACAATTTTATCCATCATAAAAATATACTAAACTAGTCTTATAGCTTAATATCAGTCTCGAAATCGAAATAATATGAATCATCATCATCATCATCATTTCAGCCTATCACGGTCCACTGCTGGACATAGGCCTCCACAAGTTCACGCCAAAAATTGTGTGAAGTCAGGTGTTTTGCCCATAGTCATAATAATATAAATATTACTTACCAAACAAGGATATTAATATTTTAATGTAAAAATGTAATTATAAAACATAAATGCAATTAAAACAGTAATAAATCACAAACATTCTTGAGCTTACAACACTATAAAAATTATAGTTTTAAAGGTTAACCTTAAGAGGCAGTTCACAATTTTACGCTCTGCAAGATTAGGTAAATTTGCTCGCATCGCGCGAGTCGTACGAGCCGCGCGATCTTTGTGCTAATTAGTATAGTGTGACAGACAACCAAAACATCGTCTTGATCATTTTCTAATGTATAATAAAAATTAATAACTATGGTATAATATCTACGATTTAATTTTTATGTTACCCACACATTAGGAATTCTAAACAATGGTATAAAATGTTTTTTACGTAATTAATTTGTTTTTTTTTTTTTTGTTTTTTTTTTTTTTTTTTTTTTTAATCGAAAGCTGATGTTTATCATAAGGTCACAATTAAATTTCATCCAGATCTGATAATAACTTTTTGAGTTTTTTTTGATAACGCGTTTATTTACTTGACTATTTTTTCGTCTATCTACGTTGGATTACTTGTCGAGGTAATTGAAGTCGGTTTTTTTCGTTTGCGAGCAAATACAATTATTTAACTCATTGACACCGAAAAACATATTAAATAACAAGACAAACAGATTAAAATGCCTATTTGTATTGATAATGTGAGAAAAGAAAATAAAATTATACATTTGTTTACAGAAATTATCATTATATTATTTAACAGTCATTTTCGTAATATGTTTATTTTATTTATATTTTATTATGAAAGTATCAAATGCGGTTTATCCGCTATAAAAACAGGCGCTTGGCGCGTGTGAGCGAAAGAGACGGCTGCGCAGAATTTGTCGTGGATCTTACCTCTAAGAGCGCAAGCGCTAGCGCTCGACTGATTTACTGGGTTTGATGCGTGGTAATATATACTATCTGTTTATTATTTAATATAAAATGTATTAAAAATGATTACATCTTCTAATTTTTTTTTGTATTCCTTAATGATGTAAGTTTACTTAGATGAAGATAGTTCGTTTAATTTTCTTAGTTTTCTAAGAAAAATAGCGCTTTTAAAATTGTACTTATTTGGAAAATATTTGTAACTTTAATTTTTTTTTTTTTTATCGATTAATAGAGATACAAATGGAATAAAAATCTGTTCTAGTCTTCAACAAAATTATATTCCACATATTACGATATTTTTTTAAAATGGTTTCCACGTAGAGGTTATTGAAAAGTGGAACTTCAAAGTATACATTGCGACCGTTTACCCAGGGAGGAGGCTGATGAAAAGGTTAATAATTTTATACTCATAATATATATCAAAATTGTTTCTCCTTATTCCCTTACAACAAGGGTTGCTCTATTAAATTTCAATAATAAAAATTATATTACTGCATCCAATACTGAGATTAACGACGTCAATATGTTTTGACTCCGCGGATTGATACCAATTTTTGTGAAATGGCTCTTAAATGTGAATATATCAATAACAAACACTCTGCATCTCTCTTATTAAATATCAGTCTTATAAGTAAGAAAAGGAAATCCTCTTAATACTTGAGTATTAAAAATAATTGAAATTTTTGTTAGTGAGATTAAGAATACCCTGCTTCTTCGCTGTTTTTTAAATACATAATATAAAAATCCATTGGCTTTTAAATGCCCATGCCTTTTTTTATTTTCATTATAATTATCAAACGTTGAGGCGTATTAGTTTCAACATATTGGTTTCAACATTGCATGTTTCAAATTATGAACTAAAGCTTAGTGTCTCTAATTTGATGATGTGTAGCGATATCTATCTCGCGGCATATAAACTAGAGAAAACTGACGTATCCTACATCGCGATATCAAATTTATCTGAGCGATTGAGTGTATATACAAGAACCTTACAACAACCGTCGGGCCAGTACACCAGACACAACACCCGTCTGGGCGGACGAGAAACTCAACACCCCGTTCCTCTCACCCCCAACCTGGAGGTGCAAGGGCTTCTTCCGTAGAAGCATCCAGAAGCAAATCTAATACCGCTGTCTCCGCGAAGGGAAGTGCCTCCTGATCAGATTGAACAGGAACCAGTGTCAATTCTGTCGATTTAGAAAAGTGCCTCACGGTTGCCATGAGCAGAGATTCCGTTAGGTACGGGAGAGTGCTTAAACACACACGTACACGTGAAGTCGCCACCACGAGAACATACCGGATCTCTCTAAAAATCCAAGCACGGAACCTACGCTTCCGCAGGAAGTTGAAGAGACAGACCCTGAAATTTCGCAGAATGATATGACTAGAGAGCTCTAGAAGGCTGTCATCACGGCTCATAGGAACAACAACACTTACACAGATGAAGTGAAGCGAGCGCTACAGATGAAAATCATCCCGGTAAAACCGGAGGAGCAAGTTGATGGTGAGGGTAGCAGTACCAAGGCAGTATGTGTGCCTAGCTCGACAACAGGCGCGGCGGATGCCCTTTCCACCCTATGGTACAACGTTGCATTCCGGATGACGCGGTCTGTACAGCAAGTTGTTGAATTCGCGAAGAGGGTTCCCGGATTCAACGTGCTGCCCCAATACGACCATCCGATTCTCATTAAGCTTGGATTCTTCGAAGTCTGGCTGTCGTGCGCCGCTAACTGTCAACTGAAGATAACACCATCTTCGACGACGGCACTGCCATCAATATCGGCCAACTTGAAGTTATTTATGATGCTCCATTTGCAAATGCGATGCTGGCGTATGTGAACCACATCCCAGTTTGGGGGTGCGAGGATGGGGTGTTGAGTTTCTCGTCCGTCATCGCAATCGGGATGATCCTCCGACCAGACTGGTGTTGTGTGTGGTGGGCTACTTGGCCCGAAGGTTGTTGTCGGGTTCTTGTATATATACTCATACGCTCTGATAAATTTGATATCGCGATGTAGGATACGTCAGTTTTTTCCAATTTGTATGTCGCGGGATAAATGTCGCTACGGGTGGGTCCAGAACTGACCGTGATAGAGATATACTTATAAATATATGTAGACTAATAATCAGGATAAGTATATACGACTATAGTATTTTTTTTTCTTTTATGCTACATGCTTTATACATTACTGTTTCTAGCACACTACATGCTTTATACAATACGTTAATATTTATCACTATCTTCATGCTCTATAATGTCAAGTCACCGCGTTGTCGATGTCCACACTATTTTTTTTTAAAACAGCGCCCGCTGCCAGCTTCTTTGTTTGCGAAATGTTAATTTATTGAGTATACAGTTTTTCTGGCATACTTATTTACAAAACAGCAAGAGTTTTGTTATTTTTTGATTTCTGTGTAACCACAGATTTGAACTCCCCTTCTTGGTACGAGGTTTTATATAAAAATTTATTCACATTCTGTTGATCAATTCTAATTATCTTTACGTCAGACCACTTTACTTTACATCCGTCTTCATTTATAATATATTCGCCCGATGAAGTGAGTTTTCAAGTTAAAAAAAATTTCACGGGTGAGGATTTTTTACAAAATACGATGCACCTTTCTTCTTTGCAGTTTTTATTAAAGTGATATATTGATCGGTTACGTATGTAGGCGACGATTTTACTGCTCTTGATATATTTTTTTGAATAGTGGAATGAACAGCATTCCGTCTCTCCAACTCTTTTGGGCGTGTCCCTTGATTAAAAATGTATGTGTGATAAAAAGTTTGATTAATTTGGATTTTTGCACACGTATCAAGAACCGATGATAATGCAATAATTCAATAACAGTTTCCCAATATCCTTACAAATATAGACGGTATTCGGATTGAAGAACTCGATTACTCTAAGTTAACAGGAAAAATCCCACGCAACAATGAAGCTTTAGACGAAATGACTAGTTACGAAATTTATGTGTGACTGTTCAATTTTGAAAAATTAGATGTGGCCTATTGGAACATAACCACTATGAATTTATTTTTCTGTAGCCCACAGCAATTATCACTATAAAAAACTACACCAAAATGCTCAGTAGCTTTTTTATTTAGCTCCTCTAAATAAGCGAGCACACAGGAACCTATTTCATTAGCTCCTTGAGACCCTTCATTTGTGCCAGACAAAACAAGTCGTAGTTTTGGAGCCCAGTTCAGTAATAATAAAATTGAGTAAGTTAATTTTAGGTGTATAATAAAAAATAGGAACTTCACCCCATAACAACAAGGCACAACTACTTGTAAATCGTATAATGCAACAATGAAATTCTCGCTTACATTTTCTTTGTCTTTTTCTACGGACGCTACGAGTAACACGACCCTACAGACGCTATTAACATGCATGATGTATCAATGGGTCACCAATGGGTACAAATACCGAGCCGGTTGGTACACCAAGTTCAACTTTCGCCTCTAGCCTAGACACCCCAGCAACACAGGCCTGTAAGGTTCTCTTCGTCAAGTACTTTGTACGTTACTATCTACTACTCTATGTGTAAATAACTGTTTTATGTTTTTTTTTTTTTTTTCTGAGTGGTGTACAATGAAGATTATTCTATCTATATACATATATTATATTATTATTTCTATTCTAGTTTCGAAACCATTTGCTCGTCGGACCCCTTATCCCGCACTCCTCGATGGCCTGAAGTAATACTTCATGATCCAGAGTGTTGAACGCTTTTTTGCAACCAATAAAAAGTGCTAAGACCTGGTGACCTTGGTCTAGGCTTTCATTTATGTCCTCTGAGAATCGTGATAATATTGTTGTGGTTCCTACCACGCCTAAACCCATGCTGCGCATCTGAGAGTAAATTATTGTTTTCCAAGAATTCGCTAATCTGACCCATGATAAACTTTTCAACGATTTTATTTATTATCGACATTATGGCGATCGGTCTACGTTTCCGTAATTGGGATGTATACCTTGTTTATAAATAGGCCTGATAAAAGTTTTTTCGAGGAAGTCTGGACCCTTACACAAATCGTCAAAGTTCGCCAACACCTGCGAAAATTATTTTTTTGATTATTTTTAAGTCTATAACTCGTATTCCATCAATAGCGGGTGCCTTGTCATTGTTGAGCCGATCAATAATTTTAGAGACAGTAAAATTAGATACTGGTATAAACCGAAACGATACATTACTTACTTTTACATATTAACTTCTATCTAATAATTTTACATTGCAATTATGGTTATTTAATACTAACAATTAATTTTCTAAATGTATCTGAAAAATTACTGCAAATATTATAGTTGTATCTTTACTTCCCAAATGTCTTTTAATTGTATCATCAATATTGGAATTTTTCTGACTTAACCAATTATTTATTTTTCCCCAGATTTTTTTTTGGACGATAGCTCGGTGCGAGCTGTAATGTGATTCATGCCGTCACAAATTCTACTTTGTAAGTTCATCATCATCATCATCATTTCAGCCTTTTGTAGTCCACTGCTGGACATAGGCCTCCACAAGTTCCACTCTCACGTGTTTTGCCCATAGTCACCACGCTGGGCAAGCGGGTTATCCTGTACTTTGTAAGTTACTGTCTTTTAATTTAGTGAAATCTTGTTATTGTATTTTTGGTATTTTACTAATTGATGCTTCTATTTCAGATGACACGATACCTCTGTGCGAGCTACAATGCGATCTTTGCCCTCACAAATTCTACTTGATAAGTTACTTTATTTTAATTTAGCGAAATGTTTGTTATTGTATTTTTGATCTTTTACTAATTGATGGTTCTCTTTCAGGTGACACAATGGCTCTTTGCGAGCTACAATGCGATCTTCGCCCTCACAAATTCTACTTTGTAAGTTCATCATCATCATCACAGCAGCCTTTCCACTACTGGACATAGACCTACACAAGCTCACGCCGAAATTGGCGTGAACTCATTCTTTGTAAGTTACTTTATTTTAATTTAGTGAAATGTTTGTTATTTTATTTTTGATCTTTTACTAATTGATGGTTCTCTTTCAGGTGACACAATAGCTTTTTGCGAGCTACAACGCTATCTACGCCCTCACAATTTCTACATGGTAAGTTACTTTCTTTTAATTTAGTGCAATTTTTATCTTGTGCTGTGCTGTTTTTATATGTAGCTTATACGCGGCTTCTCTCGCATTGATTTTTTTCAAATAAAACGTATCCTATGTTACTTCTAATACCTCCAAGAATATATGTACAAAGTTTCACGATGTTCGGCTAAGTCGTTTTCTCGTGAAAGCGTAACAAACAAACTTACATTCACATTTATAATATTAGTAGGGATTTTTGATATTTTACTAATGGAGGCTCTCTTTCAGGTGACACGATAGCTCTGTGTGAGCTACAATGCTATCAACGCCCTTAAAATTCTACTTTGTAAGTTAATTTCTTTTAATTAGTGAATTGTTATGTGTTTTTGATCTTTGCTTGATTGTCAGCTGTGCAGCGTTTCAGAGTTTGATCTGTAATGATTTATTATAACTTGAGTTTGTCACGAAGAGGAGTAAAAGTAAATTTACTATTGAAACTCTTATAATTTGCTTAGAATTTTACTTTATGAGGTCCGTGATATTTGTGGGACACAATAACAAACACTTTTATATTATTTCCATACGGTATATGTTTCATTATAGCAATTTTGGAATCTACTTAAAAAGTTGACATTGAATGATGTCTGATCTTTCGGTCTTGATCTTGTCAGAACCAAAACTAATAAATAAGAGTCAAATTTCTATATTTAATATTCTCATTTACATCACTTTGTTCCAATTTTAAATTAAATTATTTGTTTTATACAATTTAGAATTTTCAATTTTATATCTCTTAGCGAGAGATTCAATATATTTTTTCTGACTTAATGTCATAATATTATTTTCCTTGTAATCATATTTAATATCTATAAAAACGTAATTCTTAACTTTACCCATATCTTTCATAACAAACTTTCCAGACAATTTCTATTATTTTAAAAACAATTTTTATTTTAACAACAAATTAACAAATCATCAACAAATAATAAAATTTACATTTTCAGGTTATTTTCTTGTTAAACATAGAGACAAAAATTAAATTTGCTTCTACGAAAACCAAGAGTTATAAAGTTATTAAAACATTTGTACCAAGGCCTAGGACTTTCTTTTAGACTATACAATGCTTTTTTCAATTTATAAACTCTATTAATTGCAGATTGCCATTTTTCAGTATTACATGTTAAAGCCTCCTGAAAAGTAACTGGAGTCATTGCATCACAATAGTTAACATCTACACAGTAATAACCATATTCATCACCAAATCGCACCGGAGGTTTAAATTGTCTTTTAGATATTTTCTGTCCTTTTATATCTTTATTTTCATCGTTCTCTTTCCTTTCATTTGTAAATTCTTTCACATTTATTGTATTATTATCTTCATCTTTTTCTTCATTATCAATATTAGGTTCTTCTACTGCTTTATTTTTTTTGTCGCAATTATCTTCAAAACCAATACATTTAATATCCTCCTCTATGACATCAACATGTCTTGTTACTATGACTTTATTATTTATCAAGATGATATCCAACATCTGTATATCCCAATAAAATTCCCGATTCAGCTTTTCTATCCCATTTAGAGTTCCGTTTTTCTTCTGGTATTCTTTACAAATACTTTACTGCCATATTATTCTTAAACTATTCATTGATGGCTTTTTCTTAAATAATATTTCATATGGAATCTTTCTCACAATGGTATTTGTCATTGTTCTATTTTTAAAATATCCAGCTTCTTTTACTTCTTCAGGCCAGTAATGCCTGTCTACCTTTGCTTTTGGCATGAGACATCGCGCTGTTTTATAATCGTTCTATTAAATCTTTCAGCAGTGCCGTTCAACTCGTGTGTGTGTATGCAGGACATGGCTTTATCGATACACCCGTGAATCTAGCAAAGCCAAACATTTTTGCATTTTTATATTCCTTGCCGTTATCACATCTCAATTTCTTAATATTTTTTCCTGTTAAGTTCTGTACTTCGTTGACATATTCCACAAAACAATCAAAAACTTGTGCTTTAGACTTTATACAATAGACTTTTGCTAATTTACTAAAATCATCAATAAATGATAAAAAATATTTTTCTTCAGAATAACCAATAGTTTGATGTGGCCTATTCAAATCTGTGTGTACCCAGCTAGTATACCATTTGCCCGTTGCCTATTATTTCGAAATGGTATATCACTCATTTTATTTTCAATACATGTACCGCATCTCATATATACTCTGATTCTATGGAGGTAGGTATACCTTCTTATGACTGATTTTGACACATAGTATTTAAGGTGTTGAAATTTATATGTCTTAAAGTCCGATGTAGTTTTTCTTTTACTATTTGTTACATATGAACACATTTTATTTCCATTGTTTTTCTTTTCAACGTAGTTTATCCTCTTTAACAATTGATCTTCTTTCTTTGCTATAGCTAGCTGTCTGTCTAGATTTTATTTATTTATTTATTTATTTATTGGATAATCCAACAGTTGATACATAGCTTATTTTAGTTAAAGTATAATATAACAATTACTAGAACCAAAATAGGATTACACAGTTTGTTTAAAAATATTATTTAACAAATTAGAAGACATCTCGTATTATGATCGTTTATAAAAATTAAATTATGAATCTAGTTGAGTATTTGTGTGTGCGTGTGCGTGTGTGTGTGTGTGTGTGTGTGTGTGTATATGTGTGTGCGTGCGTGTGTTTTAATTAATTACATCTTTACTTTTGAGTGCTTTTCTTAAAATTGTTTTTGTCATGTTGAACAAATCTATTTCCGAATAAAAATCATTATATGTGATGACTATACGGCTGAGGATAGAATTACGTGCATAGTTTGTATGTACTTTAGGTGCATAAAATAGTTCTGTGTGACGGGTACGACGATTGGGCACTTTAAAATATAAAGCACTGACTAAGTCGTTACAATCAATATGTCCAGCCAGTATATCGTATAACATAAACACATCACATTGCCGACGCATGATTTCTAAAGCTTCCATTTTATAATATTTACAGGTTTCTGTATAATTTTTATATTCTCTAAAATCTACAAAACACAGAAATTTTAGAAAATGTTTTTGTATCGCTTCTAGTTTATCTTTATACTTTGCATAATTTGGTGACCATATGCTACAGCAGTACTCCAAAACACTTCGAACGTATGAAAAATATAACATTTTTATGGAATCAACATCAGTAAATGTTTTGCATACACGTTTAATATAGCCTAATTGTTTATAAGCTTTGTCAGTTATAATTTCTATATGTTCTGACATCAGTAATTTATGATCTAACTGAATTCCAAGATCTCTCACAGAATTTATCTTTTCAATAGGATTATTATCAATGTAGTAGACAAATTCAATATTTTTTGCTTTCCTTGAAAATGTTATATTTACTGTTTTTTTAATGTTAACGAATATTTTATTTTCTTTATAGAAATTGGAAAGATTATTTAGGTCATGCTGCAATTCCACACAGTCCGAAATTTTACTTATAGCCTTATAGATTTTCTTATCGTCTGCAAATAGTAAGAAGCGAGAATATTTGAAACATCTATATATGTCGTATAAATAGGCGTTGTATAGTAATGGGCCCAGAAGAGAACCCTGCGGGACACCTGAGGTTGCGTGTACAAAATCACTACGAGCGCTGCCCATGACAACAGCTTGCTGTCTTTTTGATATATACGAACAAATCCATCTATGTAAATCACCCTTGATTCCGAGGGCTTGAAGCTTTTGTAATAGAATTACATGATCTACCCGGTCAAACGCCTTCTGAAAATCAGTGTATATCACATCTACTTGTTGTTTTTTATCCATAGCCATATGAACAAAATTGGTAAAAACAGCTAGATTTGTTTGTGTTGATCGCTTAAGCATGAAGCCATGCTGCTCTAATGGGATGGATTTATGGATAGTAGGCGCAATCGCATTGTAAATCAGTCGTTCAAAAATCTTGCTTATAGTATTCAATATTGAAATAGGCCTATAATTTTCTATTTTATGTCTTGCTCCTGCTTTATGGATTGGTATTATTAGTGCTTCTTTCCATTGGGTTGGAAAGGCACGAAATTCATTGACAGATTTGTCAAAAATGATTGATAGTGGGGCTGCTAGGTTATTTGCACATTTTACAAAGAATCTAGCTGGTATTCTGTCAGTTCCTGCTCCTTTATTTATGTCTAGAGATTTAAGTATTTTGAGAACTAGTCCCTCATTTACATTAAGATTACAAATAGTATCGTCTGCAAAAGATATTGGGACATGAGTACTATCTTTATTATGATTCTGTTTTTCAAAAACGCTTTCAAAAAATTCACTAAATCCCGCACATATTTCTGTGGGATTGTTAAACTGACGGTCACCTAAGGAAAGGGAACTTGGATAACCACTTTTGTTATTTCTTAGGTATTTTTGATACCGCCAAAAAAGCTTTGGATCTTTTTTTATGTCATTCTGCATTATTGTTTTAAATTTGTTGTAGTAATAATCTTGTAATTTCTTTTGTCTTCTTCGTAATAAGGAAAATTCGTCGTAGTCTCTAGGATTTTTAAATGATTTCTAACGAGCATGTGCTTTTTGTTTTTCTTGTATAATATGGATTAACGATTTGTTATACCAAATAGGATAGTGACAAGAAACCCTTTCTGTAACAACCGGTACATGTTCATTTATTATTTTATTGACAGTTTCATAAAATTTGTTAACTATTATATCTATTGAGTCACCTCTCAATATATTTTGCCAATTTAATTTACTGAGAATTTCATTTATAACACTGTAGTCGAAAGTTCTTTTAGAAGCAATTCAGAAGCGTCAATTTCTAAACAGGGATGATATTTGTCTTCAGTGACTAAAATTTGATCAGATTTTAGAACATTTAAATAGATGTTGCTAAAAATTAAGTCTAGAGTGTTATTACTCACATTTGGTATTTGGTTAAATTGTGTCAAGTTAAAGGAGCTACATGTTTCGATGAAGTCCATTGAAACGGTCCGCAATAATGTTGATCCGCGATTAAGATATAAGGGCCTTTCAGTCTTCCAATCAATATTAGGGAGGTTGAAGTCACCAGTAATAATGAAGTACTCTTCAGATTTAGATGTTAAAATTGAGGACAAAGAAATTGTTACGGTCTCTAACCTTTTTACTTGGTAATCATCTGGTGGTATATAAAATACGCCTATATTAAGATTTTGGTTAATTCCAATTACGCTTTTAGGGATTGTTATCCAAACGGATTCAACTCCAGCACAACTCCAATCCGATCTCTCCTGTGCCCTTAGTATGGATTTTGTACATATCATAACTCCGCCTCCATCACGTTTATTTGATGTTTTGTCACTCCTATCCGTGCGAAAAACGTCGTACCTACTATCACACAGCTCTTGAATATAGAATCCGCTTTTAAGCCAAGTTTCGGTTACAAGCAACACCTCATAATCATTTTGAAGAATATTTAGTCGGAATTGTTCTGTTTTTGTTCGTAATCCACGAACATTTTGATATAACAACTGAAACGGTTTATTCATTAAGTAAATAGTTTAATAGTTCCTTAAGTAAGTTAATAATTTATAATAATAATAAAAGTAAGCATCAATAGTAATCATTAGTTTTAAGCCACAATACAATAATCTAGAGATTTGTTCAGCAGTCCATATAATTACGGACGATTTTATAAATTGTATTATTACGTTGTAAGTGAGTGTAGTGTAGGTCAGTATGGTGTAGGTGAGTATGATGTATGGTGTATATATGGTGTAAGTGAGTGTAATTACTTGTAGTTTTAGTTTAGATTCCCAACTAGATTCGGCAACAAAAAAATGTACTTTAAGTTCAAAAGCTTGGAAATTAATGATAGATATTAAGATATAGTAAAAAAATCTCAAAAACATCTTGTATCTAATTATTATTTGATTTTTTTAAAATCTTTTTCTGAATTTATAGTTAATACAGGACATTCCTCGTTTTTTCTTAAAAAAATATTGCAGTTACGAACCCAAACAAATCGATATGCTTTTTCTGCTGCAAGTTTTTTTGTTTTCCGAAACAATTCTTTATTCATAGGTGTTAAGTGTTCATTAACAAAAAACCTCCGTGGGTCGCCGTTAAGTCCAATATTTGCAGTGTCGATGCCTCTGCATTTTCTTAAGCCAGATAGTATGGAGTCTTTTAAGTCACGACTTCTTAGTTTGACAACAAGCGACTTAGGTCTTCCCTTTTTTTGCTGCAATGCTTGTACACGGGTGGCGAATTCAATCTCTTCGGGTCTTAAATTAACTCCGGCATATTTAGCAATCTTTAAGACAATGTCACCAAGTGCTTCGCCTTTGGCTTCCGGTAGACCCATTATCTCAAGATTTGCCATTCGAGACCACTGCTGTTGTTTATTAGTCTGAGCCTTTAAATCCGAAATTTCGATCTCCGATTTTGATACTAAAGATTCCAGTTCAATGTACTTTTCTTCTAAAGCATCGTATTCCATTCGTAGCTTACTATGTGATTCTTCTAAATTTTTAAATTCAGAAAATATTTCCTTTTTTATTTCAGCCATTAAAGATTCTTTCAGTTCATTCACTATAGATTCCATTGCAGATTTTAAACGTTTGTCGATGATAGATGAGTTATAATTTTTTGTTACATCTCCTTGTGATACAATTGAATTATTATCAGTAATCTTTGAGTAGCTCAGTAGGTTAGCTTTCATTTCTTTCACACAAAAAGCCTACAAAATTTTGTGTTTGTGATCTTTTCTACCACATAAAAAGGAAGTTACTTAATAATGAAACTGATGAACTCGATTCTGCCTTAAAAACATTTGAATAACCATTTGATACCCATTCACCCCTGATATTTTTTCACCTTTCCATCCAAGATTTTTGATTTAATTTTACTTTTCAAATAATCAAGAGTTCTATCCTTCTCAGGTAGTATATCCAATAAAATATGGGTAATGCCCTCAACATATATATATAGTTTAATTTTTCCTGTTCATTTAAAGTGGCAACCAGCCAGTTTCAATTCGTTTATAGATTTTTCAAAATCGAGAAAAAATTCGTCGACCTCTGTTAAGTTTTTTAATTCCTATGGCTTCAATTTTTTTCTGTATACTATTTGCAATGCAGTTGATTGTTTTAAATACATTTCATCGAACTTTTTTATTATTTTGTATGACGTGTCCTCTTTACAAATGTACTCTAATTGTTTATTCGATATTGCTCTATATATATAATTAGTTGCCTGGACATCTGAATCTTTCTCATCCCAGTAACTATCATCCGATTTACACATTTCTTTTTCACAACTTCTAAACATCCTAGATACTGTAGAAATTTCTAAATACGTGTTTTCCAATTTGAGTAATCCGTGTGTGTCCCGTCAAACACAGGAATACTAATCTCATTTCTCACCGCCATTTAGTCTTACTTTATATTTTTAATTTCTGTAAACTGCATTCAACTTTTTAACCACGCTCTGCTACCATCTTATAATTTGATTTGAATTTTACTTTATGAAGTCCCTGATCTTTGTGGGACACAATAACAAACAGTTTTATATAAATTCCATACTTTAACGATATTTTATTTCACTACAAAACAACAAGCCTACAATTACACACGTCATCAAAGAGTATATCCAAAGAGTAAGTAAAATGTGTTCTATATTAAGTAATAAAATTGTACACTATTCTTAACAGAAACTTTCTTGCACAAATACTTCAGTGTGTTGTAATAATGTAATTGTAAACGGATTGAAATGGGTAAATTGTTGGTTGTAATGCTCACATTTGAAAGGAATGGCAACTTTTTCATTTAAGTATTCTTCAAGGTTAGCTACTGATACCTACTGAGGTAAACTGCCAGACACAAAATGGTAAGTGTTAGCTCAATAACGTTTGATATTAAATTATTATTATCTTTCACATCTTCCCTTATTTCAATACTGTCATGGACTATGCTAATATTCCTATATTAAAATACATTATATAATAATGTTCTGCGGCTCGAAGCCCCGCCTCGATCGTTTAATTTACAACTCGTCGATAACAAAAGGCGGAGTCACTTTCTAGGCGCCCGCTACGACTGCTCTCTGCTGGTTGGTCAGAGTGTGTAACATACTTTCGGATTGAGAGACTCACGCGTCATGACGCATACACAGACACTCAACACACACAGAAACACACATTCCTTTTTATTTAGAATATAGAAATTTAGAAAGTCCAAGGCAATGTTGTCGAGCAATTAACAAACTTTTATGTTCTACATTCACTTTGAGATTGAAATCGTTTCACTTTTTAAAAGAAAAGAGCTAATGAAAAGAAAAATTCAGTCGTTCAAGTAATTCTTATTTATTACTAGCTGTGCCGGCAATTTCGTCCGCGTGGAATTTAACAAAAAGTTATTGTTCAGGTTGCAGTGTTATAAAATAAATAAATTTGTAAAATAAAAGTAGCATAAGTTACTCTTTATTACATCAGCCAGTGAAAGTCCCGTCAAAATCGATCCAGCCGTTTCATAGATTAGAATGTTTATTCTATAAATATGTAATAAAATTACGAGTTGAATAAGAAAAGAGATTAAAACATATAAATGAATATATCTCTTACGCAGCGAACGAGATTTTCGTGGAGTTGAGGATGGTTCAGGTGGAAGAGCGCCAACGCTGCGTACAATATTTCCTCTGGCATATCACTGCAAACTGCAACATAAAAAGCTTTATTATTCGACATGTACTAAGTGTACTTAGGTTAGTATATACTTACTATGATATTTCTACAATGCATACATAATAAAAAAAATTAAAGTAAAAAACCTTTTTAAAAAACAAGTTTTTATTTTAATGCGCTAAAACGAAGAATGATTGATTTTTACTAACAAAACTTTTCCTATCTACTTACAAAATCATTAGCAAGTTTAGTCAGCCAGGGCAGTAATTTAGGTCCCCTCCAATTTGTCATTATGATAAACGATCTACCGGAGGTGACCTGAAATTAGTACGCGAAGTGGGCGAAACCTCGGATCACATCAAATTGCAGCGGGATATAGACAGGGTTGTAAGGTGGAGCCACGACAACAAACTATACTTTAACGTGACTAAGTGCTCCGTGTTGTCTTTCAGCCGCGCGCACTGTTCGCGACATCACCCGTACCACATCGAAGGCGAGCCACTGCAGCGCGTCTCCGAGGTTAAGGATCTGATCTGGGTGTCCGGTTCACCGCTGATCTCAACTTTCGGGAACATATAGTCGGGGTATGCAAAAAAACGTACCGGAACCTTGGCTTCATATTACGGCAATCGGTCGGCTTTGACAACTTTAAAGCTCTCCGGGCCTTGTATGAGGCCTTGGCGAAGAGTCATTTGGAGTGTGGCTCGGTTGTGTGGGCCCCGAGTGAGATCAAATATGAAGCAATGGTAGAGCGGATACAGAACAAATTTGCTCGAGTTCTGTACCGGAGGTTTTATGGGGTATACCCTGGTTATCCGTTGCTGTACCCTACCTTGTTCGTTTTAGGCATGGTGGGGTACAGCAAGTTGGAAACCAGGCGTGAAGTCTCCCTTGCTACGTACATGTGGAAGGTTCTACGCGGTGAAACTGACAATCCAGCTATTCTCAAAGAACTCAGGCTGTGCGCGGTGGACAACGCGGTGCAGCGGAGCCGACGCCCCAGCCTCCTGGCACTACCCCGGGCGCGCACCAACTTGTTGCGTGACGCCCCGCTAACACGAGCTATACGCACGCTTAACATAGTGGCCGACAGAATTGACTTATTCAGTTGCACACTGAACGAGTTCACGAGGATCGTAACTGGAGTCGTCTCATACGAATTAAATTAAAATCGGTTTTATTTGTTTTGACATTTTTATTTTACTTTCCTTTTATAGTTCGACGAATTTCTTTTTATGAGTTATGTAATTTTAATTATGTTTTATTGACTATGTTTTAAATTTGTATATTTTGATATTTTATTGTATTTTTATCATGTATTTAATTGGATTATATTTTTATTGACTAGGTTTAAATTTATTTATTGGTTTTAATTTATTTTATTTTTAATGAAAATTATTGAATTGACGAAATTATTATAGTTTTTATTAATATAGATTATGTAATTGACTATGTATTGTGAATTTTTAGTAATAACTTAGTTTTGTTTTGTTAAATGAAATAATGGAATTGAATGTGATGTCAATTTTTGTATTTTTATCTTCATATGACATGTATTTAATACGACAACGACACTAACGCATTAGGATAATAATCCTGTAATGTTAGATGTATGATGGAATAAATAAATAAATAAATAAAATAAATCACCGAAAAAACCCTTATATTGTTTCAGGTAAGATGATCGCAGCGGAAGCGCTTTTGGAACTGCGGGTTAGGGTCGCGACGACCCCCCCCGTGCTAATGTATTTTATTTGCTTAAAGCGCTTAATACCACTACCAGGAGGGAATTGAACAAAAAAAAAGCGGACATGTGGTATTACTTCCATTCGGAGTTTTTATTTTGCGAACAATGACATCAACAAAACCAAGAGAGTTGAGCTGTTTCTGTAAGTACGGCTTCACGTGAGCAGGTAGTCCAAAAATCACTTCTTAGAGGTCATCTCGTCTTTGTGAGAGAAAGTGTGGTAGGGTACATTTTCCGACTTGAGACCCTTTTTAAAGGCTTCGTGACTTTCCGGGGAGTAGCAACAGACTGCAACTTTATTATTACCTCTGTATTGTAAATAAAAGGTTGTACTGTATCTACTGATAAGAATCCGAATATATTCGTGACTACAATCTTTTTGAGTTCAATTACAATGGGTGGGGTCTTGTGTATATTATTACGGAAAGTAGTAACATCTTGAAGTCGTTTGCTTGGGTTACCTGTCAGTAGTTTATTGGTTTCCAAAGGGGTGAACCGATTCATGATGTTTGTTGGGACCGATGCATTTGCTTCCGCTGGACGTGCAGGTCTCTTAGGTATTATCCATTCCACGGTGTCACTGGGAAAATCGTGGGGTCGTTTTACAAGTGGAATCGATCTTTTGAGAAAACGCTCCAATAAATTAGTCGAGATTATCGATATCGAGGGCGTGTTTCTTATCATCTTCCCATCATACACAAAGAAATTGAAAATCTTAAGAAGCACTTAAAAGGAATAAATCCCCGAAAACACCCACTGAAGTTTTGGCGCGAAGTTCTGGGAGCCTATGTGACTGAGATACGCAGAAAAGAGTGCCACGATCTTTAGAAGCACCTAAATGAATACATCAGACGACGAATAGCACAAAAAGGGTGCGCTCAGGTAGAATTACTCATTACGGATCGAAATCTCCGACCGCGCGCAACAAGAAGCTTCCCGAAGTTCACACGATCTTTAGAAGAAATAAAAATGAATACATCGGCGAAAACATCAGATATACGGATGAGAGTGCACGCAAGAGTGCCACGAGATGTACAAGACGCAGCCTTGGCACTGTTGCACTTAAAGGCAGCTGTGCATGAGCCGTCCCCACCTCAAGAGCAAGCTCGATCACCGCGTAAGCGATATATTTTTCTTTACATATCATCTCCTTTCTTATTAACTGGTAATTTTATTATATATTTATTAAACATTTCATATTGTTACAGGTGAGATGACCGCAGCGGAAGCGTTTTTGGAGCTGTGGGGCAGGGCCGCGCCGACCGCCGGATAGTGCTGGTGTGCAAACCCCATGAAGCGCCTTTTTTTAATCGACTTCTAAAAAGGAGGAGGTACTCAATTCGATCGTATATATATATATATATATATATATATATATATATATATATGTTTGCGTCTGTCGGTTCATTAAGAAGGTTGCGTAATTTTCTTCCTACTCCTACTAAAATTGCTCTTGCCCAATCTCTTCTTCATCCTATCCTTGACTACGCTGTCACTTGCTATCTAGACCTAAGGGAGGATCACCTAAATAAACTTGAGCGACTCCAAAACCTCTGTATTCGGTTCATATTTGGTCTTCGCAAGTATGACCGCGTCTCTGAGTTCCGTGCGAAGCTCAAATGGCTTCCTATACGTTTGCGCAGGAATATAGGAATGAAGTCGGAGCGGGTCGCTACTATATATATTATGTATGTTCGGAGATAATTTCGTCGTTTATGTACCGATTTTGATAATTTTGACTTGATTTTGTAAGTTACTTCCTTTTAAAGTAGTGAAATTTTTAACTTGTATTTTTGATATTTTACTAATTGGTGGTTCTCTTTCAGGTGAGACGATACCTCTGTGCGAGCTCCAATACTCCTCACGTCCTCACAAATACTACTTTGTAAGTTAGTTTCCTTTAATTTAGTGACATTTAAAATTGTTGTATTTTGATCTTTTACTAATTGATGGTTCTCTTTCAGGTGCGACAACAGCTCTTACACAAGCTGCAATGCTATCTACGCCTTGACTTATACATTGTAAGTTTTTATCTTTCAATTTAGTAAAATTTTTATTTTTTAGTTTTGATCTATTACTAATTGATGGTTCTTTTTCAGGCGAGTAGTTAGTTCTGTGCGAGCTGCAATGTGATAAACGCCCTCACAAACTTTACTTGGTAAGTTACTTTCTTTGAATTGTTTATTTTTGTATTTTTATTTTAGTGGCCATATTATTTTATTTATTAATTTAAAATTAGCGCCAATAAGACATACACTAACAAGATCAGAAAAAGAACATTTTTTTACAAAAATATTAAGTATAAGTGTTGCCTTATTATATAGATGTTTGTTTTGGTCTCGGCATTGGTGCTTGTATATTGTGTTTCCGGACGTTGACGATCCGTGAAGCGTTTATAAAGAAAGAAAGAAAGAAGAAAGAAAGAAAGACATTTATTTGAGACACATACACTGCTTACAGACATACAACAAACACAATGAGAGCACAAATACATTAAAAAAGTAAAAAGAAAAAAAAAAGTCAAAATTAAGTAAAAATGTAACTAAAAATTTAAATATTTGATTTAAAATAAGAAAAGTAAAATTTTATCAAATAAAAAAAGAATTAAAATAAAAAATAAAGCGAAAAGAGTAATAATAAAAAAAAAGCAACAAATTCATCTACCAAAGTTATTTACACCTGTACAGCAGTGCACCGTCACAAAAAGGATGGCCACTCAGCACTTGTGGAAATACGGGGACCATAGTAAGATCCCTAAATTTCACACGCTGATTTTCAGTAGCCACCTCGGGTACCATGCGAACGACAGCGGCAGCAACCAATAAATAGCATCCAATAATTCAGCAAGACCATACGTAGTAACCAAACAATACCAAATATTATAAAGTACACATATAATAAATATACATCCATACACAGATACACATATAGATACATCATGTACACCCACATACACATTACACATCACACACTAAACATCCCTTTCAGTCATTCTTTTATTTTATTAAAAATAAGTAGGTACCGGTGGTACAGTCGTTTATCATTAATCGGCTCTTACAAGTTCTGTACCTGTTCCTTAATTAGGTATTTTTTGTATATTGTTTTAAAATTGACAATCGATGCCAGCTCCCTTAGTGGCGGTGGGATATCATTCCAGATTTTGGCCGCAGAGTATTTAAAGCATCCCCGGTAAGCGGCGGAGTGATGTCGGGGTATCAGCATCAAATAGGAGGTCGCTCTAGTATTATACTTCTTATTACAATCTTTTGCCCAGTTTAGTTTCGAAAAAAGATATTTAGGAACTTTACTTTTAACTATACCAAACAGCAATGTAGCGAAATGCAGTTGCCTTCGACCTTCCATTCTCAATAGACCCTTTTCATTGAGATATGGTGTTACATGTGTGCGCGGGGGAATGTCAAAACAAAACCGAGCACATGCATTCTGGACACGTTGTACCATGTTTTTCGTGCGTTTTAATAATCTAGGGCCTATCACAATGTCAGCATAATTCAACTTTGACAAAACTAGCGCCTCGCATAGCCTTACTCGGATTTCAGCCGATACAAAAGGTCTGATCTGATATAAAACCTTCAATCTGTAAAAGCAGTTTCGTACAGTTTTAAGGATTTGCTCTTCGAATCTAAGATGTTGATCCATTATAACGCCCAAATTCCTAGCCTCACTAACCCGTTCTATGTCTACATTGTTTATTTTAATTATAGGTGCTTTACATGTTATCTCTTTAATCTGTTTGGAGGTTCCCAAAATTAAATACTTCGTTTTGTTGGGGTTAAGTACCAAACCGTTACTTTCTGACCATGCATATATATTTCCTAGATCATAATTAAGCTTGTCTACTGCACTTAAAGTGTCGTCTGCTTTAAAAGAAATGTAAACTTGTATGTCGTCGGCATAGGTATGGATACTTGCTGCACTCACATGCTTTTCCAGGTCGGCACAATAAAGTATAAATAATAAAGGACCCAAAATTGATCCTTGCGGAACACCCCTGTTTATAAATCTAGGTCTCGAGTGAACTACAGTTCCATCTTCATCCATTGTCTCCACTACTTGTGTTCTATTCTTTAAGTAATTAGAAAACCACTCGACAGCATCTGAAGAGAGACCATAGTAGTGCAATTTAGAAAGCAGAAGCGGTATATTTATGGTGTCAAATGCACGTGAGTAGTCTAGTAGCACTAGAATGGTTCCCTCCCCTTTATCTTGCGCATTCAATATGTCATCTACTACATCTATAAGCGTTGTTACGGTGCTATGATTTTTACGGAAACCTGATTGTTTTTCTGGGAGAATATTGTTGGCTTCAAGAAATTGTGAAAGCTGTTCATGTACAATTTTTTCCAGAATTTTCGACATACATGGTAGGATGCTTATAGGTCGCAGATCTTTTAACTTTAAGGGGTTATCGGTTTTAGGGATGGGACGAATAATCGCTTTTTTCCATATGGATGGAAATGAATTCGTTTCGATTGATTTATTTATTATATTCGTTATCACGTTTAACGTACAGGGGAGGGACATGATCAACATGTCTAAAGAAATTCCATCGCATCCGATAGCATTTGACTTCAGACTCTTTATCGTTCTCAAAACAGTGTCACTATCAACGACAGAAATGCTAAATATATTTGTAAAATTACAATGTGACTGAAAATACGTAATATCAAAAATAGAAGCCACTTGCCTGCCTGGTACATCCAAAAAGTAGCTGTTGAGTTTTTCGGCGTCTCTAAGACTTGATGGCAAAATATGGCTTTTTTTAGTCTTAAATGCTACATAGCGCTTTAGATTTTTCCATAAATATGCGGAATTTTTCAAGTTATTGTTTATAAAAGTTTTGTAGTATACACATTTCTCTCTGTAAATCGCACTTTGAACCGTACGTTTGAGATTTTTATAAAAAACAATATGATTCTCAGATTTAGTCGCCCGCGCCCTCTTGTGAGCCTCGTCTCGTTTCTTCATCATTAACTTTATGTTGTATGTAATCCAAGGATAACCAACGTCTTTAAAATGGCGTAGTTTTAATGGTGATAATATATCAAATACCTTTAGTATCCTGTCATTAAGATCTGATGTCATGTAATCAACACCTTCTGTCGGTTGCGCCTCAGGCCACCCTATGATATTCATTAATTCAGAAAATTCATTATCGTTTATACCTTTTAGTTGCCTAAAGTAAATGCAATTGCTATGTTTTGTATCTTTACGGACACCAACTTCACAGGATAGTATAGCATGATCACTAAGTGAGCACACATAATCCACTCGTACTCCTATTGGCTGTGTATTAGAACATATGAGGTCGATCAGGGTCTCACTATGACTGGTAAAATGTGTAGGGGAATCTACATATTGTTTCATGTTAGTAACTTTCAAAAATTCATATAACATTCGAGTCAGCGAACTGCTTTTACACAAAATATTTATGTTAAAATCACCAAGCAGGAATATGTGGTCGTAACTTGTCAGCGAAGCAAAAGTATCTGTGAGTGCGTCCAAGAAGATACGTGCATTCAACCAAGGTGGCCGATAAGCGGTGCCGACGATGATACGTTTACCTTTAACTCTGGTACTTACCCACATCTGTTCGACGATCGGGTTTTCTGGATGCGATATTACCTCTACAGACATGCCTTTTTTAATATAGTATCCGACCCCACCCCCACGACTTCGGGATGCTGCGACGGGCCGGGGCTTGTGACGTAGACGGTAACCAGGAACTATAGGCGCTCGTCCCTCCTCGCCCTCTTTAAGCCAAGTTTCATTTAATGCCAGTATATCGAGTCGATGACGATCTATTGCCACCACGAGCTCATCATGGCCCGTCCCAAGCGACCCAACATTTAAAAAACCAATCCTAAAATTTTGTGATTGCATCATCACTATTCAAATGAACAAAACTTCCTGTGTTGTAAAAAGCAAGCTTTAAATATATTTAAAAATGTGTAGCTAGGCAATATGCAAATAATACTATACCCATAGCACGTATTTAGTATAATTTTAAATATCTCATTTAATTTATATAATAATTCAAAAAATATTTTGTATAAAAGATACATACTACATAGTATTGTTTCAGTATATGGAATATATAATATGGCTATAACGTAAACAAAATTTACCATAATACGTTTTTAGATTAAATGTAGAAAAACAAAAAATATAAATAATAATATATATTTTATACAACAGATACATATCCAATAGTATTGTTCTATTTTTAATATATGAGTTATGTAAGGTGGGTATAATGTAAACAATATTGTACTCACAGTATTTATTTAGGTTAAACGTTAGCATAACTTTAAGTATAAAAAATATTCTATACAATAGATGCATATTTATTGGTATTATTTTAATTTTAATATACTGGTTATATAATGTGGGTATAATGTTAATAAATTTGTTTTCATATGTAATTAGTTTAATTAGCATAACTTTAAGTATAAAAAATATTTTACACAATAGATGCATATTTATTGGCATTGTTTTAATTTTAATATACTGGTTATATAATGTGGGTATAATGTTAATAAATTTGTTCTCATATGTAATTAGATTAAAAGTGAGCATAACTTTAATATTAAATGGTTCAATATGTGGTTTATATAAGATAGAAAGATTGCTTAAACATGCTACTCTGTAATGATGAGATAGTACACTGCTGCACAGGTGCGACATGAACAAAGTATAAATACAAACACAATAACAAAACATAAACACCATTGGTTTTAATACAATATTAATTATAAGAAAATCTTGTCTGGAATTTTTATAAATAAGAAAAATGTTGCAGTAATCAATAAAGTTTACAATAACAAAAATTTTTTTAGCATATTTTAAGAGTAATGAAAAAAAGTATGAATATTTAACCGCACTAAAAAAAGAAAAAAGAAGTATCAAATATTGCATGCCCCAAAAATTTTATTGAGGTCACTTATTGCTCTTACACGTCGTATCTCAGTTACATCACTTTTCCGTGTAAAGATACGCCCGTTTCTCGTCCAAACATGTTTCCAGCCTGCTCGTCGGCATTCTTCCCTTGTTTTGAAGAATAGATTTCGGTTTGTAGGTGTGAGCCGCTCGTTGACATACACACTTCTGGGTTCACCTTCTGTGACGCCAGCGGAATCGGTACCCCGGCGCACACGCGCCGCCCGTATCATCGCATCCCGGACGGCGCGCCGCGCCAACCGTACCACTATAGGCCTGGAGCGCGGGTGCTCACTGCTGACGGCGTAAACACGTCTCGACCCTACTCGCTCCGCACTTACAACATCTCGTTCCTCCAGCTCATAGCCGAGTTTTGTGGCCAGAGATAGCACGAGGTGGGTCGGGTTCTCCCCGTTCTTCTCTTCCAACCCTGCTATCTCGATATCATTCTGGAGCCCTTCCTGTTCACGGTCGTTTAGTTCCGCTCGCAACTGTGCCACGAGGTCAGACAGTTGTTGGTCATTAGTTACTGAGGAACGATCTCCGTTTGATGCCTCCAAGACGTTAAGACGTACTTCGATGTCTTCAAATTTTTTTGTTAAGCTACCTACAACTGTGTTTAACCGTGCAAGTTCTTCTTTAAAAGATGACATCGTTTTGGCCACAGATCCAAGTTCAGCTCTTAGGAGCCGCATCTCTTGGGCAAGTGAGCTCACAGTGTTATCAGCAGCCTCCAAGAATATATCAGTGTCGGGTGAAGATGTGAGTGAATTGATCTTATTGTGACTCACCCCTTCCATGGGTCCCGATTTACAACCTTGACACTGCCATTTAAGCGGAATTCTATGATCAGGGCTTAGGTTGACACATAATCGGTGAAATAGGCATGCGCACTTAGTACACTTTGCACCATCTGCTGTGGCTATGAATTTACCACATTGATGACATTTATTCGCCATGATTAGTAAATTTGTGCTTTTTTAAATACCCTAATAAATTTATTTTATATATCTTGCTATTAACTACAGTTTGAACCAGTTCAAATTGTTCTGAATAGTTTTAAAAAGTAACAAGAAATACGTTTATTTTTACATTCACTATTTATTTATGTGGGTATTATGGTTTTTGCACTTACACTAGCACTAGTCAATGTTTTATTTGAATTTTCTACGGTATAACTTGTTATTAACAGTCAATAACACTTGCACTACTTAATCACAATATAATCTCACTGACAAATATACTTTTACAGATAATTTGCGTCGTTATTGTCATAATTGTTTTTTAATTTATAATGTTTTTGTTATAATTGTTTTATAATTTATAATGTTAGTAATTTTTACAAGCTTTCATTGAATTTGCATTTTTTTTAATATATACAAGCGCTTGACTGCGATCTCACCTGATGGTAAGTGAAGATGCAGTCTAAGATGTTGCGCTCTTGCCTAAAACATGCCTATTCACTCTCGATTTAAAGATACCCAAGTTGCAATTACTTGGAAAAACGGAAGCTGGAAGGTCATTCCAAATTTTTTTGGTGCGTATTAAGAACGAGGAAGCAAAACGTTTCGTGAGAGATCGTTGGATTTCAACCGCGGAGCGGTGCAGACTCATGCGGTTTTTCGGTGCAAATTTATTTATGTATGTATGTATATTTGTTCTTGTAAAATCTTGCAACTCAATTTTGAAGCAGATATCATCAACAAATTGAGCTGATCTTTTTTGTATACAAGTTCAATTTGGATGACAATGCATGTTAACTTTGTGACGTCATTCTAATCCCAACATGGTGGCATATCCAAGATGGACTAGTTATTTTTAATGCACTTCTACAATATGGGTATCAAATGAAAGGGATTGCTAAGAATAATTCAAATAAAGTGATGTCAGTCTTAATGCAACATAGCGGACTAACTATTTTAAAACTATTTTAGTTCAGCCACAAAAACTGTTGTTGTTTAAATAATTAACTTAAAATACGAGTGAAATCGAATAGTGGCAATATTGGTATCAT
The DNA here is from genome assembly GCF_905220565.1 of Melitaea cinxia. NCBI lineage: Eukaryota > Metazoa > Arthropoda > Insecta > Lepidoptera > Nymphalidae > Melitaea > Melitaea cinxia. The sequence continues at coordinate 2,254,450 of NC_059416.1, forward strand.
GATATTAATCCTTATCCATTTAAAATGATTTGATACTATAGGCTGATTCAGATCAGACTTTTCCGTATACACTTCGGTAGACGGTGTACATTAAATGCAGAGTAGTACTGTCGACCATGCTGTTTTATACTTAGGCTAAACTGGCTAATGACTTTATAAGTAGGTAGTAAAAGTTTTAAAGTAAAAATAATTATCTTTCGTTTTAGCGCATAAAAATGAAAGCTTGTTTTTTTAAAGGTTTTTTACTTTTAATTTATTTATTTTGTCTTCATAGTAAGTATACTAACCTAACTACACTTAGTACGTGTTGAATAATAAAGCTTTTATGTTGCAGTTTGCAGTGATATGCCAGAGGAAATATTGGACGCAGCGTTGGCGCTCTTGCGCCTGAAGGTTGCGGTCGAAGAATACCACCCCAAAACACTCCAAGGGAAGTCCGTTCACCGCTTAAGAGATATATTGGAACGACCTTGCGGCAGGCTACACATTTGGCTGGGCGACCGAACTGAAAAAAATGTGAGACTAAAACCGTAAGAAAAATATAAAACAGCAGTGACGCAAGCATATTTATCTTATTTTATATAGTAACCGCAAGCCAATAATAGTTTCAGTTATAGAATTTGATGATGAGAATTGATTAATAAAAACTAGGTAGTTTATATTAGAGTAACCTTTTTTTAAAATTATTTATGTAATTTTATACCGTCGATAAAAATAAATAAAGACACATGTTTTTTTATTCCACTTAATAGCTTGATTTATTATAATTCTTTTTATTTTTTGATTTATTATTTTTACGGTATTTGTTATTTTCTAAAATACTAAATTTCCTCAATATTTTTATACACTTAATTAAAAATCAATCATCAAAATAAAAATCAAAAACAAGAACCAGAAAATATTTATAAAATTTTTATATTTTTTTTTTTCAAATTGTGTTGCTTCTATACTATCCGAAGGAACTTTGTCCTATCTGGTGTCCCATGGACACCACATAATTTTTATTTACATTTTATCCCCTTTCTTATTTAACTTGTATCTTTATTGTATATTTATTAATGAAAATTTACTTTATATTGTTTCAGTCGAATTAAGCGCAGCTAACGCGAGAAGAAATATTGGACGCAGCGTTGGCTCTTTTGCACCTGAAGGGTGTAATTAAATATACACCGCTCCCAACTCCCAAGAGAAGCCTTTTCACCGCGTAAGAGATATATGTATTTACATTTTATCTCCTTCCTTATTTAACTTGTATCTTTATTGTATATTTATCAAACACTTTATATGGTTTCTAAACTAAAAAAAATACGAGTAGGTACTCAAATCTCGCGATGTTTCCTATTTTTTTTTTTTTTTTTTTTGTTTTAGCGCATTAAAATAAAAGCTCGTTTCTTAAAAAGGTTTTTAATTTTAATTTATTTCTTTTGTCTTCATTGTAAAAGTATCATAGTAAGTAGGTATACTAACCATACTACACTTAGTACATGTCGAATAACATAGCTTTTTATTTTGCAATTTGCATTAGACAACATGTCAGACGAAGTGGACGCTGCCTTGGCGCTTTTGCGCCTGAAGGGTGGGGTGGAATGGAAACCGCCCACGACCGCCCCGCCCGCCCCGCCCCTAACTCCAATAGAAGCGCTGTCGCTACGTAAGAGATATATTTATTTACATTTTATCTCCTTCCTTATTTAACTTGTATCTTTATTGTATATTTATTAAACACTTTATATGGTTTCAGGGGAGATCATCGCAGTCAACGCGCTGCTGGATCTGCGGGATCAATCCCCAACTAAAATCATAGAATCAAAAAGGAACGTAAATTGATTTACATTTCAGTTAAATTATTTCATGTAGGTAAATGATAAACAATATTAAGATCAATATTTTAACAAAATCACGTCTCGTGCAATAGATTCACGTATTCATTACGGTAACTTTTATAATAAATTAGAGAACCTTCATGAACTGATTTTTTTTTTCATTATTTCCAGGCAAGTGAACTAGGTCTTAGCAATCGGAGCTCAAGACGGAGAGTTGAACGCAAACAATGTCAATGACGAAGTATAAGTATTATTTTAAGGATATTTAGTTTATTAACAATAAAATGTATGTATATATTTGTAAAATTATGTTTTATTTTATGTCAAACGTGTAACAATTTCAATCTCAAAGTAAATGTAGAACATAAAAGTTTGTTAATTGCTCGACAACATTGCCTTGGACTTTCTAAATTTCTATATTCTAAACTAGCTGTTGCCCGCGACTTCGTCCGCGTCAATTTCTGTTATTATGATCGCACTTAAGAAGTTTTTAAAATAATATATTTTAAAGTACTTCTGCGTAAATGATATTTTTAGTTTTATTTTCTTGTGGCAGAAGAACATACTGATTTTCTCCGCAACTCGATCTTGACAACGCGACATATAGTTGGCCGTGTGAAAAGCAGTCTTGACATTAATCGATTCCTACATATTTAAATGTTTGCCCCTGTGATTTATTAATTGTTACGGCAAAAGATGACTTAACGGGAAATTGGATTCTTTAAAAAATTAAAATGTAAATCATTTGGAATCATTGGGATGCGAGGTAAAGGTAAATCATTTGGAATCATTGGGATAGCACTGTTTGACCAACTGCTGGACCAGTCAAAACTACTGCTACAATCTCGTTGTTGCGCAGAAATTTGACTTAAGGTCGGGTCCCGTTACATAAATTTGGTGGTTTAATATTTCTAAGTAAAATTATTGGGGCACCTATTTTTAACTTGGGTGAATGTGGAGGAAGGCCACTCGGGTTCAAAGAATTAAAAAACTCCCGTGGGTAATGGACCGCATCTTCTTGATCCATTACATTATCAATAGATGTCTAGGTAACTATATCTCCTGGAAGTTTAGTTAAAATTAGATCGTTAATTTCGTCAACGCTACTATTTCTCCCCGCCAATATTGCCCTTTGACACATCCATTGAAAATCTTTATTTTCTATTTCCACGATATCGGGGTAATCTTTCGATATTAAATCCTCAATCCTAGTCACTCTTTCTCCTAAATCACGATCAATTTCAATTTTATTTTCTAAATGAGGTACTTTCCCGTATCCTATTAAAAGTAACTTTGAGGGAAAATTTGTACTACCTCCCCCCAAATGTGCTCTCATATTCGTTGATAATTTTAAAGTATGAACAAACTTCCATAATGGGGAACTTTTAAGGCAAGACTTTACAATGTCTGCTCTAGTTCCCCTTACGATTACCGGTAAAGTTTGTCGAAAATCTCCTGCAAACAAAACAGTAATCCCACCCATGATTTTATCACAGCTTCTTATATCTCTAAGAGTCCTATCTAGAGCCTCTACATGAGCTCTATGGATCATGGTACATACGTCCCAGATTATCAAAGTGACGTTTCGCAAAACTTTTCCCAATGGGCCATTTTTTACGAATAGAGCACACGCTATCTTTCTGTAAAGAAGCTGTTAGAGGCAGTTTAAAAGTAGAATGACCTGTTCGTCCACCGGCTAATAAAGTTGCAGCGATTCCTGAAGATGCTACTGCCAAAGCTAGTTTTCCCTGAGACCTTGCTTTTGCTAATATGATTAGTAATGAAAGTCTTGCCGGTTCCACCTGGAGCTTCCAAAAAAATATATTTTTTGGAAGCTCCAGCTTTCATCCAGCTTTCTCCAGCTTTCACCTGGTCATTAATTAATTTTGTTTCATTTTCAGTAATATACTTATTTAATTCATTTACATCATACGGCTTTCGCAACGCTACTTCTAACGGATCCAAATTATTATGTGAATTATTCCTTTTTGATGCAGGAAGCCCAAAATCAGTTAATGATTTATCGCAAATCTCATGAGTATTATCTTCAATTCTAATAAGTCCATCATTGTATATATCATCACTATATGCTAATGTCATATCCTGATTTTCATTACGCATTCTATTTAATATATCTTCACATAAATCATCACGTAATTTATATCACGCGATAAGACCGCCTTTTGTACATGTCTATATTTTCTTTTACGGTGTAAAATTTTTCTCTGATAGTGTACAATAAAGACTATTTGTATTTGTATTTGTAATTTATTCCATAACTCTAAGGGGTCAGATGGCTGGCAAAATATGAGGATGATGGTAAATAATTCTCTTAATTTTGTGGCTGGCTCGGACATGACAGCATCTAACATTGTATTTTGCCAATGATCATCCAGTAAACCTAATTCTTTGCAAGTGCCTTGATATGTTTGGAAAATAACACCATTAACGGTCCTTAGATGTTCAAACGACATTGGACCGTGAACATGTCGTAGTAACATTCTTAAATAATAACATTCAGTTTATGTTAGATGAATGTTGTAGACACGGCCTAAAGTTGTGTCTTTTTTTACACCGGGAATTTCTTTCCCATACGTAGTATTGGGGTACTTCGTGATATAAAAGGGTTTTTGCAAAAACGTCTCTTTTGCAAAGATCAAAGAACGCTGTGAGTGTCGTTGATGAAGGATTGTTGACGCGATCTTGGAGATTTTCATTATTATAAAAATAAACCCTTTGTCCATTTTCCAAATGAACTGCTAAATGAACTACTGGCGGAAAACGTTCATGAATAGGAAATTGGAAAATTCCCCAGAGTGCTCCCGAGGAACTTATATAGCGACCATTGAGATATTTTTCTACTTCAGCGTTATTATTTTGCAACGAAATTGTGGCTTGATCAGAACCTTTATGAATATACTTACAGATGTACATAATAGCTTTGACCGATTGACAAAACTCTACGTTAATGTGTGCATTGAAACTTCGTGATAGCACTGGATTATAGGGAACAACCCATCTATTATCCACGCTCATTTTTATACCTTTGACACGAATTATTGCTGTGTTTCCACCATTTTCTGGAGACCTGCGCCTGTAGGTTGGGTAACCGTAATTCCCGGTTTGTGTTTCAGAAATAAAATGCCTAGGGTACTTTTTAGAACAAATGTTTTCTTTCATACATGGTGACGCAGGACTATAAAATCCGCAAGGACCATGTATCATATTTTTTATGACAATATTATGAAGAACTGGATCTTGTTCTTTGTCGGGTATTTCAGCCGATATTATTACATCTACAGAATCTGGTTGTACTTTGTTTGCCAGCCACAATAAAATGTGGGCGTGAGGTAAACCCCTTTTTTGCCATTCGACGCTGTAAACGAAGGTTTTCGATGGTCCAAAGATATTTTTCTTTGTTAATAGGTCTATTATTTTCTTGAGTTTTAAATTAAATACTCTAGAAACCAAATCATGTCTGTCGTAAGAATTTTGGTCAGATAATAACTCAATTTTTATTTCTGGCCATTCGGAGTTACATTTGAATGTAATAAAGAGATCTGGTCTTCCAAACTTCCTGACGTATATCATAGCATCTTGACGTTTTTCATGCATGTATCTGGAGGATCCTGTAAATGACGATGGTAATATAACGTGCTGGCCAATATTAGAAGCATCTATATTGCCATCATTAACCACGGCATCTCTTAAATGAATGTACTCTTCTGCTCTAAATTTTTTTTTTTGGTTTGTTTTGATGAAGTCAAGCCTCTCAGAAATCATTTTTGCCGCCATATCAACACAATATTGGTTGAATAATCTTTTGAAATAATGTATGCTGTTAAAGTGATTTATTCTCACCATGAGTCTAAATGCATAAAACTACATACATATTTATACAGTATCCGTCATTTCCAAAAGGAAACAGTAAAGGATATTGAAGTGGGTCATAAGATTTATGAATTTCAGAAACTCGTTGAAGTTGACCATTTCTGGTATTCAACACAATATCTCGGGGACCTTTGTCTTCATCTATCAAAAGAATAGCTACTTCATCTACTATTGGCGCATTATACCGACCTCGATACTCGTTAGCAGTTTTCACATCAGCATGTGTCACAGCAGCATAACATCAGCATAAGTTTAAAATCATTCGTTGGTCTATTTTCGAGATTGTATTTAAAACTTTGAATATACTTATTATGATCATAAAGATATGTTTGGAGAATGTCGATATAATCGATTGAGGTTGAGTTTAAATTTGAGCGCAACGATACCTGATCTGCATGAGAAACAAAATATATTTGTAAAAATTCGGGTTGTGCACCTTCGGCTGGAAATAAATTACCGATCAAATGATAATTTTGCCCCTGGACTTTAAAAGTGGGCATAAAGTTTCCCTCACAAATTTCTTCAGCACCAAATGAAGTCATCTGAAAAAGAGTATTATATTTTCTTGAGTGATTTAAGAAATGCTTTGAGGATGGATGTGAGCCTGATATCAGTTCTTTAAAAACTGATGTTGGTTTCGGAATTTTAAGTATATTTATTTTGCCACCACTAAAACACAGTCCAGGAGCTTCAGCCATCCATTTTTTTGCTTGGCATAAGTTGCATATTTTATCCATTCTGCCAATATCAATATCATTTAGCTCAATATAGTCAAGTGTACAATCATAAACAAACGCAGAATTTAATAAATTATGTTGCCTGCCATGCTATTATGCCTGCTGCTATTCTATTCATTGCAGAGCAAATGTCGCAGCCGCTTTGCAGTAGCAATCTGCCGAGAAAACTGAGTTCTCTTTCTAGGCATTGTAGTGACAAAAAGATAATTGTGTTTGCCCGCAAACGAAAAAAAAACCGACTTCAATTACATCGGCGAGTAATACAACGTAACACGTGGTTCAATAAGTCCCGAGACTATGTACTAAAAAAAGGTCTTTTTTATAAAATTAATTTTTATTCATCAACATAGTCTCCTCCAAGACCGATACAGTCCCTCCAACGCTTTTCTAACTTTTCTATCCCATGTGTGTAGAACGATTTGTCTTTGGCTTCAAAATAAGCCTCCGTTGCTGCAATAACTTCACTATTTGAGTCAAATTTCTTACCCTGAAGCATTTTTTTGAGGTCTGCAAACAGCCAGTAATCGCTGGGGGCCAAGTCTGTCGAATAAGGGCGATGAGGAAGCAATTCGAAGCCCAATTCGTTAATTTTGACCATCGTTCTCACGGACTTGTGACAAGGCGCGTTGTCCTGGTAAAACACCACTTTCTTTTTGTTCATGTGAGGCCGTTTATCCGCAATTTCGTACTTCAATCGCTCCAATAAGCACATGTAATAGTCACTATTTATATTTTGCCCCTTTTCATGGTAGTCGATGAAAAGTATTCCATGCGCATCCCAAAATATAGACGCCATAACCTTACCGGCCGATTTCTGAGTCTTTGGACGCTTCGGGCGGCTTTCACCAGCCGCTCTCCACTCCGCTGCCTGCCGATTGGATTCCGGAGTGAAATGGTATATCCAGGTTTCATCCATTGTTACATACCGATGTAAAAAATCCTTTTTATTATGATTCATCAGCGCCAAACATCGCTCTGAATCATTGATACGTTGTTCCTTTTGATTAGTTGTAAGCAAACGCGGCACCCACTTAGAAAAAAGCTTTTTCATGGCCAAATTTTTATGTAAAATTGTGAAAACACTACCAGTTGAAATCTTCACTATCTCGGCTATCTCTCGCACTTTTACCTTCCGATCTTCCAATACGATTTTGAGGACTTGGTTAATATTTTGTTGAGTCACTGCTTCATTTGGACGACCTGAGCGTTCCCCATCATTGGTGTCCATGCGACCGCGTTTGAAGTCGGCATACCACCGACAAATGGTTGCTTTAGAGGGAGCTGATCCTGTATAACATTTTATAAGCCATTACTGTGCTTCAACGGTATTTTTTCCCATTAAAAAACAATGTTTTATCAACACGCAAAACTCGTTTTTTTCCATTGTATCGAAATTACAACCGTAGCGTCACTTAAATGTTTCAAAATCAATAATTGTATTGTTCCATTTTTAAAAATTTGACACATATTCTTGTATTGATAGCCAGTACTTTTTAAAAATCAAAAGAGTTTTTAATATATGCACCATTTCCAGGTTAGTCTCGGGACTTATTGAACGATCTAGTAGATCGACGAAAAAATAGTCAAGTAACTACGCGTTATCAAAGATTACTCAAAAAGTAGTTATCAGATCTCGATAAAATTTATATGTGACCACATGATAAACACCAGCTTTCGATTAAATTAAAAATTATCAAAATCGGTACACCCAGTAAAAAGTTATTACGGATTTTCGAGAGTTTCCCTTGATTTCTCTGGGATCCCATCATCAGATCCTGGTTTGCTTATCACGGTACCAAACTAGGGATATCCCCTTTCCAACAAAAAAAGAATTATCAAAATCTATATAACTCGAAAAGTAGTTGTTAGATCTCAAATAAATTTAAATGGGACCAATTGGCACACACCACCTTTCGATTAAAACAAAATTTGTCGAAATCGGTCTACCCAGTCAAAAGTTCTGATGTAACATACATAAAAAAAAAAAAAAAAAAATACAGTCGAATTGAGAACCTCCTCCTTTTTTGGAAGTCGGTTAAAAAAAAAGAAAGAACGTAGGTAATTACAACTCAACCAAACCGTTTCTCGTAATCAAGAAAAACAAACCCTAGGTGAATAATTTGGTACCTAATAATTTATACCAGCTTCTGGTACGTAAATCGGATAAAATATATGTATGTCAAAGGTATTACCGTAAAACGACTTCAGTTAACGTAAAAAAATCTAATTAAATAGATGAATAATGTTTAGGTAATGCAAAAAAAAAATGGAATATTATAAAGGTAATTTAATTTTTTCTATATTTAAACATAATAAGATGAACTAACCGTATGCTTTAGTAAACAAAAACCGAACCTAATAAGAATAATTGACATGACAGATGTAGATGAGGCCTATTTATATTATCTACTTATATCAAAACAACAAAAGTGTTAATTATTGTGAAAATATTAATAATAATAATAATAATAATAATAATCTTTATTTCTTCAAACGTTAGTACATTATATTAACACATATTACATCAGTTATATTTAGTCACAGGAAGAACAGTATGTCTCTGGTCCCCACACTAGGATTCCCTGTGTCGTGGGGTCCAGTCCCTTCCATTAGCTTAATACGATTCCGTTAGTTTAAACAAAAACAATGCATTTAAAGTTTATAATTTAAAAATAAAATAAAAATAGAAAGATTAAAGTTTATTTGATTGGAACATACAAGAACTAAGGCAACAAATGGTGAGTGTGTGTTTGTGTGTGTGTATGTGTGTGTGTGTGTGTGTTGTGTGTGTGCGCGCGCGTGCGCGTGTGTGTGTGTGTGTGTGTAAGTACGTGTGTACATCAATGTCATTGTGTATAATAATATATATATACACTGTTTAATAAATAATATATTTATACACTGTTTTTTATACCCCGACGTCTAAAGTAGTAGTGCTGATGATTGGTGATGTATGCCTGTCTGCAAGTGAGCGTGAGTGAGTGCGCGTGCGTGTGCTTGCGTGCGTGCGTGTGCGTACTGCATCAGTATGTCGCCTCTGCCAGCCCTACGACTAACGTCTTGGGATCGAGTTAACTCACTGAACAGAGGGGACAAGATACGATTCATTAACATAGATTATATATACATACATATACAAACATACCCATGCACATATATATATATATACATAGATAATAGGTTTGCGTGCACATGATATTAAATATCTCTGTTCAATAAGGTCTCTGTATGGTCATAGCTTTTTGGTAGTAGCCATTTTTGAATGGTGGTTTTGAGATTGGACGATGTCAGGTTTAATATAGTGTTATTATGCTTAAAGAACTTATTGTATAGAAAGGGTCCCATAAAAGTAAAAGATTGACGAGCAAAAGACGAACGAGCTCTCGGTAGGTCCCATTTAAGAGTTCTGCCTGAGGCTCGGGCTATAGTCTTCGCAACTTTATGAAAGCGGACAAGCACCGATGATATGTAAATCTGTCTCACGCGGAGAATGTTACACTCCAAGAACAATGCGTTTGTGGAATAGCGCCATGGTTTGTTAAAGGCTGTTTTTAAAATGGCTCGCTGAGCGCGTTCTAGAGGGAGAAGATATGTCTTTTTGGATGCTCCCCAGGCAATGACACAATAATTTAAGATAGATTTACATAAACTGAAATACATACACGGCTCGAATTAAGCTTGGATCTGCTATGAACTTAATCCTTCTAAATATATGTACTAGCTTCCTTATGCGTTTCGTTACTGCATCAATGTGTAATTTCCACGACAGATGTTCGTCTATCAGTATACCCAAGTATTTTATAGACGAAACTTGTTGGATAGAGGGGCATTGACACTGCAATGAATTTGGGTGTTTTACACATTCAGATGAGTGGAGCCTAAGGTTCAAAACTTTATTAGGGGCAGTTCTCTTAGATATACTTAAAGCTATGAGTTTTGTTTTGCTTGCATTGAGACTCAATAAGTTATTCCTCAACCAGCTGGCTACAGTACTCAATCCCCCCTCAGCGACATCAACGATCTCCGCCCATGTCTTAGCGTGGAAAATTATGGCAGTATCATCTGCGAAAGTAAAAATCCTAGCCTGTGGCAATTCAAGTGAGCAGAGCTCATTAATGTAAATTAAGAAGAGAGTAGGACCCAAAACACTGCCTTGGGGCACGCCGTAAGCAGTCTCGGCATAGCCACTCATGAGTTCACCAATTCGTACTCGCTGTTTCCGTTCACTTAGGTAAGATTGAAACCATTGCAATGTTAAACCTCTAACTCCCAACAATTCTAATTTTTTTAATAGTATAGGCCGCGACACAGTGTCAAAGGCTTTCGCTATGTCTAAAAAGACGCCAACACATCTTTGTCTATCATTAATTTTATCCGTTACAAAATCAACAAGGCCCGTAACAGCATCCTCTGTGGACCGAGCAGAGCGAAATCCGTATTGGTTAGGACTTAAAAGGTTATTTTTTTCTAAATATTTAAGTAGTCTTACATTTACTACCTTTTCAATTATTTTAGCCACCGCACTCAATAATGATATTGGTCTATAGTTAGCCGGTTCTAGTGCATCACCCGTCTTAAAAATAGGTATTACCTCTGCAATTTTCAAATTATCTGGGACTATTCCTGATGACATACTAAGATTACACAAATAAGTTAGAGGCGATGCAATCAAATATTTGTTAATCCTAAGTATTTCATTACTTATATTATCATGTCCTACAGCTTGACTGGATTTTAATGAATTTATGAGTACGGCAACTTCATTCTCATCCGTTGGTTGAAAAAACAATGAATGTGCTGGTGAATTGGAATAACTAAGCTTTATATTGTTACTCAAGTCAGCTTCCATCACATTCAATCCATCCAAAATTGTCTTTGCCAAACGATCACCAACAGTGGTGAAATAATTGTTCACCGCATCCAAAGATTCAATAGTATTAGCCTTTAGTTTTAGTAACTGATTAGTTTTATTTTCACTTTTGTTTAGACCACAGATTGATTTTAGATTACTCCATGTTTGTTTAATGTTATTTTTACTTTCTGCTAAAAGTTTGTATTCATATTTGTTTTTTTCTTCTTGTACTAAGTTAACACACATATTTCTGTAGTTCTTATACTTTTTTTGTAAATCTACATTGTTCGGATTTTTCCTTGCCTCAACGTGTAATTTGTCCCGTGTTCTAATTGATTTTAAGAGACCTGGGGTAATCCATTTTTTTACAATAATTTTGGATCTGCAAAAATGTAAAGTAGATTTGTTTTTCTCAATCAGGCTATTTAGTTTTGAAATAAAATAATGCGTTGCTTCCGTTACATCAGTTAAGTAATAAAGTTCCGACCAGTCAAATTTATTTAGGTCGTCATGTAAGCCATCATAATTTATCTTAGTTACAGTTGTTTTTAATTTTTCCTTATAAATATTAGAACCAAGGCTACACAATACACTGCTATGATCTGTAAGATCTGAATGACAGACAATAGTGGTTGAAGGTAGACAAGATTTAATCATACAATGGTCCAAGCAATTTTGACCTCTTGTTGGTATACTGTGTCCGGGTATATATCCGTAATGGGCCAATAAGCTGAGATACTCTTCCGCTCGTTTATCGGTTGTGCTTTCTTTGATATCAATGTTAATATCACCCATTAAGACGCAATGTTGGTTTTTACATTTTGTAATAATTCCCTCTAATGAATCTAAAAAACTAGTTATGTTATGCAAAGATGGTGATCGATAAATCGTTATAATTGTATAACAATCAACATCTAATCGCAAACAGTTGGCATCAATAAATTCCGGTTCCGACACGCATATTTGTAATTCTTTTTTAGTAAATATGACAATACCGTCGCATTTATTTAAGTATTTAGTCGAATAAAAACATTTGTAGTTGTCTAGATCTAATTCTTTAAATGAATCATCAAGCCAACATTCAGTCAGTAAGATAATATCAGGCTTAAATCGTAGACGATGCAAAAAAAGGACCAAAGAATCGAAGTTCTTGTTTATACTTCGTATGTTTTGCGACAAAATTGTAAATTGTTTCGATGTATCGCCTAGGTGTTGTTTACAACTTTCAGGATTATCTAACTCGATATAATTTTTTAGCCTTACCTCATCGATCCCGTTCATAAGACTGCTGTTATTATTGAACATAATGCCAGATTAGGGGCTCAAGGTACATAATTTCGTTGTTCATTGTCATCAAATGTTGAAAGTGGGTAGATTTGGTACTGTGTTTGCAAGTGTATGTGTAGGTAGTTTGTAAAGATTTATGTTGTTGTATTTTTTTTTGAATGTGTGAATTAGAAACAAAAAAACTACCCTTAAAACAAACAATACTGTATAGAAAAGTACTACGAAATGAAAGTGTATTGAAAAAGTAATCGGTATCACACGATGAGATAGAGCCGAAACAACAATAGAAAACTACTACAGAATACAAATGTATTACGAAAGTATTATTCAGCGATGATATATCGCAAAAACAAATTAATGACCTGACAGATGTAGATGACGCCTACTTATATTATCTACTAGCTTCTGTGCGCGACTTCGTCCGCGTGGAACAGAGGCGCGCGCAATACTTGATCATTATTTTGCTGCGATGTTATTTTAAAACTGCGATATCTCCTGAGATATTTATTGAAATCGAATTATGTAAAGGGCTGTTTCGTTTTAAATTGAATACTTGTGATGAATAACGTATTTATTTAGATAAGGATTAATATCATGTTTATAAAAACATCTTCGCAAATAATGAATTATTTTAGAACAAACTTGGTTAGCATAAAAAAGGTTATAGTGAGCCAACCTTAAAAGATAGATATATGCTGTCGCGGACTTTTTTTTAGAATTTTTAAAAAGGATCAATTCCGTCATACATAATTTTTGCGAAACTTTAACTGTTTTCACAGCGCACGCAACGGAAGCTCTTAAAAGGAAAAAAGAACCCCCGATTTTGAAACATTCTTCATTGGTGCTCCGCTCTTTTTGGTCTTAGCGTGATGATATATAGCCTATAACCTTCCTCGATAAATGGGCTATCTAACACTAAAATAATTTTTCAAATCAAAAAAACAAACAAACAAACTCTTCAGCTTTATAATATTAGTATAGATAAAAAGGAATGAGTGTTCAGTGTCTGTGTATGCGTGATGGCGCGTGAGTCACTCAATCCGAAAGTATGTTTCACACTTTGACCAACCAGCAGAGAGTAGTCGTAGCGGGCGCCTAAAAAGTGACCCCGCCTTTTGTTATCGACGAGTTGTGTATTAAACGATCGAGGCGGGGCTTCGAGCCGCAGAACATTTTGATATAATGTATTTTAAAGTAAGGAATTTTAGCATAGTCCGTGACAGTATTGAAATAAGGAAAGATGTGAAAGAATAATAATTTAATATCAAACGTTGTTGAGCTAACACTTACCATTTTGTGTCTCGCAGTTAGCCTCAGTAGGTATCAATAGCTAACCTTGAAGAATACTTTAATAAAAACGATGCCATTTCTTTAAATGTGAGTATTACAACCACGACAACTTACCCATTTCAATCCGTTGAAAATCCGTATTCCGTATATTTCAACCTTACAAAAATCATTAGAGGTAGACAGGTATTATTATTTTTCAATTCCAGCCAAAACGAATTGATTGTAGGTAAATTGACCGTATCAATAAGGGAGAAATAAATGTTTATTTTCTATTTACACAAAGTGCAGCGGATAAAACAGATGCGATACACCATTGTTTCTTTCAAAATTTACCTGGAAAATATCTTCTTCTTTGTCGTTCACTCTTGACAGAGTGGTCGTGGTTGATGATTATTCATTGGCTAAAGCAGCCCCTGCTATACGCATCCACTTGATGCGGTTTTCAGCGTCTCGAGAATTCTGGACTATGGAGGTCTGTGTCGCAGCTTTAATGAGGTCTGTCCAGCGCATAGGTGATCGAGCGCGTGATCGCTTGCCCTCTACCCGCCCTTGGACAAATATCAATATGTTACAAATTGTAGATAATGTCACCTATTGTAGACGATTTATTATTCCATTTTTGTGTTTAATTCTATTTCAGTTGTAGAGCATTTCTATAAATCAATTCGTTGTGCAACGCAAGGTTTTTTTTTGTTTGTATCTATTGTTTGAAATGTTAAAATCTGCCAAAGTCTACAGTTACCAGATAAAGCGTTTTAAAAACCTTTCTTAAACTGTTATCTTCGCCTTTATAGTCCTGATAAATGTGACACTGTAAATATTTTGTTATTTTAATGATACTGATTGTATAATGACTAGTGTTGGCTCTTTTGTGTTATTCCTCTAATTGTCTAATATCTACCTAATACCTACAGTTTTGTTCTTCATCATTACTGCGTCAAATTCGTTACCTTACTTGAGTGCCTGCCTTTGACTGGTCTTCCTGGAAGGTTACTAAATAATGCAGCACATGTCTAAGTTGTGTGTCCCTTGTTTGTCACTGAATCGGACATTGCCTTATTGCCTGATAGTTCCTTATGAAGCGTGTTGCGGGGGGGTACCCTAGCCGGCAAAAACGTCCGTAATGTTACAAAAAACGCGTAATTTTTTATGTGATTTTATTCTTGCTTTTCCGAATAATTTTAAAAACACTATACGCTTAAATAACTGGAGGTACCTAGTTGTGCGCGTTTTAATACTTTAGTGATCACGTCATCTATTTGCCATTTGTCAAATTTATATGAGTATTGTGAACTATTGGCATATCCCAAAGTTTTTGTTTTATAACGTCCTTCGGGATATCGCCATTAGAATACCTTAGCATCTGTAATTCGGACGGAATTAGATTTTAAGATGTCAGAACATAAACCCTTGATACTACTAGCAACTCTAGAAATTTTTCTCACGCCGATGCCACCATCTCTAATTGGAAAAGTAGCCTAGGTCCACGAATTTTCACCAAAAGATAAATTTTGAATTTTTCCTAATGAATTTCTTAAATTGGCATCAAGTTTTTCGGTCATTCCAGGAAATTTCCAAATTGGGCTTGCGCGTAAAATATACATTAACTTTGGGACAAATAGACAATATTTTAATATAAGTATGTAAGGCAATATGAGAATTAAAGTCATATGTACACATTTAAATTTGTCTAAGAATTAACATTTAAATTCTGAACATTAACAGCTTAAAACCATTACTTAATTTTAATAAAATTCTATTCATTGTACAATTTGAACCACACGGTTAAATTATTAACCTATATATTTATTGAACAAAAAAAGAAAAATGCGTAATGCGTACCGATGATAAAGAAGCTTAGAATAAATTTCAACTGATTGTACCTAATTCTTTTGTTTAGTTATATAAATATTTATTTTGTCTTCTTGTGTCGTTAATCCTCAATTGTTATAAAAATACTATGAACGAAAATATCTCAAGTTTCTTTTCAAAGTTACTTTAAAACACAAGTACTAAAGTTTATGTCAAGACGCGTAGGTGTTACCTATTTCGTTTATAAAAATAAAAAACGCCACGTCATTCGCCATCCATCTACGGCACAGTGTGTGTGGGGGGGGGGGTATTAATTGACTTTTCAGATACGTGTCTTTCTAACAGACGACGAATAGCATAAAAAAGCCTCCTTTTTCTCAAAAGTTTCTTCAAAAGCTCAGATTTCCTTCAGACTTCCTCCTAGAGAGTTACCCATCTTCCTTCGCAGGCGGTGTCTTTAGTATCCGGCTCCTCTCACCGGCTGTAAAGGCCAATAAACAGCACTCAATAATCCAAAACAAAAAATAGAATTTGACATGACGGATAAAACTCTCCAAACGCACGCAACAAGAACCACCCTGAAGAAACTAAAAAGACATTGAAGATCTTAGAAGAAATTTCAGACAGGAAATTATTAAGAGATTCACAAAACTTATTCTTAAAACTAATTCTAAAGAACCACCGAAGTATTTGTGCAAGAAGTTTCAATTACTGTTAGGAAGATTAAGAAAGTGACTATTTTTAAATAGTCACCTAATCCTCTTCGTGACAGACGACGTGGAACATAAAACAAGTAGCTCAGGCTAGAATAAATCATAACAGATCAAACTCAGAATCGTAGCACAACTGAGAATCAAAAAAAAAAAAGTTAAAATACAATAAAAAGAAATCATCAAATTTAAAGAAACCAACTTACAGTATAGTATTTGTGAAGGCGTTAATTGCATTACAGCTAGCACAGAACTAGCGTCTCCCCTGAAAGGGAAAAGTCAATTAGTAAACGATCAAAAATAGAGAAATAAAACATTTTACTAAATAAACGTAATCGTTTTGCTGCTCGGTCGTCTCGACTGAAAAAGAACCATCAATTAGTAAAAGATTAAGAATATAATAAAAAAAATTTCAATAAATTAAAACAAAAAATATATTCATATCAAAAGACAATTACGAATATTTCATTAGAATAAAAGCAAATAACTTACAAAGTAGAATTTGTGAGGGTGAAGAACGCATTGTAGCTCGCACACAGCTATCGTGTCACCTGAAAGAGAAACATCAATTGGTAAACTATCAAAACTACATGGAGTAAAATTTTCACTTTAATAAAAGAAAGTAACTTACAAAGTAGAATTGTGAGGGCGAAGATCGCATTGTAGCTCACACAGAGCTATTGTCTCACCTGAAAGAGAACCATCAATTAGTAAAAAATCAAATCTACAAAAAGTAAAATTTTCACTATATTAAAAGAAGTGACTTACAAAGTAGAATTTTTGAGCGCGTAGATCGCATTGCACCTCGCACAGACCTATCGTGTCACCTGAAAGAGAAACATCAATTAGTAAACTATCAAAACTACATGGAGTCAAATTTTCACTTTAATAAAAGAAAGTAACTTACAAAATAGAATTTGTGAGGGCGAAGATCGCATTGTAGCTCACACAGAGCTATCGTCTCACCTGAAAGAGAACCATCAATTAGTAAAAAATCAAATCTACATAAAGTAAAATCTTGACTGTATTAAAAGAAGTAACTTACAAAGTAGAATTTGTGAGGGCGTAGATCGCATTGTAGCTCACATAGAGCTGTCGTCTCACCTAAAAGAGAACCATCAATTGATAATGGATCAGGGATGAAAAAGAAAAAATTCACTTAAAAGAAGCTAACTTACAAAGTAATATTTTTGAGGGCGTGAGTCTTACTGCAACTCGTACAGGGCTGTCGTGTCACTTGAAAGAGATCCATCAATCAGTAAAATGTCAAAACTTCAAGTTAAAATTTAACTATTAAATAAAAGTAACTTACAAAATTAGAAGATTCGTGAAAAAAGGAGCTTCATGGGGTTTGCACACCAGCACTATCCGGCGGTCGGCGTGGCCCTGCCCCGCAGCTCCAAAAGCACTTGCGCTGCGCTCATCTCACCTGTAACAATATGAAATGTTTAATAAATATATAATAAAATTACATATTGATAAGAAAGGAGATGATGTGTAAAGAAAAATATATCGCTTACGCGGCGATCGAGCTTGCTCCTGAGGTGGGGGCGGCACACGCACAGCCGCCTTCAACTGCAACAGCGCCAAGGCTGCGTCTCGTACATCTCGTGGCACTCTTGCGTGCACTCTCATCTGCATATCTGATGTATTCATTTTTGTTTCTTCTAAAGATCGGGAAAAACTTCGGGAACTTCGAAACTTCGGGAAGCTTCTTGTTGCGCGCGGTCGGAGATTTCGATCCGTAATGAGTAATTCTCTCGTAGTCTTCTTACACTACTCGTTGATAGGGGGTGTGGGGAATTGACTCGCATGATCCTAGATCATCTTCTCAAGGTATCTTCCGTCACCTATTAATATAGGTGAGTCGTTGGGTTAGGCTAAAAAGTTTAGCCACGTGGGACTTAGCGTTGGGTGAATGGAGTGGAGTGGTTCAGGTTGGGAGGCGGGATGAGAAAGGAAGCAAGCAATGTGTTGCGTGAGACCATTCTCGAGTGAGGTCAAGACCCAGCCAGATGAGACCCACGGTAACCCCGTGAGAGGCCCAGCTAGATCGACCGTCAAACAGGAGTTAGGTACTCACACTATTGCGTGGGGTACTATTGCGTAGGTGGTGAGGTTCCGCGGGAGGGCTCGATGGTCCGGAGGTCTTGCGTGCCACGGTGCTATGTTTTGCGCTGGAAGACTAGCTAATATCAATACACAAGACATTGTGCTTGACGAAATTCCCGTCCACCTCTACTAGAGTAATAGCACGACGTACTGGAATCTCGAGGACGACCGTGCACCGTGTACTTAAAATAAATAAATTTCATCCCTACCATATTAGACGCGTCCAAGCTCTACAACCGAAAGATTACAATGCAAGGTTGTTTTTTTGTCGACAAATGCTTGCAAAAATAGAACAAGATCCACAATTCTTCGACAACATTCTGTGGAGCGATGAATCCACTCTTAAACTGGGCTGTCTAAAAGAACAGGTGTACTTCAAGCCTATTTCAAGTTTGGAGGAATTACGCTGTCGTGTGCAGGAAGCCGCTTCAATAATAACTGAACGGCGCTACGCACGACTTCTTAGAAAAGCATTTATTAGAAGATGTCGAGCTTGTATCAGAGTCGGTGGCAGACAATTCGAACACCTTTTATAAAATAAAGATTGATTTATGTACAACTTAACGCTTTTATTTTAACAATTTAAGACAACATTATTTTTTTCTTTCTTCAGTCGAGTTTACTCTTTTTGCATCTTAACGTTAAATAAAATCATGTATTATACCATTTTGTAATCTGTATTAACTGCGCATATTTTTGAAATAGTTGGCCGCTTAGGTCTTCATACTTTTTTTTCACGAAAGGCTCTCAAACTTTGTCAAAATTATTTTCTTATCAAATATTATGCTAAAAATTTAAGTTGATATTTTTTTTTCCGAAAAAGTACAATAGATACTCATACTCTTTACTGCATTTCTAATAGTATAGTCTATGAGGAAAAAGATAACACCAAAAACACAACAAATTTCATTAATTTGCGGCCGTGGTGTACATGAAAGTAGAGTAAGGTCAATAAATATGTATTTTTTTTTTAAAAACCTCATATTTTTGGCACCACTTGGAATTTTTTGTTTTGTGTATTTTTATTAGAGCGCTTGATAGCCGTACTATTAGGCGCTTCAGGGTTATCCATTCTTTCTGGGACACCCTGTATATTATTCATTCTTTTTGTTATTATAAATCTTATGTTTTAAATAATTTAACCGTATGGTTCAAATTGTACACTGAATAGAATTTTATTAAAATTAACTAATGGTTTAAAGCTGTTAATGTTTTGTTAAATTAAAGTAGTTATTAAAAGTATTAGGAATTTAAATGTTAATTCTTACACAAGTTTTCAATACGTAAATATAACTTAAAGCTTCAACAATTCATCGAGAAAACGTATAATTTTATTTTATTTTATTTTTATTTTATTTTATTAGGATAGCTTACAGCTTACTATAACTATAACTAATACAGAATATGAATTAAAAAAAAAAGCTAAAAACAAGCTACCACATATAGAAACTAAAAAAAAAAAAAAACTATATAATGCTAAATAAGAATAGTTAGTTACCAGTGTGCTAGTTCCCAACTCTTTTAGAAGTCTTTGATATATTGCATAACTAATACAAATTCAAGAAGTAATTACGTACCAAACGTTTCTAAAAATAGTATAAAACTTCGTGTTATTTTATTTATTTTTTCATTAGATTCCATCATGGATTTAACAATCGCTATTTTTATGGTACTGATACTCCCATGGAATAAGTCGATATCAACATTAATATTATTACATGCCCGACAAGCTCTAATGAGTAAACTATTCTGTCGGTAGTTTGTACCTAAGGATGGAATAATAAACGTTGGAACGTTGGATTGGAGGGAGTAATAAATGTTTTTAAAATTATTCGGAAAGACAAGAATAAAACTACATAAAAACATTACTCTTTTTTAAGTTACAGACATTTTCGCCAGCTAGGTTACCCCTCCACAACGCGCCATAAGAAACTACGTTTCAATAAGGACAATGTCACATTCGAAACAGCCTTGGGGCACACAACGTAGACGCGCTGCATTCTTTAGTAACCTTTCAAGAAGACCAGTCAAAGGCAGGCAGTCATGTAAGATAAAATTGACACAGTAACGAACGCAGTAAGAACAAAACTGTAGGTACCTATTATGTAGGTACTAGACAATTAGAGGAATAACACAAAAGAGCCGACACTAGTCATTATACAATCAGTATCAGTAAAATAACAGAATATTTACAGTGTCACATTTATCAGGACTATAAAGGCGAGGATAACAGTTTAAGAAAGGTTTTTAAAACGCTTCTTCAGATTTTAACATTTCAAACAAAAGATACAAACAAAAAAACCCTTGCATTCCACAATGAATCGATTCGTAAAAATGCTCGAATTAAACACAAAAATGAAAACAATAAATTGTCTACATTTGGTGACCTTATCTTTAAATTGTACCATATTAATATTTTCCAGATAAAGTTTGAAAGAAACAATAGTATATCGCATCTGTTTTATGCGCTGCACTTTGTGTAAATAGAAAATAAACATTTAGGTATTTCTCCTTTGTTGATACGGTCAATTTACCTACAATCAATTCGTTTTGGCTGGAATTTCAAAATAATAATACTTGTCTACAGTAAGCGCGCGAGTTCATGTCCATCGCGAGGAATGCGGTAGTTCTGTGACCTATGGTAATGTCGATATCGATAATCTCATTTGGTCAACCATAATATCTATCCCATATTTATTGCAGCTTTAAGTAAGTAACTAATTATAATTTAAATAGACTAGCCCATTAGCGTAGATTTTAATTGCTCTGCTTTTTGCTCCGCGGACTGTGGGTTCGATTCCCGACTGAGTCTGGGGGTAATATTTCTATTTATATATTTATTATTTCCATGTACCAAAAAAAAATTTGCTATGTCAGCCGGCTGTTACCTATTACTATGCAACTTATGAAATAAATGCACCCAATACATGTTAATTTTTTATTACAAAAATAGAAAAACAATTTATAAAATGCAAAAACCCTAAACACGCATTAGTCACTATCAGATGCAAAGATAACTGACAGAGCAGAATCGGAGTCATCTTCGCCGTCGCTGACTTCAATTATGAATTTGTCGATCGCATTTTAAATCAATCCATCTTTTTGCCAGTAGTGCTCTTCCAAAATTATGACGTGATCGTCGTATCCAGCCCATCTTCCTCTGTCACCTGGTTTATAGCCATCTCCGTTACTTCTTTCAATCTTTTCAGCGATAAATCAGAGTTAACGTTATGCTCCCTCACATCTTTCTTGATTTTTGCTCATGCCAACTCAATTGGGTTTAAGTCACACATGTACGGCGGTAACCTTAAAACCTCATGTCCATGACTACGGATAAGCTGGTCCATTTTAAATTTTTTCTCTTGAGGCGCATGTAATTTTATCAGGTCAAAAAGCTCAACTTTTCTCATACTTAGCGAAACCTCTATATTGTTTCTGCTAAGCCAGTCTAACATAACCGTTTTAGTGCTTGATTTTATAGGAACTTTATTTTTTGAACACTATGATATGGTGCGTTGTCCATAACAACAACGCTAGCTTGTGGCAAATTGGGAATAAACATTTCAGTCGCCCATTTCTCAAAGTTCGTGCTGTTCATTTGCCCGTGGTAATCGCCAGTAGCAGTCCTAGATTTAAAAAGCAACTTCGCTACATCCAAAAAACCACGTCTGGATCCGGCATGGACGAGAATCAGTCTGTTCGTGGAGCTGGTGTCGGTTAATACTGCGTCTATGTAATCATTTCTCCAACATTTTTTAAATGTGAGGTTATTATCGATCCATGTTTCGTCTAAAAAGAAAATATTGCAATCGTTTTCTCTATATTGACGAATTTTTCGTAAATAATTTGACCGCGCAAATACAACAGCTGGTCTTTCTACTAAAATTTTTCGCTTGTTGTGACATTTTTGCCATTTATAGCCCATTGCCTTCAGTAATTTTCGTAAACTTGTAACTTCCCATGGAAAATCTATTTTTTCTCTGATGGCCGTTAGGAGTTCAGGGCAAGTGGGAACAATTTTTTTCGTTAAATAAAATTCTTCAATACATCTGTGTATTACACTTCTATCGAAATCATCCACATTTAAGTTCATCTTTTTATTACACATTTTTCCTTTTTTAGAAGGCGAACAAAGAGGCCCCATCTTTGCTTCTATCTGAATTCTACTCAATGTCCTTTTAGTAAGCCCAGTATAACGGGCCGCTCGATCTAAAGCATCAATAACGGGATACGCCAATTTGTTATCTTTTTTTTCTTCAACGCACATCCATAGGACATTTCTCGTGCTTGTTTATATATTATAAAAGGATTTTTTATACCTGAACTTGTTGAAGGCGAAGTACTCATGGTTTAATACACAAAAACAAACAATGAAATAGCGGTCAATAGTTTTTAGTATCGACAATATCGAAAAGCGTGCGTCACCGTCAAGGACAACATTTGACTGCGGACGAATGCGGCGAGTTAGGTGAAGGAGGGGCGCGCTGCCCCCGCGCGTCCCCTCAAGCCCCGATGGACATGAACTCGCGCGCCTACTATACCTCTAATGATTTTTGTAAGATTAAAATATACGGAATACGGATTTTCAACGGATTGAAATGGGTAAGTTGTCGTGGTTGTAATGCTCACATTTAAAGAAATGGCATCATTTTTATTAAAGTATTCTTCAAGGTTAGCTACTGATACCTACTGAGGTAAACTGCGAGACACAAAATGGTAAGTGTTAGCTCAACAACGTTTGATATTAAATTATTAGTATGTTTCACATCTTTCCTTATTTCAATACTATCACGGACTATGCTAATATTCCTTACTTTAAATACTTATATCATAATGTTCTGCGCCTCAAAGCCGCGCCTCGATCGTTTAATTCACAACTCGTCGATAACAAAAGGCGGGGTCACTTTCTAGGCGCCCGCTACGACTGCTCTCTGCTGGTTGGTCAGAGTGTGAAACATACTTTCGGACTGAGTGAGTCACGCGTCATCACGCATACACAGACACAGAAACACACATTTCTTTTTATTTTGAATATAGAAATTTAGAAAGTCCAAGGCAATGTTGTCGAGCAATTAACAAAATTTTAGGTTCTACATATACTTTGAGGTGAAATAGTTTCACTTTTTAAAATAAAAAAGAAAATTCAGTTGTTCTGAAAATTCTTATTTATCATAAAAGTTACCGCAGTGAATAAATTAATCTATTGCATGAACGCGTGATTTTGATCCGTATAGAAATTAATTAGTTAAAATATTGATCTTAATATTGTTAATCATTAATAGTTACTTACATCAAATTATTTGACGATGTGGCTGGCGAGACTCCGCAGCCCTAAAAGTGCTTCCGCTGCGATCATCTCACCAAAAATAATATTAATTATTTAATAAATACATAAAAAAGAGTTACAAGTTAAATAAGAAAGGAGATTAAAACATATAAATAAATATATCTGTTACGCAGCGAACAAGCTTTTCGTGGATTTGGGAACGGTATGCGCACAACTGCATCCTTCATGGGGAAGATCACATTGTAGCTCGCACAGAGCTATCGTGTCACCTGAAAGGGAAGCATCAATTAGTAAAATGTCTAAACTACATGGAGTAAAATTTTCATTATAATGAAGAAAGTGAATTACAAAGTAGAATATGTTAGGGCGTAGATCGCATTTTAGCTCGCACAGAGCTAACGACTCACCTGAAAGAGAACCATCAATTAGTGAAATATCAAAACTACAAAAAGTAAAATTTTCATTGTATTAAAAGAAAGTAACTTACAAAGTTGAATTTGTGAGGGCGTAGATCGCATTGTAGCTCGCACAGAGCTGTCCTGTCATCTGAAAGAGAACCATCAATTAGTAAAATATCAAAACGACAAAAAGTTAAATTTTCACTCGATTAAAAGAAAGTAAATTACAAAGTAGAATTTGTGTGGGCCTTGGTTGCATTGCAGCTTGCACAGAGCTTTCGCGTCACCTGAAAGAGAACCATAAATTAGTAAAACATCAAAACTACAAAAAGTAAAATTATCACATTATTAAAAGAAAGTAACTTACTTATAAAGTAGAATTTCTGAGGGCGTTGATTGCATTGCAGCTCGAATAGAGCTATCGTGTCACCTGAAAGAGAACCATCAATTAGAAAAATATCAAAACTACAAAAAGTAAAATTTTCACTGTATTAAAAGAAAGTGACTTACAAAGTAGAATTTGTAAGGGCGTAGATAGCATCGCAGCTCGCACAATGCTATCGTGTCACCTGAAAGGGATCCATCAATTAGTAAATATCAAAACTACAAAAAGTAAAAATTTCACTGTACCTGTTAAAAGAAAGTATCTTACAAAGAAGAATTTGTAACGGCGTAGAACGCATTGCAGATTGCTCAGAGCTATCGTGTCACCTGAAAGAGGACCACCAATTAGTAATATATCAAAACTTCTAAAAGTAAAATTTTCACTGTATTAAAAGAAAGTAACTTACATAGTAGAATTTGTGATGGCGTTAGTTGCATTGCGACTCGCACAGAGCAATCGTGTCACCTGAAAGAGAAGCATCAATTAGTAAAATATCAAAACGACAAAAAGTAAAATTTTCACTGTAATGAAAGAAAGTAACGTACAAAGTAGAATTTGTGAGCGCGTAGACCGCATTGTTGCTCACACAGAGCTATCGTCTTACCTGAAGTAGAAGCATCAATAAGTAAAATATCAAAACGACAAAAAGTAAAATTATCACTGTGTTAAGAAATATCATCATCATCATCATCATCATTTCAGCCTAGACAGTCCACTGCTGGACATAGGCCTCCACAAGTTCACGCCAAAAATAACGTGAACTCATGTGTTTTGCCCATAGTCACCACGCTGGGCAGGCGGGTTGGTGACCGCAGTACTGGCTTTGTCGCACCGAAGACGCTGCTGCCCGTCTTCGGCCTGTGTATTTCAAAGCCAGCAGTTGGATGGTTATCCCGCCATCGGTCGGCTTCTTAAGTTCCAAGGTGGTTGTGGAACCTTGTTATCCCTCAGTCGCCTCTTACGACACCCACGGGAAGAGAGGGGGTGGCTAAATTCTTTAGTGCCGTAGCCACACAGCACAGTGTTAAGAAATATAAAAAATAGAAATATATTTTAGAAAATAAGAAAAGTGTGTGCGCACTTATTAACTCAACTTTAATCGAAAACGAAATATGCACCGATACAATCGCGGTGGTGGTACCGGCGGACTGCCATACGAATATGAAAACTAAACAACCCACTATGGCGGATATTGCGAAAAAAGGAGAATAGAATACGCAGAATGCGAAAATGAATGGGTTACTGTTCAAAAAAGATGGCACAGGAATCGGTTTGCCGGAAAAACAGGAAAAGCGGCTATGGACAACTCAGAGAAGTTCAAAGCGGCTGAAATTAAAATTCCTTTGTTTATTTCAAACGTACACAAAGAGACCGATGACGTTTGTGAATATAATAAAAACAAAACATCAGAAATCGTTTCACTTGAGAAAATAAAAATGAAAAAGGATAGACCGTACAACGTATATAAAATGTTTGTAAATAAAAATAAATTGGAAATATTTTTGGATGATCAGTTTTGGCGTGACGGTATCACATTTAGGCGTTTTATACATTTTGAGTACAGAAAAGTGGAAGGTAAATCCCTTTCACAGAGTTAACTAATAAACATAATTAATGGATAATCCCTCAAAATTAAGCATAAAAACATTGAACTGTAAAAATGTGAAAAGGTCATTGAACTGTGTGCGATCACTGTGCAGAACAGCTGACATTGTATTGTTACAAGAAACGTGGTTATATCCACATGACTTATGCTATCTTGAGAATATAGATCATGAATTCAGTTACACTGCGAAGTCTTCGTGGACACGTCAGCTGGTATTTGTAAAGGAAGAACCTACGGGGGACTTGCAATACTGTGGCGTAAAAGTGCATTGAAGTGTGTGACTGTAGTACAAAGTGATAGTGATCGGATCTGTGGAATAAAAGTAGTAGTAAATGGCAAATGTTTTATGGTTATCAATATGTATATGGCGACGGATTGTAGTGAAAACCTTCCAGGTTTTACCGAATGTCTCAGTGAAATTAATTCTATGACACAATTCAATAATATTGAATCTGTTTATGTGTTAGGTGATTTCAACGCGCACCCAGGTGAGTCATTTTTTAATGAATTTCTTAGTTTTTGTACTGAGCAAGAATTGTTGTGTGCCGATATTGACTACCTTGGTATATCATCGCAAACGTTCATAAGTGACTCACATGGGTGTAAGCGTTGGCTAGACCACTGTCTTGTCACTCATTCGGTGGCAAGAATAGTTGTAAATTTTAAGATTATACTTGATACATTTTGGTCGGATCAGTTTCCTTTGAAGTTGGAGTGTGACAACTTGAGTGTGGGGTAAGGCAGGGTGGTCTCACTTCCCCGAGGCTTTTCAATATTTATATTAATGAATTACTTGTTGGACTCAGCAACACATGTCGGATGACATATAGATGGTGTATGTGTAAATAACTTAAAGTACGCAGATGACATGGTGCTGCTGAGTCCCTCAATATGCGGAATTAGAAAGTTACTTGCAATCTGTGAAGGATATGCTGAGGAGCTAAACTACATGGAGTAAAATTTTCACTGTAATTAAAGAGAGTAATATACAATACAATCATGTCACCTGAAAGAGAACCATCAATTAATAAAAAGATCAGGAATACAAAAAAGAAAAAATTCACTTAGGTTTAAAGAATTTATTCTCAAAAAGAAAATTCACTTACATGAGAACAACATAATAAATGTATAACACAAATATTCGCCTTATAAGTAGGTACCTAGTTAACGGAATATAGTATAAATAAGTCGTTTTATATTTGTTCTTAATCACTATAAAAGTGGCTATTCTCTAAAATATATTTTGATAGTTGAGACTTAGGGCCACTTGCAGCAAAATTACAAAAATCTCGATTTTATTAAAACTAGATTTTACCCTAAACTCGATTTAACTTAAGTCTCATCGAAGTTGCGTTGCTCATAATAAAATTATGTCCAGTTTAACTAAATCGAGATTTTGCGTATCTTTCAGTCGCCGTTCGTTCTTTACGTTCCGTTTTAGATACAATAATGTACACCAAAGCAATATCGCGTACACAGAAACGTATATTTATCAGTGTCAATCACAGAGTACATTGTAATAGTAGGTGTCAATTTGTTATAATATAATTTTTATAACAATTTGTTATAATACAACTAAAAGCCATTTAAGCAAAGGGTAAAGCTTTAGATTAGGTAAAACCGAATTTCGGGACCGTGGGGGGATGGGGGGGGAGAGGGTGGGGAACGCTACCCCTGGTACCACTGTCGCACCTCGGAACCCCATGGTTATGGAGATATCCATGGTTAAAGTTTTGAGGTTAGAAGAAGAATTTCGAAAGTTAGAGGAACGCTTGGCTCCGGCGCTGCGGGAAGTGCAGCCCTTCCGCCCTCCGCGCCTCCGCGGCACAAAAAAAACACTCTAGGGGTAGGACAGACCAAGACCACGTGGACAGTGGGGTGCTCCGATTCGGTTTTGGGTATTTTTCGAATTTCTAAACCTATATTCTAGCACGCAATGTTACTAATTTTATTAGAATATTATGTCTGACGCGTTATTTTGTTTAAAAGTGTCGATTTGTCACACAATGCAAACAGTACGAGCTCAAAGGTATTATAATAGCTTTAAATTCTTCTTCTAACCTCAAAAACTTTAACCATGGATATCTCCATAACCATGGGGTTTTGAGGTGTGACAGTGTTACCTTGTATAGATTCCCCTACACCCTCCACCCTCCACACCCAAAAACCCCATAATTCGGTTTTTCTAATTCGGTTTTACCTAATCTAGATCTTAGCCCCATCGATATCTCCATAACCATGGGGTTCCGAGGTGTGATAGTGGTACCAGGGGTAGTGTTCCCCACCCTCCCCCTCCCCGTCCCCCCACGGTCCCAAAATTCGGTTTTACCTAATCTAGATCTTAGCCAAGCAAAGAAGTGAACTGAACAATTTGTTAATTTGTTATATTCATAGGTTATGTTTCCGCGCATATTTTAAGTCAAGCAGTTTTGTTTCGTGTTGTGTTTTTGTTATAGTTGATTTTGTGTTTTTCGAGTTTTCTGATTTTCCGTTTGCAACATTAGAATGAAAAAATCCAGGGCGCCTAATTTTACTAATGATGAAATAATGCATCTTTTGATACTTGAAAAATATCCTGTCATAGAAATATTAACAAAATCGAGATTTAATTACGCTAAACCGACTCTGGTGCCGATTTAACTTTGACGTTTATTTGAATCGAGATTTAAGCTAAATCGATGACGTGCAAGACATTCAATCTGATTTAAGGCAAAATCGAGTTTTAAATCTAGATTTAACACACGCTGCACGCTTAAATCCATTAACTGAGCTTACATTTTTATATAGGAAGGTAATTTGTTATAAAATTGTATCTTAAAAGAAATTTACTTACAAAGTAATATTTTTGAGGGCGTGAGTCTTACTGCAGCTCGCACAGGGCTATCGTGTCACCTGAAAGAGAACCGTCAATTAGTAAAATGTCAAAAATTCAAATTAAAATTTAACTAAATTAAATAAAAGTAACTTACAAAATTACAAGATTCGTGAAAAAAAGGCGCTTCATGGGTTCGCACACCAGCACTATCCGGCGGTCGTAGCTCGTATGTTTAATAAATATATAATAAAATTACAAATTGATAAGAAAGCAGATGATATGTAAAGAAGAATATATCGCTTACGCGGCGATCGAGCTTGCTCTTGAGATGGGGACGGCACACGCACAGCCGCCTTCAAGTACAACAGCGCTAAGGCTGCGTCCCTTACATCTTGTGGCACTTGCGTGCACTCTCATCCGTATATCTGGTGTTTTCGCTGATGTATTCATTTTAGTTTCTTCTAAAGATCGTGTGAACTTCGGGAAGCTTCTTGTTGCGCGCGGTCGGAGATTTCGATCCGTAATGAGTAATTCTCTCGTAGTCTTCTCACATTACCCGTTGATAGGGGGTGAATTAGTGTGGGGAATTGACTCGCATGATCCTAGATCATCTTCTCAAGGTATCTTCCGTCACCTATTAATATAGGTGAGTCGTTGGGTTAGGCTAAAAAGTTTAGACACGTGGGACTTAGCGTTGGGTGAATGGAGTGGAGTGGTGCAGGTTGGGAGGCGGGATGAGAAAGGAAGCAATTTGTTGCGTGAGACCATTCTCGAGTGAGGTCCAGATGAGACCCACGGTAACCTCGTGAGTTTTTGATGTGCGGCGCGTCTGATGCATCCGCACGGGAAAACATTGATTTGGCTAGCCGGACTATGAAGTCCTCCAGGCTCTCGATCTTCAAGTCCCTTTGCAGGGTCGAGTTCTTCACGCACCAGGGCGCGTTTGCGATGTAGCGCAGCGTTTTAGACTGCTGCGCTTGGAGGCTTTTCTTGCTGGTTGTCACGGTTACCCTGGTCTATTAAAGATGTAAATGAAACCAGGGTACCATGAATTAAAAAAAATTATTATATTAATTAACCCGGTGAGGTAGATAAAAAAATGTATGTATATGGGCGGGGTCGAGCACTCAATTCACACAAGCTCCAAATGCAGTTCGGCTCAGGTACTCTCCTGTATCGCCGTGCAGGTGGTGATCCCGGGAGTCGCGTGGCAAGATTCCGCTAACGACCGGAGGCGGCAGGAACGGATAATCCAAAACCCGGTGGAGAGCACTCTTGTCGTTGGGGTGAAAGGGTTGGATGTAAATTTCCAAAATTGGTGACCCAAACGTCGAACCCTGAAACGCGCCATCAAAATATAAATATAAGCGTTCCAGCACTATTTGCAAACATCCACGGCACTGCGTTATAAAAGAAAGCACTTAATTTGTAGCAGTAGTGCCGTGGAACCATAAAGCCAGAAGCGGAGATAATTATTTTTTAAAAGTAGGTTAACTTATATTGAAATATACAATTATAATAAAAAAATATTAAAAATGAGGGTAGACTTGAAAGATGATGAAATCTAAGAAAATAATTTAAATGAGATTTATGCTACTAAATACAAATATTAGATTTTACATTAGGCATGATTACTTGCGTTAAAGCTACATAAATTGCCTGCGATATAAAAATACCACTTACCCAGTTTGGGGGCGATAAACACTGACACTATAATTATATTTGTTCAATCGAGACAACGCTAAGCAAGGATCACACTAATTTTAGGGATTACGGTTACGATGCTTAAATATATATTAGACACCGTATTAGAGACCGTAATAAAAAAATGTGATGTGCGTTAACTACTTTCTCGAAACAAAATTCAAAAAATGAATGACGCGGCGGCGACCAGTACTGCCGTTTTTATAACCCGAGACAAAAGATTCATTTGAATTTTTGAAAAGATAAAATGTTGCCCGCGCGAATATATAAATGCCGGTTGATGAATTCATATTATTTGTTTGTAGAAAAAAATTTTTTATGACAAAATTGTGTATTATAAATTACTGTAGATTTTCATGCAAGATTTAATTATAATAAATTAATGCTTTTTTTTTTTAAATTTCATTTCACGTATTTTAAATATTAAATTTAAGCATATTTTAATTTAGCAGCCCAAATAATGTACGTATAACGTTACATGGTGTCGTTGAGGAGGGCGTACCAAGCTGGGGCGGCGTACGTGAGGCGAGATCTCACGTATGTTTTGTAGAGGCCCAGCTTTGTTTTAAGCGGGAGCCTTGATTGCAGCAGCGGTCGCAGAGCTGACATGGTGGCTTTGGTCTTCCCAATTGGCAATTACTGTTCTTGTGTGGCCGGACATGGTCAGTCGGCGGTCGATTGTAATACCGAGGTACTTGACCGCGTCCTGCCATTGGATGTAATTCCCCTCGAAGCGAAGCAGGGGCGCCATCGGGCGTGAGCCCACGGATAGCGCCTGCGTCTTGTCCACGTTGATGGTCAACCTCCACTTGGAGAGCTAGTCGGGGAGAGCGTCGAGAGATGAGTAGTTCTACCTGAGCGCTCCCTTTTTGTTCTATTCATCGTCTGTTAGATAGACACGTATCTGAGAAGTGAAAGTAACATCCCGCCAACCCCCGTCCTGTGCCGTAGACGGGTGGCAAATGACGTGGCGTTTTTTATTGTAATAAATGAAAGAAATAGCAACTAAGCGTCTTGACATAAACTTCAGTATTTATGTCTTACAGTTACTTAGAAAAAAGCCATGAGATATATTCGCTCATAATATATTCATAAAAATTTACGTTAAACGATGTTCGTTAGTTGTGAAAACTTCTAAATGGCTTTTAGTTTTTAATTTGTATTTTTAATTTGTTATATATAGCTGAAAGTTTTTCTGAATAAATAAAATAAAATAAAATAAGAGGATAAAATAAATATTTATACAACTAACTATATAATTCATTCTTTTTGTTATTATAAATCTTATGTTTTAAATAATTTAACCGTATGGTTCAAATTGTACATCATTACAGCCTATACAGTCCACTGCTGGACATAGGCCTCCACAAGTTTACGCCAAAAATAACGTGAACTCATGTGTTTTGCCCATAGTCACCACGCTGGGCAGGCGGGTTGGTGACCGAATTGTACACTGAATAGAATTTTATTAAAATTAACTAATGGTTTAAAGCTGTTAATGTTTTGTTAAATTAAAGTAGTCATTAAAAGTATTAGGAATTTAAATGTTAATTCTTACACAAGTTTTCAATACGTAAATATAACTTAAAGCGAGAAGGGATAAAATATTTGAATATTTCTATTTAACAATTTTTAATTTAAGATTTCGATGCTGTGCCGAGTAAGCTCCGTAGGTGGATGAACATATTTAATATATTTCATTGTACGTAAAGTTTAAATAATTCTTATGAAGCCAAAAACCTCGTAAACTATTACAATGACACCTGGGTAGGTAAAACTGAATATCTTGGTGTATTTTGTTTAGGAATTACTTTTCTAATTGATACTAAATCTAAACAGTGCGCATGTCAAATGGATGCCGTCATCACTAAAGTATTAAAACGCGCATAAATAGGTAACTACAGTAACAGTTATTTAAACGTATAATGTTTTTAAAATTATTCGGAAAGACAAGAATAAAACTACATAAAAATATTACTCTTTTTTTTAAAGTTACAGACATTTTTGCCGGCTAGGTTACCCCTCCACAACGCTCCATAAGAAACTTTGTTTCAGTAAGGACAATCTCACATTCAGAAACAGCCTTGGGGCACACAACTTAGACGCGCTGCATTCTTTGGTAACCTTTCAGGAAGACCAGTCAAAGGCAGGCAGGCAGTTATGTAAGATAAAATTGACACAATAACGAACGCAGTAAGAACAAAACTGTAGGTACCTATTACGTAGGTACTAGACAATTAGAGGAATAACACAAAAGAGCCGACACTAGTCATTATACAATCAGTATCAGTAAAATAACAGAATATTTACAGTGTCACATTCATCAGGATTATAAAGGCGAGGATAACAGTTTAAGAAAGGTTTTTAAAACGCTTCATCTAGTAACTATAGACTTTGGCAGATTTTAACATTTCAAACAACAGATACAAACAAAAAACCCTTGCATTCCAAAACGAATTGATTCGTAAAAATGCTCGAATTAAATACAAAAATGAAAACAATAAATCGTCTACATTTTCTGACCTTATCTTTAAATTGTACCATATTAATATTTTCCAGGTAAAGTTTGAAAGATACAATGGTATATCGCATCTGTTTTATGCGCTGCACTTTGTGTAAATAGAAAATAAACATTTATTTTTCCTTTATTGATACGGTCAATTTACCTACAATCAATTCATTTTGGCTGGAATTGAAAAATAATAATACCTGTCTACCGTAGCGTGCATTTCATATAGGCAGAAAGGCACTGCCTACCCTGGCATGTTACTAAAAATGATATATAAAACATGAACATTACAATTATTTTTGAATAAATATTTTTGAAAAAGACATAAATCATAATGCAGTTTAAATCCGCTTCAAAAAAAACCGCCGTCATATATGCGATTTCAGCGCTTCGTGCGCATCGACGACGGGCCTTTTATGAAACTTCTGCCTATAATTGCATAATAAATGTTAGCAATGACAACAAGACATTAAATACGATACGAATAAAGTATTGTGTTTTTAACATTGGTCGGTTTAACAACGAAATTAGGCACTGTCTAAGAATAACCTGTCAAATTAAATTATCTTGAATTCGATACCGTTTGTACTAAAAATTGTGATTTTTGACACGGTCGCATAATCGCAACATTCCACAGAGTAATATTATGACAATTCACTTTTAATTTTTCGTTTGTGCGTTCTTGTTATTGGTGAAAATATTAATATATTAGTGATGAATAAGTTTACTTGTGAAATATGTAACGGAGACGTGTGTTTGATGAAAGTAAATAGTGCATCGAAATTCAACTCGTTCGATTTTACAGATAAATTAAAAATTGTTCAAGCGTATCGATTTAACACATATATAACAATGACGTTATAATTTATCATTTATTAATAAATAAACAAGTACTTTCATTAAGCATACAATTTCGTACTAATTAATAGTGTTATCAATGATTTCCTAAGTTTGACACAAACGAAATTATCAGAGTGCCGGCCTTATGAGGTCTTTTTGTCTATCCGGTAACTGATTTGTTTGATGTTTCATTTGTATCACTCACTCATGAATTACCCAAGTCTAATAGGCATCAGTTGGTTGCTGTACGTGTATTTGTATGCATTATTAGTATAAATGCACTTTACGTGTCCAACAATTTACTTGTCAGTTCTTGAAATTATCTAAAAGCCTCTATTCCCAACAAAATTATGGCTGTTCAAAATTTTTTTTTGACTGCCTTCCCTGTCTAAAAACTGTATGCACGCCACTGATATTATGCATAGCATAACAAGTCGCTTAGTCGATGACGCTGCCGCGCTTATCAGTGAGCGTGAGGATATTGTTTCATGGAGTGAATTTAAAGATTTATTAATACAATATTTTGGAGATCCGCGAAGCGAAGAATGTATCGCAATAGAATTTGAAAATTTAAAAATATAATCGAGAGAAAGTTACCTTGAATTTTGTAATAGAATTCAGTCAGTGCGTTCTGTGTCTAAGGTTAATCAAATATTAAACGAAGATATTAGGCAAAGTAAAATAGCTATTTACAATAATACACCCCTTAACGTTTTTCTTTATAATTAACCCGAAAATATGGTTAGAATAGTTAGATTAAAATCAGCGACATCATTAGAATCTGCGTTGAGCATTTTTTTAAAAGAAGTAAACTT
Organism: Melitaea cinxia; assembly: GCF_905220565.1. Lineage (NCBI taxonomy): Eukaryota > Metazoa > Arthropoda > Insecta > Lepidoptera > Nymphalidae > Melitaea > Melitaea cinxia. Next base: position 2,289,323 of record NC_059416.1, read on the forward strand.
TTACGAACAGTATAATCAGCGTATTAAAATTTCAAATTTACTGAATTCAAAATTAGATTTTGCGAATAAGTCTAATCTACCTATGACATTCCAACAACCAACAACCTCAGTATAAATTTGGAATAACCCAAGGAAATCAAAAAGCACCTATGCCTATGCCTACAGGTTTTAGACCAAATTTTTCTCAATTTAAATATGGAATTCCGAAGGGACCACAAATACCACCACTAAGAATTAATCCTTAGTACGGACACCGTCCTGTACAACAATTAGGGTATCGTCCTCCATTTAATTATAATCATTATAAACCCCCGACACAATTTGGAAATAAGTCTAATTTTAGACCAGACGGACAAGGACCAAATGACGTGTCAATGAGAACGGTAACGAATAATAAACCGAGTTTCCCGATTAATGAAACGTATACTCATAATTGCAATTATTACGACAGCGGCAACTAATATGACCCTGGGTTCTATATTTCAGAAACCGACTCTCATGACAACAATTGTGACATAACAGACTATATAGAACTAACAGACGAGCAGCTGACGAAGAAAATCCTAGTGACCTTGATAATGATAATAAGGAAGAAAAATTTTCCACACTTGCCTCAAACCTACAGAATCGATAGAATTAAACTGCGAAACACATTTAAAATTACCGTACATATATATATATATATATACCTGGAATAAATGCAAAATTTATGATAGATACTGGAAGTACGCGTTCTTTTATTAGCCCTGAAAAGGCGTATTATTATTTTCGAAACATTTTAACATACGAACCGTTTGAAGTAATAAGCACGCATTCTACTAGTTCACATAATGAGTTTATTAAAATACCTTTGATGCCAACCTTCAATAGTAGTTTACAAAAATTTTACGTATATAATGTAGATCCAAAAAATGACGGGTTAATTGGTAATGACCTTTTAAAACGGTTAGATGCAATTATTGATTTAAAACATAAAATATTACGAACTAATTCAGCGCGAATTCCTATTATATATAATGATACAGAATATACCCTCGAGCTTCCGCCGCGTTCTGAATTAAGAGTAAATATACCAACAAACCAACATTCAGGTGATGTTATCGTTAATTTTACCGAATTTTGTAAGGGTGTGAGAATGCCTAGTGCGATAGTCAGATGTGTAAATGGCTATGCAAAAACAGTAATTCAAAACACCTTAGATGAACCTATAACACTAACTATTAAATCCCCATTTAAAGTATCAAAATTTGAAAATGTCGAGTGCGAGGTCAACTGTATGAAAGATGGAAGAGAATCAGAAGAAAATCGATTGTTATTAGAAAATCTTAGTAAATTAAGGCTAGATCATATGAATGATGAAGAGAAGAATAAAATATTTTCGCTTTGTCAAGAATATAGACATTATCTATTGCGACCAATTACCGTTGACATTCACGAATAACGTAAAACATTTTATTAGAACAAGAAATGAAGACCCTATATAAAACCATATAGGCAAGTACCTGCACACAAGCCGAAGAAATTAAAAGACAGGTAGAAAAGCTTTTAGACAATAACGTAATTCAAATATCTTATTAACCTTGGAGTGCACCCGTTCACCTGGTCCCTAAGAAAATGGTCGGCTCTGGTGAAGTAAAATATAGAATGGTGGTAGACTGTCGACGACTTAACGAAATAACTATTGACGATAAATATCCCCTACCTAATATTACGGACTTATTCGATAAATTAGGTAAAAGTATATATTTTTCTATGCTAGACTTAGTTAGTGGATATCACTAAATCGAAATTAATGAAACTGATCGACATAAAACCGCTTTTAGTACTCAATCAGGGCATTTGAGTTTTTTCGCCACCTTCCAAAGAACCATGGATAATGTTCTTAAGGGCCTTCAGGGTATACGTTGCGTGCTATATCTTGACGATATAATTATATTTTCACCTAGCTTAGAAGAACACATTAATAGCCTTTGAATAGTTTTTGATAGATTACGTAAAACAAATTTAAAAGTAGAACTTGATAAGTCAGAATTTCTAAGAAAAGAAGTCCTTTACTTAGGACATACGATCACAAAAGACGGACTGAAACCAAATAACGATAAGATAAAAGCAGTATTAGATTTTCGATTGCCAAAAAAAAAAAACAACGGAAATTAAAAGTTTTCTCGGATTAATAGGATATTATAGACGTTTCATAAAGGACTTTGCTAAAATAACACAACCCTTGACCTCATGTTTAAAAAAACGCAATAAAATAATAATAGATGATAAATACATTGAAGCTTTCCAAAAATGTAAAGAATTATTAACAAATGCACCGCTTTTACAATATCCTGATTATGGTAAAGCCTTTATACTTACAACCGATACTTCCTCTGTAGCGCTAGGAGCAGTGTTATCTCAGGGTGTTTTGGATAGTGATCATCCTATTGCTTACGCCAGTAGAACCTTTAGTGAAACCGAGTCACGTTACAGCACAATTGAGCGTGAGTTATTAGCAATAATTTGGGCAGTAAAGCATTTTCGCCCATGTCTATATGGCCGAAAAATCACAATTTACACGGACCACCGCCCGTTAGCTTGGTTATATTCTCTTAAGGAGCCAAATAACAAGTTAACGCGTTCGCGGTTACTCTTGCAATATGAATTTGAAGTAGTTTATAAAAAGGGTAAGCAGAATACAAACGCAGATGCTCTTTCACGTATAAAATTAAATGCAATAGGGTCAGACGATAATACTTCCTTGTCAGTAAATGTTGATGATAGAGAATCCCAACTCCAAGAACACTTACGTGACGTGACAGATCAAATTTTAGAACTATCCCAAAGATGCAATACAGACAATTCTAGAACTTTAACTGTAACTGACTCTGAGGCGACAATATCAGCAAGATCCAGAGATTTATCTGAGTCGAACCTCCACATCATTCCAATTCTAACACTAGTATTGAGACAGTCCACTCAAATGTAAAAGGTCAGTGACGTAAATTCGTTTTGTTTAGCTACGTTAGAATACGATATACGTTTAAATTCTTGTTTGCACGGAACTCTACAACTATCGATTTCAATACTTATATACCGCGGAACACCACTAACGCACTTATCACTCCTACTACACACCCACTGTTGGTCAATAAGCGGCTGCCACCGCCCTGCCGCCGGCCGCTCCATGCGCTTCGCCGCCGCCTGCGCCGACCGCCTGCGCAGGATCTTGCGCGATCCCCAAATAGCTACCCTGACGATTACCACGCCAACGTTGATGTAGGTTGCCGTATAATGATGTATGATGTCGTGACTGCTAACGCTGCGCATACGGGTATTTGAACGATCTACGCAACCAAAATTATTTTTTGTTCGATATTGGTTCTAAACGATATTAGTAAATGAAACAAAGGTTTTAATATTAAATCAAGACGTATTTATTTAAAAGAAAAAGAAAACACCAAAAAATCTATAATATTTCAGACGTGTTTTTCAGAAATTTTCAAGTTCACTTTCTGAAGAATGATCAAGTTCATTCGGATTCGCCGGCATAAGTAGAGCAACTGTTTCTGGCAAGAAAGAATTAAGTTTTCTACTTTTTATACTTCTCATACTACTTAACAAAGGGTCCGAAGTAAAAAAAAGTCGGTTAAAAATGTCTCTTTTGCAGTTTTCTCTAGAAAATTTTCGAGCGAAGTCTTGGCGGTAAGCCTGAAATGTTTATTACGCGCTTCCGCGGCTTCTTCGGAGAGCTGCCCAATGGGTAATAATGCATTTTTTATTATAACTGCACCATGGATAAGAATTTTGTGCATTGTTGGTGTCATAGGGTGCCAAGGGTATAGATCGACATATAAGCGAGCAGTATCTAGGGCATATTTGTCGTATTTTTCAGAATCGATTATATGTCTACTCGAAATCGTTTTTATTATGACTTTTAATCTGTGTATTAGTTCATGACTAATGGCCGTTATATCAACAGCTAACTGAGGATCTTCAAAAAATCTTCTGCTCGTGTTACTGTCAATGGTGTTGGCGAAAGTTGCCTTTGGCATATCTACTATCAAACCAGTTTCTTTTCGAAATCTGACTTGAATTTCGAGTTTCTTTTGATTTTCGATTTTTTTCTCGACTTCTATTTTCCTCTTTTTGTACTTTTTTACAGGCAATTTATACGCTAAGTGTATAATACTTTCAAAAAGACGAATTCTCGCATGTAGAACCGAAAGCCCAAACTCAATAGCTTCAGGATTTATCACTTTTTTTACATTTAACCGGTTGAAATCTTTGGAAGTCGCACCGCGTATGTAGCACTGGCTTGTGGATCTCGTGCCTGTGGCACCATTGCAGATTTTACCGTCTACCATTGTAGCAAACGCACCTCCACAAAGAAAACCGATAGATGGCTTCTTACTACACTTTGGTCAGACCAGGAATAATCTGCCGATGTAATCGATGTTCAGAACGTTAATAGGCACGCAGCAACAAAATACAATGCACCCACGCACCTTAGAGAATCGATGATGACTTCCACTATCGTTAGGGCACACCAGCTGGTTGGATTCAGCACATCACTTCAAAGTCTTAGAGCAATTGCTAAGAGTTTATTGTATTACGATTAGAGTTTCACCATAACACATGCGCATAGAAGCTCGCGTGGCGATCGAGTTCCAAAATTAGACGACGTGCGTTCGCGGCGCGATCATGTACCACACCCAGTTGCTACTACCCTCAAGTTTTGTCAAAAATCTCAACTCGCGGGCAGTGAGCGCATAACAGCTTTTCAAGGCTGCGTTTTGTTGCTGCATAAATCTACTCACGCAGAACATCGATTACAACGGTAAAATTACGAAAAATGTACGATGACGGAACAACCATCGTTATGATGAACGAATATTTTACAAAAAAAAATTCCCCATTTAAATCAACCTGTGTTGCCTTTAGTGAATCTGTAGAGTTTTTGACGTAATTAATTTCTTCTTCCGTTATGTCGGTACTTTCTTTTACGAAACGGAACCTAATTGGCCGGCAATATCGTTGAGAAGAGGGCGTTGGATTTTCCCATAGAATCTTTTTTCATTTTGACCACAAACCAATCGTAGAGGGACGAAACAACTCTGAAATATATTAGCATCTGAGTCAGCATCATTATCAAATTTTTGTTTGTAAGTAGATTGTTGAGATCCGTCACAACCCCATTTACATATTATCTTTAGGCTATCTCGTTCTTTCACATTTAATGTCATTAGAACTTCTTCTAGAGAGGTTGACAGGCGCCTTACTGTGAGATCAACTAAAGGTTGTAAGTCGCTTAGAGCGCAGGTACTTGTTATTTTGCATGCCTCTGGCGGTGGATAATATTCTTGTTTTGTCTTTTGCAAAAGACTTTAACAAGGGAAGAACTTTTTGTTGGTATTTCTAAATATTTTGTACTGTCGACGAGTTAAATCAGCTTCTACGAACATTGCCAATGCTTGCAATGGTGTAAAAGAGAAAGTTTCTTCTTCTCTTGTTTTAGAAAATGCCCTCTTATATTTTGTTGCACGTGTCGGACTAGTATTGGTGATTTCTTTTAATATATCGGAAGCATTTCGTTTTCCACTTTCCCGCAACTCAGCAGCAGCATGAACGATCATGTCTTCCTCTACATAAGACCGAATCTCCTCAGTTTTCCTCCTTTTTGTTCTTTCACTTGAATTTCCAAATAATTTACGTGGGCGGCCTGGCCGATTTCGTGCAACAGTTGGAATCTCGATAGTTCCTTCTAGCCACAAATTATTGGTGTCGTCTCCTGTCAAAGATTTTCATTGTAATATGAAACTTTGAATAGTTACGGGTCTCTGTAAAGAACTCACTATAGACGGCGCCACGGTTCGCTTAAACCGAAAATAAAAATCATCATATCAAAAAATTTCGCTCTAGCGGGTACATCGTTCCATAGCTTAATTGGCTAGAGCGCCGACACGGTCAGTCGGAGACGCGGGTTCGAATCCCGCTGGAGCGGTCAATTTTTGATATGATATTCAAAAATGTTTAGAATTCCTAATGTGTGGGTACACAAAAATAAAAAATCGTACATATTAAAAATAGCATGGTGTCGTCTCCTGTCAAAGATTTTCATTGTAATATGAAACTTTGAATAGTTACGGGTCTCTGTAAAGAACTCACTATAGACGGCGCCACGGTTCGCTTAAACCGAAAATAAAAATCATCATATCAAAAAATTTCGCTCTAGCGGGTACATCGTTCCATAGCTTAATTGGCTAGAGCGCCGACACGGTCAGTCGGAGACGCGGGTTCGAATCCCGCTGGAGCGGTCAATTTTTGATATGATATTCAAAAATCTTTTTCTTTATTGACTTTTAAAGTGAGAAAAGGTGGATTTAAAGGTCTTAATTTGCGTCATTCAATAAAGTAAATTTTTCTTCCAAATTAGTCAGATTAAACCTCTGCATGCAGTCGAACAAGTATTTACGGGTAACTGTTCTAACTCCCGTGGTTCTTTGTGAACCTAAAACAAAAAAAGACTGCTTAAAAATTCACAAGATAAATAACTACTTTTATATGTTTTCTTAAAAAAAAAAATACATACTTATCCGCGACTTTCCGCGGCAAATTTTTAGATTACTTAGTACTCAAAGCTTTAAACTTTCGATTATATTAAGAATTATGACAGGATCTAACTTGGAAATATAACATATTCCTTTTTAAACACAAATTATAGCAAAAAAATATTCCACATTACGCGTGACTTTCAATATATAAAAACGAAACCTTTATAATTACAAAAAAAAAAACATTCAAATAATATTTTAATTAGTAGATAATTACCTGAACTATTAGGATCCATAACTTTTTTCTTCCAAAATAAACCCAAAGTAACAAATATTCACTATTAAAGTCTTAGTTGCAAACGAACGCCCCGAGAACAAACACATACACCATGCGCGACGATCAAATTCCGAATGCACGGAGGGAAGGCGGGAACGGTTGGGTATTATTCTCTAACTTGTCCCGCATCCCAGGTAGTCGTTTTTTTTTTAACTGATTCGCATTTGATAAATTTGACTTTTGACCGCGTGGATCGTTCAAATACCCGTATGTGTGCTGTCATACAACGGAACAGTCTGCTTCGTCTCTTCGATCTGCTCCTGCAGCTCAATTAGCTGCTTTGAATGCTCGCTGATGTCGTCTTTGTCGCTTGCGTTAGTAGCGCCGAGGGTCGGAACCGATATATAAAAAAAGTCGTTTATCGGAGACAACTTTGGAGCAATAATATCGGCTTTGAAGTGCAAAGTACTCATTTCTTGTTTATGAGTATATACAGTGAAGTCCTTGAACTTCAGTATACATCCGTCATTTATTGTCAATAAACCAGAATACAATAACGGTAACGATGAAACTTGATCGTCGCACAGTATTTTAACGTTCTGTTGTTTACACTAAAAATAAAAGTATTAACTTGATTTAATTCATGCCACTGTGATAGGCATGGTTCCTCATAAATCCTGCATCATTCCGGTGGCTGCATCCCTTTCACAAAGACTTTCATCGTTCTTCAGGGTGTACACCGGAGACCTGGTCTTATAAACGAGTGCCTCACTCTTGTTGCAGACAAGATTTTAAATCACTTTCAGTTATAGGCAACAAAGCCTCTTTCTGTAAGTTAATAGCTAGGAAACTAGATACGGGTTTTATATGAATCATGATATTATTATTTACTAAACGTGGTACGGCGATGATTTTAAGAATTTCGTAGGTATCTCGGTGAACTAGAGGTATTTTAGTTTCAAATAATAGGTAGTTTGTTGAAATTCTAGCTTTTACCTTTAAAAAATGATAAATATTAGGTAAACTTATGTTCTCAAAATCATTTTAGCTGAAATAGTGTTTATAGTTCTTGGCGTAGTTGATCAGGTGTCAGGAGGTCTAAGCTGAGTTGGCCGTTGTAAATGTTAGTCATAGGGTCTAGTAGGATATTCTGTATGTCCTTGAGATGAGATAGTATGTTGTTGGCTATTATTGCGGAGAGAATAAAGTCGTTATTTGTAAAGCTTTCCTTTTTGTCGGCGTATAATTGTTGTTCTACTTGATTTAATCGTTTGTTGATGAGCTTGTGTTGCTTGTTCATAAGGTTCTTCGTAACGTGACGAAGAATTATTTATTATTACTTTAAAACTGTTACTATCTACTTGTAAAGTCATTAGCCAGTTTAGCCTAAGTATACAACGACATTGTCGACGGTACTACCCTGCATTTTGTGTACACCGTCTTTACCGATATCTATACGGAAAAGTCCGATCTGAATCATTTAAAGTGATACACGTATATAATCAGCCTATATTATCAAATCATTTACAGAGATTCTCCGCCCCTTTCTCAGGTAACACAAGACACGCATGCACCGCCATCGCCGGTGACGATGAGGTCCCCCGCGTTTGAGGGTTTGGATACGCTTAGGCGCAACGACCGTCGACAACTCGCCACAGCGCTCCGCATAGCGCCTCCTCCACTCCGACGATGTTGTAAGGCGAGGTGCGATCTCGCTAGGAGACATCCTTAGGATGGATGTCACCTCCGTGCCCATATCTTCCTTCGCGATCGGTGTCTTTAGTACCCGACCCCTCTCACCGGTAACACTGTAAAGGCCATTAGGATCAACAGCAACAGTCATTTCAAAAAAAAAAAATAGAATTACTCATTACGCATTAAGACTCTTCAACCGCGTGCAACAAGACTATAAAGACATTGAAGATGTTCGAAGAAATTCCAGACATGAAATTATGAATAGATTCGCAAGAAAAATTTTTCAAACTAATTCTAAAGAACCACCGAAGTATTTGTGCAAGAAAGTTTGAAATCATTACCAATCAAAGTCTGAAAAGTTGCACAACTGAGAATGTAGTAAAGATCACAAAAAACATAAAAACTTCAATAAATTAAAAGAAAATAGCTTACGAAGCAGAATTTGTGTGGGCGTAAATCGCATTGTAGCTCGTACGTAGCTATTATTTCGACTGAAAGGAAACCATCAATAACTACAATATCAAATCTACGAAAAGTAAAATTTTCACTGTATTAAAAGAAAGTGACTTACAAAGTAGAATTTGTAAGGGGCGTAGATCACATTGTAGCTCGTAGAGAGCTAACGTCTCACCTGAAAGAGAACCACCAATTAGTAAATTATCAAATTTACAAAAAGTAAAATTTTCACTGTATTAAAAGAAAGTAACTTACAAAGTAGGATTTTAAAGCGCGTAAATCGCATTGTAGCTCGCACAGAGCTATCGTGTCACCTGAAAGAGAAGCATCAATTAGTAGACTATCAAAACTTCTACAAGTAAAATTTTCACTGTATTAAAAGAAAATAACTTACGAAGTAGAATTTGTGTGGACGTAAATCGAATTGTAGCTCGCACAGAGCTATCGTCTCACCTGAAAGAGAACCATCAATTAGTAAAATATAAATCTAAAAAAGTAAAATTTTCACTGTATTAAAAGAAGTAACTTACAAAGTAGAATTTGTGTGGGCGTAAATCGAATTGTAGCTCGCACAGAGCTATCGTCTCACCTGAAAGAGAACCATCAATTAGTAAAATATAAATCTAAAAAAGTAAAATTTTCACTGTATTAAAAGAAGTAACTTACAAAGTAGAATTTGTGAGGGCGTAGATCGCATTGTAGCTCACACAGAGCTGTCGTCTCACCTGAAAGAGAACCATCAATTAGTATTATATCAAATCTACATAAAGTAAAATCTTGACTTTATTATAAGAAAGTAACTTACAAAGTAGAATTTGTGAGGGCGTAGATCGCATTGTAGCTCACACAGAGCTGTCGTCTCACCTGAAAGAGAACCATCAATTAGTATTATATGAATCTACATAAAGTAAAATCTTGACTTTATTATAAGAAAGTAACTTACAAAGTAGAATTTGTGAGGGCGAAGAACGCATTGCAGTCCGCACAGAGCTATCGTGTAACCTGAAAGAGAACCATCAATTAGTAAAATACCAAATATGCAAATAGTAAAATTTTCACTGTATTAAAAGAAAGTGACTTACAAAGTAGAATTTGTGAGCGCGTAGATCGCATTGTAGCTCGGACAGAGCTATCGTGTCACCTGAAAGAGAAGCTTCAATTAGTAAAAAATGAAAACTATCAAAAGTAAAATTTTCACTATACTAAAAGAAAGTAACTTACAAAGTTCAATTTGTGAGCGCGTAGATCGCATTGCAGCTCGCACAGAGCTAACGTCACACCTGAAAGAGAACCACATATTAGTAAAATATCAAATCTACAAAAAGTAAAATTTTCACTGTATCAAAAGAAAGTAACTTACAAAGTAGAATTTGTGAGGGCGTAGATGGCATTGTAGCTCACACAGAGCTAACGTCTCACCTGAATGAGAACCAACAATAAGTACCAAAAGAAAGGAACCTACAAAGTATAATTTGTGAGGGCGTAGATAACAATATAGCTCGCACAGAGCTAATGGCTCACCTGAAAGAGAACCATCAATTACTAAAACATCAAAACTTCTACAAGTAAAATTTTCACTGTATTAAAAGAAAGTAACTTACAAAGTAGATATTGTGAGGGCGAAGATCGCATTGTAGCTCGCACGGAGCTATCGTGTCACCTGAAAGAGAAGCATCAATTAATAAAATATCAAATCTGCAAAAGTAACATTTTCACTGTATTAAAAGAAAGTAACTTACAAAGTAGAATTTGTGAGGGCGAAGATCGCATTGTAGCTCGCACAGAGCTATCGTGTCACCTGAAAGAGAAGCATCAATTAGTAAAATATCTAAACTTCTACAAGTAAAATTTTTACTGTAATAAAAGAAAATAACTTACAAAGTAGAATTTGTGAGGGTGAAGATCGCATTGTAGCTCGTACAGAGCTATCGTGTCACCTGAAAGAGAAGCATCAATTAGTAAAATATAAAAAGCACTAAAAGTAAAATTTTCACTATACTAAAAGAAAGTAACTTACAAAGTTCAATTTGTGAGCGCGTAGATCGCATTGCAGCTCGCACAGAGCTATCGTCTCATCTGAAAAAGAACCCTCAGTTAGTAAAAAATCAAATCTACAAAAAGTAAAATTTTCACTGTTTTAAAAGAAAGTGACTTACAAAGTAGAATTTGTAAGGGCGTAGATCGCATTGTAGCTCATACAAAGCTAACGTCTCACCTGAAAGAGAACCATCAATTAGTAAAATAAGAAAACTTCTAAAAGCAAAATTTTCACTGTATCACAAGAAAGTAACTTACAAAGTAGAATTTGTGAGAGCGTAGATCGCATGGTAGCTCGTACAGAGCCATTGTCTCACCTGAAAGAGAACCATCAATTAGTAAAATATCAAATGTACAAAAAAAAAAATTTTTTACTGTATTAAAAGAAAAAAAAAAAAAAAGTGTGCCTTGTGGCTACGGCACTAAAGAATTTAGCCACCCCCTCTCTTCCCGTGGGTGTCGTAAGAGGCGACTTAGGGATAACAAGGTTCCACTACCACCTTGGAACTTAAGAAGCCGACCGATGGCGGAATAACCATCCAACTGCTGGCTTTGAAATACACAGGCCGAAGACGGGCAGCAGCGTCTTCGGTGCGACAAAGCCAGTACTGCGGTCACCAACCTGCCTACCCAGCGTGGTGACTATGGGCAAAACACACGAGTTCACGTTATTTTTGGCGTAAACTTGTGGAGGCCTATGTCCAGCAGTGGACTGTATAGGCTGTAATACTGATGTATTAAAAGAAAGTAACTTACAAAGTAGAATTTGTGAGGGCGTAGATCGCATGGTAGCTCGTACAGAGCCAACGTCTCACCTGAAAGAGAACCATCAATTAGTAAAATATCAAATGTACAAAAAATAAATTTTTACTGTATTAAAAGAAAGTAACTTACAAAGTAGAATTTGTGAGGGCGAAGATCGCATTGTAGCTCGCACAGAGCTAACGTCTCACCTGAAAGAGAACCATCAATTAGTAAAATAGCAAAATAACAAAATGTAACATTTTCACTGTATTAAAAGAAACTAACTTACATAGTAGAATATGTGTGGGCGTAGATCGCATTGTAGCTCGCACAGCGCTATCGTGTCACCTGAAACAGAACCACCCTTTAGTAAAATAGCACAATTACAAAAAATAAAATATTCAGTGTATTAAAAGAAAGTAACTTACGAAGTAGATATTGTGATGGCAAAGATCGCATTGTAGCTCGCACAGAGCTATCGTCTCACCTAGAAGAAAACCACCAATTAGTAAAATATCAAATCTACAAAAAGTAAAATTTTCACTCTTTTCAAAGAAAGTAACTTACAAAGTAGAATTTGTGAGGGCGAAGATCGCATTGTAGCTCGCACAGAGCTATCGTATCACCTGAAAGAGAACCATCAATTAGTAAAATATTAAATTTACAAAAAGCAAAATTTTCACTGTATTAAAAGAAAGTAACTTACAAAGTAGAATTTATGTGGGTGTTGGTTGCATTTCAGCTCGCACAGAGCTATCGTGTCACCTGAAAGAGAAGCATCAATCAGTAAAATATCAAAACGAGAAAAAATAAAAGTTGCACTGTACTAAAAGAAAGTAACTCACAAAATAGAATTTGTGAGGGCGTAGATCGCATTGCAGCTCACACAGAGCTATCGTCTCACCTAAAAGAGGACCATCAATTAGTAAAATATCAAATCTACAAAAAGTAAAATGTTAAGTTTATTAAAAGAAAGTAACTTACAAAGTAGAATTTGTGAGGGCGTAGATCACAATGTAGCCCACACAGAGCTTACGTCTCACCTGAAAGAGAACCATCAATTAGTAAAATATCAAATCTAAAAACTAAAATTATCAGTGTATTAAAAGAAAGTCACTTACAAAGTAGAATTTGTGAGGCCGTAGATGGCATTGTAGCTCGCACAGAGCTAACGTCTCACCTGAAAGAGAACCACCAATTAGTAAAATATCAAATCTACAAATAGTAAAATATTTACTGTACTAAAAGAAAGTAACTTACAAAGTAGAATTTGTGAGGGCGTAGATAGCATTATAGCTCGCACAGAGCTAACGTCTCACCTGAAAAAGAACCACCAATTAGTAAAATATCAAATCTACAAGAACTAAAATTATCAGTGTATTAAAAGAAAGTAACTTACAAAGTAGAATTGGCGAGGGCGAAGAACGCATTGAAGCTCGCACAGCGCTATTGTGTCGCCTGAAACAGAACCATCAATTAGTAAAAAAACAAAATTACAAAAGGTAACATTTTCACTGTATTAAAAGAAAGTAACTTACAAAGTAGAATTTGTGAGGGCGTAGATAGCATTATAGCTCGCACAGAGCTAACGTCTCACCTGAAAAAGAACCACCAATTAGTAAAATATCAAATCTACAAGAACTAAAATTATCAGTGTATTAAAAGAAAGTAACTTACAAAGTAGAATTGGCGAGGGCGAAGAACGCATTGAAGCTCGCACAGCGCTATTGTGTCGCCTGAAACAGAACCATCAATTAGTAAAAAAACAAAATTACAAAAGGTAACATTTTCACTGTATTAAAAGAAAGTAACTTACAAAGTAGAATTTGTGAGGGCGTAGATCACAATGTAGCCCGCACAGAGCTAAAGTCTCACCTGAAAGAGCACCATCAATTAGTAAAAGATCAAATCTACAAAAAATAAAATTTTCAGTGTATTAAAAGAAAGTAACTTACAAAGTAGAATTTGTGTAGATCACAATGTAGCCCGCTCAGAGCTAATGTTACACCTGAAAGAGAACCATATATTAGTAAAATATCAAATCTACAAAAAGTAAAATTATCACTGTATTAAAAGAAAGTAACTTACAAAGTAGAATTTGTGAGGGCGTAGATAGCATTGTAGTTCGCACAGAGCTAACGTCTCACCTGAAAGAGAACCACCAATTAGTAAAATATCAAATCTACAAATAGTAAAAAATTTACTGTACTAAAAGAAAGTACCTTACAAAGTAGAATTTGTGAGGGCGTAGATAACAATATAGCTCGCACAAAGCTAACGTCCCACCTGAAAGAGAACCATCAATTAGTAAAATATCAAATCTACAAAACGTAAAATTTTCACTGTATTAAAAGAAAGTAACTTACAAAGTAGAATTTGTGAGGGCGTAGATCACAATGTAGCCCGCACAGAGCTAAAGTCTCACCTGAAAGAGAACCACCAATTAGTAAAATATCAAATCTACAAATAGTAAAATTTTTACTGTACTAATGAAAAGTAACTTACAAAGTAGAATTTGTGAGGGCGTAGATAACAATATAGCTCGCACAGAGCTAACGTCTCACCTGAAAGAGAACCACCAATTAGTAAAATATCTAATCTACAAGAACTAAAATTATCACTGTATTAAAAGAAAGTAACTTACAAAGTAGAATTTGTGAGGGCGTATATGACAATATAGCTTGCACAGAGGTAACGTCTCACCTAAAAGAGGACCATCAATTAGTAAAATATCAAATCTACAAAAAGTAAAATGTTAAGTGTATTAAAAGAAAGTAACTTACAAAGTAGAATTTGTGAGGGCGTAGATCACAATGTAGCCCACACAGAGCTTACGTCTCACCTGAAAGAGAACCATCAATTAGAAAAATATCAAATCTAAAAACTAAAATTATCAGTGTATTAAAAGAAAGTAACTTACAAAGTAGAATTGGCGAGGGCGTAGATCACAATGTAGCCCGCACAGAGCTAACGTCTCACCAGAAAGAGAATCATCAATTAGTAAAATATCAAATCTACAAAAACTAAAATTATCAGTGTATTAAAAGAAAGTAACTAACAAAGTAGAATTTTTGATGGCGTAGATCGCGTGGTAGCTCGTACAGAGCCAACGTCTCACCTGAAAGAGATGCATCAATTAGTAAAATATCAAATATAAAAAAATAAGAATTTCAGTTTATTAAAATAAAGTAACTTACAAAGTAGAATTTGTGTAGATCACAATGTAGCCCGCTCAGAGCTAACGTTACACCTGAAAGAGAACCATATATTAGTAAAATATCAAATCTACAACAAGTAAAATTTTCACTGTATTAAAAGAAAGTAACTTACAAAGTTGAATTTGTGAGGGCGTAGATAGCATTGTAGCTCGCACAGAGCTATCGTCTCACCTGAAAGAGAAACATCAATTAGTAAAATATCAAATCTGCAAAATGTAACATTTTCACTGTATTAAAAGAAAGTAACTTACAAAAGTAGAAATTGTGAGGGCGAAGATCGCATTGTAGCTCGCAAAGAGCTATCGTGTCACCTGAACGAGAAGCATCAATTAGTAAAATATAAAAACTTCTACAAGTAAAATTTTTACTGTACTACAAGAAAGTAACTTACAAAGTAGAATTTGTGTGGGTGAAGATCGCATTGTAGCTCGCACAGAGCTATCGTGTCACCTGAAAGAGAAGCATCAATTAATAAAATATCAAATCTGCAAAAGTAACATTTTCACTGTATTAAAAGAAAGTAACTTACAAAAGTAGTAATCGCAGATCGCATTGTTGCTCGCACAGAGCTATCGTGTCACCTGAAAGAGAAGCATCAATTAGTAAAATAGCACAATTACAAAAATTAAATTTTCAGTGTATTAAAAGAAAGTAACTTACAAAGTAGAATTTGTGAGGGCGAAGATCGCATTGTAGCTCGCACAGAGCTATCGTGTCACCTGAACGAGAAGCATCAATTAGTAAAATATAAAAACTTCTACAAGTAAAATTTTTACTGTACTACAAGAAAGTAACTTACAAAGTAGAATTTGTGTGGGTGAAGATCGCATTGTAGCTCGCACAGAGCTATCGTGTCACCTGAAAGAGAAGCATCAATTAATAAAATATCAAATCTGCAAAAGTAACATTTTCACTGTATTAAAAGAAAGTAACTTACAAAAGTAGTAATCGCAGATCGCATTGTTGCTCGCACAGAGCTATCGTGTCACCTGAAAGAGAAGCATCAATTAGTAAAATAGCACAATTACAAAAATTAAATTTTCAGTGTATTAAAAGAAAGTAACTTACAAAGTAGAATTTGTGAGGGCGAAGATCGCATTGTAGCTCGCACAGAGCTATCGTGTCACCTGAAAGAGAACCATCAATTAGTAAAATATCAAAATTTCTACAAGTAAAATTTTTACTGTAATAAAAGAAAGTAACTTACAAAGTAGAATTTGTGAGGGAGAAGATAGCATTGTAGCTCGTACAGAGCTATCGTGTCACCTGAAAGAAAAGTATCAATTTGTAAAATATCAAAACGAGAAAAAATAAAATTTTCACTGTACTAAAAGAAAGTAACTTACAAAATAGACTTTGTGAGGCGTAGATCGCATTGTAACTCGCTCAGAGCTATTGGCTAACCTGAAAGAGAAACATCAATTAGTAAAATATCAAATCTACTAAAAGTAAAATTTTTAGTGTATTAAAAGAAAGTAACTTACAAAGTAGAATTTGTGAAGGCGTAGATCGCATTTTAGTTCACCCAGAGCTAATGGCTCACCTGAAAGAGAACCATCAATTAGTAAAATATCAAAACTTCTAAAAGTAAAATTTTCACTGTATCAAAAGAAAATTACGTACAAAGTAGAATTTGCGAGGGCGAAGAACGCATTGCAGCTCGCACAGCGCTATCGTGTCACCTGAAACAGAACCATCAATTAGTAAAATAGCAAAATTACAAAAAATAAAATTTTCAGTGTATTAAAAGAAAGTAACTTACAAAGTAGAATTTGTGAAGGCGTAGATCGCATTTTAGTTCACCCAGAGCTAATGGCTCACCTGAAAGAGAACCATCAATTAGTAAAATATCAAAACTTCTAAAAGTAAAATTTTCACTGTATCAAAAGAAAATTACGTACAAAGTAGAATTTGCGAGGGCGAAGAACGCATTGCAGCTCGCACAGCGCTATCGTGTCACCTGAAACAGAACCATCAATTAGTAAAATAGCAAAATTACAAAAAATAAAATTTTCAGTGTATTAAAAGAAAGTAACTTACAAAGTAGAATTTGTGAGGGCGTAGATCGCATTGTAGCTCGTACAGAGCTATCGCCTCAACTGAAAGAAAACCATGAATTAGTAAAATATCAAATCTACAATAAGTCATTTTTTCACTGTATTAACAGAAAGTAACTTACAAAGTAGAATTTCAGAGCGCGTAGATCGCATGGTACCTCGTACAGAGACAACGTCTCACCTGAAAGAGATGAATCAATTAGTAAAATAACAAATATTAAAAAAAAAATGTTTCAGTGTATTAAAAGAAAGTAACTTACAAAGTAGAATTTGTGGGGGCGAAGTTCGCTTTGTAGCTCGCACAGAGCCAACGTCTCACCTGAAAGAGAACCATCAATTAGTAAAATACCAAATCTACAAAAAGTAAAATTTTCACTGTATCAAAAGAAAGTGCCTTACAAAGTAGAATTTTTGAGCGCGTAGATGGCATTGCACCTCGCACAGACCTATCGTGTCACCTGAAACAGATTCATCAATTAGTAAAATATCAAATCTACAATAAGTAATTTTTTCACTGTATTAGCAGAAAGTAACTTACAAAGTAGAATTTTACAGCGCGTAGATCACATTGTAGCTCGCACAGAGCTATCGTTCACCTGAAAGAGAAGAATCAATTAGCAAAACATCAAAACTACAAAAGGTAAAAATTTCACTGTAATAATAGACAGTAACTTACAAAAAAATATTTGTGAGTGCGTAGTTTGCATTGTAGCTCGCACAGAGCTATCTTCTCACCTGAAAGAGAACCATCAATTAGTAAAATATCAAATTTACAAAAAGCAAAATTTTCACTGTATTAAAAGAAAGTAACTTACAAAGTAGAATTTGTGAGGGAGAAGATCGCATTGTAGCTCGCACAGAGCTATCGTCTCACCTGAAAGAGAAACATCAATTAGTAAAATATCAAATTTAGAAAAAGTAAAATTTTCACTCTATTAAAAGAAAGTAACTTACAAAGTAGAATTTGTGGGGTCGAAGAGCGCATTGTAGCTCGCACAGAGCTATCGTCTCACCTGAAAGAGAAACATCAATTAGTAAAATATCAAATCTACAAAAAGTAAAAGTTTCACTGTATCAAAAGAAAGTGACTCACAAAGTAGAATTTTTGAGCGCGTAGATCGCATTGCACCTCGCACAGAGCTATCGTTCACCTGAAAGAGAAGAATCAATTAGTAAAACATCAAAACTACAAAAAGTAAAATTTTCACTGTAATAAAAGACAGTAACTTACAAAAAAGTATTTGTGAGTGCGTAGTTTGCATTGTAGCTCGCACAGAGCTATCTTCTCGCCTTAAAGAGAACCATCAATTAGTAAAATATCAAATTTACAATAAGTAAAATTTTCACTTTATTAAAGAAAGTAACTTACAAAGTAGGATTTTAGAGCGCGTAGATCGCACTGTAGCTCGCACAGAGCTATCGTCTCACCTGAAAGAGAACCATCAATTACTATTATATCAAATCTTCATAAAGTAAAATCTTGACTCTATTATAAGAAAGTAACTTACAAAGTAGAATTTGTGAGGGCGAAGAACGCATTGCAGTCCGCACAGAGCTATCGTGTCACCTGAAACAGATTCATCAATTAGTAAAATATCAAATCTACAATAAGTAAAATTTTCACTGTATTAAAAGAAAGTAACTTACAAAGCAGAATTTGTGAGGGCGAAGATCGCATTGAATCTCGCACAGAGCCTCGTCACGAGCGTCTCACAGAGTATCGTCTCACCTGAAAGATAACCATCAATTAGTATTATATCAAATCTACATAAAGTGAAATCTTGACTCTATTATAAGAAAGTTACTTACAAAGTAGTATTTGTGAGTGCTTAGTTTGCATTGTAGCTCGCACAGAGCTATCGTCTCACCTGAAAGAGAACCATCAATTAGTATTTTATCAAATCTACATAAAGTAAAATCTTGACTCCATTACAAGAAAGTAACTTACAAAGTAGAATTTGTGAGGGCGAAGAACGCATTGCAGTCCGCACAGATCTATCGTGTCACCTGAAAGAGAAACATCAATTAGAAAAATATCAAAATTACAAAAAGTAAAATTTTCACTCTATTAAAAGAAAGTAACTTACAAAGTAGAATTTGTGAGGGCGAAGATCGCATTGTAGCTCGCACAGAGCTATCGTGTCACCTGAAAGAAAATCATCAATAATAATGATCAGGAATACAAAAAAGGAAAAAATTCACTTGAACACACATTAAATAAAAGTAACTTACAAAATGACAAGATTCGTGAAAAAAAGGAGCTTTGTGGGGTTCGCACACCAGCACTATCTGGCGGTCGGCGCGGCCCTGCCCCGCAGCTCTAAAAGCGCTTGCGCTGCGCTCATCTCACCTGTAACAATATGAAATGTTTAATAAATATATAATAAAATTACAAATTGATAAGAAAGGAGGTGATATGTAAAGAAAAATATATCGCTTACGTGGCGATCGAGCTTGCTCCTGAGGTCGGGACGGCTCATGCACAGCTGCCTTTAAGTGCAACAGCGCCAAGGCTGCGTCTTGTACGTCTTGTGTTACTCTTGCGTGCACTCTCATCTGTATATCTGGTGTTTTTTCTGACGTATTCATTTTAGATTCTTCTACAGATCGCGTGAACTTTGGGAAGCGTCTTGTTGCGCGCGGTCGGAGATTTCGATCCGTAATGAGTAATTCTACATGAGCGCTCCCTTTTTGTGCTATTCGTCGTCTGTTAGATAGACACGTATCTGAGAAGTGAATGTAACATCCCGCCAACCCCCGTCCTGTGCCGTAGGCGGGTGGCGAATGACGTGGCGTTTTTTATTGTAATAAATGAAAGAGATAGCAACTAAGCGTCTTGACATAAACTTTAGTATTTATGTATGTCTTACAGTTTCTTAGAAAAGAGACTAGAGATATATTTTCTTTCACAATATATTTATAAAAAATTGCGTTAAACGACATTCATTAGTTGTGAAAACTTCTAAATGGCTTTTAGTTTTCAATTTGTATTTTTAATTTGTTATGTATAGCTGAAAGTTCTTCTGAATAAATAAAATAAAATAAAATGAGGGGATAAAATAAATATTTATACAACTAACTATATAATTCATTCTTTTCGTTATTATAAATCTTATGTTTTAAATAATTTAACCGTATGGTTTAAATTGTAAACTGAATAGAATTTTATTAAAATTAACTAATGGTTTTAAGCTGTTAATGTTTTGTTAAATTAAAGTAGTCATTAAAAATATTAGGAATTTGTATGTTAATTCTTACACAAGTTTTCAATAAGTAAATCTAACAAAGCTTCAACAATTCAATGAGAAGAGACAAAATATTTAAATATTTATATTTAACAATTTTGACTTTAAGATTTCGATGCTCTGCGGGGTAAGCTCCGTAGGTGGATGAACATATTTAGTATATTTTATCATACGTAAAGTTTAAATAAAACCTATTAAGCCAAAAGCCCCGTAAACTATTACAATGATACATGGATAGGTAAAACTGAATATCTTGGTGTATTTTGTTTAGGAATTACTTTTCTAATAGATACTAAACCTAAACAGTGCGCATAGCAGCAAACGGATGACGTCATCACTAAAGTATTAAAACACGCACAAATAGGTAACTACAGTAACAGCTTTTTAAACGTATAATGTTGTTAATATTATTCGGAAAGACAAGAATATAACTACATAAAAATATTACCCCTTTTTTTAAAGTTACAGACATTTTTGCCGACTAGATTACCACTCCACAACGCTCTATAAGAAGCTTCATTTTAATAAGGACAATCTCACATTCAGAAACAACCTTGGGGCATACAACTTAGACGCGCTACATTCTGTAGTAACCTTTCAGGAAGACCAGTCAAAGGCAGGCAGTCGAGTAAGATAAAATTGATACAGTAACGAACGCAGTAAGAACAAAACTGTAGGTACCTATTATATAGGTACTAGGCAATTAGAGGAATAACACAAAAGAGCCGGCATTAGTCATTATACAATCAGTATCAGTGAAACAACATAATATTTACATTGTCACATTTATCAGGATTATAAAGGCAAAGTAACTGTCGACTTAGGCAGATTTTAACATTTCAAACAATAGATACAAACAAAAAAACCCTTGCATTCCACAACGAATTGATTCGTAGAAATGCTCGAATTAAACACAATAATGAAAACAATAAATTGACTACAATTGGTGACCTTATCTTTAAATTGTACCACATTAATATTTTCCAGGTAAAGTTTGAAAGAAACAATGGTATAATCGCATCTGTTTTATGCGCTGTACTTTGTGTAAATAGAAAATAAAGATTTATTTCTCCTTTATTGATACGGTCAATTTACCTACAATCAATTCGTTTTGGCTGGAATTGAAAAATAATAATACCTGTCTACCTCTAATGATTTTCGTAATAATATAGTTGTAAACGGATTGAAATGGGTAAGTTGTCGTGGTTGTAATGCTCACATTTAAAGAAATTGTATCGTTTTTGTTAAAGCATTAAAATTTATCAAGACTATAAAGGCGAAGATAACAGTTTAAGAAAGGTTTTTAAAACGCTTCATCTAGTAACTGTAGACTTAGGCAGATTCTAACATTTCAAACAATAGATAAAAACAAAAAAACCCTTGCATTCCACAACGAATTGATTCGTAAAAATGCTCGAATCAAACACAAAAAATGAAAAAAATAAATTGTCTACATTTGGTGACCTTCTCTTTGAATTGTATAATATTAATATTTACCAGGTAAACTTTGAATGAAACAATACGCTGCACTTTGTGTAAATAGAAAATAAACATTTATTTCTCCTTTGTTGATACAGTCAAGTTACCTACAATCAATTCGTTTTGGGTGGAATTTAAAAATAATAATACCTGTCTACCTATAATGATTTTTGTAATAATATAGTGGTAAACGGATTGCAATGGGTAAGTTGTCGTGGTTGTTGCCACAGACAGCGCAACTCTTCTAACATCACTCTCGGTGACAGAGGAGAAAGTAAACGGTAGGATGTTAGAAGTTGATAGTGATGAAAGATAATTTTAAGTTTGATGTTTATGAACATCATTGAGTATCGTGGAAGAGGAGAAATGCTTATTGAGAAGCTCAATGTCAATATTTAAAGAGTTTTTACCAGACGATTTACCAACTCCTAAGGTTTCGAGAAATTTCCATGCTCTAGCAATGTGACCGTTTTCGACAAATTTATGGATGTGGCGTCGTTGAGCATCTCTACATAATGTATTGCAGCGATTACGGATTTTTTTATATTTATCGCGGTTACGGTCAGTGTTATTGATTTTATATTTATACTTGGCTTTTTTTTATCGGCAATTAAAGTTTTAAACTCCTCAGATTGCCAGGGAACCGGATGGTGCTTTAATCTCACAGGCCTTATAGTTGCGTGTATGTCATATAGCTGGATTATTCGCATATTAAACAGCTCCACCTTTTTATCTATAGAGTCAGCGTCATAAACCTCAGACCAGTCCATTTGACGAGCATCGTTACAGAAATGGTCTCTATCAATTCCGCCAAAATTACGTTGGAGAAGAATGTTTAATTTGGATTTGGGAGGAAGAATTTTGTATGAGCACCAACCAGCAGAGAGTAGTCGTAGCGGGCGCCTAGAAAGTGACCCCGCCTTTTGTTATCAACGAGTTGTGAATTAAACGATCGAGGCGTGGCTTCGAGCCGCAGAACATTATGATATAATGTATTTTAAAGTAAGGAATATTAGCATAGTCCGTGACAGTATTGAAATAAGGAAGGATGTGAAAGATAATAATAATTTAATATCAAACGTTGTTGAGCTAACACTTAGCATTTTGTGTCCCGCAGTAAACTGCGGGAAACTGACGGGAGTAAACTGAGGTAAACCTCAGTAGGTATCAGTAGCTAACCTTGAAGAATACTTTAATAAAAACGATGCTATTTTTTTAAATGTGGGCATTACAACCACGACAACTTACCCATTTCAAACCGTTTACCACTATATTATTACAAAAATCATTATAGGTAGACAGGTATTATTATTTTTAAATTGCACCCAAAACGAATTGATTGTAGGTAAATTGACCGTATCAATAAAGGAGAAATAAATGTTTATTTTCTATTTACACAAAGTGCAGCGCATTGTTTCATTCAAACTTTACCTGGAAAATATGAATATGGTACAATTTAAAGATAAGGTGTAGATAATTTATTTTTTAAAGTAAATGTAGGCAATTTATTTTTTTCATTTTTTGTGTTTAATTCAAGCATTTTTACGAATCAATTCGTTGTGGAATGCAAGGGTTTTTTTTTTGTTTGTATCTATTGTATGAAATGTTAAAATCTGCCTAAGTCTACAGTTACTAGATGAAGCGTTTTAAAAACCTTTCTTAAACTGTTATCTTCGCCTTTATAGTCTTGATAAATTTTAATGCTTTAACAAAAACGATGCAATTTCTTTAAATGTGAGCATTACAACCACGACAACTTACCCATTTCAATTCGTTTACAACTATATTATTACAAAAATCATCAGAGGTAGGTATTATTATTTTTCAATTCCAGCCAAAACGAATTGATTGTAGGTAAATTGACCGTATCAATAAAGGAGAAATAAATGTTTATTTTCTATTTACACAAAGTGCAGCATATTGTTACATTCAAAGTTTACCTGGAAAATATTAATATTATACAATTTAAAGATAAGGTCACCAAATGTAGAAAATTTATTTTTTTCATTTTTTGTGTTTGATTCGAGCATTTATACGAATCGATTCGTTGTGGAATGCAAGGATTTTTTTGTTTTTATCTATTGTTTGAAATGTTAGAATCTGCCTAAGTCTACAGTTACTAGATGAAGCGTTTTAAAAACCTTTCTTAAATTGTTATCTTCGCCTTTATAGTCCTGATAAATTTTAATACTTTAATAAAAACAATGCAATTTCTTTAAATGTGAGCATTACAACCATGACAACTTACCCATTTCAATCGGTTTACAACTATATTATTAAAAAATCATTAGAGGTAGACAGGTATTATTATTTTTAAATTGCACCCAAAACGAATTGATTGTAGGTAAATTGACCGTATCAATAAAGGAGAAATAAATGTTTATTTTCTATTTACACAAAGTGCAGCGCATAAAACAGATGCAATATACCATTGTATCTTTCAAACTTTACCTGGAAAATATTAATATGGTACAATTTAAAGATAAGGTCAGAAAATGTAGACAATTTATTGTTTTCATTATTGTGTTTAATTCGAGCATTTCTACGAATCAATTCGTTGTGGAATGCAAGGGTTTTTTTGTTTGTATGTATTGTTTGAAATGTTAAAATCTGCCTAAGTCTACAGTTACTAGAAGAAGCGTTTTAAAAACCTTCTTAAAATGTTATCTTAGCCTTTATAGTCCTGGTAAATGTGACACTATAAATATTCTGTTATTTAACTGGTACTGAATTAATAATGACTAGTGTCGGCTCTTTTTTGTTATTCCTCTAATTGTCTAGTACCTACATAATAGGTACCTACAGTTTTGTTCTTACTGCGTTCGTTACTGTGTCAATTTTATCTTACACGACTGCCTGCCTTTGATTGGTCTTCCTGAAAGGTTACCAAAGAATGCAGTGCGTCTAAGTTGTGTGCCCCAAGGCTGTTTCTGAATGTGAGATTGTCCTTACTGAAACAAAGTTTCTTATGGAGCGTTGTGGAGAGGTAACCTAGCCGACAAAAATGTCTGTAACTTAAAAAAAAAAGAATAATATTTTTATGTAGTTTTATTCTTGTCGTTCCGAATAATTTTACCAACATTATACGTTTAAAAAGCTGTTACTGTAGTTACCTATTTGTGAGTGTTTTAATACTTTAGTGATGACGTCATCGGTTTGCCATGCGCACTATTAAGCTTTAGTGTCTATTAGAAAAGTAATTCCTAAACAAAATACACCAAGATATTCAGTTTTACCTATCCAGATGTCATTGTAATAGTTTACGGGTCTTTTGGCTTAATAGGTTTTATTTAAACTTTAAGTATAGTAAAATATATTAAATATGTTCATCCACCTACGGAGCTTACTCCGCAGAGCATCGAAATCTTAAAGTAAAAATAGTTAAATATAAATATTTAAATATTTTGTCTCTTCACATTGAATTGTTGAAGCTTTGTTAGATTTACTTATTGAAAACTTGTGTAAGAATTAACATATAAATTCCTAATACTTTTAATGACTACTTTAATTTAATAAAACATTAACAGCTTAAAACCATTAGTTTTAATAAAATTCTATTCAGTGTACAATTTGAACCATACGGTTAAATTATTTAAAACATAAGATTTATAATAACGAAAAAAATGAATTATATAGTTAGTTGTATAAATATTTATTTTATTCCCTTATTTTATTTTATTTATTTAGAAAAACTTTCAGCTATACATAACAAATTAAAAATACAAATTGAAAACTAAAAGTCATTTAGAAGTTTTCACAACTAACGAATGTCGTTTAACGTAAATTTTTATAAATATATTGTGAAAGAAAATATATCTCTAGTCTCTTTTCTAAGAAACTGTAAGACATAAATACTAAAGTTTATGTAAAGACGCTTAGTTGCTATCTCTTTCATTTATTACAATAAAAAAGGCTACGTCATTCGCCACCCGTCTACGGCACAGGACGGGGGTTGGCGGGATGTTACATTCACTTCTCAGATACGTGTCTATCTAACAGACGACGAATAGCACAAAAAGGGAGCGCTCAGGTAGATTTCCTCATTACGGATCGAAATCCCCGACCGCGCGCAACAAGAAGCTTCCCGAAGTTTCGAAGTTCCCGAAGTTTTTCCCGATCTTTAGAAGAAACAAAAATGAATACATCAGATATGCAGATGAGAGTGCACGCAAGAGTGCCACGAGATGTACGAGACGCAGCCTTGGCGCTGTTGCAGTTGAAGGCGGCTGTGCGTGTGCCGCCCCCACCTCAGGAGCAAGCTCGATCGCCGCGTAAGCGATATATTTTTCTTTACACATCATCTCCTTTCTTAGCAATTTGTAATTTTATTATATATTTATTAAACATTTCATATTGTTACAGGTGAGGTGAGCGCAGCGCTAGCGCTTTTAGAGCTGCGGGGCAGGGCCGCGCCGACCGCCGGATAGTGCTGGTGTGCGAACCACATGAAGCGCCTTTTTTCACGAATCTTGTAATTTTGTAAGTTACTTTTATTTAATGTGTGTTTAAGTGAATTTTTTCTTTTTTGTATTCCTGATCATTATTATTGGTGATTCTCTTTCAGGTGACACGATAGCTATGTGCGAGCTGCAATGCGATCTTCGCCCTCACAAATTCTACTTTGTAAGTTACTTTCTTTTAATACAGTGAAAATTTTACTTTTAGAAGTTTGATATTTTACTAATATATGGTTCTCTTTCAGGTGTAACGTTAGCTCTGAGCGGGCTACATTGTGATCTACACAAATTCTACTTTGTAAGTTACTTTCTTTTAATACACTGAAAATTTTATTTTTTGCAGATTTGATATTTTACTAATTAATAATTCTTTCAGGTGAGACTTTAGCTCTGTGCGGGCTACATTGTGATCTACGTCCTCAAAAATTCTACTTTGTAAGTTACTTTCTTTTACTACACTGATTATTTTAGTTTTTCTAGATTTGATATTTTACTAATTGATGGTTCTCTTTCAGGTGAGCCAATAGCTCTGGGCGAGCTACAATGCGATCTACGCCCTCACAAATTCTACTTTGTAAGTTACTTTCTTTAATACACTGAAAATTTTACTTTTTGTACATTTGATATTTTACTAATTGATAGTTCTCTTTAAGATGAGCCATTAGATCTCGGCGAGCTACAATGCGATCTTCGCCCTCACAAATTCTACTTTGTAAGTTACTTTCTTTTAATACCGTGAAAATTTTACATTTTGTCGTTTTGATATTTTACTAATTGGTGCTTCTCTTTCAGGTAACACAATAGCTCTGTGCGAGCTACAACGCAAACTACGCACTCACTAATACTACTTTGTAAGTTACTCTTTTATTGCAGTGAAAATTTTACTTATTGTAGATTTGATATTTTACTGATTGATGGTTCTGTTTCAGGTGACACGATAGCTCTGTGCGGACTGCAATGCGTTCTTCGCACTCACAAATTCTGCTTTGTAAGTTACTCTTTTATTGCAGTGAAAATTTTACTTATTGTAGATTTGATATTTTACTAATTGATGGTTCTGTTTCAGGTGACACGATAGCTCTGTGCGGACTGCAATGCGTTCTTCGCACTCACAAATTCTGCATTGTAAGTTACTTTCTTTTAATACAGTGAAAATTTTACATTTTGTAGATTTGATATTTTACTAATTGATGGTTCTGTTTCAGGTGAAACGATAACTCTGTGCGGACTGCAATGCGTTCTTCGCACTCACAAATTCTGCTTTGTAAGTTACTTTCTTTTAATACAGTGAAAATTTTACTTATTGTAGATTTGATATTTTACTAATTGATGGTTCTGTTTCAGGTGACACGATAACTCTGTGCGGACTGCAATGCGTTCTTCGCACTCACAAATTCTGCTTTGTAAGTTACTTTCTTTTAATACAGTGAAAATTTTACTGATTGTAGATTTGATTTTTTACTAATTGATGGTTCTGTTTCAGGTGACACGATAACTCTGTGCGGACTGCAATGCGTTCTTCGCCCTCACAAATTCTACTTTGTAAGTTACTTTCTTTTAATAGAGTGAAAATTTTATTTTTTTAGATTTGATATTTTACTAATTGATGGTTCTCTTTCAGGTGAGACGATAGCTCTGTGCGAGCTACAATGCGATATTCGCCCTCACAAATTCTACTTCGTAAGTTACTTTCTTTTAATACAGTGAAAATTTTACTTTTAGAAGTTTTGATATTTTACTAATTGATTCTTCTCTTTTAGGTGAACGATAGCTCTGTGCGAGCTACAATGCGATCTTCGCCCTCAAAATATTTACTTTGTAAGTCACTTTCTTTTAATCGGGTGATAATTTTACTTTTTGTCGTTTTGATATTTTACTAATTGATTCTTCTCTTTCAGGTGAACGATAGCTCTGTGCGAGATAAATGCGATCTACGCACTCTAAAATTCTACTTTGTAAGTTACTTTCTTTTAATAAACTGATAATTTTAGTTTTTGTAGATTTGATATTTTACTAATTGATGGTTCTCTTTCAGGTGAGACGACAGCTCTGTGTGAGCTACAATTCGATCTACGCCCTCACAAATTCCACTTTTCAAGTTACTTTCTTTTAATACACTGAAAACGTTACTTTTTATAGATTTGATATTTTACTAATTGATGGTTCTCTTTCAGGTGAGCCATTAGCTCTAGGCGAGCTACAATGCGATCTACGCCCTCACAAATTCTACTTTGTAAGTTACTTTCTTTAATACACTGAAAATTTTACTTTTTGTACATTTGATATTTTACTAATTGATAGTTCTCTTTAAGATGAGCCATTAGATCTCGGCGAGCTACAATGCGATCTTCGCCCTCACAAATTCTACTTTGTAAGTTACTTTCTTTAATACACTGAAAATTTTACTTTTTGTACATTTGATATTTTACTAATTGATAGTTCTCTTTAAGATGAGCCATTAGATCTCGGCGAGCTACAATGCGATCTTCGCCCTCACAAATTCTACTTTGTAAGTTACTTTCTTTTAATACCGTGAAAATTTTACATTTTGTCGTTTTGATATTTTACTAATTGATGCTTCTCTTTCAGGTAACACAATAGCTCTGTGCGAGCTACAACGCAAACTACGCACTCACAAATAATACTTTGTGAGTTACTCTTTTATTGCAGTGAAAATTTTACTTATTGTAGATTTGATATTTTACTAATTGATGGTTCTGTTTCAGGTGACACGATAGCTCTGTGCGGACTGCAATGCGTTCTTCGCACTCACAAATTCTGCTTTGTAAGTTACTTTCTTTTAATACAGTGAAAATTTTACTTATTGTAGATTTGATATTTTACTAATTGATGGTTCTGTTTCAGGTGACACGATAACTCTGTGCGGACTGCAATGCGTTCTTCGCACTCACAAATTCTGCTTTGTAAGTTACTTTCTTTTAATACAGTGAAAATTTTACTTTTTGTACATTTGATATTTTACTAATTGATGGTTCTCTTTCAGGTGAGACGTTAGCTCTGTGCGAGCTATATTGTTATCTACGCCCTCACAAATACTACTTTGTAAGTTACTTTCTTTTAATACACTGATAATTGTACTTATGTACATTTGATATTTTACTAATTGATGATTCTCTTTCAGGTGAGACGTTAGCTCTGTGCGAGCTATATTGTTATCTACGCCCTCACAAATTCTACTTTGTAAGTTACTTTCTTTAGTACAGTAAAATTTTTACTATTTGAAGATTTGATATTTTACTAATATATGGTTCTCTTTCAGGTGAGACGTTATCTCTGTGCGAGCTACAATGCTATCTCCGCCCTCAAAAATTCTACTTTATAAGTTACTTTCTTTTAATACCGTGAAAATTTTACATTTTGTCGTTTTGATATTTTACTAATTGATGCTTCTCTTTCAGGTAACACAATAGCTCTGTGCGAGCTACAACGCAAACTACGCACTCACAAATACTACTTTGTAAGTTACTCTTTTATTGCAGTGAAAATTTTACTTATTGTAGATTTGATATTTTACTAATTGATGGTTCTGTTTCAGGTGACACGATAGCTCTGTGCGGACTGCAATGCGTTCTTCGCACTCACAAATTCTGCTTTGTAAGTTACTTTCTTTTAATACAGTGAAAATTTTACTTATTGTAGATTTGATATTTTACTAATTGATGGTTCTCTTTCAGGTGAACCATAGCTTTGTGCGAGCTTCAATGCGATCTACGCCCTCACAAATTCTACTTTGTAAGTTACTTTCTTTTAATACTCTGATAATTTTAGTTCTTGTAGATTTGATATTTTACTAATTGATGGTTCTATTTCAGGTGAGACTTTAGCTCTGTGTGTGCTAAATTGTGATCTACGCCCTCACAAATTCTACTTTGTAAGTTACTTTCTTTAATACACTGAAAATTTTACTTTTTGTACATTTGATATTTTACTAATTGATAGTTCTCTTTAAGATGAGCCATTAGATCTCGGCGAGCTACAATGCGATCTTCGCCCTCACAAATTCTACTTTGTAAGTTACTTTCTTTTAATACACTGAACGTTTTACTTTTTATAGATTTGATATTTTACTAATTGATGGTTCTCTTTCAGGTGGGACTTTAGCTCTGTGCGGGCTACATTGTGATCTTCGCCCTCACAAATTCTACTTTGTAAGTTACTTTCTTTTAATACAGTGAAAATTTTACTTTTTGTAGATTTGATATTTTACTAATATATTGTTCTCTTTCAGGTGTGACGTTAGATCTGTGCGGGCTACATTGTGATTTACACTAATTCTACTTTGTAAGTTACTTTCTTTTAAAACAGTGAAAATTTTGCTTTAAGAAGTTTTGATATTTTACTAATTGATGGTTCTCTTTCAGGTGAGACGTTGGCTCTGTACGAGCTACGATGCGATCTACGCCCTCACAAATTCTACTTTGTAAGTGACTTTCTTTTAATACAGTAAAATTTTACTTTTTGTATATTTAATATTTTACTAATTAATGGTTCTCTTTCAGGTGTAACGTTAGATCTGATCGGGCTACATTGTGATTTACACTAATTCTACTTTGTAAGTTACTTTCTTTTGATACAGTGAAAATTTTGCTTTTAGAAGTTTTGATATTTTACTAATTGATGGTTCTCTTTCAGGTGAGCCATTAGCTCTGTGTGGGCTAAATTGTGATCTACGCCCTCACAAATTCTACTTTGTAAGATTCTTTCTCTTAATACACTGAAAGTTTTACTTTTTATAGATTTGATATTTTACTAACTGATGGTTCTCTTTCAGGTGAGCCATTAGCTCTGGGCGAGCTACTATGCGATCTACGCCCTCACAAATTCTACTTTGTAAGTTACTTTCTTTTAATACACTTGAAATAAGAGAAAACCTTTAATGAATATAAGGTTTTAATAAGCTAACATTAACAGTAAAATTTGTTTCAGTTACATTAGATACATTGACAAAACAGATTGACAATGACATTAACTTATAGCTGATAGTTTTAAGTAAGAAGTTTACATCATTCTCCCGCACTATTTAAAACATAATCTTTTAAAAATTCTGGTGTTTTACGGACGCGGCCAGATCTACGAAGTGTTGGCTCCGGCGGTAATGATGATGATGATTCAGTCTCTAGCTCTCTGTTATTATCAAGTACCACAGATTCCGTCTCATTAGATGAAGGAATCTCCAAGTTTTGATCTTGTGTATTCGGAAGTGGTTCTGCGACGTTATGGTAATCAGTAGTGTGTTCATTATCTATTCGCAGATCTACCCCTTCTGAACCCAATGGTGCTAGATGACGATTTGACACCGTTGTTTCTCGGCCATCTGGGAACCGAATGTATGAAAAGTCAGGATTGCTGTGTATCAATTCAACCTCTTCTACTAATGGCTGATATTTATTTGTACGATTAAATTTCTTCACCAAGACTTGTCCAGAATTTGTAAGCCACGATGGAACAGAAGTGCCGTTAGTAGATCTTCGTGGGTGTCTAAACATTCTTTCATGTGGAGTGCAATTTATGGCTGTACAAAGTAATGATCGAATTGAATGTAAGGCTTGTGGTAATACTTGCTCCCAATCTTCTACCGAAAGATTCTTCGTCTTCAGCGCCAAAAGAATTGTTCTCCAAAGAGTAGAATTCAATTTTTCTACTTGACCGTTACCTTGAGGGTTATAAGCTGTAGTTCTACTAGTGGCAATACCTCGAACATGTAAAAATTCCTGTACTTCGGCAGAAAGAAATGCTGTTCCGCGATCTGAATGAACGTAAAAAGGCATGCCGAATATCATAAACAAGTTGTTAAGGTGTTTAATTACTGTTTTCGAGCTTACATCTGAGCATGGGAAAGCAAATGGAAAACGTGAAAATTCGTCAATCACAGTAAGTATGAATTTGTTATTATTGTTTGTTGGAACTGGTCCTTTAAAATCTATGCTAAGGCGTTCAAAAGCAGCCGTCGCCTTAACAAGTTTTCTCTGGTCATCAAAGGTATTTCGGAAGAATCTAGGTTTTACTTCAGAGCAGGTTCGACAAGATTTTGTCATTGTTCTGACTTCTTCAATGGAATAGGGAAGGTTTTTAGAGCGAACCCAGTGAAACATTCTCGTTACTCCTGGGTGACAAAGAGCCTCATGTAGTGAGAAAAGTTTTGTAGTACGTGTTTCTACGGTGGCACAAACTCGGGATAGTGCATCAGCAGCATAGTTCTCTTTCCCCGGTCTGTATATAATATCGTATTTGAAAACAGCAAGTTCCAGTCGCCATCTTTGAATCTTTTCGTTCTTTATTTTACTTGAATGTTTCATATTAAACATAAAAGAAACCGAGCGTTGGTCAGTTACTAATTTGAAGTGTCGACCAATAAGGAAATGTCTCCATTTCTTCAATGATTCCACAATGGCGTACGCTTCTTTTTCAATGGCAGAATGTTTTTGTTCGCTTGAATTCAAAGTTCTTGAGAAAAACGCCACTGGTCTAGAATTTTGCGTAAGTACTGCTGCAATTGAATGATCGGAAGCGTCAGTTTCAACTGTAAAAGGTATATTTTCATCAATTGCATGTACAGAAGACTTTGCGATATCATTTTTCAGACCTTCGAAACATTTAATTTCCTCGCTTGTGAGTGGAAAAGTTGTCGTATTAGCAAGTGAGTGGATCCGTTCAGAAAAGTTTGGAATCCACTTAGAATAATGTGCGAACATGCCGAGTGTCCTCCTTAAGGTCGGTAAATCGCTTGGTGGAGGTAAATTAATCAGTGGCTTGAGTCGCTCACTGTCAGGTTTAATTATGTGGTTTTGAATATTATAGCCTAGAATATTAATTGACTCTTGAGAAAATTTGCATTTTTGTATACACAGTGTTAAACCGTATTTCTTTGCGACATTTATAAAACTTTCTAAGTTATGATCAAGAGTGCGGCCAGAAATAGTTATGTCATCAAGATACGCATATGTTTTTTTAAGCTTCTCTTTTCTTATAATCCAATCGATTGTTCGTTGGAAGCTTGAAACACCATTTGTTACCCCAAAAGGAATGCGCCTGAACTGGTACAAATTTCCCAGAGCTTCAAAAGCGGTAAATTTCCTTTCTTCGGGTAGTATAGGTACTTGATGGTACGCGCTTTTCAGGTCTATTAGGCTGAAAAATGTGTCCTTTGCCACTTTTGAAACTAAGTCCTCAATGTTCGGTAAAGGGTACGCATCGAGTTCTGTGTAACGATTAATTGTCTGAGAGTAATCAATTACAAGGCGTTTTCTATGAGTTTCGCTTTTTGTTATTAGTACTTGGGCCCTCCACGGTGATTTACTTTCTTCAATCACGCCCTCTGCTATAAGGTTTCTGATCTCCTCTTTAATAAATTCACTATCCTCTTTGCTGTGCCTTCGAGACTTGATAGCAATAGGTTTGCAGTTGGGAGGTACATTCGCAAAAAGCGATACAGCTGGTACTGATGCTTCAGCTACGTTACATACTTGAAATGGATGTTCTGATGCTTCAGTTACGTTATATACTTGAAGTGGATGTTTTGGCCCACCGAAAGAGAACTCTAGTGATGAATGTTCTTCGAGGATGTCATGGCCGATAATTATATCAGCACAAAGATTTTTCACAATAAGAAGATTCACATTATCATATTTATGATTTCCGATTTTTAGGGTTTGCCAAGTTTGACCTTCTACTTGTGAAGTATGATTAAGAGAGGCCATAGAAATAGTCTGTTTGCAGGATTTTCGTTTTAACCCACATAATCTTGCAAAGCTGTCATTTATAAAACTGATGGAGCTGCCGGTGTCGAGAAGTGCTTCTGTTCTTACTCCTCGAATATAAGCAGGTACAGTAGCTTTACGTAATGAAGAAGGTGATGCAGCTGTGATACAAGCGGAAATATCTTCAGTACCTACTACCACAGAATTTGTAGATTTAGAAGAGCTTCTGCAGACAGTGGCGAAGTGCCCCTTCTTGTTGCAGAGCTGACAAGTCTTTTCGAATGCAGGGCAATTTTTACGAGGATGTATTTGTCCCCCACAAAAGAAACATTTTCGTCGTCGAGGATTATTAACAGAAGAGCAGGTCTCGTTGTGAACAGTTTGTGTTTTCGGAGAGATTAATGTTGGTTCTTTTGCGGCAACAGCATTTAAAGACACAGTATTGAAGCTTTGAGAGTTGATCTCTGCAGTTTCTAGAGAGAGCGCTTGGTTGTAAGCTTGATCAAGTGTTAGAGTTAAGTTTTCTAAAAGCCTTTGTCTGATTTTATGCGATGATATACCGGCTATGAAAGCATCACGTATGTTATCGTTTTTATTTGTTTCTGCATCAACAGCCGCAAAGTCACAATCTTTAGAAAGTAGTTTCAAAGCTTGTAAATACGTGTCAATACTTTCTTCTGGTCGTTGTTTCCTTGTTGCTAACATGTGTCTAGCAAAAATCAGATTTTTTGGTTTTATATACAGTTTTTGCAGTATTGTGATTGCTTCTTCGTAGTTCGTGGCTTCGCTTATATATGTGTAGATATTAGGTGATATATGATTTACCAAAAGCTGAAACTTTATGTCGTCCCATTTTTCTGGTGAAGGAACCGACTGTGCATCTGTTTCTGGAGCGGTCGGTTTTTGGACAGAAACGAAGCTTTCGAAAGTCTTACGCCAGTGTATCCAAGCAATCTCGTACTAGAGCTATCTGACGGGTCGCTATCAAACCTTTCAGGGCGAAGATATTTATCCATATTGCTTTTTTTATTTTAGCTTATTAAATTGAAATAAGAGAAAACCTTTAATGAATATAAGGTTTTAATAAGCTAAAATTAACAGTAAAATTTGTTTCAGTTACATTAGATACATTGACAAAACAGATTGACAATGACATTAACTTATAGCTGATAGTTTTAAGTAAGAAGTTTACATCAACACTGATAATTTTACTTATGTACATTTGATATTTTACTAATTGATGGTTCTCTTTAAGGTGAGCCATTAGATCTCGGCGAGCTACAATGCGATCTACGCCCTCACAAATTCTACTTTGTAAGTTACTTTCTTTCAATACTCTGATAATTTTAGTTCTTGTAGATTTGATATTTTACTAATTGATGGTTCTATTTCAGGTGAGACTTTAGCTCTGTGCGAGCTATATTGTTATCTACGCCCTCACAAATTCTACTTTGTAAGATACTTTCTTTTAATACACTGATAATTTTACTTTTGTACATTTGATATTTTCCTAATTGATAGTTCTCTTTAAGGTGAGCCATTAGATCTCGGCGAGCTACAATGCGATCTACGCCCTCACAAATTCTACTTTGTAAGTTATTTTCTTTTAATACACTGATAATTTTACTTATGTACATTTGATATTTTACTAATTGATGGTTCTCTTTCAGGTGAGACGTTATCTCTGTGCGAGCTACAATGCTATCTCCACCCTCACAAATTCTACTTTGTAAGTTACTTTCTTTTAATACTCTGATAATTTTAGTTCTTGTAGATTTGATATTTTACTAATTGATGGTTCTATTTCAGGTGAGACTTTAGCTCTGTGCGAGCTATATTGTTATCTACGCCCTCACAAATTCTACTTTGTAAGATACTTTCTTTTAATAAATACACTGATAATTTTACTTTTGTATATTTGGTATTTTACTAATTGATAGTTCTCTTTAAGGTGAGCCATTAGATCTCGGCGAGCTACAATGCGATCTACGCCCTCACAAATTCTACTTTGTAAGTTACTTTCTTTTAATACACTGAAAGTTTTACTTTTTATAGATTTGATATTTTACTAATTGATGGTTCTCTTTCAGGTGAACCATAGCTTTGTGCGAGCTTCAAAGCGATCTACGCCCTCACAAATTCTACTTTGTAAGTTACTTTCTTTTAATACACTGATAATTTTAGTTTTTGTAGATTTGATATTTTACTAATTGATGGTTCTCTTTCAGGTGAGACTTTAGCTCTGTGCGGGCTACATTGTGATCTTCGCCCTCACAAATTCTACTTTGTAAGTAACTTTCTTTTAATACAGTGAAAATTTTACTTTTTGTAGATTTGATATTTAACTAATATATTGTTCTCTTTCAGGTGTGACTTTAGATCTGTGCGGGCTACATTGTGATTTACACTAATTCTACTTTGTAAGTTACTTTCTTTTGATAGAGTGAAAATTTTGCTTTTAGAAGTTTTGATATTTTACTAATTGATGGTTCTCTTTCAGGTAAGACTTTAGCTCTGTGCGGGCTACATTGTGATCTACGCCCTCACAAATTCTACTTTGTAAGTTACTTTCTTTTAATACAGTAAAAATTTTACTTTTTGTAGATTTGATATTTTACTAATATATTGTTCTCTTTCAGGTGTAACGTTAGATCTGATCGGGCTACATTGTGATTTACACTAATTCTACTTTGTAAGTTACTTTCTTTTGATGCAGTGAAAATTTTGCTTTTAGAAGTTTTGATATTTTACTAATTGATGGTTCTCTTTCAGGTGAGCCATTAGCTCTGTGTGGGCTAAATTGTGATCTACGCCCTCACAAATTCTACTTTGTAAGATACTTTCTTTTAATACACTGAAAGTTTTACTTTTTATAGATTTGATATTTTACTAATTGATGGTTCTCTTTCAGGTGAACCATAGCTTTGTGCGAGCTTCAATGCGATCTACGCCCTCACAAATTCTACTTTGTAAGTTACTTTCTTTTAATACTCTGATAATTTTAGTTCTTGTAGATTTGATATTTTACTAATTGATGGTTCTATTTCAGGTGAGACTTTAGCTCTGTGTGTGCTAGAATGCTATCTCCACCCTCACAAATTCTACTTTGTAAGTTACTTTCTTTTAATACTCTGATAATTTTAGTTCTTGTAGATTTGATATTTTACTAATTGATGGTTCTATTTCAGGTGAGACTTTAGCTCTGTGCGAGCTATATTGTTATCTACGCCCTCACAAATTCTACTTTGTAAGATACTTTCTTTTAATACACTGATAAATTTACTTTTGTACATTTGATATTTTACTAATTGATAGTTCTCTTTAAGGTGAGCCATTTGATCTTGGCGAGCTACAATGCGATCTACGCCCTCACAAATTCTACTTTGTAAGTTACTTTCTTTTAATACACTGAAAGTTTTACTTTTTATAGATTTGATATTTTACTAATTGATGGTTCTCTTTCAGGTGAACCATAGCTTTGTGCGAGCTTCAATGCGATCTACGCCCTCACAAATTCTACTTTGTAAGTTACTTTCTTTTAATACACTGATAATTTCAGTTTTTGTAGATTTGATATTTTACTAATTGATGGTTCTCTTTCAGGTGAGACTTTAGCTCTGTGCGGGCTACATTGTGATCTTCGCCCTCACAAATTCTACTTTGTAAGTTACTTTCTTTTAATACAGTGAAAATTTTACTTTTTGTAGATTTGATATTTAACTAATATATTGTTCTCTTTCAGGTGTAACGTTAGCTCTGTGAGGGCTACATTGTGATCTACGCCCTCACAAATTCTACTTTGTAAGTTACTTTCTTTTAATACAGTGAAAATTTTACTTTTTGTAGATTTGATATTTTACTAATATATTGTTCTCTTTCAGGTGTAATGTTAGATCTGATCGGGCTACATTGTGATTTACACTAATTCTACTTTGTAAGTTACTTTCTTTTGATGCAGTGAAAATTTTGCTTTTAGAAGTTTTGATATTTTACTAATTCATGGTTCTCTTTCAGGTGAGCCATTAGCTCTGTGTGGGCTAAATTGTGATCTACGCCCTCACAAATTCTACTTTGTAAGATACTTTCTTTGAATACACTGATAATTTTAGTTTTTGTAGATTTGATATTTTACTAATTGATGGTTCTCTTTCAGGTGAGACTTTAGCTCTGTGCGGGCTACATTGTGATCTTCGCCCTCACAAATTCTACTTTGTAAGTAACTTTCTTTTAATACAGTGAAAATTTTACTTTTTGTAGATTTGATATTTAACTAATATATTGTTCTCTTTCAGGTGTGACTTTAGATCTGTGCGGGCTACATTGTGATTTACACTAATTCTACTTTGTAAGTTACTTTCTTTTGATAGAGTGAAAATTTTGCTTTTAGAAGTTTTGATATTTTACTAATTGATGGTTCTCTTTCAGGTAAGACTTTAGCTCTGTGCGGGCTACATTGTGATCTACGCCCTCACAAATTCTACTTTGTAAGTTACTTTCTTTTAATACAGTAAAAATTTTACTTTTTGTAGATTTGATATTTTACTAATATATTGTTCTCTTTCAGGTGTAACGTTAGATCTGATCGGGCTACATTGTGATTTACACTAATTCTACTTTGTAAGTTACTTTCTTTTGATGCAGTGAAAATTTTGCTTTTAGAAGTTTTGATATTTTACTAATTGATGGTTCTCTTTCAGGTGAGCCATTAGCTCTGTGTGGGCTAAATTGTGATCTACGCCCTCACAAATTCTACTTTGTAAGATACTTTCTTTTAATACACTGAAAGTTTTACTTTTTATAGATTTGATATTTTACTAATTGATGGTTCTCTTTCAGGTGAACCATAGCTTTGTGCGAGCTTCAATGCGATCTTCGCCCTCACAAATTCTACTTTGTAAGTTACTTTCTTTTCATACTCTGATAATTTTAGTTCTTGTAGATTTGATATTTTACTAATTGATGGTTCTATTTCAGGTGAGACTTTAGCTCTGTGCGAGCTATATTGTTATCTACGCCCTCACAAATTCTACTTTGTAAGATACTTTCTTTTAATACACTGATAATTTTACTTTTGTACATTTGATATTTTACTAATTGATAGTTCTCTTTAAGGTGAGCCATTTGATCTCGGCGAGCTACAATGCGATCTACGCCCTCACAAATTCTACTTTGTAAGTTACTTTCTTTTAATACACTGAAAGTTTTACTTTTTATAGATTTGATATTTTACTAATTGATGGTTCTCTTTCAGGTGAACCATAGCTTTGTGCGAGCTTCAATGCGATCTACGCCCTCACAAATTCTACTTTGTAAGTTACTTTCTTTTAATACACTGATAATTTTAGTTTTTGTAGATTTGATATTTTACTAATTGATGGTTTTCTTTCAGGTGAGACTTTAGCTCTGTGCGGGCTACATTGTGATCTTCGCCCTCACAAATTCTACTTTGTAAGTTACTTTCTTTTAATACAGTGAAAATTTTACTTTTTGTAGATTTGATATTTAACTAATATATTGTTCTCTTTCAGGTGTGACGTTAGCTCTGTGAGGGCTACATTGTGATCTACGCCCTCACAAATTCTACTTTGTAAGTTACTTTCTTTTAATACAGTGAAAATTTTACTTTTTGTAGATTTGATATTTTACTAATATATTGTTCTCTTTCAGGTGTAACGTTAGATCTGATCGGGCTACATTGTGATTTACACTAATTCTACTTTGTAAGTTACTTTCTTTTGATGCAGTGAAAATTTTGCTTTTAGAAGTTTTGATATTTTACTAATTGATGGTTCTCTTTCAGGTGAGCCATTAGCTCTGTGTGGGCTAAATTGTGATCTACGCCCTCACAAATTCTACTTTGTAAGATACTTTCTTTGAATACACTGAAAGTTTTACTTTTTATAGATTTGATATTTTACTAATTGATGGTTCTCTTTCAGGTGAACCATAGCTTTGTGCGAGCTTCAATGCGATCTACGCCCTCACAAATTCTACTTTGTAAGTTACTTTCTTTTAATACTCTGATAATTTTAGTTCTTGTAGATTTGATATTTTACTAATTGATGGTTCTATTTCAGGTGAGACTTTAGCTCTGTGTGTGCTAAATTGTGATCTACGCCCTCACAAATTCTACTTTGTAAGATACTTTCTTTTAATACACTGATAATTTTACTTTTGTACATTTGATATTTTACTAATTGATAGTTCTTTTTAAGGTGAGCCATTAGATCTCGGCGAGCTACAATGCGATCTACGCCCTCCCAAATTCTACTTTGTAAGTTACTTTCTTTTAATACACTGAAAGTTTTACTTTTATAGATTTGATATTTTACTAATTGATGGTTCTCTTTCAGGTGAGCCATTAGCTCTGGGCGAGCTTCAATGCGATCTACGCCCTCACAAATTCTACTTTGTAAGTTACTTTCTTTTAATACACTGTAATTTTAGTTTTTGTAGATTTGATTTATTTATTTATTTATTTTATAGGCAATCCGACAGCGTTATGTTACAATAGTATGTTACAATATAATTTACAAATATGGCCAAAATAGGATCACACTGATATATAAAAATATTATTCTTTATAAATTACATAACTAGACACTATATTTAAAAAATAACAGAAAGTAATGAAAAGTAAACGGCTATGTTCCGTATCCTCCACTGCAGTTAGAGGTGAGTGTAAGACATGAAAAGGTGAATGCGTGTTCGTGTAGGTGTGTGCATGTAAGACGAAGGTGTGTTAGTGTGGGTTTGTGTATAAATCTGTAGGTGCTGGTTTTGAATATTTTTGATAATACTACGAAAAATGCATCATTTTGATTTCTTTTTTAAGTGCCGTCTTCGTTCTTAGGTAAAACAGGTCTAAGTTTGGATACTGCGTGTTATACGTATTGACAATACGGCAGAGGACCGAGTTACGTGCGTAATTAGTTCTTACTCGAGGTGTATGGAACAATGGTTTAATATGTCTAGAGCGTCTTGATGGTATTCGGAATTCAATCTGGGATAAAAGCTCACTGCAATCTATTTTCCCACTCACGATATCATGCAATAGGATAATATCGTACTAAATTTTTGCTTTTAGAAGTTTTGATATTTTACTAATTGATGGTTCTCTTTCAGGTGAGCCATTAGCTCTGTGTGGGCTAAATTGTGATCTACGCCCTCACAAATTCTACTTTGTAAGATACTTTCTTTTAATACACTGAAAGTTTTACTTTTTATAGATTTGATATTTTACTAATTGATGGTTCTCTTTCAAGTGAGCCATTAGCTCTGGGCGAGCTACTATGCGATCTACGCCCTCACAAGTTCTACTTTGTAAGTTACTTTCTTTTAATACACTGATAATTTTAGTTTTTGTAGATTTGATATTTTACTAATTGATGGTTCTCTTTCAGGTGAGACGTTAGCTCTGTGCGAGCTACGGTGTGATCTCGGCCCTCACAAATTCTACTTTGTAAGTTACTTTCTTTTAATATAGTAAAAATTTTACTTTTTGTACATTTGATATTTTACTAATTGATGGTTCTCTTTCAGGTGAGACGTTAGCTCTGTGCGAGCTATATTGTTATCTACGCCCTCACAAATTCTACTTTGTAAGTTACTTTCTTTTAATACACTGATAATTTTACTTATGTACATTTGATATTTTACTAATTGATGGTTCTCTTTCAGGTGAGACGTTAGCTCTGTGCGAGCTATATTGTTATCTACGCCCTCACAAATTCTACTTTGTAAGTTACTTTCTTTAGTACAGTAAAAATTTTACTATTTGAAGATTTGATATTTTACTAATATATAATTCTCTTTCAGGTGAGACGTTATCTCTGTGCGAGCTACAATGCTATCTCCGCCCTCACAAATTCTACTTTGTAAGTTACTTTTGTTTTTAATACTCTGATAATTTTAGTTCTTGTAGATTTGATATTTTACTAATTGATGGTTCTCTTTCAGGTGAGCCATTAGCTCTGGGCGAGCTACTATGCGATCTACGCCCTCACAAATTCTACTTTGTAAGTTACTTTCTTTTAATACACTGATAATTTTAGTTTTTGTAGATTTGATATTTTACTAATTGATGGTTCTCTTTCAGGTGAGACGTTAGCTCTGTGCGGGCTACGGTGTGATCTCGGCCCTCACAAATTCTTCTTTGTAAGTTACTTTCTTTTAATACAGTAAAAATTTTACTTTTTGTACATTTGATATTTTACTAATTGATGGTTCTCTTTCAGGTGAGACGTTAGCTCTGTGCGAGCTATATTGTCATCTACGCCCTCACAAATTCTACTTTGTAAGTTACTTTCTTTTAATACTCTGATAATTTTAGTTCTTGTAGATTTGATATTTTACTAATTGATGGTTCTATTTCAGGTGAGACTTTAGCTCTGTGCGGGCTACATTGTGATCTACGCCCTCAAAAATTCTACTTTGTAAGATACTTTCTTTTAATACACCGATAATTTTACTTTTGTACATTTGATATTTTACTAATTGATAGTTCTCTTTAAGGTGAGCCATTAGATCTCGGCGAGCTACAATGCGATCTACGCCCTCACAAATTCTACTTTGTAAGTTACTTTCTTTTAATACACTGAAAGTTTTACTTTTTATAGATTTGATATTTTACTAATTGATGGTTCTCTTTCAGGTGAACTATAGCTTTGTGCGAGCTTCAATGCGATCTACGCCCTCACAAATTCTACTTTGTAAGTTACTTTCTTTTAATACACTGATAATTTTAGTTTTTGTAGATTTGATATTTTACTAATTGATGGTTCTCTTTCAGGTGAGACTTTAGCTCTGTGCGGGCTACATTGTTATCTTCGCCCTCACAAATTCTACTTTGTAAGTTACTTTCTTTTAATACAGTGAAAATTTTACTTTTTGTAGATTTAATATTTTACTAATATATTGTTCTCTTTCAGGTGTGACGTTAGATCTGTGCGGGCTACATTGTGATTTACACTAATTCTACTTTGTAAGTTACTTTCTTTTGATACAGTGAAAATTTTGCTTTTAGAAGTTTTGATATTTTACTAATTGATGGTTCTCTTTCAGGTAAGACTTTAGCTCTGTGCGGGCTACATTGTGATCTACGCCCTCACAAATTCTACTTTGTAAGTTACTTTTTTTTAATACAGTGAAAATTTTACTTTTTGTAGATTTGATATTTTACTAATATATTGTTCTCTTTCAGGTGTAACGTTAGATCTGATCGGGCTACATTGTGATTTACACTAATTCTACTTTGTAAGTTACTTTCTTTTGATACAGTGAAAATTTTGCTTTTAGAAGTTTTGATATTTTACTAATTGATGGTTCTCTTTCAGGTGAGCCATAAGCTC
Organism: Melitaea cinxia; assembly: GCF_905220565.1. NCBI lineage: Eukaryota > Metazoa > Arthropoda > Insecta > Lepidoptera > Nymphalidae > Melitaea > Melitaea cinxia. The sequence goes on from NC_059416.1 coordinate 2,332,592, forward strand.
TGTGTGGGCTAAATTGTGATCTACGCCCTCACAAATTCTACTTTGTAAGATACTTTCTTTTAATACACTGAAAGTTTTACTTTTTATAGATTTGATATTTTACTAACTGATGGTTCTCTTTCAGGTGAGCCATTAGCTCTGGGCGAGCTACTATGCGATCTACGCCCTCATAAATTCTACTTTGTAAGTTACTTTCTTTTAATACACTGATAATTTTAGTTTTTGTAGATTTGATATTTTACTAATTGATGGTTCTCTTTCAGGTGAGACGTTAGCTCTGTGCGGGCTACAGTGTGATCTCGGCCCTCACAAATTCTACTTTGTAAGTTACTTTCTTTTAATACAGTAAAAATTTTACTTTTTGTACATTTGATATTTTACTAATTGATGGTTCTCTTTCAGGTGAGACGTTAGCTCTGTGCGAGCTATATTGTTATCTACGCCCTCACAAATTCTACTTTTTAAGTTACTTTCTCTTAATACAGTAAAAATTTTACTTTTTGTACATTTGATATTGTAGTAATTGATGGTTCTCTTTCAGGTGAGACGTTAGCTCTGTGCGAGCTATATTGTTATCTACGCCCTCACAAATTCTACTTTTTAAGTTACTTTCTCTTAATACAGTAAAAATTTTACTTTTTGTACATTTGATATTGTAGTAATTGATGGTTCTCTTTCAGGTGAGACGTTAGCTCTGTGCGAGCCATATTGTTATCTACGCCCTCACAAATTCTACTTTGTAAGTTACTTTCTTTGGTACAGTAAAAATTTTACTATTTGAAGATTTGATATTTTACTAATATATGGTTCTCTTTCAGGTGAGACGTTAGCTCTGTGCGAGCTACAATGCTATCTACGCCCTCACAAATTCTACTTTGTAAGTTACTTTCTTTTAATACACTGATAATTTTAGTTCTTGTAGATTTGATATTTTACTAATTGATGGTTCTCTTTCAGGTGAGACTTTAGCTCTGTGCGGGCTAAATTGTGATCTACGCCCTCACAAATTCTACTTTGTAAGATATTTTCTTTTAATACACTGAAAGTTTTACTTTTTATAGATTTGATATTTTACTAATTGATGGTTCTCTTTCAGGTGAGACGCTCTGGACGAGCTACTATGCGATCTACGCTTTCACAAATTCTACTTTGTAAGTTACTTTCTTTTAATACACTGATAATTTTAGTTTTTGTAGATTTGATATTTTACTAATTGATGGTTCTCTTTCAGGTGAGACGTTAGCTCTGTGCGGGCTACAGTGTGATTTACGCCCTCACAAATTCTACTTTGTAAGTTACTTTCTTTTAATACAGTAAAAATTTTACTTTTTGTAGATTTGATTTTTAATAATATATGGTTCTCTTTTTTTTTTGGGGTGTAGGGCAGGGAGTGAGTAGGCTTAAGGGTGCGGCGTTAAACTGGCTTGCCCCTGTCAAGTACGCGTCCTCGTAGTATACGCGTCCTCGTCGCCCTCAGCTCGCCGATGTACGGGCTTGGGGACGAACCTATTCCTGGGGCGTCAGCTCCTCTGGATTGGGTCGCACACCCTGGAAATGCAGCATTCATAACGGGCGCCGCAACTACCATCTACCCCGGACTGTTGTAGCCAAGTATGACAGGCCATCTGCCGGGTATAATAGGTGACCCGGTGGATCAACTGCAATTGCCTACCTGCGTGTGTCCTGCGCAGTTGATCGCCGTACGCAGGGATGAAGGAGTCCTGGGGGGCTGAGTCGAACGGGGTCTGGGTTCATTACCGCGGAAGACAACACGCCCTCTTTGGTCCGGATTTCAGGCTAAACGGTAGCCCCGTAGCTAGCCACTGCGGGGAAATGGACATGCGTAACTGCACGGATGAGCTGGGTGCTTTACGCTGGCGAGATGGGGTGGGGTCCTCTGGGAGGACATGGAAGCCGGCCATGCTGACGGGGCAAGGGTGTTCGGAACAACTGGGGGCCGTGGGATCGCGGTCACCAGCCGGGCATCTGTAGCTCCCGATGTCGCGTTTGGAATCTAACCTACCACATCTATATCTACTGCGTAGCCCCGGTGTCGATACGGCATCCCCAACGTTGCGGGCTCCATGGAGAGTAGGGAGCGCAGTGGATGAATCTTTTTTCTTACTCAACATGGACAACAACAGATCCAAACCCTCACAGGGACCTGAGGGGAAACCGGATGGTACCTCACTGGTGGCGGGAATCGCGAATGCGGGTCCGTCTACCAAACACCCATTACGGATCCAACAAACACAACAGGGGAGCGGTACCACGAAGTTGGGACCGCCCTCCTTCACTAGCGGAGGCAAGGCAGCGAAGTCGACCTTGCCCTCAGCAAACACACACACACTCGGGGGTTGTGCCGCCAAGTTGGCGCCACCACACACAAAGCGCAGGTCCGTGGGTGGCCGAGGGGAAACCGGGAAACCGGAGGAACCGAGGCCGTCCACGTCGACGGCGCCTTCAACAGGCTCAGTGCCACCTCAGGGAGGCACTAAGCCAGAGGGTGCTATCCTCGATGCTGACAGGGCACTGGGGCAACCCGGAACCCGGTCGGCAGGAGAGGTGGCTGCCCTAAAACGATTTGACGAGGCGTGGACTCTGGTCGACCGCCGACAAGCCAAGGGGAAACCCGGCAAGTCGGCGGGACGCGCAGGTGGTACAGGGTCCTCCCTACCAGGGAGTGAACCTAAGCCCCAGCGCATGAACAGAAGGCAACGCCAACGTCAGTCCACCCAAAACCAAGGGGTCCGTCAAGTTCGCGAAGGGTCCGGCAGGTGGCCAGGGTAACCAGGCAACCGATCACGCCCAACGCGGCAAGGCGCAGGCGAAGGGTAAGGCGGGCAATGGATGTGCATCCCAGGTACCGGCTAAAAGGGCTCGCCTCGACGACTCTCAGTCGCCGAGGGGTGGTCCCAAAAAGCCGAGGCTGGCTGATGGTACCCATGTCCCCTATTCAGCGGCAGTGCAGTCGGACTTACTGTTTGTGGTGACAGCTGTGACCGGAGAGCACTTGACTGCACAGGCCGCACATGAAGTGCAGGTCTTTCTACAAGAGCGCCTTCTCAAGGACCTTATAGAAGCGACCAGTGACGAACCGGTGAACCCTGTTTTTCAGGGTAAACCGATATACGCCGACGGAGCTCTGAAACTGTGGTGTGAGAACCACGAAACCGTGGGGTACCTCATACGTGTAGTTTCGGAGCTCGCCCTGCCCACGGGCACCAAACTAATGGTCAAACGGCAGTGCGACCTTGTCAGGCTGGTCCGCTGCGGCGTCCTCCTTCCGGGTGAACAACCGGACATCTGGAAGGTGGGACGTGCGCTGCACCGAAGAGGCAGTGGTCGTGGAGGAGCTGCTTCTGGAGTCGGAGGAGGGGGCTTGTGTGGCAGGCCTGGACAACCTGGCCATAGGGGGGACAGAGACGGAGGAGGCAGGGGAAATGCTGTCTGACGATGGCTTACCCAGCTCATCCGTCCTGTAAAGTCCTCCAAGCAAACCTCCACCATGACAGCAACGGCTCAAATGCGAAAATGGTTGGAGGTTAACACAACAGCCATTGCACTGATCCAGGAGCCGTGGGTCAGGAATGGCACTGTATGCGGACTCCGGAACTCTGGAGGTAAGCTAATTACACATACAGGCTCGGAAAACAGCAGGGCCTGTATTTACATCACCAACAATATACAGGCGCAAACATTAACGAGATTCTGTTCTAGAGATGTGTGCGCCATAAAGCTGCATAGAACGCAAGACCACAGCCTGCCGGAGATGGTGATCATGTCGGCCTACATGCCGGAGGCTGATGCGCCACCGCCGCACGACATGGCACGGCTGATAACATACTGCGAAGAGGCCAGGCTGCAACTAATTATAGGCACTGACTCCAACGCACATCACATCCTATGGGAAATGAAAACAACAAACGAAAGAGATAAGCTCTTAGTTTAATATCTGATGACCACAAACCTACAGATCATGAATGTGGGCTCTGAACCCACTTTCGTGAACAGACGTAGCAGGACAATCATCGACCTAACTCTTGCCACAGAAGCGGCCTCCGGGACCATCTCCAACTGGCACGCATCCGATGAGGCATCGTGCTCAGATCACAGATGGATACGCTTCGATGTGCAGGTAAATACAATTCCAGCAACTCCTAGGCGTAACCCACGCAAAACCGACCGCGTGCACTACGCTGAGAGACTGGAGCAGCTGCTCAGCGAGCAGGTATGCCCAGACCGGCTTGTGGGAACAGGACATTTAGAACAGCAGGTAGATACGTTGACTAGCAACATTATAGACTCATACCAAACTGCATGTCCCTTATCATGGCTGTGTGAACTTGGCACCCGACTTTGGAAAAAATGTTTTTTTTTGGATTCATTTAATAGATATTGGTTAGTAGTTGATAGTAGTGACAACAACTTTTTTTGTAGTTGTACAAAAAAAAAATTTTTGGCACCAAAAAATATTGCATCCCCCCACATTTAAAATAATTTTTTTTTTCCTTCGATTCTTATAGAGGAACGTTAGTAGATGATTGTAGTGCATTTTGTTTTGTTTTTAGTAAGCTAGAAAAAAAAAATTAAAAATATAAAAAATAATAAATTGCGAATAATTATCGTCATGAATTTTACCTCTATAAAATCAATTAGATAGCTTAAATAATTACAATTACAGGTTAATTGAACGATAATTTCCGTAGCGATATATAGTCATCATTTTTTTAGTTTGTGATAGAATTAATATGACATACTCGTAATATATAACAGTATCAGATGCAGTGAAAGTAAGAAAAACAGTGATTCAGTGCGAGCCAGTAACCGATGGATGGTCTTCACAATTACTAAAAACGTCTTAAATTATTGAGGAACTTCCAAAGGGGTTTGTAGTGAAGAAATTTTCGTTTGCAGTAGAATAAAAGTTTAAGGAAATTGAAGTGAGAGCCGCGGAAGTACGAAAATTTCATATTCAACGATTCGGTGCGAGCCAGTTACCGATGGATGATCTTCACAATTACTACAAACGTGATAAATGATTTAGGGGCCCTCCAAAGAGGTTTGTAGTGAAAAGACTTTCGTTTGTAGTTGAATAAAACTTAGAGAAAATTGAAGTTAAAGCCGCGGTAGTACGAAAATTTCAACTTCGACTGATTCAGTGCGAGCCATTAACTATTCGTGGTCTTCACGATAACTACAAACGTCTAAAATGATTGAGGGATCTCTATGGAGGTTTGTAGTGAAAAGACTTTCGTTTGTAGTTGAATAAAACTAACAGAAAATTTAAGTGAGACCCGCGGGAGTACGAAAATTTCGACTTCGACTGATTCGGTGCGAGCCATTAACTATTCGTGGTCTTCACGATAACTACAAACGTCTAAAATGATTGAGGGATCTCCAAAGAGGTTTGTAGTGACAAGACTTTCGTTTGTAGTTGAATAAAACTTAGAGAAAATTGAAGTTAAAGCCGCGGTAGTACGAAAATTTCAACTTCGACTGATTCAGTGCGAGCCATTAACTATTCGTGGTCTTCACGATAACTACAAACGTCTAAAATGATTGAGGGATCTCTATGGAGGTTTGTAGTGAAAAGACTTTCGTTTGTAGTTGAATAAAACTTACAGAAAATTTAAGTTAAAGCCGCGGAAGTACGAAAATTTCGACTTCGACTGATTCGGTGCGAGCCATTAACTATTCGTGGTCTTCACGATAACTACAAACGTCTAAAATGATTGAGGGACCTCCAAAGATCGTTTGTAGTTGAATAAAACTTACAGAAAATTGAAGTTAAAGCCGCGGAAGTACGAAAATATCGATTTCTGCATATTCCGTGTGAGCCACTACATATGGATGGTCTTTACGGTTACTACGAACGTCTTAAATGATTGAGGGACCTCCAAAGAGGTTTGTAGTGACAAGACTTTCGTTTGTAGTTGAATAAAACTTACAGAAAATTTAGGTGAGACCCGCGGGAGTACGAAAATTTCGACTTCGACTGATTCGGTGCGAGCCATTAACTATTCGTGGTCTTCACGATAACTACAAACGTCAAAAATGATTGAGGGACCTCCAAAGAGGTTTCTAGTGAAAAGACTTTCGTTTATAGTTGAATAAAACTTAGAGAAAATTGAAGTTAAAGTCGCGGTAGTACGAAAATTTCAACTTCGACTGATTCAGTGCGAGCCATTAACTATTCGTGGTCTTCACGATAACTACGAACGTCTTAAATGATTAAAGAACCTCCAAAGAGGTATCTAGTGAAAAGACTTTCGTTTGTAGTTGAATAAAACTTACAGAAAATTGAAGTTAAAGCCGCGAAAGTACGTCAATCTCGTCTTCGACTGATTCGGTGCGAGCCAGTTACCGATGGATGGTCTTCACAATTACTACAAACATCTAAAATGATTTAGGGACCTCTATGGAGGTTTGTAATGAAAAGACTTTCGTTTGTAGTTGAATAAAACTTACAGAAAATTGAAGTTAAAGCCGCGGAAGTACGAAAATTTCGACTTCGACTGATTCAGTGCGAGCCATTAACTATTCGTGGTCTTCACGATAACTACAAACGTCTTAAATGATTGAGGGACCTCCAAAGAGGTTTGTAGTGACAAGACTTTCGTTTGTAGTTGAATAAAACTTACAGAAAATTTAAGTGAGACCCGCGGGAGTACGAAAATTTCGACTTCGACTAATTCGGTGCGAGCCATTAACTATTCGTGGTCTTCACGATAACTACAAACGTCTAAAACTATTGAGGGACCTCCAAAGAGGTTTGTAGTGAAAAGACTTTCGTTTGTAGTTGAATAAAACTTAGAGAAAATTGAAGTTAAAGCCGCGGTAGTACGAAAATTTCAACTTCGACTGATTCAGTGCGAGCCATTAACTATTCGTGGTCTTCACGATAACTACAAACGTCTAAAATGATTGAGGGATCTCTATGGAGGTTTGTAGTGAAAGTACTTTCGTTTGTAGTTGAATAAAACTTACAGAAAATTTAGGTGAGACCCGCGGGAGTACGAAAATTTCGACTTTGACTGATTCGGTGCGAGCCATTAACTATTCGTGGTCTTCACGATAACTACAAACGTCTAAAATGATTGAGGGACCTCCAAAGAGGTTTGTAGTGACAAGACTTTCGTTTGTAGTTGAATAAAACTTACAGAAAATTTAAGTTAAAGCCGCGGAAGTACGAAAATTTCGACTTCGACTGATTCAGTGCGAGCCATTAACTATTCGTGGTCTTCACGATAACTACAAACGTCTAAAATGATTGAGGGACCTCCAAAGAGGTTTGTAGTGAAAAGAATTTCGTTTGTAGTTGAATAAAACTTACAGAAAATTGAAGTTAAAGCCGCGGAAGTACGAAAATTTCGACTTCGACTGATTCAGTGCGAGCCATTAACTATTCGTGGTCTTCACGATAACTACAAACGTCTAAAATGATTGAGGGACCTCCAAAGAGGTTTGTAGTAAAAAGACTTTCGTTTGTAGTTGAATAAAACTTACAGAAAATTTAAGTGAGACCCGCGGGAGTACGAAAATTTCGACTTCGACTGATTCGGTGCGAGCCATTAACTATTCGTGGTCTTAACGATAACTACAAACGTCTAAAATGATTGAGGGATCTCTATGGAGGTTTGTAGTGAAAAGACTTTCGTTTGTAGTTGAATAAAACTTACAGAAAATTTAAGTGAGATCCGCGGGAGTACGAAAATATCGATTTCTGCATATTCCGTGTGAGCCACTACATATGGACGGTCTTTACGGTTACTACGAACATCTTAAATGATTGAGGGACCTCCAAAGAGGTTTGTAGTGAAAAGACTTTCGTTTGTAGTTGAATAAAACTTACAGAAAATTGAAGTTAAAGCCGCGGAAGTACGAAAATATCGATTTCTGCATATTCCGTGTGAGCCACTACATATGGATGGTCTTTACGGTTACTACGAACGTCTTAAATGATTAAAGAACCTCCAAAGAGGTATCTAGTGAAAAGACTTTCGTTTGTAGTTGAATAAAACTTACAGAAAATTGAAGTTAAAGCCGCGAAAGTACGTCAATGTCGTCTTCGACTGATTCGGTGCGAGCCAGTTACCGATGGATGGTCTTCACAATTACTACAAACATCTAAAATGATTTAGGGACCTCTATGGAGGTTTGTAGTGAAAAGACTTTCGTTTGTAGTTGAATAAAACTTACAGAAAATTGAAGTTAAAGCCGCGAAAGTACGTCAATCTCGTCTTCGACTGATTCGGTGCGAGCCAATTACCGATGGATGTTATTTACTATTACTAAAAACGTCTAAAATGATTTAGGCACCTCTATTGAGGTTTGTAGTGAAAAAATGTTTATTTGTAGTTGAATAAAACTTACAGAAAATTGAAGTTAAAGCCGCAAAAGTACGAAAAGTTTGACTTCGACTGATTCGATACGAGCCACTTACCGCTGGATGTTGTTAACGATTACTACAAACGTCTAAAATGATTCATGGACATCTGTGGAGGTTTGTTGTTAGAAAATTTTCGTTTTTAGCTGAATAAAACTTAAAGAAAATAGAACCAGAAGCCGCGGAAGTACGAAAGTAACCACACAGCATATAATATATATTATCACTTAATGATTTAGGTATATGCTTATAAAATATGCTGTTCAGCGCGACAACGTAATCCGAAACTTATAAGTACGTTACGATAAATTAAAAATATATATTTGAAACTGTATAATAGTATTTTAATACTAAAGTGAATTCTTTTTTAAAGACAAAACTTGATTTTCATCGCGACAATTTTTTCGAAATTGTATGTTCGTACTTTAGTCAGTATCTATATATTGATACGTGAAGTAAAAACTTTGTAACCTTTTAACGAAAATTGCTCGAACAGAGGAGTTTTAAATTACGCATACGAATAGTTTATATAGAGAAAGAGTGCAGAATAAAATATTTTTTTAATTATGTATAAAAATACATATAATCAATAAAAAAAAACACACTACCATGTGTTTGACACACACACGCCTATATACTTTTTTGTTTATTATTATAGAAGTATAGTTTTTGGCAACAAAACCTTTCGAAATCGGGTGCATGTTCTAAAATATATAACGAGAGATATGAAATTTTAAAACATACATCTATTGTAAAGAATGGAGTGTTGAATTGTGAAACCAACGTCGCTACATTGCTAGAATCACACATTTTAAACAATCCATCATTGGAGATACAGATTCATTGCGATGATTGCAAATATAAAAAAATAAGCAGCATTTCTGTGCTCGACATTATTCCTGATAATATTTTTAAGGATGCTATGAGGGGCTTACAGCAAGCTTTAAATCAAACCACGGAATGTTATGTCTCCAAAAATCAAAGTTGCCACATTTGTAAAGGAACCCGGGTAATAACGGCGGTTATTGGAGGAAGTCACCTTTTTCTCAATCTTGAGACTGCCGAAATCGAACTGATTGCTGCACGGCGTGGCTTTGGTAACTGCAGAAAACAATTTACGCTTTCAGAAATTCCGGAGAACTTGAATTACTGCGGTCATCAATACAGGATTATTTCCGTAATCGTCTTCGACTCTGGTCATTATTATGCTTGCGTAAAACGACTATCAGGGAAGTGGGAAGAACATAACGACCTTTCTTCAACGCGCAAAATAAGAATAATTTCCAATCGAGAAGTATTGAAACAACGACGGACCCCGTTACTTTTCTACGTCCAAGTATAAGTTAAGGTTTCATGTAAATTGCTTTTATAAAAAAATAATAAAGATTGATGCAAAAAATTGGAAATTTCGTTAAACTTTACGAAATTATGCAATCACACAATCTGTCAATAGAGGTCCCTCGATCATTTACGACATTTGTAGTAATCGTGAAGACCACCCATAGTTAATGGCTCGCACGGAATATGAAGAAAAACTTCCGCGGCTTTCTCTTCAATTTTCTGCAAGTTTTATTCAACTACAAACGAAAATATTTTCACGAAAAACATCTATAGAGATCTCTCAATCATTTAAGACGTTTGTAGTTATCGTGAAGACCACGAATAGTTAATGGCTCGCACCGAATCAGTCGAAGTCGAAATTTTCGTACTCCCGCGGGTCTCACCTAAATTTTCTGTAAGTTTTATTCAACTACAAACGAAAGTCTTGTCACTACAAACCTCTTTGGAGGTCCCTCAATCATTTAAGATGTTCGTAGTAACCGTAAAGACCGTCCATATGTAGTGGCTCACACGGAATATGCAGAAATCGATATTTTCGTACTCCCGCGGATCTCACTTCAATTTTCTGTAAGTTTTATTCAACTACAAACGAAAGTCTTGTCACTACAAACCTCTTTGGAGGTCCCTCAATCATTTAAGATGTTCGTAGTAACCGTAAAGACCGTCCATATGTAGTGGCTCACACGGAATATGCAGAAATCGATATTTTCGTACTCCCGCGGATCTCACTTCAATTTTCTGTAAGTTTTATTCAACTACAAACGAAAGTCTTTTCACTACAAACCTCTTTGGAGGTCCCTCAATCATTTTAGACGTTTGTAGTTATCGTGAAGACCACGAATAGTTAACGGCTCGCACTGAATCAGTCGAAGTTGAAATTTTCGTACTCCCGCGGGTCTCACTTAAATTTTCTGTAAGTTTTATTCAACTACAAACGAAAGTCTATTCACTACAAACCTCCATAGAGATCCCTCAATCATTTTAGACGCTTGTAGTTATCGTGAAGACCACGAATAGTTAATGGCTCGCACTGAATCAGTCGAAGTTGAAATTTTCGTACTACCGCGGCTTTAACTTCAATTTTCTCTAAGTTTTATTCAACTACAAACGAAAGTCTTTTCACTACAAACCTCCATAGAGATCCCTCAATCATTTTAGACGTTTGTAGTTATCGTGAAGACCACGAATAGTTAATAGCTCGCACTGAATCAGTCGAAGTTGAAATTTTCGTACTACCGCGACTTTAACTTCAATTTTCTGTAAGTTTTATTCAACTACAAACGAAAGTCTTTTCACTACAAACCTCTTTGGAGGGCCCCTAAATCATTTATCACGTTTGTAGTAATTGTGAAGATCATCCATCGGTAACTGGCTCGCACCGAATCAGTCGAAGTCGAAGTTTTCGTACTCCCGCGGATCTCACTTCAATTTTCTGTAAGTTTTATTCAACTACAAACGAAAGTCTTTTCACTACAAACCTCTTTGGAGGTCCCTCAATCATTTAAGACGTTTGTAGTTATCGTGAAGACCACGAATAGTTAATGGCTCGCACCGAATCAGTCGAAGTCGAAATTTTCGTACTCCCGCGGGTCTCACCTAAATTTTCTGTAAGTTTTATTCAACTACAAACGAAAGTCTTGTCACTACAAACCTCTTTGGAGGTCCCTCAATCATTTTAGACGTTTGTAGTTATCGTGAAGACCACGAATAGTTAATGGCTCGCACTGAATCAGTCGAAGTTGAAATTTTCGTACTACCGCGGCTTTAACTTCAATTTTCTCTAAGTTTTATTCAAATACAAACGAAAGTCTTTTCACTAAAAACCTCTTTGGAGGTCCCTCAATCATTTTTGACGTTTGTAGTTATCGTGAAGACCACGAATAGTTAATGGCTCGCACTGAATCAGTCGAAGTTGAAATTTTCGTACTACCGCGGCTTGAACTTCAATTTTCTCTAAGTTTTATTCAACTACAAACGAAAGTCTTTTCACTACAAACCTCTTTGGAGGTCCCTCAATCGTTTTAGACGTTTGTAGTTATCGTGAAGACCACGAATAGTTAATGGCTCGCACCGAATCAGTCGAAGTCGAAATTTTCGTACTCCCGCGGGTCTCACCTAAATTTTCTGTAAGTTTTATTCAACTACAAACGAAAGTCTTTTCACTAAAAACCTCTTTGGAGGTCCCTCAATCATTTTTGACGTTTGTAGTTATCGTGAAGACCACGAATAGTTAATGGCTCGCACCGAATCAGTCGAAGTCGAAATTTTCGTACTCCCGCGGGTCTCACCTAAATTTTCTGTAAGTTTTATTCAACTACAAACGAAAGTCTTGTCACTACAAACCTCTTTGGAGGTCCCTCAATCATTTTAGACGTTTGTAGTTATCGTGAAGACCACGAATAGTTAATGGCTCGCACCGAATCAGTTGAAGTCGAAATTTTCGTACTCCCGCGGGTCTCACTTAAATTTTCTGTAAGTTTTATTCAACTACAAACGAAAGTCTTGTCACTACAAACCTCTTTGGAGGTCCCTCAATCATTTTAGACGTTTGTAGTTATCGTGAAGACCACGAATAGTTAATGGCTCGCACCGAATCAGTCGAAGTCGAAATTTTCGTACTCCCGCGGGTCTCACCTAAATTTTCTGTAAGTTTTATTCAACTACAAACGAAAGTCTTGTCACTACAAACCTCTTTGGAGGTCCCTCAATCATTTAAGACGTTTGTAGTTATCGTGAAGACCACGAATAGTTAATGGCTCGCACTGAATCAGTCGAAGTTGAAATTTTCGTACTACCGCGGCTTTAACTTCAATTTTCTCTAAGTTTTATTCAACTACAAACGAAAGTCTTGTCACTACAAACCTCTTTGGAGGTCCCTCAATAGTTTTAGACGTTGTAGTTATCGTGAAGACCACGAATAGTTAATGGCTCGCACTGAATCAGTCGAAGTCGAAATTTTCGTACTTCCGCGGCTTTAACTTCAATTTTCTGTAAGTTTTATTCAACTACAAACGAAAGTCTTTTCATTACAAACCTCTTTGGAGGTCCCTCAATCATTTAAGACGTTTGTAGTTATCGTGAAGACCACGAATAGTTAATGGCTCGCACCGAATCAGTCGAAGTCGAAATTTTCGTACTCCCGCGGGTCTCACCTAAATTTTCTGTAAGTTTTATTCAACTACAAACGAAAGTCTTTTCACTACAAACCTCTTTGGAGGTCCCTCAATCATTTTAGACGTTTGTAGTTATCGTGAAGACCACGAATAGTTAATGGCTCGCACTGAATCAGTCGAAGTTGAAATTTTCGTACTACCGCGGCTTTAACTTCAATTTTCTCTAAGTTTTATTCAACTACAAACGAAAGTCTTGTCACTACAAACCTCTTTGGAGGTCCCTCAATCATTTTAGACGTTTGTAGTTATCGTGAAGACCACGAATAGTTAATAGCTCGCACTGAATCAGTCGAAGTTGAAATTTTCGTACTACCGCGACTTTAACTTCAATTTTCTCTAAGTTTTATTCAACTACAAACGAAAGTCTTTTCACTACAAACCTCTTTGGAGGGCCCCTAAATCATTTATCACGTTTGTAGTAATTGTGAAGATCATCCATCGGTAACTGGCTCGCACCGAATCGTTGAATATGAAATTTTCGTACTTCCGCGGCTCTCACTTCAATTTCCTTAAACTTTTATTCTACTGCAAACGAAAATTTCTTCACTACAAACCCCTTTGGAAGTTCCTCAATAATTTAAGACGTTTTTAGTAATTGTGAAGACCATCCATCGGTTACTGGCTCGCACTGAATCACTGTTTTTCTTACTTTCACTGCATCTGATACTGTTATATATTACGAGTATGTCATATTAATTCTATCACAAACTAAAAAAATGATGACTATATATCGCTACGGAAATTATCGTTCAATTAACCTGTAATTGTAATTATTTAAGCTATCTAATTGATTTTATAGAGGTAAAATTCATGACGATAATTATTCGCAATTTATTATTTTTTATATTTTTAATTTTTTTTTTCTAGCTTACTAAAAACAAAACAAAATGCACTACAATCATCTACTAACGTTCCTCTATAAGAATCGAAGAAAAAAAAAATATTTTAAATGTGGGGGGATGCAATATTTTTTGGTGCCAAAAAATTTTTTTTTTGTACAACTACAAAAAAAGTTGTTGTCACTACTATCAACTACTAACCAATATCTATTAAATGAATCCAAAAAAAAACATTTTTTCCAAAGTCGGGTGCCAAGTTCACACAGCCCCTTATCATTGCCACCGGAGAATAAAGTAATCTGGTGGGGGCCTGAACTGGAAAGACTCAGGAAAAAGGTAAGGCGACTTCTAAACAGAGCAATGAATACATGCGCCGATCTGGACTGGGACAGGTATAAGAAAGCCAAGTCCAGATACAAGAAACGACTAAGGTACAGAAGCACCGACTCGTGGCGCAAATTCTGCAGCAGCGTGGAAACCTGCGAACAGGCCAATAGGGTAAGGAAGGTTCTAGTAGACCATTCCAGCCAGCTGAAGGGCTCCCTAAGAAAGCCTGACAACACCTTCACGAGCACGCCGGAAGAAGCAGAGTGCATCCTGGTTCAGACACATTTCCCAGGGTGCCACATCATGCAGTCGGTGGATTGGCCCGAGGAGGACGTAGCCCCAACAGAGGAGCATTGGGAGTATGCACTCAAGGTAGTAAGTCCATCAAAAGTCAGATGGGCTATCAACAGCTTTGACTCCTTCAAATCCTCAGGGTTGGACGGGGTCTTCCCGGCACTTCTAAAGTGGGGAAGTAACCGACTGATCCAGAGGCTTACCACTGTTTTGGTAGCCTGTTTAGCTCACAGCTACGTGCCAAGGTAGTGGAGGGAGGTAAAGGTAATCTTCATCCCCAAACCGGGAAAAAGTGACTACTCTGAACCCAAATCCCACAGACCTATAAGTCTTACATCGTTTCTGCTGAAGACTCTAGAAAGGTTGTGCGAACGGGATCTGAGAGAAAATGCCCTAGCTACAGTACGCCTACACCCAAACCAACACGCGTACAGCCAAGGTAAATCAACAGAGTCAGCTCTACATGCAGTGGTCAGTAAAATAGAAGAGGCCATTGAAAACAAGGCTATGTGTCTTGGCACCTTCATCGACATAGAAGGAGCTTTTGACAAGACCAACTTCAACAGCATCTCGTCGGCCCTAGTTAAGCACGGGGTACACCCGATAATGGTTGACTGGATAGGTAACATGCTCAGAAAAAGAGTCATCAAACTTACATCAACTGAGGCACAACATGCACTGGTAGCCAGAGGATGTCCACAAGGAGGGGTGCTTTCCCCACTACTGTGGAACCTAGTGGTAAACGACCTTATAACCAGACTGAACCAGCACAACTACTTCACGATCGGGTACGCTGATGATATCGCTATTTTAATCAGCGGCAGAGTCAGCAGTACCGTGTGCAATGTCACACAGCAGGCGCTACGAATTGTGGAGAGATGGTGTGAAGCATCAATTAGTAAAATATCAAAACGAGAAAAAATAAAATTTTCACTTTACTAAAAGAAAGTAATTACAAAGTTCAATTTGTGAGCGCATAGATCGCACTGCAGCTCGTACAGAGCTATCGTCTCAACTGAAAGAGAACCATCAGTTAGTAAAAATCAAATCTACAAAAAGTAAAACTTTCAGTGTATTAAAGGAAATTAACTTACAAAGTAGAATTTGTGAGAGCGTAGATAGCATTGTAGCTCGCACAGAGCTAATGGCTCACCTGAAAGAGAACCATCAATTAGTAAAATATCAAAACTTCTAAAAGCAAAATTTTCACTGTGCACTCTGACGGTGTACATTAATACAAATGTAGTACCGTCGACCACGCCGTTGTATACTTAGGCTAAGCTGGCTAATGACTTTATAGGTAGATAATAAAAATTTCAAAGCTATAATTAATTTTTCTTCGTCTTGGCGCATTAAAATAAAAACTTGTATTTACCACGCTTTTATTAGCTTGGGCTGTATGTAAGTATGTATGTATGTATGTACGTATGTATGTATGTTTGGTAGCGAGAAGAACGTGGTGTTCAGTTCCTCATCGAAAAGGGAGGATCCTCCGACCAGACGGATGTTGTGTCTGGGGGGCACTGGCCCAACGGTTGTTGTCGGGATCTTGTGTATATACTTAATGACTTTGAAAACTCTGATAGCGCGATGTAGTATACGTCAGTTTTCTCTAATTACGTAGTTCGTAGTCGTTCATATTTCGCGCGATAGATGTCGCCACATATGTTTTTATGTATGTATGTATGTTTGTATGTATGTATGTAAACCTTTAAGCATAATTTTCACCAACTTCCAGAAGTTTATTAATTCGAAACTCCGTACACGTACCATAGACCGATGACAATGCACGTTTTTTACTCTGAAATAGTTAATAAGATTGAATTCGAATTGAATTGCATTGAATTGAATTCGATCTTCTACTATTGTAATATAAACTCTTTGTAATTAAAAATATTTTTCTACTTTTTAGCTCGACTTTCTATTAAAACGTCGTTGTTAGTTTTTTTTAAACTATAATTTAAAAAGGGACTTTGCTTTTGATTTATTTATTTTTTCTTCATTGTAGAAGTATCATCATCGCCTAGCATCGCTTGGCACCGCTTGTGTTTTCTGAGTGCACCTAGTCGTTGACCACGTAAATTCCAGTTGTTCTCAAAATGTTTCACTGTAGTATCACATACCGACGGACCTATTTGCCATATTTGCAAAAAACAATATGGTTTTGGCTGCGTTGGAGTTACGGAGGCTGGATTCAGGCGTTTGGGCGAAAGAAAAAATACTTGGCGCTGTCCAAAATGTAAAGCAAGTCCCTCAGTCTCGCCAGTTCCCTCTATTGCATACCCAGATCTCCAAATACCTAACCAATTGGATAGTATGCAGGAGACGTTGAATGACATTTTGGTGCAACTTGCGTCACTCCCTATCCTGAGTCAAGATTTAAAAATTATAAAAGATGACCTTTCGGACTTGAAACAATCGGTTGAAATGGCTCATCAGCGTACGGATAAGCTTTTTGATAAAGTCCAATCACTCGAAGCCAAAGTTAAAGATGTTGAGAAGATTGCCTCCGATATACCCATTATTCAAAAGGAAATAGCCCGATTGAACTCCGAACTGGAAGAGAGAGATCAATGGGCAAGAGCCAATAATGTTGAGATTAAGGGTATCCCACAAAAAAAGGATGAAAATCTATATAGCTTGGTACAAAACATTGGGAATTGTGTCAACTTTCCTATTAAGAAAGAGGATATAAACTACAACGCCCGCGTACCAACGCGATCACCTAATATGGCCAAGCCAATCATAATCTGTTTTAATAATCGCTATATGAAAAAAGACCTGGTGGCTGTTGCGCGGAAACGTAATCTAAATATATCCAATATCGGTTACTCCTCATCCTCTACGTTCTATATAAATGACCATCTAACTCAACATTATAAAAGTTTGCTCGGCAAAGCCAAATCCCGTGCGAAGGAGGTCGGATTTAAATATATATGGGTGAAACATTCAAAAATAATGGCAAGAAAGACTGATTCATCGCCTGTATTTTTTATAAAAAACGAAAAAGATCTTGCAAGGATTACTCAATAAATAAAAAAATGTATCTTAAATTATTGCTAACTTTATGTTATCATAGTCACGTAATTATTTTAATTCTCTATATTTCTATTTTATTATTTGGTTTGAGAACTGCTGGCGTTGAATTTGTATCTTATTGTTTACACAGCGTTATGAATAGATGGATCGCTGCTAATCTATTGACATCCGTAAGTAATTTCTATTGTACACGGTTATCGCCCCTCAGTCATTACACTCGTGTGTTATTGCTGTCTAATATCCCATGCGCTACGTCAGTCCGACGGGCCAACATTGACGGACTCACAACTATTGAGTTCAGCACCTACCCGCCACTCGAGACGATATCGTTGCCGCAATATATTAGACGATACTATGCGCTGTTTTTATTTAATTTTGTTACGTTCTATAGTTTTTACTCACAGTACAAATTACGTACTGGCACAAATTTGATTTTATTTTATACTCTCTTTAGAGGGCGATGTTTATGTTATTATTATATGTTACTGTTAGTAAAGAAAATACCCACAGATATTTCTTAAGAGGTATTTTAGTGTTATGGCTGGGTCCTATGTAATGCGAATTGATATAGTAATATTGTTAATCTTTTATATCTACTTGATAAATGTGATGAATTTGAGATTGGGTGATGTGATGATGTCTTGTACAGAATATTGCACTATTTTAGGTGTATATATAAGATATTTATTAACGGTTTATATTACTTATTCACATAAATGCATGTGTGTTTGTGGTTATTCATCAGTAATAACTTTACACCCATACATTCGTAAAATATATCATGTCGATTGCAATTTGTGCGAACGTTTTAATATTATACTAGCAGTAAAAAGTCCGCATCACTGTTTTTTGATGAGATGCTGCATTTTATCATTGTTCAATCATTATAACATTATTACCGAATACTATTTGAATATTATATCTATATTAAGCTTATTATCTGGTGGCTACTACATATTATATATGGCATTACTAATATACAATATGATTAATTCACTCTTGCATAGTTCAATTGGTATAATACACGTCTTGTTTACTTATTTCATTCTAATCATAACATTTTATTTTAAAATTGTTTTTATAATAATTATTTTTTCATGCCCTCTTGCGTTAGTATTTTTTTATGTTGGAATAAGATATTATTTCAAAATAAACTTAACCGTTACTATTTCCATTATTAATGGATATTTTTCATAAATGGATTCTAAAATAAGCATTTTTTATCAAAATGCAAGAGGATTACGTACTAAAACCTCATGTTTTAAAAGGAATGTGTTACTTAATAATTATGACGTGATATCGATCACTGAGACGTGGTTATTGGGAAGTGTACGCGACGAGGAATTGTTTGATGACCGCTATACAGTATGGCGTCGAGACCGGGACTATTCTCTAACTAATCAGTCACTGGGAGGGGGTGTCTTGTTGGGTATTCGTCGTGATTTTGCGATGATCGGTCGTCCAGAGTGGCATTCTACGTCTGAGGATCTATGGGTAACTATTATCCCCTACACAAATGGTAAATCTTCTGCTAAAATACATATATGTACTCTTTATTTGTGTCAACAGAACATGGGCAACTCCTCCTCTGTGCAATTAGAAAATTTCTCAAATAACTTATCTGACATAATCAACTCCTGCCCAAATGATGAATTCATTATTATGGGGGATTTTAATTTGCCACATATAGACTGGGACCCACAAGGAAGCTACCTCACAGTAAGTGGAATATCCCTCAGTGGAGCTCAAATAAATTTTATCGACACCCTAGCTCAATGCGACCTCATTCAGCGTAGTCATGTTCGTAACAATAATAATCGATTCTTAGACCTAGTTTTTTCAAACTGTGAACTTGATATCAGCCCCTGCGACGACCCCCTGGTACCTGACGATATACCTCATCACAGATCACTATGTATATGCCTATCACACTCCCTTGAAAGTTCCTTAAAATCGAAGAAGAGACTTAAGTACTTTTACAAATCTGGCGACTTTAATTCTAATAGTACTTCTTTGAATGTTATTAATTGGACTGAAAGCTTGTACAATAAGTCGTTAGATGACGCTGTGAAATACTTTTATGACACAATATACGATCTTCGTAATACCTATGTACCTCATAAATTTATCCAGCCGAATTCTTACCCTCCATGGTACAGTTTGGCTCTTATTAAAGTACTAAAAGAAAAACACAAATTTTTCCGAAAATTTAAACTCTATGGGAACCAAAGCGACTATATGACTTTTTCACTACTTAGAAAAAGGGCTAAGTCTCTTGAACATTCATGTTATGAATCTTACATAAATAAAACTGAAGATGCTATAACAACTAATCCTAGAGCTTTTTGGTCCTTTATAAAGTACAATAGCAAAACATCTTCCACTTTTCCTTCCTCCATGTCTTATAATAGTGAAACTGCTTCCACCGGTGACAAAATTTGTGATTTATTTTCAAATTATTTCCAAGCTAACTTTCTTAAGTCTAGTCCGAACTCCAACTTCACCTACCCCGTGACGCAGAAAATAAATAACTACAATATTGGAGACATACATATTGATAATGACGAGCTCCTCAAGCTTTTGGAATCCGTTAACTTAAATAAAGGTGCCGGCCCCGATGACATTCCTCCTTTGATGATTTTAAAATGTGCTAAAAGCTTTGTTACCCCTTTGAGTATGCTTTTTAGACGATCATTGGATGAAGGCTATGTACCAAACATGTGGAAGTCGGCGTTTATAACCCCTATATATAAAAATGGCGATAAAACTAACATAAAAAATTATAGACCAATCTCGAAACTTTGCATTTTTGCCAAAATCTTTGAGAATATCGTTAATCGACAGGTTTATGCTACAATTCAGGCTTGGTTCATTCCAGAGCAGCATGGTTTTTTGAAGGGTCGCTCGACCACATCTAATCTTCTTCTTACATATGACTATGTTAGCTCATCAATGGATTCGGGTGCACAGGTTGACATAATATATACCGACTTTAGTAAGGCTTTTGATCGTATTGACCACTGTATTCTGCTTCAAAAGATCTATATGGCGGGAATACACGGAAATCTATTCTGTTCGTTCTCCTCATATATAAATAATCGCTCCCAGGCAGTAGCTTTAAACGGCTACGTCTCTGCCTGGGTGTCTGTTCCCTCTGGAGTGCCGCAAGGCTCATTATTGGGGCCACTTCTCTTTGCCATATTTCTGAACGATGTATCATCATGTTTTCATCATTCTCTTTGCTTATTGTATGCTGATGATGCTAAAATAATAAAACGTATTTCTTCAATGGATGACTGTCGATTGCTGCAGGATGACCTAAACAGATTCAACAATTATTGCCAAATTAATAAATTAGACCTTAATGTCTCGAAATGCCACATCATGAATTTTACTCGCAAATTAAACACTCTTAGATACAATTACACCCTAAAAGATCAAACAATGGTACATATAAATAAAATTAAAGACCTAGGTGTAGTTGTAGACTGCAAGTTGTTATTCAACGAGCATGTCGAATATATCGTAAAAAAGGCCTCAAGGGCTTTGGGGTTTGTTATTAGATCTTGCAAAAACTTTAGAACACTTAAGCCTGTAAAAATTCTATACTGCTCATACGTACGTAGTATACTTGAGTATTGTTCTGAAATCTGGAACCCAACATATAGTACGTATGTAAATAGAATCGAATGTATCCAGAAACGGTTTTTAAGATACTTGTAATATAAATGTGGTGATAATTTAGTTGACTATGAAAGCAGATGTAAAAAATACCACTTTCTTCCCTTGAGATTACGTCGAAATGTTTCTGATTTAGTATATCTAAATAAAATTATCAACAATATTATAGATAACACTGACTTGCACAACATAATTAAATTTAATGTACCCAGTAGTTTCCTTCGTAATTTTGCCCCATTTTATGTCCCACTTTGTCATAGTAATTATCGTCGAAATTCCTTTATTTGCAGATCTACTACGCGATTTAATGACTTTTTGCGCGACCATCGTGACGTTGATGTTTTTCTCATTAAGCCTTACTCTATTAGACGATTGGTGACCACAGAATACTTCTGTTCCGATAGTTAATAATGTCTAAGTATTTTAATGATCCAGCTAAGTTCTCAAACCATCCTAAGCTTAATTTTTGTTTTACTCAAGCTCTTAATTAGTACAGCACTCTTTAGTTGTTAATTGTAAAAACTTATAAATGGCTTTTAGTTTTTTAATTGTATTTTTAATTTGTTATGTATAGCTGTAAGTTTTTCTGAATAAATAAAATAAAATAAAATAAAAAAATCATAGTAAGTATCCTAACCTTAACGCTTAATACATGTCAAATAATATACCTTTTTATGTTGCAGTTTGTAGCGATATGCAAGAGAAAATATTGGACGCAGCGTTGCGTTCTTCCCCGTGAAGGATGAGGCAGTGCGCATACTGTCCCCAACTCCACGAAAAGCTTGTTTGCTGCGTAAGAGATATATTTATTTATATGTTTTAATCTCCTTCTTTTTTAACTTGTAACTGTTTTTTATATATTTATTAAATAATTAATATTGTTTCAGTTTCATGATCGCAGCGGAAGCACTTTTAGGGCTGCGGAGTCTCGCCAGCCACATCGTCAAATAATTTAATGTAAGTAACTATTAATGATTAACAATATTAAGATCAATATTTTAACTTATTAATTTCTATACGGATCAAAATCACGCGTTCCTGCGATAGATTATTTATTCACTGCGGTAACTTTTATGATAAATAAGAATTACTTGAACAACTGAATTTTCTTTTCATTAGCTCTTTTTATTTTCAAAAGTGAAACGATTTCATCTCAAAGTGAATGTAGAACATAAAAGTTTGTTAATTGCTCGACAACATTGCCTTGGACTTTCTAAATTTCTATATTCTAAATAAAAAGGAATGTGTGATTCTGTGTGTGTGTTCAGTGTCTGTGTATGCGTGATGGCGCGTGAGTCACTCAATCCGAAAGTATGTTTCACACTCCGCCGACTCATGCCGACCAGCATGGAGTAGTCGTAGCGGGCGCCTAGAAAGTGACCACACCTTTTGTTATCGACGAGTTGTGAATTAAACGATCAAGGCTTCGAGCCGCAGAACATTATGATATAATGTATTTTAATATAGGAATATTAGCATAGTCCGTGACAGTATTGTAATAAGGAAAGATGTGAAAGATAATAATAATTTAATATCAAATGTTGTTGGGCTAACACTTACCATTTTATGTCTCGCAGTTTACTTCAGTAGGTATCAGTAGCTAACCTTGAAGAATACTTAAATAAAAACGATGCCATTTCTTTAAATATAAGCATTACAACCACGACAACTTACCCATTTCAATCCGTTTACCACTACATTATTACAAAAATCATCGGTCCCCGAATGGACGGCAACAATTCGTCCCAATTTCCATTTCAGTGGAGGTAGATTTTCTTCCTTTATCACTACTAAGGAAAAACCAAAATGCAACGTCATTCGCAACCCTTCTACGCACAGGATGGGGGTTGGCGGGATGTTACATTCACTTCTCAGATACGTGTCTATTTCAGAGACGACGATTAGCATAGAATGGGGACGCTCAGGTAGAATTACTCCTTAGAAATAAGACGACATTGTACAAACTCTGCGTTCGTCCTATCATGACCTACGCGAGTTCAGCCTTCGCCCACTGCAATCACGCCTACATCCAACGTCTGCAAGCATTGCAGAATCGTTTCTTACGCACGGCCACGGCTAAGCCATGGTACGTAACTAACATTGATCTTCACAAGGACTTTGGAATCGATTCAATCGCCAAGCATCTCAAAACACTGTCTTCAAAGTATTTTGAGAAAACAATCCGGCAACCCAACCCTCACAACTGAGAATCAAGTAAAGATCAAAAACACATAAAAAATTCAATACATTAAAAGAAAATAACTTACGAAGTATAATTTGTGTGGGCGTAAATCGCATTGTAGCTCGTACAGAGCTATTGTCTCGACTGAAAGAAAACCATTAATAACTACAATATCAAATCAACGAAAAGTAAAATTTTCACTGTATTAAAAGAAAGTGACTTACAAAGTAGAATTTGTAAGGGCGTAGATGGCATTGTAGCTCGTACAAAAGTAACGTCTCACCTGAAAGAGAACCACCAATTAGTAATATATCAATTCCACCAAAAATAAACTTTTCACTGTATTAAAAGAAAGTGACTAACAAAGTAGAATTTGTAAGGGCGTAGATCGCATTGTAGCTCGTACAGAGCTAGCGTCTCACCTGAAAGAAAACTATATATTAGTAAAATATCAAATCTGCAAATAGTAAAATTTTCACTGTATCAAAAGAAAGTGACTTACAAAGTAGAATTTGTGAGGGCGTAGATCGCATAGTAGCTCGTACAGAGCCAACGTCTCAACTAAAAGAGAATCATCAATTAGTAAAATATGAAATCTACAAAAAGTAAAATTTTCAGTGTATTAAAAGAAATTAACTTACAAAGTAGAATTTGTGAGGGCGTAGATAGCATTGTAGCTAGCACAGAGCGAATGGCTTACCTGAAAGAAAACCATCAATTAGTAAAATATCAAAACTTCTAAAAGCAAAATTTTCACTGTATCAAAAGAAAGTAACTTAAAAAGTAGAATTTGTGTAGATCACAATGTAGTCTGCACAGAGCTTACGTCACACCTGAAAGAGAACCTTATATTAGTAAAATATCAAATCTACAAAAAGTAAATTTTCACTGTATTAAGAGAAAGTAACTTACAAAGCAGAGTTTGTGAGGCCATAGATAGCATTGTAGCTCGCACAGAGCTAACGTCTCACCTGAAAGAGAACCACCAATTAGTAAAATATCAAATCTACAAATAGTATAATTTTTACTGTACTAAAAGAAAGTAACTTACAAAGTAGAATTTGTGAGAGCTTGGATAGCATTGTAGCTCGCACAGAGCTAAGGTCTCACCTGAAAGAGAACCGCCAATTAGTAAAATATCAAATCTAAAATAATAAAATTTTTACTGTACTAAAAGAAAGTATCTTACAAAGTAGAATTTGTGAGGGCGTAGATGACAATATAGCTCGCATAGAGGTAAAATCTCACCTAAAAGAGAACCATCAATTAGTAAAATATCAAATCTACAAAAAGTAAAATTTTCAGTGTATTAAAAGAAAGTAACTTACAAAGTAGAATTTGAGTATCAATTAGTAAAATATCAAAACGAGAAAAAATAAATTTTTTACTGTACTAAAAGAAAGTAACTTACAAAAGTAGAAATTGTGAGGGCGAAGATCGCATTGTAGCTCGCACAGAGCTAATGGCTCACCTGAAAGAGAACCATCAATTAGTAAAATATCAAAACTTCTAAAAGCAAAATTTCCACTGTATCAAAAGAAAGTAACTTACAAAGTAGAATTTGTGTAGATCACAATGTAGCTCGCACAGAGCTAACGTCACACCTGAAAGAGAATCATCAATTAGTAAAATATGAAATCTACAAAAACTAAAATTATCAGTGTATTAAAAGAAAGTAACTTACAAAGTAGAATTTGTCAGGGCGTAGATCACAATGTAGCCCGCACAGAGGTAAAGTCTCACCTGAAAGAGAACCATAAATTAGTAAAATATCAAATCTACAAAATGTAAAATTTTCACTGTATTAAAAGAAAGTAACTTACAAAGTAGAATTTGTGAGGGCGTAGAAAATAATATAGCTCGCACAGAGCTAACGTCTCAGCTGAAAGAGAACCATCAATTAGTAAAATATCAAATGTACAAACAGTAAAATTTTTTACTGTATTAAAAGAAAGTAACTTACAAAGTAGAATTTGTGAGGGCGTAGATCACAATGTAGCCCGCACAGAGCTAACGTCTCACCTGAAAGAGAACCATCAATTAGTAAAATATCAAATCTACAAAAACTAAAATTATCAGTGTATGAAAAGAAAGCAACTTACAAAGTAGAATTTGTGAGGGCGTAGATCACAATGTAGTCCGTACAGAGCTAAGTCTCACCTGAAAGAGAACCATCAATTAGTAAAATATCAAATCTGCAAAAAGTTACATTTTCACTGTATTAAAAGAAAGTAACTTACAAAGTAGAATTTGTGAGGGAGAAGATCGCATTGTAGCTCGCAGAGAGCTATCGTCTCACCTGAAAGAGAAATATCAATTAGTAAAATATCAAATCAGCAAAATGTAACATTTTCACTGCATTAAAAGAAAGTAACTTACAACGTATAATTTGTGAGGGCGTAGATCACAATGTAGCCCGCACAGAGCTAAAGTCTCACCTGAAAGAAAACCATCAATTAGTAAAATATCAAATCTAAAAAAAGTAAAATTTTTACTGTATTGAATGAAAGTAACTTACAAAGTAGAATTTGTGAGGGCGTAGATAACAATATAGCTCGCACAGAGTTAACGTCTCACCTGAAAGAGAACCATCAATTAGTAAAATATCAAATGTACAAAAGTAAAATTATCAATGTATTAAAAGAAAGTAACTTACAAAGTAGAATTTGTGAGGGCGTAGATCACAATGTAGCCCGCACAGAGCTAAAGTCTCACCTGAAAGAGAACCATCAATTAGTAAAATATCAAAACTTCTACAAGTAAAATTTTCACTGTTTTAAAAGAATGTAACTTACAAAGTAGAATTTGTGAGGGCCAAGATCGCATTGTAGCTCGCACAGAGCTATCGTATCACCCGAAAGAGAAGCATCAATTAGTAAAATAGCAAAATTACAAAAGCTAACATTTTCACTGTATTAAAAGAAACTAACTTACAAAGTAGAATATGTGTGGGCGTAGATCGCATTGTAGCTCGCACAGCGCTATCGTTCACCTGAAACAGAACCATCAATTAGTAAAATAGCAAAATTACAAAAAATAAAATTTTCAGTGTATTAAAAGAAAGTAACTTACAAGGTAGAATTTGTGAGGGCGAAGATCGCATTGTAGCTCGCAAAGAGCTATCGTCTCACCTGAAAGAGAAGCATCAATTAGTAAAATATCAAAACTTCTATAAGTAAAATTTTACTGTAATAAAAGAAAGTAATTTACAAAGTAGAATTTGCGAGGGCGAAGAACGCATTGTAGCTCGTACAGAGCTATCGTCTCACCTAGAAGAGAACCACCAATTAGTAAAATATCAAATTTAGAAATAGCAAAATTTTCACTGTATTAAAAGAAAGTAACTTCCAAGTAGAATTTGTGAGGGCGTAGATAACAATATAGCTCGCACAGAGGTAACGTCTCACCTAAAAGAGAACCATCAATTAGTGAAATATCAAATCTACAAAAACTAAAATTATCAGTGTATTAAAAGAAAGTAACTTACAAAGTAGAATTTGTGAGGGCGTAAATAGCATTGTAGCTCGCACAGAGCTAACGTCTCACCTGAAAGAGAACCATCAATTAGTAAAATATCAAAACTTCTAAAGTAAAATTTTCACTGTATCAAAAGAAAATTACTTAAAAATTAGAATTTGTGAGGGCGTAGATAACAATATAGCTCGCACAGAGTCCACGTCTCACCTGAAAGAGAACCATCAATTAGTCAAATATCAAATGAACAAAAAATAAATTTTTACTGTATTAAAAGAAAGTAACTTACAAAGTAGAATTTGTGAGGGGGTAGATCACAATGTAGCCCGCACAGAGCGTTACGTCTCACCTGAAAGAGAATCATCAATTAGTAAAATATCAAATCTACAAAAACTAAAATTATCAGTGTATTAAAAGAAAGTAACTTACAAAGTAGAATTTGTGAGAGCGTAGATCACAATGTAGCCCGCAAAGAGCTATCGTCTCACCTGAAAGAGAAGCATCAATTAGTAAAATATCAAAACTTCTATAAGTAAAATTTTACTGTAATAAAAGAAAGTAATTTACAAAGTAGAATTTGCGAGGGCGAAGAACGCATTGTAGCTCGTACAGAGCTATCGTCTCACCTAGAAGAGAACCACCAATTAGTAAAATATCAAATTTAGAAATAGCAAAATTTTCACTGTATTAAAAGAAAGTAACTTCCAAGTAGAATTTGTGAGGGCGTAGATAACAATATAGCTCGCACAGAGGTAACGTCTCACCTAAAAGAGAACCATCAATTAGTAAAATATCAAATCTACAAAAACTAAAATTATCAGTGTATTAAAAGAAAGTAACTTACAAAGTAGAATTTGTGAGGGCGTAAATAGCATTGTAGCTCGCACAGAGCTAACGTCTCACCTGAAAGAGAACCATCAATTAGTAAAATATCAAAACTTCTAAAGTAAAATTTTCACTGTATCAAAAGAAAATTACTTAAAAATTAGAATTTGTGAGGGCGTAGATAACAATATAGCTCGCACAGAGCCCACGTCTCACCTGAAAGAGAACCATCAATTAGTCAAATATCAAATGAACAAAAAATAAATTTTTAGTGTATTAAAAGAAAGTAACTTACAAAGTAGAATTTGTGAGGGGGTAGATCACAATGTAGCCCGCACAGAGCGTTACGTCTCACCTGAAAGAGAATCATCAATTAGTAAAATATCAAATCTACAAAAACTAAAATTATCAGTGTATTAAAAGAAAGTAACTTACAAAGTAGAATTTGTGAGAGCGTAGATCACAATGTAGCCCGCACAGAGCTAAAGTCTCACCTGAAAGAGAACCATCAATTGATAAAATATCAAATCTACAAAAACTAAAATTATCAGTGTATTAAAAGAAAGTAACTTACAAAGTAGAATTTGTGAGGGCGTAGATCGCATAGTAGCTCGCACAGAGCTAATGGCTCACCTGAAAGAGAACCATCAATTAGTAAAATATCAAAACTTCTAAAAGCAAAATTTCCACTGTATCAAAAGAAAGTAACTTACAAAGTAGAATTTGTGTAGATCACAATGTAGCTCGCACAGAGCTAACGTCACACCTGAAAGAGAATCATCAATTAGTAAAATATGAAATCTACAAAAACTAAAATTATCAGTGTATTAAAAGAAAGTAACTTACAAAGTAGAATTTGTCAGGGCGTAGATCACAATGTAGCCCGCACAGAGGTAAAGTCTCACCTGAAAGAGAACCATAAATTAGTAAAATATCAAATCTACAAAATGTAAAATTTTCACTGTATTAAAAGAAAGTAACTTACAAAGTAGAATTTGTGAGGGCGTAGAAAATAATATAGCTCGCACAGAGCTAACGTCTCAGCTGAAAGAGAACCATCAATTAGTAAAATATCAAATGTACAAACAGTAAAATTTTTTACTGTATTAAAAGAAAGTAACTTACAAAGTAGAATTTGTGAGGGCGTAGATCACAATGTAGCCCGCACAGAGCTAACGTCTCACCTGAAATAGAACCATCAATTAGTAAAATATCAAATCTACAAAAACTAAAATTATCAGTGTATGAAAAGAAAGCAACTTACAAAGTAGAATTTGTGAGGGCGTAGATCACAATGTAGTCCGCACAGAGCTAAGTCTCACCTGAAAGAGAACCATCAATTAGTAAAATATCAAATCTGCAAAAAGTTACATTTTCACTGTATTAAAAGAAAGTAACTTACAAAGTAGAATTTGTGAGGGAGAAGATCGCATTGTAGCTCGCAGAGAGCTATCGTCTCACCTGAAAGAGAAATATCAATTAGTAAAATATCAAATCAGCAAAATGTAACATTTTCACTGCATTAAAAGAAAGTAACTTACAACGTATAATTTGTGAGGGCGTAGATCACAATGTAGCCCGCACAGAGCTAAAGTCTCACATGAAAGAAAACCATCAATTAGTAAAATATCAAATCTAAAAAAAGTAAAATTTTTACTGTATTGAATGAAAGTAACTTACAAAGTAGAATTTGTGAGGGCGTAGATAACAATATAGCTCGCACAGAGTTAACGTCTCACCTGAAAGAGAACCATCAATTAGTAAAATATCAAATGTACAAAAGTAAAATTATCAATGTATTAAAAGAAAGTAACTTACAAAGTAGAATTTGTGAGGGCGTAGATCACAATGTAGCCCGCACAGAGCTAAAGTCTCACCTGAAAGAGAACCATCAATTAGTAAAATATCAAAACTTCTACAAGTAAAATTTTCACTGTTTTAAAAGAATGTAACTTACAAAGTAGAATTTGTGAGGGCCAAGATCGCATTGTAGCTCGCACAGAGCTATCGTATCACCCGAAAGAGAAGCATCAATTAGTAAAATAGCAAAATTACAAAAGCTAACATTTTCACTGTATTAAAAGAAACTAACTTACAAAGTAGAATATGTGTGGGCGTAGATCGCATTGTAGCTCGCACAGCGCTATCGTTCACCTGAAACAGAACCATCAATTAGTAAAATAGCAAAATTACAAAAAATAAAATTTTCAGTGTATTAAAAGAAAGTAACTTACAAGGTAGAATTTGTGAGGGCGAAGATCGCATTGTAGCTCGCAAAGAGCTATCGTCTCACCTGAAAGAGAAGCATCAATTAGTAAAATATCAAAACTTCTATAAGTAAAATTTTACTGTAATAAAAGAAAGTAATTTACAAAGTAGAATTTGCGAGGGCGAAGAACGCATTGTAGCTCGTACAGAGCTATCGTCTCACCTAGAAGAGAACCACCAATTAGTAAAATATCAAATTTAGAAATAGCAAAATTTTCACTGTATTAAAAGAAAGTAACTTCCAAGTAGAATTTGTGAGGGCGTAGATAACAATATAGCTCGCACAGAGGTAACGTCTCACCTAAAAGAGAACCATCAATTAGTGAAATATCAAATCTACAAAAACTAAAATTATCAGTGTATTAAAAGAAAGTAACTTACAAAGTAGAATTTGTGAGGGCGTAAATAGCATTGTAGCTCGCACAGAGCTAACGTCTCACCTGAAAGAGAACCATCAATTAGTAAAATATCAAAACTTCTAAAGTAAAATTTTCACTGTATCAAAAGAAAATTACTTAAAAATTAGAATTTGTGAGGGCGTAGATAACAATATAGCTCGCACAGAGTCCACGTCTCACCTGAAAGAGAACCATCAATTAGTCAAATATCAAATGAACAAAAAATAAATTTTTACTGTATTAAAAGAAAGTAACTTACAAAGTAGAATTTGTGAGGGGGTAGATCACAATGTAGCCCGCACAGAGCGTTACGTCTCACCTGAAAGAGAATCATCAATTAGTAAAATATCAAATCTACAAAAACTAAAATTATCAGTGTATTAAAAGAAAGTAACTTACAAAGTAGAATTTGTGAGAGCGTAGATCACAATGTAGCCCGCAAAGAGCTATCGTCTCACCTGAAAGAGAAGCATCAATTAGTAAAATATCAAAACTTCTATAAGTAAAATTTTACTGTAATAAAAGAAAGTAATTTACAAAGTAGAATTTGCGAGGGCGAAGAACGCATTGTAGCTCGTACAGAGCTATCGTCTCACCTAGAAGAGAACCACCAATTAGTAAAATATCAAATTTAGAAATAGCAAAATTTTCACTGTATTAAAAGAAAGTAACTTCCAAGTAGAATTTGTGAGGGCGTAGATAACAATATAGCTCGCACAGAGGTAACGTCTCACCTAAAAGAGAACCATCAATTAGTAAAATATCAAATCTACAAAAACTAAAATTATCAGTGTATTAAAAGAAAGTTACTTACAAAGTAGAATTTGTGAGGGCGTAAATAGCATTGTAGCTCGCACAGAGCTAACGTCTCACCTGAAAGAGAACCATCAATTAGTAAAATATCAAAACTTCTAAAGTAAAATTTTCACTGTATCAAAAGAAAATTACTTAAAAATTAGAATTTGTGAGGGCGTAGATAACAATATAGCTCGCACAGAGCCCACGTCTCACCTGAAAGAGAACCATCAATTAGTCAAATATCAAATGAACAAAAAATAAATTTTTACTGTATTAAAAGAAAGTAACTTACAAAGTAGAATTTGTGAGGGGGTAGATCACAATGTAGCCCGCACAGAGCGTTACGTCTCACCTGAAAGAGAATCATCAATTAGTAAAATATCAAATCTACAAAAACTAAAATTATCAGTGTATTAAAAGAAAGTAACTTACAAAGTAGAATTTGTGAGAGCGTAGATCACAATGTAGCCCGCACAGAGCTAAAGTCTCACCTGAAAGAGAACCATCAATTGATAAAATATCATATCTACAAAAACTAAAATTATCAGTGTATTAAAAGAAAGTAACTTACAAAGTAGAATTTGTGAGGGCGTAGATCGCATAGTAGCTCGCACAGAGCTAATGGCTCACCTGAAAGAGAACCATCAATTAGTAAAATATCAAAACTTCTAAAAGCAAAATTTCCACTGTATCAAAAGAAAGTAACTTACAAAGTAGAATTTGTGTAGATCACAATGTAGCTCGCACAGAGCTAACGTCACACCTGAAAGAGAATCATCAATTAGTAAAATATGAAATCTACAAAAACTAAAATTATCAGTGTATTAAAAGAAAGTAACTTACAAAGTAGAATTTGTCAGGGCGTAGATCACAATGTAGCCCGCACAGAGGTAAAGTCTCACCTGAAAGAGAACCATAAATTAGTAAAATATCAAATCTACAAAATGTAAAATTTTCACTGTATTAAAAGAAAGTAACTTACAAAGTAGAATTTGTGAGGGCGTAGAAAATAATATAGCTCGCACAGAGCTAACGTCTCAGCTGAAAGAGAACCATCAATTAGTAAAATATCAAATGTACAAACAGTAAAATTTTTTACTGTATTAAAAGAAAGTAACTTACAAAGTAGAATTTGTGAGGGCGTAGATCACAATGTAGCCCGCACAGAGCTAACGTCTCACCTGAAAGAGAACCATCAATTAGTAAAATATCAAATCTACAAAAACTAAAATTATCAGTGTATGAAAAGAAAGCAACTTACAAAGTAGAATTTGTGAGGGCGTAGATCACAATGTAGTCCGTACAGAGCTAAGTCTCACCTGAAAGAGAACCATCAATTAGTAAAATATCAAATCTGCAAAAAGTTACATTTTCACTGTATTAAAAGAAAGTAACTTACAAAGTAGAATTTGTGAGGGAGAAGATCGCATTGTAGCTCGCAGAGAGCTATCGTCTCACCTGAAAGAGAAATATCAATTAGTAAAATATCAAATCAGCAAAATGTAACATTTTCACTGCATTAAAAGAAAGTAACTTACAACGTATAATTTGTGAGGGCGTAGATCACAATGTAGCCCGCACAGAGCTAAAGTCTCACCTGAAAGAAAACCATCAATTAGTAAAATATCAAATCTAAAAAAAGTAAAATTTTTACTGTATTGAATGAAAGTAACTTACAAAGTAGAATTTGTGAGGGCGTAGATAACAATATAGCTCGCACAGAGTTAACGTCTCACCTGAAAGAGAACCATCAATTAGTAAAATATCAAATGTACAAAAGTAAAATTATCAATGTATTAAAAGAAAGTAACTTACAAAGTAGAATTTGTGAGGGCGTAGATCACAATGTAGCCCGCACAGAGCTAAAGTCTCACCTGAAAGAGAACCATCAATTAGTAAAATATCAAAACTTCTACAAGTAAAATTTTCACTGTTTTAAAAGAATGTAACTTACAAAGTAGAATTTGTGAGGGCCAAGATCGCATTGTAGCTCGCACAGAGCTATCGTATCACCCGAAAGAGAAGCATCAATTAGTAAAATAGCAAAATTACAAAAGCTAACATTTTCACTGTATTAAAAGAAACTAACTTACAAAGTAGAATATGTGTGGGCGTAGATCGCATTGTAGCTCGCACAGCGCTATCGTTCACCTGAAACAGAACCATCAATTAGTAAAATAGCAAAATTACAAAAAATAAAATTTTCAGTGTATTAAAAGAAAGTAACTTACGAAGTAGAATTTGTGAGGGCGTAGATCGCATTGTAGCTCGCTGAGATCTAATGGCTCACCTTAAAGAGAACTATCAATTAGTAAAATATCAAATCTACAAAAACTAATATTATCAGTGTATGAAAAGAAATTAACTTACAAAGTAGAATTTGTGAGGGCGTAGATCACAATGTAGTCCGCACAGAGCTAAGTCTCACCTGAAAGAGAACCATCAATTAGTAAAATATCAAATCTACAAAAACTAATATTATCAGTGTATGAAAAGAAATTAACTTACAAAGTAGAATTTGTGAGGGCGTAGATCACAATGTAGTCCGCACAGAGCTAAGTCTCACCTGAAAGAGAACCATCAATTAGTAAAATATCAAATCTACAAAAACTAATATTATCAGTGTATGAAAAGAAAGTAACTTACAAAGTAGAATTTGTGAGGGCGTAGATCACAATGTAGTCCGCACAGAGCTAAGTCTCACCTGAAAGAGAACCATCAATTAGTAAAATATCAAATCTATAAAAAGTAACTTTTTCAGTGTATTAAAAGAAAGTAACTTACGAAGTAGAATTTGTGAGGGCGTAGATCGCATTGTAGCTCGCTGAGATCTAATGGCTCACCTTAAAGAGAACTATCAATTAGTAAAATATCAAATCTACAAAAACTAATATTATCAGTGTATGAAAAGAAATTAACTTACAAAGTAGAATTTGTGAGGGCGTAGATCACAATGTAGTCCGCACAGAGCTAAGTCTCACCTGAAAGAGAACCATCAATTAGTAAAATATCAAATCTACAAAAACTAATATTATCAGTGTATGAAAAGAAATTAACTTACAAAGTAGAATTTGTGAGGGCGTAGATCACAATGTAGTCCGCACAGAGCTAAGTCTCACCTGGAAGAGAACCATCAATTAGTAAAATATCAAATCTACAAAAACTAATATTATCAGTGTATGAAAAGAAAGTAACTTACAAAGTAGAATTTGTGAGGGCGTAGATCACAATGTAGTCCGCACAGAGCTAAGTCTCACCTGAAAGAGAACCATCAATTAGTAAAATATCAAATCTATAAAAAGTAACTTTTTCAGTGTATTAAAAGAAAGTAACTTACGAAGTAGAATTTGTGAGGGCGTAGATCGCATTGTAGCTCGCTGAGATCTAATGGCTCACCTTAAAGAGAACTATCAATTAGTAAAATATCAAATCTACAAAAAGTAAAATTTTCAGTGTATTAAAAGAAAGTAACTTACAAAGTTGAATTTGTGAGGGCGTAGATCGCATTGTAGCTCGCCCAGAGCTAATGGCTCACCTGAAAGAGAACCATCAATTAGTAAAATATCAAAACTTCTAAAAGTAAAATTTTCACTGTATCAAAAGAAAATTACTTACAAAGTAGAATTTGTGAGGGCGTAGATAACAATATAGCTCGCACAGAGGTAACGTTGCACCTAAAAGAGAACCATCAATTAGTAAAATATCAAATCTACAAAAACTAAAATTATCAGTGTATTAAAAGAAAGTAACTTACAAAGTAGAATTTGTGAGGGCAAAGATCACAATTTAGCCCGCACAGAGCTAACGTTTCACCTGAAAGAGAACCATCAATTAGTAAAATAAGAAAACTTCTAAAAGCAAAATTTTCACTGTATCACAAGAAAGTAACTTACAAAGTAGAATTTGTGAGGGCGAAGATCGCATTGTAGCTCGCACAGAGCTATCGTCTCACCTGAAAGAGAAGCATCAATTAGTAAAATATCAAAACGAGAAAAAATAAAAGTTTCACTGTACTAAAAGAAAGTAACTCACAAAATAGAATTTGTGCGTGCGTAGATCGCATAGTAGCTCGCCCAGAGCTAATGGCTCACCTGGAAGAGAACCATCAATTAATAAATGATCAGGAATACAAAAAAGTAAAAATTCACTTAAAAGAAGCTAACTTACAAAGTAATATTTTTGAGGGCGTGAGTCTTACTGCAGCTCGTACAGGGCTGTCATGTCACCTGAAAGAGAACCTTCAATTAGTAAAATGTCAAAACTTCAAGTTAAAATTTAACTAAATTACATAAAAGTAATTTACAATATTACAAGATTCGTGAAAAAAAGGCGCTTCATGCGGTTCGCACACCAGCACTATCCGGCTGTCGCCGCAGCCCTGCCCCGCAGCTCCAAAAGCGCTTGCGCTGCTCTCATCTCACCTGTAACAATATGAAATGTTTAATAAATATATAATAAAATTACAAGTTAATAAGAAAGGAGATGATATGTAAAGAAAACTATATCGCTTACGTGGCGATCGAGCTTGCTCCTGAGGAGGGGACGGCTCATGCACAGCTGCCTTTAAGTGCAACAGTGCCAAGGCTGCGTCTTGTACATCTCGTGGCACTCTTGAGTGCACTCTCATCCGTATAACTGGTGTTTTCGCCGATGTATTCATTTTTGTTTCTTCTAAAGATCGTGTGAACTTCGGGAAGCTTCTTGTTGCGCGCGGTCGGAGATTTCGATCCGTAATGAGTAATTCTGCCTGAGCGCTCCCTTTTTGTGCTATTCGTCGTCTGTTAGATAGACACGTATCTGAGAAGTGAATGTAACATCCCGCCAACCCCCGTCCTGTGCCGTAGGCGGGTGGCGAATGACGTGGCGTTTTTTATTGTAATAAATGAAAGAAATAGCAACTAAGCGTCTTGACATAAACTTTAGTATTTATGTATGTCTTACAGTTTCTTAGAAAAGAGACTAGAGATATATTTTCTTTCATAATATATTTATAAAAATTTACGTTAAACGACATTCGTTAGTTGTGAAAACTTCTAAATGGCTTTTAGTTTTCAATTTGTATTTTTAATTTGTTATGTATAGCTGAAAGTTTTTCTAAATAAATAAAATAAAATAAGGGGATAAAATAAATATTTATACAACTAACTATATAATTCATTCTTTTCGTTATTATAAATCTTATGTTTTAAATAATTTAACCGTGTGGTTTACATTGTACACTGAATAGAGTTTTATTAAAATTAACTTACGGTTTTAAGCTGTTAATGTTTTGTTAAATTAAAGTAGTCATTAATAATATTAGGAATTTATATGTTAATTCTTACACAAGTTTTCAATAAGTAAATATAACAAAGCTTCAACAATTCAACGAGAAGAGACAAAATATTTAAATATTTATATTTAACTATTTTTACTTTAAGATTTCGATGCTCTGCGGAGTAAGCTCCGTAAGTGGATGAACATATTTAATATATATATATATATATAATAACTATACGTAAATTTTAAATAAAACCTATTAAGCCAAAAGACCCGTAAACTATTACAATGACACCTGGATAGGTAAAACTGAATATCTTGGTGTATTTTGTTTAGGAATTACTTTTCTAATAGACACTAAAGCTAAACAGTGCGCATGGCAAACGGATGACGTCATCACTAAAGTATTAAAACACGCACAAATAGGTAACTACAGTAACAGCTTTTTAAATTCAATAAAAAAACTAATTAACGTTAGCGTAATGCAAGGTATATATCCTTCAGAACTTAAAAGTGGACTGATTCGACCAATTTTCAAAAAAGTTAGTGCAGATCAATACTCTAATTATCGCCCTATAACCTTATTACCTATAATAAATAAAATAGTTGAAAAATATATTGCTGGACAAATTTATAATTTTTATGAAAGTAATAACATATTAACTAATACACAATTTGGATTTCGGCCTAAAAAAAGTACTTCGATTCTTCTCACACAATTTACTGACGCAATAAACTCTCACCTGGATATTAAAAAACACTTGTTGCTTTTATTCATAGACTATAGTAAAGCTTTTGATACCTTAAAACATGATCAGTTAGCGGAGAGATTAGATGCCACTGGTATACGTGGACCTTTGTTGGAATGGTGTAAAGACTATCTTTCCAACAGAAGTTATAGCGTTAAAGTTGGCGATACCATAAGTGACGCTGTTAATGTTAATATTGGCACTGCTCAAGGATCGGTAATTGGCCCTCTTCATTATTTGACATTCGTAAACGACGCAAAAAATGTTCTAAAATATTGCCAAATATAATACGCCGATGACACGTGTTTAATTAGTGGGGACAGAAATATAGAAATAGCTTTGCAAAACTTACAAACTGATTTCACAGCACTGAGCATGTGGTCTCATGATGCTGGGTTAGTTTTAAATGCTAATAAAACTAAGCTCATACACGTAAGGTCAGCCTAGAACAGTCGAGGTCTTAAAAATATTGAATTAATAGCGCACAATCACTCTTGTCTACATAGAAGCCAGGGTAAACAATGTGCTGGCAGATGTGAGAGAATTGAGCAAGTCGGAAACGCTATGTATTTGGGGGTGGTTGTGGATGATAGACTCAATTGGGTTCCTCATATAGAGATGATATGTGATAGGTTACGAGCCTTATTATCCAAAATATGTGTACTTAAAAATAAAGTGTCGCTAAAGACCTTACGAAATCTCTATATTTCACTGGGAGATTCCATTATATCATATGGTATTACAAGTTATGGGCGAACCTATACAACATACCTTAGCAAAATTTACGACTTACAAATTAGACTGCTTAAACAAATAGTACCTAATAAGGTTAAAATTAAGTGGAAGGAAAACTATCGCGCCTTATTTGGCTACTGTTAAGTAATGCCGATATTTGAGAAGGTTGAGTGTGCGCTACTGATCTATCAATTCCTTAACTCTCAGCGGTTTCTTATGCCTTTAGATGCTAAAATTGTCACAAGGAGGACCCATCAGAAAGATATGATCACGAACACTAAAACTTCGAATTGTTACGGTAGGCGAACGTGTAGCTATCTAAAACCTAGAATTTATAATAAATTGCCGGTGAATTTTAGAAACAAGCTAAGCGTAACAAACGTAAAATATAAATTAAAACAATACTATACACAAAATATTAGGAATGAATTTGAATCATTATGATAACTATTACTTCTAGTTTGCCTTATTGTAAAATTGTAATATTTAATGTATCTCTTTATATATAAATATATACGATAAACAAAAAAAAAATAACATATTAAAAAAAAACTATGTTCACAGCTATTTTATTTTTATTTTAAATTATATCGAATCAGTAAACAGACTGTATATGTTTATAAACCTGTCAGTGAGCGTGTTGTCCGCACGGTATTGAACATGTACCCGCATTTTACGCACAAACATTATGCTTGCATCTCTCAAATGTTTTGTTACCCTACCCTATATACTGCATAATTGTTGTTTATTTATATTTTGATTTGTATTCCTGTACTTAATACTGAGAGCAACTTTGACTTATAGATTGTAGCACACACAAATATTTTAATATACATATTTCTTTTCTTATTGTGTTAAAATATAGAACTTCGAATGTAAATATGCCAAGACAAACCCAATAAGGGTTTAATGGCATTGTTACTGTTAAAAAAAATATGTATGTATATATAAATAAATAAATAAATAAATAAACGTATAATGTTGTTAAAATTATTCGGAAAGACAAGAATAAAACTACATAAAAATATTATCCTTTTTTTTAAAGTTACAGACATTTTTGCCGACTAGATTACCGCTCCACAACGCTCCATAAGAAGCTTCGTTTCAATAAGGAAAATCTCACATTCAGAAACAACCTTGGGGCATACAACTTCGACGCGCTACATTCTGTAGTAACCTTTCAGGAAGACCAGTCAAAGGCAGGCAGTCGTGTAAGATAAAATTGATACAGTAACGAACGCAGTAAGAACAAAACTATAGGTACCTGTACGGGTTAACGCACATTGAGCAATATGATTGTTTTGCTAATTAGTAACCTCTTTAATTTAGCTGATTTATTACGAAATTGTTATTTTTCTTATGCAGATTTCTAATGAAATTGATATTTGTTTGCTACGAATGACGTCAAATGACGTCTGTACTTCTGCCTATATATACTCAAAATAATCTTAATAAATTTAGTGTTAGATCGATTTTCATTGGGTTTGGTTTCCCTCATAACCTTCCCTCACACGTCGTCTCTCACTCAACCATAGACTGTTCCATACAGTACCTATTATGTAGGTACTAGGCAATTAGAGGAATAACACAAAAGAGCCGACATTAGTCATTAAACAATCAGTATCAGTGAAATAACAGAATATTTACATTGTCACATTTATCAGGATTATAAAGTCCAGAGGGTGGGGCCACTAGATATCTATCCGATAACTGGTTGGAACCGCTACGGGTACGCGACCCCGGACTACTCTAGCTGCTAGTGTCACACACCCCTCCCCGTGATCCGTGGCACTGGTATCCGTAACCCCAGATCCTTCTCTCACGTAAATCCTTCTCACCTATCCTTCTTCTTACCCTAAATTTCCCAAGGAGGGTTGATGTCAGGCAGGCGGCCGGTCGTAAAATATACAAGCCAAATCACATTACAACATGAGCTTGGGAATTAGAGTATGCGATAATGCTAGGGCGTACCCCACAGGCGACGCGCAGATGCAGCACCCGGCGTCTGTGGGAAATGGACAAGGGTTGCTGCTCCAGGGACGGGGGCAGCGTAAGAGGCGAGTCCAGGAGGTGAGCTTGAGGATTGCCAGTTGGAATGTGGGTACGATGACTGGGAGAGGACGAGAGCTAGCAGATGTTTTGGAAAGGAAACGGATAAATATAGCGTGCTTGCAGGAGACGAAGTGGAAGGGACAGAGAGCAAGAGAAATAGGGGCGGGTTATAAGTTTTATTATTGCGGCTGTGATGGGAAAAGAAATGGCGTAGGTATAGTGTTAGATAGGGAGCTCAAGAACAAGGTGATGGATGTGAAAAGAGTGAATGATAGAGTTATTGCAGTAAAACTGTTGATTGAAGACTCGGTTTTAAATGTCGTTAGTGTGTATGCGCCGCAAACGGGATGCGATGACAGTATGAAAGAAAGATTTTGGGAGGATTTTGATGCGGTAATAATGAAAGTACCAGAGTGTGAGGAAATATACATTGGGGGGGACTTTAATGGACATGTGGGAAGGATGAATGATGGGTATGAGAGGGTGCATGGAGGCAGAGGTTACGGAGTTAGGAACCGAGACGGTGAAGCTCTACTTGAAGCAGCCTTGGCCTTTGACTTAGCAATAGCCAACACATTCTATCAAAAACGGGAACAACACCTAATCACATACCGTAGTGGTCTACACTCTACCCAAATTGACTACATTCTTTTAAGAAGAAACAGGCTAAAATCGGCCAAGGACTGCAAGGTAATACCGAGTGAGAGTCTCGTCTCCCAGCATAGGCTACTGCTCCTGGACTTAACTCTGAAAGTTCAGAGTTTAAATAAGAGCCCGAAGCCCCCAGTTAGAACGAAATGGTACAGATTGGATGATAGGGAGGTGGCTGCAGAATTCCGGGAAAGAGTGGTTGGTAAAATGATAGAGATGGGAGATATGGTGGGGATGGGAGTAAACGAGTGCTGGAGTGAGATGGCAACGTGGGTGCGAAGTGTGGCAAGGGATGTCTTAGAGGAAACGAAAGGGAAAAGGAAGATAGAGAAGGATACATGGTGGTGGAATGAGGAAGTACAGACGATTTTGAAAGAAAAGAAGAATGCTTTCAAAGAATGGAAAAGAGTGGAAGATGGAAATGACAGAGAAAAGAAAATAAAAAGATCAGATTACCAAAACATTAAAAAGAAGGCTAAGAAAGCAGTCGCTATCGCAAGGGCCAAGGCTCAAGATAAGTTGTATCATTTTTTAGAGAGCCCACAAGGTCAAAAAAATCTTTTTAGAATATCAAGAGAGAGAGAGATGAATGCAAGAGATGTAAACCATATGAAATGTATAAAAGACGAAGCGGGGAAGATTTTGACGGACGATGAGGAAATAAAAGAACGCTGGAAGAGATACTTTAATAACTTGATGAATGAAGAAAATGAATGGAGCAGAGTGTTAGAAAATGTACGAAGTAATGAAGGAATGGTGAAAGAGGTAAGTATAGAGGAAGTGAAGATAGCAGTGCAGAGTATGAAGAATGGAAAAGCAGTTGGGCCAGATGGTATACCAGCGGAAGTATGGAAGTTTTTGAAGGCGGATGGATGGAAGTGGCTGACTTTATTTTTCAATAAGTTGCTGCAAGAAGAGGTCATACCCGAGGAATGGTGCTACAGTTCACTGGTGCCCATTTTTAAAAATAAAGGTGACATACAGGACTGCAGCAGCTACCGGGGAATAAAGCTCATGTCACATAGCATGAAGATATGGGAGAAAGTGATAGCGCGACGAATGAGAGAAGAATGTGAGGTCACACAGAACCAATTTGGATTTATGCCGGGCCGGGGAACTACGGACGCCATATTTGCGCTCCGCCAACTCTGCGAAAAATATCGACTCGCACAAAAAGACCTACATATGGTGTTCGTAGATCTGGAAAAGGCATACGATAGGGTCCCCCGTAAGGTTCTGTGGTGGGCTATGAAAGGGAAAGGAGTTCCAGAGAAGTATGTACGACTTGTTCAGGCGATGTATGATAGAGCTAGCACCCACGTCCGGTCCGAAGCCGGGGTAACTGACAAGTTCAGTGTGGCTGTAGGTTTGCACCAGGGGTCGGCTTTAAGCCCGTATCTATTCCTCCTGGTAATGGATGTTCTAACATCAGACATACAGGAGGAAGCACCCTGGTGTATGCTGTTTGCTGACGACGTTGTTCTTGTCGGAGATAATGTCCTTGAGGTACAGAGTAGACTGGGAAAATGGCAGGAAAGACTGGAGGGCGCGGGATTGAGGATAAGTAGGTCTAAAACCGAGCACTTGTTCTGCGATTTCAGCGGTTCGTCCGGTTTTTCCCATATTGCCTTGGATGGTGTATCCCTACCAGTCTGCTCCGACTTCCGCTACCTTGGGTCATTAATACAAAATGACGGCAACATAGACCGTGACGTGAAAAATAGAATAAATGCGGGATGGATGAAATGGCGACAGGTCTCTGGAACAGCTTGTGATCCACGAATGCCCCTTAAACTTAAGGGGAAAATCTATAAAACGATCATAAGACCTGTCGTAATGTATGGATCGGAATGTTGGGCAACAAAAGTGACGGATAAAAGAAGAGTGCACGCAGCCGAGATGAGAATGCTAAGATGGATGTGTGGAGTAACGAGGAAAGATCGGATTAGAAATGAGTATATAAGGGGAAGTTTGAAAGTAGCACCCGTGACAGAGAAAATGAGGAGCAATAGGTTAGCGTGGTATGGGCATGTAATGAGGAGGGATGACCGCTATGTCGGTAAAAGAATGTTAGGGATGAATGTCGAAGGACGAAGAGCGATCGGCAGACCGAAAAAGCGATGGATGGATTGTGTGAGTGAGGATATGAGAAAGAAAGGAGTAAACACTGAAGTGACGAATAAAAGAGAGGAATGGAAGAGGAAAACATGTTGTGCCGACCCTACATAAGTGGGATAAGGGCAGGAAGATGATGATGATGAAAGGCAAAGTAACTGTAGACTTAGGCAGATTTTAACATTTCAAACAATAGATACAAACAAAAAAACCCTTGTATTCCACAACGAATTGATTCGTAGAAATGCTCGAATTAAACACAAAAATGAAAACAATAAATTGACTACAATTGGTGACCTTATCTTTAAATTGTACCATATTAATATTTTTCAGGTAAAGTTTGAAAGAAACAATGGTATAATCGCATCTGTTTTTTGCGCTGCACTTTGTCTATATAGAAAATAAACATTTATTTCTCCTTTATTGATACGGTCAATTTACCTACAATCAATTCGTTTTGGCTGGAATTGAAAAATAATAATACCTGTCTACCTCTAATGATTTCTGTAATAATATACGGATTATGAACGGATTGAAATGGGTAAGTTGTCGTGGTTGTAATGCTCACATTTAAAGAAATTGCATAGTTTTTGTTAAAGCATTAAAATTTATCAAGACTATAAAGGCGAAGATAACAGTTTAAGAAAGGTTTTTAAAACGCTTCATCTAGTAACTGTAGACTTAGGCAGATTTTAACATTTAAAACAATAGATACAAACAAAAAAACCCTTGCATTCCACAACGAATTGATTCGTAGAAATGCTCGAATTAAACACAACTGCCATTAAAACAGCACTGCAGAATCGTTTCTTACGCACGGCCACGGCTAAGCCATGGTA
This sequence comes from Melitaea cinxia, assembly GCF_905220565.1. NCBI lineage: Eukaryota > Metazoa > Arthropoda > Insecta > Lepidoptera > Nymphalidae > Melitaea > Melitaea cinxia. Next base: position 2,376,020 of record NC_059416.1, read on the forward strand.
CGTAATTAACATTGATCTTCACAAGGACTTTGGGATCGATTCAATCGCCAAGCATCTCAAAACACTGTCTTCAATGTATTTTGAGAAAGCAATCCGGCAACCCAACCCTCACAACTGAGAATCAAGTAAAGATCAAAAACACATAAAAAATTCAATAAATCAAAAGAAAATAACTTACGAAGTAGAATTTGTGTGGGCGTAAATCGCATTGTAGCTCGTACAGAGCTATTGTATCGACTGAAAGAAAACCATTAATAACTACAATATCAAATCAACGAAAAGTAAAATTTTCACTGTATTAAAAGAAAGTGACTTACAAAGTAGAATTTGTAAGGGCGTAGAAAACAATGTAGCCCGCACAGAGCTAAGGTCTCACCTGAAAGAGAACCATCAATTAGTAAAATATAAATCTACAAAAAATAAAATTTTCAGTGTATTAAAAGAAAGTAACTTACAAAGTAGAATTTGTGTAGATCACAATATAGCTCGCTCAGAGCTAACGTTATACCTGAAAGAGAACCATATATTAGTAAAATTTCAAATCTACAAAAAGTAAAATTTTCACTGTATTAAAAGAAAGTAACTTACAAAGTAGAATTTTTGAGGACGTAGATCACAATGTAGCCCGCACAGAGCTAAAGTCTCACCTGAAAGAGAACCATCAATTAGTAAAATATCAAATCTGCAAAAAATAAAATTTTCAGTGTATTAAAAGAAAGTAACTTACAAAGTAGAATTTGTGTAGATCACAATGTAGCCCGCTCAGAGATAACGTTACACCTGAAAGAGAACCATATATTAGTAAAATATCAAATCTACAAAAAGTAAAATTTTCACTGTATTAAATGAAAGTAACTTACAAAGTAGAATTTGTGAGGGCGTAGATCGCATGGTAGCTCGTACACAGCCAACATCTCACCTGAAGGAGAACCATCAATTAGTAAAATATCAAATGTACAAAAAGTAAAATTTTTTCTGTATTAAAAGAAAGTAACTTACAAAGTAGAATTTGTGAGGGCGTAGATCACAATGTAGCCCGCACAGAGCTAAAGTCTCACCTGAAAGAGAATCATCAATTAGTAAAATACCAAATCTACAAAAACTAAAATTATCAGTGTATTAAAAGAAAGTAACTTACAAAGTAGAATTTGTGAGGGCGTAGATCACAATGTAGCTCGCCCAGAGCTAATAGCTCACCTGAAAGAGAACCAGCAATTAGTAAAATATGAAATCTAAAAAAATAAAATTTTCACTCTATTAAAAGAAAGTAACTTACAAAGTAGAATTTGTGAGGGCGTAGATCGCATTGTAGCTCGCACAGAGCTATCGTCTCACCTGAAAGAGAAACATCAATAAGTAAAATATCAAATCTACAAAAACTAAAATTATCAGTGTATTAAAAGAAATTAACTTACAAAGTAGAATTTGTGAGGGCGTAGATCGCATGGTAGCTCGTACACAGCCAACATCTCACCTGAAGGAGAACCATCAATTAGTAAAATATCAAATGTACAAAAAGTAAATTTTTTTCTGTATTAAAAGAAAGTAACTTACAAAGTAGAATTTGTGAGGGCGTAGATCACAATGTAGCACGCACAGAGCTAAAGTTTCACCTGAAAGAGAACCACCAATTAGTAAAATATCAAATCTACAAATAGTAAAATTTTTACTGTACTAAAAGAAAGTAACTTACAAAGTAGAATTTGTGAGGGCGTTTATAACAATATAGCTCGCACAGAGCTAACGTCTCACCTGGAAGAGAACCATCAATTAGTAAAATATCAAATCTACAAAAAGTAAAATTTTCAGTGTATTAAAGAAAGTAACTTACAAAGTAGAATTTGTGAGGGCGTAGGTCGCATTGTAGCTCGCCCAGAGCTCACCTGAAAGAGAACCATCAATTAGTAAAATATCAAAACTTCTAAAATCAAAATTTTCACTGTTTCAAAAGAAAGTAACTTACAAAGTAGAATTTGTGTAGATCACAATGTAGCCTGCTCAGAGATAACGTTACACCTGAAAGAGAACCATATATTAGTAAAATATCAAATCTACAAAAAGTAAAATTTTCACTGTATTAAAAGAAAGTAACTTACAAAGTAGAATTTGTGAAGGCGTAGATCGCATGGTAGCTCGTACACAGCCAACATCTCACCTGAAGGAGAACCATCAATTAGTAAAATATCAAATGTACAAAAAGTAAAATTTTTTCTGTATTAAAAGAAAGTAACTTACAAAGTAGAATTTTTGAGGGCGTAGATCACAATGTAGCCCGCACAGAGCTAAAGTCTCACCTGAAAGAGAATCATCAATTAGTAAAATACCAAATCTACAAAAAATAAAATTTTCAGTGTATTAAAAGAAAGTAACTTACAAAGTAGAATTTGTGTAGGTCACAATGTAGCCCGCTCAGAGCTAACGTTACACCTGAAAGAGAACCATATATAAGTAAAATATCAAATCTACAATAAGTAAAATTTTCACTGTATTAAAGGAAAGTAACTTACAAAGTAGAATTTGTGAGGGCGTAGATAGCATTGTAGCTCGCACAGAGCTAACGTCTCACCTGAAAGAGAACCACCGATTAGTAAAATATCAAATCTACAATAAGTAAAATTTTTACTGCAATAAAAGAGTAACTTACAAAGTAGTATTTGTGAGGGCGTAGATCACAATGTAGCTCGCACAGAGCTTAAGTTTCACCTGAAAGAGAACCAGCAATTAGTAAAATATGAAATCTAAAAAAATAAAATTTTCACTCTATTAAAAGAAAGTAACTTACAAAGTAGAATTTGTGAGGGCGTAGATCACAATGTAGCTCGCACAGAGCTTAAGTTTCACCTGAAAGAGAAACATCAATTAGTAAAATATCAAATCCACAAAAACTAAAATTTTCACTCTATTAAAAGAAAGTAACTTACAAAGTAGAATTTTAGATTGCGTAGATCGCATTGTAGCTCGCACAGAGCTATCGTTCACCTGAAAGAGAAGAATCAATTAGTAAAATATCAAAACGACAAAAACTAAAATTTTCACTCGATTAAAAGAAAGTAACTTACAAAGCAGAATTTGTGAGTGCGAAGAACGCATTGCAGTCCGCACAGAGCTATCGTTCACCTAAAAGAGAAGAATCAATTAGTAAAATATCGAACTTCTAAAAGTAAAATTTTCACTGTATTAAAAGAAAGTAACTTACAAAGTCGAATTTATGAGGGCGAAGATCGCATTGTAGCTCGCAAAGAGCTATCGTCTCACCTGAAAGAGAACCAGCAATTAGTAAAATATGAAATCTAAAAAAATAAAATTTTCACTCTATTAAAAGAAAGTAACTTACAAAGTAGAATTTGTGAGGGCGAAGATAGCATTGTAGCTCGCACAGAGCTAACGTCTCACCTGAAAGAGAACCATCAATTAGTAAAATATCAAATCTACAAAAAGTAAAATTTTAAGTGTATTAAAAGAAAGTAACTTACAGAGTAGAATTTGTGAGGGCGTAGATCGCATTGCAGCTCGCCCAGAGCTAATGGCTCACCTGAAAGAGAACCAGCAATTAGTAAAATATGAAATCTAAAAAAATAAAATTTTCACTCTATTAAAAGAAAGTAACTTACAAAGTAGAATTTGTGAGGGCGTAGATCACAATGTAGCTCGCACAGAGCTTAAGTTTCACCTGAAAGAGAAACATCAATTAGTAAAATATCAAATCCACAAAAACTAAAATTTTCACTCTATTAAAAGAAAGTAACTTACAAAGTAGAATTTTAGAGTGCGTAGATCGCATTGTAGCTCGCACAGAGCTATCGTTCACCTGAAAGAGAAGAATCAATTAGTAAAATATCAAAACGACAAAAACTAAAATTTTCACTCGATTAAAAGAAAGTAACTTACAAAGCAGAATTTGTGAGTGCGAAGAACGCATTGCAGTCCGCACAGAGCTATCGTTCACCTAAAAGAGAAGAATCAATTAGTAAAATATCGAACTTCTAAAAGTAAAATTTTCACTGTATTAAAAGAAAGTAACTTACAAAGTCGAATTTATGAGGGCGAAGATCGCATTGTAGCTCGCAAAGAGCTATCGTCTCACCTGAAAGAGAACCAGCAATTAGTAAAATATGAAATCTAAAAAAATAAAATTTTCACTCTATTAAAAGAAAGTAACTTACAAAGTAGAATTTGTGAGGGCGAAGAACGCATTGCAGTCCGCACAGATCTATCGTGTCACCTGAAACAGATTCATCAATTAGTAAAATATCAAATCTACAAAAACTAAAATTTTCACTCTATTAAAAGAAAGTAACTTACAAAGTAGAATTTTAGAGTGCGTAGATCGCATTGTAGCTCGCACAGAGCTATCGTTCACCTGAAAGAGAAGAATCAATTAGTAAAATATCAAAACGACAAAAACTAAAATTTTCACTCGATTAAAAGAAAGTAACTTACAAAGCAGAATTTGTGAGTGCGAAGAACGCATTGCAGTCCGCACAGAGCTATCGTTCACCTAAAAGAGAAGAATCAATTAGTAAAATATCGAACTTCTAAAAGTAAAATTTTCACTGTATTAAAAGAAAGTAACTTACAAAGTCGAATTTATGAGGGCGAAGATCGCATTGTAGCTCGCAAAGAGCTATCGTCTCACCTGAAAGAGAACCAGCAATTAGTAAAATATGAAATCTAAAAAAATAAAATTTTCACTCTATTAAAAGAAAGTAACTTACAAAGTAGAATTTGTGAGGGCGAAGAACGCATTGCAGTCCGCACAGATCTATCGTGTCACCTGAAACAGATTCATCAATTAGTAAAATATCAAATATACAAAAACTAAAATTTTCACTCTATTAAAAGAAAGTAACTTACAAAGTAGAATTTTAAAGTGCGTAGATCGCATTGTAGCTCGCACAGAGCTATCGTTCACCTGAAAGAGAAGAATCAATTTGTAAAATATCAAAATGACAAAAAGTAAAATTTTCACTCGATTAAAAGAAAGTGACTTACAAAGTAAACATTGTGAGGACGAAGATCGCATTGCAGCTCGCACATAGCTATCGTGTCACCTGAAAGAGAATCACCAATAATAATGATCAGGAATACAAAAAAGAAAAAATTCACTTAAACACACATTAAATAAAAGTAACTTACAAATTACAAGATTCGTGAAAAAAGGCGCTTCATGTGGTTCGCACACCAGCACTATCCGGCGGTCGGCGCGGCCCTGCCCCGCAGCTCTAAAAGCGCTAGCGCTGCGCTCACCTCACCTGTAACAATATGAAATGTTTAATAAATATATAATACAATTACAAATTGCTAAGAAAGGAGATGATGTGTAAAGAAAAATATATCGCTTACGCGGCGATCGAGCTTGCTCCTGAGGTGGGGGCGGCACACGCACAGCCGCCTTCAACTGCAACAGCGCCAAGGCTGCGTCTCGTACATCTCGTGGCACTCTTTCGTGCACTCTCATCTGCATATCTGATGTATTCATTTTTGTTTCTTCTAAAGATCGGGAAAAACTTCGGGAACTTCGAAACTTCGGGAAGCTTCTTGTTGCGCGCGGTCGGAGATTTCGATCCGTAATGAGGAAATCTACCTGAGCGCTCCCTTTTTGTGCTATTCGTCGTCTGTTAGATAGACACGTATCTGAGAAGTGAATGTAACATCCCGCCAACCCCCGTCCTGTGCCGTAGGCGGGTGGCGAATGACGTGGCGTTTTTTATTGTAATAAATGAAAGAAATAGCAACTAAGCGTCTTGACATAAACTTTAGTATTTATGTATGTCTTACAGTTTCTTAGAAAAGAGACTAGAGATATATTTTCTTTCACAATATATTTATAAAAATTTACGTTAAACGACATTCGTTAGTTGTGAAAACTTCTAAATGGCTTTTAGTTTTCAATTTGTATTTTTAATTTGTTATGTATAGCTGAAAGTTTTTCTAAATAAATAAAATAAAATAAGGGGATAAAATAAATATTTATACAACTAACTATATAATTCATTCTTTTTGTTATTATAAATCTTACGTTTTAAATAATTGAACCGTATGGGTTAAATTGTACACTGAATAGAATTTTATTAAAATTAACTAATGGTTTTAAGCTGTTAATGTTTTGTTAAATTAAAGTATTCATTAATAATATTAGGAATTTATATGTTAATTCTTACACAAGTTTTCAATAAGTAAATATAACAAAGCTTCAACAATTCAACGAGAAGAGACAAAATATTTAAATATTTATATTTAACAATTTTGACTTTAAGATTTCGATGCTCTGCGGGGTAAGCTCCGTAGGTGGATGAACATATTTAGTATATTTTATCATACGTAAAGTTTAAATAAAACCTATTAAGCCAAAAGCCCCGTAAACTATTACAATGATACATGGATAGGTAAAACTGAATATCTTGGTGTATTTTGTTTAGGAATTACTTTTCTACTAGACACTAAAGCTAAACAGTGCGCATGGCAAACGGATGACGTCATCACTAAAGTATTAAAACACGCACAAACAGGTAACTACAGTAACAGCTTTTTAAACGTATAATGTTGTTAATATTATTCGGAAAGACAAGAATATAACTACATAAAAATATTACCCCTTTTTTTAAAGTTACAGACATTTTTGCCGACTAGATTACCACTCCACAACGCTCTATAAGAAGCTTCATTTTAATAAGGACAACCTCACATTCAGAAACAACCTTTGGGCATACAACTTAGACGCGCTACATTCTGTAGTAACCTTTCAGGAAGACCATTCAAAGGCAGGCAGTCGAGTAAGATAAAATTGATACAGTAACGAACGCAGTAAGAACAAAACTGTAGGTACCTATTATATAGGTACTAGGCAATTAGAGGAATAACACAAAAGAGCCGGCATTAGTCATTATACAATCAGTATCAGTGAAACAACATAATATTTACATTGTCACATTTATCAGGATTATAAAGGCAAAGTAACTGTCGACTTAGACAGATTTTAAAATTTCAAACAATAGATACAAACAAAAAAAACCTTGCATTCCACAACGAATTGATTTTTAAAAAATCTCGAATTAAACGCAAAAAATGAAAACAATAAATTGACTACAATTGGTGACCTTATCTTTAAATTGTACCATATTAATATTTTCCGGGTAAAGTTTGAATGAAACAATGCGCTGCACTTTGTGTAAATAGAAAATAAACATTTACTTCTCCTTTATTGATACGGTCAATTTACCCACAATCAATTCGTTTTGGCTGGAATTGAAAAATAATAATACCTGTCTACCTCTAATGATTTTCGTAATAATATAGTTGTAAACGGATTGAAATGGGTAAGTTGTCATGGTTGTAATGCTCACATTTAAAGAAATTGCATTGTTTTTATTAAAGTATTAAAATTTATCAGGACTATAAAGGCGAAGATAACAATTTAAGAAAGGTTTTTAAAACGCTTCATCTAGTAACTGTAGACTTAGGCAGATTTTAAAATTTCAAACAATAGATACAAACAAAAAAAACCTTGCATTCCACAACGAATTGATTTTTAAAAAATCTCGAATTAAACGCAAAAAATGAAAACAATAAATTGACTACAATTGGTGACCTTATCTTTAAATTGTACCATATTAATATTTTTTAGGTAAATTTTGAAAGAAACAATGGTATAATCGCATCTGTTTTATGCGCTGCACTTTGTGTATATAAAAAATAAACATTTATTTCTTCTTTATTGATACGGTCAATTTACCTACAATCAATTCGTTTTGGCTGGAATTAAAAAATAATAATACCTGTCTACCTCTAATGATTTCTGTAATAATATACGGATTATGAACGGATTGAAATGGGTAAGTTGTCGTGGTTGTAATGCTCACATTTAAAGAAATTGCATCGTTTTTATTAAAGTATTAAAATTTATCAAGACTATAAAGGCGAAGATAACAGTTTAAGAAAGGTTTTTAAAACGCTTCATCTAGTAACTGTAGACTTAGACAGATTTTAAAATTTCAAACAATAGATACAAACAAAAAAAACCTTGCATTCCACAACGAATTGATTTTTAAAAAATCTCGAATTAAACGCAAAAAATGAAAACAATAAATTGACTACAATTGGTGACCTTATCTTTAAATTGTACCATATTAATATTTTTCAGGTAAAGTTTGAAAGAAACAATGGTATAATCTCATCTGTTTTATGCGCTGCACTTTGTGTATATAAAAAATAAACATTTATTTCTTCTTTATTGATACGGTCAATTTACCTACAATCAATTCGTTTTGGCTGGAATTGAAAAATAATAATACCTGTCTACCTCTAATGATTTCTGTAATAATATACGGATTATGAACGGATTGAAATGGGTAAGTTGTCGTGGTTGTAATGCTCACATTTAAAGAAATTGCATCGTTTTTATTAAAGTATTAAAATTTATCAAGACTATAAAGGCGAAGATAACAGTTTAAGAAAGGTTTTTAAAACGCTTCATCTAGTAACTGTAGACTTAGGCAGATTTTAACATTTCAAACAATAGATACAAACAAAAAAACCCTTGCATTCCACAACGAATTGATTCGTAAAAATGCTTGAATTAAACACAAAAAATGAAAAAAATAAAAAAAATAAATTGTCTACATTTACTTTAAAAAATAAATTATCTACACCTTATCTTTAAATTGTACCATATTCATATTTTCCAGGTAAAGTTTGAATGAAACAATGCGCTGCACTTTGTGTAAATAGAAAATAAACATTTATTTCTCCTTTATTGATACGGTCAATTTACCTACAATCAATTCGTTTTGGGTGGAATTTAAAAATAATAATACCTGTCTACCTATAATGATTTTTGTAATAATATAGTGGTAAACGGATTAAAATGGGTAAGTTGTCGTGGTTGTAATGCCCACATTTAAAAAAATAGCATCGTTTTTATTAACCCTTAATTCGACACCGTACAGTATACTTCTCGTTAAATAAATAAAAATCTGTGTCAAAAATAAGATCGCACACCTAGATTTTTAGGTGTTATATGGAATCTTAAAATATGCAACCATCTTGTGAAAAATCAGTGGCGCGTGCTATTCAACGGTACGCCAGCAATCACCATCGAAATGGAGGGGAGGAAGGACTTGCCGTGAGGGCTCTCGGTAAGTTGTAATTTATTCGTCATTTTACAACTTGTCTCAATGTAAAAATCATTGAAAATTAAATACAAAACATCCCGGTAGCTACTCATAAGGCTTTGATTGTTTTATTGATATTTGTAAAGTTTTGACGACGCCCGAAACTTTAATGTCCAATATGCTTCCCATCGTCGAACGATTAGTTAAGTAACGGTTAAGTAGTATGTCCAGTATTTTTCCCCTTGTCAACGTTGTAGAAAACTAAATACTAATTTATAGTCTAGTATACTTCACGATACAGCATTATTAGAAAATATACTTTTACTGTTTTGTGTCATAATTTTTAGGGATCCGCAGATAAAAATGTTTTATAACTCATTACTTTTCGTTTTCAGATCTTTAAGTCTAGAAGAAGTCATTTAGAAGCACTGGTTCCGCCTGAAAACGCTTCTTGCGATATTGATACTGTATCCGAATCTGAAAATGAGGAAGAAATTCCTGTACACAGAACTGAAGAGTAGTCCTCTTCACCATGCCCCTTTATAAACTCAGTCTTAGAGCACATGAATATATTGGACAGCTCCGAAAATTATACTATCGACAGTAACGACTCTTATTGATGCAAATAATTTTACGGAGTTAGTAAACGAAAATGTTGAAAAAGAGGACTGGAGGAGAGGAGACGAAGTTGTCGAAAATAAGTTGAACAATGAACAAGCTTCGTTGACTCCAATTATAAACAACGTGCTACCACCGACTGGCGAAGTAAATTATAATGTTTTGCCAAGTTTGGCTTCATTATTATCCATTCCGTCATCAAGTGCTTCTTCCATTGGTAGTCCCTCGATACCAAGACTAACTAGGCGTAAGAGAAAATTTCCAGTAAGAGCTTGCCCAACGGTTACAAAAAAGAGCAAGACTGTTATTGTAATTTACAAATGGAAGAAAGGATATTTTAGACACAAAGCTGACATTCCATCAAACGAATTCTTGTTTGATTTACCGGATACTGACTGTCCACTGGAATATTTTTATCGTTTTTTTTTTTTTGAAAAGCAGATGACGCTCAGTGTAAAGTTTGTGTTAGCACTTTGTAAGACGATTCAGGCTCGAGGATGGGCTGTTTATTTCGACAGTTACTTCATAACGCTAGATTTGATTAGGTATCTTCGTGAACACTACGGGATTTTCAGCCTCGGAATTATACGGCAAAATAGATTGAAGAGTTGCTGCAAATTGTTAAGTGACAAAGAACTCAAGAAAAAAGGTCGAGGTTAATTCACCCAAGTTGTAGATAACGAAAAAAAGATTACCATCGTCAATTACGCTAAGACAATAAAGTTGTGACTTTAGTTTGTTCTTATGCCGATGCTAACCCAGTTCAAGAGATTATTAGATGGAGTAAGCACTGAAAAAGAAAATTAGTTTCAAGTGTCCACAGCTAGTTCGACACTACAACCAAAATATGGGAGGTGTTAATCTATGCGACATGTTAATAGCTCTTTACATAACATCTTTAAAGAGCCGTCGTTGGTACATGAACATCTTTGACCAAATGTTAGATATAGCAGTTAACAATGCTTGTCTACTCTACAGAAGAAATGCAAAAAGAATAACCTGAAAAACATACGTCTAAAACAGTTTTGTCAGAGTTAGCAGTTAAATTGAGACAAAGAGAAAGATCATTGCAGACGGAAACACCAAGCCCTCTCTACCAAAGAAAATGCTCATTCAAAACTCAAGTGTACCGAGGCCTCCAGTTTCTGTGCGTTATGATGGCTACAACCACTGGCCTGAATACGTAACATATGGGGGTTGCAAGTTCTGTAAGAATAATAAAACGAACATCCAATGTTCCAAATGCAAACAGAGGTTATGCTTAGTGGCTAAAAGAAATTGCTTTTATAATTTCCATAATGAGTATGTAAGTAGGAAGGCTGGAGACCAAGTGGCATAAATAATTTACATTTATAATTTTTATGTTTTTGATAACTAAAAGCACCCTTTTAGTTGTATTGTACCCTTTATTGTTAGTTATGGCTGTGATTTGAATAACCTAGACTGTTGATATTTATGAAAACTTAATCATTATTTTATTATTATGTTTTAAGAATAACTGAGTTCTTCGTATATTAAGTTTTTGTAGTTCCTTTTAGTATTTTAAGAGTAAACCAGTGTATAAAGAGGCTAATTTTTAATATAATGAGTATTTGTGTGTGTTGACAGTGGGAAGTATACTTCACATGGTAAGAGTGTTTCAGTATCTTACAAATTTGACAATGTCCAGTATATTGGACTACGTTTTTCAAGAAACTGAAAAAGGTAGAATTTTTTAAGTAATTTTTCTAGGGTCCCTAAAAAGCTAAGAACCTAATCTGTAAAGATTTCACAATTTGAATGAAATTAAAAATCCGTCGAATTAAGGGTTAAAGTATTCTTCAAGGTTAGCTACTGATACCTACTGAGGTAAACTGCGGGACACAAAATGCTAAGTGTTAGCTCAACAACGTTTGATATTAAATTATTATTATCTTTCACATCCTTCCTTATTTCAATACTGTCACGGACTATGCTAATATTCCTTACTTTAAAATACATTATATCATAATGTTCTGCGGCTCGAAGCCCCGCCTCGATCCTTTAATTCATAACTCGTCGATAACAAAAGGCGGGGTCACTTTCTAGGCGTCCGCTACGACTACTCTCTGCTGGTTGGTGCTCATACAAAATTCTTCCTCCCAAATCCAAATCAAACATTCTTCTCCAACGTAATTTTTGCGGAATTGATAGAGACCATTTCTGTAACGATGCTCGTCAAATGGACTGGTCTGAGGTTTATGACGCTGACTCTATAGATAAAAAGGTGGAGCTGTTTAATATGCGAATAATCCAGCTATATGACATACACGCAACTATAAGGCCTGTGAGATTAAAGCACCATCCGGTTCCCTGGCAATCTGAGGAGCTTAAAACTTTAATTGCCGATAAAAAAAAGCCAAGTATAAATATAAAATCAATAACACTGACCGTAACCGCGATAAATATAAAAAAATCCGTAATCGCTGCAATACATTATGTAGAGATGCTCAACGACGCCACATCCATAAATTTGTCGAAAACGGTGACATTGCTAGAGCATGGAAATTTCTCGAAACCTTAGGAGTTGGTAAATCGTCTGGTAAAAACTCTTTAAATATTGACATTGAGCTTCTCAATAAGCATTTCTCCTCTTCCACGATACTCAATGATGTTCATAAACATCAAACTTAAAATTATCTTTCATCACTATCAACTTCTAACATCCTACCGTTTACTTTCACCTCTGTCACCGAGAGTGATGTTAGAAGAGTTGCGCTGTCTGTGGCAACAACCACGACAACTTACCCATTGCAATCCGTTTACCACTATATTATTACAAAAATCATTATAGGTAGACAGGTATTATTATTTTTAAATTCCACCCAAAACGAATTGATTGTAGGTAACTTGACTGTATCAACAAAGGAGAAATAAATGTTTATTTTCTATTTACACAAAGTGCAGCGTATTGTTTCATTCAAAGTTTACCTGGTAAATATTAATATTATACAATTCAAAGAGAAGGTCACCAAATGTAGACAATTTATTTTTTTCATTTTTTGTGTTTGATTCGAGCATTTTTACGAATCAATTCGTTGTGGAATGCAAGGGTTTTTTTGTTTTTATCTATTGTTTGAAATGTTAGAATCTGCCTAAGTCTACAGTTACTAGATGAAGCGTTTTAAAAACCTTTCTTAAACTGTTATCTTCGCCTTTATAGTCTTGATAAATTTTAATGCTTTAACAAAAACGATACAATTTCTTTAAATGTGAGCATTACAACCACGACAACTTACCCATTTCAATCCGTTTACAACTATATTATTACGAAAATCATTAGAGGTAGACAGGTATTATTATTTTTCAATTCCAGCCAAAACGAATTGATTGTAGGTAAATTGACCGTATCAATAAAGGAGAAATAAATCTTTATTTTCTATTTACACAAAGTACAGCGCATAAAACAGATGCGATTATACCATTGTTTCTTTCAAACTTTACCTGGAAAATATTAATGTGGTACAATTTAAAGATAAGGTCACCAATTGTAGTCAATTTATTGTTTTCATTATTGTGTTTAATTCGAGCATTTCTACGAATCAATTCGTTGTGGAATGCAAGGGTTTTTTTGTTTGTATCTATTGTTTGAAATGTTAAAATCTGCCTAAGTCGACAGTTACTTTGCCTTTATAATCCTGATAAATGTGACAATGTAAATATTATGTTGTTTCACTGATACTGATTGTATAATGACTAATGCCGGCTCTTTTGTGTTATTCCTCTAATTGCCTAGTACCTATATAATAGGTACCTACAGTTTTGTTCTTACTGCGTTCGTTACTGTATCAATTTTATCTTACTCGACTGCCTGCCTTTGACTGGTCTTCCTGAAAGGTTACTACAGAATGTAGCGCGTCTAAGTTGTATGCCCCAAGGTTGTTTCTGAATGTGAGATTGTCCTTATTAAAATGAAGCTTCTTATAGAGCGTTGTGGAGTGGTAATCTAGTCGGCAAAAATGTCTGTAACTTTAAAAAAAGGGGTAATATTTTTATGTAGTTATATTCTTGTCTTTCCGAATAATATTAACAACATTATACGTTTAAAAAGCTGTTACTGTAGTTACCTATTTGTGCGTGTTTTAATACTTTAGTGATGACGTCATCCGTTTGCTGCTATGCGCACTGTTTAGGTTTAGTATCTATTAGAAAAGTAATTCCTAAACAAAATACACCAAGATATTCAGTTTTACCTATCCATGTATCATTGTAATAGTTTACGGGGCTTTTGGCTTAATAGGTTTTATTTAAACTTTACGTATGATAAAATATACTAAATATGTTCATCCACCTACGGAGCTTACCCCGCAGAGCATCGAAATCTTAAAGTCAAAATTGTTAAATATAAATATTTAAATATTTTGTCTCTTCTCATTGAATTGTTGAAGCTTTGTTAGATTTACTAATTGAAAACTTGTGTAAGAATGAACATACAAATTCCTAATATTTTTAATGACTACTTTAATTTAACAAAATATTAACAGCTTAAAACCATTAGTTAATTTTAATAAAATTCTATTCAGTGTACAATTTAAACCATACGGTTAAATTATTTAAAACATAAGATTTATAATAACGAAAAGAATGAATTATATAGTTAGTTGTATAAATATTTATTTTATCCCCTCATTTTATTTTATTTTATTTATTCAGAAGAACTTTCAGCTATACATAACAAATTAAAAATACAAATTAAAAACTAAAAGCCATTTAGAAGTTTTCACAACTAACGAATGTCGTTTAACGTAATTTTTTATAAATATATTGTGAAAGAAAATATATCTCTAGTCTCTTTTCTAAGAAACTGTAAGACATAAATACTAAAGTTTATGTCAAGACGCTTAGTTGCTATCTCTTTCATTTATTACAATAAAAAACGCCACGTCATTCGCCACCCGCCTACGGCACAGGACGGGGGTTGGCGGGATGTTACATTCACTTCTCAGATACGTGTCTATCTAATAGACGACGAATAGCACAAAAAGGGAGCGCTCAGGTAGATTTCCTCATTACGGATCGAAATCTCCGACCGCGCGCAACAAGAAGCTTCCCGAAGTTTCGAAGTTCCCGAAGTTTTTCCCGATCTTTAGAAGAAACAAAAATGAATACATCAGATATGCAGATGAGAGTGCACGCAAGAGTGCCACGAGATGTACGAGACGCAGCCTTGGCGCTGTTGCAGTTGAAGGCGGCTGTGCGTGTGCCGCCCCCACCTCAGGAGCAAGCTCGATCGCCGCGTAAGCGATATATTTTTCTTTACACATCATCTCCTTTCTTAGCAATTTGTAATTGTATTATATATTTATTAAACATTTCATATTGTTACAGGTGAGGTGAGCGCAGCGCTAGCGCTTTTAGAGCTGCGGGGCAGGGCCGCGCCGACCGCCGGATAGTGCTGGTGTGCGAACCACATGAAGCGCCTTTTTTCACGAATCTTGTAATTTTGTAAGTTACTTCTATTTAATGTGTGTTTAAGTGAATTTTTTCTTTTTTGTATTCCTGATCATTATTATTGGTGATTCTCTTTCAGGTGACACGATAGCTATGTGCGAGCTACAACGCAAACTACGCACTCACAAATACTACTTTGTAAGTTAATCTTTTATTGCAGTGAAAATTTTACTTATTGTAGATTTGATATTTTACTAATTGATGGTTCTGTTTCAGGTAACACGATAGCTCTGTGCTGACTGCAATGCGTTCTTCGCACTCACAAATTCTGCTTTGTAAGTTACTTTCTTTTAATACAGTGAAAATTTTACTTATTGTAGATTTGATATTTTACTAATTGATGAATCTGTTTCAGGTGACACGATAGCTCTTTGCGAGCTACAATGCGATCTTCGCCCTCATAAATTCGACTTTGTAAGTTACTTTCTTTTAATACAGTGAAAATTTTACTTTTAGAAGTTCGATATTTTACTAATTGATTCTTCTCTTTTAGGTGAACGATAGCTCTGTGCGAGCTACAATGCGATCTACGCCCACACAAATTCTACTTTGTAAGTCACTTTCTTTTAATCGAGTGAAAATTTTACTTTTTGTCGTTTTGATATTTTACAAATTGATTCTTCTCTTTCAGGTGAACGATAGCTCTGTGCGAGCTACAATGCGATCTACCGCACTCTAAAATTCTACTTTGTAAGTTACTTTCTTTTAATAGAGTGAAAATTTTAGTTTTTGTAGATTTGATATTTTACTAATTGATGGTTTTCTTTCAGGTGAAACTTAAGCTCTGTGCGGGCTACATTGTGATCTACGCCCTCACAAATTCTACTTTGTAAGTTACTTTCTTTTAATAGAGTGAAAATTTTATTTTTTTAGATTTCATATTTTACTAATTGCTGGTTCTCTTTCAGGTGAGCCAATAGCTCTGGGCGAGCTACAATGCGATCTACGCCCTCACAAATTCTACTTTGTAAGTTACTTTTTTTAATACAGTGAAAATTTTACTTTTAGAAGTTTTGATATTTTACTAATTGATTCTTCTCTTTTAGGTGAACGATAGCTCTGTGCGAGATAAATGCGATCTACGCACTCTAAAATTCTACTTTGTAAGTTACTTTCTTTTAATAAACTGATAATTTTAGTTTTTGTAGATTTGATATTTTACTAATTGCTGGTTCTCTTTCAGGTGAGACGATAGCTCTTTGCGAGCTACAATGCGATCTTCGCCCTCATAAATTCGACTTTGTAAGTTACTTTCTTTTAATACAGTGAAAATTTTACTTTTAGAAGTTCGATATTTTACTAATTGATTCTTCTCTTTTAGGTGAACGATAGCTCTGTGCGAGCTACAATGCGATCTTCGCCCTCACAATGTTTACTTTGTAAGTCACTTTCTTTTAATCGAGTGAAAATTTTACTTTTTGTCGTTTTGATATTTTACAAATTGATTCTTCTCTTTCAGGTGAACGATAGCTCTGTGCGAGCTACAATGCGATCTACGCACTCTAAAATTCTACTTTGTAAGTTACTTTCTTTTAATAGAGTGAAAATTTTAGTTTTTGTAGATTTGATATTTTACTAATTGATGGTTTTCTTTCAGGTGAAACTTAAGCTCTGTGCGGGCTACATTGTGATCTACGCCCTCACAAATTCTACTTTGTAAGTTACTTTCTTTTAATAGAGTGAAAATTTTATTTTTTTAGATTTCATATTTTACTAATTGCTGGTTCTCTTTCAGGTGAGCCATTAGCTCTGGGCGAGCTACAATGCGATCTACGCCCTCACAAATTCTACTTTGTAAGTTACTTTTTTTAATAGAGTGAAAATTTTACTTTTAGAAGTTTTGATATTTTACTAATTGATTCTTCTCTTTTAGGTGAACGATAGCTCTGTGCGAGCTACAACGCAAACTACGCACTCACAAATACTACTTTGTAAGTTAATCTTTTATTGCAGTGAAAATTTTACTTATTGTAGATTTGATATTTTACTAATTGCTGGTTCTCTTTCAGATGAGACGATAGCTCTTTGCGAGCTACAATGCGATCTTCGCCCTCATAAATTCGACTTTGTAAGTTACTTTCTTTTAATACAGTGAAAATTTTACTTTTAGAAGTTCGATATTTTACTAATTGATTCTTCTCTTTTAGGTGAACGATAGCTCTGTGCGAGCTACAATGCGATCTTCGCCCTCACAATGTTTACTTTGTAAGTCACTTTCTTTTAATCGAGTGAAAATTTTACTTTTTGTCGTTTTGATATTTTACAAATTGATTCTTCTCTTTCAGGTGAA
This sequence comes from Melitaea cinxia, assembly GCF_905220565.1. Taxonomy (NCBI): domain Eukaryota; kingdom Metazoa; phylum Arthropoda; class Insecta; order Lepidoptera; family Nymphalidae; genus Melitaea; species Melitaea cinxia. The sequence goes on from NC_059416.1 coordinate 2,393,507, forward strand.
CGAACGCTCTGTGCGAGCTACAATGCGATCTACGCACTCTAAAATTCTACTTTGTAAGTTACTTTCTTTTAATAGAGTGAAAATTTTAGTTTTTGTAGATTTGATATTTTACTAATTGATGGTTTTCTTTCAGGTGAAACTTAAGCTCTGTGCGGGCTACATTGTGATCTACGCCCTCACAAATTCTACTTTGTAAGTTACTTTCTTTTAATAGAGTGAAAATTTTATTTTTTTAGATTTCATATTTTACTAATTGCTGGTTCTCTTTCAGGTGAGCCATTAGCTCTGGGCGAGCTACAATGCGATCTACGCCCTCACAAATTCTACTTTGTGAGTTACTTTTTTTAATACAGTGAAAATTTTACTTTTAGAAGTTTTGATATTTTACTAATTGATTCTTCTCTTTTAGGTGAACGATAGCTCTGTGCGAGCTACAACGCAAACTACGCACTCACAAATACTACTTTGTAAGTTAATCTTTTATTGCAGTGAAAATTTTACTTATTGTAGATTTGATATTTTACTAATTGATGGTTCTGTTTCAGGTAACACGATAGCTCTGTGCTGACTGCAATGCGTTCTTCGCACTCACAAATACTACTTTGTAAGTTAATCTTTTATTGCAGTGAAAATTTTACTTATTGTAGATTTGATATTTTACTAATTGATGGTTCTGTTTCAGGTAACACGATAGCTCTGTGCTGACTGCAATGCGTTCTTCGCACTCACAAATTCTGCTTTGTAAGTTACTTTCTTTTAATACAGTGAAAATTTTACTTACTGTAGATTTGATATTTTACTAATTGATGGTTCTGTTTCAGGTGACACGATAACTCTGTGCGGACTGCAATGCGTTCTTCGCACTCACAAATTCTGCTTTGTAAGTTACTTTCTTTTAATACAGTGAAAATTTTACTTATTGTAGATTTGATATTTTACTAATTGATGAATCTGTTTCAGGTGACACGATAGCTCTTTGCGAGCTACAATGCGATCTTCGCCCTCATAAATTCGACTTTGTAAGTTACTTTCTTTTAATACAGTGAAAATTTTACTTTTAGAATTTCGATATTTTACTAATTGATTCTTCTCTTTTAGGTGAACGATAGCTCTGTGCGAGCTACAATGCGATCTTCGCCCTCACAAATTCTACTTTGTAAGTCACTTTCTTTTAATCGAGTGAAAATTTTACTTTTTGTCGTTTTGATATTTTACAAATTGATTCTTCTCTTTCAGGTGAACGATAGCTCTGTGCGAGCTACAATGCGATCTACCGCACTCTAAAATTCTACTTTGTAAGTTACTTTCTTTTAATACAGTGAAAATTTTACTTATTGTAGATTTGATATTTTACTAATTGATGGTTCTGTTTCAGGTGACACGATAACTCTGTGCGGACTGCAATGCGTTCTTCGCACTCACAAATTCTGCTTTGTAAGTTACTTTCTTTTAATAAAGTGAAAATTTTACTTTTTGTACATTTGATATTTTACTAATTGATGGTTCTCTTTCAGGTGAGACGTTAGCTCTGTGCGAGCTATATTGTTATCTACGCCCTCACAAATACTACTTTGTAAGTTACTTTCTTGTAATACACTGATAATTGTACTTATGTACATTTGATATTTTACTAATTGATGAATCTGTTTCAGGTGACACGATAGATCTGTGCGGACTGCAATGCGTTCTTCGCCCTCACAAATTCTACTTTGTAAGTTACTTTCTTTTAATAGAGTGAAAATTTTATTTTTTTAGATTTCATATTTTACTAATTGCTGGTTCTCTTTCAGGTGAGACGATAGCTCTTTGCGAGCTACAATGCGATCTTCGCCCTCATAAATTCGACTTTGTAAGTTACTTTCTTTTAATACAGTGAAAATTTTACTTTTAGAAGTTCGATATTTTACTAATTGATTCTTCTCTTTTAGGTGAACGATAGCTCTGTGCGAGCTACAATGCGATCTTCGCCCTCACAATATTTACTTTGTAAGTCACTTTCTTTTAATCGAGTGAAAATTTTACTTTTTGTCTTTTTTATATTTTACTAATTGATGCTTCTCTTTCATGTAACACAATAGCTCTGTGCGAGCTACAACGCAAACTACGCACTCACAAATTCTGCTTTGTAAGTTACTCTTTTATTGCAGTAAAAATTTTACTTATTGTAGATTTGATATTTTACTAATTGATGGTTCTGTTTCAGGTGACACGATAGCTCTGTGCGGACTGAAATGCGTTCTTCGCACTCACAAATTCTGCTTTGTAAGTTACTTTCTTTTAATCGAGTGAAAATTTTAGTTTTTGTCGTTTTGATATTTTACTAATTGATTCTTCTCTTTCAGGTGAACGATAGCTCTGTGCGAGCTACAATGCGATCTACGCACTCTAAAATTCTACTTTGTAAGTTACTTTCTTTTAATAGAGTAAAAATTTTAGTTTTTGTGGATTTGATATTTTACTAATTGATGGTTCTCTTTCAGGTGAAACTTAAGCTCTGTGCGAGCTACATTTTGATCTACGCCCTCACAAATTCTACTTTGTAAGTTACTTTCTTTTAATAGAGTGAAAATTTTATTTTTTTAGATTTCATATTTTACTAATTGCTGGTTCTCTTTCAGGTGAGCCATTAGCTCTGGGCGAGCTGCAATGCGATCTACGCCCTCACAAATTCTACTCTGTAAGTTACTTTCTTTTAATACACTTAAAATTTTACTTTTTGTAGATTTGATATTTTACTAATTGATGGTTCTCTTTCAGGTGAGACTTTAGCTCTGTGCGGGCTACATTGTGATCTATGCCCTCAAAAATTCTACTTTGTAAGTTACTTTCTTTTAATACAGAAAAAATTTTACTTTTTGTACATTTGATATTTTACTAATTGATGGTTCTCCTTCAGGTGAGATGTTGGCTGTGTACGAGCTACCATGCGATCTACGCCTTCACAAATTCTACTTTGTACGTTACTTTCTTTTAATACACTGAAAATTTTATTTTTGCAGATTTGATATTTTACTAATTGATGGTTCTCTTTCAGGTGAGACTTTAGCTCTGTGCGGGCTACATTGTGATCTACGTCCTCAAAAATTCTACTTTGTAAGTTACTTTCTTTTAAAGCACTAAAAATTTTACTTTTTGTTGATTTGATATTTTACTAATTGATGGTTCTCTTTCAGGTGAAACTTAAGCTCTGTGCGAGCTACAATGCTATCTACGCCCTCACAAATTCTTCTTTGTAAGTTACTTTCTTTTTATACAGTGAAAATTTTACTTTTTGTTGATTTGATATGTTACTAATATATGGTTCTCTTTCAGGTGTGACGTTAGCTCTGCGAGGGCTACATTGTGATCTACACAAATTCTACTTTGTAAGTTACTTTCTTTTGAAACAGTGAAAATTTTGATTTTAGAAGTTTTGATATTTTACTAATTGATGGTTCTCTTTCAGGTGAGCTCTGGGCGAGCTACAATGCAATCTACGCCCTCACAAATTCTACTTTGTAAGTTACTTTCTTTAATACACTGAAAATTTTACTTTTTGTAGATTTGATATTTTACTAATTGATGGTTCTCCTTCAGGTGAGATGTTGGCTGTGTACGAGCTATATTGTTATAAACGCCCTCACAAATTCTACTTTGTAAGTTACTTTCTTTTAGTACAGTAAAAATTTTACTATTTGTAGATTTGATATTTTACTAATTGGTGGTTCTCTTTCAGGCGAAACTTTAGCTCTGTGCGGGCTACATTGTGATCTACGCCCTCACAAATTCTACTTTGTAAGTTACTTTCTTTTAATACAGTGAAAATTTTACTTATTGTAGATTTGATATTTTACTAATATATGGTTCTGTTTCAGGTGTAACGTTAGCTCTGAGCGGGCTACATTGTGATTTACACAAATTCTACTTTGTAACTTTCTTTTAATACACTGATTTTTTTTTGCAGATTTGATATTTTACTAATTGATGGTTCTCTTTCAGGTGAGACGTTATCTCTGTGCGAGCTACAGTGCGATCTTCGCCCTCACAATTTCTACTTTTGTAAGTTACTTTCTTTTAATACAGTGAAAATTTTACTTTTTGTAGATTTGATATTTTACTAATATATGGTTCTCTTTCAGGTGTGACTTTAGCTCTGTGCGGGCTACATTGCGATCTACAGAAATTCTACTTTGTAAGTTACTTTCTCTTAATACACTGAAAATTTTACTTTTTGTAGATTTGATATTTTACTAATTGATGGTTCTCTTTCAGGTGAGACGTTGGCTCTGTGCGAGCTACAATGCGATCTTCGCCCTCACAAATTCTACTTTGTAAGTTACTTTCTTTTAATAGAGTGAAAATTTTATTTTTGTAGATTTCATATTTTACTAATTGCTGGTTCTCTTTCAGGTGAGCCATTAGCTCTGGGCGAGCTGCAATGCGATCTTCGCCCTCACAAATCCTACTCTGTAAGTTACTTTCTTTTAATACACTGAAAATTTTACTTTTTGTAGATTTGATATTTTACTAATTGATGGTTCTCTTTCAGGTGAGACGTTAGCTCTGTGCGAGCTACAATGCTATCTACGCCCTCACAAATTCTACTTTGTAAGTTACTTTCTTTTAATAGAGTGAAAATTTTAGTTTTTGTGGATTTGATATTTTACTAATTCATGGTTCTCTTTCAGGTGAAACTTAAGCTCTGTGCGAGCTACATTGTGATCTACGCCCTCACAAATACTACTTTGTAAGTTACTCTTTTATTGCAGTAAAAATTTTACTTATTGTAGATTTGATATTTTACTAATTGGTGGTTCTCTTTCAGGTGAGACGTTAGCTCTGTGCGAGCTACAATGCTATCTACGCCCTCACAAATTCTACTTTGTAAGTTACTTTCCTTTAATACAGTGAAAATTTTACTTTTTGTAGATTTGATATTTTACTTATATATAGTTCTCTTTCAGGTGTAACGTTAGCTCTGAGCGGGCTACATTGTGACTTACACAAATTCTACTTTGTAAGTTACTTTCTTTTAATACACTGAAAATTTTATTTTTTGTAGATTTGGTATTTTACTAATTGATGATTCTCTTTCAGGTGAGACTTTAGCTCTTTGCGGGCTACATTGTGATCTACGCCCTCACAAATTCTACTTTGTAAGTTACTTTCTTTTAATACACTGATAATTTTAGTTTTTGTAGATTTGGTACTTTACTAATTGATGATTCTCTTTCAGGTGAGACTTTAGCTCTGTGCGGGCTACATTGTGATCTACGCCCTCAAAAATTCTACTTTGTAAGTTACTTTCTTTTAATACAGAAAAAAATTTACTTTTTGTACATTTGATATTTTACTAATTGATGGTTCTCCTTCAGGTGAGATGTTGGCTGTGTACGAGCTACCATGCGATCTACGCCCTCACAAATTCTACTTTGTAAGTTAATTTTTTTTAATACACTGAAAATTTTATTTTTTGCAGATTTGATATTTTACTAATTGATGGTTTTCTTTCAGGTGAGACTTTAGCTCTGTGCGGGCTACATTGTGATCTACCTCCTCAAAAATTCTACTTTGTAAGTTACTTTCTTTTAAAGCACTGAAAATTTTACTTTTTGTTGATTTGATATTTTACTAATTGGTGGTTCTCTTTCAGGTGAGACGTTAGCTCTGTGCGAGCTACAATGCTATCTACGCCCTCACAAATTCTACTTTGTAAGTTACTTTCTTTTTATACAGTGAAAATTTTACTTTTTGTTGATTTGATATTTTACTAATATATGGTTCTCTTTCAGGTGTGACGTTAGCTCTGCGCGGGCTACATTGTGATCTACACAAATTCTACTTTGTAAGTTACTTTCTTTTGAAACAGCTAAAATTTTTATTTTAGAAGTTTTGATATTTTACTAATTGATGGTTCTCTTTCAGGTGAGCTCTGGGCGAGCTACAATGCGATCTACGCCCTCACAAATTCTACTTTGTAAGTTACTTTCTTTAATACACTGAAAATTTTACTTTTTGTAGATTTGATATTTTACTAATTGATGGTTCTCTTCCAGGTGAGACGTTAGCTCTGTGCGAGCTATATTGTTATCTACGCCCTCACAAATTCTACTTTGTAAGTTACTTTCTTTTAATAGAGTGAAAATTTTAGTTTTTGTGGATTTGATATTTTACTACTTCATGGTTCTCTTTCAGGTGAAACTTAAGCTCTGTGCGAGCTACATTGTGATCTACGCCCTCACAAATACTACTTTGTAAGTTACTCTTTTATTGCAGTAAAAATTTTACTTATTGTAGATTTGATATTTTACTAATTGGTGGTTCTCTTTCAGGTGAGACGTTAGCTCTGTGCGAGCCACAATGCTATCTACGCCCTCACAAATTCTACTTTGTAAGTTACTTTCCTTTAATACAGTGAAAATTTTACTTTTTGTAGATTTGATATTTTACTTATATATGGTTCTCTTTCAGGTGTAACGTTAGCTCTGAGCGGGCTACATTGTGACCTACACAAATTCTACTTTGTAAGTTACTTTCTTTTAATACACTGACAATTTTATTTTTTGTAGATTTGGTATTTTCTAATTGATGATTCTCTTTCAGGTGAGACTTTAGCTCTGTGCGGGCTACATTGTGATCTACGCCCACACAAATTCTACTTTGTAAGTTACTTTCTTTTAATAAACTGATAATTTTAGTTTTTGTAGATTTGGTACTTTACTAATTGATGATTCTCTTTCAGGTGAGACTTTAGCTCTGTGCGGGCTACATTGTTATCTACGCCCTCACAAATTCTACTTTGTAAGTTATTTTCTTTTAATACAGAAAAAAATTTACTTTTTCTACATTTGATATTTTACTAATTGATGGTTCTCCTTCAGGTGAGATGTTGGCTGTGTACGAGCTACCATGCGATCTACGCCCTCACAAATTCTACTTTGTAAGTTAATTTCTTTTAATACACTGATAATTTTAGTTTTTGTAGATTTGATATTTTACTTATTGATGTTTCTCTTTCAGGTGAGACGATAGCTCTGTGCGAGCTACAATGCGATCTACGCCCTCACAAATTCTACTTTGTAAGTTACTTTCTTTTAATGCACTGAAAATTTTACTTTTTGTTGATTTGATATTTTACTAATTGATGGTTCTCCTTCAGGTGAGATGTTGGCTCTGTACGAGCTACCATGCGATCTACGCACTCACAAATTCTACTTTGTAAGTTACTTTCTTATAATACTCTGATAATTTTAGTTCTTGTAGATTTGATATTTTACTAATATATGGTTCTCTTTCAGGTGTGATGTTAGCTCTGCGCGGGCTACATTGTGATCTACACAAATTCTACTGTGTAAGTTACTTTCTTTCGATACAGTGAAAATTTTGATTTTAGAAGTTTTGATATTTTACTTATATATGGTTCTCTTTCAGGTGTAACGTTAGCTCTGAGCGGGCTACATTGTGACCTACACAAATTCTACTTTGTAAGTTACTTTCTTTTAATACACTGAAAATTTTATTTTTTGCAGATTTGATATTTTACTAATTGATGGTTCTCTTTCAGGTGAGACTTTAGCTCTGTGCGGGCTACATTGTGATCTACGCCCTCACAAATTCTACTTTGTAAGTTACTTTTTTTAATACACTGAAAATTTTACTTTTTGTAGATTTGATATTTTACTAATTGGTGGATCTCTTTCAGGTGAGACGTTAGCTCTGTGCGAGCTTCAATGCTATCTACGCCCTCACAAATTTTACTTTGTAAGTTACTTTCTTTTAATACAGTGAAAATTTTACTTTTTGTAGATTTGATATTTTACTTATATATGGTTCTCTTTCAGTTGTAAAATTAGCTCTGAGCGGGCTACATTGTGACCTACACAAATTCTACTTTGTAAGTTACTTTCTTTTAATACACTGAAAATTTTATTTTTTGCAGATTTGATATTTTACTAATTGATGGTTCTCTTTCAGGTGAGACTTTAGCTCTGTGCGGGCTACATTGTGATCTACGCCCTCACAAATTCTACTATTTAAGTAACTTACTTTTGATACAGTGAAAATTTTACTTGTAGAAGTTTTGATATTTTACTAATTGGTGGTTTCCTTTCAGTCGAGACGATAGCTCTATACGAGCTGTAATGCAACCTACGCCCTCAGAGATTCTACTTTGTAAGCTCCTTTCGGTTAATAGATTGAAAATTTTACTTGTAGTCGTTTTGTAATTTTACTAATTGATGCTTCTCTTTCAGGTGGCACGATAGCTCTGTGCGCGATGCAATGCGGTCTACGCGTTCTCAAATTCTACTTTGTAAGTTACTTTTTATACACTGAAAGTTTTACTTTTTGTAGATTTGATATTTTACTAATTAATGGTTCTCGTTTAGGTGAGACGATTGCTCTGTGCGAGCTACAATGCGATCTTCGCCCTCACAAATTCTACTATGTAAGTAACTTTCTTTTGATACAGTGAAAATTTTACTTTTGAAAGTTTTGATATTTTACTAATTGATGCTTCTCCTTCAGATGAATCAATAGCTCTGTGCGAGCTACAATGCAAACAACGCCCACACTAATTCTACTTTGTAAGCTACTTCCTTTTAATAGAGTGAAAATTTACTTTTAGTCGTTTTGATATTTTACTAATTGATACTTCTCTTTCAGGTAACAGATAGCTCTGTGCGACCTACAATGCGATCTTTGCCTTCACAAATTCTACTTTGTAAGTAACTTTCTTTTGATACAGTGAAAATTTTACTTGTAGAAGTTTTGATATTTTACTTATTGGTGGTTTCCTTTCAGTCGAGACGATAGCTCTATATGAGCTGCAATGCAACCTACGCCCTCAGAAATTCTACTTTATAAGCTCCTTTCTGTTCATAGATTGAAAAAGAGGCGGGCGAACGTCCATAGAAAGTTGGGCCTGAACGTTACATTGATGATTTTAGTGTTATTCTATAGAAATTATCGTCCTTTATCAAATACAGAACATTTTGCATAAATCCTTCATGGGAGAAAAAAGTTACAAGATGACTTTGTTTAGTAAAAAAATAACCTCAAATTGTTATAATCACTCAGTACTTGTTATTTAAAGTACAGTTACACGATTATGGACACCTACGTTTTAATGATAAAGCACGCTTATTACAATTGAATCTATGTATTTGTTATTTTTCATTTGTCAATAATAAAGGGGAGAGTTAAATAAGAAATGGTTAATTATTTTATCATTTATTTATTCATTAGAACATATTCATTCATTAGAATTAGATTATTATTAGAACGTTATCTAAAAATTGTGCAGGTGGTATTAGATTTTCTTGATGTTTTGCCCAGCCTAGGTACCATATTCCGGACATTACATGACAACAGCAACCTACTGTTCGTCTCCCTACTCCTTACACAATTACAATAATAAGCTCGGATGGCGTCCCTTTCTCTGCGAGAATTGTCAACTAATATGTAAAAAACGTCGTTGTGTTGTTGTGGTTAGTCGTGAAAGAAAACCAAAAGATCATACGAAATGCACAAAACACAAAAATATTCAATGCTGCAAGCTGAGAACAAAACGAATAAATGGCTTTGACACTTGACTTACACCTGACATAATGTTTTTACGCCTTCGATTGCCGCCTTAAAAAATAAAGGTAGGTAGTCGTTTTTTTATACTTAGAATCTCTTTTTTTTTTTAATAAAACCATTATACCCATTGCAAATCACGATAGCATTGCATACTCTTATTATGCAACATAAGTATAAACGTAAGTTCTCAGCTAGCAACATTTGAAGTGTCTCTATAGGACAGAAAAATATACTAGGGCACAGGAAAACAAAAGTGTTTCAATTTATTAATCGATTTACTATCCCACGGTAAAATAACGAATCGTTTCGCCATTGGGAATGAAAAAACTTGAAACGAATATTGATAAATATTTCAATGATGTAACGGACCGTAAAGTTCAGGCCCATTTTCGCCCGTCGCCTTTTACTTTTAGTCGTTTTGATATTTTACTAATTGATGCTTCTCTTTCAGGTGACACGATAGCTCTATGCGAGCTATAATGCGATCTACGCGCTCACAAATTCTATTTTGTAAGTTACTTTCTTCATTACAGTGAAAATTTTACTCCATATAGTTAAGACACTTTACTAAATGATGCTTCTATTTTAGGTGGCACGATAGCTCTGTGCGAGCTGCAATGCGATCTACGCGCTCTCAAATTCTACTTTGTAAGTTACTTTCTTTTAATACACTACAAATTTTACATTTTGTAGTTTTGATATTTTACTTGTAGGTCGTTTCTTTTCAGTGGAGACGATAGCTCTGTACGAGCTACAATGCGATCTACGCCTACACAAATTCTACTTTGTAATTTACTTTCTTTTAATACAGTGAAATTTTACTTTTTGTTAATTTGATATTTTACTTACTGATATGGTTTTCTTTCAGTGGAGAGAATAGCTCTGTACGAGCAACAATGCGATCTATGCCCGCAGATTCTACTTTATAAGTTACTTTCTTTTATTACTGAAAATTTTACTCCATATAGTTTTGATAGTTTACTAATTGATGCTTCTCTTTCAGGTGACACTGTAACGTATATTTGTTTTCTTCGTTCATTCTCTTATCAATTGTTTCGTTCGTCGAGTTGCTATTCTGCATGCTAGACGTTGAAAGAGAACCATCAATTAGTACAATATCAAATCTACAAAAAGTAAAACGTTCACAATACCTATTAGAACAAAGTAACTTACAAAGTAGAATCTGTGTTGACGTAGGTCACATTGCAGCTCGTACAGAGCAATCGTGTCACCTGAAAGAGAAGCCTCCTTAAGTAAACTATCAAAATTACAAAAAGGAAAATTTTCACTGTATTAAAAGAAAGTAACTTACAAAGTTTAATTTTTGAAGGCGTAGATCGCATTGTAGTTCGCACCGAGCTATCATGTCACCTGAAGACAACCATCGATTAGTAAAATATCAAAACTTCAAATAGTAAAATTTTCACTGTATCAAAAGAAAGTAACGTACAAAGTAAAATTTGTCAGGGCGTTCTTCGCATTATAGCTCGCACAGAGCTATTGTATCACCTGAAAGAGAAGTATCCATTGTAAAATATCAAAACTACAAAAAGTAAAATTTTCATTTTATTAAAAGAAAGTAACTTACGAAGTAAAAGTTTTGAGGGCGTGAATCGCATTGCAGCTCGCACAGAGCTATCATGCCGCCTGAAAGAGAACCATCAATTAGCAAAATATCAATAATATGACATCTCGTGATGAGTGAGTCAGTGATCATTCTCTTTTATATATATAGATTACGATGCATTATTTGGACACCTCCTCACCATCTATAGTCTAAATTTCAAGTCATACTCAAAAACATTTTGGACTTTCATATAAACTTCCAACCCCCGTTTTATCCCCTTGAGGATCAAGTTTCGTAAAATCCGTTCTTAACGGATGTTTACGTCTTATAAGGAGCCTACCTGCCAAATTTCAAGTTTGTGGCTATTATAGTTTCGGAGATTTCGTGATGAGTGAGTCATTCTACCATCCCCCGTTTTAACCCTAAAGGGAGTTGATTTCTAAAGATAAATTATTTGGACACCTTCTCACCATCTATAGAGCATACATTTTAAATTGCAAGTCTCTTACTTCAAAAACATAACACTTTCATACAAACTTCCAATTCCCGTTTAACCCCGTTCCCGTTTCCCCTTATAGGTCGAGTTTCATAAAATCCCTTCTTAATAAATGTCGACACTTTATAAGAAACCTACCTGCGAAATTCCAAGTTTGTAGGTGTTATAGTTTCGGAGATTTCGTGATGAGTGAGTCAACCTACCATCCCCCGTTTTAACCCAAAAGGGAGTTGATTTCTAAATATACATTATTTGAACACCTTCTCATCATTTATAGAGCATACATTTTAAATATTAAGCATCTTACTTCAAAAACATAGAACTTTCATACAAACTTCCAACCCCCGTTTTTCCCCCTTAGGGGTCGAGTTTCGTAAAATCCGTTCTTAGCGGATGTCTACGCTCTATAAGAAACCTACCTGCCAAATTTCAAGTTTCTAGGTGTTATAGTTTCGGAGATTTCGTGATGAGTGGGTCAACCTACCATCCCCCGTTTTAACCCAAAAAGGGAGTTGATTTCTAAATATACATTATTTGAACACCTTCTCATCATTTATAGAGTATACATTTTAAATATCAAGCATCTTACTTCCAAAACGGGTGGATGGGATGATTATAAAAATAACGCTATACAGAGTGGGGATGACAATACGACAAAAATTGATAACACCGGTAATACTAGTTTATAGGAGTATTTCAAAACCATCAAAAAAGTCCTACGGTCAAAATAAAAAAAAAAATTTTTTCAAACAAACTAAATAAGAAAAATATGATAAAATTTTATTACAACATGTGTAGCTATGGGTTCACTGACCTTTTATGACGCGCGGTGCCACAATGAACTACTACTTGGGTTGTTTGGACGGTGATAGTACTAAATTTTCAAATTTTCGATATGTCCGCCATGAACACTGATGCACAAATTATATCTTCTTACAATGTTATTAATTAATTTTGACATAATTTCGCCGTTGGCGGTCATGTTTTTTAATTTAATAAAAGCTCTTATAATTCTATTTTTTAACTCATCAACTGTATTTACTCCTGTTGAGTACACATCGTTTTTTATAAAACCCCACAAAAAGAAATCCATCGGCGTGAGATCTGGTGATCTCGCTGGCCACCTTGATGGTCCATGACGGCCAATCCACTGCTGTCCGAACATTTCCGATAAACGTTCCCTGGCAGACACAACTGAATGAGCAGGTGCTCCGTCTAGCTGATACCACATCTGGCTGTAAGCGTCTAGACTAAGCTCGTCAATATAATCAGCAACTGGTCCGTTTAGGAGTTCCAGAAACTTATCAGAATTTAAACTGCCGTCAATAAAAATAGGACCAATTATGGTTTTTCTATGTATGCCCGCCCATACATTTACCGTAAACCTGTATTGGTGGGACGTCTCCCGTGCTAGATGTGGATTCACGTGTTTCCAATATCGAAGGTTTTGACGGTTCCATAAACCATTCCTTGTGAATGTACTCTCGTCCGTCCACATCACATTGTACAGGAAGTTTGGGTTATCAAAAACTTTGTTTAGCATCCAGCGGCAGAATGCTTCTCTGACGGGCTTGTCCCTTGACAACATTGCATGCACTTTACTGTACCTAAAAGGCCTCAGTTTGTCACTTTTTAAAACATTATGTATCGTTTTATGATCCACACGATGGAGACGTGCTGCCTTACGCAAACTGGTTGTTGGGTTATTTGAAAAATAATCTAAAATTTCAGCATCCTGCAATCGACTTGCATGTGGAGGAGCAGTATCTAAATGCGGGATTAAGCATTGATTTTCCCGTATCCTCTAAGCATTTGTAATAGTGCGGCCATTGGTTGGACAAATACGGGTGTTCCCATATCTCTCCCTGTACTTCTTTATTGCCAAATTAGCATTGCCGTGACATTCTCCGTAAACAAAAATCATGTCAGCGTACTCCGAAGCTGTGTAATTATAGCATGGCATTGTAAATAAAATAAAAACTATTGTTAATATTAATACTTAAGCGTCTAATTTCGCACAATTCACTCAATAACTATTAAACTAGGTACTTATCACTATAAAAATAAAGCGTTAAATGTCGCACAATTCACTTAATAACTATTAACTAGGTACTTATCACTATAAAAATAAAGCGTTAAATATCGCACAATTTACATAATAACTATTAAACTAGGTACTTATAACTATAAAAATAAAGCGTTAAATATCGCACAATTCACTCCAAGAGTTTTTCGAGATAATTCAATAATTAATTAAAATTGACAAAACAACGCTAATAACATCAAGAAACACAAGTATCTAAATAAAGGGCATAGAGACTACTGGCCGCTTGTCGCGTACGCAGCGAGCCTGGAAAAAACCAAAAACATGTTATAACATGTTTTGTTTACGCTAGCCTACGCACCAGGGCTGCCAGATGTACGATTTTAATCGTACTCATACGATTTTTTTTTGCATTTTTACTCATGTACGATCGCTAGACTAAGATCGTACGCAAAATGTACGATTTTTATATTCCTATTACCTGGAAGCATTTCATAATTAAAGAAACGTCATCCACCGGCAAGCATGAATTTCGTTGAATTTCCCAACTACGTAACGCGTTCCTAGATCTTTTACTTAAATGAAGACTCTGAAAAATCATATAAAGGCTGTATTTGTTTGCTTTCTAATGAAACTTATAATTTCTTTTGTGATAATAATTTCGACTTGAAAAAAAATACATTTTGAAATAAAAAACAATTTGAAAATTATAAAATATTGCCTCAATTTGCTTTAAATTTATTATTTTTTCCCCATCACAGTGCAATCTATAATATGAACGAGCATTCAACGAAGTTCATTTAATCAGAACAAAACTTAGAAACAGTTTATCCAATGATACACTGAAGGGCACATTATTAGCCAAGAAATTAATAAGAAGAAACGAAAATTATACGAATTTTAAGCCAACAAATTCTTTTGTTAAAAAATATGACCACAGAAAATTTTGTATGAGTGTGACAAATTTTTCTAGCAGCCCTGGCACAGCCAGTTGTCCTTTACACCGTTAGACGTTCTCAGGGTCATTGCAACACACGTGCCACGTTGATTGTTTTTTTCAGCTGTTGCAAAATTTAATATTTTAATGTAATAACGTGGTATTTTATTATTAATAATTGTTGTTATTGTTATTTGTTGTCTTTATCGCATTTGTTGGACTGCTCGAGCAAAAGTTTCGCGAATATTTTGATCTTGAAATAAATATAGTCAATGAAATACTTAAATTTATTAAATATTGTTGATATGCCATGTGTGCTCCCCGTGATATTACCTACTTGCAAAAACTATGTTAGATTCAGAATTTAGATTTTCAGAATTTAAAAAAATTTATTGTTTCTTAAAGCATTAAAAGAAACAATAAATTTTTAAAAAACAAAAATTATAAAAAGAAAATTATTAGAATCATACTGAATATTAAAACTATTTAACAAATGTTTTTAATATGTCTTAACACAACACTGACCTACCAAAATAGATAACAATTTTGCACGTTTTTAAATTACGCGTACGCGTAATATTATGTTTGTACCGATCGCGCTCAAAGGGTCGTTAACCTGCGGGTGACCGTTTATTAATGTTATACAACACGTAGTAATTTTAAAAAATGAAAAATCATATTTTTTGACTAAACTACTGGATGTATTTTATTGATTTTTTGTATGTGGGCTTGGAATATCATTACATATACGATGTCAAAGTTATTGTCGTATTGTCATCCCCACCCTGTATATATGACACTATCCCAATATTACTAAATAGGGATCCCTTTCTTTCGAATTTTTTTTTTGTTCTAATTTAATTTCACAGTAAGGCATTTTTTGGCCTACTATTTCAGTAGGCATTATTATCTTTAAGGCTTATATTACCAGCACAAAATTAAATTTTTGCTTAGTCTCTTGAGTGCTTACCAAAATTTAAATTAACATGAGTCACTCATTGCTGCTTTTACATATATTCGGCTGTACAAAAAAAATACTATATACTGTTCAGAGACAACAAAAATTGCAAACTGATTTAGTAATATTTGCTGACTATATGTTGCTGCCCAACTACTAGCTAACCAATAATATTTTTTTGCTAACAAAGATACAAATACCTTGCAAACTGTTTAAATCACACCCTTAATAAAATAGACGTAATAATTAACTCTTTTTATTCCTTTCATTGCATTTAGAATTCATTATTACATAATAATGAATTCTAAATGCAATGAATGAATCTTTAGTATCACTTTTATGTACAAAGCAATATTTTAAGAATATTAAAAAATTTCAGGACCTTTACATCGCTTTCCCAAATGGGAATATCCTCATACAGAGAATTTTAACTAATAGAAATCTGTACTTCACAATACAATTAAAAAAAAAGGAAACAATTGTATTTACAATTCCATTAGTATATGCCACAAACATTTCGAGGAGTACTTCAAATCATTAAGCAGACGATTGACGAGGAATACTGTCCCTACATTGAACTTAAGTAAGCATAATAACTTGTGAGAGACATAGAGTTGATTTGGTTGATTTTATTTGCAATCTTTGTATAATATTTGTTTAGGGTGATTGTATACAGTTGGTGCCTGGGATTAAATCGATTATTAAATGGAAAATTTTCAAATTTTGATAGGAATGACCTGGTTAAAAAATAAGCATCCGATTATTATAATAAAAGACGAAAATAAACAACAGTTTTATAAATTCTATATGTATTGGTGTTTTATTTTTAAACCCTCTATTTTCTGTTAATATTAGGTAAAATAGAATTAATTTGAAATCTAAAGTTTTAATACGTAACACAAAAAAATATTAAATATTCTTAATGTACATACTTGTTACTTTTTGAAGAAAATTAATGATAAATAGATATAAAATACTTTTCACACTATTTCCACCAATTTATTAATACAAACTGTTTATATTAATAAACAAGTGGAAAAAGTGAAAAGTACATACAGTATATTATTTGAATAATAATCATTCTGGTAAAAAAGAAATACACAGCGCCATCTGTAGTATTATTATAGAAATAAAATTGTATGTGCACGCCATCTGTTGGTGGGAGAGGTCGCGATACATCAATTTTAATTTCTGAGTGGCGTATCTATACCAGTATATAAGTGTATAATCTATGATATGCCACAAAGGTTCGTACCTTTTAATTAAATAATTTGAAGCGAGCAATTTAAAAGGCCAACGTAGTTGAATTGAGCTATTGAAAATTTATCGATTAGTATTTTTTTTATTACAAGTATCATTATTTTGCAGGCTGGGGTGGGGTAGGTGGTTCGTACCCCTTTACCTTAATTCAAATAGTATTTTATTTTGTTTCTTGATGTAGTAAATCTGAATTGTAACACTAATTAAAAGGTTGAATAGATTAACTTTCGAGAAAAAAAATGTATTTTAAGCTAAAACATCATACTACGTTTAGAAATTAAATATATAGTACACAGGGTTTTGTGTAGGATAAATCAGACTCAGGCGGAATAAGCCCGAAATCGTTTGTCGAATAAATCCGACTCAGGCGGTGAAAGGATTAAATATTTAATTCGTATTTAAATATGATTTCCAAAAAACATGATTTACTAAAAATACTGAGCTAAGCTCGGTCACCTAGGTACTAGTACTCATATATTAAAATAAGATGGCAATACTGGAATTAGACGCCGCCTCTTGTCATTATGTTGCTTGTACTGCAAATTAGCATAGCAAATTAGACATATTAAAAGTGAAAAAAAATATCGATATTGTTATAATAGTAGTTTAATATCATCAAATATCAATATCAACATCGATATCTCCAGAAATAAATATCGATATATCAGTAAAATTAAAAAAAAAAATAGTGGTTTTAAAATAATCATACATTTAGTTCTGCATAATTCAATAATATCAATGAGTCATTTTTATACAAATATATTATTTGAATGTACGAAAATCGCAATAAAACAAAGGTTTTTGTCATCAGAATTTCTTTTTATTAGGCAAAGTTACAAAAAATATCAGCAACTAAAAAGCTATTTGGTAGCTTATATTTTAATATACAAAATATGTAAGTAAAAAACATTGACTTTTTAATGCTTTGCTGTCAGCCCTCCTATCAGTTGTTAGGAACTGCCAGATTTACAACTGAAGCTACTCTCTCTGAAGGCATATAGGAAGCCATAGGTGTCAAGTATGTTAGTTCAGATTAGAAAGAACTGGAGTTAAAAATTATTTAATCTAAAGCTACATTTTAGACACGAGATATTTATTTCGTGTCTATCCAAAAAAATTCGGGTTGTAGCTATAAAGCATATAGAAATTACTTCAATTCCTACGGCTTTGTGCTACTTTAAGAGGCTATATTAGGTGTATCGTTGATGGTCGCAGCAACATTGTTGAAGCTTTTTGTGTCGAGACCATAACGACTCTAATTGTGATCTAAATAATGTATGTCTGATGCCGTTCCTTTCTATTCATTTTATTATATTTTTATACGGGTTTATATTCTAGTGACTTTAATTACATAAATAAAAATATAAATATCGTTCTTATACAATTTCTGCTAATAGATATTTTCTATCGATATATCGGATCAAAATATATCGCCAAAAAACATCGATACATCGATATTTCGATACTTTTTCAACAAGCCTACACTACAGAAATCAGCCATTTTCCTCTTGCGGTTGCTTGGTGTCGTTTTATTATTTTCCAAATCGACCTGCAAGTTTGTGAAGCTATCAATAACCTGTTACAGACTAATTCATTTGAAAAAAAGTGTAATCTTTGCTTGTTCTTCTAATTCTCTATTGGTAAGTCGTTTTTTTAACACTTACGGCTTTTGACCGGGATACGTATGCAGTCAGAATATTTTTTCACTACTTTCAATTACAACAAATTATCTCAAACATACTAATGTAATCTCATGAAGATATACTAAATATAATGCTAAATGCTAATCGTCTTTTTTTATATTCTATTTTAAATAAAATTTTCTTTCTTTAATTTTTTTCACTTATCCTTAAAAGTAACTATCTGTACTGTTATATGGATTACACGAAAGTTACATTTCGAATTATGTTTACAAAACATGTGTTTTACGGATTAAGTAAAAATTTATTTAAATATCTCACATTTATTTTTAAACATATTCCTTGTTAGGATTATTTATTTGTATTTTTCAATCATGATATTTTTGTACTATTTCATCTAAATTTATTGTTAAACAACACATGTTAATTTTAGAAATTACGTCATTAATATGTTTAGATAAAAATGGCGAACCGACGTCCTCAAGGAGGTGGCCGGCGTATGGACTTTGGGCGTAATGATCGCTCAAAGAACTTCCGCAGCGGAGTCTCCCCTTGGCAGGGTGGAGGTCCGGGCGGTGATCTTCCGAACCTACTCCCCTTGGGCGGAGGCCCAACCGAGGCTACTCTGGCCTTGGCTAGCAACATCATCAATCTCCTTCAACCGCGCCAAAACCCTGTGCCTTCCCTACTCGACATGCCCATACGACGTGACTTTGGCCCTAACATGAGTCGGTATGACCGAGGGTATGGGCCAAATAGGGTAAGTGCAAAATTTTATAGATAACTTGCTATAAAAATATTAGAATTTTAACATCAAAAATTTTATAGTTACTGTTACTAAAATGATTTAATTTAAAGCTAAATTTTTAGTCGAGCCACAATTCTTTTCTTGATGTAATAATATATTTAACATGTTTATCTTTTAGTACCTAAAACTCCAGGTCATACAATGACATGAATATCATACAGTCACGTCAATTTCTGTGTGCTATTACCATATTTCAGCCAATCTTCACAAGGCCTATCAAGGCTAGCAGCTTCATACTAACAACCATGTATCTGAATTCCCTTTAGATGGGCAATCAAGGTAATTTCCGGCGTACGGGAAATTACACTCGTGCTGGTGAGCGTATGAACAACAGTCGTAAGCCGTTCAGGCCTAATGATGGGCCAAGACAACAAAACAAGAGCTCCCCGAAAAAGGAAACCGATTCTAAGGCTAAGCCTGTTAAGGACAGGTAAGGAATCCCAGGAGTTTCCTTCCGGTGGTACCACCGCTTTTCCATTTTCACGGCTATCCTACAAAATATTTCAACAAATCGTTCACCGGCCGCTCTAGCCGCATTGGCAATGTAATTTTCTGTCTCATTCTAAGGGATGCGTCGTTCACACAATAATCAAACTGCATGGATGTATATTGATGGTCGTCTTCACCATAGACAGTCTCTCTGTTTATGTTAAAATTCTTTAAAAATTGATTGAGTACATATTATATATCAAAACTATATATCAAAACTTTCAAAGATACGTTCAAGTTGTTTACATTCTGAATCTTAGTAAAACTAAATATTGTATCTAAATTATTTTTTTTAAATAACAATCTCGTTAACATTTGATGTTCTTCTGCAATTTGCAAATATTAGCTTCAAATAGATTTTACATCTCATTCATTACATTAATTGAAGTATTTTCGGGTAATACAATCAAATTTACTAAACACTCATACAATTAATTTAAACAAGCATCTAATCAATTAAGTCGTCTATAGTGAGGACAAGGATACCGAGAAGAGTGAAAAGTCTGAAGATGATAAGAGAGAGACACCCAAAACTCGCTACGATGATATCAACCCACAACTGCTGAAATGCCACATTTGTAACAAGAGCATGTGGGATGGAAGGTCATTTGAGAACCATTTGAGCGGCCGAGCCCATGCTATTATGATGCAGAAAACAGCAGAGAGCTATGCTTTAACTGCTGATACAATGAGGCAAGAGTTTAAGGTAATTAGATTATTTAACCATTTTATAAATTTTGGTAATTTTGCTTCAAGAATCTTAAGAGGTTCAACTAACAGTCCCTCACACAGCTAAAAGAATACAACAAAGAATCGAATTGAACTTTTACTCATTTAACAGACTAAATTACATCACAAGGTTTTAAAGGGATATAATAAATCATATAACTAAATTTATTCCAAAAGACAACCATTAAAAATCTTTCAATCTACAGATTCGTGAAATGAAAAGAACACGTAAGACCGGTCAACAACCGCCACGTGATTTCTACTGTGCCATGTGTGATATGTACGCAGCCGATGGGGCCATACACCGTACAACCGTAGGCCATCGTAAGCTCAAGAAGTATCTACACCCGACCTGTACTTCTTGCCATAAAGAGATGCCTACGAGAATTGAGCTAGATGAGCATAGATTGACCGCTGAACATTTGAAAAACATGCAGGACAAGCAAGAAGTTGTCTCGAAGCCGAAACCTGAAGGTAATTTTGAGTTTTTGTCTATACAAATATTATATAGTTAAAGAGATTGTTTTTGTTTGTTTGAATGTGTTAATCTCGGGAACTTATTAATAGTTTTTAATTAATGTCGACTTTATAGATACTCCAAAATTATAAATCATTAATGGTCTTAAAAAAATCTAAAATAAAATGTTAATTTTAAATTAATTTTTTTATTGTTGATTGTTAAAAATTAAACAAAAAAAAAATAAAATACTAATCAGACCATATTTGAAAAACTATTTAATTTTATTTCTTACAATTACTAATTGCAGAATTACTAAATATTAGTTTAAAAAAAAAAAAAAAACAACAGCATATTTGAAATATAAAAATAAAAAAATAAAAATTTTAAATCTCTACTTTTATACTAATATTATGAAGAGATAAAGTTTTTAACTTTTTTGTTTGTAGGGGGTAATCTTTGCAAATACTGATCCAAAAGCTACAGTGTAGGGATCAGGAGTGATATAGGCTATATTTTATTGTGATTGAACAAAAAATTTACTGAAAAATCTTATATATAAAATTCTCATGTCACAATGCTAGGTACAATACACCTCCGAAATGGCTGGATTGATTATGATGAAATTTTGTTTGCCTATTGGGTAGGTCTGAGAACGGCCAACATCTATTTTTCATAAAGCTGTAATATGTTTAACACAGCAAGTTTAGTTTAAAATTCTGATGTAAAAAAGGAAATCAAATGAAACAGTCCACCCACAAAATTTGTGTATGTAATGTTATGTGAAACTTCTTCACACACGCTTGACTTGGAGAGTAAGTTGGAGTGGTGACGAGAGCGTTACGAAAAATAGTCAAGTAAATACTCACTATTTGTCGCTAAATTCGCCATGATTGTCTTTTCACCTGTGGATATAAATATGTATGAATTGTTTATATATATATATATATATATATATATATATATATATATATATGTATATGTGAGTGTATATAAGTATGTATGTATATGTATATATACATGTATAATTTTATATTCTATTGTAATTTATAATTTCTAATCATTCCGTTTTTCTATGCCGTGTCCTATACCCAAAGGTTGTCTGGAAGAAATCGCTCTTTTAGCGATAAGACTGCCTTTGTACATCTTCCTCTAATTGCACTACTTTCGTTTGTATCTTTTAATAGTGTGCAATAAAGAATATTATTATTATTATTGTTATGGATTATCAAACATTACTCCAAAAGTTGTAATCAGATCTCGATGAAATTTAAATGTGATCACATGATGATTCTCGGCATTCGATTAAATTAAAAATCATCAAAATTAGTACACCCAGTAAAAAGTTATCCGGATTTTCGAGGGTTTTCCTCGATTTCTCTGGGATCCCATCATCAGATCCTGGTTTCCTTATTATGGTACAACACTTAGGATATCTCCTTTCCAACAAAAAAAGCATTATCAAAATCAGGTTCATAAACGTTGAAGTTATCCCCAAACATACATTTAAAAAAAATTGTGGAGGCGCGAACTTGTGGAGGCCTATGTCCAGCAGTGAACTGCAATAGGCTGAAATGATGATTTATTATGATGGTACAGCCTGTAACAACCTACGGCTGGGTATAGACCTCTTTCTCCATGCAGGAGAAGGACAGAGCTTAACCCACCACACTGCTCCACTGCAAGTTAGCAGATAAAAATTACATTTTTGTTACAGTTATGATAATATCAACCCTGAACATGGAGCAGACGTACCTTCGTGATGATAGACAACGCTGGCGTCGCGGGGACAGAAACGACAAGGACAAGGATGAGGGAGAGAAAGATGCTGAAGTTAAGAAGGTAATATCTTTTTTTATATAAATTTCTTAATTAATTAATCTTTAATTTTAATTAATAATCAAAATATTAGTTATTTCATATTTATTCACACACTTCAACTTATACACAGGAGGAAGGTGAGGCTGAACCAAAGAAACCAGAAGAAGGAGACACAGAAGTGAAAGAGAAAGAGACAGAAGAGAAGAGAGACAACGCCGATAATGATAACACGGTCCTGGACTACAAGGAAGGGGATGATATTGCCAACATAAAACCAGACCAGTTGCCGGTTTACAGGTATGCTTATACAAATGACATTGTTACTATATCGAGGGCCTGTTTCACCGGTTGTGGATAATGCTATTTGATGGATCACGGTATCTGACAGATAAAAGTTTTGATTTAATTTTCTTTTTAACCAACTTCAAAAAAAGAAGAGTTGCAGGTAGCAGGCGTCTATATTCTAAAGTGATCGCTTACCATCAGGTGAGCCGTACACTTATTTGCTGACCTAGTATTATAAAAAGCTTACGTTTGTGTATGTTTCCAGCACTGAACGAGGAGTGGGTCGCTCGTTCCTCTCCCCATTCAGCTGTGTCCAGTGTACGCTGTGTCGCAAGTTACTGGATAGCGAGGAAACGGCAGCGGTACATCTTCGCACCTGGCGACACCACCAACTATTCGTGCGACTGCTACAGGAGAAGGCCGGCCACCAGGTGACTACTGTACTCATTTGATACTGATTGTTTTTTGGATCAAAACAGCTAATTTTTCATCATATTACTGCGTGAGAGTATGTAACGTGAATATGTATTCAATTTTTTTTTCCATTTTTCATTTTATAAAAATCATCCACGCACATTTTAGCCTATCGTTATCCATTGCTAGACATAGGCCTCCACAAGCTCGCGCCAAAAATGACGTGAACCCATATGTGTTGCCTATAGTCACCACGACGCCCACGGGGAGAGGGGGTGGCTATATTCTTTACTACCATAACAACACAGCATGTATAAAAATCAACATTAATGAATTCAGAAGGACATACATAACTATAATTGGCATGCATACTATATCTTGATATGATGCAGAATAACTTCTTGTAATATAATGTTGTAATGCTGTTGGCATATCTAAATAAATTTTTAAAAAAATTCTAAAATATCAAATAACTTTTAGACATCTCAACCGGCCGAGAGTAGGAAGCGAACCTTGAACAATGATGATACGGGCACATGGAAGAGACGTAAGACTGTCCGCGAAGAAGAAGATGAAGACCAGAGTGAACAGAATGAGCAGAATGGACACGATGACACTGCTAAAGGTATGTTACTTTATCTTTATATTCATTAAATTCTTTGTTGTATACCTCTTAGATGTATCAGTTAGATTCAAATAATTTCGCCAATTTACATAAAATTTGGAATTAAGAAGACACTAAAAAGATTTTTATCAGTGAAATCAAGAATCCAATCTTAGTAAAATTATAGAGACATGAGTTGTGTTGACTTCCGGTTTTATAGTCAAAGAACAAAGACGTATAGCAATGGGCTCCGACAATAATTAATGAGAAACAGTGTAAATTTCACTAAGAACATAATTTTGTCATGCAAACTTTCCGCGCAAAACTGCAGGTTGTATGTGCAAGTTAAATTCATAGTACAAAAGTGGCAGATCATAGTGAGAAATTGTTGACAAAATATTGTTTGCATAACCTCACATGCACACAAAATTTCATGAGAATCGGTCAATCCGTTTCGGAGGAGTTTAACTACAAACACCGCGACACGAGAATTTTATATATTAGATTTAATTAAAAAAATTGGATGTTCTCATTTTGGTAACATTTTTATTGAAGTTTGAAATTTTTTCGCTGTACCATGATGCTACGTAGCCTTTAACCTTGCTCGGCGCAATTTGTACCATTAACTTTATAATGTTACTAGCTGACCCCGCAAACGTTTCTTTGCCATATATGTTATTAACCCGTTTAATCCCCCCCCCCCTCCACTTATAACTTAGGGGTATGAAAAATACATGTTGGCCGATTCTCAGACCTACCCGATATGCCCACAAAATTTTATTAAAACCGGTCGAGCCGTTTCGGAGGAGTTCAATGTTTAACACCATGACACGAGAATTTTATATATTAGACTAGCTGTGCCCGCGGCTTCGCCCGCGTTGAAATTAGGGTGTCACAAAGTTTTCCCGGTAAATTTCCAGTGAAACTCTCATCAAAATCTTAACGAATGAAGATATGCATTACTATTAAGATGGTGAATGCAATTTTTTTTTATTTCAGTCACTTGAAATGCTTATCAAACTGAGTAACTTTTTAAAAGGCCGATGTAGTATAATTAAATAGTTATTTTTATAAAACCTCTCTATACACCACATTTTTAGTTTTGTTTTCAGGCTGTATATGTTTTATACAAACTATCAACCCCAATTAAATCCCCTTAGCGGTGGAATATCGTAAGATCCGTTCTTAGCGGACGTCTGCTAACTATAATCTACCTCCCTGCCAAATTTTATCTTTGTCCAACTTGGATGGATAGCCCATCCAGCGGTTTTTGAGTTCTCGTGATGCGTGAGTTATTTACCTTTTTCTTTTATATATATAGATATCGATGCATTATTTGGACACCTTCTCACCATCTAAAGAGCGTACATTTTATATTTCAAGTCTCTTACTTCAAAAACATAGGACTCTCATACAAACTTCCAACCCCCGTTTTACCCCCTTAGGGGTCGAGTTTCGTAAAATTATCTCTTAGTGAATGTTTACGCCTTATAAGAAACCTACCTGCCAAATTTCAAGTTTGTAAGTGTTATAGTTTCGGAGATTTCGTGATCAGTGAGTCAACCTACCACCCCCCGTTTTAACCCCAAAAGGGGGTTGATTTCTTAAGATACATTATTTGTACGCCTTCTTATCATCTATAGAGCTTACATTTTAAATTTCAAGTCTCTTACTTCAAAAAAATAGGACTTTCATACAAAATTGCAACCCCCGTTTTACCCCCTTAGGGGTCAAGTTTCGTAAAATTTATTCTTAGCGGATGTCTACGTCTTATAAGGAGCCTACCTGCCAAATTTCAAGTTTGTAAGTGTTATAGTTTCGGATATTTCGTGATGAGGGAGTCAACCTACCATCCCCCGTTTTAACCCCAAAAAAGATTTGATTTCTAAAGATACATTATTTGGACACCTTCTCACCATCTAAAGAACGTACATTTTAAATTTCAAGTCTCTTACTTCAAAAACATGGGACTTTCACACAAATTTTCAACCCCCGTTTTACCCCTTTAGGGGTGTAATTTCGTAAAATCCGTTCTTAGCGGAAGTTTACGCTCTATAAGGAGCCTTCCTGCCAAATTTCAAGTTTGTAGGTGTTATAGTTTCGGAGATTTCGTGATGAGTGAGTGACCTTTCGCTTTTATATATATTATAGATTATAGATTATAGATTTTACTAAATATAAATGATAATGGCATTAATATAGACATGTATAAAGAAAATTAAATTTCTATAATGTGTACTTAAATTAACAATAATAATTATACTAAAGCCCCAATTTTTCCACTACAAAATGAATAATATTACAGAGGCAGCAACTGAAGCTGAAGGCGATACTGAACACACATTTAACGAAGACGGAGACTTGCCAGCGGCTGATGAACTTGAAGATTGGGAGCAATCAGTCGATGAGATACTTAACGATGAAAAGGAAGAACCTAAAGGTATGATTAGAATTTTTTTTATTTCTCATTAAGAATAACATTCACTTATACAGAGATTGCATCAAATATTCTTCAGTACCTATACAAGTTTAGTTAGCAACGGTGGACTTTTCTCTGGAAGAGATCTTTTCCTGCCAACTTTGTGATAGTGAGAACTAATATATATTATTTATTTCGGGTTCTAAACCAAATTTTGTGTTTGTAAATATGAAATATTAACAAACATAATTGTGTTTGCCAACGAAAAAAAAACAAACTGACTTCAATTACAATTTACAAGTAATACAACATAATTATGTAGACGAAAAATTAATCAGATACTGGTTATCAAAGATTACTCAAAAATTAGTTATCGGTTCACGATCAAATTAAAATGGGACTACAAGACATGCATCAGCTTTCAATTTAAACAAGAATCATCAAAATCGGTGTACCCACTGAAAAGTTTTGCGTTATAATACGATGTAGGTCGACGAAAATATACTCAAGTAAATACGCATTATTAAATATAACTAGAAAAGTACTTGTGAGATCTCAATTAATATTAAATGGAACCACCCAGTCAAAAGCTCTGAGGTATACGTAAAAAAAAACACAGTCGTATGAAGAACCTTTTTAGAAGTCTTAAAAATGTGGCTACTTCTTCTTATTTTATAATTGGACTCCCATAGGAATTGCCAAAGTCAGAGTGTTTTCCATCAATTACTTTGAAGACTGCTCATAAGATTAGCGTTGTGAGGTTATGTACGAGCTACAAGGTTATGTACGGTTTCCTTCACACCACTTATTTGTCTAAAAAAAACAAACACAACCAATGTTAGAAAAAAAACATCACAAAAAATGTGGCTAATGTATGTTAATAGCAAATCAAAAACTAAAAAAAAAATACAAAGATCATGTGAAATGTTGAAAGTGGCAATGACTAAATTACATCCCATTTTTTTTTTTTTATATTTATGTATGCGATTCATTTTTATTAATATTAAATAAATTAATTAATATCTACAACATACACACACGGTCTTCTGTTCCTATGGTAAGCAATTTAATGCTTGTGTAATACATACAATGACATAACTACTTTTGTTTCTTTTTTTGTTAAACACATACAAATAATACATATATAAATAAATATATATATTTTACACCGAGACTCAAGGTGGGAATGGAACCCACCATCCCCAGAGCAGAAAACACTATACACTGTGCCAAAGGGCTAGTTGATAATATTAATCCAGTCATTCTCGAGTTATCCGCTTAACATGATTATTGATTCATTGATATTTTATAGTTAATCCATACAATTTTAATAAAATGTATTAATTTTGTTTACTATTACCAGAACCAGAACAAGAAACTAAGCCTGAAGAAGAGCCGGCTAAACCTGAGCCTGAAGAAACACCGAAGGCCTCTCCGACTCCTGTCAACCAGACAAAAGCTGCTCCGACTGGACAGGGCAGAGGACGTCCTCGTCGTAACTAGATAAGCAACATGTATGTTACATACATAATTGTATGTTTGATTCAGTTGCGAACAAAATAATATAATTGCATTGTAATTAATTTATTTGTAAAGCTCGTAAACACTGTTTTTGACTTTGTCATCTCGGAATGTAATTGAATAAAATTCTAAAAATATGTATCAGATTACAAAGACCTGCTGAGAATTCTTACAATTTCTACATTTCCAATGAAAAACAAAATGCTAAACAAAAAAGACAAGTTGTATAAAATGATAATAACACAATAATGCAACTACATTATTTTGTTTGTCGACTTATGAAGTCCTTATTTTAAAATATATCTGTAGTTTGGTCACAGTAACATTGACTTATTATTTGTAGCGGTTAAATTTATAGTCTGTAAAACTAGAAATTACATAATCAATATATCTTAAATATTAATGATTTAAAAAAAATATCTATCCAAGATAATTTGTAATTTTTTTTTTTTTTTGACAAATGTTTGTCAAATGATTCTAACAATGATAGGATTATTTCCGACTTATATTTTATAAAGAATAATTGAGTTGTTTAAACTTCACTGTGACGTAAGTTAGTATAGAAGAAAAATGTAATCATAGTAAAGCTAAAAAGAACGTAAACGTAGAACAAAATAGTTTTGATAGAAGGCTCTCGGAAAATAAAGTTTTAGTCGTTTTCATAAAACGTGTCCGTTCAGTTTTTATTTATATACGCTATATGCAGTAACAGCCGGTATGATAGGAGGATTATATTTGAAATAATAGGAAATTACGGAAATGTGTGCACATGTTTTCAGAATTGTTATGGACAGAACAATTAAGTTTTATATTTTATTTGTAATCAATTCACTCAAGGTAACCAATAATTCTCAAATTATACTTATTGTGTATCCCTAACTACAACACAAAATTGTTTTTTTATAAATTATCAAAATAATTGTAGTTTCAAAATGATTGTAGTTAATTCCCTTTAACAATCAAAAATGTCCATTTATTGTATACTCCTATCTTCATTAGATATAAATACATGTTGTATTTTAACAAGTTATAACAAAAAAATGCATTTAAACAGTTTTAACCAAATGTTAAATACTGAAAATTTAAAACAGTAAGTAAATATATGTGCGACGAAAACATACTTTTAATCTCAAACTATCTATCTATATATATCTATCTTGATCTATCTCAACTAAATAACGTAATTGTGAAAATTTTATGTACTAGAAACTTTAGTAAATCTTTTCTTTGGTTCAATATTTCTTAATAATACTAGAGGCCAGTAAAATACATTATTTGACAAATCTATTTGTAGTTGTACTAATAGGTGCAAATTGACATGATCTTATTATGTTAGTTATTACTACAGATGAAATGGATATCCGGTAACTTTCCGGTGGTAGTATTCAAATACTATCTGCTAAGAATAGCAGATAACTAGCACCTATGCGGCCGAATACTGGATTTATAACTCTGAAAGAGTACATACTAATTTTTCTGCATTAAAAGGTAGCAAGCGGTTTTGTTTGTCTTTGTAAATAAGGCCAGCTTCAGAAAAGTTTTGTTGCTGTACACACTGCTGCAAGGCGTTGAAAGCTAGGCTAGACATTGGCAAACTTTCTTAAAGGATAAAAATTAAGCTCACATGATATCGCGTTTCTTTCACCACGTTGAACCCGGCTAGTATCGTTTTCATTTAGTACCTCATCAAATCTCCTCGTCAATGTTCTGCCGCATATTCCGCCGCTGAATATCCGGTATCCGGCTAAACTGCTATCCGTTTCATCTCTAGTTATTACTATATTTAACTTCAAAAAAATTTGCAAATGCCTAATAAATTATTCTTGTTTAAACTCGGGAACTACTAAACTGTAACCATGTAAGATTTGTAGTATTTAGAGCAAATTAGCTGTGTATAGAAAGACTGGAACAATTAAATATTCACTTTACTGCTTTAAAGCAGTACATATTTATTTAATATCGCATTAAGGGCCGGTCAACACTATTTGATAGATTACAATATCCAACAGAAATGTTTATATATGAGAATGACAATTGAGAAGGAACAGGTCCTAAAAGCCTATTCTTCCTCCTGCTGAAAAGTCGTCATAACTTTTGCAGTGTAAACTTTATCCACGACTGGCCCAAAGTACGGTTGACATAAATGTGGGAAATGATAGTGGTATTTTATAGTATGTAAGAAATGCAGTAAAACCTAGCAAGCTTAGTAATGTTTTTTTTTATAAATACTAGTTTTCCCCTGACTATCTGTGGACTACACGAATTTGACTTTCGTTTCACTTCGTTAAAATATTGAATATGTTATTAACCAAGCGGTATTTTGGTTCACTGTACCTTTCACATAGTATTGTGTCTCATGAGTTTATCTGGAACCTTCAGGAGGTGTCTGTGACTTTTCATTATGAAAAAAGTTTAATACTAGCCTAACACAAGTGATTACAGATAACTAACTCTGTTATAACTTAAAAAGTATTTTAAATTACTTTAAAAACTTATTACTTATAGAATGCACAAAAAGTATGATTAAATTATATATTCATATATCAAATGAAGTTACTTTTAGTAACTTAAAGTAGTTATTAAATACTACAGACGATTTAACAAAATTTTAAAGACGAAATCCTGCAGATTACTTTTGTTGTAAGTAATAATACATCGATAGTTTTATATAAAATTTGCTAATAGTTTTGACCTGATATTTGATTATTTAGGTGTAATGTTAGGTATAGGTATATGGTATATTAACCAGAATTTAGGTAAATTTTTGTAGTCGTAAAAGCTTTGATATAAGTACATTATTGTAATGGTTCAATATTTGTAAACCGTAATTTTTTATTTCGTTTTCAGACGCTTGTAAGTGTTCTTAATGCAGCATTTGCTTAACGAAAACAAAGTTGATTTACGATTTTAAAAATACAGTAATACCCCGGACTTACGCGATAGGTGGGACTGAGCGCTATTCGCGTAAGTCGAATTCGCGTAAGTCGGGTACAGTTTTTCGGGGTACTTTTCGTAATTGATCTGACTATCGATTCCCAAAAAACACAAAATCGTAACTTATGTACCTACGCGCCGATTCCGCACTACACGTCTGTGCCTGTTGTAAACTGAACGAATAATAATGCGGGTGGGAGGAGTCAAACAAAAAACGAATAGACGAGAAAATTAAATCGTGTAACTCCGAATTCGCGTAAGTCGAGGTAGCGTAAGTCGGGGTATTACTGTACTGTGTGAAAAATCGTGATTTTTCTGAAATGTTATATTTTGTAAGAAATAAGTTGATTTACTTTAGAAAATATCCAGAACTTTTGAATCTAGAAGTAATTTAAAACAAAAATAAAAAGTAATTTAGACAAAATACTTAAAAACATATTGAATAGTTTTCATCACTGAAATGATAAAGTAGCAACTTTAAGCAGTACTGTAGATGTATAATTAATTTGATTCTCTGTACGTCTTTCTCGTGTTTTTTCTTGTATTTCCTATTTACAATAAACTATAAGAACATAAATGGTTTTATTATTTTCAAGATTCTTTTATACCTTTTTTTTCTTGCCACTGTTATTTTGTTTGATAAAAATAAATAATAATAACAAAAAATGATAAATCATTCATTGGAATGATGATGAAGGGATGATGAATAAAAATATTTTAGTTCACAAAATAATTTTTCTCCAACTTCTTTCAAATAAATGAAATGCTTTTCCTAAATATCATTTTACACAGTATAAAACAGTCGCTTCCCGCTGTCTGTCTGTTTAGATCTTTAAAACTACGCAACGGATTTTGATACGGTTGTCTATAGTAAATAGAGTGATTCCAGAGGAAGGTTTATATGTATAATACATTCATAATATAGTAGAGGAACACTGATAGTTTTTGCAACCGTGCGAAGCCGGGGCGGGTCGATAGTTTATAATATATTTTTGTAAATATTTTAATTCAATTATCTAAAATAGTTATGCATATAACTATCAAAAAGTTCTGAAAAAATCTTCAAGATTTGAAGTAGGTACGATATATAAAACGAAAGATTCACTCATCACACCTGTAATATTCTATTTCTGGGCAAAGGCCTCATTCTCCACATAGGAATGGAGTCTGACCTTTATCCACTGAACTGCTCTACTCTGCGTTAGTGGATAATCTCTCAATATCCACTAAAAATTACAATCAAGTGTCTTCAAAGACACCGTTATCAATAACAACCAGACCGACAGTTTGACATCTCCGAGATAAAATGCAGAGACCCCAATCTCAAAAATGGTTATGTGGTTAATTTATACGCAGTAGAAGTAGGAGCGAGAGGTATACCAGCAAAATCTCTATAATCTTCTGACAGACCTTGGCCTGTCGAGAACTGCAGTAAGTTCTATTTTAGAACGAGTGTCTAAGGCTGCACTAACAGGTTCCTACCAAGTTTGGCTAGGCAGGGCGGGAAAGTTGAGCAGTGAAGGTGAGCGTTGATGCGCATCTCAAAGGGGGCCTCCTTAAACCTATACCTAGGTCGCAAGTCCTGGGAACTGCTCTAAGTTTCGCCTTCTGCCCCACGATGGACCCGGCACCCGCACGGTGAATCCATGGAATGCTAAGAAGTTTGTCTCACCCCATACTAAATCTATGAAGTTAATGTGGAGGTCCATTATGAAAAGGAAACCTTAGATAAGATAGTATTTTAAACACCTAGTTAAGAGCATAGAATGAGTGGTTGCTTCACTTCAGCCTATCGCAGTCCACTGTTGGACATAGGCCTCCAGAAGTTCGCACCAAAACTGGCGTGAACTCATGTGTGTTGCCCAATGTCACCACGTACGGGCGGTTATTTAATAGAATTTTATTATTTTTATACTGAAAGCATAAAAATTAAAAAATTAGTGTTGAAATGATGCCAAAAGTTAATGAAAGAAATACGAAGATTTTTTAATTTCAATATTTATTAGGTTTGTTTGCTTGAGAAAGCAGTTATTAGTTGATTACTGAATTATATTTATCTACCGGTACATCAAATTACGCTTAAATGAATGAAGTATATTAATTAATATCATGGGTGTACCCAAAATTTTGTAAAGGTGGGGCAAAAACCAATAAATGTAATAAGTAGTAATCTTTAAAATAAAAAAAAAAGTTAATCGTTAAAAAACTTTATTTACTGCAATTTTTTATTTACTATCTACACTAGTTCAATAACAGCTTGTAGAGGTATTCGTGAAATATACTGAAAATTTCCTTATTAAAATCTCAAATATCAATTATTAGCTTCGAGACAGGGTTGAGCAAATTCTTCCATCCTCACCTTAGATATACCCATGATAAATATTAAATCATAAATAAATCTAGCCTGGTTGACTGGTTAGCAATTAAAATACCACGTGAAATAGGTAATATTACATTTATTTTAACAATATTAGCATTAGAATAATACACAAGTTAAAAAATTTATAATCACTAATAAATATTTTGAAAAGGAGACATTTTACGTTTGCCGTTAAGGGGCTTCACTACCTCAGCTCAAATTCAGATTGCACCCGTACTAAATACACATGAGAATTGAGAGCGCATGGTTGTTCATCGCGCGAATTTTATGTATTTTCTCCCCACAAACATTATCAATAGTTATTTTTTAAAAAACGCAAAATATAAAATGTTCTTCATACTTATTTCAATTACCATGCTTAATCTCAAGTCCATAACTTCTATATTTACTGAGATATTAAGGTTTTAATACAAAAATAGAGGTAACTTTGCGATTTTTTTGTATCGAGAAAATTTTATTTAATCGTGTTTTCGAAACATATGAAAGATAGTTTATGTCCTGAACTTTACCATACATAAATTTCAAACTTAAATATTCAGTAGTCTGGAAGATATGGACATCCTGCCGAGTGGAAAATAAGCAATTTGAGGTAGCATACACTTAATCGTTCAGTTCCCGATTCTGTTGCAAGTGTCATGGTTACAAGTGCTTAACTACCGTAAAAAGTCTCCCATTTTACGTCTCAATAATAGTAAAGTATATTACGATATAATAATAGTATTTTTAACTTTTTTTCTTCATCAAGTTTAATAGTAATTTAGTATCGTTGATTTGCGTGTTTCGTCTTTTTTTCTTCTTTTCAACCGGTTTCAGCTTAGGTTTTGTAACTTTGTTCTCAACTTTATGTTTTGAGTTCTCGGTGTTTTTAAACAGATTTTTTAATGCCAAATCCGTCTTCGATATATTCTGGACCAGCGATTCACTTTTAACAGTCTCTCTTAATAACACTTCCTTCTGGAAAGTTACTTTCTTTTCAACGTTGATTTTTTTCTTCAATACTTTATTAGTTGCGTTAATCGGGTTGGCATGTTGTTTTTTCGATAGTTTATTGAGTATTTTCATCTTATTCTTCCCTAATTTCACCATATTTTATAAATTATGAATTGTTAGATAAACAAATAACATAACCACACACGCGAGTAGAGTAAAATCCGTCTTGACATGTGAAAGATGACAGTGAATGAATGTGAAGTTAGGAATTGTCAAACTCGCACTGTTTCTGTAGGTATTATACAAAATGATACCAAATAACCTAGATTTTGTTTAATGATAATCAACGTATCTCACGGTCACGATGTCACCAATTTTACTTTAAATATTGGCAGCATCGCTTTCAAAGTTTCTTTTTAATAAAGTCTACTATTTTCTAGTTAGAGAGGAATAATATCGTTAAGTTAATATGTAAATTTTAAGATAGAATTTTTGAATACTACTATGAAGTTTCAGCCTCATTGTGCATTATACTTTTTTTTTTCTTTACAATTCTGTATGAAATTACTCTGTGTGGTGTACAATAAAGAATAAATAAAAAATAAAAATAAGTTTATAAAATTTTAGCATATACTGCTGTCATAAAATTTTTAATTTGTTGTTGAAATTACACAAAATCTTTTATTTTTCATATGGTTTTTACAAGGTAAAAAAATAATAAAATATCTATTTTTTAATTAACTCATTGTTGCAGAATTAATATTTATGAGTTGCTAAATCAAACATTTTTGAAAGTGTATAATAATATGATACGTGACAAGATTAACATTTCTGTTTTGTACCCATATTTTTTGTGAATTCGATGAAAAATACGATATCTCTCTATCGATATATTCCTGTCTGTAGGAGCAAAAGAATTGGTTTAGCTGGTGCCTGAGATTTTTTTTTTTTTACTATTTTCACCCACGCTAAGCTTGTTCTACCACGTATTATTTATATGAGCATTTATAAAATAAATAAAAAAGTATGTTTCATTTAATAATTTATTTATTGTCAAATTGCGTCTGTAATACAACGCACAACGCGTAACAGAAACAACGACACACAACTTCGTAGACATTCCTACATTTATTACACTATTAATTTGTTACATTGTAAAACATTTATCATAAAGTGAGCAAATAAATGCAATGTATTAGACTAAGTTGATTAAAAGAAAAATAAAACTAATAAATATTTACAGTTTTTCATGCATTTAAGGCATAAACTTAAAAAAGGCGATTACATTCAAAAATTTTGAATTTTGGCAGTTAATATTGGAATGTTGGAGTATGATTTTTTTCATGTATAAAAGAAAATTAAAATATTTATGGCTAGATACTCAATAACTTAAAAATAATTAACAAAATACATGAAATTATAAAAATTGTAATTTCTTTGGAATCAATATAAAGCACAGCCAAAGTAGCGAATAAGCAACGATGAATCTATTTGTGCAAACTTTGTTTTTTTTTTGTATATTTTTCATTCACTTCAACTACACGCATACAAACAACGTATATAATCTACTTATAAAAGCTACTTGCCTTAGATATTAAGAAATATTGTCTTTGATAGGATTTATTAAGAAAAAGAAATATAAAAAAATATAAATTTGCTTATTATCTCTTAGTATAAAATGCATGAGAAGAGGCAAGATTTATAAAATAAGACTAAATAATGTTTTAAAAGCGCTATTTTAATGATTTTATATTATGTATAAATTCCTTTTCAACTTATGTCAATTTCTCGTCATAGAGAGAGCTTTTTTTTACTTATTATATTTGTAACATTTTTCGATCCTTACAAGACAAGTAAATGCTTATTAAGACTACACACATTTGGTAAAACGCTTTAAAAAAAATTTTTTAACAATTTCCTCATGTGTAGGCATCCCTTTATTATTTTTGTTCTGTAAATAGTAGCACAATTTTTTTTTTATTTTTTTTATAAGACAGTAATAAAATAAAGAATAGTACCATTTATACAAAGCATAATTCTGGAAGCATTCGATTTTTATGTCAGAAAAAAAACTGGTTGTCTTGAAGTCGGTTTACGGACGATAGTTTTACGTGATAACGTCAAAGAAACATTGATGGAAAATTGCATATGAATTGAACTGAATTCATCACTGAATTACGTTTAAAATCAGGAAAGAAGAGATATAAATGTGTCTTGTGCCAACGCTCGGGCCGATCGTGCCTCTCTATCGCTTATTCCGCGCTCTCGCTTGCAAGTTCAAGCTCTGGTGGAACGTGGTAATTTTTTAACCGACTTCCAAAAAAGAAGGTTCTTAATTCGACTGTATTTTTTTTATGTATGTTACATCAGAACTTTTGACCGGGTGGACCGATTTCGACAAATTTTTTTTAATCGAAAGGTGGTGTGTGTCAATTGGTCCCATTTAAATTTATTTGAGATCTAACAACTACTTTTCGAGTTATATCTAATAATGCGTTTTTACTTGACGCTTTTTTCGTCGACCTACGTTGTATTATACCGCATAACTTTCTACTGGATGTACCGATTTTGATATTTCTTTTTTTGTTGAAAAGGAGATATCCCTGGTTTGGTACCATGATAAGGAAACCAGGATCTGATGATGGGATCCCAGAAAATCGAGGGAAACTCTCGAAAATCCGCAATAACTTTTTACTGGGTGTACCGATTTTGATAATTTTTAATTTTATCGAAAGCGGATGTTTATCATGTGGTCACATTTAAATTTTATCGAGATCTGATAACTACTTTTTGAGTAATCTTTGTAAACGCGTAGTTACTTGACTATTTTTTCGTCGATCTACGTTGTATTACTCGTCGATGTAATTGAAGTCGTTTTTTTTTTTTTTTCATTTGCGAGCAAACACAATTATTCGTACGTGCAGTCGGTGTTCATCGATTTATTAGACGTTATCACGTAAAAAATCACTTAATATTTACTGTAATTTCTAAACTCTAATAAAAGCACGCCTATATTGATTTTAGCACACATAATACACATTTGTATATATCTTTTAAAATGAGTATTAGACATACAAAAATGTTTCTAACATGATTTAACACCTAAATTAAATACTGCATAAATTTTCGTCTTGGATATGTCGCGGGCATAATCCGTTGGTTCTCCGCGTGTTGTTTACTGAAAAAAAATAATGACAGCTAAGAGCTTGTTACAAATGAAAAATATAAGGAACGTGCGGGTAATAAGTCCTAAGGGAGATTTGGGATAAAACAAATGATAGTTCAAGATTCAAGATAAAGGCTATCATGTACAATTCAGGTAGATTTTTTTATCGGAGGTTAAATTTTTGTTATTTCTGACTCTACCTTAATTCCGGCTGCGGTAAGTGTACTCATGCTCCGTACTGCGACTATCACGCGTTATTTTCGAACAAATTTACGTAAAAACGATCTTTACTGCAAGATCAAAATACGATACGATACGACCTTTAACGACTGACAAATCGACACTTCCAAACAAAATAACGCGTCAGACATAATATTCTAATAAAATTAGTAACATTGCGTGCTAGAATATAGGTATGGAAATTCGAAAAATACCCAAAACCGAATCGGAGCACCCCACTGTCCACGTGGTCTTGGTCTGCCCTACCCCTAGAGTGTTTTTTTTTGTGCCGCGGAGGCGCGGAGGGAGGGCAGCCCTCGCCCGCCGTGCGAAAGCGCGCGAACGAATGCGTAGAGGAGCGGCTGAAGCTGGCCAAGCGTTATTCTAACCTCAAAGGTGGTAGGTTAATTTTTTCCGATTTAAAAATTGAACCTCAAAACTTCAACCACGATATTTCTGTAACAACGGGGTTTACACGAAAATAGTTGTCCGGGGGATGAAAAACCCACCCCCCCTTTCACCCCACCCCCCCTTTCCCCCCAATCCCACAAATTTCTCGCCGGGATTGTACACAATTACCAAGAATAACGATGATTTGTATGGGAACAGATAAAAATTGTATGAAATCGTATGAAAATTTTGGATATCCCCGTTTCAAACACACAATAGTTTACAATAACTTCCCATACAAATTATCGTTTTTTATTTGGAATTATCAGCAGGGCTGTCTCAGGATATCGCTAAATACTAAAAATATGAATTACTTCTAGTAAGAAGAAACATAATACGACAAGTTCGTATTGAGAATGAAAATTTGCAAAACAATTAAAATATTGTTATACAAATTTTTAAACCGTTTGTAGATTTTTTTTTTCATATTTTCTTTATAGCACAATTAGTTTCGATTTTTCTTCGCTCATCATACCTTAGTTTTTGGTCGAACGGACAGTGTTAGCTTTTGCATTAGGCGTGTTGCAGCATCTGGAAAAAAATTGTAACTACTCAGAATCTATAAAACATACTTTATAAGTTTTATTAGTCTACTAGCTGTGCCCGCGACTTCGTTCGCGTGGAATTTAGCAAAAAAGTATCGTTCAGTCCGCAGAGTATTAAAATAAATGAATAATAAATAAATTTCTAAAATAAATGTAGCCTAAGTTACTCCTTATTACATCAGCTATCTGCCACTGAAAATCCCGTCAAAATCGGCCCAGTTCAGAGATTAACCGGAACAAACAGACAGACACAGACAGACAAAAATTGTAAAAAATGTTATTTTGGTATATGTACCGTGTATCCATATGCATTTAGTAAAAAGCGGTTATTCTAATATTACATATGATAGATATGATAGATGAAGCACAGCGAGGTCTTTTGTAGCCCATAAACTTTATAAAGTAAAATAAAGCAGTGTAATGTCCACTGAGTCTCCTCTTCTCCTTAATAGGAATTTTGAGTATATATGTAAGA
Organism: Melitaea cinxia; assembly: GCF_905220565.1. NCBI lineage: Eukaryota > Metazoa > Arthropoda > Insecta > Lepidoptera > Nymphalidae > Melitaea > Melitaea cinxia. The sequence goes on from NC_059416.1 coordinate 2,432,616, forward strand.
TTTTATTTTTGTGTTACCCACACATAGGAATTCTAAACATTTTTGAATATCATATCAAAAGTTGACCGCTCCAGCGGGATTCGAACCCGCGTCTCCGACAGACCGTGTCAGCGCTCTAGCCAATTAAGGTATGGAACGGTATAACTCAATATAGACGGCGCCACGGTTCGCTTAAACCGAATATAAAACCATCATATCAAAAAATTTCGATCTAGCGGGTACATCGTTCCATAGCTTAATTGGCTAGAGCGCCGACACGGTCAGTCGGAGACGCGGGTTCGAATCCCGCTGGAGCGGTCAATTTTTGATATGATATTCAAAAATGTTTAGAATTTTGAGTATATTTTAAATCGTACAGCAACAGAGCTCTGAGTTATTTGAGTCTGGACCGTATCTCAGCAGCTTATAGGCCATTCATGTTAACATTACTATGACTAATAGATTATGTTTTGACGTTACGGCCACGCTAAATTAGTGTTAGGTTAGGTTGAGAAAGCCGGAGTGAGGTGGCGAATGCTAGCGCGACCCCATCTCACCCCACTCTAGCGGACGACTGGTCACACGTGGTGGTTTTTAGTCAGTAGGAGTCTGACATAACCCTCTGGCCGCGCTGGAGGGTATCCATAATGGATGGATTTCCACTGAGGTAGGGCACAGCAGGAATTCCCTGCTCAAAATACGGAGCAGCCCGACTGGGGTAGTACCTCGACCTTACAGAAGATCACAGCTAAATAATACTGCTTTCAAGCAGTATTGTGTTCCTGTTGGTGAGTAAGGTGACCAGAGCTCCTGGGGGATTGGGGATTGGGTCGGCAACGTTTGCGATGCTTCTGGTGTTGCAGGCGTCTATAAGCTACGGTAATCCACCATCAGGTGAGCCGTACGCTTGTTTGACGACCTAGGGACATTAAGGTTGGGTTGAGAATGTTCTGGAAGCTCACCAGTGACAGGCCCGAGGCCGCTGAGCCTCGTCCGCGGCTCCAGCAGCAGTAAATAGACGGGCACAGCGGTGAGTATCATCAGGCAGCCCACGCCAGTCTCGGCGGGGGACGCCACGGCGGGGAACGCGACCACCAGGATGGTGCAGATGATGTAGATCACTGGCGTTGTTTCGAAATGTGAACAATTTGGTGATGCTCTTGTTATTTTTTATAGAAATTAAATTAAAAGCGTCTTCGGTGCGACAAAGCCAGCCCTGCGGTCACCAACCCGCCTGCCCAGCGTGGTGACTATGGGCAACACACATGAGCTCACGTTATTTTTGGCGTAAACTTGTGGAGACCTATGTCCAGCAGTGGACTGTATAGGCTATGATGATGATGTAATGATGAAATTAAAAAAAAAAGATTGCTAATTATCTATAGTTCTGGGAATTTAGTCCATTTAAGACATATTTTAAAATGCTTGAATTATGTATATTCTATGAAATTCCTTTCTAAATAGTTTTATAAGTGACCTTCATCAGAATTCAAAACCCTTTTTCATTCATAATTAAATTTATTAATAATTGTCACAAAATATGCGTTATCTGAATCCAAGTGATTATTTCTTACCAGGGAAGAACAAATTGACTTTTATCGGTCGCTCGAGATTAGGCTGAGTATACCGGAGCACCGGCAGGCACAGTACCGCTGCTCCTATGCTTAGCTGAAATAAACATGGATACAACATTAGAACAAGTGGTCATAAAAAAACTGAGCGTGCTTTAGACCATACGTCTGACGAAAAACGTCTTTAGTTACTCCTCCAGTAATTGACGTAACTGAGGTATGGCACAACAGGAATTTCCTGCTCAAAATATGGAGCAGCCCGACTGGGGTAGTACCTCGACCTTACAGAAGATCACAGCTAAATACAGGGTTCGGCACTCGAAGTGTTACTAATACAAAATGCTGTAATTTTGTTAATTATGAGCATATTTATTTTAAAACTTGGCTAAGATCTAGATTAGGTAAAACCGAATTTCGGGACCGTGGGGGGATGGGGGGGGAGAGGGTGGGAAACGCTACCCCTGGTACCACTGTCACACCTCGGAACCCCATGGTTATGGAGATATCCATGGTTAAAGTTTTGAGGTTAGAAGAAGAACTTCGAAAGTTAGAGGAACGCTTGGCTCCGGCGCTACGGGAAGTGCAGCCCTTGCGTGCGAAAGCACGCTCACTCATGCTCCGTACAAAAAAAAACGAATTATGGGGTTTTTGGGTGTGGAGGGTGGAGGGTGTAGGGGAATCTATACAAGGTAACACTGTCATACCTCAAAACCCCATGGTTATGGAGATATCCATGGTTAAAGTTTTGAGGTTAGAAGAAGAATTTAAAGCTATTATAATACCTTTGAGCTCGTACTGTTTGCATTGTGTGACAAATCGACACTTTTAAACAAAATAACGCGTCAGACATAATATTCTAATAAAATTAGTAACATTGCGTGCTAGAATATAGGTTTAGAAATTCGAAAAATACCCAAAACCGAATCGGAGCACCCCACTGTCCACGTGGTCTTGGTCTGTCCTACCCCTAGAGTGTTTTTTTTGTGCCGCGGAGGCGCGAAGGGAGGGCAGTGCTTTCGCACGCAAGGGCGGAAGGGCTGCACTTCCTGTAGCGCCGGAACCAAGCGTTCCTCTAACTTTCGAAATTCTTCTTCTAACCTCAAAACTTTAACCATGGATATCTCCATAACCATGGGGTTCCGAGGTGTGACAGTGGTACCAGGGGTAGCGTTCTCCACCCTCTCCCCCCCCCATCCCCCCAAGGTCCCGAAATTCGGTTTTACCTAATCTAAAGCTTTACCTAAAACTTTAGTATCGAAAAGAAAACATATAAAAAATAAATAAAAAAGAAATTATTGTTCAAATTGTGACCATGACATGCCACCAACGTGCAAGTGCTTTAAGTTCTTAGCTCTTTCTAGACGAGTTGCCTTTTGTGCAAGTGTTAGGTCTTGCACTTTTTGTAATTTGTAGGGCTACAGTTGAAGTTTATTTTTCAATATGCGTCCTATGCTCCGGGCAGATACATTAAGACTTTTCGCCAATTTAACTGCGCTTTGTCGTGGATTTCGTTCAATTCTAGCCTTTACCTTTTGAACCATTTCTGATGATGTTGCTGTTGTTGGATGTCCACCTCCGATACACAAACATTTTGTTCAAATGTAAATGTCCTAGCTCATTAACGATGACTGACTGCGATTTTCCAGCCAAGTACAAAGAAATGACACTGTTTCGTTTGACTTCCATATGCAAAACTTTTTTTAACAACGACGAAAAATAATAGGCTTTTGTAAGTTTATTAACAATACAATAGACTAAGGAATGTGAAAAAATGGGCGCCATGCTGTAAACAGTTTAGTTGCTATGGCAACGTAAAGTTAGTAACACTTCGAGCGCCGAACCCTGTAATACTGTTTTCAAGCAGTATTGTGTTCCTGTTGGTGAGTAAGGTGACCAGAGCTCCGGGGGGGATTGGGGATTGGGTCGGCAACACGCTTGCGATGCTTCTGGTGTTGCAGGCGTCTATAAGCTACGGTAATCGCTTGCCACCAGGTGAGCCGTACGCTTGTTTGCCGACCTAGTGATATAAAAGCGTCCAGCAAGTCCTCAAGGGCCCTCACCCAGGTGGCGAAGCCGACGTAGTTGATGAGCGCATAGATGTCGGATACGGTGAGGTAGAGCAGCGACAGCAGCGCCACGGCCAGCACGGCGGGCGCGGGCGTGGCGCGCGGCGACACCATGGTGAGCGCGGCCGGCAGCTGGCCCTGCGCCGCGCCCGCGTAGAACAGCCTGCGCACGCAAGTGGCTTGTAATTTTGGTAAAGCTTTAGATTAGGTAAAACCGAATTTCGGGACCGTGGGGGGTTGGGGGGGGAGAGGGGGGGGAACGCTACCCCTGGTACCACTGTCACACCTCGAAACCCCATGGTTATGGAGATATCCATGGTTAAAGTTTTGAGGTTAGAAGAAGAATTTCGAAAGTTAGAGGAACGCTTGGCTCCGGCGCTGCGGGAAGTGCAGCCCTTCCGCCCTTGCGTGCGAAAGCGCGCGAACGAATGCGTAGAGGAGCGGCTGAGGCTGGTCGCCTTCGGCGACCAGCCTCCGCTGCGGAACGGAGCATGAGTGAGCGTGCTTTCGCACGGCGGGCGAGGGCTGCCCTCCCTCCGCGCCTCCGCGGCACAAAAAAACACTCTAGGGGTAGGACAGACCAAGACCACGTGGACAGTGGGGTACTCCGATTCGGTTTTGGGTATTTTTCGAATTTCTAAACCTATATTCTAGCACGCAATGTTACTAATTTTATTAGAATATTATGTCTGACGCGTTATTTTGTTTAAAAGTGTCGATTTGTCACACAATGCAAACAGTACGAGCTCAAAGGTATTATTTATAATAGCTTTAAATTCTTCTTCTAACCTCAAAACTTTAACCATGGATATCTCCATAACCATGGGGTTTTGAGGTGTTGGAGTGTTACCTTGTATAGATTCCCCTACACCCTCCACCCTCCACACCCAAAAACCCCATAATTCGGTTTTTCTAATTCGGTTTTACCTAATCTAGATCTTAGTCGTAATTTTAATTTCATTTTTGAAAAAGCCGATTCACACACATACGTAGGTCCAAAAAATGTTAGTAGAATTTGGGCACATCTTTGGACGTTTATATATATACTAGCTGTGCCCGCGGCTTCGCTCGCGTTGAAATCAGTGTGTTACAAAGTTTTCCCGGTAAACTTCCAGTGAAACTATCATCAAAATCGGCTTAGCCGTACCGTAAACCGCCCTTTTGAAGCCCTCTCTCCACTGGTGAAACCGCATGAAAATCCGTTCAGTAGATTTTGAGGGAATCGATCACATACTTTTGGGGACTTTGTTTTATAATACACTAACTGTTACCTGCGACTACGTTCGCATGGTTATGAAGATATGCATTACTATTAAGATATATATAAGGAAACTTATTTACAAAAAGGAACTATGCAATCATTTGCAGCGGTAGTGAAGAAACCAAAACCGGGTAGTTAGAAATAAGTTCTCAACGAAGCAAGCGAGTGTGGTCACGAAACCATCTAACAAATCGATTTCCGAAAACAATACAATTGAGAAGGAGATAATAAAGGAAGGAAAGGAAAGGAATAATTCTGAGCAAATTATCGAAACTGAGGATATAGAAGCTCAAAAGGAAGGAAACTGGACAACAGTAAATAAAAAGAAGAAAAGAAGATACCCTAATACACAGTGGAAGCACGAGTGCAGTAGAGATTAAGGGGACTGAACGGAAGAAATTTTTGCATGTGTGGCGTCTCCATAAAGAAACCACGATTGAAAATTTAGAAAAATACGTGAAGAATATATGCGGCGAGGAAGTACCAGTCACAGTGGAAAAAATCAGACATAAGACGGAAAGGGATTATTCTTCCTTTATTATTGGTGTACCTGAAAGTAGTTATGACACTTTATATCAATCGGATAATTGGGCTGTAAACATTGAATTCAGCGAGTGGGTATGGTTTCGTAGACCAACCAAAAAAACATATAATAAATAGCACAGCTATTGAAATTTACTACCAAAACGTGAGAGGTTTACGTACGAAATTAGAAGATTTTTATGTAGGCGTCTCATCTTCAGGAGCAGATCTATTCGCCATTACTGAGACAGGCTGTAACGGATCCATTCACGATGCAGAACTTGTCCCACCGGGATACACAATAATTCGCTGCGACCGCGTGGATGGACGAAAGCAAGGAGGCGCATGTATTGTGGCCACACCGCGCTTAGAACTGCGACGCGTGTCGAGCCCGAGTGACGTCAACATCGACGACAAAGTGTTTGAACTGGTCGGTGCGACCGTTTACTTGCATAAAAGACTTTTATTTTTATTGTGCGTTGTTTACATACCGCCGAACAGTTGTGAGGGTGATTATATGATACTGTTTAAGATAATAGAACAACTGTGTAGTAAATTTAGTGATATTGTAGTGATCGGTGACTTCAATATGCATTCCTGCTCTATAAATGTATGTAATTATTTTCAATATTTTTTATCTTACTGTGGATTTATTCAGTGTAACACGATCGTTAATTGTAATGATCGGTGCTTAGATTTAGTGTTGAGTACGCTTCCTAGGGAAGAGAGTGTGAATGTGCGTGAGGCAGGGGCGCCCCTCGTACCTGTGGATGCGTACCACCCACTACTGGACGTGTTAGTGGAACTGTGGCCGCACCGGGTCGCAGGTTCATTCCAGTGCGAAACGAGTACTGTACTGACATCTTGGAATTTTAATAAGGCTGATTTCTTATCATTGTACGCATCAATAGCAACAATAGATTGGACTAATATTTACAACCTTGATCTAGAAATGAGTTTAGATTATTTTTATGATTCAATCAAATCAAAAATAGATGACTGTCACCGGCTAAAGTGTTGGAGTGCGCTATTCATAACATAATTTTTATGCAGGTGAGAGCGCAACTTTCAGATGCCCAACACGGGTTCCGACCAATGAGGAGCACTACTAGTAACTTGCTCAGTTACATAGCTCACTTGCTGCCGACAGTGGATAGCGGAGGGCAGACTGACGCTGCTTACTTCGACTACAAAAAAGCATTTGACCTAGTCAATAATGACGTGTTGCTGAAGAAGTTAGCAGGTGTGGTTTCACACCGCATCTACTTAACTTTTTTGCCAGTTATATGAGGGATAGGCAGCAATATGTAGAATACGCGGGACACAGATCGGAGCCGTACTTTACGTGGTCTGGTGTAAGCCAGGGAAGTAATCTCGGTCCTCTGCAATTTATAATCATGATGAACGATTTGCCCAAAGTCGTTAAAGAAGCAAATTGTTTAATGTTTGCAGATGACCTTAAGTTATCTCTGGCTGTGAGGGAGGATGACGACTGTGGACGGTTACAGAATGCCATTGATAGTGTAGTTAATTGGAGCAAGGAGAATCTTTTACAATTCAACACGGAAAAATGTGTCACAATCACGTTTTCGCGTGCGCATAGGCCTATTGTGCATAGTTACAACATTGATGGAATGCCAATGGTCACGGTTACAGAAGTTAAGGATTTAGGGGTTACTCTCAACGCGGGGCTAACGTTTCGTGATCACATTATTAAGTGTTGTAAAAAAGCTTACAGAAACTTAAGGTTCCTTTTACGAAGTGTTCGTAATTTTACAAATATAGCAGCGATTATCGCTTTATATAATACTTTAGTGAGAAGCCAATTAGAATGCAACGCAGTCATCTGGGCCCCGCATGAGACCAAATATAGTCTCATGTTGGAGCGGATACAAAACAAATTTGTTAGGTTTTTATATTTTAGACTATATGGGGTATATCCTTTTTATCCTCTTATGTATCCAACTTTGTTTGTGTTGGGCATGGTGGGATACAACGAGCTACGAGTCAGGCGGGAGCTTGCACTTGTTTTATATTTATTTAGGTTAATTAGAGGTAAGGTACATCACGCCGACATATTACGTTTACTGTGTTTGTGTGTGCCGGACAGGTATGTGTGGCGACGACGTCGGCCTCACCTGCTGGCTGTACCTCGTGGTCGCACTAATTTATTGAACGAGGCGCCTCTGACGCGGGCGCTTCGCACTCTCAACCTTGTAGCAGAGGAGACCGATATTTTTACGTGTACACTGAATGAATTCACAAGGATAGCGTTATACCTATGTTATTTCTTATTTAAGTTAATTTATGTTTGCTTCACTATCGAATTGGTTAGTACCTGTAATGATAGTTGTAAGTTATGATTGAAATAAATAAATAAATAATAAATAAAAGATGCTTAACGCAAATTATTTTTTTTAAATAACCTATCAGGCGAACTTATAGCTGCTGTATATGTTTCATGCAAACTATCATCCTCAATTAAACCCCCTTAGCAGTGAAATATCACAAAACCCGTTCTTAGCGGAAGTCTACTAACTATAATCTAGCTCCCTGCCAAATTTCATTTTTATCCATCCTGGATGGATGGGACCATCCAGCGGTTTTTGAGTTCTCGTGATGAGTGAGTCAGTGACCTTTCTCTTTTATATATATAGATTACGATGCATTATTTGGACAACTCCTCAGCATTTATCGAGCATACATTTTAAATTTCAAGTCTCTTACTTCAAAAACATAGGACTTTCATACAAACTTCCAACCCCCGTTTTATCCCCTTAGGGGTCGAGTTTCGTAAAATCCGTTCTTAGCGAGTGTCTACGCCCTATAAGAAACCTACCTGCCAAGTTTCAAGTTTGTAGGTGTTATAGTTTCGGAGATTTTGTGATGAGTGAGTCAACCTACTATCCCCCGTTTCAACCCCAAAAGGGCGGAGATTTCTACAGAGACATTATTTGGACACCTTCTCGCCATCTATAGAGCATACATTTTAAATTTCAAGTCTCTTACTTCAAAAACATAGGATTTTCATACAAAATTCCAATCCCCGTTTTACCCCTTTAGGGGTCGAGTTTCGTAAAATCCGTTCTTAGCGGATGCCTACGTCTTATAAGAAGCCTACCTGCCAAATTTCAAGTTTGTAGGTGTTATATTTTCGGAGATTTCGTGATGAATGAGTGACCTTTCGCTTTTAATCTATAGTATATAGATTATATATATATCCAAAGTATATTGGTATATATACTTTGGAAAACTCCAAAATTCTACATATTCTCTGTTTTTCCATTTTTTCTTTAAACAAAACTTCAAGATCAGTATCGTTTTTAAAATCAAAATTTAAATTGGCTTACAATAAATTGATAACCTTCAGGTGGGCCAACAACGAAAGCCCGACGAACCGTAATTTAAGTATAGCGAACCTATACCATCTATATATATACCATTTCCTCTACCCAAAGATTGCCTGGAAGATATCGCTCGTTAGCGATAAGGCTGCCTTTTGTACTTATGTCTGTTTTTTGTGATTTTGCTAATTCTTGGTGTATAATAAAGAGTTTTATATTATTATTGAAGTGGAAATATCTTTAGCTGCGTTGGGCACTTTTTGTTAAGGGAAAACCTTATGGGTTCGCGTCGACACGCTCGTGACTCATGCACAGCGGCCGTGTGCTAGCTAGGCAGTTTTCTAAGCGACGTGTTGTGGCTGTAATCGTCGCTGTGATCACGGATGTCACAGCCGTCACATGGTTCGCTGTGGTCAAGGCGTTATTTTTAGTATTCTCTATGCTCTGTTATCTCGCCGACGATCACTCGGCTGCGTGAGCGCACGGCTGTTCGCAAGGCTGTTTTTGAGGGATGGACGCAGCCGTATTTGCACTATCGATACATTCTAGGCAATTCTCTGTGCGCGTTAGACGCTCGTTGGATGACTGACATCTCGTGTATTCACGTCACCAACATGCCTATAGAAGTATATCTGTAGCTATACCTAAGTATCTGATACCTAAGGTACCAAACGATTCTGATAGATAAAAATGAAATAATGGGTGAGACATTATCACATATCTTATTTATTTTCTACCTTTTCAAAGCTTTGCTATAATAACTTTAACTAACCTCGATGATGTGAGTAAAACGCCATTAACAGCTCCAAATGTAGAAGCCGCCACGAATAGTGGTATGGAGAGAGCGAACCAACCGAAGAGACGCTCTGCGAATGTCACTGCAACTGCTGCTGACCCTAATACCTAAATTAAAATTATTTCTATTACTGAGGATGAAAGTAACAATATGGATATCGATGTATCTACGAATATAAAAGTAATGTATCTATCTATCTATCTATAGCAAGGTTTAATGTGTCTTTATATCTGACCAGGAGAAACTACCAATTACCAGGGGAAAACACGAGATGGACAAGTAGGTAATATAGGAAGACAAGCAGGTAATAAGAGAAGCAACTCGAATAAACTGTTTTCTACTTTTATAATATTTGGTAACAGAAACACATGTGTTGTAACAGAGGTAGGGCACAGCAGGAATTTCCTGCTCAAAATATGGAGCAGCCCGACTGGGGTAGTACCTCGACCTTACAGAAGATCACAGCTAAAACAATACTGCTTTCAAGCAGTATTGTGTTCTTGTTGATGAGTAAGGTGACCAGAGCTGAGTGAGAGCTCCTGGGGGAGATTGGGGATTGGGTCGGCAACGCTCTTGCGATGCTTCTGGTGATGCAGGCGTCTATAAGCTACCATCGCTTACCATCAGGTGAGCCGTACGCTTGTTTGCCGAACTAGTGATGTAAAAAATAAAATTAAAAAGTTCTATCAGAACTATGACGAATATCAACCTAAATTTGAAGATACTTCTAGTTATGAATGGACGGTGGGTTAATGCTTTTTATTTTAGGAAATAGTATGTTAAGTATTTATTTGTATTCAAATAGACTGACCTCAGTGGGAGAGAGCGTGGTATAGAAGGCGACGTTCGTTAAAGTATAGACAATGGTGACCAGAGTGCAAGATATGGCAATGGCTCGAGGTAGATTTCGAACTGGATCCTTTAACTCTTCGATGATGAAGTTCAAGTAATTCCTGAAGTAAATAAGAATGATTTTTTTAATATATTTTATGAATTTGTCGAGAAAACGACCGAAACGCTAGGCGAAATTAACATCAATAGATAAGATTAAAAAAATAAGGGACGAAATTGGAAAAAACAAAGAAAATTCAAAATAAAAAGCAAAAATAAGTTAACAACGATATAATTAATGATGATGATTTACAATGATGTAATTTAGATTTAAAAGCTAAAGTGAAAAAACAGATAGATGATTAAAAGAAAATGAACAATTAGGCAAGATCTTACCATCCGTTGTAAGCGAAGAGGCCAGAGTAAAAGGACAGCGCTATTGAAGTTACATCGTTTGTCGTACCCTCAAACGTGAAATGTTCAACTTTACCTGAAACAAAAGAAATTATAGATTATAATATACAAAACAAGTCTAACATTACTGCAGAACTATTGCAGGAATTATCATATAATCAGGATGTAGAAAAACTCATCTGATTGGCAAAAACACTTAAACGGTACTTCCTTTTCTAATTTAGGAATTAAGACCTCAATGTTGTGTATAACGTTGCATATCAGAGTGAACGGACAATGCACGCAGGTCCTTTTCACAAGAAAATTAAATAATGTGAGCGGAGCGCACCGGATCGCGGCAATCTTCTATTAAGCCCGTCCGCCCCGCCGCCGACGCCTCCCACGAGTAAAGGAAATACAAATTGATATTCAAGATCTTTCGAGAAATCGATTTTTAGTTACGAGACTTTCTTTATACCCTTTTAAGTTGTCTCCCCACCGTGCCTCGGAGAGCACGTTAAGCCGTCGGTCCCGGTTGTTATCATGTACACCTGATAGCGATCGTTACTCATAGTAAGGAATATATCCGCCAACCCGCATTGAAGCAGCGTGGTGGATTAAGCTCTGATCCTTCTCCTACATGGGGAAAGAGGCCTATGCCCAGTAGTGGGATATTACAGGCTGAAGCGATATTTCCACCAGTAGTTTTAAACCAGTAGGTACCAGGTAGGTACCAAGCGAACTTCCGACTCTACCGCAGCGCAGTCAGCACAGCACTTCTACGGGAGGCAGGTATGGCTACCGTATTCACCGAAATACAAAACTACTTGAGAGTATTATTTGGATGTGATCTTCTGGAAGGTTGAGTTACTTTCCTAGTCTTGCTGCTCCAAATTTTGAGCATGATGCTGTGCCCCTACCTCAATAGAGTATTATGGAATATATCATATATATTAATACGCTAAAGTAAGGTAAGATGTTTGCTCCCTTTTTAGAAAAAAACTCACAATTACTCCGCATAAATTATATATCATTTTATAAATAACTGCTTGTTCTACCGACATCCACAACTAAAAATTTAAACTATTTAAAAGTGAAGGTTAGGTATGCTTTAAGAAGAAAGAAGGCTATTTTTACTCAAATCAAAGTGGATGAAACCTCGGAGTCCAGTTAGTTTAGCTATAACACACTTATATAAAAGCATATTTTACGTTTTAATTCTGTTAAGTTTATACAGAATAGTATCTGCTTTTCAACGCAGCAACGGAGAAAACTAATATTCAACTTGACGTTAGCGGTAGACGATTCAAGACATCATAATTTGTGTGAACAGGTAGGTATACTTAATTATATTTCGGTACAATTCATCACACAAACTCGTAAAAATTACCGTAATTATATAATCATCAATTCTGCCGCAACACCTAATTTATACCAAATATTTTAATTTCATTAACTTTCTTACGTATAATTTTTATTTAAATTATTTTATATTAGGTTTCCGGTATAATAATGTGTACATTCCACTGAATAAGCTTCAAATAATAAGATCCTTATGAAAAGGATGTTTTTATATCGAAAAAATAAATTGAATTTTCTTAAAAAATTATCTCATGGATAAAAAAAACTTACTTAATTATAATTTAATAAATTAGCCATAAAATAATAATAAGTTAGTTTAGGTAAAAGAAATAGTTTAAACATGCTATTTCTATTCGTCTTTATTCTGTGTTACGACAATTTATACTTCGGTCCGCTGTGGAGCAATTTGTGGAATAAATTGAGTTATCTCGACTCATTGATAGCGAACGAGTGCAAGTGACACGGCGGTAACGATATTTCTTATATTATTCTTTTCACTTTTAGGTCGAGGATTTTATCAATAGCTTATTTACCTCATTCTTATACCCAGTTATTTTGGATTTAATTTGAGAAAATATTATTCGCTTCAACCCGTAATACCCCATTACTGGGCATAGGCCACTTTGCCCATGTAGGAGAAGGCTGATTCACCACGCTGTACAAACACCCAGACCACGGCAAACATCTGTAGGGTCAATACAAATGTTTGTCATGTGCGGGGATCGAATACGCAACCGCCAGCGCAACAGCCACAAACCAGTGCTGTGACCGTTGCACTAACGCATCGCCAACCAGAAAATATTATTCTTGTGCCTAATTAGCTAATAGAAGTAATCTAATACAATTGTAATCAGCCAATGTCTGTACGTAAGAGATATTAAGAAGAAACGAATTATAAATTTTATTCCTGTAGGTTTAACCTAAAACCTCGTAGATATTTCATCTTGAGGCACTAGATAACACACATCTAGAAATGGAGTTTGAACTGCAATGAAAGTGTAATGAAGTTGATTTGTACATAACTTTTTATTTCGACTGTTTGTATTATATTTACTGTGAATAAAGATTAAATCTACAATAAAAAAGTGTATGTCGAAACACGCTCAAACATTTAAATGTCATCTTTTTACTAACAAAGAAGAAAAAAAACATATTCTACATTTTATGATTTTACACCTTCGAAGTCACTTCACTAGTAATAAAAGCTTTTAATAATTAAACAGATTATAAAACCCAAATCGGCAAATCCTACATGCTGCCATACCTTCATACGTAATCGTATGCTTAAACGCATTTGTTATATTTAAAAATAATTAAGTAAGTAATATATATCATCCGTAATTACGAAATAAAACAAAATGTCCTTAGCGTCAATAAATATTCCTCGATAATAATGTCAATATTACCGAAACGATTACGGAAATATTCCTTCCATTAAAGTAAGACTTACATCAAAGCTAAATATATCGTGAAATACAATGGATTAATATAACAATGGTGTCTTTAATAATGCATTACTATACAGTGCGACTATTTTTATATCACTTCACTTCACCATCGTAGTCTACTGCTGGACAAAGGCCTCCCCAAATTCGCGCCAGACAGACCGGTTTTCCGCAATCCTCATCCAACCTACACCGGAAATTTTACGTAGATCGTCGGTCAAGCGAGCCGGATTTGGGCGACTTTAAACTTGTCAACTAGTCCCTTCGTCGATGGCCATGTCTCGGAACCCAAAAAAAAAACAAAAAAGACGCGATTGCTCGAAGACTTTTGTCTTTAAGTATTGCGGAATCTTCGAAGTGAAGACTCCATGAAGCCTGGCAAACGCCACCCAGCCTCACCGAATCATCCTATCGATTTCCTTCTTGAAGCTGTTTCGGCCTATTTGAATGGTATGGCCTAGGTAAACATCATACTGAACAACTTCGAGAAAGGTAGCATGGTCTTACGTACTAGCTGAATCGATGAACTTCGTAGTACCCCTTTTCTAAACACATCGTTTTTTTTTTATTTCCTTTTATACATATGAATTAAAATGATGATGTACAAGAATAGCACACACAACAATAAACATAATTAATTGTGTTTGTTCTTTAAAAAAAAAGATTTCAAACACGCAGAATATACGCAAGAATCATCATAATCGGTACAAGCAGTAAAAAGTTGTGATTTCTTCTACCTCTGTTGGAAGCATGCAATGAGCAATTTTAAGCTTTCATAAAATGACATAGATTTTGCGCCGTAAGGCAAAGGCATATTAACTATAAACATATTAGCTTTGTTACTATTTTACCGTCTTCCTTTTTTCCTTATCGTCAATAATTGTCTTAACGCACACTACAAACTCTTTGCACACGTACAAGGGTCCTCTATTCAACGTCCTAAGATAGAGTGTTTTCAGCATTAAGCTCGCCATTGTGAGAAACAAACAATCGTTGTTATTTTTGTCAGATTTATTTTTGTTGAGTCGCTAAAAATACTGCCAATGCTCTTTTAGAGGTACATTTCCTATCTAAACCACTCAACTAAGCCTGTATTAAGGGCAATTACAATAGCCTTTGAGGTCAGTTCGTGACTTATAAAAGGCAGACAGAATTTATTGAGTTCTATTTGTACGCATTATTTATCTAACATTTTTTTTTCTCTTTTCAATTTCATTAAATATCTTAACTAGTACTAATTAAGCTGAAAATGGGGATATATTTATTTTTAATCAGTTATAAAATACCTCAATAATATATGTCGACAATATCGAAGTACTAAGCAAAACACTCTTGTCCTATTAAAAAGAACAATTACAAAGGCTTCAAACTCAATACACACACACAAAACACATTCACAAATTCAATTTCTTTTCTTTTGAGTTAGAATTATTCAAAAAACTATAAGCTATGAAACATCACGCCACGATAATTGAAGTTGAAACGTCAACTTAAGCCAAAGAGCGTTTTGAGTGTACGTAAATATATAACTATCATAGTAACTAATATCATAATAACAAATATATTACCTCTACATAGCTGGTAGATGCCAGCAGCAATGATGATGAATAGGGCCAGTAGCTTTGCGTACGTGAACCAGTCCTGGACGAGGGTAGCTGCTCGTACGGACCAGCAGTTAACGAAAGTAAGTAAAACTGGAAAGAAAAATTAAAGTCTTAAACTCAAGGCGATCAACTAGAATAAGATTCTATATATCCAGAAATATACACAGGCACAAAAAACATATAAAAGTACACAAAAGCTCAGACAGGACAGCGACAATGGTCGTCAATCAATGTCATAACCGCACATGTTAGCTCGATAGCGATTTGTTGAGTCCACAACGCCAGTACTTCCCCTTGACCAAACACAAATAAAAAGTAAACCTATATAATCTATTATTAAGTAGAATACAACTTACGGATACAACATGCTGCTAATAACCTGGTCGCGTCTTCTGGTGGATCACATTCAGGGAATATGGGCTTCAGCACGTATACACTGAAGGTTAACGCCACGATCGCCTGGTAAAAGAAATGGTCATCAGACTAAAAAACACAAATATGTACATACCAATGTTTTTGTAGCTTAGTTAACAAAGGCGGTCGTTATTTCTCACAACCTTTTCCTAAATCGTTGTTTAGTTCTAGTATTTGATATTATTCTAGTCCGAAAATAACAAGGTACCTAACCTTGCTGAAATATACCGCCTCATTAGAAGCTTGATAATATTGTTTTCGTTACACAAGATATATCTACATAATTATTCTGTTGTACTCTGAATGAATTCACAAGAGCTGCTTTATTTATTATATGTTATGGTTAGTGGTTGTTTTGGTTATAATATTTCAGTATTATATCTACTATCGCAACTGGTAATAAGCCTGTAATGGTAGTATATTTATGGAAATAAATAAATAAATATTATAAAGCTGACGAGTTTGTTTGTTTGTTTGCTTAAATCTCAGGAACCACTTAAGATTAGATTACGATATTCCTTTACGATTTGAAAAATTCTTTCGGATAGCCTATTTATCGAAGAAGGCTATAGGCTATACACTATTTTAGTAGCTATTTTTCTTAAATTAATGTGGGTGAAACCGCGTGGCCCACCTAGTTTTCAAATAAACGTAACTATTGCTTCTATCTTACTGTTTTTTTTACATCTAGCTTGTATCTATCCTGTATAAAAATACCAAAAAAAATTGTGGATATGCCATCTCTAGCCTCTAACCTAGGGTAGGTTGGGAGGAAATCGTTCCTCGGCAGTAAGCCTGACTTTCGTATTCATTTCCTTTTCTTTTCTTGTAATATTGCATATATAGACGACAGGTTGACGCAGCAGTCATAGCATTGGCTGTTGCGTTTACGGTCGCGGGTTCGATCCACGCACATTACAAACATTTGTAATAGCCATATAAATGTTTGTCATGGCCTTGGGGCTAGTGCTTATATACCGTGTGTGTTTCCGGATAACCAACATACGAGAAAATCCTACTGGAGGTCGTTAAGTGTGAAGCTTTTAATTATTATTACTTATAATTTTTGATATACCTACCTCGTCATTATTATTGCTTCAAAATCTCAATCTCAAGCTGAAACTGTTTTCAATACAATTGTTAAATTGAGATTTACTTTAGTACCTCATATACATCAAATAAAGAAGACAATGAAATGGAGAATGTTACGTTAAATCCATAGAACGACATCTATATAAGTAAGTTGTCCCACGTCGGGCGCCAATAATAAAATCGTCTCAAATAAATGTTGGAAACAAAGCAATACCCATTTATTTCTTAGCGTTTTATCCTCTGTGCATCTTTGTTACTAAGAGAAATGTAGATGGACGTCAATATAGCTTGACATAGAAATCAAACAAGTGAGTTTATAGCCATTTTATATTGGGAACCAGTTGATCATTATGTTTGTTCATTTGGACTTTATACGGGATTTATTTGAATTTTTATTTGTGGTGGGAAGCCTGTTTATTGGAAAAGAGAGACATCAAAAATTTTAAAATTATCCCACCAAAAACATTTCTTATAAAATGTCGCCAATGTGACAATAATTAGATCGCACTGTCAAAAAAATTTTCGGATCAGCAGGTGTTTATAACTAACTTAACTTATATTTTCGTTTCTGTCCGACATTAAATGCTTTTTTAACTATGTATTTATAATATTACTTGCCGACTTCTCTGCGAAATCTACATTCTGAATCAATGGTAACTCACAAAACTATTAATATATAACTAACCTACTAATTCTTCCATAATCGATCTTCCTAAATTCGATCATGTCTCGCAGTACCGCTCAAAACTCGGATGGCTCCCAATAAAGCACCGTCGTAACCTCCATGTCGTAACTCTCCTTTATTCTATTCTTTTTCGTACGTCTTCCCCGCTATACCTTAAAGAGCGCTTTTCTTTCCTGGGTAACCCGACATTTCACCTAAATCTTCGCTCTCTAAATGATAACAAGTTAAGTTTACCTAAATATAACACGAGCACATATTCCAGTTCTTTCTCAGTAAAGGCGGTAAAACTGTGGAATGCCCTTCCTTCTAAAATCCGTCAATCCCCTACTATATCTGTCTTCAAAAATCGAGTTAAGAACTTTTACAAAACTTTGACTTGATTTCTTACACGCATACATTCGCCATTATTTTCCCAAAACGACTTATAGTTGTACCCAATTAAGTATTATTTATTTATTATTATTATTATTTATTTATTTATTATATTATACATTTAATTATTTTTTTATCTATTTATACCTTTTAATACCGTGAGTATTGCGCATGTGTGGACATATGTATAATATATGGATTGTATATATTATTTAATTATATATTATATTATATTCTTAAGCTGCACAAGCCCTTAAATTCAGCAAGCTCCTTTCTGGTGGGTTGTCTGGAAGAGATCACTATCTAGTGATAAGACCGCCCGTTGCATGCGACGTAATTATTATTTTTTTTTTCCCTTTAAGCTTTATACTTATGTAATTGTTATATGTTACTGTGTGCAATAAAGTTATTTATTATTATTATTATTAACCTAACACTAACATAATTTTTTGTAATATGGCTATTAAAAACGCTTTTTAGGCCTAATTGAATGGAGAAATTTTTGATTTACTTTTAGCATTGTCTTAAGCATATTTTAAATAACATATAATACACGATCGTCTGTTCCTAAGAAAAGCATAGTATAGATAACATCTGACTGTAATAGCTATGTGCTTTTTATTCGAAAAGATTGATTAAGGAGTTTATTTCTTGTAGATATACGAGTATAGGAAGGGCTTTTGAAAGATTTTACACAAGTCCTTAATTATTTTTGCTAAAAAAAATAGAAATTGTCACAGAAGTAGTTTATAATTATTAAACGCTCGTTAATAACGGATTTTGTGACGAGACCACATAAAGGTAGTTTGTGCTACGTAACTTGAATATGTACTGACATATAGGTAGTTTATAATTATTAAATATTCGCTAAGGACGGATTTTGTAACAGGATCGGATTTAGGTGGTCTAAGGGTTCGAGCTAGTTTGTATAAAAGTCCATCGTTTTTGTAAAAAAAATATATATATATTATTATTTTTTTGTGAGTTGAAGTTAACAACCAGAAATTTGGTATCCTGGATGGTAAAATAGAAAACGCTTGTTCGTATTAGTAAAATTACCTAAAAATAGCTGAAGTAGACCTAACGGAAGACTGTGTTTCACACAATTGTTTGTCTGCGTTGTTCGCTAGCGAAGCCGCGGCCAACAGTTACTCTTGACAAATATGTATGTTCTTCTAAGCTTCTTAGCTAATCTATATGGTATGATTTGGTGACGTCAATATTTTTGTTACATACATGTTACCGTGTTTATGTGTAAATATATATTTAGTATGCTTGTATTCTTGTATCTGTGTGTGTGTTTATATTTTTAAGTTTATTCATCACTTGTATATTACCGTATTATTAGTATTAACTTAAAAATAGTATGAAGGTAAGTGAGATGACGCAACATTTTCTACTCGATTATAATACAAGGCAAACTCTTTCAGGTGAAAAGGAATTGATTTCTTGCGACCTTGATACTGACTTGATATCTATGACAATCGATTGATATAAAAACACTAAGCATAATAGTTTTGATTCTACGGTTCAACTTAAATTCTAATTGACTGGCCTTTTATATAAATGCCTAAGACTAAATTGCCTCCAGTATGATTTTCTTTTGTTGTTGGGATCCGGGAAGACAAATACACAAAGACATATGCCCAAACTAAGGCAAAAATCTGTACGGACAATACAAATGCCTGTTATAAACGGAGATCGAATCCCGGACAGCCTGCGCAACGCGTCGTCATTGATGGCGTAATTGGCAGTGACCATGCTTTCTGTTCCAGGGCTATGTATTCGATTCCTGCTCAAGTCTGGTTATAATATTTTTATGAATGTACAAGTGAGCGCATTAAATAGAATTACATAAAGTAAAATGGAAGCTGTACGGTTTACCGCACGCTCAGAAATGTAATTGTCTTTGCGACCTAATAATCTTCTTTAAATTAGGTTAATTCTTATGAAATTGCTGTTTTGATTATATTGGATATGAAATGAAATGAAATGAAATGAAATGAAATTTATTAAACAGAACAGAAACAGAAAATATTTTACAATTTCAGACAAATAGTTGTAGTTACGTTATAAAATACAGACAAAACAGTATATATGTAAGGAAGCTCTATTTCTAATCTATTCATTACGTATTTCCTTTTTTTAATATATGACAGGCTGAAGCAGAATTAAATTTATGTTACTTTTTGTGTTAGTGTGCAAAAAAGTGTGAATAAATAAATAAATAAATAAATATTTTCACTAAAAATTTAAATCGCAAAAAATGTATATCAGTCTAAAATTTAAATGTCTCGAGCTGTAACGGTGTGCATTTTAGTCTAACGTCTTAAGCTGTCGAGCCTCTCGACTCTGAGTGGCTTATGAAGACGTTAATGGCTTGGAAAGAGTAAGATTTCTCACATGAATAACTGGGTTAACGTTTTCATCGTGTTTTCATTGGTATATTTTTAAATTTGATAACACGTTCAGATGTAGGCATAAAATCAAATTCAGAAGCTTACCATTTCTTTAAATTATATTTTTATCTTTTATATATTAACTAGCTGTGCCCGCGACTACATCCGCGTGGAATTCAACAAAATAATTATTGTTTAGTTCGCAGTTATAAAATAAATAAATAAACTAAATTAAAAGTAGCCTAAGTTACTCCTTATTACACCAGTTGTTATCTACCAGTGAAACAGACATACACTTAAAATTATAAAAAATGTTATTTTGGTATATGTAGGTACTGTGTATACATATATATGAATTTAATAAAAAGCGTTTATTTTAATATTACAAACAGACCCCAAAAAAAATAAAGGAAATATTTATTGAATTGACAATACTACCTGAGAACAAGGCCTGACGATCATACACTCAATCCAGAGACGAATGAAGGCGGCGAAGGGTCCAAAAGTTTCCATGATGTACGCGTAGTCAGCTCCGCTTAGTCGAATCATGGTGCCCAGTTCCGCATAGCAATAAGCGCCGACCTGTTAAATGAAATAATCAATATAAATAAAAAACGAGTGTGCTTTAGACCTCACGACTGAAGTAAATAATAATAATCAATAAAAATAATAAATATCACACATCGTCTGTTCCTACGGTAAGCAATTTAATGCTTGTGTTATAGTTAACAGCCGGCTGATATAGCTAAATACTTTTTTTTTATAAATATACATATAAATATTACGCCCAGACTCAGGCGGGAATCGGACCCGCAACCCGCGGAGCAGAAAGCAGGGACACTACAAACTGCGCCAACGACCTAGTGTGACATTTCTTTAGTTGCACTGAGCCTAGACTAGACTGCACCATATCGGATAATTTTTTGTCATCGTTATTGTCAGGATAAGGTCCGTAAAAAGGAAATCATCTTTCATTTTTTTTTTGGAGAACGCCGAGGTTATAATTTACTTATTATATAAAAAAATTGTATAAATAGGTAGATGGAATTTGAAACAGTTAAATTGCATCGGTAGCTATAGACTACCGTGTGGTTCTGGTAAAGTCGCAGATGAAGGACTGATATTCGTAACTTCGCTGATGCCGAAAAGAAATGACACCGTGCCATTACAGTCGGTAAAGGTTTGACATACCCATCCATCTTCCTAGCGTTTGAAGGTATTAATTAGGATTTCCCAAATCAAAGAGAATGGCCTATCACTAATATAGCGAACTTTACTCTTTTTATTACATAAGTGTCTTAAAAGCATATGGTCCACCTGATGATTAGCAGATACCGTACGGGAGCTTATGGTTCCCAGCAAGAAGGAGCATTACGAACGAGTTGCCGACCCTATACGCGACATTCTCCAGGAGTTCCTACGTAAATCACCGCACGAACAAAACACTGCTTGAAAACGACATTATTTAGCTGTGACCTTTAAAGGCTTCTTTGTGAAAATGATCCGTAGGAAATATGAGAAAGGACGCAAATAAAGTTACTCGGTAATTAAACAGATCAAAATAATAAATAGTAATTTCATTTTCGTATTCTCTTTATCATTACACTGATAAACCTGTCTGTGTCTGTGTGTCACTGTTAACATTAACACTTATTACATCATAAAATGTATTTATAAATAAAATATGTGATGTAAAAATAAGTTCAAGATAGTGATTGAATTTGATAATTATACTATTACTAGATGACCCGGTCAACTTCATATCACCGACATATATTTATGAACCAAGTTGCTCATAATTGTCATGCTCAATAGTAGCAGAGTAACTTTTATTTTTTAGAACTGTAATATAAAAATAACTTAACAAGTTAATTCATTGAATTTGATATAATTATCTTTCTTATTTATTGTAAAATTAGATGATTTACGCAGTTTTTCTTGCTAATATCGCAGTTTTTTATCTTGGCAATCTATTATTTTAGAAAATATTTAAAACGTTTTTTCTTTTTTAATTTGGATCAGGAACTCTGACGACCTTGCTCACAACAGAAACACAACTCTACTTGAAAGTATATACTCCCCTACAGTAGTAGATTGTACTTGCCTTGTTTATTTCGAGCAATATTCTCACTATGCCTAAGCATCTGTGTATAAGTATGAAACGATAAAAAGTTAAATAAAAATAATTGTGTTTGCAGGCAAACGAAGAAAAACCGACTTCAATTATATCGACAAGTAATACAAGGTAGGTAGACGAAAGCATAGTCAAGTAAATACGCATCATCAAAGATTACTCCAAAAGCTGTAATCAGTTCTCGATAAAATTTAAATGTGACCACATGATAAACATCAGCTTTCGATTAAATTAAAAATCATTAAAATCGGTACTCCCAGTAAAAAGTTATGCGGATTTTCTAAAGTTTCCCTCCATTTCTCTGGGATCCCATCATCAGATCCTGGTTTTCTTATCATGGTACCAAACTAGGGATATATTCTTTTCAACTAAAAAAGAATTATCAAAATCGGTTCATAAACGAGGAACATAAGGAGTTATCCCCGAACATACATACATCTATAATATATATAAACGCGAAAGGTCATTCATCACGAAATCTCCGAAACTATAACACCTACAAACTTGAAATTTGGCAAGTAGGCTCCCTTATAGGACGTAGACATCCGCTAAGAACGGATTTTACGAAACTCAACCCCTAAGGGGGTAAAATGGGGTTTGGAAGTTTGTATGAGAGTCCCATGTTTTTGACGTAAGAGACTTGAAATTTAAAATGTAAGCTCTATAGATAGATGGTGAAAAGGTGTCCAAATAATGTATCTTTAGAAATCAACCCCTTTTTGGGTTAAAACGGGGGATAGTAGGTCGGCTCACTGATCACGAAATCTCCGAAACTATAACAGTTACAAACTTGAAATTTGGCAGAAAGGCTCCTTATAGGGCGTAGACATCCGCTAAGAACGAATTTTACAAAATTCGACCCTTAAGGGGGTAAAAAGGGGGTTGGAAGTTTGTATGAAAGTCCCATGTTTTTGAAGTAAGAGACTTGAAATTTAAAATGTATACCTTATAGATGATGAGAAGGTGTTCAAATAATGAATCTTTAGAAATCAACTCTCTTTTGGGGTTAAAACGGGGGATAGTAGGTTTACTCACTCATCACGAAATCTCCGAAACTATAACACCTACAAACTTGAAATTTGGCAGATAGGCTTCTTATAGGGCGTAGACATTCGCTAAGAACGGGTTTTACAAAACTCGACCCCTAAGAGGGTAAAACGGGGTTTGGAAGTTTGTATGAAAGTCCTATGTTTTTGAAGTAAGAGACTTGAAATTTAAAATGTATGCTCTATAGATGTTGAGAAGGTGTTCAAATAATGTATCTTTAGAAATCAACTCCCTTTTGGGGTTAAAACGGGGTATGGTAGGTTGACTCACTCATCACGAAATCTCTGAAACTATAACAGCTACAAACTTGAAATTTTGCAGATAGGTTCCTTATAGGGCGTAAACATCCGCTGAGAACGGATTTTACGAAACTCGATCCGTAAGGGGATAAAACGGGGGTTGGAAGTTTATATGAAAGTCATATGTTATTAAGGTAAGAGACTTGAAATTTACAATGTATGCTCTATAGATGGCGAGGAAGTGTCCAAATAATACATCGTAATCTATATATATAAAAGAGAAAGGTCACTGATTGACATCACGAGAACTCAAAAACCGCTGGATGGTCCATCCATCCAAGATGGACAAAGATGAAATTTGGCAGGGAGGTAGATTATAGTTAGTAGACGTCCGCTAAGAACGATTTTGCGATATTCCATCGCTAAGGGGGTTTAATTGGGGTTGATAGTTTGTATGAAACATATACAGTAGCAACAAGTTCGCCTGATAGGTTATTTTTATTTATTTATTTATTAAACTTTATTGCACACACAAAAAAGAAGATACATTTTAGAACGATTTGATACAAAAACAAATAATGTATGCAAAGGCGGCCTTATCGCTTAAAGCGATCTCTTCCAGGCAACCTTTAATAAAAGTAGTATAAGAAAAATATGTCGGTAGTAGTGCGCAATCAACAACGCAAGTTTAGTACATATAATTAAATTAATTACAATACATTTAAACGGTATATATCTACATAAACATATAAACACATACTGCAGCATAGCTGCAGTTATTCATACTGCAGCCTGAAAATAAAACTAAAATTGTGGTGTATAGAGAGGTTTTATAAAAATAACTATTAAATTATACTAAATTGTGCCTTTGAAAAAGTTGCTCAGAGTGATAAGCATTTCAAATGACTGAAATAAAAAAATAATTTGCGTTAAGCATCTTAATAGTAATGCATATCTTCATAACCACGCGGACGTAGTCGCGGACAACAGTTAGGTTATTATAAAACAAAGTTTCCAAAAGCGTATGTGACCGATTCCCTCAAAATCTACTTAACGGATTTTCATGCGGTTTCACAAATGGAGAGAGGGCTTCAAGAGGAAGGTTTACGGAACGGCAAAGCCGATTTTGATGAGAGTTTCACTGGAAGTTTGCCGGGAAAACTTTGTGACAAACTGATTTCAACGCGGGCGAAGCCGCGGGCACAGCTAGTATATATATATATATACGGTCGAATTGAGTAACCTGCTCCTTTTTTTGAAGTCGGTTAATAATAGGTACCATACAGGAGATCATAGCTAAATAATACCGCTTTCAAACAGTGTTGTGTTCCTGTTGTGAATAAGGTGACCAAAGGACCTAGGGAATTGGAGTAGGGTCGGCAACGCGCTTGTGATGCTTGTATTATTATAGCAGGCGTCTATAAGCTACGGTAATCGCTTACCAGCAGATGAGCCGTACGCTGGTTAGCCGACGTAGTTATATAAAAATAATAATAATAATAAAACCGCCAATTTCTCACCTTCGACCTTAGTATCGAATGTTTGAGGTGATATAGAATAACAAACACACACACACACACACATACGCATGTAACACATACACTCGCAAAACACATTACTACATATTTAATGTATCTACAATAATATTTGTCTTATACAGCTGGGAAATATATAACTATATGAACTTTGTAAGTTTTGGTATTGTTCAAAATTACCCAGTAAGCGTGCCTAAGTAAATATTGTAATAAAATATATTTTATCAGGATTTCATATTTTATTTAAAAAATTAATTAATTAATTAATTAATAATTTAATAATAAATCGCCGATAAACTGTATTTACGCGCATAACATACGAACGACTGCATTTCTGTACAATAGGCCTGCACTGCGCCTAGATATACGAAACGTAGTCTATGAGAGAAAGAGATTAAAAAAATGTGTAATTGTACCTCTCTCCCCCTCTTTCTCCGTTTGACTCGCCCGATCACACTTTTCATAATAGTCTCGTCTCGCATTCACCAGCTTAAGCGTGATTCCCCCAAGTCAGGCGTGCGTAAAGAGTTTTACTTCAAAAATACATAGCCGAGTCAGCTAGTATTTAATAAATGATTTATAATCCTATTAAATTTATATTAAAATTTATTTCTATATTAATTTATATTCAAATAAAAACATCGTAACTAAACCTTAAACGTGATCATTACCTACTGCTAATACAAAATCGATGTTGCAAGCTATAACTAATTGTATCTCCGGGGAATGTAGCTTCATAACAACGAAATAATTGCTTATTATAAACTAATCTCTTGGTAAATGAGCGCTCAATTTGAAGAGGATTTACTTTTTCACAATACGCTCTGGGACTTAAGACAGATGATTTCACTCTCAGGATATTATTTTTATTACTTTTTAAATAAGTAATTATAAGTAATATTTTATATCGTGCCACATTTTTTTGAAGTGAAACTTCTTTATCGGCGTCGGAAAAAAAATTTACCCTCACATTTTTTGGTTACGCGTCACATTTTTCGGTTACGCGTCACATTTTTCGGTTACGCGTCACATTTTTCGGTTACGCGTCACATTTATCCCTTACGCGCCGTCTTTTTCTTGTCCCTACCACGGTTGATTCGAAGAGTACTTTCCCCAGCGGAGTAGGGATAGCATGTCGTTTAAGCGGACTTAATCCCACCACTAGACTCGACCGTTTTTCTATTGCACTCTTATTTATTTCTAACACTCTATAGTGACGTGATAAATATCAAAATGCTGTAATAATCTTAGTAGTAATAAGGTAAAACGAAATAATTGTAATAATTATATTCATGTCTATGATAATAAAACCTTTTGTTAAACTTTATCTAATTTAACTTTAATAACCAATTTCTGTAAAGTTGCATATAGTAGATCATTTTTCGAAAAATAAGGTCACAAAGAAGTTTCAATTCTTACGTGTGTAGACTAGTACACGCACACAATTTTTTTTATTCTACAAGAGTGGCAAAGAAGCGTACCTACGTTACTTTCTGATCTTAAGCGATTACCATAGCCCATGGCCTCCTGGAACACTATTAGTACATCAGCAGTATCACAAGCGCGTTGCTGGCCCTACTCGTTCTATCCACATTGCACTTCCCCAGGATTCTGGCTGCCTTACACCAGGAACACAACACACTTGAGAGCAGTAACATTTAGCTGTCACTATCTGTAATTTTGAAGCACTTCCCAATCGGGCTTCAACTTATATGTGCATTTCTCGTGTTACAATGTTAGTTAGTATACTCCTCCGAAACGGCTCGAACGATTTTTATGAAATTTTGTGTGCATATGGGTCAGTCTGTGTATTGGCCAACATATTTTTTTCATACCCCTAAGTTATAAGGATTATGGGGGTTAATAACATATATTATGGCAAAACAACATTTGCGAGGTCGGCTAGTTTCATATCGAAAAATTTCTAAATTAAAATATTTGTAATAATTTTCTATTGCGAAAACCTTATTATATATTATAATGTATAATTATTTCCATTAAATTATGTAATGAGTAATTTATAGAAATAGATTATAGTAAAAAAAAAATCAAAATAATCTTTGACCTTAATGTTAACAAGATTGATCGATTCAATTTGAATGTAAACCATGTCTTAACGCCCTTCGGAATTAACAACTGCTATCATTTCGATGGCTCCTAAGTATACTGAGTCAACTCTACTCCTAATAACTTTATTTTTTTGTTACATAAGTAGATAGGAAATGAAGTAAATGTTATTAATATCTTAAAAAAATGAAATAGTCAAAAGTTGTTAGTTGACTCAGTATACTTAGGAGCCATCGATTTTATCGATACCAAATAAAACTTTTTTCTATTTAGATGTGAAATACGAAACACACAGTTGTGATTTCGTTTTTTTTTTTTAGTACAACTAAGTCGGCATACAAGCCTACGGCTCGTATGCTGGTAAGCGATTACCGTAGCTTATACTGCAAAACCAGAGGCTACGCAAGCGCGTTGCCGACAACCAATCTCCCAAGAGCTTTGGTAACCTTACTAACCACAGGAACAAAACCTCGATAGTGACCTCGGTAGTGAGATTTAACTGGTTTTGTAATCTTACGTTTGGCAAGCGATAATTAGCCCTAGTTCAAGGTCAAAGGAAATCGAGTTATTTACTTACACGGCAACGAAATTGAACGATTCGTGAACAGAACGAATCGTTTTTTGCATTCATGAACCGAGCTTACAATATTATAACCCTTGTAGTTTGTGGAAAGTTGACGCTTTCCAGATGATTCCATATATACCTATATTTTAACAAGCTGTGCCCGCGACATCGTCCGCGTGGAATTTAACAAAAAAGTTATTGTTAGTTCGCAGAGTTACAAAATAAATAAATTCCTAAATAAAGGTAGCCTTAGTTACCCCTTACTATATCAGCTATCTACCAGTGAAAATTCCGTCAAAATCGGTCCAGCCATTTCAAAGATTAGCCGGAACAAACAGACAGACAGACAGACTTATTAATAATCTTCTTCAAACAACAGTTCTAAGACGCTTCTTTGATCAACTGGTGAAACCATCATCCACTATGTAACTTTTAATACAAATTATTAAAATTTTCCCCTAGAGGTACGTTACTGTTAATCCATAAGCCTTTTGAAATCTTGAATCTATGAGGTAATATTGAAATGGTGAGACAATGTCTTAGTGCATTTTTAATTGAAATTTGTTAAATTAACCGTGGAACGAAATTTTGAAGGTCGTACGTTTATTAACATTTCTGAGAAAGTATTTGCTTAGGAACCTTGACCTGAATTATTGGAACGAAGTTCCTTAGGGCAGGCTTGACATTTGGCTGGGCGAGCGAAATGAAAAAAATGTAATACTAAAATAAGCCTAAGTTACTCCTTATTACATCAGGTTTCAGTTCAGGTCAGGCCGTTTCAGAGATTAGCCGGAACAAACAGACAGATAGACAAAGTATATGTACCGTGTATCCATAATATGCATTTAGTAAAAAGCGGTTATTTTAATATTGCAAGCAGACACACTGATTTTATTTATTTGTATAGATTTGTTTATTCATTTATTTTGCTTTTTATATAATTAATTATTTTTACTTTTATATAACTTTTTTTTTATATAACTAGGTCGGCAAACAAGCATACGGCTCACCTGATGGTAAGCGATTACGTGGCGATTATTATTATTAGCGTAGCTTATAGACGCTTGTGCAATAGCATCGCAAACGCGTCGCCAATCTAACACCCAACCCCCCCCCCCCCCCGATCGCTAGTCACCTTAGGGGGCGTCCATATATTACGTGAGGTTTTTTTAAATTTTCTCTCCCTCCCTCCCCCCTGGTGAGATGTCGTGAGATTTTATTCAAGCCCCTCCCTCAACCCCCAATCTCACGTGAGATTTTTCAAAATGTGAGTTTCTTATGTAAACGCGTTGGATTGTTATTGTAAAAAGAAAAAAAAAATTGCTTCGTGCTTTTATTTACGACTAGTTAAGACTAGTAATCAGACACAATCAACAAATCAGGCAGTCAGTAGATGTATAACGTCAAAGTATGAATTAAATTATTTTCTTTCGAACGAATTAGTGAATGATATTAATCGTATTACGATTACGCTTAAGATTAAATCTTAAGCATGTACAAATTGGACCAAAATAGTATATTTTTTTTGTTTCAATCAGAAAAAAAATTATGTGATATTAGCTTCGACCCCCTTAAACATCTCACGTATTTTATGAACTCCCCCTTACTCACCACAGAAACACAACATTGCTTGAAAGCAGTATTATTTAGCTGTGCTCTTAATCTCTAGAGGGTCTAAGGTTGAATAGTTTGTATGACTCATTCAATGTCGTACTGTCACTCTTAAATAGAATATCCGTGATAAGGAAAGCGTAATAAATAATAGCTGTTAATTATTAACAAAAGCGTTTTGAGGTCTTAGGTCGATTGATAAGCTAATTTTTAACTTGAGGAAGTTAACAGATTCGTAAAACTAGATGATAAATAAGCTGGCTAAAAAAACTATCACGTTATGAAGTTCTTATTAAGTATATGTTTTAACTAGCTGTGCCCGCGACTTCGTCCACGTGGAATTTAAAAAAATAATGATTGTTCAATTCGCAGACTTATAAAATAAAAATAAAAACTGAAATAAAAGTAGCCTTAGTTACTCTTTATTACATCAGCTATCTCGCAGTGAAAGTCCCGTCAAAATCGGTCCAGCCATTTGAGAGATTAGCCGGAACAAACAGACAGACAGACGAAAATTATAAAAAATGTTATTTTAGTATATGTACCCGTGTATACATCCATACAAATTTAGTAAAAAGCGGTTAGTATAATATTACAAACAGACACGCCAATTTTATTTATTTATATAGATTGTCTATATACATGTAATGAAGAAGACATTATAAGATAAGGTAAAAGGTTTTGATATAAAATTAAAAGGTTAAAATATAATTACACACAATCAGTAGTTTCATAAGATAAAAATTTCCAGTTTCTTTAAACGAAAATGGGAAAAGATTTAATTTATTGAAAAAGCTTTCTACAAACGAGTTTACTTTCAAATGTCGTCGTACGTGGAAGTGAGGAGTTAAAACCAATCAATCAATCAATATTTTTTAAAATCATCTCATGAATTAAGAAATAAAAAAACTTACCATACTAAAAACTCCTGACGCCACCCACACGATAAGACTAGCGTTCACCGATCCTGTGTACTTCAGGACACCAGTGGGCGACACAAAAATACCACTCCCAATGATGGAACCCACGATAACCGTGATGCCATTGAGGAGTGACATTTTAGCTTCAAGAGCGCCACCTTCTTTGCCATTGTCTGAGTGTTCTGGGTCTGATTTTAAGTTCTCTGTATCACAGTCTTCTTCAGACGCTTTGCTTTTTGGCGACCTGTAAGAAAGATTATGTAAATTACAATTATGTTACTTTAAGCGTGCTGTGTGGCTACGGCACTAAAGAATTTAGCCACCCCCTCTCTTCCCGTGGGTGTCGTAAGAGACGACTAAGGGATAACAAGGTTCCACAACCACCTTGGAACTTAAGAAGCCGACCGATGGCGGGATAACCATCCAACTGCTGGCTTTGAAATACACAGGCCGAAGACGGGCAGCAGCGTCTTCGGTGCGACAAAGCCAGAACTGCGGTCACCAACCCGCCTGCCCAGCGTGGTGACTATGGGCAAAACACACGAGTTCACGTTATTTTTGGCGTAAACTTGTGGAGGCCTATGTCCAGCAGTGGACTGTATAGGCTGTAATGATACTTTAAGCATCTATTCCTAATCGTAACATGACGAAGTAAATGTTAGTTTTGAGAATATGACAATTTTTTTTCGATACTCTCATATCTATTACAAAATATCGACTTATAATTACGAATGTCCATATATATATCCATCCATGTGTACAAATAATAAAAATGTGTAAAATATTAGGGAAAAACAAAATTTCAAGGTTATTTCAAAGGCAAAATAATACGATATTTCTTTCAAATCTATTTTATCTATGTGCTTTCATTCATTCATATAAAACTACAATTTTTTAATCTGGTGTTGGTGACTGGATGGAATGGAGTCATTACTATAAGTAACTGCAGTGAAAAGTCCTCTCTTTCAACATAAATAGGTAAAAACAAAGTATCATCTAGTTCTTCAATGAATATATGTATATAATGTAACATATTTATATGAAGATGTTATAGTTTATTTATTTGCTTTACAAAGGTTTACAATTGTGGTTTGTGGTTGGGAACACGGACGGCAAAAGATCGCGCGGTCGTTCACCAACGAGATGGGCAGACCAGATCAAAAACTCATCTGACACTAAGTTATACACGGTCGTAAGAGACGCCATGGACAAAGACCGGTGGAGGCACATCATCCGCTCCAGATGCAACCCTGATGTTGACCACGATCCTCAGACATGAGGGACCGACAAGAGAGAGAGACAAAGATATTATAATTATGACCTAAAGAAAAACCTTGCTTAGAAAACCAATTAATTTTTTTATGTTCAGTAACCATGGTCATATTGTTGGTAAAGCCCAAATAGTTTAAATCCAATCACTTTAGCTTCTGTTAAATGTAATATACGTGACTCATCACATCACTTCAGCCTATCGCAGTTCATTGCTGGACATAGGCCTCCACAAGTTCGAGCCAAAAATGGCGTGAACTCATGCGCAGGCGGGCAGGCGCGCATGCGGCTCTGGGCAGGCGGGTTGGTGACCGCAGCTACTACTACTACTACTTGACTATTTTTTAACAAATTTATACATACTAATAAATGGAGAGCCGATTCTTTTGTTCGGTTATACTGTGAAAACTACTAAGCCGATCGGAATAATACTTATACCAAGATGCAGCGTGTTTCGGAGATAATATGTCGGTGTTTACTTATCGTGTAAAAAATATGAACGGACAGAGGTCACTAGTATTAAATAAAAAAATTCAAATGTACACATTAAATATATCATCACCAAACTTAGATGAATTAAGAGGAAATCTATCACAAAATTATATCGTTTCACGTGTATCAAACGCGAAAACTGATGAAAATACAAAATAGATAGATAGATAGAATATACTTTATTGCACACCACTCGGAAAAAAAACATTACATAAAACAGTTATTTACACATAGAGATAGTAATGTACAAAGGCGGTCTTATCGCTTAGTAGCGATCTCTTCCAGACAACCTTTAGATATAGGATAATATGCATTGAAAAGGTAGCAGCGCAATTATCTGTATTTTGTAAATTCAACATTATGCATGCAAACATGATGCATTTTCGTTCCCTACTCAAAAAATATAGAAAAAAAAAATACTTCATACATAGACATATATACATAAAATATCTACATACATACAAAGCATACGTACTTACATGCAAACACATATACATATATACATACATACATACATACATACATACATACATACATACATACATCCATACATATATACATACATACATACATACATACATACATACATAACATGTCGTCACAATTTAACAAAGTTAATAGAAATAGAAGATAAAATAAGTAAAAGTGATGCAAATTGGAAAAAGCTAAACTGATTAATTAATCATAGTGAGATAGTAGGCTTTAACTAACTTTTTAAAGGAGATAAGTGATTGTGCTTTTTTGATGTTGAGTGGCAACGCATTCCATAATTGGACTGCCTGTACAGAAAAAGACAATTTGTAAAATTTGGTGTTGTGCACAGGAACCCTTAGTGTCAGGTTCTCTGCTGAACGAAGAGTTTTATTGTGAGTTCCAAGAAATTCAAATTTATCTTTGAGGTAGATTGGTGCATTTTTGTGGAATAACACACAGTACAATAGCGAGAGAACATGCAGATTCCGGCGAAGACGAATAGGTAACCATTTGAGCCTTGAACGAAATTCGGAGACGTGATCATATTTGCGCAAACCAAATATGAAACGTATGGCGATGTTTTGAAGTCGCTCAAGTTTATTCATTTGTTCTTCGGTTAAATTGAGATAGCTTGCGTCGGCATAGTCGAGAATGGATAGGATTAGAGATTGGGCTAGCATAATTTTGGTAGGAATTGGCAGAAAATAACGCAACCTCTGAAGAGATTTTAGTGATGCTATTGTTTTTCGGCTTAATTCTTTAATGTGATAGGTCCACGATAACGTGGAGTCTATGTATAAACCGAGGTTTTTTACATTCTTGCTATATGGTATGACGGTTCCGTTGAATTTTAGCTTCGGTAATTCCACCCAATCGATTCTAGAAATCAGATTCTGGCTGCCAACTACAATAGCCTGAGACTTAGCAGGATTTACTGTGAGGCCGTACATCTTGCTCCAGTCACAAATAATTTCCAAGTCCTTATTGATAACAGAGACAGCTGTAGGTAGCCCCTCAAGAGAAGACTGAAGATAAATTTGTACATCGTCTGCATACATGTGTGAGAGAGAAGTTATGTTGGAAGTTATTGAATTAATATACAATGAAAAAAGTAAAGGAGACAATACACCACCCTGGGGTACACCGGCCATTACATCACACCACGAAGAGAAAGTCTCTTCAATACGAAAACATCTCTTCAATTCAAAATAGTTATAACACAATGACAGTTAATGATGCAGCGTTATCGCAGTGCAGTGAACTGTAACATCAACATATTCTATTCATTATCTTTCGACCTCTGACATCTGATAGTCTCATGTGATGCTAAGTATTATAAGTCCCATGATTAAATTAACATTTCTGATAAAAAATGGAATTAAGGGAAAATTGTCCACGAGAGCAAAAGACGATTAAAATGTTAATAATCCTGTTCTGTATCTCGTAATTAATAAATTGTACATTAATAAAAATAACATGCCTTCAACAATCAATTTAATAACACTAATTTATAAATTAATTTACAGAGTTACTGAAGCATTTTTTCTTGAGGCATACCTATGTATTACAATTATATATATATATATATATATATATATATATACCACAACCTTAGATCACCTTACTCAAACTTAACCCAGAAGATTACAGACAAATCACAATGTTCTTAAATAGCTTTGTGTTCCTGTAGCGAGTATGATAGCCACTGTCTTGCAATTCTCTCGGTACTGCAGGTATCCACAGTCTACGATAACCGCTTACCATACGGACCGTAAACTTGTTTGCCACTCAAGTAGTACAAGACATAATGATGCCAAGTGCATAAAATATAGCATAGTTCAGTTGTCATCGCAAATCACCGCGCTTTATCTGTCGTTACATAACTTGTCTACTTGTCTACGCTTGAAACGTCTTATTATGGCATGACAAATTATATTACAAATGCGTGAGTCGCAAAACGAAACATATCTCGAAGTTGAGGTATTTATAAAACTGTCCCATTCTACATGAGTCCTTGACTTAAACCCAATTTCAATACACAGTTATATTTATTTATACTGTATTACTTTAGAAACGGATTTTTTTTTATATAATTAGCAAAGCAGCGTACAGCTTACCTCATGGTAAGCGATAACCGTAGCTTTGCCGCGCGTTGCCATTCTATCTCCAATCTCATCATCATGAAACTGCTTGAAAGCAGTATTGTTTATCTTCTGTAAGATCGAGGTACTACCCCAGTCGGGCTGCTCCAGATTGATTGAGCAGGAAATTTCCTGCTGTGCTCTACCTAAGTTTATTTTATATGTAAAGGTAACAAATGCTAGAAGCATTTTTACAAAACTAAACTTTTTTACTCATATTTTAAATGTTCAGACGATAATACTGTGCAATGATCTATCATTAAACGTAAAAGAAACTTCATAAATTTAAAAATTTCGTTAAGATGTATTTTACCCAAATACTGAAGACGATTCCAGTTGTTTTTTTTTTTTTTTGTTTTAATTGATAATAAAGTCTATGACGTGTTATGTTTATATTATTTTATGTAGTATGTATACGTAACATAATCTTCAGTACCCGATACCTCAAATACTTAATCCAATTTAAGCAAAAAATGCTTAATATTATTATGCGTATGTATGTGTGTTTATATATTTTTTTAGTTTTGGTATACGATAAAACGATAACAAACAAAACTCATGACGTTTTGTAAATGATTATTAAAAGTAATGTTGTTTTAAATACCCAGTTCGCTACTAAGCTACATAGAGATCGCTACTAAGCGATAATACCGCCTTTGCACATAACTAACTCTATGTGTAAATAATTGTTTTATGTTAATTTTTTCTGTGTGGTGTGCACTTATGTATATTCTATCTATCTACAAACGATTTTCTAGGTTATATCTTAACGTATATTTCTTACAATACAAATTAGTTTAACATATAAAGTACTTTGTGTTTAAACAAAGCCAAATATGATTAATACTGTGGCAAACAAATGTTTATACAAATATGTGAATACAAATAGTTTCTTTACATAAAGAGATACCGGCGTAGACAACATTTTGTACATGAAGTCCCCTATTAGGCAATCAATATTTGCTATGAGGAGGAAATCGTCAATTTTATAATAACGATATGTAAATTATATAATAATAAATCGATATCTAATTGTAGTTGAAATTTTTATATGTACTTAGATTGACATAGGCATGTTACGTTTTTTATTATTTGTGATAAGTCTTTTTGTTCAGAGAATTCAGAGTCGGTTCAATGTCCGTCTTGATCAAAATTACGTTTAAAATAATACATATCATTAAGATAAACTTATCATACAAAAACTATATTTAGTGTTAATACTTTTTTTCATATGTTCTTTCCCTGCGAATAAACTAACAGATTTCAAATCAAGATTATTTGTACAATGGAAAGCCGGCCAAAGATTGATAGATTGAAAGATCTGTGTTTCCGGAAAACTATAACCTGGGGATCTTTAAGTCACGAGTAAATAGGTTACTTCTAGGTAAGCGAGCTCTTATCATCAGGTGAAATAGTGGTCAAACACAAGCCTATCATTGTATAAAAAAAACAATGCATAAATTAATCGGTTATAATAATAAATAATTGTCGTTATTAGCCGTTACGGAAGTCGAATGATTTAAAAATATTTTAATTTTAACCTTTTAAATGAAATTTTACTATTTGTATGTATATTGTGCAACAAAGGGCTGAGCGAACGTGCTTGCGTGACCCCTTTTTCAATAGCATCACAAAGATTCCTTTGAGTCCATTCATTGAACACCTGGGAACTTGTACCGTACAATACTCTCAGACTGTAATACTATAGGCTTAAAGAAATAACTAGAATAAGATCTATTCTTTTCTATGTTTTATTTTTTATTACGTTTCTTTAAAATTACTTTGGATTGGCCTCAAAAAGGCTATATAAGAATTATATATATATACTACGCCTTTATTTGTATCTTATCTTAAGACTTGTTTTATATTTATTTTTGTTACCATAAATATTAAAATTAAACATTTTGTATCAAATATTTCGTATACGTACTAAATAATGTCATACTCAGAAAAATAATATAAACAATAGTATTTAGTAATACATATTCCATTTTATTGTAGGTATATATTTACACATTCACATTGTTTTAGTTTCAAAGCTTGTATCTACTTTTAAATCTTGATTGAAATAACGGCTTATGAACAAGCAGATTATTGGTTCAAGACCGGCTACGCGCTACGAACCCGTACGAGTGCTACGACCTATACTGTAATATTAATTAAACCTACGCGATCGACTTCTATGTGGAGAAAGAGGTCTTTGCTAAGTGACGTTACAAGCTGATCAAATTCAATAGAGTCGATATGATGTCGATGTGATATGGCTAAATGTAAGACGTTTAAAAAAAGAAATTCAATAAATTAATCAAGATACACATTTTCAAGTTCTAATTTTTTATTTCATACTTGTTAAATATCCCGTTTTCCGTATACTCATATAACATACACTGTGTAAAAACAAAAAACAAAGTATTAAATGATCCGTTACAAATATATGATAAAATATTTCTCATAAGAAATCATTTTGTTAGTAGCATTTCCCTAGACCCAAGGTCATATGCATCGTAAAAATGGTACTCATAGCGTATAATGATAATTGAAGTAAAACTTGACGCAAGCTTAACTTAGCCTATAATACATTTTTATTAAGTAATGTTAGGTAGTCTGGTAATAGTCGAGCTACCCAACCCTCCCATTACCTGCATACGCACGACCGTGTCGTTTCTGTATAAAAACATGTGTACACAAGTTCATTATATTCGAATAGTTCAGTGCTGTCCAACCTTTATGCGCTACAGTACCTCTTAAATTACAAGTTGAAACTTCTCATTTACGACTACCCCAACAACTTGACAATTCCATACTTACTCCTAAAGTTGTATGTCGTTTCTTTCTTAGCACCTTAGTAAGTTGTTAGTAGAACAACGGCTGGATCCATTGTATGTGATTTTCTTTTCAATTTTTATATTACTTTATAGACTTCATATATTTGACAGTTCCCAGGACAAGAAGTTTATTGCATAGGTTAGTTTAATATATTTTTGCATCATAATTCTCACGTACCCCCAAGAATATACATATTGGAAAACGCTGGAAAAGATTTCTGAACCTTGATCCACTAATGAAAGGGTAGTTTTACGTCCACTCAAGTGCGATGTACGGCTTACTTAAGCCGTGTTTACTAACAAGATGTAACATTTGTGTCTATCAGTAAAGAAAAGTACATTATTTGTTAGACTTGTCAATATAGTGTTTTGGTGATTAAGGTAAAAAAAAATAATGTCAATGTCATAATGTCATTTTTTTTGACCCTACTCCCAATCCCCCCCAGGAGCTTTGGTCACCTTATTCACCATAGGAACACAACACTGCTTGAAAGCGGTACTATTTAGCTGTGATCTTCTGTAAGGTCGAAGTACTACCCCAGTCGGGCTGCTCCATATTTTGAGCAGGAAATTTCCTGCTGTGCCCTACCTAGGTTACAATATCATCTATTACTACAATCGGGCAGACTTCAAAAGCTCTTTTCAATCATCATTTTACAAATTAACTATACTACTAATTTGTAAAATGTCGATTTGGAATGTAAATTTTGCAAGGAAAATTCGATAAATAATTCAATAGTTACTAGTTCAAAAAAGACTGTATAAGGAATGGTTACACCATAAAAATTACTTTGAAGAAATATTTTGAGGACTAGAATAGAAGCGAAGGTCATCCGGATTACGTATGACTGGGTCACTGGTTCAGTGCGGAGCTGAGGCGATCGATTCTTTTGTGCGATATACGATACATACAGATATGAATAGTTCTGTGTAGCACATTTAAAGTTAGTACTTAATATTAAAAAAGTCTATATAATATAATTAAATTTTAAAGTCACTCAACGTGCAATGGAACTTGGCTATGCTTGGGGTTTCTCTGAAATATAGGATTAGAAATGAGACTATCCGCGAGAAAACGAAAGTAACCGACATAGCCCACAGAATTAGCAAGTTGAAGTGGCAGTGGGCTGGTCATCTGTGTCGCAGGACCGATGGCCGTTGAAGCAGACGGGTCCTGGAGTGGAGACCGCGTCTTGGCAAACACGTGTGCGAGTGTGGGACGTCCTCCGGCCCGTTGGACCGACGATCTACGTAAGATTGCCAGTGTAGGCTGGATGAGGATTGCGGAAAACCGGGATGTCTGGGGCGAACTTGGGAAAGCCTATGTCCAGCAGTGGACTGCAATAGGCTGAACTGATGACTGGTGATAAAAAAAATAAAGTTCATTCCTATTTACAAAGATAAAAAAATATATATTTGAATGAAAAAATGAGTGAATACTAATAATTATTTGTGTTGTATTGTGTTATTTACTACAATTAAATAAATTATATTTGAACCTCAGTGTATGAATTAAGATTTTTTTATTAGCAATTGAAAATTTCAACATGATAAGGGGAGTGTGAACTAATAGAAGGAAGTAATGAATTATACAAAAATATAATATAAAAATAAAAATATAATATAATTATACAAAATATATAATATATCTTCAATGAAAAAAAGTCGCTAAACCCACATCTTTATCACTACTGTAATTTTGAACCGAATAATATTATTTAACTACAATATACTTCTTATAAAATTTAAATTTATTTTCTGTCAATTGTAAAATCGTTTTTGAGATTTTGTTTTACATGCGAATACCATAAACTCGAAAGGAAACGCTTACTTAGCAAATTAGTTGAAAAATGTCAGATGGAAAGATTCACGGTTAAAGTTCTTGAATAAGAACTGTAGTAACAGCGTGTAGGCGTCTCTCCATCTCATCTCAGCCGGATCGATAACACGTGGTAGCCTCATTCACTTTACAGCCATTTTCTTATATCAAAGTACATAATAGGTATTAAGTACATAACTCAAATAATAAAGAGGTTTCATATTTAAAAAATAATTGAAATCGATAATCGAAAATTTTATACAAATTGGCTTATAATATATTTTGATAAAGATGAAAAGAAGTTGTGGAAAAATGACGGTTAAGATTAAATCACAATAGAGGGTTTTTCTTTTGTTTTGGTACTATTTTTAAATTTAATTTATTGTTAGTTCACTAAAGTGCGATTCGAAAACGATCCTCTACGTTTCAAATGTTAATCTAAATCATAATCTAATTGAAAAATTATTTGAATCTTTTATATTTTAAATGAATAATCTATAAAATCTCTGATCGAAGATTGTGACGTCATAAGCATGCAACCTTACTCTAAGTTTTGCGTCATCCAGTCCGTTAAACTTTCGCAGACGAAATATGTAGTTTCAAATTTA
The DNA here is from genome assembly GCF_905220565.1 of Melitaea cinxia. Classification (NCBI taxonomy): domain Eukaryota; kingdom Metazoa; phylum Arthropoda; class Insecta; order Lepidoptera; family Nymphalidae; genus Melitaea; species Melitaea cinxia. Next base: position 2,472,498 of record NC_059416.1, read on the forward strand.
AATTGTTTTCATTAAAAAAATATAAATCAAGGATAATGCTTCTTCACCAGAGTTTTTTGCTTTGATAATGTAGATTACACATTAAAAATAGACATTATTAAAAAATAATTATTATAGTATTATCGCCTCTACGCGGTTTTGCTTTTTTTTACATTAGTTTCAATGAAATACAATTGTATTTTTATATTGTAGTAAAATTTATTTGACTTTAAGCCCATTTCTTACAATTCAATTATGTTATTGTTAAGTAATAAATAATTAATAAAACAATCTTATGAATGTAACAAAAAATAGCATTACTATTGCGTAAAATTTTATTATAAATATATTACATACAATTTAAGCAAGAAATACATTTAGAGAAAAAATAAAATTTACGTTTTATTAATAAATTAAGCATTATGACCCTTTCAAACTAAAAGCATCAAAATATCAACATATTACTAATAAAAAAATATTAACTTACATTTTTAGTTAATTTCCTTGTAAATATCAAAATTATTAAGAAACTGAACAGATATTTCCCGCGTTTTTTTCGTTCGGGGCGACTGAGCCCGCCAACACGGACCGCGAGACTGCCGTGCGCCATATTGGAGAGAGATGGGGTAATGTATCCAAATGAGAGCAATAGAGATAAAAATTGTATTGAACGTTCTAAGGGTGGAAACGGGTTCGCTGTGATGACCGAATTTTCATTTTTAATCTGTTTTTTCAGTGACAGATCAAAAAGGAGGTTTCATATTTTATTATTATTGCAAAATCTTCTTATCTTCTTATATACATTTTTTTAACGCTTTTAAAAACATAAGTTTAGGTAACATATATAGGTACTATTTAATGAACTGGGGGCATAAACTAATCGAAGAGGCCTAGAAACATTGTTACTTGTCTTTCAAAAAGTAGGGCTGGGAAAAGTATGATTCATAGGTTATCTTCGATTCGCTACAATGAGTCTGATGAGATGCGTGCAATGAAGCGTATTTATATTTTGTGTTATATTTTTTAAATATTTGATTTGCTTTATAAAATTTGCATGCCACAGACGACCCCACCGATACAAATATATACATAATCGTATATACATATCATCTCGAATTCTCAATTATCTGCCCAGCTTTATCCGTGCACTGCTGTGTTCTTATGAGTTATATAGTGACGTTTTATTGTCTTTATGATTTGATTCAACCTAATCTCCTCTATCATCCTGAAAATTGAAAAAATAGTGGTGCAAATAATTTTTTTATAGAACTAACTTCTTATTTGCTAAAATATATATGAATATAGCCAATTTTTTATAATAAAATAAATAAATGCTTCACACTCAACGGCCCCCAGTCGGATTTTATTCTGTGTCGAGGGTCCGGAAGCACACAATATATTAGCACAAACGCCCAGACCACGACAAACATCTATAATTATGGTCAATACTAATGTCTGACGTGAGCGGGGATCGAACTTGCGACCAACAGCGCAACAGCCAGTGCTGTGTCCGCTGCGCCAACGGGTCATCATAATAGTCTACACGTTAATAATAATAAATATATTAATAAGCGCCCCACACTCAATGGTCATTGCTAGAATTTACTCCTGTGGCTAGGGTCAACAACTATAAGAAAGGGTTGAAACACACAATACACAACCACAAACACTAGACCATTGCAAGCAGTTGTATAGCCAATAGATAGGTATGCCATGTGCGGGGATCGAACCAGTGACCACCTGCGTAACAGCCATAAGCCAGCTCTGTGCCCGTGACGCTAACGTGTCATCAAAATATATTTAATAATATCTACACAATTTATCAAAGAATATTGATATAATTACATAAACATTAATTGAAAGAGTTGTAACATTGAGGAATCGTCTTACTTCCGTGAGGCAGGAGTGTGTCGCAGAAGTTATGCAAATAATAATATCCTGCACTCCTTGACCTTGGCTAGAAAAATGTTAAGTGTGTCAATGAGATTTTACATGGTACAACTGAGAGCCATTAAATTCAAGAATTAATTAATTAGTGACGAGTCATTTTTGTTTTAAAAAGTTATTCTTTTCTGGATTAAGATCACTTAATTCTCAATAAAATCAATGCATTTGACTAAAACACGTGTTTTTATTTATTTAAGGTTTACCGGCAGTTTTATAATTAGATAACATAATTCAACAGATATAATAGATAATATTGGAAAATTACATATATCGCTTCGCTTCAGCCTGTAATATCCCACTGCTGGGTATAGGCCTCTTTCCCATGTAGGAGAAGGATCAGAGCTTAATACACCATGCTGCACCAATGCATATTGACGGATATATTTCGTATATAATATGAATAAGGATCGCTATCAGTTTACATGATAACCTTGTGGGGAGACCCACAAGGACTGCAAATGTATACGTATATATAATACATACATTATGTGTGCTTATTTGATATTTGTAAAAGTTGATACAAATCTTTCTTTTTAAATATTGAAATTGTAGTTCTGAAAATTTAAATTGAGCCACTATTTAAAAATGATGTCGCATCATCAAAATAAAAATGTAATACAATAAATATAACTATTAAAAAAAACGAATCGCCGAAGTTAATACAAGCACATAACTTGTGAACTAGTAAAGTTAGTAAACTTTAATAATTATAGGGACACAACTGAGGTTGGTCACAGCAAAAAATTCTGAATTCAGAAATTTCCTGGTCGAAATATGGAGCAGCCCGACTGAGGTGACCTTACAGAAGATCACAGCTAAATATTACTGATTTCAGCCAGTGTTGTGATCCTGTTAGTGAGTAAAGTGGCTAAAGCTTCTGGAGGGAATTGGACATTGGGTCGGCAACGCATTTGCGATGCTTCTGACGCTGCAGACATCAAAAAGTTACGTTAATCGCTTACCATCAGGTGAGCCGTACGCTTGTTTGACAACTTTACTGTACAAATATATATCTTAATATATATAAATCTCGTGTCACAATGTTTGTCCGTGATGAACTCTTAAACTACTTAACCGATTTTAATCAAATTTGCACACCGTGTGCAGTTTGATCCAACTTGAAAGATAGGGTATATTTTGTTTTGATATATGTAATTATTATATTTAAGAAAAAAAATAAGGCGATATGAAGTTTGCCAGGTCAGCTAGTATATATATACTAACTGACCCTGCAAACGTTTTGCCATATATGTTATAAAACCATTTAATCCCCCCACCCCCACCTCCTACAACTTAGGGGTATAAAAAATAGATGTTGTTTGATTCTCAGACCTACCCAATATGCACACAAATTTTCATGAGAATCGGTCAAGCCGTTTCGGAGGAGTTTAACTGCAAACACCGCGACACGAGAATTTTATATATTAGATTAGATATATTTATCTATATTGACGCCGCGTTGGCGCAACGGTCACAGCTATGGATTGTGCCGGTTGCGCTGGCGGTTGCGGGTTCGATCCCCGCACATGACAAACATTTGTATTGGCCATACAGGTGTTTGCCGTGGTCTGGGTGTTTGTGAGTCCTTGTGGGTCTCCCCACCGTGCCTCGGAGAGCACGTTAAGCCGTCGGTCCCGGTTGTTATCATGTACACCTGATAGCGGTCGTTACTCGTAGTAGGGATATATCCGCCAACCCGCATTGGAGCAGCGTGGTGGATTAAGCTCTGATCCTTCTCCTACATGGGGGAAGAGGCCTTTGCCCAGTAGTGGGATATTACAGGCTGAAGCGTATCTATATGGTCGGGTATATTTAAAAAAACGCACTGCATAATCCTCAATACTTATAATATATATGAGTATGTGCAGTTCCTTTAAACATTGATTCGTTAATTAATTTTAAAATAAAAAAATATTTGTTGACCTTAGTAGTAATTGACTAAATTTTTTGTACCTTGTGTACTCTAACAAGAGTAGGTAATAACCAATACTTTTGTGCTCTTAAACCTCATTTTATTATATGATTCATTTTATATCTATTTGTAAGTTATAGTAGCGCCGCGTTGGCGCAACGGTCACAGCACTGGTTTGTGGCTGTTGCGCTGACGGTTGCAGGTTCTTTTTTTTCTATCCTCTCGAAACAGCATGACTTACTTTTAGAACACATGACATACAACGCCTTCTTTATTCGGTTTACACACGCTCTTCTTGGTCTGATGATTTTTCTTCCTATAGTTATCCATCCTATCCTCTCATACTATAGTCATCGATCTACGTTAGGTGGTATAAGAAATTAAAGTAATATATTACCTTAATTATATACCTTAATTATAAAATTAACTGTAATTTTATTAAATTTCAACTAGATTTAGAAATAAAACGGTTTTTCCAAACCTAGGTCTCAAAAATTAGTGCTCAAACCCATATCTCTGGAAAGTCCTGTAATAGGATCCACAGATGGGCATGAATTGTCATTTAGACAGTTCACATACAAGAGGTTCGTCAGAAATAAAACTACAACTACAATTACGGTATGCGATAGTTAACATGTTTTGATTCATTGTTCTTTTTACCATCGTATTCTATCTACTATATTTATGAAATACATCAATCTTAAAGCTGTGGTTTATTGATTGGGGCGAAACTGTTCTTAATGGCCTATTCTACCTACCGCTATCAAATTCTCTTTATACCATCATCCGACAAATAGGTTACAACTGGTGAAACAGGCCCTAGGTTTCATAAGTTTCGAATAATACTATATGAGAGATAAATTGGACTTTCGTGATGAAAAGGAAATTATTATATCTTTAAGTTTTAGCTGTATGTTACCGTTATTCGTCAGATAGCATTAATAGCAACCAGTAAAATACTTCAATAAAATCAATAAATATCTTTACTAAAACACGAATCTAATGTATTTTTTTAATTAGCTAAAATCTATAATTATATCCTTCAGGTCTAATATTTAATCTAATGTTACTGTAATAATTATAATTAAAATAGAAAGAACAATGGCAGCTTTCTATACAACGTTTTACCTGATATCCATTTGCGGCGTCTTGAAATAAAAAAATGCTAAAGCGATAGGAATAACATAGCAGAAGCTTAATCAGAAATATTTTTTTTATTAGAAAGCCACAAAAAAAAGATATTAACGTTTTTACTTTATAATTTGAGGTTAGGTACCTGTCAATAGTAGCTGTCACTAATTATTGTAGATTGACTATAAAAATTAAACGATATAGGTACTGTATGAATAACGTTTTTAGTTTCATTATCATGGTTGAACAAAAGATACACATCTAATAGAACAAGTAGGTACCCATAGCAATTGCAGACTTACATAGGTTACATTACAAATTAAGTCTTATTAGTCTTCTTTGTAAAAATGTAAAAATGTTTCAGAGATAGGTAGTTAAGTACTTACAATACGAACTATTTTAATCGAAGTTTTTCTCTGGTTAAAATAATTATTATGGTTATCATGTATATATAGGAACTTATTAGTAAAAATAAAACAACATTTTAAGATTACATTTTATTCTTCATCATATAGGTCTCTTACGACTATCTCGTCGAGAAAGTCTGCTGGTGCAGATATTATGTTTGTTTCGTGCCTGGCCCATCCTAGGTACCACACAACTGTCATTACGTGTGCGCAACAACCTACAGTACGCCGACCAACTAAACAATTGCAACAATATTCCACTATACTCGATCTGCTACAATTATTGTTTTCGATTAGTATATAAACATAATATTGTTTCCTGGAAACGTGTCGCGATTTTATTTTTCCTCTTATTAAAGTCGTTTCTCCAGTTCCCCTTAAGTTATATACAGAGGTATCAATTCTTTCGCTACAGACTTCAATTCTATACCCGCCATGAAAACGTATGTGCTCCCCATAATAGGAGCGAGCTTGACGAATTTGGTAGGTTCCCATGGCGAATAATATGAGATCTCTATATTCAAGACGGGGAAATAATATAACATTGTTTCGGTCAGCTGTGAGACTCCAGAAGTTGGCTGATCTTCGGTTCATGTTTTCTACTTCTACCATATTTGCTAGATTGTTTTCTAACCTCATTTTTTCATTTATTATATTTAATATTTCATTGGCATACTCATTATTTTTTAAGCGAGTACCAAAGCTGTTTAATAGAGCCGCTGCTATTTGAACATTCTGCATCATATGTGGTAGAGACCGATGACAATATTCTTGTCTGAGTATTTTAAAGTCTCTTTTTAAATAACCATTTACCACCTCTACTACCCATCGACACATGGTAACGCAGCGGCTCCGATTTGCTTGAGCTGTGGTTATTTGGTGCTCACCTTCCAAAAGAGAATCTGGCATATATGCTCGATAGCCACATTCTTGTAATAAACCAATACTGTCTCTAAATCCTCTATCTAAAATAAAGATATCATTTTCTCTGAAATAAAACCTAAGGGCGGATGACTCATTTCTAAATAATGAAGACATAATTTCAGCATCTGAGGTTGTATCTTTGTATGGGCCAAAGCAGTCAACAATATAGCCATCACAAGTTACAATTAAAAATATCTTTAATAAGTTTCTGTATTTATGAAGAGAGTAACTATCTTTTTGAAACATGTAATTACTACTCTTGTTAGTGTAAATATAGGTACCATCACAGATCACTATGACATTATTACTATTGCCATATATGCCATTTGGTATAACCAGATTATGGCCTAGTAATTGTTCCCTAGAAATATGATTAATACATGCACAAGTACTTCCCGAACTTTGTCCATTAATGGCTATCCTTTCATCAGACTCTCCTGTTCTCAGTTTTAGAAGCAAAGTCACAAGACCTAGCCTCCCGCTTTTAATTTCTGAAATTCTTGGTACTTCCTCTAATATTAAATAAAAGTTTTCTTTAGATAGCCCCACCCAATATTCAAATATCGAAGTACAAGTCTAAAACTCGCACGTATAACATCGGCTCTACAAAAAAAAATTCTTAAAAAATAGAATTTCGAGCCGCGTGTGTTCAAAAAGTGGTGACCGCGATAGTATTAAGTGTAGTCAACAAGTGTAAAGTGTTCGCAAGTCTGTGGAGTCCCTGGTTCCCGTATCATCAGCGTCGGAACTTCAGAGCCTAGGAAGGCGTAGAAAAACCGCAAGCACGGATTTGAAGAATTGATAGTTTGTAGCCGCCGGTGAGACCTACCGTTTGACATATCTCTTGTCTCTCTAGGGGTCTTGGTTCTCGAAATATAAGCATCTAAAGTGAGCGTACATAGCCTCTCTATAGAGGAACAACATCCACGTGCCCGCCAGGCCGGCGCCGACGAGACCCAAAAAATAAATAAATAAACAACTTCACTTAGAGACAGAGTCACGTACGTCACGAACATCACGTGCGCCTTACAAACGACGCGACTGACGTAACGGCGCTCCACCGACGGCAATCGATCTGTCGAGGATTCGGCCCCACCATCTGCAGACCAGCTCTGAGGAAGACCAGCTCGCGGGTAAGAATCCAGGGAAAACCGAGCTCCCTATTTCGCACCCCCCCTTGCTGCGGTTCGTTAGAACCGTAGTAACGAGACCCTTCCACACCCCCAAACTCCTAGGAACCACCCCCTACCCCCTGAATACTACCCCCTAAAAATTATAATTAGTCCCCAAAACTCGGTGTTGGGGCTCATTCAAGAGGGGAAAACCTGAGGAGTAACCTCCTATATATACCTGCCACCCCTCCCCCCCATACCAATTGTGGGCCCCCCCCTAAATCAACGCCCCACGAGACCCTCCCCCCCCCTCCGCGCTTGGTTGACCTCACCCCCGCGGGCCATACCTCAGGAACCAGCAGGGATAGATACCCCGTGTTTGGTATCAATCAACTCGAGAGAAGAAGAAGAACAACTTAGCTCCAACAGAATTACCGGATTCAACACCTTGGGAACGGGACACTCTAAACAACAACAACATTCATCACTACCGGTCACCACAACCGTTCGAACTTGGTACTCCACGAGGAAGCAACGACATCGGCGTCCTCGTGCCACTGCAACATCGGCGTCGCACCATCCTTGCGCCGCGTGAGTCCCTAAGACCGACCGACCGACCTTCATAAATTAATTTATTATTGTTTTCTTTTGTTTTCTTTTTCTTTTCTTTTTTTTTTTTATTTATTAGTAGTCGACTGTACTTATAGATTTGTATATAAACTAGCACGTAAGTAGCTAATAAGCAATGTCTTCCCACGCCAAAAAGGCAACCGAGGCGTCATCGGTGACTTCAAAGTCATCGGTCTCGCTTCGCAAAAAAGTCCTCAAGAAGCTCGCGAGTGTAACCGGAACAAACACACCTGCCGCACCGCTGCCGTCGACGTCAGGCGACCAACGGAAGAACATCGCGGAATATAATGTCGTCCACACTGACACAGCTTCGGAGCCCCCGCTGTCAGACTTGGAGGACATTGAAACGTCCTCGGTGGGCTCTCCAGCCTCCGAAACCAGCAGGAGGACCTCCCTCCTCTACACCACTCCAAGGAGAGGAACGGGAGTTGAGATGGACCATGTCACGGCGGTGGCCAATCAACTATTGCAACGTGGCAAAGAAGCTCTGGAAAGCGTCGGCAACATGAAACGCGAGGCGAAAACCACCGCTTATGAGTGTTTGCAGGGTCTATATGAGACGATCCTGTCACTCTCGGACTCGCGCAGCCGGCACAAGTGCAACCTTGAGAAGGAGCGCACCCGTCACGCCCAAGAACTCGTGCGGGTCGAAAGAGCTCACGCCAAAGAGCTCGCAGACCTCAAGAAGACGCTCCTCTCGGGGATGCAAAAAACACAGACTGATGTCGTGGAGACGCTGAGGGAGGCTAGAGCCGTACGCTCCTGGCTAGAGTACGAGACGGTGGAACCTTTCCGGCGGATCCGTGACATCAAGGAAGTTCAGGCGAACCAGGACGAAAAACTCAGTGAGCTGCAGAGGGTGCTTTCGTTGGCTAGGACCAGCGGCGAAGCGACTTCGCAGACGAGCGATGTCCAGGGGTCGCTTAAGGCAGTGGGGAGCACGATAAGCTCGCTCTTAGGAGGCCTAGAAAAACTTAAGGATGAAATTATACAGACCAGGACCCTCCTCACTGCCAAAATCGACGACATCCCGCTGGTCTTGGATGGCGAAAGTCACCCGCAAGCAAACACAAACATCGACACAACACTAAAAACACACCTGGATGAGTTAAAACAATTCATAAAAGTAACAAACACTCAACCATCCAGTACACAACCACACCCACAAATGGATCTGACCCTTCTATTCCAAGACTTGAACGAAAAAGTCGAAATTATGTCCTCGGAGCTGCGAGCCCTGAGGGACTCTAGCAGGACCATCGCATCGCCAAAAAAACCGACACTGGAAACAGAGATGGCGGTACAGGAGGTCAAGGAGACCCTAAACACGATCAAAGAAGGGGTCACGAAATTGGCTCCTATGGCGTCAACCAGCTACGCCCAGGTCGCAGCCCGACCTAAACCAGAGAGTGTGGAACAAAGACCCAACCACACTCTCATAATCTCGTCCCAAAACAAGCAGGAGACCAGCGAGCAAGTACTCGCAAAGATCAAAGACTCGCTGGATCTAAAGAAGTCTGGGGCGAGGATGGAAAGGGTCCGGAAGGCGCGCGACCAGAAGATCGTGGTGAGGTGCGCCTCAAAAGAAGACATGGCAAAGATCAAGGGTCAGGTTCAGAAAAATTCAGGACTGACGGTGCGGGAGCCCACAAACCAAGACCCCCTGATTTGCGTGAGGGGAGTGCTGTCAAGTTACTCCAACGAGGAAATTGTAGACCTCATAAAGGCACAAAACGGCTACATTCTCGAAGGAGTCGACAGGGCAGCGCTTAGGATGAAGGTGCGGTTTAGAAAACGCGCCCGAAACCCCCACGAGTGCCACCCGGTAATCGAGCTCTCCCCGGCGCTCTGGAGAAGGTTTGTGGACAGGGGAAAGATTTACGTAGGGTTCGGAAGATGCGCCGTCGAGGACCAGTCTCCGCTTGTCCAGTGCATGAGGTGCCTTGGATTCGGACACACCAAGGCCCTCTGCAAACAGGAAAATGACGCCTGCAACTATTGTGCCGGCGAACACACGAGGGGAAACTGTCCCTCGAGGGCGAAGAGCGAACCACCCAAGTGCATAAACTGCTTCAGAGCAAAAAGATCTGGTCCCGACCTGGCACACACAGCGTATAGCGCAGAATGCCAGGAACGAATAAAATGGGACAACATAGCTCGATCAAGGGTACAATACTGCTAAGGGCGACCCGGAGGCCAAAGTTGTGGTCCCTTACGGAGAGACGGTCGGGGCAGGATGCGCTTTGCGCTTCATACAAGCAAACCTGCAGCGCTCAAAGTTGGCAACGGACGAACTGCTTCAGGTGGCCCGGGAGAAGAGGATCTCTCTCGCCCTAGTACAGGAACCGTACACCGGTAGAACGGGCGAAATGAGGCAATACCCTGGCACGAAGATCATCCAGTGCACCCTGGGCCGCCAGAAACCAGTAAAGGCGGCGATTATCGTGTTCGGTGACAACGTGGAAGTCATTCATGACCCCCAAATTGTCACCGAGAACGTGGCCGCCGTCTTAGTAAAGGCCGGCCGACTCGAGCTTGGCATACTGTCCGTCTACTTCGAACCAAGGGACCAAGACATGGAACCATACCTTAAACAAGTGAGAACGGCTACCGCGAAGTTCCCCACACACCATCACATAGTGGCCGGTGACGTCAATGCCTGGAGCCACTGGTGGGGCAGCAGCTCCGAAGACCATCGAGGAGCACAACTCCATAGATTTATCACCGAGATGGACCTCCATATCCATAACAGCGGGGAAGTTCCTACGTTCGAGACTTACAGAGGAGACAGGCTATACTCGAGTTGCGTAGACCTGACTCTAACCAGTCAATCCCTTCTCGCGAGACTGGAAACCTGGCGAGTGGAACGAAATCTGATCACATCTGATCACAACGCCATTACGTTTAGTCTGCGCACTGAGGGGCCTTTGAAACCATTGGACCCAATCTCGACGCGCAGATACAACACCAAAAAGGCGCGATGGACAGATTTCTCCGCTACCCTAACAACCGGCCTCGCGGAAGAAAGCGTCACTCTGGAAGCCGTCCTAAATGTCTCGAACAAGGACGATCTCGATGGAATAATCGCAAAATACGTCGCGATCATTCACCGCACGTGCGAGAGTACCATCCCGAAGATAAAACCTTGGAAAGGCGACCCCCGACCGCCCTGGTGGTCGGTAGAGCTAGATTCCCTGAAAAGGGAGCAACTAAGAGCCAAACGTCGCATCAGAAATGCTGCACCCTGCAGAAGGGCTGGCGTCATCGAAGAATACGTACGGGCCAAGGAAAAATATAAACAGGCGGCAGACGAAGCAGCCACTCAGAGCTGGAAAGACTTCTGCACGGCACAGGACCGTGAAAGCGTGTGGGACGGCATCTACAGAGTCATCAGGAAGACCTCTCGTAGACACGAGGACGCATTGCTAAGGAACGAATCAGGCGAAACACTGTCACCAGAACAGTCGGCTAAACTCCTAGCAAAAACGTTCTACCCTGACGACTCTGTAGAGACCGAAACCGCCCATCACAAACAGATCCGAGAGGCCGTAGAAGGCAGAACTCCCGCGGAGTTAGAAGATCTGTCCGACGACGACCCGCCGTTTACGGCCGCAGAGCTGGAACAGGTTCTTTTGAGCCAAAATCCCAAAAAAGCTCCAGGCCCAGACGGGTTAACGTCGGATATATGCGCGGCGGCAATAAACTGCAACAGGGAGTTATTCCTAGCGCTGGCGAACAAATGCCTATCGCTGTCCCACTTCCCCAAGCAGTGGAAAGTCGCCCACGTACGCATCCTCCGCAAACCAGCCAAAGAGGACTACACCCACCCGAAGTCCTATAGACCTATAGGACTCCTGTCAATCCTAGGAAAGACAGTTGAGAAAATGCTTATAGGTAGACTTCAGTGGAGACTCTTCCCCACGCTGCACCGAAGCCAGTACGGATTCATGCCACAGAGGGGAACGGAAGACGCCCTCTACGATCTCGTCGAGCATATCAGGCAAGAAATTAAGTCCAAGAAGATAGTACTTCTGGTATCGCTTGACATAGAGGGCGCTTTCGACAATGCATGGTGGCCGGCTCTCAAAAAACAGCTAGTGGACAAGCATTGCCCGAGAAATCTATACGCTATGGTCGACTCTTCCCCACGCTGCACCGAAGCCAGTACGGATTCATGCCACAGAGGGGAACGGAAGACGCCCTCTACGATCTCGTCGAGCATATCAGGCAAGAAATTAAGTCCAAGAAGATAGTACTTCTGGTATCGCTTGACATAGAGGGCGCTTTCGACAATGCATGGTGGCCGGCTCTCAAAAAACAGCTAGTGGACAAGCATTGCCCGAGAAATCTATACGCTATGGTCGCCTCATACCTCCAGGACCGAAAGGTCATCGTAAATTACGCCAGAGCGACCAGTGAAAAGGAGACCACGAAGGGTTGTGTCCAAGGATCCATTGGCGGGCCGACCTTCTGGAACCTCATACTGGATTCGCTTCTGAGAGAGATCAGCGCGATGGGAGTTTACTGTCAGGCCTTTGCGGACGACGTTGTCCTCGTTTTCTCCAGCCAAAAAACCAGCAACCTACAGACCTCAGCCGAAACCACCTTAGCGGCCGTACAAGAGTGGGGTATACGTAATAAGCTGAGCTTCGCCGCGCACAAAACCAATGCGATGGTGCTCACTAAAAAACTCAAATACGACACCCCCATAATCCATATGTCCGGCACTCGACTGAGGCTTGTAGATAAAATAAAACTGCTGGGGCTCATTTTGGACTCAAAGCTCACTTTCAACGCGCACGTATCCGCCGTATGTAAAAAAGCGGCGGACATTTATAAACAGCTTGCGCGCGCGGCGAGAGTGAGTTGGGGTCTGAATGGGGAGATCGTACGGACCATATATGTGGCGGTGATAGAGCCCATCGTTCTGTACGCAGCGAGCGTATGGTCCCCTGCAGCAGAGAAGCTATCGATAAGGAAGCAGCTAGACTCACTGCAGAGAGGATTTGCACAAAAAATGTGCAGGGCGTACAGAACGGTGTCTCTGACATCGGCACTAGTCCTCACCGGCCTGCTCCCGTTAGACCTTCGCGTTCGAGAGGCGGCCATACTATTCAAAACCAAAAAAGGCCACAGCACGGATCTTCTTCCACCGGGAAGAGAGCTAGAGCGCAGGGTGGGACCAATGCAAAATCCCCACCCTTCCCTACTCATGACAACAGAGTACGAGCGCTTAGAGAATCTGAACCCCGAAGTCCTTGAAGAACACAACATCGTCGGGCCCCTCATCTTTACCGACGGTAGTAAAATAGAGGGTAAAGTAGGAGCTGCCCTCACATGCTGGGACCAAGGCAGGGAAGTAAGATACTCTACTTTCCGGTTAGAGCCGCACAACACTGTCTTTCAATCGGAGATGTACGCACTCTTCAGAGCCGTGGACATGGCAAAAACCTCAAAGTCACGCTCCATTAACATCCTGAGCGACTCGAGGTCATCTTTAGATCTGCTGAGGAGCCCCTCAGTGACTCACCCTCTGGCCCTGGAAATGAAGAGTCGAATCAGACAGCTCCGGGAGGAGAATAAGACAGTGCGGTTCTTTTGGTTGAGGGCCCATGTTGGAACACCGGGCAATGAGAGAGCGGACGGGTTGGCCAAAAAAGCGGCCTTGACAAAAAAGACGGCACCTGACTACGACAGAGTACCCGTCTCGTATGTCAGAAGGCAGATCAGGGAAGAGACTATCAGGATGTGGCAGGAAAGATACAATTCTTCGGAGACGGGCTCGGTCACGAAAATATTCCTACCGGATGTAAAGACCGCTTGCAGGCTGGTAAGGAAATCGGCACCAACAGCTGTCGACACAAAAATTCTGACCGGCCACGGAGGATTTGCGGCGTATCTCCACAGATTCCACCTCACTGACAGTCCTTCGTGTATCTGCGATCCGAATTGTGAGGAGACAGTTCTGCATGTTATACTGGACTGTCCGAGATTCAGTAAGGATAGGCTGGATCTGGAACTCAAACTCCAGACCAAACTTGAGCAGACCTCGCTCCATACCATCCTGGAGAGCGAAACAAACAGAACTGTCTTCCTCACATTCGCGAGAAAGGCCGTCAATATAGCCACAAAAAGGAACAGCACGACCGCTCCACCACCTGCTGTAATACCTACGCAGAGCGCTAACACCGTCGTCCACGCAACACACACACACGCAACACACGCCCAAACACACAACGCACAACCACAAACACAACAAAACTGTGTCCAACAAGCCACCCAGAGTAACAGCTCAACGGGTCCGCGGATGACTCCTGGCCGCACCCTTCTGGGTCAAATAACAAAGGCCATGCCCTCCTCGCTGCAGAAGCTGTTCAGGAATAGAGCCGACCAAAACGCACCTCCGCAACCGACCCACAGCGGGATGACACAATCCTCGCTTAGCGAAGGGAACGGAAGCGAAGAAGTGGGAATTAAAACCAAATGCGTGGCTCTGTTCATGGACAGCGAAGTAGAGAGGATGGGAATAAGTTTCTGTCGTTCCGAAGGACGCGATCGGCTGGCGATTTCGCCGGGGCTCGCTTTACTGTTAAAGGGTAGCACGCAAAAGACAAGTATAAAGCGCACTAAAATCACAGCGCTATCGCAAGAACGGGAGGGCGACTCGACCTACCGTCTGGTGCGTTTGAACAACAAATGCATCGCGTTGTTCGAGTGGGGAGAGACGTCCCCCTTCGCGCAGTCTAGTGTGTGGCTACGCCGGTTGAGCGAGACCCCCGGTGGAGTCCCCAAAAGAATTAGCGTGGATTCGATGAGGGTCGGATATGATAGAGGTGACGTATCTGATAGGTACGGTTGCCTAATGGCCTCCAAGTACAGTGAGGTCATAGTCTACGAAGACAGGGGGGAGGATCTCGGATATCTAAGACCGAAATCCATAACACCGACACCTCCTGCATCTCCGGCTGTCGACGAGTCCACGCTCAGCGGCTCGGAGCGCCTACAGCAACGGATCGAGACCCAGAAGGCAGAGCGAATTAAGGCAAAGGCTACACCTGAACTGAGCTCGATGCCACTGGCGACCTTTATCCACGCAACCATCTCCCCAAAACCAGGCAAGCTCCCGCATCACCTCTCTCCCAAAAAGACTGGACAGGCTGAGCGGCAATCGGCGGCGCTGAGCAGGTTCACCAGAGACAGTAGTCCGAGGCACCCAGAGGCGTCACCGGCCGCTCGTACTAAGGCCGACATGGGACATGTAACACCGCCGAGACTTCGACCTGCGACCACACCGCTACAACATGCGGAGAACGCCCAAATCGAGTTCCTGGCGATAATAAGGCAAACCGCGAGGTAAGCCTTGCCACCTGCAAAAAGATCATGCAGGCCTACCAGTATGATCACCAAAGATTACTGGAGGTGGAACTCGAGGAAGCCGAAGCGGCCATATATAACAGTGAAACCCGACAAACACTCAAGGGCAAGATGTCGGGTAGGTATATGGCAGCGTATAACAGCACTGCAGGCTTCGTGAGCGCAGTCGAGTCGGAGGGGAATGACGAGGAGCCACAAACCTTCGAAACACCTGAAGGGGACCCAGTGGTGGTAGTGGCCAGATGCACGAAGGTAATGCTGGGAGACCGGATGCTACGGATGGCGAAAACCATCTCAGGCGACCGGGACGGCTTACTGACCGTGCCCTGGGAACTACCATCACTGGAGTGGATAAACGGGGTACCGGGATGCGGCAAGACAACTCGCATAGTCGGGGACTTCGATGAGGACACGGAGGTCGTGATTACGACCACAGTCGAGGCGGCCAAAGACTTGAAAGAAAAACTGGCGCACCGCTACGGCAACAAAGCCAAGCAAAAGGTGCGTACTATGGCCTCCGTACTAGTTAATGGTTTCAAAGAGGGCTCAAAAATCAACCGCCTAACGGTGGACGAGGCCCTCATGAACCACTTCGGAGCCATAGTAATGGCCGCCCGACTATCGGGAGCACAGAAGGTGGTCCTCATCGGAGACATAAACCAGCTGCCGTACATCGACAGGGACAACCTGTTCGAAATGCGGTACTGCAGACCAACCCAGATAACAACCATCTCGTGCGAGTTGTCATGCACGCATCGTAATCCCAAAGACGTCGCCCTTGCCATCAGCGAAGTTTATAAGGACGTGTACAGCTCAAGCTCAAAGATCCGATCTTTGCGAGTGGAGAGCCTCACGGGCGCGCGTATTCCTGCAGGAAGAGACCGGACCTTATACCTGGTCTTTACGCAAGAGGAGAAGAGGTTGCTGACTGACCAGGGATACGGATCCGGGGAGGGATCGCGCGTCTTAACCATCCACGAGGCGCAGGGCCAGACCTACGAGGACGTCATAGTCCTCCAGACGAAGACGAGGAGGCTCAGGATCCACGACAGCGTTTCGCACGCTGTAGTCGCGGTGACTAGACACACCAACACCTGTGTCTATTACACCGACGACAGGGACGACGCAATTGGTCGCTTTGTGGCGAGGGCAGTGGAGACCACGGACAAGGAAATACTCGAGCACAGTCTCAAGATGGCGATTCATCACAGAGACGCAGCCGTCACTGAGAGTGTGCTCGATATGTTGAAAACTTTTGGCGTGTGAAGAAATTAGTTTCAGTAAAGAAATAGGGTGTACATAAACATATAAAGTTAGTGTTAAATTAAATAGTATTAATTACATATTACAAAACGTGTGCAAAATAATTTTACATGTGTACCAAATTAATTAGGATAAATTATATAATATTGACTACAAAAAAAAAAAAAAAAAAAAAATCTTACTAACAGTAACCTAGGCTAAGTGTATATTGTAAGTAGGCCAGCAGGCCATAAGTGTATATATAAGGTAACTAGGACATAAGTGTACATATACGGTAACTAGTATATAAGTGTAAATATAAACTTAGATAATAAAACTGACAGTAGGAATACAAAAAATATATAATATATAGTAATTAATATATATAGAAGTAAATTTAGTATAACTTTAAATTTTTGGTCGGTGGACTCACGTAGGATTAGAGATACTAAGTCTAGTTTAATTAGTCCTCTAAGTTGCATGTGTAAGTACCAAGTTATAGAAACTAACAAACTAATATTGGAATAATAAAAGCACGGGCATTATGAGCCCGTGGATATATATTGTTATATAAAAAAAAAAAAAAAATATTCAAATATCTGGTCATCCATTTCTTGTAAATTTTCAAAGTCTAGTGTAGGATTAAATGCATTTACAAATGAAAATATGTGTTGAACATGCTCAACATTAAATACGTTAATGCTATTCTCTGATTCGTACAGACTATCCCATGAATTTCTAAATAAATGAATGCTACAGATTCAGGCTAGTTTTGGAACATAATATTTAAAGTTACTTAATATTACAGATCTTAATTTGTCTGAAACACTGTGCAAAGTACCAATATTATTGCAGTCAGGAAAGAGGCAATGGTTACCAGTATTGGCCGCTCTCCTGTAATCTGGTAATACCATAGTTCCAGACTCTATATTCTGAGTACCTGATGCCCTGACAATATCTTGGTCATGTGGATTTCCATGAGATTGGTGGTCTTCCAAAGATATACCTGCTTCAGGTATAGAGATATACTCTGCAACAGTAGGCTCATTAGGTAGGTTACTATGTGAGGCATTATCGTCTCCATGTTGTATGGCTCCTTCCACTCTTAATTCTTCAACACGATTCATACGTAAGACCTCTCTTTTGATTCGCAACCAACAGACATGGCATACTTTGTCTGAAGTTGTTACCTAGAAGTAGTATAAGAAATGTTAATGATTTTAGCAAATAATGATGTAACATTTATGAAAATAATGCAGTTAAATTGATAAAATAATATATGATTTCATCGACTCTGACTCGGTCTTAATAATATTGATTGTACAAAGAATAATTTATATTATTTCCTAATAATAAACAAATATTTGAAAAGTAAAAGATCCTTAAGTATCCTGTATATTGTACACTAATAGGATAAAATAAGATTTAAACTTAGATTTGATTTAATTGCTATAATATGGTACGGTATAGATATTAAATGATACTATGATATGCGACGCAGTGGCTTGTCCGGATAAGCTCTTGTGAGTTTTTGTGGCATGCTTATGTATAAGTGTTAAGTATGTCTTTTTTTGTATTTTTAAACAAAAAAAAAAAAAACTAATATGCACACACCTGCTGTGGTTCCTTATAGCATTTAATTTTTTCAATCATCTGCAGTTGGATTTCAGTGGGATTATCTTTTAATATTTTGTCACTTTGTCTTCGTACCAGGGAACAGCCACATAAAATACAAACATTGGTATGACCGCGCTGACTTGTTCCAGCTTGTGGTTCATTAGCAGTATTTTGTTGAAGATTCTGGTTTACTGCAGCCATCGAAAGTTCCCAACATTCTTCACAAACATAATCGTCATCAGTAATCTGAAAGTAATATTAAGTGTTGATTCATGATATTATAACTTACCATGTATAACAATCAAACCTTGTTCAAACATATACATAACGAGTTAGATTAATAAATTCCACATTTTTTTTTTTTTGAGATAAAGACGGGCAATAACGTTTTTTAGGACTTACGATTTGTGGATAAATCCAGTTGCAGAGCACCGTACACTCTCGTGTTTTGATCGAAAATCCGATATCGGCGAAGAGTATTTACGCAGATATTACAATTCACGCACAATATGCGCGTACGCCTGCTATCCATGATAAAAGCGCACAATATTCAAATCGAAGGCACAATCGGAGTCCGTTAGAAAAAAAAAGTATTTGTCGTAGTTATTCGTATAAACCAGTGATCATTCGTGAAAATGCACTAGTCGTAGTATGGGGCACAGAAAGAAGTCCGAGGGTGAAGCAAAGATCAAAACTTAAGAAAAACTAGGGTAATCATGTGATGTGTAACAAACAGCGTTGAGCGTACAACAGAATAAATCAGGCGAAGCTTTATTAGTCAGTTGTCAGTCAATGCCATTGTCATCTGCAGTGCTGCCATTACTATAATTTTAATTACCGTATTTTAGCGTATTTGATTAATCTTACAGCTTAATATTTACGACGAACACAATTATTTAGTTATTTTATTATGTTCTAATTGTAACAAAGAATTATTAGTATTACTATTTATCATTTTAAATACTTTATGAAAATATATTTTTAATAAATACTGCATTATTTTGTGGAAATAGTTTTAACATCTATTGTAAAGACAAAAGTATTCAACCGGAAGTACATAAAAAACGAATTAAAAGCTTATTAAAATAAACATTTTTTCGTGGCCTTGCCACGTAAAACTAACAACGTAAAAAAAACGGGCAAATAATATAATTAAGTTACGTTTATGCCTTAATCTTAGACGCCTTTTAAAATATTCAGGTAAAAAATTGCCATTGTTCTTTTACCGATTTCAATAAAAATCATTTCAGTTGAACCAAAACGCAATTGTCAAAATATTGTCAAACTTGTCAAATGACATGACGTTGTCAATTGTCATTGAACAGATGTGCCGTTGATAGCGTAAAAACTTTTACATTTTATTTATTTTTTGATATAGAATGATTGACAAGGGAAGGCTTATTGTTTTATATGGTAGCCAAACTTTTACCGCACAAGAAGCTGCTGAGCGAATATGGCGTACGACGAAGATATTGGACTTCAAAGGACCCGTACAAGCGATGGATGATTATCCAATTTCTCGTTTAATTCATGAGGAGTTCGCTTTATTTATTTGCGCTACTACCGGTCAGGGAGATGAACCGGACAATATGAGGAAGTTCTGGAAGTTTCTTTTGCGGAAAAGCCTGCCTTCTAATTCTTTAGTGAACCTTAACTTCGGCGTGATCGGTTTCGGTGATTCGAAATATTCTAAATTTAATTTCGTAGCGAAGAAGCTTCACAAAAGGCTGATACAGCTTGGTGCTAAACCTTTGCTTGATTTAGGTAAGTTATGATTTTCAAAACACAAACTTGTGAAGAAATTAATACAGCATATTCATTCATTCGTTTGTCCTTAATGACTTTCATTTTGTATAGAGTATAGTAAGTTTTTAGTACCTATCAATTTAAAAAAAATATATATACTTGTTAATGATGGGTTAAAAACAAAATAATGATTATCTCATATATGACCTCAGTCTAGCCTAACAAATAAAATTTAAAATGATTCTAGTTTTTAAATTTATTTTATTCATACTTCTATCTCAAATGTATTTTTTTTATAAATTAAAGTCTAAACAACTATTAATTAAAATAAAACATAATTTATTGTTAGTAATGTGAGATTATGTGTGATGATGTATATGCTGTGATTAAAGACGAGTATGTTTCAAACAACTTATTACACTATTGGTACAAAAACACTTTTTTTAGCTCTATGTGACTATCAACACGACTTAGGACACGATGCGGTGATGATACCGTGGCTTAAAGAATTCTTTACAAAAATGAAAATGTATGTTCCAAACCTGAACACCGATACTCTTGAAAACTCTTTTGTACCGAGATGGAAAGTATCAATACTGAAAAGTACAGAAAGCCTCAACAGCTCACATTTAAATGAGGATATTTACTATGCAAAAGGATATAAAGATACTTGCTTAAATGCTACATGTTTTGAATTAGAAAAAAATATTAGGACTACAGATGAAACACATTTTCAGGTATTAAATATATTAAAAAGTTATAATCATAGATTAAAAATGTGATGAAGCAATTTGACATACGGTATTCAACAGATAAAACTTTATATATTTTTCTTTTTCATTATTAAACTCCACTTTATGTTTAAATTTTTTTTTATTTGCGACAAACTAAAAATTCAAACAAGTTGTATAGTGAAGCAAACCTTAAAGACAAAGGGGAATGCCCATAGGCGGTTTCCTCCTTCCACGTCGTTGTGCCTAAACCAAATTAATATTAAAAACTAAGTTTTTAATTTTCACTAGCCATTGTAAAATACTTAGCCATAACTTCGACGGATAAGAATCCACATATTAAGCAGTAATTTATTCATTTCCGTTTTACTCGCAATTCCCAAGTATTTTTTGTTATTGACATTTGAATCCTCAGTATTGCAATTTTCGTACGAGCGAATCGACTCACCAAAATATAATCGATACACTTATATTTATTTTATTAAAATATCGAATTGGCAGTTCATAATAACATGTTAAATAATAAAGAAAATCAATTTTTATTTGATAATAATATGAGTTTATTTGATTAATCTATCTGAAAGTATCCTGTTTTAGTGTTTTGTCAATGATAATCGATTAATCGATAACCGATCTACAACTGGCAATAATGCGATATTCACTTAAAAGATATCAAATAAGTCAAATGTGTAACTATTTCGTTTTACTGACGCACCTACTTTCGTGCTAATAAGTTCGTTTGTTATTGTGTTAGAGCTTTTTATTGTTTTCTTTCTATTTTCTTTGTCGAGTTGAGCTTCGTGTTCCTCCTAGAACTATAGAAATTGAAAACATATTTGAGACAGAGACTCTTTACTTTCGGTGTGTTTGTGAACCAAACCTATACCTACTTACGACAATGGATGTTACTCGCCGGTGTATCAATTGCTCAATGAGATTGGCGCACCAGCGCTGGCGCATGGTGGAAGATGCAACAGAGCCTATGGTGAATATTCTTCGTGTCTGGGTATCACCAACGCCGGTAAGTTAAAAGTATTAACATATTTTTATAACCTATTCAGCCTCGCAATTATTAAAAAACTCGTAGACTTTATGACTGAGGCAACTATTTCATTAGAAGAGGGAACTGAAACTATTAGTTGGAGTTTACAAAGCCTTTATATTATAAAATGGCGCATGCTTAGTCCTGTATTTATTTTGGACATAGTAAAAAACATTGATAATTATGCTGGGCCCAATCCATCCAATTAATATCAGTGAGGTAGATATTTATATGTAATAAGCTTAGTAGCTAAAAATAAACTAAGTATTAAGAATATTAATTTCTTTGTAGGTTTCTTCTGATAATAGAATATGCTTGGAGTGCTTTGGAATGCTACAACAAGTACCCGATGGTGTACTGGCCCAATCGCCCATGTCTGGACATAGAAATGTGTGCTTTGCTTGTGGTATATCTATTCTGCGGGCCCGCACTCATCTTGTACATCCAGACTGCCCAGAAAGGAATGTTATAATTAGTTGGACATTTCCTCATTTGGTACATATTATTTTTTGTGTATTTTTTTTACTATGATTATATATTATTTTTTAAAACTTACATTCAGTCTCCTTTTTAATATTAACAACAATAAACAAGCATACAGCCCACCTGATGGAAAGTAGTCACCATAGCCTATGGACACTTGCAATACCAGAGGCATCACAGACGCATTGCCGACCCCATAATAATCTTTTCACACCCTTTTTAAACAACCTTGTTTAGTGAATAATGTACTCTTTATGATTATCAAAGCATACCCATACATATTAAGATAAGATTTTTAGAAAATATTAGTTGTTCTAGTGATTTTTATAAATATATTGCTTAACAAATATTTTAATTTCAGGTTTCTCATCTGAATCGAGTTTGTACTGCATGCTGGCTTGCTGCTAGGAGAAATGTTCAAAAACAAACGCGGCAAGATGCCAATAGACCTATTGAAGCCTTCAATGAGGAAACTGATAACAGAGAACCACCACATATACCTGTGACGCCTCCACTTCCACATATTTCGGTCCCACAACGCCAAGAAACTGCTAGAATAATATCACAAACTTATTCACGTGTTGCAGCAACCTCAAGACATTGTATATTTTCAGGATGTGAAAATGTTGAACGTTTATTGGTACCAACTGGAGTGAAGGAAATGTTATTATGTCGCTATAGATTATACATTCCATCTTCTGCTCGTGTATGCAGATACCATTTAGAAAATGATTGTTGGGAGCAGTTACAATCTAATATTAGGGATTTTACTGCATCACAGATGGATCACATGCTGAATATGATGGAGAGAATTAATTTAAGAATGTTGGATTTCAATAACATAAATATGATGCCACCCAATCTCTGTCAGTATTGGCTTGGAGTTACAGCTGCTCAGTTCCATGAACTTTTAGCAGAAATGCCTAGTCTGCACAATGAAGTGCCTTCTGCAAGTGTGGCATTAAGTATTTATTTGGCCAAATTGCATACCGGTGATAGCAATGAAAGGCTCAGTTCTTTATTTGAAATGCCCCGAAGCACATTAGAAAGAAATATGAATAAGGCAAGAAACTGCATGAGCCAAGAGATGGTTCCTTTATATTTAGGCCTTAATCACATGACAGTGGAAGAAGTTGCAGCTAGGAATAAAACAATTCCAGAAGGACTGTTCGGGAATCCTAATCCTTCTTCAGAAATGAGACCCGCTATTGTAATATGTGATGCTACATATGTGTACGTACAAAGCAGTAGCAACTATTTATTTCAAAAAGAGTCCTTCAGCTTACATAAACATCTTAATTTGGTGAAGCCGTTCATGATAGTTTGTTGTGATGGCCATATCCTTGATTGTTTAGGTCCATATAAAGCGACAGTAAATGATGCTACCATTATGAGTAATGAATTTAAAAATAGTAATAGTGAAATGAGAAGATATTTCAGAGAGGGGGATATTTTTATTTTAGATAGAGGTTTCAGGGATGTAATACCTGAACTGATAGAATATGGCTATCAAGCTCATATGCCTGAGTCTTTATCAGAAGGCGAGCATCAACTTACGACACAACAAGCAAATAAGTCGAGATGTGTAACAATGTGTAGGTGGGTAGTTGAAGTGGTCAATGGTCGTCTCAAACGCGACTTCAAACTGTTTCGCCAAGAGTTTTTTAATAAAGCTGCTAAGCATTTAATGATCGATTTTCGGAACGGCTGTGCCTTAACAAATAAATTGCACCCACTTATTGAAGACATACCAGAAGCAGCAGAATATTTGGCAATTGCGGTATGTAGGTTACATATAGATAATGTTCTTGCTAATACTGTAAGAATTGAAAATTATAATAGGCGAAGAGCTACGTTTGTAAGCATTGATGCTCACCACCCACATTTAGACCAGTTCCCAAGACTTAGCATAACTGATTTGAAAAGATTTGCATTAGGGACATACCAGCTCAAGCAAGCTTCTTCATATTACGGTGAGCACGTACGAACAAACGGCACTTACACAATAGAAATTAATAACGAAATTGAAGAAGATATTCCTCTTATTCTGGGCACAAATCATTTCTTACTGAGAGGGAGAATAAAGTCTCGACATATTGGTGGCAGAACTTATTATGCATATTTGTTGATAAGTAAAGATGAAAATGTTGCCAATAGTGTCGAAGCTATATCAGGTTATTGCTGCAGCTGTCTTGTGGGCAACAGAACTGTAGGTTGTTGTGCCCATGTTATGTGTGTGGTGTGGTACCTGGGGTGGGGCAGATATAATGATGTTACTGCTCCGGCCCAGTTTTTAGATGACATATTTAATGAATTCTCATTTGAAAATGAATAAGTTAAATTGTTAAAATATTTCAAAATGAAAGTACCTATTCATTTTTATTTGTTTGTTTTACACAACACAATCCCAATTGTTGATTGTTTAATCTACAAAACGATTGTAAGTCTGATTGCTAGGTGTCAAATAAATACCCCATAGTTATCTTACAAAGAATAGCACAATGTAGTATTTACTTATTAAAAAATGATTTTGTATACACAAGTTGTTTTTTATTTATTGCCTCACTGTCTTATCTGAAATATTTTTGTAGGTTTCTTGGGTCATAGTTAAATGATTAAAAACACAAATTCTAAAATAACCTGTGCATAAGTTAACAACCTGTGTATAAGGGAAAGTCAAATATCTTTGTTGTGTCAAATATCTTTGTTGTGTCAAATATCTTCAATAATCTAGAGTATATGCAAACTGAAGCATTAACTTACTTGCATTCAGATCATATTCAAACATTTACAGATAGTTAAAACTTCAAATATAAATAAAAATACAAAATGAATGAAGGATAAGAAAACCACTTTTGTTGTGACTTTTTTTCATTATACCCGTCGAGCTAGAGAAACAGCGTTTTTTTTAATTAAATGTACACTAAGGAACCTACAAAATGCGGTAAATATCATCATGGCACAAAATTTTTCAAAGCGAAACTAAAGTCCATACTGCGGTGGGCATTCTCCTTTAACCTATTACTGACAATACACATCGATAACTTATGGGACAGATAAATTGACCCAGTCAGCAAAACAGGCCTTCAGATTTTTTTTAAATCAAGTACTCGCTGGATTATACTCCTTAAGAAACAATATTAGACTCGTGATATGAAACAACCTACTCTAAGAGTGAAGTTTTACCATGCTACGTCATTTTGCAAGTTAGATATAATGCATTATAATTATTTTATATCATTCTTTAGGATAAAATTTCAGTCACGCGTCGAAGCTGACACACACACATATTTTTTACTTTTATCAAGTACTTATTTGGTACATTTTTTTTTCAGGACGTAAGATTAATAACTTTCAAAACAATAGGGGATGATAAAATCGACTACAAACCAGGGGATGTTTTTAATATTAGACCAAGAAATAGTAAGGAAGATATAGATGACCTCTTTGATATATTCAATACTCACAACATCGATGTAAAACCTCATTACCGCCTCTTAGTTGAAGAATATCATGATGGTGGGTGATTCACAATCAAAAATGACTTTATTTAAGTAGATTTCAATTGCACTTTTGAATTGTCATGTTACAAATTAAATTCATATTAGTTTTAATTAATTATTAGTTATAGATAAAGAAAAGCTACCACCGATTTAGAATGTAGAGTCATAAAGAAAAAATTGTTTTAATATAAAATACAGCGGGACTAAATCCACACATTTTTATCTTTAAATCTTACCGAATCTAAAACTTTAAATATTAGATCATTATAAATTAATATTAGATTAAAATAAAAAAAAAATAACGATAAATAAAAAAAAAAACGAAAATATTTCGACAACGTGTTAATGTAGCAGTTACAGCATTGACTGTAGCGCTGATGGTCGCAGGTTCGATATCCGATCATGACAAACATTTTTATTGGCCGTCTGTGACATGTGTATGTATGTATGTGTGTATTGTGTCGTCTGGACCACCGACACACATAGGAGTACAGTGGGGTCCGTAAAATGTCAAGCATTTATTTATATTAAGTTGACTCGGTTGGTCTTTAACCTACTCCATAAAAGGAGTTCTTAATTCGACTGTATTTTTTTTAGTATGTAGGCAACAGATAACTTTTTATTGGGTATACCGATTTTGATGATTTTTTTTTTACCTAAAAGAATTTGATTGAGATCTGACGAGTACTTTTTGAGTTATTCTCTAATATGCTTATTTACTTGACTATTTTTCCGTCTTCCTACGTTGTGTTACTTATCGATGTAATTGAAGTCGGGTTTTTTTTTCGTTTGCGAACAAACACAAATATTCTTTCACGGATAGCAGAAATCAGACAGATAAAGTCAAAATAAAAATGTAGTATATATGTAAAATAGTAATGTAGCTATATCATTTCAGATATGCCAGTTCCAGATTTCCTAAAACAACCGTTAACTTTATACGAAATAGCAGAACAATATTGGGATCTTAAAGCGTATCCAACGCAATATGTGTTCTCTCTTCTGGCAAGTATATCAGAAGATAAATTAGAAAGAGACAAATGTATAGAACTCAGTTCCGCTGAGGGGCAGGAGGAGTGGTTGAATTACTGCAGGCGACCGAAAAGGACTATACTTGAAGTTAGTTTTACTTTTATATTTTTCCAGAAGCAAAAACTTTTATTAAAATTGCGCAGACGGAGTGCAATTTCGCACACTTATAGTTTATATAGACAAGGAGTGCGGAATGCTAATATTTTTTAAATTATGCATAAAAAATGGCCCGGCGAAGTTCATACTGCCATATAATTTTTCCCTTTTTACTTTTTGAAGTAAAACTTCTTAACTTGGGGAGTAAGCTGGTGAATGCGTGATGAGAGTGTTACGAAAAGTGCGATCGGGCGAGGCGAACGGGAGTTGAGAGGGTAATATAAGTTAGTGATGATAAAAATAGGAGTTACGTTTTGTATGTTTTTACTTCAGTCGTGTGGTGTAAAGCACACTCGTTTTTTTTTTCTTCAGGTACTCAACGATTTCCACAAATCAGCTTCAAAACTAACAATAGAAATAATATTCGAACTGTTCTCAACGATAAAACCACGAGCGTTCTCTATAGCCAACAGTTGCCTGCTATCGAAAGGCAAAGAAATCGAAGTTCTGGTAGCCGTTGTCAAATATTATACTAAATTGAAGAAAGAAAGGTTGGGCTTAGCGTCAAATTGGTTGAAAAATCTCAATGTTGGAGATAAAGTGTATGCTTGGATTAAAAAGGGGACCTTCAACTTTCCAAAGGATATGGTACGGGTTACTATTAACAAAATCTTTTTTTTTCTTTACCAAACGTTGTTTGTTAGTTAGCAAGATTGCTATTAACAATAAAGCTTTTTTTTAAGATTTTTAGTCGGTCAATACTAAGCTTATTGATGTTTTGGTTTTTTGTACTGTGTGGCTTCGGTACTAAAGAATATAGCCACCCCCTCTCTTCCCGTGGGTGTCGTAAGAGGCGACTAAGAGATAACACAGTTCCACTACCACCTTGGAACTTAAAAAGCCGACCGGTGGCGGGATAACCATCCAATTGCTGGCTTTGAAATACACAGGCCGAAGACGGGCAGCAGCGTCTTCGGTGTGACAAAGCCAGCCCAGCGATCACCAATCCGCCTGCCCAGCGTGGTGACTATGGGCAAAACACATGAGTTATCTATAAAGTTAATGAGTATATATAGCCTATGTTCAGTAGTGAACTGTAAAGTCTGTAATGATGATGATGATTGATGTTTTAAAATAATGTCTTTAGTTGTACTGTTTGTATCTGGCTGGTTTTAAAATAAGAATTTAAAAACACTTTCCCGCCATTTTTGTCAGATTTTTATCGATTTTTCACTTTAAACCTTCACCGAATGTTATTTTAGTGATTTTAAAGAAACTAAATCTATAGTAATATTGTAAAGTTGCAGCTTGTTGTGTTTGTTTGTTTAAACACGTTTGTTTTTTTTTGTGTTGGATAGCCCATTTACCGAATTAGGCTATAGGCTAATTTTTTCCTCAAATTAACGCGTGTGAAAAATTGGAGCAGAGCTAGTGTAATGATAAATTATTAATTTCTTGTTAATGTTTTTATATTTATATTTCTAAATTACTAATAATTAAAATTATTATTTTTAGAATATTCCCCACATATTAATAGGCCCGGGCACAGGTCTAGCTCCGTTTCGAAGTTTATTACAAGAGAGGGTAGTTGAAGGCACAGCTGACAAACACACAATACACCTCTTCTTCGGCTGTCGGTACAAAAATAAAGATTTTCACTGCAAAGATGAATTAGAAAAGATGGTGGAAAAAGATCAACTGACACTGTATTGTGCATTTTCAAGAGATCAAGAAAATAAAATGTAAGTAATTAGTAAAATTTAGTTAAAATATTATCTACCTAATTAGTCGATCAAAATCAGATCGAAAAAACAGTGTTTGTGTGTGTAACATTTTTTAACAGACGTTCCAATTTTATTTTTCGTAATGTGATGTTATATAACCTATGACTTATAACCTTCCTCAATAAAAATCTATCCAAATAAAATTATTTTGCAATTCGAGCCAGTAGTTAGCTCTTTGACTAGAAAAAAAAAGTGTGTGTCAGCTCCGAGGTGCGACTGCAGTTTAGTCCTTCAGATCGACTGTCTAAATAGGCACCAAAAAAGACTTCCTAGTCTAAGAAAAAAATTATACCATATCAAATAGTAAATAAACGAATAAAATATAGATGGCGCTATTAGAAAACGTCGTGACGCAATATATGGGGTTTCGATAGATGGCGTTACGAAAAACGTAACGAGTTCATTCTTTCAGTGGATTTTCCCCCTTAGATTTTTTTCATACCACGCTCTATACCATATATACATTCCATACACTTCCTAATAGATCTTTTTTTTTGCGCAAAATTATGTCAACTTGCAAGTATTGAGATTAATGCATTCAAAATGTTTAAATTAACATTAATATGTAGAAATGTTTATTATATTAACAATATGATGATTTCACCATTCATTATTAAACACATTGAAACGCTAATGCTTTAAGTAATCAATATATATTATTTTCTTTTACAGATACGTTCAACACAAAATAGCTGAACATAGAAAAGTTTTATGGCAACTCATAAACGAAATGGGAGCTTACATTTTTCTATCTGGCAACGCTAAGAACATGCCTGATAATGTTAAAGAGGCGTTTGTGGAGCACGTCTTTAATAAGACTGGCAACATTGAAATAGAAAAGGCTAAGGAAATGATGAGGAGTATGGAAAAAAATTATAGACTACAAGATGAGACTTGGTGATATATTGTGGTATTTGTAGCCTTATTTATTTATTTTTCATTGCGCACCAAAATACAAATACATATAGAGATGATACAGAAAAAGATGTGCAAATACCTGTGTATCTTATCGCTTAGAGCGATTTTTTCCAGATTGATTTGATTACTTTTGTGCATAGGAGACTATAAAGTAGCAACGGTTAAAAATGTGCAAATATTAAGAAAGAAAGAAAAAGAATTGTGTGGTTTTATGAGACCACGATGCAAGTGAAACTTTAATGAATAAAAAAAAAACATTTACATTAATACACAGGTCAAAATGCACAAATATCGCGGGAAAACTTGTCACATGTGATATGCGATAGATGAATGGAAAATTTTGGGGCGATAGAATAAGTTTCTATTTTTTCGAATTGATGAGTGCTGTTGGACCTATCGGCCTTAACAGCGTCAGCGGTGAGAGGCGCCGGGTACTATAGACACCGCCGCGAAGGAAGAAGGGGAGCCCTCTGGGAGGGCTCGGGGAGAAACTCTCGCCCTGAGGGTGTCTCCTAGCGAGATCGCACGTCGTTTGAGCGTCGTCGGAGTGGAGGGGGCGCTGTGCGGAGCGCTGAGACGGCGTACGGGTCCGCACGCGCGAGTCAGAACGGGGACCTCGCCCTCGCCGGCGGGTGTGTCTTGTGTGTGGTGTGTATGGCGGTAAGCGCCGTGGTCCTATCGTCAGGGTCGGTTAAGACGTGCATGGGTCTTTGGACTGTCTGAAATAAAGTTTCACTTTAATAAATAACAGTTAACAAATTGCACCTACCCCTTCCAGTACCTACGTAGATATAAAATACGATATATACATGATAGATACTTACATGAACATAAAATATATAATGAAAAAAAAATTCTAATTATATAATTTACTTTTTTTCTAGTGATGATGCGAGAAATTTTAGTTTTTCTTTTAAGTTTAAAACCATATTTTATTGATGTAAAAATCACAAGGGAAGGAAAGGGGATAAGGGAAATAGCGAGTAATTCCAAATATGTACGTACAACTTACTCAAAAAACTCAGTGATCAATTTTACAAAGATTATAAAGATCGACGATTTTTGTTGTATTCTTTTTTTTATTTTCGAAAGTGTTAATCCATCGCACAAAAGTTCCTGATAAATCTCTTCTACCTAGAATTAGAGTCAATTTAATTTATCTCCAAGTTATTAATTCTCCAATTATATTGTATTTTTAACATGAGTTATCTTTAAAGACATTAGTTTTAAAAATAACTGTATTTACAACAGAAATTTTTATGCAAAAATAGGTAACTACAAATTGGCTTCCAAGCTATGTTACAAAATTACGTAAACAACACTTTGTATCAATTATTTTTGTTAATTTTCCTCTTGTACATAAATCATTTCCTGAAATGACTTTTCTGTATCTACTGTTGGTTATTTCTTACTATTGCTAACTAATATTAATAATTTAAATATACATATATGAATATGACACTCAAGACTTCATAAAGAGCAAGGTCGTTGCCAATTCCGCCTTTGACATGACCAAGTCTGTACATATATTTTGAGACAAATAAAAAGCTCTTAATTAAAATTATTTTATTTTATTTTAATCAATTGATGTCTAGTTATACATGAGAAATACAAATTTTGAGTGTATTAAGGAATTTGTTTAACAGCGAAACCAAAAAATTGAATTTGTAATATATTTCAAAACAAATTAAATTAAAGTAGAAAATAGTATTTGACATGTATTATTTATACTTTATGTAATATGTAATGTTTGTATATTTTATAACATCGATGACACATTAGAAACTTTTTTTAAAAAAATTTTTATTTTCTCTTAAACCGAAAATAAAAATCATCATATCAAAAATTTCGCTCTAGCGGGTACATCGTTCCATAGCTTAATTGGCTAGAGCGCCGACACGGTCAGTCGGAGACGCGGGTTCGAACCCCGCTGGAGCGGTCAATTTTTGATATGATATTCAAAAATGTTTAGAATTCCTAATGTGAGGGTAACACAAAAATAAAATCGTACTTACAATGGTTGTTTGCTTGTAAACGAAAAAAACCGACATCAATTACATCAACAATACAAAGTAGGTAGATGAAAAAATATTCAAGTAAATGCGCGTCATCAAACATTACCCAAAAACTAGTCATCGGATCTCGATCAAATTCAAATGGGATCAGGAGGCAAGCATCAGCTTTCGATTGAAACAAGAATCATCAAAATCGGTATACCCTGTGATAAGTCATGCGGTATAATACAACGTAGGTTGATGAAAAAATAGTCAAGGGTAAGCCTATAGACCATCGGGCGTCGATTTATGGAGTTTTAGGGGGAGAGGGTTATCTAGGGCTATTATGTACAATATAGATAGATTTTTTTTATCGGAGGTTAAATTTTTGTTATTTCTGACTCTACCTTAATTCCGGCTGCGGTAAGTGTACTCATGCTCCGTACTGCGACTATCACGCGTTATTCTCGAACAAATTTACGTAAAAACGATCTTTACTGCAAGATCAAAATACGATACGAACTGACCTTTAACGACTGACAAATCGACACTTCTAAACAAAATACCGCGTCAGACATAATATTCTAATAAAATTAGTAACATTGCGTGCTAGAATATAGGTATAGAAATTCGAAAAATACCCAAAACCGAATCGGAACACCCCACTGTCCACGTGGTCTTGGTCTGCCCTACCCCTAGCGTTTTTTTTAAGCCGGAGGCGCGGAGAGAGGGCAGCTGGCCAAGCGTTATTCTAACCTCAAAGGTGGTAGGTTAATTTTTTCCGATTTAAAAATTGAACCTCAAAACTTCAACCATGATATCTCTGTAACAACGGGGTTTACACGAAAATAGTTGTCTGGGGGGGTGAAAAAGGCACACACCCTCCCACCCCCACTCCCCTTTTCCCCCCAACCCCATAAATTTCTCGCCGGTATGTTACCCTCTGGTAACCCAGGGGTTACCCTCCCACCATGCGAAACCCCATGGTTATGGAGATATCATGGTTAAAATTTTGAGATTAGAAAAATTTAGAGCTATTACAATACCTTCGAGCTCTGTGTCTGACTCCACGTTAGCTCCGACGCTGCGGGAAGTACACTCATGCTCCGTTCCGCAACTTTCACTCGTTATTTTCGAACAGGAGTACGTAAAAACGATCTCGACTGCAAGATCAACAAACGATACGAACCGACGTTTAACGACTGACAAATAGACGCTTTCAAACAAAATGGTGCGTCAGAGCGTTTCGTTCAAAAACAATTTAAGCACAAATGCATTATTTCTGTCTAAATAACTATGTAAATTAATAACACAGCAATAATTATTTAAAATATCCATGGTTAAAGTTTTAGGTTAGAATAGCGCTTGCGTGCGAAAGCTCGCTCACCCAAGCTCCGTTCCGACTTTTTGATCGATGACATAACCTTGGGGTTTCGCATGGTGGGAGTGGTACAAGAGGATAACCCAGTCCCCCCTCCCCCCAAATCCCCGTAAATTGACGCCCGACCGTCTAGAGCAGTGTTTCCCAAAGTGGGCGATAACGCCCCCTTGTGGGCGCTACAGTACTAAACTACTACAGTACTTGTGGGCAGTGAGACCTAGAAAAAAATGGTGGCGCTGTGTAGAGGCTTGGGGGGCGATTTGTCATTTAATCTATAAGGACTCTCGACTACAACTTGTGAACATCAACTAATATTCATTAAAAGATTGTTCAAAGGGGGCACTATAAAATAATTTATTCTTTTAGTGGGCAGTAGACAAAATAAGTTTGGGAACCCCTGGTCTAGAGACTAGCCAAGTCAAGTAAATGCGCATTATTAGATATAACTCGAAAAATACTTTTCAGATCTCAATTAAATTTAATGGAATCACATAATGACCTTTCGATGAAAAAAATCATCACCCAAGCAAAAGTACTGAGTTAACATACGTAAAAAATTCAATCGAATTGAACACCTCCTCCTTTTTTGGATGTTGGTTAAAAATAAATTACCACAATCATATTATATACGAGGCGCACATAAAACACAAATCACTTCACTATCCATTTATAAATGTTTAACTTGTTCATTATTCACCAACTAACTACTACTAAGTCCCCACAACTTGAGGTTGCCGGCGTCCCGTTTCCTTTCCGGGGGCTCTTTATCTTCACAAGCGAACGCCACTAAATATCTTGATGGATGCCACGCTACTGTGAATGTTGCCGCTTGTACTGGTATCTCTGCTACTTTTTCACCTGAAAATACAAAAAAAAAATACTATTTATTTTTTGCATTCAGCTTGTATCATCCCACTGCTGGGCCTGTTTCTCAATATAGGAGAAGGATCAGAGCTTAATCTACCACGCTGCTCCAATGCGGGTTGGCGGATATATTACCTACTATGACTGACGATCGCTATCAGGTGTACGTGATAACAACCGGGACCGACGGCTTAACGTGCTCTCCGAGGCACGGTGGGGAGACCCACAATGACTGTACAAACACCCAGACCACGGCAGAGACCTGTATGGCCAATACAAATGTTTGTCATGTGCGGGTAAAAAATTTGTACTAACCTGTCTCAGTGTCACCAATATCGATGATGTGATCCTCACTTGCCGAGGCCAATAGCCTTCCATCAAAACTGAACGATAAGGTCCGTACGGGCCAGTCCAGTCTGTTAAATTATACAATTATTCATTTAATAGTAAAATAGAGCTAAAATGATGTAATAAATTTAATTTAATGGCACTTTGCAGTAAAACTTTATTAACCTTTGAATTTTTTTTTTCATCAACTAGGTCGGCAAACAAGCATACGGCTCACCTGATGTTAAGCGGTTACCGTAGCTTGTAGACGCCTGCAACACCTGAGGCTTCGCAAACGCGTTGCCGACCCAATCCCCAATCCCCCCAGGAGCTCTGGTCACCTTACTCATCAACAGGAACACAATACTGCTTCAAAACAGTATTATTTAGCTGTGATCTTCTGTAATAAGGTCGAGGTACATCCCAAGTCGTGGCTGCTCCAAAATTTGAGATGGAAAATTTCCTGCTGTGCCCTACCTCAGTAAATACCTACATTATTGTTATTTTACAAATTAATATTTTAATTAATTATTAAAATCATCATCATCACAACACCCTTTCACAGTCCACTACTGGACATAGGCCTCTACAAGTTCACGCCAAAAATGGCGTGAACTCATATGCCCATAGTCACCACGCTGGGTTGGTGACCGAATTATTAAAATAATATCATCCAATTACCTGGAGAAAACTCTCAAACAGGCCAATTCATTCACATCCCACAGTGAAACGAGAGCGTCAGCGGACCCTGTAGCGAAGTATCTCCCAGTGGGGTCGTGCTCTATACATATACATGTGCCGGGGTGAGCCTTTAGCACCGTTTGTAAATCTAAGCCAGGATATCTGGGGACAAATTTATTATTATTAGAGTAAATAAGATATTGACTAGTAAAAAAATTAATATCTTTAACATACACACGCGGTCGTCTGTTTTTAAGGTAAGCAAGCTAGTATTGTTTATTGTTTTAAGGTAAGTAAGCTATTATTGTTGGAATCCAGCTGATATGACTACAAATTTTGATTTTGATAAATCTACTAAAGAGTAACTACAGAGTTTCTCGCTGATTCTTCTCCGCAGAATCTACATACCGCATAGGTGGTAGCTTTACTTTGAAATATAATAATCACTTTAATATTATAATTTGTAAAATGACAATTCGAAATGCTTTTGAAGCCTATTAGAATAGTTATTTTAGATTTTTCTTTTGATACAAAAATCTCGTGTCAATGTTTTTTTATCAAAGTCCTCCAAAACAGTTTGACCAATTTTTATGAAATATTAGTGTGTGGTAGGCCTGAGAAAAAATTGTAGACTGTTTTTTTTATATCCCTTAATGATAGTGGTATAACTTTTCATATGGCAGACACTGTTTGCCGGGTCAGCTAGTATACTTATAAATAATCTACAAGTAAAAAATTATTAATTACTTACGTAAGTATATGCACACATCCCAAACCATTTGTCAAGAAGAAAAGATCAGACGAGCTGTTCCACGAGATTTCGTTTACTTCAAAATTGAATTGCTCTTCGACTACCTACAATGACAAATTTATCACATATTGTACAATGAAAATAAACAATATTACAATTTAAATTGTAACGCTGCTTTCAAGCAGTGTGTTTCTATTGGTGAGTAAGGTGACCAGAGCTCCTGGCAGGAATTGAGGATAGGGTCGGCAACACGCTTGTGATATTTCTGGTGTTGCATGCGTTTATATGCTACGGTAATCGTTTACCATTAGGTGAGCTGTACGCTTGTTTGCTGATCTATTTACATTAAAAAAAAAAATTATTGGTTTGGTAACAACTTTGTAGGTTAGTCATCATTAAGGCAGTGGAATGACTCACAAGGACGATAATACACACCAGAAACACTTATTTACAAAAATAGAATAAACGTTCTCTAAAAGCAATCATTTCACAAATACTAGACTTTATTTATTCATTAAATTGAGGTTGTCAACATAGCAATGAAAATAAAAACTATCAAAAACTCAAACAACTAATGATAAAAACTAAAAGACTATATTAGACAAGGACAAAAAAAAATCATATCCATATAGGCAATACATGCACTGGACCAGATCATTATTTTGTTATGGGAGACAGATTAATAATTAATTTTAATAACAATAGTGTGAACCAACCACTTTGTAGTTCCGAGTGTCGATAAAAGACACAAGATCCTCCTTGTTCCCCACCGCTATAGTGGCCCCGCTGGGCGACCAGGCTATGTTTATGTTCTCGCCTTTGGTTGAAATTGCTGCGGCACATTTGTGTGACCTACAACAGTACAGAAGTACATCTATTCTATTTAATACCATCATGCATATGCCTATATGTATAATGAAAATGAATCGCTTTATGTGTAGCTAAAATAAAACTCGTGAATAGCTCGACCATTTTGTGCAATTTTATTTGAAGTTTTGTAATATTCTTTAGAAGAATCTTCTAACACACACGAATCTTAGGAGACAATCAAAAATTAAGAAACTCACACTGAAAAAATT
Organism: Melitaea cinxia; assembly: GCF_905220565.1. NCBI lineage: Eukaryota > Metazoa > Arthropoda > Insecta > Lepidoptera > Nymphalidae > Melitaea > Melitaea cinxia. The sequence goes on from NC_059416.1 coordinate 2,509,185, forward strand.
GACAGTTTGCATCACAGGACGACATTCTTGTTATAATATTTTATCGTAAATCTCGGTTATGTATGGATTTTGTATAAAAATAGTACTATTATTATTAGTAGGTACACAAAATGATGTTATTAATGTTTTTAAAAGCTTACAAATTATAATAGTAAAGTTACTATTTAAAAATACTTTTAAGCCTACTTAAATAGATATAGGTTTTTGATTTGATTTTATTCAATCTTAAATATTCACCGTACCTTGTATCCCATATCCTCACTGATTTATCCCCACTGGCTGTACTCAATAAATCCGGATGTGATGCATGCCAACAGAGTTGGTCCACTGAGCCGGTGTGTCCTTTAAATATAAAGTCTTGCACCTGTAATTTTATTATTATATCTTGATTAGTGATACATATAATATGTGTTTTAGCTAAGATTTTGTTAGATATTTTTTTTTACTATAAAGGTACCAAACAAGCCTACAGTCCAACTGATGGAAAGTAAATACCAAAGACTATGGACACCGGCAACATCAGGAGCTTTGCATCCGCACTTCAATGACTAGCCCGTTAGCGCAGTTTGTAGTGACCCTGCTTTCTGCTCTGAGGGTTGTGGGTTCAATTCCCACCTCAAGTCTGGGTGTAATATAAATATTTATTTATATATGTATTATTTATAAGTATGATTATCGAAAAAAAAAGTGTAGCTATACCAGTCAGCTGTTACCTATAACACAAGCATTAAGTTGCTTACTTTAGGGACAGACGACCGTGTGTGAATTGTGTAGATATTTATATTTATACTTTGCTGACCCTATCCCTGACCCTTCCCTGGAGCTCTAGCCACCTAACTTTCTACAGGAAGTCAAAACTACTTGAGAGTAGTTATTTAGCTGTGATGTGTAAATTAAAGGTCCTTCCCCAGTCGATTGCTGCAGATTTTGAGGACAATATTTTTTCTGCTGTATCCTACATCAGTAATACTAATCTCTTAAAATACAATTTTTAATTGCAAATTAATTTATAAATCCTTAACAGTTACGTGAGTTGATCGCGCATTGACAAAGTAATTACAACAATTGGCTGTTGTACTAACTACCACATTAACGTAACAACATTTAGTCTGTAGTGATTATTATCAACAAAGAGAAAAAACTATCACATAGCTTGGTGAGTCTTTAGATTAAGGGCCGTCGTATGATCTAAGCTCAAAATTTGACCGTTTATCAGCATAATTTCGTTACAAAAAAAAAACCTTAACCTAGCTAACCTCAAAATGACGGCCTTTAATCTAAAGGCTAGCTCATAGCTATCATAAAACAGCAATTATAAACTTATTTAATTACACTGCGGAAATTATAATTGCTTTTTTTCGATATTTATTTACGTGTTTATTTTCGTACAACTACATAACCTACAATTGTTTTAGTTGATAAATAATAGGCAAAACTGTTACTTCTTACCAATCTATTCCTCTCCAGATTGAAAATAGCGACACTTTTGTCGAATGAACCCGATGCTAACTTCCTACCATCGCAAGACCAGCCAACAGAGTGGACCTTGGAGCTATGGGCTATATATTCTCGTACTACGTTATGACTCGCAAAGTAGCTTCTCAATTCTGCTAAATCTTCTATAGGTGTCTGAGTTTGTTTAGATTCCTTCATTTTAATATCAAAATATGTTTACTTTCATTTAGTTTTAAACAATATAAACAAATACGAAATATCGCCTCTTAACACGTACTGTCAAGCTCTGCTCTGACATTTGTCAGAGCAGAGTTAAATGCCATCAGTGTTGCCAACCACGATCTTGCCGTGCTGCCAACTCTTGAAAAAACTTTTCCCTAAATTTGTTAAGAAAGATCCCTAAATCTGTTAAGAGATTGAAGATCGACTTAGGATCGGATCTTAGATCATAATTTGGGATTTTAAGTGTGAAATCATCAGAAAAATCAAAGGGTATCAACTTTCAGAAATCCCTAAAACACATAAACCTTGCCCCATTTATTTGAAAATCTCCCTAAAGTATTTATTTGTAAAAACCATCCACTTACATGTAAATGATATGCTGCAACTTATTTAGTAATCTTAACACTTTTTATTTAGTAAATTTAAACAGTAATAAATTGTAAAATTAATGATTTATATTATTGTACGGTTTGCTATGTGACTACGGCACCAAAGAATATAGCCACGCCCTCTCTTCTCTAACCATCATCGATAACCATCTAACCGTTGGCTTTGAAACACACAGACCGAGGACGGACAGCAGCGTCTTAGGTGCGACAAAGCCAGCCCTGCGGTCACCAACCCGCCTGCTCAGCGTGGCGACTATGGGCAACACACATGAGTTCACGCATTTTTGGCGCGAACTTGTGGAGGCCTATGTCCAGCAGTGGACTGCAATAGGCTGGAATGATTATTGTACGGTACAAAATAATTGGAAATTATAAACGCTTCACATTCAACCTATAATTTGTATGGATTATCCGTCAGTTTAGGTTAAACAATAAAGTTTAGCATCAAATTCTACGTAGGTAGACTTTTTACGAGTCTTATAGTTATTTATTTTCTGCACTAACAATTATTGCGTTCTTAATTATTGTTGTAATAGCATTATAATCATTTTATTTTTATTTATTTAAGAAAGCAGACAAATAAAAATAAATATTTGAATAATTTATTTAATTGTATTTTTATTTCTTCTATCCTTGAATATATTCTCTGCGCCAAACTTTAAGCTGCGTTAAAAAATAGGCCATTGGAAAGATCCAAACGCAGTACATGAACATGACGTGTAGTACTTTCTCCTGTAAGAGTAAACACATTTACAGAAGTTACATTTAAGTAGGTTCAGGAATTCTGGAGGTCAAAAGCTTTTATTTATACGTCCCATCCTCTAGCACCATGCCTTTTTCATATATAACTAGGTCAGCAAACAAGCGTACGGCTCGAAGGATGGTAAGTGATTACCGTAGCTTATATCTAGACATCTGCAACACCAGAAGCATTGCTAGCGTGTTGCCAACCCTACTCCCAATTCCCCCGCAGGAGCTCTGGTCACCTTACCAACAGGAACACAACACCGCTTGAAAGTATTATTAGTAAGTATTATTTAGCTGTAATCTTCTGTAAGTTCGAGGTACTACATCAGCCGGGATGCGCCATACTTTGAGCAAGAAATTTATACATGATTATATTATTTGATAGTCTGGGTAGGAATTTTTAAGCCAACCCGTTCGCGATTTATATTTAACATAACTAAGTTAAACTGAATTAAATATTTAATAATTTTTATCCATTAAACAGACGGATAAAGGCCGCTTCTAGTTAGGATCTTCTACTACATATAAATAAATTAATAACATACCAGATAAGGGTTAACTAAAATAGAGCACAACAGGAAATATCTTGTACAAAATTTGAGCAATTCGATTGGAGAAGCATCTCAACCTTACAGAAGATGAAAGCTAAATAATATTGGTCTAAGTAGTGTTGTTTCTTTGATGAGTAAGAGAGGCAGAGATCCTGGTGAGGGTCGGCAGCACGCTTGCGATACTTTTGGTATAGCAGACAGGCTACGACAACCGTTTACTACCAAATGGGCTTACAATTGTTTGTCATCCTTAGCTGGTAGTCATTGTATAAATTGAATACTTCTGACTTACCCCGTACGAGCACGGAATCCTTGGAGGAGTAGATATTGCTATGCCGACTTGCGCAAACTTTCTTTTCGAAAGCGAGTGCGGCGTGATTGTTGCTCTACGGACTATATTTATAATTTTTTTTGCGAGCATTTTCGATTACAGTATGCGTTACGTAACCAAAATGGTCAACTTTCAATGTTGATTGGACAAATTGTTTTTTAAAATTAGAACCGTTAAATGACATTTTTTTTTCAAATGTTAACTATTTGGTTAAGAGGCTACCTATATATTATTTAAAAAAAAAGCAGGTAATCCTTTTTCTTCAAATCTAACAATTGGTCTACTGCTTGAAATTAAATGATGTATTTTTATGTTATTTTGTAAATCAAAGAAAACACTTTTTAACAGACTTCAAAAAACCCTTACTACCCTAATACCTAGATATATATTTTTATGTGTGTTCGCGGATAACTTCGTCGTTTATGAACCGATTTTATTGTTCTTTTTTTGGTGGAAAGGGATATTTATTTTATTTTATTTTATACTTTATTGTACACCACAAATATATTACAAACAAAGCATAATCACAGACAGTACAATGGGCGGACTTATGGCTAATTAGCCATTTCTTCCAGACAACCCATTTGGGATATCCCAAGGGTCTACCCCAAAGGCTATGATAAGGAAACCAGGATCTGATGATAACATCTCAAAGAAATCGAGGGGAAACTTCGAAAATCGTAGTGACGACTAGTTGTTGTTAGTCGTTTTTTTCATTTTTTTCGTCTACTTTCGTTGTATTACTTGTCGATGTAACTGAAGTCGGTTTTTTTCGTTTGCTAGCAAACACAATTATTTTTTTAAATAAATAAATATATTTTTCACATATTCGAAATAACATTTTAAACAAATATTTAAACTTAAACATTGTATTAAACAAAAGGTGTAGTAAAATATGGAATACACTGTCCAATCGACTTAAGTTTTTGTGATTCATTAATAAAAGCTATTATGATTATCGTTACAAAAATTACTATATTATCATGACTTTTTACCAAAATATGATATAGGATAGTCATAACGAGTCAGGAAACTGTAACCGCTCAAAACGGCCTTCATTTAAAAAAAGCCACATTCAAATTAAAAAAAAAAAAAACATATATAATATGACGACTAGTACATCGAGTTACATACGACTGATCCAATCTTTAAAAAAATATCTGATGTTATGGAATGACCCTGGTAGGTGTTAACTTTAATCTGACTGAGGTGACACTTACGCAAGCGCTTTACTTATTGCAACCCAAGTTAGACCTAACTGCCCGAGCCACTACTTTACAGCAACCATACCCACGGGAGGGCTCCCGTGACCATAGTTGCTGTAACGTATCCGAAACGTCGGGCAAAAAATATTAATAAACTGCGATAAAATCCGAAGTAGTTGTTTCATTGTATGTTTCATGTATGTTCTCTGTCAAAACTAAGGAAAAACCAGCTGCTTAAAAATCTTCATATTATTAAAAAAGTGACGCAGTAGGTTATGTATGAACAAAGAAATATTAGCTAACTAAGAAATTGAAATTTAAACGTATGTAAACAAAATAAAAAGCTTTCACAAAACGTTAAATTCTTAGTGAAATCTAAAAGGACCGTTACTTCATAATATCATAAATTAAAAATATATCACAAAATAACTAATATTTAAAATGACGTAATAATAAATCATTATATGATTAATGAATATCATTTTTTGGACAATTATATAAATACTTTCTATCTGTGTGAATTTGTAATTGGTTTCTTTAATTTTCTAATATGTATAAACTATAATTGTGTATTATCATAACTGTAAATTCACCTTAAATAAATAAATAAAAAAAAAAATAAATAAATACTAAAAACAAAAAAAAAATAGTTAGATCAATCACAAAAACGCATCAAAGTTTCTTCTAAGTTCTGCATACACTTATAAAGCGTAAACGTGGAACAATCTAATATAGCAGCGCATTCCCGTATAACAAAAACAAAGCTCTTTGGACAGTTTTCTGTTATTTCAATATCAAACTTTTCGTGCATATCAAGATTGCGTGTCACCGCTTGACACCTGTAATGCCTCATCCAATAATTAAATTTCTGTATATGTCGATTACTGACCAAAAAATTATACTTTATCTTCGATCTATTCATTTTTTCTCGCAATGACACTTTTTCGTTTGCTATTTCTATAAGTGGAATATCGTCTTCAGAATCGTAATCACTATTTGCATCTATCGATTCAGTATTTTCTTTTACCTTCTTATTTGCGAAATTTTCTATCGATTTTTCAATTATTTCGTCCAGTTCTGGATCGGCCTCATAGTTAACACTGTAACTAAAATCTGTACCATCACCCAATTTCACATAAAGTTGTTCAATATCATGTGTTGTTGAATTAAATTTTGGATTGCTTTGTGTTACTAAATCTTCTGTGTCATCTTCACTTGCATCAGAGTTGGTACTGTTGGTTGTTAAATTTGGACGAATGCTACTAATCATTGATGCACTTTTATCATTAATTACATCTTCATTATTGAAATCTTCATGATTTCTATAACCATTATCTAAATTGGACATTTCTATGTCATTATTTTCAATATTATCATTCACAATTTCTTGATTTTTTTGATTGTTTATTACCATTTTTATTTCTTCAGATACTTTGTGCAACACATCATTTTCTAAGCTGGTATAATACGATTTTAAAATATCTGTGATAGTAGTTTGGGTTTCATTTTTCGTTGATTCTACGTTGCCTTTCTTTCTTTTGTTTTCACTTGGGCCTACTCCATTTCCTTCATTATTTTTTCTTTTAAATGAGCCACGTGATTCTCTCTCTTTAGGCATTTGAATTTTATATTTCGTGCAAGCCATTTCTAATAATTTCTTTATGGTTGATTCTCTGTCAAATGTTGCTGGATTGAACACTTCTTCCGTGTTTATAGAATCTCCATTAAAATTTAGTTTACTATCTTCAAAGTTATTTCCATAGTCATTATGGAATTCAGTCAAACTATTAGTTTCTGTAATGTTATCCTTTTTCTTATCTTCTTGAAAGTTATCTAGGTGATCAAAATCATCGTCAAATATACATATTCCTTCGTATTCTTCGTCAATTTTCTCAAAAACCTTTTCTTCCTTCTTTTCAGAGTCTTCTTTTAAGGTTTCGTCTCCAACTGTTGTTAAAGTCTCATCATTGTCAACTGGCGTGCTTTCCGTATTGGAATCGTATCCATGATCACTCTCTTTATCACTATTAGATTTATTTACATTTGTTTTAATGACGTGGTCTGCTGTAGGCGGCTTAGTTGTAAGCCAATGTTTATTTTCAAAATTCCTAACAAACACCATTGTCGTGTTACCTTTCGAAGATTTTAAGGTACCTACTATGATAGGATTTATACATTTATTGTTTTCACTTACTCCTTGTATAATATTATCAGTATTTTCATAGTTATCAGGTAGTTTCAATTCGTTTATGGCATATTTGAGTGAATACTGAGAGAAATCTTCGCTTAGAAGTAGGCTTAAATCTGGATCTTGTAAATATTGCAATATAACATCTGTATACGAAGACATAGGAGTAAAAGTGGTGGGAAATTCATGTTTAGATATGACTGACGTATTCGATTCAACTGTAATTTTATTTAAAATGTCCATAGTAACGTTATCGCTCAGTTTTATTGTTCTAGTTTTTCTTTCCTTGAGATGTTCCATTAAAATACAATCGTCAACTGGCTGCTTGTAAAGTCTTGCCATAGGTAAATAATATTTACATAATATTGTTTTTCTAAATAGTATAAATTTATACCAGTCTCGGAATGAGAACAACCTGTCAGTTGGATCTGAATATGATCCAAGTTTATATGATTTCGAATAATTTTCTTCATTATTAATCCTATCAACTTGATCTGATACTTTTAATTCATATTCAGAATCTAAACCGAAGCACATCTTTAGAGCTACAATAACATAAGACATGCACACACCCTCGTAATCGGGAATACGTAGCAGAGATTTCTTAGTCCGCGTATCTAAGTCCAAAAAATCGCATGGTACGAGATTCATTAGCGAAAAGACTAAACTTTTAAATTCATTTGGTAAACACAGTTCCTTCACATAATTAGAAATCATTTTATTCAGATCAGGTAATATAGGGAGACCTAAATCTAGTCGCTTAAAAAAGGTCATAGCTAACGTACGGATAATCTTAGGCGTGTATTCATTTTGACAGCGAACAAAATTCTTCCAATGCGGAATCGATTTCGTGTTAATCTCTTTTGGTACAAACTTTGTACAGTTATACAAACTCAATCTACCCTCTTTTATAAACCTCATCAAATGAGACAGTTGTATCTCACTTTTGTCTAAGTTAAGCGCTAAATATAATATAGTTAGCAAAGTCCCTTTGGTCACGATTTTAATGTCACGTTTGAATTTGTCTGCTTTATTAGTTTTGTTCTTTCGTGACTTCTTAGAGGTTGGTTTATTGTTTTCATTGTCACTATCATCAGTATTGTCATCGTCATTTTTGTTTCTGCTTTCATTTGAAGATTCATCGATAAATTGACTATTAGCACTGAAAAGAAAATTGTAAATTAGTTAAATATTAATTTGATTAGTTAAGGGTGAGGACAAACAAGCGTAATTTTGAGATTTGTGAGTCGTGTGATTTCGGTCGCGTAATTTCTGCTGCATTCGGTTTATACAAAAGGCCAGTTCGTGCCACACGGCGACGCAAAATGAATTGTGCGCCATCTCACACGCATAATCCGACTGAATCGCATTCGCGGAGGGCGAGGGGACCAAGAAAAGCGTCAGGCGTCAGTCAGGTAAAGATTCAAAATCAAAATTCAAAAATAATCAAAATCAAAAATAACTTTATTTAAACAGGCCCAAGAGCACTTTCGAATCATCATTTTACAAATTAAATTTTTTAAGTATTTATTATTTTTGTATAAGTAAAGCTACCACCGATTCTGAATGTAGTCTTACTCTTTTGAAAATAATATATAAAGTGTTTTTTAGTACAAAATTAGTAATATCTTACATGAAATACAGTGTCACTAAATCCACATACCTATCTTTATCAACTAATATGTAATCCTGCACTGAATACTGTTAAGAAAATTCCAAAATTGCTTGTGGAATTTTATTAAACATGCGAATACCATAACCCACAAAGGAGACGTTTACTTTGCGCAGTCGGAAACTTGTGTTACAATTTTGTTATTCCTTCTCGTATTTACACTGCGATTATTGCTATTTATTTGAAAACAATGAATATTCTGGTAAATATACATAATATTGTTATAAATATATTGCGAAGCAATTGTTTTTATCAATTTTTATTGCCTACATTTTGAAAAACACCTGTACAGACTGCGAGATTCGAGCTCTAAGGTCGTAAATGGCGCGAATAGCCCTTTTTTACAAAATAAAAACACCGACACGTATTTTGCTAGCGAACGCTCGGATAAATAATTAAATAGTATTACATATTATTAAAGAGTCACATTTAAATATTAATTTATAATAATGTTAAATTTCTGCGGCTTACAACTCACAAAATAGCATTTGTTTGGCCTCACCCTAAATCTAAAAATAGATATCGATCAAAGCTCATTTACGCTCGGCGCTGAGTGGTGCGTGTACCTACGTAAAATAATCATGCATGTTTTTAAGTCTTACACTACATATATAACAGTATGTACAGAATATATTGTAAACTAGCTGTGCCCGCGACTTCGTCCGCGCGGAATAGTGAGTTTGTACAGCATTTTTTAGATACGTATATCTTTTAAACACCGTCGTTTAGTTATTTACATGTTTAACGTGATTCTTTAAACTGTCATAACGTTTTGATTTATAAACCGATTGACATGAAACATACACGTAATGTTAAGTGAAGCTTACCGCAATAAATTAGTGAAAACCACATCTAAATCGTATAAGCCGCTTCTGAGATTAGCGTGCACAAACGCACAGACAAACGGACAAAAATTCTAACAATCATTATTTTGGGTGATATTTGCGTTGGTATGAAAAAGACATTTGCTACCAACACGTCATGTGAACAAATAATTACTTCGATTTGTTATGTATTTATTTACAGAAGAATATATGTTATACTTAAGTTAATCTAAATAATAATAATTATCTTGTTTTCACAAGATGTATTATAGCCAGCAAAAGCACTTCTTCAGCAATAGAGAGGTAAAGATGTGGAATAAGCTACCAGAGGAAATAGTGACAGCAAAAAACATAAACCAATTAAAGAACAAATTTGATGCATTTATGAAAAATAAAATATTTGTGTTCTAAATACTAATAGATGTCGTTGGATACAGGAACTTCAGTTATCCAATTGCCTGTCTGAATAAATAAATAATTATAATAAAAATGATAAAAAATTTGTAATGTTTTAAGCTTTCTCACTCTACTCATATTACAATTTAATTGTAAAGTGGAATATATCATCAAATTATAATCTATATTAATATTATATAGATGAATTTTGGTTTTTCTTTGTTCATTTAAATGTACTAATCTCGAATTCTTTTTATTTGAGTAGTCCATTTTCCGAAGAAGGTTATACAATATTTGTATAAATTTTTTTCTCAAATTAATGAGGTTGAAACAACCGGGCACAGCTAGTAATATCCTATTCTTCATTTTAATTGTATATCAAATTTTTTTACATACTTATCATGATCCTTAATTTGAAACATTTTGATGTATTTTGTCCAAATCCACAGCACACCTGTCCTTACACTCGGTTTAGCTCCGAGGTTTATCAACTCATCCGTCAAACTGGCTAGTATAAAATTAAATGCGTGCCATTTGTTCCATTCACCGCTCACTGTAAATGAATAAAAGTAAATTTATAAAGTATCTTAATATTAAATGCTCCTCAGTGTTTTATCAGTGTGATTTCCAATCCTGTGGAAGTCCAGTCAGAACAAAAAGTAGCCTATGTTTTATCTATCACTAGCTATCTACATATTAAGTTTCATTAAAATCTGTGAGCAGTATTGCGTGAAAGGGTAACAAGCACCTTTTTTTCCACCTCGTCCATCTATCAAAAACTTTAGCATTTTTAGTATTATTTGGATATTTTTATTAAAAAAAAAATAGTATGTTTCAATATTGCTTAGATAAAATCTTTTAAAAAATACAATGATATGTATAAACAATTTTATAAATGTATACAAAATAATTAAAACAATAAAATTCTATTTTTGATATTCAATTAACAAAAAATTATATAACGATCTTCTCTTTTTTTTAAACATAAGAAATAGTCCAATAAATCTTATTCCAACTTACTCCACTCTACTTGTTCAACATATTTTAATAAAAAAAAATTTAACCATCTTTCTAAACAAATATGTGTGTACACCTCAGAGGTAAAAGTATAATTTTTAGTAATAGCTAAAGGTTTCGCAAGTTTTTTAGTTACAAACATATCGTGGTTAGTTTTGAGGTTAAATTTTTAAATCAGAAAAAATTAACCTACCACCTTTGTCAATAACGCTTGGCTCCAGCGCTGCAGGAAGTCCCTCCACGTCTCCAACTTAAAAAAAACACTCTAGGGGTAGGGCAGACCAAGACCACGTGGACAGTGGGGTGCTCCAATTCGGTTTTGGGTATTTTTCGAATTTCTATACCTTTATTCTAGCACGCAATGTTACTAATTTTATTAGAATATTATGTCTGACACGTTATTTTGTTTAAATGTGTCTATTTGTCAGTCGTTAAAGGTCAATTCGTATCGTATGTTGATCTTGCAGTAGAGATCGTTTTTACGTACATTTGTTCGAAAATAACGTGTGAAAGTGGAACGGAGCATGAGTGCACTTCCCGCAGCACCTGAGTTAAGGTAGAGTCAGAAATAACAAAAATTTAACCTCCCATAAATTAGAGGCCGGTTATGTACAAATAGCCAGATATACTCCTTCTTTCATAAGATATATACAAAGAAATTGAAAAGTTATGTTAATGAATAGCACTTTTAACTAGATATTTCAGTATTTTTAAATAAGATATCATACTCTCATTTGCATCTTGCAAGACAGTAGTAGTCAACTTCTTAGTTGAGGTGTGAGCGAAGGTTCCATCAGCGAAGACTTTGTGATCCACAACCGTTTCTCTAACATTAATATCTTGCGTTCCACACTCCACGCAGTAATAATAACCATCCACGAGATTTAAGTCTGTACAACCACAAACATTGCAAGGATTCGAACTCATTTTTAAATTTAGTTATAATTACTATCGCTCATTGTCATATACTGATAATGGTTTTTAGAAACATGTGTTAAGCATGCCGCTGTACAATCAAAATATTCGGAACCAGCTGAGTTTTGACAATTGACAGTTGATTTTTAAATGGTCAATTAAGAGAAAATATTTTTTTATACAATAGACTTGATATTTTAAAGTCTATAACGTTTAAAACTATTATTATGTTAGATTAGTTATTTTGACTGTATATACTGAACTCAGGGTAATTAATTAAAAATTGTTGAATACGCGTAAGTTTAAAAACGAAGTTCTTCGTTAAGTTGGCTAAATTGTAATAAATTGACAAGTGTATTATTGCCATATAAAATAAACTCGTACCAATTTAGATATATTAGCCTTGTGAAATAAGTAAAAAAATATAATTATAGGGATTACTGCAATTTTTTTTAAGTATGTTGACATTACAAGTAGATTATACAAAAAAAAAATAATTTCGTTGTTAAAATGTTATTGTAATGTATGTTTAATGTAATATTTAATTTAACACTATACGTTTTTTCATAATGTCTTTCTGTTCAGCGATGCAAGTGATAATAAGATTTTATTTGATATTCATATATATATGAATAGGTTTTTAAGCCAGGGTAAAAAGTTTCAAGTTTAGCCAGGGGTTAAAGTTTTAAATTGCTAAAATAAAAAGCTTTTTACTTAAAGGACTAAAAGGCTAATTGTCCTAAATTATAAACTTAAAAATAATTAAAATCTAACATTTTAACAAATTATAAAATAATAATGTATATTAGATAGTTATAATAATTTTAGAATAATTACATTTTACATAAAAAAAAAATTATATTATATTAATGTGAATTATCAATTTATTATATATTATAATCAAAACCCTGTGACAACATTACAGTAATCTTACGAAATATTTACACCATTACATACTGTTACGTGCTAGGGTTCGAAGGATTTGAAGATAAAGACCTGCTGACTTTTTAGGAGACTTTATTCACTAGCACTAGATCCAACACAAAGCACTAGGTTCAAACACTAAGCACTAACGATGTCCTAAGTCGTAGCCAAGGTCGTAGGTTTCGCTGGTACCACTCTTGATTACTAGTTTTCACTTTTGAAGTCGTCTCGAAGATCGCTCAAACTGAACTCACTCGCCTACCTGCGGCTATTTATATCGGCCGAGACGAGGCCCAGACCATTCTGGAAAGTTCGCGCATGTACCCGGTTTTCGAGACTATACTTCTACATAGTTCCACAGTAGTTCCTCTAACGCTATACGCGCATCTAGTATACAGTAGAGAGTTTCATGCGGTCTCTTTGTGTGGTTTCAATGGTTGCCGCTAGATAGCGCTACTTCCTTTGTGTGTTCGTAACAATACTATTAATTGTTCGTAAATAATCTTATTACTGTGCTGTGTGGCTACGGCACTAAAGAATTTAGCCACCCCCTCTCTTCCCGTGGGTGTCGTAAGAGGCGACTAAGGGATAACAAGGTTCCACAACCATCTTGGAACTTAAGAAGCCGACCGATGGCGGTATAACCATCCAACTGCTGGCTTTGAAATACACAGGCCGAAGACGGTCAGCAGCGTCTTCGGTGCGACAAAGCCAGAACTGCGGTCACCAACCCGCCTGCCCAGCGTGGTGACTATGGGCAAAACACATGAGTTCACGTTATTTTTGGCGTAAACTTGTGGAGGGCTTTGTCCAGCAGTGGACTGTATAGGCTGTAATGATTGATGATTGAATCTTATTACTAATAATCTGTACACAAATAATGAAACTTTTCAATCCGAGGACTTTAAAAGTTTAACAAATCAAAATGGTAGTTGTAATTTTTAAGCACAATTGTAATATCTCTTTTTACCATAGTAGCCTATAAAATTATATTATGGCAACTGGAATTGTACCGTACACACTTTGCGGTTGTGGTCATTTGTAGCGTATTGCTATCCGTCGTCAATAACTATACGATCCCAGGGCGTGTTCTGCCTAACAGAGAACTGAAAGAAACCGACCGGCTTATTTTGATCTCATTACTTAAACGAGGAAAAATAATTTATTCGCTAGTGATAAATTGAAATGCGCCCTGTGTTACGGCCAGTCACACCCCTGTGAGAGATCGTAATTCGTGTTCGTTTGCGTGTCTCCGTTCCGAGGATTGTGCTTTTCCCGCGGCTGTTTATCAGTGTTTACTAGCGAGTGACTAATCTGATGTTGTGCAGTGTTCAGTTCTGTGTAAGATCGCGCGTTATTCATTGATGGGCGGCTTTCTGCACGCGGCGAAGGCGGCAGATCGGCCGCAACGGCGGATACCAGCTTTTCGGAGGGTCTACTTTAAAATCCGCCACACTGGAACTGATGGAATTAGAAAATATCGTAGCCAACACTGTCTACTTGAAAGCCAGAGAGGGTACGTTTCGATTTACAATTTAAATTAGTCTCGCGAATTATTCATGAGCGACTGACTCCCGGGCTTCGTGGCGGAAACATGAAATCGTGCGTGATTTTTGTTTACCGTGCGATTTGTAAACAGGGATAGTTGAATGACCCAGTAATCGGTCAATTTAATATATATTAATAAAGTTGATCGGACGAGTTGCGCGGATGCACGTAATAGCGTGGCTATCTGCTGCCAAAAGGTAAATAAAACTTTAACGGCTGGCGGCACATCGGACATTAGTCATAGCTGACCGTAATCAGCTGTGAAGTGTTATTTACGACTTATTTAATTAAATTATTGTTTACATTCTTGATACAATATTCGGACCATCTGTGAATGTAACTGTAATAAACGTTGGTGTGTCTAATAGTTGTAGTACGATGAACGCTGTAATACCGTAGTAAAACTATTATTCATGGTCATTGAACAACAAAGTGTGAAAAAAAAAAGAAACAATAACATAGCAAAACATTACATAAACAATTGTTTATTTATTTTAACAATTATTATACTTACATAATTTTATAATTTAATTAAAGACTATTTCAATGGAAACTATAAAACCCCAGAGGATGTTGGTGTTTCATCATCCAGACCTGATATATTCCGCTTTTCTAGACACATTAAACATATCATACCAGTAGAGCTCACTGTACCGTGGGAAACCAACATTCCTAAAGACCACACAACAAAATTAAATAAATATTACGATCCAACAAATGAATTTAACAAAAATGGCTATTTGGTTATTTTATACGCAGTAGAAGTAGGTTGCAAGTTCAGGGACCTGCTCTAAGTTTCTCCCTTTGCCACACGATGGACCCGGCACCAGCACGATGAATCCATGGAATGCTAAGAAGTTTGTCTATCTTTGTCATTAAGACCCACTTATAATGGATGTGCTTATCTTCTAAGAGAATTCTTCCAGCATACCCAATTGTTATTATGATTAAATCTAGATAACAAATACCAGTTTCTACATGTACCAGCTTAAAATACAATTATAACAAAAAATGCTGCCAAATTTAGTTGAACCAATATTTAATTATTTAATCCTAGGTAGTAACATCTGCGAAGTGTTTACCATGTGCGACACTCCTTTCAATTCTTTAGATTCCTAGAACAGTTAGTGTCTTTAAAATTTATCTTTTTGTGCATCTTAATTGTGATCCACAAATATTGATTTTACATAAGTCTTTTGATCTAAGATCCCAAACCCATTATTATTAAATTTCTCTCATATTTCTTGTTAACTTTCTTAACATTTTGTAAATTTAGTTGGTTAGAATATGCACTTCTCTTCCGTCATCTCGCCATCTTTAATTGAATAACTTTGAAGTACAACGGTTATTATTTAAGAAACACACGCACTCCCGTATATTATCTGACACAGCTGGTAGGATTGAAATCTCTAGATTAGGATTAAGTGTAAACAAAACATGAGCAATCTTATCAGGAAAAAACAATTTGTTTTAAGATTATCATAGTCTGTATAAGTCTTATAATATTATTTATAATAATGAAAAAACAGTTAATAATAATAGTGCTACTCTTAGGGCCGTTTTCAATAATCTATGTACCTTTGGATACAAATTTGTAAACAAATTCAGGGTTGGATGGAATATTGAAACTGACCATTAGTTATTCAAAAAAGTGACAATGAATCAATTTTAGCAGTAAGTTAATACATAAAGATATATCAACTTCTTGCTAAAATAGCAATCTCTTTTGTGCAAAGAAAATAAGGCAAGGAAATATATATTATATAGGAAAAAAATTTTGTTTTTTTAAATCAAATCAATATTTACTTTATTCTTGTATATTATATATATATAATAGTCAACTGTTACATAAAATATAAACATTAAGTTGCCTGTTTTTGAAATATATATGTATGTCGGATCATATCTGTATATATGTTAAACATAATAAAATACCAAACAGGCTACAGATGCACTTACACAATGATCGTTTAATTTGATTATTTATTACTAATTAGTTATATTTTAGTGTTAATCCACCAGTGCCATGGAATAATGATTTAGTAGAGAAGAACCAAGATATTGGCCTGTTACACTGGTTGCCGGTAAAGTTTATCTTGTAGATAAATTATCGATGAGCTTTACCAGCAAGAGGTAAAATAGGCCTTCGAGACATGTTTCACATCAGCGAAAAAATTATAACTATACAGAGTTTGACATATCTGTGGATTTGTGTTTCTATTGTCATTTGTCCTTTTTGTATTTAATTGTGTGTAATTGGTGTGTACATTCCAACTCTTATCATAAGGGCACACTGGGCTTTACGAGGGTTCCAAAGTAAATTCTCCAATTTAATTTTCGTTTTCACTTTCCTTAGTGAATTTTACAACTTATATATTGAGTTAAGATAAAAACTTAACCCAGTGTTGTAATCTTTCAGAAAATAGAAAATTCGGTTTAACTTTAATATACGATAAATACAATTATAAAAGTACTAATTCTATTACTTTATTTTTTTCATTAAAAAAAGTTTTACCTATGTTTGGATAAACTTTTTAAAGTGTGTGCCCAAAGGCTCCGACATGTGCTAAGACGGCACCGTGTGTATATCACAAATAAAGCTTTATCTTTTTTATTATTAAATATCTGATTAATCTTGGGTTTGAGTGTGCTTAAAAAACTTTTATATGTATGATGCTGTAATATCAGGTTGGGGAAAAACTTTCTTAGTATTTTATATAGAAATTCAAGGTTTGAATTTACAAAATTTCGTATTATTTATTTTTGTGTTACCCACACATGAGGGAATTCTAAACATTTTTAATATCATATCAAAAATCGACCGTTCCAGCGGTGATCGACTCTGCGTCTTCGACGCTGTTGCTTAGAACCGAATATTAGATCATACAAAAAATTTCAACCTAACGGGGGCATCGTTCAATATTAAAAATGTTTACAAAATTCATTTACATTAATTATAATATTTTCGTTAATTATAATATATATGTATTTTGTTCGATAACTTATTCCGTCCGCCATTATTCCGTCGCTGTCGAAATTTTTATACTTCCCATTAAAAAACCGCGACAAGTATTTTTGCAAAGTCCTCTCTTGATGTTAACTTTACACCACCTTAAGAATTTTGAAGAGACCGAAAAAGATGGAAATCTGAGGGTGCAAGATACTATATGGAAGGGACTATATGGTGGATACATTAAGACTTCCCAGTCAAACTCGCTCAATTTTTGTTGAGGGGTTAAAAAGCCACACCTTATTCTATTGATCAATTCTGGCCGCTAATTCGCAATCTCTTTCTTGAGTCCCATCAGCTGTTGACGGTAGAAATCCGAATTGATATTTTTGTCCGGCGGTTAAAGCTCGTAATGAATTATGCCCTACCAATCCCACATCACTTCATTGCTCGTCAATCCGGGTTACGCGCACAATCTGTGCAGCTTGATCGACCTTTTATTACGATCTCTTTCGTAAATTCTCCTCGTAGGTGATCCACTTTTCGTCACCAGTGATCAATCTCTTCAGAAATGGTTCGATATCATTATGGTTCGGTCCATTAGGTTTGTTTCAGTGAGTTCATGTGGCACCCATATATCGAGTTTTTTTGTATAGCCAGCATTTTTCAAATGGGTAAAACCGTGTTATGGTAAATTCTCTTCTTCTTCTTTAGGATTTTCAATAGTGCCCATGGTAAATTCTCATCTTCAGATGCATCGTAAACTAGTCAGATGTCGATCCAGCTCCACTTTTTCAAAAATGTCGTCACCTTTATCCGTAACTGGGCGACTAGAGCGAAATGTATTTTGACATCAAAATTTCCAGACTCAAAACGCTTAAACAAATTTTGTGCTACCCTTACTGATACTGCATTAGGTCCATAAACGTCACAATTTTTTTCGCGGTTTGAGTCGAATTTTTCTTTTTTTGTAGTAAGATTTAAAATATACCAAATTTCTTCGTTGGATTCACCTATTTTAGCGGACAGAAAAACAAATGACAACTGCCGGGAAACTGTTTTTTTTTACTTTTTAATTTTATTTTAAAAATGTCACCTTTTCATGGTATCAAAACCAGCCAGTTTCAAATAATACAACAAAAAAGATTTTATTGCAATTTTTTACTAGAAAATACGAAAAAACTTTTTCCCCGACCTATTGTGTACTTAAACCTTAAATATTATGTTATATAGTTACCTCATTAACTAATAACTTGATCATTTTTCCGAGTATGTGTAATACAAAATTTTAATTAACAGCAAACCATTAAATATAGCGTTACTTAATGAGTTTACCTCGTAACAGGAAAAATATGAATATGAAGTAATTCTATTTTGTATAATAAATTAATGTTTGTATATTTTTAAACAATGGAATTTTAGTAGAGGCAATTTTATACTATTGTTATAAGTAAATATTATATGTTATGATAATTTTTGATTAATTCTAATTTCAATTTCAATTTTTGTTAATCGTCTTCCAAAAAAAGTTTATCTTCTCAATTTGGTTTTTGTTTTTTTCCTTTTGTTTCTGTATGTCATCTCAGAACTTTTGACTGGTTGGACCGATTTCTATGATTTTTTTAATCGAAAGGTGGTGCGTGTCATGCGGTCCCATTTAAATTTGATTAAGATCTGACAAGTACTTTTCGCGTTATATCTAATAATGCGTATTTACTTGACTATTTTTCCTCGACCTGCGTTGTATTATACCATATAACTTTTTGCTGGGGCCACCGATTTTGATTCTTGTTTTAATCGAAAGCTGGTACTTGTCTTGTGTTCACATATAAATTTGATTAATATACATATGATGTCTACTTTTTTAGGTAATTTTTGATAACGCGCATTTACTTGACTATTTTTTTCTCTACATACTTTGTATTACATTTCGATGTAGTTGAAGTTGGTTTTTTTTTGCGTTTGCAAACAAACACAATTATTTTTCCTTTTTTTATTTTAATTTCTGTATATAAAATGATCAGAATACCTACTATATTTTTTTTCTCTTTTCTTTACTTTTATAATTATGCGGTGTTTTTTTTTTTTTTTGCTTTCTTATCCTTATGTTGCATATTTTCATAGGTGTGTTGAATTAGTCTATAATTGCAATGTATAATAAAAATTTATTAATACTGTTAATTTTTACTTATGAAAAAATTGTAACATTGTATATTGTGTTGTCTTCCTATATAATAAAATAAAATATTAGTATGTGTATAGTAGATATAGCAACTGGTGGAAGTTTTGTTTTTTTTATTTTAATTTATTGGAAGATTTCTTATAGGGGCAGGGCCACTTTAACCAGCATTTTCTATCTCATACATACGATAATAAGAGATTTATCAATCAGAGGTAAAATGGGTCTTTATGGTATTAACTACTATGCTATGATTCACAGATGTATTTCTAATAGTAAAATTTGAAAGAAAAATTACAGTTAGATTGAGGAAAATAAAAATTGACCATTAAATATCTCTTTAAATTCTACGGATTTTCATTGAATTAGAATCTACCGCTGACTCGGAATGTAGATCCTGCAGAACTAGCATGAAACTCTGCAGTTAATATTATATCGTGCATGAAATGTATAAATATATCTGTTTGATATTATTATAAGTAACAGGCTCATTTTTTAAAATTTTCGAATTATTGATATTCTACCAAGACAAGATAGAATTTGAAACATATTTGATGCAACGTTGGATAATTCTGGATGTCTTTTAATTATCCCCATAATCCATATATAATGCTTAAAGCTAAAAAACTCAAAGGTTATTTTATTTATTAATTACGCTTCACCCTGTAATATCCCACTGTTGGGCATAGGCCTCTTTTCCCATGTAGGAGGACGATCAGAGCTTACTCCACCACGCTGCTCCACTGCGGGTTGGCGGATATATTCCATAATATGAGAAGCGATCGCTATCAGATGTACATGATATCAACTGGGACGGACAGATTAACGTGCTCTCCGAGGCACGGTGGGGAAGCCCACAAGGACTGTATAAACACCCAGACCACGGCAAACATCTGCATCTGTGGGTTTAATTACTTAACGTAAATGAGTTTATGTACTGAATATATTAGACAAACTTTAAAGTAATGACGTTAAGACCATATGTTGCATCCACTAAGCGTTGTACGTGATCTACATATTGTCTCCTGCCTGGCTGATTATTCGTAATATAATTTTTTATGTTACTTAAAAAAAAACTGGTTGTCAGTAAAGTTGGTTACGGGACAATGAGCGTAACGGGAGTCACCCTTTTTCGTAGTTATAAATGATAATGAGCAAATAATACTGTTTTCAAGCAGTATTGTGTTCCTATTGGTGAGTAAGGTGACCAGAGCTCCTGGGGGGATTGGGGATTGGGTCGTCAACGCGCTTGCGATGCTTTTGGTGTTGCAGGCGTCTATAAGCTACGGTAATCGCTTACCATCAGGTGAGCCGTACGCTTGTATGCCAACCTAGTGACACAAAAAAAAATAATTAAAACACTATATTTTTATTTAGTCTGCTCTAATGGATAAAATTAAAAGCACAATAATTTTAAATATCTTTTACCAGAAGAATGCTTTGTTATCATTAATTGGAATAGGTTATTCTTTAACAGGCGAGAACAAAACCGCTGACGTGATGGAACCCTTGTGTTGTATCTTTATATATTTTACTAGCTGACCACGCAAACGTTGTTTTGCCATATATGTTATAAACTCCCTATTCCCCCCCCCCCCCTCCGTATAACTTAGGGGTATGAAAAATAGATGTTGGCCGATTCTCAGACCTACCCGATATGCGATATGCACACAAAATGTCATAAAAATCTGTCGAGCCGTTTCGAAGGAGTATGGTGACTAACATTGTGACACGAGAATTTTATATACATATAGGGTAAGGTTACATAGTATAAAACAAAGTCGCTTCCCGCTGTCTGTATGTTTAGATCTTTAAAACCGCGCAACGGATTTTGATGCGGTTTTCTTTAGTAAATAGAGTGATTCCAGAGGAAGGTTTATATGTATAATACATGCATAATATAGTAGAGGAACACTGATGAAGCCTCGGGGGCGGGTCACTAGGATTATATGAAATTACAACATAACCTCAAATGCATATAAACATCTGAACTTTCTGCGCCTATTTTTAGATCAATTGAACCTTGTTGACATGTGTATTGTGTTCCATGTCAGTGTTTATTGTTCTATTTCTAACAGCGAACTATAATTCTATTCAATAAACAGTTTTCTTAATGAAAAATATTCATTTTAATCAAAAAAGTAAACAATAAATTATGTAGAATATAGCAGAATAAATAAAAAGCGTGTAATTTACACACAGCAGAAGTAAAACTTCTGAAAATTAGCCTGCCTTAGCTTACATAGATTTTTTATCACCGATCACCGAGAATATAAAGTAATGTGTTGAGAAAAGGACAATGTTCCACTTCCAAAAGTTTTTTCATGTTATTAACTATGAATTTAGGATGTCCTTTTTGTCTATGGCAGTTTTGTAATAATAGTAGTAAGGTAAGATTTGTAAGTGGTAAATATGTAAATGAAGAATATAAAAAATAAAAGAAGAAGTGTTTAAAAGATAAAAGCTTTATTATTATTCCTCGTTCCTGTCAAAATCACCAACAGTGGTAGCAGAGCGTGGTTTTCTGCAGTTTCCGGCAATCTATAAAAAGAAAAATATCGTCGAACACAACGTGAAAGAACAAAATGGCGTCAGGACAATATGAGTTTAAAATGAAACAGTTTGAAGGAGAAAATTTCGATACGTGGAAATACAGATTGAAAACTATATTAAGAGAGCAGGAATGCTTAGATGCTATAGAAAGTGAGAATTTTGCGATCAAAACAGAAAACATAAAAAAGGAAACAAGAGCAGTAAGCATTTTAGTAAGCTCCATAGCAGACAGTCATATTGAATATATAAAAGACGAGAAAACGGCATATGGGATGCTTAAGATATTAGAAGAAAACTTTATGAAGAAAAATACCAGAAGTAAAATATTTATAAGAAGACAATTAATGGAAATTAAGTTTAATGAAAATGAAAAATTGCAATCACACTTTACACAAATGGAGGAATTGTTTACACAACTCAAAAACGGAGGATCCACCCTGTCAGAGGAAGAAAAGGTGAATTACATCTTACTTAGTATGCCGAAATCTTATGAAGTAATAATAACAACTTTGGAAACTATGACTGATCTTAGTGTCAACTTTGTCAAAGAGAGATTGCTGGGGGAAGAGGAGAAAAGAAAGAAAACAAAATCAGAGGCGACAACAGCTGTCAACAATGCTTTCCTGTGCTACAACTGTGGTTTGCCGGGCCATAAGAAGTTTCAATGCCATAATAGAGGGAGAGGACGTTACGGACCAGCCCGAGGAGGTAATGCAGGATGCGGACAAAAAGGTCAAGAAGGACAATACCTGAATGCAGGACGAGGACGTGGATATGCCAGAGTACGTGGACATGGCAGAGGACGAGGACAATATAGGGGACACTACCATGAAAAGAACCATCACACATTCCTGTCAACATTTGAAGAAGAGGAGGCACCGCTGTGTATTAGTGAGGTGAATGTAAATGAAAGTAACTACACTACATGGTGTGTAGACTCAGGTTGCTCTGATCACTTAACTAATAATAAAAGTTTCTTTATAGATTACATACAATTAAGTAAACCTAAAATAATTGCAGCAGCTAAAAATGGTATCATATTACAAGCAATTGGCATAGGTAATATTAATGTAAAATGTTTTGTTGGTAGAAAAGAGTCTTATTTTACTATTAAAAATGTTTATTATGTCCCTGATTTAAGAAAGAACCTATTGTCAGTATCTAAAATAGAAAACTATGGCTTTAGAGTAGAATTTTACAAAGGTAAGATTAGAGTATACAACTATAATGATCTTACCATGATAGGAAATCAAGAAGGTTCACTTTATACAGTCAAATTGTTAATAGATAAACTGGAATGTGACTACACTAATATTGATGATGTTAACTTGTGGCATAGGCGCTTTGGACATTTAGGAATTAAAAATTTAAGTTTATTAAAACAAAATAACATGGTAAATGGATTAGGAGACTTAAAAACAAATAATTATGATACATTGTGTGAACAGTGTGTGACAGGTAAAATGACAAGACAACCATTTAATAGAGAGGGTCATAGGGCGTCCAGGCCTTTAGAATTAGTGCATACTGATGTGTGTGGGCCAATTAACCCACCAACAAGAAATGGATATCGCTATTTTGTAACCTTTATTGATGATTATACTCATTTTGTAATGATATACCTATTAAATAATAAAAGTGAAGTTTTTAGTAAATTCAAACAATATTATTATTATGTTACAAACCATTTTAATAGGAACATCTTAAAACTTAGATCAGATAACGGTAAGGAATATGTAAATAAAGAATTTCAAGATTTTTGTTATTACAAAGGAATTAAATTGGAGTACACGGTCCCATATAATCCAGAAATGAATGGGGTAGCAGAGAGAATGAATAGAACGTTGTTGGAAAAGACCAGAACAATTTTATTAGATTCAACTTTAGGAAAAGAGTTTTGGGGAGATGCTGTATTGTACTCAGCATATGTTAGTAACCGAAGTCCATCAGCAGACAGGTACCATACTGCAAGTGAACTCTGGGAAGGAAGAAAACCGAATGTGTCAAACATGAGAGTATTTGGAAGTTTAGCATATAATTATGTACCAAAAGAGTGCAGACAGAAGCTTGATAACACCGGACGTAAGATGATTATGATTGGATATGCTCCAGCAGGTTACATACTCTTCGATCCTGAAACACAAAAGGAAGTACATGCAAGAAATGTGATATTCGATGAAAAACCTAAAGAAAAATATGTACCAAGAATTTACTTACCTTACCAAGATGTAGAAGAAAAAGATGAAGCACCCGAAGAAAGAAAAAAATCACCTGAAAAGAAAAAAGAAGAAGGTAAGAGAATAACAGAGAAGAATACAGAAGATAACACACAAGAGAAACAGAATAAAGAGTCATGTAGTGAAGAAAACACAGAAGTTTATGAAGATGCAGTGCAAAAATTAGAAGACCGACAGGTTGAAAAGGAGCTAGCAAGCAGGGAGAGACCCAGAAGAAATATTAGAAAACCTAAATGGCAAACAGATTACCAGTTAGATGATAATGAAGATACAGGAGATATATTATATGCTTTACTTACGATTCATTCTGACGCACCACAACATTTTGAAGAGATACAGAACAGAGAAGATAAACAGCAATGGGAAAATGCTATATCAGAAGAAATGAAAGTCCTACAAGAGAGTGAAACATGGAAGATAGTACCTAAACCAGAGAATAATAAGTTAATAGATACCAAGTGGATATTTACTAGAAAAGATATTGGAGACAAGGAAATATGTAAAGCAAGGTTGGTAGTAAGAGGATTCCAGCAAAAAGAAAATTTAGAAAACATTTACTCACCGGTTTTGAAACTGCAAACATTGAGAGTGTTGTTGTCAGTAGCAGCACACAGAGACTATAATATTCATCAAATGGATGTCAAAGGAGCTTTTCTTTATGGTAGGATAGATGAAGATGTATACTTGAAGCCCCCTCAGGGATTAAATATACCAGATGGTCATGTATTAAAACTAAATAAGTCACTATACGGATTAAAGAAATCTCCTAAATATTGGTATGAGAAATTTAACAAAGTTATAACTACTTATGGTTTTGAAAGATCTAATAATGATTATTGTTTATATTATAAGAAAGATATATACTTATTAATATATGTTGATGATTTGTTAATCTTTGGACCTAACAATAAAGAAATAGAAAAAAAATAAAAAGATATTTGTCAGAAAAATTTAGAATGAAAGATATGGGAAGTAATAATTTAACTTATTTGGGAATTTCTATATTAAAACAAAATGGACAGATCTATCTGAATCAAACTAAGTATTTACAAAATGTTCTAAAGAAATATGGTATGCAAAATTGTAAGGGCATTGACACACCTATGGATCCTAATTTACAACTAGACATAAACACTGACATAGACATGACGTTAGAAAACTATTGTAGATCACTCATAGGATCTTTAATGTATTGTATGGTTAGCACTAGACCTGATTTAGCTACAGCTGTTTCATACTTAAGCAGATTTCAAGGAAAACCTAGTGTAAAACTTGTAAAAGCTTTAAAGCGAGTTCTTAGATACATAAAACAAACAGTTAATTATCAGTTAACTTATACCAATTGTAATGTTAATAATAATAATACTCTAGTAGGATATGCTGATTCTGATTTTGCTAGAAGCATGGACAGAAAGTCTACTAGTGGTTATGTTTTTAAACTTTATGGTAATACTATTTCTTGGAAGTCTAAAAAACAAAATATTGTGACATTAAGTACTACTGAGGCTGAGTTAGTTGCTTTGTGTGAAAGTTGTGTAGAGTCTTGCTGGTTAATGAAATTACTTAAAGATGTAGATGTTAACTTGAAACATGTAACTATTTTTGAAGATAATCAGAGCACTATAAAGATTGTTAATAATCCTGATCAGAAACGTCTCAAACATATTGATATAAAATACAATTTTATTAAGGAAAAGGTAGAACAGGGACTCATTAAGGTAATTTATATTTCTACAAATAATCAGTTAGCAGATTTAATGACAAAGCCTCTAACCACTCATCATTTTAGAAAGTTTGTTACTTTGTTGGGTTTGGAAGATTGTAACATTGAGGGAGAGTGTTGAGAAAAGGACAATGTTCCACTTCCAAAAGTTTTTTCATGTTATTAACTATGAATTTAGGATGTCCTTTTTGTCTATGGCAGTTTTGTAATAATAGTAGTAAGGTAAGATTTGTAAGTGGTAAATATGTAAATGAAGAATATAAAAAATAAAAGAAGAAGTGTTTAAAAGATAAAAGCTTTATTATTATTCCTCGTTCCTGTCAAAATCACCAACATAATGTGTTATATATTTTATCTCATTCACTCTTATACATTTGTGTGGTTGTTCCTTTATCGTGACGCATTTTCGTTTCATCGAGTTTCAAATCAACCATTGTATAGAAGTTACAATTAAAAGAACCCATTTTCAACTTGAAATATAACAGATATAGTGTACAAATAAGCGTGGGGCCTTTAGCCAATAACAAGAGAGATAAAGCTATTAAACAGATAATCACCTAATATACGGACATGTATGTGTACTGTACTGTATGGCTACGGTACTAAAGAATATAGCCACCGAGGGGGGTCTTCCCGTGGGTGTCGTAAGAGGCGACTAAGGGATAACACAGTTCCACTACCACCTTGGAACTTATAGGGCTGACCGATGGCGGGATAACCGTCCAACTGCTGGCTTTGAAATACACAGGCCGAAGACGGGCAGCAGCGTCTTCGGTGCGACAAAGCCAGCCCTGCGGTCACCAACCCGCGTGCCCAGTGTGGTGACTATGGGCAAAACACATGAGTTCACGTTATTTTTGGCGTAAACTTGTGGAGGCCTATGTCCAGCAGTGGACTGTATAGGCTGTAATGATGATACGGACATTAATGTTCCTTTTTTTCGGCACTTTGGCAGAAATAAAGTAAAATTCATGAAATTCAGACATTTCTATAGAAAAGTGTGTGTTTGTAACAAATAAGAAAGAAAATGTCAAAAAAATTCGTTCATCAAGGTGCAGCGAACACCTGAATTGCAGTGGGCCGTTACTTTTGCTCGCCAACGAAATTTATTTTCCGTAGTATAGGTAAAAAACGGCTACTAAAAAAAATTGTAACGATGTTATCGTCTATATTTCAGTTATCGCGTGGATGCATAAATACCTGTTGAATGAATTGCATTGAAAAGAAAAACAGAATGGCTGAATACTGGTGTGTCACAGAAGGATTTAATTGTTTTTATTCATATGTAATTTATTTGTTTGAAAAATTAGGGCGTATTAAATACGAGATAAAATAGTCATTTATTAGAAGATATCGTCCGTTATTATTCATATCCGTTATTGTTCGTTATCTCGCTAAAACTCGAGAATGGTTAACCCCATAAATTACTTTCCGGGATTGTACATATTACCAATTTTTTAATTTAATAATAAATCTTGAAATATTTGTTCAATTTCAGGGAAGGTACGGCGAGAAATATAAATAATAAGTTACGGAAACTTGTTTAAACGACAGTTTAATTTTTTACTACAAAATGTTCCTAGCAGTGAAACATTTGACGTCGTTACTCGTTTGTCAAAAAAAAAAAATTGTAACTTGGTTGTCAATTATTTATAGGTGCGTTCAGAAAGTGTTTCGTCCATATCTATACTAACATTATAAAGCTGAATTTTGTTTGTTTGTTTGAACGCGCTAATCTCAAAACCTACTGGTCCGATTTAAAATTCTTTCAATGTTAGATATCCCATTTATCGAAGGCTAAAGGCTATCTTTTTTTTTTAATTAACGCGTCTGAAACCGCGAGGCACAACTAGTTTTTCATAAACATGTAGGCGATACGAAGTTCACTGGGTCGTCTAGTACAGAATATTTGTGTTAATTAATAATAATAAACAAGATAATTTTTATTTTTTTTTTATAAGAGAATTAGGCGCATCGAAGATAGCGTTGTTAATGTTATTTATCTATTTTAATATAAGCGCTTAAGGCTGTTAATATAAAACTATCAAGCTAAAACTAAGTACTGATCTGACTGTAATGAGACTCGGATTTCATTTAATTTTATTGCTATTTCACTGAAGCGATTTTATTAGACATAGGTCTCTCTCCGTGTAAGGGTCGGAGCTTAATACACGCTCGCTGTCGTTAACAGGTGTTTATGACAATAACTTACGAACAAATAATTTGACATTTGCGAATAGAAATATTTCATAAATATCGTGGTATTTCGATGCTAAAAAAGAAAAATATATATACACACACACACACACACATATATATATATATATATATATATATATATATAGGCACTAGCTGACCCCGCAAACGTTGTTTTGCCATAACACAAAATTTCAAATATTTTTCTCAATTTGATCGCAGCACCAAGTGTTGGGACAAACTGAAATTAAAATAGAATACTATTTAATATACCACACTAATACACCTTCGTCTTACATGCACACACCTACACGAACACACATTCACCTTTTCATGTCTTACACTCACCTCTAACTGCAGTGGAGGGGACGGAACATAGCCGTTTACTTTTTATTACGTTCTGTTATTTTTTAAATATAGTGCCTAGTTATGTATTTTATAATGATTAATATATTTATATATCAGTGTGATCCTATTTTGGCCATATTTGTACATTATATTGTAACATATACTATTGTAACATAACGCTGTCGGATTGCCTATAAAATAAATAAATAAATGAATATTTGATGCTGCGATGGTAGCGCAGTCTACCGGATCCAATGTAAAACATTCCAAAATTAACAACTACTTATAAATGAAAAATTAGTTAAATAAACATTTTCGAGTGGACCAAATTGTAAATCACACAAAAAAGTTCTACAAAATTGGTCCAGCCGTCTAGGAGGAGTTCAGTGACATACACACGCACACAAGAAATATATATATATATATATATATATATATATATATATATATATATATATATATATATATATATATATATATATATATATTTCTTGTGTGTGCGTGTATATATATATCAAAAAAATATATCTGTTGGATACCGTCATCCGTTAAAATAGCCTCGATAAACACAACTCAAACTTAGATAGATATTAAAAAAAAAAACTAAAATTCAGGTGGCTCAGTATTCTTTTATTACTTTTTATGTAATAATATAGTTAATATGTTTTTTGTTGCTTATCGCTTTCAAAGGTTAGGGGAACTGTCATGAAGCACTCGAGATAAAATCGTTTAAACGCATTATGTCACATGTTTCGGATGAAAACAAAATAGGCGAGGTCGTTGACCTTCACGCAATGACGTTAGAATATTGTGTAATGTTTTGTGACTGTATGTTTTATCAGTATTTAACTTTTAAAATATCATCATTTCTAATTTATTTTTAGCATCGGATGACGTCTAGCTTAGCTAGCAACTTTACCAGGCAGTTACAGGATTGTCAATCTTGTAGTCTTGTGGGGGAGGGGGAAAAACTAGGGAATGAAACTCTTCCAATTTGGCAACCATTTTCGTTTATGTTTTAAGTTAAAGCTAAAATAAATAAGTTATTTTATTTTACTAGTGTATCAGGAAAAAAAGGTAAAATAGGGGAACACATGAGTAGAGTAATGGTCGATAGTTTATTAAGAAGTTCCTCAAGGTTCGGCTAGGTGTCACAAGTCGTGGTCGCAGGGAAACTGTAGGACTTATAGTATGAATGGGTAGTTCAAATATAATAATTGTAGTTATTATATAAAAACTGAAACGTGGAGGGGGGTGCAGAAAAACGGTATGGCGCGTTACATGGAGAGGAGGGAGGGTCAAAAATCTTCAAAAATGTGTTACGTAATACTTTATCGCTCCTAAACATTAAATCGCCTGTAGGATAAGCGTAATTGAAGATGTTTAACAAAATGCATGGGCATTTTATACGGGCATGTTTTTTTTTTTGAGGAAATCCTTAAGATCCTTAAGAAACGATGTGTGTGATTTTTTTTATACAACTAGGTCGGCAAACAAACGTACGGCTCACCTGATAGTAACCGATTACTGTAGGTTATAGATGCCTGCAACACCAGAAGCATTGCAAGCGCGTTGCCGACCCTACCCCCCAATCCCTCCAAGAGCTCTGGTCACCTTGCTCACCAACAGGAACACAACACTGCATGAAAACGGTAATATTTAGCTGTCATCTTCTGTAAGGTCGAGGTACTACTACAGTCGGGCAGCTCCATATTTTGAGCGGGAAATTTCCTGCTTAGCCCTACCTCAGTTGAAAAAAAAGTAGTTAGTAAAATCGTGTCACACGGATACGAGGACGGCGTGACGTTTTACCACGCAACGTCTCTTTTTTTGTATATGTATCACTCATCATTATCATCATTTCAGCCTATTGTAGTCCACTGCTGGGCATAGGCCTCCACAAGTTCGCGCCAAACATGGCGCGAACTCATGTGTTTTGCCATTAGTTACCAGCAGTTGAATGGTTATCCCGCCATCGGTCGGTCTTGTTCCAAGGTGGTAGTGTCACTGTGTTATCCCTTAGTCGCCTCTTACGACATCCACGGGAAGAAAGGGAGTGGCTATATTCTATACTGCCGTAACCACACAGCATATTATTCGGTATAAAATTATATTAATTATAAAGATGTGTATGATGTGTGGTGCAAGAGACATAATGATTGTTAGTTTTTTTTAAATAGTAAACTCGGAGTTTATTGCCGATTCTTCTGGATAGAATTTTCATTTCGAAACAGTTGTAGCTTAAATAAAATTTAGATTAATTAAAAAAAATAAACTTATTGAATTCATTTATTTATGAAGCCTTTTAATTAATTTTAATTTTTAAATGACGATTGAATTGCTTTCTTAAACTTAATTAATTGCTAACTTAAACTTAATTGATTGAATAAGGAGATTTTTAATTTTGTTTTAACTGTTTGGTGTTACTTCTACTATTATGTATTACTTTGCAGTGAAGATAATAACAGTTTATCAGCTGCTAGCGACCCGCCCCATGGCGAATTGCACGGGTGCAACGTTGATACTGAATATAAAATATAAAATAGATATTTGCCTTTGTAAGCGCAAAAAATGTGTTTATTTACGACATCACATTAGAAACCTTTAAAACTATCAGTGTTCCTCTACTATGTTATGTATGTATTATACATATAAACCTTCCTCTGGAATCACTCCATTTACTAAAGAAAACCGCATCAAGATCCGTTGCGTATAGTTTTAAAGATCTAAGCGTACAGATAGCGGGAAGGTTTTTGTTTTATACTATGTAATAATAGTTTATTTATTTATTCATAAAACCAACAGCTTATACATACTATTCTTATCATAAAGCATACAAGAAATAATATAGCCAATAACAGGTTTCCCTGAAGTTAACAAATTGGTATTATTGAGATATCGTTGACAAAAAAGATAAAGAAAACAACAGTCACAATCAGTACATTCCGATACACAAAAAATGGCTATAAGAGAATTTTGATGATAGTGATAGATAGATAGTATTATGTCGTTTTTAAATGTAGGCACTATTGAAAAAAAAAACTATTGTGCCTTAGACCACACGACTGAAATAAAATTTCTTTAGTTCCATGTATGTGATGATATGAGAGAAAGAGAACCCACAGCTCCAGAGACCACACCTCTCTCTTACCCCTACAGCAATATACGAAACGTAACTCTCTCTATCTTCACTAACTTACATCTCCCACTCAACTTCCGTTCGCCTCGCCCGATCACACTTTTCGTAACTCTCTTCATGCATTCACCAGCTTACTCTCCAATTCAAGCGTGCGTAAAGTAAAAAAAATACATTTCTGTCTACACTGTAGTAATGATAACAACGGAGATTTGATTAACCAAAAAGACCAAGATAATCTTGTATAATTAGAAAAAGTAATCTATCTATACATATAAATAAATCTGGATCGCCGAAATTTATATACGCGCATACCTATACCTTCCGAACGACTGAACCGAAGCGGATAAGTTCTAATAATTTAAGCATTCGTTATTGCCAAGACAAGGTTCGTTAAAGAAGAGAATTTTATAAAAAAAAAGTGTGTGTACTTATGTACGCACGTAGGAAGTTATACTTCATTCATTGGCTAGCTAACTTCACGTTGCTAACTTCTTCGTTGATTAACTAACTTCAGCGTGTGGGTTTTTTCGCGACGGTGAGCGCGCGTATCGTAAAAATTTACTCTTACCATTTTCCCGCCAAAAGAAGTATAACTTACATACATACATACATACATATAATCACGCGTCTTTCCCGTAGGGGTAGGCAGAGACCACTTCTTTCCACTTGCTACGATCCTTAAATACTTCTTTCGCTTCGTCCACTTTCATTATTCCCTTCATACATGCTCCTCGGTTTAGGGTACTCTTGACCTGGCCTTTTTCAAGACGTCTACCCCTTCCAACCAAAAAAAAGTATAAGTTCAATAATAAAATAGCTATTTCTATAAATACGTCCTCCTCCTAAACATGTAAATGAAAGATAAATAAGTGAATTGATTAAGTAATTAGCTAAGCGCAGCGATAAGCGTGAACTAGATCAATTAAAGTTCGCGGCGCCGTCTAGTTTTATGTAGTCTCTAACGGTATATTAGTATTTTTAACCGACTTGCAAAAAAGGGAGAGGTTCTCAATTCGACTGTATTTTGATGTGCTTTTATGTGTGTCGATGATTCTTTTTAATCGAAAGCTGGTGCTTATAGTGTTGTCTCGTATAAATTTATTTATTTATACTTTTTATTGTACACCTCAATTAGATTTTAAACATGTAAACATTGAGGAAAGAATTTAGCCACCCCCTCTCTTCCCGTGGGTGTCGTAAGAGGCGACTAAGGGATAACAATGTTCCACAACCACCTTGGAACTTAAGAAGCAGACCGGTGGCGGGATAACCATCGAATTGCTGCCTTTGAAATACACAGGCCGAAGACGGGCAGCAGCGTCTTCGGTGCGACAAAGTCAGTACTGCGGTCACCAACCCGCCTGCCCAGCGTGGTGACTATGGGTAAAACACATGAGTTCACGTTATTTTTGGCGTAAACTTGTGGAGGCCTATGTCCAGCAGTGGACTGTATAGGCTGTAATGATTGATTGATGATTGTTTGAAACATTGAGGCGAACGGAAATTGAGAGGGAGATGGAGAGATGGATTAGATGGAGCTAAAAAAGTTTTACTTCAGTCGTGTGGTCTAATACCTCAATTCCTCGCTTATACGATGTTGGTATTGAGTGTTACATATACTACTGTATCGTATGTATCTATGTACTGAATGAATATCCTCTCATTGTAAGATATTAAAAACATTCACGATGTTTTGGTGTTACAATACGCGCTTTATTGTTTATATTTCGTGAATGTATCGATTTTCTTTTAACTTTCTTGAACAAAAACCTTGTTCTGACAGCAACGAACACAGAAAAAAAAATACAAAATTTGATGCAGTCATTCATAAGATTTACGTGTAGGTACTCATACATACATTTTTGCAGATTCATTTAATAATTTTCATAAATGGAAATAAAAATCTTTAACATCCACATACTGTTATCTGTTCCTAAAGTATGCAACTTAATGCTTGTGTTACAGGTAACAGCCGACTAATATTGCTACTTTTTTTCGATAAATATACATCTAAATAATACATATAAATAATTATGTATATTACGACTAGAGTCAGGCGGAAATCGAACGTACAACCCGCGGAGCAGTAAGTAGGGCCACTACAAGCTGTGTCAACTGGCTAGTTACGTAATATTTATTACGGAGGTAGAACAGCTTCAAACCTCAAAATTTCCCGTCTGACGCTCATCATAGTAATAAAACCCCAAAAATAGTTTCCAAAGCTTCGTTTATTAAACTGACAGCGTAACGACGTCCCAGAGAGGCCCGCACTGTCCAGTGGCTGAAGCCCGAATGATTACAGCACTTTTTTTTCGTAATGTGTTTATTGGTTCTAGCGGCCTTGACAGCGTCACCGGGTGGGATGGCCGGGTACTGAGATCCACCCTTGAAAGAAAAAGGGGAGCCCTTCAGGAGAGCTCGGGATGTCCGTTCGTTCTGTTACAGCACACTGAGTCTGATCGTATTTATACACTTCACATACGTTACAAGTTAAACATTTCAATAAATGAAATGCGAATTACCTACAATTTCATGTTTTAAGGAAAAGTAATAATTTTTACATTGTAATAATCAATCAACAGCTACTGAAGTAATTATATATAATAGAATATTGATGGACTTTCGTTATTGTGCCTACTTTTACTTTTAATTTTGCATTGTCTATTCGACAATGAAGTTAAATTAGTTGTTAATTTATAGTACATTTGATGGGTGATTTTAAAGTTTAATGGTAACAGATGTGGCAATTTTCCAACTAATACAATACCACAATACAGCTAACAATCTCCACCTGTCGTCAACGGTAGTTTTCGTTATATACGTTCACTTTTTGGAATTCACTTTAAAATACGTTTTAATACGTCTAGAAATACTGTAAAATTGTAAATGGTGAGAGGATTGTTGTTTTTCTATTTGTATGTTGTATTTTGTTGTTTTTTATTTGTTTATACAACTAGGTCGAAAAACAAGCGTACGGTTCACCTGATGGTAAGCGATTACCGTAGCTTATGAAAGTTTTCAACTCTACCTCCAAATCCCCCAGAAGCTCTGGTCTCCTTTCTCACCACAGGAATACAACACTGCGTGAGAGCAGTATTACTTAGCCGCCATCTTCTTTAATGTCGAGGTACCCCAGTATAATACCCCAGGCCCAGCTTCCGGGATGTTGAAGATTTTGAGCAGGATATTTCCTGCCGTGCCCTACTTTAGTTAATATAAGTAGTTATAATAGTGTTTTGTTGAAATAGAGTCAAAAGTATGAAAAACAAATGCCTACTTACCTAAGCAACCCGTAAGTCCGGTAGAATCAAGTGTTCATAGTGACCGTGGAAGATTATAAACTTACTTTGCCAGATGAAAATTGTCTATGTTAGTCAATTTCAAGTAAATAAAAAATTAAGTGATAGTATTATGTAAAAAAAAAAACTGTAACATTTATATTCCGATCACACAATCACAACACAATAATGGAATATTTTTGTCAAATATATAAATAGTATAAATATAATGTATAAAAATATCCTGTACGTATGTTAACAATATATGATATATTAAAGAAACGATATACCTAAGGTTACTGATATGAAACAATATAGGAAGTGAAATCGGGTGGAACAGTAACGCTGACGAGTGACGTGGTCTGCCTTGAGAGCGACTTCTTACCGCGCCACGTCCCTCGCTGTATGAAAGAATTATTCCTCTTTAAATTATTTAAAAAATGTCCGCGACAGTATATATATCTTTTAAGATTGACTCACTATAACCTTTTTATGGTAATCAAATTTGGTCGAAATTCGTGCATTAATGCAATTATTTGCCAAAGAATTTTATCAACATATTGTTAATCCTTATCCAAATAAATGTATTGTTGATTAATAGTATTTAATTGTAAACAAAATTGTCCTTGACATCACTTCATTTCAATTAACATCTTAGAAGATAATACAGTTTTAAAATCACTGCGCAACAAAATTAACACGCACGCATGATGCGAAAGACAAGACGCTACGCTGGCCGGCGGGCGAGGGGGAGGTAGGAGATAGGGAGGGGGGAGCATAGTTATATACACATCTATTGATAATGTAATGGATCAAGAAGATGCGGTCCATTACCCACGGGAGTTTCTTAATTCTTTGAGTGGCCTTCCCCCACCTGCCATCAAATTAAACATAGGTGCCCCAATAATTTTACTTAGAAATATCAAACCACCAAATTTATGTAACGGGACCCGACTTCAAGTCAAATTTCTACGCAACAACGTGATCGTAGTAATAGTTTTGATTGGTACAGCAGTTGGCCAAACAGTGCTTATACGTCGCATCCCAATGATTCCAAATGATTTACCTTTTAATTTTAAAAGAATCCAATTTCCCGTTAAGTTATCTTTTGCCGTAACAATTAAAAAATCACAGGGGCAAACATTTAAATATGTAGGAATCGATTTACGTCAAGACTGCTTTTCACACGGCCAACTATATGTCGCGTTGTCAAGATTGGGTTGCGGCGAAAATCAGTATGTTTTTCTGCCACAAGAAAATAAAACTAAAAATATCATTTACGCAGAAGTGCTTTAAAATATATTCCTTTAAAAACTTCTTAATTGCGATCATAATAACTGAAATTGACGCGGACGAAGTCGCGGGCAACAGCTAGTATATTGTAAATGTACAGACCGCGATCCGTTACATTTTTATTATACGTATTGATTGATATCGCGATAATTGTTCTTATTAAGTAAACTTCAGTCATGCGTCACAGCTGACGCACACTTTTCTAATTATTAAAATTATTTAAAATGTATTTATATAATATACCAGCTGACGTGACGAACTTCGTACTGCCATATTTTTTTAATTTTGCGATAAAAATATCGCGGTCAATAGTCGAAATAAAATACTGCCTATATTTTAAGTTAGACTATAGATACATATCTGTGCTTGCTTGCTTGCTTTAGTCTGTGATATCCCTGCTGGGCATAGGCCTCTTTCTCCATGTAGAAGGATTATCTTAATCCAAATAGAAATTAATAATATTTAGAAGATTGAAATGGCACTATTTTGTCATAAAATGAACACAGTCGAATAGTATAAATGAAATAAACAATGACCTTACAACTAAGTAGTAAACATTTAAATAAATTAATTCATTCATTTAGATTAATGCTTCCACTAGTGCCAAAAAAGTACGAAAGATTTCGCCAATGTCACGTAGAATGGAAAAGACACGAAGGAGATTAGTGCAAATTAGTCTTTATAAAAATGAACCAAATAAAAAAAAAAAAACATTGTGACCATGGGCGTATCCAAAATATTGTAAAGGGTGGGAAGAATCAAATAAATTTAAAAATTAAATAAGTACATACGTAGTAGGTTTTTTTTACCCTCACTTGATACATTATTTTAATAATAGCCTAAAACTAACCTAACCTAAAAATTATGTTATTTTAGCTGAGGTAAGGGTACAGCAGGAAATTTCCTGCTCAAAATATGGAGCAGCCAGACTGGGGTAGTACCTCGACTTACAGAAGATCACAGCTAAATAATACTGTTTACAATAGGCCTGCACTGTGTCTTAGATATACGAACTGGCTATGAGAGAAAGAGAGAAAAAAATGTGTACTCGCATATCTCTCTTGCTCCGTTCGCCTCGCTCGATCACACTTTTAGTAACTCTCTCGTTACGCATTCACCACCTCACTCCCCAAATCAACCATACGTAAAGAAGTTATACTTCAAAAGGAAAAATCCAATCGCAGTCGTTGATAATTCAGTTATGCGCATACAGACTTTTCTACAATTAATTTTATCTAATATATAAATATCTCGTGTTGCGGTGTTTGTAGTTAAACTTCTCCGAAACGGCTTGACCGATTCTCATGAAATTTTGTGTGCATATTGGGTAGGTCTGAAAATCGAACAACATCTATTTTTCATCCCCCTAAATGTTAAGGGTAGTCCACCCCATTTTTTTTTTTAAATTTTTATATAAATATTTATTTTTTACTTTATTATGATTTGGCGTTGAAAAATACATACAACCCTAAATTTTCACCCTTCTACCACCAACCCCTATTTTTAAATAGCGTTTAGCGGCAAGACAACTTTTGCCGAGTCAGCTAGTTAAAAATACTAATTTAAATATAGAAATAAAGAATCTTAGAGCTCACTTAGTTTTCGGATATCATTAAAGAAACGTTATATCAGCAATAAAAGATAAAGGTATTACGAGATTATGTTTATCTTAAGCTGTAAATAATCGCATGCTATCTTTATAATTAATATATTATGTCAATCAATCACTTTTTACGAGATTGTGTTGCTAAATAGAAAATGATCTAGACCGGACTGGATTGAATTGGCTTAAATCGGCTTACGGATATGAAATTTCGGATATTTAATATTTGGGCAACGGTTACGAATATTATTTTGACTTATCCGTTAGTTTCAGATAGTACGGCATTATAGTTTCAAGGAATTTCCAAAATAATATATGAATGCGTGATATTTGACTTCATTTAATACTTGAATTGTTTTATCATCCGCTAAAACAAGCCTTTAAGGCCTGTTTCATTTTAAATATACCAAAAATGTAAGATTCATAGGCTTAAGTTGCAAATAGAAATATCTGGTAGATAAATTTTAGTTTGATGGTAAAAAGGAAAAATATATTAAACTTTTGTCTGTTGGATACTGTCATACGTTAGATAACTTTATCGGCAACGTTTGAAACAGGATATCAAAATTTTAGTTAGTAAATTAAATGTAAATAAATAAATTTAATACCTTTTTATATATATCAAGTAACGCCGAGTTGCACGAAAAGAAATTAAAATTTAAGATTAAATTAGTTTAATCTTTACTTAAATTTTAATTTTGTTTCGTGCAACTCGGCGTTAGTGAATTAAATATTCTGCTTTTTTTTAGCTAGTTTTCTGTACCCTACTCTTAAACCGATTTTGTTTACATTTTTTATTGAAGTGAAAACTTCTTTTGACGCACATTTTTTCGTAAGTAGTAAGTTAGGCTAATTCGTCACGCTCTGAGGTGAAATGCTTGATCGGGAGAACTCGGGACTGCCGAGTGTACTCAAGCGAGAAAGATAAAGACAGCTGGTCTTCGCTGCTGAACGGTGAGAGGCTCGATCGGGTGAACTCGGGACAGCCGAGTGTATCCGAGCCAGAGAGATACAGTCAGTTGCTCTTCGATGTTGTGTCGCTGTTTCGTATATTCAAAACATAGATATAGTAAAAAAAAGTAGATAATGCGCGGCCTTTGTTGTTAGTGAAGCCACAAAACTCGGCTCCTTCAAGTAAATACACGCGCTCACGCACACATATGCATCAAACTACGCTCATTTGCGTTAGTATGTCACGAGGCTTCATACAGTAACTTTGCTTATAAAATGCCGTCTTGTGTGATTAAATGGTGCAAAAACAATACCAAAGTAAACAAAAAATCTGAAGGAATATCGTTTCACACGTAAGTACATATAAAACTTTAAATTTATTGTTATTCCAAAATAATAATGAGGTTATTCGGAACTTATAATTTCAATGTCACGAAATGACGTACCACGGAAGTGTTGCCAGTAGTTCTTTTTTTCAATACCCCAAAATGTAGGTAAGTAAATTGTACGCAATCAGAAAAATAATGAAGTAAAAAGTAGACATAGTTATTGTTTTTTTTTCTCGTGTTATTTTATGTTACATAACTTGAAAATAAAAAAATCAAAATATATTTATGTATTATTAACTCGTTTGTTTTATGTTTTAACTTTTTACAATGTTTGAGTAAACTAGGTACCCATATTTTACTATCAAATTTCATGGTTTTAGGTTTCCAAGGAATATTTTAATAAGAGGTGAATGGGTAGCGGCTGTAAGGCTGAGAAAATGACCACGATTATGCTGGCCATGCGCATAAAGTCAATTTAATACGATTAGTGATTGAAAAATATTTGAACATAAGACTACATCATATTAGTAAAATGCAAACAATGACGATGACTCTGAGTTCTAAGCGACAAAAATTTAAAAAACTTATACAACATAAAGGATTCTAGGTTTAAGAAAAATAGTTAAAAAAAAAAACCGACTGCAAACTGAAAAGAGATAAACAGAGGGGATAAGAAGTGTCCATTCATACGATTATCTTACGAATATATTTTTTTATTATTCTACCGATTTTTTGTTTTATTTTTAGTAAATTTATTTAAAACTATAAACAGGTTTTTATTTTCACATACCCATTTTACCTATATTAAATTAATTGTTTAATAAAAATTTTAGAGACTTTTTTTAAAAGGTGTCAACACTTCACTCACTCACACATCTTTAAAAAAGTGGCTTCAGTTTTCTGTTCTAGGTGCGTTATCTACCTTTTTTTACTTGATCTATGATTCAAAATGAAGTTTTCACTTCTGCCGTGCGGTATTAAACACAGTACGCTCGATTTTTTTTCTTATTAAAATATAGTATCATCAACAAATGTCACATTTTATTAATACACAACAAAAATACTTCAATTCAAATCATATTAATGATAACGATGCCGCTGAGACGGCCTCTTGGGTCAACAATGATTAAAAAAAGTTACTTACAATCGATTTGCGACAATTTAACAACTTCATAACGTCTCTGGCTAATTTCAAAAGTTATTGCTTCGTGATATGTCAAGTTGGCAACACTATATCAAAATGATTGACGTGAACCTTAAAAACCTCTTATGGTATAATTACGTTTGCCGTTTTAGTTCATTTTTTCACGTTTTATTTCTAAAATTGCCAGCCTGCGAGGAAAAATTATTAAAACGTTCGAAATGGTGTGATTTGATGCGGTGCGACAGTTAAGGAACTTTAATTACTGTATTAACTTCTTATATGGTTTTAAAATGTTATTTATACGCCTGGCGAACTTAGTTAAGTCTCAATTCGATCGATCGCTGGAAGTTTCACACGGTAGACGAAAACGCAGCGTTGAAAAATTCTTTATTAAATTGGACTATTTAACTTAAATGCACGATCGCCTATTAATCTTGAGTAGGCAAATACTTGTTTTAGGTAACAGCCAGCAGAAATAAATGTTAATCACATTTAAATAAGTGTTACATTCGGACTCGTGAGCTTTAAGTAAGCTTTAACTAATATAAAGAAAAAATAATTCATTCAAAATAACTAATAATTTTGCACCCAAATACAAAATAGTGAATCGTTTGCAAAAGGCGTTTTAATTGTTGATAAAGCGATCTCTTCCAGGTAACCTTTTTAGCAGGGTGTGGGAAGTAAGCGCAAAATTTTATATAAAGAGAATACGTAGGTATATTTTTTCCGTTAAAAAATATAAAA
Source organism: Melitaea cinxia (assembly GCF_905220565.1). Taxonomy (NCBI): domain Eukaryota; kingdom Metazoa; phylum Arthropoda; class Insecta; order Lepidoptera; family Nymphalidae; genus Melitaea; species Melitaea cinxia. The sequence continues at coordinate 2,550,236 of NC_059416.1, forward strand.
ATTTCATCAACTTGTCGGTATAAAAGACAGTGCAACGTCTTCTTGGTCAGCTAGTTTTTAAATTAAATTACGCTAGGTTTAATTAAGCGGTAAAGTTTCGCTCGTGTGAAGCGACTTAAATAGATTTAGCGGTAAATCGCGTTCCAGTTGTGAGTCGCGCTTGATCCAGTTCTTATTACGATTTATTTCAACTAAGTCTAAAAGCCTTGCGTAACCTCAATTGCGACTAAAAACTCTTCTGAAAACTTTTAAAGTAAGCCAAGCAATTTTCACTAAAAATTGTGATTAATGCAAGGGGCTCACTAACTTTTGCAATTCATGGCGTTTTTACAATTTTAATACGTTTGAGGTAGGCCATAGCAAGAAACCTTGCTCAAAATTTGGATCAGCTAGGTTGGAAAAGAACGTCAATCTCAAAGAAGATCGATTTACAACGGTTACAGCCATGGATTGTACCTGTTGCGTCGGCGGTTGCTGGTTCGAACCCCGCACACGGCAAACATTTGTATAGGCCATACAGGTGTTTGCCATGGTCTGGGTGTTTGTGCAGTCCTTGTGGGTCTCGGCACCGTGCCTCGGAGAGCACGTTAAGCCGTCGGTCCCGGTTGTTATCATGTACACCTGATAGCGATCGTTACTCATAGTAGGGAATATATCCGCCAACCCGCATTGGAGCAGCGTGGTGGATTAAGCTCTGATCCTTCTCCTACATGGGGAAAGAGGCCTATGCCCAGTAGTGGGATATTACAGGCTGAAGCAAAGAAGATCACAGCTAAATAAAGCTGCACTCAAGTAGTGTTGTGTTTCTGCTGTAAGTAAGATAGCCATAGCTCCTATCATTGGACGAGTCAGCAACGCGGTTGCAGTGGTTCTGGTCTTGCTGGCGTCTATAGGCTACGGTAATCACTTACCATAAAGCGGACCATACGCTTGAATGCAACCCTTATTATATAAAGATATATATATATATATATATATATATATATATATATATATATATATATATATATATATATATATATATATATATATATATATATATATATATATATATATATATATATCAGTTTTAGAACCCAAAACTTTAAAACTTTCTAGTGACTACTACTTGTATCAAAACTCCTGATAGCTATCTAAATCACTAGGTGTAAGGAGTGAGTACTCTTCGTCATCGAATATCTAATAGGGTTTACGTGATTACACATGCAAGCAAGTACTCTAATGACTGTTAGAAGGGTTCAGAATGCATTTCAAAGGACCCTGCATTTTCATACTTGATGACGGCACGTGACCGCTTACGTGGATCTGCTTTTAATTATAAAGTGAGGCAGTATGAGGTTTCTAACTAGTATAATCTTATCTTCAGTGAAACATTTCTGGGCTAAATAAGTAATTGACTAGCTTGTTGGCGCAGTTTATAGTGACCCTGCTTTCTGCTCCGGGAGTTATGGGTTCGATTCCCACCCTCTGGGGTAAGGGGGAGTCTGGGTGTAATTTATATATTTATATATGTATTATACGTATGTTTATCGAAAAAAAAAAAAATGTAGCTATACCAGTCGGCTGTTATCTATAACACAAAGCATTAAGTTGCTTACTTTAGGAACAGACGACCGTGTGTGTAATGGGTAGATATTTATTATTATTTATTATATAATTATTTACTAGCTGTGCCACGGAGTTTCATTCATGTAAAGGGTCATTCAAGTATTACGTAAGCAGAATTTTACTAATTTTTAATCCCCTCCTCCCCTATGCTTACGTAAACATTGCTGGCGTAACCACCATCTAGACCCCCCCGGCCCCATTTCATCAAAAATAAGCAAAACATAGACCCCATCACCACCCTTCGGTGTAAACGTAATACGAAGGACTTCTAATATCCGATCACGTGGGAACGTCAGGATAAAATGTAGCTATATGTATTATTCTTTGTGCCATCCTCTGTTAAATATCGACATCAAGTGTCAACCAAAAATTTTGACTCACTTTTGATTACAATGTCGCAAATGGAAATAGCCTATTCGTGTTTAGAAAATAGTGGTAAGGGCACCCCTTGACTAATCGAGTTATAGTAAATTAAAACGCCGTGTTCAAATAGACCAGTCGAACTTAGCCTTAAGAAATTATTGAAAACGGCACAACAGGGATTATTTTGCTTACTTCCTGGGAATATTTCAACCTTACAAATTACAGTTAAATGTCACTGTTTTCAAGTAGTTTGTGTACCTCTGCTGAGTGATGCAGCCAGGACAAAAGAAGGAAAAGGCAGAAGGAAATACATCGAGATCAGATCGACAACGCGCTTGCAATGCTGCTGGTATTGCAGGCGTTCTTAGGCTACAGTATAAGCTTACTATCAGGGAGATCAAATTATATCCTTCAAATTATAAAAAAAAAACAAAATCTTTATATATAAAAATAAATGTTTGTCTGTATGTCCTTTATAGAATTTGATCATGTCATGATCTTCAGCAAGGTGTTGTGCATAAGCCCACAAAGGTTTCTGAGTTGGTACGACCAAAAAAAAAAAAGAAAAAAAAGCGTAGCAACGCGTGCAGATACAGCTAGTATATTATAAACAAAGCATATTTAGCAAATTTATTATATTTAATTGCAATAACATAAGCGTTATCTTATTATCCTGTTTTTCTTCTTTAATAAATAACATGTTTAACATTATTATGTATCCGTGTCTGTGTTTTAGGTACAAACTATGCCAACGGGCTCATTTATAAATATGTATTAATAAATGCTAACACTTGTTCTATTTGTAACTATGTTCAATTCCTGTGAAGTTAGACGAAATTGATATTAATTTAAAAGAGTAATGAGGCTGATTTTTACGTGACAACGTCAAATACATCGATGAACGCCGGCTGCATGCACGAAAAGGGATGACTTATTGTAGCGTTGCGCTCATTGCCCCGTTACGCTAATTGTACGCTTGCGCCATATCTATCTCTGTTCCACTCGATTGGCCTATGCGTCCGAGGAGATGTTTTGTTATGACATTAATGACACGTTAAACTATCGTAACACATACACACACAGTTTGTTTGAATAAAAACTTTTTGATTGATCGATGACACTCATTTTTTCTAGTGTCTAAGTCGTAATGTGACTTTTATAGCCTACTAACTGATCCCGCAAACGTTGTTTTGCCATATATATTAACCCTCTTAGTCCCCCCCCCATAACTTAGGGGCATGAAAAATAGATGTTAGCCGATTCTCAGACCTACCCGATATGCACACAAAATCTCATAAAAATCGGTCCAGCCGTTTCGGAGAAGTACGTTAACTAACATTGTGACACGAGAATTTTATATATAAGATGTAACCTTATAGGCAATAAAAAGTCACATAATTGAAATTTACTGAACAATCAATGCTTCGTTTAATCCTAATCTATTTTTTATAGCTTCCAAGACTGTAAGCTTATATGCTATAAAAAGTAAAATAGTGGATATTTAGTTCACATTCATCACTTGTACGAGCTGTAATGGGATTTTTATAGCTTATAAGCCCATAACGATCCTCGATAACGAAGCTAATTAAGCCTGTGATAAGCGCGTTCCAATAAAGAAAGAAACAAAGTAAATTTATCTATTTTATTATACTACTATAGATTTACATTAACTTGAATTATTCCTAGACGCAGTTTTCAGTGACCCATCTTTCTGCTCCGGAGACTGTGGATTCGATTCGCGTTCCAAGTTTGATTGTACTTAAATAAATTTATAAATGTTTTACTTGTGTGTACATCAGTCGACTGTTACCTAAAACGAATAAATAAATAAATGCATTACACTCAACCCCTACTTCTGTGTCGGGGTGCAGTATACACACACAATACACAAGCATAAACGTCCAGACTACGCCAAACATCTGTTTGATCAATACAAATGTATGCCATTGTGATTAAACCCATGACCACCAGTACAGCCTACCAATCAACATAAGAAGAATCGCGCTCACGCGTCGTCATAGGCTAAGTTGACCTTAGGAACAGACGACCGTTTGTGTATGTTAAACATTTTAAAGACAACTACGCATATTCTTAGCATAAACATAGTACATATACACATAATGTAATATTTACAGTACATCTAGCGAATTATAATATAAATTCGTATTTGTCTCATCCGTGTACATTTAAATATATATGTCAAGGAAGCAACTAGCAAAATTACGTTTATATTATATATATATGTAAATAAAACACGTATAATATGTAAAGGAAAATGCAATAATGTAAAATAATAATCTTGTGCGTTTGTCCTCAGGCGGTTCCGATAGCAACAAGGGGAAAAGCAAGAAATGGCGCAAGATACTACAGTTCCCTCACATATCTCAATGTTTAGATATAAAAACAAAAATAGGTGAGTACCCTTTGCGTGTATGTATAGGTTAATATGTATATATTAACTAGGATGGAAAAGATGAACTGATTTTTTTCTAGCCCGTTGGCGCAGTTTGCACTGACTGCTTTCTGTTGGGTTGTGGGTTCGAAGAAAAAATATATAGCCATAGCAGCCGGCTGTTACTTATATATAACACAAGCATTAAGTTGCTTACCATAGGAACAGACGACCGTGAGTGTATTTTATAGATATCATGTTTCAGAAATATTAAATATAATTATTGGGATGTGCAATTTCTTAAGGAAATTGCCCAATGTATTTACCTCAAGAAAAAGCGGGTTTACCCAAAGCAGGTATTTAATACTTAAGGAGACCCCAATCACAATTATGTTATGTAATTTAACTAAAGTTATAAAATTAATATTTTTTATTTTTATATTTTTATATTTGACAGTGTGTAACGTGAGATAAAAGTTTCTAAGCATACAGATACTCAGGAAATAGCCAGTGTTTAAAGTGTACCACAGCCTAAAGTCTTCATCATCCTTTTGTCTTTACAACACAATACGCTTTCCTTTGAACAAGTTATTTCACACCTAGAAGAGTTCAGGAAGCTTTATCGGAATTCAATATAATCCAAATATCCAAGATCTTGGCAATTTTTGTGTAAGACGCAGTATTTGAAATTGTTAGAAAACCGTTGTTTGTTGTTGAAGGATCGAAGGGCCTCCTGGTAAGGTTATCATGCACATAAGCAAGTTACGTCATAGGCTTTAACATAGGCCGTTGGGTCCTGTTCAAGTAATAACAACTTTTATATTACAGTCGCGAATAGAAATATCCCATTAATAAAGTGGTATTCGACGGTAAAAAGAAAAATACATTCTAAGTTTTTATTTGTTCGATACCGCCTTACGCGATAGCTTTACCGGTAATCGGTAAAATAGGACTTAAACCGTTGTCTAACTTTATCAGCACTAAACTTCCTGCTATTTTTTTTGCTGATATGGCCTAGGAAACATCTTCTATTCCATTTGAACTAAATCTAGAACATCCTAGTTGTTATAAAAAAAAGTTATCTCGTGCTTGATGGCGAAAGTCATCTTCATCCCCAAAAACAGGTTAAGGTTGTAATTCTATTCGTTAATTCATTAGCATTAATGGATTCAAACAGTGACGAAAGTGAAGCCAACATACGGTCTAGGAATGCCTACCCGGGCATCCTGGATATCACCCGTAAATGGGTTACCCTGCAGTAGCACGTAGAATGAGGGTGAAATTCTAAAACCTGTGTCCTGATCTACAGTTAAACCTTGACTAAATAAGCTAACGATTTCTCAACCTAAAAGGATAAGAAAACGTCCATTAGTGTACGCTCGACTCTATAAACAAAAAAAACGGACAATTTATAAAAACATAGTTTTGGTCGTTTTGTCAAAGTACCCTCCCTAATAATTCACAGTTGAAACATAACCCGAGTATGAGACTGGTTATTTCTGTACACGTTATAAATGTTAAGCGTTACGAAGTGGCGATGAAAGACGACAGTCGCATAAAATAGGATTAAATTTTATTGATGGTCATACTAGTCTTTATTAATAATAATATACTGTAATTTTAGTAAGTTAGGTTCGCGGTCGTAATATTGCGATGGTTTCTTGGAGTCTACCCAATAGCTTGCCTTGCAAGATTTGTGTCTATGTTCTATTTATTTTTTATTACAAAAATGTATTATTGTGGCACACTAAAACAGCTAAATGTATGCAAATAACGTAAAACGAAATTCAACTAAATTGAATAATCCCTTTTTGTCTTCACCGGAAATTCACCGGCTCATCTAGTTTATTTAAAATTCTAATAAAGCATTATCGCGTTAAATTTGTTTGTTTTCATTATAAATAATATAACTCTAATGTCGTCTTAGTAAGAACCAAAGTCCCAATGTACTCCAAAGAAAGCGAACACACAAAAAAAAAAACAATGACAATATGGCGTTCTATATTCTCTCATTCAAATGTCGAACGCATATTAAGCGTATATGTTATAAGTTATAGATATATGAAAAACCAGATGCGCTCGAGACATTTCTAGTTTTATAAACTCGTTAGTTAACTGTACTGTTTATTGTGGACTAACCGACGCGTGTGGTTTTATATTCGATAGTTATAATGAATTGAAAATATAATAAAAAGACATAAAACTTTACGATTTTCTGCAATCATACTAATGTTGTACATACGAAACATTGTGAGGATGGATGTAGGGATGTTTGTTCATCTTTCATGGAAGAACTATTGAACTGACTGTAATGAAACTTCCATCCAGATAAGACATAGGACACATTTTATCTGGGAATTCCCACGGGATCAGAAATTCACCTCAGTCTACCGCAGTCCACTGCTAGACATAGGCCTCCCCAAGTTCGCGTCAGACATTATAGCGCAAACTCATGTGTTTTGCCCATAGTCACCACGCTGGGCAGGCGGGTTGTTGACCGCAGGGATATGGCTTTGTCGCACCGAAGACGCTGCTGCCCGTCTTCGGCCTGTGTCTTCAAAGCCAGTAGTTGGATGGTTATCCCGCCATCGGTCGGCTTTTTAAATTCCAAGGTGGTAATGGAACTGTGTTATACCGTAGTCGCCTCTTACGACACTTTCGGGAAGAGAGGGGGTGGCTATATTCTTTAATGCCGTAACCACACAGCACAGAAATTACGCGGGTTTAATCGTGAGGCGCAACTAGTTGTTCATTAAGTAATAATTTAATAAAACACTTTTTTCGGATTTTATCGCGGTTTATTGTTAACTTTTGATTCCCGACGTTTCGGATACTTTACAGCAACCATGGTCACGGGAGGACCATGGTTGCTGTAATGTTTTATTAAATGAGTAAAATTCGCGTAAACATTAGAAAACAATAAGTAATAATTTCTGATTGTTAGACGTCAATGATTACAACTGTTAAATGTGTCTTTTATAGAGATGATTTTGTGGGATGCAGACAAGGCTTACAAAAAAAAATTCTCAACTTATCTAATATTGGTACCCTCTTTTTGTAAATTTATTTTACACCAACGTTCGTTACATTGCAAATTGATTAATGTGATTCCGACCATATTAAAGACCGAAAATGTGTTAACATTCAAACCATTTTATACCTAAAATTTTCTCGGCTTCTTTCACAGTCTCCTTATTATATTATATTATAAATGTAATTTTTTTTTTTGATTTATTTACGTAAAGGTTTAAATGACCTTTGTTTTCGTATATTATAATATATATTATATATAGGATGAAATTTTGTGACAATGTCTATAATTATGTAAATAAAAAAATGCCTATATGCATTTTTATTTTTTCTCCATCTAGGAGAAGGATCGAAGCCTAATCCACCACTCTGCCCCATTGCGGGTCGACTGATAGGAGAAACGAATGAATGGATACAAATATTCAACACGGACCAAAATAATGTAACATCTGTCAACTTTATGCCTCAACAGTCCGACTTCAAAGTGTTAGGCCCCTTACTATTGATATATTACGCTCATTAATTAACCGGCTTCGAAATTAGATTTAACTATAGATCGGTGTTTATGTGTGTGTTAGTGTGAGGGCTGAGTGTTGGTAAGCGGTGTTAATGATCTTTTCAACCCAGTTAAAAAAGGAGGAGGACCACAATTCGACTGTGTTTTTTTATGTGGACCGATTTCGATGATCCTTTTTTTAGTCGAAAACTGGCGTTTGTCATGTGGTCTCATTTAAATTTGATAGAGATCTGATGAGTAGTTTTCAAGTTTACACATAAAATTATGCAGTCGAATTGAGCACCTCCAACTTTGTTTGAAGTCGGTTGAAAAGACTACTAAGTACAAAAAAATACTAATATCAATGGATAAAGACTTTTACAGTTGCTTTTGATATTTTCTCTAATATAAATAAAAAATCATTAACGAAAAAAATATATAATAAAAGTACGTAGTTCGCTGTGTCAGCTGGTAAGGAATAAACGCTCCGTAGCAATGTTATACGCGATTATAAAGCTAGCTAACAATAAATAAAATTTTATTTGACGTTATAATAATTTACGCTGCGACATTTAATTTGTTTCGCCAAACGAATTACCGTTTTAAGATTCAAGTCGCATTATTTACACGGAATTTAATTCAAGACGACAACGCTCATGCAGCAATAAATTTAACACCTAACAAGTAACGAGTAAACATGCGGAGTTTACTAGATAAGGAGATTTAGGTCCAGCGCACATTGTAAGATTTATCTGTCACTAGCTGAGCCCCGCGATATAACCCGCGTTAATTTGAGAAAAATTCGAACGAGTAGTTCTTGAGATTAGCGCGTTTTTATTTATGTCTAATTTATATTTTGTCTGTATATTTGTTGATTATTAACTTGAACACGGCTAAAAATAATGTAAACCCTCAAAGCACTAGTTTTCTTGCTGTTGTAAATTTTTAATAGTATTTTCCAGATCACTTATCTAATCAGTAATTCGTATGTATTTCCAGGACGCTCATAGCTGTACGCTGTAGTGTCGTTAATAAATAAATAATATTCCCAATAGTTTCACACGGAAACTTTTAAACGTATAAAACTAAAATATGCGACGAGGCTAAGCTTCGTACCCGTGACAGACTGACATATTGACGGGGCGGCTTTCAGAGCTTTTCGTCGCGCCTTTAATGGTATGGTTTTATAAGCGTTGCATATATGTATTAGTGTGAAGCCATAACGGTCTTGATGCTTGTTGGTGCTTGTCTCCGTGACTGATTGCTTACAACGGCGATGGAAGACACGGTGTATGCGAGCGAGGGTTATAATTATTATGGAGTTGGGCGTCCAGTGGAGGGGTCTGGGGTTTATTTTGATGGAGATATAAAGTGGGGGGGGGGGGGGGTTTCTAGTGGCTTGGTTTTATACTTTTTGGCGAGTTGAAATAAGTATTATGAAAATTAATCTAGTCATTTTGAAGTGCTTTTTTAAAGTTTAAATACGTTAATATAGTGTATAAACATTTTGTACAAGTTTGATTAGATATGTTAACAATTACGATGGCGTAAATATTAATAATAATGTCTCAATAATCCTCAGTAGTAAGTAAAATAAATTTCACAATTATGACACATACTCGTATACAATATAGGTTTCGTGCCGATTTTGAGTCAATTTCTAGACAAAAAAAAAGTTTAATACATAAATATGACACAGTACTGGCAACCCTATTTCAATACGCATTTCGTACATATTATGGACGTTTCTAGACGTTAATTCGAAGATGTTTATATTTTGAATTAGACTATTAATAAATTTTAACGACCGAACGTCAAGAGAGCTATCAATATGTAGATTGACGGATTGCTTTGATGGTATTGTGATATAAATATCTACGTGATGTGTAGATAGTGTGAAAACTAGGGTTGCTAAGGGGTCGTCCGTAAAATCTTATATATCGACACCAGCAATTTATACTAAGCTAACTCTTAAAAGTGAACTTTACAATAGAGGCTTATAAAGGAAAAACGTGATACATTTTATATTAATTAAGAAACTTATTTGAAATTTGGTATCTTTAATAGTTAATTTATTCATTGCAATTTCACAATTTTTTTTTATCACATATAAAAACACATTTTATCAAGTTCGCATTAAAAAACAAACTTATCGAAAAATCGAATTGGCGAAGTATAAATTGTTGGTGTCGATATTAAATTCTCGTGTCACAATGTTAGTTAGAATACTCCTCCGAACCGGCTGTGTCTATTTTTATAAAAAAATTGTTTGAATATCGGCTATGTCTGAGAATCGGCCAACATCTATTTTTCATACCCTTAAGTTATGGGTTAAGGGGTTAATAATAAATGTGGCAAAACATCGTTAGCGGGGTCAGCTATTATATGAAATGTTATATAATTCTTCTACATGGAAAAAGATGCCTGCGCGGGATGTAACAGGCTGAATCGATCGTGATAGGGTGCGGGAGGGTTTGCTTAGCATGACAATGAAAAATAGTGACAATAGGGAAGGAAGGAGTCTAAGAAAATGTAACGTGATAGTTTTTTAATTTTATCTTCATGACGATTGAATGTTTTCGTGTCAAAAAAGGAGGAGGTTACTCAATTCAACCGCATTGTATATATTTTTTTATGTATATTCGGGGATAACTTCGTCGTTTATGAATCGATTTTAATTAATCTTTTTTTGTTGGAAAAGAGATATCCCAAGGGTGGTACCATGATAAGGAAACCAGGATCGGATGATGGGACCCCAGAGAAATCAAGGGAAATCCTCGAAAATCGTAGTGACGACTAGTGCGCTTTTTTTAATTTTTTGCCTACTTACGTTGTATTATTTGTCGATGTAATTGAAGTCGGTTTTTTTCGTTTGCTAGCAAACACAATTATTGTTGTATTATTTATTATCAATAAGTATTATAATGTATGTGGATTCAACATCTGTCTTGAACGTTTGAACAATAATAACATTTAAAAAAAATAATCATAATAATTTCGTCAGCTCTCGTCGTCTCAGTCACGTCTAGACTCTAGACCGATTGTTATTCGAGCCTTGAATACATTTAAATTTTATTGCGATCGTTATCTGTAATAATATGATGGATTTAAACGGTTTGTTTATTTGACTTTCGAACACACAAGATTCTTCTCGTACATGTTCGGCTTTAAGACCACTTGTAACCGTAGATTGTCAATTTATTGAGTACGACCTGCCCCGACATACTTCGTTCTGTCAAAGTTAATAGAAAAAAATATATTAGTTTTTTAATATTAAAACCTTCCCTGGTCCTTAAGGAACATACAAAAAAATAAATTAGCCGAATCGTTTGAGCCATTATCGAGTTATGCACTTAGCAACATTGACAAACTTTTGCATTTCTAAATATAAGTAGATAATCTTACTTAGTTCAGTAGGTAGGTATTAGAAGTGCAGTACCTTTATATCCGTTCTGCTTCATAAATGACAAGAGTAACAAATCTTATACATATTATTTAACTGCGTTGACCCGGCGAACTTCGTAGCACTTTCTTTGTTATTTTTTTTTCTATAAAAAGTTGCCTTGATAATAACGAATACAAAAATAAAAAAATATATCCAATTAGGTGCCGTCATTCGAAAGTTATGTGTGTAGGGGAAAACCCGGATAGTTGCGCCACTTTTCAAAAAAGCTCTGTTAATATTAAATATATGTACTTATTATATTTGATGTCCTAATGTATATATTAACATAAGCCCTTGATCTTTTGTAATAACCCGTGTTTTTATGTAAATTATGTTGGCTTAGAGTAAATCCTGTTATATTTGACCTCAAAAGGGATACTTAATGTGGCGGTTAGTAGCCTAACGTTAAAAATGCTTCATGGAATACTCGCTACATGTGAGGATTATTATTTAATATATATTGTTTTCAAATGTTTACGCGAATTTCAATCATTATAATCAAACAACTTTTTTGAATTTATCGCGGTTTATTAAGTTTTTGAAATGCCCAACGTTTCGGATAGATAGAGAGGACTGTCCTCCAATATAAAAGTCCAAGAAGCTCCGTGTAAGCGACGCAAAATATAATTTTTTAATGTATGTACATAATAATCTTTTATGTTGATAAAATTTAAATATTAGTATAGTGTAAGGTATTTGTTAGTAGTTAGGTGAGTCTTCCAGTGACCGCCGCTGCGATCGGCACGTTAAGTTGAGTCATTGTTAAGTCTTATTTATTCCACTCGTCCACAAGACTGTATTTATATCCGGACGACACCGACCTTCTACACCCCGAGAGAAAGTTAAGGACAGGAATACAAATAGATATTCTTATCTTATAAAATATTTTAATTTTAATAAATTATTTTATTTACTAGCTGACTCGGCAAACGTTGTTTTGCCGCTAAATGCTATTTAAAAATAGGGGTTGATGGTAGAAGGGTGAATATTTAGGGTTGTATGTATTTTTCAACGCCAAATCATAATAAAATAAAAAATATATAATTTATCTAAAAATAAAAAAATATATATTTAGGGGTTAACATTTAGGGGGATGAAAAATAGATGTTGTTCGATTATCAGACCTACCCAATATGCACACAAAATTTCATGAGAATCGGTCAAGCCGTTTCGGAGGAGTTTAACTACAAACACCGCGACACGAGAATTTTATATATTAGATATATCTAAGTACTTAACGTTAAATCGATGACATGGTTAGCATTTCCAGTTGCTAAGCTTTTATTCGTAGTATCTTGTTAAGGTTCGAGATGATACGCCATAAATAGGTATTTTGCCAAATATAAATCACAGTAAAAATATGAAAAAAACCATAAAACAAACTGTCTTTGCTCGTTAAAGATTTTAGTGTTGTGTACAGTTGCCCCTAAGAGTTGCTCTAACCTCTGGGGTGTTCCTTCACTCGCTTGAGGCGGGATCACGAGGACGCTAAGCACTTCCGTGATCTGCCGAAACTAGGACCCGTCACCATATAAGCGACTCCCGAGAAGCTCCCTCGAACACTATGGTCCCCCACCCCACCTCGAGACCGTGCCATGCAGACGATAGATCCCCCGGTCTATCGCCCGCTGGTCCGGCGTTACGGCGGCTGGTTGGCCAGGTAGGCCCTGCGTCGCCGACCGCGCCTTCCGCGACGAGTCGGGAGTGAGTTCGGGGTCCTGTTCCCGCTTCCGCGAGTGTTGCTCTAGGGGCAACTATCCGCACCAATCAATTAGGCAATACGCTACGTTTGCTTAATCTTTTTTTTTGTATTCTTTAAATAAATATATTAATACGTTTTCTATTCAGATTCATAATTGTACTTTACCTTTTTTTGTCACATGGAAAGCGTTAGTAAAATTATGAATTTATGAGGCAAAAGTTTTTCAAATTTGATTTATTGAATTAACGAACCCTTTTTAAGATTTTTATGTCAATTAGGTTTATTATAATTAGGACGGGCTTAGGTTTTTTCAGAAAGTCTAGATAATTCTATTTAGTCGGCCGCGTGCCAGGCTTTGATTATCATTTTACTTCGTTTAATTTTATTTGATATTTTACAGTTTTAATTCGTAGGTTGAGTTGCAAGACTTACTTAAATACATTCCTATTATGTAATACTGAACAACTGTAATGCGTAAAATTTGAATAGAAAAATATCTATCTATATACACCGTAATCACGAAATTTATGATTCAGTCAGTAACATCCCACTGCTGGGCATTGGCCTCTTTCTCCATGTAGGAGAAGAATTGGAATTTCATTCAAAACATGGCAAACCTACCAAATACACGTATAAAATTTCATTCATACACATACACTTCAGCCTATCGCAGTCCATAGGACATAGGCCTCCACAAGTTCGCGCCAAAAATGGCGTGGACTCATGTGTGTTGCCCATACTTATCACGCTGGGCAGGCGATAAATAAAATATAATCTTCTCATATATAAAATTCTCGTGTCACAATGTTAGTAAAAATACTCCTCCGAAACGGCTGGACCTATTTTTATGAAATTTTGTGTGCATATCGGGTAGGTCTGAGAATCGGCCAACATCTATTTTTCATACACCGGCGAACATTAATTTTTTTCAATGAGGGGGGGGGGGGAGATTAACTTGATTAATAACATAATTATATGGCAAAACAACGTTTGCGGGGTCAGTCTAGTCTACAATATATATAAAAGCGAAAGGTCACTCATTCATCACGAAATCTCCGAAACTATAACAGCTTCAAACTTGAAATTTGGCAGGTACGTTTCTTATAGGACATAGACATTTGCTAAGAACGGATTTTATGAGACTCGACCCTTAAAAGGATAAAACGGGGGTTGGAAGTTTGTATGAAAGTCCTATGTTTTTGAAGTAAGAGACTTAAAATTTAAAATGTATGCTTTATAGATAGTGAGAAGGTGTCCAAATAATGTATCTTTAGAAATCAACTCCTCTTTGGGGTTAAAACGGGGGATCGTAGTTTGACTTACTGATCACGAAATCTCCGACACTATAACAGCTACAAACTTGAAATTTAGCAGGTAGGCTCTTTATAGGGCGAAAACTACCGCTAAGAATGGATTTTACGAAACTCGACTCCTAAGGGAGTAAAACGAGGATTGGAAATTTGTATGAAAGTCCTATGTTTTTGAAGTAAGAGACTTGAAATTAAAAACGTATGGTCTATAGGTAGCGAGAACGTGTCCAAATAATGTATCTTTAGAAATTAACTCCATTTTGGGGTCAAAACGGGGGATGGTAGGTTAACTCACTCATCACGAAATCTCCGAAACTGTAACAGCTACAAACTTAAAAATTGGCAGGTAGGTTTCTTATAGGGCGTAAACATTCACTAAGAACGGATTTTATTAAACTCGACCCCTAAGGGGATAAAACGGGGGTTGGAAGTTTGTATGAAAGTCCTATGTTTTTGAAGTAAAAGACTTAAAATTTAAAATGTATGCTTTATAAATGGTGTGAAGGTGTCCAAATAATGCATCGTAATCTATATCTATACATTATATACAAGCGAAAGGTCACTCATCACGAAATCTCCGAAACTATAACACCTACAAACTTGAAATTTAGCAGGGAGGTTCCTTATACAGCGTAAACTACCGTTAAGAATGAATTTTACGAAACTCGATCCCTCAGGGGGTAAAACGGGGGTTGGAAGTTTGTATGAAAGTCCTATGTTTTAGAAGTAAGAGACTTGAAATTTAAAATGTATGCTCTATAGATGATAAAAAGGTGTCCAAATAATCTATCTTTAGAAACCAACTCCCTTTTGGGGTTAAAACGGGGGATCGTAGGTTGACTCACTGATCACGAAATCTCCGAAACTATAATACTAACAAACTTGAAATTTGGCAGGTAGGCTCCTTATAAGACGCAGGCGTCCGCTAAGAACAGATTTACGAAACTCGACCACTAAGGGTAAAACGGGGGTTGGAAGTTTGTATGAAAGTCCTATGTTTTAGAAGTAAGAGACTTAAAATTTAAAATGTATGCTCTATAGATGGTGAGAAGGTGTCCAAATAATGCATCGTAATCTATATATATAAAAGAGAAAGTTCACTTATCATGAGAACTCAATAACCACTGGATGGTCCATCCATCCAGGATGGACAAAGATGAAATTTGGCAGGGAGGTAGATTATAGTTAGTAGACGTCCGCTAAGAACGGATTTTGTGATATTCCACCGCTAAGGGGGTTTAATTGGGGTTAATAGTTTGTATGAAACATATACAGCAGCTATAAGTTCGCCTGATAGGTTATTTATACTGCAGCCTTAAAATAAAACTAAAAATGTGGTGTATAGAGAGGTGTTATAAAAATAACTATTAAACTATACTATATTGCACCTTTTAAAAAGTTACTCAGTGTGATAAGCACTTCAAATGACTGAAATAAAAAAATTATTTGCGTTAAACATCTTAATAGTAATGCATATCTTCATAACCACGCTAACGTAGTCGCGGGCGACAGTTAGTGTATTATAAAACAAAGTCCCCAAAAGAATATGTGATCGATTCCTTCAAAATCTACTGAACGGATTTTCATGCGGTTTCACCAATGGAGAGAGGGCTTCAAGAGGAAGGTTTACAGAACGGCTAAGCCGATTTTGATGGTAGTTTCACTGGAAGTTTGCCGGGAAAACTTTGTGACACACTGATTTCTACGCGGGCGAAGCCGCGGGCACAGCTAGTGATATATAAAATTCAAAATCGGTCGAGCCTCTTTGGAAGTGGGACATTACTCACAATTACTTTTAATTCTTATCCTATTACGCTGTTTATGTAAGTCTTGTAAAAACAAATATATCAATAAAATTAAACTTTACACAAAACAAACCTAATACAACACAGCGACAGTATTAATTTGCTTACTCTTAATAAATCTCTGTGAGAATTAACTCTCGGCGAAGGCTCTACATCCCGTATCTTTAATTGTCCTAAAATTTTCCATGCTTTGTTCGGTCTCATCGCTCGACAACAACCCCCCCGTAATATCGAACGTTTGTATTCGTTCCTTGTTCCATTTTATTGTGATTACATTAAACGTAGTAATTATGTTAGCAAAACAAGTGGGGCTTAATAAAAATTGTGTTGTTCTGATCTGAACCAACCCTATTGGTTCAGTATTTCAACTTTACAGAAGATCACAGCTGAGGTATGGTGACCAGAGCTCCTGGGGAGGGTCGGTGCTATAGGCTATAGATAGGCTACGGTATACGCTTACCATCAGACGGACCGTGCTCTTAAAACAATGTTTTAGAGAATAATTCACTTGCTTGCCAATGTTTGCCAACATTGTAGTATAGAACTGTGCGTGTGTGTGAATTGTATAAATAAATAAAACTAGCAATACCCGTGCGAATAATTCGCACTAAATAAGTTAAAAAAAAAATACCGACCGTCAATCATATTGACGTTGTTTCAAAATTAAAGCCGTCATATATATAATTTTAATAGTTAATTAGTTTACAAAAACAAAAGTAATAATATTTTTTTAGTTGTGGATGCCGGTAGAGCAAGCAATTACGAGTATGTATAAAATGATATATAATTGATGTGGAGTGATTGAGGTTTTTTTTTTCTAAAAAGAGACACAAACATCTTTACCTTAGCGTATTAATATATATGATATTTGTGATAATAACACGCGAGCATTCAATTAAATCATTTATTCAACATATAGGCCCGTCAAGGTGACGTCAAACGTCATAACTTGAGATTCAAACGACGCGCGCCGCGTAAAAAAATACTATTTATTTACATATGAGAATATCGTTTATTGTTCGAAGACGTAGGACTCCGTCACAATGACGGTTGAATGTTAATGTATGTATTCCGCGGATGTGTAATTTTTCTGAGTATTTTATTAGTATTGTTAAGGCTAGGATAGATATGATTCCATATGACATATGAGAATATCGTTTATTGTTCGAAGACGTAGGACTCCGTCACAATGACGGTTGAATGTTAATGTATGTATTCCGCGGATGTGTAATTTTTCTGAGTATTTTATTAGTATTGTTAAGGCTAGGATAGATATGATTCCATATGACATATGAGAATATCGTTTATTGTTCGAAGACGTAGGACTCCGTCACAATGACGGTTGAATGTTAATGTATGTATTCCGCGGATGTGTAATTTTTCTGAGTATTTTATTAGTATTGTTAAGGCTAGGATAGATATGATTCCATATGACATATGAGAATATCGTTTATTGTTCGAAGACGTAGGACTCCGTCACAATGACGGTTGAATGTTAATGTATGTATTCCGCGGATGTGTAATTTTTCTGAGTATTTTATTAGTATTGTTAAGGCTAGGATAGATATGATTCCATATGACATATGAGAATATCGTTTATTGTTCGAAGACGTAGGACTCCGTCACAATGACGGTTGAATGTTAATGTATGTATTCCGCGGATGTGTAATTTTTCTGAGTATTTTATTAGTATTGTTAAGGCTAGGATAGATATGATTCCATATGTTATGCTATCATAGGGAATAAGGTTTCCCATATTTGCAAATGTTTCACTGATGATCGACTCCTTATCGATGTAGCGTGATGTTATGTAGCCTATAGTCTTTGATAGTCTCGTTAATGTTCTATCCAATACTAAAAGGATTTTTCAATTCGAACCAAAAGCTAAGATTAAAACGTTAAAAAAACACTTAAAAATTGTGATATTAGTATGTTTAAATTATACATACATACAAAAGAGGATAACACAATAATATGATATTGCCATCAGCAGGATCAAGTCAGCCTCTCGTTCATAATCCCAGGACCGTAAAACGAAACTTTCGTGCTAATATCGAATGATCTTGAACCTTGGATAAAACTGTTCTGCATCGCTAACATTGTGGAATGTACAAACTTATACTAGTACATAACTAACTATTGTTATCAATTTTTCATAGTTAACTTAGTATATATATATATATATATATATATATATATATATATATGTGTGTATGTATTATTTTTGTGGGCTTAAGTTAACACCCAGCAGTTGGATGTTGTAGGATAAATCAAATAAATCGTGTTAACAAATACGTGCTAGGATCTGTAGTATATTTATATAATAATTGTCTTTGTTCGCAAACCAAAAATAAATAAATAACCAAATTCAATTACATCGATCGATAATACCCGGTACGTAGTCGAAAAAATAAACAATTCCCATTATGAGAGATCACTTAAAAAGTACATATCAAATCTCAATTAATTTGAAATGGAACCACATGACAAGCACCAGCTTTCGATTAAAAAAAAAACCATCGCAATCAGTCAAACTAATAAAATGTTATTTGGTAACACACAAAAAATGCAGTCGAATAGAGAACCTTCTCGTTTTTTAAAGTCGGTTAAAAATAATATTTATCTTATTACATTTAAACGTAGACAGTGAAAATAAAAGTATTTTATTGGTAACAAGTAAAGGTACAATTCACACACTAAACTTTAATAATTAGCTAGAACTACTTGTCTATATAATGACGTCACATCGAAGAAAGAGACAGAAGATCATTCTATATTGCTATCTCATTCGCCAACGACAAGGGGACATCCGTCAATTGAGAGCATTTCATAATACGCCTGACATGTTTGACACATGATATGAATAATGGCGAGTTCATAGTCTGTTCTGAAATTTAGACCAGCAGTTATTACAATAAAACAATGTTTTCGGATTTTATCGCGATTTATTAAGTTTTTTTAGATACCAGACGTTAATTTTTTTATACGATTCAATCAGCAAACAAGCATACGGCCCGGCATGGTAAGCGGTACCGTAGCCTTACTCTTGCAACAACAGAAGCAGCACAAGTGCGTTGCCCACCGTACCTCCAACCCTGTCGAGGAGCTCTGGCCATCTTACTTCACCACAGGAACACAACACACTTGAGGACAGTGTTATTTAACTGAGATCTTCTGTAAGGTTGGGATACGTCCCAGACGGCCTCATAGTATATCTACAAATTATGTTCCTTAAATTGAAGACGTAATCTAATTAATTTAACAAATGTAATATATAGAACCTAAAAAAACACTACTTGAATACGAGTATCTCACCGTGAAATAAGTTCGAAACGCTTATAAATGTAGCGTGACTTATGTGACCTAAATATAGGTATTTTAAAAGCACTAAACGTAACGAAAGTGTTAATAGCCGTGGATATTCATTTTATTGATGGGTCTCATAGAGGAGATAATGGATTAGAAATGGCAGAAACGACATCAAATTTATATGATCTTAACTGAAGTAAAATAGATTGTTAAATACCGCACTGCTGGGGATCCGCCACCTGCCAGTACAGGAGATGGGTTGGAGCTTGATCTGTGACACTTCCCCGTTTTTTATTACTGTTTATTAGAATTAATGGCTTTTACTAGTGCCAAGGTTGCAAAGATGATTTCGCAATGTCACGTAGAATGGAGATGACACGAAGGATTGATCGGTGCAGTTCATTTTGAGGTTTTTCATGATGATGGGATGTTATTGTCATGTAATTAAAATCACATATATCTTTGATATAATAACATTGCTTATTATTAAGGGGCCATCCATAAATTACGTCACACGTTAAGGGATGTTGGTTAGTTTAGGTCGACGAAGTTTGACATGGTGTGATGAAAATCGTTTATTTCTAGTTGTGACAAAGAGGGAGAAAGGGGGCCTAAGCTAGAATAATACTTACTAAAATTAATGATTGTTTAAGTTTATTTTTGTCTCCCATTAAACTGTAATCTGTTGGTTGGATTTGTAATGATTGTTATATGATAAAAGAAGTGTTTAGAGCAAATTAGAATTAAAAAATTAGAATAGATAAATAATTTGACCGCCAACTTAGTGCGCTACATTTGTGATGCGTAGACAAAAAATATATACGAATGTATATTTTTATACTGCTATTTATATCGTCTTTGTCAAAATGCCGACATTAAAAATATTTTTAGGTTTTTTTAGAGCTAAAGTGGGCGTCTCAATTTAATCATAGTAACTAAATATAGAATGTCATATCTGTGCGATCGTTCTGGCGTAATGTTGACGAAATTTCTATTTACTTTTACGTTTTCGGGATTGATTCCCACCTATAGCTGCATTTTTATGTATGTACAAATGTTCGCGTCGCTTCGATGCGACAAAGCCAGCCCTGCGGTCACCACCTGTCACAACTAAGCGTGGTGAATATGGGCAAAACACATGAGTTGGCGCCATAATGTCTGGCGCGAACTTGGAGAAGCCTATGTCCAGCGATAAGCTGAAGTGACAAATGTTCGCCTGGCGTAGATTTTTAACCGACTTCCAAAAAAGGAGGAGGTTCTCAATTCGACTGTTTTTTTTTTTTTTTTTTTTTTTAACGTATGTTACATCAGAACTTTTGACTGGGTGGAGCGATTTCAACAAATTTTCTTTTAATCGAAAGGTGATGTGTGCCAATTGGTCCCATTTAAATTTATTTGAGATCTAACAACTACTTTTCGAGCTATATCTAATAATGCGTTTTTACTTGACGCTTTTTTCGTCGACCTACGTTGTATTATACCGCATAACTTTCTACTGGATGTACCGATTTTGATAATTCTTTTTTTGTTGGAAAGGAGATACCCTTAGTTTAGTACCATGATAAGGAAACCAGGATCTGATGATAGGATCCCAGAGAAATCGAGGGAAACTCTTGAAAATCCGCAATAACTTTTTACTGGGTGTACCGATTTTGATAATTGTTTTTTTGTTGGAAAGAAGATATCCTTAGTTTAGTACCATGATAAGGAAACCAGGATCTGATGATGGGATCCCAGAGAAATCGAGGGAACTTCTTGAAAATCCGCAATAACTTTTTACTGGGTGTACCGATTTTAATAATTTTTAATTTAATCGAAAGCTGATGTTTGTCATGTGGTCACATATAAATTTTATTGAGATCTGATAACTACTTTTTGAGTAATCCTTGATAACGCGCAGTTACTTGACTATTTTTTCGTCGATCTACGTTGTATTACTCCTCGATGTAATTGAAGTCGGTTTTTTTTTCGTTTGCGAGCAAACACAATTATGTTCCTATGAGTCATCAGTGTGCCTCACAAATACTGAAGTATCCGACAAGGATCACTTTTTGAACATTCTTCAGTGATACGCCGCTTCTATTAGCCGTAGCTTCATATAGTGTTTCTCAAAAAATGGGCTGTGAAACTTTATAAAATAATGTTTCGTTTCGAACCAGTACTCCCTGAAATTGGCGCGTTCAGTCACACAATCTCTTCGGCATTGTTATATTAATATGGATAGTTATTTATTCATTTTTACCGGACTTTATAGAAATGGAGGTGCTCAATCCTAATGTAGGATTTTTTTTATGTTTAATCTATACAATTAAATAAAATTGGAGTGTTGGTTTGTAATGTTAAAATAACTGCTTTTTAATAAATGCATAATTATGGATGTATACACGGTACATATACCAAAGAAACACTTTTTACAACTTTTGTCTGTCTGTCTGTCTTTCTGTTTGTTCAGTCCAATCTCTGAAACAGCTGGACCGATTTTGACGGGACTTTCACTGGCAGATAGCTGATGTAGTAAAGAGTAACTTAGGCTACTTTTATTTTAGAAATCTACGAGCAGAACAATAACTTTTCTGTTAAATTCCACGCGAGCGAAGTCGCGGGCACAGTATCTCATAAGTTTTTACTGAGTGTACCGACTTTTTAATCGAAAGCTAGTGCTTGTCATTTGGTCCCATTTAAATTTCATCAAGATCGGACGTGTAGTTTTCTCTACCAATGTGTATTTAATTGATTTTATTTTTTCGTTTACCTACGTTGTATTACTTGTCGATGTTAATCGAAGTCGTTCTTTATCGCTCGCGAGTAAACACAAGAACCATTAATAGAATTAAATGTTTAAACAATTATGTTTATCAATGTTTAAATAAATAATATATTATATTACAAAAAGATGTGAAAAATATCATGCTTAGATGTTTAGTATACATTTGATTCCACATGCGCTTTAAAGAAGCAAGCCGTACGACAGTTCTAAAAATATTAAACATCGAAAAGAAAGGAGATCGTATTATAAACATTTATTTATAGACGGAAAATATGACACACTATTAGGATATTCTTATTTTACTTATAAATTAACATTGATTAATTAACGCACACAGGTTTCGGAACTGATTAAATATATTCCTTCGATTGGCCAACCGAGACAAACGGCTTTGCGTCAGACAGACAGATAGATGTGACACGCGTTAATTATTATTATATATTTATGACTGAACATCGAATATAATTTTAAGAGAGTTTTGTAAGAACGGTTTTTAGGGTTCGGCGGTAGAGTAGTAGTTTTTCTTTTATATACAACTAAGTCGGCAAACAAACGTACGGCTCACCGTCTGGAAAGCGATTGCCGTAGTTAATAGACGCCTGCAACATTCGAAGCATCACAAGCGTGTTACCGACCCTATCCCCGATTCCCCCCAGGAGCTCTGGTCACCTTAGTCACAAAAAGGAACACAGCACTGCTCGAAAGCAGTTTTATTTAGTTGCAGATCTTCTGTAACGTCGAGCTACATCCCCAGTCGGGCTGCTCCAGATTTTAAGTAGGATTTTTCCTTCTGTTCTACAGCTCAGTTAAATTAAATTCTCATCTAGATAAATAAAAATGTATCACTAAACGCTGAGTACAAAATTTTTCATTTTGAATTTAGCATCTAACAGCTTGCTGGCTTCTAAACATTTTGAATATCATATCAAAAATTGACCGCTCCAGCGGGATTCGAACCCGCGTCTCCGACTGACCGTGTCGGCGCTCTAGCCAATTAAGCTTGCTGGCTATTTTAAGGATATATCAAGCGCATGTTGTCCATAGTAACTTTTCTGTTTTCAATGTCTGGAGCAACCCGACTGTGGAAGTATCTTAAACTTACTGAAGATTAAATAATACTGCACTCAAGAGTGTTGTGTTCCTGTGATGAGTAACATAAGGTCATTAGAGCTATTATTTTCACAATGGGGATAGAATCAGGAACGCACTTGTAATGCTTTTAGTATTGCAGAAGTCACTGGGTCGTAACCACGCCGATAAACTGTTACGTAGTTTGGTGGTTTAAGAAATTATAATGTATTTAGTCCAAATAAAGATTTTTTTATTATTATTATAATTATTATAAAAAAAGCATTGGTACATTTTGTACGGTACACTTCGTATAATTTTCTTGGCTAGGTTTCAGTTACCCGGCCTCCTGAAGCAGTGAAACTGTGAAGCCCGCTAGGGACAACAGCATACTTATTTGAGAAAAAAAAAGAAATACAAAACTTTATGCACGAATCCGACTCGCACTTAACCGGCTTTTATAAATATTTCTTCTTTTTTCGTTGAACGTTTTGTCTTGTTGGTGATTTCTAAACTAAAATTTTAACATGACACCATGACGTCTGTTTATTATATTTTCTTAGTCGCTTTGGGTCCAGTCTAGTTGTATTATAAAGATTGATATGTTTGTAATTGTTAAGTCAGAAAGTACGAAACGGATGTTATTAATTCACTACTATATGGACTATCCAGAATCCTTCCGCTTTACTTCATCATATTATATTTATTTTATTTAAAATTAAAGAAAAAAAAAACAATTTATTAGTATATTATAAATAAATATATATTTGATAAATATACATAATATATAAATACAAATATTACACCAACACTCAGGCGTGATTCGAACCTGCAGAACAGGTAACGGGGCCAATACAAACAGCGCCAACGGTCTAGTCAAAATTGTACACAATACGAGCAAATAGGTACGTTCAAACCAAATCAAACAGATAATAATAGTTATATTACGAGAGCCGCGTCTATCGTTATACTACGTACGTTACGTTGTATCGCCGCTGACCCGTTAATATACTCAGTTTTATGTGTCATCGAGAACGGCACAACGCGTCCACAGTTAATAAGTTAAGAGTGTATGCTACCTCAAATTGCTTATTTTCCACTCGGCAGGATGTCCATATCTTCCAAACTACTGAATATTTAAGTTTGAAATTTATGTATGGTAAAGTTCAGGACATAAACTATCTTTCTTATGTTTCGAAAACACGATTCCATAAAATTTTCTCAATACAAAAAATAAAAAGTTAAAAGCAAAGTTACCTCTATTTTTGTATTAAAACCTTAATATCTCAGTAAATATAGAAGTTATGGACTTGAGATTAAGCAAGGTAATTGAAATAAGTATGAAGAACATTTTATATGTTGTGTTTTTAAAAAAATAACTATTGATAATGTTTGTGGGGAGAAAATACATATAATTCGCGCGATGAACAACCAAGCGCTCTCAATTCTATGTGTATCAGTGCGGGTGAAATCTGAATTCGAGCTGAGGTTAATAGGTGACTATTATACGAAACATGACCTATAATTTACTATGATTCTATCTCTGTTATAAATAAACTTGTTGGTGGGCTTCATTGAGAAAGGGCACAGAAGGCAATATCCTGCTCAATATCTGGAGCAGCCCGACTGGGGAAGTACCTCGACCTATAAGTGTAAATATATAAAAAAAACAATATGTAGAATAGTCTTGATCAATGGACTTGCGTCGACTTTTAGACATTTTAAGACTAGTTATTAAGGTTTCTGGGATTCTAAAGTTGCAGTGAAGTACCGATGCGTGTTTAAACAAAATAAAAAATGGAATAACAAAAGCACGGGCATTATAAGCCTGTGGATATCATCATTATCATTACAGCCACAACACACACACACACACACAGTCCACTCCTGGACATAGGCCTCTACAAGTTCACGCCAAAAATAACGTGAACTCATGTGTTTTGCCCATAGTCACCACGCTGGGCAGGCGTGTTGGATAAGTCTGAAGATCCTATGGTTATATCACTTAAATAAAAAAAAGTACCTCGACCGTACAGAAGATCACAGCCAAATAATGTTTTCAAGCAGTATTGTGTTCCAGTGGTGAGTAAGGTGGCCCAGAGCTCCGGGGGACGGTCTGGGGTAGGGTCGGCAATGCGTTAGCGATGCTTTCCCTACATGAGTAAGGTCGTCAAATAAGTTTTCGGTCCGCACGGTAGTAATCGGTTAACGGACTGGATTCTTGCAACACCAGGAGCATTGGAAGCGCTTTTCCGACCCTAACTACATACCCTTTCCAGGAGCTCTGGCTACGTTATACCATAGGAATGCAACATTACTTGAGTATAGCAGTATTATTTAGCTGTGATCTATGTTATATACCTAACACTTATACCAACACAAAAAAAATATTGGTTGTCTGTAAAGTTGGTTTACGGACGATAGATTAACGTGACAACGTCATAATAAAATATCTCCTCAGATGCATAGGCCAATCGATTAGAAGAGAGATAGATGCGACGCAAGCGCACAATGTGCGTAACGGTACAATGAGCGTAACGAGACAATGAGTCATCCTTTTTCGTGTATGCAGACGGCGTTCATCGATTTATTAGACGTCAAAAATCATAAAAATCGGCACACCAGTTTGGGAGAAGTGCAACTCTATACACAGAAACACGAGATTTATATTTAAAAAAATTAAACTGTGTGAGTAATAACTATAAAACCGTAACTATTCCGCGGGTACTCGTTAAAATGTTATGTTTTTTTTTTATGTTCGTGCAAGCTTGGAACAAATTTTTTTATCGTTCAATTTGAGGCTAATGTTTATAATTAAAAGAATAGCGTAACGTATCTTTATTTCATAATATTACACATTAAAAACGACAATGGGATAATATTCTACCTAAAACAGAAAACCATACACTGGATTAATTTTATTTATTTATTTAATAACTAAATACCTGACCCGGTGAACTGCGTATCACGTACATATTATATTGGTGAAAAATACAGTCAAAACTTAATACAAAATTTTTATCTACATTAATAGCAACACATTTATATGTTTTCTGAACGAACCTATGAATATTTGACAACCAAGTGACAATTTTTTATTTTTAAAAAGACGAAGGACATTAACTATTAGTTAGGGGACATATGTATAGGAAAATTAAATAGTTGTTTTTTGTATTTTTCGTTACTTTTTATTTATATTTCTCACCGTTTGAACCTTCCCTGAACTTCCACAAATATTTCAAGATCAAAATCAGCCATTCTCGAGTTTTGGCGAGACAAACGAACAACATTGATTTTTATATACCTACTAGTTACTACCTTCTAGTTATACCTACTAGTGACCCCACAAACGTTGTTTTGCCATATATGTTATTAAAACCCTTAATCCCCCCCCCCCCCTATAACTTAGGAGTATGAAAAATAGATGTTGGCCAATTCTTAGACCTCTAGCCGTTTCGGAGGAGTATGGTAACTAACATTGTGACACGAGAATTTTATATATAAGACAAGACATAAGATTTAGAAGGTATAAAAATGACGAAAACAAACACTTGAACTTTGGTAGGTACACAACACAGTCAAACTACGATTCGATAACAAAACACGGAAATTGGAAAATTCGTTTACGTCATCAGTTTGTCGTAAGGAAACAATTTGTTTCGTAACTAACATCATACTATTGTTATTGTTACAACAAAACAAAACAAAAAATACAATATATTAAAATACAGCGAGGAAATAAATGGTGTAATATTTTTATTAGTATTTATTAACAGTCTAGTACTACCAACCAAAATATTTGCTCCTGATTTGATTTGCCTTTTGTAACTGTGCCTTGTATAATGTTCTGTTTTTGGATAAAAATAACGTTTTAGTAGCAAAATATTAAAAAAAAATTATAACAAAGTTGCACACACAATCGCTAATAGTCACAGAGTAGAATTGAAGGAGACAATACCACAGAGTACATATCATATGTAAGATGAACACGGAATACATTTATTGCAACACAAAACTTCAGATCTTGTGGGATTATCTAGAAAAAAGGTGCCTATGTGTTATTCTGGAACTCCAGCTGTGTGGATACCAAGCTACATTAAAATCCGTTTACTAGTTTTTGCGTGAAAGAGGTGACTATGGTTGGCGTGATAGGCGTATATATTATATTTAACTCAATGGACACAGATAAGGTGATCGATAGCGATAAAAACGTTAAAACTAAATGTTATGTTTAAATTACAATAACACTCTCAGGGGTTAATAGATTAGATATCAGATAAAAGAGATATAATTTCGCCAACCTTGCCAATAATGTTGATAATTCTAGAAGATTTCCTATTTGCTAATGGTTTTAGTTTTTTGTACACAAACATTACAAAAAAAAACACAATTTGGAACGTCTACAAATATTAGTACATCGAGGCTTTCGTAACACAGTACGCGGTGCCGTCTCTAACTTATAATATACCATTAATACTTAAGACAATAACGTAAAAAATAAATAAAATAATTAGTTGCAGTATGTGAATGTGACCGTCGAAAGTTCGAGATCAATAGACCAGGACAGACTAAGATGAAATAAGTCAAAGATACCATAGACAACACAGATACAAACACCCAGACAAGCAAAATATGTATGACCTGTACGAAGATTTGTTTGCTTTGTGTTGAAGTGGATGAGCGGGTATTGATTTCGTTACCATTAGTTCAATAGCCAGTTGTTGCAACCACTTCGCCAATCCGTCCTAAAATATACTATATCTTTCGAAAAAGACGCGTATATATGTTTCCAACTTTGTATATGTTCTTCAAGAATTGTCCAATAGATTGTATTCAGTGTCAAAGTAATTCGTTGTTTCTTTATAACAAATATAATATTTCATATAATTATCCCTGTTTGACTTAACTTATTCCATTTGTGAGTTAATTTCGCTCTCAGACTCGAAGATGGTATCGCGCCTGAGGGCTCCTTTTCAAAGGGTTGAGACTCGTTTAGAATGTTGTGTAATTTCATTCTCTGTTTATCTTCGTTTATCTTAAGCTATTCGATTAACGAATGCTTTTCGTTAATTTATTTATATTAATATTGTTTGTTTCTGAGTCAATAGAGTCAGGACAATGAAACTATTATAAACCCGGAAAACGCGTAGCACTTTATTATCCTGAACTATATATATATTGTACAATATTAAACGTTAGTGTTTAAACATAGGGCACCGCCATCTAGTTTTACTTTATAGAACTATTGTTAACATTTATAAGTATAATAATTGTGTTTGCTCGCAAACGAAAAAAAAAAACCGACTTCAATTACATCGACGAGTAATACAGCGTAGATCGACGAAAAATAGTCAAGTAACTACGCGTTATCAAAGATTACTCAAAAAGTATTTATCAGATTTCGATAAAATTTCAATGTGACCACATGATAAACATCAGCTTTCGATAAAATTAAAATTTATCGAAATCAGTACACCTAGTAAAAAGTTGTTGCGGATTTTCGAGAGTTTCTCTCGATTTCTCTGGGATTCTATCATCAGATCCTTGTTTCCTTATCATGGTACCAAACTAGGGATATCTCCTTTCCAACAAAAAAAGAATTATCAAAATCGGTACATTCAGTAAAAAGTTATGTGGTATAATACAACGTAGGTCAACGAAAAAAGCGTCAAGTAAAAACGCATTATTAGATATAACTCGAAAAGTAGTTGTTAGATCTCAAATAAATTTAAATGGGACCAATTGACACACACCACCTTTCGATTAAAAAAAAATTGTCGAAATCGGTCCACACGGTCAAAAGTTCTGATGTAACATACATAAAAAAAAAAATACAGTCGAATTGAGAACCTCCTCCTTTTTTGGAAGTCGGCTAAAAACCTGGCGGTACGAAATTCACGGGGACTAACTACTTTGGAATTGAAATATGTATTTCATTTTTTATTTAATAATTGTTCGCTACTCCGTCGGGTCTGTCAGTGGTCGTCACTCGAGGGCCTTTGTTCCACATCGGATGGATATCTTAACAATATGACCTGCTTATTGTCACTTTAGCTGACAGATTTTGAGAGCTATGTAATTAACATTAGGGGAGGCCTATCTCTAGCAGTGGACTTTTGAAGGCCTTTAAAAGGACTTTTAAAAACCTATCCATTGGTGAATGGATACAATTAATAAATATTAGCTTTTTCAGTTTCAAAATTTTGCCGCGATGAACCCTTATTATGAACGCTCCCCCGCCATCGGGACTTAGCGACAGTCGATGCATCGTCTTCCGATTCCCGTCGAAACTACTCTCACAAAATAAGTTCATACAACTAACGGTCCAATAAAATGTGTTCCGGAAGAAGTTTGCGAAACGGGAACGTAAATAACGCGCATGTTTGTCGACAGTCGTAAAGAATAGTTCGAAAATTGATAATATAAGCACTTTGTAAGTTTTACGGTATCGTGCATTATTTACGAGAATAGATGGAATTTTGTATACTTAAGTCAATACGGTCACGCCGTATTGACTTAAGTAATAAAAAGTGGCAATATTGTCTGTTTATGTTTAATGATTAAATAATATATTGATCTTTTTTAAAGTAATTTTGAGTAACATGCCGGTTCTTTTAAATAAAATGTACATTCCGAATCGGTGGTAGCTTCACAATAGTTATAAGTGTGAGTAGTAAGCGTCTTATAATATGCTAATTCAAAAGCTTTTATCTTATTTATTTTTTCTAAAAAATTAAATGTCAAGTTTCTTGCCGATTCTTCTAACTACGATAATAACATCGATTCGAAAGTCTTTTTAGAAATCAATTTCATAACACAAATTTGTAATTTCGACCACAAATAATAAATTATACGACTAATTCGCCAGTTTGTCTAAGTGCGTAAGAAACAGATAAGATTTATGTCATTGATAATACAAGTATGAACGATTCTTACTTTTGTGACGATAATACAGGTATATTTTTAACCTAGCTGACCCGGCGAACTTAGTAGCGGTAATGTTTTTTCCTAAATATATAGATTGTTTTTTAAAATATTACAACGGTAAATATTTTGCTAAGCGCTTAACTCAAAAAAAAATTTTTTTTTTTCATTATGGTAAACCTCTGCGGCGTCTTATGTAATCATATAATGATAGATTCGCAAGAGTTGTTTTTTTTATTTTATATCACTAGGTCGGCAAACAAGCGTACGGCTCACCTGATGGTAAGAGATTACCGTAGCTTATAGACGCCTACAATACCAGAAGCATCGAAAGCGCGTTGCCGACCCAATCCCCAATCCAGGAGCTCTGGTCACCTTACTCACCAACAGGAACACAATACTGCTTGAAAACAGTATTATTTAGCTGCGATCTTCTGTAAGGTCGAGGTACTACCCCAGTCGGGCTGCTCCATATTTTGAGCAGGAAATTCCTGCTGTGCTCTACCTCAGTGAGATATATTCTATTTGTCACTGTCTTCTTTTAAGAAATATGTTATTCGCACTCTGCACTCTGCAGTGATAAATCTTAATATGTATAGATTGCGCGTCACGTTGTTTGTCTGCCACGGACTCCTAAACTGCTTAACCGATTTTAATCAAAATTTCACACCGTGTGTTGTTTATCCAACTTTAAGCATAGGCTGTGTCTTATTTTAATGATATGTAATTATTAAATTTAAAGCAAGAAAAAAAAATAAGGTGGTACAAAGTTCGTCAGGTCGGCTGGTTTACTATAATTTGTGAATCCTTTTTATTTTATTATTTAAACTTTTGTATATGACTGTAACTATTTCTAGCTTGATACTTTAGTGCTGCAACTACTGTATTAAGATTAGAGTAATCTGAGGATAATGGTGCTGATTGTACAACAACACATATGTTTCAGTTATAATGCTTGTTATTTTATATACTGTACATTGTTTTTTGTCCCTAATAAAATAAAATAATCGCTCATCTGATGGTAAGCGATTACCGTGTTTTATAGACGTTACAAGCAGAAGCATTGCAAACGCGTTGTCGACCCTAAACCCGACCCCACCGCTCAGGAGCTCTGGTGAACTTACTCACCACAAGTATTATTATCAATAGATTCTGGCTACAATAAAAATGATATAGGTGAATGTCGTAATTTTTTTTTGACTCGATATGTTTACGTTTAATATCAACGGTAGCGGAGGTCAGATGGCAATCACTCGTATAGACCTGTTAGTAGAATTTAATGAAAAAAAAAAAAATCTAATAAGTATATTTAAATAAAGAATATGACCGTGAAATTCGTTGGAGAGCGTTAAAAATTAAAAAAAAAATGCTTATTTTCTGTTATTAGGTCTAAATGTATATAAATTATAATTTAAGGTTTGTATTTTTTATTTTTAGAAATAAAAAATAGCAAAAATAATGATTAATGTAATTCTATAAATGTATTGTTGAATTTTCCTGATACATGTGGTAGCTTTAAATAAATTATCTTGAAATTGATTTTTAAGCGTTGATATAAATTGACGCATTTAAAATCTTGATTAGATATATGACGATTATATATCTGTAAATCAACCAAGGTTAATACAAATAGCGGTTCACAGTTGCAGTCAGCGAGGCCAGAGGAACATAATTTTTTTACATATCAATAACTCATATCTACACTAACGCAAATTCATAAAATGTAGGTATGTAGGTATCGTTGCATGTGTTATGCTTTTAACGATAAGCGAGTGAACCAATTTTAATATATGGTAAAACCGGGAGAGATGCCGCAGTGGGATAGATGCCTCATGTTCTAAAAACCTAACATCCCGAACTCACAAATAAAAATTAATCGCATAAGTAAGAGTCGAAGACACCCCGTACCTCAGATATCCACAGATATTCGTGTGGCAAGGACGCGTTTGGATCGTGTGTGTAATTTTCTCCGTAGCGAAATTTACAAACACGTCAAAGTTTTAAAGGTTAGTATTTAAGGTTGTATAATTTTATAAATAGTAATAAATTCCGTTATATTTTTTATCACATCTATATACTGGGTCATTGCGTCTGCATATAGTTGTAAATAGATGCTATTTTTTTATAATTTATTTAAAAAATACGTGGGCATCTATCCCAATCACAAAGGATAGTTGCCCTGATTTTTTGAGGTATAGGTGCCCTTAGTATCCCTTCATTCACCATATACAGACTAAGTTTATATGTATAATTTTTTTGTGTCTGTTATATTTTTTATGTATTTAGGTATATTTATGTTTGGATGTTTTACTGATTCTAGCAGAACTATGCCACGAAAATATCAAAGAAAGGAAGAAATGCGAGCTCGAGTATGTTCTTGGACTATAAAAAACCTACAGTCAGCTTTCGATGAGAAAGTATGATTGTGCAATGTGCATGTTGACACTAGATATGAATATTTTAGACCAACAATTAAGAATTTATACTTTTGTTGAATAAATGCTTGTAAAATTTAATTAAATTTATATATATATATATATATATATATATATATATATATATATATATATATATAGTAATCTGTGTGATATAAAAATATAATTATAACAATTAAAAGATATAAAAAAAAACACAATTTTTTTTCATTGCTATGGCCCATGTTTCTTGGAGACAATCGATGTTTTAGGAGTAGCCTAACCTAACATTTGGTTTTTGGTTTTTCGTTTACACGGTTTAAAGGGCATCTATCCTACTCAC
Organism: Melitaea cinxia; assembly: GCF_905220565.1. Lineage (NCBI taxonomy): Eukaryota > Metazoa > Arthropoda > Insecta > Lepidoptera > Nymphalidae > Melitaea > Melitaea cinxia. Next base: position 2,583,212 of record NC_059416.1, read on the forward strand.
TATTTTCATGGCGAGGCAACTATCCATATAGGTAGGCATCTATCCTCAAAAAAAAGGGTTCACGAAAAGCTAATTTCTGCTTAATCTGCATTGGCTAAATTGAAAAAAAAATAGTCATAATTCAACATAAAGGATTGAGCTAGCTACATTAATAAAAATTATTCGTATAAAAATCATATTTTTAAAATTAGGTGGCTATTTCAAAAAGTGAGTCATCTATCCCGGTTTTACCCTAAGTATAAGCCCATTTTCACCACGCTGGGCAGGCGGGTTTGTAATCGCAGGACTGGCTTTGTCGCACGGAAGACGCTGCTGCCCGTCTTCGATGCGACAAAGCCAGCCCTGCCCAGGAGAAGGATCAGAGCTTATTATTATTTATTATTATTATCTTATTTAAAGTAATATCTATTTGGACACTTGTAACATATCCTAAAACATAATAAATTGTTTTGTTGATGTGGGTCAAGTGGAAGTTTTATGTGCCATGGGAATATAAAGGGAGGATAACACAAATTGCAACTCGCATAAGAGAGGGCCCTTAAAGCCTAACGATCATGTTATTGGAGTATAGTTTTATACCCTAAGTTACTTTTGGATATTTTATGATGCTTTCTAATATTAATAAAATATAGTAATTGGTTGAGTATTTTCAATATATCCCTATTACGCAGGATTTATGACTATTAATTTTGTTGAATTGTGTCACACTTTAAGAAAGTAACAGTCAAGTTCCTTATCATTTCCGAATCTCGAGGTTGCTTATTAATAATCTCCACAGTAAGATGACCATTTAATAGTGCTTTCAAAGCCTTTAAAACCGATTAATCTCTTTCGTGTATTCTCCATCCTTACGTGTCATTGGGGAAACCATATGTGATGTTTAGAGCGTTTAATAATAATAATCAAAATCAAAAATAGCTTTATTCAAATAGGCTCCAAAGAGCACTTTCGAATCGTCATTTTACAAATTAAAACTTTAAAAATAAATTATTATTTTTGTAAAAGTGAAGCTACCACCGATTCGGAATGTAGATTCTGCAGAGAAGAATCGGCAAGAAACTCCGCAGTTACTCTTTTGAAAATATATAAACTGTGTTTTAGCACAAAATTAGAAACATGTTGCATGAAATACAGCGTCACTAAGTCCACACATCTTTATCAACTATGTAATTCTGCACCGAGTAATAAGCTTTATCTATTTTTTTTTTTTTAAATAAACACTTTAAATTTATGTTGAGACGATTCCAAAATCGTTTGTGGTATTTTATTATACATGCGAATACCATGACCCAGAAAGGAAACGTTTACTTTTCGCAGTCGGAAACTTGGAGTTACAATTTTGTTATTCCTTCTCGTGTTAACAATGCGATTATTACTATTTATTTCAAAAAAATGAATATTTTGGTGGATGTACATAATATTGTTATAATAATAATACGTTTAATTAATAATTGTGTTTACTATCAAACGAAAAAAAACGACTTAAATTACATCGACAAGTACCTAATACAACATAAGTAGACGAATGAAATTAACCAACGCACTAGTCGCCGCTACGATTTTCGAAGGTTCCCCTCGATTTCTCTGGGATGCCATTGATGCCCTAATAAACAAAAGAAAAATCAGTAAAATCGGTTCATAAGCGACAAAGTTATCCGCGAACACACATAATATATATATATATATATATATATATATTTATATATTATTTATCGAATTGAGTAACCTCCTCCTTTTTTGAAGTCGAACCTGAAGGAAGATTATTTAAACATCTTTTTTTTAATATCTACACAATACACACACGGTCTTCTGTTCCTAAAGTAAGCAACCTAATGCTTGTGAAATAGGTAACAGCCGACTGGTATATAGCTTATTTTTTTTCGATAAACATACCTATAAATAATACATAAATGTATAAATTAATATTTATATAACCCTCAGACTCGAAGTGGGAATCGAACCCACAACCCCCGGAGCAGAGAGCAGGGTCACCACAAACTGTGCCAACGGGCTAGTCAAAGTTAGATTTGATAGATTGCCAATAAATATAATATTATCTTTTATAACATAATAAAATTTTAAAGTAACTAACTAAAACAACTTGCCAAATTCGTTTCAAAATCTATCTGGACTTTTATTTTCGTTCTAATTTGTGCGCATGTTACAACATCGGCGACTGTAGCGCGGGCAGAGTGCGCGTTTAATTTTAATTAAGGTGATTAAGAGATTAGAGTACCCACCGCAGGCAACGCGAGTCGCTGAGATTTCGAATAAGTATACGAGTAGTTTGATTGGTTTTGATACTTGTGAACAATTTGCGTGAGAGCGCTTATTTCTTTATTTTTTTATTATTTTTTTTTTTTTGTGGATACTTTTACAGCATTACTTGCATTTTTTTAAATTATTAACCCCTTAAAATAAATAAAAATAATAAAGCCTTTATTTACTTATCCTTAATTTCTATTTCAAATGTTTGTTAGTGTTTTGTTAGTTATTAATATTTTTTTTAACCCCTTAATCCCCCCTTATAACTTAGGGGTATGGAAAATAGATGTTGGCCGATTCTCAGATCTACCCGGTATGCACACAAAATTTCATAAAAATCGATCCAGCCGTTTCGGAGGAGTATTTAAACTAACATGGTGACACGAGAATTTTATAAAATGTATTCTGATTATGTGAACGGTTCGACGTATAGATCATTTTTGAAGTTTCAATTTTTATTATTTTTTTTCGTCATTTTATTTTAAATTTTGTTCATGCAAACGTTTTACATATTTTATAGTGGTTTTGGGCAATTATAAATTTAATAAACGAACATGTGTTCGATAAACATAAGTTTTCTTCAGCTGTCGAGCGAAAAGTTGACACATTACAACCGGAAACAAACTAAGTACAAAGTAAATTAAAATTTTAAAGTTAATCCATTTTTTTATTTAAAATATATTTATATTTGTCAATTATATGACAAATCCAAAACAGATGTAACAGATGCCTCTAATTAAACCCTATTTCGAGATACGCCTTTTTTTAATTAAAGGTTTTTATTTTAAAACAGTCGTAAGTTTAATACGTGAGGTCGCGGCCTCGTTCAGCTAATTACATTAAATCACTTGTAGAGTTGAAAAAAAATGTTGGTGTGACTCAATGCTCCATATTTCTCACTTATCTCCGAACGGCATCATTGTAATTGATCTCGTGAACTTGTTAACACCAGGATTATGTTCTTTATACAATAATAATAAGGTATATAATTGTGTGGTGACGATAATATACGGAATGTGTGTGTTGTCAGGATGTAACGGTATTATTTCGTTGTTATTTGTGTTTGTGACGGTTGTGATGTGTTTTTGTTGTTTGGATGTGATTTGAGGGTAGATTGAAATTGGCGAAATTGTAAGTTATTTTTTATCCGATGAATTTTGTGACTAAATATTTGAATTAACTGCGGCTTAACACAATGTACTATATATCGAAACTGGATTCAGTATCCAGATTATTGTTAGTCTTTAGCACTTGTCGATGGCAAAATTATCGGCGAAAAGCTAGTTTAAGTATAAAAGATGAGGGTGATGAATTTTGTATGTGATTTTTTCTTTTCTTTACTATTTCGTCTAACACCTATCTATGGTTCCTTCTACATGTATGAGAGAGTATAGAGAGGGTCCTATGCCCAGTAGTAGGATGTTTATATCATTACATAGAATAAAACAAAGACACTTACCGCTGTCTGTATGCTTGGATTATTTAAAAATATGCAAAGGATTTTGATACGGTTTTCTTTAGAAAATAGAGTGATTCCGGAGGAAAATTTTTATATATATAACATAATAAAGGAACACTGATAGTTTTTGCAACGTGCGAAGCCGGGGCGGGTCGCTAGTATATGTATATTTATCGAAAGAAAATGTAGTTATATTAGTCAGCTTGTTATCGTTTAATACAAACAAAAGCATTAAGTTGCTTACCTTAGGAACAGACGACCGTGTGTGTGTGTGTGCGCTAAGGATAGTTAAAGTTATTGATGTTTGTTTAAGTTATAATTAAACATCATCCGTTGTTTTGTTGTCTATCATTTCAACACGATCGTAAGACTATCTATATTCGCTTGTGGAAATTCGGTGCTAGTCTTACAGTGACCGCCGCTTCAAGGTTGTTGACATTGATAAGGACTTCCATCGACCTATCGCTGTCAACTCAATTATGAAACTCGAGATGTTAATGGTCGTTGAGAGGAAAAATTCGACCTTTACGATCTTTTCAAATTTAGTGTCTTGTTTGGAAAAGGACTGTTCAGGAGATGCTAACCTACCGACTTTGTATTCAGGATATGCGTGTGCGTCTGAGAGAGTGTTTGTATGAAAGAAAGAACGAAACACGTTTATTCGGGATATCACACAAATCGTAGACAGTTTTTACACAAAGAAAATACAGTTAAATAGAAATAATAATATTAATAATGCCGTGTGGCTACGGCATCAAAGAATATAGCCACCCCCTCTCTTTCCGTGGGTGTCGTAAGAGGCGACCAAGGGATAACATAGTTCCACAGCATAATTCCACTACCACCTTGGAACTTCCACATCTAGCTGCTGGCTTTGAAATACACAGGCCGAAGACGGGCAGCAGCGTCTTAGGTGGGAAAAAGCCAGCCCTGCGGTCACCAACCCGCCTGCCCAGCATAGTGACTATGGGCATCACACATGAGTTCGCGCCATTTTTGGCACGAACTTATGGAGGCCTATGTCCAGCAGTGGACTGCAATAGGCTGAAATGATGATGATGATGATGAATAATTAATAAGTAATTACATATAGAAAAAAATTACAAGAATAGTAATATAGATTACAAAAAAAAAAACATGTATATGTACATGTATGCGCGTGAACTTGTGCGTGTGTCTTGAGTGATTTTGTTTCGGTTTTTTATTTTTTTTACATACTACAGACTACAGGGACACACAACTGGGACGTGATCTAACACTGATGGTATATATCTCTTTTGCTCAGTATTTTGAGCATGGCGTTTCTCGCCGAAATATCGGTAATAATATAGGGTTAATTGGACGAGTAAGACAGCTTAAACTAATAACACTACAAAAGTTCAAGAGAAACATGACATGTATACATAGTAGTAGCAGCTATACATGTGTAATTATATATGAAAAGTTCAGAAAGATATTAAACATATATCATATCCCTCGCTTCAGCTGGGTAAGTGCGCGAAAAATATAAGCCATTTGTTCGTACGACCGAAGTTCGTGCATAACATCGCTAGAGCCTTCAACTCAATAAAACTTATCGCGAATCGACAGTTGGAGCAAGTTAGAAGCGACAGCGGGAACCCTGTTAAATGTCTAAAAATTGTCCGCTATTTTGTCTATTATTGTGAGATCTGGGTTAAATATTTATATTCATATTATGTGTACCATTCGGGTGGTAATAAAAAATTCAGGCATCAGCAACCTATGCTTACTTTAGAGACAGGTGCTTTAGTGTTTGTTATAACATTAAACATGCAGGTATCGTCGTAAATTTGAAACGTTGAAGAGTCATATATTTTTATGTTATTTTTACAAACTTTTTGTTGTAATGTTTATACATGAATTTCTTTTTATATGTACATAAATAGATCTATATTTTTATACATGATTGCTATTGATTTTAACGTCAATAGATATTATTTTTCTGGCTTTTAATTAGTTTTGTTATGTAAAATAAACAGAACAAACGAACAACAATATAAAAATAGTGTTCACTCGCTATCGCCTATGATTTAAATAGTACCCTATATTACTTCGCAAGCGCCCCACGCTTCGTACAACTATGCGTTGTAAATAAACGATACGTCGCGTGTTTGTTTGTTCATGTCTCTAGACTGCTACGCTAAATTCCTTATGTATTAGATACATGTATGACATCTTTAAGAAAAGGTTATATCTACATATCGAATCGCAGACGCTTATCTGAGAGCGATTCACTGATAAAACTGACTTGATAGAGACTTACTGACATTGATAACTTTCTGATAAACTGATTAAGATGATAATGACTTACTAATGTAGTCTTAAACCCAGTTCCTATTTTCCAAAAACGATTCGTTTCACTTACAAATCTCTATAGGTGATTCATCATGCTATCATAGTAATATGCCATAATAACTGCTCATAAATTCTACCCATAAGTAGTAGTTGAATGCCTAACACTTTAAACGTTGCTTAAAATACTTGAATGGAATTTCATAATCATATACATATATTTATGTTGATGCGAATACGCAAATGACCTTTTATAAGAATCTTCTAAGATCTTAATGCCAATGATTCCCAAACTATTTTAGGAAGATCCCCATTTTAGATATTAAACTGATACCTTGGACTCCTAATACTCATACTACATTAAAAATCCTATCTGTAATTTTTTTCCGTATTAATACAAAATACTTACCAATTTAAAAACCGATTTCGCGTCTTGGGGTTATTAGTTTGAGAATCACTGTCTTACGTGCCAGTGAACAATGCTTTGACATGATAGTCTTTGTTAGAACATCATCCCATGGCGTCCGACTTACTCCAGTGATTGTTCAAGATGCAGTAACGCAATACGATTACACAACGCTCTTGCGAATGAAACAATTTTGCAATCATCGTAAGTTTGTTAACGAGATAGATTTTAGTACGTAACATGCCAACAGAATGATGGCGTTTCGAAAATTTATAGGATCGTTCGCCCTTTGTCCACGATTTTATTTCTAGGTAATAATAGTACTTTTGTCTTTTTAGTGTCTATTGTGGCCATATTCTTTAATAACGACGCTTTTTAGATTATTTGGCTACACATACACTACACATTGATAATACGGATTTTACAAATCGGGTAGTTTTAGAAATCAATAAAAAATCGTTATTATTATTAGGCCCTTTAAATTGTCCACTTTTATAATGAAATAAAAGGGAAATGTAAATCGAATGATTACAAAACGTTTATACGGATATTTCTAATCAGTTTTGTAAGTCATAGCAAGATTTTATCAAGTCTATAACCTATTGTTTTCTAATGTTTACGCGAATTTTAATCATTTAATAAAACAACTTTTTTCGTATTTTATCACGGTTAAACCAAGCATAATTTACCACAGATTAAAGACTCAATTAGCACATTCTGCGTACATAGGACTAAATAAAATATTGATGTATGTCGGGTAGTTTCGAATAACTTTGTAAAGTCTGACACCTCAGTCCTCCCGTGACCATGGTAAAGTATCCGAAACGTCGGGAATCAAAAGTTAATAATAAACCGCGATAAAATCCGAAAAAAGTTGTTTCATTAAAAGTCTGTAACCTTTTTATACTAAACGTGTATGATGATAACAGATGTTTTGAATTTAACTGTTAGATTATGAGACTGACTACAAACATAACAAGTGTATTCTACATATGGAACTAGATTTGATAAAGTTAAAGTAATTAAGACTTTTAAGCGTTAATAGTCAAGGTTTTCAATCATGGTTTATTTTTACCAATGAAACTGGTACAACCGTGATAGAATATTTTGAAAATTTTGTCGATTTTTCATTATCATATGTGTGTGTGTGTATGTGTGTGTGTATCATGTGTCATGTCATTATCAGACATACGTAGATATAAACTACGATATGATAGACTTACACTTAAAGTAAATAGTTCCATCTATATCATATTCTTCAGTAAACTGCTGCAGCTTAATTGGAATGATAGGACATAAGAACTGACCTAAAAAGAGAAGGAAAAATATATTTTTATATAATACTTGGATAAAAAAGTTATTTGGGCAAAACATCAATATGCGAACTCAATCTGCATGTGTATATAAAAGCCTGTTCCGTTCGTACGGTGATATCGCTACCATCTCTTCGAAATTTTATTACCATTGTATATTAAATCTGTATACATATCAATTGTGTTTGATAAAATTGGGCTCCAGAAACACTACTACCGCAAATATTTGTATGGTCAATACAAATGTATGCCATGTGCGGGGATTTAACCCGCGACTGCCAGTGCAACAACCGTAAAAAAAAAAACCGTAAAAAGTTCTGTTAAAAGTTCTTGCTGTATTAAAAATTAAGAAAAACGCGCTGAAACTTGGAAAATTTCAGAAAGATCGACGAATTTTACAGTTTACAAGACAAAATAACGTCTGTTTGACCAGATACTTTTAAATGAATGATGATAACACTATAATCTGTATAAATTAAAATGAATCGCTGAAATTTATGTACGAGTTATAACTTTCAAACAATGGCACCAAATTGGATAATCCTCTTTTTTGTTCGTTATTGTCACAAATAATTGTATTTGCTCGCAAACGAAAAAAACCGACTTCAATTACATCGACAAGTTATACAAAGTAGGGAGACGAAAATATAGTGAAGTAAATACGCGTTATCAAAGATTACTCAAAAAGTTGTTATCAGATCTCGATGAAATTTAAATATGATCACACAATAAACATTAGCTTTCGATTAAATTAAAAATCATCAAAATCGGTACACCCAGTAAAAAGTTATGCGACATAATACAACGTAGGTCGACGAAAAAATAGTCAAGCAAAAACGCATTATTACATAATTATAACTCAAAAAGTTGTTGTTGGATCTCAAATAAATTTAAATGGGAACAAATGACACACACCACCTTTCGAATAAAAAAAAAATTGTCGAAATCGGTCCACCCAGTTAAAAGTTCTTGAAGTAACATACATTTTAAAAAAAATACAGTCGAATTGAGAACCTCCCCCTTTTTTGGAAGTCGGTTAAAAATAATAAAGCGGTCGAAGTTCGCCGGTTCAACTAGTAATAAAGAAACGGCTAAAATAGAAATAAAAAAGGTTTAACGAAATTTGGTGTTCGAGCAAAAAGCTAAACGTTTTGAAGGATCATTTTTCCACATTTGGCGAATGTCGGACAACATTGGCGCCGGTAACGTTTGCTCTCAAGATACGTAGGCGTTGATCTAACATGCCCACACTCTCCAAACCTAGTAAGATCATGTTCTAAACAATACCAAAGTGTGTAATTAAATAAAAAAAGCTCCAGTTATGTTGGGCTAATATTTTAAGATCAAGTTTTTGCGTTCGAACAATCAGCAGATTATAGGTGATGTTTCAAGTTTATGTATTTGCTAGCTTTCCTCACGTGCTTTCGTCCTCGTGGATTAAGCTATTATAGCCGTTCTAATTTCTCCCGTTAAAATACAGCCTATGCCATTCAGTGGCAACGCAGCATTCTTCCGTTGAATGAATTTTTAAAGCGGTCTAATACTTTTGAATATAATCCATTACAAACAAACGAAAAATCAAATATTAATGTTTTTTTTAATATTAGTATTTAAGTACAAATTTTTATAACGGAACGGTAACATACGAGTACTTGTACCTAGTTCTGTGTTTCTTATTGTATTTTCTGTATTGTATATAAATTGCGCGTGACGTGTTTGTCCGCGATGGACTCCTAAACTACTTAACCGATTTTAATCAAATTTGCACATCATGTGCAGTTTGATCCAACTTGAAAGATGGGCTATAGTATTTCGATGTATAATATTCGAAAAAATAAATAAATAAGGCGGTACGAAGTTCGCTAGGTCGGCTAGTTGAATATATTTTGAAAAACCTTAAATGGGATTCTGGTATGGGATAATCGAAACTGAATTTAAAACAGTTTATTATTTTTTTTTTCATTTTTGTCTGTTGAACGAATAAAATGAAACCTTTTATTACTTAAGTTATACTAAGAACAAAGACACTTGATACTTTTTATACCAAAATTTAGTACAGTTCCCTAGGGACGGGATATGAAAGTCAAAACGTATAGTCGTGAACTTAATAAAGTTGACCTAAATTGTAGATTCCGTATTTTCATAATTCAAATATGCTTTATTCAATAAAAGTATGAATGGATTGTGTGCTAAAGAATAATTCATCTAATATATAAAATTCTCGTGTCGCGGTGTTTGTAGTTAAACTCCTCCGAAACGGCTTGACCGATTCTCATGAAATTTTGTGTGCATACCAGGTAGGTCTGAGAATTGAACAACATGTATTTTTCATACCCCTAAGTTGTAGGGGGGGGGGGGGGGGGGGATTAAGGGGGTTAATATGATATATAGCAAAAGGACGTTTGCGGGGTCAGTTAGTCTTTATATAAATTTCGTATAATGAATACTCTAAAGTAATAAGTCGATAACGTTAACTAAATAAAGCAGTACAAAAAAATATTAAACGACGTTCTCTCGCCGTAATCTGTATCGAGCAAAATGGACTGTACCTATATAAATTTTGTAAAGTACTTACGAAATATTTTTGTAATTTCAACATATTTTTTTAGTCCATACCTATTACCTACATAATTTTGAAAATTGCATGGATTTGAATTGTAATTACCTCTATAACTTAAAAAATACAAATAAACAGAATATTATTTGTAGCTATGTGACGTCACTACAAATTAAAAATGGCGTTATAATTAATGTGCAGTTGATTTTTTATTTTAATTTATTTCAATAATTAATAATTCAAGTATTTTTTTGTTTGAAAAAAATAATAAACATTGATAAAAGTTGTTATACAAAAAAAATAATCATTTTGTTTCAAGTGCGTACGTGTGTGACGACTAGTCTCGATACAAAGAAGCTTAACATTTGAATAGTGAATCGTTCTATACATTATGTAGATGACTTGTGTCCGTGGTAAATAAAAAATATCTTCTGAGCTAAATTGATGTCAATTCATTTATCCCGGATTATATTATGGCTAACTTTCACAATAAAAACTTGTCTTGTATTTTCAACAAGACATACCACTCGATTTTACTCGCGTCCGTCATTTATATTTCAAACTTCTCTTACTCTTCAGTAATTGTTAGTTAACAGGCATTCTATATATATAAGCGTGGAAAAAAGTGTGTGTGTCTAAAATATAAATACTGTAATGTATTCTATCACATTCTCTCCTATACATTTTTGTATGTGTTTCTTTATCGTGACGCATTTTCGTTTCATCGAGTTTCAAATCACATAGATTCTAAAGAAGGTTCACTTCAAAAATCGACCCTGTTTGTCTCTTTCGAACTTTTGTATAATATCAATTAAAATAATAGTTGAAAATATTTTAATTGAGTTAGTAATATAATGTTGTAGAGATATATACATGATTGATTGGTTGATTAAATCAGCCCGTGACATCCCACTGCTGGGCATAGGCCTCTTTTTCCATGTAGCACACCAAGCTGCCACTGCGGGTCGCCGTATATACTATACTCGTATATTATTATATAAGAGCACGAAATTGAAACTCATACAGTTTTATCATAAGAAGTAAATATGAGCTCTCATTATTTCATGCGTATTTTTCCAATGTAGTGCAGTGTTATCTTATACTGTGCCACTGCAAGAGATGATTCCAAATGAAAAGTGGGCTATAAAAATGGTAATGCTACACAGACAAAAGCGTGTGTAAGATATATAATATTTTAAAATTATAATATTGACTCTTTCGTAAAATTTTTACTTCTTAGAGTATTATGATCGAGTGGAAACCCGTAAAAGAAAATAATTTGAAATGAACAAATAGCTTAAGATGTACATATATTTATATTATTTGTATTTAATATGTAGTTTTAAATATGGCTCGCGAGATTATTCCACTCTAGTCCTATATATATACTATAATTTACTGTACTGCAAGTATAATGCTACATATACTCGTATAGTTATTATTATTTCAAAATTAACACACGTTTCAGCCTGTAATATCCCACCCGCAATCCGCAATCGCAACCCGCAACCGCCAGCGTAACAGCCACAAACCAGTGCTTTGACCCATCGCGTCGTCAACATACTTCTACGTCCACGTCCACGTTCTTATACATCTTGTTAAAAGTATTTTTAAAATTTTACCGCGTGGTCTATACATTTTCAGACAAACATAACTCAAGTAAATCAATATATATTATAATAAATCTTGTTGTGTTGCGACTGGAATTATATTTTTAATTTTAATGTGTATCTAAAATAGGGAAAAATGGAATAAAACCAAAGTATAATTTCGTTAAGTTTATTATAGCCATGTCACTGCAAACTGCGCCATCAGGTCGTAGTAAATCATACAAGTCGTTTCATATCATAGCACATTGTAAAAAATATCGGATCTAGACACTTATCAACAGTTTCAATCTGACGATACAAGCACAGCGGGATTAGTCAGTGATGTAGCGATCGTCGAATTCTTTGTACGATGAATTTAATTTCCATATATTTTGACAAGTCATATCTGTTTAGGGAACTTCGTATATAAATAAGACATTAATCTATAATATAAAAATGAGTCGCTGAATGTGTTGCTAAGCGCAAAACTCGAGAACGATTGGACCGATTTCGCTAATTCTTTTTTTAAAATATTCCTTGAAGTACGAGGATGGTTCTTACGGAGAGAAAAATTAAAAAAAAAAAAAAATTAATTTCCTGAAAAAGTCTAAAAACAACACTTTTCTATACTCCCATACAAAAGATTTGTGATAATACTTAAAAGTCAATTTGAACTTTAATACCATACGATAAAGTTTGTGTTAGGCGATACGAAGTTCGCCGGGTCAGCTAGTTATAAATAAGACAGAACAGAGAATCTTTTGTTAGGTTAAATTTTAATAAAAAATTAGGTTAAAATTTAAATCTTATTTTATAGTTATAACTAGATTCATGCCCGCGGCTTCGCCCGCGGGTGGTGTATTTAATTTTATTTCATTTTTAGTTTTTAAAACAAACTCCCGGTAGCATAATACTAAAGTTGTTTTCGTATAATGCAATACTGAGAGTCCCTTCGAAAAATTCTTCTTCTTCTTCTTCTTCTTCATCGCGGGCGAGCGAAACCCATTCGCGTATTAATGAAAATGTTTTTATTCACTAAAGTTTCACTTGCGTCGTGGTTTCATAAAACCACACAATTCTTTTTTTTGTTATTAAGTTAAAGTCAAATATAATATAAATAAATATAAATATCTTATAACACACACACACGGTCGTCTGTTCCTATGGTAAGCAACCTAATGCTTGTGTTACAGGTAACAGCCGACTGTTATAACATAAAGAAAAAATATGTTATATAAGAAATATAACATATTTTTGGTGTATATGATTCAATTTTGGCAGCGGTCGTCCGCGGATCGCTCGCGCCGATAATTTTCTGACAGCGTTGACGTAATTAGTTGCACCTTATAATATTTAGTATGCTAGCCGTGACTTGCAGTTTCACTTGCGTTTCTATCTCCGTCTCTTATTTTAGAAATACAATATCATTATATATTTTTATTATATTATGGTATATGGTATTTTTGTTGCAAAATTAAAAAAAATATATGACACGAAGAGAAAACAAAAATTAAAAAAAGAACTATGTTTTCAATACGTTTTTTTTTAATTGAGCGTTGTTTGAGGAGTCGTTTTTGAAATTATTCCTAATGCGTATTTAATTCATTTCGACTACGTTGATGACATTGACATTTTATTTATTTGATAATAAATATAATTATTTTGATTTACTGTTACATTTTACTGTTTGTAGAGTTTTTTTTATCATCCTTAACCTTAAGGAGGTCGCGTATGATATGTCTATACACGTTCGGTGTATTTAATACATCAAAGTACACATTTCGTCCAGACCACCCGTAGTTAACTTTTATCTTTCAAATAAACAAACAAATTGTTCCGATTACATTATTTTAGATGTAAACATGCTATCTCCGTGTTTTTGTCGCTGGCACTTATTTGTCGTGTATAAGAAAAAAAAACTTTCGTCTTTTATAATATTCATAAGAATAAGATTGTGTATGTACAAGAGACATTTTATTCTCGGTAATAAAATATAAGCGGGCGAAGATTTTGCGTAGGGTGAAAGATGTATTGGATTTTTTGAGGGGTACCTTTTTAGGGGTTGTATAACTATCATATATGTATATTAATACGCTAAGGTTAAGATGTTTGCCTCCCTTTTTAGAAAAAAAAAACCTCACAATTATTCCACGTAAATTATATTTTATTTTATACATAATTGCTTGCTCTACCGGCGTCCGCAACTAAAAAATTTAAACTATTTAAAAAGGAAGGTTAGGTATACTTTAAGAAGAAGGCTATTTTTGTCTCCAAATCGACGCGGGTAAAACCGCGGGGCCCAGCTAATATTTGTGTAATATAAGACCGTTTCATAATTTTAAAAGTAGCTAAAAACTAAGTTATTACTTATTTAAAATATATTTATTGATGGGAAGAACCTGCAAAAGTTTCCAACAGTTTATTCTTTAAAAAATAATGGTTTATACTTTATATGATATTCAACCATTTTAAACCCACTCATCAGATCAAGAGATCGCTACTTAGTGATATACTCACCCTATTCTACCTGTATTTCAAATTATAGATTTATTTTAGGTTGGTATAGGTGATATACCTAGTTTTGTTTCGAGGCTGAGAAATCTAAGTAAGCGCCTTTTGTATCCGACCCTTGATTGTTGGACCAAGTTTCAAGAAACTTTTCGCTAATAAGTCATTGACCACTAGGAAAATTATTTTATTATTGTTGAGCTCATGTTCCTTATGAGTTATAATCGTTATCTTACAGAGACGGACTAAATATTAACTTCCTATTTAAGTTTTTTTTAAGTTTTATTTGATCATTTCTGACATGTCGATTGATCAATCAATACCGATCAAACCTACAATTACTGTATCAGCGACTTCGTTAGAGATTGACACGTTTTGACTTTCTTCCACTCTCTCAAATCAACTACGGACACTGTTTCCCGATATTCGTAATTGATTTCAGGATAGAAAGCGTTATAGGTGGACAAAAAGTAATTGGTGTCGTAACCCAGTGTCGAGAATAAGTAGTATTGGATATGTAGCACAGCACAAACAGGCGGGGAAAAGTTAATGGACAATTTTAGATTCAGTTCTTATTCAGAGCTTTCGAAAGAAGTTTTTAATATCTTTTTTACAGTATTGCACCTATTATACTTGTATAACAGGTGACGTAATTATGGTTTCGCCTGTAATATCCCACTACTGGGTATAGGCCTCTTTCCCCATGTAGGAGAAGGATCAGATGTTAATCCACCACGCTGGTTTATCAGACGTCAAAGCTCCTCTGTATCTAAAACCGAACGGAGTCGCGTTAAATCGTTACTCAGTCAGTTTTTAAATATTTTCATAGCAGCGTAAACAGCGTGTGGTTAATTGTCGGAGTGATATTCGCGATGACGTCGGCGTTGGAATGCGTGACGTCAGCGATCTATTATTGGTAGACCCTTCGTACTGCAGGTGAATTACTGTTTGCGGTTGAAAAAATATCACCGCACCACTCTACTCTCGGTGTCTTTATATAGCGGTGTTCGGGTTTCGTCTGTATCTTCTATCTGCCAAAGTTTTTCATAAGTCCCGTAAAAATAAAAGTGTTGGTAGCCACTGTGAAAGCTTATAAATTTTAAATAATAGGGTGGAAAATAAGCTTCGGTCGTCATAGTAAGTTACCGTTGGAGTCTATGGTTAGCCGTTGAAAAAAACAATGTTGTGGCCGTGAACTCGCAATACCTAAACAACAGAAACAAAAAAAAAAAAAAGAAATGTACGGCCATATCTTTTATTTTGTTTATCTACCTGCTAGAGAGGGGACTTCGACATAAGCTCCATAAAATGTAGTATATGTATGTAGTCTGTGGTTACTAAGAATGTCAAACACATAAACATTCTAATTGATAACATATGTACGAGTACATAGATAATGTAGTATTTTTTTTTTTTAATTCAGAACTATTTTATTTAGTACTAAAATAAATCTAACAACTGACTGTCTCTAACGACGCATTAAAACGGTATTGCGGGTTAAGCTTTTACTTTTTTCTTTAAAGAAACTTACAGTAATGAAATAGAATATTGAGAAGGATTTCGTTGAATAGAAGCATAACGTAGCTGTAGTGTTCATTTTTAACCGACTTCAAAAAAAGGAGGAGGTTACTCAATTCGACCGTATATTATGTATGTTCGGGGATAACTCTGTTGGTTATGAACCGATTTTGATAATTCTTTTTTTTTTTGTTGGAAAGGAGATATCCCTAGTTTGGTACCATGATAAGGAAACCAGGATCTGATGATGGGATCCCAGAGATATAGAGGGAAACTCTCGAAAATCCACATAAATTTTTACTGGGTGTACCTATTTAGATGATTTTTAATGTAATCGAAAGCCGATGTTTATCATGTGGTCACAATTAAATTTCATCGAGATCTGATGACAACATTTGGAGTAATCTTTTATAATGCCTATTTACTTGACTATTTTTTCGTCTACCTACGTTGTATTACTTGTCGATATAATTGAAGTCAGTTTTTCTTCGTTTGCCTGCAAACACAATTATAAATATATATATGTTGATCACACACACGATCATCTGTTTCTAAGGTAGACAAATTAATGCTCATGCGTTCGATCGGTAACAGTGGATTAATAAATAATTTTATTATATAAGTAATGTACATATAAAGACATATTGAGTGGAGATCGCGTGTTGGCAAACCCAGTATAGGTTGTCCTCCGGCCCGTTGGACCAACGATCTACGTTAGATGCCGACGGAGGCTGAATAAGAATTACGAAAAACCGGAATGTTCGGCGCGAACTTAGAGAGGCTTATGTCCAGCAGTGGACTGCGACAGGCTAAAGTATGTGTGTTTGAGTACATATAAACAAATATTATATTACACCCAGGCTACACACGAAATCCAACCAATAACCCCTGAAGCGGTAATCACTGCAAATAGCGCCAACGGGCTAGTCATTTACGATTAGTAAATTTGAGGATTTATTGATGATCTAGGTTGTTAAAACGTTAAGATAAGTTCGTTCTCTCGCTCTCTCAGTTTCATTGTTTTAAAGGCATTGCCGCGTAACTGTAACGACGCGGAGATGCTCGAGATCGCACTTCTGTATAACTAGTAAAGATGCAAGGTTCGCATTGATTGCTTGGACGGTTTAATTTATAGGTAAAAGCGGGGAAAAAGACTTATAAAAAAAAAATAATAATTATAATTTTTTTTTTTTTTTGTAGTTATACTTGGCGTGTTAGGGGAAAATGATGAGAGTAAATTTTTAACATTACGCGCGCTCACCGTCACGAAAAAACCGACACCCTGAAGTTAGCTTGTCAAGGAAGAAGAAGTTAGACACGTGAAGTTAGCTAGCCAATGAAGTATAACTTCTTACGTGCGTACATAAGTACGAGTTTTTACCCACCCTCCCCTAAGCTCTATCTCTACCTTAGCACGGGAACACAGTATTGCTTGATAGTAGTGTCATTTGGTTGTGTGGCTAGTTTTTTTTTTGGCTCACTTGATGGTAAGCGATTACCGTAGCTTATAGACGCCTGCAACACCAGAAGCATCGCAAGCGCGTTGCCGACCCAATCCCCAATCCCCCCCAGGAGCTCTATCTCTCTCTAGTATTATCTTCTTTAAGGTTGAACCACTTCATCACTCGGGCTGCTCCAGATTTCGCGCTGGTTGTTTCCTGCTGTGCCCTAACTAAATTTATATATTGTTTCTAAAGGTACAACAGGTACAAATATCTGTTATTTGCAAATGATAAACTTTGAAATTACTTAATATTTTTTAAAGTTATTTCCACATCGATAAGTACACTATTTATAACAATATAGGATATGATTGATTATTAATTATGAATCGTATGAATGATTTATTTATTACGCTATGATGCGTAAAGCTACAGAGCTGCCGATCAGCACAACATAAAACATTTTTTTTTTATGTCACTAGGTCGGCAAACAAGCGTACGGCTCACCTGATGGTAAGCGACTACCGCAGCCTATAGACACCTGCAACACCAGAAGTATCGCAAGCGCGTTGCCGACCCAATCCCCAATCCCCCCAGGAGCTCTGGTCATCTTACTCACCAACAGGAACACAATACTGCTTGAAAACAGTATTATTTTGCTGTGATCTGATTGACTTTTATGCTTACATGGCATAAAACATTGTTAAATAAAAGGTCATATGTGTTACATACATATTTATAAAAACACTTTTTTCATTTATTTCCTCTCTCTTTCAGTTAATTAGTTAATTTTTAATTATAGTAAATACATAATTGCGTTTGGGTAATGCCCCATACCCTAATTCACTGTAGGTACAGGAAAAAACGATTAATTTTAATACAGGAGGACGAATTACTTCCTCAAAATTTTATGAATAATGATTCATTATTCATCTTTTATTTGTTCTTGACATGTTTAATTTATATGATTTTGTAAGTATGTGATCTAACTGAGGTAGGACACAATAGGAATTTCCTGCTCAAAATATGGAGCAGCCCGTCTGGGGTAGTAGTACCTCGACCTTACAGAAGATCACAGCAAAATAATACTGTTTTCAAGCAGTATTGTGTTCCTGTTGGTGAGTAAGGTGACCAGAGCTCCTGGGGGGATTGGGGATTGGGTCGGCAACGCGCTTGCGATACTTCTGGTGTTGCAGGTGTCTATAGGCTGCGGTAGTCGCTTACCATCAGATGAGCCGTACACTTGTTTGCCGACCTAGTGACATAAAAAAAAACTAGTAAAAGCCATTCAAGTCGCTCTAACATTATATCATGTCATATAATGTAGTTTAGAATTTAATTTTCCGGACCCGTAGGAATGTGAGGATGAAAAGCAATCTATGTGTTTTTCTGGGTTTTCAGTTATCTACGTACCAACTTTCAGTACATCAGTTCAGTTGTTGTAACAAACTCACTCTCTCTCCGCTTCTGTCTCATGGCCTACACTCGCTTTATCTATGGTAATTCGATCCGAGCGTTCGCTTTAATTACCCAAGTCGGTTCAGTTTAACGACCTCCGCAAGGACTCTGCGCGAAATTATAACCGTTCAAATTGACACGACACGGGAAATAGATCCGACCTTGTGGGAATTACTTGACGGCTCTTCTTGGTCGCTTCGTAGAACGAATCTAGCGTAGACCTAATGCGTTGACGCAGCGGTCGTAGCAATGGCTGTGACTGAAGCTTATTAGTCAGTTTAAGAATAGGTATATTAATGTTAAAGATGTGTGGATTTAGTGGCGCTGTATTTTTTTAAGCGCGTATAATTTAAAATAATTGTGTTTGCTAGCAAACGAAAAAAACCGACTTCAATTCTTCAAGAAAAAAATTAACAAACGCACCAGTCGTCACTACGATTTTCGAAGGTTCCCCTCGAATTCTCTGGGATGCCATCATCATATCCTAGTTTCTTTATCATGTTACCACCCTTGGGATATATGGTCGAATTGAGAAACCTCCTCCTTTTTTGAAGTCGGTTAATAAAATACAGTTTTTTTTAAAGAGTTATTCCGGAGTTTTTTTACCAACACTTAGCAGAATCTGCATTCCGATCAGTGGTAGCTTTACTTTATATGTAAAGGCATATGATTTTAATTTGTAAAATAACGATTCAAAAGTAATTATGTAGCCTACTTGAATAAAGTATTTTTTTTTGTTTATCATCAAATGGCACGTCAGCCTGTTATATCCCACTGCTGGGTAAAAGCCTCTCTCCCCATGTAAGAGAAGGATCAGAGCTTAAACCACCACGCTGCTCCAATGCGGGTTGTCGGATATATTCCATACTATGAGTAACGATAGCTATCAGGTGTACATGATAATAACCGGGACTGACGGCTTAACGTGCTCTCCGAGGCACGGTGGGGAGATCCACAAGGACTGTATAGACATCCAGATCACGGCAAACATCTGTATGGCCAACACAAATGTTTCAGTTGCGAGGATTGAACCCGCAACCGCCAGCGCAATAGCCACCAACCAGTGCTGTGATCGTTGCGGCAACACATTATTTGTATAGTTTCGATTAAAACACAACTACGCTTGATTAAAAGATTGACAGACATTTCTGGACATAAAGGGAGACTAAATACTCATTACATTTTGATTACAATACGGACCAAGCCGTCTTAATCGCGTCTAATATTGTAATTAAGAACAAGATTAACTCTGGATCGATACCCCCGAAGTCAGTTCCTATATTCAGTAAAACCTTTTTTTCAGGATCAAATAAAAAAAAGTATGATAAAAAAATGTATGGTATAATATCTGCTATGTTTATTATCAAAATAAAAAAAAAGTATCAAAAAATCTAATAAAATAATATAAAAAATACGGCAAATTATTAGCTATTGATTCACTTATATAATTTATTAAAAAACTAGC
Source organism: Melitaea cinxia (assembly GCF_905220565.1). Taxonomy (NCBI): domain Eukaryota; kingdom Metazoa; phylum Arthropoda; class Insecta; order Lepidoptera; family Nymphalidae; genus Melitaea; species Melitaea cinxia. Next base: position 2,603,505 of record NC_059416.1, read on the forward strand.
GACCCGTCCTGGCTTTGCACGGCAGATACTAAATATAAAATATAAAATAAATATTTGAAATGTAAGCGCAAAAAAAAAAAAAATGTTTATTTACGACATCACATTAGAAACCTATAAAACTATCAGTGTTCCTCTACTATATTATGCTTGTATTATAAATATAAACCTTTCTCTGGAATCAATCTATTTACTAAAGAAAACCGCATCCGTTGCGTTGTTTTAAAGATGTAAGCATACAGACAACGGAAAGCGACTTTGTTTCATATTATGTAAATATGCTTATTTAATTTACTACGTAAGATTAGATAACGATTACTACGTAAGATTGCCGGTGTAGGCTGGATGAGGTTGATTTTGGCGAGAACTTGGGGAGGCCTATGTCCAGTAGTGGATATATTTATTAGCGCTTTTATCGCCTTTTAGTGTACCTATACTATATGTACGAGTATATCGAATACTCCGTCGATCTAATATTAATAAGCTGGAGTTATGGAGTTTGCTTAAACCTCTAAAATTATCAGTGTTTCTCTACTATATTATGCATGTATTATACATATACACCTTCCTCTTGAATCACTCTATCTATTAATAAAAAACCGCATCAAAATCCGTTGCGTAGTTTTAAAGATCTAAGCACTTTTACTTTTTGATTTTGTTTTATACAATTTTAAGGTTGATAAATTTAAAATTCATATTAAATTTAGCCGACCCGGCGAACATTGTATCATAAATATTTCCGACTGTCTCCTACCTCAATAACTAAAATATTATAATAACATAAAAGCTTGTAAGTATATAGTTGCGTTTGCTCGCAAAGGAAAAAAAAAAACGACTGCAATTACATCGACCAGTAATATAACGTAGATTGACAAAAAAATATTTAAGTAAATCATTATTAAAGATGCTTAAAAATTACTTGCCCGATCCCGATCATATTTATATGGAACCACATGATAAGCACCAACTTGCGATTAAAAAAAGAATCATCGAAATCAGTCCACCAAGTAATGTGATAACATACACAAAAAAATACAGTCGAATTGAGAACCTCCTCATTTTTCGGAAGTCGATTACAAAACCTAAAACACTTGGCAAATGAAAAAATAAAATGAATGAAGTAATTAACTATTGATAACAACCGCTGGGAATTTTTTATTAGATCAATTTATATTTGCGTGACACTCAATAACATTTCATTTTTAACCAACTTTCGTAATTACGACATCACTTAGCGAAATATAATTTTGTTATACGTAGACGTACATATATATTCGTTGATGTTTTAGTAATTAAACGTAAAAGGTAACTCATAGAACTGGTCCCCGAGCGATTGATATTAATTAGAAAATAATTACTCCAATTTATACTCTCGACGGAGCGCCGACGTATGCGTACAATGTCTGTGTCACATTTCAAACGTTTTTAATTTCTTTTTTTTTTTATTCAGCCAGTAACTTTTTAATTGTGGGCGATTATCTCGTACTTTCTAATCGTTGAACTTTTTTTACTTGACACTTTTTTTGTTGCACTACTATCAACTTGAATACCGAAACATATGATATTATTGTACAATTATTTAAAAAAAGAGGTAGGGCACAGAAGAGTATATTGCTCAATATCTGAAGCAGCCCGAATGGCGAAGCTCGAGTGGGGAAGTTTAGTTAAAGATTGTTGTTCTAAGTTGTTGCTTGATAATGAAAGCATAACTTTTTTTGAGTCTATAATATTCAACTGAGTTTGTTGTCTCAACTGCACTGACCATTCTTCTTCGTGTCTTCTCCATCTTAACTTACTAATTAGGTATATATATATATAGTATCATAGTTCATGTATTGGCAGAATTAACTGACATAACTGGCGAAACCCTCTAAGTACAAGAACTGTTTTAATCAAGGAACTTTTATTTAAGAAAAAACCTACGTTGATGAAAAAAAAAAAAAAAGATTTGTTTTTCTACTAATCCAATAATAGCGGTAGGATAAATTCCGTCGCATATTTTCAAATCATCAAGCAAATCCCTTGAAACCTCATACATAAAAAATCTATAAAGGCCCTTTCATAATGTCGGCTTCCTCGCTTCGTTCGCAGTCGATTAGGGAATAGACCCGGATTTAGATAGGAAGCTACATCTTAAATATAATAAACTAACAATGAAGTATCTATTGCTTAAGCCTTTTAAGGTTCCGTACCTCAAAAGGTAAAAATTGATCCCTTATAGGATTACTTTGTTATTCGTCTGTCTGTCAAGACCCTTTTTCTTAGGAACGCGTGGAGCTATCAAGCTGGAATTCATATCAAATACTCAGGTCTACTATCCATTAGAGCTGTGAAAAATCAAACTTCTTCTCTTCAAGCCATCGCCATCAAAAGATACAGTCGTTAATGCTGTAAATTTTCGACACTCGCAAGGGAATCAAAACCTACAGGGTACTTCAACAATCAGTCAATATATTTTAACCAAAGATGAATTATCAAAATGTTATTAAAAAGCAAGACTTGTTCTTGTGTCATAGTATTATACTGGCAGACGGCAAACGTTGTTCTGGCACATCTATATGTACCTCTATAGGGAAACGATTATCATCTACGGATATCATAAATAGATTACTAATATTCTCAGTACTACCAAATATATACATTAAGAAAACGCCATAAAAAATTTCACGAGATTTTTATATATTAGATGAAATGGTGGATAGCGTGCGTTGAATGAAATGCGTTTTTTCTATTTCAGATGTAGACTACGACTACGTGGTGGACCAGCAGCCTATCGGCAAGCTGTTGTTCCGGCAGTTCTGCGAGCGGAACCGACCCAACTACCACAAATACAACAGCTTCCTAGATGCGGTCAGTACATCACACAGAATGTGAAATCAAAATCCAAAAAAAACGTCATCTTACAAATTAAAATTTTTATTATCGTTAAGAGTGAAGTTACCACCGATTCGGAATGTAGATTTTGCAAAGAAGAATCGACAAGAAACTCGGCAGTTACTCGTTTGTAGTTATTTTTATGCTTAAAAAAAAACGGATTTTAAGTAATAAAATGCGAACATCTTCAACGTTACCTACGGTAGCAAAAAACGCAAATTAAATTAAGTGCTTAATAATAATTTTTAGAATTTAATTAACTATAATTACTAATTATTCCAATTACTATTTATAATGACGATAAATTTGTTATTTTATACGATGACTGTTAAGTACTGTTGTAATTTTTTTTTTTTTTTTTGTTATAAAACGGAATAAGCTGATATGATATTCAAAAATGTTTAGAATTCCTAATGTGTAGGTAACACAAAAATAAAATCCTACATATTAGAATAAGCTGATTTCAATTTGTATCGACAAACTAGATGAGCCGGTGAACTTCGTATCACCTACATTTATTTTTGAAAAATATAGAGAAGACTTTCTGAACACACCTATAAATATTTGACAACCAAGTGACAATTTGTTGACAAATAATCAGATGTTTCACAGCGAGGAGAATTTGAATTGGAAAATTAAATTGTCGTTTTTACTATTTTCCGTTACTTAATCATATGTTTCTCGCCGTTTAAACCTTCATTAAGCTCCAAATCGGTCCAGCCTCTCTAGTTTTATAAAGACAAACGAACAGCTATAATATATATATATCCACCTGTAAAAAGTTGAGAACATACAGCACTTTTTGAATTTTTCTAATTATGCGTATTTACTTAACTATTTCTCGTTTACCTACGTTGTATTACTTGTCGGTGTAATTGAAGTCGGTTATTTTTTTCGTTTCCGAGCAAACACAGTTATTTATAGTCGGCTTAAAAAAGTTATCAAAAACCTAAATATTCTTCCAAACCTACAAAATATAACATAAAACGCAATTTGACGTAAACCATTGAAACGTTAACTAATTTAATATTAACCGTCGGCCGGAGCGAGTATTTTATTTTTCATTTATTTATCATACAGATAAGTGCGGAACGTTTCAGTGGCAAGCGCGTGGGTAGGCGATAATGATGAGCGCGTCAGATCGCATCGACGGTTGTACCTGGCTTACATAAGTTGACAAGTCGTTTTTTTTTATTATTTATTTATCATTTAATAGAAGATTAAAAATACCGTCAATACTTTATATGTGACATTGGCGAAATCATTTGTGTTCGTTTGGCAACATAACTGAGGTGGGCCACAGCAGGAAAAATCCGGCTCATAATTTGGAGCAGCCCGACTGGGGAAGTACCTCGCCCTTACAGAAGATCACAGTTGAACAATACTGTTGGCTATGCTTTAGATTAAGAACCATCGAATATGTGGTTTGGGGGGGTGAAGGGTGGAGGGGGAGCTACATTAGGTAACACTGCCATCATTCGGAAACCAATGGTTATGGAAATGTCCCTGGTTAAAGTTTTAAGATTAAAAGAAGAATTTAAAGCTGTTATAATTCCTTCAAGCTCCGCGTCTGACTCCACCTCCGGCGCTGCGGGAAGTGCCACTTATGCTCCGTGCTGCAGCTTTAACAAGCTATTTTCGAACAGGAGTACGTAAAAACGATCTCGACTGCAAGATCAACAAACGATACAACTCACGTTACTCATGCTCCGTTCTGCACGTTATTTTCACATTTTACACATTATTTTCACATTTTACACGTTATTTTAACGTTTTTACACGGTTTTTTAGCAAATGATACAACTGATGTTTAACGACTGAGAGATAGATGCTTTTAAAAAAAATGGCGCGCCACTTATCGTTTCGCTCCAAAGCAATGTAAGCTTAAATGCATTGTTGTTGTCTAAATAACTGTAGTAGGCAAAGATGTAAGACCATTACTCCTGTTCGAAATAATTTCTAAATAATACTGATTCACACAGTGTTGCGTTTCTGTTCAATGTAAATATAAAATAAAAATAAATTAAAAAATAAAAATAAAATATTTGCACCTTCGATAAATATTAGGTACAGTTTTATTAAAAAACACAACTAGTAGAGCTGGTGTCTATTTATTTTTTTCCTTAGTCATCGCCTTTTTTAATTTTTTTATACGCACGTCGTCTTGGCAATAATGGACACAAAAAAAAAAAAAAAAACAATTTAGTGCATTCGTTTGTACGTTATACGTGTATATACAATGTTATTTTTTTATATCATAACTAGCTGGCTTGGCGAACTTCGTACCGACTTATTTTTTTTTATTTTTTTATTTTTTTTTTTGTTAATATAATAATTATTTCTATCGAAATAAAATATAGCCTATCTTTTAAGTTGGATCAAACTGCACACGGTATGCAGTTTAAAATCGGTTAAGTAGTTTAGGGAGTCCATCGCGGACAATTAGCGTGACGCGTAATTTATATATATTAAGAAGATTTCAGGTGTTACGTAAGTATAGAATTTGGCAACATAGTTGTTTGAATTGTTATTTTAATTGCTTACATTAATACTGAAATTTGATTTTTTAATGATAATCTTAAAATACCTTTTTTAATAGTCACCATAAAATTTTAAGGTTATTATAAAATGTTTTAGGTATACTTACAAGTCCTAAGATTCCATCGAGTTTATGCGCTAATGAGTCGCAATCAAAAGAAATGTTAATCTATATTTTAATATAACATTTTAAATGTACCACAAGTTACGTTATCTCAAACTCTCGACTAAAACTTAAAAGGTAAGCCACGTAATTAAAAAACCGGTTAAGCGTGAGTCGAATACGTATCTGACTTTTTTTATTACAAAGGTGGCCAAAAGCGCACGATCCGACTAGAGTTAGCAGATAACGCACATATGGCGCATTATCGACTAGTCCTGACACACTCCAGAAGCTCTCGCTACCGTACTCACTACAGCATCGCTGTACTACTTGGTACCAGTGTTATTTAGCTGTAAGGTACTTCCCCAGTCGTGTTGCTCCATATTTTGAACAAGATACTTCCTCCTATGCCCTATCTGAATATATTTTTAGTCATTCATATTAGTTTTATATGAATAACTAGCGATCCGCCCCGGCTTTGCACGGTTGCAAAAACTATCAGTGTTCCTCTATTATATTATGCATGTATTATACATATAAACCTTCCTCTTCAATCACTCTATCTATTAAAAAAAACCCCCATCAAAATCCGTTCCGTAGTTTTAAAGTTTTAAGCATACATAGGGACAGAGAAAGCGACTTTGTTTTATACTATCTAGTGACTAGCTAGTAGATTCTCAAAAATTTGGCATAGAAGATTTTGATAGTGTGAAGTGGGATAGAGAAGACACAAAGGAGAGTCAGCCGTTCGTTTAAAATTGCAAACTCAGTTTTATATTCACTCACTTCAGCCTATCGTAGTCCACTACTGGACATAGGCCTCCCAAGTTGGTGCCAAGCATCCCGGATTTCCGCAATCCTCATCCAGCCTACACCGGCAATCTTACGTAGATCGTCGGACCAGCGGGCTGCAGGACGTCCCACGCTGTCCAATTTTATATTACAGACCAATAAAAATAACAAACTTTCGCATCACAATATAATTAAAATAGTAGTCTTAAATTAAATATTGTTTTAAGCTTGTTTAGTTAAGATAATTTTCAATTTTATTTCAACATAAATTGTATGTCAATTTATAAGTTTGGACGCAATATACTATTTCTGATTACATGCAGTTGAATTAACACTTAAGTCAAAAGAAAAGCGTCAAAATATATTCAATTTAAATTAAAAATAGCAATAAAACAATATAAAATGGAAACAAAAAGAAATTGGCTAAACAAATTATCAGGACTAACTTCGATCGCCCTTACTGTTTTAAAATTCGTCAATACCCAATTTAATGTGTTAATTAGCATACGGATAACCAATGCTATTAAAGACCCAAACATCTTCATCCATACAAATAAATAAAATTGGAGCGTCTGTTTGTAATATTAATGTAACCGCTTTTTACTAAATGCATATGGATGTATACTCGGTACATATACCAAAATAAATTTTTTTACAATTTTTGTGTCTGTCTGTCTGTCTTTTCCAGCTAATGTCTGAAACGGTTGAACCGTAAGGAGTAACTTAGGCTACTTCTTTTTAGAAATTTATTTATTTTGTAACTACGACCTGGACCATATATTTTTTTGTTAAATTTCACGCGGACGAAATCGCGGGACGCACAGCTAGTCATTTATATAATCTTGTCCAAAAAGCTTTACTGATAAAATATTTGTAAAGCAAACTAACTAACCATGGATTAGTTTTAAAGTTTGGTTTCATTCGAATCAAGACGATAAAAATGATAAAGATGTTTGATTAATAAATAGTAGTTTGAGTAACTAAGGAGATTCTACCGATTCTTCTCTGCGGTCTAATTTGTAAAATGACGATTCAAAAACGCATTTCAGTGTAGTGAAGTAAAGCGATTCGTGAGATTTGATTTTTTAATTATTTTTTAAATACTTACTATATGCACGTCTAACTTCTCTCCAGCAAGAAAACGCATCTCACTAAACACATAAATCGTTGTATGACATAAAACCTTTAAAAACTTAATTTAAACTAATATCTCAGTAGTATTGTTTTTTTTTTATTTATTAGAGTCCAAAAATTATCACTCCACTGATCCTACGAATTGTCACTTTATTTATGTAGATGTTAATTTGTCGTTGTTTTAATAAAATAAATATCAACACATTCTAGGCGGAAAGGTACGAGGTGGAAGTGGACGAGACTCGGACTGCCCTCGCCGTAGAACTCTTCGGACGGTACCTGAAGACAGAGGACGGGGAGGCGGTCACGGACGTCGTTCCACCAGATGTCATTGATGACGCGAGTAAGTTGCTCGAAGGTGAGTAGCCTGGTGAAGTTACGTTATAACACCAGAATACCATCTCCGAGTAGATATTTTATCCCGTAAGCCATAATCTTATTGCGTAATTCTAATGGTAGTTCTCATCTGTAAGTTAATGTTTATTTTTGCTAAGTCGCAACAGGACTTCATTTTTGATTCGGAAATTTGGAAAGTTTTCTGGTTTATCGAGGCAGCCATTATAAATATTTTTATACCAATCGTCACTAGAAGTCGCGATAGAATTGGCAGTAGTGACTGCTGAAACGGGGACGACACTGGATAAAGCGTCAGGGATAATATTATCCACGTCGGTGCTTCAAAATAAAATTGAAGGATGAGAGTCGAACTCCCCAGCAAACGAGCTTACCTGTTGGGTCATCCAGTGAAAGGAACCACTTAAGCGCGCTGTGGTCTGTATTGACTGTGTGAGTTTGATCGTTCTCTAAAATAGCATCGCCAATGTTCCAGGGCTACGAGAACACCTAAAGATTTGTATTTATGTTTCTGGTTGTGTTTCTTTATCACTCAGGATTTCATCCTGCTCGGGACCGTTAAATTGTAAAACGTTTATTTATTTTACTGTGAAAACAATTTTTTTTTATACCACTAGGTTAGCAAACAAGTGTAGGTCCGCCCGATGGTACGCGATTATCTATAGACGACTGCAAGACCAGTATTATCGCAAGTGCTTTGTCAAACCGACTCCCAACCCACCTTAAACTCTTTGCTTACCTTAACCACTACAGGAACGAAGCTTTACTTGATAGCAGTATTGTTTAGCTCTAATCTACGGTAAGGTTGAAGTTCCTCCGCAGTCGGACAGCTCAAAAATTTCGATCAAAATAAATCTACTGTCCCCTACCTTAATATAAGTCACGTAGTAATGACATATCCGCTAACATTGGTGCGTTATTGCAGGCGGTTCAAAGGACATCTTCAGCGAGTGTATACGATGTGTGAAGTCATTCCTAGCGGGCGAACCCTTTGCTGAATTCGAACACTCCATGTACTTCCATCGCTATTTGCAGTGGAAATGGCTGGAAGCTCAGCCGGTCACTCAACACACCTTTCGAATGTACCGCGTGCTTGGAAAGGGCGGCTTCGGAGAGGTCTGCGCTTGTCAGGTACTGTTTGCCAGCTATATGCACAGTTAGTGAATAAAATATACTATATTGAAAAAATCAAAAAGAAAATCAGAAATTCAAACGGGCTTCGAAATCTTTATCTCCTTATATATCTTATTCATCATGTATACTCTTAATATAGTATTTTTTATAAAAACTATTTATAGTTATGTATGAAGCGTATTAGTTGGGCGTGGGATTAAAATGTTAGGAAGGTGAAGGATTTTAATAAGACCACATCTCGTGAGATGATTTTTCCGCCGGAAAAAACGTTCCTTCTAGTTCTCACTTGCGATTTTTCTTGATTATTCACTTTAATAACAGCTTTATTACACAATTAAGCGTGAGCATGCCATTCGAGAGAGTCCTTATCCATATATTTCTCAACACACATTGACACTCAATAGCTCATAAGTATTTTGAGAAGGACCTTCTTTCTGTGTTAGCTCAAGCTGGGCTCACTTCCTGTTTCCCATCCAAATTATTGTCAAGATTATATTTTTGCAAATTTTAATATGGTTTATGTATATAATGTCTTTATATACTTTTTTTTATAAACATTTCTTAAACTTGTTTCCTTAATTGGTATATATGTGGCAATAAATTTATTTTATTATTTAAAAAAGACGGCTTTTTGTCGAATTTACAAATTATATGGCAAGTTATAATAATGGCAACTAATGTAATATTGTCCTCAAAATCTACATTTTTGTTGACCACATTCAATTAATTTGTAGTAAACAAAACTTTTATATCTAATACATAACTTCATACACTCTGCAGTAAAAACAATGTATAGTTTTAACTTACATGTTCAATTTATACTTTGAAACATATAGAACAAGGTTTACCGAACAAAGTTTGGTACTCATGTTTAAGTTAATAACAACCATTGTGAACAATGTTCCAGGTACGCGCAACGGGTAAAATGTACGCTTGTAAGAAGCTGGAGAAAAAGCGGATAAAGAAGAGAAAAGGGGAGGCGATGGTGTTAATAGAGAAGCAGATATTACAGCGGATTAATTCTCGCTTCGTTGTGAACCTTGCGTACGCGTATGAGACTAAGGACGCGCTCTGTCTCGTACTCACTATTATGAATGGTGAGATTTATCACTTTATTGTTTTTCAACGTTGGATGGAGCGATCACTCATTTATTCTTTCAGTTATTCATTTATTCATTAAATCATACATTTATTGTCCGTATTTTTCTTTCGGTAAGGGGTTTGTTTACATAATAAGACTTATTTTTGGATGGAGCTTAGGGAATACATCCGCCAACCTGCAGTGGAGCAACGTAGTGGATTAAGCTCTGAGCCTTCTACATGGGAAACGAAGCCAAGCGAATACGCAGCAGTAGGATATTATAGGCGGAATCATCATAATATACATTATTATTATTATTATTACAGGCGGTGATCTAAAGTTCCACATCTACAACATGGGTGGTGCGGACACGGGTCTAGGGCTGGAGAGGTCGCGTTTCTATGCAGCCCAGGTCGCCTGCGGACTCGAACATCTACACAAGATGGGCATCGTCTACAGGTGACCTTGACTCTTTGTTGTTGTTTTAATTAATACCCACAAGAAATTATCCTGCTCGAAATCTGGAACAGTCTTTAGGGAATGTGCTATTTAACTGATGAAGTACTAATTAAAATATTCGATATATCTACCGACTTTTTACTAAAGAAAAATAACAATATAAAACAATGTTTACGTAGCAAAATATACAATAGAATTAATAAATTGTAAAACGTAACTTATGAAGAAAAATTCAAAATACAAATCCTTGACATGTATCAAAAAATATTTTAATAAAAAATATAAATTGAGGTTTTATTATTAAATAGTTAATATATGTGTGGATACGCCACAAGTCTAACTAGGGAATTACCTCGATTTTATAGAGGATCAGAAATAAATTTATCCATCAGTGTCGTGTTTCTATGGTAAGGGTAGGGTCGGCAACGTGTTAGCGATACTTCTATCGTCGCAGGCAGGCAGCTATAAGCTATGGTAATCGCTTACCATCAGGTTAATTTTACGCTTGTTTACCAAACTATTTTGTTCTTCTAACCAGACTCGGAGTACGGATACATATAGTACGGCTAGCCGTGTCCTGCGGTTTCACCCGCGTTAATTTTAGGAAAAAATAGCCTTCCGCAATAAATAGACTTAATTCTAACTAGTTAATCCTGAGATTAGCGCGTTTAAACAAAGTTTTTAGATTTATGATCTAATTCTAATACGTAAAATTCTCGTGTCTCGGTGTTTTTTGCCAAACACCTCCGAAACGGCTAGACCGATTTTTATGAAATTTTGTTTGCATAATTAATGGGATAACACAGTTCCACTACTACCTTGGAACTTAAAAAGCCGAGCGATGGCGGGATAACCATCCAACTGCTGGCTTTCAAATACATCGGTCGCAGACGGGCAGCAGCGTCTTCGGTGAAACAAGGTCAGCCCTGCGGTTACCAACCCGTCTGCCCAGCGTGGTGACTATGGGCAACATACACGAGTTCACGCCATTTTTGGTGCGAACTTGTGGAGGTCTATATCCACAAGTTCGCACTTTCGACTGTGATAGGTTGAAAAGATGATGATGATGATGATGATGATGATGATGATGATGATGATGATTATGATGATTGTTTGCCAACATTTATTTTCATACATTTCAACAGATATGTACCCTTATATGTTTAATGAAAATGATCCAGTACATACGCAAGATAATTCATATATCGACATATGTCTGACAAATTAATTAATTAATGTAATTAAGTTAAGAAGGTAAGTTATTGTTGTTCTGCGTAAGCCGTTAATTGTAAATTATAACATCTAATTGCTTACGCGCTCATGAGACAGTTATCATAAACTTTTGACGTTATCTATTCCAGGGATTGTAAACCGGAGAATATTTTACTGGACGATGCTGGTCATGTCCGTATCTCCGACTTGGGGCTAGCTGTGGACGTCCCTGAGGGGGGAAGTGTGAGGGGGCGGGTCGGGACGGTGGGGTACATGGCGCCCGAGGTAACTATTAATAATAATAATAAAGACGTTTATTCACCAAGCATAAAAAATAAAATAAAAATATTCCTTAAAGTCTAATGTCAGTCCACACCTTTACAAATCGATTTGAATTACAATCGATTACGTACACCGTATAGAACTTCATAAAACCTTATAAAATATGGACAAACATAGACCAAATTCTTATAGATCTCATAACTCGGTATAAAATTTTTGACTGCATTTGTCCATATTTTATCATTTTGTGAGGTTTTATGTGATTTTTTCCATTGGGCATCTTCATTTGTTTTTTTTATTAAATATGTACCAGTTCATATCAAAATCTAATGTGTTGCTTCTGAAGTTTAGAAGACTAAAAAGTCAGACATCTCCTGTGTCTGATTCGTGTAAATCTCTGTTAGCTGTCTCCTCTCGTTTGTTATATCTATATAAAGAAATACTTATAGAATCTCTTTAGTTAAACTTTGCCACGCCTGGCTGGCTGTCATTGAAGTTTGAAGAGAGATAGAACGGTGTCAGCATGAATTTTATAAAATTTATTTCGAATTATTAGAATTTGTGAGGAAGAGTATTTATAGAATAAAATACTTCAAATGTTTTTGTACGTCTTCTACAGGTTATAGACAATGAGAGGTATACGTTTAGTCCAGATTGGTTTTCATTCGGTTGTCTCGTATACGAGATGATAGAAGGTCGGGCGCCGTTCCGCGCTCGCAAGGAAAAGGTCAAAAGAGAAGAAGTCGATAGGAGAGTTAAGGTCAGTGTATACCTTAAAATATTCTTAAACCCTCACAGTAGGGTACAGCAGGAAACTCCCTGCTCAAAATATGGAGCAGCCTAACTGGGGTAGTACCTCGCCCTTACAAAAGATCACAGCTGAACAATACTGTTGGCTATGCTTTAGATTAAGAACCATCAAATATGGGGTTTGGGGAGTGAAGGGTGGAGGGGGAGCTACAAGTAATTTTCGAACAGGAGTACGTAAAAACGATCTCGACTGCAAGATCAACAAACGATACGTGAGTTACGTTACTCTTGCTCCGTTACGTAGCTTTCACACGTTATTTTCACATTTTACACGGTTTTTTTACCAAATGATACAACTGATGTCTAACGACTGAGAGATAGATGCTTTAAAAAAATGGCGCGCCACTTATCGTTTCGCTCCAAAGAAATGTAAGCTTAAATACATTGTTTTTGTCTAAATAACTGTAATAGGTAAAGATCTAAGACCATTACTCCTGTTCGAAAATGACGTGTGAAATGTAAAAATAACGTGTGAAAGCTGCAAAATTCTTCTTCTAATCTCAAAACTTTAAACATGAATATCTCCATAACCATGGGGTTCCGAAGGGTGCCAGTGGTACCGGAGAAAGCGCCCTCCCCCCTTCCCCTAAAATTCGATGGTTCTTAATTTAAAGCTTTATCATACTGTTTTCATGCAGTGTTACGTTCCTGTTGATGAGTAAAGTGACCAGAGCTCCTGGGAGGATTGTGAGGTAGGGTCGGCAACGCCCTTGTGATGCATCTGTTGTTGAGCCGTACGCTTGTTTGCCGACCTAGTTTATAAAAAAAAACCCCACATGTTATAAATACGTGTACGTATGTTGTGTTGGTGACTTATAAAACAGATATTTAATACCTATTTTGTGCACCACTAATTGTCAATTTTTGTATTATAGTTATGTCTTTAATAATGAAACCTTACATTGTATCAACACGAATGTGATGTAAAAAATCACAATTATAACCCGATCGCTATCGGTAGCTAATGCCGTCGTCAATCTAACGGAGTTACCTTTCGTACGACGGCAGCACGAGCAGGAGAAGTACTCGTCGAAGTTCAGCGAGTGCGCGCGCGCGCTGTGCGGCGCGCTGCTGGCCAAGAGCGCGGGCGCGCGCCTCGGGGCGGCGGCGGGCCGGCGCGGCGCCGCGCAGGTCAAGCAGCACCGGTTCTTCACGCGCCTCAACTGGGCGCGCCTCGAGGCCGGCCTGCTGGACGCGCCCTTCGTGCCCGACGTGAGTGGCCACAGACACACACGCGCACACACACTCCACACCGGTTCTTCACGCGCCTCAACTGGGCGCGCCTCGAGGCCGGCCTGCTGGACGCGCCCTTCGTGCCCGACGTGAGTGGCCACAGACACACACGCGCACACACACTCCACACCGGTTCTTCACGCGCCTCAACTGGGCGCGCCTCGAGGCCGGCCTGCTGGACGCGCCCTTCGTGCCCGACGTGAGTGGCCACAGACACACACGCGCACACACACTCCACACCGGTTCTTCACGCGCCTCAACTGGGCGCGCCTCGAGGCCGGCCTGCTGGACGCGCCCTTCGTGCCCGACGTGAGTGGCCACAGACACACACGCGCACACACACTCCACACCGGTTCTTCACGCGCCTCAACTGGGCGCGCCTCGAGGCCGGCCTGCTGGACGCGCCCTTCGTGCCCGACGTGAGTGGCCACAGACACACACGCGCACACACACTCCACACCGGTTCTTCACGCGCCTCAACTGGGCGCGCCTCGAGGCCGGCCTGCTGGACGCGCCCTTCGTGCCCGACGTGAGTGGCCACAGACACACACGCGCACACACACTCCACACCGGTTCTTCACGCGCCTCAACTGGGCGCGCCTCGAGGCCGGCCTGCTGGACGCGCCCTTCGTGCCCGACGTGAGTGGCCACAGACACACACGCGCACACACACTCCACACCGGTTCTTCACGCGCCTCAACTGGGCGCGCCTCGAGGCCGGCCTGCTGGACGCGCCCTTCGTGCCCGACGTGAGTGGCCACAGACACACACGCGCACACACACTCCACACCGGTTCTTCACGCGCCTCAACTGGGCGCGCCTCGAGGCCGGCCTGCTGGACGCGCCCTTCGTGCCCGACGTGAGTGGCCACAGACACACACGCGCACACACACTCCACACCGGTTCTTCACGCGCCTCAACTGGGCGCGCCTCGAGGCCGGCCTGCTGGACGCGCCCTTCGTGCCCGACGTGAGTGGCCACAGACACACACGCGCACACACACTCCACACCGGTTCTTCACGCGCCTCAACTGGGCGCGCCTCGAGGCCGGCCTGCTGGACGCGCCCTTCGTGCCCGACGTGAGTGGCCACAGACACACACGCGCACACACACTCCACACCGGTTCTTCACGCGCCTCAACTGGGCGCGCCTCGAGGCCGGCCTGCTGGACGCGCCCTTCGTGCCCGACGTGAGTGGCCACAGACACACACGCGCACACACACTCCACACCGGTTCTTCACGCGCCTCAACTGGGCGCGCCTCGAGGCCGGCCTGCTGGACGCGCCCTTCGTGCCCGACGTGAGTGGCCACAGACACACACGCGCACACACACTCCACACCGGTTCTTCACGCGCCTCAACTGGGCGCGCCTCGAGGCCGGCCTGCTGGACGCGCCCTTCGTGCCCGACGTGAGTGGCCACAGACACACACGCGCACACACACTCCACACCGGTTCTTCACGCGCCTCAACTGGGCGCGCCTCGAGGCCGGCCTGCTGGACGCGCCCTTCGTGCCCGACGTGAGTGGCCACAGACACACACGCGCACACACACTCCACATCGGTTCTTCACGCGCCTCCAACATCCTCCAATCTATCCATTAATGTGTGTCTATCTGTCACCGCAGCCTCACGCCGTGTACGCGAAGGACGTGCTGGACATCGAGCAGTTCTCGACGGTGAAGGGCGTGAACCTGGACGCGGCCGACGACACGTTCTACGGCAAGTTCAACACGGGCTCCGTCAGCATCCCCTGGCAGCGCGAGATGATCGAGACCGGCTGCTACACGGAGCTCAACGTGTTCAGTTCGGGTGAAGCGATTCACTTTATTACGTCTTAATTTATGTTATTACTGAACTACTTTTACTAAGGTACCTTTATATACTACTACCAGGATATATCCTGTTCAAAATCTCGAGCAGCCTGACTGGGAAAGTATCTCGATCTAACAGAAGATCACAGCTCAATAATAATGCTCTCAAGGAGGGTTGTGTTTGTGTCATCATCATCATCATTTCGGCCTATTGCAGTCTACTGCTGGACATAGGCCTCCATTAGTTTTTAACTCATGTATGTTGCGCATACTCACCATGTGTTTCTGTGGTGAATAAAAAAGTCAGAGCTCCGGCGGAAAGTAAGAGTCGGCAACGCGCTTGCAATGCTCCTGATGTTGGTGTGACCACAAGCTGCGATATCCACTTACCATCAAGTGAATGACTTGTTAACCGACATAGTCGTACAAAATATATAAATAAAACAGTTACTGTTTTTTATGTAGGCACGGCAGAATTACATATTTACAGTATTTATAATAATAAATATGTATTCCGTAGACGAGGAGGGCAAGGAGTGCCGACCTCCCGACCTTCAACTGTCTCCACCCACCGCGCCCAGCGACGAAGATAAGGGATGTTTCGTGTTTGCCAGACGGGTGAGGCTATTTTGATATTGTATTGCTCTTTTATTTACCGTCGAAATATATACGTTTTAGTTTTGTCAGTTAAAATACTTATATTTTAACTTCACTTCAGCTTATGGCAGTCCACTATTGGAGATAGGGTTCGCCAAGTTCGCGCTACCGGCAATCTTACGTAAGCGAAAAGTAGGGTACCGGGAACTAAGGGCCGAAATTTTTGGCGCGTACTCGTGTGTTTTGCCCAAAGTCACCACATTGGGCGGGCGGGATGGTGACCGCAGGGATGGGAGGGCTTTGTCGCACCAAAGACGCTGCTGCCCGTCTTCAGCCTGCGTATTTGAAAGTCAGCAGTCGGTTGGTTATCCCGCCATTGTTCGGTTTTAACAGTTCCAAGATGGTAGTGGAAATGTGCTATCACTTAGTTGTCTGATAGATATCCACGGGAAGAGAGGGGATGACTATATTATACTGCTGTAACCACACAGTGATCTACGTTAGTACAATTCGCCTAAGAATTATGCCGTACGAAAATAGATTTTCTTTAAATTTAGAAACAACCGCTCCGGTTTTCACCGAGTTTTAATACTCGCTCGCCACTGCCACACCCGAATTGACTACATCAAAACCGGCCAGTCTACACAGTTATCTGGAGCCTATACTTACATGTGTGTACACCGTGTGCGCAGGTGCTGTGTCCGCAGAAGAAGGTCCCGGCGCGCCTGCGGCCCGTGCCCGTGCCCGCCCACCTGCTGGCGCCCGCCCGCCCTGCCGCCCGCCCCGCCGCCCGCCCCGCCGCCCGCCCCGCCGCCCGCCCCGCCGCCCGCCCCGCCGCCAGCTGACCGCCGCACGCACAGCAGAACCACCTCGTCGCTGCCACAAACACTCACTGACTCCTGGACACCTAACCGCCACCCCACTGTCCCCGCCGACTGTGACGTCACACAACACCACCGATAGCAGACTTTGAAACTATGAAGGATAGTGAGTACTCAGTAGGCCCTTAAAACCATCTCATGGTAAAGAAAATTAATTACTGCCCCATTGTAGCACACACCGCCCCAATTTCCCCCACTGTGACGTCACACATCACATGTCAAACGACCTCGACCTCGACACAATGAGCGCTGCTAGCAATTCTTAATAAATCTGTAAAACCATCTTGCGGTGATAGTAATTCGCTGTCTCCACTGAGACTTGACACTTGACCGCATATAACCGACTATAAAACTACCAGCACTAGTAAGCAATCTTTAAAACCGAGTTTTAATAAAGAATATTAATTTTATAAAGACTAATGATGCACTGTTAGTTCTTCAGCCTCAAGAGTGTCCCATTTTAAGAATTTACCGAAACGCTTAGTTATACTTTTCATTACATGGAGTGAGCCCGATGCAAATATTAAAAAAATATTGTTTGGTCGTAATCTGAATTTTTTAAATCGGAGTTTTCTGAATATTGGCATTAGTGGACTTAAAATCTTATAAAAATCATACGTAATCCGTGAATAAACCGTTTAAATTACGGACATGGAGCACGAAGAATTTCGTACATTGACCCCTCATCTTTTGTCTTTGTCGCTCGCGTATAAACATATTGCCGTTGCGCTCACACAAGTGTAGTAGTAGATAGCCGTATTCACAGATTGTCAAACTTTTTACTTTTTTTTACCAAATTTAAGTCACAAGATTCATCGTTTTTCATTTAATACTTATTAAATTTGAATGTGTGTATATTGGTGTCTTTTTTCACACGGCAACAGATCTAAGATTTTTTTGCATATACAAAGTATAGCCACCAAATTGTACACATAGTAATATATATATACACAATAACTTTTATATATATATAGGTTCTTTTTCTATGATTAAACAAAAAATATTTTATTCTGTGACTAGACCGATCCACGGACAGACAGCGTAGATTTAGTGTAGTGTGCAAAAAACGATCCAAACATCCCAAATTCTAAACTCACCGATTTTTTAAAGCTTCGTACTTTATATAAAAATTTTGAGAACCACTGGCAGAAGGCAAAAAGGTCACTATACGAAATTCTTCGTGCTGCGCGTTCGTACTATAGTATAGAAATGGTCTAATTCGTAAAAATGTTATAGAGCTGACACTACTAAATCTGCTTGAAACTTTTGAAAAATAAATAAATAATTTAATTATTTTATACTAAAGTTTCTATGTATCTATATCTGTTTATACATACACTTAGCTTATCAGATTGTTCAGATCTTAAAAAACTAAATTACGAGTTGGTTCACTTTTCAACACAATGAGGTTTCGACATGGTTGTGATGATCATACAAAAACCCCATTTTTGATGACACCTATCCCTAAAAACAAACCAAACGTCACATTCCTTATTTTCCTTTCAACCTTTCTCAAATCATCCCTTAACCGCTTTAGTTCGAGGGTACAAATGCTACAACACTCACTGAAATATTTATTTTTTACCTCCGAATAGTTAAAAATCGAAGGTAGTTGTCAAACGGAACATGTATACGTAGGAATATAATGCATTTTTCGTGGTACCTGTCGGGTGATTTATAAACATGTTTATATGGCGTTGTTATTGTGTAATTTGATTTTTTTTATGTCATAGACAACTTGAACAGATTAAAAATTAAAATTATATAATGACAGCACTGTGTTAAAACTAAAAAAAACATTCATGAACAAGTTAGCTTAAGAACAATTTTTTATATACGTATTATAAATGTAATCCTGCAAAACTAAATTACGATAGACAGTTTCTTTCCGTTGTCATTTATGTACATTGAGTTTTACTTTGATTTATTATCTGTACGACTGATGTTTTTTTTTTCTTTTGTACGTATTATTTACAAGCTCAAATGTGAGTATGAAGCGATAAAAAACCACATTTGTATCGTTATAAAGTTTATTAACTCGATACCCCGATGGCAGCCATTTTGAACTATATTTGAAAAAAAAAATTAATACATATTATTTTAATGTCGAATATTGCATCCTATTGATTTTTCTTAATAAAATTTTAAGTTAACACTTAGACATATCGTTTTTTATGTACCTCACGTGTGTACGCGCCATTTTCGGGGTATTTATTTATTTAAGATTCGTGTTGATATTATTTATTATAATTACGTTTAATTGTAAATCTTTAGGAGCCCGAATATTTGATAATCGCTTATTTGTGTTTTTTGAAATTATATGTTTGTATGATTGAATGTGCGAGTTTTTGTATGTATGAAAGATTTTAGCGGGCGATGGTTAAATTTTTGAAACTTTCGAAGAGGAATACGTAAAGATATTTTTAATGGTACTAGGGCGGTTAACTTGTCGCTTTTCGGGTAGGAGGAAACGTACACTACCCAACTAAGTAAAATGCATATATTTTTCCTAATCGGCTATAGTAGATACATTAGGAAAATAGGCGGTGATAGAGAGCTTTATAACCAATCGCTCTAGACGCGTAGGCGACGGAACGAAATATAGCCTATTTATTTTCAATGCAATAAATTATTTACTTTTTGATGAACCGTCGTGAGGAAAATTATGAAATTTTAAAACCGAGCAATAATGATGAAAACGAAAAAAAAAAAATGTGTTTTTAGAACTTGACGTCATATATCGGTGTTTTTTCTATAATGTAATATTTTTAATAATCTGTGGATGTAATCTTTTTGTATTTAGGGTTTTTGATATTTCATTATCGACGCATCGCTTTACTTTTATAGGTGAAAAATTTACTTAAAAAATGTAAATCATGCTTCAAATATTTTTGATTAACTATATTTGGAATATTAAAAAAGAGTTCCGTATTTTGTAAGAAAAAAAGTTGAGAAGTTGTCAAATGATAAAAAAAATACTCTAATATGATTTAAATTTATTCTTTCTTCTTGGGAATTAAAAGTGAACTCATTTACTTGCTGCATATACCACAGACTATGAAATATTCAACACATCATGACATTTATTTTATAGTATATAAAGTCGATACGTCTCCCAATTCAATGGACTATGAATGTTCTAGAAGTCCGTTCATTCTCGTTTTAATAATTGTATAAAAGCACAAATATATTCGGAAAAATTTTGACGCCATATTGTACATAAATACTTCCATTTTGTATTAGGTGTAAGTATTAATGCATTTTGATGTGTACGTTTTATTGTATTTTTCGATTTTAATAATGCCTATTCGATGATATCTCGGCGACGTTACTATACACGTAAGTTACTATAAGACGGTCGCCGTTTCGAAGAGATTCGATCGAAAAGAAATTTCTAGATATAATTTTTCGATTATTAAATAAAAAGTGTCAATTTGCTCACGTGTAGTGTAATAGCAGCACATTTGCTCAGTCGCTAAGATCTGCGATCGAATATTTTTCGAAATGGCAATGTTTATGAATATTATCGCACAATTGTTGTTTATTTTTTTGTATGTGTTAGCATGGCTTCCGGCACCGTAGCTCTAAACGTTCATTCCAAGAGATCAGATCGCCATAGAATAGTATTTTTTTAAAGTAGCAATATGTCGTACGGTAGTGCGGTGCGCGGAAGTACGTTATAGCGAACGAGTTCCTAAAAGCGCTCGAACTAGAAATCAATACCCAATGAAACTACAGTAAACTTAATTTATTAATTACATTAAGTAATCTGTCGACTAATTTTCTTACTTTTATAAAAATGTAGAAAATTGAAATGAGTAGTTACCGCCATTTTGTAATGTCATTTGTACAAATTGTTTTGTATCAAATTGATATTGGTTTTATGAATGGTAAAAGTTTCTTCAATAAAATAATTTGGTTCGAGCGCCTGATTTTATGTAACGCACGGAGCTCTGATAGAGTATGAGAACAGAATCTGTGAGCATTTACAATAAACACTATTGATTTTTCTTTTGTATGAATTTATTATATTAATTTTAACTTGAAGCGTATAACGGAACGTTCTTAATCTTATTTTCGCTGTACAAATATCACGAGTTAGTAAGGATTAGATTCGATATTTTTTTTTAAGTTCTAACTCCGATTCTTATATTGAAAAAACTGTTCGTTTTACGAATCGTTTATTTTAATATAGGAACCGGGGTTAATTCTATAGCATACATAACGTACCGTTATACGCTTTATAATACCTGTATCATACTCATAAATGCATTTTCGACTAAGTTTATTGAGATATTAATTTGTATTTATTTCGATATAATATACTTTGGGTCATATTGACAGGTAATAATCAAATTTTTATCTATTTTGGATCTTATTTGAAAGGTATAAAGTCAAATATGATGTTTGACCACGTGACGGGTTGTATGTACCTCGTCTTAGTGGAATGTATATTTAGCTTTCTTAATACTGTTAGTCGTTATTGCAGTATTTTGATGCAAATATTATTATTTAATAAGCGTATTCATAAATAAATTGACTCCGATATAGAATTGTTGTTTTAATTTTTGTACCCCAATTAAAGCTTTGCCAACATATAATTATCATTCTTTTATATTTGGAAGCTGGTGCTTGTCATTTGCTCACGTTTGTACAAGATCTGACGAGTAATCTTTGAGTTATGCCTGATAATACGCATTTGAAGTACTTTTTTTTGTTTAAGAACAAATACAATTATAATAAATAAAAGCTTTAATTCGTCATTACAGCCTATACAGTCACTGCTGGACATAGGCCTCCACAATTTTACGCCAAAAATAACAAGAACTCATGTGTGTTGCCCATAGTCACCACGCTGGCAGGCGGGTTGGTGACCGCAGGGCTGGCTTTATCGCACCGAAGACGCTGCTACCCGTCTTGGGTCTGTGTATTACAAACCCAGCAGTTGGATTGTTATACCGCCATCGGTCGGCTTTTTAAGTTAGTGGTAGTGGTAGTGGAACTGTGTGCTACCTTAGTCGCCTCTTACGACACACACGGGAAAAGAGGGGGTGGCTACGTTCTTTACTGCCGAAATCACTCAGCACAATATTGCTTAGCCAAGTTATAGTTGGGCCTAACGTTATTAGGCATCTTCTGAGCTTGTAGCCACTGTGTTTGTTTAGCTGGTAAATGTTTGTGTTCGAGAGCACCCTACATTGAAATGTTTTACTGCAATATGATAACGTTAAAAACATTTCATTTAAAATTAAGTTTCTCAATGTTAAAGCAATCTGAGATATAGATCTAATATACCTAAAGATGAGCAGATGTACAATATGAAAGTAAAATGAAGAAGAAAACTAGATGTAGGTATGTATTGTATTGTAAATTTGGATTTGATTTGATGGATGATTAGTTAAATTATGATTTTAGCCGTCCATTAATCACGTGTGTCGAAGGACATCTAGTTTTCTTCTTCATTTTTCTTTCTTATTGTACAATTTTATACACTCTAAAGCACAGTAAAACGCATTAATGCTTTTGTGGTGTGCTTTCAGTCTGGGATTAGTAAGCATATTTTTGTTAACTTGAGAAATGAAAACTAAGCTTTGAAGCAGATTATTATTCTTGAATAACATATTTAACAAAATTTATAAAACGACCGCTTTAATCGATTGACTCTTAACTCCATTTTGAACTTGTTGTGCAATAACGATTAAGACTTGCTACAATTTACTGCATTTGATAGCTTTGAGCGACTGCTGTTTTAACGTTTTAATTTTTTATTTTCACTTTTGGCGCCATTCGCTCGCGATATATGATGCTTGCAAAGAAACATAAATATAGAGCCATAAAACGTTTTATATTATTTTAAATAAAGTTCAAAAGGTTAATAACATACATAATAAACAGAGTAAAAAAACTATAAAAATGATTGCCTATGCATAACGATGACAAGAAATGGCTTTTTTGTAACTTTTGCGAGATTGTAAAATCAAATTGTTATTAAAACAATGAGAAAAATGTCACAAATGTGATACTGAGCAGTAAATTATTTATTTTTAATTTTTTTAACTATGAAATACAAGGGGTAGATAAGATTATAAAATACATAATTATGTTTTAAAAAGGTTGGATTTTTTTACTTTTTAAGGCTACAAGCTATCGCCATTATGAAATCTGTTTATTTATTTATTTAATTGGAAGTTATTATTATTATTATTATATTTTAATATTTCAAAAGCTGCCTAAACTTGTCTTTATTTTAAAAATATGTGGAAAAAATAAAAAACAGTTTACAGAAAAAAAAACAAATGTACAATGATCAGTATTAATTAATAGAAAGAATATTTAATTATTCGCACAAAATACAACAATTACGTAATGGATGTATTGGGAATGTAATAAAAATACTTTTTATTAATAAAATAGTTTATTTAACAATCTATATTCACAACTATCAAGAAATCAGTCGCACAGAAATTTAAACGAATGTCTATAATTATAAGATATATGAAATGTACACCAGTCGACTTAAAATGTTCACCATTTTCCTACCAAGTAAACAAAAACAAGATAAAGGTAATATACATAGAGATTCATTGGAATACCAAAGAAGGCACCAATTTCAGTAGAAATAAAGTTATATTTGCTGTGCTGTGTGGCTACGGCACTAAAGAATTTAGCCACCCCCTCTCTTCCCGTGGGTGTCGTAAGAGGCGACTAAGGGATAACAAGGTTCCACAACCACCTTGGAACTTAAGAAGCCGACCGATGGCGGGATAACCATCCAACTGCTGGCTTTGAAATACACAGGTCAAAGACGGGCAGCAGCGTCTTCGGTGCGACAAAGCCAGCCCTGCGGTCACCAACCCGCCTGCCCAGCGTGGTGACTATGGGCAAAACACATGAGTTCACGTTATTTTTGGCGTAAACTTGTGGCGGCCTATGTCCAGCAGTGGACTGTACAGGCTGTAATGATTGATTGATGATTGAAAGTTATATTTTGAAGAAATATAAATATATTGCATTTAATAGAAACTAAACATTCTATACATAACAATAAATAATTTTAAAACCCGTACTAACTAATCTCAATTGAAAAAGTTCTTTTCACTATTTAAGCACTCACTGTTTTCTTCTGTAAATTTTTCTTATCAACGTATATGCGCGGGAAAAGAACGAATTTCCCGCTTTGAATGTTTTTAGTTTCGAAAATTGCGCCTTTTATCCGCCATGGCAGTCTCTCGCAGTCTTGCCAATATCTACATTCTTTAGGTACTTGTAATTTGTCTAAAAGTTTGCTCGCTAAGCCAGGTATTATTGGCTGTAGTATGATTGAGCATATCCTTAAAGTTTCTAGCGTTAAGTGGAGTACTACGTCTAATTCTTTTTGACATTCTGAGTTCTTCTTTAGTTCCCAAGGTTTCATTGTTTCGAAGAATAAGTTTGCTAAGTGTAGCACGTGTATGACAGCGTCCACTCCTTTGTAGAACTGATAGTTTGAAAAATGTTGATGACAGGTTTCTGTTGGTTAAAAATTATATTAATCAAATTATTTAATAATTAAAACAGTTTTAATTAGTTATTTAAACAGTTTTATTAAAAAAGATTATAAATAAAAACACGTGCTGTGTGGTTACGGCAGAAAGAATATAGCCACCCCCTCTCTACCCGTGGGTGTCGTAAGAGACGACTAAGGGATAACACAGTTCCACTACCATCTTGGAACTTAAAAAGCCGACCGATGGCGGTATAACCATCCAACTGCTGGCTTTGAAATACACAGGCCGAAGACGGGCAGCAGCGTCTTCGGTGCGACAAAGCCAGTACTGCGGTCACCAACCCGACTATGGGCAAAACACATGAGTTTACAATTTTTGGCGCGAACTTGTGGAGGCCTATGTCCAGCAGTGGACTGTATTAGTGATGATGATGATGATGAAATAAAAATATCTCGAGCAGTTATACAAAAAAACCAATAATATTGTTACGAACACACAAAGAAACTAGCGCCATCTAGCGGCAACCATCGGAACTACACAAAGACAGCGATAGCATGAAACTCTCTACTCAATGCTAGATGGCGTTAGAGGTACTAATGTGGAACTATATAGAAGTATAGTCTCGAAAACCGGGTACATGCGCGAACTTTCCAGAATGGTCTGGGCCTCGTCTCGGCCGATATAAATAGCCGTAGCGAGGCGAGCGAGTGCAGTTCAGTTTGAGCGATCTTCGAGGCGACTTCAAGAGTGAAAACTAGTGATCAAGAGTGGTACCAGCGAAACCTACGACATTGGCTACGACTGAGGACATTGTGAGTGCTTAGTGTTTGAACTTAGTGCTTAGTGTTTGAACCTAGTGCTTTGTGTTGAACCTAGTGCTAGTGAATAAAGTCTTGAAAAGAGTCAGCAGGTCTTTCTCTCCAAATCCTTCGAACCCTAACACGTAACAACTGGTGTCGGAAGTGAGGTTTGGAGATGCCATTGACTCCGAGAGAAGACTCCAAGGACTTCAAGGGCGTCAGGACAAGGGCACAACGAGCTGCGGAGCCCACACCGGTAAAGCTTTAGATTAGGTAAAACCGAATTTCGGGACCGTGGGGGGATGGGGGGGGGGGAGAGGGTGGGGAACGCTACCCCTGGTACCACTGTCACACCTCGGAACCCCATGGTTATGGAGATATCCATGGTTAAAGTTTTGAGGTTAGAAGAAGAATTTCGAAAGTTAGAGGAACGCTTGGCTCCGGCGCTGCGGGAAGTGCAGCCCTTCCACCCTCACTCATGCTCCGTTCCGCAGCGGAGGCTGGTCGCCGAAGGCGACCAGCCTCAGCCGCTCCTCTACGCATTCGTTCGCGCGCTTTCGCAC
Source organism: Melitaea cinxia (assembly GCF_905220565.1). NCBI lineage: Eukaryota > Metazoa > Arthropoda > Insecta > Lepidoptera > Nymphalidae > Melitaea > Melitaea cinxia. Next base: position 2,629,648 of record NC_059416.1, read on the forward strand.
GGCGGGCGAGGGCTGCCCTCCCTCCGCGCCTCCGCGGCACAAAAAAAAACACTCTAGGGGTAGGACAGACCAAGACCACGTGGACAGTGGGGTGCTCCGATTCGGTTTTGGGTATTTTTCGAATTTCTAAACCTATATTCTAGCACGCAATGTTACTAATTTTATTAGAATATTATGTCTGACGCGTTATTTTGTTTAAAAATGTCGATTTGTCAGTCGTTAAGCGTCAGTTCGTATCGTTTGTTGATCTTGCAATCGAGATCGTTTTTACGTAAATTTGTTCGAAAATAAAATGTGAAAGTTGGTGAATGGAGCATATGAGTGCACTTCCCGCTGCACCGGAGTTAAGGTGGAGTCAGACACGGAGCTCTAATGTATTGTAATATCTCTGAATCACGTAAAGTTAACCCCAAAACTTCAAACACGATATCTTCGAAACCACGGGGTTTACGCGAAACGCACACTACAGGGGGCTAAAAAACCCACCCTCCCCATCACCCTTTACCCTCCCACCCCCATTTCACCCCATAAATTGGAGGCCACTTAACTAACAAATGACCAATTCTTCTTCTAACCTCAAAACTTTAACCATCGATATCTCCATAACCATGGGGTTCCGAGGTGTGATAGTGGTACCAGGGGTAGTGTTCCCCACCCTCCCCTCCCCCATCCCCCCACGGTCCCGAAATTCGGTTTTACCTAATCTAGATCTTAGCCCCCACACCTACTAGGGATCAAGCTCCGCCCACCATGGACCAAGCCCCGCCCACTGACCACGCCCCCCAGGCCCCGCCCACCTTACCGCGCCCACCAGTGACACCGTAACTTCTACAGACTCTCAAGTGGCTCTTCAATTAGGAAGTTTAATTAAATTAATGGAGCTGCAAAGGGCTGAAATTCGTGCTTTGCAAGAATCTCAAGAGCAGCAAAGGGTTGAAATTCGTGGTGCTTTGCAAGAATCACAAGAGCAACAAAAGGCTGAAATTCGTGGTGCTTTGCAAGAATCACAAGAGCAACAAAAGGCTGAAATTCGTAGTGCTTTGCAAGAATCACAAGAGCAACAAAAGGCTGAAATTCGTGCTTTGCAAGAATCACAAGAGCAACAGAAGGCTGAAATTCGTGGTGCTTTGCAAGAATTACAAGAGCAACAAAAAGAGCTCCAAGAAAAAACGCTTTGGGCTGTAAAAGATGTTAGTGACGCGGTGACTAAGCTTCGAAAAGATGTCGACGTAGTGGAAGAACGAGTTACCGGGTTAGGATTAGATGTTGAAAATGTGAAAACCGGCCTCACTGAATTACAGAAGAAAGTAGTGCGCCTTGAAACCATGGGGATTGCGATGTCTAGTGGAACTACCGGAGTGGGGCAAGGAGCAAAAGTGAAAGTGCCTCCATACGACGGCACTACTTCGTGGAACGCTTATCGTCGACAATTCCAGACTGTTGCTACTGCCAACGGATGGACGGAAGAGCAATGCCTGACCGCTCTCACTGTTGCGCTCAGAGGGCAAGCTTTGTCGGTTTTGGAAGTACTGCCACATACAGGAAACGGGTTCCAAGACTTGATGGAGGCACTTGAATCCCGATACGGGGAGCAACACCTGGAGCACGTGTTCCGTGCCCAACTGCGTGATAGAGTCCAACGCTCAGAAGGACTACAACAGTGGGCGTTGGAAATTGAGAAACTCGTCAGGAAGGCACACCCAGGAGCAGACACCAAGATGGTAGACACGAATATTGTTCAAGCATTTGTCGACGGAATCAAAGACCTGGAGGTCAGAGCTGCAGTGAGGCTTCGTCACCATACGTCGTTAAAGGAAGCATTGGCACATGCTTTGGAGGTCGAGGCTGTTCGCCATAACATACGGCAGACCCATAAGATCCGCGAGGTCTCTGAGGAAGTCAAGGTAGTTAAGGCTCCTACGAGGAAAAGTTCTGGAGTCATGTGCTACAAGTGCGGCGAGAGGGGCCATCTTCAGCTCAACTGTCCGCAAAAGAAGACCCAGATAGCAAGGATGAAAAAGATCGAGGAACAAATAGTGGAGCTGAAGAAGCAAAGGGCTTCGCCTCCTGCCCGGGATCAGGAGTATGACTTCAAGACGAAACACCGCAGTGGAAAGATGCATGGGAATGCCGACGCACTCTCACGAAGGCAGTGTTCGGAAGACTGCAAACATTGTGTTAAGCAAGAATCTAATGAAGTCACATTAAAGCTAACAAGAACAAGTCCTTTGGGTATCTGGGAGAATGATGCTATGAGGGAAGCTCAAGAAAAAGATGACGACCTTCGGCACATCATCACATGGAAGAAACGGGGTGACGTAAAACCAATCTGGAGTGAGGTTGCACCCACTGGCGCTGTCACTAAGGCGTACTGGGCTCAATGGGACAGTCTGATACTTCAAAACGGAATACTCTACCGGAAATGGGAGAAGACTAACGGCAGAGAGTTCCACCTTCAGATAATTGTCCCAAGAACGAGAGTACCAGATGTTCTCCGTGAAATACATGATGGCGTATCAGGGGGTCATCTAGGTGTCAAGAGGACGTTAACAAAAGTGCGAGAACGATTCTACTGGTTGCATTGTCGAGATGATGTACAGGATTGGTGCCGCAAATGTACTACTTGCGCTGCTGTAAAAGGACCACAGACCAGGAGCCGTGGGAACCTGCGGTTGTATAACGTCGGTGCACCGTGGGAACGAATTGCAGTTGACGTAGCGGGGCCATTTCCTGTAACGGAATCGGGAAACAACTATTTTATGGTCGTCATGGACTACTTCACCAAATGGCCCGAAGTGTTCGCCATACCAAACCAAGAAGCTACAACAGTCGCTTCTAAGTTAGTCGAAGAAGTGATATGTCGCTTTGGCGTGCCTCTAGAAATCCATTCCGATCAGGGCAGGAACTTCGAATCGCAAGTATTTCAGGAAGTGTGCAGAATCTTGGGCATGCATAAGACGAGGACCACCGCGTACCATCCACAGTCTGATGGAATGGTTGAGAGATTTAACCAGACCCTTGAGAGGCATTTGGCGAAATTGGTAGACGACAAACAAAAAGATTGGGACCAGTATATACCACTCTTCCTTCTGTCGTACCGAACCGCCGAGCATGAGAGCATAAAAGCTACCCCGGCGTATGTCAATTACGGTAGAGAATTACGAATGCCAGTAGACTTATTGACTGGAGGGGCACCGGAGGGACCAAATACCGTACAAGACTATGTCAGCGATTTAAGGGAAAAAATGCGCTATATACACGCCTTGGTTCGGGAAAATGGGTTACATTCAAGCGAGAACATGAAAACCAGATACGACCGGAAATCGAACACGAGCGGCTTCAAGGAAGGGTCACTGGTGTGGCTGCATAACCCAACCCGCCGGAAAGGGAAATCGCCAAAGTTGCAGACCAAGTGGGACGGTCCATACAAAGTGGTTACCCGACTGAATGATGTGACTTACAGGATTCAAAAGCAACCTAGAGGGACATTCAAAGTGGTACACATAGACCGTCTAGCGCGTTACCATGGCAGTAACAACGATGCTCGGGACGAGCATCTCTAAGAGGGGAGTAGTATTACGAACACACAAAGAAACTAGCGCCATCTAGCGGCAACCATCGGAACCACACAAAGACAGCGATAGCATGAAACTCTCTACTCAATGCTAGATGGCGTTAGAGGTACTATTGTGGAACTATATAGAAGTATAGTCTCGAAAACCGGGTACATGCGCGAACTTTCCAGAATGGTCTGGGCCTCGTCTCGGCCGATATAAATAGCCGTAGCGAGGCGAGCGAGTGCAGTTCAGTTTGAGCGATCTTCGAGGCGACTTCAAGAGTGAAAACTAGTGATCAAGAGTGGTACCAGCGAAACCTACGACATTGGCTACGACTGAGGACATTGTGAGTGCTTAGTGTTTGAACTTAGTGCTTAGTGTTTGAACCTAGTGCTTTGTGTTGAACCTAGTGCTAGTGAATAAAGTCTTGAAAAGAGTCAGCAGGTCTTTCTCTCCAAATCCTTCGAACCCTAACACGTAACAATATAAACATAATATATGATGAATAATAAAGGAGATAATATGAATAATATAGAATAAAGAAAAACTTAATTAAATTAGTTAACAAAGCTTTGGGTAATGTGGACGCTTCGAGCACTATAAACCAGGGGCATTCGTACATATACAAAAACTCACGCACATACGACCGCTCGATCGCATACAGACTTACGAGAACGTTAACGGACACAAAACTCAAATATGCGTATAATATTCAAAACATTAAATATTTATTTATATTATTAAATAATTAAATAATATTTTCAATATAAAGGTTTTGAGCAATCTAGAAATTTGAGCGATTTAATATTGATATTGAAACGAAATTGTATTGACAACCAGAATAAAATTTTAATATTATATAATTGGCTGTTAGAGGAATCAGAGAAATGAAAATCAAAAATCAAAGAAATCAGAGGTTTGTGTCGTAGACCCCTTGCCATGTTTTTCGGTTTTGGGTAGACCCTGTAGAACTTACCTGGATATTGATTTTTTGTAAATTTCTAACTGTAGTGAAGTTTAGTGTTAAAAACTTAAAGTAAAAACACATGTTAAGTTTTATACATTTTTTAACTGAATTTAAATTAAAACTACTCAAAAATAAACCTTGCTCTTAGAGCTCTGAGACTGCGCCTGTGCTTGTAACAAGATGATGTGCCGTTATATCATTATGTTCAGGTTTTTACAATTTCAAAATGTATTGCGACCACAAAGCGAATGCCTACATCCTACAACTTTACACAATTTTATAAACATACTAGCCGACCCCGCAAACATTATATTTTACAATACATCATATGTTATTAACCTCCTTAACCCCCCCCCCCCCCCCCCAATAACTTATGGGTATGAAAAATAGATGTTAGGCGATTTTGATATTTATTTTGACATGAGAATTTGATATATATACAGGGTTACAGGAAAAGTCGACCTAGATCCGTTAAGGGCGTGTAGTACACACTATTTCTGAATGATTTCACTATGGAACCCCCTTTCGAGTTTTAAACTTTAACATTTAAGATCAATTAGATTTTGGGAGTATTTGGTCGATCAACCCTGAGCACACACTCGCGCGCACGCGCGTTCGCACACACACACACACACACACTCGCACACACACTCACACACACACACTCACACACACACACACACACACACACACACACACACACTCACACACACACTCACACACACGCACACACGCACACACTCGCACACACGCACACACTCACACACACGCACACGCGCACACACACACACTCACACGCACACACACACACAAACACACACACACACACACGCGCGCGCGCGCACACACACACACACACACACACACACACACACACACACACACACACACACACTCACACTCACACACACTCACACTCACACACACTCACACTCACACACACTCACACTCACACACACTCACACTCACACTGACACACACTCACACTCACACACACTCACACTCACACACTCACACCTACACACTCACACTCACACACTCACACTCACACACTCACACTCACACACTCACACTCACACACTCACACTCACAGACTCACACTCACCGGGCAGGCGGTCGAGCGCTTGCAGCAGGTGCGCGGCGGGCTCTCTGCGTGCGACCGCCCTGAGCTCGTTCGTGTGCGGTGGCGGTAACTCGTTTCGCGGATTGAGTGCAGTCCCACACGCGCGGCTTGCCAGATTGCCGAGCGTATCCGCTAGTTCCGAGTTTGCGATGTGCAGCAGCTTCGTTTCGCTGTAGTCTGTGGGCAATAACGATTGTTAAAGTGGTGAAATAACTGTCAGGTGAAAATATTGGTGGTCAGTAATGACTGTCGTGGTCAAAATGCTGAATCAACTTTCTGGCAAATAAATAAACTTTAGAAGATAACTTTAGTCACAAAGTAAAAATTTGGAGCAGCCCAACTGGTGAAGTACTTAAAACTTACAGTAGATCCAAGCTATATAACAACGCTATCTGGTTTTGTGTTCCTGTAGTGAATAGCTGGAATGTAGTGAACTGGATATATGCCTACCTCACTTCGCGCTAAACATTCTAGTTCACTACAGTCCAATAGCGGCAGTTTAACTGAGGTAGGTAGGTGAGGGGGACAGATCATATTCTGCTCAAAATCTGGAGTAGCTCAATTAGTGAAATACCTCAACCTTACAGATGATCACAGCTAAATAATACTGTTCTCAAGTTAGTTTTGTGTTCCTGTGGTGAGTAAGGTGACCAGAGCTCCTTGAGAGGGTCTACAAAAAGGGCAACTCACTTGTTATATTCCTGATGTTGCAGACGTCTGTCCATAAGCTACAGTATCCGCTTGGCATCAGACCTTTCATACCCTTGTTAGCCAACTTTCCAATATAAAAAGTAAGGGTTTTAAGTATGGGAAATCACTCACTCGCATCATCCACCATTGTTGCTTCCCTCAAGAGAACGTATCTGAGCGCGGAGGGCGCACACACACTGCGGGGCGCGACCACGTTCCCCAGCGACTTGGACATCTTCAATCCGTCTACTGTCCAGTGCGAGTGGCACACTAACTGACGAGGTGGCTGCCAGCGAGCCGCCATTAGAAACGCCGGCCAATATATACCGTGAAACCTAGCAGATAGACCAGGATTAGGTTTTGTTGGTGTTGTTTCACATTATTTTCTATATAATGGAACTATACACCTTCAATATATTATCTATCGTAACTCCTTTGCCCTAAGGTTGCCTGGAAAAGATTGCTTTTTAGCAATAAGGCCACCTTTTGTACATTTTAATACTAATTATTGTTAATCATCATCATCATCATTACAGCCTATACAGTCCACTGCTGGACATAGGCCTCCACAAGTTTACGCCAAAAATAATGTGAACTCATGTGTTTTGCCCATAGTCACCACGCTGGGCAGGCGGGTTGGTGACCGCAGGGCTGGCTTTGTCGCACCAAAGACGCTGCTGCCCGTCTTTGGCCTGTGTAATTTAAAGCCAGTTGGATGGTTATCCCGCCATCGGTCGGCTTTTTAAGTTCCAAGGTGGTAGCGGAACTGTGTTATCCCTTAGTCGTCTCTTACAACACCCACGGGAAGAGAGAGGGTGGCTATATTCTTTAGTACCGTAGCCACACAGTACTAGTACTGTAGCCATACAGTACTAGTACTGTAGCCATACAGTACTAGTACTGTAGCCACACAGTACATTATTGTTAAAACATATTATTGTTAATGTTACGTATTTATTTTATTTTTTGTTTGGTGTACAATAAAGTATTATTATTATTACAGATGGACTTGAATTTTTTTAACAGATGTTCTTAATTAATGAAAATGAAGCTATATATATACAGTGAGAAGCACATAGTAATGACCATGTACAGATAAAAGAATATATGAGTTACGTAAAACCGTGTAGTAAACATTTTTAATCTACAAGAAAACTTCCTATATATCATCATTGGCCTAAGTCCGTCAATTGCAGACGATTTAGACATAAGTAGTCTTTCGCATTTATGCCACGAATGCTTGACAGAGACCCCATTCCGGGTTTCAAATGAAGTTTTCCTTCTCCAGGGCCCTGATGATTTTGAGCCAGGTTTATCCCTCGGTCGCCTTTTACGACCCCCACGGTAAGAAAGGGGGTGGTGCTATTCTACTCGGACACCACACGGCAATATATATATATATATATATGTGTGTGTGTGTGTCTGTGTGTGCGTGTGTGTGTGTGTGTATGTGTGTGTCACAATATAGTCCCCCTCTTCCTGTGATATTTCATGATGTTTTTCCAAAGCCCCCCCCCCTCCCCCTTCGAGCAACGACCTTAAATCGAAAGCTAGGTACTATAACATACTTCAAAATATCCTTCCCAACGACATGAACATCAACGGGCCAGGCGCGTCGAGCCATCAGTTGCTCTTCATCAGGGTAGCCACACACAGTCAGATAGTTTATCAAAGCATCCAGCCATACATATATGCTTTGCTCTTCGTCATCTGGTACCTACGGCAATATTTGTTAAATTAATACTAATATTACGACAACATTGAGTGAATCAATACTAATATTTCGATAATATTGAGCCAATCAATACTAATATTACGACAATTGAGTGAACCAATACTATTATTGCAAAAATATTGAGTGAATCAATACTAATATTATGACAATATTGATTGAATCAATAATAATGTTACGACAATATTGAGTGAATCAAAACTAATATCACGACAATATTGAGTAAACAAATACTAATATTACGACAGTACGTAATATGGAATAAAATAGGTACAAATGGTGACAAAAAGTGTAAAATGTCGCTGGAGACTTAAATGCCTTGTTTAATTACATATAATACAATTGTTATCAACCATCATCATCAATGAGATATTTAGGAAAATCCGATTATAGCGATGTAACAGCAGTAGCCAAATATTGAGGAATAAGATATTAGTATCAAAAGCAAACTGACAAAAAAAAAAAAAAATGTAAAAAAAAACTTCGTAGAAAATTAATTAAATCTATTTTTGTACTCAATATATAACATAGTGAACATACCCGTACAGCCCAATGAACTCTGGAGGAAGGTCGACTGACCGATATATCAGGGAAGTATGCATCGCTTGCAAGAAATTCCTGTAGTTGTTTCTGGAACTTACTCGGTCGGACTACTCCATCTAGTAAAAATATTTTTTCATAAATTTTACAAAATTAGTGTATTAAAATAGACTATTTATTTTTATAACGAGTTCTTTTTAAAAAATTGACAATCTTAAATGTAATAAATTCATTATATATGTCAAAAACTTTAGCGCATACTATGGCAATTTATAAATGTACAAATGAATCCTTTTTTTCTATACAAAGACACGATTTTCTAACAAATGGAAATTCTTTTTGCGACACGGAAGTACAAAATAAAAAATTTATTTTAATTTTGTTAAGATTTTTTTTTTACAAAGATTCTTAACAGTTACACACTGTATGTATGTCGATGTGGGTCCAAAACTAGATTTACGTATTTTTCTTTGATGCTCCGATAAAATGCGCCTCAAAGGCCCATAAGATCAAAATAATTACAAAGTATAGGATATAATAAAAAAATACAATACAAAGAAAATGTTACTATTTTTTCATTAAAATAACCAAAAATCTGGTTTCATTAAAATAACTAAAAAAAAAATAACCTGGTTTTAACCATTCTTGTAGATGTGTTTTAAATTCACTCAATCTAAACATGTAGTTGGTTTCTTCAGTCCATTCAAGTTTGTGACCTGATTCCGTTGAAACTTTTACCTGCAGAAAAACGAGTGTGCTTTAGATCACACGAAAGAAGTAAAACTTCTTAGCAATAGGCCTGCACTGTGTCTTCGATATACGAAACGTAACTGGCTATAAGAGAAAGAGAGAAAGAAAATGTGTGCTCGCACCTCTCTCTTTTGCTCCGTTCGCCTCGCCCGATCACACTTTTCGTAACGCTCTCGTCACGCATTCACCAGCTTACTCCCCAAGTCAAGCGTGCGTAAAGAAGTTTTACTTCAAAAAGTAAAAAGGGAAAAATCATATGACAGTATGAAATTCATCGGGTCAGCCGATATAAAAATGATTAGTACCTTTCCATCTTTAGTGATTTCGTCTCTAGTTTGTGACTCGGGAACGAAAGCTTCATCGTTGACACTGTACCAGCCTGCATATTTCGCTTTATAGATATAATCTTTCTTCACTAATTTCTTCTGAAATTAAATATACATTTAATTATTATTTATTTTATCACAATATTAGTGTCAACATATCACACCTGGGTGACTTGTTTTAAAATAATGCTAGTACAATGAAGTTAATTAGTGTTTTCATGTTTTGTTATCCTATATTTAATTAAATATATAAATAAACTTGTTATTAATTATGTTGAATTTTATCTGTTTAAAAATTATGCAAAGACTATTTCGTTGATATGTTAACTAACTAAAGTTTCGCTCTAGCGGGTACATCGTTCCATAGCTTAATTGGCTAGAGCGCCGACACGGTCAGTCGGAGACGCGGGTTCGATCCCCGCTGGAGCGGTCAATTTTTGATATGATATTCAAAAATGTTTAGAATTCCTAATGTGTGGGTAACACAAAAATAAAATCGTACATACTATTTCGTTGACTTTGTTTAATTCATTATACATATAATTAATGAAAATAATATTTGCAGATATTATTAGATTTAGAGAAAACAAGAAAACAATACCTTTGAATAAGCGTAATAATCCATATCATATATAATTTATCTAACCATTAATTGAACTGAATTAAATCAGACTGTAAACATTCCACTGTTGGGGTAAGGCTTTATTTCTATATAGGAGAAATAATAAATAAATATCTACACAATACACACACGGTCGTCTGTTCCTAAAGTAAGCAACTTAATGCTTGTGTTATAGGTAACAGCCGACTGGTATAGCTACATATATATATATATATAACATGCTTATAAATAGTACATATATAAATATATGAAAAAATATATTTATATATATTACACCCAGACTCGGGGTGGGAATCGAACCCACAACCCTCGGAGCAGATAGCAGGGTCACTACAAACTGCGCCAACGGGCTAGTCAGGTAGGAGATATAGGAGAAGGATTGGAACTTAGTCTAACTCATCCATCACTGTTGCTGTCTCAATTATCTACCCCAAGTGGTAATCCAAATCATTCCAAGTTAAGGTGAAACGTCAATGAAACTCAAAACACTACACCAGAATGGTAATATAAGAACAATCAGGATTTTTAGAGGCTAACCTCTAACATCCTACTGTTGGGTATAGGCCTCTTTCTCCATTTAGGAGATGGATTCGGAGTTTAATCCGCCACACTGCTCAACTGCCGTTTGGCGCATATATTCCCCACTATGAGATTGGGTCACTATCAGGTTTATATGATAACGCTATCGTTATCATATAAACCCCGGACCCTATGGACCGACAGACATTAAGACTGGAGATAAATTGTACAAACACAAATATCCATCCTGAGCGGGAATCAAACCACAGATTATATAACCATTAATAAATTAGCAACAGGAACATTAACTGACCCAGAAATGTCGTACAGCCCGTTTATGTCTTTCCTCTGTAGTACGTACAAAATCTGTATATCCTACTTCGAATTCGTCAAAAAGTGCTTTGTATTCCTGTGAAATGTTATTACAGTAGTCCTGTAAGGGAAGTTTAGCTTGAGCTGCTGCTTGCTGGATTTTTGTGCCATGTTCGTCTGTACCTGGAAATTTAAACATATTAATTTAATGAGCAAGTTAACAATATTTACAAAACTTTTAAAGATTTGTTATACGGAGCAAGATACTTGAACAAATTTCAAAGATATAAGCTGATGGCAATATTTTTTTGCAGGTTTAATAATAATATTCTTTATTTTATTTCAGAAATCAGAATTATTACAAATAAATAAAGACGTACAAAGACCGTCTTAACCCTGAAAGATCGATCTCATCCAGACAATGTTGGGATGTAGGTAAAGTGATCAGATATATTTTGAACGGGACCATCCTATTGAGTCGATTCCACCCTCCATTTTTTGCAGTTGTTTGATAAATAAATTAACTTGCTAATGTAAGATAAAAAAAAATGTCGTTATGCACCAAAAAAGAAATTGGTCACATTAGATATAGGGCTTATAGAATAATGGTGTTTGCAGGCAAACAAAGAAAAACTGACTTCAATTATATCGACAAGTAATACAACGTAGGTACACGAAAAATAATCAAGTAAATACGCATTATCAAAGATTACTCTAAAAGTTGTAATCAGATCTCGGTGAAATTTAAATATGACCACATGAGAAACATCGGCTTTCAATTAAATTAAAAATCATTAAAATCGGTAGACCTAGTAAAAAGTTATGCGGATTGTCGAGTTTCCCTCGATTTTTCTGGGATCCCATCATCAGATCCTGGTTTCCTTATCATGGTACCAAACTAGGGATATCTCCTTTCCAACAAAAAAAGAATTATCAAAATCGGTTCATAAACAACGGAGTTATCCCCGAACATACATTAAAAATATATATATATATATATATATATATATATATATATATACATCCTGCTAATAATTAGGCGTCCCACATGGGCCGAAATGCATCTAAACTGGCGTCCACCTCCTTTAGACGTCCGCATATCGGACGCCACTTTTTTAATCGATGTCCCATTAATCCTTTTGCTCCTAGCTACCTGTACAACAAAAATCGCCGGAAGCCAAAAAATCGTTGAGACATTTGCATTTGTATAACTAAAACTTCCGCGAAATTCCGTACCAACGGTGCAGCGCTAGTCTAGCGCGTATATCGACAGAGCGTATACTCTGCTAAAACTCTTCCGATACAACCGATTATTTGACGTCCTATTGCGACGTTGCCAAACTGACTGTATTTGAAGGTTTTGAAATATTCAATTAAGTCAAAACAAATCATTTAAAAACAGTTGCTACGCACGTGTCGCTGCTTATTTGACGCTCGGTTGCAAAATACTGCTTAAGTAGTAAAATAAAATAAAAGTACACTTTAAAGGAAAAAGTGAGGCTTTAACGAATTTACGAATTGAATTTACATATTAAACGGAAAAGTGACACTATTTTGTCATAAAAATAAAAATATTTCTATAAGTTAACTAGCTGACCCGGCAAACGTTGTCTTGCCGCTAAACGCTATTTTAAAATAGGGGTTGGTGGTAGAAGGGTGAAAACATAGGGTTGTATGTATTTTTCAACGCCAAATCATAATAAAATAAAAAATAAAATAATTTATCTAAAAATTAAAAATTAAATTTAGGGGTGGACTACCCTTAACATTTAGGGGGATGAAAAATAGATGTTGTTCGATTCTCATACCTACCCAATATGCACAAAAAATTTCATGAGAATCGGTCAAGCCGTTTCGGAGGAGTTTAACTACAAACACCGCGACACGAGAATTTTATATATTAGATATACATTATCTATACTTTTTTGCATGAATATGGAAGCCAGGCTGGGTAGCAGTCTTTGAATCTGAAAAAACAAAGGTTCTGTTACATTTAATACATTTTTGCAATGATTTTTTATTTGGTTACTGAGCGCCCCTACTGAAAATTTGTGTTTTTTGTTTAGTGACGGTTTGGTCATGGACGTCGAATATGTAGTGGTTCGAATAGTAGGTATACAGATTTACGACGTCCGTATATAAGGTAAGGGCTACGCAATACGTAACACATATACGGACGTTAGTTTGACGCATACTGTTATTAAGGATACGAAGTTTTTTTGCAGCTGTTCTGGCTTTTGACCCAATCCAGGCTACACGCAATGCCGTCAAAAAACTTTGGGACACTTTTAGACAATGAAAGTTTTAGAATTGCTCTCGGTCTCCCGTTGGGAGCTCCACTGTGCTTTGAACACAGATCTCCGTGCGGAAAAGAGGTCGATTCTTTCGGACTACAACGGCCTTTCCTGTAATAAGAGTTCAGGTAGGTTTTCCCGCCACGGTTCCCTAAACGATACCATAAAAAAGCTCTTGCCACCATCGACGTTCCTGCTCTTATCGAGCCTACTGGAATTAGTCGCAATGATGGCAAGAGACCTGATGGATTGACGTTGGTTCCCTGGGAAAGGGGACGGGCGCTTTTGTGGGACGCAACCTGCGTTGACACACTTGCTCCTTCTCATGGAAACAGCCTTAAAAGCGGGAGCCACAGCGGAAAAAGCTGAAACGATTAAACGGCACAAGTATTCGTCATTAATTTCAAATTACATCTTTGTGCCATTTGCAGTCGAAACACTTGGACCTTGGAGTAGCAGTGCTAAATTTTTTTTTAAATGAGACAACTCTTCGCCTTATTGCCTCCACTGGTGACAAGAGGGCTAGTGCATTTTTTTTGCCCAGAGAATCGGCATAGCGATTCAACGAGAAAATGCTGTCAGCATTCTTGACACGATTCCACGCGGACATGATTTATACCAAAACTATCTGTAAATATTTAGTTCTTAAGTTGTGAATTGTAAATATGTATAATGTTTAATAAACTATTGTTATCCACTTAAAAAAAATTAGAAACCTACTTAAAAGATATACTTTATATTTTATAAGTAAATATTGTTTGACGACGTTTAAATTTGCCAGACGACGACTTAGGTAAATCATTCTAGTGAAATAGAGTTAAGTAGTTAGACTATTTAGTCTGTATAAAAATATTTTAGCCGTGAGACATTTTTATATTGAAAATGATAATAATATGTTGTTTGTAAAAGCAGGCAGCACAACTATTTGTGGCTATAAAACTTAATTAACCTATAAGATTCGTCAGCGAAGAAGAAAAAATAATATCCTCGTATTCTTGGATGCCCAGTTACCCGTGTTCTAAAATTACTTGAAATCCGTTTAGCTGTTTTGGCGTGATGAAGACACAACGACACATACAAACATATAAAAAAAATGTTCGATTCAGTAACCTGTATTCATAGACCGTATCACTTTTTTTAAATATCTTCAATGTACAGAAAGTATCCGTGGCAGGATAAGGAACATTATTTATTATTATTCTTTGACGGTTCGCAGGAAAGTGGACATAACCTGCGAACCGGCAAAGAATACTTATAACAAATGGACATAACGATAAAATAATTATTTATTATATTATTATTCTGATGATGTGCTACGTCGTCAATAATTAAAATGTTAAAAGCCTAAATAAAATATATGTTGCAACTCATTAAGAGAGCTATTATAAGGTGAAAAATTGGAGGTGTTCCTATGACCGTTACATGTTAAAATTTCAACGAGCGTAATAGAATTATTTCTTAAGTTAACGATAGATGATCACACCTACTAGAAAACTGGCAACGTCGCATTTCAGCTTACTTCTCACTCATTTCATCATTACTTATATAGGACGCTAAATAATCGGTGCATTAAGTGAGGCTATATGGATATATGGAGGAAGCAATAACATAAGTATCATGAAAGGGGTTCATAAATGGTTGGGCACATCTGTAAGCAGAATATTCTCAAAAAAGAAATTTAAAGAAATTGATATAACCCACGGAATTTAAAATGAAAAAAATAAGCAACATTCGCAAAAAAAAACATATAAAATGTAAGCATAACTGAGGGACGTCGTAATAACGCAGTTTGTGCTTGACGCCAAAAATGTATCTGGATGTATATATATATATATATATATATACATACATATATATGTTTGAATTGAGTAACCTCCTCCTTTTTTTGAAGTCGGTTAAATAGAGAAGTAGTAAGAAAGTGTTCAAAGAGCCACAGGTTTTGTTTGTTATCATTCAGCAATTTCTTCAAGATTTATTATTCTCGTTTTAGAAGGTCTTCAGTGAAGAAAAATGTAGAAATAAGTAAGGATTAATGTGTAGGGTGAAAGCCACATAATAAATACTTGTCTTGTTAACAATAATAACATGATTCCGAAAAACCCTTTTAAATACAATACCTGTACTAAATATAACATGACAATCTGGATTTGTCAACTTCTCAAATCTTTGTATTGCATCTGCTACAACTGCTGTGTATAAGTGACCCAAGTGTGGAGCTAGAATAACCAATTATAGTATAATATCTATGTATTTAACACATTTGCATAAATTTTATATAGTATAAATATCAAAATATATGTTATTTTTGTTTAATTATTAAAAATATTAATCTTTGAATCTCATTATTATTGTGCGGGTATTTTATCGTTTCGAATGATTTTGTTATTTTGCATTTAGAAAACATCTTACAAGAGTAACCAAGACCATATTTATATTTACTATAGGAAATAGGAAAAAATAATTCGCTATTGTAAGAAAACTTACCGGCATTTACATAAAAAATTGGAGTTGTAATATAATAAGGTCTTTTTTGTACAACAGACGATAATAAACGCATTGACAACCGCATTTTTATATTATAATTTAATTTTTAAGGAATAGTTTAGGTTACTAAAATTGAAATATGACTTTTTAACATTCACTAATTGATCTTTATTATTATCGCTTCTAGATAATTAAGCTTATTAGCGCTACTTTATATAATTATATAAGACTACCACATTATAAAAAGAAGTAAACACAATTATCTGATAGTAGAAAGAAAAATAGGTTTGAAACGTTTGAATTCCTTTCACTGTCAATACTGTCAAAAATATCGATATCTGACGTTAATAAAAAAAATTCAATTTTCTTAGCTCATAATGCTCTCACGATAAGCTCCAAAAACCTAAAAAATATATATATAATCGAATAGAGTATAAATTGGAACTATCGATATTTGCTGTACGGTAAATTGACGAACCTTTATCCATTGCCATAACTTTAAGTATTACTATACTCTGTGGCCATAACATAACTTATCTAACGTTCCATTATATAAAATATTTTAAGTAAAAAGTAATCATTGTCTGGTATATTTAAAACTAAGGTAACTAATTTAACAACGTCGAGTAAAGATATTGAATAATTTTTGTTCTATAATTGAATACCTATATAGATTTTAATATGAATTTTATTACTTTTTTACTTTGACAGTAAGTCGACAGATAGACAAAAAAGAATAGAACAATACTTTTCGACTTACACAGCTGTGTGTGGTTGATTAGTTGATTTTTATTTTGGTGATTTGATCATAATCAAGTAACTCACTATTTTTAAGTGTTTTTGTAATACATAGTTCTATTACCAATTTGCAATTTATAAAAAAGAAAGAATTAAA
Source organism: Melitaea cinxia (assembly GCF_905220565.1). Lineage (NCBI taxonomy): Eukaryota > Metazoa > Arthropoda > Insecta > Lepidoptera > Nymphalidae > Melitaea > Melitaea cinxia. The sequence goes on from NC_059416.1 coordinate 2,646,459, forward strand.
ATATGGATGATTCCGAAAGTGATAACGAATGTGACCGTAACAAGGTAACATATACTCGTATACTGATAATATTTGATAAGTCCTGCGTTTGTTTCGTATCTCAATATTCCGAAAGATCTCCCATTACTTGGAACATTAATAAACTTTGATAGTTGTTAATGGCAGTTCCTCATGTTTGTTGGTGTTTTGCATGACGAATATTGTTATTATCAACAAATATTGGATTTAGTTGATGTAATAACGGTATTCTATGGTTAACCTTATTAATATACATAATATTTTATAGTTTTTTTTATTTGACAGTCTGACAACGAAAGTATGAATTACAATAAAGATAAACAGAAGCAGACAATACAGTTATTATTACTACACACATTTTTAGACAGTTTTGTTTATGCATTGGCACAGCGATCACTGTAACTGACTTTTTTTTAATATTTAATACTTATTTTTCTAGGATCGTAGTCCATCACCAGGTAGTGTAAAGTCCACTGCCGTTGTCAAATATACTGCATTTCAAACACCAGTGGGCTATGCGAGGCTTCAATGCAATACAGATCTCAACCTACCCCCCTCCAACTGGGGTGGGATAGACTCATATGGTCTTAAACAGATTATTACTAGAGGTAGCGGGCTGTCCAGGTATTTGACATTTTAAGTAGAATTATCTTAAACTTATTTATTTCTTTATTTATTCTTTATTGTACACCAAATGGAGTAATTTAATAGAGAATTGTTAAGTAAAAAATATAATGCACAATGCTCAGCTGGCAGCATTGTCGCTCTGTAGTGATTTCTTCCAGGCAACCTTAGGGTTAGGTTTAAGAGAAAGAAAAGAAATACTAGGGGGTGTATAATAAACGTACATCAAACAGAAAAACATACAAATAATACAAAGAGATTTTATACTATAAACTAATAAATATTCCTAATATACATATAAATATACACATACATAACAATAATATAAGTCCACGTTAAATAATACACACACATATAATATATATTTATATACCAAATTGTGTCTTTTGGTGCGAAACTGCGTATTTAAGAAAAACACGTGCTCAGAAATGATTATTTTAATTCATTAATGATTGAAAACTGTTTGATTATTAAAGTAATAATGTTTAGTGAATTCTAGAGATGTTAAATTAGTCTGAAATATTTTACGGTCCATAAATAGGTGTTATGTTGAGTGAAAAGTGCCCCACCCAATTTTGTCATAAAAGTTCGAGCACCCGCTGGTATTGATAATTCTTGTTCGAGCCATCAAAGTGATCGGACCTCCTCGACTTTGAATAAATCATAGAAGAATAGGTCCTGCGTTTCATTTCATACCTACGAGGATGGGTAGCAATCAAAACCCTGGCATTCACGACGTCAGCAATGCCGACGTCATGTATTTTGATTGATTGGTTTAATATTTTAAAAACAGCCTGGGTCAAGCTGCTCCGTCATGTCATATTAAGAGACAGATGATGATCTTTTACAAGTTTTTTGAATGAACCAATGAACAGCAAATGAACCTCGATAATATTTGGTCCTCTGTACAGGCATTCTAAGCGTAAGATTTACAGACAAACGCAGTACCTTAATGTGATCTCCAACTAATTCAAATTTGTTCAAGTATACAGGATTAGTTGGTTTAAATAGTACACAATACAGAAGTGAGAGAATGTGTACATTCCGGCAAAGACGGATAGGAAGCCACTTAAGCTTAGGTAGTAGAAAACACCCAAGAAAATAATGGTGTTAGATAATGTGACTTCAATTAAAAAAATGTTCAATTGTATCAGTAACAGTTGGCTGCGGTGATGCGCAAAGTATGGTGAAAGGAATGTATGATCTTAAGTAAATAGCAACTCCTACCAATACGGTCATTGTGTATAAGTTGAAATCCTGGCAATGAGTAAGATAAGAAGTAAGTGGATGGTAAGAAGAAGGTCGATGGTAGGCAAGTTTAAAGCGACGATTCTGAAACCAGGATGGCATGTATATTGCGGGATTCGAACAACGCAAACATATCTGGGTAATGTGCCGGAATACTTTGTTTATTAATCGTTTATCGGCATAATTTCGTTACAAAAAAAAAACCCTAACCCATCTAACTTCCAAATTAAACCGTTTATCGACATAATTTCGTTACAAAAAAAAACTAACCTATCTAACTTCAAAATGACGGTTCTTAATCTAAAGCTAGCCATTTAAAGTAACATTTAATGGAATGAAAGTTGTTCTTTGGAAACTGTCTTCGCTGGAATCACTTGACGAAAAAGACGCAAATTTATCGTTAGATGTATTGTTACTGTTTAAAAATGACATCTTATAATCTTATACTATACTTGGATATCCAATTTAATAAATTATAATAATATATAATAACCCGTCAGCAGCATTGAAAGTATTTGCTTGATATTTTCAATGTTTAACAAAAAATATATAAATAGGTACAGTAATTAGAAAAAACACAATCTATCAAAACCTCCATCACGGCAACTTACAACAACAAAAAAAAAAAAAATGATTTTTAAGTTAAAATTGAATGTTTAATTTTTTTTTAATAGTTAGTTTTTAATAATTTTTGTAATTACATTCATACTAGCGACCCGCCCCTATTTCGCAGGGGTGCAATGCTGATAATTCAAGCCCATAAAAATGTGTTTATTTACGTTATCACATTAAAACCCCCTAAAACTATTAGTTCTGTTACTATATTATGCATGTATTATACATATAAACCTCCCTCTGGAATCACTCTATTTAATTAAGAAAACCGCATCAAAGTCCGTTGCTTAGTTATAAAGATCTAAGCATACAGACAGCGGGAAGCAACTTTGTTTTATACTATGTAATGATGATAATTAGTTCTATCTCGATTTGTGAATGCTATTCTATTTTTTACTATTTACTATTAATAAGATTTTGATAATTAGGTGCTTAGTAATTTTTTTGTAAAACGAAAACATTAGACTTTTTTTTTATGTCACTAGGTCGGCAAACAAGCGTACGGCTCACCTGATGGTAAGCGATTACCGTAGCTTATAGACACCTGCAACATCAGAAGCATCGCAAGCGCGTTGCCGACCCGATCCCCAATCCCCCCAGGAGTTCTGGTCTGGATTGATTGGTTTAATATTTTAAAAACAGCCTGGGTCAAGCTGCTCCGTCATGTCATATTAAGAGACAGATGATGATCTTTTACAAGTTTTTTGAATGAACCAATGAACAGCAAATGAACCTCGATAATATTTGGTCCTCTGTACAGGCATTCTAAGCGTAAGATTTACAGACAAACGCAGTACCTTAATGTGATCTCCAACTAATTCAAATTTGTTCAAGTATACAGGATTAGTTGGTTTAAATAGTACACAATACAGAAGTGAGAGAATGTGTACATTCCGGCAAAGACGGATAGGAAGCCACTTAAGCTTAGGTAGTAGAAAACACCCAAGAAAATAATGGTGTTAGATAATGTGACTTCAATTAAAAAAATGTTCAATTGTATCAGTAACAGTTGGCTGCGGTGATGCGCAAAGTATGGTGAAAGGAATGTATGATCTTAAGTAAATAGCAACTCCTACCAATACGGTCATTGTGTATAAGTTGAAATCCTGGCAATGAGTAAGATAAGAAGTAAGTGGATGGTAAGAAGAAGGTCGATGGTAGGCAAGTTTAAAGCGACGATTCTGAAACCAGGATGGCATGTATATTGCGGGATTCGAACAACGCAAACATATCTGGGTAATGTGCCGGAATACTTTGGGCATTTATGTTAACTATATTAAAGTTTTTCAGTGAGTCTGAGAAATAAGAATTTAAAGGGTAAGGCTTTAGATTAACAACCGTCGAATTATCTAATTTCAAAATTTGACCGTTTATCGGCATAATTTCGTTACAAAAAAAAAACCCTAACCCATCTAACTTCCAAATTAAACCGTTTATCGACATAATTTCGTTACAAAAAAAAACTAACCTATCTAACTTCAAAATGACGGTTCTTAATCTAAAGCTAGCCATTTAAAGTAACATTTAATGGAATGAAAGTTGTTCTTTGGAAACTGTCTTCGTTGGAATCACTTGACGAAAAAGACGCAAATTTATCGTTAGATGTATTGTTACTGTTTAAAAATGACATCTTATAATCTTATACTATACTTGGATATCCAATTTAATAAATTATAATAATATATAATAACCCGTCAGCAGCATTGAAAGTATTTGCTTGATATTTTCAATGTTTAACAAAAAATATATAAATAGGTACAGTAATTAGAAAAAACACAATCTATCAAAACCTCCATCACGGCAACTTACAACAACAAAAAAAAAAATGATTTTTAAGTTAAAATTGAATGTTTAATTTTTTTTTAATAGTTAGTTTTTAATAATTTTTGTAATTACATTCATACTAGCGACCCGCCCCTATTTCGCAGGGGTGCAATGCTGATAATTCAAGCCCATAAAAATGTGTTTATTTACGTTATCACATTAAAACCCCCTAAAACTATTAGTTCTGTTACTATATTATGCATGTATTATACATATAAACCTCCCTCTGGAATCACTCTATTTAATTAAGAAAACCGCATCAAAGTCCGTTGCTTAGTTATAAAGATCTAAGCATACAGACAGCGGGAAGCAACTTTGTTTTATACTATGTAATGATGATAATTAGTTCTATCTCGATTTGTGAATGCTATTCTATTTTTTACTATTTACTATTAATAAGATTTTGATAATTAGGTGCTTAGTAATTTTTTTGTAAAACGAAAACATTAGACTTTTTTTTTATGTCACTAGGTCGGCAAACAAGCGTACGGCTCACCTGATGGTAAGCGATTACCGTAGCTTATAGACACCTGCAACATCAGAAGCATCGCAAGCGCGTTGCCGACCCGATCCCCAATCCCCCCAGGAGTTCTGGTCACCTTAGATTTGATGAAATGAAAAAACCGAAAATAAAAATCATCATATCAAAAATTTCGCTCTAGCGGGTACATCGTTCCATAGCTTAATTGGATAGAGCGCCGACACGGCCAGTCGGAGACGCGGGTTCGAATCCCGCTGGAGCGGTCAATTTTTGATATGATATTCAAAAATGTTTAGAATTCCTAATGTGAGGGTAACACAAAAATAATATCGTACATATCTCTTAATCTCTTATTCTTATTGTCTTCATATACACGGTGCTCACTGAAAATCAGTGTTGGGGCAACGATGTCTCAATGATACTATGTGAGCGTCCGATTGGTGACATTATATTTTATATTAAAATCAAAAATACTGTTTTTAAGCAGTATTGTGTTCCTGTTGGTGAGTAAGGTGACCAGAGCTCCTGGGGGGGGGGGGGGGATTGGGGATTTGGTCGGCAACGCGCTTGCGATGCCTCTGGTGTTGCAGGCGTCTATAAGCTACGGTAGTCTCTTACCATTACCATACCATAGCGGAGTTTTCTGTAGTTCAATGTGTACAATACTCAGTACATTATTTGGATAAATCTCGTAGGGTTCAGCCTGCGTTTGCAATATGAGCGGAAAAAATGTAATTATTTACGACATTAAATTAGAAAGCTCAAAAATAACAGTACTTCTCCTCCTTCCTCTTCAATCACTCTATCTATTAAAAAAAAAAAACCGCATCAAAATCCGTTGCGTAGTTTAAAGATTTAAGCATACATAGAGATATAGGGACAGAGATAGCGACTTTGTTTTATACTATCTAGTGATGATACACTAATGTCTATCAATAGTCACTTATCATTATCTAATCTACAACTCAGTTGCCTGGTAGATATTACTATTTATCAAGTGGTATAAGATATATTTACGACGCGTTGGCGCAACGGTCACAGCCATGAATTGTACCTGTTGTGCTGGCGGTTGCGGGTTCGATCCCCGGACATGACAAACATTTGTACTGGCCATACCTACTGCAGTCCTTGTGGGTCTCCCCACCGTGCCTCGAAGAGCACGTTAAGCCGTCGGTCCCGGTTGTTATCATGTACACCTGATAGCCATCGTTACTCATAGTAGGGAATATATTCGTCAACCCGCATTGGAGCAGCGCGGTGGATTAAGCTCTGATCCTTCTCTTACATGGGGGAAAGAGGCTTATGCCCAGTAGTGGGATATTACAGGCTGAAGCGTATAAGATATATTATTTTAGTCGACGCGTTGGCGCAGCGGTCACAGAACTGGCTGTGGCGCTGGCGGTCGCAGGCTCACATCAGACATTTGTGTTGGCCATAGAAATGTTCGTCGTGGTCTTGGCGTTTGTGCTTGTATAATTATTGTTTCCGTATTGTGGGCCCCCAACACAGGAGAAAATATATCTGTATACAATAAATTGTTTACTAATTTACTTTTATAACTAGCTATACCCGTGCGAATAATTCGCACTAAATAAGTTAACAAAATTGCAAAAAAGTATTTATACGTGAGTGGATTTGAAATTGACCAAAAAAATGTACTGACCGTCAATCATGGTGGCATTGCTGTATTCATGTATTGTGTCAATATATATACATTTAAAGCCTTCATTTAAACTAATTTTCTTACAATCTTAATGTAAAAATATTTCTGTCATCACAACAAAGGTTTATTTTTCTGTCCTGACAATAAAATAAAAAAAAGGTTCTAACTAAAAAAAAAAGTAACGAAATATAAAATGAGTGTTGTTTTTTCTTTACACACACATAATTATATATATAATTTTAATAAATAATTAATTTACAAAAACAAAAGTAATAATATTTTTTTTAGTTTTTGATGCCGGCAGAGCAAGCTGTTACTTATAAAATGATATATAATTTATATGGAGTAATTGTAAGGTTTTTTCTTAAAAGGGAAGCAAACAACTTTAGCGTATTATATATGACAATTTTAATGAAGAAACTCAATCAACAACTTAGTAAACTCTGGCTCTTCTTGTGTTTATAGTTTTCGAATGGCACACATGTTTCCCGACTGCGTGGGTGAAGTGGATGTTATATCAGATGCGGAGTGTATAAAGAAACTACTTAAATTGCCTTATCAACCCAATGGAACGGTAACGATTTATTATTTTTTATATCCTTAAAAGTTAGGATATTAAGGTTAAAGATAATTTATTTCTCAAAAGAATAAAATTAACTTACATGAGAAATTACGCATAATGAAATTAAACAAAAATTTATATGTTGGGTACATCGCAATACAATATATAAACAATTCATAGTTGAGACAAGAAACGAACAATATGTAGGGTAGAATTTTATTAACGGTAGAAGATCCGAACCTAAGTCGATCACCGAGCTGATAATAGAATGAACTGATAAGTTGATAACATAGGTACTTTATAATACATTAAGTATATTTGATAATATATTAAAAATGGGTTTGCCCTAAAAATATTACTAATTTTAATTATTTAAATTATTTTTTTTCTCCTTCCCCTTCCCTTCCCTCCGGCCCCTACCCCTTCCCCGTCCCTTGCTCCCCTTCCCCCCTCCCCCTTGCTCCCCTTTCCCCTAACCCCCCCTTGCTCCCATTCCCCCCTCCCTCTTGCTCCCCTTCCCCTCCCCCCCTGCTCCCCGTCCCCCCTCCCTCTTGCTCCCCTTGCCCCTTCTCCCCTCCCCCTCGCTCCACTTCCCCCTTCCCCGCCCCTCGCTCCCCTTCCCCCATCCCCTCCCCTTGCTCCCCTTCCCCCTCCCTCTTGCTCCCCTTGCCCCTTCCCCCCCCCCCTCGCTCCTCTTCCCCCTTCCCCGCCCCTCGCTCCCCTTCCCCCTACCCCTCCCCTTGCTCCCCTTACCCCCTCCCTCTTGTACCCCTTGCCCCTTCACCCCTCCCCCTTGCTCCCCTTACCCTTTCCCCTCTCCCTCTTGCTCCCCTTGCCCCTTCCCCCCCTCCCCCTTGCTCCCTTTGCCCCTTCCCCTCCCCTTGCTCCCCTTACCCCTGCCCCGCCCCTTACTCTTCTTCCCCTCCGCCCCGCCCTTTCCTCACCCCGCCCCCTGCCCCCTTCCTTTCCACTTTAAATTATATATAAGTACTACTCTTTTAACTTGAATTTATTAAATTATCCATTCTTTCATCCTTTCATTGCTGCACAACTAGTGAATTTTTTTAATCAAAAACAAGACTAACAATTATTAGACAATATCTTACACTAAGCAACCTTAGCATTCACGGTTATAATAAATTAAAAAAAAAGCATGAATATTTTCACCAATGTCCGCTGAATGGAAAAGACAGGTTGGTATTACAACCTATATAAAATTTTGTATTATTATGATAAGTATATACATTATTTTCAGGTGAGCATGATGGTCCACAGAGTAGAGAACACGTTGTTATTGGACGATTTTGATATTTACGAGTATCTGATGAAGTCGGAATGGTCTTGGCTGAAGGATTTCTTCTATGAAAACATACTCAAGACAATGTCTGAAAAGGTAAGTTTTGATAAACTTCACAAATTTCATACTTTCTATGTAGACATTAATTATTTTATCAGGATTTCTATAACATTATTGAATTACATTGTATTTATAATTTTAAGTTAAGTTTTAAGGAATGATGAAATAAATATAAAAATAAAATAAATTAGTACGGAATTTTCAGTAAATTTGATTTAGTAATGCGTTGCGTTGTGTGTATTAAGGTTTTATGCCAAGTAAATACGCGTTATCAAAGATTTCTCAAAAATTTGTTATCAAGATGTCAATGAAATTTAAATATGACCACACGATAAACATTAACTTTCGATTAAATTAAAAATCATCAAAATCGGTACACCCAGTAAAAAGTTATGCGGTATAATACAACGTAGGTTGACGGTGAAGTAAAAACGCATTATTAGATATAACTCGAAAAGTTGTTGTTAGATCTCAAATAAATTTAAGTGGGACCAAATGACACACCACCTTTCGATTAAAATTTTTTTTTGTCGAAATCGGTCCACCCAGTCAAAAGTTCTGAAGTAACATACATAAAAAAAATATACAGTCGAATTGAAAACCTCCTCCTTTTTTTGAAGTCGGTTAAAAATTGACATTAATTGTTATTTCATTACAGTGATGTTAAAGTTACTTTTGTACCAAATGGCGCAAATTATTTTTTCTTAAAAAAACTATAAAAGAGATGTTACACTTCCGCTGATGTTTCTATTTATATATTTTATTTGAGTATTCTTTTGACCCTAGCAACCTGTACAGGACCAACAGAAAAATGCCTAAGTGTATAATAATGTTTACCTATGACGTCGCACGCATCATCTAGTATCATCATGTATATGTTTAATTATTTGAATATTTATTATAAATTTGTTGTAACTTGTACACCTATGCTGACGCTAGACTGTTTCCTTTGCCCTAAGGTTGCCTGGAAGAGATCACTTTTTAGCGATAAATAATATATTGCTAATTTAATTTTTCTTTCTTTGCTATGTATCATTTCTGTTTTTGGTGTACAATAAAGTGTATTATTATTATTATCATCTATTATAATGTCTAATATTTCTAGGAACGTATGTCCCTAACGTTGGCTCCAGTCCCTAGTTCGGCTCTGCAATTGACACATAAGTTTCTATCACATAGCGTTGTGGAACTGCCAGAGCCTTTGCCGAGTGATGTTCCACATACTCCGATGTGTTTACCTGGTGAGTTTTGATATTATTTAAATTTTAATCTATCTATATAAATAAAACTAAATTGCTGAAATGACTATCTGCGCATAACTTTCAAACATATATATAAAAATTTATAATTCTTTTTTTGTATTCATTATTGTTATATTCATATTTTAGTTATTTTATTCTGAATAAAATAACTAGAATTCTGTTTATAGTTATTTGTTCAATTAAGTAAAAAACAAAGCGATTATGACACGTTTGATACAAAAATAAAGTATTATACTAATGTAAAATCGTAAGATACAATCAAATGCTTTTAACAGTTGAATGTATCTCGATAGGAGTTAAATTCTAATATATACGTACTATTAAATTAAGACTCCTTGTAATTTAAATTAAATCTCTTAAAAAGGAATATAGATTTAAAAATACGCTTTGTTTCATAAATTAATTATTAATAATTTAACATAATAAATTAAATAAAATAAATTTAAATTTATTTATTTATTTTAATTTTTATGCACGAAGTTATTAGGACTTATTGTATTATACCTATTTTATCATTTAATCAAAATGTATAATTGTTTTTTTAAGGACCTTTCCTCCCCGATCCCGAAACCAAACCAGAGGAACTAAATAATGAAAAGAATTTCAATCGTAACGTACTTTGGACATTCGAAGATATTCATATGTTGATTGGAAGCAACTTACCAATATTCGGTGACAAGGACCGACCTTGTGTCAGTCTGCGCTTAAGAGATGCGAGGGAATCGATAAACGTACTAACAGGCATTGACTACTGGCTCGATAATTTAATGTGTAACGTGCCAGAAGTACTTATGTGCTACCATTTAGATGGAATAGTACAAAAATACGAACCAATGAAGACAGAAGACCTACCCAATATGGAAAACTCAAAATTCTCACCGAAAGTTATAAGAAATGTCGCTCAGAATATTCTATCGTTTCTGAAATCGAACGCCACGAAGGCCGGTCACACTTACTGGCTGTTCAAAGGGCCTCATGATGATGTTGTCAAGTTATATGATTTAACATCGCTCTGTCCGGACAATATGGATAATCCATTCACAACGCCAGTGGCCATGTTGTTGTATAGAGTGGCAAGGAACATGAGGCTTATGAACAGGTCTAAACATGTCAGGCAGCTGTTAGAACATGTTGTGGAACTCTTGCAAGAGGAACGGTACCCTCAGATTATGGCGTCTTCGCATTATATGTTAGCCGATTTGTATGTGCCAGCGACTACAAATCCCGCTAGTCCGAATTTTAAAGGTATTGTTTATATAAATATCAGTTTTTTTGGACAAGTTTTTTTATGTTTAGAGTACTAGACGGTTCATACGGGTCCCAAAGTATGGTCGACCATGACTCATCTGCCTACTGCATTAAATCTTATATTTATAAAAAAAGTATATATGTATATACACCGCGTTTCGAAACAGGTCCTTACATTTAACTGCGATGTCAGAATCGATATTATATTTTTGAACACATATCAATAGCGTTGAAGTAGCCAAAACAAGAATTCTTTACAGACACTTCGGAACACAGTACCTTACCTTATTTGAATTTTAACGTTTTGTTTCTAGAGGAAAGCTCAGATTCTGAAGAGGAAGCCGATTTCGGTAACTACGCTGAGTTTCCACCCAAAGCCAAGCCAGAAGCTGATAGTAGCAAGCGAGATAAAAATAATGACGCCAACGACACAACGGATGAGGTAAATCATTTCCAATAACATAAAACAAGGGTTGAGTTGGACATGGGTTTTTTTCTATTTATACTAATTAATTTAAATTATAAGTTTGAGCATATATATATATATATATATAAATATTCATTACCTATTAATATATATATATATATATATATATATATTAATAGGTAATGAATTTTTATATAAAATATTAGCATTCTGCACTCCTTTATATAAACTATTAGAGTGGGAATTCATACTCCTCCATCCGAGCAATTAAAACGTAAAAAGGAGTACAAAGTTTTTGCTTCACGTATTAATTTAAAGGATACAAGGATGGAATTCCTCAAGGATCGCAGCTGAAGTTTTTTTTAATAATATTCATTAAAATTGTTGACATCAAACGTTTTTATTTAATCCATTTATAATTTCAATTATATATCGCCTCTTCAAAAGACGGGTATATATCCGTTTTCATAGACAGTTTACACCCGATAAAAAAGGGCAAATAACCTTGCCAAAATAGTTATCACAAAGAAAGTTTAACTGAATGTGTATGTGTGTGCATATTCGTTTTCATGGACAGTTCACACTCAATTAAGAAGTAAAACTTACCGATGCAAAAAGAAG